>NC_073261.2:27507500-30007500 GCF_029289425.2 Pan paniscus | reverse complement strand
TTTCTAATTTCCCTTCTGAGTTCTTCTTTGACCCTTTGGTTACCGAGAACTGTGTTGTTTAATTTCCATTTACTTGTAAATTTCCCAAATTTCCTTCTGTTGTTGATTTCTGTTTTAATTCCATTGTGCTCAGAGAACATAATTTGTATGACTTCAATTCTTTTTTATTTATTTAGGCTTTTAAAAGTCCTACCATATAATCTATCCTAGAGGATATTTCATGTACAGTTGAACATGAGGTATGTTCTGTTATTGTTGGGTGGAATATTCTACAACTTTGTTAAATCTAGTTGGCTTATGGTATTGTTAATGTTTTATATATCCTTTTAGATTTACTTCATTATTTTATCCATTACTTAAAGTGGAGTACTGCAATAATCAATTACTACTATTACAATGTTCACTTCTCACTTCAATTCTGTTTTTGCTACATGTATTCTCGGGTTCTATTGTGGATGTATATATGTCTATAATTACTATCTCTTACTCATAGTTTAAACTTGTTACAATTATAAAATGTCTCTGTTTGTCAGTAGTATTTTTGTTTTGTTTTAAGTTTGTTTTGTATTATATTAGAATAACTTCTCCAGTACTCTGTTGGTTATTGTTTCTGTGGTATACCTTTGTTCATCATTTTACCTTAAACCTATTTATACCTTAAAATTTACATTCATCTCTGTACACAATGTGCAGTTGGATCATATTTTTTAAAAGTCCATTCAGACAATCTCTGCTTTTTGATTGGAATATTTAATACATTTTTACTGATCCATTGATTGATTGAGACAGAGTCTTGCTCTGTCACTCAGGCTGGAGTACTGTGGTACAATGATAGTTCACTGTAGCCTAAAATTCCTGGGCTCAAGTTATCCTCCCACCTCAGCCTCCTAAATAGCTGAAACTACAAGTGTGAGCCACCGTGCCTGGCTAATATTTTAAAAAATTTTTCTAGAAATGGGGTCTCACTATGTTGCCTAGGCTGGACTTGAATGCATGACCTCAAACAGTTCTCCCACCTCAGCCTCCCAAAGTGCTGGGATTGCAGGCATGAACCACACACTCAGCCACATTTACACTTAATATAACTTGAGATAAAGTAGTACTGATGTCTGTCATTTGCTGTGTATTTTCTATATATCTTATATCCTGTGTGTTCCTCTATTACTCATTACTGTCTTCTTTTGTGGTAAATAGGCATTTTCTACTATGCTATTTTAATTTCCTGGTTTTATTTATATATGTATACATAAAGTCATTTTCTTAGTATTTGTTCTGGAGGTTACAGTTAGCTTCTCAATTTAAAACAATTGAGTTTTTAGAACTTAATTTCAATGACATACACAAACTGTGCTCCAGTTAAGCTCTCTTTACTCCCCCACTTCTTTGTGCTATTATTGTCATACAAATTATATCTTTTTACATTATGAGCCCATCAACACAGACTTATGCTTACTTTTTATGCAGTTGTCTTTTAAATCAGTGAGAAGAAAGGCATTACACACTGACTTTAAATTTGCCTTAGTTGTTTTTCTTTGTATGAATTTGAGTTACTCTCTAATGACATTTTATTTCAGCCTAAAGGACTCCTTTAGTGCTTCTTAGTGGGTGGATCTGCTAGTAATGAATTCACTCAGTTTCTGTTTGTCTGAGGTAGTCTTAATTTCTCTTTCATTTTCAAGGACAGTTTTGCTGAATATAGAATTCTAGGTCTGCTCTTCCTTCCGTTCCTTTTATTACTTTGAATGTGTCATCTTACTGCCTTCTGGTCTCTATGGTTTCTGGTGAGAAAACAGTTGTTAATTTTATTGAGGATTCTTTGTACATGAGGAGTTGCTTGTTTCTTGCTGCTTTCAAGAGTCTCTCCATCTTTGGTTTTAGATAGTTTGATTATGATGTATCTCAGTATGCTTCTCTTTGAGTTCATTTTAGTTGACAGTTTGATTATGATGTATCTCAGTATGCTTCTCTTTGAGTTCATTTTAGTTGGAGTTTGTTGAAATTTTTGGATTATAGATTAATTTTTAAATCAAATTTGGAAAGGTTTTAGTGAATATTTTTTTCTGCACTTTTATCTCCCTCCTCTCCTTCTGGTACTCCCAATTGGTACTAGATATATCTTAGTATATTTGATGGCGTCTACTGATCTCTTAGGCTCTGTTCATCTTTCTTCATTGATTTTTCCTATATGTTCCTCAGACTAGGCAGTATCCATGGACTTATCCTCAATTTTGCTAATTCTTCTGCCACTCAATCCTGCTATTGTCCCCCTATAATGTATTTTTCATTTCAGTTATTATACCTTTCTATTACAGAGTTTCTTTATATATAGTTATATAATTCCTATATCTTTAATTACACTCTCTTTTTGGTGAGATATTGTTCTCATACTTTCCTTTAATTTTTGACACATGGTTTCCATCAGTTCTTTGAACACATTTATAATAGCTAATTTTAGGTCTTCGTCTAGTAAGTCTACAATTTATGCATTTTTAATGACAGTCTGTTGACTGCCTTCCAGCCTGTGTCCTTTTCTGCCTGTTTATGTGTCTTACAACTTTTTGCTAAAATATAGACACTAAAAATAATGTAATGTGGCAACTCTGAAAACCATGTTTCCCTTTCCCCCAGGGTTTGCTGTTGTTACTGTTTTTATTTCTTTGATGCCTTTCTTGGACTAATTTTGTAAAGTCTGTATTCTTTGTCATCTGTAGTCACTGATACGTCACTGTAGCCATTTGTAGTCCTTACTCAGTTAGCTTAATTGTTCACTAATGATGAGAGAAATGCTCTATCATTCCTCAAATGCTAGAATCAAAGATTTTTTTTTCCTTTGTTTATGGTGGGACTATGTGTGCATATTAATGCATGCCTTCAATTTTCAGGCAGACAATTCACAGCTTTGCCTCAGCCTTCACATCCTGCTTGCTCAAAGCCTCACAGTTAGCCAGAAGTAAAACCTGGGCATTCTCAGATTTCCAGAAATATGTTAATCTTTTTTTTTCTGTTAGATGAGATCTTGCTATGTTGCCCATAGCATAATTGAGATCTTGCTATGTTGTCCAGTGGCTATTCACAGGTGCAATCATAACACACTACAGCCTCAAACTCCTGGGCTCGAGTGATCCTTCCACCTCAGCCTCCTGAGTAGCTGGGACCATAGGCATGTGCCACCAGGCAGCTTATGTTAAATCTTTTTAATGCCCCCTCCCCATGGACATCTCATTCTTCACTTTTCTTTTTCAAGTTTTTCAGTCAGCCTATTGTTAGCTGTAACTGGTGTCACTACCTGAGGCTGCTGTAATATTAAACAATTGTTACTGATTGTTTTCAACAATGCCCTGTGGAGAGGACCATTTGCACAGGGCAAGCTCTGAGTTATGCCAATTAAAGACAAACCCTGGGAATGTAGCTTTTCCAGGAAGCTGCCAGACAAGTAAATAGTGCCAAGACTCTGGGGATGGGGCTCTTTCAGGTGCTCCACATCCTTTTTGCCCCTCCAGTGGCTGCTAGACTGCTCTTATGGTTGCAGGGCTGTTGGTTTTCAAGGTTACACATACTCTTTTTTCTTCTTCTTCTTTTTTTTTTTTTTTTTTTTTTTTTTGAGACAGGGTCTCACTCTGTTGCCCAGGCTCACTGCAACCTCTGCCTCCTGGGTTCAAGTGATTCTTGTGCCTTAACCTCCTGAGTAGCTGGGATTACAAGCATGCACCACTATGCCAGGCTAATTTTTATATTTCAAGTAGAGACAGGGTTTCATCATGTTGGCCAGGCTGGTCTCAAACTCCTGACCTCAAGTGATCCTCCCGCCTCAGCCTCCCCAAATGCTGAGATTACAGGTGGAGCCACCATGCTCAGCCTCAAGGTTACACATATTCTATGTAGTCGTCCCTCAGTATCCATGGGAGATTGGTTCCAGGACCTCTGGTGGATATGAAAATCCATGGATGCTCATGTCCCTTATATAAAATGGGGTAGTTTTTTTCATATAACCTATGCACATCCTCCTGTATACTTTCAATCATCTCTAGATTACTTATAATACTTAATACAATGTAAATGTTATGTAAATCATTGTTATACTCTATTGTTTAAGGAATAATGACAAGAAAAAAAAGTCCATACAAGTTCAGTACAGATGCGATTTTTTTTTCCAGACATTTTTGATCTGTGATTTGGTTGAATCCATGGATGTGGAAACCATAGATTTGGATAGCTGACTGTATCCCTACAAAAATATCCTGTTAAATGGCCTGAAGATAAATTCTCATGTAGGATGGTTCTAGTCCTAAAGATAACACTGTTCACCTCTTAATTATTGTATGTAGATAATCTGAATCAGCTTGCAGCAGGTCGAGCCACAGACAAAACTCCTTGACACTGAGTTAAAGAAGGAAGGGGTTTATTCAGCCGGGAGCACCGGCAAGACTCCTGTCTCAAGAGCCAAGCTCCCTGAGTGAGCAATTCCTGTCCCTTTTAAGGGCTCACAACTCTAAGGGGGTCCGTGTGAGAGGGTCATGATCAATCGAGTAAGTGGGGGTACATGACTGGGGGCTGCATGCACCGGTAATCAGAATGGAACAGGACAGGACAGGGATTTTTACAATGCTTTTCCATACAATATCTGGAATCTATAGATAACACAACTGGTTAGGTCAGGGGTCAATCTTTAACTAGCAGGCCTAGGGCGCGGCGCTGGGCTGTCTGCCTGTGGATTTCATTTCTGCCTTTCAGTTTTTACTTCTTCTTTCTTTGGAGGCAGAAATTGGGCATAAGACAATATGAGGGGTGGTCCCCTCCCTTAAGCTTACTTATTGTATATAGATCATTTAAGTCAGTATGTTCATCAGAATCCCTTGGAGGGCTTGTTAAAATACAGGTCACTTGGCCCCACTTCTAGAGTTTCTGATTCAGCAGATCTGGGATGGGGTCTGGGAATTTGCATTTCTAGCAAGTTCTGGGAGGATGTTGATGTGACTGGTTAGGGACCCCATGTTGAGAACTTCTGAAGGACTGAGATACTTTACCACCAGCATACTTAGCTATCACATCGCGATGCTTAGGGATGATATAGCATGATATTGTAAACCAAAAGGTGTCTGAGACAGATCTGTCAATTTAGAGGTTTATTTTGCCAAGGTTGAGGATGCAACTGGGAAAATGAGGCACAAACTACAGTAGGATCTGTGGCCTATGCTTTTTCCCAAGAGGGTTTTGGGGACTTCAATACTTAAAGAGGAAAAAGTGGGCAGGAGGGGAAAGAAGAACAGTGAATTATGCATTTTTACATAAGGTAAGTAAACAGAGAGTAGAGGAAGAGGTCAAATATGCATTTGTCTTGGGGTGGGTGGAAGGATGATTCCTCCACTTGTCTTTGTCCCATTCCTGTGACGATAAGCTGTTAATTTACATTGTCAGGGTGAGGGAGGCCATCTGGGGAGATATGTGGCCTTCTATCTTGCAGCTATCTCTTTAGGAACAAAAGGAAGGCAGTTTTTTTTGCATGATTCAGTTCCCAAGCTTAGCTTTTCCCTTTGGAGTAGTGAGTTTGGGGGTCCCGAGATTTTATTTTCCTTTTACAGTATTAACTAACACATGGCTCCCTTTTCTCTTGATAATTTTCATTCTACGGTGGAATTAGGGCCTCATTCTTTGCCACACTGAAAACATGATTGATCTTTGAAGATTATCCAGAATTACATAACAGTCAAGTGACAAATGTTATTGGAAGCTGATCCTCATTCAGTGTTACTGTACTAAATGAATGAATACTGAAATTAGACTGATATCTATTTTTAAATCTTTATAAATTAGTTTTTTTTCTTTTTTAAAAGTTAGTGTTTAACAACTTTCTTAGCTTGATTATGACTGCCAGGCGTGGTGGCTCACGCCTGTAATTCCAGCACCTTGGGAGGCCGAGGCGGGTGGATCACCTGAGGTCAGGAGTTCAAGACCAGCCTGACCAACATGGAGAAACCCTGTCTCTACTAAAAATACAAATTTAGCCAGGGTGGTGGCACATGCCTGTAATCCCAGCTACTTGGGAGGCTGAGGCAGGAGAATCACTTGAACCTGGGAGGCGGAGGTTGCGGTGAGCCGAGATCGCGCCATTGCACTCCAGCCTAGGCAAAAAGAGCGAAACTCCATCTCAAAAATAAATAAATAAACAGCATGGCCATAAAATTTATTGTTTGAACAGGAATACATTTGAGAGTGAAAGAGGGCCCTATTAATAATTTTGCTGCAAAAAGATGTAAACTGGGGCTGTTCCAAGCAAACTAATTGGTCACAGTAATTAAAAAAAAATGCAAAAATATTTTTGCATTTCTACAAATTTGATTTTCTTGGCTTTAACTTTGTACTGTGGAGTCAAGGTTCTGTCAATATTTCTTTCCATTTAGCTGGAGAAATAATAAGAGGGAACTGTTTTATTACTAAGTTACTTTTCAGAAGAGAAATAAAATAAAAAGTAAAGAAATAAAAATTTAAAACTAGGACATTTTCTTTTTCTTTTTTCTTTTCTTTTCTTTTTTTTTTTTTTTTTTTTTTTTTTTTTTTTTAGAGATACAGGGTGTTGCTCTGTCTCCCAGGCTGACACTGCAGCCTCAAACTCCTCTGCTCAATCGATGCTCCTGCCTCAGGCTCCCCAAAAAACTCGTTTTATATTTGTTTATTTTTATTCCAGACTATTGTCTGTATTTTGGTGACATGAGGAGGATCAGACATAATTCTAAATGAGTTCAGAGAATTCTTAATTTCCATTCCTAACTGGTCAATCTCTTTTGTTTTTGAAGCAAATTATATGTTTAAATGCTCTGCCTGAGAAGTATTCTGGTTTATTGAATTAAAATCATTTTAAGAATTTTTTTTTCGGATAAAATGTGAAGACTCAAAGATAAGGATACATTCAGTCCAGTATTTGCCCTTGCTCAAGGAGAAAGGCTGTTTTAAAGTCAAAGTGAAAATTTTCTTCCAAAACTTCTGATTATTGTTTTTGTCTATGGAAAAATAGAAACTTGGGGCAAAGTGTAAGGACTGATGCTGTTGCAAGTCTGTTAGTACATACTTATGCACACAGGCCAGAACAGGTCTGGAAGGACATACACTTAGAGGTTAGCAATTTTCTTTTTTTTGCAAGTCTGCATTTTCAAAGAATTAAGATTTTAATTTTTTGCTTGTCTGGTTGGAATGTTCAGTTTCCTAAACATCTCCTGGGGAGTGAGTACGTCTGCACTTCAGGAAGTGCTCTTGTCCGGAGGGCAAAAGGTTGGGGGCGCATCCCCGGGTCGCGGCTCCTCCAGGAAACTTTCCCTTGGGGATCCGTCAGGGCCTCAGATGCCTCAGTGGATGACAGGGTGAAGATGCCATCGCTCAGTCAAGTCCAGAAGTTCAAGAACTCCTTGCAGGTGAAGCAGTCACAGGATAGGGTGGGATCTTGTGGGAACCTAGCAGTAGGAATTGGCGCGAGCAGCTCGGTCACCGGCCCTGCTGCCTCAGAGGGCGGACCCAGCTCGGGCTGGTAGTGGGGCGGGGGTCGCAGGGCGCGGGCCGGGCCCTCAGCGCGCATGCGCGACAAGGGGGCGGGGCCAGGGCGGGGCTGCGCCCGGCGTCTAGAGCGGCGGCCGCTGGCTAGGGCTGCGGCGCGCGTGGAGGGTTCGGGGCTGGTTTGCCGCCGGGTCGGGCTCCGTGGGCCGGGGCGGGAGGACCAGCACCTGAGGCTGGGCCCGCAGCGCGCGACTTCACAGCCAGGCGGCGGCGCTGCTGCTGCGGGGCTCCGGCGCGCAGCCCGGCGGGACAGCGGGGCGGCTGGCGCCGGGGGCCGGGGAGCGCCAGGTAGGTGGGCCGGGCCGGGCAGGAGGCGACGCGGCCGCCGCGGGGGCCGGGGCTGGGGACGGACAGCGGGCGCGGGGGCGCGTCTAGGTCCCCGCTGGGGCGGATGTGGACGGCGCCCGCGGTTTTCATGGAAATTGCACTGCCTAACGGTGCCAGTGGTCCACCTGCGGTGGCGTCTTTTGAGAACAATCCGAGCCCGGCCGACCCCCAGCCCCGTGAAGACGCGGCCGCCCCAGCAGGGAGCCGGGTGCCGAGCGGGCGCGTGGCCGCGGGACGCAGACGCGGCGCCTGCCCGATGCGGCTCCAGGGCTGGGTCTACGGGCTCCTGAAGCTGGAGGCCTTGCCGTGTTTTGGGTGGAAACATAACCGGGTGAAAGTAAACATGCATCTCCGTGTGGGAAATCTGGTCTCCATCCTCGAAACTCTTCCATTTTCTGCCTGCCTTTAGACCCCAACAACATTTCTAGCATCTTTGCTTTCTATATTTTATTTCTCTCTGGCTTTGCTAGTCAATTAATTGAGGCCTGAGAAATGTGCAGGGATCTGTGGCTGTCTCTTGAAAAGCCAGCCAGGAATGGGTAGGCCCCAGAAGACAGACATTCAAAATGTCAGAGGTAAATTTGTGTCTTTGTGGGCGAAGGAAGGGAATGTTGATGGTCTCGCTTCCCTTCCCCTGTCGCATGCCCTCTGACATTACATAATGATGGGTTCTTCCTGCCCCGAGTTCATCCGTAATGACAGACCATGAAAATGTTCCTCTGGGTAAGAAAGACCTATATGTGGTAGAGCCCATCTTCTCTTTTGCTTTGCCACTGAATGTGTCTTGTGTTGGGAACCTGCCTAAGAGTGGAATTTGATTTGTCGCCTGCCCCTCAGGGCATTTAAACCAAGGGAATGGGGGTGGGGTGGCGATTTGGGTGTTGCAGAGAAATTCTGACTGGTCCATCTGTTCACAGTGGGTTGTGTGGACCATGGGGAAGCCAGTGGGGTTGAGGACAGAGTGGGTTGACTTCGGTGTGAATCATGGTTCTGCCGCTTGCTGACTCTGGTTCTTATCTCTAAAAGGTGAGAGCAGAGCCTTTTTTGCTGAGTTTGTTTTGGAATCTAGCTGCTGTTGGCGTTGGCCAGTGCACGTAGAATTGCTTGCTATAGGTTGTCCTAGAATTGAGCCTAATTTTTCTTTGGTTGAAAAACACACTTTCTTTAACGGAAATTTTGTTTTTGGATCTAGGCTAGGGCGTTTGTTTTGGGGGTTCTTTGCTGAAGTGTCGACTGCTAATGTACTGTTTTCTTTGAAGAAAGATGAATGATGGGGCCCATGTAAGAAGGGCAGTGTGGTTGGTCTGTTGCAGGAGTGGTGTCAGGAGGCCGTGATGCTGTCTGTCCCAGGGGTGGCGTTGCATGTGAACGGGCCTCTCGGTGCCTCATTCCCTGTGATGTCTAGTAAACACGCCTGTGAAGCCAGAGCTGCTTGGTAGAGTTTGGCTTGAAGAAAAGGCTTAAAGAAATGGATGTGGACAAATTCAAAGAGAAAGAAACATTGTGTTTCTACTGAACTCCTTATAGAATTAGTCTGCTTACCTGGCCACCTTACTCATCATGTAGCTACTTTTTTCATTTAGATTATTCTGTCTCAGGGTGTTTAATCTGCTTGGGTAAGTCTTGTTTCCCAACTAGATTCAGAACCAAGGGCAGATATTATAGTGCCTCCCTGTTTTCAAAACTGGATATTTTGTAGTATTGCTATTAAACTGAATATTAGCGTTTTTAAAAAAAATCACTTTAAGGAAAGGATGAAATAAAATAATACACGAGAGCTATTTGTAAACTGTAGAGCACTAGAAAAATGGGATGTGTATGACAGAGAACTATCAGCCCTGCAAGTCCCTTTAACTAGCTGCCTCCCTAAGAGGGAGCGTTCTCAGCCAGCATCTCTTCAAATGCACACGGGAATGGACCTGAAGGCGGTGTGGGACCGACTGACCCACTGATCCCCAGCCCAGGGCTTAACATCTCAAGAGTTCAGTGAGGCAGAGTGGAGGGGGAGGCTTTCCACCAAGACTGTTTCATCCTGTTTTCGTTTTTAAATGAAAAGCTCCTTTTTAGTTTAGTATTCCAGAAAAGTTGCCACAACATCATCAACTACTCATGGTGTCAGGAGGCTTTGACTTTCACTGAGAAAAAAATAGCACAAATCTGCAGCAAAAAAGGCTTGATTATGTTGGTGCTTCTGTAGAACTTGATTAATGAGCTGGTCTTGAGAGAGCCTTCGAAACGGCTTTTTTTTTTTTTTTTCAGTGTCCTAAAACAGAAGTTCTGTGAGGAAAACATATTTCGAGGAGACCAATATTAACGCCCATGCAGGCTTGCTTCATTTTGTCTCTGTGTTTTTAAGGAAAATACCATCATGAAGCTAATCCCAGGGAATTTACCTATATTTCTATTCATATGCACATGTTATTCTCTAATTTTTTTTTTTAGTATTTTGATATAGTTTCAGACTTACAGAAAAGTTGCAAGAATAAGCCAAAGGTTTCTCAGATTCTCCAAATGTGGACATTCTGTTACACTGCTTTATCATTCTCTTTTATTCCTGTGTGTTACTACTTTTTCCTGAACTGCTTAATAGTAAGTTGCAGGCTTGAGGCCCTTTACCTCTAAATACTTCACTGTGTATTTCCCAAAAAACAAGGATATTCATAACAGCAGTAATCCCAGCACTTTGGGAGGCCGAGGCGGGCGGATCACAAGATCAGGAGATCGAGACCATCCTGGCTAACACGGTGAAACCCTATCTCTACTAAAAATACAAAAAATTAGCCGGGCTTAGTGGTGGGCGCCTGTAGTCCCAGCTGCTTGGGAGGCTGAGGCAGGAGAATGGCGTGAACCTGGGAGGCGGAGCTTGCAGTGAGCAGAGATCGCACCACTGCACTCCAGCCTGGGGGACAGAGCGAGACTCTGTCTCAAAAAAAAAAAAAAAAAAAAAAAATCATGGCCGGGCGCAGTGGCTCATGCCTATAATCCCAGCAATTTGGGAGGCTGAGGTGGGAGGATCACTTGAGTCCAGGAGTTTGAGACCAGCCTGGCCAACATGATGAAATACTGTCTCTACTAAAAATACAAAAATTAGCTGGGTATAGTGGCGTGTGCTCGTAGTCCCAGCTACTTGGGAGGCTAAGGCATGAGAATCTCTTGAACTCAGGAGGTGGAGGTTGCAGTGAGCCGAGATCATACCACTGCACTCTAGCCTAGGCAACAGAGTGAGACTGTCTCAAAAAAAAAAAAATCATGAAATTAATGTTGATATAACACTATTTAGTGTACAGGTCGTATTTAGATTTTGTCAATTGCTTTGATAATGTCCTTTATAGCAAAAGAAAATCCTAGATCATCTGTTTTGCATTAAGTTTTTCTGTCTCTATAGTATCCTTTTATCTGAAAGTTACCACGTCTTTCTTTTGTATTTCACGACATAGACATATTTGAAGACTACTGACTTTTTAAGATAATGCCCTCAATTGGGTTTCCTGTGGTTTCATGATTAGATTCAGGTTATGCACTTCTGGCGGGAGTAGCACAAGGTTGAAGCAGTTGTAGTCTTCTTTTCTCTCTCTCTCTCTCTTTTTTTTTTTTTTTTTTTAAAGAGACAAGGTCTCCCTTCGTTGGAGTGCAGTGGTGCCATGGCAACTCACTACAGCTTGGACCTACTCCACTCAGTGATCCTTCTGCCTTAGCCTCCTGAGTAGCTGGACTATAGGTGTGTGCCATTGCACCCGGCCAATTTTTAAATATTTTATAGGGGCTGGATCTCACACTGTGTTGCCCAGGCTGGTCTCAGACTCCTACTCTCGCCATCCTCCTGCGTTGGCCGACCACAGTGCTGAGTTTACAGGCATGAGCCACTGTGCCCGACTAATGCTGCAGCCTTCTTAATGTATCCCATCAGGAGGCATATGCTGTGATTATCCCATTCTCTGGCCCTGTTAACTTTGATCACTTGAATTAAGGTGGTGTCTATCTCATGGAAAAGTTACCATTTTTCCCTTTGTAGTTAATCTGTGTCTTAAAGGAAGAGAATTTGAGACTATGTAAATATAGTTAACTTCTCATACAATTAACTGACTAGTTTCAGAATTCATTGATGTTTCTTACCTGAGTCAATTATTATGATAGTAGGCAGATGATGATTTTCATAGTTCCTTCTATATTTATTAGTTGGAACTGTACTGAAAGGAAGAACCTTCCTTTCTCTATTATTTACTTTTTGATTTACATCACTGGACTCATGAATTCTTGCTTTATTCAATAGATTATAGTCCATTACTCCCATTATGCATTTTGTTGCTCAAATTATCCTAGATTTGGCCAGTGGGAGTCCCTTCAGTCTGGCTTTTGTGTCCTTTTGACAAGTGCTCATCATTCTTTGAGGACTTTTCTTGCAGGCACAAAATCTTCAAGGACTCAGCTTATACTTTCCTTGTCCCAGCCCTGGAATCAGCCATTTCTCCAAAGAGTCCTGGTTTCCTTTAGTGGAGAATGGTATAAAAACCGAGATGTAGGCACTATGTATTCTCGTCTAGACCTTTTCAGGGGATAGATGCTCTCATTGTAAACATAAATGTAGTCACATTACACAAAATTTTCTGTGGCTTGCTTTTTAAATTTGTACTCCTTCCATTAGGCTGTGAAACTGTCTGTTTCCCTTTAACTTGGCCAACATTTAAGAGAATAAATCTTGTTAATTTTGCCAATCTAATGGGCAAGGAAGACATTATTGTTTTAATTGCATTTCCCAAATTACCAAAAATATTGGATACCTTTTCTTGTTAATGTATATTTTAACTTCTAATGAATTACCTGTTTATATCCTTTGTTCATTTTTTCTTATTGGGCTGTTTTTCCTTATCTTACTAGATTGTGGAAGTTACGGTAACTTTGAATTTTATTCTTGGCAGCTTTAGAATGTTTTTTTAAGTGTGATGCTTTTTAAATTTTTTTTTTAAAGTCCTAAATGACAAGGAACCCAAGCTTTTCTGAGTACCCCCTGCATGCCAGGCCTCCCTGGACATCCTGTGGGAGGTTCTGTCCAAAGGTGAGCTGTGGTGTTGAGGAGTGGTTAGAGCATCCCCCGAGGGTAGTTAAAAGAGGCTTAACTGGACTTCCTTCACAGGATTGAAAAATGAAAGCTTTTCAATGAGGGATAAAAATTGATTACCTGGATTTGCCAGTATCAACAATTTCTGTTTTCAGTATTTTGGTTTATAAATCAGGAATTTCTTTTACACAGTCCTTTTTGCTGAGCATACACATCTTTCGAAACCATTTATTTTATCCCTAGAACTATTGTGGACTCTGGTGCTGCACTTTCTGTGAGCATCCAGCTAGCTGTGTGACTTTGGGCAAATGGCTTAATCTTTCTGTGCCTCAGTTATCTCATCCACAAAACTGGGCTGATGGTAGTAGCAGCCCCAGAGGCTTGTTGGGGGATTAAATGAATTAACATTTAATCCTGGTGCCTAGTAAGTGTGCAGAACGGAAGCATTACAATGGATTCATATACAGAGTGTGGGTGGTTGGCGGAGCTTGGAATTAGATCAGCCTTTCCTCTGTGGATTTAATCTCTTAGTTGTCTCTTTCTGTTTTTTTTGAGTTGGAGTCTCTGTCGCCTAGGCTAGAGTGCAGTGGCTCTAGCCTGCAACCTCGGCTCACTGCAACCTCCGCCCCCTGGGTTCAAGCAGTACTCCTGCCTCACCCTCCCTAGTAGCTGAGATTACAGGCATATACCACCATGCCTGGCTAATTGTGTATTTTTAGTAGAGACGGGGTTTCACCATGTTGGCCAGGCTGTTCTTGAACTCCTCACCTCAGGTGATCCACCCACCTCTGCCCCCCAAAGTGCTGGGATTACAGGCATGAGCCACTGCACCCGGCCTTAGCTGTCCCTTTCACCATAGCCTGTCTGGGATTGGAAAGCCAGGGTCCTGGGTGCAGTGTGCATGTCTCCTCTTTCTGGTCTTTGCACATACCTTTGTCATGCCCTATCAGGCTGTCAGGCCCATGCCTGCCAGCCAGCCAGCCCAGCTGGCCTCTGGTGTTTGCCCACAGCCCTAACCTGGAGCATGGGTGAGACTGCTGGCCTTTTAATATGGAACTTGTTCAGTGAGGCTCACCTGGCGAGGGACTTAGGCACAGTAAGCAGATGTATATGGTGGGGGCAGTGGGGGGATCATGCTCTGGTGAGGTCTATTTTCTGGAATAGGGTCAGGAAGACAGGGATGTCCTCTGATGTCCAGGAAGAAGGGTGGGGACCTCTGAAAGAGGAAAGTGTTTACCCGCTGCCAGCTCCGGTCCTGGGATCCTCCTAGAGCGCTTTCCCTGAGACACCTGGTAGTTTTCCTGACCTCTGGTTGCTGCAGCGCCCCTCTTGTTGCACCTCACTAGGTGGTATTCTGATGTCTCCTGAAAACCCCCTGCCCCTTTCCTGCCCCTCCCATAGCCCTCACGCAGGTGGTGTCAGCTGCTGTTATGGAAGCTGTCTATTATTAATTCACCCTAGCATATTGAACGCCCTTCTTTCCCTCTCTCATGTTGCTTGCATCTCTAAATGGTGTATTCTCAAACCAATTAATTTGAATTTTCAAGAAGGATGACCTAAGTGTATAAACTCTGGAAATGTGAAGGAAGTATTTAGGCAGATGGTTGTTTCCGGGAAACAGGGCTCTACTAGGAAACAAGGATGCCCAGTTCAAGCTTCTCCCTGGATTATGGGGTGTGTCAGTTGGGATGCTTTTGGTTGCCAACAGTGACATTTATTATCTCAGAGAACTGGAGTCTCCATCAGCATGTCAGCAGTTTCATCAAGGACCTCGATTCTGCTCCTCTGTCCAGCCATCACTGCCGGTTTCATCCTAGGGGGTTAGTCTCCTCATGATTCTGAGATGGTCGTTGGGGGCAGTGGGACTGCGTGCTTCCTTGTTCCTGTCCAGCAGGAGCAGGGAAGGAGACAAAGCAGCTGATTCCCCAGCCACAGTGTCTACCAGTCCTTCCCTCTGGCCTGTGGAGCAAAGGGTCACGTGGCCTTCCCTGGACCAGCAACATGAGGCTGTGAGAGTGCTGTGTGCTGGTTGGCTTAGGCTGGTGGTCCTCCAGGTGTGGTCCTCAGACCAGTAGCATCATCATTACCTGAGAACTTGTTAGAACTGGAGATTAGTGGATCATACCCCACCCACTGAATCAGAAACTCTGGGATGGGGCCCAGAAAGCTGTGCTTTAAGAAGACTTCCAGGTGATTCTGATGCAAGGTCACATTGGAGAACAGCTCTTTTAGTTTAATCAAGACTCCCCTACTCCCCAGCTGGAGACAGGGCTGACTTTTCCTGAGGACCGGGGAGGAGGTTAGGTCCTAGAATAGCAAGAAGGAAGAGTGGATGGTGGGTGGCCAGCCCACAGTGTGAACTAGCCAGTGTTTAAGGCCCTGGGGGCCGCTTTGCTCTCCGGAGTCCTTCCCCTGCCCCCCATTCGCCAGCTTGTCCACCCATATAAGTTTCTCAGCCCCCTTGCCTCAAGCTTCTCCAGCTCCTCCAAGCGTGGCCTGTACTCTCCCTGTACAACTCGGTGCTAAAGGAAGCAACCTCAGTAACACTCCAGCTCCAGGTCCCTCTCTGGCCTAGCAGGGATGGAGTCTACCTGGCTGGTGCTGAAGAGTCCCGAAGAGCTGTTATGACTCACCTTCTGAAGCCATTCCTGAAGTGTGTTCATTTGTGTAGGGGCTGCCTACGCTGCTACTCCTTGCTCAGCTAGAAAAAAAGAGAGCAGTGCAGTTAGTAGGTGCTTGAGAAATATTTAGGGAATTGGCCTGGAGACAGCCCAAGTGACTACTTTCAGTGGTGGTTTTTACCTGTGTTATGTCCCCTTTTTTGCAAGTACAACTCCAGCTTGATGTTTGGGTGAAATAAATAGCCACCTCCACGGTGTAATTTGTGAGATCACAATGACCCACTTTTCCGAATTTTTCCTGAAACTAAACAGTTGAGATATTTCTGGGTTTTCAGCTTTAAAGATTCATCTTAATACATAAAAATAACGTTTAGGAGTAGTCTTGCACTGAGCTCTAACCACATTTGCACTAATTATTGCGGAAGGAAGGGCACCTGAGGAGGAAACATGCTAGAGAAGGGTCCACACAGCATGTTTCAAAATGCAATGGTTCATGAAATCAATTTGAGGTTGTAACTGGCATTAAAAAGCTTTTTGAAATGGCAAATATCCAAGTACGTTTCCTATGGGAAGGATAAGCATTCTTTGGTAAAACATCTAGTTATTCACATGTAATGTATTTGGGGTGTTGTTATGGTGTGACTGTTTCTTAGAGTGGATTTTGGTAAAGATGTGTCAAACCCTAGGGCTGAGTGCAGGGGGTCCTAACCTGTAGGAAGGTGGGGCCTACGCCGGATGTGTATACACTTGGGGTCTTTTCCTGGGCCTGGGACCTGTGACTTTTGTCAGAACCTGGTGGTCTGTGACTTGCCATAGATCAAGAACCAATGACCTAAAACCAGAGGAGACTTTCAGTGGTGAGGGCCAGTGGGAGTGGAGCTGGGGGCGTGAGGAGCAGGCACAAAGTCCTGAGCCTGGTCCTGCTCTGGCGTATTGTTCGTGGTAGTAAGCCATCTGAGCCAAATCCTCCTGATGAGGAGTCCTCTGCACAGCCACACTGACAGACAGGAGAGACAGTGGCAGGCAGTGTGTTGATCACCTGAGGTCGGGAGTTCAAGACCATCCTGGCCAACGTAGTGAAAACCCATCTCTACTAAAAATACAAAAATTAGCTGGGTGTGGTGGTGCACACCTGTAATCCCAGCTACTTGGGAGGCTGAGGCAGGAGAATCGCTTGAACCCAGGAGGTGGAGGTTGCAGTGAGCCGAGATCACATCACTGCACTCCAGCTTGGGTGACAGGGCAAAACTCCCTCTCAAAAAAAAATTTAACTCTGGATGCCAGATGGGTCCTTTACCTAACAGGTGGATCAGCATATTTCTACATAAGAGAGAGAGAGAGAGTCTCCTTGTTTGGGGCTGGCCCCAATGAAAGCATTGCTGCTTTTGACTCCCCACTGGAATCCTCTGGGCCTTAACACTGTCAGGACAGTTCCCAAGGCTGGCTTAGAGTCAGCTATGATCCCCATTATTTAATGCAGGCGCTAGTCTGGTTTGTATCACAAAGCTTATGTAGTAGTGGCTTTGGCATGTCTGTGTTTGTTTTTTGGGGGTAGGGGCAAGTTGGATTGTAGTGCTGGATGTGAACCCGAGTCAGCTTTCGCATCTGTAAAATGGGGAAGGTGCTAGGCTCACAGGAGGGTGGTGGGGATTGATAATATACATAGGAGAGGGCTGTGAACTGCAGTGCACTGGACCGGTGCAAACATGAATGTTTCGACCCCTGCTCCACTTGACAGTCTTGGTAACTGTTTTCCCCACAGTACTCTTATTTTTCACATGTGCTCAAAGGGCTGGAGTACACCCTATTGTTGACTCCTGCTCAGGGTACCTTCCAGGGGAAATGTCACAGAAGAGGGAGGTGCTGAGAGGCAGGGACATCCAGCGAAGTTGAGAGGAGAAGGATGTGGGCGGGGGGTGGGAGGAGGAAGTGGGGGGCTTGCACTCTGTAAACTCTTAGTCAGCTGGTCACTGACCCAACTGAGCCTTTTACTGACACTGTTTTTTTAAAGAATGGAAGGACTAAGGATTGTACGAGCTGAAATGTTGAGTATTTTCACATTTCTTATTCATTCTTCGTGCTCTGTGTATACAAATGTTAAATGATCACATTGCATAATTGGGTGATAATCAAATGGCAATACAGTGGTATGTTTGACAGAACCCAATGTTTTAAAATAGGGCTAGGTGCCAAGAAATGTCAAGATAGGCTGAGTAAGGTGACTCAGGCCAGTGATCCCAGCACTTTGGGAGGCCAAGGCAGGACGATCTCTTGAGCCCAGGAGTTCAGACCGGCCTGAGCAACAAAGCAAGACCTTGTCTCTACTAAAAATTAAAAAATTAGCCAGGTATAGTAGTGCACACCTATATTCCCAGCTTCTTGGGAGGCTGAGGCGGGAGGATCACTTGAATCCAGGAGGTCGAGGCTGCAGTGAGCTATGATCGCACCAGTGCACTCCAACCTGGGTGACAGAGTGAGACCCTGTCTCTACAAAAAAAGAAAAAAAAAAGATACCCCAGAATCTTCCAAATATTGTTATTCCTATGGTTTGGAAGAGGGGAGTGAGTAAATGGATTGGCCTTAGGGACGACACCTTGCTGGTAGACTGTGCCCACCTCAGGTAGAAGGGAAGCGCTAGCAGTCTCATTTGTGGTTTGTCCCCAACTTGCCAGTGACTTGGTGAAGTCATGCCTGAATCTCACCCTCCTCCTTTCTTGTTCATCTAGTGAAGGTGATTTCCTTTGTTCCTCCCCCGTCGAATCCTCCCTGACAGTGGAATGGAGTGGGGATAGTGCCCAGGGGCTACATGGGTGAAGTGTGGTATGTTCTTGATTTAGTTGGCATTGGACTAACACACACACACGCATACAAGTGTCTATTTAGGGAAGTTGTTCTTTGGTCTGTTGCCTTGGAAATACTGCCTTTTTATTCTTTCACTTTCTCTCCCCTCTGCAGTGATTCAGCAGTAGCTTTCTAGAGAAGAAGAAACATAGTGTCAGAAACCCTGGAGTACCAAGGATATGTCAGTGGAGAGGGAAGCTGCCTGTGTGTCACACAGACCACATTCTTCCTGGTCCAGCTAGAGCGTCCCGTGCCTTTCCTTGGCTTTTCCAGCCTCTCTCCATCACTCCTTCTGAGGCCCTTTGCAGACAGTCCCCCAGTACAACTACAGCATTTTTGTAAGTCCAGCCCTTGTCATTTTCCCATTGACTGATGGGGACCACTTGACTCCAGCATACTTTATGCACACTTATCTTCTGGTTCAGGTCTGGACTGTCTTTCTCTTTCTGGCAGCTTTCTTTCCTATTAGCTATTCCTGACTTGTTTCAAAAAGGATACATGGACTTGAAATTACCAGTTAAAGCAGAAAATGATTAAAAAGAAAAAAAGGGCTTCAAATGTCAAATGGATACAACTATGTAAGTTGTAGAAGGTGCTCTGAACACGTTACAGGGAGGTTGCCATTGCTAAAAGCTTTTACATTTTTTATTTATTTATTTTTAGAGACTGAGTCTTGCTGTGTTGCCCAGGCTGGAGTGCAGTGGTGTGATCATAGCTCACTGTAGCCTTGACCTCCTGGGCTCAAGCATCCTCCTGCCTCAGCCTCCCAAGTAGCAATGACTGCATGCGTGCGCCACCACACTTGGCTAATTTTTAATTTTAATTTTTTCTAGAGACTGGGTCTTGTTGTGTTGCTCAGGCTGGTCTTGAACTCTGGGCATCAAGCAATCCTCCTGCCTCAGCCTCCGAAATTGCTGGGATTACAGGGCATGAGCCACTGTACCCAGCTACTTTTACGTTTTTCATTCTCACCCCTTTCTTCTGGAAACACTGCAGAGACCATGAGAACAGGAGCTTGTCTTACTTGATAGTGCAAACAGTCTTACAAATAGTGTTCAACCATCGATTGCCCAAAACACGTGTTTTGTGACTATTATTGTAGGTGCCTTTGAACTGTATGGTGTGTTAACTACATTGGAAGGAGGAAGATCTTTGTGTTTTGAGTTGATTATTTAATTATTCTTTAATTAGTCTAATGTCTTTACCAAGCTAGATATTAATATCTTTTGTCAAAGAGAGAAGAAAGCCAGTGGATGGGTTGTGAAGTGGTGAGGGGCCACTTCACAGATGGTGAGTGGGTGGGTTTTTGTTTCCAGCAGTGTCACTGGAAACAACTTTGTACCAACTTGCATGGTAAGGAGCATTCAGGTTTTAAAGTTAATCTCATTCAGTTTCTCCTGTGGGACAACATTGGCCTTTCTCATTGGGGATTTGACTGTTGGGCCTTGTCCCTGGGTATGTCCCAGCCCAGACACTCAGGGCACTGGCCACCCTGCCTCAGCCCCTCTGGAGCAAAGAGAGTTTTAAGCAGTAGTGGATGTAACTCATTTAAAATAGGTTTAGATCTAGCTGGGTTAGCTTAGTGGCATGCACCTGGTGAGGCTGTAGTCTCAGCTACTTGGGAGACTGAGGCAGGAGGATTGCCTGAGCCCAGGAGTTTGATACCAGCCTGGTCGGTATAGTGAGACCAGCCTGTCTCAAACAAACCAACAAAAACAGGATTACATGAGCTATGACTAAATTCCAGGGCAGTAACTGCTGTGTCATTCTTTGGGAACTGGGCATCCCAGGATTTGATCAGTGTTTCATATCATAGGTTGGCTGTTTTGTAAACTATTAGGATTGTACCAGTGTTTGTCATGGGAACTAGCAGCCTGTGGCGTAGACTGTGAACCTAACTTAATTGACTACTGTAATGAATACAAACAGTTGCTATTTTTACCTCAGAACGTAGATTTGTCTGCAAATTAAACATTTGAGACAATAAACAGGAGTTTGGTTTATTAAAGCCGTTTGAGCTTGCTACTTAGGCAGGCCTAGAAATAGGATTGGCTAGCTTTTTCTGATTATGTAAATGTTGACTATATTGGGAGAAACTCTTATTTTTGTTTTATTTTATTTTAGAGACGGGGTCTCGCTGTGTTGCCCAGGCTATAGTGTAGTAGACAGCCATAGCTTGCTGCAGCCTCAAACTCTAGGGCTCAAGCAGTTCTCCCACCTCAGCCTCCCAATTAGCAAGGACTACAGGCATATGCCACTATGCCCAGCTAATTAAACAAATTTTTTTTTTTTTTTTTTTTTTTTGTGGAAATGAGGTCTTGTTATGTTGCCCAGGCTGGTCTGGAACTCCTGGCCTCAAATGATCCTCCTGCCTTAACCTCCGAAAGTGCTCGGATTGCAAGCAGGAGCCATCACACCCTGCCTAACTTCACGTTTAAACAAGGCTTGAGCCTGGGCAAAATAGTGAAACTTCATCTTTACTAAAAATTAAAAAATTAGCTGGGCATGGTGGTGCACACACATCTGTAGTCCCAGCTGCTCAGGAGGCTGAGGCAGGAGGATAGCTTCAGCCCAGGAGTTCAAAGTTGCAGTGAGCTATGATTGTACCGCTGCACTCCAGTCTTGGTGACAGGGGCTTGCCTCTGCCTCAGAAAAAAAAAAATCATCAAATAGCCCTTTCTCACCTTCTCTACCCTGGGAGTGGCTACGGATAGGCAACAACTGAACACAACACGTTTCCTGGTACCCAAGATGAATCATTGCTGCCTGTGATGCCTGAGCCTAGTGATTATCTTCCAGATTGTTTTGCTAGCCAGTTCTTTCTCCATAAAAACATTCAGATTTTTTTTCCTCTTTGAGAGTGGAGTATTTTACTTGAGGGAGCTGACCACCGAACTTCATAGAAATGCCTTCCTGCCCCTTCATGGCTGTGCTGTTCTGTGTGTTTTTTGGGGCTTGCTTTCCCATTCTGCTGGTATCCTGGGTGAGACTCTGGCCCAATGAATGGGATGCTGCACATTTTTTTTCCAGGAGAAACAAAAGGTGTTGGGACCCCTAAGTATGCAGCATGTATGCAGAGAGTGAGGCATGGCCAGGGGGGAAGTGGCTCTGATTTCCACATTGCATCTCCAGACCTTAAGGGGGTAGGCAGCATCAGTGGAGCATGGCAGGGAGAGAAGTACAGCGGAGGCGAAGTTCTTAAAGCATGGCTGACTGTGGAAGGTGGCTCTCAGCACACTCTTTGTGGCCCGCTAACACCCGTCAGGATGGTAGCCACCACACGCCCAAAGGCACCCGAAGTGCTTGATTTTGACGGACTTTTACCACATTTGCCACCAGTGTGATTGGAGCATTCATGGAGCACAGAATATGACACCAAGTCAGGATTGCATAGTGCTCAGGCAGAGCTTTGTCCTTCGGAAACGCCGCTCACTCGTGAGACAAGATGGATAGTTCAGGTCTGGACTGGCCCAGGGGTGGGAGTGACACTGAGTAGACCTCGGCCAGGGGCTTGCCCCTAAACCAGTGGTCCCTGCACCTGGGAAAATCAGCACTCTGATTGCCTCACCTGGTTTCCCGCCCACTCCTCCCTACCCTAGTTGAGTGGCCTAAGGGAGGATAGAGTTCAGGGAGCTATTAGGAGGAAGGGGGTCGCTGCTGAGTAGCCAAAAGGAAAAACAACATGAAAGTAAGAAAGTCTACCAGGACACCCTGGAGGGCTGGCGTGCAGAGTGCTGAGGGGGACACCTGTGTCCGTGTTTGGGAGGCCCTCTTACCCTCTCCTCCTTGGTGTGCAACTGGTTAATAGTAATTCCTTGAGGGTCTGGAGAAGTTGCTCAAGTGTTAGATTCTACTTTACTGCATGCTACAGGGGCATTGTGTCCCACAATGGCATTCACAGTGTGAAGATTGCCAGAGTTCTCTATGGACACACCCTGCGAACATCATGGATCTGGGCTGTCATAAGACTTAAGCATCCTTCAGGGCAGAGACAATAGCTTGGTTTTCTTTGTAGGTCCAGAGTGCCCCACTGTGCCTGGCACAAAATAGGCACATAATCAATGTTTGTTGAGTGAACGAGTGAATAAAGCTAGTCTGTCCTTGTCAAAGTAGCAAGAAAAGCCTCAGCCTCTCTTGGGAAGACAGCCTGCTTCCCTGAGGTCAAGTTGAGGTTCAGTCTAACTGAGGAGAAGGAGGGGAGACCAGAATCCACTGCACAGCTGCTGCCCCAGTAAGTTCTCAGGGAGAAACCAGAACTGTCAGTTTGTCCCACTGTGCTTGTCAAAGGCAGAAGCCTGTTCTCAGCAGTGACCTTTTTTATCCTTGGCACACAAGCCCTTTTGTCCAGGTGGCTGGAACCTAGGGCTGCTTCCACTTCTCTGGGTGAGAAGGTGCCACACCTTTGGGTTTGGTCATCGTGTGTGTGTGTGTGTGTGTGTGTGTGTATGTTTAAAATTAAAAGTAAAAATTTTCCCCATATACATGTACACATATATGCAAGTGTGGTATTATAGGTGCAAGGGTACAGAGAAGCCTAGTAGGGTAGGGGCACCCAGGAAAGGTGGCCTCTTCCTCTTGTGGGTTTTGGGGAGCATCACAGGGCCTCAGGGAAGGGTGAGTTGTGTGTCAAGGAAGGGCAGTGGCTCAACCTGGGGGGTCTTCAGAGATAAATGAGGAGGGACTGGGGCAATGCATCAGGAAGGAGGCTCAGGAGAGGCAGGGCCAGATCACCCGGGGGCTCGAACCCCTTCAGGCCTTTTGTAAAGTTTGGGAATTCATTCATCCCACACTGGAGGGTGTCAGACTTTTTTAAGACTCTTTCATTCTTTTTGTTTGTGTCATTACTTTAAGTGACAGAAGCAGTTCCATAGTCATTTTCATGGTTTGGGGAGACCCTTTCTTGGATCATAGTAATTCTTACAATAATGCCTGTGCTCTAACCACCAGTTTTAGGGGATTGTGGGCTGCGACTTGGCCTCCTTGTCTCCGCTCTGTGTTGGCTTTACAGTTGTGGATGCTGCGGCTCACCCAGCACTGTGTGGCAGTGGGTCCTGCTGCAGGATGTCCACAATGCAGACCACAGGGCAGGGTGTCCCTGTCACCCATGGGGTCAGGGGTGAAGCTGTTATCTGTGAAATGACAGAAATGAAACCCAGCATTGGAGAAGAATCGTCTGCGCCCCTTCTAATCCACCTGTGAAACACTGTGCTGAAACACCATGAGGAAGAGGAAGCATTGGGGTGTAAAGAAACCCAGAAATACTGGTTTCTAGAAATGGTATTAATTGTCTCAGGGGCTCTCCCTACAGTGTGAAATAGCTGGCTGGGCAGCTGCAGCCAGTTCCATCTTCTCCATAGCCACGCCCTTCCCGTGACCTCATGGGGTATCTGCACAGTGGGTGCAGTGCAAAAAGACACAGTCAAGCCTGTGAGCCAGTAGCTGGCGAGGGGGTGGTTTGGTAGTGAGAGATGATTACAGGGACAGCGGTTGGCTCATGGTTCTGCCACACCACCCTCCATCTCTAACTGGGACTCTGACTTGGAATATAGACTTCACTATGCCACATGATGTAGTGACATGGCAGAGGAGGCAAACAGAGTGGAAGGAGACAAGTCAGAGAAGAAGGAAGTGAAGGGCGGAGAGCAAGGGATGCTCATTGCCAAGGCCATGGCAGTCACTGCCAGCAACAGGTGTGGGCCTAGCTTTGATTCTGTCACCTGCAGGGGTGCCTGCCCCAGAGCAGGGCTCCGTGAAATCTTCCATCCCCTTATTGGCTGTGCACTAATGTCTCTTGGAGAGACTTCTCAAAAACCTCCCTGTACTTAACTTGGTTTGACACATTTGATAACATTTTATGTTTTAATAGGCAAACATTTTCATGGCTTAAAAATTGTAAAATATAGCAGGATATGTGGTAAAGCCTGTTTCCTACCCTATCCTCTAGCCATCCATGTCCCCTCCCTTAAGACACCAATGCCATATGCTTGTTGGGTTTTTTTCTGAAGTTATGCTGTGTATATGCCAGCAGGCCTGCATGTGCAGACATGAGACAGTTTTCCACATCCCTCGTGCCATGCTGCATGCTCGCTGTGTGCCTCTTCTGACGGTTTCACTGGCCCACAAGGAGTTTTGTGTTCCATTGTCCAGCTGCATGCTGGCCTGCTGCCAGGCTGTGCTGCAGATTCTTCAACCAGTGCTCTCTGGATGCCTGTTAGCCTCTTTCCAGCCTGTGCTTCGCACTAGTACGTTAGTTCTGTGAAAGAAGCTGCACCCCCCTTGCTCTGAGGTCTGGGCCTAGGCTCTGGCTGGATTGAGCATCATTCTAGCTGGAAAAAGAGGGTGGGGTTAGACGATGTTTTTAAGCTTCTGCCCGTTTATTTCAATTATGACCTGGCCTGTAGGGTTTTCTTTGGGAAATGGGCAGTTAATGGTTAGATACTATTTGTAAGGCACATGTCTCTAAAATATTACCTTCTAGTGGCCGGGTGTGGTGGCTCACGCCTATGATCCCAGCACTTTGGAAGGCCAAGGTGGGCGGATCATGAGGTCAGGACATGGAGACCATCCTGGCTAACACGGTGAAACCCCATCTCTACTAAAAATACAAAAAATTAGCTGGGCGTGGTGGCAGGCGCCTGTAGTCTCAGCTACTCAGGAGTCTGAGGTAGGAGAATCGCTTGAACCCGGGAGGCAGAGGTTGCAGTGAGCCGAGATCGCGCCACTGCACTTTAGCCTGGGCGACAGACGGAGACTCTGTCTCAAAAATAAATACATAAATAGATAAAAATAAAATAAAATATTACCTTCTAGTTACACACAGACCTTTTATTTTTTTAATTATTATTGTTTTTTTTTTGAGACAGGGTCTCACTCTGTCAACCAGACTGGAGTGTAGTGGCAGGATCATGGCTCACTGCAGCCTCTGCCTTCCAGGCTCAAGTGATCTTCCCACTTTAGCCTCCTGAGTAGCTGGGACTACAGGTGTATGCCACCATGCCTGGCTAATTTTTAATTTTTTTTTGTGGGTTTGGCTATGTTGCCTAGGCTGGTATTGAACTCCTGGGCTCAAGCAATCCACCTGCCTCAGCCTTTCAAAGTGCTGGGATTACTGGTGTGATCCACCATGTCCGGCCAACACACAGACATTTTATTTTTTATTTATTTTTTATTTTTAATTTTTTAAAATTTTCATTCAAGACAGAATCGTGCTCTGTTGCAATCTTGGCTCACTGCAACCTCCACCTCCCGGGTTCAAGCCATTCTCCTGCCTCAGCCTCCCAAGTGGCTGGGATTACAGGTGTGTGCCATCACATCCGGCTAATTTTTGTATTTTTAGTAGAAACGGGGTTTCACCATGTCGGCCAGGCTGGTCTTGAACTCCTGACCTCAGATGATCTGCCCGCCTCGGCCTCCGAAAGTGCTGGGATTACAGACGTGAGCCACCGCGCCCAGCCCACAGACATTTTAAACTAACCTGTAGCATCCTGAGTGAGGCTTGTCAAAGCTGCTTTTGACCCCAGTTTCAGGTACATTGGCTCTGTTGGGCTTTCCTCTGCCTGGCCTATCAAGCGGCCAACTCAAGCTGCAGGTGCAAGGGCAGATGGTTCTGCAGGGACCTTAATGACAGCCAGGCCCAGGAACACACAGTGCTTGTGTGGAAGTCTACATTTCAGCTGTGATGGTGTCTCGCTGAGGCTGGTTCTGGCCATGCCCTCCCAGCATTTCAGCTGTTCCAACCAAGGTGCTCTGCATCTCAGAGGGAAGGGAACGGCCCGGGCAGCACGTTGCACATACATTTTGGAGTCATGTTGGTTGGTGGTCTTCAGTTTCTGAATCTGTGATATGGCATGGTCATTCATCACAGGTGAGGTGATGCAAAGTTACCAGCTGGGAGCACACCTGCCCCTTCTTATTCACTCACGCAGCAGGTAGTTTTCAGGCACAAAGGAAGTGACTTGTGGAGCTGGCCCTGGGGTCTGTCTGTAGGAGAGCAGGAAGTAGTAGCCACCTGCGGAGGGCTCACAGGCATGTGCCTGCGAGACTGCTTACAAGCCCCTGTGTGGGATTTAGGGCAGACCAGAGCCATGAGCGTCCATGGACAAGTGAAGGTCTGGTAGGTGTGAGCTGTTAGCCCTAGGGTCTGCTGCATGCGGTGCCAGGGGCTGAGGAATGCTGAGGCAGCTCTTCCTCCAGTCTCTGCTCGCTCCGTGCACAGCCCTTGTCTCCTGCCTGATAGTGGTCAGTAGTCAGTTGGCTTAGGGTACACGGTCTCCACCCAGTGAACCTGGCGCTGGCAGAAGCTTGTAGAAGAATGGGTGCAAAAAAGATATCTCAGAGGGCCTGCAGATGGCTGTTTTTAGGAAGTGAATAGGCTTCTTCTTTTTCTTCATTTTTTCTTTAAGATACTCTTGAGGTTTTGAGGCTCCACCCTGAGCTCTTTGTGGCTGAGGGCTGCTGTGGCTTGATGAAGGGGACAGTCTTCAAATCTTGCACAGGCTGGGGAAGGTTGGGACAGCACAGCCCTGAGTCTCGAACAAAATGGGGCAGAGGGGAGGGCAGGAGAGCCGTCAGATTCACGGGGCCACATCCTCGCAGCAACCCAGGGGAAGCTGAGGCCCCAGGGTCTGCATGATGGAGGCCGAGCACGACGGAGGAAGTGGAATTATTGCACATGGTGGGTTTCGACACTTGGGACTCGCTCCTCAAAGAGGCAAATCGAGAGTGGGGGTGCACAGAGCAAGGGCTGAAGAAACAAAAAGCAGGGGGTTTAGGGGAGAGATAAACCTCTTTGCATGAGTCAAGCTGAAAAGCAGTTTGGAAGGTCAAGTGCTAGCCAGTGTCTTTTTTTGCCTGCCCAGCCTCTTCTTCTGCCATGTCTGCCCTGAGAGGGGCAGAGTTCTCAGTTCCCATGTCAGAACTCGGCACCAGCTTCTCTGTTGACAGTTGCAAGGCCTGTGGCTGAGAGAAGTACTTGTGCTGTGTTTCTGCAAGGTAAGATGGCCCTGATCACAGCTCATGATGCCTGAGATCAGGAGGGTCTGCTCCATGAGATATCAGCAGAGGCCATCCTGTGAAATATTTTAACTAATTGAACTGAATGTTGAAGACAAGGCCTGTGGCAGTGTTGTATTTATATGAGACAAGCTGAGAGTCCTTGGACAACCTTGGAAACTCCTTTTTAGGACAGAATCAACTGAGACGAAACACACGAAGGAGCTTTTGTGAGCAGAGTACAGAGCTCGTTATTGCAGTACAAGGTTGTAGGTTTTCACACGGCTTTTGAGGATGGGTTGGTGGCCCAGGGAGGATGTCAGGAACTGTCCTTCACTAATGGGGATTCTCGAGTTCCTACCACGTGCCAGATAGCGTGCTGATTGCTTTGTATCCACTTCCCTTTTAATCCCTTGTATTAGCTTCCTGTGGTTGCTGTAACAAACTCGGTGGCTTAAAGCGAAAGGAACTTATTCTCTCACTGTTCTGGCCTCCAGAATCACTGGGCTGAATCAAGCTGTGGGCAAGGCCATGTTCCCTCCAGTAGCTTAGGGCAGAATCCATTCTGTGGCTGCTGGCTTGCCCCGGCTGCCGGCCCCTTCCTCATCTTCACACCAGCAGGGTAGCATCTTCTCTCCGTGACTCCGCTTCTCTCTGCTTCTGTCACACGGCCCTCTCTTCTCTCCGAAATCTCCTGCCTTCATATAAGGACATTTGTGATGGCATTTGGGGCCTACCAGTGTAATCTAGGATAATCTCATCTCAAGATTCGAAACTTAATTGAGTCTGCAAATCCTTTGCTGTATAAGGTAACATTAATAGGTTCCAAGGATTTGAACGTGAACCTCTTTTGCAGGGGGCATTATTTGACCTGCCATACCTCACAGCAGCCTGATGAGGACCATACTGTCCCACATACAGTGGGCTTAATGAGGAAGCTGAGGCTTGGGGAGGCCTAGGGGTGGCCATGGTCCTTTCCTCTCCCAGACTCTGGGGTAGCTGACTCTGGGGTCATTTTGTCATGTTGCTGGGCACTCACTTGGTGAACAGATAATCCCCTGTCATTTTACTATGTTGTTACATGGGTTTGAAAAAAGAGTTTTTCAACTCTCTGGCTGAGCCCCTGTTCCTGTGAGGGCCTGTGGTTTTTCCTCCCGGCTCCACCCTGGTTTCGGCGCAGTACTTGAGCGGACAGTGGCTTGGGTCTCACTCTAGCGCCCTACCCCTTCCTCTCTGGCTGTGTGCCCAGGCTGGCCCTGCCCACCTTGCTCAGTCTCTGCTCCATCTGCCACAAGTCTCACTCCAGCCCTCCCCCCAGTTGCTTAGGAAGGGACCTTCTTGTTATGTTTTTTGTTTTGTTTTGTTTTTTGTTTTTTTGTTTTTTTGAGATGGAGTCTCACTCTGTTGCCCAGGCTGGAATGCAGTGGCGTGATCTCTGCTCACTGCAACCTCTGTCTCCTGGATTCAAGCGATTCTCCTGCCTCAGCCTCTTGAGTAGCTGGGACTACAGGCGTACGCCACCATGCACAGCTAATTTTTGTATTTTTAATAGAGATGGGGTTTCACCATGTTGGCCAGGTTGGTCTTGAACTCTTGACCTCAAGCAATCTGCCCGCCTTGGCCTTCCAAAGTGCTGGGATTACAGGCGTGAGCCACCGTGCCCGGCCTTGTTATGTTTTTTAAGCTAACCCTGTAGAGCACTCACTGTGCACCAGCACCTGTTGGCTCAAGGGGGTGACAGACATTCCCTATCACAGATTACAATGAGTCACCGGCATTTTTGGAATTTCACTAAGTGTCGTTGCTGTGCTGTGCCTCAGCATGCAGCACTTCATTTAATCCTCTGAACACCTTGAATGATAAGTGTCTGTCATCCCATTTTACCCGTGAGAGAATTGCGGCTCAGAGAAGTTGTCACCCAGCTGGTTGGTGGCAGAGGTTTCAGAGATCTTTCTGTGCATAAAACCCTCACTTATGGTTATGCCAGGTAGGCCTTGGAGGGGATAGACCCATCGCCAAACTCACAGGAGAGAGAGGAGGGCACTGACAGGTGATGATGTCTATTTGTCTTCTTTCTGGTGGGGACCCAGAGTTTTATTTCCATCTCTTTTTCTTTATTAATGCTTGTCTCACACTTACGTATTTTTTGGGCAGTCCCTGAATAACTACACCAGGCTTCTGAATGCCGAGTTTCTTAGAGTAGCCGGGAAAGGGCCTTTTTCTTTTCCTCTTGGATGTTCTCTTAGTCTGTTTTGTGCTGCTATAAAAGAATACCTGAGGCTGGGTAGTTTTTAAAGAAAAGAGGTTTACTTGGCTCACAATTCTGATGGCTGGAAGGTTCAAGACTGGACATCTGCATCTGGTGAGGCCTCAGGCTGCTTCTACTCGTGGTGGAAGGTGAAGGGGAGCTGTCGTGTGCTGAGCTCACATGGCGAGAGAGGAAGGAAGGGAGCGGCTGGTGGTGGTGGTGTCCCAGGCTCTTTTCACAGCCAGCTCTTGTGGGAACCAACGGAGTGAGAATTCACGCACCCTCAAAGCGGGGGGTGGTTGGGGGAGGGCATTAATGTATACATGAGGGATCTGCCCCCGTGACCCAAATACTTCCCATTAGGCCCCACTTCTGACATTCGGGATTAAATTTCAGTGTGGAGTTTGGAGGGGACAAACATTGTCCTCTTGTGCCTGTGCCACACTTGCCCCTCCATCCCCCTCATCTGCTGATGATTCATCACACTGTTAACTTGGTCTCTCCATCTGTTTAAACGCTTTCTCCTTTCCCCTATTATGTTGCTGTTAAGACTGTGAAGCTGTCAGCAATGTTAGCGACACCGTCCACATATGGGGACAACAGGTCCAGTGAACCTAGCATCATCAGTGTCCTTTGCCCTTGGAACTGAGTGGAAATTATCTTCTCAGCCTCCATGGATTTAACTTCTGTGTTCTTGATGTGAAGCTTCTTTTCCTTAAGTTAGAGTTTTTGCATATACATCCCACACATACACTTGCATTTGATTTTCTTGTCTGTATATGCACACACAACACACACTTGATTTTCTTGCACCATAATAACGTTTTTCTGATTTTAAATTAGAAAAGGACAAATGAGTTGAATAGTTATCTATTAGTTATAGATAATTATCTATTATCTAATTATTATCTAGTTCTCTTATCTAATAGTTATCTATTAGTTATTAACTGTCTAATAGTTATCTATTTCTTGGGAACTTAAGTACCAACTTAGTGGTAATTTTACATGAAATGAAATGTTCTCTGGGTTCCAGATAACTTATAAATGGGCTTTTAGAGTACAGCCTGTTGGTTGAACAGGCCGTAAGTTCAGCCTCATCTTTGTCGAGTTCCACAACTAAGTTTTACAATTATTTATGAATGATAGTCCTTAGCATACTTTCCAACTCAGTGAGACCATGAACTAATTGAATTTGTAATAACCCTGAGTAAATCTTAGTGGACTAATAGTAAAACTTTGAGGTTTTACAGTAAGAAAGTGAGATCCTTAGATATACCAATTTTAATGTCTCAGTAAAGAAAACAATTTTATTGATTGATTGATTGATTGAGACAGGGTCTTGCTCGGTTGTCTAGTCTGGAGTACAGCCATGTAATCATAGCTCATTGCAGCCTTGAACTCCTGGACTTAAGTGATCCTCCCACCTCAGGGTTCTGAGTAGTTGGGAGTACAGAAATGCCTTACCATGCCTAAATTTTATTTTTTATTTTTTTGTAGGGATGGGGGTCTTGCTTTGTTACCCAGGGTGGTCTTGAACCCCTGGCCTCAAATGATCCTCTCACCTTGACCTCCCAAAGTGCTAGGATTTCAGGTATGAGCCACCATGTATGGCTGAAAACAGAAAATTTATAAGGTGCCACTAGGGGAGGGTAATAAAGGAAGGAAGGGGAATGAAATCCAAACCAAAATAAATGCTGTTTAGTGTGTGGCTGGTGGGTCGCATTTCTGATTCTAAGAACTGTGGCATTTCTTTTTGATGGTTCTGTTGATCCTGAAACCAGTGAGACTGCAGTTTGTGAAGGATGATGATAGAAGTCGATAACTCCTCATGGTTCACTGCTGGACCATGAGTTTAGCTGTAACTAGATGCAAAGCTCATGGCTGAGATTGAGAGCCAGAGAGACCCAAAGTCTCTACATCACGCCCACACTGGTACTTCCAGCCTAGGAGGCGTGGTGAATGCCTCCCAGGGTGGTTGCTGAGATGGCTTTGAGCAGAGCAGAGATGAGCCAACCATGGCAGGATAAAGTGAACAGCTGGGAAAAGGGGTTTTGGGGGCTGGGGGTAAGGGGAACTGGAATAGTGTTGCAATTTTCCCCATCCTGGCTGTACCTTACCATCACCTAGGGGCTTTTGAAAAACATGGCAGCCTGCCCTCCACCCATGCTGTGCTAATTAGTGTAATCCTGGGTGGGGCCAGCATGACATTTGCTACCTTTCCCATGAGGTGATTTGGAGGTACAGCTGGGGTGGAGAGCAGTGGGCCTTAGAGGTTTAGAACGCAGCCTCCTGGCTGGGCACGGTGGCTCACGCCTGTAATCCCGGCACTTTGGGAGGCTGAGGTGGGTAGATCACGAGGTCAGGAGTTCAAGACCAGCCTGGCCAAGATGGCGAAACCCCATCTCTACTAAAAATACAAAAATTAGTCGGGTGTGGTGGCTGGCATGTGCCTGTAATCCCAGCTTCTCGGGAGGCTGAGGCAAGGAATGGCTTGAACCTGGGAGGCGGAGGTTGCAGTGAGCCGAGATCGTGTCATTGCACTCCAGCCTGGGCAACAGAGCAAGACTCCGTCTCAAAAAAAAAAAAAAAAAAAAAAAAAGAACTTGGGCTGGGTGCGGTGGCTCATGCCTGTAATGTCAGCACTTTGAGAGGCCAAGGCAGGCGGATCACCTGAGGTCAGGAGTTCGAGGCTAGCCTGACCAACATGGAGAAACCCTGTCTCTACTAAAAATACAAAAAATTAGCTGGGCGTTGGGGCACATCCCTATAATCCCAGCTACTTGGGAGGCTGAGGCAGGAGAATCCCTTGAACCTGGGAGGTGGAGGTTGCAATGAGCTGAGATCACGCCATTGCACTCCAGCCTGGGCAGCAAGAAAGAAATTCCGTCTCAAACAACAACAACAACAACAACAAAAAAAAGAACTTGGCCTCCTGATGAAATAGGCCCACCTGTTTCAAATCCCCACATATAGGTGTTGAGCCAGTCTCTTAGATGCCGAGCCTCAGTCCCCTCCTTCTCTCAGGCTGTGAAGGTGAACTGTGATGTGCAGAGCTGCAGCATGTTCTGCTGTGCACCAAGGAGGGTTCCACAGTCATAGTCATGACTGATGTGAAAGGGCCAACGCACGTGACCTCCTGCCCCTGTCCGTCCACATCTCACTTGGTAAAACCACAGCCCTGGTTCTGGCCACTTCTCAGCACAGTGGCCTGTGGCTGGAGAAGAACACATGACATGTTGATGAGTCTGTAAATTCATGACCACAGAGCTCCAGTGAGCCATTGGGAGTGCTTGGCACTCAGAGTGTTTCCCTGTGGTCCTAGACTGGGGAGCGGCCCCTGGATTTTAAAGAGCTCTGGACCCAGTGGTGCAGGTGGGGAGACCTGGCCCCTGGAGGCTGACCCAGTGCAGGTGCAGCCCCACCTGGGGTTCCCCTGGTTGGACTCCTGCCTCAGGAGGGGCATGAGACTCACTTGGCGCTGCTTCTGAGCTCTAAGTCCTTGCTCCTTAGTGGTCTGTCCCTTCCCTCCGCAGGGAGGCATGGCCCGCTGGGCTTTGGCCCCTGCAAGGAGGCCTGGTGGGGCCTTTTGCCTTCTCAGCCAGGCACTGAAGGAGCAGGAAGGGGAAGCATGATACCAGGACCACAGGAAGAAGTGGTGCTGAGTTGGGTGGTCGCTTCCTTGGTGTGACCTCTGGTTAGACGTGGTTCAGGGCCATGTTGCAGGAGGAGCTGGAAGACATTTCTTTTTTTCTTTTTTTTTTTGTTTTTTGAGACGGAGTCTTGCTCTGTTGCCCAGGCTGGAGTGCAGTGGCGCGACCTCGGCTCACTGCAAGCTCCGCCTCCCGGGTTTAAGCTGTTCTCCTGCCTCAGCCTCCCGAGCAGCTGGGACTACAGGCACACACCACTACGCCCAGCTAATTTTTGTATTTTTAGTAGAGACGGGGTTTCACCATGTTGGCCCGGCTGATCTTGAACTCCTGACCTGGTGATCCACCCACCTTGGCCTCCCAAAGTACTGGGATTACATGCGTGAGCCACCGCACCCAGCCACTGGAAGACATTTCTAAAGAAACCATCACCATCCTTCTCTGAATAGGTTTCAGTGTGGTTTTATGTTTGTTGCAACCTTGTTGACCTGTAGTCAGAAACCAGAATGGTTTGGCCCAAGCTTTTGATTTGAGATCACACTAAAATAGTTTTAGCTGAGGGTGTTGGAGGTGCCTCCTGTGTATATGAGTGTGCGTGTATGTGGTGTGCCTGTGCGTGCATGCATGTGTGTGTCTGTGGCTTCACTGTAGATGGCCGTTGTGAATGATGTCCTGACCTGAGTCCTGTGAGAAACACTGTTGAGTTACTTCACAGTCATTCCACACAGGAGAAAAGGATGAATGACCCTGTTGGGTTAAAAAATTGAGCTTTGAAAAGCTTTTCTCCCTTTGTACTTGGCAATCTCGCAAAGCTATCAGGAGAGAATGTGGAATTAAAATATATAGCAGGTGGGAGTATGGTTTTTTAACTTACACTTAAGGTTTCTGTGATATCTCATCATATGTGGAATATTTCTGTTAGACCATCTGAGAATTTTAAGCTCTGGTGGATGGAAGTAAGGTTGCTTTTGAACAGAAGTCTGCCATGCCGCTGCTTCTCAGAGGCTGCAGCCTCAGGTTGAGCGCTCAGGAACCAAGGTCAACGCTCAGTGTGTGTTTGCCAAGTAGACTGTGTAGATTTGAAGTGCTTAGACTGGCTGTCTGTAAGCTTTTAAAATTCTTCATTTAATAATCTATAAATGTCGAAGCCTCCCAAGACGTTGCTGGCCCTGTTAGTAAGTTTGCCGCAGCCCCCTAGCCGCCAGGAGTGCCCGAGAACCCCTATTGGGGCTGAAGTCACAGACAGCACCGTGGAGTTCGGGACTGTAGCTCTGAAATTCTGCCACAGGCCAAGCAAACTGCCAGGGGTGTGTGGTCTGGGGTGAGGACTGATTGAAGAAGTAACAATCTTGGATGACTTTGAAAAGCTCTGGGAGTTGCCATTGACTGTGATGTTGATGCTGGGAGTGTGCTGGAGGGCCACCTGTCCTTGTCCCTCTTTTTGTGCCCCACAAGGAGGGTGTAGGAATCAAGAGTTTCAGCTGGGCATTGGTCTGCTCCAACAAGGCCTCTTTTTGATCTCCCATGTGACTCCATTTTCTCGTTCTCTCCTGTGGCTGGGCCTATTTCTGCCTGCCGTGGAGCAGAAGTATGGTCCACATGGGTGGAGACCTACAGGGGCCAAGGAGGGCTGGGCCTTGAAAGTGATGAGCTTGAGTCCCTGTTGGGGTCCGGGGTTGGGGGAAGGGCACAAGGTACACAGCTGGGCTTGACCCAGCCCTGCTCCTGGGAGTTCCCTCAGAGAGTGCCCAGAGCAGAAGAGTCTGTGCTGTGAGCACACCCACGGCAGCGTGCACAGACTCGAGTCCCCCAGCAGATTCTCTTGGCTGCCCTGGATGGAGATAGGGTGAAACTCTGCTGGGGAGAGCACAGTCCAGTGGAGAAGCCAATCTGATGTGGACAGATGAGCTCTGTGGCAAGTGTCCAAGGAACCAGGCTGGTGGTGCAGATGTCTGTCCCCTTCTGCTGAAGTGCTCTCTCCGTCATGCAGCTGTTCTTCATGTGTCCTCTGTCCTCTGGAAGATGACTTCCTGAGGGAGAGGCCACAGCACATATGTCTGTGTCCCCTCCCCTAGCCCCAGCCCAGGGCTCACTGAGGGTCTGTGGTGGGTCTTCAAATCTGTGCATCCTCAGTAGGAAGCATCTGCAGAAAGGAGGAGTGAGGTTTGAGAACCTGATATTCTCCTCTTACAGAAGAGGGCACTGGGGCCCAGAAAGGACAGTGACTTGCCCAGAGTCTTGCAGCTTAGCTGGGGCATGGCTGGCTGTGGAGTCCAGCCTCCAGGCCTCCCTCTCCATGAGGTGCTCTTTCCTGCTGCCCTGAGCTGCACTTCTGCTTGCCACAGTGTGGGAGTGCCCTAGGCAGGAGAAAGGAGTGTATTGTAGGTGCAGTGTAGAGTGAGGAGGGCAGTGTGGGTGCAGTGAAGAGTGAGGAGGGCAGTGTGGGTGCAGTGGAGAGTGAGGAGGGCAGTGCGGGTGCAGTGGAGAGTGAGGAGGGCAGTGTGGGTACAGTGAAGAGTGTGGAGGGCACTGTGGGTGCAGTGGAGAGTGAGGAGGGCAGTGTGGGTGGAGTGGAGAGTGTGGCGGGTAGTGCGGGTGCAGTGAAGAGTGTGGAGGGCAGTGTGGGTGCAGTGGAGAGTGAGGAGGGCAGTGTGGGTGCAGTGGAGAGTGAGGAGGGCAGTGTGGGTGGAGTGGAGAGAGTGGAGGGTAGTGTGGGTGCAGTGTAGAGTGTGGAGGGCAGTGTGGGTGCAGTGTAGAGTGTGGCGGGTAGTGTGGGTGGAGTGGAGAGTGTGGCGGGTAGTGCGGGTGGAGTGGAGAGTGAGGAGGGCAGTGTGGGTGGAGTGGAGAGTGAGGAGGGCAGTGTGAGGACAGTGGAGAGTGAGGAGGGCAGTGGAGAGTGTTGAGGGCAGTGTGAGGACAGTGGAGAGTGAGGAGGACAGTGTGGGGACAGTGGAGAGTGTTGAGGGCAGTGTGGGTGCAGTTGAGAGTGTGGAGGGCAGTGTAGGTGCAGTGTAGAGGGGCTGACACCGTGTGGTGGGCCACCTGCTTCCCCTCCTTACTCTGGGCACTGGCCATGATGGGTTACAATGTGGTCAGGGCCTCTCGGGAGGTGCCACTCAGTGAGTGACCTCACCCGGGCCAGATGGTGACCATAAGCCGGTTGCTACCTCTGGAGTCTTGGTGGGTGGGCGGATGGCACCCAGGGTCACACAGCATTAAAAAGTGGATCCAGGCCTTTAGTATCTTGATTTTCCATTTCACCAGGTGATTGCATGAAAACATGTTGGAAAGGTAATACATGTGATTGGGGAAGATAAGTTTATTTACTGTGGGACATTTTCATAACTTCTGTTTGAGGGCATTACATATCTCACATAATTACATGCTATGAAGGTATTACCTTTGGTCTCATTCAAAAATTACAAAGTGATATATCGAGAAGAATCACCTCTCCCACTTTGCCTTCCAGTTCGTCTCCCCAGAGGCAAGCAGTTTGCCCAGCATTTTTGTGAGCCCTTCGGGGGGCAGTCTGCCATATACAGACACGGACGTTTTCATACCCTCTTTCTTCTGAAGTGTGCATTCGTTTGAGAAGCTTGTTTGGAAAGCTGTGTATGCAGGTTGTGAAGTCACTTTTGGTTTTGATTTCAGCCTCCCATTCTTTCCCTTTCTGCATTTGTGGTATCTAATATCACCTTGACAGCCTCAAGAGCGGCCTGTGTGTGTGGGTTTTGGTGTCCATGGTGCAGTGGGCGAGGGCCACCCGCAGCCTTCCCAGTGCTTGGTGAGGCCCAAGAGTGGATTTTGTTTTTTGAAGCAGGATTCTTACACAAAAGGACATCTCTGAAGTAGTTGGGGTTGGGAGCTTGCTTTTTGCTCTATTGTGTTGTCTTCTCTATAATGTGGAATATCTTAAAGATCCAGTTCCACCTGTGCTACGAAGAGCCCTGGGTGGGATGAGCCCACACTGGCACCACATGGCCGCTCACCCCACAGGCATTATGGGGAGAGCCAGAGCAGGTGAATGGCCTGCCCGGGGCCTCCTGCTTGGTGAGTGACAGACAAGACCCAAACCAGGCTTCTGGCCCTAGCCCTGGGCCTTTGTTGTACCTTGATGCCCTGGGAGGCAGCAGACCCATCTCACCTGGGTGCCATCACCCTGACATTTGGCAGCCTCTCTTTGCAGATTGCCATCAGCATCAGCCTAAGTGAGGTGCAGGAATTTCATAGTTACAGGTTGGTGTTTTTTTAAAAAATTCTATTTCATGGATAAAAACATCTTCAAATAAGTTTTCCTATGCACCAAACCCATCTGGGGCCCTGGGGGATACAAAAGTTATTTTTAATTAATCACTTAATAAAAGCTTATTTGGGGCCCCTGCAGTGGCTCAGCTTTGTTAAAGATGAAGAGTTAAAGATGACTTAGGCCCTTCTCCTAAGGAGCTACAGGAGACAAGGGTGTACACTGTATCAGAAGTTTTTTTTCTTTGTGGCAACAGAAAGGGCCATGTCACAATAAGCAGAGGGTATTTATTTCTGTCTGGAAGTGGGTGAAACTTCACAGGGAAATTGCTGTTTAAATTGGTCATGTAGCATGAGTACAAATTGTCAAGCAGACAAGAACAGGAGGGGCACTCTTAAGTGGGGCGGACAGCTGAGCAAAGGCATAGAGAGGGCACTTGCTGTCGGGAGCAGCTTGTGAGTGTGGTACTTAGGAAGCTTGGGAGACAGAGGAGGGCCATGAGATCCATCCTGGGTGTAACTTCATGCTGCATTCTGTGTGTGCCGAGAGCCACAGAGGGGATTTAAGCCAGGGAGTTATTAGCCCATTAGATTTACAAATTAAGAGAGACCTCTAAAACCCCATGGGCGGTGTTTCAAGTTCTGAGGTCATCTTTCTTTCTCAGCTATTTAAATTTGTCTCTTGACCAACCAGGATGACAGATGAGGTAGGAGAGGGAGCATAAGCCTTGGAGGAAAGCAAAACTATGGGTAACACAGAAGGAGTCAGAATATAGTGCAAAATACATTTAATCTGGCTGAAATTACTTGTAAAATTTAGCAGGACATTGAACATTTACAGATACTTTGTTTTTTTGCTTTAGGCGTCAGTATTACATTGCATGACCAACAATGGTTGTAGTCTCCTGCTGTTTGCTGGGGCATGCTGGGCTGTGTGGGCAGGGTTGGGGTTCAGCCACCCTCTCCCTTCTACCTGCTTTTCTCACCTGGGGTGGGGGCTTTGGGAGGAGGGGAGCAGTACTACTCATAGTGGGCAGGGATGGGCCTCTGGGGCGGTGGGGGGGCCTGTGTGTCCATCTTGCCTGCCAGTAATTTTAAATAACAGTGTGGAATGCTGTTATAGTTGTTTTTATTTTAAAATTTTTTCCACAAACGCACTATCTTCTCATTTTTTTTATCAAAGCTAATCTACAAATGTTTAATCCACCCACAGGTAATCCAGATTTGATGCAGAATTTTACTGAAATCAACTCCAAATAGCTTTGTGGTAACAAGTCTTTGCAATGTGATTTTGCCTATGTTTTTCTCCTTAATGAGTCAGACTTGCCACATGAAATTTTTACCATCCCAAAACTTTTTGAAGAATTTAATTAGAATGGGTACATAGGATAATGAAGATTCACATTGTAGAAACTTTTAAAATTTGAGTTTCGATTGTTCCTGGAATTTTAATTTCTCTTATTTGGTGCTAGGTGATTCCCAGTTTTAGGGCCAGGTGTTGCCAGGACACACAAGCCAGTGCTAGTTTGACTAAGCTTTAGGGTTATATATTAAAGTAATGCCTGGCTGGATGCCTAGTCAAACTAAGACATGCTAAGCTCCACATTTGAGCAGTAATGGCCCTGTTTGCTGTCCCTCAGGAGGGTTCACACCCAGGAGCTCAGAGCAGGGACTTTCTCCTCCAGGGTGGGCCCCTCGCTCTGGGGAAGAGCTGTCCTCCACCAAGCCCCCTTTAGGTATCTGGTCTCCAGCCACAGTCAGGGAGGCTCTCAGCTGGGGTGCTGGGACCCAGCCCTGGGGTGTGTGTGGGGAGGAGCCCTGCTTGGGGGAGGGGTGGCGCTCCTGGAGACCTCTCCTGGCTCAGAGGGGAGTGATGGGCATTCTGAAGCGTGTCCAGCAGGGCCCACCTCCCTCTGCGCTCATGGTTTCCACAGTGGTTTGCCTCATTCACCATCACCTGAGAATGGCCAAGATAGCCTTGCCTCCCTTCCTGTCTTCCAGAAATTCTCATGGGGCCCTCCAGCCCGTTCTCTTCCTGGCCTGTGACGATAGCGGGTTAAGTTTGTACTTTTAACATATAATTAACCTTCTTCAAGGCCTTGTTTGCCGTTATAAGTGTTCCCTGTTCTCTGGGTACTCACAGCCCCTTCCTTGCTGTCCTTGATCCAGCGGCATGGCCTGAGTGCCTCCATCCCCCTGTTTCTGGATGGCTAGAAGAGCCTCTGGGGTATCTGATTGTCAGATGGGCTTAGCAGGAGTGGTAGTAGTAATAGTGGCAAATACTTAAGTAGCATTTTTGTGCACTGGGCACATTTAGAGGGATTAAGTCATTTGATTCTTGGAGTAACCCCATGAAGTAGATGATTCTGTAACACCCATTTCAGGAGCAGGAGACTGAGGAGCAGAAGGTGAAATGAGTTCTCCCTGGGGACGTGTAGCCTGGCGGGTGAGCGGCAGTTGGGGTTGGAGCCCGGATGGTCTGGCTCTGGGGCCATGCACAGCATGCTGTGTGCAGCTCCCCCGCCGTCCCGTCTCCCTGAGCTGCCTGCTTCAGGCACGCTTCTTGGCTCTTTGTCCTGAATGGTGTGGTGGTACAGCTTGGTCTTCCTGCCTGGAGGGGAAACCATGGCCATGGGAGTCCTAGTACTGAGCGAGTGACTGTTCCTGACCCGTTTCCAGATTCTAGGGGCAGCTTTACAGCCTTTCTCTGAGATACTTGGACACCGTGTTACCAGACCACAGCCTAACAACAGAGGATGAACCAGAGCCTCAATGTCGGCGAGTCTTGGGCCATTTTGGCTGCTGATTGCCTCTCTCCTGCCCTGTATCTCCAGGAACTGTCAACGTTGGTCTTGTAGGAACTGCTCTCTCTTTGTGAGTGAACAAGACCATGGCTGTCTCAGTCCCTCCGTTAGTGACTGTCCTTGTTCAACCCAGAGTCCAGGAGTCTGATGAACAGAGGCTTTCTCCCTCTATCTCACCCTGCCTTTTACCTCTCCCTGCCCTGTGTGGGTCTTGCCCAGGAGACAGCAGTTGGATGAGGGAGGAGAGGCTAAGGGCCCCTCTAATGTGGACAGCCTGGGCCCTGCTGTGGGAAGAGAGCCACATGGCATGGATTGGAAATGGAGAGGGCAGAATTTGAGTCAGGAGGACCACCAGCAGCCGTGCTAGCTCTTGAGGCCTCGGTCTTCTGGCCTTTAAAATGGGACTGGAGTGGGAGGTGGATTCAGTGCGAGTGCAGTCCCTGCGGCCTACAACCTTCTGTTATTGGGCGGTGCTGGTCTCCAAACTCCAGGTCTATTTTGTAGCCTATTGAGGAACTGCCTCTGATCTCCCTAAAATAGGATGTGCTATTTTGGACACTGCCGTAGGTGGGAGGGATGTGTGTTTAAAGCTAAAATAGAGCGCACTTTAATTTGCGGGTGTTTCCTTTTTCTTTCTCAGCCACACTGTGTTTAAGTCACAGTGTCCTCCCTCCCACCCAGGAGCACAGCCTCAGGCAGGCCCTGCTCTTGGTGGAGGCCTCGTCATGACTGATGAGGGAGGTGGCCACCAGAGAGGAGGATTCCTGTCACTTGGGACCAGGACTCCTCCAAGTCCAGGGAGCTTTTACAAGGCTCTGTTCCTGGATGGCTTCTCTGCCGATCTGAGGTCCAGGGTGTGAGAAGCTGAGCCAGCCTTGCAGTCCAGCTGAGTGCCTCTCCACCAGACCTGCGCTGCTGTTAGAGTCAAGGAGAGGCAGGGCTGTGGGGGTAGGGGTGGCAGAGCACACCCCTGATCCCTAGTTAGTGGAGTTAACTCTGGGCACGCCGTCCCCCGACTTTCTTTGCAACAAATCATGGTGATCTCTTTTGACCTTTTTGATGGTTACCAGTGTGGCCGTGAAGAGGGTCCCTGCCCCAGCTGGGGAGAATAGGGTGAATGGGAGTAGGAAGGTTGAGGGGGTGAGGGTAGAAGGGTGTGATGGATTTCCGAGAAGGTTGCAGGTATGTGTCTGTCCCATTCTGTCCTGACTTACTCTGCATTCAGTTCTAGCTGAGCATGAATGCAGCCCGCACCCATGACTTTCTGTGGTGGTGCTATTTTTCTGTTTTTTGAAAAGAAAGAGGTCCAGTTTTTTTGTAGATTGTTAGGACTTAACTGGAAATAATTGTGTAAGTCTTCAGGCATCTTTCGAAGATGGCAGGCTAGAGATAGCTACTCCAACTTGAATGCCTAGCAGTCACCTAGAAGACTTGTTCAATGCAGATACTGGGCCCTACCCACAGGGAGTCAGCCTTCATAGGTCGGGCACTTCCTCCCGGCTCCTGGGTGGTACTGCTACTGCCAGTTCACAGACCACACTTCCAGTTGCCCTAGAGTGCTTGTTCCTGTTCCACTCCCCACTCAAGATATTATTCGCTGATTTTTATCACCTTCCCCAAACTAGGCTACTTATTTTGGTGCTAATTGGTGGCACTTCTAATTTTAGGAGTGTGGGGAGGTGCTCCTGTCCCCATTTGGCTGCAGTGGTGCTGATGGGGGGTATCTGCTGTGCCTTGGGTGGGAACTTCTCCTGTGTGTGCTTCGTGAGATATCCCGAGGCTACCCTACTTTGATGAGTTGAGCAAGGTGTCTTAGAAGCCAGGCGCTGACTGCTCTATCATAATTAGAAGCCAGTTAGCGATAAATACATAGTCAGTGGCATCTCTGCATGGGGATGGCTGGTTTGAAGCAGCTTGCTCCAGCCATGGGAAACAGAGTTTTGACCCTACTATTTATGAACTGACAGTGTGGGCTGCATCAGGATCTTTCCAGGTATGCCAGGAGGCACAGAACCCACGTATAACCTGCAGCCCACAGTTTCTGTGACACAGAAAGTGTGGTCAGGTGCTGGGAAATCATTGTCTCATAGATAAAACATCTGACACGCACCAGCTTTTCTGAAACAAATAATGGTTGCAAATGGAATTCGGGGTACACAGGATAGCAACAGATTTCTTCCTGTCCTTGAAGAAAACTGTCTCCTTTGTCCCTGTTTGACCAACTTCGATTGAGCTGGAGCCCTTTGTGCCTGGCCCTGGGCTGTCCCTTCCGTCAGGGTCTCTGTCTGGTACAGGGGTCAGCTCTCCCTTGGGCTGTGCACTTATCTAAAACTGCCTCCCAGACACCTAGTTTGTGACTTCCTAGAAAGCCTGAGACAGGAAGCTATTTTCTTAAGGCTTTAGAAACTGCCCCCAAACAGCGCAGAATGGCAGGGTCCTGCCCCCAGGGAGTGCTGCTTGAGGTCTGTTTCCTGCAGTCAGGGCTTCCAGCCAGCTTGCTGTCCTTGCCAGCACCTCCTCTGCTGCCCGCTAGACACGGAGCCTCTGGCTGACACCCTCCCTGCCAGCCCCAGAGGCCTGCCTTCTCAGCCTCTGCTGAAACTAAAGCTTTTTTCTGTTTCTGTAGGGCATTGGGTGGAGCCTTGCCAGGGGCTCCTGGTTCTGACTGTCTTGGGTGGGTGGGGAACTCAGCCCTGAGAGGTTGGCTCACTGAGCATTTACCATATGCTGGGCATTGGGCCAGATGTCTGTCTAGGATCAGTTTATTAATCCCCAGCTACCTGATGAGGTAATTATTATTCATTTCCATTTTGCAGAGGAGGGAAGGGATGCTCAGAGAGAGGTGGAGTGACTTACCAGATTTTTATCTGGTGCCCTATCATATGCTCTCATGACACAGAGCAGCTTTTTGCTGTAGAAAGGACTGTCGTCATTTTACCTGTGTTAGGAATATCATCACTGACTGTGGTTCCCCTGCACTGACATTCTGGGCATCAAGGGCTGAGTCTGGGCTCTTTCTCCTATGGGTGTCTGTCCTCTCACTTGGCCCCAGGCCTTGGTGACCCTCTGTGCACTGAAGGAGTAAATGACTGAGGTGGCCAGCTAGCTCCTGTGCATTTGCACACATGGTCCCTCACTCCTGGCCCCCATCCCTTGCCAGGCAGAATGTGCCCATCTCCAGTCCCTTGCATTGCTAGCAGCCTCAGACTGGAGAGCACTGAATCTTCCACTAGCCTGTCTTCTTGCCAGCTGCAGCCCCAGGGCGCGTGTGTCCGTCTCCGCAGCCAAACTCCCCCTGTGCTGGCCTGTGGAGGGTGAGTGGGGGGCAGGGCATCGCACACTCTGGACCCTTCCAGCCCCAGGAAGGAGTTGTGGTGCTGCACGTGCTCCATTCTCACATGCTTCTCAGGCTGCAGGCTGTGCATTACCAGTGTGCAGTTTAGGAAACTGAGGCCCAAAGAGAGCAAAGCAGCACCTGGGGACTGACCTTGAGTTACACAGGTGTGCTTCAAGTTCTTCTGCTAGTTACCTTTCAGTGCCAACACTGGGGAGGGGGTGTCCTAACAAAACATAATTTAATCAGAGCACTGTGAACTGTTCCTGCATCTGACACGTCCATCTCAAGGTGGAGGGTGTCACCACCTGCTGCCCATTGTAATCCCTCACCCCACAGAGAGGCCAGGAAGTGAACAGGAGACTTGGAGGAATGTGGACCTGGTGTGATCCTGTGTGGAGCAAGGATGTCTTCCTCTGAAAATTCCCTGGGGGGAAAGAAATGGCACACATTTCCTATACCAGTGGGGGCTTGGTCCCTTGGCACGCATAAATCGGCCACTCTTGGCAGCCAGAACCCTCGCTCCTCCAGTTTTATTCTGGTTGCCTGTGGCTCTTGGATAATCCTGTGGTCTCTTCGGGGTGCTGGTTTCTTTAGGGAGCTGCATTTGGCTTAAGGCTGGCGTATGTTTTAGCTATCTGAAGTGGTTTTAGATATAAAGATTCAGTGACAGAATTCTCTATATAAAATGATTATATCACATTGAGCCTCAGTAACAGATTAATGGGGAAGGAAGGATTTATTATGTTTCCAAGTGATCCAATGTGAGCAAGCAGGCTTTGTACCAGGGGAGAATTCTAAGTGCTTGTCCTCCCTGTGGAATTGTGTTTTGCAGAATCCCAGGAAGACAGGGAGGCTGTGACAGCCTGTAAATGTGTTGCTCACCTGGCCTTGAGTGTCAGCTAGCTTGCTGATCTTCAGGGTGCTCCCTGTCCACGCACCACCTCTGGCTGGGCTTTCCGTTCTCTAGTGAAAGGTTTTCTCAGCAGCACCTTTGCCTCTCCTTCTCCCTTCATTACGAGTTTGCCATGTTGGAGTTGGATTGTTTGATGTCTTGTCCTGGCTTAACAACTCAACACTGTGTACTTTAAAAGCTCCAAGTTTAGGCTCACACCTGTAATCCCAGTTTTTTGGGAAGCTGCAGTGGGAGGATCACTTGAAGCAAGGAGTTTGAGACCAGTTTAGTTGACAGAGTAAGATCCTGTCTCTAAAATAAATATAATTTTTTAAACTTGAAATTTAAGCAGAAGCCACGTTAAAGTGGCACAGCAGGTGATGTGAGGGACCCTATTGGGCCACCTTGCTGTAAAAGGTTTTCTGTATCCTGCTTTTTTCTCTTTGCCTTTACACCTGTGGTTCCCACATTATTGGGCTGAGACTCTGGAGATCTGTGTAAAATCCCATCCTAGAGGGACAGCAGGTTAAATCACTTTTCCTGTCTTGGCCAGCTGTGGTTTAGCTTATTGGCACCAGTCAGAGCAGGGCCTCAAGGGATGTTAGGATTGGTTGCACCTGGTTCAGAATATGGGGCCCTGCAAGGAGGGCAGTCTGAAGAAGAGTGGGATTAAAAACGAAAGCAGCCAACAGAAAGGTGGGCACCTAGAGGCAGGTGCAACTGGCTGTCCTGGAAAGCAGAGAGGGGCAACTGTGGGCCTCTGTGCAATGGCCCCTCCACTTGTCACACCTGCCAGAATGGAGGTGTCTCCCCAGTGGGCCTGTCACAGGGAGGCCAGCGACCAGCCAGTCAGTGCTGACAGTAGGCAAGTGTGGTTGACATCCAGGGATGAGCCTCTGAACAACCCTGGGATGTGATGCAAAAAGATATATGTGTACTCTTGCATTTAAGAGAAATGCAAAGCTTTTGATCTAAGCTTACACTTGAAAAAATTATACTTACATTGCTTTTTTGAAAATAAGTGAAAGCATAATAGAGGTTGAACACCCCTGATCTGAAAATCCAAAATTTGAAGTACTTCCAAACCTGACACTTTTTTAGCACTGACATGACCTTCAGAGGAAATGCTTATTGGAGCATTTTGGATTTCAGATTTTTGGATTAGGTATGCTGAATCTGTAAGTATATAATGCAAATATTTCAAAATCTTTAAAAAATTCCAAACCCTAACCACTTCTGGTGTCAAGCATTTCAGATAAGGGATACTCAACCTGTGCTAATAATGATTTTGGCATGTACTCTATAATAATAAAATGTTTATTAGGCAGTCCTTTATGTGAAAAATGATAGGAATAACAATACAGTGAATCGCAACTCAGCTTTAGACATTTTCATGACCAATACACTTGAAACTACATATGCCTTCCCACCTTCTCTCTAGGTTACCATTACCCCAAATTTGCTTTTCATTTTTTCCATTCATCGAATTCTTTGTGTTTTGTGACCCAGTCAGTCCTACTAGTTTTCGTGCTAGGAGACAGGAAGCAAGCATTGCTTAGTTTCACTCTTGTGATGCTTGTGGTCAGAAACAGGTATTTCTTGAAACTGGGCTTGTGGCTGCAGGGCTTCCCCAGGCGGGGCAGAGATGGTCAAGTGCAAGGTGGGGCTGCTGTGGGGCCAAGTCCTGATGGATCATGTTCCCCCCCCGGTCTTGTCTTTCTAATGTCTTGCTGCATGTGGGATCTGTCGCCACTGCCAGTGGGAAGGGCAGGCTAGTCTGTGTCCATCTTTGTTGCAGAGTTGGCTTCCTTCAGGCAGGTTCACCCTACACTGAACATCCCTGTGGTCCATGCCTCAAACACCTCATCATTAGTATTACTTCTGAGCCCTGCCTAAACATAGCAGCGTGGACCAGCTCTCAGTCCTTTCTCTTCCTGGCCCTACCCCACCTTCCTGCTGGCTACTCTGCTCCCATGGATGGTTGAGAGGGAGACCCTCTTCTGTGTGGCTAGCCAAGGTTGCACATTGGCTGTACCCAACAGATGGACTGCATCTGTAGTCAGTCTAGTGAAGTCCGGTCTTCCTCTCCACCCTCTTGCCTGAGCCTCCACCTTTGCATAAAGAAGCTCCTGCACCCCCATCCCTCCTTGCAGATGCCCCTGCCCACACCCCATCTCTTCACGTAACCGAAAGATGGCTGGTTCTCCCAGAAGAGCCAGAGGCCTCTAAATGGAGTGAGGTCCTTTCTCTGCATGTCCTGTCTCTCTCCAGAGGTGGGCTTGGAATCTCTTTCGCTTTGACCGGTGACTACCATCCCCTCCACTCCTGTCCCTCCCCTGCATCACTCCATGTTACCCCTGGCCCCAGAGGTCTCTGAGGTCCCATCACCTTCTGATGACTCTGTCTGCAGGGATGAGTCTGTTGTTACTGAGCCGCTAGCCTTCAGCTTCCTCTCCCATGGTCATTCCCGAGGCTGCCCACTCCCCCTAGTTGCCCACAAGCCTTATGAACTCCCATCTCCGTTCCTCCTGTGTGGCCTGTTCTGGTTCCCTCTCCTCCCTGTCAGGCTCACTGTATCTTTGTTTCCCATGATCCTGCAGTCAGGGAAGACCAAGCCCCAGTTACTTTCCTGATGAGCTCAAAGTCCAGAATGCAGTCACGTGACTGGGGTGGGAAACCATGCACAGGGCCCTGAGAGGGTGTGAGGGATTCGAGGCAGCCTGTGGAAGGAGAGCCCTTCCAGCTGAGAGGAATTCAGCCCCAGAGAGGCACTAAACAACCCAAGGATGGTACAGTTCCCCAGTTATTAAAATTTTGCATACTTACTGTAAAGGGTTTAGTAAAACATAGTCTAGAGGAAGAAAACCAGAAAAGCATGATGTGTCCATCTCCCAGTGCTTAACATTTTTATACGTGTTCTTTTCCTCTCTCCCACTCTGCGTGAGTGCTTCTATGTCTTTATATTGGTAGATCTTACTTAGAATCTGACTTTTTCGCTTGTCAAGTTGTCATAAAACTGATTTCCATTTCAAATGTCTATATGGTATTTCACATATGACGGAGCCATTATTTACCATTTCCCTGACAGGCTTGTAGGCTGCTATTTAATCTTTCAATTTATGGTATAAAATCCTTTATGGTACAGGTAATGCTGCAGTGAGCATCCTTGTCTGAGATCCCACCAAGAGTAGTGGCTTCAGTCTTCCAGTCAGTGGCTTTTCTCTCACTTGGCTGGCCTCTTGAAGCGAACAGAGTGTGTGTGTGTCCTGGTAGCTGAGTAAACTCCAGCTCCGCACATCTGCTTGGCGGGGCGGTTGGGATCTAAATGAGTGTGACCTCAGCTTTTGTGGTAATGGAGACCATCCTGATCATGCAGGGTCCTTGCTGCTTGCAGGCCCGTGGCTGCTGAAGAGCTGAAGAAATGTTACTTCTTTGTAAGAAATATTTTAGACTGAAATAAAAACCTGTTATAATCATGCGGTCTGGTTGCAGCGTGAAATATGCACAGTCTAAGGTTCACAGTCTAAGATTCAGGTGAAAAGGCAGGATGCCAAATCTTGTGTACTTGCTGATCTTATCTGTGTAGAATATCCAAGTCAGAACTGATTTTAGTTAAGGTATCTGTGGGGGGTGAGGTTTCCCTCTCTATATTTTCCAAGCCTGCAGTAAGAGAACTATGGCAATCATCTTTCTTTTTAACATATCCAGCTTACTGCCCTAGGTTGGCCACAGTCAGATTTCTTGAAAGCCCCTAGGGCTGGGCGCAGGTGTCTGGTTGTCCCTCCGAGGCTCAGGGCTCACTCTCGCTTCAGGAACACTAATGCAACTCTTCTGGTGGTGAGAACCCAGCTGAGAGTTCCTTTATTTTGTTGATTTCAGGGTGTAGGTATTTAAATATTTGCAAGTATTTTGATTTTTAAATGAGATGTGTGGGAACTTTTTTGATTCATCACCCTTGGAATGGTTACAGAGTTTTGTTTTTATAATACAAAACTTTCTTGAGGTGAATCTGTGATTGAGAAAATAGACATCTATTTGAAATATCTTGTCTAAAGTACTAAAATATTGCTGGTTGCTAACCGCTTAAATTGAGTATTTTTCTTCATAAACATTAAGTTTTATTGAAAGAGTTGCTGTGATTTCCAGACACTCTTCTTTACTGCTTGTTAAAATAAGGGGAGGGGGCCTCCAGATGAAAAGGTTAAACTAGAGTCAGGCCTGCTTGAAAGTTTTGAGTCAGGACCTTCAGTGGGAGATTTGCCAGAGTCCCACACAGTAGGGCACAGGCTACTGCTTCCTTGGGTCTCTGGGAAGAGGTTTCTCCTCTCTATAATGGAAAGTTGGATTTCTAGCTTTTTTTCTGGATACTTCATGGGGTACTGTAATTGTGTTGACTGATTGATGCTCTTTCCTGGAGTCTCACTCATTAATTGGGCCCATTTCTATGGAAGGCACAAATATTGTAATGTAAGAATCAGATATATGCTGGTGATGATGCTGTATGAAGCAGCAGAGCTGCTGTGAACTCTCTGGGGTCCCAAAAGTCTAGGAAGTTAGGAAAATCCTCCTCCTTGTCTAGGCCTGTGCTTCCCTGTCCTCTCTGTTTGCTTTGCTTCCTCTGTCTTTCTCCTTTCCTTGCTCTTGGTTATCTTCTGAAAGATGAGACTTCACTTTTCCACACCTTCCTGACCCTCCCTGTCCCCAAAGCAGCGATGCATCTGAAATGGCCTAAAAAGGCGTGGAAACCCAGGGGTTCCTGTTCTGGCAGAAGTTCCTCAGTTGCCCACAGGGCCTGAGGTCTGGGGTGAGGAACACCTGGTTCAGATCAAAGAGCTTTTAGGGTGTGGGGCTGGATTTTTGCATACAGGTTACATCAGAAGGAGTCCAGGAGTAAAATTAATTCTTAGAAGGCCAGATTACATAAAAGGCAAGGCAGAGAGGGGTCTACAAACACTAACCGCCTCTTGGGTGTCTGATGGTACTCCTCTCATGGCCTCAGCCTGGAGGGAGCTGATGTGGGAGGAATCTGTGGGCCCTGACCTGGAATGCTGCACAGTGGCCTCTGCCAGTGACAGGGGTGGGCAAGGCTGAGTCTAGAAGCAAATGCCAGCCCACAAATGTGCAGTGATTGGCGCCTACAGAGGCCAGGGATAGCTAAGTACTGTGGAGATGTAAAATGTGGCTTACCATCCTTGCTCTTAAAAGAAAAAAGGGGAAAAAAAGCAAAGACTAGTTGATTCAGAGCTAAGGTTGCTTCTTAAATAAACTTTTAAATTTTAGAATAGTTTTAGATATACAGAAAAGTTGCAAAGAGTGCCTGAAGTTCTCCCATATGATACCTCCTGCCAGGCTGTTGTTAACATGTTAATCACCATGGTACATTGTAGTGTGTTAATTGTAACCAAAATTGATACATTATTCACCAAATTCCATGTTTTATTCACATTTCCCTAGTTTTTAACCTAATTGTCTTTTTCTGTTCTGGGATTCTATCCAGGATACCATGTTATGTGTATTTGTCATATCTCCCTAGGCTTCTTGTGGTTGTGAGTTTCTCAGAATTTCCTTGTTTTTGATGACCTCAACAGTGTTTAGAGACAGAATCAATTTTTATTTTATCTTATTTATTTATTTTTTTGAGACAAGGTCTTGCTATGTTGCCTACACTGGTCTCAAACTCTTGGACTCAAGCAATTAGCCTGCCTTAGCCTCCCAAAGTGCTGGGTTTCAGGCGTGAGCCACCATGCCTGGCCTGTCTTATTTATTTAGTCATTTATATCAATATGGACTCATGGTTTTTTTGTTGTTGTTGTTGTTTGGGTTATAATTGTCAAAGTTGAGTCAAATATAGAGACAATTCTCTGTTTTATTTGGGAAGCAAGAATTGCAGTTCTGGGCATATACACAGACTGGATGGTCTTCCGTATGTCTGAAGAACAAAGAAGGTTGGAGGTTTTATAAAAAGCAGAAATGTTACCCATTGTTTTGAGAGACAGTTCATTGGTACTAGTAATGTTTCGAGGAGCTGGCAAGCTCTGATTGGTGAGTGTAAAACTATTCTTAGACTCACAGCAGCTTGTTTCAGTAGCTATTAGATAAAACTGGTTTCAGGTCACAATAGGCAGTTTCAGCAGCTGGACTTGCGGAGAATTACCTTCCTGTGGCAGTGTTACGTGCCCAGGGTGCTCTGTCCCTGCTTGGCTTCTTGATTCTGTTTTAGTTGGATATGACAGGAATAACCCAATCCATATGATCAACTTTTATGTAATCCAGTACTAGGGTATTCATTGTGTTGCTCAGATTGTTCCAGCTTTGGCCACTGGGGGCTCTTTCAGTTAGCTCGTGTTCCTCTGACATACCTCCGTTATTGTGGGTTGTTTGATTTTTGAGTACTTCCTTATTGGCACTGCAAGATACTCCAGGCTCATCTTGTGTATCTCCTGTCCTAACCCTAGAATCACCCATTTCTCCACAGAACCCTCATCCCTTTTATTGGAGTGTAGTCTTAGAAATCAAGATATGGGTGCCAAGTGGCTAAAGTTATTGTAATCTCAATTTATGTGTACTCAGCTGAGCAAAAGCAAAGCATCCAAATGGCAGTGGCAGCAAGAACTACCTGAGGATTTCTCTCCATTTGCCAGTTCTGTGTTTCCTTCTTGGGCTTTACCCACACAGTTTTCTAGTTGCAGACCTGTTGTGCACCTCATTCGGAGTTCTGTACCCGAAATTGTCTCTGTCACGGTGATGTCTTTATGCACAGGCACTCACTCTGAAGTCACTCACCCTCTCACCAGCTCATGGTGGAGATGCAGTAAAAAGATCTTGAATGAATGAGTTCTGCTAGTTCCTCTCTGAGTCCTGTAGTGGCTCTAGGTCAAAAGCAGTAAAACCTAACCAGAGGAAAAAACCAGAGGGGAAAATATTTTGGACACACGAGAAGCTATGTAGACAGGAAGCAAGTGGGAGCTCCTTGGAGAGGGGAATTGCTTGAGACTGAAGTTCAGGGAAAGGACCAGGAGACTGGGTTGGTACTGGTTCCTGCGGGCTGGAGGGGGTGGGGTAGGGAGTGTTGTGAAAGCTTCAAGCACAGAGGACTGAATGGAAGCCTCACAATGCAACCTAAGGACTTTGGATTCTTGCTTTTGAGTACATGCACTGTGTGTGTGTGTGTGTGTGTGTGTGTGTGTGTGTGTGTGTGTAAATGGTGTAGTTTGTTGGCTGTCAGCCTTACTAGGAGGCTGGTTTGGAGCCTGTTGCCTTAGCTCTGTGGGGTGATGATGGGAATAGTGAAAAAGAGGGTGACAAAAGCAGAGAGTCTCAAAGAGGGGACAGAACTCAGTGACTGACCAGTTTGGTTGATGGTTGGAAAGAGGTGTCAGATACATCTGAGCTCCCAAGAATGGTGGTACCTGGAAGGGAGAGAAATCAGGAGGAGCCAGTTCTGAAGGGAATGTGGTCTCGGGTCTCAGTGGATACCAGGAATTCAGGGGCGGGTGACTGGGTAACTTGGAAATACAGGACTGGGCCTTAGGAGTGTCATTAGGGCCAGGCCAAGAGGGGTTTTGGCATCATCTCCTGGATGGCCTTAGTGGATAAAACTGACAAGGCTGCAGAGTGGAGGGATATGCCAACACCCAGCCCTGGCTTGAACCTGTCCCTGTCCCTTGATGTTGGGAAGCAGAGATTCCCTGTCATGTCAGATGACTCAGAGGGGCCCTGGGATGCTGAGGCACCAAGTGGGGGCTGTCATTTACACACCGTCTGTCGATAACACTGGTACCAAGCAGTATAGGGTCTTTTTATCTTGGAGATTCTGAACCTCTGTGATGGACCCCTGAGGTCCCCTCTACTATGACAGTCCCATTCTGAGGGGAAATTTGGCCTTAATGCTTCCTCTTTGGCATAGCAAACTCTGCTTCCTCTTCTTCTGGAGAGGGTGCACAGAAATGTTTTCTCTAGTCTGTAACTATGGAGAGGTAATTTGTTTCTGGGAGGGAGACGAAGTAGGGCACCTTTAACTATTTGATCTGAGTTTTTGTCCTTGAATCACGTGGAATTACACATAGGGTTTATATACCCCCCCACCCCCCACCCCATGCAGCTGCAAGATTCTATCTGCCTTTTCTTCTCCTTCCATATGGGATTGACATCCCTGTAGGATCCAAGTGCTTGTGGAGTGAGGAGGACAGTTTAGAAGGGCCTAGGGTGATGGAGCTAATGCAGAACTCCTTGTAACCTCTTAAGGTGTAGTGGCTGGCACTGAGGTTGGGGCTGTGACCATGGTGAGAGGTGCTCCGGGTCTGGGTGTGCCTCTAAGTCTTGTAGATGGCTTGGGCATGAGGGAGGGAGGGACTGACAGGAAGCAGGAAGACTCCATGTGTTTGGCATGGCCGCTTACTTGGAGAATGGCAGTGCCATTGCTGAGATGGAGAAGACCGGGGACAGAGCAGGCTGGACACAGCAACAGCGAGCATCCCAGAAAATTGGGCATCACTTGAAGGGCTGGGTGTCTCATCCGGTTTCCTTTTTCTGAGCATGCTGCATATCACATTGGAATCTCTACAAGCAGAGGAGGAGAAGGTGGTTTCAGAAACAGCCCTTGGCCCTGGAGAAAGGCATCTTGTGTGAAGACGAAGGTGCCCTGTGGGAGGAGCTGTGTCCATCCCTCAGCGGTCTCCTCCATTGGGCCTCACAGAGGTACCTCAAGTCCCTGCACCTGTGGTATCATGGTTATATATGGAGATGGAACCCGGGGTTTCAGGTGAGGGAGTTTGACACTTCACTGGTTCATATGTGACATAATCCAGAGGTATTTGCGACCTGGTTTAGTCCTGACCCCTTTATTGTCCTCGTGGAGATACTTTCCTTCCTCTCTTGTTCTGTTTGAAACTAGGACTCCACATCTTGCCCTAGAATTGCCACCCACCTGTGTGACGCCTGGGCCTCCGAGTAGATGAGGCCAGAATCTCCAACAGTCACCTGCAGCTGGTGGGGATGGAGATCCTCTGCCTGCCTCCGGCCAAACAACAGCTTGAGTGTAATCAGTCTTTTGACTGTCATAACAAGTCATGAGGGGCTTTTGTTTGTTTTCCAAAATTATTATTTTACAACATCTGGACTCTTTCTGCTTTGAAAACAAAACGAAAACCCTTTCCAAAGAAAATAAACATTTTAATGATAGCATTTTAATTTTAAAAATTACAGTAGAAAAAAATAAAATGAGGTTACTTTTTTAAATGTTGACAGAGAAAAAAATTCAAAACCCAAACTGGGTCAGACAGACAATAGTAGGAACAACAAGTTCTGCCTATGTCGGCTTGCAGCAGAGACCCAGTTAATCAAAAACAAATTGTATTTCCAAAAAGGGGGCGGAGGAGGAGCTTTGTGCACTTCCTTAGGATTTTCACATCGTGGGTAGTAACATAGTCAGATGGCACATTTTTCTGTTTGGATTAAAGTTTCTATTTTCAGCAACCACTTCCCTGAAAGCATGCTGCTCCCTGACCCGAGGGTCTCATGAGCAGCCATCCTGGACGCAGCGCCACGTAGGGCCTGGGGAGCAGAAAGTCAGCTGAGTGCCCTGAGTCCCCATTTACACCCCCAGGCCCTCACCATTGGCTCTTCTTTTTAAAGCATTTACTCATGCTCTCGTCTGGATGATGTGGTTTCCAGGCCTCCAGCCAGGAAGAAGCCGCACGTTTCCCTTGACAGGAAACTTGAAAGCTGATTACCTGGTGGCAAGTGAGGAAGATGAGCCCATCACAGTGAATAGTGTGAAAACTGAAAAAAGGTGCAGCAAGCCAGGTGCGTTTAATAAGATCTGCAGTCCTGTGCATCCCAAGAGAAGGCACTTTGTACACAGTCACCTACCTGAGTCGTGTTCATTTTCGTCCCCATATCAGAGATGAGCAGACAATGGAGCGCAGGGAAATGACCCTTAGGGGCACACAGTCATGGGCAGGGTTGGATCTGTACAGCATTTTAACTGTGTTGTGATTCTCTAGTTCAGAATTGTCTTTAAAATCAGGGAAGAATATACACATGCTCCTCGACTTAACGATGGGGCTGCATCCCCACAAACTCATAAGTTCAAAATATCATATGTCACAAGTGCATTTTTTTTTTGAGACAGAATCTTGCTCTGTCACCCGGGCTAGAGTACAGTGGCGCGATCTCAGCTCACTGCAGCCTCTGCCCCCTGGGCTCAAGTGATTCTCATGCCTCAGCCTCTTGAATAGCTAGGATTATAGGCATGAACCACCATGCCCAGCTAATTTTTGTATTTTCAGTAGTGATGGGGTTTCACCATATTGGCCAGGCTGATCTCGAACACTGACCTCAAGTGATCCGCACGCCTCAGCCTCCCAAACTGCTGGGATTACCGGTGTGAGCCACCGACAACTGCATTTTTTACTTCTGATGTTTTGGTCTTATGATAGGTTTTTTGGGATGTAACACCATTGTAAGTTGAGAAGCATACTGAGTGGATTTCACACCATCCTAAAGTCGAAAAATCATTGAACTCTTGTAAGTTGGGGACTGTCTGTAGTACATGATAGAAAAATTTTCTCCTAGCATGGTTTGCTTTTTATGAAATTTCTACCCAAGTTGTATCTCACTGGCCAGGAGCTGCTGCTAGAGATTTTCCTACTATAACATCTCTCTTGTCTGAAGGGGTTGGCTCTATTGATGTGCTACCCGTGGGAGGGCCAATGCATTAGGCCTTTACTCATTCCTGTCTTACTCATAGAATTGATCCTGCTTTCAGCTGGCTAGGAGGAGATCTCAAAGGGGTGAGAGAGCGGGGCTCTAGAGACCTGGGAGCCCTTTAGGGATGACTGGATTGGTGTGATCATGAAGGCGAGCACACTCAGGTCCCAGGGGGAGGTGAAAGCAGGAGCCGGCTCTAGAAAGGGTGCCCATGGGGCCTGTACAGGAAGCATAACTCTTGGACTGTCTGGTATCAGTTTGATATCTGAGGGACTCACTGGGAAAACAGAGCCTAGCCAGGACTCCTGTCCAGAGTGATAGCAGCTATGGTTTGCCAAGTACCGACTTTGGATCTTGCAGGCTATTGAGAATTCCCATTTAATAGACAAGGAGCCTGGGGCTGGAGGGGTCCTGGAGTCCAGTTCAGTTCTGCAACACCTCCTACATGACAGAGCCAGCATTGGAGCCAGTGTCTCTGTTTTCTCCCCTGATATTATGGGCAATGGTTTTATCCTGGAGCTTCAGCCTGAAAGACCCTCCACCAGCTGCCCATCAGGTGGACGTGGTTGGCTGGTGGCGTCACATTTCCTCCTTAATTTGGATTCTGAGAACAGTCTTCTGTCCTTGAAGATTGGACAACACTTGGGGACTTCCAAGAACATGTTGGTGACTCCCTTTGCCCCTATGCTGGGTTCCCTGAGCCCTGTGTTTTTTGGAAAGGGTGAGCCCTTTTTTTGGATGTTGGTTGTGAGTGGGAACTGAGCCCCTTACGTGTCCAGGGAGCTACTTCGAGGGAGATGTGGCTTGTCTGCCTACCCTGACTTCCTGGTGACTGATGATCACACACCTCTCATGATACTAAGTTTTCCTCTTATTTTCAGCTTATTTACTAATCAGGATATATGTCTGGGTGACTGTTATTTTTCTATTTCTTTTTTTTTTTTTTTTTTTGAGACAGGGTTTCCCTCTGTCATCCATGCTGCAGCCTCAACCTCCCAGGCTCGAGATCCACTCACTTCAGCCTCCCAAGTAGCTGGGACTACAGGTGTGCACCTCCACGCCTGGCTAATTTTTGTATTTTTTTGTAGAGACAGGGTTTCGCTATGTTGCCCAGGCTGGTCTTAAACTTATGAGCTCAAGCAATCTGCCTGCCTTGGCTTCCCAAAGTGCTGGGATTACAGCCTCAGCCCCAAAATAATGTCTTTTTAAAAGCACGGTTTAATTCTATCTGGGGAGGCAGAACTCTACATGGAGTGTAGAGTTCATATTCACCAGGTTAATGCCAGCTTCCCTAACATGGGATATTAAGCAGGAAGGAACTTTGAGTATAACATTTTGTTGATTAAGAATAAAGAAATTAAGATTAAATTTTATTGGGATTCACTTCTGGAATGGTGGTGTTAGGGGCTGTGTGGACTTGTTGCTCAGTGAAACAATAACTGATAAAAATTATTTTAAGAAAACAACCAAACTTGGAAATTTGCCGTATGTCCTAAGGGCATACAGCAAATGAAGAAACATTTATTCAAGAAAATCTGCTAGATCTCAGTAAGAATAGCAGATGTCTGTGGCACTTGAGCCAGAACCTGCTCCTTCCTTCTCTTTTCCCATCCGCTGCCCAGCTCAGCATGAGAGAAGCTATCAAGAGTGACCAAGAAGACTGGGTTCCCTTTCCCCTAAGTTCCCATCAAGGGCTATGGTATCTCCCCAGGAGGGCAGGCTATCAGCATCCCCCTACCTCCAGCAAGGCTGCATGTTGCAGAGGCTAAATTCCAGGAGAATGTGGCTAGCCCCTACTCATAGGGCAGAGGTTCTACCTGAGGCTGAGAATAATGGGTCCCCAGTTGCCCTTTGTCAGTCCAGCTAGTTTGTAGGGCAGAGGTTCCATCCTTGGAGAATCAAGCCAAGAAGAGCAAAGGCTACTGCCCCCATCCAGCACCCTGTTCATAAAGTGGAAGTGTCACTCCGAGAGAAGTGGGACACAGTCTGTGCGCCCAGCTCTAGAACAGTGACTCCAACATTTTCCCAAGTAGGAGAGGTAGGCTATAATAACAGAAAGCTGTGAAGCTCTCTGAAAGATACTGACTTTGTTTATAAAAGTGTAGGGAAAGTTCAAGCCTAAGGGTGTTCTAAAAAAAAAAAAAATGGAGAGTTTGGTGGTAATTAATAAGAGGCCGATAAGCAATAGGCAAAAGCTTGGGCCAGAGACCAGGAAAGAGACAGTAAAGAGTGTCTGGGGTCAGAACAAACCTCAAACGCTGACATCAAAAACTATCCCTGTGAAAGGTCTCCACTTAATTAGATAAAATGTAGAACAATTTATGCCCTAGGCAGTTGTCAAAAACAATAGAGCAATCAGGCAGCAATTAGTGGGGTCTAACAGCTGGGTATGAAAACACCAGAGGCAGACAGCTTAACAAAGAGATTAGGGAAGATACAGACAGCCCTGATAAAATGATTGTCATCCCAGAGAGAATGTGTGTTCACTCAAGGCTGTGCCCCCATGAGGAGCAAAATCAGAGGTTGGGTGGGGAGGGGAATATACTTCACCACAGGAGTCCAGCAAAGTCATTGAAAAAATAAGCAAACAAAAACAAGCCCTGGGATAGAGGGGCTTGTAGTATCCAGAGTTGCTACAGTATCTTAGCTAAGATGTCATTTTCAACACAAAATTATAAGATATGCAAAGAAATAATGACAGAAAAATGGGTATGACAGAAAAAAAGCAGGCAACAGAATCTGCCTGGGAGAGGACACAGATGTTGGGCTTAACAAAGACTTTAAAACTGCTATTATATTTGTTCCACTGGTCTACCTGTCTATTTTTATACCAGTACCTTACTGGTGCCCAGAAATAAATTTATACATTTGTAGCCAACTTATTTTTGACAAAGATGCCAAGAACAGACAATGGGGAAAGGACAGTGTTGTCAGTGAAGAGTCAAACTCTGTAAAATATTTGAAGAGATTTATTCTGAGCCAAATATGAGTGACCAGCCCCAGGAGATCCTGAGAACATGTGCCCAAGGTGGTCAGGCTACAACTTAGTTTTATATGTTTTAAGGAGACATAAGATATCAATCAGTACATGTAAGATGTATATTGGTTTGGTCCGGGACAACTTGAAATGATGGGACTTCAGCTTATAGGTGGATTCAAAGATTTTCTGATTGACGGTTGAAAGTGTTAAGTTATTACCTGAAGACCTGGAATCATAGAAGGGATTGTTTGGGTTAAGATAAGGGATTGTGGAGACCAGGGTTTTATCATGCAGATGCAGCTTCCAGGTAGTAGGCTTTAGAGCTCTTATAGGACCTAAAATGGTGCCAGACTCTTAGTTAATTCTCTCCCGGGTCAGGAAAAAGACCTGGAAAGGGAAGGGGATTCTCTACAGAATGTAGATTTTTCCCCACAAGAGACAGCTTTGCAGGGCTACTTCATAGTATGTCAAATAAATATATTTTGGAGTAAAATATTTTGATTTCTTTCAGGGCCTGCTATCTGTCATGTGATGCTGTACTGGAGTCAGGCTGGAATCTGGTGTCTTATTACTGCAGAGAGTCAGTCTTAAGATCTCTGTTTTATCAGTCTTAAGGCCTCTGTTTTAATGTTAATGCTGGTCAATTGTGCCTAAATTTCAAAGGGAGGAGGGTATAAATGAGACATGTCCAACCTCCTCTTCCCATCATAGCCTTAACTAGATATTCAGGTTTACTTTGAAATGCTCTTTGCCAAGAGGAGGGGTCCAGTTCAGTTGCTTGAGGGGCTTAGAATTACATTTTTGGCTCATAGTCTCCAATAAATGCTGTTGAGAAAATGGGATATCCACGTACAGAAGAATGAAATTAGACCCTTATTTCTTACCATATACAAAAATTAACTCAAAATCAATTAAATACTTAAATATGAGAACTGACACTATGAAACTGCTGAAGAAAACATAGGTGAGGCGCTTCAGGACATTGGTACGGGCAAGGCTTTTTGAATAAGATCTCAAAAGCACAGGCAACAAAAGCAAAAATAGAAAAATGGCATTACATTAAGCTAAAAAGCTTCTGCACAGCAAAGGAAACAACAAAGTGAAAAGACAAACTGCAGGATTGAAGAAAATATTTGCAAACTATACATTAGACAAGGGGTTAATATCAGAAATGTAAAAGGAACTCAAACAACTCAATTTCAGGAAACAATCCAATTTAAAAATGGGCAAAAGACCTGAATAGACATTTCCCAAAAGAAGACATGCAAATGGCCAACAGGTATAGGAAGAAATGCTCAACATCACTAATCATCAGGGAAATGCAAATTAAGGAAACAGCTGTAAAGTGAGGAAGAAGCTTGGGGCCTGGAGTTTATAATCTGGGGTTGGAGTGTCCTGGTTCTACTGCTATCTGCTTTATGACCTTGAGCTGGTTGCTTTTCCCTCTCTGACACTGGGTTTCACATGTGGCTCTGAGCACTCAGTGAAATTATCACTGGGAAGTGCTTGATGGAAGCTCTTTTCCACCCTACTCTTAGCAGGTCAGATATGGGGAGGAAAGAGAGGGAGTTAGGTTTCTCTGCTTCGCTGTTGATATGGACTTGGTGCCCTATGTCCCAGCCGCTCTAGCTGTGGCTGAAAGGGGCCAAGGTAGAGCTCAGGCTGTGGCTTCAGAGGGTGCAAGCCTCAGCCTTGGCAGCTTCCACATGGTTTTGAGCCTGCCAGTGTACAGAAGTCAAGAATTGGGGTTTGGGAACCACTGCCTAGATTTCAGAGGCTGTATGGAAACTCCTGGGTGTCCAGGCAGAAGTTTGCTGCACAGGTGGGGCCCTCATGGAGAATTTCTGCTAGGGCAGTGCGGAAGGGAAATGTGGGGTGGGAGCCCCCACACAGAGTCCCTATGGGGCACCGCCTACTGGAGCTGTGAGAAGAGGACCACTGTCCTCCAGAGCCCAGAATAGTAGCTCTACTGACGGCTTTCACTGTACACACCTGGAAAAGCCACAGACACTCAACACCAGCCCATGAAAGGAGCCAGGAGGGGGACTATACCCTGCTGGCCATTTGCACATCTTCTTTTGGGAAATGTCTATTCAGATCTTTTGCCCATTTTTAAATTGGATTATTTGTTTTCTGCAGTTGAGTTGTTTGAGTTCCTTGTATGTTTCTGAAGTTAACCCCTTGTCTAATATGTAGTTTGCAAATGTTTTCTTCTATCTGATTTTGTCTTTTCACTCTGTTGATTGTCTCCTTTGCTGTGCAGAAGCTTGGGCGCAACTGCCCAAGGCTGTGGAAGCCCACCTCTTGCATCAGCATGACCTGGATATGAGACATGGAGTCAAAGGAGATCATTTTGGAGCCTTAAGGTTTGACTGCCCCGTTGGATTTCAGACTTGCCTGGGACCGGTAGCCCCTTTATTTTGGCCAGTTTCTCCCATTTGGAATGGCTGTGTTTACCCAATACCTGCACCCCCATTGTATCTAGAAAGTAACTAACTTGCTTTTGATTTTACAGGCTCATAGGCAGAAGGGATGTGCCTTGTCTCAGATAAGACTTTGGACTGTGGACTTTTGAGTTAATGCTGAAATGAGTTAAGACTTTGGGGGACTGTTGGGAAGGCATGATTGGTTTTGAAAATGTGAGGACATGAGATTTGATAGGGGCCAGGGGTGGAATGATATGGTTTGGCTCTGTGTTCCTACCCAGATCTCATGTTGAATTGTACTCCCATAATTCCCATGTGTTGTTGGGGGGACCCTGTGGGAGATAATTGAATCATGGGGGGTGGATTCTCCCATACTGTTCTCATGATAGTAAGTCTCACGAGATCTGATGGTTTGATGAAGGGAAACTCATTTCACTTGGCTCTCATTCTCTCTTGCTTTCTGCGATGTAAGACGTGCCTTTTGCCTTCTGCTATGATTGTGAGGCCTCCCCAACCACATGGAACTGAGTCCATTAAATCTCTTTTTGATTGTAAATTACCCAGTCTTGGGTATGTCTTTATCAGCAGCATGAAAACGAACTATTACAACTGTGCACCCTCCGCAAGCAGAAGCAGGCTCTTCTGGCTCTTGGCCTCTCACTGGCAACACTCACCAATTCAGGTGCTGGATTTGGGTGGTGATAAGGTGGAAGATGCAGATACAATCCATAAAGCACTGTGTTAAGGACTGAATTGTGTCTCTCCTTCAGATTCATATGTTGAAGTACTAACCCCCAATGTGACTGTATTTGGAGATGGCATCTGTAAAGAGATAATTAAGGTTAAATTAGGTCATAAAAGTAGAACCCTAATCTCATAGAACTGGTGTCCTTATAAGAAGAGACCTCATGAAAGAGATGACAGAGAAAAGGCCATGTGAGGACACGGCTAGAAGGTGACTGTAAGCCAAAGAGAGTGGCCTCACCAGGAACTGAATCAGCTGGCATCTTGACCTTGGACTTCCCAGCCTCCAGGACTGTAAGAAAATAAATATCTATTGTTTAAGCCCCCTAGTCTGTGGGATTTTGTTATGGCAACCTGAGCAGACTAATCCACATGTCTAATGTGGAATCTCAATGCTCTTTTTGCCAATTCTGCCCCACTGAGGAACTAGGAAAGCAGTCCCACTCAAAATTATAAAAGCACAAGCATGAATGATGATTACTAATAAAAAAGACTGTTTTGGAGATTGTCTTCTTTCTACCCTTCTTCATATATGTTTGCTGACCAGCCTGGTGACAGAAGCCATCTGTCAGCCTGCTGTGGAGTCAGGTTGTGAGCACGGTGATACAGGGGAACAGAATCGCATGTCAGCAGTTATCCCAGAAATGCCAGGTTTGCTTCAGATTTTGATTTCCTCCCTATTTCCCCCCCTCAAACAGTGGTGGTGGATCATCAAACAGTATTTTTAGAACTGCTTTGCAGCTTCCCTGTAGAAACCTTTCCTCACTACATGGTTTAATCCTCTCATCTAGCCTTGTTTAAGATCTGCAGAATGCTATATTTGTTTAACTTTATTTGAGATTTTAAGGCTTTTCTGAATGTTGCTCCAAGTAATCTGATGAATGCAGAACTCCAAAATTTATGCCTTAAAAGGCTTAACTACTGATATGTTTGGAGGCTTACTTATTTTCTCCCTTTATTCTAAACCACATAGGGCAGGGCAGCTAAAAAATCCCCTTGGAATTAGTGTCAGAAAGTCCCTTTTTAAAAATTAATAAACTTAAATTTTTTTAGAGCAGTTTTAGTTCACAGACAAATTGAGTGGAAAGTACAGAGAGTTCCTATATGTCTCTTATTTTCACACATAAAGTCTTTTAATTGGGCTATCGTAACTTTCAAGGACAAAAGGACAGTATTCTCCTTTATGGAGAAGTAGTAAGTTTCTTGGCTAGATTGACGGCCTTCAGTGATGGTAGGGGAGGGTGCAAGTGTCTGGCTAACTGACCAGCCTGCAGCTTGAGTGAACCTGAGCCCAGGGTCCAGCAGGGTGTACTTGTGTCCGTGCGTCTGGCGGAGCCATATAAGATGTCAGTGGCAGACTCATATCTAATTCTGGGGGAAACCTTCCCAGTGGTCACAACCTCAGGCCGTGTTGTTCTCCAGAGAGAATGTGTCATTTAATCCTAACTCCTCCTTTTTTAAGGTAGTTTTGCCCATGTATCTCATTTGACCCTTAGTAAGGCCTAGTGTCATTTAACTTAGTAACTTGTGGTATACAAAGTCCTCACGCATGCTTTCTTACTTGAGATTGCAGCGAACTTCTAAGGTGGGAATATTATCCCCACTTTATGACATGGGGTGTGAGCTGAGAGCCAGAGGTTCCAACAGCCAGCAGCTGGTTGGTGTCTGATGATCCACCACCACTGTTTGAGGGGGGAAAATAGGGAGGAAATCAAAATCCAGCTGTGGATGGAGATGGCGTGCTGTCCTCCATGCATCCTGCTCCAGGTCCATTGTCTCCCAAAGGGCATGTCTGCTGTTCCAGAGAAAAGTCATTCAGTGATATTTGTGAAAACATATGAATAAAGGAAGACTTTATCCAGGACCATCACAATAGGTATGGGGACCACAGCAACGGGCTTGCAGTGGTGGGGGGAGATTGGGCTCAACTCCCAATACAGCACGGGCAAGTGGGAATTTGTAGTCTAGGAACAGGGTAGGGGGTCAGTGGATGGGAACTTACTAAGAGGAAACATTGAGAGTAAAGTGGATTCTGGCTAAACCCACCTAACAGGATTCTTGCTAAACTGGCCAGGACAATCAGACATCACCTAGGGAATGGTGGTAGAGGAACCTAATCAGATATTGAGGAGGGGAGGTTTTTGCTAAACTGGCTCAGCAGGGTTCTTTGCTAAAACTGGATTTTACAAAGAAGTGCACAGATGGGCCTAGAAGGTTCAGGAACCTGACTCTAGTTTGGCCAAGCAGAAAATCTTTGTTACTGCCACTGGTGGAATGGCTGCAAGCCTTATATTTGAAGAGTTAAATTTGTTTTATATATACTTAAATACTTAGCTAGTTTAAAATATTCCATATAGTAAATTTAAGTTAAAAAATGTATTTAGGCCAGGTGCGGTGGGTCAGGCCTGTAATCCCAGCACTGGGATATTTTTGGGAGGCCGGGGCAGGCGGATCACTTGAGGTCAGGAGTTTGAGACCAGCCTGGCCAACATGGTGAAACCTTGTCTCTACTAAAAATACAAAAATTAGCTGGATGTGGTGGCATGTGCCAGTAGTCCCAGCTGCTCGGGAGGCTGAGGCAGGAGAATTGCTGAGGCAGGAGAATTGCTTGAACCCGGGAGGTGGAGGTTGCAGTGAGTCGGGATTGTGCCACTGCACTCCAGGCTGGGCAACAGAACAAGACTTTGTCTCAAAAAAAAAAATGTATTTAAAGAAAAACCTATGGACCACAGTACAAGGTCATGGTAGAAGCAATGATTTCCTGAGTGTCAGTAGTTCAGGAAATACTGTAGTAGTATCCATGCTAGCTTCGGGAGGTGACAGTGGAAGTCAAAGTCCTGCCCCTTTCCAGCCTTACTGGTTGTACACAGAATGTTGAGGTCAAGAACCCCCCAGCCCCCCATTCTCTGAACCTTGATGCCCTCACTGAGGCAGGGAGTAATGATTTCCCTATGGTGGGGCAGGCCTTGTTTTTAGGAGCAAATGACAAAACAGAATAAACACCATTGATACCATTTGGGGCACTCCACCAGCACAGAATCATAGACTGGGGGAGGGAGGTGAGGGCTGGGGAAAGGGACCACATCTGGCAGGGGGCACTGAAGTGCCTAGTTTGTGATTTCCCTGGAATTTGATAGTTAAATTAAAACCTGGACCAGGTCAAGAGCCCAGGGGCTCCAACTCTACATCAGTTGCGTTTCCATCACATTTATCTGCGTTTCACTAGTGGTTGAAGAACATGTCTGGCCCCTGCACTGCTGAGCTGAGCAGTGCTGTGAAGCGTTCAGCAGCATTAGTGTTAGTCTTGGCCTGTGCAGGTTTCTCTGACTGATCCTGTGGGTATCTATGACCTCAGTTATCTTCGTACATCAGTGCCCACCTGCTCCCGGGTACACTGTTCTGGAATGATGTGAATTTGTTCACACCTTCCTAGTGGGTGTGCATCTGGCCATCCAAGAGTCTAGTCCTCACGGAACCCTGGTTATGGGGCCAGATGATAGTCCTGAGGGCATTAGGTGATACCTGTGTTCTCCTGGGCTGGCTGAGTTCTCCAGATGAGAGAGAGCATTCCTTCTGCCAGAGGCCTGCCCACAGTGGCTCTACTGTCAGTGTCCTGGTTTGCATGTACAGAGGCAGGGCCTGAAGTTGGGTGGTAAGTGGGGGCTTGAGGTGGCTTGGAGGCTGTACCTGCTACATGTTGGTTTACAGTTTTTAGTTTTTCTATAGGTTTCTTCCAGTGGGAGATGGGAATACTTCTAAAAAATGAATTCCAAAGTCACATTTTCCCTGATCTCTTTATTTCCCAGCTACCAAGAGTGTTTTAAAAAATGTAAAAGCACACATAGAGATTTTAATTAGCTTTCACTGTCACTGCTCTTGGTGGTGGTAATTTTACATATGATATGTGACAGGGAGACACTTTGTGAGGGCCTTTGTTCTCAATGTATTCTCTCCCTCTCATAACTCAGATGTAAAATTTGGAGAAAGAGATAATGGTGAAAGTACCTCAACATTGTCTTATTTTCACATTGATATTCCTACTCGTTAGCATTTTCCATGGAAACAGCACCACAACCAGATTAGGAATCTTTCTGGAACAAAGGGAAAATAGTTCTTGTGACTTTTGTGAGCAGTCTCACTACTGCATTGTTTATGGGTGAGGTCACCTAGGAGACCTAGCTCAAAGGCAAAAGATGGCCCTGCTCTAGGGGTTTTATTAATAGACCTGAAATTGCTTGCCCTCTTGAATTACCCAAGTGGTTTTAGTTTCTTTTGTTGTTTTTGAGTTGTTGGATTTTATTTTATATTTGCAGAATCAGTGCTTCCTTCAGAGATAGGGAGTTTGGACGGACTAGGTTTAGTTGTGCTGATGACAAATGGACCTTTAGAACCCCTGGAGACCTCCTGGGACAAACGAGTTGCCCTTTATGTGTTGGTCGTGAATGTTGCCTGTTCGTGTGGTGGTGGGTGCCATCTTGACCCAGCTTTGCCAGGTCTGAGCAGGGGTCTGTCTTTGCTGGTGAGAAGGGATGCTCATTGCAATTCTTGTGGGCAGGTTCCTCCCTGGTTTGCCCCAAGTGAGAAAGAGATTTGTCTTCAAAAGCCCAGTAGGAGAGTCCAAGAGAGTACCAGGACTTTTGAGATTGGTTTGAACAATTGAGATCCTAGGGAGTTCTTCACTGCCTGCAAGCTAAAACCCAGCTCTGTGGTCTGGTGTTAAAGGATCTCCAGAATTGACCTCGTCCTGGCTCTCCAGCCCCATTCTCTGTCCTTGATACACAAGACTTTCCTGTTTCCTGAGTGAGTGCTTGTTGCTGGATGCACCTGTGCCTGTTCCTTTTGAAGTCAGATCAATTCGCACCTCATCTGGATCATCTTTTGCCAGATTTCAAGCTTCTTCCTTGCCTCCCTAGCAGCATGGGGCATGCATCTCATTTTGTCTTGGAGTTGTGTTATCTGAATGTTTTACTCCATCATTAAACTGTTGGATTCTTGCAGGCAGAGATCACTTCTGATTCACTTGTGTGTTCACTGTAAGTGCCTAGCTCAGTACTTGTTGAACAGATGAATGGACAGTTCCAGATTACAGACTCCTTTGGACACTCTCATCAGAAGGCATTTCAGGTCATCAAACCAGGCTTGCTTGACAGGATGACAGAGACTCCTTCTCCTGCAGGCAGGGCTCCTGTCTTCTGCCCTGGTCCCTTCCCTATTAGCCTGATCTTTGCTGGTGGTTGAGAAGAGGTGCCACATGAGAAGAAGGCAGATGTTGCTGTTGAGCATGAAGATGCTGCGTGCCAGTTGGCACTTGTCCCTACATGGTTGAACTTACTCAACCACAGCTCTGGTGGGTAGCTACAGAGCACTGCCCAAGGAAGGGCACGGGCCTCAGAGGCACAGCTTATTGCACTCTTTTAAAAACTGCATTTCTTTTTGAGGTTTCATTATTCCAGCCACTGTCAGCTTCGCAATAAAGAGCTGTGGTCAGGTCACTGTGGAAGAGGCCCATGGAGGACTGCCAGTGGGGGTCCTCCCTCACCAAACACTGAACGCTGAACAACCAGCAACACAGCCGAGTAGCTGAAGCCATAGAACCCTCTCTCCAGGAAGGTCCTATATAAACATCAGGACTGCTTGCTGCCCTTTTGATTTGTTTTAATGAGAATAGGGAAGACTGAAGTCCTTTTGTGTCTCTGCTAAGTGTTCACCCCAACACTGAATGTTTCAAACAGGATTCCATTTTCACAGCTAAAATAAACAGGTTATACACCACTTTGCCAGAGATCTACATGTAGTAAAGTTGCTGAATGTGTGACCACTTTGTGTTTCCATGGGACCTAGAGGACCAAGATGTCTCTCCCTGATTTCAGTTTGTTGTTGAGGAAGCTAGAAACAGCATTGTAACGTTGGTGCTGCCACTTGGAGGCCTTGGGCAGGTCATCCCCAGTCTCCTGGCTTACTGCCTGGTTTCTAAAATAGCATTGTCTTCCCGGCATTTCATTGATCTGTGATGGTTGCTTCACATTTATAGCCCTTTATGGAATTTTGTTGCTACTCAGAAAATTTTTTATTTTCTCGTGAAGCCAATTTTGACACTTGTGAATTAGAAGGCAGGCTTTCCTAGTGCTTAGAAAAATAAACAGAGCCTGCCTGACTCCACTTGTCTGAAGCACGTTATTATTAACTTTCAACTTATTATCAGTTCTGCTCTTAACATGGCGCTGTAGAAGGAAATGGTGTGTGTGGTGTTAATCTTCAGTGCCTCTTCAGGCCCACGTGCCATCCTGCTGAAGGTGCAGGACTGGCAATGGCAAGGGGGTCTACAGCTTTGGCTGGCCTTGACATTCTGCATCATGTGATTGAGCAAGCCTGAGACCATCTTACCAGATTCACTCTAGGCTCTCTGTCTTTTCTTTGTTTTCCCAAAGCTCTGTTAGCATGGACTTTTGAAAGTTGCCTGAATATTAAAGTACTATGCTAATAACTTGCTTTCTAGTAAACAAAACCAAAAGTTGGCTTAATGGTTGCTCACTGACCTGGCATAAACTAGAACACAAAGCTTCCCATTTAGAAAAGGTTCAGGCAGCCTCCTGCTGGGATCTGCCCAACCCCTCTAGGAGGTGGCATGGATGCCCACCTCTTCTTCCAAGGGTGCACTTTGCCTTTAGGTTTGGGGAAAAGTACTGGGCGAGCCTTTGGGACTGTTGTGTCTCATGAGTGGGCTGACCTTGGTGGAGGCTTGCGTTTCCCATGTGGGGCCTGACTTTTTATGTGTCCAGCCAGAGTGATGAGCTCGTTCACTTTCCCTGCAATGCTTCCTTGTTGAACCTGAAAGAGAGGACATGGGAGCTTTTGTAGGAGAGAGAGGACACATGCTTTATTCTTGAACTGTGAGGTGTATGTCACCAGAGAATTGGAGACAGCGGTGACTGTTTCTCAAAACAGCTTGCACACTCTTCCCTTACCAAATCAGGATTGAGTAAAACCTGTTGGTAATAGTAAATAGAAGGAAGTTATAAATAAAACACAGTAGTCATACAAGCAGAGCAGAGGAGCCCTGCTCACAGAGCCAGCCATCACCACAGACGCCTGGGCTTGAGTTGTGTCTTGCTGATTCAGCAGGAGGGTGCATTTCCCCTTCCACTTTCCTGTTGAAATATATTATTTCTGTACAATATTTATAGAATCCCTGTCTCCACCATTAGAAATACAGAATATTCTTGCTTTTTCACTTTGCTATTAGTTGATATTGTTGGCTAGGTTTTGTCTGTTTATCCTGTTCACAAATTTTTGTTTTTTAAACTTTATTTTTTAACTATTTTTGACAGAAACAATAACAATATTTCTTCGAGGGGTTTAATTTCAGCTTAATTTAAGAAAAGAAAATCAAACATGAATGATACAAAAAAGAATCTGCTCTCATCCTAAAGTTCTGCCTTTTGCTTCTCTAGGAAGCCCTGTTTCCTGACTAGAATTTGGTGTTGCTTGATGGGAAAAGCTGGAGATGGAGTCAGAGACTGAGTAACCACAGGAGATGCTTATGAAGACATGGGTGGGGACAGGGCGGGACATAATGAGGAACTCTACAACTGAAAAAGATGATGCCTTTTATTAGCATTTGGTAGTAGTCGAATTAATGTGCTCTGCACTCTCTTCTGCATATCGGAAAGAGCACTGGACTAGTAAGGCCTGCCTTTAGGTGCTACTTCTGCTGCGGCTGCTGACCTTGAGGGAGCCCCTCTACCATTGTGAGCCTGGCTCCCAGGCATCAAACTAGAATAGCTGTCTCTCCCAGCCCAGCGGCGTGGTGTGAGGACCAGGCGAGTCAAAACATGTGGGCAGCATTTGCAAGCTGTGTTGTTGCTGCTCACACTTACATTTCTTCCCCCTTGAGGTTTTTTACCTACAGAGACCTCTAGACAAGGTGTTTCCTCCCATGGAGACCAGATGAGGCAGGTGAGCAGGCAGAAGACACCTTGGCCTGAGAAGTTCTTGGTCTCCTCCTCTCTTGACCCTCTTCTGTGGATTGGAAACACTGTGAGAAACTACATCCCTTGCTTGCATTGGCAGCAGACACTGTTGAAGTCCTGGGAGAACACGATGCTGTGAACAGACCGAGGGGAGGAATGGTGGCTGCTCCTCACAAGAGGAAGGGGTCCTGGGCACATTTGGACTTTGCCTCCTGGAGTGGCCCACAATGCGGGCACTCCCCTGTGGCAGGGAGGGGGAGTCAAGGAAAGGAACTCAGCATTTTCAGGGCTGCATTTTCACACAGCAAGCCCTAAAGCTGCGTTTGTTTCCTGAAACAATCTTGATTTCATTCAGAGGAGGAAAACGACATTTTGGAGAGTCTGCGGTCTGGGGTGCTTTGATCCTCGTTCACAGTCCAGGGAGGTGTAGCCACATCCCCCTCCTCTGCCCTGCTTGGCAACTCACTTTTTTGTGGAATGGTGGCCGCTGGCCACTGCTGTTTTGACCAAATAGCTGGGTGGACCCTGAAGGGGCCATTCTGGCCATTTCTGGCCTCAGGCTGGGTGACGGTAGAGGATGTAGTGTCAAGGTTATGCGTGACTGATCCTTTCTGTAAAACAGCCCATCCCATCCCTCACATTAAAGGAATATAAACCCGAGTTCATTTGTGTTGGGGTTTGCTTGTGTTAATTTATAGATCACTTTTTTTCTAATTGTTTAAATGTTCTAAACAAAAGAGTTTATGACTAATTATGTGTTTATGTTGTGTGTCTGATACAATGTAAAGCCATCTAGTTAACATGAGAGTTATTTGACCATTCTGTTTAAAGTTTAAGAAACACCTGCTGTAGGGAAATCTCCATTTGGTTACTGAAAGTTGTGATGGATTGAAGGGGTGGTGGTGCTCCACTGCTTTGTGGGAGCTTTCTCCCACCCAAGCTCATGGGTAGTGTTGAAGCCCCCATGCTACAACGTGACCCCCACCCCCAGCCTGGGGGGCCTGGCTCAAGCTGGAGAGAACTGGGAGAGCACCCATGCAGGCGGCCTCTGGTGGCTGGAGCTGGAGAGTTTCAAGTTGGGGGCTGTCTCAGCTCCCACCATGTGGACTGGCTCATTTGCAGAGTGGGAGGATGATGGACATGGGTAAGCAGAGGGGAAGGGCCACATTTGCTGCCAGCCTTGGAGTCAATGGGCCAGCTCAGCCATGTTCCTGCTGAGGTGTTTAGCTCAGCCCAGACTCCTGAGACAAATACGCCTTTCTGCCTAAGCTCACCCCCCTGCACAGCGTCCTGGCTGCTCTATATAGTGTCTTAGCCAGGCTAGCAGGAGTTCCCATGACTGTCCTCACCATGATGGCATGGTCACTGCATCCCCTGGGTTAAGGGGGTGGGTGGTGAGGGCATGGGGTGAATGCAAAACACTGTACGGCAAGGCAAAGGACATTGCTGTGGCTGGGATGTGGGCCGCCCACTTTGCATTCTGTCCTGAGAAGCCATGAGCAGCTGCAGCCACACCTCTCCTCAAAGGGAAGAAGGAGAGAAGCAGAGCTCGGGTTAGAGGCTGTTCTAGCGGCTGGGGCAAGTCAGGGTCCAGCTTCCAGGTGGCCAGCTCTGGGCAAGGGAAGCAGGAGCAGGCACCAGGCCAGGCCTGACAGCTTTGTGTTTGGGTGGAAGAAGAAAAGGGAAGAGAAATCACCATCTTTGGCAATGAATAAGGCACACCCAGCCTGCTTTGGGGTTTAGAGCCTCCTGCACTCCCGCCTCCACCATAGAGGAGCCAGACTGGGTTCATGCTCCACAGTCTTCCAGCTGCGTCTCCTGGAATGAACCTTTGAGTAACAACTCTGAGTGAGTGATGATACCCCCCTTATTGTGGACCCACACTCAGAGATAAGCCCAACTCACAGGTCACGGGGAAGCCCGTGTCCTTATCTCTTCAGTTCCCGGCCCTCTTGGAGCAGCATGTCTCCTTTGATGAGGGGATTGAAATACTGGATGCTTTCCTCGGTCCTTTCATACACTTATTCAGAAATTTATGTGGCACGCTGGAAGGCCTTCCTGGACAACAGACGGGCAAACTTTCAGTTAATTGTGTGAGGGCTTCAAGTGGTTTCAAGTGACAATGGAGTAAGAAATGAGACTTGTCAAAGTCCTTGCCTGTTGTAGGAGAGAGAACTGCGCTGCTCCTGGTGCACGCTGACTGCAGTCCTAACCACGCAGCTCTGAAAGCAGACCGCCATGTACAGTGTTCCTGTTGTCTTTGTGTGTGGTATTGTGAAATTGATGTGGTAATCAAATGACGAATGAGGCCTGGTGCGCGGGAGTGAGAGGGGTCATGTGTGGGAACACTGGGTTGATTCACCTCAAGAAAAAGCCCCAGAATCCCTGGCTGCAGAACCCAGGGGTGCCGCTGCCTGGAAAGGACAGAGTAGCAAGCCAGCCCCTCACACAAGGGAAGGCTTCAGAAGAGGCTTGGCCCCCACCATTGTGGCCCTCAGGTTGTCTACCATTCATCTTTGTTACACTTTGTGATGTAGCTCTGGACCAAGCCTCTTATCATCTTTGTATCCCTAAGGCCTGCTCCATAATAGACCCTCAACTGTTTGTTAAAGCAGGAGTCCACAGTCCCCGGGCTGCAGACCAGTACTGGCCTGTGGCCTGTTAGGAACTGGGCTGCACAGCAGGAGGCGAGTGGCAGGCATTACTGCCTGAGCTCCACTTCTTGTCAATCAGCGGTGGCATTAGATTCTCGTAGGAGCGCAAACCCTGTTGTGAACTGCGTATGTGAGGGATCTGGGTTGCGTGCTCCTTATGAGAATCTAACTAATGCCTGATGATCTGAGGTGGAACAGTTTTGTCGCGAAACCACTCCCCTTGACCAGCCCCCCAAAATTGTCTTCCACAAAACCAGTCCCTGGTGTCAAAAAGGTTGGGGACTGCTGTGTTAAAGAGATTGCCAGTTTACAGAGAAGAAATAGCATGAGGTGCAGAAGCAAGAAATTGGAGGTGCTGAAGAAAGAGTGGCTGAAGTGTGTGGTGTGGAAGGCAGTCGGCAGATCCCCGCCCACCCCAGACTGCTCCTGGCACCTCCCAGACATTGCGCTTGTGATTATTGACACATCTCACTCATCTCCCAGATTGTGAGCACCTGTTTTGCTCAGCACAAACATTTTAAAGCACTTTTTTCAGGCAACTTATTTTCAAACTGCTTCTTACAGAAAATCCCCTGAATGTTCATGGTATATGGGTGAACCACAAGGAGCTGAGCTGCAGTTGTAAACTGGGCTGTCCCAAAGACCTCCAGGAGAAGCTGGGAACCAAGAAGGACATAAAAGAAGTGAGGGAATTGCCTGCCTTGTTATCTGAGGAAGGGCAGTCCCAGAGAGGGTGGCTGATGCAAAGGCCACACCAGATAAAAGTCTAAACAGCAAAGAGGCCAGGGCAGGAGCAGGATGAAGACACTGCTAGGAGGTTCACAGGCCCCGTCATTGCTGTTGGAGACAGACTGTGAGGACTGTGGGAGGGACGCTGGTCAAATTCCCAGGGTATGGGAGTTGGGGTACTAAGGGAGTTGAAGTCGTACTTATGGGGAAGATAGAGCTAATAGAGTTGTCAATGGATTGGATGTGGGATGTGAGAGGAGGAGGAGGCCAGGATGTTATTTCTTGCCTGGAGCAAGTGGAAGGACAGAACTCCATCTACTGAGATGGGAAACCTTGAGGGGCTGGTGAGGTGAAAGAGGAAGGCTGGAACGGTCTGGGCTTGTTCTGCTCCTGGAGCATCCTCCTCTGCCCTCTTGTTTACAGGGATATCCATGTCCCTATCCAAGGTATCTCAGTCAGTTCAGGCTGCTATAACAAAATAACTGAGACTGGTAAACAGCAGAAATGTACTTCTTAGACCTGTGGATGTTGGGAAGGCGCTGGCATTTAGGGTCTGCTGAGGGCCTTCTTGCCATGTCCTCACATGACAAAAGGTGAAGGGCAAAAAGGGCCTACCTAGTTCCCTCCAGCCCTTTTGTACAGCACTAATCCCACCTATGAGGCCAGAGCCCTCAGGGTCTAATCACCTCCCAAAGGCCCCGCTTCTTAATACTATCACATTGATGGCTACATTTCAACATAGGAATTCTGGGGAACACATTCAGACTGTAGCACAGTGACTGACTCCCTCCATTGGAGTCTGGGATGTGCATTTGTATTCTGGTTCAGGCCCTGTATTATAGTAGTAAGCATATTTATTAAACTAATGAGGCATGTCAGTTAAGTAAATGAAGTTAACTCATCGCCATTGCTGCCTGTCCATCATCACTGGCAGACAGTAGGGCTTGGGAAATGGGAAGCCAGAGATAAATGAACATCTCTCAGTGAGCACAAGCTCGGGGGCCCTAAGTCAGGTCATTTGTGTCTGCAGGTGAGAAGGGATACGCATTGCCAGCATGTTACTTCTCTTCCTGTGCTTGATTTAATTTTTTTTTTTTTGAGATGGAGTCTCGCTTTGTTGCCCAGGCTGGAGTGCAGTAGTGCGATCTGGGCTCACTGCAACCTCCACCTCCCAGGTTAAAGCGATTCTTCTGCCTCAGCCTCCCAAGTAGCTGGGACTACAGGCACGTGCCACCACGCCCAGCTAATTTTTTGTATTTTTAGTAGAAAGGGGTTTCACCATGTTGGCCAAGATGGTCTCGATCTCCTGACCTTGTGATCTGCCCGCCTTGGCCTCCCAAAGTGCTGGGATTACTGGGCCCCTGTGCTTGATTTTTCCAAAGCACATTACTTTCCTGTATTTAAGCCCTAGCAGCGTTGGATGGATGTTTTGCAGCATGCTTGGGTGTTAAGTGTCCTTTGAGTCAGAGCTTTACTCACAGTGACCCTCTCCTGCCCTGTGCAGGTATAGAGAGCTGGGAGGTGGGAGGTGGGAGAGGGCTGGGCCCCAGCTCTGAGGGGAGGAGGAAGCAGACCTCTTCAGTACAAGAGGACCATGATGCTGCCCCCTCAGAACATGGATGTCTATCCTGGAGGGACAGAGCACCCACCTCACTTCCCTAGGAGTCCAGGGTCCACTCACACCCCTCTGATTGGGAGACTCTGAATTCCTTCCAACAGTAGTCGTAACTTCATTTGACAGGCGAGGAAACTGATGCACAGAGATGGGACCCTGTGGAAGGTCACATGCTTCACAGCGGCTCACCAGGTCTGATGCCGTTGCCTGGGCTCCCCTCCCCCATGCCACCAAGCCATATTGCTTCAAGGAACAGGCCTGTGCTCTCATGTTCCTTTTCAATAGCAACCTTTGGGCCTAATTTTTGGTGATTATAAACTGTAGCGCAAGCAAAGTACCGTGGACCTTGGTGAAAAGTTCCGGTTGGAGGAACTGGAGAAGGTAGGAAAGTTGGGTAAAACTCACATAGACTTAGCTGTAGAGAAAGGGCTTCCAGGCTCACAGATGGCTCCAGTACAAGCGCTGTGGGGGCCAGCCTCAGGGGAGGTTAGGAAAAGCCAAGGTGAGAACCTCACATGCCAAGGTGACAACCTCACATGGCTGACAGCCCATGTACTGCGCTCTATGCGGATGTTTTCTGTGTTTCTTCACATATGTGCTTGCTCCTTAGTGTGTCCTGGTGAGACCAGTGTTATTTCCGTTATACAGAAACTGAGGCTGAGAGAAGCTCAGCAGCTCTTTCACCTATGGGGGAGGAGGGATCTGAAGTGGGATTAGCTGAGCAAGTGGGTGGATTCCTGAGGCCCCACTCTGGGCCTCACAGGTTGATCCAAGGGTTTAGTCTGCGGAAGGGCAGGTGTTGACACCTGTCTTAATCCATTTTCTGCTACTCCAACAACATACCACAGCCTGGGTAGTTTGTAAAGAAAAGCAACTTATTTCTTACAGTCTGGAGGCTGGGAAGTCCAGGAGCATGGTGCCCGCATCTGGTGAGGGTCTTCCCATGGTGGAAGAGTGGAAGGTGGAAGCCAGCATGAGAGACGGAGAGGAAATCGGGCTAAACTCCCGATTTATCGGGAATCCACTCCCCTCACTCCTACAGAAACAGCATTAATCCATTCATGAGGACAGAGTCCTCGTGTCCTAATCACCTCTTAAATGCCCTGCCTCCCACTACTGTTAGAATGACAATTAAGTTTTCAACACAGGAACTTTGGAGAACACATTCAAACTATATCAAGAGCCTTTTGTGGACCAGGGTGCTGGGGGCCTGGTGGGCTTGGAGCCAGAGCCCCGAGAGGCATGAGGAAGGCCTTCCTGAGACCCCTCCCAGGTCCCCTCCACCTTGTCCGTGTTCCTGCAGCATGTGGCCTTTCCATCCTAGTTAATACCTGGGCCTTTGAGGCAGCATTTTTTGTTTTTGTATTTTATGCTAGAGAAGCATATTTGACTTCGTTTAAAAGGTTAAGATCTTTCCTAAGCAGATGGCTTTTGTTTGAAAGAAAAAAAAATGGAAGGCCTGCTTGCTTCCACTATTCCCTTGCACCGTAGGATGGGGAAGGACACCCAGGGTTGGAGTAGTCTCCAAAGTGGGCAAATTAGAATCAAGGACCCCAACTGCTGTATCGTAGGCCCCACTCCTCCTGCATCGCCTCCCAGAATCAGTCCTTCTGCTTTTATGACCCCTGCCAACCCCACAACCCCTTCCCACTTGACATCAGATGGCAGTTTTCTCCAGTGTTCAACATCCTCTTCTTCCTGGGCGGCCCCCTCAAGTTGGCCATATTTAAGGAAGAATGAGTTTTGGTGTGTTCTCATCTCATGGTCACACGCTCTTCTTCTCATACCTGTTTTATCATTTGCTTTGCATTAAAAGTTGATTCATAGCACTTAACTTTCTCATTGGTTATGTAGAGACATTCATTCATTCACTCACTCACTCACTCACTTACTCACTCATTCCAAATATAAACCAGAGGAAGTTTCTGCTGCCATTGGCTGTTGCTCTGGAATACTTGGAAGCAGGCCTTCCTGGTCTTTGCTGTATGTAGCACGTACCTTGGCTGGTGACAGACCTGAGCGGATGCTTGGGAGCAGAATGTGAGCTGTTGTGGCAAGCCTGCACACAGGCCAGTGCTGCCTTGTCTTTGGAGTGGAGCCTCCAGTTTGCTGGTCACCTTGGGCTTGGCCATTCTGGAGTTACTGCTCCTGTTCTCTCTGTTGGCCTTGCCTTGTCCCTGCTGCCCCTCCCTGTCACCGCAGCCATTCTGGCTCTGGCCCATTCAGTGTGTGTCATCAGTGGCTGCATTTTACTTACCCTGTGCCCATCCCCATGTTTGTGCCATGTCATAGAAAGCCCTCCTAGGTGCCCGTTGTTCTCTTATTTGCTGGGCTTCAAGAATTGGTGGCCCTGAAGCCCCCAAGGGTCCCAGGACCCCTGTTAGGTGTAGACAAGGTCTGAGTAGATCCCTGGGTAGATTGAGTTTCCATCTGGCCCTAGGGGACCCATGGAAACGGAGGCTGGTCTGGAACACTGTGGTAGAGAGTGGGTCACATTTTCTTTCTAGGTTGGATTAACAGCTTTAGTAGAGCCACTTCAGTGAACCCATCATCTTTACATTAAAGTCATCTCACACCATGGAGTCTCCAGAGTGGTGAGGTCCAAGCCTAGCCTAGGGAATATTGGGAGTAGGGGAGGCTCAGGGGATGTGTTCAGGGTGTTCTGAGCCCCACCTGGAGTTAGAGAGGGGGTGTGGTATTGTGAAATATATATTTGGTCTACCTCCCTCTTTTCCTGAGGTATTCTTAGAATCTCTGGAGCGGTAAGAGTATCTTTGTATGCTAATGAGGTGACTGGTGGCTGGGGGCTCTTAAATTTAGGATTTGGCTGGTTGCCAGGGTAACCAATCCCATGATTAGAGGGCTGGAATTTACAGTCTTCCACCCTCCCACCTCTGGGGAGGGGAGAGAGGCTGAAGGTTGAGCTGGTAAATCAATGGCCAGTGATTTAGTTAATTATGTCTATAATGAAGCTTTCATTAAAGACCCAAAAGGAGGCCAGGTGTTATGGCTCACACCTGTAATCCCACCACTTTGGGAGGTCAAGGTGGGAGGATTGCTTGAAGTCAGGAGTTTGAGACCAGCCTGGGCAACATAGTGAGACCCCATCTCTAATTTTAAAAAATTAGTAATTATCCAGATGTGGTGGCACACGCGTGTGGTCCCAGCTACTCAGGAGGCTAAGATGGGTGGATGGCTTGAGCCCAGGAGTTTGAGGCAACAATAAGCCTGATGTCATTGCACTCCAGCCTGGGAGACAGAACAAGACCCTCTCTCTAAAAGCTGGAAAAAAAAAAAAGTACAAAACCCCAAAACTCCAAAGGACTGAGTTCTGGGAGCTTTTGGATAGCTGAGCATGCAGAGGTTCCCGGGGAGTGGCACATAGGGCGGGCAGGGCAGCTCCACGCCCTTCCCACATGCCTTGCTCTGTGCACCTCTTCCAGCTGGAGGTTCATCCGCATCCTTTGCAGTATCCTTCCTGTCTGTCTGCAGGAAGGTGATATTTGTCTTTCTGAGGTTATTATTAATAGTAACTTTCAGTGCCAGTGAATGGTGTGACACCTCACTGATCTGTGATTTTAGCTGTCCTGGATTTGGGGTTTCTGAGAGTTAAGTCCTTTCCTCTTTCTGCCCCTGTAAAGTAGCCTCTTTCTTAGGGGCTGCTGACTCATGCTCAGCTTCATGCCAGCCTTTCATTTTACTTTCTCTCTTGTGCTGCCTGTGTTTGGAGAGCAGAGGCACAGTGAAGCTTCTCAGCCCATTTGCGGCCACAGTGACAGCAATAGGCTGTGGTGGGGTAGGACGGGGGTGGGGTAGGACGGGATCCGGTGGGTGGGGCAGGGAGAGGGGCCCCCATTGCACTTGGGCTTTTTCTTTGGGTTGATAACGATAGTTCATATTTCATCTCCATGTGACCTTGAAAAAAATCACTCTGAGCATCCGTGACCTCATCCGTGCAACTCCTTCTAAAAATTATTCTTAGAAGAACCCCAATGAATAAGCAAAAGTGGAGCTCTGATGTGTTAATCCTCACCCCTCAACTCCAGCTCCGGGGAGCCTGAGAGGTTCCTGAGGTGGAGGGACCTGCAGTACTCCCGCTAGGCCTCTGGCAAACCTTTCCCAGGACTGCTGCTGAAGGCCTTGCCACCTCACTAGTCCTGTGTGAATCCTAACACCCCTCCCATCCTGCCAGTGCCCTCTCCACCACCCCTTTCCCTGCCCCCCATGGCTGGAAGGGACATCATGGGAAGTGGGATAGAACCTCAGGGTTTACTGTCCACTTGATGGCCTGCCGCCTCTTGTCAGAGGGGTCACGTGTGTGTGCAGAGTGAGGAATGGGAGCTGCTCACTTCATGGGTTATTGCTTCTTTTTTCTTGACCCCAAGAAAAAATTCCAGCCCCCTAGACAGCTCCCACACATTCTGTCTCCTCTTCTGCTTAAGTGCAGTTTTTCCTCCTAATGAACTCTGGTCTTCAAATGGAGCTGGGAGGAAAAACAAGGACCTTGGGAATATACGAATCCTTGGTGAATTACCTTATATTAATGAGACCAAGAAGAGAAATCGAGTTCAGCTGTGCAAATTAGCTTTGCGTTCTGGGCCTTGATGACTTAAATTGCAGATTCTAATTAAATGTCCCCAAATAACTATGAAGTGCTTCTAAGGTCTTTTTGACCTAAAAGTTTCTGTGACCTGTGAACTCTCTCAAGTGTAAAATTAGTCTGTAGATGTACCCCTTTAAGCATTTCTGTCTCTGGAAACCTCATGATGCCTAGGATATAAACCACCCTCCTAAGGGCAGAGCAGGCTGGTGGGGTGGGCAGGAACCCTGCAGGGAGAGGTGGAAAGGGGTAGGCATGGGTGAGTTTCGGAGCTTCCCCAGGGCTGGCAGGATGTTGGGGTACAGATGTGTCCCTCTGTTAGGTGGCCTGTCTCCACTGTCACAAGTGAAGGGGGTGACCGACACCTTCACTAACAGGCTGAGCAGGGCAGCAAGGCAGGCAATGGAATGCTTTAGACACACTGGGAAAAGGTTCAAAAGGGAAGAGCCTCTTCTTCGAGCTGAAGTCATGCCTGGGGTGCTGCCCTGCCTCTGGCCAGCATGGGGTGCAATCTTCAGTGACACAAGAGTATGGCCGTTAGAGAAGGAGGAAGACAGTTCCCCATGATCACACCCCCAGCATGGCTGTCATCTTGATGCAGCCGCCTGCTGGCTGTCCCCTCTGTACAGTACCTCTTTAAATGGCTGCAAACAGAGCAAAGGTGGGCTATTTCTTTAAAAACACATGATGCAGAACTCACGTAAGTGTTTTTTTTTTTTTAATGCTATGTTGTCTTGTATGCACTTTGTATTGGGGTATAAAAATCACCTGTGTACAGCTCAGTGAATTTCACACAGTAAAGTCTCTGTGTAACCTGCACCCAGATCATTTCCAGAGTCCCGGAAGCCCTCTCACCCTCCCCAGTCAGTACCCACCCCTTCAGGATACCACTCTCCATACTCTGGATGCCACAGATTCGTTTGGCCTGTGCTTGAACTTCCTATGAATGGATTTGCCTAGAATGGTCTTAACTTTTCCCCTTGACATTGTTTCTGAGACTCATCCCATTGTTTCATCTGTTCTACTGTTGACGAACATTTAGGTTTTCTCTGGTATCTTACTACTGTGAACGTTGCTGCTTTAAACCTCTACAGGCTTTTGGTGAGCATAAGCGTGTGTTTCTGTTAGCAGCTCCCCCTCTGAGTTGTATGCCAGGTCACAGGGTAGGTGTATGTTCAACTTAAGTAGAGACGGCCAGTTTTCCAGCGCGGGTGACTATTTACGCTCTACCAGTAGTATCACTTCCAGTTACTCCACGTCCTCATCAACACTTGGTATTGTTGGTCTTTTGTCATTTTTGCTATTCCAGTGCTTGTGCAGAGGTATCTCATGGGTTCAGTTTGCATTTCCCTGATGACTAATGGGGTTGAAGAACTTCTCCTGTGTCTGTTGGCTTTATTATGATCATTTTGATAGCCAGATAATAGTGTGTCTTATGGATGTTCCAGAACATTCTTTTCTTACCTATAGCTGGGCATTTGGATTGCTTTATTATTATAAGTAATGCTGCAATAAGCATTTTTACCCAGTAGTCTTTTCCATGTTCTATGCTATTGGCAAGAGTTTTGTTATCATTTACAAATTTTGATAATTAATGCCAGATGGCTTTCTGAATGTTTGAACTACTCTAAGATGGAGTAACAATATAGGAGAGTCCTAGACAGCTTCCCCCAGGTCCTCCAGCAATGTGTATTCTCATTAAAGAACAAACAAAACTCTTTTGGAGGACGAATTTAGGTGAAGGAAAGCATATTTAGCATTGCGTTACTTAATGAGTTTGGTCACTTTTTCAAAATGTTTACCACGTGTGTTCCTCATTTATAAATTCCTACCTTTTGCCACTTGCATTTTGGTGAGTTTTTTGTTAATGTGTACAACCATTACTGTAAAAAGCAGATATTAGTACTGTAAGCACTTTCCTGTTTTACCAGTCAAATTGTACATTGCTTCACTTGTGTGCCTTTTGACGTTAACCAGCAAATCTTCCCCTTGGTGATTTTTATTGTGGCTCCCCCACCAGGCCACTGCCGTGTCTGCAGAGATGCCCAGACTGAAGGTCCCTGGGCACCCCTAGTGGGAGGGATAGGAGCATAGCCTGCGAGAGAAACTGAGTCAGCCCTGGGCTAAGCACTCTGCTCTTGCGGTCATCTGATTCCCCGACCCTGGTGCTTTGAGAGGGATGGCTCATGAGCTGAGCCCTGCCCTGTGGCCTGCCAAACAGCCCCTGTGGTGCTGGGACTGAGTGGGGCCTGTGGGCCCAGCAGCAGCAGCATTGTGGGAACTCAGTGGAGTTTGCAGAGCCCTCTCCTGTTCACGCACATTTGGTTTTCATTGCAGCCCCATGAGATGGGTGCAGCCCATCCATCCTGAAGGGCAGGGCCTTAAGAGGGCCCTGCAGCTTCTCCCAGGGCCTACAGTTTGTGAGTGGGGAAACTGGTCTCACATTCTCATCTCCCTAAACCACACCCAGCTGCTCACCTGGCTCTTTAGGACAGGCCCAGACTCCCCCAGCAGATCAGCCCTGCAGGGGAGAGGAATATGTGCTTTCTCTTTCTCATTTATTTTGGGTTTGAGCAAAACTTGTATTTTTGAGCCAGAAGGTTGGATTGGGGTGTGGAGCTCAAACAAACATGGAGTAGCTCTTGGCCTCCACGTTTCTAGGCATTGCAGTCTCTCAGAAACTTCATGTTTGACCAGCTTGTTAAGTTTTCGCTTTCTTATTTTTAGATGATGGATTTGGACATGCTTCTATGAAGAAATGCCACATGGTCCGAGAGCAAACATGTCCAGTAAGTTGTTTGGTGAATTAACCCAAGGACAGGAGCCCAGGTCCTTCAGGCACAGGGTGTGGACACCCTTTGAGAAGATCAGGGCTGTCTCTGGAAATATGAAGACCTCTGAGAGAGTGTTTTAAACTAGGCTTATTGCTCAGTCTAATTATCTTAACTTGTAAAGGTTGGTTCTTTCTAGAGACAGCAGGAGTTGTAGCATATAGGGTTGTAAAAACCTGAAACACCTTCTCGCTGCTTAATCTAGTTCTGAGAGCAGAGTGTGAGCTCTGGAGCTCTGAGCCATGTGAAGCGTCTGACTCAGCCTGTGGCAGTGTTTTACCCAGAGCCCTCCCTTTCCATAGCACAGCACCCTCCACTTCGCTTAGGCCCAGATTACATGCTTTGCGGGAAGGAAAGCCTGAGACCCAGACACACGTGAAGTTTATGCAGCTCTGGGAAGAAAGCCAGCAGGTTAGAGTTGTGAGCTTTGTCTCACTAGTGTTTTGCCACCTGTATGTGGCCCGTGGACAGCAGACTCTTCTGCAGCTCTTACCCTTCTCACAGAGGTTGTGGTGAATTGATTTAAATATTTAAAGGTTCTAAGAGACTTGCCAACAGAAGAGCATAATAAAGAGAACAAGAAAATCTCAAAAGCCATATTTTATAATTATATGAAAACCATCATTCACTGTGGCATATCTCCGTTGAAGAGGACAGGACATCCTCAAGGGATCCCATGGACACCCTGTGTTGGGGAGTGGGGAGGAAGAAGTGACCAGAAGGGGCAGGGAGCAGCGGACAGTCCACCCCGGTTCCTCACATGCTGGGGAACCCTGTCACTGTACCTCGCCCCTGGTAGGTCACGTTCTTTCTAAATGAGAGCATGATTTCTCTCCATCACCATCCCCATGGTTTCTTACAAGTGCTCCTTTTCTCAGGGCTACTGCCACTTTAGTGGACTAGGGCTTGGTGCCAGCACTTCCCGGGTAATCAGGCGTGGTCTGACCGAGGATCAAGAAGCACATCATCACCAATGACATCATGACAGCAAGAGAGCACAGCCCTCGCCATGGTGCCAGGGCCCGTGCAATGCAGCGGGCTTCCACCATCGACGTGGCGGCAGACATGCTGGGCCTCTCTCTGGCAGGTGAGCCTCACAGGGCCTGCACCGGGCTCCAGGTATGAGCTCACAGCACCTGGGCTCCACACTGCAGCAGTGCTGGCAGGTACCCAATGATTCCCCATGACTACCCTAGACTACAGGGTACCCTGGTTTGGCATCCTTCTGGTTGAACCAGGAAATAGGGAAGGGGGACATCAGCCCTCTTCCTGTGAACCGCTTCTGCTGGAGCCTGACTACATTAGTTTTCCAGTTTGGTGGAAGGGGCACCACCAGGGTAGTGTGGGAATGTCCAAGTGTTTTGCTGGCACATGCCCAGGCCATGGTAAAAGCCCTCCCTGTTGTGGATGTGTAGATCTGAGGAGGAGCAGGGGTTTGGTTGTGGGGTCAGGGACTTCTTAGCAATCTCAAAAACAAAATATTTTTAAAATAAAGAAATTGTCTTGCATGGCAGTTTTTGTTGTTGTTGGGGGGAAGTAGAGGGTTATTTGTGCATTTAATCTGAAAACAGAGAAAAGTTTATTAAGGGTGATTTTTCTGTCATTTCTTTTCTATTCAGGAAATATACAAGACCCAGATGAGCCCATTTTAGAATTTAGCTTAGGTAGGTATCTTTCATTTTTTTTTTGTTTTAAAAAATATTTTACTTAAAAATGAAAACAAAAACACTACCACCAGTGCATGGGCTTGTCTCAGAGAGCTTGCTGCTGCTGCCACCACTGCTGCAGTGTTTCTGAGAAGACGGAGCCCTCACAGTTGTGAACTTCTGTGGATGGGAAGGCACCTTGGAGCCTCCGTGCCCACAGGCTCCTGTCTCCTCAACATGGGGCCCGCCCCCTTGGGGGTATGCTCTCCACAGGTGGCTGGGGACAGGGAGGTGAGCCCACCTAGAGCTGCCAACAGAGACCCTTCCCACCCCCACCCCAATGGGGGAAAGGGAAGGAGGGGTTGGGGAAACTGGGCATAGAGTTCAGCTTTGTTGCCCCTGGCTGCAAGGCCTTGTGTTGGCTGAGTTTCGCTCTCTAGCCCTCAGTTCCCTATTGTATAAAAGGCAGCATTGGCACCTGCATGCTCTCTTTCTCAGGATCAGATAAGAATATACTAAAAAGTGGATCAGAATGTGCTGAGTCTGGGGTCAGCGATACGTGGCATCACTGTGCTTACCCAGGAGGCCTGAGACGCCTCTCCATCAGAGCCCAATGCTACCCAGCGCTCCTCTCCCCTTTTCCCATTCCTTGGTCAACATTAGTTGGTGGCCTGGCACCAATGTCCAAGAGGTGGTGTGACATAAAAGAGGCACCTCCTGGGGAGTCAGATGACCTGGATTCCAGCCCTGACCATGCCAGGCTAACCACATGGCCTTGAGCCTGCCACTCGACCTTGCTGGAACAGTTTCCTCCTGTGCTACGTGAGGATGCTACTGCTTGTTTGAGAGACAAAGAAGATCAAGGTGGTTAAGCACCCCCCAGCCCCAAAAGACTTGGACAAATTGCAAAACCCATAAAAGTGTAAGTACACTACTGGCCGGGTACAGTAGCTCACACCTGTAATCCTAGCACTTTGAGAGGCTAAGCCAGGAGGATTGCTTGAGGCCAGGAGTTTGAGATCAGCCTGGGCAACATAGCAAGACCCTGTTTCTAAAAAAGAAAAAAAAAAACTTACCTGGCTGTAGTGGCACATGCCTGTATTGCCAGCTACTAAGGAGGCTGAGGTGGAAGGAGCCCTTGAGCCTAGGAGTTTGAGACTGCAGTGAGTTATGATTGGGCCACAGAGGGATACCCTGTCTCTAAAAAATAGTAATAAAAAAGAAACAAAAAATAGAATTTGGAAGAAACAGAGACATTGCAGAAAGTTTTAAAGAAATAATAATTTATATTGGCCAGGCATGGTGGCTCAATCCTGTAATCCCAGCAGTTTGGGAGGCCAAGGTGGGCGGATCACCTGAGGTCAGGAGTTCAAGACCAGCCTGGCCAACATGGTGAAACCCTGTGTCTACAAAAATACAAAAATTAGCCAGGCATGATGGTGGGTGCCTGTAATCCCAGCTACTCGGGAGGCTGAAGCAGGGGAATCGCTTGAAGCCAGGAGGCGGAGGTTGCAGTGAGCCGAGATTGCACCATTACACTCTAGCCTGGGCAACAGAGCGAGACTCTGTCTCAAAAAAAAAAAAAAAAAAAGAAAGAAATTATAATTTGTATACTCAAGAAAAGATAGTATATCTATAAAACAAAACCAGGACACTATAAAGATAAAAAGAACAATTGAAGAACAAGAACAATCTTAGAAGTTTAAAATATGATAGACAAAATTTAAAAAATTCTATGAAGTTTGGAAGTTAGTCAAGGAATTCTTCCAGAAAGTAAGATTTTAAAAACAAAGTAGAAAATGGGTAAGAAATAGAAATGGAAATTTTGAGAGTGAATCCAGAAGGTCCGATATTTAGAAGAAAAAACAGAAGAGAATGTTAAGGGAGGAAATGCAAAGAAAGAGGAAATCTCCGAGAACTGAAGAATGTGTCTGTAGGTTAAAAATGTCTACCAAGGCCCAGCGCAATGCTGAAAGAGACCCATAACAAGGTGTATTGTGGTGAAATTTCAGATCACAGGGAATAAAATGAAGATCCTGAAAACCTCCAGAAAGAAAAAAAAAAAACAGGTCATACCCAAGGATCAGGAATAAAACGGACATGGAATGTCTCAGTGACATTGGAAACTTGAAGACAGTGAGACAACACCTTTAATTATATTTTCAACCCAGAATTCTCTGCCCAACCAGACTATCAGTCAAATGTGAGGGTAGGAAGAAACTTGTTTCAGCTGCACAGAGTTGTACAGCAAAAATTTACTTCCCCTGCATTCTTTCTCCGGAAGCTAGTGGAGGATGTGTTCTCATCCTAAAGAGGGACCACACTGAGCAGAGAAGTCATGGGATCCAGGAAACAGGGTCATCACAAGAGAGAAGTGGAAGGAATCCCACATGGTTCTTAATGAGTAATATGTGCTTAACTTTCATCATGACAATGTGGATTTAACAAAAATTGAGCTAAAATGATTGCATATGGAGAGAGAATGACAGTTGGTATAATTGAGTTAAAAATCCTCATCCGCCTATAAATCAGGACATTTCTGAATCTGGTGAACGAAAAACAGTAATATAGTCATGTTAATTGGGCACATGGAGGAAGAAACTGCTTTAAAAAGTAAGGATTAATTTTATATAAAGTGAATTTTACCCCAGTTTTTTTTTGTTTTGTTTTGTTTGTTTTTTGTTTTTTTTTTTTGAGACGGAGTCTCTCTCTGTCTCCCAGGCTGGAGTGCAGTGGCACAATCTCGGCTCACTGCAAGCTCCGCCTTCTGGGTTCATGCCATTCTCCTGCCTCAGCCTCCCGAGTAGTTGGGACTACAGGCACCCACCACCACACCCAGCTAATTTTTTGTATTTTTAGTAGAGACGGGGTTTCACTGTGTTAGCCAGGATGGTCTCGATCTCCTGACCTCGTGATCTGCCCGCCTCGGCCTCCCAAAGTGCTGGGATTACAGGCGTGAGCCACCGCGCCTGGCCACCCCAGTTTTTTAAAAAGCGAGGAGTGGGAGCTGGATTATTGAATGGACAAATGTGTTGACTTTTAAAATAAAACTTTAAATTTTTAAAAAAGTATGTTCATTGTAAAACCTTCAATACAGAAAATGTTGCAGAGAGGTAGTCAGTTATCACTTTGGTATATATCCTTCCAAATATATATGTTTGACCCTCACAGAGTACTATATGGAGATTTTGAATGATTTTTTGTTGTGGAAGTATGGAATTATTTCCAAACATGTCATCCTAGTGCTCTTGACATTCTTTTTTCATGTGGCAAAATACCTTTTTTAATATATATGGGATCTGCTTGATCATTTTAAATGCCTTCATAGAGTCTCTAATAGAGCTGTGCCATACTTATTTTAGCCAGCCTCCTACTGCTGGACATTCAGGTTCTTCCCAATCTGCCATTATAAACACTATCACAGTGAACGTATTCATACATAGATCTTTCATACATTTTGCTGATTATTTCCTTAGGATATACTCTTGAATATAGCATTGTTGAATCAAATATATGCAGTTTACCTCAACAGCATTTATTTAGTGTTTATTCAGCTGGGATTACAGATGATCAGGTTGGAGAGACAAGGCTTACATATCAGAGGTGTGTGGTTTCTATGGAAATATGCCAAATGAATGACGTAAGTGAGCCTGCAGGCTGCTCAGAGAAAACTTAATGGAAGCTATGGAACTTGAGCCAGGAATCAAACCCTGGTTGAAATTTAGATAGGCTGGGTTGGGGGAGGAGGCCAGGAGAGATTGTCCCTTGTACGAAGGCATGTTCTGAAGGTGGCCATGGGACCATCAACCCTTAAAGTAATCTCAGTCTTCCCAGCCTTTGGCCACCTGCTGTACCTTAAGTCTGTCTGCCATCATTACTGCCTGAAAGACCTGAATATTCCTACCTTGCATAGGTGTCAAGAAAACTCACACCTGATAAAAGGGCAGGTAGAGAGAGGCCACAGGTGATTTTAGGGTACTTTGTAACTTAAAGAAGAGACAAGTAGATCAATCAAATTAGGGAATTCCTGTCCAGGCAGACATAATAGAAGAAACAAAAGAGAACTTAAAATAGTAATAACACCTTGAAGCCTCTAGAAGAAAAATAGGAGAACTTTCAAACTCAGGGTAGGCAGAGATTTGGACAGAGCACAAAAAGCACTGTTTGTTTTAGTTTGCTACTGCTGCCATAACAAATTACCAGAAATTTAGCATGTTAAAGCAATATAAATGTATTATCTTACAGTTCCCTTAGATTAGAAATCCAGTGTGCTCACTGGGTCTTTGCTTAGAGTCTCACAACACCAAAATCAGTGTTAGCAGGGCTGGATTTATTTAGAAGGCCTCTGGGGCCTATTTCCTATCTATTTCCTTGCTCATTCACGTTGTTGGCAGAATTCAGTTGCTAGTGGTTTTAAATTTTAGGACTCCATTTTTTTGCTAGCTATCAGTTAAGGCCCATTCCCAGCTCATAGAGGCCACTCACATTCCTCTTGTGGGCTTACAGTCCTCTTCCTCCATCTTCAAAGCTGGCAGTGGCAGGTCTAGTGCCTTCCATGCTTGGAATCTCTCCTGCCTCTTCTTCCATTGTTATATCTTTATGATTCACCCTAAGCCCTTCCTCTTCTATTTTTAAGGGCTCCTGTGATAGATTGAGCCCATCTGCATAATCCATCTGAAGATCACTTAATCACATCAAAGTCCCTTTTGCCATGTAATGTAATCTATTAATAGTTTCTGAGGATTAGGACATAGGTACTTTTTGTCAGGGAGGGGCTTCTCTGCCTACCACTCCCTAAAATTTAAAAAAGATACATTGAATTTCATCAAAATAAAAAATTGCTGTCCATAAGAGACATCACTGAGAAAATGAATAGATGAACCACAAACTGGAAAAAAATATTCACAACATGTATACTTCACAAAGGACAAATAAATAGTAAACAACCAAATTTTTAAGATGAGCAAAAGACTTGAGCAGACACTAGACAAAATAAGTTATACAAATGAACAATAAGCGCATGTTAAAATGATGCTTAACAGCATAAGTCATCATGTAACCGCAAATTAAAACACATCTATTAGAATGGGTAAAATTAACAACAACAACAACAACAAAACAAAACACTCTACCCAACTGGAACTTTCGTATATTGCTGGTGGGAGTGGAAAATGATACAAACACATTGGAAAATTGTTGGTTTCTTATAAAGTTAAATATATTTTACTTGTATGTAATTATGCAGAAGAAATGAAAAAGTGTTCACAAAAAGACATGAACAACAACATTTATGTCATCTTTATTTAATAGTTCAAAACGGAAAACAACCCAAATGTCTATTAACAGTAGAATAAATAAATTGTACAATGGAATATGACTCATTTTTTAAAAAAGAATGAATTATCAATACATGTAACAACACAGATGTCTCGAAAACATTCCATTTGTATGAAATTCAAGAACAGACAAAAGAATAGTGATGGAAATCAGAAAATGCTTGCAAAACTAGGAGATTTGTACAAGAGGGAACTTTCTAGTCTGATGAAAAAGTTGTGCTATCTTGTTTTGATGGTGCTTACATGGGTGTTTATGATTGTTAAAGCTCATTGAACAGAAAAACCTAAGCTCTTTGTATTTTATTGTATCCAATAAATAATGAAGGTTCATGAAGCTACATGAGAAGATATTACAGAGAACCAAAATTAATTTTTGGAAATAAAAATCAGTTTATTAATTTTAAACCACTAGTTGACATTTAAAAATAAGAATGATGAGGGCAGATATGGCAGAGTGAAGACTTCCAAAAATCTTCTTTTCTATAAAGGCAATGAGTATACTGGCAAAAATGGTCAAAATCAATTGGTTCAGAACTCTGAAAATTAACAGAGGCTTACAGCACTCTGGGTAGCACTTATTTAAGAAAAATGGTGTATTAGTCTGTTCTTGCAGTTCTATAAAGAAATACCTGAGACTGAGTAATTTATAAAGAAAAGAAGTTTAATTGGCTCATAGTTCTGCAGGCTATACAAGCATGGCACCAGCATCTTCTCAGCTTCTGGTGAGCCCTCAGGGAGCTTTTATTTATGGCAGAAGGAAAAGCGGGAGCGAGCATCTTACATGATGAGAGAAGGATTAAGCGAGAGAGGGAGGAGGTGCCACACACTTAAACAACAGGTCTTGTGTAAACTCAGAGCTAGAACTCACTCATCACCAAGGGGATGGCACTAAGTCATTCATGAGGGATTTGTCCCCCATTATCCAAATACCTTCCACCAGGCCCTACCTCCAATACTGGGGATTACCTTTCAGCATGAGATTTGGAGGGGACAAAACATCCAAATCATATCAAATGGGTTCTTAGTTAGAGAGCTTTATGATGTTTTAACTTGCCCTGTTGCTATCGTCCTCTCTCTAGCTCCAAGTAGACTTTAAAGGCAACATCTTTGATGTTATAGTGAAAATCAATAGCCTAAAAGTCCCTGAAGGGGACAGAATGGGGTTGGAGATCCTACAAAAAGCCCCTTTCTTAGAGAGTTATCATTATTTGGCCTGTCTGGCAGTTCCCTGGAAAACCCCACATCCTGTACCTGCCTTTATTTGGCTTAACTCAGAATCAGTGACAACAGCTTTTTCCCTGAGAATGTTTGTCAAAAACAATCACTGTCCATTTTTTAACATTGCAGCTGCCAGAGGTAGTAGTAACAGTTGGAGCAAACAAAAAGCTAACCAAAAAAACCTTAAAAGGGAAAGCTGGGGAATGAGATATTCACAGGGAGATTTGAAAAGCTCTTTCATATTCCTAGGAACCTCAAAGGCCAGTGAAGGGCTGTGCACATGTCCAGAGCTGTGTGCATACTCAGGAGACGTGAAAAGGCCCTAAACAATTACCTGAGATTGACCCTGAGGTTCTATGCAAGTGGCAAATGAAGGCTAAGACAGAGTTATAAACTGCCTTCCTGAACATTGAAAATGCACCCCAGTATACACACAGGGACTCTTAGCTACAGCAAAGGTCTGTGATTCTGGTATTTAAGGAAATATCTGTCCAACCATTATCCGACTACTAACCTAATGAAGCAGTCACTTCAGTGGCCACACATGACAAAGAGTATTACTTTACAGAATTAGATCAGAAAAGGCACTGAAGAAACAGCCACACAAAAGAGCAGCAACAACAAAGCTTGGGGAAGGGAGAGAATCTAATTCCAGAGATCTCACATTATATTATTTAAAATGTCTAGTTTTCAACAAGAAGTTATGAGATGTTGCAAAAAAGAAAGTATGGCTCATACACAGATGGAAAAAACCCATACAGTCAGTAGAAACCATCCCTAGGAGGCACAAATGTTTAACTTAGTAGACAAAGATTTTTAAATCAGCTATTTTAAGTATGTTCAAATAACTGAAGGAGACTATGTCTAAAGAACTGAGGAAAGTGTGAGAACAGTGTCTCACCAAATAGAGACTTGAAGAGATAGAAACTATAAAGATATCTAAATACAAATTCTGGAGTTCAAAATTATAATAATTGAAATGAAAAATTCATTAAGAGAGGCTCAACTGTAGGTTTGAGAAGGCAGAAGAAAGAATCAGCAAACTTGAAGACAGGTCAATTGAGATTATCCAGTCTGAGGAACAGAAAGGAAAAAAGAATGAAGAAAAATGAACAGAGCCTCAGAGACCTGTGGGACACAATCAAGTGCACCAATATACATATAATAGGAGTTCCAGAAGAAGAGTAAATTGAGAAGGGGGGAGATAAAAATGTTTGAATAAATCATGACCAAAAACATCCCATGTTTGATGGAAAACATGAATCTACATATCCAGGAAGCCCAATGAACTCCACATAGGATAAACTCAAAGAGATCCACACTTGATACATCATACTCAAATCATTGAAAGCCAAAGACAGAATCTTTAAAATAGCAAGAAAGGAGTGACTTATCATGTATAAGGGATCATCAATAAGAGTAACAGCTAATTTCTCATCAGAAACCACGGAGGTCAGGAAGGTGGTAGGGTGATGTATTCAAACTGCTGAAAGAAAAAGACAACCAAGAATTTTCTATTTGGCCAGGCGCAGTGGCTCACGCTTGTAATCCCAGCACTTTGGGAGGCCGAGGCAGGCAGATCACAAGGTCAGGAGATCGAGACCATCCTGGCTAACACAGTGAAACCCATCTCTACTAAAAATACAAAAAAAATTAGCTGGGTGTGGTGGCAGGCGCCTGTAGTCCCAGCTACTCGGGAGGCTGAGGCAGGAGAATGGCGTGAACCCGGGAGGCGGAGCTTGCGGTGAGCCGAGATCGCACCACTGCACTCCAGCCTGGGCAACAGAGCGAGACTGTCTCAAAAAAAAAAAAAAAAAAAAAAAATTTCTATTCATCAAAAGTATCTTTCAAAAATGAATAAACAATATGTGGTGTGTTTATACAATTGAATGTTATCAATAAAAAGGAATGAAGTACAGATATTTGCTAGAGTATGGATGAACCTTTATAATGTGCTAATTGAAGAAGCCAGATACAAAAAGCCACCTATTGTATGATTCCACTTATATGAAATATATGGACTAGACAAATCTATATAGATAGAAAGTAGATTAGTGGTTTCTTGGGGGACCAGTGAATGGGGGTAATGGGTTTGGTTTGTTGTTTTTGGATTGATGCGAATGTTAAGGAATTTGTGGTGATGGTTGCACAACTCTGAATGTCTTTAAAAAACCACAGAATTGGGCTGGGCACAATAGCTCATGCCTGTAATCCCAGCACTTTGGAGGCCGAGGCAGGTGGATCACGAGGTCAGGAGATCCAGACCATCCTGGCTAAACGGTGAAACCCTGTCTCTACTAAAAAAATACAAAAAATTAGCTGGGCGTGGTGGTGGGCGCCTGTAGTCCCAGCTACTCGGGAGGCTGAGGCAGGAGAATGGCGTGAACCCGGGAGGCAGAGCTTGCAGTGAGCTGAGATCGCGCCACTGCACTCCAGCCTGGGCAACAGAGTGAGACTCCATCTCAAAATAAAAAACAAAAAAGACAAAAAATACAGAATTGTGTACTTTAAGAGGGTGAACTTTATGATATGTGAATCATATCTTAAAAGAAACGTAGTAAAAATCAAAGCAACGCTGCTGAAAACTCTTATTAAATCTGTGAAGGTAAATGAAGGAACCATCTCACAGTTCAAGTACAAAATAACAAGAAAGAGAGATTGTTAATGAAGAGATATGACAGATTTGGTAGTTCTAGTATTTGATTGATAGGAGACCTAGAAGCAGAGAGAGAGCTGGAAAGAGGAGTAGCAGCAAGCCAGAAGCAACAGAAGAATTCTTTCCAGAGGGAAGAATGGACTTAAGACTCAAGAATATTCCAGCTGCCAGGCATCTCCTTATGAGACTAACAAATTCTAAGGAGAAAGAAAATCTTTTTCTAGATAAATAACAAACATCAAATCTACCATAAGGACAACTAGAAAAAGTGAAAAAAAAAAATCTGAACTACCTGGTCCATGCTACCAGAGAACTGATAGGACAATAAAGAATCTGAGAGCAGAGGCTCACTTATTCCCTTGAGGGCTTACAGTGGTTCCCAAGAGAAAGGCCAAGAGAAAGGATTAGATGGATTAGACACTAAGTGTCTAAAGACACTTAGTGCTTTAGACAGTGTCTCAGTGAGAAGTGACAGGGATTGCTTTCTAGGGTCCGTTAGGGGAAGGATACTTGTTGAAACCCCTCTCACTTTGATCTAGAATCCAAAAGGCTAAATCTAAACCTCTAGAGTAAGGGAACCAGAAGCAGGTGTTCATAGGTTCATTAAGTTTCTGAAAGTAAATGAAAATATTTTAGAGTGCTAGTGCTCCTTAGAACCTTGCAGAAGTAGTTACAAATCTTGTCTGGAGAAAGCACCATCCTAGACCTCAAATAATTTCTACAAGCAATTCTTAAAATATAGTGTTCAGCATAAAATCATGAATTCTCAGAAACATGAGGAGATAAGAAATATGAACAGAAACAATAAACATAGAAATAAACCCAAAGGGGCTGTATATATTAGAGTTAAGAGACAGACACTAAAATAACTGTTATTGACTATATGTCTTAGTTAATAGGGGCTGCTATAGCAGAATATTGTAGACTGGGTGACTTAAAAAATAGAAATTTATTGCTCACAGTTCTGGAACCTGAGAAGTGCAAGATAAAGATGCTAGGATATCTGTTGTCTGATGGGGGCCAGCTTCCTGGTTTGCAGATGGACGTCGTCTTGCTGTGTTCTCACATGGCAGAGAGCAGAGCAGAGGAAGCAAGCTCTTGTGTCTCTTCTTTTAAAGGCACTCATCCCATTCATGAAGACTCTACCTTCATGACTTAATCACCTCTGAAAGGCCCCACCCCTAATACCATCACATTGGGATATAAGATTTCAACACATAAATTTTGGGGTTTGTGTCAGAGGACAGACCTACTTAAAGAAACTTTAGGGGGACACAAACATTCAGTCATAACACTAGGTAAAGAAGAATAAGGACATTATTGACCATTTTCAGAGAACTAGAAACCATAAAAAGAACCAAATAGATATTCTAGAATTAAAAGAAAAATTTCAAGAAGCAAATTTACAAAATGAAGCCAGCAATAAAAATAATGGAAAAAAAAATCAGAGGAGAGTAAAACAGCATAGTGAGAGGTCTAATGTTACATTTATTTTGTATCTTTAAGAAGGAGCACAGAAAAGGGTCAGAAGCAATATTTATAGTTGAGCATTTCTCCCAAAGTAATACAACAATTCGCAGAACAAATAAAAACAAATGTACCTAGGCACATCATAATAAAACTACTGAAAGCCATACTCAGTGGGAAAATTATAAAAGCTACCAGAAAACACAACACTTAAAGTAGCAACAACTAGACCAACCGCTGACTTCATAACAGAAAAAACAGAGGCCTAGACACAATATATTTAAAGGGCTTAGAGAAAATGACTACTTAGAGAACATTTCCTTCAAGAAGTAAGGTGGAATAAAGACATTTTCAAACCTTAAAAGCTGAAAGAATGTCAACACCACACTTACAGTATAAACAGTGCTAAGAGATGTTCCTCAGTAGAAGGCTGATGGTTCCAGATGGACGTTCACCAATAGAGAAAGCATTGAAAATTCAAAGACATAAGATTTGGGGTAAACATCTGGGTTATAGCTGCATTAATAGCAACTATAGAAACACACACACACACACACAAATGTGTATGCTAACAAAAGAGAGACCTGATATGGCAATCTTAATGTCAGAAAAAGTGTAATTAGAACCCAAAAGAGCAGATCGAGCTGTGAACAGTGGTTAGATAGATCACCACAGGTCCTTTCAAAGGATGGAGATAGCCAGTAACTTACTCTCAATGAACATGACAAAGATATCTTCCCAGCTAAACTCTCCTCAAAACATGCCAAGGTATTGCTCTCCCCCACCCTTCCAAATTCATATCTCCTCCTTCCCTCTTTGTATTTTTCAGTCTTTTAATCTCTCCTTTTTTCTCCCTGTTCTTTCTTTCATTTTTATTAGTGTCTTCCTTCATCCCATCACTCCTCCTCTCCCTGAATTTCCTGTGCATTTGTCTCACCTGTTGTGGACACAATAACATATTTTTAAATTGGAGTTAATACGTTTTTTCTATTTTATTTTAAAATTGCGATAAAATGTACATAAAATGTATTATTTTAACCATTTTTAAGTATACAGTTTGGTGGCATTAAGTATAGTCGTGTGTCACTTAATGGTGGGGCTATGTTCTGTCAAATGTGTCATTAGGTGATTTCATCCTTGTGTGAACATGATAGAGTGTACTAACAGGATCCCAGATGGCACAGCTTCCTAGGCACCTAGGCTACATGTATAGCCTGTTATTCCTAGGCTACCAACCTGGACAGCGACTGTACTAAATATTATAGGCAATTGTAACACAATGGTAAGTATTTGTGTGTCTAAACATAGAAAAGGTAATGTGTTTGTGCTGGGACGTTAGGATGGCTATGACATCCCTAGGCAATAGGAATTTTTCAGCTCCATTATAATCTGTGAGACCATTGTCATATATGTGGTTTATCATTGACTGTAAATGAACAATGGCTCACTTAAAAAAAAAAAAGAGCTTTGTTTACTTTGCCATAGAATTCTAATTTTCTTCCAGCATCCATCCATCCACCTGCCAAGACACGTGGGGCACCATATGCTCAGAGTCAGCCACAGCAGTCACAGGATGCAAGCATGGGTAGCTCTGTCTTAGATTTCATAGACTCTGTGGCTCCTTCACTCAATTGGTTAGAGTTGGAATAGTTACCGAGGTCGGACTTGAAGGGTTGGACCTATATGAGATTTCTGGCTTTGTGTTCCACTCCATGGACATGGGAAGCCCCCGTCAGCGCAGCCTTTCACTGAAGTTATGACGTTGCTGTCTTGGAGGGTGGCGGGGAGGGGGCGTGAAAAGAGATTGTTTCAAATTTAAAAAATCACTTCCCTGTGACAACTGACGATGTGATCGTCTCATCTCTTTGAATGTCATTTACTCTTTGTGCTTTCTTTGAATGTGTTTGGAACAGAGAACTAATGAGAGTCTGGTTTTAAAGGATTCATTTCTTTCCCATGTTGATTCTGTAGCTTGCAGTGAGCTGCATACTCCATCGCTAGATCGAAAGCCAAATAGTTTTGTTGCGGTGAGTGTCACCACCCCTCCTCAGGCATTCTGGACGAAGCATGCACAGACGGAGATCATTGAGGTGGGTGCTGGTGGTCTCTCTCTGAGGGGCTGTGGGACATGCTCTAGTGGTGTCTCTTGTCCTGATGTTCAGTTACTTGTGCATCTGTAGCTGAAGCTGTATTTACGTGAGTTGTTGCTATTTTCCCATGGGTTTTCAGTACATTGATATTTTTCATCACATTTACTCATCTGGGTGGCATTTATATTGCCATATCCTTTACAGTTATTGATTAACTGTTGGCAGCTTGTTTTGGAACAATGATCCTGTAAGCTTCATTGCCTTGTAAGAGGTAAGACCTAATTCCTTCTTGTCACCTCCAATTGGCTGCTACTTTGCAAGAGTGGTGCTCATTAATCAAAGCTTAGAAGAGTATTAACTATTTACCACCCTCTTGTCCAGACATACCCCTATTTTTGTTGGTTTTTGTTTTTACAGCCTTTTGAGTTTTGTGTCACATGTTAACTTTTCCCACTAAGTTACATGATAAACATTTATGGATAAACATTTATGGATGATCCTTTTAGATCATCAAGCACATTACATAACACTAAGTGTAGGAGTTGGTGGCATGAGATTCTGCAGAGTTTTATTTGTAAAGTGAAGAATTATCAAACTTAAACTGCATTTCTTCTTCTTCACCAGTTGTGCATTTTGGAAGCTAGCCCACCCTTTCAGTCGCTTAGAAACTTATTTCCAAGTTCACGTCAACAATTCTGCTTTCTAAGCAGTTGTCGAGTGCTACCTACACATCTAGCATAGTGCCAGGCACTGTGAATGATACAGAGCCCACCAGGGCACAGTCCCTGCCCTGAGGAATTGACCAGCTGGTGGGTGGGGAGGCAGAAATGAATATGGCTACCCCTGTGCACAGCAGAGTATGGGAAGCATTGGAGTAGGAAGGTGAGGAGAGCACCAGGAGGCTGGGATCCTATCTGGCTGTGAGAGTCAGAGCAGGCTTCCTAGGGTGGGGCTTCATGAAATTCTACTTCAGTATGTCTGGGGTAGGGCCCAAGACTGCATTTCTTACAAGCTCCCAAGTGATGCCCAGGTAGCCAGTCGGGGGACTCCACATGAAGAGCACGCCAAAGTTCTGTTGTGGCTATGCAAATGTGTGACCACAGGGAAGGATCATGCAGGTTTGGGGTCTAACTGTATCCTGGTCAGTGTGTGAAAGGCACAAGTAGGAGAGCAAGGAAAGAAAGCCTTGAAGGCCGTGGAGTTTATCAGCAGATGGTAGTGAGCCAGTGTAGGCTTCTGTGCAGGGGAGTCACCTGACCAGATGTCCTAACTTGTATAGGACAGGCATTTGGGGGAGTGAGAGTTGGAGGGAGTGGAAAGAAAGGAGCGTATGACAGAGACTTTGAAGGTGGACCTTGCAAGGGGAGTTCATGATCACTGGATGGTTGAGAACAACAGAGAAGAAGGCACCAAAGTGAATGCCCGGGCTTTTAGCCTGCTTGGAAAGGGAGTCAGAGGTGGCCTTCGCCAAGGGCGGGTGGAGGGAGAGATGAGTTGTTTGAGGCCCCAGCAGCCCACCCAGGTGGAGCTGTCCAGTCAGCTTGACCACCTGGATCTGGATCTCCAGAGAGAAAAAGGAGCCAGAGGCCCAGGGAATGGTGGCTGTGATAATTACCTGGTGCCTGAGAGAGTATGGTATTACGGGGCTTTGGAGGACATGGCCAAGCTGCCAGGAAATAGTCACCTATGATCAAAAAACTAGTAGCTGATCCTAAAAAAAGGATAGCTTTTGAAAAGTCAGGCTTTAATTATTCCAAACACAGGCTTCTGGAAATACATAATAAACACTTAAGCCATTCATTTTCTCTCTTTCATCTGCTTATTTGTACCTCTTAAAGGAATAACTCAAAGTAGTAGGTTTACATACACATTACACTTTAAGTTATAAAACTAAGAATGCATGTGGACATCCAACTTGTTTCAGTTTTTAAAAATTCCTCCTGTTGAGTGTGAAACCCATGAAATGAGTCCTCAGGCACAGCTTGTGTAATGGGCTGATTTATTGTATGTGGATCTGTAATGGTCTATGTCAGACTTCTTTTTTCTCTTTTAAAAAGCAGAGTTTTTTTGTTTGTTTGTTTTATGTATTTATTTAAGCCGCCTTTAGCATTTGTGTTGATTCAAGGCAGTGAGAATGTTAGTTTCTCATTCTGAAAATGTTGGTGTATTTCAAAAGCAATTACATTTTAAAAATCCAACCCTGTGTTCTGATTATTTCCTTTTCTGTTCTAGGGAACCAACAATCCTATATTTCTAAGCAGTATTGCCTTCTTTCAAGACTCTCTTATCAATCAGATGACACAAGTCAAACTCTCCGTGTATGATGTCAAAGATAGATCTCAGGGAACAGTTAAGTAATGTGTTGTAGTTCGTGGGATTTTCTTCCCTTTGAAAAAATTATATAATCGTTTGAATGAGAGATGAACACAGATTGACTTCACTACTGGCTCACAAGTTAACTCATGTCTAAATGCATTTGTCTTTGCGAATCGTTAAGCTTTCCCATTGGGCTTCTGACATAAGGGTAAGAGGTGTTGTGGGAAGCAGTCAGCTGGACTCTCTGGGGCCATGGTAATTGCATCAGAAGCAAAGCAAGCGCACCAATGCTGCCTCTCTTCCTTCTCTTCCTCAGATGTATTTACTGGGCTCTGGAACGTTCATTGTCAAAGATCTGCTCCAGGACAGGCATCATAGGTTGCATTTAACACTAAGGTTGGTATTCAGTTTTATTCCCTTGAAAGGATCTGGAATCATGAGGTCCAGGGACAGATGGGGAAAGGACCCACTTCTTATACTGAGAGAGCACCCTTCCCTTCCCAGAAGCCAGTCAGCGTGGGGACACTGTGTTGTCTATTGAGGCAAAACAAATTACTTAGCCTGTCAGAGAATGGAAACTTTTAGCATCCATAGGAGATATGAGCACAGCTGTACCGAGCCCTAAAGGAAGGCCTAGATACATATCTAGTAATACTAAGTGTGTTTCTCCATTATTTAGCCCCTCCCCAGTGGAATATAATCTCCCATACAGCAGGGAGTTTTGTCTGCTTTGCTTCACTGCTATTTCCCAGACACCTAGAATAGTGTCTGGTGCTCAATAAATATTTGTGGAAGGAATGAGTGAATGAAAGAGAAACGCCCACTGTGTCCCAGGATGGAAAGATGAAAGACATCAGGATGTCAGTCCTTCCAAATCATTTTAGGGGCACTTCCCACCGAAACCCTGACATGGTGGTCTTTTTTCAGAAAAAGGTAAAAATTGGAGAACTGTGATCTGGGAAAGTAATCTAGAGTAGCAAGGAAAATTTGACAAACAATTAAGTCCCTGCAGTATTGAGACATTCTGAAGCTACTATAAGTAAAGACAGTATTGCAGGCATTGGCTGTCTAATCAGTGGACAGGATCAGAGCCCTGCAGCAGCCCTTAGTTTGTTTAGAGAACTTGATTCAGGAAAAAGGAACCATCTTAGGTAAAATGAGAGGGATCATGTAAGGGAAAGGGCTTTGAGAAAAATATTTAGTTACGTCCTGTGTCAGAGTTAACTCTAGTTGGGTTAGAGTTAAATGTACAAAATACACATCATTCTTTTTAAAGGAGCTAAAGGCGGCTGATGATTGAACAGATAGAGCAGGAAAGGACTTCACAGGCACGAGGACAGGGCAAGGAAATCACAAAGGAAATGGTCAGTAGATGGGACCAGACAAAAATTTAGAACCTGATTAAGTGAGACCTTGTAAATAGAAAGCCTGAAGTTCCAGGGTGTCCCCAGGTTCCCTGGATGAATCAGATGAGCCCAGGCCACCATCAGCCACCCTTCGGGATGTCAGGGTGAAGCTGACTGAGGCTGGGGTAGCATCAGCTGTGTCATATCAGGATTCAAGGGCTTCAGGAAGCCCTGGCTGGATTCCATTACTTGGAGTCCAGGCTTAGGCCTTGGGCTAATATAAGCCTCAAGGTGGGGTGGGAAGGAACAGAAAAGGGCCCAGGGCCAGAACAAGGTGTTCTGTAGTCCTCACTCTGACACGTGTCCCCCTCACCCTCTGGGCAGGGGTGAGCCCAGGCACTGGCAGCAGCTCAGGAACAGCATTGGCTCCTCCTCAGGGAGGCCCCCTCTGACTTCACCAGCACGTCCACACTTCCATGTGGTGCGTGTCCTTTCAGACACAGCCCTCCACTGTGCCCCATGGTTTCGTTGTCTGTCTCGCCTGAGAGGAGCCCTGTGTGCACAGTGAATGCTGACTGACTGGTCAGTCAGCTCGGCCCTGCTGCCCCCAGGACCCTGATGACCCAGTACGGCTAGGGCTTTGTATTTCGGCAGAAAAGAAGCACAGTTGCAGCACCACTCATTAAAGCATGTTGTGCATCACAGGTCTGCAGAGAGTGACCGTGTGGGTAACATCACCGTGATTGGCTGGCAGATGGAGGAGAAGTCAGACCAACGGCCCCCTGTGACCCGGTCTGTGGACACTGTCAATGGGAGGGTGAGTTACACCACTTTCCTCCTCTCCCTTAGAAAGAGCAAGGGAATTAATCAGTAAAAATGCAGCCCTCGTGGACTTAGCCTCTGTGCTCAGCAAAGGGCAGGGCCTGCTGCTTGATGCTGCTCCCCACGGACACTCCGGTCCTCCTTAGGCACACCTTGAAGCAGGAAAAAGGGCTCCTGCCTGTAAAGCCCTGCTGCCCTGGAGTCGGCTTCTGTTCTGGGTGCCACACTGGCCAATTCTAGAGGGCAGGAGTGAGTGGGAAAGAGCCCTACTGGAAGAACTGCAGTCAGGGGGCAACTTTGGTGTGGAGGGTGAGCAAAGAGGCATTTAGGACCCAGGTCATCTGTCCTGTTTTAATACCTTCCTCTCCCAGACACATGCATGCCCTGCAGTCTCCTGGTGCACACCTTCACCTTTTCACATCCTCCCCTCTTCCCTGGTCCTCCTCCCCCTCTCTAGCTACACCCTCCTGCACCCACTCTCATGCACAGTCTCTCACACAGACACTCAAAGAAAAATTCTAATTTCAGAGCCCCAGCGCTGGTAAGTAGTCATTGTTGTACAATACAGAGATGTCTCATTTCACCCAAAATAAGCCCAGAATGTTAGTTCTGGAAATATCCCTTGGCATCATCTATTCTCTTCCTTTTTGTTTTTACATCAGAACACTGACACACAAGGTGAAGTGACTGAGAAACCATGCATGCCCAGAGAATTGTGTGTGCATGAAGTGATTCAACACACTGGGAGGTGAATGACTTTGTGGCTTGGGCAGCATATTTATTGTAGAGTTCATGGTGGATATTCATCTTAAGACTTCTGTTATGATGTATTTAGGCCACTGTTTCTGCTGAATGTTCTGGAGTCATCTGAATCTCACAGTTTTCTTGTGCATTTCCTTATACATTATCAGATGGTTCTTCCCGTCGATGAGAGCTTGACGGAGGCATTAGGAATCCGATCCAAATACGCTTCATTGCGAAAGGACACTTTGCTGAAATCGGGTAAACAGCTTCCTCCTTTGGTATTCTTGTCTCTCTTGTGAGTATCCACTTGGGCCCGCAGTCCCCTTTGCTCCCCACCTGCTGCGATTGTCCCAGCCATGCACCCTAATTGTCACCTCTCTGCTGCTTATCATTGTGTTCTTTTTGCAGCATATTAAAGAGTTATCACAAAAAACAATTATAATTTTCCTTGAAAGAGGATTAAAAAATAAAAAAGAATTAGTAATACTCCAAGGAAGTAATACTTCATCTCACTCTTTTCTGTTTCACATTGGGGTTGGTGACTGATGACAGCCTCCCTGCCCCCAGCTGCTTGCACTTTAGAGTTACATGTTCTGGGACAGGAAGATTGCATGTTGCTGGGAAGAAATGTTCAGACCTAGCCACTTGGTGGGTTTTCGGTGTAAGCGTTTTAATTCCCATGAGATGAACAGTGAGAGGACTTGAGGTGTCACCATCCCTGAGGACCGGGGGAGGAGAACCCATGAGGCAGGTCTGCAGCCAGTTCATATGCAGCCTGTCTCCCTTGTCATCCCACCTCAGTGTTCGGCGGTGCCATCTGCCGCATGTACCGGTTTCCAACCACTGATGGTAACCACTTGCGGATCCTGGAGCAGATGGCAGAGAGCGTGCTCTCCCTGCACGTGCCCCGGCAGTTCGTGAAGCTCCTACTAGAGGAAGATGCAGCCAGGTGAGGCCACATGGAAGGACTGACTGTCCATCATACCCATGTCATGTGCCCCTTCCTTTCTGAGATATAGCGGGCAGAGCACTGGCATCAGATAGACTGGACTGCAAACACAGCCTCTCCCCCTGCAGCTCTGTGGCCTTGGCTTGCCTAAGCCTCAGTTTGCTCATTGGGATCATGGATTCCTGTGCAAGGATTTCATAAGACAGTGTATTTGAACCCAGATGTGTGCCCCACACTCAGAACCTCCTGTCTTCTCTTCTTTACTCTTTTTTTTTTGAGACAGAGTCTTGCTCTGTCGCTCAGGCTGGAGTGCAGTGGTGCGATCTCAGCTCAATGCAGCCTCTTCTCCCAGGTTCAAGTAATTCTCCTGCCTCAGCCTCTGAAGTAGCTGAGATTACAGGTGTGCGCCACCAGTCCTGGCTAATTTTTGTATTTTTAGTAGATATGGCGTTTCACCATGTTGGTCAGGCTGGTCTCGAACTACTGACCTCAGATGATCCACCTACCTCGGCCTCCCAAAGTGCTGGGATTACAGGTGTGAGCCACCATGCCCGGCCTTCCTTCTCTTCTTTTCTTTCCCCTCTCACTGGTCCTTCAGAAAGTTAGAAATAACTGGTAATTGTTTGATCCTAGCTGCCCAGCAGTAGTTTTCTAGGTTAGGGTCATAGATAAGGGCTCCAGAAGACTGAGTATAACCTGTCAGCTCACTGTGTTCCCATAAGGGTCTTAACCCTTCTGCATCTCTCAACCCAGGGCATATTTTGTCAGTTCTAAGGTGAGGAGAAGCCCAACAGGTGGCCCAGGCCGTGCAGATTATGTCCCCTGTCTCTCTCTGTTTTAATTTTGTGCTGCTGTAACAGAATGCCAGAGACTGAGTAACTTCTAATGATCAGAAAAGTATTTGACTCAAGGTTCTGGAAACTGGGAAGTCCAAAAGCATGGTACTGGCATCTGGGGAGGGCCTTCATGCTGCACCATCCTGTGGTGGAAGGCGTCACACATTAAGAGCGCTCTTGAGAGAAGGCCAAACTTGCTTTTATAACAAACCCACTGTTGCAATAACCAACCCATTCCCATGATAATGACATCAATCCATTCATGAGGGCAGAGCCCTCATGACCTCGTCATCTCTTAAAGGTCCCACTTCTCAAAACTGTGGCATTCAGGATGAAGTTTCTAACATATGAACTTTGGGGGATAGTCTCAGATTGTCATTTCTCCTCCTTGTCCTCAAATGGTGTTAATTATAAACACAATATAACAGAAGCGTGAAAGAAAGCAAGGCAGCCAGAATCCTGCTGTTTTCAAAGAGCTATTTTGTTTAATTTTTTTACTTGGAAAAAACATCAAACTTAAAAATAAAGGGCAAGAGGCCAGGCGCAGTGGCTCACGCCTGTAATCCCAGCACTTTGGGAGGCTGAGGCAGGTGGATCACGAGGTCAGGAGATTGAGACCATCCTGACTAACACGGTGAAACCTCGTTTCTACTAAAAATACAAAAAATTAGCCGGGCGCGGTGGTGGGCGCCTGTAGTCCCAGCTACTCGGGAGGCAGAGGCAGGAGAATGGCGTGAACCCAGGAGGCGGAGCTTGCAGTGAGCCGAGATCACGCCACTGCACTCCAGCCTTGGTGACAGAGCGAGACTCCGTCTCAAAAAAAAAAAAAAAAAGCAAGAAGAATGCAATGAGCACCTAGATATCTTTCACCTAAAATCACCAATTGTTAATATTTTGCCAATTGCTTTCTCTATATATGCACATATTTTAATATTTTAATTATAAAAATTTTCATTCAGCTTTGCCCATATTTGTGTATATTTACACAGTGGCAATCTACTTTTCCATGTATCTTCAGTTTTCATGTTTTAATTTCCCATTACATGGTGTATTATAACTTTAAAGAGTTTATTCATTTTTTGTTAGCTTGAGACAGGGTATTGCTCTGTCACCCAGGCTGGAGTGCCGTGGCACCATCATAGCTCACTACAGCCTGAAACTCCTGGGCTCAAGCCATCATCTTCTTACCTCAGCTTCCTGAACAGATAGAACTACAAGCACACACCACTATGCCCAGCTAATTTTTTCATTTGTTGTAGAGACAGGGTCTTGCTGTGTTGCCTAGGCTGGTCCCCAGCTCCTGGCCTCAAGTGATCCTCCCACCTTGGCCTCTCAAAAAGCTGGGATTCCAGGCATGACCCACCATTCCTGGCCAAGAGTTCATTCATTTAACAAGTGCTTTAGTTCAAGGGTTTTGTTGTTGTTTTTAGCAACAACCACATGTCAGGCACTGTTCTCGGTGTGGGAGGCTTCTTGGTGAGCTCAACGTGGGTGTTGGTTGGAAACAGAACTGGGAACCTCACGCAGGAACTCCAGATGTTTCAGCGTGTGCTGGAAATGAAAAGGGAACTGTGAGAAGAAAGAGGGTGATCGGGGCAGGCCTCTGTGAGATGATGACATTAAACTAACACCTGAAGCGTAGGAAGCCACCACATGAACACGGGCAGACACATTCCAGAGAAACTAGCAGCGGCCTGGCAGACAGCTGCTGTGCTCAGAGCGGCCTGAGGCCATGGGGCCGGCTGGCCACGTAGCCCTACCTGCTCTGGGTGTCCTTTTATATTAATTTTGCTATTTTAATAATAATAAAATGGCACAGCTTTTAAAAACAATTTAGACAAGTCAGATTTCCTAAGAACTTATGTAAAATTTAGCTTTTTTTCTTTCTCAAAACATGAGCGCAGTATTTAAAAAAATTGCAGAAAGGTTTTTAACTAAAAACAACTCGGGGCTCTACTTTCTGATCTACTTCCTGGAAACAACCACTTTTTGAGAGTTTTAGTGTTTACTGATATATTTCCACATATATGTGTAAAGTGTTCTCTTCATTAATCAATTTCAGGGATTAGCTACCGATTTTCTATGCTGAGGGTTTGGCCTTTTATACCTTCCCAGTCCCCATTTTCCTAATTTGGTTATGCTTTTTGTTTTTAAATCCATCTTGTGATTTTGCTGTTATGATTGTGTAGCTGTTCTTCATTGCTGAGCTAAGGAATTTATATTTCAGTTCTTATACAGGTTTTTTTTTTTGGAGATAACAATTCCTCTTTTTCTTCTCTTCTCTTCCTCCTCTTCCCCCTTCCCCCTTCTGTTACCCTGTGCCTCTGTCAAGCACACACATAAAGACAAGGTCAGGCCTGATTTCATCCACAGTGACACAGCGGGCCACTTTTAGGTTCAGACAGCTCCTCTCTTTTTTTTTTTGAGATGGAGTCTCTGTTGCCTAGGCTGGAGTGCAGTGGCGCGATCCTGGCTCACTGCAAGCCCTGCCTCCCTGGTTCACGCCATTCTCCTGCCTCAGCCTTCCAAGTAGCTGGGACTACAGGCGCCCACCACCACGCCCGGCTAATTTTTTGTATTTTTTAGTAGAGACGGGGTTTTACCGTGTTAGCCAGGATGGTCTCAATCTAGCTCCTCTCTTACATAGACACGGAAGGAAGAATAATCAGAGGTGCCAGCTCCCATGGTCTTTGTCCCGTACCCAAAAAGGATGGCAATGAGACAGAAGGGCTTGTGACTGCAGCAGGATCTGTGGTATTCCGCTGCTGAGGAGCCAACTCTAGGCTGCAGCTGAGCGGTTTTAGATTCTGCAGCTCCCCTATCCGGGAGGGCAGAAGGCCCATACCTCAGGAGAACCTGGGAGGCAATGAGAAGCGCTGTCCTGATAGCCTCCTAGGGGAGATGACGAGGCAAGCAGGAGGTGGCTCATTGCGATTACTCACAGCCTGCAGTCCTCTCTGTTCCGGGAGGATCACACGTTGTTTTGCCCAGACTCAGGTGGGCTGTGGTTTGAGCCTGTGCTTGAGGGCACCTGCAGGTCATCAGGGTAAAGCTTCTCCCTAGCAGCCTGTCTCCTTCTCCCCACCTCCACTTAGTTTCCCTTGAACATTAGACTAAATTCCCGTGAAAAGCTACTCTGGACACACTGCCACGTGGTCAGTGGTCTGCTTTTCATGTAGCTGTCTGTCCTCTCCTCCAACCCAGTTGCCCTTTAGACAGGCAGTGTAACCATTGTCCTGGCCTGCCCTGGGCATCCATGATACTTCCCCTGCAAATGCTGTTGTCCTGGGTAGACCTCCTGGGCCTCTCTGGGGAAACCAGTTAGCCCATAGCCTGATGCATCTGTGTCTTGCTTTCAGAGTGTGTGAGCTGGAGGAGCTGGGAGAGCTGTCCCCTTGCTGGGAGAGCCTCCGGCGCCAAATTGTCACCCAGTACCAGACCATCATCCTCACATACCAGGAGAACCTGACTGACCTCCATCAGTACAGAGGTGGGTGCAACCCCATGCTGTCACCACACACGCGTGCGCGCACACACACACACACTCTCACTCTCACTCAGTCACTCCCTCTGCTTTCCCAGCCAGGGATCTGGAACACAGGGTCACTTACACATTCCCACTGACAGACACTTTAATGGATTTTTAAAAATAACTTCTTATGTAGGTGTGAATTCTTTCAAATATGGGTTTTTCTGATCTTAATTAAAAAGACAAATCTGTGAATTGCAGTGAAGAGTCCTCCTATGGTGTCATCTACCAAAACAGCCACTGTGGAATGAAATTGAGGCGAAATCCCGGGCTATTACTGCTTCATGTTGTTTCTTCATCTTGGACTAATGTCAGTATAGGATGTACTGACAGAAAGGATGTAGGCCACTCACCTTGAAACAAAGCAGTTTTTCTTGATTTCCCAGTTTAAAGAATCAGTGGTAACTTCTATTAAACATATGAATTGTTAAGGGGTAACTCTGTATTTTAAGGCTCAGAAAACAAAATGGAGTGTGAATGAACACCTCACTGTTTCTCCTTGAAAGATGCCATTTGATTTTCAAAACACTCTCAGGGAAGATTTGGAAATCTGTTCTTGTTCCTTTTTTATTCCAAGTGGAATGAATTTTTTGGTTTTTCATTACTCTATATATTGCTTTAGCATTTTGAATTATTCTCTATTTTTGGATTCTTCCCTTTGATTCCTTTACATAATGGAATTTCAGGGTTTAAGGAAAACCATAAGCCCTTGATGTGGTTTTGACACGGAACATGTGAACCCATCCATAAACTTGAATGAGAAGAAGCCAAATGCAGGACTAACAAGGAGGTGTTGCTTAGGCTTGATGTGAGTCTGAAGAGAGGGTCTGAGTATGTCACTAGGAGAAACAGCAACATTTGCCCAGGAAGGAACCAAGGGACTCACCCATGCCTGATGCCTCTTACCTGGGAAAGTGTGGAACCCACACAACCTTGAGTTTTCTAGAGCAGAGCTTCTCAAATGTCACTGTGCACCCGGATCCCTTGAGAATTGTGTTGAAGTGGCAGTCTGGGATTGTGCCTTTCTCACAGGCTCTCGGATGCTCATGGTGCGGTCTGTGGACTGCACCCTAAGTATCAGGCCATAGAGAGCAGTCTCCTATGGCAAACTGGAGAACACAGTAGCTGGTCTGTGATTCATATGCTGGCAGTATCAGTGATATTTTTCACTAGATGAAACGTTTATTTCTTCTACTCTCTGGTTGTCAGTTTAATTTGTAATCCCTTTATTTTGTAGGCATGTGATTCTCCATTTAATTAGTTATGGATTCTGATTATAGAAACAAGATTGTGGATATTTGTTATAAAATAGCGTCCAGGCTCCTTAACCAACCAGGCGTAAACAGGGAAACATTGTATTTTGTGTGTCAGAAGGCCGGAATCAATGCTATATTGCATTTGTTCATCTTGATGGGCCTGCAGGGATGAGAAGGCCTCTTCATCACTTTCGAGAGTTGAGATGTATTGCTCTAGCCAAACCAAATTCTTAGCTCTTTGATGATGGCGGTCTCTGGAGTCAGAACAGGCAGTCTCTGGCGTGGACCCCTTTGCTTATTATAGTAGTGCTGACATTGTGCTGCACAGAATCACATTTTTTGTATCAGATCTCTCAGTAGAGAGCTGAGTCACGGAAGGCGCAGCATCGTTACCATAGCTTTTTGAAGCCGGTTCTCCCTGGCACCATTCACCACCTGAGCACCCAGAACCAGCTCTCCTGACCAGCAGGCTGCCCTTGGCATCTCACCCACCTGCCACCTGGAAATGAAATGTGCTCATGGCAACTCAGAATCTTCTAGGCCACTGCCGACATACCTGCTTATATGCCATAGCATCCTCTGAATTCCATTTTCTACTTGCAACTCGTGAATGCAGCATGTATGCTGATGGCCTTTATCTTCTCCTATTCCATTTCTTAGGGCCCTCGTTTAAAGCAAGCAGTTTGAAAGCAGATAAAAAGTTAGAATTTGTTCCCACAAACTTGCACATACAAAGGATGAGAGTTCAAGACGATGGAGGATCAGGTACCTATTTTTCTGCTCCCTCTTGTTGAATCACATTTCGCTGCTTTTCTCTCTGGGTACTTGGTCCCTGAGTGCCCCACATCTGCCCATTTCCCTGTGTGCTCTGGGTGGCTCGGAGGAGAGATTTGTCACAAGGACCTTCAAAAGGTTTCTGATAACAGCCCACACCCCTTCCTTTTGTCTCTCCTCACTCTAGCTTCCCTTTGTATTTCTGCAGTAGAAAGTTGCCTGTCGGCCCTTCTTCCCAAGGAGGAATGCAAACGGGAGTTACAGGGTGGCTTCCTGCAGCCCTTGTGGCTCCACTTGAAATGTTTTAAATCCCTTGTTGCTGAGGTGATGGCACTGGGCTCCAGCAGACCCTTGGGCAGCCAGGGCTGTGGGATCAGGGGAACCAAAGGCTGTACAGCAGTGGGCTGGAGGGTCAGGACCCCAGACTTGTGTGCATATCCCTATAGCTGGCTTGTCCACAGGCCTGAGCCCAGAGTAATGGAGGAGAGCTTTCTGTCATTCAGATCAGAACTACGACATCGTCACCATTGGGGCGCCAGCAGCACACTGCCAAGGTTTTAAGTCAGGAGGTCTCCGCAAAAAGCTGCACAAATTTGAAGAGACCAAGAAACAGTAAGTAGCCAGAGAGGGTTTGTGGTCCTTGTACAGCTTTCTGATGCTTCTTTTCTCAGTTTAAAATAAAATCAAAATATGACCGCAAAAACACCCAGCCATCTGATCTGCTTTTGCGTGGCAGGAGGATCTGCCTTATGGAGCCTGTGCTGCTCTGTTTATGTGTGACTGAGCTGGGTGGGTGATGAGGGCACTGGATCAATGGTCCTGTCCTGCAAAATGAGGAGCAGATTGTGATCCACCTCAGAAGTGGTGCTCCAGGCAGCCGCCCTGTGTGGACTCTGCTGGCTCGGCATCCTTTAGAGTCCCTGGCCAGTCAGTTGAGCACCATAGGCATCGAGCCTGGAGCATGTTGTTTCCTAGAGGACAGCAGTGGTAAACATTCCCAGTTTTTGAAACATTCAGGGGGCTGTACAGAGCTACTGTCCTGAGCAGGAAATTTCCAGGTAGGGAGGGTGGTGAAGGGCATTTCAGACAAAGACATGGCAGAAGCATTGCACGTGGTGAAATGTGGCCGGGTGCACAGTGCTGGGGGCGGAGAGCTAAGAGGACTGGCCTTGCTGCCAGCCTGCTCTGTGACCAGAGTTACAGCCCCCAGCAGATCTAGGCCTGGTTCCCGGAGCTCAGGGCCTTGCCTGGGAGCAGACAACTCAGCAAGCACCATTTGGCATGAACAGTGCCTGAAACAAGCATGCTGAGGATGCTGGGGTGCATGGAGCAGGGCATCCACCCAGCCCCCAGGGGTGGGAGGGAGAGAGCCAGAAATAAACCCAAGCTGTTGTGTTAGGTGTGCAGGAGGCATTGATGATCTTCCAGAACATCACCTGTGAAGATTTCAGTGGCTCAGGAAGTGGGGGTGATGAGTGTAGATGACCAGTGAGATCCTTGGACTGTGACCGCAAAGTAGAGGAAGTAGCATGAGGTGTTTGGTTTAGGGAGAATAATTATGACTTAGCATGTGTTTGGGCTGATAGGAAAGACAGAAGTGGATGAGGTAAGGTGAATGAGAGGAAAACAGTGTTAGAGCAGGGTTCTCACAGGATGGAAAGAGGCAAGAGCAGGTGTTCATCAGAAGGGCCAGGAGAAGAGGTGGGGCTGCAGACAGATGTTTGAGGTGGGAAGGAACAAGCAGAAGCATCCGTCGACAGCCTCTGCAGCATGTGGGCTGGGGAGGGTCAGACTCAGCAAGCAAGCATGGAACAGCGTGAGGGAAGGTGAGCAAAGGCCCAGGGAGCGTCACAAGAATCCCATGGATGGTCAGGTGAAGAGCTCTGGCATGTGCCATGGAGCTGGTGGTTGGCACCTGACTGTGCTGCCACGGCTGGGAGTCAGGACGTGATCTGAGAAAACTGAAAGAGGTGAAAGGTCAGATCAGTGGCTGAGGGGGTCAGGGAGGCAGCTAGGGGCGTCACTGATCATGGGCAAGGCTGAGCAGGGAACGGAAGAGCGTGCCCTGTGAGAAGTCACCATTCAGATACGTGCACAGGCTGCCTGGGTGGGCCCAGAGCCCGGTGAGTCCCGGAGGGAGGAGAAACAGGGAAAGGGAATTCAGGCCCCCAGACAACCTACTTGACTTTGATTCATTCCCAGGGGTGCTTCCCTAAGACAAACCAGGTAACCAGACCTGTCTTAGGATTTGCTGACTCCGGGTCCCTTTGGGAAATAGGAAGAAGACGCAGCTTCCTGTGCCACCGCAGCTCTGCACAGCCAGCCAGAAAGCGTGTCTGTTGCTCCATTGCATGTTGCCCTGTGGAGAGTGTGAGCGTGCAGCTTGAGATGGGGTGGGGCCCTGAAGGAGAACCCATAGTAACTCTGGCCAGTCAAGAAGGGGGCCTTCTTGGGGTCTTTGTCCCAGGAGGCTTGGGGTGTTGATTCCTGATAACTCTGCATGTTAACTTTAGAATTTATTTCTCAAAATACCTCTTAGTATTTTTCAAATATATAAGTTTCTATTTAATTTCCCACTAATGCCATCAATCCACTTATAGATATGGTATTCATGATTTGAACTTTCCTTTAAATGCGGAGGTAACTTGGCCTGAGGTGGGATGTCTCCCTGGGGCTTGAGCACAGGGAGTGACGCTGCTCTAAGGAATAAGCACATTGGGCTCATAATTGTAGTCATCCCTGTAGTTGGGACCTCAACAAATAATTTTAAGTATTTTGACAAAAAATAAGTTGGCTTTTTAATTTTTTGTTTTTGCATTTGGTATTTGCTAACAAACTGCTAATATTTCATTTTGGTTCTTTTCTTTAGCAGTTTTGAGGAGTGTTGGTGAGTTTTCTGTCTGTGGAGAGAGTGTCTGTTTGGGTCTCATCCTCATGCAGAGAAAGCTTGTGCCATCCCCACACCTCCTCCTGTGGGCTTCCCCCGCGGTGCTGCCATGGTTCCTAGTTATATACCTCATAAACAGTCCTCCCTTCCAACTGCAATGTTCTTTAATAATGAATAGCCAATCTTCAGTCTGCTGTTTTACCTTTAAAACCTGGCAGCTGGGTGTTGCCGTACTCACTCTGAGAAAGGACCGAGTTCTGTTTCTCCCAGGAAGAGGAAGGGCCCGACCCAGGAAGCCCCTGGGTGCTGGGTTCTCATGTCAGCCCCTGGGTGCAGCTGGGAACTCCTGTCTTCTTATACAGGAGTCTTGTGGCTTTTCAGTTTTCACTTCACTATTACCTCTTATACAAATGAAGCCAGCCTACATCTTCATGATGCTTATTAATTTATGCTGATTTTAATAACACTGTTACCAAGGTCAGTTTTACCCCTGGGGGTGGGTACAAACCAAGATTTAATACAACTGAGTTGACTTTTTCCACCAGATAATTAGATGACAGTTAGAAACCACAGTGTCTGCTGCCTGGGCTTCTCTACTGCTTCCCCAGGCTCATAACAGAGGCTCTGCAGTGGTGCTTCATTCAGAGGCACCTGCAGCCCCTCAAGAAATGCTGCTGCCTCAGAGCCTGTGACCCATGGGGCTCAGGGGCTATGGCTGGGCCCTGCTGGAGGTGTCAGGCTCTGCTGGTGGCATCTGACAGGAGGAAGCACTGAGGACATTCCCCGATGTCCAGGCTGAGGCCTCTCAACTTCCCCCTGGGGGTCCTTTTCCCTGGGGGTACTTTAGGTACAAGGGAGGGAGGAGGGCATCTAGGGACGGTTGCTGCTGCTCCTGCCTCCTTAATGGAGCAGACCCATGCTACTTCTGTGGAAGTGGCCTCTCAGCCTCCCCTCCCTGCCTTTTCTCTACTGGGGCCTCTTTCAAGGCCTGATCTTTCCCATAACGGGACAAGTAAAGTACTTAGGGGTTGAATCTAGCGGGGCAGAGGAAGAGGAATGGGAGGGGAGAGGCCTTTGGCTTTACCAAGGAGCTGCCCCCAAGGCCTGCTCCTTGGTGAATCCCAACCCAGGTGTTTTGGGTTGAACCTTGTTCCTGGGGAACTTTCTGAGTTCCTGGGTTCCCTCTGAGGACCCTCCATAGCCCAATCTGGGCCTGGTCACCCCTTGCCCTCTCCCCCCTGCTCCCCATATACAAGACTGTCCCTGAAGCAGGGAGGGGACGGAGCGGGGAGGGTTACAGGCAGAAGGAGTGTCCCTGCCTGGAGACTGTGAGGGGCTAAATCCCAGGCAGAGAGGACCCAGCCTCCCAATCCTCCTACCCTTGCAGAACCCAGCTCCATGGGGGCTCAGCCTCTGCAGAGGTGATCCTGCTCTTCTAATGTCCAGAGTGACTGTTGCTCAGCAGTTACCAGCAGTTCCTGGCCAGGGCCACAAGACTCCACCCTTACGCTCTCATGGCATCTTCAGTTTAGCCCATGACCCCAGCTCTGGGTAGGTCCGGGTCTGGGGTGGGGGCCTAATGCAAAGTCCAAGGGCTGTACCTAGGATACTGCCTCCTGGGGCTGCCCCTAGGCTTCATGTCTACACCTCCATCCTGCCGCCCTCATGTGGGTGCCTGGTTTTTAAAACTAGGTAGTTGAGCACACATGCTTGTATTTTCCTCATCATCCTAAACAGCACCTCTTTGAAATTTGCCTTTTCTTGCCCCTGCCATGTATATTCCATGCATAAGTCCCAGGTATCATCATTAAAACATGACTTGTGAGAATACAGGGCAAGTATAGGGTAGTGCTTTTCTCTTGGCCTGGGCAGAGGGTATGTATTTGTTGAAGGGTACACAGCCACCTCCTTACACAGAAGTAGATCTACATACAGCACATTTTATATATGTACTCTAAATATTGGGGGCCTGGGAAGAATCCTTTTTTTTTTTTCACTGTTTTTGGAGTCAGGGTCTTGCTCTGTCACCCAGGCTGGAGTGCACTGGCACCGTCATAACTCACTACAGCCTCAAACTCCTGGGCTCAGTTGACCCTCCTGCCTCAGCCTCCTAAGTAGCCAGAACCACAAGCACAAGCCACCATGCCTAGCTAATTTTTAAATTTTTTTAAAAGGTGGGGTCTCACGATGTTGCCCAGGCTGATCTTGAACTCCCAGGCTCAAGCAATCCACCCACCTTGGCCTACCAAAGTGCTAGGATTATAGGCCACCATGCTTGGCTGAACTGATTTTTTAAAATCCTATTTTGAGATTGTCTTTTTAAGATGAAATGGTCTTAGAAGGCAGCTATTCATTTGGAAGAGTGATTGCAGATTGGAAAGTAGTCGTGTGCACATCATGCTGTGGAATGACTCCTGTTGTGCCCCACGAGCTTGAGTGCGGTCTGCTGCATGGGCTTCTGGCACATCCATTGTTTTTTACTGTGGCGTGTGGGCTTGTGGTGGTGGTGTTTCTTTCCGGGGTGCTTTGGTTTTCGGTTTTTGCATGTTTGCCACATAATCCAGCAAGGGAAGGGGTAGTGGTGGTTTCTTGATGAACCACTTTGGGACTTCCCTGGGAAGGGGCCAATGGGGAAGATTCTCAGCCCTGACCAAGGTGACTGTCATCTCCAGGGGAAGTGATGGAGGATGTGGTGAGAGGTGCCCTCGCTCCTCCTCTCTCTCTCTTCCCCAGAATTCAAAGGGTAGCCCTTTAGGGACCAGTCAGGACCCCTCATCCCATGAGCGAAGGGACACCCATTCTACCCAGAGCTCACAATTTCAAATTTTAGGAGGAGACCTCTGCATTGGTGGCTTGTACTTCTTCCTGCTTTCTTCAGCTTCCTCAGATGGTCTGAAAAATAAATTTATAATATTGGATTGATTGGGATCAGGCTAAGAGACATGCAATTTATCATCACCGTTTAATGCAATTTATCATCACCGTTGGACCCAACACACTGGCCAGGCCCCCACAGCGGGAGGATGTGAAGTTGGTCCTTCAGAGCCTCCTGATTGTGCTGGGAGGGGCTGGGCTGTAGGCTTGGCATCAGATCCCTAGACACACACGCTGCTTGGTGGCGAAGAGGTGGGAAGGAGGGAGAGCCAGGGTTACAAAGCCACTGAGGAGTCCGGCTTTGCCTGTGGCTTGGCATGTTCTCCACTTTTTCTTCATTTGATGAAACGTTATTTTTCAAAGTAGGGAAGTCCTGGAGCGAAGGAAAGGGAAAGGAAACCCCATTTTCTAGGGACTTGCTGGGGTCAGACATGAGAGGAAGGACGACTGTGGGTATGTTCACAGGGAGCTTGAATGCCTGATTGGCCAAAAGAAAAAATAGGTTTTGGTTGTTTGGGGACAAAGTCTAACACCCACTGCAGTCTCTGCTACAAGGTGATAACCTGACCCCTTCTTCTGTAAATGGCCTCTATGTCTCCACTTAAGTACTGCTTATAAGTTAATAGATGAGGTTGTGAGGTGGAAGATTACGATCATTTGGGTGATTACGGGATATGATTGTTCAATACCTGTTCATACATTTACATACACAAGTAAAAATACAGATACATGCAAATACAGATAAAAGACTGAGTCATAGTTTAATATTTCAAGCTCCTGCCATATAGACAGGAAGAATCTCCTAAGATATACTTTGCTCATCAACAACTAGAGTAGCTTGAGAGAACATCCCTGAGTCACAGAACACTTCATCTTAGGGTCAGTTGTGGCTGGGGTTGGAATGATGCTGTCATCCTTTTCAGATTCTGGAGAATCCCTTAGAATCCATTCTTATCCTTTCCAGTACATCATCTGGCTGCCCGTCCATAATCTACATACCCCAGGATGTTGTCAGAGCCAAGGAGATCATCGCCCAGATCAACACCCTGAAAACCCAAGTGAGTTACTACGCAGAGCGGCTGTCAAGGGCAGCCAAGGACAGGTCTGCCACTGGCCTTGAGAGGACACTCGCCATCTTGGCAGACAAGGTAGGAGGGGTGCCCTGCTACATATGGGCTGGGGAGTTTCCTTGGGTTTCTGGAAGCCACCAGGCAGCCCAGGTGTACCTAAGATGGTCCACAAAGAGCGTGACATTGGGATGACTTTGAAGGTCTACCTTAGGTCCATTTCGCACAAAGGCCCAGGGAGGTTTTGTGATTTGTCCGCAGAGCTGGACAGACCAAGGGCAGAGCCCAGGGCTCATGACTGTTAGGTACAGCTTCAGGCACATGTGCCCTTCAGCAAGTCCATGGGGCTCATTTTGTTGAGGCTGATACAGTTCCACTTCTTTCTCAGTAACAGCCTAACTAGCACTTTTTTTTTTGGCCACATTTCTATTTTAGTTGAATTTGAAAACAGAAACTGAGCTATTATACAGACATAAGATAAGAAGAATATAATTTTATTGGCTTACATATAGTCAGTAAACCAGCTTCTACTTAGCCATAACTTGATCCTGGTTTTAAAATATGTTAAGTATTAATCCCTACTGAGGAAGTGGCTATTATCAGACCCTTTTGATGGATGATACTTTTCCCCATTACTTGGTCTCTCTCTCAGTGCACACAAACACGCTCTCATACACACACACACGCTCTCATACACACACACACACCCCAGATTCTGACTATACCTCCACACTCACACTCACTATGCTGTTGAGCTGCTGTTCCTGATCAGAATGTGTTATATCCTTCACAGGTGTTCACACAGCATAGAGTGTGAGGTGGGGATTAGATCCCCTGGAAAAGAAAGATGTAGTTGTCAGCAGTAACATTATGAACCACAGAACCCGTGTTGCATGCAGAATTCTCCAAAACCAGACATGTTGTGCCAGGAGGCCAGCTACCCAGAACCCAGAACTTGAGGTATTAGATGCTGAGGAACAAAAGATAAGACTTACACAATTGAACCAAAGTAAGGCCTGACCCCTGGACACTTGTTCCCTGGAAGGTGGAAGTCTGTCAAGGCTGGGGCAGTGGGCTCTCTCTGCAGGCCCCTCCCCTAGCAATCACAGGTCAGAGGTAGGCAGGGATCAGAGAATGTCAGAGATTTCTCACCCTCTTCTCTTCCTTGGTGGGAAATTCTTGTTAAGATTCAGCCCAAGCGGGCCACATGGCAGTCTTTGTACTCAGACATCTTGAGGGATGTAGCCCTTCAGTTGCTTTGCACTGTGGAGAAAGGCAGAGGGGTGCAGTGCTGGGCTTTAAGCCCATTCTCCATTTCTGAGATAAGGCAGGGGACTCCCCAGGCCCTGGCCTGGGCTCAGCAGCCTTGGTTTGTGTGCACCTGCAGACACGGCAGCTGGTCACGGTCTGCGACTGCAAGCTCCTGGCCAACTCCATCCATGGGCTGAACGCTGCACGGCCTGACTACATTGCCTCCAAGGCCTCTCCCACTTCGACTGAGGAGGAGCAGGTGATGCTTAGAAATGACCAGGACACTCTCATGGCCCGGTGGACAGGGAGAAACAGCCGATCTTCCCTGCAGGTGGACTGGCACGAGGAGGAGTGGGTGAGTCTGCTGCTGTGGCTGTCATCCCACTGCTGAACTTGGGCTGAAAACCACAAAACCTGTTGCCAGTCTCTGCCCCTCTGAAGTGCCTCAAGGTTCAACTGCTGTGAACAAGCTCCAGGTTTCCTTCCTGGATGGCTCCTTGGCTCCTGATGCAGGGAGGGAGGAGACTGTTTTCAAACCCTTGTGTCCAGATAGGGATAGGGCTGTGCTGGGGGCTGGGCCAGCCTCAGACCTGGATGAAGAGGAAGAGAAGTGGGTTTTCCTCCCGTGTTGGAGGTCTCTCCTTCCCCTGCCTCCTGTGCCTTCTATGGCCTTGGGATGCTTGAGACCAGTCAGTGCTCTGTTTGCTGTTAGATTTTCCAGGGCTATGTGTATTCGGGGACGTGGGAGCTCTGGTGCTGGGGCAAGTAGGTGTGGATTTTGGAGCTGCCGCCCTGACGTTACATCACATTATTGTTCCTCAGAGAATTGGCCCTGGGAGCAGGATCTGTGTTTCTTGAGGGAGTGACACATTGTACAACTTGTTTTTACCATTATTGAGACTACTGCTTAGAGGCATTGTTCTACAGGCACTGAACTATTAATCAGCAGCAAAGTCCCATCCTATACGCTGTGCGTGTTTCTGCAAATCACTCCCAGACCTCCCTCTCCTCCTCCCCACCTCCCCTATCCAAATTTCTGTTCCCTTCTATCAAAAGGAGGCCTCCATCTTGTCTGTGTGTGATGATTGTAGGAAGTCTGCAGTGGCAAGAGGAGGAGATGAGACAGTGCCCTGTGGCCCTTCAGGCAGCACTGGAGGGCCACCTGGCCTCCAGAAGAGTTACTAGCAAACATCTCCCAAACTCTAAAAACAGTGGCCGCAGGACATCGATTCATCGTTGAAAAGTGAATGCAACTTTAGTGGGGAATTAGGAATCATCTTTATATTTCTAAACTTCGAGGTATTTTAACAAGTGTGGAAGCCTAGGGCAGGGGATCAGTGGAGGGCGATTTGGTTTGTGTTCTGTTTGTGTTTCTGTTCGGGAGAGCTGACCCACACGGGCCCCTTTGATTTGGAAGGAGAAAGTGTGGCTGAACGTGGACAAGAGCCTAGAGTGCATCATTCAGCGTGTGGACAAGCTGCTGCAGAAGGAGCGGCTGCATGGCGAGGGCTGTGAGGATGTCTTCCCCTGTGCAGGCAGCTGCACCAGCAAGAAAGGTAACCCGGACAGCCACGCCTACTGGATCAGACCAGAAGACCCCTTCTGTGATGTCCCCTCCTCACCATGCCCCTCCACCATGCCCTCCGCTGCATGCCATCCTCATCTGACCACACGTGCGTATGCATCCATGCTTCCCATATGCTGCCTCCACTTCACCTTGTGCTGCTTCCATTTGTCTGTGTCTCTGACTCCATGCCCTCCTCCCCCATGCAGACTGCAGGGAGGGCTGCCAGGTGGAGCGGGGGCGTCCCAGTGCATGGAGCAGCAGGCAGTGAGAGCGGAGTCTCCGGCTGCCTTTCCATGTAACTGGAGCCCATGTGTGATTCTGCATCTCTGCCAGTCAGAATCTCAGGGTCCTCTTGAGATACACCACCATGGCTATAAGGGTTGGGCTCCTGGGCTTTTCAGGTTTGTAAAGCAATCTGAGAACCTGAAGGAGGCCAGGATGCAGATGCCTTTCTGATGTGATTGTCTATGGCATTAGGAATTGGTAGAATGAAAGGGGAAAGGGGAATTGTTCAGGGACACAGCTGGATGAGAGATATTGGCAGGTCCAGTGGACATTTCTAAAAGCTGGTTGGCATTGGCTGCGCACTCTCTTATGCAGCAGAGGCATGTTGCCTTGGGACTTGGTAACACAGAGAGTGGGACCCTGTTCCTGGGCTTCTGGTGGTCTGAGTCAGGTGGTTTGGCAGGACCCTTCAGGGTAGGACACTGGCATGAAGCAGCATGCTTCAGAACAGTCTCCTGTCTGCAGAGACACAGCATACCAGGACACTGTCCTGCAGATGGCCTTAAAGCTGGGAAACAGTCCCTGCAACTGAGATGTCTCCGCCTTTTCCTGTAAGAGCCATAGAGTTACAAGCTAGGCAGCTGAGACTTGCCCACAGACCTAGCTTCTGCCTCCTTTTTGTTCTCCTGTGGGAGTTTTAAGTCATAGTAGGTAAGGCCCAGATGTGCTGGGATTAAGCTTCATGTGATGAGGGCTTTTAAATTCTGAATTGGAGAACTTCCATTCAAGGTATAAGCGTGCCTCTTGGTCAGAGCCTCTTGGCAAATCCCCCTTCAGGTTGTAAGATGCCCTTTGCCTCTTTACTCTGCCTGCAGTCTGTTTCCAGGGCACTGTCTCACTTGAGCCTCTGTCTCGACAGTTATCACGCCACCCATCTCTCCATCTATGGGGGATTATAGTTTCACTTCCCCACACCTGTGATTGGCTCATGGAACTATTTTGTCTCTATTCATGTTCTCTTTTTTATGTGAGTCATGTTCCTTTTTAAAATTTTCTGAAAATTCATTGTTTATTTCTTTTTACTTTATTATCTTGTTTGTGATTTTAAATTTTTCTACAGATAATGAAAAGAGTAATTTATTGGCTGTTTTAAATGTGGGAGCTAGTTTATTTCATCAGATGGGATTATATCCCTAACTTAAGTGTCATTTTTTTTCTAGGCACATCCTGTATTGTTTAAATATAGATACATTTTTATTCAGTTTTAAAGTTAGTTAAATGAGCATTTATATATGCTATTTAGGGTTTGACTTGCGTGTGCCATAAAAATCAGCTGTTGTAATAATGGGAATGTGAAGCTTACATTTGAGAGAGTCTAACTCTGCTGATCAGTACTCAAATGTATGAAACCATATGCCACCAAATTATCTGTGGATGGTCCTTAATTTAAACATCTTTAGCACAGCCAGGAAGCTGTTCAGTCCTCAGTGTAAGTAGGAGGATCAGAAAGAACCAGTCTGTGAGCTATTTATTTTGGTGACTCTTGTCCACAGTGCCACAGCATGGCTCTGTCATGACTTTTTATACCATTCCAAGTTACTGGAGCCATTGTTTTGGCTTAATGAGCAGGTATGTTCACACCAACATATTTATTATGTGAGAATAACTCTGTACTGCTCTGAAAGGCATCATCACTTTTCATTCCAGTTCTCTACCCTGTCCTAGGTCCTTGGTTTTTATTTTTCACCAGGGAGCTGCCCTGCCTCAGAGCTGCCCTGCCCTGATCAGAGAGCACTGTCTGGCAGGTGAGGGTCACCCAGGGCCAAGGCCTTGTGGGGGACCCACTGACAAGTCCCTGCCAGCCAAAACCACAGAGGCTCCTCAAACGTCCCTTCTTCTCATCTCTCCAAAAGTCTCCCATGCCCCTCCACCCCCGCCTGCCAAGGTGCACCACTATCGCCCCACCAGGATTTGGTGGCTTCCACCGCCCCACTGCCTTCCTCCTGTACACTCTGTTGCTCTCCTCATACCCAAAGAGATGGTCAGGCCAAGTTTTTCTTAGTCTGGGGTCTATGGGTACACCCAGGTTCTTGTACCCCTGAGATTATGTGCTGGAATTTGCATGTGTATACAGAGGAAGTCCAGAGTGGTCACCTATTCTCAACTCCATGACCTAAGACAAGTTACAAGCCATTATTCCAGGAGTACCAGAGAAGACCCCCTTTTTCTCCCCTTTGATTGAAAGATGAATTTAGCAAATTGGGTTTAATCCCTGATGCCTTCACAGGAATGGTCCCAACCTAGCTGTTTGGGATCACCATAGAAGCTCATAAAACAGGCTCCTAGACCTTCCTCCTCATTCATAAGCTCAGAATCCTAGAAGAGGGGTTATGGGGAGGCAAAAATCTGTATTTTTTCAAGGCCTCACATAACCTGATTAGCAGATTAATATGTAAGAGCCACAGTTCTATATCACTGTGGGTTTCTATCTTTGTTAGCAACATGGTCTCAGGGCATCTGGATTAACGAAGAGGTCGAACTCTTGAACTTGCAGATGCCTTTGTATTCTCTTTCCCCTTTGCCAGTTTGAAAAGTCACTTCCAAAGACGATTAGAGAGGAAGGATCCTTTGCCCCTTCTTTACAACCTAGGTTGTAAAATCCCCATAAAGCTGGTTCTGGCTGTTCTTGGGGATCCGAGACCACCTCATTTCCACATCCTGAAGACATTGTTTGAACTGAAAAGCTCAGACATAAATTAACATAAACGTTTTCTTCCATGATTCCTTTTCAAACTTGTTTTCTCTTAGATGGTGCACCCAGTTAATGAGAAATTTTGGTTTTTAAGGGAAATACGAAATTGAAGTAAGTACATCCCAGTGTGACTTAGTATAGGTGAAATGGAATCAAAAGTGGTATTCTTTGAGGACCTGAAGGGACATTCTAATTGGAGACTACCCCTAAATCACAAAACTTAACATTTGTTTTAAATTTGGGAGATTGGCATAGAGTTTTTTTTGGTATACTGGTTTCATTCCTGGATCTTAACACTTTGGATCTCAGCAGTTGATCCTGAGCCCAGGCTTCCCCGGTGAATCAGAGCAGTGGGACTGATCGTGGAACACGCCGTGTACTGGTCAGTCTCTCTCCTTACAAGTTTGCTTCCAGATGCCGCAAGCCAACGCGGGGCTCCGCCACTACAATGTGATTTATGTGGGTGCTTTTTTCTGCGGCATTTATCACATTGTAATAAGCTAGATCGCACATCCTGAAGAGCATTTTATGTTGAACTATTGGCAACATGAATGTTTAAGCTGGGGAATCTGTCATTGTTTACCACTGAGAGGGCTTGGCTGCCTTGGAGCAGCCAGAGTACTTTCGTGAGCCTTCTTGGGGAAGAGGCAGCCAGGCACCCAGACCTCTTTTCTGTTGGTTAGCCGCCTTACTGCAAGCTGCTGACGCAGCTGCTCTGAGATTGAGTTGCTTGGTTTGAACTGTGTGCTGCTCCTTAATCATCCATGTCGCCCTCCATTTCTGTGCAGATTGCAGTCCCCCTCCTGAAGAGTCCAGCCCAGGTACGTGGTTTCCGTTCAAGGCTCCTGCTGATGCCCTTTTAATTGATACTCAGGTAGTGTTTTGTAGCTAAATTACAAAAGATTGCCTTATGATCCCAGAGTTGGGAAAGTATTCCAGGACCTCCTTCGTTGTGAGGCATAAAACACTTTTCGCAGGTTTGATGAGAGACCAGTTGGGCTGAGGAAATTGTGGCCTGAGGCAGACTACCACATGTATTTGTTTTACTCTTACATTCTAAAGTCTTTACAGATGAGCGCGTTGGGCTTCCTGAAGTGGTTGACCTGAGGTAGGGAGGTACACATCTGGACTTTCTGGGTGCAGTTTTAGAATTCTTACCAGACATTGCTATGGGCCTCAGTTGCAGTTAGTACCAGAAATGTAATCTCTTTGCTTCCTTTGCACGTAGAAACCAATGTTTATGGTTCTAGTTCAGGGGTTGGCAAGCTACAGCTCTGAGCTAAATCTTGTCCACAGTCTGCTCTTATAAATAATGTTTTGTTCGAAACCAACCTTGCCCACTTGTTCATGTATTGTCTGCAGCTGCTTTTGTGCAGCAGTGCCAGAGTTCGTTGCAGCAGAGAACCCGTGGCCTTCAAAGCCTAAAATATTTACTGTCTAGCTCTTTACAGAAAATGTGTGCTGACCCCTGATCTAGTTCATATTGAGTTTTCCTGGGTATGGCTTGTGGTTTTGAGCATGAGTCCCCCAAATAATATGATTTGATGTTCTTTTTCTTACATTCCAAAAATCAGCTGCATGGTCAGTCTATTGCTTGCATATTTCTGACTGGTTATAAATGTAAGACAGCAGGATACTTTGTTGATGTCTAGAATGTAGCGAGTCCATGACTGTGGGATTTACCAGGCTAACAAGCTATTCCTGTGCATTGCTAGTGAAGCCTGTCCACCCATACAGCCCCATGAGTCAGCATAGTGTGGCGGCTCCTGGCAGCAACCCCAGGACGCTCTTAGAAGTTAGCTCGTTGGCAGGCTAATCTGATTGGACACCTCATACTCTCCCAGTTTGCTTTCAGCCCCTTCACAGTTTCTCTTTCCCCAAAAGTCAGTGTCGCTTTGAGCAGGCTTTGGGCCCTACCCCCTTGGACCCTCAAGGTTACTGAGGCCTTGGTAGATGTACAAACAGTTGACCTTGGTCTCCTCCTCCGTTGCCTCCCCGGGCCCGTGCCTCAGCTGACCTCCACGGCAGGCCAGTGCCTTCGGACTGAGCTGGCTGTCGCCTGAGCCTCAGTGGTGCTCAAGCCTGGGGCCATACCCAGCAGTTAGGGCCAAGAGAGGGCTGGTGGCATGTGCATCTGCCCCCACAGAAGCTCAGGAGGTCTTCTCAGTTCTGGGCTCCTGAGGGTTGCAGAACTAATGGGAAGTCTCATGGGTCCCCGGGCAGCACACAGACAATGCCTGGCCTGTAGAGCCCTCCTTGTTGTGTGTCAGCTGGGACATTTCCAGAAGCACTGATGGCTTTTTCACAGTTGATGCTGATGGACTAAAATGGTCCTTGCAAGGAGTTCTTTTGGCTTTTCCTGGAGAACTGCATTTAATCTGGGCTAAAATATACACACTTACAAAGGCACACACACTCTCCCTTTCTCCCTCCCCTACTGATGAGGGGAAAATGCAGAAGCAAAGTACAGATTTGAAAGTGCTCTTCAAAGTTATCTAAATTAGTATGGCCCATGAATTCACTACCGGTCTGCGAACATTACGGGTTAGGAACTAGATAAGGAGTTTTCTACAAAAACGTGGGTCAGCGACGTCACTCAGGACATTGTTTCACTGAGCTGATTTTTTCTCATAACAAGGCTTTGTCAGTGAAGGAGGCAGAGTATAAACCCTTCACCGATTCCAGTGACCCAGGTGCCTTTACTTCACTAGATCCTGCGTGGAAATCATGTTACTGCCCAAGAAACTCACTTTGGTTGAACTTTTAAAAAATTGTTCCAGGCATGTCTGAGCCCTTCTCTGGGCAGATAACGACACTCACCTTCTACCAAGTTCCATATCTCCTCTTTTCCAGGACAAACATCTTAGTGCTTTTTAGCCATTCTTCCTATACTACAATTTTTTTTCATTTTTTTCCTAATGTAGCGAAGCAATCGTTCTCCTAGGAATTTAGTTTAAAGAGATATAGGCAAAGTGAAAAAGTTGTATGGAGAGAGCTTGTTTAGTCAAGTAAGACCAGTTGTATATTTTGATCATTTTCAGATTAAAATAATCATGATTTTCATGATATGCATGATAGCTAGAAGAGCAAAGTAAAATTGGCAACATTTGCTTTAAGAGCATGTACTTCTTAGAGAAGGATAGTCTTAATGACTGCCTGCCTTTCCCCAAACCGTTTGGCGAGAAAAACTTGTTTGCCTTTGGCATTTTTAATAGGCACTTCATATAATTGGCATACATTCAACAGAATTCTTCAAAGAAACAAAAACATGGTCTCTGAGAACTTTAGTGGAGGAAAGAGACTCGGACATTATCTAGTGCCTCTCTCTCAGTTTATAAAAAAGGACCCACATGGCTGAGGGGTCGAGGGCCTTGCCTGTGGTCACCTCTGCTCAGCAGTGGCCGGGGCCGGGCCTCCACATTTTCCACCTCTCAGTTCAGTGTCCTTCGTCACCATGATTCATTTGCTAAGACCTGTCTGCTGTGGACTTGCTAAATTTAAGCCTGCTTTTTCCATTACAGATACAAATCCTGTCCACAAACAGTTAGCGTGCCTGCATGTACAATTAGGCCACCTCCAACTTTTGAGCTGCTACATATACTTAAACATTTGCATTAACCAAACACTGAGTGTAGGGAATTCTTTTATATGTTTCAGTATTTCTTTAGGTTGGTTTCTCAGTGAAGTGCTAACCATCCAGCTTGAGAGAACAGGGCCAAGCCGCCCTTCTCTCGGTCTCTGAGATTCTGTTTATCTAAGACAGAGTTTATCCTCTGGCAGCCGCACAGCTCCCACAGCCCATGGCCTTCCCTGAGTGCCGTGCCGGGACATGGCCTGGCGCATTCTGTGGCTCGAACCCTCACCCTAAGGGGCATGTACTGCCTGGGCTTCACTCCATGACTTCTCACCATGTTTGGTGTGGTGGATTCACCAAGTGGTGATGGTCACATGCCTATTTCTGGTCTTAATCACCTGTTACAAATATAACCTTAATGAGAGCCTGTCTTCTCTTTTAAATGTCTTCTAAATAGGAAGGAAAAAAAGAGTCAAAACCCAAAATATCTTTCACCCTGTTTTTCTCCCTTGAGGTTCTATTTTTAAAAAGTTGTTTTGGTATAGGGTCAAAGTTTCCCTATATTCCTAAAAGAAAACTAAGCTAGAAATAGTACTGGGGAAGGAAGGTGGGGGTGGGGAAGGAAGTGAGTGCAAGGTGGGGCCGTTCTGAGGGCTGAAAACTTGGGAGCTGTGGGGAATAGTCCTCCTCCAGGTGTGCAGGGGTAAGAATTGAACACAGTTGCACACAAGGCTTGGCAAGGGCAGAGGAGTCTCTGACTTGACTTTATACCCAGGTCAAGAGAAGGGAGATCACAGAGAACCTTTCTGGGTGTCCTTCCTCTCCGGGTGGAGGTGCTACAGGGCTGTGGAAGGAGATGGGCCTCTGGGGACAGAGCATTTTCTGGCCTCGTCATGACTTGCAGAAGCTTTTTTGTTGTTTTCCTCCGAAGGCATTGTCTTGAGTATTTCTGTCTAGGGTCCCCAACAGGTTCAGGAGACCAGGCATGTGTTGGAGGTACCGGAGTAGAACTGGTGTTTGAGGTTGCTGGAAAGAGCTGGGGCTAGAGGGCTAGAGGGCTAGAGACTGGGTTGGTTCCAGACAGAGCTGGAAGATGAGGTGGAGATGGGGGAGTGGGAGGACTGCAGTGGTTAGGGGCCAGGTGACTTGTTAAATTGCCAGAACCTAATTCTTAAAATCTCTCTCTCATTGTGATGACCCCTTCGCTTGTGCCCCAGGTGAATGGAGTGAGGCCCTTTACCCGCTGCTGACCACTCTCACCGACTGCGTGGCCATGATGAGTGACAAGGCCAAGAAGGCCATGGTATTCCTGCTCATGCAGGACAGCGCGCCCACCATAGCCACCTACCTGAGCCTGCAGTACCGCCGTGACGTGGTCTTCTGCCAGACGGTAGGCCCCGGGAGCACCCCGAGGGAGACCATGGGCACCTCTCAGCTCAGAAAAGGCAGGCTTAGGAAGCCCTTCCCTCTCACTTCACTTGTAAAAGACCCCAGATGGCCATATTTCCTCCTGGTGGTGCTTTAAAGGTTATTTAATAGAGAGGTCTACATTTCAACAGTCAGGAGAACTACCTTGGCAGCCCATGCTTGCTTCTCCCAAGGAACTGGCACCTGCAGAGTCTGCCGATTCTGCACCCAGGAGATAGTGAGGGCATGCATGGGTGGCACAGGCTTCTTTGCTGCCTTTTTTTTTTTTTTTTTACTGCACAGAGGTTGAGTGAGGGCAACACAGGTATTTGCTGTCAGTGCAAACATTGCTCGTATAACAGTAGGTGCCTTAGCTCTGCAGCTTGTTGCAGGACTCTCTTATTGTTGAGAGAAGTGAAGCCTTGAAATGAATGTAACAAGTTTAATAGTTGCCAGTAATCAAATTAGTAAAGTGAACAGTGATTTGGGGTTGGGCTGGTTCTCTACAGGTTCCCTCACCCATCCTGGAGAGTCCTGTTTCATCCCATAGAAAATCTCCCACTGAGGAAACTTTGAGTGACCATGTTGTCTCTCACTTCTGTTTTTTGCTGGGGCTAACTCAGTTTCCAGCCAGGGGTGGCATGGCTCTGTGAGTAGATAGACCCTTTCACTGTGAGTAATTAATTATGGGCTTCCAGAAGTTCCAGCCTAGGAATAACGCCAGGTATAGGTCAGGTCAGAAGCTGGGCCAAAAACCAAACCCACTTGGTGAGCGACAGAAATAGCAAGCCCACTGTTGGGCGTCTTCCCATGGCCAGGGCATGCCCCACCTGGGCTTCTCAAGGGACGGGAGGTGCCACTGAAGCCCCTTTGAGCAGTGGCAGCAGAGGAATGGGGCGGTGGGGGGCTGGGCATGATCTGACTGCCATTTGGTGAGCAGGCACCTGACCCTGAACCTCTTCACCCCACGCTCCCACAGCTGACCGCCCTCATCTGCGGCTTCATCATTAAGCTGAGGAACTGCCTGCATGACGACGGCTTCCTGCGCCAGCTCTACACCATCGGGCTGCTGGCCCAGTTCGAGAGCCTGCTGAGCACCTACGGTGAGGCGCCCGGGCCAGGATCGGGAGCCCCACTTGCGTGTGTGGTTTCCATCCTTTCTTGCTAGGCACTTTTCTCACTATACCAGTAATGCGTGCTTATTGAAATAAATCCAAAATATATAACAGCAGACCAGATGGCAGACCTGGCAGTTACACATGCACACGCCTTGGTTTGTTGTTGTTGCTGGTTGAGGATGGATGCTAATTACTTAACCAGTAACTTCCTGTTGGACTTTGGGTTGTTCCTGAAACACCAGTGCAGCAGTGACATCTGTGCATGAGGCACTTGTGGGCCTGTTTCTGCAGCTACTGAATGACTGGAAGGAGAGTTGCTGGGTCAGAGGGTAGGAATATTTTTAAATTTAATAGATATTTCCAAATTGCCCTCTAAAAAGGGTCTCTTCTTCCTACCCTTGTTTATTATTTATTTATTCTGAGAAGGTGATAGAAAGCATTTGTTAATCATTGGAAATTGAGGACATCGAATAGATATCAAGCCCTGTGTAATGGGAGGGTCTGGCCACAGCAAAGCTGCTTTAGCGTCTCATTTCGTGTTTCAAGAGCTGGCTTTGCTTTCTGAGTTTATGTATTTGTTTCCCTCCCTACTATCTGGTGCTTGCCCAAGAAATAGTGGGAAGGGATGGCGCGTGTTTCCACCAGACGCATGTTTTGATGTGGCTGTGGGATTTCAGAGGCATTGTTGACTCACAGAGGAGTGAGTTGCAGGGGAAGAGGCTCAGAGACTCCCCCTCCACCAGAGCCACACCTGCACCCCTCCTGTCACAGCCAGGCCTGGGCTTGGCTGCCTTCTGCTGAGACTGGGGAGAGTAGCAGGGCCCTCTGCCTGACAGCCCTGCCCCTCTCTCATGTCCAGGGGAGGAGCTGGCAATGCTGGAGGACATGAGCCTTGGGATCATGGACTTGAGGAACGTGACCTTCAAAGTCACTCAGGCCACTTCCAGCGCCTCCGCAGACATGCTGCCCGTCATCACAGGAAATCGGTAGAGTGTTGGTTTAAAATTCTCTGAGCCAGAGAGCGGTTTTCATTTTTGTTTATCTCAGGGAAGGTACTCTTCTGAATTTTTTATCCTATTTCATTTTGTTAAATGCTCTGATTACCGCCCCCTAGGTTAGTGCCACTCCCTTAAAGGTCTGTGGTTGGCAGTTTGGCCATCACTAAGCCAGAGGGCCAGCCTGGGCACTGCAGCCTGCTCGGTGGCCCTCTGGCCTCACACTGCTCTCCCTCTCTCCACCTTTCTCCAGCGACGGGTTTAACGTGCGGGTCCCTCTGCCGGGCCCGCTGTTTGACGCCCTGCCCCGGGAGATCCAGAGTGGCATGCTGCTGCGAGTGCAGCCCGTCCTCTTCAACGTGGGCATCAATGAGCAGCAGACACTGGCCGAGAGGTGCGTGCCGGCCCCTCGGGGCTGCGGGGGTGTGGTGGCCCTGGAGATGATGAAGAAAACGTACTTACCCCTCTTCAGGCTCTAAGTGCTGGACAGACTTTGTCATCCTTCCTTCCTTTGGCCAACATTTTCATCATGGCCGTGCACCTCACTGTCTTTGGTGCTAGGGACACAGAGTGACCCAGAGGTGGTCTCTGTCCTCAGGGACTCAGCTGGTGGGAGAGAGAGAGACATGGATGCAATGATGAAGACAGATACAGGGCATTGTGGGATCCGGAGTAGGGCAGGGCACCCAGCAAGGTCTAGGGGGTCTGTAAAGGCTTCTTGGAGTTGCAGGGGATGGGGCTTTGAATTGTGAATAGGAGGTGGATGATGAGGTGGAGGGTAGACATGTCAGATTAAGAAGACTGAAGAAAGGCCTGGCGAGGAGAAACAGCATGGAGTTCAGGGGCACCAGGTTCCAGGCAGGGATTGGCAGGTAGGGGTAGACAGGCTCTGTGTGCCAGGCTGAGACTCATGCCTGAACCTAAAAGCAACTGCCCTCCAGGGTCACTTGCCACACTGCAGAGGGGAGTTGTGTGTGCCTGTGTGTGCACGTGTGCCTGTGTGCACACATGTGTGTGAGGAGATAGGGTAGATTGGGTATATGTACCCTTTACTGGCCTTCCACTAGTACATGAGAATGATTCCTGTGTTGTCATTTATCTTCATGTGATATGTGTAGAGTAGTCTAAACAGAGATCTTCAAGCACTTGCTGTGAAGGAAATTTGGTTTCCAGAACAATATGCCATGTTCCTGCTGGGCCTTCTGATGTCCAACCCCAGTGGTTGATGTCCATTGACGCCTAGGTGTAGGGTCACACCAACTTAGGAAATATGGTATCATTGCTGGGAGACACTGAAGAACTCTCAGTGGGGCAGGACACAATCAGATTTACATTTAAAGTAGGTCGTTTCGCTGGCACGTGCTGGGAGGGGATGAAGGGGACAAGTGTGAGGAGGAGGCTGCTGGGAGGAGTCCAGGCCGGAGGTGGGAACCTGGATCAGGGCCAGGGGAGTGTTGGTGTTCTGCAGAGGGGTAGGCTGGGGAACTGTTTAAGTGGTCAGTGGAAGGGTTTGGTCTTCAGTGGGGTTGGGGCTGGGGCTGAGTGGGAGGAGAGTACACCAGACAGACCCACCCACTGAGCTCATAAACTGGCAGGAGAGTCGTGTCCAGAGGCAGGTGGTGAGCTGGGTTTGGACTGAGGGCACCAGCCCAGGAAGCAAAGCCCCAAAGTTGTGAGCAGAGCTGGAGGCGCCTATGTCAGGGAGAGGCGCAGCCTCACTGGAGCCCCAGCAGGGAGGTGGCCCAGGGGAGGGAAAATGATGGTGCCTGCATCCAGTAGCTGCGGATCCCACAGACTTGCAGGAGCAGTTTCTAGAGAGGGCTGAGCCAGAGCCAGGTGCATTGAATAGAGGGGAGGGTGGAGGACAGAGAGGACTTGCAAAGGGCAGGTTCTTGACTTTGTTTCTTTATTGGCCCTGAGGTCACTGGTGCGCTGGGCTTGTTTATAAGCTGAGGGAAGAGCCCTCAGAGGGGAGGCCACAGGCCCAGAGTCAGGGATGGCCCCCAAGGGAGCAGGCGTCTAGAGAAAAGGCCATTGTGGACACCAGGGGTGGATGGGCTGGGACCCGTAGGAGGGAATCCTGCCCTCTGAGGGATGCTCTCGGGCCACAAAGAAGCTGATGCTCGGAAAGCCCCTCTGCAGGGATGTGTGAGACTGCACTGGGGCCCAGGACCTGGACTTCAGAGCCTGCATTTCCTAATGATCACCTTGTGCCTTCCTTGCAGGTGGCATTTTATGGCTTTGTTTCTTAGGCATTTGGCACATGCTCCTTGTAGCACACTGAGTGTGATCAGGGTGAACCTGCACGATGACGAAAGGGCAAGGGCTTCATGTCAGTCCCGGAGGGGCTGGCAGTCAGGTGTGTTCATTCTGCACACAGAGAGTGACTTCAGATTGGAGTACAGGGCTGCATCCTCACCTCTCAGCCATACCTCACTGCCGTCCCCCCTCCTAAGTGCCTCAGATGGGAGGAGACCAGGGACTCTGAGCCAAATGGCTGTGAGGGGGGATCCTGTGCTGCGCAGGATCTGTACCACATCATGTTCTGGTCATCTCTCAGGCACGCCTGTAACAGTGATACATGATTCCTGCCAATGGAATGCATTTAAACTGATCAGCAACACTGTAGAAATGCCTTTATGCTCGGAAGAGGGAGAGTGGCTTAGAATTTAGATATGCATAGTAAATGTTTGAGAGAATCAGCATAGTTAGCTTCCATGCAGTTGTGTTCATGTTAGAAGAAAGTGACATTAGCCAACTAATGGCATCCCCTATAACCTCCCAAGGTTTGGCGATACGTCTTTACAAGAAGTCATCAACGTGGAGAGTTTGGTGCGGTTAAATTCCTACTTTGAGCAGTTTAAGGAAGTTTTGCCTGAGGATTGTAAGTATTTCTTCAGTCATGGTAGGTTTCACTTACTCGTCTTTTTATCAGTTTAGATGTCTGAGCTCTGGCTTGCCCTGCCTCTGTGAGTGCATGCCTGTGCATGTGTGTGCACTGTTCCTTTTCTCCCTAAACACACACACGCAGAGAGAGAGAGACAGAGAAGCTTCCCTTGGCTGTGGCCCTCATTCATCTCTTTGCTGTCGATTCTCTACTAGCCTATGTGACATGGCTCCTTCCCATGCTGTCGTAGTCACTGACACTCGATGTGTTTGGTGGCATGCATTGTGCACCTGCTGGTAGGACTTGGGGGAATCACAGAGGCAGGACCCACCCTCGGCCAGGTGAGCGGCCCACTCACCTCCCTTTGTGGTGCTTAGAGAGGAAGATGCGGGGCCAACATTGCTGGGTGTTTGGGAGCAAGGTGGCCCCATCTCGGCATCTCCTGGAGGCAGTGGAGATGGTGACAGTCATCTCTCTGCGTGCCCTCCAGTGAAGATGCTGCAGCTAGGGCTCTGCAGCCACAGAACTAAGGGAGGAACCGAGAGCTGCACAGCACTGTCTACGAGAATTCCCTCTTGAGTTCAACCCAGTGAATATTCCCTGAGGACCTGCTGTGTGTAAAGTGCTAGAGGATCCGATGGCGAATGAGGGGTGGACCCTACCTTGGAGGGAAAGCTGGTCCCAGAGTGCCGGCCTCTCTGTGCAGGCGCTGCCACAGCCACTGGGGGCGCCACGCGTCAGAAGGTATCATCCCCTCTGCGTTACACTAGTGTCCTCTGATGGGGGTTTCCAAAGAGGGAACCCACATCGGCTGGGCTTTGCATTGGGCAGGCTTCATCTGCATCCTGTTGGACGGTACGGTAGACCTTAGAGTTTAGAGATAGTCAAACAGTACTGCTGGTGAACCTTCACAGGTCACGGATGTGCCAGACACTGGGCTGGGCTCTACGTACGTTTCCACGCTGAATCCACAACAGCCCTATGGGTCGGTGATAGGATCCATGTCCAGATGAAGAAAGGGGTGCCTGGCTCTGAAGCCCATGTGCTTGGATTGTGGCTGAAGCTGTCCTGCTAGGAGAGAGTGATGCAGAACACTCCGGGGCTGGGCCAAGAAGTCGTGGCTTCAGTGGTGTTCAGCAGGGAAGCAGTGGGAAAAAAGACGCCTCTTCACAGGTTCATCTAGCAAGAGTGTGCGGTTGGATTGGAAGAGGGGAGGCAAGCCGCTGATGGCCAGAGTGAGGCTGTGACACTTCAGATGAGATGTTGTTTCACTCTGACTCCAGCCTGGTAGTGACAGTGAGCGTGGAGAGAGGGACGAGGCGTTAGGGGAGTTTGGGCTGAGGATGCACTCCTCAGCGGCCACGTGCAGCTGGCGCTGGGGAGGTGAGGGCTGTGTCTGCTGGGAGAGCTGACAGACCTGGCTCTGGGCAAGGATGCTGGAGTTGCCGGCAACAGCTGGGGCCGTCCCGCTGATGAGAGAGGCACAGGGCTACAGGGGACAGCTAGTGCAGCACTGGCCCCAGCTGAGCTGATGACATGGGCAAATGACCTGTGGGGAGTGCAGATGTGGAGCCACAGAGCAGAGCCCTTTGGTGGTTGAGGCCACTGAGTGACAAGACGAGAAGGGGCTGGAACAGCATCTGGAGGGGCCCCTGCTCTGGGGGACAGCGAGGAAGAAGGGACTCAACAGAAGGCGAGAGAAAGCATCACAGGCTAGCAGGAAGAAGGCAGGAGCCAGGAGGGTGTGGGGCGCTGCCAGACTCTGGATGTGTGGACAAGGAGCTGCTGGTGATCTCTCCCATACAGTTTCACTGTGGTGAGGGCTGGGCCAGGGATCAAGGGGTGATGAAATGGTGCTGCCTTGGAATGGACCACTTTGTCCCAAAGACTGTCAGCAACTTGAGGGATGGGGCTGTGGGCAGGTGGGACACACCCTGGAGCTGCAGGGGCCATGGGAGTGCTCAAAGGTCCGAGGGAAGGAGAACACACAGGGCTGGAAGATGCAAGAGGACACCAGAGTCACAGACCAGGCCCTGGAGTGGGCAGGCGGAGGGTGCCCTTGCAGGGAGGGAAGGAGGGAGGAGAGAAGGTAGGGACATGAATGGAGGAAATATGCTCAGGTTGGGCAGCCTCAGTCTCCCCAGTAAAACAGGTGTTCTTGTCCTGCTCAACATGAGAGAGGTGAGCACAGAACCGGGGCCTTGAGGGGAGTGGAGGTGACTGGCACAGATGCAGTTGGAGCCAGAGAGCCTGGAAAAATACAGATGCCTGGGCCCCACCCCAGAGTGTGGTGGGCAGGACCTGGGCCTTAGGGTTTCAGAAACTCCCCAGGTGGTCCCTGCGTGCCACAGCCAGGGTGGTAAACATAGCATGAAGTCAAGGTCCTGCGAGGACTTGGCAGCTGAAGGCCATCAGTGCCATGGACGTCAGAACTGTTAAGAAGGTGTCCTCATGCTCTTTAGCAGGGACCGGAGTTCAAACAGCAGATTTGTCACATGCTCGCCACAAGCTGGGCCCCCTACTACCCACTTTATGTGGATTCTCTAATCTGATCCCCACAGCAGCCCTGGGAAATGGGCACCGGTTTCACACCCACTTGGCAGGTGAGGAAACTGAGGCATGGAGGGCAAGTCTCCCCAGGAGCTGGGCCAAGCCCAGGCAGCATCTTCTGACTGCTGTAGGGGAGAGGATGGGCCCACCGGCAGGGCCAGCCAAGGAGCCACGAAGGTGAGCAGGGAGGGAGTAGGGGGCGCGTGCTGAGGCCTGGAGGAGTGGGAGTGGTGAGCGGCTGCAGTAAGTAGGAAGGGGGAATTTGTGCCTATCACCTTAGAGGGCAGGCAGTCTCCAGGGCTCGGGGAGCTGTTACAATAGGCAGTGAAGGCCCAGGATGGGCGAGGCCTCCGGAAGCAGAGCAGCCAGGCTGGACCATGCAGGCAGGAACCAGTCGACTGGACCATGACCCAGGAAGCTGGGGCAGATGCGACCCAGGTACCCCTCCCCTCAGCAGGATGGCTGGTCTCTGAGGCTGAGGAGATGGAGCCCACCAGCTGAATACCCCCAAACTTTGCGTGGTTCCTCAGTGGACAGGTATTCATTAAAGCAGGGGCTGCAGGGGCAGCCAGCGAGAAGCCAAAGTGCATCTTGGGAGGTGAGATGGTGCTGTCTATGCCAGAGGGCAAATATCCTGACCCGGCTAAGCTCCCCTCCTCTGGGCTCCCACAGCTTCCGTCTCAGCTGATGCCACCTTTCCATCTTTCTGTCTCTGCCCTGTCCCCTGACCGGCGTGGTGTGGAGCACTCAGCAGCAACGTGAAGTAATTAGCACAGGACCTGTGTACGCCAGGGCGAGGCTGTGTGGTGGAAACCAGGTGTGCAGTTAGATCCCAAGTGCTGCCATGTACTTGGTTTGGCTTCGGGGATTCCGGCGCTGTGGCTGTTTTCCTTAGCCATGACCTTGAGGCTCTTCTCTTTGTCTCTGATAATCCCAGTGTTTGAAAATCCCAGAGTACCTTTCCAGGAGTGGTTGATTTTTCCTCAGTTTTGTCTGGGGTTTCTTGGTAAGGTGACCTGATGGATCTTCAGGCCCAAGGGGTCCTGGAAGGGCCTGGAGACTGCCAGAGTGGAGGAGGAGCTGTTAGGATGTGGGAGCAGGGGCCTCCCTGGGTCCCGCAGAGATGTGTTCTCCTGGCATGGGCCAAGGGCCCCCTGGAGGAGGCTGCACTTTCCTGATCCCTCCCAAGGTTTCCAGGCCTGCTCAATGGCTCAGACCCACTGCCCCAGTTTCTTCTACCCTCGGGAAGTTTTGACGACCAGCTGGATCCCTCTCACTCCCTCCTAACTCCCTCATCTGGGAGGGGTGCGGGAGGCATGGGTATTTACAAGGAGTCCTGTAGGTGATTCGGTGGCCATTCCCAGCCCCTCAGAAGAACTGAAGGGAGATGAAGGAAATGTCCTTTGAAGGTGGCAGTAAAAGAAATTAAGTGCTCACCACACCAGCAGCCATGTCCTATCCCCAAACACCTCCATCCCTTCTTCAACCGGGAACTCGTTGTTTTACCACTGTGTGCCCCAGCAGCTCACTTGGGTGGGCTCCCTCTGCCGGGGGAGTTCCTGGGTGCGTCACCCACTCCCACGGACTCCTTTTCTCTTCCAGGCCTGCCTCGGTCTCGCAGTCAGACGTGCCTGCCAGAGCTGCTGCGGTTTCTGGGTCAGAACGTGCATGCCCGGAAGAATAAGAACGTCGACATTCTCTGGCAAGCTGCTGAGGTACTGGTTACAGAGAGGAAAAGGAGGCTATTGCGGTGCCCACAGCTGAACGTCATGACAGAAACATTACAAAGTAGAATCTCAGCAGGAGAGCAGAGCTCTCCATACTGGGAGAGGAGGGAGTCACTGAGTACGTTCTGAAGCTCTGAAAGAGACTGAACAGTTCACAGAGTCCATTCCTTTGGGGCTGCCTGAATTCTGATAAGCTTAACACAGTCCATCTCTTGGAGCATTTACTAGCCAGGCTGATGACAGTTGTCACCCTCAGAAGCCTGGCGATCGATACCAGCTGAAAACCACTGTCTACTGCATCATTTAATAGGGTCAGAAGGAGGCCATGTGACCTTTCAGGTCTCTTTAAACCATCTTTATCGTCCATTGTGCCTCTGATCTCCTCATTTTCCCAAGCACTTACCCTGCTCATATTTTCTCCAAAGTTTACATGTGGAATTCCAAGCCACTGCTCTGAGCCTGGGTAACAGACCAATTTCATAGCTGGTCATTCATTCACCCTTGATGAGGGGCGAGGTTAATTCTTCTCCACAGCAGCATAACCTGCCCAGTGCTGGGACTCGGGCACACATGGCCCCAGTGGCATTCCCGCTCCCTGCCTGGGCCTGAGGAGAGGGATGGTGAGCCCAGGAGGGAGGTGGCACTGCACTGCCCACCACACCTCAGCCACCACGCCTCGTCACAGAGCTCGAGCAGCAGAGGGTCCAGCCCTCCACAGCTTCCCTGAGCAGCTCACTCTGAAGTGTGCCTCTCCGTCTTGTCAGGAAGGTGCTTCTCTCAGCCCCGAGTCTCTTCCACAGCAGCAGACGGTCTCAGCTGCTCATGGTGCATGGCCGCCACTTTGGGTTGGTTATTAGTCCTGTGTTCAAGCCGGGCTTCATGAAGCCGCACTTTTTGAATGTGCTCCACTTCTGGGTTTGTTAACAGTTGTGGCTGCTGATACCATTTTGTTGAATTCAGCTTTAAAGAGTGAACATTCCCCTCCATCTTTTGAGTTCCTCAGCTGGTCAGACTTTATCCTTGTGGGAAGCGTGGGGTGGATCAATCTGCAGGTCTCCCCTCTCTGGGCCCGGCTGCCCTCTAAATCTTTTCATTATAACAGAACACGTTTTGAAGCACAAAGTGACAGGAAGTTCGGCAGGTTTCTCAGGCCTCATTTTTGAGGTATCCTCTTGGTTTTGGGGCCTCATCTGGCATTGCTTGCTCAGGCCAGGCCCAGCAAGCGGGGTGTAGGGCAGGGCACACACTGGCTACGGGGGTCTCTGCAGCAGGACAGAGGGGGCTCCCTACTTTTATTTTTCCTGGGGGGTTGCTAAACCCCCCTGGCCAGGCTGTGACAGCCTCTTACCTAAGTACCTTAAGAGATTTTGTGTGAAAAGCAAGCCTTTCCCACAGGACACGAAGAATACAGAGGGTGGCCGGGCTCGGTGGCTCACGCCTGTAATCCCAGCACTTTGGGAGGCCGAGGTAGGTGAGTCAGCTGAGGTCAGGAGTTCGAGACCAGCCTGGCCAACATGATGAAACCCCATCTCTACTAAAAATACAAAAATTAGCCAGGCATGGTGACGCATGCCTGTAATCCCAGCTACTCGGGAGGCTGAGGTAGGAGAATTGCTTGAACCTGGGAGGCGGAGGTTGCAGTAAGCCGAAATCACACTACTGCACTCCAGCCTGGGTGATAGAGTGAGACTCCGTCTCAAAAAAAAAAAAAGAATGCAGAGGGTGACACAGCTAGGTGTCTGAACAGTGGTGGGGGATGTGCATTCACTGATTCGTTCTCCTTGGAATACACACACAGGCAGTTTACAGACGAGTAGTGCAGAGACCTTGTGCATATCTTGTTTGGGAACTGTGGTTCTACCTGTCTATTGCCATATAATAGAAAAATCATTAAGTATAGGGACAACTGACCATCCCCTGTCACCAGAACAGAAAAGCAGTCCATCAAGTCCTGTATTTCTTGTTCCCAGTAGAGATCTCAGGGTAACAAGCATGAGTGTAGAGGTGCAAGGCTCTCAGAGACCCTTGGCTGCATGGGTTCTCACGTTGTCCACCGAACCCCAGGCATCCCCTGGGGATAAGGGGTTGTGGGGCAGCAGTGCCAGCCACTCAGGTACTGAGTCCTCCCATCCCCAATTTGAGCAGAGCTGCTGTCCTTTTCAGGCTCTTATTTCTTTTTGTTTGTGTGTATGAATAAAGGGTCCCTGGCTGAATAGCTGGAATATCTTTAGTCAGGTCTAAGCCTATATCTCATGTGGAGACCCAGCAGTGCACGACAAGTGGCTGGTGTCCCTCTGGGATGGAAGCCTGGCACTGCAGTGCCTTCTTGGGCAAGGATGCATCACTGGCCATCCCTGCCTGCCTTCCAGAACCTCACGTTAGCTCTGGATGCAGCATCTATGAATTTAAAGCTTTTTGAAACCTATAGTTCCAGCTTCCGTCATGTGTTTGGGTCATGAACTCTACAGCCCACAGAATTTAGTGCACATACCAAGTTCACTCTTGCTTTGTCAGTTACAACTTTACAAATTTGATTAATTTACTCTCCATTAGCTTAGGGTCTGCTTATCTGCTTAGGGTCTGTTTTTTTTTTTTCTTTCTTTTTGTTGGTCTGTTCTCAGAAGAAGCCTGTTCTCCTTCTGATTGTCTTGCCTGAACATTGGGTCTTTTGTTTTGCCTTTCCCTAGACGAGGTTCTTAGCACTGTACCATGTTCGTGTCTAGTGATGATCCTGGTAGTGACTGGCATGCTCTTTGGCTTTGCTGGCCTGACAAGCAGGTGTTGTGCCATCTTCAGGAGTTGATGAGACACTGATATTTTTCTGGCATACAACAGATACCCGGAGCCCACCATCATATCACTTGGATGATGTTTCATTAAATACCAGCCTTGGTGTCATAGTGCAGTATCTGATAAGGTGCATAGTCCTTTATCTAAAGCCCCTGTGGCCAGATGTTTTGGAATGCACAGGTTTTCAGGTTTTAGAAAGTACTGTGGTACACAGTTGGTGTTTACTTATGTAAGTAATATGGTGCCCATCGCATATGTGTACCATGGTATACATACAGGATTTAACATCCTCGGGGGAGCCTGAGACAGCACTCTGCAACCAAGCTCATATTATTGCCACACTGAAAAGTATGAATATTTACATAAAATGGGATAAGTAAAGATTGCAAGTAGTCTTATATCAGCTCAGGTCTGGTTGTGCTGCCAAATGAGATTGCCACAGATTTACACGAAAAAATTACCTTGTTTCAGAGCTTGATGGATTTGGTGACTGTGTGCCTAGGATTGTATCTAGAGGTGCAGGGAAAATGCCCTGAAATCTCCCCATGGGGAGAGGAGGTGCACTCAGGTGGCCTTTTCCCAGTCCAGAGGCTGCCCTGCCCCCTACTCTGTGAGCCATTCAGTTGTGAGGAGGGAAGTGTGCTGGCATTAACTCTGCGACCGGGGAAGGATGGCGGGAGGAGGCCTGTGGGGCTGGTGGTCAGGAGGTGGCCAAAGGGCAGTGCAACTTCTGAGCTGCTCCCGTCTGTGCAGGTGAAAGAGGAGAGTAGAGATAGTAGGTCTGTTCCCTACCTTCCAGGGAGACCTGGAGACCTGGCCCAGGACTGTGGGCATCCTGAGAGTGGCTCTGGCTTCCCCAGTGGGTCATGTTTGCCGCCCTCTTTCCCTGAGGGATCAGCAGTGAAGGGCTGAATGTGATAAGAGGGCCCAGGCATGGTTTGGAAGGGGACAGCGGACTGCAAAAGAGTGTCCTGTGGGAGAAGGCAGGCCACACGGGGGATGGCAGGGATGATGGCAGGCCTACAGGCGGCAGGCCCCCAAAAGGGCTGATGTCTGTAAGTGACTTGCCAGAGTAAGCTCTGGCAGGGCATGGAGTTGGGGAACAAAATTGGAGCGTCTGGCCAGGCCTGGGTGTTGAGTTTCTGTCCCTGCCCTTGCTGGGCTGGTTGGGAGCCTTTCCTGTGTGTGAAGGGTGCTGCCTTTCTGTGGAGCCTCGCCTCTAAGCACGGCCCATGTTTCTGTTGGCAGATCTGCCGCCGCCTTAATGGGGTCCGGTTCACCAGCTGCAAGAGCGCTAAGGACCGTACAGCCATGTCGGTGACACTGGAGCAGTGCCTGATCCTGCAACACGAGCATGGCATGGCCCCGCAGGTCTTCACCCAGGCCCTGGAGTGCATGCGCAGGTGAGTGCCGCAGCCAGGCCGCGCGCCCCGCCTGCCCCGGCCCGTGTAAACTGCAGATGAGCTGGTACCCTGCTCCTGCCCGCAGGGCCTACCCTGCATGAGCCCCTTGACTCCAGGCTTCACACTTGAGTTTGACAAACCCGTCAAACTATTGGCACTATCAAATTCAGACAGGGTTCTCTTGTAAGGTAAGGTGGGGGGTAACAGCTAGCAGGACTTTCTGAGCAGGACTGCCCAGAAAACTGGTAGACTGGTGGGCAAGCCACGGGTCAGGCAGCTAAACGGGAAGCTGGGAAGCAGCCATGACATGCAGTGCCCTGTTGGCCACCTGCTGGCCGTGGGTGTGACTTAGGGCCAGTGCTTTCTCAGCAGGCATCTGCTGTTGTCGTCGTGTATATATTGATATCTGTACATTTCCAAACTTGAGTGAAGCAACGCGTCTGCAGGTTGCATCGGTCTGCTCTGCTGCTTCTCTAGCAGTCGACACCATTTGCTCTTATGAGCAAAGTGTCAAATGAGTGTTTTATCATGAGAGCTGTCAGTGTGCTCTGGCGACCTCACCCTAATGATGTTCTGATTCTGAGGCAGCAGGCGTGTTTGCAGAATGAAACCCGGAACTAAAAGTGTCTACTGTTGATCGATGCCTTGTTTCAAGCACTGCTGGGCAGCCCCCTACCTCACATACCAAAAGAAAGGATAAGAAACCTGGTTTCCCGTCTCCTTCGATGTAGTCACCAATGCTGTTAAAGTCTCGTTTCCAACAGTCACTTCTACTAAATGTTCTGTATCATTTGTCCTCTCACCAAATTATTTAAAGTGTTCAATTCTCTTATCCTTTCTGTATGTTTCTGCCGTTTGACCTTCTCACAATACTGCACAAAAGCGATGCGTGAGCTCCTGCCTCTTGATAAGCGCATTTTGTAAAAATGGAATCGTTTTGTCCCGTTTTGTCTTTCCAAGTTCATCTCAACCTCTCCGTTAAAGCTCGCCATCCCTCTGCCCAGGCTCAGGGAAGCAATGGAGACTCAAAGACTGGTGCTCTGGGGCGCCTTTTTAAAATTTTAATTCCCTGGTCTGCTCCCCAGGAGCCTTGGTGCCATTCAGGCCTGATGTGCAGTGTGACCCTGGTGCTGAGGGACGGCAGCCACGCCTGTGCCCATTAGCTGCACGGTGGTGGGAGGGGACATTCTGGTGAGCTGCAGACCTCAGCCAGTGAAGAAAGGAGAACAAGGTGGACAGGGATCCCTGTGGTAGTGGCAGCAAGGAGCAGGATCAGGGCCAGTCAGGAGCTGGCACCCCAAGTTAGGCACACAGTCCATGCGGAGACCTCTACTCAGTTCTCGGGCTCTCGAACAAGTTCAACGGAAACAATTCATTCTGACCACCTCTGAACACAAAGACCTCAGGAGACCAGTGACAAAGTGGCCCCCTGGAGAGCCACAGTGCGATGGCAGGCCTGTCACTGAGCCCAGACCCGCAAGGGCCCCATCCGCCTGCCCCTAGCCCACTTGGGTTGTGTGCTCAGGACAGCCGTTACAGTTACAGCTGTTAGGATGTATAGTGCACAAAGCACTTTTTATAACTTTTACTCACATAAGGAATTGAAAATCCTTGTAGGAAAATTACAAAATACAGATAAGCCCCTACACTAGTTCCTCAGAACCCTCCCACAAAGAATCCCCCAGTTTCCTACTGTGAACAGGTAGCACTGCGGACATTTGGATACATACTGTCTAGATAAAGGACATTTGGATACATGCTGTCTAGATAAGAGACATGCGTACATGCCTATGGGCGTGAGTATGTACACATGGGCCAACCAGTCCCTGAATTACACAGAACAAAAACACCCACATGCACAAACAAGTGTAATTATATTTGCAAATAACAGTCTTGTGAGCATTTTTTAGGTTAATAAATGTAGACCTTATCACTTTTTTTTTCTTTTTTTTTTTTTTTTTGAGATGGAATCTTGCTCTGTCACCCAGGCTGGAGTGCAGTGGTGCAGTCTTGGCTCACTGCATCCTCCACCTCCAGAGTTTAAGCAATTCTCCTGCCCTTGCCTCCTGAGTAGCTGGGATTACAGATGCCCACCACCACACCTGGCTAATTTTTTGTATTTTTAGTAGAAACGGGGTTTCGCCATGTTGGCCGGGATGTTCTCAAACTCCTGACCTCAGGTGATCCGCCCACCTTGGCCTCCCATAGTGCTGGGATTACAGACGTGAGCCACCATGCCCAGCCGCATTTTACACACTATAATTTATCCAATTTGCTGTCATTGAATATTTAAGCTGTATATGGTTTTCCAGCATTTTAATCAAAGGTGCAGTGAATATCCTTATACATTCCCCTAGCCACATTGCCTTAGGTTAAAAAGTATACACCTTTGTAAGGCTTTTGAATAATTTTAGTACAGATCACCAAATGGTCCCCACAGTAGCCACTCTCCTGCCCAGTGTCCCAGAGTGCACAAGGCACTGCCCGTGCCGGGCACTGTCTTTCCTGTCACTCTTGTGAGGCTTCTGAAGCTGTAAGGGCTGTTGTTTCTCCACATTAGCAGTAAGGGCCCTGGGGCCTGGCAAAGGGAAGGCCCTTCCTCCTGTGGGAACAGGCAGCATTCCCTCCACCCTGCCCTCTTCCTTTCTAAACCCCACCCCTGCCTCCAATCATGGATGTCTTTTTTACTTGCTTATTTATTTGTTTTCTGAAATCTCTACAGGGAACATGTATCACTTTAATAGTTTTTAAAGAAGTTATAAAAACAAAACAAAGCTCAATCCTACTTTACCTGTGCCTGCCCCAGAATTCTCGCACCAGCTCTGGGGACATGGCTCACTGCCACCTTGAGCCAACCCTTGCAGGTCTGAGGCTCTTGTCACAGGCATTTGTTTTAAGGTGACTTCTGTTTTCGGTACGATCCCATGAGGGGAAGACATGTACTGTTCAGGCGGCTGCAAGCCGAGGTGGCTGGGTCACAAGCTAGCAGCTCTGGCTGCTGGGGTGCCGAGTACCTGCAGTTTAGCTGAGGGCCCCAGAAGGCAGCATAAACTTCCACCCTGCCCGTGGGTGCAGGAGGACATTTTGGTTCCTGGCTTTCTGGCTTGCATCTTATCAGACGGAAGAGTAGAGCATGCAGGTGGGGGTGGAGGGGGTGGGGGCCAAGCTGGCACCCAGGCTTTTCTCCTGGAGGCCCAGGGTGAACCATGGCCAGTGCTGTGCTGTAAATGTTCAACCACCAGCTCTCTTCCCAAAAGCCCTGATCTGTAATGTTTGCCATTTCTGTGGCATAAACGCTTCTACCAGGGCCCATTTCAAGCTCCCATGTGGCACCATTGAACATGGAGTTGGGAAGAGATTCACACATTTGGCCACTGGGGTGTTCCTGTCCCCAGTCCTGGGGCTGAACCCCTCGAAGTAGGCCTTCCTGAGTAGCCACAGGGCCCCACCAGCCTCTCCTGGCAGGGAATGTGGCAGTGGGTTGGTGCTCCGCAGCTTGGGAATTGTGCCCTCTCAGAATGGCACATTCCAGCAGGGCCATGGGGGCTTCGGGGCTCCTCTGGGAGAGCTGGGGAGGGCCCTGTGTGAAGAGGAACCCTGGGCCTCCTGCCTCCCCATCTCCAAGTGGAGCCTTCACAGGCTGCCTGCTGTGTCCTCAGGCCTCTGATTCTGTGTCACTGCTGCCACTTGGCAGACATAAATGTGCTTCCAGAGTCGTGTGGTTCTAGGTACCATCTCACCTCAGTGCGGTTCTTCTGTAGCACCAAGAGGGGGAAGAAGCCCCAAATTTCTAGTGTGGTATTGTTTGGATTCCACCCTTGGGGATGCTTTCAGAACCCTAACTTGCAAAGATGGAAACAGCAGTCGCTCATGCCTGCCACTGCTGAGCCTGGAACCCGAGGCGGGGCTGGTGGGGGCTCTGCGCTTGGTTGGTTGGTACCTGAGGTAAATGGTTTTTGTTTGCGTGGTTGATCAAGAGGCAGCTTTGGCCAAATCCTTTGTACCACCCCCTGCTCAGGCATCTGTGAGAAGGTCAAACCCCCAATGGTTCTTCATGTTCCGCTTGCTTCTCAGAAATCCCTGTCTGTGCAGCATGTGGGGGCATGGCCGGGCAGCATGGAGTTGTGCTTGGCCAGCCGAGAGAGTGAACATGGAAAACCATTCGTTCAACCTACATGTGTTTATTTTCAGTAGATTGCAGTATTTTTTCTTATTTTCACTTCTCTTTCTCTCCTTTTTTCCTGTAACTGTGCTGGTTTTGTTTTGGTCTTCCTCTCATACCCGTTTCTGCATTTCATCTTTTCTTTCTATTGTGACTTCATTTCATTTTTTTTTAACCTTATCTTTTGTTTCTCTTGTTTATCCCATCCTTTTTGATAAAATCCATCGCATGTGTCTTCTTTTTTTCTTTATTTTCTTTCCTTTCCTTTTTCCTTTTTCTTTCTCCCAAACTTTTTCCTTTTCACAGCATTGGAACACGGGAGGTAGTCACCCAGAAGAACTTGAGCGGCCTGGTGCCCATCCGAGACTTAAGGCTAGACCCCAGCCTCCTCTGTTCCATCCCTTTATTAGCTCTGAGCCCCAATTTACTGATTGTGTGGCTCTTTCTGAGCATAGCATACCTGGTGACCAAATTGCGTTGCAAATGAATATCATTATGAAAAATTAATAAGTCACAAGAAAAACAAAAGTGCCAGAACATGTCCAGCCACCGTGTACCTAACTGGACAGAAGGAATGTGTCAAACCGTGGTCTGCCAAGAAATATTTCATGCCTTACATTTTGACGTTTTGTTCTTCTGAACTGTAAATATCTGCCAAATTATTTCACCAAGAAGACTTGTTTGTTTAGCTCCTGTAGCATCTTCAGTGCTTGTAACATGTTCTTACGGTGCCCTGTCACTGCATCGTTTAGCTGGCCTGGAATTCCTTGTACCACGTCTCTACCTTCTGATGTACAACTATCTATCACCTGTACCTCTCATGTGCCCTGTTTCCAAGAGAAACGAGTTCTGTTTAAAGAGAATTTGTATATTTGATACTATTCTTTAAGTGTACTGCTAACCCTTCCTTTCCTTTTGACGACAAACGAAAAGAAAAAAACATGCTTTATAACTGGCTTATCTAGAAAAACCTATCTAATAGGACATGTACTTTCTGCTTTCATTTCAAAGCGTAGTCCCTGAATTACAGTAGCAAACAGTTTGCAGAATCCTACCATTTCCTTGCTTATGTTTATTATTTCCAATTAAGGATGACACAAAGCTGTGAATACAGTAGTACACTGTAGCAAGAGCCAGACACAGTCAGACACAGAAAGATCACCTACTGCATACGCCAGACACAGAAAGATCACCTACTGCATACGCCAGACACAGAAAGATCACCTACTGCATACGCCAGACACAGAAAGATCACCTACTGCATACGCCAGACACAGAAAGATCACCTACTGCATACGCCAGACACAGAAAGATCACCTACTGCATACGCCAGACACAGAAAGATCACCTACTGCATACGCCAAAGAAAGATCACCTACTGCATACGCCAGACACAGAAAGATCACCTGCTGCATACGCCAGACACAGAAAGATCACCTGCTGCATACGCCAGACACAGAAAGATCACCTGCTGCATACGCCAGACACAGAAAGATCACCTGCTGCATACGCCAGACAGAAAGATCACCTAGTGCATAAGTCAGACACAGAAAGATCACCTACTGCATACGCCAGACACAAATCACCTACTGCATACGCCAGACACAGAAAGATCACCTACTGCATACGCCAGACAGAAAGATAACCTACTGCATACGCCAGACACAGAAAGATCATCTACTGCATACGCCAGACAGAAAGATAACCTACTGCATAAGTCAGACAGAAAGATCACCTAGTGCATAAGTCAGACACAGAAAGATCACCTACTGCATAAGTCAAACAGAAAGATCGCCTACTGCATACACCAGACACAGAAAGATCACCTACTGCATAAGTCAAACAGAAAGATAACCTACTGCATACGCCAGACACAGAAAGATCACCTGCTGCACACACCAGACACAGATCACCTACTGCATACGCCAGACACAGAAAGATCACCTACTGCATATGCCAGACACAGAAAGATCACCTACTGCATACGCCAGACACAGAAAGATCACCTACTGCATGTGACTTTAGATTTACTCTTCACTATGTAAGGATCATTCAGCTGGTTCAAGGAATTAATGCATATAGTCACCAAAGGCTGTTAAAGTTACATACTTTTATTTATTTTAAAACAGTATTTTTCATTTAAAAAATGGTATCTTTAATTGCAGATTAAAGTTCCAACATCTTTTCTCTCTTACTAATCAAATATGATTGATAATGAAAAAAAATCAAAGAAAAAATGCCAAAAAAAAAAGTGATCCCTGACTTGTGGGCAGTTGCAGTGGATGGAGCTGTGAGAGCAGCAGGGCGCTCTGGTTTCTGCTGGTGCCCCCTCAGTCCTCACATGGCATTCCCTGCAGCGCGATGAAGTGTAACCTTAACACCCATGTGGGGCAGAGGATAATTGTCCACCTGTAAAAGTAACCAAATAGATCAGGAAAAACTCCCCACACCCTGTGCAGGACGGTCAGCAGCTTCTCTGTTTTCCAGTTCATATTATGTTGTGCCTCCACTTTCTATCTCCAGCTGGTTCCCCATACACTGTAGTTTATGAAGACGATTTTTTTTAACCAGGCCAGAAAAATGGGAATGAATTTAGAGAAGCTTGCTTTTCCAGAAACTTGACACCCATGCATGCCCAGAAACCCAGTCGACCACAAAAGGCAGCGAGCGACCTCTCTTCATTCTCTCTCCAGGACTCCCAGACCTTACCCCGGGCTTTTTCTCATTCAGTATCAGCTCAGAGTCTGGGTCCTAGGAATCATAGAAGCGGTTAGCAATGAATGGCAAATGCTAGACTCAACACTTTACATCCTAAAATGTAAGACCATCATGAGCACTGCAGGCTCCCTGGGGCAGGCATCACCTGTGTGTCACCCCTGTAAGTGAATCCACACTTCTCCAAGTGCAGTGTGTTCACTTGTCTCTTCTAAAATAAATGAGGTGGCTGTTGTGTTATAGCTCCTGGCGGCCTTCAGTAGGGAGTCTGAAGTCACCAAACGCCAGCTCATGGGTGGTGTAAGCTGTGGCAGCGTGACAATAGTCCCTGGGCAGTGTCCTGTCCAGCCTGTGATTATTTGAAAGGCATGTTTGCCACTTTACCTCTTTCACATTGAGGCGTGCACTTCAACTAAGACCATCTTGTTTGCTTTATTTGAAAGCAAGAGAGCAGAGTCCACAGCCTCATTCAGTTCCCATTACACAGCTTCCTGGTCCTGCTCCTGGTAACGTGGTTCCAATGCCTGTAGTGGTGACTCACGTGCACTCCCACCTCCACAGCAGGACTAGTGGCTAGGCAGAGCCCATGCACAGAGGAAGGCCCTCTGACTGCAGACAGCACCCCTCCCTCTCCCAGGGCTCAAGGATGCTTCTGTGGCACCCTCCAGGGACGCCTCCCAGGACCCTGCCCCATAGCACAGAGAAGCTGTGGCCAGGCCGAGGAGCCCCTCCCAGGGGGCCTCAAGGACACCACGGCCTGATCCTTGATTGTCACCACACCTTTCTGCCCATGTGGGCTTGGCCCGTGGGCTGAGAGAAATGAGACCAAAGGGAGCGAGATAAGGTTCTTTGTTTCTCTCCTCCAGGGTCTGGGTGAAAATCAGTATGCCGCCTGTGCACTTGGAGAGCTACCAAAAGGACACCATGAGATTAGCCTAGGTGGTGGGTTGGTTTTGGCTTTTTAAACTTAAAGTATTTGAGAAAAGAAACTCAGTTGCTCTCCCTTTATGCTGAATTTTAATGTCACTAAGGCCTTTTACTCATGAAATCAGGCCAAATACGTATGCAAAATCTTACTTGCTTTAGTGAGAAATAGGCAGGATGAAACAAAGATGGGGAGATGATTCAAGAAAGGGGTCATTGACATTTAGTGATGGTTTTTAGTTGCTTATACTGTAGTAGTGCTGAGGCATTGTTGATGTCAGCCAGCTCTAGGTGTTCAGATTAAATCAGCTTTCTGAAGTTAGGGAAACCACAATCAGGAGTGGTTCTCTTTGGATGGTCTTATAAAATTGTTGTATAAGTTTTTTCAACTAGTGTGACAGTCACTATTTACGCCTATGGCTTGATTCCAGCAGAGATTTTAACACAATGACCTGTTTTCCCTCCACAAAGTGACAGGAGTAGCAGCCACCCCATGCTCAGCCATAGAATCACTAAGATACTGATGCCTGCAGATGAGTTCTCAAGTGGAAGACCCCACTGGAACCGGAAAACTAGAGGATTCCCTAAAATTATCTGTCACTTGGGGTTTCCATTTTAATTTTCATTTCAAAAATGGATGCCCTTGAAAAGAAATAATTTATTGATATAATAAAAGTAATCATGGAGCTTTGAAATAATTAAGTCCCTCTTGCTAAAATCTAAGACCACCTCAACATGTACCATTGGTTCCTAAAAAGTATGCAGCCGATGTGATCAGTGGAGGTGTCCTGCCTTAGGGCAGCAGCTTGGCCTCTGCAGCAGGAAACCCCAGTTAGCACAGGCTGTCCTCGCCACCTCTGCATGCCTCGCCCCGGGCCCTCTTGCCAGCTCGTCCGCACAGGCAGGTGGTGGGATGACAGTGTCGGCATGTGGATCAGCCACATCAGCCGGATATTGCAAATTCAAACATCTGGGGGAAAGTAAATACAATTTGATTTGAAAACTACGTTGAAATGAAAGTATAATCTTTATTAGAATTTCACATCTGATGTGTTCAGCCAGCTAAACTAGGCATTAACTCCTTTAACATGTAAATAAAAGATAATGTCAAAGTTCACAAATTATTCTGCCTCGCTCCTCACGGCAGTTTAGCATTTACTAGTGACAGGTGGTTTTTAAGCAGTTTGTACATTTCTATATAAATGGAGAAGCCATATCTGAAGTAGTTCATTAATGTAAGAGTTTCCAAAGATTAAAGGAGATTAACTGTGTATAGGAACCTATAGCTTCTGCTTTAAGTGGAAGTACGTTTTTGATTACTGAATGAATGTTAGGCAAACATGATTGTTACTTACTCCAGGGGGCTTCCTGTGGCCTAGGTGTTCAGCTCAGATGACACACATCTAGCTGAGGCCTTGAGGCTCCGTGACAAGAAAGCATATCCAAGTTACCAAATTAGTTATAACAACCAGGTGGATACTTTTCTAAACTATCGGAGCTTAGCTTTTGAATAAAAATTACTGTCTTACCAAAAGTATTTTACATGTTCTTGATAATGAGACTGTCATTTTCACTTTAAAAGGCTTGAGCAATTGCCACTGATTTTTTTTTTAATGCGTGACATAATGGTCTTCATACAATTTGAATTTTTAAAAAAATCACTGTTTCTTGGTAACTGCAAATTTTACATCTCATAAGGGGAATTTTGTACTAAATTTGATAACTAGTTGATTTCACTGCTAGTCTTAGAACAGCATAAAACCATCAAGTTATACTGTGCTGTGGGAAGTCATTTATGTTTAAAATCGCTTTTGCTGGTTAGTTTTATGTCTACACCTGAACATTTCCCAGAGAACTCCCCGGACGCGCTCACTGAGTAGGTGAGGCCCCCTGGCTGCTCATCCTCCCATGCAGTGTTTGTTTTTGCCCCCTGGATTGCCATGGCAACCCTCCATCAGATGCAGCTGAGGATGACGCTGGTAGTGAGTTCTCTAGGGAAGGGCACCTGTGGGCTCTCACTGGCTCAGTGGCACCTGTGCAAGAGGGAACACATGGGGGCAGCCCACCTGTGGAAGGGTGGCTGGCTGCTACCAGAACTTGGTGAGATCCCTCCCTCATAACATTCCAGCCCTGATTGCCAGGCCGCTCTGCAGACAGTGCATGAACCCATTGGATTACCTGGCACCCAGAACAACTGTCCTCCAGGAGACAGCAGACCAGAACAGCCTTCCTAGCCAGCTGGCTTTGCTACATGTTGAATTCTGCAAAGGAAAGTCAGCATTTTGAATTTGATGTGATTACAGCTCTTGCTAATACAGAAAAGTCCAGCTCCTTACATCTCTGAAGTGCAGCTTTAGTAAGAGTAGTAATATTTCTTTTTCCACTTCATTTGCTATGTGAGGGAATCTTTGAACCACAAGTTATGATAGAACCCCAAAAGACATGAGCTACATGAAACCATTCACTTGGAAAAAGTTTGCTTCCACTTATATACAGTGCTGCTTTTAGGAACGCACAACTCACAGCCCCACGCAGCATGTGTCCATCTCTGTGCTTCTTAATTGCCTTGTTCAGAAACCTGCCATCTTACGTATGTATTTGTTGTAAATGAGTCCGGCACCCATTTAAATTAATCTTTTTTTTAATGTTATGAAAATGATCAGTTCATTTCATCTTAGTTTAAGTCTTTTCTTTTTTCCTTTTTTACTGCCGTCATTTCTTGTGCTTGTTTTTTCCCCAGTGAGGGTTGTCGAAGAGAAAATACAATGAAGAATGTTGGAAGTCGCAAATATGCATTTAATTCCCTGCAGCTGAAGGCTTTCCCCAAGCATTACAGGCCTCCCGAAGGGACTTACGGAAAAGTTGAAACGTGAACACACGGTTTCCTCTAATTAGCTGTTACATAATAAATGTGGGTACCCTCTAGTGTCATATATGAATTCTTCAAGAAGACCTGAAGGATTGGTTTTTATTTTTTGTGGTTTTTTAAAAAAAAACATTTCACTAAAGAGTCTCTGGAGCATGTTTTTTGTTTTTTGGGTTTTTTTCCCCATTGGAATCAATAGGAGGTAATGTTTGGCTCAATAGTGTGGATAGTAACAACTGCCTATTTAAATAGCCTTTGGCTGTAACTACACAGATCTCATCAATAGTTACCTACATGAATCAAGCTAGGTTTGTCTGAAATGCTAGAAGACTTTTTCAAATGCCTGCTTGCTCACTTATTTTTCTACAGAGTAACTCAAAAGTAACCATTGAATTACAATCCACTTTGTAAAAATCTGAATGTAAAACAGTAAATAATAAATTAAATAATTGGATCCTAGGCATACCAATAAATGTTATTTGGGGAAAGAAGCTAGCACTATCTCATGCAGTGAGAATAACGGGTTCTAGTGAATTATCCTATCTACACTACCACCTGAAGAAGTTGAAAGAAAGATTGATAAATCAACGGGAGATAAGACTTTATTAGAAGGTAACACCTGCAAGGTACCCCACATAGTTGGAGCCACTCTTTTTTCTGTCCCTTATGAGTTACAGAACAGGGAGTCTGCTGGAGACACAAAGCCAGCAGTAAGGTCCCTTTAGCCTGTCTCCTGTTCTCTGAAGCTCCCTGCCGAGGCTCCCTCACGCCGAGGACACATCTCCCCTTCTTCTCTAGATGTTAATGTAGGGCCTCAGATGTGGCATGTCAACACTCCCATGGGGAATTTATGACCATAGAGATAGTAGGAACCTAAATATTTTCAGAAAAAAAATTTTTTTTTGCAGGATTTCCAATTTATCTTTGAAAAGACAGTACAATCATGTTTGAATGTCTGATGAAAGTGTCTTATTTTTAGGTTTGCAATAATTGTTACTTATTCTCATTCTTATGTAAGATGACTATTGAGAAACAGTTGAAATTTATTCTCCTCAAATGAGATTTTGAAAGGGATTTATGGGCCATAAAACTTAGGAATTTCATAGAAAATTTTGTCTGGTCATCTTTTATAAGATGATGATGAGTCTTATCTGCACATAGCAGAGTTTGTTTCTTAGGAGTTTATATGTTTTATTGATTCTGTTTATGATGTTTACATGTTCTTGAAAAGGTTGTAAAAGAAATACATATGGCACATATTAATGATGCTGATCCTAATGATTTGTGAACCTCTTAGAAATTCTTATGTCTAAAAGTCTAGAGATTCTTCTGGTTCCTTTAGAAACATGTAACAAACTTGGGCCAGGGGTGCTGAGGCATGGGGAGGACTGCTTATTGGCAGGAACACAGAGGGGGTGGGCATCAGGTAGGGTGGAACTGGATGACCTTCCAGACCCCCTCCTACTCAGAAGTCAGCATGCAAGCAGCGCCTGCTGTCTCCCGATGCCTGCAGGGAGGAAAATGTCTGTGAAGGACACTTTAATGAAGGACGAAGCTCTGTGCTGCTCCCTCAAAGCTGAGTTCACCGTGGCAGGCAGGAGGCAGAGAAGCTCCTGCCTGCCAAACCCACTGCACAGGTGGCTGCTGCTGGTATCAGATTCTCCTTTTTAAGTGTCAATTTCTGTTCACAGACAGTTTGTTTTCAATATGGCTGATTTACCCTTTCACCTCTCCACCATCTCATTTAATTTGTAAATTTTTAGTTCCGTCTTTTCTCATTTTAACTTTTAAAAAATCTCCTTGCTTTTTAAAAATAAATATTACCCACATCGTTTTCAGATCTTTTTTGTCTGGAGAGCATTAAATATCTGCACTCATCAAAGGGAATATAGCAAATGTTGATCATCTGTCAGCAGTTTTGCATGTGACACCTTTATATGAATTATTTTCCCAATTTTTGCTCTATGTAATGGGTCACCATAAAACTGTAAGACTTGGCAAATGCTATAGAAAAGGTTCAGGTTTCAGTATTCTCTCTGAAGGCATCGTTCCTGGGCTTCCAGCAGCATCACACACTTCCAGTGCCTGCAGGGTGAGGGTGTGTTGCACAGAGGCAAGCAGCTCCTCTCTTCTGTAGGAGCTTTGAGTTTTCAGAGGTGCAGGGAAGGCAGTTTTACAGGTTACCGTAAAATAGAGGTTCCGTCCAGTGTTCCTTATAATGCCTCCCCATCTAAAAAGAAAAGAGATCTATGGAAAACTGGGAATGTAATGTGGATTCTGTCAGAGCTCCTACAGAGCACAGTTGCCTTTAGTTTCCTTTAAAGATGTAAAAATATTGTATAATACAGTTTTGTCCCTACACAATTGTATTTGCCAAGCTTAGTGCATTATGATACCTTTATTTATTTGTTTTGGGCAGTATTACTATATATATATAAACATACAGTTACTGTTTTATATATTCTTAGGTCATTCAAAGCCATGTATGCTGTAAATGTGCTAGTCTTTAGAATGACACATAATAAATAACTGACAAGATATTAAATGTGGTCTTGCCTGATTCATCCTATTAGGAGGACTAGTTCTATGTGACCAGCCTGTGACTGGACCATTGTTCTTGGGCATTGCGTTGAGTGCTCGGGTGCTGAATACATGTTTGTAAACATGGGACCATGGGAGACTTCCATTTTATAAGCTTGTTTCTGCCTAATTTGAAGCAGAGGGGCAACAGCGTTGAGGTTAAGAGCACGGACTTTGGGAACAGACAGACCAGGTCCCAATCCTGGTTCTGCCCCTGACTGGCTGGTGACTCTGAGCAAGTTGTTTGACCTCTCCAAGCCTCCGTTTCCTCATGTGCAAAGTGTGGACAACAACAGTACCTTCCTCATAAGGAACGTGCGACGCGCCTCAGAAGTACGTGTTCATAAATGGTAGCCATTGTTGTTACCTTCCCGTCTGTGAACATGGATCACATCATCTCTGTGGGTAGCCCAGTCCTCGTTGTATGACTTGTCAAAATGCAGTTCCACTTGTATTAATATTGACCCTGTTCATCGTCACCAGGACTGCATCTTGCACCACTGTGCCGTCTTCTAGGCACACATGACCCGTTATCTCCCTTGGAAAAATTCCTCTCACTGGAAATGTACAATTAAAGGATGATTGAAATGTTTAACTCTTGGAGTTTTTAGTATTACCAAACTCCTAGAAATTTAAGCTACCACCAAAAATAACATGTGCCTTTTCCCTTTATTCTCATCGATGGTAGCAGTGCACCTCGTTTCAGTGTCCTGATTCCTTGATTACTGTGAACACTGAACATCTTTTATACCTTTATGATATTTCTATGTTTGTGACTTCATTGGAATGTTGATCTATTTCATATAGATTGTTTTTAATATACAATGTATTAGCCCCTGTCATATGTTGCACACTTTTTAACCTATTTGTCAGCTGTCTTTTGGTCTGTGGTAGGAGTTATACAGTATTTTAAATGGTTTATGTAGTCACATATACCTGTCTTTCATTTTGATGCTTGTTCTGAAATGGAGTCCTGGCTTCACCATGGAAGGTGGGACATATGGGACAGCCATGTCCTTGTGGGCATGGTGGTGCGGCTGCGTGCCCACGACGAGGGGCTGGACTAAAGTGCTCACTGGCACCTTGCTTGGTGCATGGGCCATGCTCAGTTTAATATTATTAACAGTTTCTACCTTCACTCTCATGTCTCAGGATTATTTTTTCAGCATTTACCTGTTCTTATTTCTAGGATGTTTATGGTTTCAGTCCTACATTTAGATCAATCCATCTGGAATCATCTTGGTGTAAGTCCTGTGTTGTGCTTACAGTATGCAAAGTCAGAGGGAATCCCTCAAGGTCAGGCCTAATTTTGCTTCTCTTTAAAGTTAAGCCAAGAAGAAGACATGTCAGGACGCCCAGACATCAGCTACCGTGAACTTCTTCCTGCCCTCCCTCCGCATGCCATTCTGGTGCTGCGCTTCAGTTTCCTGTTGAGTCTCTGCTTAGTAGATGACTTGGCACAATCTGGCTGCCCAGATCTAGGGGAGTTGTCCCAGGGAGGCTTTGCGCTGGAGGAAGGTAAGAGGAGCTGGAGGTTGGAGCTTCCCGATTTGTGATTTTTCCAAGAACAGAAATGATTAGCCATGTGGGGAGGTTACTTCATTGTACATTGTTCTACTACGTAACCTCCCTCTATTCTTTACCAGCATCACACAGCAGGTTGGCACCATTTTTGAATAGAGGTTTCTCACAGTATCCTCAGCAGCATTGAGTGTTCCTAATGTTGTAGTAATGAGCAGTAGATCTCTCTCAGTGGGCAGTGTGACCTCTTTGGTCACTCTAAAGGGCTGCCAGCATTTCTCTTAAGGTGGGGGGAGAAGAGCTGTTCTGTGTATAGGGGTATTGGGAACACATGGACAGAAGGAACTGGCCTCACATGCCATCGTGTTCCTGGGATGGCTCTTCCAAGACCAGCACTTCCTCCTGGCAGGCAGGCCCTCACAGAACTCTGCATTTGGAGATGGACAAACTCTCTTCTTTTATCACTTTCTCCCCAAAATGTCCTCTTCTACCAGCCCCTCTTAAGAGCCGATTTTCTATAAGTTATAGTGAGGGCACTGCTCTGCTGTGCACAGAAGGAACCCCAGCCCAGAAGCACATGCGCCCTGTGGAACCTGCAGGGGTGGCAGTGATGACAGAAACAAGGGGGTCAAGGAAGATTGGAGAGGAGTGGGCAGCAGGAAACAGCTCAGCCTGCCTGACCTGGCCCCCGGCTGCCCATGAGGGCCTCCAGAGAGGGGCAGAGCTGGCTTATCGGGATCCATGATGGCTTTTACACTTTTAAAAGTGCCCTCTTCTCAGAGACCCTGGTTATTTCCAAAAGTAGGAAGTAATCAAATTTACAGTGGATAAAATCCAGTATTTGAAATCAGGAAGACAGAAAAAAAAGCAAAATAGCATCCTTTTCTGAGAGGTATATGCTGACCAAAAAGATCTTTCATTCCTGTGAACACCAAGCAGCGCGGCCTCTGGCAGAGAGAGCGCTGGGTTGTACAGATGGAAACGTGTTTAGCAGGCTGTCTGCTCCCAATAGTGGCCCTGGCCGCAACTGACCTCCTGATGCCTTGCTGACGCTAACTGTGGGTACCAACCAGCACCGTGGACATCGGCCCCAGGATCAGTCTATGATTTGTCTGGTGGCCAAATGATGACTTTTAAGTGGGAAAAGCTGGTGGGGGCTACACCGTGCTCTGCAGTGTAGTGGGATCCTTGAGCTGGCCTGCACAGGCACTCCCTCCCCTGCCAGGGGCCCCAGGGAGGCTTCTCCAGCCTGAGGCTGCACCCTCCATACGATTCCACCCCCCATCCTGTGCCAACAGTAGGCAAACGGAGAGTAGCTTGGTCTTGTTTTTATTAGCTGTTGCCCTCCAGGCTACGACAGGGTTCCCAGGGTGTAGCCTGAAAACACCCATACTCTAGATTCCCTCCACTGGACCCCTGTCTTTGCCATGATTTCTTCCTGCATCAGGCCCCTGTGGGCCTTGCAGGCCAGTCCAGGCAGGTCTTTCACACTGTTGTCCCACATAACAGAAAAAGCTGAGCAGACAGGGTAGGAAAACACACTTGCATCTCCATGGCTCCAAAGAGGATGCCTGTGTTAGATGGATGTAGACAGACATAGCACTTCACTGCTTCCTCCTCCTCGCCACCGGCCCTCCCGTGGTGTCTGTGGCCTGACTCGCTCCTGGTGGTCCTACGTCTCTGACCATCCCTCCTCACTCTCAAATTTGCTGTTGCCCACCACCTGCCGCTAATGGCGTGGTGTTCTCCTGGGTTCCCTTTCTCACTTAAGATGATCGTCCTGAAAAATCTTACACATTCCTGTTGAACAAATGGTCACTTATATGGTAGTGACTCCTAAATTTCTAGGTCCATCCCAGACTCTCCCCCAAGGTCCAGATTACCTATACATCTAAGCACCATGCCTGTCTTGCAGGCATCTCAAATACAGCATGCTCATGCCTCTCCTCCTCCAAGCTGGCTGAGTCTCCCTCTAATAGACGACCTTGGGGTCATTTTCTCCTCCACATCCCATCAATCAGCCACTGAACCTGTATCTCTTGAGAACCATCCCATAATTTCCACCCATGCACCCCCAGGCCTGGTCTGTATCAGTCCCGGTCTGTATCAGTCCCCTCGGATCTGGACCTCTCCTGAGCATCCTCACCCCTCCTGCAAGGCTAGTCTCAGGTCTGCCTTCCTCTATGGTGATTTCTCCCCACAAATGAAGTTGGCCCTTTCAAAAAAAGTTCCTCTCCTTCATTGTTGACTATGAAGATTCTTTCATGCATATCCTGTCCACTGTCAGTCCCCTCTGTATTCACAAGAGCAAGTGTAATGCCCGCTCTGAAGGAGCTAAAGTTTGGTGAATAAACACATGAACAAATGGTGGTTTTGTGGTGTTCAACTGAAATATTTCCTGTTTCAGCACTGGACCACGCTGTTTTTCTCACTACATAATCGGTTACGCTAAATGCATCATGAGCCAAATTCAAAAGGTCAAAGGAGAAGGCAAATGGCAGAGTGTGGTAAAGGGGAAAGTGAGAGGGTCTCTGAAAAAAGTCAGGCTAAAATTACAGGGGGTTCAGGCAATGTTATCTTGATCTGGATGGCCAGTTACATGACAGATTACTTTGTTCTTAACATACGAACATCCTATTCACTTTTTGGTATACTGGTTGTTTAACAGTAAAAATTAAATGTCTAAAACCCACCATTACTGAGAATGATGATTTCCAATTTCATCCATGTCCCTACAAAGGACATGAACTCATCATTTTTTATGGCTGCATAGTATCCCATGGTGTATATGCACCACATTTTCTTAATCCAGTCTATCATTGTTGGACATTTGGGTTGGTTCCAAGTCTTTGCTATTGTGAATAATGCCGCAATAAACATACATGTGCATGTGTCTTTATAGCAGCATGATTTATAGTCCTTTGGGTAGATACCCAGTAATGGGATGGCTGGGTCAAATGGTATTTCCAGTTCTAGATCCCTGAGGAATCGCCACACTGACTTCCACAATGGTTGAACTAGTTTACAGTCCCACCAACAGTGTAAAAGTGTTCCTATTTCTCCACATCCTCTCCAGCACCTGTTGTTTCCTGACTTTTTAATGATTGCCATTCTAACTGGTGTGAGATGTTATCTCATTGTGGTTTTGATTTGCATTTCTCTGATGGCCAGTGATGATGAGCATTTTTTCATGTTTTTTGGCTGCATAAATGTCTTCTTTTGAGAAGTGTCTGTTCATGTCCTTCGCCCACTTTTTGATGGGGTTGTTTTTTTCTTGTAAATTTGTTTGAGTTCATTGTAGATTCTGGATATTAGCCCTTTGTCAGATGAGTAGGTTGCGAAAATTTTCTCCCATTTTGTAGGTTGCCTGTTCACTCTGATGGTAGTTTCTTTTGCTGTGCAGAAGCTCTTTAGTTTAATTAGATCCCATTTGTCAATTTTGTCTTTTGTTGCCATTGCTTTTGGTGTTTTAGACATGAAGTCCTTGCCCATGCCTGTGTCCTGAATGGTAATGCCTAGGTTTTCTTCTAGGGTTTTTATGGTTTTAGGTCTAATGTTTAAGTCTTTAATCCATCTTGAATTGATTTTTGTGTAAGGTGTAAGGAAGGGATCCAGTTTCAGCTTTCTACATATGGCTAGCCAGTTTTCCCAGCACCATTTATTAAATAGGGAATCCTTTCCCCATTGCTTGTTTTTCTCAGGTTCATTCTCAGTAAACTATCGCAAGAACAAAAAACCAAACACCGCATATTCTCACTCATAGGTGGGAACTGAACAATGAGATCACATGGACACAGGAAGGGGAATATCACACTCTGGGGACTGTTGTGGGGTGAGGGGAGCGGGGAGGGATAGCATCGGGAGATATACCTAATGCTAGATGACGAGTTAGTGGGTGCAGTGCACCAGCATGGCACATGTATACATATGTAACTAACCTGCACAATGTGCACATGTACCCTAAAACTTAAAAAAATAGTCACCAACTACATTCAAACCATGAGAGGGTAGCTACAGATTTAAATTCTCTGAAGTAAAGTTGAATCATTATCTCTGTATTAAATAGGCTGACTTCTGAGTGATGAACCTTACTTCTTCCAAGGAGCTTTCCCACGTCCCTGCTACTACATAACAAGGTTTAATATGTCTTTTCTTAATTTTCCCATAGCACATTTTAATATTTTTATCAGGGATATGTAATAATACCATTCCATAATTAAAATAGAATATGAGATATAAAAGGTAAAACAATAATGATGGTGTAAGTATTATAGAAAACATAATATATGTACTATCTTTGAAAAATTTTAGAGCTGTAGTTTGCACGATAGAAAATATATATCAACATTTCATCACATCAGAAATATATGCAATGTTAGATCTATTACATTGTGACATTTTAGGGAAAAAAGAACTGGGATTTTACTTTTGTATTCCTATGATTGTGGCCAGATTTTGAATGATTAATATTTATAGAATTGAATTAAATGTATTTCTAAAAATTAAAAAAAAAAAAAACAACCCACCATTGTTGAACAATCTCCAAAGGAAATTAAGGAAACAGTTCTATGTACAGTAGCATCATAAAGAAAATACTCAGGAATAAACAACCAAAGAGGCAAAAGTCTTGTATATTGAAAACTACAAAATTTTGCTGCAAAGAAATTAAGAATGCCAAAAAATGGAAAGACATCTTGTGCACATGGATTGAAAGACCTAATATTGTTAAGATGACAGTACTATCAAAAGTGAGCTACAGATTCAATGTACCCCCCCCCCCATCAAATTCCCAACTGATTTTTTTGTGTGTGGAAATAGAAAAATCCATCCTAAGATTTACATCGAATCTCAAGGAACCCCAGGTAGCTAAAACAATCTTGAAAAAGAACAAAGCTGGAGGTCGCATACTTCCTGATTTCAAAGCTTATTATTACAGAGCTACAGTAATCAAAATAATGTGGCACTGGCATAAATATGTACAGACAGAAGTGCAGAATAGAATAGCATGCCCAGAAATAAACCCTGGCATATATGGTCAAATGATTTTCCACAGGATGCCAAGACCATTCAATGGGGAAAGACCATCTTTTCGACAAATGGTGTTGGGAAAACCAGCTGTCCTTAGGCAAAAAAGCTGGACACTCACACCATATACAAAAGTTAACTCAAAATAGATCAAAGACATAATTTAAAAGCTAAAACTCTAACTCCTAGAAGAAAACACAGGAGAAACTTCATTGGAGTCAGCGGTGACTTGGGTATGACACCAAAAGCACAGGCAACAAAAGTAAAAACAAACTAGACTACACCAAAATGCAAAACCCCTGTGCATTTAAAAAAAAAAAAAAAAAGGCAGCCTACAGAATGGGAGAAAATATTTGCAAATCATGCATCTGATAAGAGGTTAACATCTAGAATATACAAGGAACTTCAACAACAAAAGAGCAAACAACCTATTTTTTTAATACCCATCTACCACCTTAACCATTTTAAGGGATTTAACCCATTTGAATGATGTCACTCATTCAAAATGACTTGAGACATCTCTCCAAAGAGATATACAAATGGCCAACAAGTATATGAAATTATGTTCACCACTAATCATTAGGAAGATGCAAATTAAAACCACACTGAGATACTTCACACCTATTAGGATGGCCACTATTTAAAAAAAAATAAAAAATAACAAGTATAGGCAAGAATGTGGAAAAGTTGAAATCCTTGTGTGCTGTTACTGTAGACTAGTATGGCTGCTGTGGAAAACAGTACGGCTGATCCTGAAAAAATTAGAATAACTGTGTGCTCCAGCAATTCCACTTATGGGTATATACCCACAAGAACTGAAAGCAGGGTCACAGAGGTATCTGTATACCCATATTCACAGCAGCATTATTCACAGTTACCCAAAGGCACAAGCAACCCAAGTGTCCACTGACAGATGATAGGTAAACAAAATGTGCTATATACATACAACTGAATATTATTTGGCCTTAAAAAAGGAAGGAAATTTTGATACATACTACAACATGGATGAACCTTGAGAACATATGCTAAGTGAAATATGCCAGTCAAAGACAAATGTGGTATGATTCCACACGAGGCACTTACTGTAGACATAAAGTAGAATGGTGACTGTCAAGGTGGAGAGTTGGAGGGGTGGTGGGGGTGAAGGGGAGTTCTGGAGATTGGTTGCATAATTGTGAGTGCACTCAACACTGTTGAACTGTACACTTAAAAATGGTTAAGATAGTAAATTTTATATGTATCTTACAATTAAAATTTTAAAAATATATTACAAATAAAAGCCTGAAAAATTATTTTTAAAATGAATCAGACTCACATGTAAGAGGTAAAAATGTAAAACTCTTAAATGAAGATAAAACAATAAATTTCCATTAAGCTTAGATTAGGCAATGGTTTCTTAGATACACCAAAAGAAAAAAATAAATTATAATTCACCAAAATTAGAAATTATACTTCAAAGGATACCATCAAGAAAGTGAAGAGACAAACCACAAATTGGGAGAATCTGTGAATCACTTATCTTTAGGTGACTTGTATCTACAACATACAAAAAACTGTTACAACAATAAAAAGAACCGAACTGAAAACTGGACTAAGGACTTGAATAGACATTTCTCTAAAGACATACAGATGGCCAATAAGCACGTGAAAACATGCTCAGACATCATTAGTCGTTCATTAGAGAAATGAAAGTCAAAATCTCAAGTAGATACCATTTCATACCCAGTAGAATGGCTGTAATCAAACATGAATTATAACTGCTGGTGATGTGGAGAAACTGGAACCCTCAAAGATTGTTGGTGGAAATGTAAAATGGTACAGGTACTGTGGAAAATTTTGGCAGTTCATCAAAATGTTAGTTGGGCCAGGAACAGTGGCCCACGCCTGTAATCCCAGCACTTTGGGAGGCCGAGGTGGGAGGATCACCTGAGCTCAAGAGTTTGAGACCAGCCTGGGCAACATGGGGAGACCCTGTCTCCACAAAAATACAAAAAAAATTAGCTGGGCATGGTGTCACGTGACTGTGGTCCCAGCTACTCAGGAGGCTGAGTTAGGAGGAGCCTGGGTGAGGCTGCAGTGAGCTGTAATCATGCCACTGCACTCTGGGCAACAGCAGAGACCCTGTCTCAAAAAAAAAAAAAAAAAAAAAGTTGGAATTATATGACCCTGTAATTCCACTCTTACAGAAACATATGTCCATGCAAAATTTGTTCACTATTGTTCATAGCATTAGTCATAATAGCCCAAATGTGTAAACAAACCAGTCTGCCAACTGATGAATGGATAAATAAAATGTGGTGCATCTATACTATGGAATATTATTCACAAAAGGTAATGAAGTACAGATAGATTCTACATGTGGATGAGCCTTGAAAACATTATGGTAAAAGTGAAAGAAGCCAGTCACAAAAGGCTACATGTTATATAAAAAGTGTCTTAGTGGTTTTTAGAGGCTGAGGGAGAAGGGAAGTGACTGCTAATGGGTACAGGTTGCTCTTTGTAGTGATGCAAATGTTCTGGAATTAGTGGTGATGGTTGCACAACTCTGTAGATATAATAAAAAACACTGAATTGGTAAGTTTCAGGGTGAATTTTACGGTATGTGTATTTCTCCAAATAAAGCTCAATAAAGCTATTACTCAACAAAGATGACAGGGCTTTATAATATACATTTTAGAGTTGTTTACTTTTATTAATAAAAAGTTAGATCACTTATATATATATACATTGAAAAAAACTATTATTGTCCCTTTCCTGGTGAAAAGGAGTATACACAACAGACCTTTGTGATATTCTGCAACAATGACCCATATTGCTGTGGAATTCTCACTTTTTAGTAGAACCTTTAAAAACTCAAGTGAGCTGTACAACGCCCCGATTGCTTTAACTCCAGTGAACCACGGAGGTATAAAGACGCTAGAGTTCTTTGTAATTCTTCAGTGCCAAAAATAAAGTTGGAAACTTGAATTCCTGTTTAACTCTACTGTATTAAGTGATCAGAATAAAATTACTGTAAGGCTAATCTTCAACCACTTCATGGTTTTCATTCTTGCTTTCTATAGTGAACATCTGTTGTTTCCACTTGCTCTAAACCCCTTTCCTTTTGGGATTCAGCCCACTACTCATCCATGTGATTCTGACAGGAGTTAGCAATGACAGTGCAGATAGCCCAGGCCTGGCCAAGATCACAGGCCCCCATCCCCTCTTCCACAGGGACTGGTCCAATGCAAGGGCAGGTGATCCTGGGAAGACCAGAGTCCTTTTATAGATTTGATTTGTGGACCCTGAAAAAGGAAGTTCTCTCTCTCCCTTTTGAATCATGGATAATAAGGATGTGGACTTGGAGCTGACACTGGCCCATTATGTAGAGCGGGCCAGACTGAAAATGAAACCAGGAAACAAAAACAGTCCGAAGATGATGGTAAAGAGCCTGGGCAACACAATCTGGGGCCTAGCATCAGCTATGCCTGTGGACGCTATTAAAGTGCTGAGGTTATTACTTCAGTGAATCAGAGCACAAATGAAGTATTTCTTCTCTAAGGAATCAAACACAATTCATTTTAGAACTAGACAGGAAAAGACTGAACTAAAGAAAAAGTTTTATCCTAAACTTTCCCAACAGACACCTTCTGGATAGGCTGCATGTTATCGACTGTGTCAGTCACATCAGTGGCCTGTACAAATTGGGTAATTCAATTGAAGAGTCAAGTTTGCAAATAACAGTCTTTCCATTTTCTGTGCTTTAGAACAATTCTCAAAACACATTTATTATGCTCCCAACCCATACCTGTTCAATTAGGTTTTTCTTCTAAAAATAACTTGGATCAAGAGAATCATTTACTTTATACATATTCGAAAACAACTCATCCACTTTCTTCAGTGTTCCACGGAGGGGAAATCTGGTCCAACCAAACAGATGTAGTAAAAAGTATGTTTCCTGTTTTGGCTTCTTTGTGTTAATGACCAGGGAAAATATTTGTTGTTTTCCATGTTGGCTTCAACATAATGCATCAATATCCTTTTCTTCCTCTGAATCTTGCCCTGTTATCCAACTGAAAATAAATATACAATTAAATCAAATTTGGTACAATATAATTAAACACCCCTTACTTTGGTAAGGGTATCACCGCATGAGAGAAATAAACCAGTTATTAGCAAAATCAAAAAGGTGATGACATCAGAACTACCAAGAAAAACCACAGTAACAAAGATGGCATTGGCAGGGCACAGTGGCCCACGCCTGTAATCCCAGCACTTTGGGATGATGAGGTGGGCGGATCACAAGGTCAAGAGTTTGAGAGCAGCCTGGCCAACGTGGTGAAACCCCATCTCTACTAAAAAATACAAAAATTAGCTGGGTGTGGTGGCATGCATCTGTAATCCCAGCTACTCAGGAGGCTGAGGTGGGAGAATTGCTCGAACCTGGGAGGTGGAGGTTGCAGTGAGCCAAGATCGCACCACTGCACTCCAGCCTGGGCAATAAATAAATAAATAAATAAATAGATAAGAAAGATGGCATTAAAAATAGAAGTTCCGCTTAAGGGCAATCAAGAATCCAAATTACATTTAACTTTTTATTTGGACTATACTCAATATACATTCTTCTTCTAAAAAACTTAACTTTCTAGGTTTAGGTTAATATTCAAATATATTTGAAATCTTTAAATTCCAACTGATGAGCCCTGAAAAATGTTAAGTAACACATTACTTTGGGATTAAAAATCCTTCAGGTGAATTACCACCTCACAAACTGGCAGCACGTTCTTTGACTGAAGCCTTACAGTGCAGTCATTTCTTAAGGGTAGTAGGTAGAGCAGAGGGTTCTAAAGTCAGTTTGTAAGGCAAACTTGCATAGTCAATGTCACTCCCCAAAAATTCTATATTGGGGGTCCCTAACCTCCAGGCCATAGACCTGTACCAGTCCATGGCCTGGCAGGAAGCAGGCCACACAGGTGGTCAGCAGCAGGAGAGGGAGTGTTAGGGCCTGAGCTCCACCTCCTGTCAGATCAGGGGCATTACATTCAGATCAGCAGCATTAGAGTCTCAGGAGCATGAACCCTACTGTGAACTGCACATTCAAGGGATCTAGGTGGTACGTTCCTTATGAGAATCTAATGCCTGATGACCTGAAGTGGAACAGTTTCATCCCAAAACCATCCCCTGCCCCCTTCCCCGTCCGTGGAAAGATTGTCTTCTTCCACGGAATTGGTCCCTGGTGCCAAAAATGTTGCAGACCACTATTCTATAGGAAGGAATTATTTTAGAGACAGACCCTGCCAGTTAGTCCAACAAAGTGTGGACAGACAGCCATTTATTCACTGAGCACTAGGTAAAGTAGCTAAAGCCATACTTTTAAAAAAAAATTTTAAAACACAGGAATCAGGATGGTGAACTGCTCATACTATGAGAGAACAGCAGATTCAAACTTCCCATCTCACCTTCAATACGATGCACACTCACTTTAATAGCATACAAAATTACCCACACAATTTAAATTTTTATATTTCTGGGTTTTTTGCCAAGCATGTATAACAAGTTGCATTAACAGCGATATGACTCTACTCATTTTGGAGGACTAACAGTAAAACATGGTCTTGGAGAAAGATTATAAAAAGGTCCCTAAGCTGGTCGGGTGTAATGGCTCATGCCTGTAATCCCAGCACTCTGGGAGGGAGAGGTGGGTGGATTAGGAGTTTGAGACCAGCCTGGCCAACATGGCGAAACCCCATCTCTACTAAAAATATAAAACTTAGCTGGGCATGGTGGCAACTGCCAGTAGTCCCAGCTACTCGGGAGGCTGAAGCACGAGAATCACTTGAACCCAGGACGCAGAGGTTGCAGCGAGCCAAGATCGCACCACTGCACTCCAGCCTGGGCAACAGAGCGAGACTCCATCTCAAAAAAAAAAAAAAAAAAGGGTCCCTAAGGTGCTCTTCTCAGTGTCAAAGTATATGTGAAACTCTGCCTTGTACTGATATTTAGAAATGGTAAGAACATTTTACTTTTTATGTAAGATTGTTAAAAATTTCTGCTGAAAGTAGATAAATTGTAAAAATAAAAAAAATCTGACTTCGTTCTTTGGAGATCGAAGACAGCTTTAGGTAGAGAATTTCAGAGGGTTTACTGCACACGCTTTGAAATTCTTGACAAAGTTAAAGGTTTGCATTTTACATGGGAAACAAATCTATGTGAGAGAAGGCAAGAAAATCCTCCTCTCTTCACACTGAATGACAGGAAAAGATGTCACTTAAGAAAGTAAACAGAGCAGGGCCAAATTTAATCTAACTTTACACCCTCCCTGGATCTGATTAGCTGGCAAACATGCTCCAAGTTCTTTGTTTACAACCACTTGCAGGTCGTAAGTATCAGTACCCTCCATTTCTTTTGTTAACAAAAAGGAAGGGATTTGCAGTGTAGTTCCTAAGCAAACAAAAGCATGCTCAAGGCCAGGTGTGGTGGCTCACTCCTGTAATCCCAGCACTTTGGGAAGCCGAGGCAGGCAGATCACCTGAGGTCAGGAGTTCAAGACCAGCCTGGCCAACGTGGTGAAATCCCATCTCTACTAAAAAAATACAAAAATTAGCTGGGCACAGTGGCAGGCGCCTGTAATCCCAGCTACTCAGGAGGCTGAGGCAGGAGAATCTCTTGAACCCAGGAGGCAGAGGTTGCAGTGATCCGAGATTGCGCCACTGCACTCCAGCCTGGTGACAAAGTGATACTCCGTCTCAAAAAAAACACACAAAACAAAAAACAAAAAAAAAACATCCTCAAGTCCAAGTGCTTTCTTCCTTTAATGGGATGCTCATATTTTTGGTTTTATACATTTCTCCAAGAAAAGGGTCTGTTTCCATTCCAAAGATCTCCATACATCTTCCAAATCAAAGAATGTTAGAATGAACCCCAGAGATTTGTAATCTCTTTTTAGGCCCTTTTTCTACAATCCATCCCTCCAAAATTCAAACACAGATACTGACATTTTCTCTTAGTCACATAAGGCACAAATGTATACACCTTAGAGCTCCACATTATATGTTTGTATACAATTGCCAACTGATCTGAACTCGAGTGGCCAACATCAACTTTTACCCGTATATACCTGCCGAGACTTCATTCTCACACTTTCAGAAATGCATGAAGTTCAGCAGCTGTAGTTAGCACGGTGACAGAAGAACATAACAATGAGCTGTGGGTTTTTATGAACGCTACCTAACATTAACTCACTGGAGGAAGAAATATTATCTATGTAATTTTTTCCAAACCATATCACTGCAACTTACCTATAACTATTAAGTCATTCATATATTTAACCTCCCTATAGCTAATTTTTAGCATAGGCTTTTAAAAATCTTTAACCACTTACCACTGATCTTTTACACTCAAAAAATGCGTACTTCAAAGAGTTGCAGTATCCTTCCTTCAAACACTGCCGAGGTGATTTTCCTTCCTATGACAGACACATAAAACAATATAAACACCTTGGAAATTTTCTCACAAAGTACAAAATAATTGTCCTTCTGAAAATAGTCCTTTTTAAAAGTGTTAAAAGAGGAAAATAGAAAGTTATGTAGGAAATAGTTCTTAATTCATTTGGGCTATTGGTGCCTAAAGAATGAAAAAAAAATTGTAAAGTAACTTGGGAACTTTAAGGACACTGTTGAATTCTTGAAAACACTGGTTTCTATCGGATACTTTTCCTTAAACTGTTTATATAAAAATCTAGAAAGGGATATCTTCATTTCCTTATGGGTGAAATGTGTGAACTGGGTACCCTAAAATCAGAATATTTTTAGTGTTGGCACGAAACACTTCACAAAGATATTAACAAGGCAGGCTGGAATACTACTTAAATAGAAACATGTGGCCCATTCATGCACCAGGAAAAATGTAACCCAAAGCTCATCTGCTCTGCATAATCAGGGATTTTCCCTCAAGCAGATTTTGACTCTACAGCCGCATCACTGCAGCCACTCCCCAGAACCTTTATGTTGCAAGTGCCAGGCAAGCTCTGCTAGTTTTTCCTATGAAAAGCTACAGGGTACTATGTCTGTGGTATTCCTGTTCCCCAGGAATCTTGGCCACCTTCCAGTCTGTATGTCTGCCTGGGTCCTAGATATCAAATGTCATCTACCTCAGTGACTCTCAAAAGTGGATAAGAGTAGCAGGTTTCCTTCCTCTCCAAACTCTGCAATTCTGCTGGTGGGATGTGCTGCCCACATGAACGACGTGGAGGCAGACAAAAGAAGACTAACCATATAAAAGGTTATAACTATAGTTTATAAGCTGATGCCTCTTCAAATTGTATCTAAGATGCTACCTTTTTCAAAAGCTTTCAACCTATATTGTCAACTGCCTGGGGTAAAGATCCATCTGGATACACTAAAGCTAAGAGACAGGCATTCGTTATCCACTCCACCCCAAATAACAGACTGCTAGCTGTCTGCTCTTCCTTTTTATCCAGCATATGGCTGGGTGAGATCTCCTAGACACCCTTGCATCTAGCTGTGGTCCTGTGACTAAGTTCTAGCCACTGGAATGTGTGGGAAACAGGTGTAGAACTTCTGGGTTGGTCCTTAAAGAGGCTTGCCCCTTTCCTCACTTCACTCCATAAGGTTGCCGGGCCTGATGATGTGGAAGCAAACCAGTCTTGGACCATGAATATGAGAGTAACACCCTACTTGCTATATTTTCCTATTTTCACAGCACAGAGTCACAAGATCAACAGTGTCTGTGTTCATGGAAGATTGAGGGAAATGACCAGGCCCTGATTATAGGCACAAGGACAAAAGAGAAAGTTCTCTATCTTGTTTAAGCCACTATTATTCTGGGTCTCTGTAACATGCACTTGAATCTATATTCTAACTAATACACTCCCAAGCTTTTTTGCCTTCTGAGGTCAAGATCAGTCAGTGCTCTCAAACATGGCTGTGCCCAAGAACCAACCTAGGAAAGAAACTTTTAACTTATTGGGGGTAGGGTGAGGGCAGCAGTGGAATCTGTACTTTTAAAAAGCCACACCACTTCTAGGTGATTCTGATGAAGAGTCAGTGGATCTGGAAGCTGTTAGTGGAGACAAAGAAGATACCCTATGATGAGTGAAGTTCCTCTGGCAGAGTTTCATTGTCCTGATCATCCAGGAGTCATTAAATCCTAAGAAGTCTCTTCAAGAGATGCCTTTTGAATCTGCTTTTTCCCTGCTTTCCTCCAGCCCCACTGGAATTTACATCCTTACCATTACCCTGAGTTTCTCTGAGGCCCTCTAACTCCTTGACAATCTCCCAAAGCAGCACCTAGAACTAAATACATGTTTATGTTGAATTCCTCCCTAGAGCGAGGTGCTGCAGGTTTCAGGTGGGTTAAAGACTGGCAAGAAGAGACTACAGCACCAACCTGCCATAGGATCAGATTAACCTTTTTATTCAAGAACTTAAGAAATCAAAAATTTCCATCATAATTAAGGTTGCCACACAGAGCAAGCACAGACCTCAGCAGAGCTTTCCTTGGTCTTTCAGAGTCCCCAGTGAGGAGCAGTGGGCAGTAGCTGCCAGCAGATTGTAGGAGATTGTTCTGGACCTGCAAACCTCCTCACTATTGCCCTTTTACAATCCAGCTGAAGTCAGCATTCAGAATGAATTTAACACAAACTGTATACGAACTTCCATCTAAAGAACTGCTTATAAGCATCACGTTTTCTGGCTGACCAAACTGAGCATTGGTAAGGCCACATATTCAATGGCGGGAAAAGCAAAGTCTGTACCAGCTGTCCCAACCATAATCTCTGCCTACAGCATTCTAGCCAAACAGCTCCGCTTTCTATACTGGAGAGACCATGTTCCATTCATCAGTATTTGTTCCCTGAACTGGAGCCTGGCACTCCATACATGTTTGCTGTATCAACCGCTGCAGAAAGCCAGCTTGGAATTCTCTGTGCTGCTGCTATTGTCCTCCACTTGGAGTTTCTTTCCTCAGTCCTACTCAGTGTACTTTCTTCCCTTGACTACTCATCAACATGGCCTTCCGATGCTGAACGTCTGGATAAAATCCAGTCTCCTCACTCTGACACACATACAGGCCTTCACACCTGGCTGCAACCTTCCCCTCAGGCCTTCTGTCGCATTCCCCTATGGCAGGACACTAGCTCCTCTGCGCCCTCCCACATCTCCCTGCCTCTGCACTTGCTGTTCTTTCAGATTTTCCCCACAACCACAACAGTTCCCACTCCTTTACTTGATAAACTACTACTCAACTTTTAAGACTCAGCTCAAATGTCATCTCAGAAGATTCCAAATTCTGAAGCAAAATCAGACGCTCTCCCTTGGGCTAATGCATTTTTCTCCTCAAGATCTAGTCATTAAACACATGTTTAATAAATGCTTACAGTCTTATGGCAGGAATTTAGACCCTTAGATGTCTATTTCTCCCATGACACCAAGCTTACATGGGTAGTGACTGTTACTGATTCATCTTCGTTATCACCAGTGTCAGGTACCATGCCTGCCACTTAAGAAGCATTTACCAGGAGCTGGCTGAACGGCAGCACCAGTGAGTAAGGGGCAGAGGGGACATAGCCCTGGACAGGGGAGCCTGAAAACAACGGTACTTCAGTTTCCTCATTTATATAAGGAAGTTGGGCGAGATAATCTCTTAAATTTATAATAACTCAAGTTTTACTAGACATTGGGAGGCGAGAATGGCTGACTGCTAAAATCAGTGAACCAAACAAATTGTGACTCGGTAGAAACACTGATACAGTCTTACAGTGGATGTCCATTTGGGGGTAATCTTTTCTCTGAAATAACAGCAACTTTCTGAAACTACATCCCCCAATGCAAAGACAATTGCACACAATTGAATGCCCTCTCGTCGGGCCTCTGCAATTGGAAAAGGCACTTGTGCTTTACTTGAGCTCTAATCCAGAACTCAGGTCCACTGTGAACCTCACTACATGTTTCAGTGCATTCCAAGAGGGTGCTGAGGAGACCCGTGTCTGTAGCCGGGGAGTGAAGGAAGAGTGTAGGGGAAGCAAGATACGAAATCGTGAAAATATGGAGTTGCCTTATTTTTACAACTTAACATCCAAGAATGCAGAGAACTGTAACTCAGAAACAAATTCACATCAACACAAGTCAAACTGAGCACACACTGTCACAACTGAACAGGCAGGAGACACTACTGGCCAGGGCAGTGTACCAGGTTTACGCAACTCTCTGGAATCATTAATTCTACAGATTATCATTTCTAGGCAGGCAAGAAACCTGGCTTATTCTCCTTTATGTCTCCAGAGCCTAGTAGAGTGCTAGCATTCAATAAACGCTTCGTGAACTGAAATGGGTTAACCTTTACAAAAACCCGACAGGGTGCGTTTATCGTTATCTCCGATTTAACCCCACAGGGAACTGGGGCTCCGACAGCTCAGTGGATCTGCGCACGTTCAGTGAGCCCGAGCTGTGACCTACGCCCGGGATGGTTAACTCCAACCGCCGCCGCGGGCGACCCGCTGCCCTCCGCCGAGCCAGGCCTGCCTGGGACAGGGGTCGTCACCACCGGGAGCGCCCGGCCGCGCTACCTGGACCACACAGTCCGACTGCAGCAGACACGCGCCCAGGTCCTCCTTCAGGCCCGCGCACGCGCCGCCCTGCGGCTTGTCCTCATAATACTTAGGCATGACGGCGCTTCCCCTCCGCTGCGGACTCGACTTTCTCCCACCGCAACACTTGCAACCGGGTCGGGAGCGAGCGAGGCCCCAGTCTCAGGGGACCGGAAGCCAGCGGCAACAACTTCCGGCGGGCCGCGGCGGTAGGGCCGAGGACTACGGGGGCCGAGAGGTGGCGCGTCCGCGGCGGAAGTCGGTGCCCGTGACGCGGCGCGCCCCAAGGGCCGGCTGCGTTGCGGGAAGGGAAGCCCGCCCGGTGGCGGCTGGGCTCGGCTGCTGGGAGGAGGTGGTGGGCTGGTTCGGACGTGGGTCGAGGCTGTAGCAGGACTCCAGGTGAGGCCTGAGGACCACTCTGCCCTCCCGCGGCCCGGGCTCGCGCCGGGGGCCATTTAATCCCGACAGCTTGCGGCCTGACGTCGCTGCGGCCTGGCAGTGACCATGTCGGCGTCCGGCCCCTCGGCCGGCGATAGAGTTGCGGCTAAAATGAAAGGACGCCCAGTTACATTTGCATCGTAGATAAAGAAAGAGCATTTAGTATAAGCATGTCCGAAATGTTGCGTGGGATGTAGGCATACTAAAACCTTATTCGTGGCCTGTCTGAAATCCAAATGGAGCTGGGTATTCTGTGTTTTTATTTGCTAAATCTGGCAGCCGTACCCGCGGCCCCGGGCAGGGAGGGAGCAGCTGGGCTCGGCCAGACCCTGCTGGCGTCTGGGGGGCCTGCGAAGTGGAGGGGAGACGGGCAGCCGGGCAGTGGCCGGCGCTCCCCGGAGCTCGGACCGGTTGGACTGGACTCCGACGCTACCGCTCCCTCTGCTGAACTATTCCGGATGTAAAACACTAGGGATCGGAGTTTTTCTTGGTTTTTTAATCTCACTCTAGTGACCGAGAAGCTTGCTGGCAGTGCGCTGATGGATCTGTGGGAATAGGCCATTTATTTGACCTCTTCAGTAACACTGTTCTAACCGGCTGAAACTGCTTTCTTAGGCATTTTCTTAAAAGCTTGGTGGTTAAGAGCACGGAATTTCGAGTCAGATTTCCAATCTTGGCTCTATCACTATCCTCGGAGTCATGGGGCAGTCACATCATCCCTGTCTCTGTAATGGTAGCTGCCCCTGGATAAGTGTTATTAGGTGATTCAGAAGGGTGGGCTGTTGCCCTTGCCTGAGGTTGCAGTCTGCGGTTCCCAAGCCCCAAGCCCCGCCTCAGAACTAACTGCATTTGCTTTTGACTCCTGGCCTTTCTCTAGGGTTGGGAAGAACATGGAAAGTGACCTCCCTGCCAAATAACTCAGAAGAGGAGTGTCGGTAGCCAAAAGTTTCTTCAGAATACGTGTAAAAGAAATGTTTTTCTTCCATCTAGGAAGATGTTACCGAGTACTTCAGTGAATTCCTTAGTGCAGGGGAACGGAGTCTTGAATTCCAGGGATGCGGCAAGACACACAGCCGGAGCGAAACGCTACAAATATCTGAGAAGGCTTTTCCGCTTTCGGCAAATGGACTTTGAATTTGCTGCCTGGCAGATGCTCTACCTGTTCACATCCCCACAGAGAGTTTACAGAAATTTTCATTATCGAAAACAGACGAAGGACCAGTGGGCCAGAGATGACCCTGCTTTCTTGGTCCTGTTAAGTATCTGGCTCTGTGGTAAGTGTGTTTATCTGAGATAGAATTGAACGCTGAGTGTTTCTGATTAGATTTTTTGTTATAAATGTGTTGTGGGTCAGAATCTGGAAATATTGGAAACTATTTCTCCTTTTTACTGAAGCCTCAAAAAATCTCACAGGAAAGAAAGTTGTAGTCTTGGTTCTACAGGTCCCAAGCAGATGCCAGAGTAAACTGTTACCCTAGGACATTGAAAAGCAGGGGACAAGATTCACTCCATATCTTTTTAAGTACTTGAATCGGTACCCAAATGTCAGCTGACTGTGAATAGGAATATGAAACTGGAAATTGCATTTCACAGGCAAATCCACAGTGAGAATTGTAAAGGTATTGATGGGAACCTGAGAAACTGAAGTTCTCCAATTCCATAATGCAAGGGTCTCATTTACCTGTAGGGTGTTGAAGTGGGTAAGATATTGAAGTTTATAGGGTGTTTTGCACCTTAACTGGACTTAAACTATGTTAGTGCCTTCTCTACACTGGCGTTCTAAATACTGAGGCCACCGTGGTGAATCAGCCTGGCAAGGGCCCACCTCAGGAAACTTCAACTCTCTCAGTGGCCACGCTGTGTCCCAAGGTAGTGTTCACACATCTTGGGAGTTTTGTTTAAAGACCTGTCTCTCCCACTAGCCTGGGCATCTGGAGGGCAAGGGATGTGTCCTGTATTTCCAGAACCTAGCAGAGTCCCTAAATGAATCTTGTGAATCTTTCTTTCAGTGTCCACTATAGGATTTGGCTTTGTGCTGGACATGGGATTCTTTGAGACAATAAAGCTTCTCCTTTGGGTTGTACTCATAGATTGTGTAGGCGTTGGTCTTCTGATAGCAACTTTAATGTGGTAAGTACCATAACTTTGGTTTTTCAGATACTGCTGTAGCATCTCCATTTGTTTGCTTCAGAGGTACAATAGCAGCAGATGGAAATTGAAACCCAGGTAGAGTTACTAAATGATCAATTTTGACTGCCAAGATTATTACAATTTTCCCTCCTGTGTTGCCACCTATATCAGAAAATACTATAAAGGCTGGTTTATAATATTGTCAAATGTAGCAAATAATTGAAATAATTATGTTTTGAACCCAAAATATCTGAGATCGGTCTCAATTTAGAAAGTTTAGTTTGCCAAAGTTAAGGACATGCCTGTGACACAGCCTTAGGAGGTCCTGATGACATGTGCCCAAGGTGGTCGGGGCACAGCTTGCTCTTATACATTTTAGGGAGACTTGAGACATCAGTCAATATGTGTAAAATGTACATTGTTTTAATCCAGAAAGTGGGGAAAGGCAGGTTATAGTTAGATAAGAGACAAATGGTTGCATTCTTTTGAGTCTTTGATCTGCCTTTCACTGAATACACAATTTACTTGTGAGAGGCAGGTACAGGAATAGTCATTTATGCCTTAATCTGGCTCAGTGAGTCTGCATTTTTACATAAACAATGGGGCAGAGGAAGCAATCAGATAAACACTTGTCTCAGGTGAGTAGAAGGAGGACTTTCTGTCCCACACCTGTAAAGATAAGCTATCTTAGGAATAAAATAGGAGGCAAGTTTGCCTGACACAGTTACCAGCTTGACTTTTCCCTTTGGCTTAGTGATTTTGGGGTCCCGAGATTTATTTTCTGCATACTAACAAAATGCCTGGTTTTGCAAAAATATTACAGATTTAGCCAGTTCTGCTTAAGTTGTCTGGATGATAGCATGGTTTTCCGCATTTGTCAATAGAGACCACTTCTTGATATTCATTGTGTTTAAATCCATTTAGATCTAAAGGGTTATTTTGTGGAGTCTTACTTTGAATCTTTGCATTAAATGAAGTATACTTGAAAAAGAAGGATTTTTTTTTTAAACTTCTCATGCCTTCCTACTGAGAATAAAATTCTCTCTCTTTCTCTCATACACACACACCCTCCCCCCCGCCACCGCCACACACACACAGGCTTTATCAGAAGGGTTCTCAGTCTGACTTTGGTTGATTTAGCAACAGAAGTGTACTGAGGATAAATCTGGTGTTTGGTAAAGTCCTCCTGTGTGGTTGGCATGCTGGATGAAGGGCAGAGGATGTGGCTAGCGATCTCAGTAGAGGACCAGTGGTTGGGTAGACATGGTGATCATTGTGGAGAACATTTTAGTTGTAGAGAGACCTGGGTTCAAATGCCAACTTAGTTATCTGTGAAACTCTTAGTCCCAGTCTCTTCTTTTACAAAATTTAGTTAATTACCTATTCTGTCCAATTTTTGAGATAATTATGTTATGAAAATTACCTGACACAGTTAAGTGTTCAATATTTGGTAGTTACTAATATTTTAAGCAAAACTCTGCAACTATAACTTCTGATACCAGCCTTTTTTTTTTTTTCTTTGAGACGAAGTCCCACTCTGTCACCCAGGCTGGAGTGCAATGGTGCGATCTCAGCTCGCTGCAACCTCCGCCTCCCGGGTTCAAGCGAATCTCCTGCCTCAGCCTTCTGAGTAGCTGGGATTACAGGCACACACCACCACACTTGGCTAATTTTCATACTTTTAGTAGAGACAGGGTTTTGCCATTTGGCCAGGCTGGTCTCAAACTCCTGACCTCAGGTGATCCTCCCGCCTCAGCCTCCCAAAGTGCTGGGATTACAGGCGTGAGCCACCGCGCCCAGCCAATACCACCCTTTTATAGGCATAGTTCAGATATGCTAGTTCCATTCCAGACTACTGCAGTAAAGCAAATATCACAATAAACTGAGTCACACAGATGTGTTGGTTCCCAGTGCATATTAAAATCATATTTACACTGTACTGTCTTTTAAGTGTACAATAGCACTATGGCTCTAAAAAACAATGTACAGACTAATTTAAAATGCTTTATTGCTTAAAAATGCTGACACAGAGACATGAAGTGAGCATATGCTGCTGGAAAAATGGCACAGGCAGACTTGCTGGACACAGTTGCCACAAACCTTCAATATGTAAAAATTAAAAAACTACAGTTTCTGTGAAGCGCAGTACAGTGCAGTGTGGTAAAATGACATATGCCTGTATTTTCCTTTGTAACTTCTGACTAGTACAGCAGAGCTTTTGTATGTGCTAGTTAGCCAATAAATGCTGTCCACTGTTAATATAAAATTCTAAAATCTGGCCTAGAATTAATACTAATGTAAGTCATGTATTCATTACCAAGAAATTCATGAAAAACAAATGGTGTGTTTTAAAATTTCAATAAATAAGACTTTCAAAGGAATAGTTTCATTCATAACAAGCATTCTGCCCTGAATGCAGTAATTCTGGAGGCCACTGTCTTAGTCTGTTCTCAATGCTGCTATAAAGAAATATCTGAGACTGGGTAATTTATAAAGGAAAAAGGTTTAATTGACTCACAGTTCTGCATTGCTAGGGAGGCCTCAGGAAACTTATAATCATGGCAGAAGGCAAAGGAGAAGCAGGCACCTTCCTCACAGGGTGGCGGGATGGAGTGAGTACAAGTGGGGGAAATGCCAAATGCTTATAAAACCATCAGATCTTGTGAGACTCACTGACTATCACGAGAACAGCATGGGGGAAATTACGTCCATCTGGCCCCACCCTTGACACGTGGGGATTCTGGGGATTGCTGTTCAAGATGAGATTTTGGGGACACAGCCAAACAATATCAGGCACAGAAGGGGACCAAATCAGCCTGGAGTTTAGCACATTTCATGTGAGTCTGTATCATAGTTTGAATTAAATAGAAAGGGATTCAGTGTATTTTTGAGAACCTATGTTGTGTGAGGAACTAGAAAGAGAAATGACTACATGTAATGATGACCATCACAGAGGAGCTACAGAAGCCAGCATAAGGTGGTGGTTTGTGGAGATGGGGAATAGTTGACTCCTGGTGCTGGGAATTGCAAGTGCAATGGCATAGAGGTGTGAACAGCACACTAGGTCTGGGAGCATAGGGTGACACCGAGTCACTGGGGAAGAGATGTGACTAGAGAAATTGGCCTTCATGCCATTCAGGAAAAAAATTGGACTTTATCTCATAGACTGCATGTGTGGGTTGGGGGCAGAAGGAGGTGGGGAGCTTTGAGGCTTTAAAGTAAGGAAATAATGTCAAACTCACACTATCTTTTCCATGGCAGTGGAGGAGGCAAAAGTTGGAGTAGTGAGTGGGCAAGGCTGGATACACTTGCAGAGGTCTGTGTAGGAGTAGAGGAGGCCCAGATAGTATGGTGGTGATAGGAATAGAGAGGAGAGATGGATTCGAGAGCTTCCTGAGATAACAAGGTATGAGGGGGGATCAGGAAGAGGGAGTGGGTGGGAGGCTCCTTTGGGATGACCTGTAAGATTTTGGCTTAGATGACTGAGGAAGCAGCAGATGCAGATGAAGCAGCCCTTGCTGGCCTGTTGAGTTCAGGGAGCTTCCTGAAGAGTGAAAAGAAGGTCAGTAGACACTGAGGTTGATGACTCTAGACCTAGAGGCAAGAGTCTGGGCCATGATGAGCCTCTGACTGGCGTTAATATGGAGCTGGGAGGTGAAAACCACAGTGCCTTGGAGTGCTCTCGGAAGGCACATCTGTCTTCCAGAGGAAAGACTCTCACTGAGGCCAGAAGCTTGAAAAGCGCCCATTTGGGATAAGCAGGAGAATAGGGGCAGCAGAGAACGTCTACAGAAAGGGCGCTCTTGGGGAGCGAGCTACATACTGATTCCATAAAATTTGAATGGCACACATTCTTGGCTAAAAAGGAAACTGTCTTGGTAAGCTCTAGTTTGTTCAGTATTGTTTGGCATTTTCAGATAACGAAATGCAGGGACTGTTAACATTAGTATTGTACCTCTGTTTATTTTCCATTTTTATCCCCAGTGATGGAATAGCGTATTCTTAATTGTACCCTTGAGATGAAATGAAATAATACATTAAAAAATACATTGAATTTCCAATATATGTTTATAATACAAGTTTTGTTCTTTGAAGATCTTTTCTGTTACTTGGATATTTTACTTTTTATTCATCATTGAACTGAAAAACCAGTAGGCCATGTTGTAGAACAGTGACATACACTTGAATAATTGTTCTTATGGCTGGATGCGTCACTCTTCCTAACTGCTTCTTACTATTTCATCCTCCTTTTAATAGGGGGTTGACCCAGGTCTTGGGCCTTGGGCCTGTTCATTATCCACATTCATTTTTTTGTTGACATCATTCAGGCCCGTGGCTTTAAATATTAATATCATCTACACACTGATGAGTTTATATTTCCAGTTTGGACTTGTCTTCTAAACTCTAGACATTGTATACAACTTCTTACTCCATACTAGTTGGCATCTTCAACATAACAGGTCCAAATTCAAACTTCCGCACACTCCTTCCCACCTCAAAACCACTCTTCCCACAGCCAGCCCCACCTCAATTAAAGGCAGCTCCATCTTCCATTTGTTCAAGGCAGAAATCTCTCAGTCATCCATGAGTATTTTTTTCTCATACTCCAATAATGTCAGGAGCTCTACCTTCAGAGTATCGTGTGTGCCACATCTTAGCACCTCCACTGCCACCAGCCCCTCTGCTCATCTCTTCCTTGCAGTAGCCTTCTAACTGGTCTCTGCTGCCAGTCTTGTCTCTGGAGTCTGTTCTCAGATCTGCCACCAGGGAGGCTCTGTCAAGGCATTTACGTCAAATACTTTTCTCAGAACTCCACAGTGGCTTCTCACGTCACCAGGAATAAAAGCCAAAGATTGTAAAACGGCCACAGGCTTCGTAAGACATGGAGCCTGTGTGACTTGATGTTGGCCCCAACCCTGTTTCTTTTCTGACTTCATTTCTTGCTGCTTTTCTTTCAGACACTGGTCTTTTCACCATTCCTCAGGCCTGCCAGGCACCATCACTATCCTTGGGTCTTTACCCAAATGTTACTTTATGACCCTCATATGTACAATTGCATCTCAAGTTTGTATTCTCCACATTTCTCTGCTGCTTTCTCTCTTTCCATAATACCATCTGACATAGGTGTATCATTGTCAGCCTTCCTTCCTAGATGGAAGGCAGGGATTTTTGTCTGTTTTGTTTACTGGTATATCTCCAGAATTTAGAATGTCTGCCGCATAGAAAGTCGTCAGTAAACATTTACAGAATTCATTTTATTATGAAAGAAATTTTAATTTTGCTCTTAGGTTCATCTCTAACAAGTATTTAGTGAAACGACAGAGCAGAGACTATGATGTGGAATGGGGCTATGCTTTTGATGTGCATCTCAATGCTTTTTATCCACTCCTGGTCATTTTGCATTTTATCCAGCTTTTTTTCATCAACCGTAAGTAGCAGTTAATTAGAATATTATCCAAGTCTTCATTGCATGCATTGGTAAAGGGACTCATGGTCTGCGTCTCTTCTGGCAGATGTTATCCTGACAGACACATTTATTGGATATTTAGTTGGAAATACCTTATGGTTGGTTGCAGTTGGCTATTATATCTATGTAACTTTCCTGGGATACAGTGGTAAGTAATTTTTAAAAATGTTTTTGGTTGAGAACATAGCAAGAGGGGGAAAGTTGTAACAGTAGTACAAACAGCTTGCTTTTATGGAACACTTACAGGCACTATCCTAAGTATTTTATGTGCATTATCTCATTTAATCTTCATGACAATTACACAGGTTTGTTTCCGTTTTCAAATGAGGAAACTGAGGCAGAGAGATTAAGCAACTTACCCATGGTCATGCAGCTAGAAAATGGCCTAGCTGGTATATAACAGATTTTATACTTTCAAGGAACCATGTTAAACCATACCGGTTATCTCCAGATGACTTGCAGGAATCCAAGACCATTCACTCCTCTTCTCCCATGCTTTCAGGTTGTGGGTTACCAGCAGGAGGGTAGAGCGAAGAAAGGTGGGGCCCAGCATCTTGTTACATAGGTCTATGAACTGAAGTTCTCTAAAGCCTTTTGAATCATACTTTTTGCCCCATTCTTAGTTGTTTTCATGATTACCGTATGGTTCTGTAGACGATCACAGAAGATCGGGCCCAACATTTATTGTCCTCAGGACATGTTTGCAGATTTACTGTTAAATCCTGTTGTCAGTTCATTCTTCTTAATATGAATGAGGAACATATATTATTTTTCATTTATGTTAAGAAATGATCCCATTAAATAAAGCCAAATAAAATCTAGAGACTGCGCTGTACGTTTCTTACCCCTTCCTTTCCTGTTACTGTAGATGATTAGGGCCTAACTGTAAATATAGATGGCTCTGACTATGCCTGGCTCCAGAGTTGTTCCCACCCCGGTTCTCTCCCCCCTCGGCTGGTTTGTCAGGGAACACTTAACCCCTTCATTGTAATGCCTTGTTTGGGGAGTGCTTTCTCTAGTCCAGGGGAGATGTTTGTGTCATTTCTAACGAATTTTGAAAGTGTTTTGTGATGAGAACACTGCAGCACTGTGGTTTCTCTAAGTGGTTATTTGAACACTCCTGGTAACTCCCTATACCACTTAGAATAGTTGGAGTACAGCTCAGTTTGTTTAAGAACTTCCTATATGAGAAATACTTAGGTCGGGATGCATGGGGTAGGGTCCCGCTAACTGAGCAGTGAGCAAGAAACATCAATATTTGGAGCCAGACTTTTATATTTAAGAGTTTCAGTTCTTTTCTGAAGCCTGGGCTACTAGTTGAGCTCACACCCTCTTAAAGTGGGGGTATAATGCTTTACACTGGAAAATCTCAAATAGCTAAAAGATGTTTTCCTATAACGCCATCCATCTCTGTACTTTAAGTTGGACTCCTAGAGGTTTCTGAGGCAGTCACAAGTTTAAATTCACCACTGTTTTCATGAATATTTGTGACATTTCTCCCTCATTGTTAACCTCTCTTGGTCCAGTGTATGATGTCCCACTCAGCCTCTGTGCTGAAATAATTCCTCTCCTAGGTTTCTTCCCAGCCCTAGACAAGGAGGAAACAGCACAGAGGGGTTGGGAAGAGTAGTCTAGTTCTGGGCATAAATAGCATCATCTTACTGATTCAAAAGATGCATTCCCTTCCACCCCACATGTTGAAGTAAGCTGTCTTTCAAAATGTTCATTTATTAGTCATTTACTTGTTTTTTTAAAAAAATCAGTTTGGATTCCTTTCTTTTCCAGCATTGCCATTTTTGAAAAATACAGTAATTCTTCTGTATCCATTTGCACCTCTGATTCTGCTCTACGGGCTGTCCCTGGCACTGGGATGGAACTTCACCCATACTCTCTGTTCTTTCTATAAGTACAGAGTGAAATAAAAAGTGAGAAGATTCGATCGTAACTGTGTCAACAGTATTGTGATCATTTCTTGTAAAACTTGTAAATAAACTATCATCATCTTTGTAGATATCTTAAAGGTGTAAAGTTTGCAAATTTGAAGAAATATATATTAACACTGTGGTCAGGTACATTCCTTAAAACTAATTAAATGTACATTTCTATAATAAATATTTTTTAAACTAAAGCATGTGTGTTCCCTCTAATATTTGCAAATGTAAGAGCTACATGTAAAATGCTAATGGCATGGGGAAAACTTAAACGTAAAACAATATGAATTATTTTTGAAAGAGTATCATCTAGTTGGAGAACAAGGGAATAATCATACAGCCCCATCGCTCTCCTATTGACAAAGATGCATAATCTCCATTTCTAATGAGCTGTATTTTAAATACTTACTTACATAAGCCACAAGATCCCTTCTAACCTTTGGAATCCTCTATAAACCTGTAGTGTCAGTCAAACGGGAGTCACTGTACTTCAGGCCCTAAGCATCATTAGCAGCATTTTCTACATTAAAAACTTACTTATAGCCCCTAAATATTTTAGATCAAAGAGGCCCAGGTAGCTACTCTTATTTTAGGAACTGTATAGTACACATAATAAAGTGAACATCAGCATAATATTGGTCATCACTGTCTTAACAGTAGGGCTTTTTTTTCCCCCTTTCTTTAAAGACTTTACAAAACCCAATAAAGGATCCACTCCTTTTTCTAACTGAAAATGGATAACTAGTATTGTCTCAGTGTTAAAATTAATAATAAAATACTACTCATTAAGTTTCACCTATTTTTATTAGAAGGAATCTTGAATTCAACATGGCTTTTTAAACTTCTTTATTTCAAATACACATGAACGGTCGTGGCACAGAGAAACAGTGATGAAGGCACGATCAACAGGACCAGTTACTAGGTTTTCAATTATAGCAGCAAATCTGAAAATAAATAATCTTCCTTTAAAAATCCAACAAGTACCTAAAATATTACTACGGATAGGAATCATTCAGCCAATGAAGACATTTTAAGGAAAATATATACAATACATTTAAGAAAAAAAAAAAATCTGGTACAACCTGGCAAGGAGATTCCTCAGGCAGCTTCTCTAAGGGATGCTTCCAGAAACATCCCCTAATGCAGACAACCTTTCCAAAGTGTTCTGAATGGGACACTTCAGTTTTTCCATTCCATAAATGAAACACAATTGTTACACTTTGCTGATTTCTAAATCTTTCTTAGAAAACATTACTGCCTACACTGAAATGAAAAGTATCAAATCTACTGGCAGTGCATCTTACAGTACTGTCGATAGCAGCCATTTTTAAGGCTCAGAGAATATGTCTTCAAAAGATATTTTCACCAAATTTGAGCAAACACTGAGCATTTCAAATAAATAATGGAATGCTAATCAAGCAAAAGTACCGAACCCTTGGTTCCAGGACAGTTTGCTAATTACTAATACAATGAAACAACTAGGAGCAAGTGACACATAAAATAGCCTCCCTAAAGTCCAAGAGTATTAAAATATTCCCCACAACAAACAATCTTCATTTCAGAACAATTTTAGCACCACTTTTTTTTTTTCCACAATTTTGACTGCAACATTAACAGTGGGAATGATACTTCGCGCAAAGTGCTTTCCCATCAATGCTCAGTTTACTTTCTTGAATGAGGTCTTCTAAATTCTCAGCTCAGATGCGCTCTGGAGTGCCAGCTTGCTCCTTCCTGTTTGTTCCTTTGAAAATGATCTAGTTAGTGCCCAAACCGGGTGAAGGAGTGTTTCAGGTAAGAAGAGGAGTTGATATATAGGTGTTGATACAGATATGTATAACAAAATCCTCAGTTTGGTTGGGTCTTTAAAAAATACCTTTTTAGCATTGTATGATCACATGCATTAAAGAAAGTAAGCATACTAGTTATCATAGCATATAAGATTCATAATTTAAAATGCACAACTACCAAAGTCAAAATTTTACACACTATAAATACTGCAACATAACTTGGAAAAGTTCCTTTTCTATAAAGGGATTGGACTGGATAAAGTTCCCTTAAAACACTAAGGTATGGTTATGACTCACATTTCTCATCTTCTGACAGTCTTAACCTCTCATTTTCTCTCTTTTAGTTCTACTTGTCTCGTATCAAGGACATGGCAATACAGTAAAAATAAGCACAAAAATTAATGGACAAACCAAAATAAAACTTCATTAGCTATTAATGGCTTGGAAGCAGAGAGGTATTTGCAAAACATTCTCAAACTACAAACATTTGGCTGGCCCATACAGGATTTGATCTGTGCTAGATGATAAAAAGAGAAACTAAGTTTTGGTTAAAAAAAATTAAATCCCTCAATACACAGATTATCTGATCTCTACAAGGCAAAGGTTATTTTTGCTCTTAATGTATCTAAAACACCCCTGTTAATCATTCTTGAATTTACTTCTGACAGGCTCAGAGCAGTCTAAATCAGTATAAAGTAACACCTCTTCTAGAAATAAAAAAGATCCCTTACACACTGTTTCAGTCCTATTCCTATAGTCTCATTCTAGCAGTTCCTTTACAAAACGCTACTCAGTAAGATGCTGCAACTTTGCCAACAAACGTCCAATGAAGACTAATTGAGATCTCTGGCGAGAACATCCCCAACGAGGTCCAGGTACATGATTTGCTACTAAAGACTTTATTCATGCATTTACCAAGAAATATCCAGCATACTACAGGGAATCAAGTATGAAGATTTCCTCTTTACCTCTTTTAAAATACTGTATTCATTTCCTATTCCTACATAACAAATTGCCACAAATTTAGCAGCTTAAAACACCACTGATTTATTATCTCATAGTTCTGTAGGTCAGAAGTCCAAGCAGGCTTAAGTGAGTTCTCGGCTTAGGGTCTCACAAGGCTGGACTCAAAGTGTTGGCCAGGCTGGGTCTTATCTGGAGACTGGAGATGAATGCCTTTCCAAGCCTATGAATGAGCTTATGGGCTGAATTCAGTTCCCGTGGCTGTAGGACTGCAGTTCCCAGCTCCTTTGCTGTTAGCCAAGGCCTCTCTCAGGTCCTCAAAGCCATGTGCATTCCTTCTCATGCAGCCCCCTCTACCTTAAAACAGCAATGGTGCCTGAGGTCCTTCTGCTTTGTCTCTTGACTTCTGCCACCAGCCCGAGAAAACTCTCTGCTTTTAAAGGAGTCACAAGATTTGATTAGCCACCCCCAGACAGTCTTCCTTTTGCTACATAACATGATATAATCATGGATCAAACAGGTTCCACCCATGCTCAAAGTGGGAGGATATTATACAAGGTCATTGGCGGGGGTGTCAGTAGGGGTCATTCTTAGAAATTTGCCTACCACAAATATACACTGTTATTCACTAGAATAATCTCTCCAAACGTGCTGTTTCCACATAACCAGTCTTTTCTTTGAGGGACAGCACTGTTGGGAGACAACCTCTTTTTCATTATTATGATAGATTTTTTAAAGGCCTTCATAATTTTGCTTATAGTTTTAAAAATAACAACACCTTCTAATTACTGACTAGTGCAACCACTGATTTGAGAAGATACACACTTTGTTCAAAGGTATTCAACCATCTCCAATTGTTGAACAAATACACACATACGTATCTACAGCCTACGTGCTAAATAATCCTTTGCGTTAACTTTTTCCAAAGCTTTTCAATCACACTGTCTGTTCTGACTACACAGTATGGTACAGCGCGTGAAAGGAGAATGCATGAGACGAAGATAAAGAACTTAAGAAATCTTACATTTTAGAATCCTAGAAATGGGTCCTCAGCTTTCTCTTCTCACCCAAAATATTCATCATCATTTGCATTATGTTCTATTCCCATGTCTGCTTTTAACCTCATGAGAATGTATTAATTGTGGTTTCTCAGCTGTTCATAATTAGCACTCTGGACACAGTACTGTTCAACAGAGCTTTCTGCAGTGATGGAAAAGTTCTGCATCCGTGGTGTCAAGTGTGGTGGCCACTAGCTCCACATGGCCACTGAGTACTTGGAATGTCACTAGTGTGTGTGATGGCAGAACCGGGTAAAAAAATGTTTTTATTTAAACAGCCCCCATGTGTCTACTGGCTATATGTGTTTTTAAAACTAGTCCCAACCTTTGACACTTTTTCCATTTACTATTTTGGTAAAATGATTCAGCGCCCTCTCAAGGCAAAGTATTTACCTTCTTCCAGTTCCAGGGACTCTTCCCCTCCCTTAATCTTCTGCCCTCACACTGCTCTTACGGGCGACCACTACAATTTCCTGCTTGGGGAAAGGATGGCTGCTTCTACTAGTTGAGTGCAGAACTGGGCAGAAAGGAGGGAGTAACTAACAGTGAGAGGCCCTGAGCACCCACCGCAGGAGAGGACAGATGAGCAGTATGAGCTGCAGGCTCGCCTCAGGAACCTGAAATCTGGTCAGAGAGACAGCACACACCATACACACAAACAATCAAAAACTAGACAACCGATTGTGTATGCAAGAGTATGGCAATGACAGCAGGGAGAGGGAGTTAGAGAAAGGGAGCTGGACATGGTGGCACACACCTATAATCCCAGCACTTTGGGAGGCTGAGGCAGGAGGATTGCTTGAGGCCAGAGATCGAGGCTGCAGTGAGCTATGAGAGCACCACTGCACTCCAGCCTGGGCAACAAAGCGAGACCCTGTCTCAAAAATAATACAAAATAATAAAAAGAGAAAGAGGAGGGCAGGCTGGAATAATTGGTCTCACATCCAGATGCTGACTGGCCACCTGCCACGTGCCTGGCACGCACCCTAGGCACGGGTAGATTCATGGGGAGAGAAGCACAAAAAAGTCCTGGAATGATAGGAAAGATTTGGCTAAAAGGAGTCTTGGGAACAAGAATGAGTTTCTTGGGAACAACAGGTGGACCAATGCTGGGAGGGCAAACTGCATGAAAACAGGAAAAAGCTAGCCAGGCAGGCTGTCTTTAAAGAAGTTGTAACAAATCACACCAGGTGCTGCAATAACTTTCTCCTCCCTAGATTTTCAGAGCATGGTCTTTCTTCATGAAACCAGAGTTGGCAACTGAGGAACCAGGGACCCAAGGGTACTCCTAAGCCCACCTGCAGAGATTTTTACTTCTGGTACTCAGTTTTTTTTGCAGTAATTTAGTATACCAAGCTGGTGCCAAAATTTTATGACAAAAGGTTATTCCTGTTTTTGAATGAAATTTGCTCATGGGCACTGGGCCAAAGAAATTTGAGAAGAAAAAAATTCAAGAAAGTGAAAAGTAAATTTAAAACATCCTAATAAAAAAATTTCAACTGGCCTTTAACTGACATAAAAATCATTTTTGGCAACGTGATTGACTTTTCAATCAAGAAAAGTAACTAAAAATTATAACAACATGGAGTGATGGAAATAATTGTACTGTATCAGTGTTTCCAAACGTTTGCACTTTGTAACACTGCACAGGAAATGATGCTATTTCATGCTGTTGGTTCAGCACATTGGGTAACTAGATGAAGCTCCTCCAGGCTAGAGCAGCCAGCTGGAACCTTGCCCCAACGCTAGGCCCCAGCCAGTGGCCACTCTGAAAGCTCAGCAGAATCCATCTCTGCCCGTCTGCAACCAACCTGCAACCCACTTGTGGCACCCCAGTGTGTCCAAGCAGACTGGCTGGGAACTGATGTTGATACTTCATCTTTTTTTTTTTTTTTTTTTTTTGAGACGGAGTCTAGCTGTGTCGCCCAGGCTGGAGTGCAGTGGTGCGATCTCAGCTCACTGCCAGCTCTGCCTCCTGGGTTCACGCCATTCTCCTGCCTCAGCCTCCCGAGTAGCTGGGACTACAGGTGTCCGCCACCACGCCCGGCTAATTTTTTGTATTTTTAGTAGAGACAGGGTTTCACCATGTTAGCCAGGATGGTCTTGATCTCCTGACCTCGTGATCCGCCCCCCTCGGCCTCCCAAAGTGCTGGGATTACAGGCGTGAGCCACAGCACCTGGTGATAATTCATCATTTTTTAAAAGTACTTTTATAAAGATCACTGATTGCTGAGACCGGTAATAGTCTTTGTTTATAGTAGTAATATCATTTGGAATTGCATGTTTAAGAGTAATAAATACAGTCTCTTGGACACGGGACTCACTTACCAGTTCATACTACAATAAAATCATTTTGGAAAATATACTACTAATAATATATTTCACCAAAAAACAATATTACAATTTTCTTTAAAATTATACCAATTATGACTCATACAATAGCAACACCTAGAAAACATTTTGTCTGACGTCATAAAATGAGTGCAGATATAAAAGAATCAACAGCAGATAATGCACCTAATTCATGGATTAAAGACAAAGATTAAAAAGGAAAGAAGAGTTTGTCATTTTACATATCAGAGGAAATATAATAAGTTAAGTCTACAATAATCTGGGTTGAATGCATCACACTTACACATTGAAAATTTATCAGACTGACTTTCTGTGGCTATACACCATACACAGTATAGTAAAGTAACCCTCAGGAAGGACGTTAGTCTTTAAAATCTTGGCTTTAAGGAATGACAAATGTCTTTGAAAATATTTTGTTCAGTCACTGTGATTATAAAAGTACTTCAGTTAAGAAATCCATCTATAATCAATCTTAAATGGCAGTGCATTTGAAAAATGGCATTGATTTGTAATGTTTGCATTTCCAAAGAAAAATATAGAAAGAACTTAAAAAAGCAAGGAAACTGGTTTTCAAAAAAAGTATCGATTCAAAAATCTACTGCACAAAAATATGTACTTCTTAAGTGTTTCTAATAAATTAATTCCATAACATTTTTATGTATATTTATATATTTATATATATAATCCCTGATAATCTATAAAAGAGGGTCTATAATAGTAAAATAAGTGAACCTCAAAAGTACCCCCTTCATAAAATGTATGTAACATTAGTTTTTCTCAAATTTAAAGAATGTAACAATATGTACAACTCTTATGTATTAGTATAATACCAAAATAGTACAAGTCATATTAACAGGCTGTCATAATTGAAAAATGTTTGAGTCAAGTTAAAATCTGAGGACAGCTTAGTTTCAAACAAATACAATTATTATGGGAGATTCACTTTCCAAGTGGAAATGACAATCGTCTTATCTACAGTAGATTTCACAAGAGGTAGTGTTCAAGTAGAAATAAAAAAAAGATACATGCTTAACTATCTTTAATTAACAAATTCACAGGAAAAAATGTGTTGGTTTCTCAGATGATCAGTTGGTGGCTTTTTTAATATGAATCTGAAATACAAAATCATAAAAGGTATGATAAAGCTGTTAATTCTCAATTCCAAAAAGGCCTTAAATACAAAATAAAAACATAATAAAAATGTAGTTTCTAAGTTGTTTCACTGATTTGATATATACTTACCTCGTTAAGAATGGCCCAAACAGCAGAATTCTGAATAACTGAAAGTCGAAAGGCTGAAATGGGATTCAGACTTGGATCCACCATTCCTTCTGCAACACCATTCTCAAATTTTCCTTCAAAATAAAAATCAGTACTTGTTGGATACACCGAGATAAGCAAACATAAAATATCACTGAGTTAAGGCAGGAAAGGAATACACCAAAATATTTCTAGTAGATGTCTTTTGACAGGGCACAGGTAATTTCTTTCCCCCTTCTTCTTTCTACTTTCATTCAGCTTTTATATTTTTCATGAAGAAGTGCATATTTAAAAACTTCACAATTTACTTAATTAGGCAGAGCTATAATTTTTCTCACTACAAATTAAAAAACAAAAATATATTTGTTCTTATATCAACAATGTTTTAAACTATAGGTTTTTTGTAAATTGTGATTTACCTAAATCTTACCAAAATATAATCTGTACCATCACGCAGTCTGATTGCTTTGAATGTTAAGTCAATAACAAATTTTGATTTGTTAATTAAATACGCACACAGTTGTTCACCTTGAGCAGGGACTCAATACAAGTGTATTCTTTCCAAAGGCACATTTAGAAGGAATTAAGAAATAATGCCTCCTCTACACAGTTCAATATAAAACTCCACTATAATGACAAGCTAAAACAGGCTCTCCTATAAAAATAAGGACCAAGAACCATAAAGGGTAACATGCTGTGTACCACTTTTCTTGCTATCAGGAATAACATCCATCTTAAAATAAAACCAAAAAATGTTGTCAGAAAAGTGACAAGAAAATGGTTCATTGTGGGCCAAATTTCTTTAAGCCAAGGTTGGTAAACTTTTTCTATAAAGGACAGTCCTTGTGGGCCAAGAGGAAATTTGAGATTACTATGTAGGGTAATATATACAGGAAGAGAGAAAACAAATTTTTACAAATCTGAGGTGGAAATTCAATATATAATGATAACTGAATACAATATATATTTTTTGGTAATATAGGTATACCAAGGAGAAGAACATAATTCCTTTTGGGAGTATAACATTTCACTTAACTGGGGTTCAAAGTTAGTGTTCCCTATAATCAAAACTGACTGCAAATGTTCCCTTGTTATTGTTGATTGATAATGATATTTTATATACATCTTTGAAACGTTCTTTCACACAGCCTAGGTGCTGCCTAATACTGATATCAATCCACAAACACACGATTTTAATGGGGCACATGCATCCCTTGGGAGGCACTTATGGAATTCTATTTGATTTTCCTTTTGGTATATTATTAGCCTTCTGGTATATTATTACACTGCAGATGAATCATTTCCAATTGAGATTTAGGTGAAGTTCCTCAATTAAATGGATTTTGAGATATGGAAATTTCTCTTTCATTTGTATTGAGGTCCAAAACCACTGCTGGGACTATAGTTTGAGCTTGGAAAGCGCATCTGCCGTAAACTTGTGTGGGATGGAGATCTTGCTTCCTGTTTTAACTTTTGAAAGCATGAGAAATGTATAAAGAGCTTGATGGTGCTTCAAGTTCAATGTTAACTGTCATTAAAATGATTTGACTGCAACGTTAGTTTTGCATATAAGCACCATTTTGTCTTGTAATTTTAGGTTGAATTCATTAAGAAACAATATTAAGTCTGCAGCAAAAACTAGTTTTCTTTTTTTTTTCTTTGAGACAGAGTCTCACTCTGTCACCCAAGCTGGAGTGCGATGGCACGATCTCAGCTCACTGCAACCTCTGCTTCCCAGGTTCAAATGATCCTCCCACCTCAGCCTCCCGAGCAGCTGGGATTACAGGCGTGTGCCACCACACCTGGCTAATTTTTGTATCTTTATTAGAGATGGGGTTTCACCATGCTGGCCAGGCTGGTCTTGGACCTCTGACCTCAGGTGATCCACCTGCCTCGGCCTCCCAAAGTGCTGGGATCACAAGCGTGAGCCACCATGCCCAGTTTAGCAAAAACGAATTTTCAAAGTGATAATAGCTGTTGAGGGAAGTTCTCATTTGGGAAAATTTCAATCTTGGTCCTGAACTCAAAAAAACTGCAGTAAATCTTTACCACTGCTAAGCCACTGAACTGCTGTGTGGCAGGACAAGTCAGGATATTCAGTTCCTATTTCTGACAAAAATTCACAGCATTTGTGATGGCTAAGTCCATGAGAGTGAATAAGGTTCACTGTTGACACTTTCGTTCAATGACATATGACACATTCAAATCTTTTCTGCAAAGTACCTGGCTGATGAATAATAAAATAAATAACCATAGGCTTTAAATATCTTACATTTTTTTCAAGCTTTATAAATTAATGCAACTAAGCCATCTTCTCCACAAGTATTTTTTTTTAGCACCATTTGTTGAAGCACATCTTAGCAGATTCTACTTCAGGTTGTACTGAATTTGTGTTTTCTCAGCCTGTGTGAAAATACTCTTCTCTGTAGTTGTTCCAAACAGACTATTTACAGGGGCCAACTCTCAGTCTCTTCAACCATGGCACTGATTCCAAGTAATAACTGAGCAGTACCAGTGACAACTCCGTCAATTCCTCAGGAGCCAAGAAAAACACTCAAAATAATCTGCTTTGTTTTTTGAATACTGATATTGCTCCCAATGTCCTTAAGTCTTCAAACAATTGTTATTGCTGAAAGCCTCCTATCCTTAAATAAGTTTACTTTCTCTGCACACATAACTTTGGCTGCTGCTATTAACCATGATTTAATTAACTCGTGATTGGTAAGTGGTTTTTCTTGCTTAGCTAAAAAATAAGCCACTTGAAATACCACTTTGGGAACAGCCTCATTTTTATTTTTAGTGAAGAAATTCTGCTGTGATGAGATATTCCATTCTAAAGTTTCTAACTTTTCTGACCATTGCTTTCCTGTGAGTTGGGAGTATCATTGTATTTAGCCTAATAACGTACAGCTCTCACATAACTGCACAATAACTACAATGACTTGCCAACAATTTTGTAACATAACCCACATTCTACTGTATTAAAAGCCACAATGCTCAAAATCTACTTTTCTTGTTTTGATGATGGATAAGTACTTGTAATTTTAAGTCAGAGTGCCATGATATGTGTGGCTCTCAAAATACTGTCCAATTATAAATGCATCATTGTGATTTGCAGTACTCTAAGCAGCAGTGCAAAGCCGGGAGAGCATGACCTCGATCTCTCCTGCACCTACTCACTCATCTTTGCTGTTGGAGAGTAGAAGCACACACACACACACTACATTAGAAAATCAGCATGGCTGTCTTCCAAAAAAACTTTATTTATGGACACAGAAATCTGAATTTTATATAATTTTCACATAGCACAATGTATTCTTTTTACCTTTTTAGCCATTTAAAAACAAAAAAAGAAAAAGACGACTTTTTAAAAAATGTTCTTAGATCACAGACTATTCAAAAACAGGTGGAGGACCAGATGTGCCCCATGGACCGTAGTTTGCTGACCACATGCTGTTACATTATGCAATCCATTGTCCAGTCTCACAGCATAGTTAATAGATTAATAATAAAATAAGGTACATTCAGATTGAAAACCACAGCAGAGCAGGCTTGTACTAATTTATATTGTAAATGTTGAACCTATGAGCCTCCAAAGTAATGCTTTTATTCAAAAATTATTAATAAACTTATTTCATAGAAGTTTGTCCATACTTGGTGCTGGACTTGGGTAGCAGGTAGGTGCTACCAAAAATTATTATTGAATATTGAATTAGGGAGGGGATTCAGATCTTAAAAATATTGCAAAACTTGGAACATTTTAACCAATGCGACATTGAATACTGTCACCTGATGAGCTCATTTCATTAGAAAAATAATTACCAAATGATAACTAGCTCATCAAAACACTCTTGCCCAGCAATTTATCCTCTCCCATGTATAAGAACAGTACATACACTACCGCAAAAGATTGCAAACAACCTAAGTATCCATCACTAGGAGCCTGGCCAAATAAATTACAATATGCTGATACAAGGGAATTTTAGGCAGCCAATTTCTTCAGTCAAAGAAAAAATAAAAAAGAATAAGCCAGACACAGTCGCTCACACCTGTAATTCTGGCACTTTGGGAGGCTGAGGCAGGCAGATCACCTGAGGTCAGGAGTTCGAGACCAGCCTAGCCAACATGGTGAAACCCCGTCTCTACTAACAATACAAAAATTAAGCCAGGCATGGTGGCCTGCGCCTGTAATCCCAGCTAATTGGGAGGCTGAGGCAGAGAGAAATGCTTGAACCCAGGAGGCGGAGGATGCAGTGAGTCAAGATTGTGCCACTGCACTCTACCCTGGGCGACAGAGCAAGACTCCATCTATAAATAAATAAATAAATCAAATAATGAAGAAAAAGTTGAAGATAATGCAGTTGAAGATTTGCTTCTCTTCCTAAGTCTATATTGTAGAGAAACTCTCATACATGTGCACAAGTGTTCAAAGCAGCCATGTTTATTACAGCAAAAACATGGACACAAACTTTATGACCAGAGAACAGATCGTGCTATCCAGAGAATCCATCCATACAGGAGTGAAAAAGAATGAGTCGTAAACACACACACTCACGTGGATGAATCTCACAATTGTGAGGGGGAAGAAACCAAACTGTAGACCACAGAAAGATATTTATATCAAACGTGAAAACAGGCAAAATCCCACTGTGCATTGTTTAGGAATATATTCCATACATAGTAAAAATGGAAATGGTAACCATAAAATTCAGGTGTTGAAGGAGAAGAGAAGCTATTAGGGTATAGCTTTGGGGAGAAGGAGAAGAGAAGAGAAGCTATTAGGGAAGGACAGCTGAATTGGCACATCTTAAGCTGGAGGGTGGATACAGGTACTCAGCATATTATTATTATTAAAATATTTTTAAATGTTCATGTTCCATATGTACATAGGCATTTTGTTCCATGAAAAAAAGAGATGTAAAACTGGATTATAGGGCGTATCATTTGTGTGTGATGATGTGTTGTTCTTAGAGAACATACCCAGATATTGTTATTTATGCATACAATACTCCTGAAGGGACACAAATCATTACGGGAACTGCCTCTCAGAAGCAGTGGGTAGGAGAGGGAAGAAAAGGGAAGAAGACTTAAGACTACCCTTTTAAATTTGTATTTGGTACCGTGTGTGTGTGATGACTTTTCAAACTACAAACTTAACCTTTGTCCTTAACCCAATGGTCTGGAAGGTAAGTATTAAGACAGGAAAGAAGAGAAAAAGTGAAGGAAATTACCAGAGTGACTGGAACCCCACACTCCTGGCACTGACAGGGACGGCCAAGGGCTATAGCCGTGGCTCCCCTCCGCCCGCCATGCCTGACCAGTGGCCCTTTCCTTCTCCCACTGGGTCTCTGCAGAACGTTCTTCTGCCGTCTCGCAGCTTTAACCCACTGAAATAGAACTAGTATTTCTTCCACAAGACCATTCTTAGCGATCACGCTCTACTCTTCTAACCCCCACCCCATCAACCCTCGGGTCTCCACTGATGGCCAGCTGATGGTCTACTGTTCTTGCCAATGCCTGCACACATAAGTTGCTACCCAGTCTGATCCAATTCAAATTCAGGCCCCTCTCCAGGGCCAGTCTTGGCGACATGGAAGGGGAGCAGGGAAGTGCTGGGTAGAGAAGGGCATGAGCTCCACCCTCGGGCCTGCGCCCACCGACCTAGGTGAGGACAGGCATTTCCGTCTTCCCACCCAAATGTTGCATTTCCCAAGACCACCCTGGCCTGCCACGTCCCCATACTGTGCCTATAAAAGCCCTGAGACCCTAGCAGGCAGGCACACAAGTGGCTGGACGTGGAGGGGAAGGAAGCACACGGGCGGGCGTTAGAGCACACCCGCGGATGCTGGCAGGCCATCGACGGGCGGAATGACGCAGAATTTGGCCAGGGCAGTCGGAGGAGAGCCTAGGCAGCCCGACTCCAGGGGAAAACCATCTCCCTTCTGGCTCCCCCATGTGCTGAGAGCTACTTCCACTCAATAAAACCTGGCACTCATTTTCCAAGCCCACGTGTGATCCAATTCTTCCGGTACACCAAGGCAAGAAACCCGGGATACAGAAAGCTTCTGTCCTTGTGATAAGGCAGGGGGTCTAATGGCTGGTGCGGTGGGTCACGCCTGTAATCCCAGCACTTTGGGAGACCGAGGCCGGTGGATCACGAGGTCAACACCAGCCTGGCCAACATGGCGAAACCCCGCCTCTACCAAAAATAGAAAAATGAGCCAGGCCTGGTGGCTGGCGCCTGTAATCCCAGGTACTCGGGAGGCTGAGGCAGGAGAATCACTTGAACCCGGGAGGCGGAGCTTGCAGTGAGCTGGGATTGCACTACTGCACTTCAGCCTGGGCGGCAAAGCGAGACTCTGTCTCCAATAAATAAATAAATAAATAAATAAATAAATAAATAAATAGGCAGGGGGTCTAATTGAACTAACAAACACAAGCCACCTATGGACAGCTAAACTAAAAGAGCACCCTGTTACACACGCCCGCTGGGACCTCAGGAGCTGTAAACATTCACCCCTAGACACTGCCATGGGGTCAGAGCCCCACAGCCTGCCCTTCTGCATGCTCCCCTAGGGGTTTGAGCAGTAGGGCACCAAAGAAGCAAGCCACACCCCCATCACACGCCCCGAAAGGTGGGTAAGGGAACTTTTCCCATCTCAACAGCAGCTTGTTTGCATGCCAAGAGGGCTCTTACTAGCATCTCTTTCCCTAGTTCTCCCCGTTAAACTTTCCACTGGGATCCAAATTTGCTTGTCTGTAGCTAACATCTCTAATTGCTTAACACTAAAATTTCCATTGTATTCCACAGCACCCTTAGGCTGAACTTCCCCACATTCTGGTTCAAGTAAGTCATCCCCTCTTTAGGGAGAACTAGAGCTTTTTGTTCTTCTGGCCTGCCTCTCCATTGGGGACAATCTCTGCACCACTGCTCTGGGTCCTTGGCAAGGACAGCAGCCCCTTCTCTTGGAGTGACACCTTGCTTTAGGATCTGAGCACTGGTCATGGCAGTGGCCCTTGGTTTTTGTCTTGTTTTGTTTTGTTTGAGACAGAGTGGCCCAGGCTGGAATGCAATGGTGCAATCTTGGCTCACTGCAACCTCCACCTCCTGGGTTGGGTTCAAGCAATTCTCCAGCCTCAGCCTACTAAGTAGCTGGAACTACAGGCATACACCACCACACCTGGCTAATTTTTGTATTTTTACTAGAGATAGGGTTTCACCATGTTGGCCAGGCTAGTCTTGAACTCTTGAGCTGGTGATCTGCCTACCTTGGCCTCCCAAAGTGCTGAGATTACAGGCGTGAGCCACTGCACCCAGTCAAGCCTTGGTTTTCTTGGCTGGCTTCTGCTACTGACTGGACTGGGGCAGTGAGTTAGGACATCGGTGATCAGGGCCAAGTATTCTCACCCTGCTGTGCCTGGGGCAGAGTTCTGCCCAGATTCATCAGCTGCTCTTGTCTGGAACAGAGCTTCTGCAACAGAGTTGGGGGTAAGGACAGATGCTGGCAGCCTGACCCTCCTGGGCAGATGCCACAGCCCTAGACTAGAAGCTGGCAGGAGAGTCCAGTGTTCCTGGTTGTACCTGCACAGGGCAGAGCTTCTGTCTCCCTTAGCTGGGGTGAGCTTCTGTCTCCCCGAGCTGGGGTACTATGAGTGATAAGGCTGGTCCTGGCTCCCTCCCCGAGATCTGGGAGATTCTCATGAATAAATGTTGCTCCATTTGCTGCAAGCCCTTAGGACAATCTTCACAGATTTAAAATAGTTTTTTAAAAATAATTTTCACCAGTTATAATTGTTTTGCTAACGAGAGGGTCAAGGAAGCTCCTCACACACAATTCTATTAAAGAAGACTTCTTAAGGAAGCAGAATGTTCTACATTCAGTTGAAAAAAGATCAGTTGCTCTTTAGTTCTGTTCTGTTTGATTACACAAGGTCCTAGGCTGATGATGCAGAAGTTCACTTCTCGTTCTAAGAACATATGAGTTGATATTTTAGATGGTCATTTTCTTCAATTACTATAGAGATATTTAATATAGATGTCTCTATTTCCTATGCTACTTTCATAATCTAGAACATACCATTTTCAGAAATTTAATAAGTGACAGGTAATGGGGTAATAAATGTCTCAGATACTCAGCTGATTTTGTGTATATTTCCAGAGATGGGCTAAGGTACAGCCCAAATATAAAAATCATTCATCCACCAAAACTATAAAGGAAGTAGCCAGGGTTATTGTGCAAGCCTCTTAGCAATGGCTGAATGATACTTACCAAAGGTAAAACTGTTCTAGAAAGGGCTTAAAAATGTATCTATCCTATAGACCTACAATATCAATTTACCAATATTTGCTCTTGTCTAATACTAAGAGAAGCATTCATTTGTTTTAAGCAAAAGAAAATGTACAGTTATTTATTGAGTCAGTGTCTACCAAGTGACAGGCCCTGTGTTAACTACGGGACACACAGGAGAGACACGGCCCCTCCCTCTCCAGGGGGAGCACACAGAACGGAGCTATGGAACAACACAACCACACAGCAAAGGCACATACGGGGGGATCTGAAGAGCAGGGAAGTGAGGCCATTAAATGGGCAGATTAAGGGTGCAAAAGCATTTATTAGAAGGAAAAATAATTGACCAATCATTTCAGACAGAGAAAATGGCTAGAGATGTGGCTGCCCGGAGAGTGTGGGGCCTTCATCAGAGGAACAACAGTCTCAGGGCTGGAGAGAAAGAATGAGAGAAAGTCACAGATGTGAAGGTGGGTGGGAGCTAAGGCATCAGATAACAAAAAGGCCTCAGGGTTCTAGTTACGTTTCAGAAAAGTAACTGCAGTGGCTCTAGAGAGCCACAGGAAAGCCACGGCGAGATGCAGTCCCTCCCCTGGCTCTGAATTGGAGGCACAGAGCAGCCTGCCCCTCACAGACAGGGTGACTCAAGACTGTCAGATGAAAAACGGACAGATCTGTGCTAATGGACAGTAAGAAGAGGGCAGTCTTCAGGGTGCCTCCCAGGTTAGGCTTAGGCAACTAGATGGATAGGGACAGCAAAAACTGGCGATCAATAAAGAAATGTGTGTTACAGACGCTTGTGGTAGACGGCTATGTGGCTGCCAGGTATAAGGCTATGTCAGTGGACATCTCAACATAGATGTGACGCTGGGGAGGAGGGAAGGGGCCCGAAGCACAGATTCTGGCCTGTCAATGTGAGCTGAGACTGGAGAGGAGATAAACCCTTCCAGCAGGAGGCAGTGCAGGCAGACTCTCTATCAGGGAGCATCAACAAGAGCACGACACACAGCACGGAAGGAGCGAGAAAGACAGCCCAATCTGTGATATGAAATCCTACTTGGATCAAATAATAAAAGCAAGTACTACAACACAGCACACATAAAACCTGGAGGACACTGGTAATTGTAATCCTCAAGTTGCTTAACATCTGAAAAGAACTTAAAAGTACTTTAGGAGTAAGTCCAGAAAAATAAAGGCCATTTTACTAAAGTAGATATTACCTATTCTGAAATAGCCATCTTCTAATCGTTTGTCTTTGGTTTCTTTGCTTATTTCCAAACCTTCACTCTAAAATAAAACAAAAGCATTAATTTCAAAAATAATTCTTTCTATTTAACCTAAGTTATTAATATATCTTAATATAGATGAAGTGGCATTTGTAACACAGCTATCCCTAAAAAGAGAAATATCATCTCAGTCTTGAACTTTAAAAAACTTATTAGATTAATAATAAAAGATGTTTTCTTAAGCCATCGTTTGAATCTGTATATAATATATTGGTGGTTGGAAATGAAACATTAAATCAATTAAACAGAACAGTATTTTCTATTAAAACTATAGAAGAACTGTGTAGTTAACTTGAAAGAAATCTAAGGATTCCTTAGAGACCAATAAACTAAATTGTGTATTAATTAACAGGCATTAAAAACACATAGACTTTGGACTCAAAATACAAACAGCAAGTAAACACTAAAGAAAACAATGATTCAGGCCGGGCGCAGTGGCTCATGCCTGTAATCTCAGCACTTTGGGAGGCCGAGGCAGGTGGATCACGAGGTCAGGAGATCAAGACCATCCTGGCCAGTGGTGAAACCCAGTCTCTACTAAAATACAAAAATTAGCTGGGCATAGTGGCACGCGCCTATACTCCCAGCTACTCGGGAGGCTGAGGCAGGAGAATCACTTGAACCTGGGAGGCAGAGGTTGCAGTGAGCCAAGATGGCACCACTGCACTCCAGCCGGTGACAGAGCGAGACTCTGTCTCAAAAAATAAAATAAAATAAAATAAAACAATGATTCATTTCTTTTTCTAGTAGAAACGTTCATATTATTTGTAACCTCCACCTCCCAGGTTCAAGTGATTCTCGTGCCTCAGCCTCCCGAGTAGCTGGGATTACAGGCGCATGCCACGATTCCTGGCTAATTTTTGTATTTTTAGTAGAGATGGGGTTTTGTCATGTTGGCCAGACTGGTTTTGAACTCCTGACCTCAAATGATCCACCCCTCTCAGCCTCCCAAAGTGCTGGGATTACAGACGTGAGCCACCGGGTCTGGCCTGTTACTTTCCAAGATAAAACAAAATGAAGGCTCTTTCTATGAATGGGTTAAATGCACTCGTCAAATATAAAAGTGCTTCATATTTCAAAACAAATTAATATTATTCACCACTGAGTCCTGCAAATCATGAGAATTTTCTTTCCCCTTAAAAACAAGAAAAGCTTCAAGCTAAGTCTACTAGTATTAGTTGTTAGGGAAAGGTAAGAGGAAATAGCAGTCATACCTTAAAAGGCAAAACTTCCACAGTTGTGTTTAGCAGAATGTCTCCAGGATGTTCTTGGTTGCCGCTATGGAACAAATAACTGAAAATACAAACATCAAAATAAAAACACAAGTCGGGCTAGATTTTACAAAGATTCAAGAAAATGACCTTACCTCAGAGTCAGCTTTTCTAAACAAGACTCTAAGCAAGCAAAGTTGACAACGCTAGAGCTTGTAATAACTGCACAGTATGTGTTCTGAATGGTTGTAGGGAACTTAGAAACTTAAGAGCATGACTCCTAGGTGATAAGTTCATTCCTTCTGTCAGAAACAATTATGTTTGCTGCTTAACATAATAAGGTACCTAGATATTTTCAAAAAGGATGAGTTTTATGTCACTGTCTATAATGCTTTAAATATTTAAACCTCTTGCCAGAAAATTATAACACCTATATAATACTGCTGTATCTTACATCAGAAAAAAACTTCACTAGGACAACCAGTAGTCATGGCATGTCCAAAGACCAGTTCTAGGCTGGGCGTGGTGGCTCACACCTGTACTCCCAGCACTTTGGGAGGCCGAGGTAGGAGGATCACTTGAGGTCAGGGGTTCAAGACCAGCCTGGGCAACACAGTGAGACCTCGTCGCTACAAAAAATTAAAAAATTAGCCAGGCATGGTGGTATGTACCTGTAGTCCCAGCTACTCAGGAAGCTAAGGTGAGAGGATTGCTTGAGTTTAGCCTGGAAGGTGTCGTCTACAGTGAGCCGTGACTGTGCCACTGCACTCCAGCCTGGGTAACACAGCAAGAACTCATCTCTAAATAATAATAATAATAATAGTAATAAATAATAATAATAAAAGAAACAAAGACTAGTTCTATCCAATACAAATAACTTTAATATTAGTAGACTAGAAGTAAATTAACCTCTTAAAATATCTGAATATCAATATTAAAAAAGCATTTGAAGAATGACTAATTATCGATATATGGTGACAGATCTAAAATACTTTCTGAGTGTGAGTATAATACTCTGTTTTTGATACTCTGAAAACAAACTAGTAAGTATGCGTATGCGTTCTCAGGGTGTGGGGAAGGGAGGAAACTAGATAAGACATGCAAAGTATGTCTGAATCTAAACCTAACTTTAGTTCAGTTGCATGGTTAAAAGTTTAGGCTTAGGAGTCAGAAAGACCTGAGTCCAAATCCTGGGTCTCTCACTTACTAGAATTGTCACCTTTCACGAGTTTCCTCAGCTTTCTGAGCCTGAGTTTCTTCTATAATGCAGATAGTCCCATCTACCTCAGAGGACTGCTCCAATCAGTTCAGGAGAACTGACAAAAAGTCCCCTGCACATTCAAAATGCTCAGCCAGTCACAGTATGGTTACGATACAGTTACAGCGGCGGGCCAGTAGATATGGCTGTAAAAGGTTACGTGGGAATTCTTGGGGTGATAGAAACGGTCCTTATCTTGATATACTGGTGTCAAAACCACAGTCTGCAAGATGCTACCCTTGGGCAAGTGGGGTGATAGGTACACAGGATGCCTCAGTTTTACTTCTTACAGCTGCGTGTGAATCTATACTTTCTCAAAAGTCAAAGACTAAGAAAAAGAAATTGATTGTTGAGGGAAAAAGCACACAAAATAAATGTATCAAGTGAAACTGTCCCTGTTATCTCACCTCTATTAACAGTTTGATAGATTTTTTGCAGATTTGTTCTATGTACATAATATATGTAAAACATTGTTTTTATTTTTCAAAAAATCCTTCTATAATCTATAATTCTATCCTCTCTATATAGAATGCTATATATTCTAGAATCCTATACACATATAATGCTATAATCTATAAAATGATCTATAAGGATATTCTATAAAGTTATAAAATTTGCTTTTTACCCCACTTAGTATATATCTAAGAAAGTTTTCATGTCAATACATACTAATCTACGTCAATATTTTTGATGACTGCTTATAGCATTCCACTGCGTGGCAATATCATTTTATTTAACCAAACACATACTAATGGACATCTATGCTGTTTCTAATTCTATGCTGGCTCTCTGAGTGGTAAACAATATCTCAAAGTGCAGAGTATTACTAATAGTATAAAAATGAACTTTAACAGCAAAACAAATAAATGCTCATGCAAGTGCAAAATATTATTCAAAACTATTTCTGTATGTTCTTCCAGTGGTATTTCCAATGCTTAAAACACTTTTAAAACTTAAATTCCTCTTTGGAGTCAGTTTAGAGTAACAAAAGAAAATTAGTAACATTGTATCACAGCTCTAAATTGTTTCTGACCACCTCAAATAGAATTACTAAAAATGATTTCTGGTGGATTCTAAAAATCAAATTGGCCCTCCCATTGGGACACATAAAAGGAAACACCACAGAGTGGGGAACTATGTTCCTTTAGGTATGCCACTGCCAATCTGGGGAACACACCCAAACCTGAAGAAGGACTGAAGGAATCACGACTATTAAATTAAAAACAGGCCAGGCACAATGGCTCACGCCTATAATCCCAGTACTTTGGGAGGCAGACATGGGTGGATCACCTGAGGTCAGGAGTTTGAGACCAGCCTGGCCAACATGGTGAAACCCTGTCTCTACTAAAAATACAAAAAAATTAGCCAGGTGTGGTGTCAGGTACCTGTAATCCCAGCTACTTCGGAGGCTGAGGCAGGAGAATCTTTTGAACCAAGGAGGTGGAGGTTGCAATGAGCTACATTGCACCATTGCACTCCAGCCTGGGCGACAGAGCGAGACTGTCTCAAAAAAAAAAAAAAAAGGAAGAAAGTCCTAAATTTTGTAAAATGAACATAAATGCTCAAAAACATAAAATGGCTGTAAATTTCTCCCTGGTGTACCAAAAATAACCTAGCATTTGTAAAACCATTGACTAAGAATAGTCATACTCTGTCAAATTTATCATTTCAACCAAATTGCTGGGCTAATCAACTAGCTCCAGATCAATTTTCAAGGGACATACCAGGATAAAGACATAAACACTAATTTAAGATTTTCGAGAGTTCCGCAAAAAAGTATTAAAAAATTATACTAGATATACTAAGTCCAGAAATACCAATGAAGTTCACCAAACGTGTTAAATGTCGACATTACATCTGAAAACAACATACTCGTTTTATTATGGAGTTGTTTTACATGTAATTTAAAGCCCAACATTTTGGGCCCCACTGTGTCCCCACATCTGTCAGGCACACACACAAAAATCTATTATAAATCACATTACGAATAAGAGATCCAAATTGTAAGATCACATACATTTCAATAATCACCAACCTTTCTACATTGACTGGTTTATCAAATTTAAACAAGATGTAGTCTCCAGCTATCGGTGTGATAGCCCAGAAGAAATCCTCTCCCATGTAAGTTTTCTCCAGCGTATGCCCTTGGTAGACCTTCAAGGAAGTAGATACCTCTGCAGGTGGGTTTACATGGATTTTAAGAAGTAATGGTTTCATGTAATCTTTATCCTGGGAGCAAAGACATATATGCTATTAAATAATACACAGCTTATTTAAGAAGAAAAACAATAATTATAACTTAAATAACAAGTTGTATGTTCATGAGAAAATAAAATTAAGTCACCAACCGTGAGTTTTTGGATTTTTCCTGATAGTGATGAGTGCAGACCAACATGTTGGAAAAGGGAAGGTCTGAAGCGAATTCGCAGATTTGCTTTCTGTCTATCACAATGTTTCTAAATATTTAAAAAAATCACGTTAGTGTTGCATAATAAAGTGAAATCTTGCCCTCACCTGGAAAATGAGAAGTCCTTTATTAAAATATTGAAAAGAAGGGCTGGGCGCGGTGGGTCATGCCTATAATCCCAGCATGTTGAAAGGCCAAGGCAGGTGGATCACCTGAGGTCAGGAGTTTGAGACCAGTCTGGCCAACATGGTGAAACCCCATCTCTACTAAAAACACAAAAATCAGCCAGGTGTGCAAGCCTATAATCCCAGCTACTTGGAAGGCTGAAGCAGGAGAATCGCTTGAACCCAGGAGGCAGAGGTTGCAGTGAGCCGAGATCGCATCACTGCACTCCAGCCTGGGTGACAGAGTAAAACTCTGTCACAAAAACAAACAAACAAACAACAACAACAAGATTGAAAAGAAAACAACTTCAAGTCATAATTACAAATCATATTTTTTTCTAGTCTTTGAGGCACTAATAGATTTGCTACTTCCTTGATAAACAGTCATGATCCAGAAATTTAAAATAAGCATAGTTAAGGGAAGAGTGAAGGATTTAATTTCAACCATCCTTCAACACATGTCAACAAAGATTTGACTTTTAATATTAAAATGAATAAACTATAGACGAGGGGGTTAGTTCAAATATACAAAATATTTTTTATTTAATAATATAATGAATTTGCAAATTATAAATGGCGCATTTTGTTGCATGAAAGCAACTTGAAAATGTGAGGCAATCATTTGCCTAGAAGCAAGTAAATGATATTAAAAATTCCACAGACAATCTCTGTCAACACAGGAAGGGACACCTATGTTTCAACTCGTAGTGCCCCACGGTCCAGACGTTCCATCTCAACCTGTCCTCATGCATGGGCCTGGCGTGTGAAGGCTGTGCAACACCGAGGGCCACCTTGACAAATATTTATTTAGACTTTTCATTTTCAATAACTTACAAAATTTGGGGCCAAAAAAAATCAAAAAACACATCTTTGTAAGAAATTTACACTTGACTGGGCACGGTGGCTCACGCCTGCAATACCAGCACTTTGGGAGGCCAAGGTAGATGGATCACCTGAGGTCAGGAGTTTCAGACCAGCCTGGCCAACGTGGTGAAACCCTGTCTCTACTAAAAATACAAAAATTGGCCAGGCGCAGTGGCTCACGCCTGTAATCCCAGCACTTTGGGAGGCCGAGGCGGGCGGATCACGAGGTCAGGAAATCGAGACCATCCTGGCTAACACGGTGAAACCCCATCTCTACTAAAAATACAAAAAAAAAAAAAAAAATTAGCCGGGCGTGGTGGCGGGCGCCTGTAGTCCCAGCTATCCAGGAGGCTGAGGCAGGAGAATGGCGTGAACACGGGAGGCGGAGCTTGCAGTGAGCCGAGATCGCGCCACTGCACTCCAGCCTGGGCAACGGAGCGAGACTCCGTCTCACAAAAGAAAAAAAAGAAAAAAAAAATACAAAAATTAGCAGCCAGGCTTGGTGGCTCACGTCTGTAATCCTAGCACTTTGGGAGGCTGAGGTTGGGGGATCATGAGGTCACGAGATTGAGACCATTCTGGCCAACACGGTGAAACCTGGTCTCTACTAAAAATATAAAAATTTGCCAGGCGTGGTGGCCCATGCCTGTAGTCCCAGCTACTCAGGAGGCTGAGAGGCAGAAGAATCGCTTGAACCTGGGGGCAGAGGCTGCAGTGGGCTGAGACTGCGCCATTGCACTCCAGTCTGGGTGACAAGAGCAAAACTCTGTCTCAAAAAAAAAAAAAAAAAAAAGAAATTTACACTTTAGAAGACTTCTAATAATATACTGGGTGCTAAAATGCCTACTTCTCAAGAGGTTTCACTTCACTGGCATTATTACTGACACTACAATAAAGGTGAAATAGTGTATTTTCTTTGCACAAATACTCAAGTGGAAGGAGAAAGAAAGGGAGGAAGAGTCAAAGGGAAGGGCAAAGGGCAAGCGAGAGAGAAGACTGGGGAGCGCAAGGTTGAGGAGAGAGCGAAACCACCGAGGCAGTGTCTGGAACTCAGCCTGTCACTCCAGTGGCAATGGAAGGACTCTGGCCGAAGGGCCCAACCACGCTGATAACCCTTTGGGACAATGTATAAATGATTCGAAGGGTTTCCCGGGCCACTGTCAAGGATGTGGCGACAGCACCCTCGAGATTCTAGGGGAAGCAACTGAAGAATTAGAGGCCACAGAAAAACATGGACTACAGAAGGGTGAAGGAATGGATGAAATCGTCCAAAAGTTCATGTACCCAAATTTATGGAGGATTTAGAGGGTTTTTGTGGTTTTAATTTCTACTATAGATTTTTTCACCTCACAGGCTCATTTTAGAACCTAACCACATATTAAATAAAATTGCACAGGACGAATGGAATGCAAGTGTATTGTAGGAGGTTAAAGATGACGTTAACTTTTTCTGTGTCCTATAATAAAAATTTCTGTAAGTCACAGTGAAAATGTGCATAAGGACTGAGATCTCTAAAAAATGATTTGTTTAAAACAATTTATATGTTCAACTAATTGTCGGAAAACAGATACTCTGCCATTGCTAGATTCCATGATTTCCTCTAACTAAGAATGTGTTGGGGTTTTTTAAAATTTTTGTGGTTTTTTTTAAACAGAATGCAATGATAGCCTACAGACACCAGAAGGTAGTATCCTAAAACCTAGCAGGTATGAGGATCCAACTATTCTAGGGAGTAGAAGGTTATGAAGTCAAACTAATGCTTATTTGTTACAATGAATGGTAAGTCAACTCTATAATGACATGTTCTTACAGTGATACTTATCATTACACATCAAAATGGACATTTTTAAGAATTTGTACTTTTACATATTGTTTATGCTTACATCAAATAAATTAAAAGCTATAGTTTTTTTCAGAGACACAATTCAAATTGGACAAGGAAAACATACCTAATTACTCTTTTTAAAAAAAATCATTGTTTTTTCGTAGAGATGGGTCTTGATATGTTGCCCAGGCTTGTCCTGAACTTCTGGGCTCAAGTGATCCTCCAGTCTTGGGCTCCCAAGGTGCTGGGATTACAGGCGTGAACCACTGCACCTGGCCTAATTACTCTTAACAATAAGATCTCTATGGTAATAACATGCTATCTGAATGATCAAAGCAAAAATTATTATTCACTTACTTGACTGTAACTATTATCCCAAAGGTAATCATATTATTATGAACACTGGCTTTTTGTGAGTAACACGCTGAAAGGTACTTTAACGTCTCATTGTTTTGGTATAAAATTATTACTTCTATTTTATTCCTCATTTACAGATGTGTTAGGGTCTAATATCGTCCCCAGTATACAAGGAAAAAGAGAGTGAACAGGAAATATGAAGAAAACAAACTGAAATGGTATCCCATGCCAAGAACAGATATGACCAACATCTACATCCAATGTTAGTAAACCACCAGGGCTTACAAACACTAGAAACATTTATCAGCAATTTAAAGAATGTACGTCATCTTGTAACAGCTTCCTGCTTTACAGGATCTTCCACTGCTATCTAAAAGTTCTTCTAATATAGAAACTTTTTATCAGCTCAGGAAAGAAGTTTTATATCACCTACCTATTTAACTATTTATTTGCAAAATCTCTAAAAGTCACTTTCACGAAATACAGAAGTGAAACTCCCTCCACTCTGGTGAGGAATTAACTTACTGCATCTTTTTCAGGGTTGCAGACTTTCACCCAGAGAATATGGTCCAGGAGCCAATCAATGGGTTTCTCCTTGTAAAACATGAATATGAATTCTACAATCAGAGTAAGATCCGGCGCTTGAAACATTTTACCTGAAAAGATATTCCCAGTCAATAGCTGCAATGAAGAAACCAAGCACCCAAATGGCTTACATTCATGAAATCTTGCCCACGACATACACTGAGGCTTGCGCTTTCAACTATAAATCATCATAAACAATTTCCCCACTTGTATTATCAAAATTAAACAAAGTTGCTTCGGCTAAACTTTCTCTTGAGCCGTCACCTGGGTGTAAACAGATATAGTAAATTCCCGATGTTACTATAATAATCTATCGTATACCTACTGGCCCAAAGCATTCAAAAAGCAAGTCAGAGATTTTCCCTTCGTGTCTAAGATTCTTCCCATTTAACATTGAGAGGTTTAGGTAAAAAATTTTATTCTAAATCAATAAATGCAAAAAATAAGGACTCCTAATTTTGTTTTCACTAAAGCATTTGCAAGTAAAGATGGTTTTTGACTTTTAAGTTTTGAGTTAAATGATCAAGATTGTCAAAGGTCCAGCCTCTAATGCTTAAAGTGTTAAAAAGTACCATAGGAGATGAAATGTTATCCTCTCAATATTATTTGAACCCTGTAAATTTCCTTCAATTCTTCAACTTTAAACATACTCTTCTTTTTTTTTTTTTTTTTTAGATTGAGTCTCACTCTCGTCCCCAAGGCTGGAATGCAGGGGCGCGATCTCAGCTCACTACAACCTCCACCTCCCCCATTCAAGCAATTCTCTTGCCTCAGCCTCCCGGGGAGCTAGGATTACAGGCGTCTGCCACCATGCCAGGCTAATTTTTGTATTTTTAGTAGAGACAGGGTTTCACCATGTTGGCCAGGCTGGTCTTGAACTTCTGAGCTCAGGTGATCCACCCGCCTCGGCCTCCCAAAGTGCTGGGATTACAGGCATGAGCCACTGCGCCTGGCCAACTTTAAACATACTCTTAAGCTGGCTAATTTTGAAACATCAGCCAAAAACCATTTAGAAATGAGTGCCCCAACTAGTTAAGAGAAAAACAAATAAAAATTAATCACTGAATGAGGACTTCATGCATTGCATGAAAATACTAGGAATTTATATGAGAAAACTCTTTGTGGTATTGTTTTTAAAAGAACTGCAATCTTATGTTAACAAAGGAGCTGGAAATGCCAGAGAAGAAAAAGTCAAACATGCTCACCAGCACCATGGTTGGCATTGTGAAGAACGCTACAGTAAATACAATAATCTTAGAAGTCTCCAAATTCTATTCTGGGTTGACTTTCATCATGTCATACAAAGAGGTTTACCTAACTTAAGTTTTCTCTAAAACAACCCATTTCCATAGGAAAAAAAGACATCTTTAGGACAAGTAGCTACTTGGTTTTAGATTCTGAGAGTCACAGTTATTTATGAAAAGTAGGTAAGTGTGACACTTTTCTTACCAATGAAGCCCAGCTGGGAAAACTCTAGAATCATCCATTCCTCAGAAGAAAGTTGAAGTGCAAAATTTTTTATGGTATTAAAATAATTTTGTTTGACAATAATATCATCTTCAAGCTAGAGAAAATTGAACAATCATATTAATACATCAAAAAAGGTATTGAGAGAAGGATATTATTATGGAAAAATACAAGCATACCTTTATCATGAAAATGAAGAAGACAATGGTAAAAACAATAAAAATATAAAGCTAGATATTATTAAAAGAAAGTGAAGAAAACAAAATGGAAGAAATACATCGTAAGTCAACTAAGCCACTCCTTTCTATGGGAAATAACAATGAGGAAAATGAGGACATCCTTTCCAAGTAAGACAGCTGGAATGATGCTGACATGTGAGTGGATGGGGCAGAGAGAGCACAAGATAAAGGTCTTATCACAGCAGAAGTTATGGGGAGGGAGGGGGAAAAAGAGAGAGAAGGAGGATATCAGGATACATTCTATGGGGCAGAAAGCACAAAGAAAGTTTAAACTGAATTTAGTAGTCTTACTGTTAGTAGTGATAATGGTATTGATATTGTGAAGCTATTTTACGTATATTACAGAATAAAAAATTATATTATTAGGATATTATTGAAAACCAAGGCTTTCAATATAAAAGAAAATAAATACACGTAAAAATTTGAAAAGCTAAGTAAAAGTCCTATAATTTTATTATAACCCTAAAATCTTACATCTTAATCCAGTTTGAATTGGAACTATCAATACAAACGTGTGATTTTTTTTTCCTCTGTAAAATAAAATACACTTTTTCTTGCTGAAAGTCCTAGAAGCAAAAACAAGACAATAGCAATGAGCACCTTTAAGCGCCCAGATTGTGTTTCTATATACCACACACCCTGAAGAGGAATAGCACTCCTCAGAGAAATGATCGATTCCAGATCTGGGATAGGAAATGCGCAAGATGTGCCAATCATCAAAGAAACAATCACAATTACTGAGGCCAGGCACAGTGGCTCACGCCTGTAATCCCAGCACTTCGGGGGGCCCAAGCAGGTAGATGGCTTGAGTTGCCCAGGAGTTCAAGATGAGCCTAGGCAACAGAGCAAGACCTCATCTCTACAAAAAATTTAAAAATTAGCCAGGCATGGGGGTGGGTACCTGTAATACTAGCTACTCGGAAGGCAGGAGGATCACTTGAGCCCCCAAAAAGATTGCTGGACTTATATAGAAAGGATACAAAAGCCAATTTGAAAGGGTTCCCACTGGATTATGATGTACCAATGAAAGCATCAATAAGAATAATGATTGCAATGGACTGTGGCAAATCAAATGTATTTTAAATATCCATGACTTCATAATGATACATTGTTTTTAAGGGGATACATGTGCAGGTCTGTTACATGGATAGATTGCATAATGCTGGGGTTTGGGCTTCTATTGAGCCCACCACCCAAATGGTGAACATAGTACCCAATAGGTAACATAATGATACTTTAAAAACAGCCACCACTGTAGATTGCTAAGGCACCAACTTTAAAAATTAGTAAGAGAATGAAATCAAGCATTTACTCCAGCCTTTCTTTAAGAACTATTTTTCAAGGTAATCTAATAAAGGAAGAAAAATTCTTTATAGAAGAACTCAACATAGCATTTAGAACTAAGCTAAGAGCATTAGCAATTACAGAATTAGGAAAGCACCACTTGGAAACTGCTAATGAAATAAGTGATCTAGGGAAAAATAATCAATGGATGCTGAAACCTTAAGTGGAACAGCTGCTGGAGAGCTAAATTTATAATGCAGCAATGAGGCGGGCATATGGAACCCACTGATTACTCTCAGCCTCGCTGGAGGTGGGACTGCCTGATGTAATGTGCTTTCTTTTTTTATTTTTATTTTTTATTTTTGAGATGGAGTTTCCCTCTGTTGCCCACACTGGAGTGCAGTGGTACAATCTCAGCTCACTGTAACCTCTGCCTCCTGGGTTCGAGTGATTCTCCTGCCTCAGCCTCCCCAAGTAGCTGAGACTACAGGCACACGCCACCACGCCTAGCTAATTTTTTTTCTATTTTTAGTAGAGATGAGGTTTCACCATGTTGGCCAGGCTGGTCTCGAACCCTTGACCTCAGGTGATCCACCCGCCTTGGCCTCTCAAAGTGTTGGGATTACAGGCGTGAGCCACTGCGCCCGGCCCGTAACACGCTTTCTTATGCGCTACCATAAGACTTACTCAAGCACCACCTGTGAAGTGCCTGCATCATCTATCAGTTTTCCAGAAGGCACCGTGTTCAACTCAGAGTTTTTTGCAATAAAGCACTTTATGAAACTGTATGATGCTGTCAGTGGAAACTCCATTCCAAGCCACAGCATCTTCCTTTCCCCTAAGGGGTATGTCTATGACAATCACAAAGTAACCCCTGACTCTACTGCCTTTTGGAAAGCATTCTTTAAGAGTCATGGATGTGATACATTCCCAAACCATGCAACCCTGGAGTCATATCCCGCGGGGATAATTATGACGTCTGGAATAAATTCCTTTGCCACATCACCTCTCATCTTAGTCTTCAACAAAATGTCACAGGTAAAATCTATCCTGTATGAACATTTAAAACTACCATTAACTGAGAACTTTTTAGGCTAATATGTTTTTCCCACTAATACTCTGTAGATGACAATGAACTCACTGAGAGAATTCCACATAATAAGCGTATGTGAAGACTTGAATATAAAGCAACTCCCTCTTTCCTGAGGCATAATTTTTGGGCAAATGTGATTATTTTAAGAATGTTCAGGCTGGGTGTGGTGGCTCACACCTGTAATCCCAGCACTTTGTGAGGCTGAGACGGGTGGACCACTTGAGGTCAGGAGTTTGAAACCAGCCTGGCCAACATGGTGAAACCCCGTCTCCACTAAAAATACAAAAAATTAGCCAGGCCTGGTGGCAAGGGCCTGTAATCCCACCTACTTGGGAGGCTGAGGCAGGAGAATCACTTGAACCTGGGAGGCAGAGGGTGCAGTGAGCTGAGATCACACCATTGCAGTCCAGCCTGGGCTAGAGGGAGACTATGTCTCGAACAAACAAACAAAAACAGCCTGGGCAACAAAGTGAGACCCTGTTTTTACAAAAAGTCACACAAAAAAAATTAGCCAGGCATGGTGGTGCATGCCTGTGGCCCCAGCCGCACAGGAGGCTGAGGTGGCAGGATCATATGACCCAGGTCAAGGCTGCAGCGAGCTGTGAACTGTGTTTGCACCACTGCACTCCAGCCTTGGCAACAGAGGAAGACCCTGTCTCCAAAAAAAAAAAAAAAAAAATGCTCACTGACACCAGTGGACCAGTGGCTCAAACCTGTAACCCCTGCTCTTTGGAAGGCAGAGGCAGCAGGATCATTTGAGGCTGGGAGTTCAAGACCAGCCTGGGCAACTTAGCAATACTCCCATCTCTACCAAAAAGAAATACAAAAATTAACCCAGTATGGTGGTGCATGCCTGTAGTCCCAGCTTCCTGGGAGGCTAAAACAGGAGGATCACTTGAGCCCAGGTGTTTGAGGCTGCCATGAGCTATGACTGTGCCACTGCGCTCCAGCCTGTGTGACAGTCAGACTCTGTCTCTGAAAAACAAAAGAATGTTCATTGAATTTGACTTTGAAAGAACTGAACAATTAGAAACAATCTAAATGACCAACAAGAAGGTTGATTATGATATCTGAATAACAGGACTTCAAGAAGGGATTAAAAATCACACCAATCTGTATTTACTGGCATAGCAAGGTACGTATCAACAATATGTCAAGTGACAGCAAAAAAGGTTATCAGACAATACATACAGCATGATCCTCTACTGTAAAAGAGGGCTGTGTGAGAGTGACATCAGCAAGACAGAAACAGGAAACCCAGACACACAAGACACATTCCCCACACGAGACACAGATTTAAAATCTGAGCATTCCACAGCCAGAGGCCCTCTCTTGGGCACAGACCACAGTGAGGAAACACTCAATTCCCGACTTCTCCCTGAGGAGAGAAAGAAGTTGGTGTATACCCAATGTTTTTGACTTTTTCGAGTGCAGCCAGAGGGAATGATTTCTGTCTCATCTGTCAGGAACAGGGCACCAGGTTGGGACCTAAGAACAAAGGCCATCAGTTGGCACCAGAGGCTGCAGTACCAGAGACAGAAACTAGGTGGAGCTCCAGTACTGCAGCTTACTACAAAACCAACACGGCCACAGTGCTGCAGAGCTCCTGACTAGAAACCAGTCAACTTCAATTAGGAGATTACACCCACAAGCAGAGAGGACATGGCCCCAGAAAAGGCTCAAAGGGCTCCAGAGTCTTTAACTAGGCTGACTGAAGAAAATCCTTCCACTACAAAACCAAACTGCAAAGACTGGGAGAGGTGGCTGATTTTTCAAATGCCAAGATCCCAACAACAAAAAACAAGATATACAAATAAACAAAAATATGGTATATCCAAAGGAACAAGTTAAAACTCCAGAAACCAACCCCAAAGAAATGAAGACATATGAACTGCCCAGTAATTCAAAATAACTGTCATAAGATTGCTCAGTAAATTAAAAGAGAGCAGAGATAGACAACTAAATGAAATTTGGAATATGATGCATGAACAAAATGAGAATATCAATAGAGACAGAAACTATAAAGAGCCAAACAGAAATTCTAAAACTGAAGAATATAAAACCTGAATTGAAAATTTCACTAGAAGGACTAAACAGCAGACCTGAGCAGGCAGAAGAAAGAATCAGTGAACTTAAAGATAGGACTTTTGAAATTACTGACGCACAGGAGCAAAAAGAAAAAAGAATAAAAGAAAAATAATGATACCCTAAGGGACCTATGGACAGCACAAAGTGAAACAACATACACATTATGAGAGTTCTACAAGGAGAAGAGAGCCTATTTGAACTTCCCAAATATGAGGATAGAAATGGACATACAAATTCAAAAAGTTCAAAGAACCCCAACTACAATAAATTGATCTACACCAAGAAGAATCATAATGAAGTTGTCAAAAGTCACAAAGAATCTTGAAAGCCATAAGAGGAAAGTGACCCAACAAATACAAGATAACGTCTATTAGATTATCAGCAGATTTCCCAGCAGAAACTTTATTATAGGCTAGAAGAGAGTGGAATGCTATGTTCAAAGTGCTAAAACATACTAAACAAAAACTGGCCAGCCAAGAATATTATATCTGACAAAACTGTAATTCAAAAGTAAAGAAGGCCAGGCGCGGTGGCTCACACCTGTAATCCCAGCACTTTGGGAGACCGAGGCAGGTGGATCACCTGAGGTCAGGAGTTCGCGACCAGCCTGAACAACACGGTGAAACCCCATCTCTACTAAAAATACAAAAATTAGCTGGGTGTGGTGGTGGGCACCTGTAACCCCAGCTACTCGGGAAGCTGAGGCAGAATGGCGTGAACCCGGAAGGCGGAGCTTGCAGTGAGCCGAGATCGCGCCACTGCACTTCAGCCTGGGCGACAGAGCAAGACTCCGTCTCAAAAAAAAAAGAAAAGAAAAAAAGAATGTTAAGGCTGGGTGCAGCAAGGTGGAGGCTGCAGTGAGCTGGGATTGTGCCACTGCACTCCAGCCTGGGGAACAGAGCAAGACTCCATCTCAAACAAAAAGAAAGAAAGAAAGAAATTAAGACTTTCCCAGATAAACAAAAGCTGAGTGAGTTCATCACCACTAGACCTGCCCTACTGCTGAAGGAACATTTTCAAGTTGAAGTGAAAGGTCAATAAGCAGTAATAAAGCACCATATAAAAATATAAAACTCCCTGGTAAAGGTAAATATACAGATAAATATAGACGTAGTAAGGTAATGCAGGTGCATGAATCACTTTAAAATCTGGTACCCCTTTCAAATCTTTTAATTACATTAAAATCACTTCTTAAAGACTAAATGCACAAACAATAATTATAAATCTGAGTTAATGTATATGCAATATAAAAAGCGGTCACTGGTGTCATTGGTAAAATAGAGTGCAGGGGAGACAGAGATGTAAAAGAGTAGAGATTTTATTTGTCATTGAAGTAATAAATAGACTGTTATAACTTTAAGATATGTAATTGCAATGGTAACTACAAAATGAGTATCTATTGAATATACACAAAAGGAAATAGAAAGGAAATCAAAATACGTCACAATTTTAAAAAATCAACGAAACACAAAAGAAAGCAGCAAGAGAGGAAAAGATAGACAAAAAAGTTCCAAGACATACAAAAAAATAAAGTAAATGGCAATAGTAAGTCTTTCTGTATTAGTAATCACTAAAAATGTAAATGGGTCAAACATCCCAATTAAAAGACACAGTTAGGCCAAATGGAAATTTTTAATGAGATCCATTAATATACTATCTACAAGAAACTTACTTTACATCAAAAGACACACATAGGTTAAAAGTGAAAGAATGAAAAAAGATAATTCATGCAATCCAGAACTGAAAGAAAACAAGGATGGCCATACTTCGACAAAGTAAGACTTTAAGACAAAAATTGTCACAAGAGACGAAGGACATTGTACAATAATAAAAGGGTCAGTCAAATCTCTGAAAAGACATAACAATTCTAAATAAAGATGCACCTAATAATAGAGGTCTCAGATATATGAAGTCAACACTGACAGAATTGAAAGAAGAAACAAACACCACCACAATAATACTAGGGGGTTTCAATATTCTACTTTCAGTTATGGATAGATCAGACAGAAGATCAATAAGGAAACATCGGACTTAAACAACACTATAATCAAACGGACCCGACAGACATAAAGAACACTGATCCCAACAACAGCAGAATACACATTCTTCTCAAAAGCATATGGAACATTCTCCAAGACAGACCACATGTTAGGCCCCATAATGTCTCAACAATTTTTTGTTTGTTTGTTTGTTTGTTTTTGAGACAGAGTCTCGCTGTGTTGCCCAGGCTGGAGTGCAGTGGCGCTATCTCGGCTCACTGCAAGCTCCACCTCCTGGGTTCACGCCATTCTCTTGCCTCAGCCTCCCTAGTAGCTGGGACTACTAGGCGCCCGCCACCACGCCTGGCTAATTTTTTGTATTTTTAGTAGAGATGGAGTTTCACCGTGTTAGCCAGGATGGTCTTGATCTCCTGACCTTGTGATCCGCCCACCTCAGCCTCCCAAAGTGCTGGGATTACAGGCGTGAGCCACCGTGCCCAGCCAACAATTTTTTTTTAAGACAGGTTTTCACTCTGTCACCCAGGCTGGAGAGCACAAGGCTCACTGTAGCCTCGATCTCCTGGGCTCAACTGATACTCCCACCTCAGACTCCCGAGTAGGTGGGACTACAGGTATGCACCACCATGCCCAGTGAATTTTTTGTATTTTTATTAGAGACAGGATTTCGTCATGTTGCCCAGACTGGTCTTGAACTCTTGAACTCCTGAACTCAAGTGACCTGCCCACCTCAGCCTCCCAAAGTGTTGGGATTACAGATGTGAGCCAGTGCCGCCTGCCAACAAATTTAAGAAGACTAAAACTATGCAATGTATCTTCTCTCACTACAACAAAATGAAACTAGAAGTCAATAGCAGAAAAGTAAACCCAGAAAATACACAAATGTGTGGAAATTAAACAACTCACCCCTAAACAACCAATGGGTCAAAGAAGAAATCACAAGGGATTTAGAAAAAAATCCAGAAAGAAACAAAAACAAAAAAATATATACCAAAATGTAGCAAAAGCCATACAAAGAGGGAAGTTTATACCAGTAAACATTTACATTAAAAAAAAGAAGAAAGATCTCAAAATCAGCAACCTAACTTCATACCTCAAGGAAATTGAAAAAAAGAAACAAACTAAACCCAAAATTAGCAGAAGGGAGAAAAAAAAATATTAGATCAGATAAATAGAAAAAAAATAAATAGAAAAAAAAGCAGAAAAAAACCCAAAGAAACCTAGAGTTGGTTTTTGAAAAGATCAATAAAATTAATAAACCCTTAGCTAGATTAGCTAAGAAAAAAAGAAAGAAGATTCAAATAACTAAAAGTAGAAATGAAAGAGGGAACATAACAACTGATATCACAGAAATAGAAGAATTACAAGAGACTACTAGGAACAATTATGTGCCAACAAATTGGATAATCTACAAGAAATGGATAAACCTCTAAAAACAACTTTCCATGGGTGAATCATGGAGAAATAAAAACTTTGAACACACTTATAATAACTAAGGGGATTAAAGCAGTAATCAAAAACCTCTCAGCAAAGAAAAGCCCAGGACCAGAGAACTTCACTGGAAAATTCTGCTGAACACTTAAAGAAGAATTAACATCAATCCTCCTCAAACAGCTGTCTTCCAAAGAACTGAAACAGAGGGAACACTTTTCAAACACATTCTAGGAGGCCTGCATTTCTCTGACACCAAAGCCAGACAAAGACACAAGAAAACTACAGACCAATATCCCTGATGCAAAAATCCTCAACAGAACACTAGCAAATGGAATTAAAATGCACATTAAAAGAATTATATACACCATAACCAAGTGGGATTTATACCTGCAATACAGGGATCGTTCAACACACAAAAATCAATCAGTGTAACATATACTACATTAACAAAATGGAGGAAAAAAACACATGATCATCTCAATTGGTATGGAAAAGCATTTGACAAAATTCAAGACACTTTCTTGATTAAAAAAAATGTGACGAACTAGAAATAGAAAAAAACTTATTCAACAAAATAAAGGTAATATATGAAAAGCCCATCGGTAATATCACACTTGGCAGCAAACAAATGAAAGCTTTCCCTCTAAGATTAGAAGCAGGGCAAGGAGTCCCACTTTCACCACTACTAGTCAACATAGTGCTGGAAATCCTAACTAGAACAATTAAACAAGTAAAAAAAGTAAAAGGTACCCAAACCGGAAAAGAAGAAGTAAAATTATCATTATTTGCAGATGAAATGATCTTATATGTAGAAAAACCTAAAGAATCCACCAAAAACTACAAGTAATAAATGATTTCAGCAAAGTTTCAGGATACAAAATCAACACACAAAAATAGTTGTATTTTTGTATACTAACAATGACCAATCCAAAAAAAAAAATCAAGAAAACAATCCCATTTACTGTAGTATCAAAAAAGATAAAATACTTAGGAATAAACCTAACTGGGGAGGTGGAAAATTTTTCTACAAAACATTTCTAAAAGAAATCAAAGAAGATACAAATAAATGCAAAGACATCCTGTGCTCATGTATTGGAAGACTTAATAATATTAAAATGTCCACACTACCTACAGCGATCTACAGATTCAATACAATCCCTACCAAAATTCCCAAGGCATTTTTTACAGAAATAGAAAAAAATCCTCCTCAAATTTATATGGAGTCTCAAGTGACCCTAAACAGCCAAAATAGTCTTTAAAAAAAGGGAACACAATTGGAGGCCTCATACTTCCTAATTTTAAAACATGCTACATATGTCAGGTGCAGCAGCTCGTGTCTGTAATCCCATGACATATTGTGTTCTTGGTAAAAATTGGACTGTTGTGCTGCTAAAAATAATTGGACTGTTAGAATTAAATGTCAATTTTATTATCTTCAAAATAGTGGTAACAGTATTGTGGCCTACAAAAAAAAATTAGTTCATTGTAAGACCACTAAAGAAAAATTGCAAGAAAATTCCTCTTTAAAATCTGCCAAATAATGACATCTTAGTTCTTCTTGACAGTGGAGAGAGGGAAAAGGGGAGAGAAGATGGGGGAATGGGAGAAAAAGAGGAAAAAGATAAGTGAGTTGCAGGTCCCCCGCTAAGTGGAGGGCTGGCTTCCCTACTCAGTGGAGAAACATCAGAGCCCACATGCTCAGTTACCATGGAGACCCCTCTGCTCTGAGGTAGTTATGATTTGTCAGATCTCAGAGGGTTTGCACTTTCAAAACTTCCTGTTTTAATGAAAACATACCCTTGATAACACTTTTTCTTTACAAGCGTGAAAAACAAAGGAAAAACCACACTTACCTGAATGTAATATATGCCCTTTTCTTGAGCATACATCATTAGAAAACAGTAATCTAGGTTTTGCTTTGTTCTCCATCTGAAATAAACATTTTCAAAAAGTAAGTTAGGAATCAGACTCAAATTTAGTAAAATAAGATTAAATGTATAAACGTCAAATGTCTACATAACATGTCATCTATGTATATGTGTACACACACACACACACACTCACTTAGGACGAAGAGTCAAAGAAAATTCACTTTCCTCTAATGAAGACTTTATCAAAATGTATTCCCAAGAACACTAATTCTCAAGCTGTCCTGAGGAAAAAAATGAGTCTAATATCAAGTAAGTATGTATACATGTTCCCCTTCTAGAAACATATTAATTCATAAGAGGCACAAAAATATCCAACAGTAAAGACATTTATTGGAAAAAAAATTCTTAATACATATTTTTCCAAACTTCCTTGAGCACAGACCCTTTTTTCAGTAATATCTTAATGTTTCATCAAACGAGTGCTTCAAAAATTACACTTTTAGGGTCCCTACTCTGGTGCCTAGGACTGTTTGCACGCAGATCAAAGTTCACAAATAGGTACTGAGTGCTTTAAAAAATTCATATTTAAGTTTACAGTATTAAACCCTGTCAGTGAATTCCTGGTAGCCTACAGAAACACATAAGAGAAGTGGATCTAAAAGCTAGTTTAAGAAAACACAGTAAAATAAAAGCTGATATTAAGTTTTTACATATTCTAAGAAAACTCCACATTATTTCCAAGCTGTCCTGGACTTAATGAGACTTACCTAGAATATTTTACCAAATTCAACTCTAAAATGTTTTCAGCTTCGATAAATAAAAACTACATGTATTAAATATTTACACTCACAAGTGTGGAGGATTTTAAACGGCACATGCTCACCTTACTCTTTCTTTGGAGTCTCCAAATGTCTCCTTTAGGTTTGTCAAGTCAGGATAATAGCTTTCAGGGGGTGATATGACTTCCACCAAGCCAGAACTGATTTCTTTAGAAAATCTATTATGAGAAAGGTTAGCTGAGTTACTTAAGTTCTGTGGGATTTTATTTATCTTAAAGCTCAATACACTGTGTTTAACATAAAACACATCAGTAATCATTTGTAGCAACGTATAATGTTATGGCCGCAAGGTGTTAAAAGGAGCAGCTCATCACTGATTTCATTTACAGAAAATACAGTTTTTTCCAATAGCAAAAGTTTTTTTTTAAAGTAATGCTTTAAAAACTATAAAATACTGCTCTTATTAAAGTAGCATAGAAATCCTAAGCCAACTGCAGGCATTAACGTTCCTAAAATGTATCTGAATTAAAAAAAAAAATCAAGGTCTCACAGAAAATAGAAAATTGAAGAAAAACAAATAAGTATGTATGTGTCTTTAAATACATATATTTTTGCAAAAACCAAAGCTCTTACATCTTCAAGAAGCTTTGCTTGTGGGTTACAGACCACATGTCATTCTCAAACAGTGTTTCTCAACTGGGGGTGATTCTGTCCCTCTGGAAGACATTTAGCAATGTCTGAAGACGTTCTGGTTGCCACAACTGTGATCAGTACTACTGACGCCTAGTGGGTAGACATTAGGGATCCTGCCCCACATTCTACAATGCATATGGCAGCCCCCACAACAAAAAATTATCTGGCCCAAAATGTCCATTGGGCTGAGGTTAAGAACCCTTTCTAAAGTTTTTAATTAGTCTGTACTGACTGAATTGTAATTTCTTTTGCATTTGCATTCTCCCTTGATTCATTTTTGCAAATCTCCACAAAATGCTAGTGCAACTGCCTGCCTTTGCACAAATGTTCTTAGTGTTTAACTGTACTTTTTGTCTGAGCTTGGTTTTCTACACACTAAGGAAGATGTAAATCACCAGAATCCTTGCATAAGCCCACAGACTTGCCCCTGAGGTCAGTGGGAAAGGGGACCAATCATTACTGCCCTGTTCCTTAAGAAGTCTATGCCAAATTTTATTTCTATAAGGACTTCCAAGAAACTCAGCACTTCAGGAAAACCAAACAAATAACAATTTAATCCTGAACTATAATGTTTTTAAATATTCAATTTTAACATTTTGATAGACAAGGAGCCACATTATTTTAAATGTAGGGTTAGCAAATGATTGTTGCTTCTTTTTTGTCTTTTCTTTTTAAGTAGAAGGTATATCTTTTAGGGACAAAAAACAGATACAATTTAATGAAGAAATTCATAGCAAGACTAATTTTATTACACTATTGAAACTATTAAGGCAATATTATAAAAAATAATATCTGAAACTTACTAAGCTTTCCCTCTGTTACCTACCATGTGCCTCGCTCATAGTAAACTGCTACTCAATCTTTGCAGAATAGAACAGATTAAGACATAGCTTAAAATTGAGGTCTGAAATTACTACGTTAAATATCTACCCTGAGAGCAGGAAGATTTTGCCTGGTAAATACAGTGTGAAAGATTTAATCTCATATGACTCTCTCTGTATTCACTCTCATATGACTCTCTCTGTATTCACTGTCTTCAAGATTAAAGACTGTTATTTAATAGTGTTACATACATAGGACATTCAAGTCTTTTCTATAATGAAATACACCAATTTATCCCATCACATAACTGGATATATATGCACCTACTTTATGACAATATCAAATACCAATCAGAGGTGATCTAATAAACAATGAACTCCACAGAGAAATGAACTATCAAGGAAGGCATTTTCTTTTAGCAAGAAACTCAAGAGATAACAGTAACCAAAATATTTTTATGTTTATAATTAAGAAGAACTTACTCTTTCTCCAGGTTGGCTACAACACCATGTACATAATCAATATCTGTCTGGGAAAGAAAAAAAATGTATCTATATTCAAGTTTTTATATTTTTATTTAACTGTTAATACTGAACTCGAAATTAAATGAATGATAAAAACATTCATTAAAACCATACATTAAATTTTTAGACAATTTATTAAATTTGCATTTCTGTATTGTTCTATTGTACTACTGAATGTCACTGAGCACTTGCTAATAAGCAGATAGTGAAGTTTTTATTATTTTAATTGTCTGTGTTGCATTCACTAGGAAAACTGAACACAAAAACTACTTCTACTTCTATCAAAACATCCAAACTATTGTGAATAGCATTAGTGACAGATGCTGCACGATATGAAGAAAGATTTTTCTACTTGGAATCATAAAACCTAGGTTCAAGGTTTGCCTCTGTAGCTACTGAACTGTATACTCTAAAGTCATTTCTCTGAGTTTCAACCTATTCTATGAAAAAGAGGAAATAACTTACAGATTATGAGATTAAATGATAAAACTATGTAATAAAAAACTGCTATTATTACACCATATTAATATTACACTGACACTGAGAACTGAATCAAGAGCACTTCAATCAGTTAGAAATAAACATTTATCAGATCTGCATATTTTTTAATTATGAACAAGTCAAAATTCTAATACTTATTAATTTTTCTTTATTTTCTTTATTGATTTAATGAATCACATATTCACATTTCACAAACATTTACTGAATGCCTACTCTAGGCCAGGCTGCACTGCAGTGAACAAGTCTAAGCATGGCAGGCATGTTTTAAACAGACATTTTCAACCAAGTTCAGACCTAACCCAGCATGGAGGGTAGAAGCAACAGAAGAGGCTGCCTGGAAGAGGTGATGTTCAACAGTAAGAATTGGCTTGTTCCAGGGCTCTGGCTCCCAGGGGTCTAACAGAGATAAACATCATTAGCTTTTCTCCTCTAAGAGGTAAACGGAGTCTGTCTCTGATGCTATGTCAAAGACCGTGAAATTGGGTCAAAGTGAAACCACTTTCTAGGATAGCTGTAAGGACTGACGAACAGGGTGGAGCACAGGTGATGGGCAAATGTAAATAATTATGAGCATTATTTCTCCGGTGTGTGTGTCCAGACATCATCCTCCTCCTAACTCCAGATCCTTGCCCCTTCAAGGACCCCAGGAAGCCCAAGGGACAACCAGGCCAGGGACATGGCAGGCTGGGTTACAGGGCCATGGCCACATTTTTGAGCCAGCCAGAGCCCTATTGATATGGTTTGGCTGTGTCCCCACCCAAGTCTCATCTTGAATTGTAGCTCCCATAATTCCCATGTGTTCTGGGAGGGACCCTGTGGAGATAACTGAATCATGGGGGCAGTTTCCCCCATACTGTTCTTGTGATAGTGAATAAGGCTTATAAGATCTCATGGTTTTATAAGGGGTTTCCCCCTTTCACTTGATTCTCATTTTCTCTCGTCTGTTGCCATGTAAGACATGCCTTTCGCCTTCTGCCATGATTGTGAGGCCTTTCCAGCCATGTGGAACTGTGAGTCCATTTTTCTTTATAAATTACCTAGTCTTGGGTATGTCTTTATCAGCAGCATGAAAATGGACTAATACACCTACCCATCAATTTTAAATACAGCGATAACTTATAAAAATGCTCAATTGTTAAAAGACTCAATGATATATAAAATATAATCTATGTTATAAAGACTGTCAGAGCACTTAATACTTGAGAAAAACAAACAAAAAAGGTATAGCTTAATCCTGGAAATTACAAAACCATCAAATTATAAAAAGTTTTTATAACAGGCTTTCTGGAAAACAATATACAAACATCGGTAGCATTTCTACATACTAACAATGACTATCTGAAAAAGAAATCAAGAGAACAATCCCATTTACAATAGCTACCAAAAAAATACTTAGGAAAAAATTTAACCAAGGAAGTGAAAGAACTAGACACCAAAAATTATTTTAATTTCTGTAATTGAAAGTAATTCTAATTTTTGTTGTTAAGTCTAACAACTCATGTGTAACAACTCATGGGCTTCATGAGATCAAATCCTTCAAAGTCTTAACAAACTGTGGAGACACAATTGGAATATAGCTCAAAACTCTCTGTCCTTCCTCTATAGAAGCCCAAACATTAGTGATTTCTTTTTAAATAAATTATCATTCACAAATTTGACCAATGAGTATTTAACCACTCATCAATCTACAATTTTGGAGAATATGAACAAGCATGGTTTTTATGAACTTTACTGTGTTTAACAACCTGACATTCAATTTGATAAGCATTTAATGAAGGGCAGTGATTTGTCCACCTAAGGAAACAGGAATACAAAGGTGAGTAAGACCAGTTCCAGGTCCCTGGCCGTCCAAAACGGGAACCAAGAAGAATAAGCTTATGTGAACATAGATTTGTTATGTAATGTGTAATCAAATTTACAAAACAAAGTAATCCACGTGTACTACTACACAAAATCCTATGTTGCCTTCTAGTTCATGTATCTAGTAAAAGATTCACTTAAACAACTGTAATTTGTGTCACTTTACATAAATTACAAATTTAACAAAAGCAAGTTCTAGGAGGGAAGAAGAACAAATACCAATCCTTCTCAAACTATTTCAAAAATGTGGAAGAGGAGGGAGTGCTTCCAAACTCTTCTTAATGAGGCCAGTGCCAGTCTGACACCAAAGCCATACAAGGCCATTACAAGAAAAGAAAATTACAGGCCAGTATTTGTGATGAACATACATGCAAAAATCCTCAACAAAATACTAGCATTCAACTACATATTAAAAGGATCATTCACCATGATCAAGTGGGACTTATCCCTGGGATCCAAGAATGGTCCAACATATGCAAATCAATGAATGTGATAACTCACATTACAAAATAAAGGACAGAAACCATACGATCATCTCATTAGATGCAAAAAATGCACTGGACAAAATTCAACATGCTTTCATGGTGAAAAAGTTCTCACCAACTCAGGTACAGAAGGAATGCACCTCAACACAAGAAAGCCATATATATGAGAGACCAACAGCTAATGTTACACTGCGTGGTGAAAAATTAAAGCTTTTCCTTGAATATCTGGAACAAGACAGGGAAGCACACTCTCACAACTTCTATTCAACATAATACTAGAAGTCCCTGACACAGTAATTAGCCAAGATAAAGAAATAAAAGGTATCTAAATAGAAAAAGAAGTGAAATTGTCACTGTTTGCTGATGACATGATCTTATCATACAGAAAACCCTAATGATTCCACTAAAAAACTGTTAGAAGTAATAAATACTGTAAAGTTGTGGATACAAAATCAATATACAAACATAGGTAGCATTTCTATATACTAACAATGAACTATCTGAAAAAGAAATCAAGAGAACAATCCCATTTACAATGGCTACCAAAAAAATACTTAGGAAAAAATTTAACCAAGGAAGTGAAAGAACTAGACACCAAAAATTATAAAATGTTGATGAAATAATTTGAAGAACACACAAATAAATAGATATCTTTGCTCATGGATTGGAAGAATTAATATCATTTAAATGTCCATATTACCCAAAGTGATCTACAGATTCAATGTAATCCCTATCAAAAAATTTAATGACATTTTTCTCAGAAATGGGAAAAAAATCCTAAAATTCATATATAACCACACACACACACACACACATGCACACACACACACACAACAAATAGCCAAGGTAATCATGAGGAAAAACAATAAAGCTGGAGGCAACACACTTTATTATTTCAAACTATACTATGAAGCTATAATAATGTAAACAGTATGGTATTGATTTTTAAAAAACAGACACACTGGCCAATGGAACAGAATATAGAGCCTAGAAATGAACTCATGTATGTATGCTCAATTGATTTTCAGCAAAGGTGCCAAGAACACTCAATGAAAAAAGTTTCTTTAGTAAATGGTGCTGAGAAAACTGGATATCCACATACAGATGAATGAAAGTGGACCTTCAACTCACGTGAAATATACAGATAAACTCAAAATGGATTGAAAACAAAAGAAGACTCTAAAACTACCAGAAGAAAACATAAGGGAAAAACTACATGACATTGGCCTGGGCAATGGTTTTTTGGATATGACCCCAAAAGCTCAGGCAACAAGAACAAAAATAGACAAATAGGATCACATCTAACTAAAACTCTTCTACATGGCAAAGGAAATAATTAGCAGCATGCCTGACAACCTATGGGTTAGGAGAAAATATATGCATGCTGCACATCTGATAAACAGTTAATATCCAAAATATATAAGGAACTCAAACAGCTCAAGAGTAAGAAAAAACACTGAAAAAATAGCCAAGGGACCTGAACAGACATTTCCCAAAAGACGACATACAAATGGCCAACAGATATATGAAAAATCCTCAACACTGCTAATCATTAGGGAAATGCAAATTAAAACCACAATCAGATATCATCACATCTGTCAGGATGGCTAACTGTCAAAAAGACAAAAGATAACAAGTATTAGGAAGAATGTGGAGAAAAGAAACGGATGGATATATACACTGTATCCATACTGGATACATACATGGATCCACTGTATCCATATTATCAAGTTCTGAGTATAGGTTGGTAAATAAAGAAGATCTCTGTTTGTAGAACTTAAAACTGGTGACAGAAGTAGTTCATAAGCAAACAAACAAAAATATGTACACATATGTATGTGTATATATAACTGAATATTGTTATAAAAATAGAATGCAATAATAGAGGAAAAACAGAGATGACCTACTTAAACATTACATTCAGAGAAAATCTCTCTGAAGACTTGACATTTAAGCCTAAATTTGATACATATTTCTATTCAAATGTACAAAACTAAACAGAAAACATTAAAAGGGCTATTTTAAGTTCATTAATTGGAGCTTTGTCCTTAATAGCATGTTGATGCTATAGCAATGGTTCTCATTTTTTATTAGAACCCATTTAGTTAAAAACATGTTCATAATTTACCCATCTCTGATCACCTCCATGAACAGTCTCCCAGTCCAAGCCTCACCTCGATTATGGCAACAGCTTTCTAAGTAGTCTCCTTTCTTTTGCCCTTACCAAAGCAGACAGCAGGATCCTTTTTAAAAAGGCAAGTCATATTATTCTTGCCCAAAATGCATAGCCAAAATATAATCATGAGAAAATATCAGATAAATCCAAATTGAGACATTTTACAAAATAACTGACCAGTGCCCATCAAAAATGTCCAAGTTCATGAAAGACACAAACATGGACAGGAGGAAGCTAAGGCATGAGAACCGCTAACTGCAATGTGGTGTTCCATAGTGCATGCTGGAACAGAAAGGCGAACCCAGGCGGAAAAACAGGAAACTCAAATAAAGTCTATAGTTTGGTTGAGTATTATATCAGTGTTAATTTCCTGGTTTTGATAACTATAATATGGCTACATACGTTGTTAACATCAGAGCAAGCTGAGTGAAGGAGATACCCTCTATAATTTCTGCAACTTTCTGTAAATCTAAAATTATTTCAGAACAAAAAGTCTTTTAAAATACTTTTTTAAAAAGAGGGTTAATAAAGTGTCTTCTCTATTAAAAACTCTCAAATGACTTTCCATCTAAATTGGGGTCAGGTTTGGCAAAACAGATCCGCTGCCTGTTATCCTCAAGTCAAACGTTATTGAAACACAATCCCATTCGTTCATGTATTGTTTATGGCTGTTTTCAGGCTAAAATGGCAGAGCTGAACAATTCCAACAGAGACTGTATGACTCCTAAAGCCTAAAATATTTATTATTGGTCCTTTAAAAAAAGTTTGCCAGCCCTGGTGACTTAGAGTAAAAGCCAAGTTCTTGCAATGGCCTGTAGCATCCTACGTGATCCGGCCCACTCCACCCTTCTCTGACTGCCTCCTGCTACTGAGTCTCCCACCTTCTCTATTCAAGCCATACAGGCCTCTCCTTGCTGCTTGGCAAATGTGCCAAGCAATGATCTTGCCACAGGGCCTTTGCACATATAGTTCCTCTGCCTGGATTGTCCAACTCTTACATCCCTCAGGCTTTTGCCCAAATGTCCTGCCCACCCTCCCTGGGCAACCCCAAGCCTCTTTTCTTATTTACTGATTTATCCTCTACAGCACTCATTATTACCTAACATCCACCTAACATATTACATATTTCGGGGTTTTCTTTCTTGTCCTTCTCGATAAGTTTCAGTGGGCAGAGGCTTGTAAAAATATTTATTGAATTCCAAGCAAATTATTTGCTTATAAATATTTATTGACTTACAAGCAAACTTTATGGACTATTATTCATACACACACACACACATACAATTTCTTTCGTATAGTAGTTTGTCTGATTTTTTTTTTTTTTTTTGAAGAAACATAGTCTTGTTCTGTTGCCCAGGTTCAGTGCAGTGGCATGAGTGATCATAGTTCACTGCAGCCTGGAATTCCTGGGCTCAAGTGATCCTCCCACCTCAGCCTCTCAAGTAGTTGGGACCACAGGTGTGTACCACCATGCCTGGCTACATTTTTATTTTTTGTACAGATGGGGTCTTGCTATGTTGCCCAGGCTGATCCCAAGCTCCTGGGCTTAAGCAATCCTCCCACTTAAGCCTCCCAAAGTACTGGGATTATAGGCATGAGCCACCATGCCCAGCCAGTTTGTACGATTTATAACCAATGCATAAATAAACATTTTTAAATCTAGCTGCTGAAAAATTACAGGCCAAAATACTACTGATACACCAATACAATAATCTAGCATTTAAAATTAAGAATAGAAGCTAGACAGATTAAAAAACTAGACAGATAATTAGCAAGTATATAGAAGACCTGAACAACACTATCAACCAACTTGATCTAATATGTATCTATAGTAAGACACTTCTAGTTACTCAGGAGGCCAAGGCAGGAAGATTGCTTGAGCCCAGGAGTTCAAGACCAGCCACTGCCACATAGCGAGACAAAAATTTAAAAAAACAAAAACAAAAAAACATTAGCCATGGCCAGGAATGGTGGCTCATGCCTGTAATTTCAGTGCTTTGGGAGGTCAAGGTGGGAGAATTGCTTGAACCCAGGAGCTCAAGGTTACAGTGAGCTATGATCACAACACTGTACTCTAGCCTGGGTGACAGAGCAAGATTCCATCTCTAAAAAAATAAATAAATTAGAGGGACAGATAGATTAGAGAGACGAATGATAGATTAGATAGATGATTGTGGAAGGAAAGGAAAGGAAAGGAAGGGAAAGGGAAAGGGAAAGGGAAGGAAAGGGAGGAAAAGGGAGTGAAGGAAGTGAAGGAAGTGAAGGAAGGGAAGGAAGGGAAGGAAGGGAAGGAAGGGAAGGGAGGGAAGGGAGGGAGGGCACTTTACTGGACAACAACAGAATCCATTGTTTGTAAGAACATATGAAACACTGTCCAGGACAGACCATACACTAGGTCATAAACAAGTATTGATAAATTTTAAAGGACTGAAATCATGCAAAGTATGTATTCTCTGACTATGAAGTAGTTAAATTACAAATCAACAAAAGAAGAAAATTTTGGAAATCTTCAAATGGGTAAAAAATTTTAAACACTTTTCTAAATAACTCATGGGTCAAAGAAGAGATTACAAGAGGATCATGAAGTATTTTGATCTGAATGAAAATGAAAACACGACATATCAAAATGTATGGAATGCAGCTAAAGTGGTGCTTAGAGGGAAAGTTATAGCTTTAAACTGACTATATTAGAAAAGAAGAAAGCCTTCCAACCAATAATCTACCCAATCACCTTAAAAATCTAGAAAAAAAAGAGTAAGCCAAACTGAAAGCAGCAGAATAAAGCTAATATGATTAGAGTGAAAACTAATAAAATAGAACACAGAAAAATGATAGAGAAACTCACAGGGAGTTTTTTTACTTTACTTGCCAGCTAGCCAGCTACAGCTAAGAAACCTAAAACGTCCCAGAAGAGGAGGAAATGGGGAAGGGAAAGCAAAGAAAATAGGGGCTGGGGAATGGGTGGGGGAGACGAAAACAGGAGACTATTTTAACCAACTTTGTAGAACTATTGGACACTTTAGCCATGTACATGTATAACTAATAATTTTTTTTCAAAAAGCAGAAAAATAAAGCTAATGGCATAAAATATTAATATTCTAGTGTACTGCTAGACTTCAATTTTGGGCCAACATTTATTATCTAATGGATTTTTATAGATTTTTTTCTTTGAGATAAGGTCTCTGTCACCCAAGCGGGATGCAGTAGCTTGATCAGAGCTCACTGAAGTCTTGAACTCCTGAGCTGAAGTGATCCTCCTACCTCAACCTCCTGAGTAGCTGGGACTACAGGTTTGTACCACAATGCCTGGATAATTTAAAAAATTTTTTTTAGAAATAGAGTTTTGCTCTGTTGCCCAGGCTGGTCTAGAACTCCTGGCCTCAAGTGATTCTCCTGCCTCAGCCTCCCATGTCATTGGGATTACAGGCAGGAGCCACCATGTCTGGCCTTTAAAGAGTTTTTAATCTCTTCCAGTACCTTCCTCATTTTGGCACTTCAATGGACACTTGTTCATTAAGTAAAAGAATACTTAGAATGAAATGTACACTTTTGCCTTTTTTAAAAAATATGATTAACAGGCAACTGAAAGAGTTTGTACTGTTTCTATGGCTGTTGTACTCTTCAGGTGCTTTGGGACAGAAAAAGAGTTCAGAAACATTCAGGTAAGTAACCCTTGGCTGAAGGCACACTAAGCTATCTAACTAGAACAGACTCAGCTACTTATACAGAGTTTGGGTGGGAACACAACACTGACAGTACTTCCCACTTTCCCTCCTGGAAATCATACACAATTAGCAATGAGAACCTGATGCAAAAACTGCAAACTTTATTTTAAGTTATTAATAGCCGAAATTCTTAAACTCCAAAGGGATCCAGTTTAGTCCTAATAACCAGAGGTAACATGAAGAGCTGCACAGGCTAGCAGTATTTGCAGGAAGCGGCCCAACTGCGTGGCAGAAGGAAAGGCAGAGTCGTCTGGAACACTACTCTGTCCCCTCATCCTCCTGTAAACCAGCAGCCTAGGGAAAACTTCATCTCCAATGATGATCCTTAAAGACGGACCAGCACAGCAACTATCCAAAATAATAAGACAAAAGGGGGAAATTCAGCAGAACAAAAACTATATGTATGCATGTGTGTAATAAACATGTATAAACATGCACACACACACACACACCAGTTGAAAAATTATGACCAAACATTTCACTATTAATTTAAAATAAAAAAACAAAAAGCTCCCAATTAAAGCAGTTGCCACCAGGCAGCAAAATGCATATTAATTCTTATATCTAAACAATAAATAATGAAAATAAATCAAGTTAGCATTTGGGTGAACATGTTTGAAAAGTAAAAAATGGAACTAAAATAGAAGAAAACATTAATAATGTTAAAAGCAGACATCAATGGATCAGAAAACAAACAAAAAAGGAAATAATAAATAAACCCAAGAAGGTCTTTGGAATATCGTAAATGAAAACAGATCCGTTAACTAGCCAGTCACAAATACACACGGGTGCACAAAGCAATCGGGGGGGGAAGAACCGCAAAAAGAACAGGAGCCTGCATTTCTCACCTCTGCTTAAAGCAAAGTTTAAAACTTGGATAAAATGGATAATTTTCCAGGAAAATATTTTATCCAAATCAGAAAGAAATCTAAATAGCTGTTTATGCTGTAATATGAAACATTAACCTTATACCATCTGTACAGAATTAGGGCCATTACACATCTCTGAATGGATACAGCTATCAGTAGTCATTAGGGTAAACTGAGTGTCTAAAGCACAGCACCGGAAGGAACACTGTTCAGTATATACAACACACACGGAGATTTTAAAAACCATGTGATTGTATTATCTATCAAAAAATCAAAACACAAAAGAAATAATATTTCTTAGTATAAACGAAATGTACAACAGAAAATAAAAACAAAAACCAAAAATGCCACAGCAGTTTAATAAATACTCTCTGGTTATTCAACTTCTGTATTCCTGGTGTGCAAATTCCTTTTTTCTTTTTTCTTTTTTTTTTGAGACAGAGTCTCAATCTGTCACCTAGGCTGGAGTGCAGTGGTGCGATCTCGGCTCACTGCAACCTCTGCCTCCTGGGTTCAAGCGATTCTCCTGCCTCAGCCTCCCGAGTAGCTGGGACTACAGGCATGCGCTACCATGCCCAGTTAATTTTTGTATTTTCAGTAGAGACAAGGTTTCACCAAGTTGGCCAGGATGGTCTCGATCTCTTGACCTTGTGATCCGCCCGCCTCAGCCTCCCAAAGTGTTGGGATTACAGGCATGAGCCACTGCGCCCGCCCTCTACTGTGCAAATTTCTGACCCTAGGCCAGCTAATTAGCCCTGTTAAACCAGCTTACATCAAAGAATTTAAAGAAGGCATAGTAAAGGACTCGGGCACTCTTCCTGTGAAGCACAAACTAGAATATGTACTACAGTAAAATAAGAACACTGAATTAAAAAAAAAAAACAACATTATTTTCATCCTGTACACTAAACACTCCATGAACCTGGATATTCTAGAAACTCAATTTTTCAAAGTTAAACAGTAGGTGCTCTCCCAACTTGATGAATCTGTTATTCCTTATAGAATCTAAATTCAAATCCTACAGTTTTTATGTAAGGTATTTGAAATGCTGCTGGGCAAATTGCTGAAACAATATGAATAAACAGGGTAATATAAAAAATATCCTAGGCTGGGTGTGGTGGTGCACACCTGTAATCTCAGAACTTTGGGAGGCTGGAGTGGGAGGATCACTCGAGCTCAGGAGACAGCCTGGGCAACATAGTGAAACCCCGTCTCAACACACACACACACACACACACACACAAAATACAAAAAATTAGCTGGGCATGGTGGTGCACACCTGTAGTCCCAGCTACTTGGGAGGCTGACATAGGAGGATTGCTTGAGCCTGGGAGGTCAAGGTTGCAGTGAGCCAAAACTGCACCACTGCACTCCAGCCTGGGTGACAGAGTGAGACCCTGTCACAAAATATATACAAATATATTCGGTCAATATAAAGTCCTCTTCATGGTTACCACCAACATCATTTGGTTGTTTTGGTTTAGGCAATATTCTGCCTGAAATCCACCTCAAAAACTCCTTTTGTCTCTTTCTAACCACTTCATTTAGCCATCACCTCTGCATACATATGATTTCCTGTTCTGCTTTGCAACAATTACACAGAATTCCGGTGTTTTTGAACAAGAGACAACCTGTATCAGTTAGGAAACAGCCTAAATATCTATCAATCAGACGTTAAATAAATTGTGCTAAAACCATATAATGAAATATTTTATAGCCACAAAGAATGACGTTGTGATATTTATTCTTGTTAGCATGGAAAAATGTCCATTACATTAAAATATGTATAGAATGATCCCATTCATATATAGCTCTACAAGCCACAGGAAAAAAAACCCTTAACATATAATTTGAAATAGTTATATTTATGTAGAGGAGTAACAGGTAATTTTTCATTATATATTTATGTAATTGTTTTGAACAGTATGCATTTGTTTACTTCTCTAATAAGGAAATCATCAAGACCATTTTCATTTAAAAAGACATGGGGAACTCTAAAAAGTTAGGAATTAGTGGGCCAGAACTAGACCATGTCCTAAATCCTTTCCCATTCTGAAATTCTATACAATAATTAAGAAAATATTTACTCTAGGGTCTTATTCCTCATGATTTAAAAAGAACTTGCTCAAGATTTATTCTTTCTCTAAATCTTTTGAGGAGACTAAAATACAAGAAGTGTGGTATTTCTCATTCACATGATTTCTTAGGAGTACAGAGAAGGGATGGAGAGAATAAAAGAATGATAAAACCCCAGCTGAGGCTAAACCTTTTTCAGGTTTCAGGACTCCCAAAGATCATCAGTGCAAATCTCCAAATTTAAGTCTTAGAGCTAGAAATAGGCACACGTTCTTAAAGATCTACGGGTGTAACATCCTATTGACAACAAATATTACTATTCCTGGTTTGTAATTGCAGGAGAGAAGTGAGTTTGATTTACATTAAACTATCAGAATATATTACCTAAGCTTTACTCATCACATTTTTTAAAAAGTGTTTTTAAAAGCATATTCAAATATTCAATTAGAGTTTCAACTCTTATAGGCTATATTTGGTAAAAACATAACAACAATTAAATAATTACCTCTCCTATGAAGACTACTATAACACAGTCCAACTTCTCTTCAGGATACAGGTTATCAATAAGGGAATGAAGAGTTTCTATGAGGTAAGATTTAACTTCTCTCTTCACTGTGGGAATGCCCATGACTATTGAAACTGGAAAAAAAAATAGTAATTATATTAAAAAACTGTACAAGGACAATACAGAAAAACACTTCTATTTCAAAAGTATTATACCCTCTCAAATTGATAGGAATAACTGATGGGTCAAAATATATTAAGTTTCAGCAAGAAAAATAAAGAATACAAGGGCATACCTGTAACACTGTAATTCATTTTCACATGGCTTAACCATAAGAAAAAAAGAACCGATAAAAATGAAAGACATTAAACTTCACACTCAAAAATGAATGGCTGCAAAGTATAAACAGCAAACTGTATTTTACAACTAAAACTTAAAAACACTAAACATATCTTAAAAACTAATGTCTTATCTCTCGACTTCAAGCATGTGACATGCCGAGAAGAGCACAACATCAGTTCTGTGGTTGTTCTTGCCAACAATGCATAACCTCAACTTAACTGTAAAGAAACATCAGAGAAATCCAAACTGGGGCAATGCTCCACAAAATAACAGTACTCTTTAAAGTGTCAAGGTCATGAAAGACAGAGTAATGAACGGTCCCCGATTGGAAAAGACTAAGGAACCACGACAATTAAGTGAAATATGGGATCTTGATTTGGATCCTGAAAGAGAAAAACAGCAACAATGAAACACATGACAAAATCGGAGTAAGAGCTAAGGTTAGTGAACAGTGTAGCATCAACGTTAACTTCCTGGTTTTTGATCGCTATACTATGGTCATGTAGGGACACTGGGTAAGGGCATATGAAAACTTTGTGACCAGGCACAGTGGTTCATGCCTGTAATCCCAGCAGTTTGGGAGGTACACGTGGTACACTGCTTGAGCTCAGGAGTTTCAGACCAGCCTGGCCAACATGGCGAAACCCGGTCTCTACTAAAAATACAAAAATTATCTGGGCATGGTGGCGCGCACCTATAATCCCAGCTACTTGGGAGGTGGAGGCACAAGAATCGCCTGGGAGGCAGAGGTTGCAGTGAGCTGAGATTGTGCCCCTGCACTCCAGCCTGGGTGACAAAGCAAGATTCCATCTCAAAAAAAAAAAAAAAAAAAAAAAAAAAGAAAACTTTGTGTACTATTTGTGCAACATTTTTAAAGTCTAAAATTATAGTCAATGTTCCTATAATCCTTGTTTTCAATGCAAATTTGTTTCTACTTGATTAACATATTAGGGAAAAACTGGGGCATAACACATGAATTTCACATTAGCTTACGTGCAATTTGTCCTCTGAGACAAACACCAGGTGAACAACAGAAAATTGTACCCAGCTGAATTGAGTTCAGAAAATTGAACCGAACCATGTAGAAATACTGCATACAAAATGCATGCACCTCAAAATACCTACCAGCTGTCTCAGTTCACCACAACTATCAACCACACCCATCCACACTGGGTGTTGCAACCTTCCATCAGATTGCAAATAACCTACCTCACAGCCCTTCACAATAACTTACAAGCTGCAATCCTTCAGCAACCCACTTCAACAAGCAAATCTCAGGGCTTTTTCAAGATGGAATGCCCTTTATGTGTTTCTTATCATTTAACTTGCGAAAAACTGTGCCACTATTATAATTAGGTTCTTATCCTTTTTTATAGTGTAACTGACAAAGTGTTTGAGTGTTGTGATCCTAACCCCCTTGCTCTCATTTTTTTGCACCATTTTCATACCACAGTGATTTTTAGGAACACTTATACTGCATTATAGAGGTATTTCAAAGTAAATTTTTAAAAATTATGCCTTAAAGTCTTAGTATGCTATGTATCAATACAGAAGTATTTTAAATATGGTAAAAACAACTTAAGTCTTAATCATGCAACAATTTTTTGGAGATACTAAAAAATACTTATAATTCACAGAATTCTAATGCCAGGGGCTGGGTGCGGTGGCTCATGCCTGTAATCCCAGCACTTTGGGAGGCCGAGGCGGGCGGATCACGAGGTCAGGAGATCGAGACCATCCTGGCTAACACAGTGAAACCCTGTCTCTATTAAAAATACAAAAAATTAGCTGGGTGTGGTAGCGGGCGCCTGTAGTCCCAGCTACTCAGGAGGCTGAGGCAGGAGAATTGCTTGAATCCAGGAGGCGGAGGTTGCAGTGAGTCAAGATTGCGCCACTGCACACCAGCCTGGGCAACACAGCGAGACTCCATCTCATCTCAAAAAAAAAAAAAAAAGAATTCTAATGCCAGAAGGGAGCATAAAGACCATGGATCTCCCACCATGATTCTTGAGGTAAGAATACTAAGATGCGAAAGGTTTAAGGGACTGCCCCAAGGTCTCGTGACACAACCCTCTCTTCCATTTTAGGTAAGAAGAGTTCTCAAGCACTCAAAAAGATATTTGCTCTATAAGACTCCGTCCCCCCAAAAAAAGATATTTGCTCGATTTGTTTTGCACGTATTTACTGCAAGGCACTATTCTAGGTGTTAAGCATACAATGGTAAATAACATAGGTAAGGTCCCTGCCCTCATGGAACGCACATTCTAGAAAGGGGAAAAAGATTTAAAATATATGTATCTTACAGGCTGCTATGTATAGGTTGGTACTGTCAGAGTGATGAATGGGGAGGGGGTACCCCTGTAGGTCGTGTGGTCATGGAAGGCCTCTCTGATATCAGCTGAGCTGGTAACCATGAGAAAGAGCTGATGAAGAATACTGCAGAAGAGGAAGCAACAAGGCCCTGAAGCCAGAATGATTTTGACATAGTCAAGAAATACCAAGAGCAGGTTGGATCGAAAGCAGAATAAGCCCAGGCTGAGAAAATCAGTCAGGGGTCACATTGCGTATAACAAAGTTTGTTTTAATGCTGAGTGCAAGAGAAAGCCATTGTAAGGTTGTAAGCAGGGGAGTGACATTATCCAATTTGTAATTTTAAGAGATTACCAAATTTCACAAAAAGTAAAAGCACTTTGGAAGATTGGTTAGGAAGTTAATGTACTAACTGAAGGAAAAGATGGTGGTTTGAATGAGGCTGTAGCGTGTTTGAAGAGGTGGAGATGAGTGGATGATGGAGACCCTTGCAAATGGGGCTTCAGCTGGCAGACAAGAGAAGGGGAGGAATCAAGGATGACTTGAGTAAGTGGACGGGGGCAACTTTCACTCAGAACAACACACTTGAGGAGAGGGCCTCCAATCCAGATTTCTGTTCTGACCATGTTACTCTGAGATCCCAAAAGACAGGATGAGTTACAATGGAAGCAAAATTCCATAGAATAATCTACCTCAGAATTTAAGGCTGGGTGTGGTGGCTGATGCCTTTAATCCCAGCACTTCAGGAGGCTGAGGCGGAAGGATCGCTTGAGCCCAGGAGTTCGAGACCAGCCTGAGCAACTTGGCAAGACCCATTATCTACAAAAAATAAAACACTTAGCTGGGCATGGTGGCGCATGCCCGTAGTCCTAGCTACTTGGGAGGCTGGGGTGGGAGGATCACTTGAGCCTGGGAGGTAGAGGCTGCAGTGAGCTGTGATCACACCACTGTACTCCAGCCTGGGCGACAGAGCAAGACCCTGTCTCAAAAAAAAAAAAAAATTACCAGTGTAACAATTAGGATGAGGAGCATTCCTAGAAAATGCTAACTCATATGGAGTACAAAGACTTCACTATGATGAAAGCAAAGCCCATGGTGATCCACAGTGTGCAAACAAAAATGGCATAAAGTCACAATGCAAATTCTCTATCCCTACCATACTCTTGGGGTTTTTTGGTTTCTGTTTTGCTTTGCTAAAGTTTAGATGGCATGTGATATGGTTTGGCTGTGTCCCCACCCAAATCTCATCTTGAATTCCTACGTGTTGTGGGAGGGACCCGGTGGGAGGTAATTGAATCATGGGGGCAAATCTTTCCTGTGCTGTTCTCGTGACAGTGAATAAGTCTTACAAGATCTGATGGTTTTAAAAAGAGGAGTTCCCCTGCACAAGCTTGCTCTCTGCCTGCTGCCATCCACGTTAAGATGTGACTTGTTCCTCCTTGCCTTCTGCCATGATTGTGAGGCCTCCCTAGCCACATGGAACTGTAAGTCCAATTAAACCTCTTTCTTTTGTAAATTGCCCAGTCTCAGGTATGTCTTTATCAGCAGCATGAAAATAGACTAATACAGTAAATTGGTACCAGGAGAGTGGGGCGCTGCTGAAAAGATACCTGAAAACGTGGAAGTGAATTTGGAACTGGGTTAACAGGCAGAGGCTGGAACAGTTTGGAGGGCTCAGAAGGCAGGAAAATATAGGAAACTTTGGAGTTCCCTAGAGACTTGTTGAATGGCTTTGACCAAAATGCTGATAATGATATGGACAATGAAATCTAGGCTAAGGTGGTCTCAGATGGAGATGAGGAACTTGTTAGGCACTGGAGTAAAGGTGATTCTTGTTGTGTTTTAGCAAAGAGACTGGCAGCATTTTGCCCCTGCCCTAGAGATTTGTGGAACTTTGAACTTGAGAGAGATGATTTATGGTATCTGGCAGAAGAAATTTCTAAGCAGCAAAGCATTCAAGAGGTGACTTGGGTGCTGTTAAAGGCATTCAGTTTTTGTTGTTGTTGTTGTTGTTGTTGTTGTTTTGAGACAGAGTTTCGATCTTGTGGCCCAGGCTGGAGTGCAATGGCATGATTTCGGCTCACTGGAACCTCCACCTCCCAGGTTCAAATGATTCTCCTGCCTCAGCCTCCCGAGTAGCTGGGATTACAGGTGCCCACCACCATGGCCAGATAAGTTTTGTATTTTTAGTAGAGACAGGGTTTCACCATGTTGGTCAGGCTGGTCTCGAACTCCTGACCTTGTGATCCACCTGCCTCGGCCTCCCAAAGTGCTGGGATCACAGGCGTGAGCCACAGCGCCCGGCCAGCATTCAGTTTTAAAATGGAAAGAGCATGAAAGTTGGGAAAATTTGCAGCCTGACAATGTGATAGAAAAGAAAATCCCATTTTCTGAGGTGAAATTCAAGCCAGCTGCAGAAATTTGCATAAGTAATGAGGAACTGAATGGTTAAGCTCAATGGGGAAAATGTCTCCAGGGCATGTCAGAGACCTTTGTGGCAACCCCTCCCATCACAGGCCCAGAGATTTAGGAGGGAAAAATGGTTTCCTGGGCTGGGCCCAGGGTCCCTCTGCTGTGTGCAGTCTAAGGACTTGGTGACCTGTGTCCCAGCCACTCCAGCCTTGATTAAAAGGAGCCAAGGTACAGCTCAGGCCATGGCTTCAGAGGGTGCAAGCCCCAAGCCTTGGCAGCTTCCATGTGGTGTTGAGCCTGCAGGTGCACAGAAGTCAATAATGGGGAACCTCCACCTAGGATGAATGGATATGCCTGGATGCTCAGTTAGAAGTTTGCTGCAGGGGCGGTGCTCTTATGGAGAGCCTCTGCTAGCGCAGTGCGGAAGGGACATGTGGGGTCAGAGCCCCCCCAGCAGAGTCCCTATTGGGGCACCACCTAGTGGAGCTGCGAGAAGAGGACCACCGTCCTCCAGACCCCAGAATGATAGATCCACTCATGGCTTTCACCACATGCCTGGAAAAGCCGCAGACACTCAACACCAGCCCATGAAAGCAGCTGGGAGGGAGGCTGTACCCCGCAGAGCCACAGGGGCAGAGCTGCCCAAGACCATGGGAACCCACCTCTTGCATCAGTGTGAACTGGACGTGAGACATGGAGTCAAAAGAAATCATTTTGGAACTTTGAGATTTCACTGCCCTGCTGGATTCTGGACTTGCATGGGGCCTGTAGCCCCTTTGTTTTGGCCAATTTCTTCCATTTGGAATGGCTGTATTTACCCAATGCCCGTACCCCCATTGTACCTAGGAAGTAACTAGCTTGCTTTTGATTTTACAGGCTCAGAGGTGGAAGGGACTTGCCCCATCTCAGATGAGACGTTGGACTGTGGACTTTTGAGTTAATGCTGAAATGAGTTAAGACTTCAGGGGACTGTTGGGAAGGCATGATTGGTTTTGAAATGTGAGGACGTGAGATTTGGGAGGGGCCAGGGGCGGAATGATATGGTTTGGCTGTGTCCCCACCCAGATCTCATCTTGAATTCCTACGTGTTTTGAGAGGGACCCGGTGGGAGGTAATTGAATCATGGGGGCAAGTCTTTCCTGTGCTCTTCTCCTGACAGTGAATAAGCCTCACGAGATCTGATGGTTTTAAAAAGAGGAGTTCCCTTGCACAAGCTTGCTCTCTCTTTGCTTGCTGCCATCCACGTAAGATGTGACTTGCTCCTCCTTGCCTTCCGCCATGATTGTGAGGCCTCCCCAGCCACGTGGAACTGTTAAGTCCAATTAAACCTCTTTCTTTTGTAAATTGCCCAGTCTCAGGTATGTCTTTATTAGCAGCGTGAAAATGGACTAATACAGCATGTTTAGAGAATAAACCATTTTATCCCTAATTATACTATTTTAGAGTTAAAATTTAAATTATTTAGCTTAAACCAGGGTATTTGAAGACTTCAAAAGCACCAAAAATGAAACTTGTAATTTCAGCCAAACCTACAAAATTAGAGTGACCATGCTTATGGTAATTTGCAAAATTACCACCAAAAAAGGGTAGTTTCCTTGGCCTTCTGAGCCCATGGTGGGGGCTGCACTTCTTAGTCCCCTTATGGTTGGGGACTGTGGGGCAAAGGGGATATAATTATTAATAGCCCATGAGTCATCAGCATGTGTAATCTGTGGGCTGAGCACTGATAACTACAGTGTGAAATCCTTGAGATTGTTCTCTTTGGCAGAGCAGCCAGAAACATTCAAGATGGCAACTGCTCTGTCAGCCTGGATCCCTGCATGACTGGTCAACCTTGGTGGACTCGTACTATGAGCAAAAAAATAAATAAACATTTGTTATCTCAATCACTGAGACTCTGGGGTTGTTAGTTACCACAACATAACCCAGCCTGTCCTATCTGATACAATGTTCTTCTACCATTTACAATCCAGAAAATGTAAGTATTCTACTGAGTTAGAGTTAAGAAGAAATATGTCAGCAAAGTGAAGAATATGGTCATATCATCCTTTTAGGGAGGAGTAAGATGGACCAAGGAAACCAAACAGAAATAGAGCCAACGGGTTGGGCTAGGTACTGGGATCACTAATTTTGTTTTAATTCTGAGTGCAAGAGTTCCACTGATTAACCACCTAGTATTTCCAATTCAAGCAGTAATTGTGCATATGTAATACCTCTATTATGTACTAGACAGTCTGAAATACAGTCATGAGATAGGTAAGGCCCCTACCTCATGGTATTTATAATTTGACAGAGCTATCAACTGTGATTATTTCATTTTCTTCCACTTTCCCGGGAAGTTTTCAAATTCTAGTTCGTATTTCCTTTAAAGTATAAAAAGAATTAGGAAAAATCTTGGCATTCTCAATCTTCAGTAACTCAATCTACCTTTAGTTATAACTAAATTATGTCCCTTTAAAAATGTTCATTGCTACCCAAATATTTTTAGCCTATCATGTTTCCTTATGGTTTGACTTTAGTCATTTATTCTTCATTGCTTTCCTTATATCTTATGACAGTTTTTTTTCTTCCACTGCCTAGTTGCCCTTTCTCTGTCTCTGTCTTCCTTGTGTTCATCTTCCTCTTTCCCTGGAAATTAACTGCTGGAAAACCTTCAAGTCTCAGTCCTAGGCCCTAGGAGATCTCATCCATTTCTTTGTCTTCAACCACTTACTCCCAAACAATGACTCATAAAATTAAATCTAACTCAGATCTCTCCTTTGAGTCCCAGATCTAAATATCCAACTGCCTACTCCAACATCTCCACTGTGATATCTCAAAATCACCTCCAAATTATCATATTCAAATTTAATCTATAAACTTCTCTTGCAAACCAATGATGCGAAACAGTGTCTATTGTCCCCTATCTCACTGAATGGCCCACCATGCATCCAGTCACTCAATCCAGAAACCCTGGGTTCATTCCTGACCACTCCTCTACCTCAGTCCACAAATCCAGAACATGACTATGTCCTCCCTGATACATTCTCATATGTTCCAAACAACTCTAGGTCCCTCTTCTTCTTCCCATCTCTACAACTACCACTGCTACCTCATCCAAGTTGACCCTCTCTCCAGTGGATCACTGAAACGGCCTATATGGTTTTTCATATCTATTCTTCTTCCCCCATCCTCAATCATTCTTCCCATTGCAGCAAATGTGATCTCTGTAAAATTTAAATCTTATCAAGTCATTCTTAATAAGTCCTGTTGAAAACGCTTCAATGGCTTCCTACCACTCTTAGGATAGAAACCAAAATCCCATAAATGGTCTAGGAGGCCCTACATGGTCTGGCCTCAACTTATATCTCTAGCCTCATCTTGTTCCACACACTTCCTCACTCTACACTTAAACTACAGTGACCTTCTTTCATTTTCTAGAACATTCCACACTCCCTTCCACCACAGGACTTTTGTGGTGCTCTTTCCATCTTCTGGAATATTCTTTTCCCATTGTGATGGAGAGAATAATAGTCACCCAAAGATGTCCATGCCGTAATTCCTGGAGCCTGTGAATATGTTACCTTACATGGCAAAAGGGACTTTGCAGATGTGATTAAAGTTCTTGAGATGGGGTGATTATTCTGGATTACCTAGTGGGCCCAATATAATCACAAGCATCTTTATGAAAGGAAGGAGGGAGGGTCAGAGTGAAAGAAAGAGATGGAACAACAGAATCAAGAGGGTCATGGTCAGAGAGGTTTGAAGATACTGTACTTTGACGATGAAGGAAGAGGCCACAAAGTAATGTGGAAAAGGCAAAAAAAAAAAAAAAAAAAAAAAAAGGATCCTCCCCTAGAGATTCCAGAAGGAACACACCCCTCTTGACAACCTGGTGTTAGGACTTCTGCCTTCCCAAACTGTAAGATGAGAAATCTGTGTTGTGGTTTAAACACAGTGAGTTTGTGGCAATTCGTTACAACAGCAATAGAACACCAACACACCCATCTTCACCAGTAAATGATAGATTCTACCAGCCTCAGGCCAAACGTAATTTCTCAGAGTTCCTTAAACTCCCTAATTAGGCCAAAAGTCCCTCTTACACATTCTCAAAGCATCCTTTACATCGGTAATTAAAGTTATAATTATACAGTTGTTTGTATAATTGACTATGTGACTAATATGTGTTTTCTTTACTGGGCTGAAGCTCCACAAGACTCGGAACCACATCTAATTTTGTGTACCAAAGTATCTGGCAAGGTGCCTGGCCCATAGCAATTGCTCATGGACTTTCATTGCAGCAAATACTTCAAGAATTATCTGTTATCCTCTACCAAGCAGTAGTGCCATTTTGGTAGATAACCCAGTGAGAGTCTTTTCTCAGCCCTCTTGCTCTACCCTGAATGGGCCCTTTAACCTGAAGACCTGAATGTTTCTTCAACTCAAAGAAATTTACTTCTATAAGCTGGTAATTCCCTCTTTTCACTCTCTTTGTTCACTCCTTCTGAAATTACTACCAGATGAATATTAAAACTTTTGTCTACTTCCATTCTTTATCCGTTTATGCTGCATTCTGGAAGAAATACACAGCTCGGTCTTTCTGATCACTAATTTGATCTTTAGCTATGTCTAGCTAAAATTCCATATCAGTCCCTTGATATACGATTTTTAAATATAATCATTGAAATCATAAGCATAAAGATTTCTAACGGATCCTTTGATAATGGTCAGTTATTGTGTTATGGTCAAGTTGTCCTCCCTCATTTCTAAAAATATGTTGATGCTTTATTTTAAAATCATATTCAGTTTGTTCTGCAAACTCAATTTTCTTTAGTATTAAGTCATTCGTGGTGCTAATTTTCCTAAATTATTCAGCAACCCCTCGTTGCTGAAGTCACCCTTGCACCTGCTTGTAGTCGCTGGGTTTGTTTGCCGCAACCTGCCTTGGAGAATGTGGTGGAAGGATACAGATGTGGTGCTGGGTGGTGCGCCGACAGTTTTCTGTTCTGGGCGTGAGAATCCCAGCCGCTCCCCTGGGGTCAGCAGCCACCGGCAGCACTGTCCTTCCTCTTCAGCCTTACGATGGCTTAGCTATTCTAAGTGCTGTTCCCTAATTAATCAGCCTGACCACTGGAAAACAGAATTTTTAGCAAGAAGCTGTTTTTCTTTATCTAAGAAACAGAAGTTCTGAATATGAAGCCCTAGATAAGTTCTGGGGTTCCATAAAACCCCAGAAATTACAAATAAAATTATATTTTCTATGGGCATTTTCCAAAGTAGAGATTGACAGCTTTCCTAGAATATCCAAAAGGTCCTGTAACTAAAAATATTAAGAGCTGTTTCCTAATGATTTAGGGAGGAAAATGTTTAATGTAAATATGGGTTATTTGCCCATCTGTTTTTTCTACCAAGCTGTTTTTTCTACCTTTCAAAAATAGTAGCAGCTTTATAAGAATGTTAACTATTGGAAAGCTGGTTGACCAAGATTTTATTATATTTATAATGGATAAAGTCATGTAAACAAATGGGATGGAATACATAGCTTCAAAAGAAAGAGAATGTCACATTTACAAAATAAAAACCTATTAGAGACCTTGGACGTTTTAAATGACTTTAAAAACACTTCTAATTTCTTTTCATTTGTACTCTTATGAATGAATAGTCTAAACAAACAAACCCACAATTACTTAAGACATCTTACCCAAAAAGTGATTATTAAAGGGAGAGATGATATCAGCTTCAAAAATAATTAACAATCAACATTCTAAAAAAAAAACAAAAAACAAAGTACCACACACACCTTGTTAGTCTCTGTATACCTGGCACCTGCAGAATGCCTGGCTTCAATAAATATTTTTTGAATCATTAGAGGAAGGAAAGATGGAGTTTGTCTCAACATGCTATTTTAAGAGTTTCCACCTCCTTAAGAAGAAAGGTAGTATATTATTTCTACTGATTAATGAAATAGAAAGACAGCAGAACTAAGACAAGATGAATGTAAAAGCTTACATTTATAGATCAATGAGAAGATGTGATCCCCCAAATAAGACAGCAAAATACTTAAGAATCCCATTGAATCAAAAGTAGACCCAGCTTTTCAAAAACACTAACCCAAAAATGAATCTTGATATCTATGAGGTTATCATTTCATCACTTGTTAAAAACTTATAGAAGAACAAAATAATATTCTGCCCTCTGCATTTTAAAATCTACAAAGAAAAGATTAACAAAGTCAAAACAGCGGAATCAAATGTATGAGTGGTAAACGGCTCTTGGGCTGCTTGCTCAAGCCCACTTCCACTCTGTGGAGTGTACTTTGGTTTCAATAAATCTGTCCTTACGTTGTTTCAAACAAACAAAAAAAAAGAGTGGTAAATAGTTTCTATGAGGAAAACTGAAGAAGTTCTGTTTCCTCTGACAAGAAGAGAAAAATAAGCTATATATTATCTTTTGAATAAATTAGGAAAAAAGAAGCAAATCAAAGTATTTCTACTACTCCATAAAAAGTTACATAAAAGTTACTATCTACTTACACCTCTGTAGGAAAAGTGGGGCAGACATAAGAAAAACCTTTATGACATGTCCAAAAGAGCTGTTAATTTTGAAATAAGATACAAGGAAAGTCATCTCTGTACTTCCCAATTTTCTTAAACAGAAAAATGACAAAGGTGTCAACATTTGTCTGCCTGGGATGGGGCCTGAACTAGATTTCACATGATCCCTTTCAGCTGTATTACTTTGGTCTATGAAGGAAAATGTCCAATTCCTTTCAACATGGAGTTTAGAATGATCTGATGTGCACAGATAAAGAAAGAACTTTCATTTTTTGACCTCCCAGACTTCTGATGGTCAACATCATAGTCCAAAACACATTTAACAGCAGTAGTACAACTGCAGTAAGAAACAAAATAAACATACCTCCTGTTCTTCCGTTGCCAATCTGTACAGCAGGTTGAAGACTTCCTTCATTTTTCAATAAATGAGGCAAATGATAATAAATACTTGGCACTTGAAGAGATTTTTTGCTTGTTAACTCCTTTAACAGCTTTAGGGTATTATCTGAAACACAGAAGTATAATTAATATACAAGAATTACCTTACAGAAGTTGCTGATTTTATAAAACCAGCAGTAAAAATTAATAAGAACTAGAACTAAAGAATTTCTTTCCTAGTTTCACACTCTGGTGAATGAGATCTCCATTTAAGATGAAAAGGACACTTTCAAAGCCAAAGTCTCACAGGTCATGATGTTGATAAAACTGGCTGAAGGAAACCAAAATGGCCAGCTACAGGACCGTAAGAAGGTGGGATGCTAAGGGCTCACCTCTATAATGTATTAGAACTCAAGTTTGCCAAACAGACTCTAAATATACTGTTGGCTTATGAAAATGTAATAAATAATAAGTACATTAACCATCAATCACTTCCATTTTCTTTTTTTTTTGTGACAGGGTCTTGCTCTGTAGCCCAGGCTGGTGTCCACTGGCACAATCACGGTTCACTGTCGCCTTGACCTCCCAGGCTCAAGAGATCCTCCCCACCTCAGCCTCCTGAGTACCTGGGACTGCAGGCACATGCTACCACATCAGCTAATTAAAAAAAAAATTTTTTTTTGTACAGACGGGAGTCTCACTATGTTGCCCAGGCTGGTCTCAAACTCCTGGCTCAAGCAATCCTCCTGTCTTGGCCTCCCAAAGTGCTGGGATTACAGGCATGAGCTACCATGCTCAACCATTCACTTTCTTTATGCATTATATGTTATCAAAATTTCACATGGAAGGAATTTTTTTTCTGAAAACTTCAAGTAAAATAATATAAACAGCACAAGTTGAGAATATCCAGTACAGATCACAACTTTCAAATAGTTTTTTTCTCACTCCATTTTACACATAGGATGTTTCTGTTTTTATTAGAGGAACCAATGAATCATTTAATGATATGAAATAAAAACTTGGTAGTAGAAATAATATTGTTTTAAAATTTCATTAAATTTGAATTTAACCTTAGAAAAAAGCAAGCTAGCAGTAGGAATTTGTTACCTCAACTTCATTAAAAATATGAGAAGAACCAAAAATTCACGAAAGAAATGCAAATGACTGTCATATGTAAAATTAAAGTTTAATCTCATGCGTAAAGAAACAATTACAAATTATATCAATTTCTACCTATGAAATTAGCAGATTAAATAATATTAAATATTGGTGATAACAAGATAAATGTTCCAACTATTCAAAACAGCAGCAAAAACCTTAAAACATTTCTGTCCTATTACTCAGTAATTTCCCTTTTAAGAATTTAGCTTCTATGCATTCAACAAATATTTAGTGATTATCTATTTTATTCCAGCAAATGTATCATTTGTTCAAAAATCAAGTCATCAAAACACAGATCCTATTTCTAAGAAGATCATAATCTAATGAAAATAACTTAAAGGTTACCAGAAATATGATTGATTTATATACAAATATGTTCATCAGAGTTATAAACTAGGGGGGAAAAACAACCCAGAAAAACCCATTTGAATAACTGTAGAAAAAAATGTTTCATATATTGTGGTATATATAGCTGGCATAGTCACAGCCACTAAAAATAATATTTTGAAGATTAATGACAAAGTTTTAAAATGCTCATAGTATAATTTCAAGAGTGAAAATCAGGCCATCATACACAATAACAATTTTGAAGAAAAATATTCACGGAAAAAATACTAGAAGGAAACAAAAAATGTTAGTAGAAATCACTTGGCATCAGGTTTATTGGTGATTTATTTTTTATCTACACTAGTCCATGAGTTTCAACATCAGGGTGACATAATACAAAGTTTATCAGCAGGAGGAGAAGGAGCATGCAACTTTATAAATAAGGTGAGGCAGTGGATCTGGAGATGAGAGGAATTCATGTGTTTTTAAAATAGGTGAAGCTAAATGAAAAAGTATGCTAATCTAGAAAAATTATGCAAATTTAGAGGCAATCAATTAGATACATATGTCAATTTAATTATCAGATAAAGAAGAGCACAGAAAGAGAGATCATTTGCCCTCATCTTACTCTGACCAGGATTTCTCAGAGAAGAAACAGGCCAGATACTCCTAAAGTATCCACTAGGAAACTATGTATGTTCTGTATTATAAATAAGGTTTAAGAGCACGAATTGCTTCAAATAGCTCAAAGATTTCTCCAGAGTCCATCTGAAGTCCACACGTAAGTCATCACAGAAACACGTATACACAAAAAATTAAATTTTAATCTCATTTTGAATAATTTAATCTCATTTTCAAAAGATGCACGTTCTTCACTAGTGCCAATAAAATTTATTCCACTGCAATTTAACTTTTTTTGTTTTTGAGATGGAGTCTCTCTCTGGAGTGCAGAACTGGAATGCAGTGGCAGGATCACAGCTCACTGCAACCTCCGCCTCAAGGGTTCAAGCGATTCTCCTGCTTCAGCCTCCTAAGTAGCTGGCACTACAGGCGCACACCAACACGCCCAGCTAATTTTTGTATTTTTAGTAGGGATGAGGTTTCACCATGTTGGCCAGCCTGGTCTTGAACTCCTGACCACAAATGATCTGCCTGCCTCGGCCTCCCAAAGTGCTGGGATTATAGGCGTGAGCCAACACACCCAGCCAATTTAACTTAATATGACTCTCTTAAAATCAGATTTAGCAGGTAATAAATTTTTTTTTTGTAATTTACTAGAAAAGAAAGTTTTGTGTGGTGGTTTTTCTCTCTGAAAAGGCTGGCTTATAAACTATTCTACATGACTTTCAAAAAAAAATTCCACATGCCCCTTTGCAAATCTAATCTTTTTCAGCCGGGTGCGGTGGCTCACGCCTGTAATCTCAGCACTTTGGGAGGCTGAGGGGGTGGATCACGAGGTCAGGAGATCGAGACCATCCTGGCTAACATCGTGAAACCCCGTCTCTACTAAAAATACAAAAAAATTAGCCAGGTGTGGTGGTGGGTGCCTGTAGTCCCAGCTATTCAGCAGGCTGAGGCAGAAGAATGGTGTGAACCCTGGAGGTGGAGCTGGCAGTGAGCCAAGACTGTGCCACTGCATTCCAGCCTGGGCTACAGAGCGAGACTCTGTCTCAAAGAAAAAAAAATATATATATATATATTTTTTATATATATATATATAATCTTTTTATAATATAAAAAATACTGTTTGTACCTGAAAACTTATTCAACGCATCCTTACTTCCATTTGTTTCTGCTCCTACACGCTTGAACTGTTGCACAATCGTATTTAATTCAGAAGAGCGCTGTGAGATTCTGTGTTCAGCTATTCGAAGACGTTCTTTCAAAGCAAGGAATTCTCGTTGATAAGCAATCAGTTTTTCTAGAAGCAAAACCAAAACAGTTATAGTATGTGTCTTAAAACAAATAAACAATATAATCTAAATGGAACTGTAAAATTACAAAGTTTAAAGTTGAGTTTTTCAGAAGAAAATATTCATTGATACAGAACTGAAAAAAAAGGGTTCTGACTTGTTATATAACAAAGTTTATATGCTCTTATTATTTGTAAGAATGCTGTTAATGCTTATTATTATTATGCTCTTGTTATTGGTAAAAATGTGAGCAGTCTCCAGCACTTCATATAATTAAAGATGGATAAAATGATAAAAGGTTTTAGAATAAACACTTTAAAGCAACATACTAACATCATCTGTCAAAGGGTACAAACAACTATAAAGACCATATTCACATCAACCAGATAGAGAGATGAGGCAGAAACTGATGGTAATTTATATAATAATATAATGAATATAACATATTTTATAGCATAATCATTAATTTCCATAGACCAAACTTTTCCTCTGAACTTCCTAGTCCTCAAAGATTTCCCTAGGCCAGACTTTGGTCAAAGCCCTGATCTCTAAAAACCCAGTGAGTGGCCAGGCGTGGTGGCTCACACGTGTAATCCCAGCACTCTAGGAGGCCAAGGTGGAGGATGGCTTGAGCCCAGGAGTTCAAGACCAGCCTAGATGGCCGGGCGCGGTGGCTCACGCCTGTAATGCCAGCACTTTGGGAGGCCGAGGTGGGCAGATCACGAGGTCGGGAGATCGAGACCATCCTGGCTAACATGGTGAAACCCTGTCTCTACTAAAAATACAAAAAATTAGCCGGGAGCGGTGGTGGGCGCCTGTAGTCCCAGCTACTTGGGAGGCTGAGGCAGGAGAATGGCATGAACCCGGGAGGCGGAGCTTGCAGTGAGCAGAGATCGCGCCACTGCACTCCAGCCTGGGCGACAGAGCAAGACTCCGTCTAAAAAAAAAAAAAAAAAAAAAAAAGACCAGCCTAGGCAACACAGTAAGACCCCATCTCTATAAAACAATAAAAAATTAGCGAGGCATGGTGGTGTATGCCTGTAGTCTCAGCTACTCAAGAGGCTGAGGTAGGAGGATTGCTAGAGCCCAAGTATTGGAGGCTACAGTGAGCTATGATCACACAACTGCACCCCAGCCTGGGCGACAGAGTGAAACCTTGTCTCAAAAAACAGTAGAATAAAAATCCACTGAGCTAGATGTACAATGACCCTTGTTAAAAGTCATTCATTTTAATAATTTGAGAGAATCACACGTCAAAAAAACCTGGTCTAGGAAATAAAAGTGGGCTTTGATGAGGATAAACGTAGGCATTGAAACAATGAGTAGAAATGAAACAGCACAAAGTGTACAGTAGAAGAGGCTCAAGCACAGAACTGGACAGCAACATCTGAGAGATGGTGGAAGAAGCCATTCATTTACTTGCTTGGAGGTACTGAATAGTAGTGGAAGCTGCGGGAATGTTATGCACAATGTCCACAACCTCATTAAATTAAGATAAACCGCAAGCGTGCTTCCAACTTCTATAGCAAGCTAAAGCTACTATTTTGACACCTAAACAAACCTTAGAAAGGCTTTTTTTTTTTTTTTTTTTTTTCTGAGACAGAGTCTCACTCTGTCACCCAGGCTTGAGTACAGTGGCGCGATCTCGGCTCACTGCTGCAACCTCCGCCCCCTGGATTCAGACAATTCTCCCACCTCAGCCTCCCAAGTAGCTGGGATTACAGGCGCGCGCCACCACACCCAGATACTTTTCGTATTTTCAGTAGAGACGGGGTTTCACCATGTTGGTCAGGCTGGTCTCGAACTCCTGACCTCAGGTGATCCACCTGCCTCGGCATCTGAAAGTACTGGGATTACAGGCATGAGCCACTGCGCCCAGCCAGAAAGTCTGTTTTTAATTTAACATTATAATTTCTGTTTTAATCATGGATAGAAGCAGTAAAAACAGACTTATGAAAAATGAATCTGCAGTCTTAATAACACTCAATTATACTGTTCTTTGTCCCTTACATAAAGATCCTTACAGTAAACACCTCTTAAGATTCTATAGCAGAAAAAAATATCTGTCTTAACTGCCATGCTTCACTACATGGAATAACAAAAGCATGTATGTCACCGTATTTGCCTTAATTTGCTCAGAAGGAAAGGAGAAGAGGTAGGACAGAGAAGGCTGTGATAGGGAAAGGGCATACCGGCAGCTCCAGGGTGCCGGCTAGGTTCTATTTCTCGATCTGGGTGTCACTCATGGTTTAAGCATTTTCTGCATGTGTAAATTCACAACATAAGAAATGTGAAAGAGATACTATTCCTAAACACAAAACTATAAACAATTCTATTAAACAATTATAAGAGACACATAAGATTTATGTGAAGAAAAGTAAAAGCCTTTCACTGAAGTCTATAATAGAATCAATAAAATTATCTCTTATTCCTAAATAGGAAGACTCAGTCTTACAAAAAGATTAATTCTACCCTAAGCAAAAGAAATTCAATTCAGTATCCTTTTTTTTTTTTTTTTTTGAGACGGAGTCTCGCTCTGTTGCCCAGGCTGGAGTGCATTGGCGCGATCTCGGCTCACTGCAAGCTCCGCCTCCCGGGTTCACGCCATTCTCCTGCCTCAGCCTCCCGAGTAGCTGGGACTACAGGCGCCCGCCACCACGCCCGGCTAATTTTTTGTATTTTTAGTAGAGACGGGGTTTCACCGTGTTAGCCAGGATGGTCTCGATCTCCTGACCTCGTGATCCGCCCGCCTCGGCCTCCCAAAGTGCTGGGATTACAGGCGTGAGCCACCGCGCCCGGCCCAGTATCCTTTTTTGTTGTTGTTGTTGTTCTTTTTTTGAGACGGAGTCTCGCTCTGTCACCCAGGCTGGAGTGCAGTGGCGCGATCTCAGCTCACTGCAAGCTCTGCCTCCCGGGTTCACGCCATTCTCCTGCCTCAGCCTCCCGAGTAGCTGGGACTACAGGCGCCCGCCACCATGCCCGGCTAATTTTTCTATTTTTAGTAGAGATGGAGTTTCACCATGTTCACCATGTTAGCCAGGATGGTCTCTATCTCCTGACCTTGTGATCCGCCCGCCTCAGCCTCCCAAAGTGCTGGGATTACAGACGTGAGCCACCGCACCTGGCCCAATTCAGTATCTTTCAAAGTAACAAATTTTTTGAACTTGATGTATAATTCTAATATTTATCTAGAAGAATTAATGTTTTTAAAGGGCCAAGAAAAATCTAGAAGATAATATGGGGGAACTTGCTCTGAGATCAGAATATGTTATATGGTTTCAGAACCATATATGTTATATATATGAAACCATATGTTATATGGTTTCAGTCCAGAGAGTGTGGACAAGGGCAGATCAGCATAAACACAGTGTCCAAACACAGCATGTGTCAAAACAGATCTTTGAGTTCTTCCCTCTTTATGTGAACAACATTAGAATCCTACCCTTCAGACTTAAGCAGTGCCTAGATACTGGTTTCTCAGCACCATTTGCCACTAAAATAAATTAGAACTCTTTGGAGGCCGGGCGTGGTAGCTCACCCTTATAATCCCAGCACTTTGGGAAGCCATGGCGAGAGGATCGCTTGAGCCGAGTTTGAGACCACCCTGGGCAACATGGCGAGACCCCAACTCTAGTAAAAAAAGAGTTTTTTTAAGAACTCTTTAGAGAAATAACTTTAAGATAAACCTAGAATATTCTTCTGCCAGCAAGAAAGTATTACCAAAAGAAAAAAATGACAGGACTTCTCCAAAGGGCACAGAAAGGCAGTGGAGAGGCCCCCACTGGCCAAATGGGGAACAATTTAAGAACCAAAATAAATATCGATGGTAATGAATTATAACCCATTGAATAAAATACAAATCCATGAGTCCATATCAACAATAAATAAATAAAAATGAACAAATGAGGGGAAAGTGTTTCTTACAGAAGAAGGCCAATTACTAAATGTAGAAGAAATAATGAACATTAGAAAAACTGCCATTTGGGCCAGGTGCGGTGGCTCACGCCTGTAATCCCAGCACTTTGGGAGGCCGAGGTGGGCAGATCACCTGAGGTCGGGAATTCAAGACCAGCCTGACCAACAAGGAGAAATCCCGTCTCTACTAAAAATACAAAATTAGCTGGACATAGTGGCGCATGCCTGTAATCCCAGCAACTTGGGAGGCTGAGGCAGGAGAATCGCTTGAACCCGGGAGGCAGAGGCTGCAGTGAGCCAAAATCGCGCCATTGCACTCCAGCCTGGGCAACAAGAGTGGAATTCCATCTCAAAAAAAAAAAAAAAAAAAAAAAAAAAAACCACCACTTTGCAACCATCATAGCAATAACTGACTCAGGCAGGCATCAAAAATGCATGCTAAAACTAACAGGTGAAAGTCTAATAAGAAACAGGTATTTATATCATCTCAAAATACCTCCCCACAAAGTACTCGTTACTTTACAAAGAGGGAAACGATAAAACCTAGCTGACACCACCTTCATCAAGTGATCAAAGTTAAAGTTGGCAATAATGGGACAGAGATCACGTGCCTCGTGAAGTGAACCCCAGAGGACACCCCTCATTACGTGGGATTCCTGCCCAAAATGCATAATCTGATTCTAATCTCAAGGAAACATCGGACACATCCAAATTGGGGGATTATATATAAAACAAATGGCGGCCGGGCGTGATGGCTCACGCCTGTAATCCCAGCAGTTTGGGAGGCTGAGGCGGGCGGATCACAAGGTCAGGAGATCGAGACCATCCTGGCTAACACGGTGAAACCCCCATCTCTACTAAAAAAATACAAAAATTTAGCCGGGCGTGGTGGCGGGCGCCTGTAGTCCCAGCTATGCGGGAAGCTGAGGCAGGAGAATGGCGTGAACCCAGGAGGCGGAGGTTGCAGTGAGCCGAGATCGCGCCACTGCACTCCAGCCTAGGAGCCAGAGCGAGACTCCGTCTCAAAAAAAAAACAAAAAAAATAAAAAAAAATAAATGGCTTCCACTTTAAGACGTGTCAAGGTCATCAAAGACAAAGGCTGAGGAAACGACCAGGAGTAAGAGAAACTAAATGCAAAGCACTGTCCTGGACTGGATCCTGGACCAGAAGAAATAAATGCTGTCAAGAACATTACTGGAAAAATAACAGAACACAGACTACAGAATGGGTATGATTGTGCCAATGTTAAATTTCCTGAATTTGACACTCGAACTGTGGTAATGTAAGAGAATGTCCTGGTTCTTAGGAAATAAACATAAAATTATTTAGGGGTAAAGGGGCACGATTTCTGCAATTTACTCTGAAATGGTTCTGAAAAGAAACAAATATCTGTAGAAAGGAAGATGATAGAGGCAAAATGTTCACAATAGGTGAAATGTGTAGAGAACTTATTTGTACTATCCTTGCAACTCTTCATTTCATCATTTTTTTTTAAATACAATGATGCTTTAAAGTAAGCAGGAGATTGAATGGCAGATATAGGCTCAGTCTTTCATCAGCTCCTGAGTGGTAGAAAGGGATAGGAGTCTGAGGGCAGTCTCCATCTCCACATGCATTTTCTTGTTATGTTTTCAAATCACCCTCCCAGAGGCCAGCTTCAGCAAGTAGGAAGAATAAGCAGTTCCAGTAGAGAAATGCCGCACCCCTAATTCTAAAATGCTTCCCTGCTTTGAGGGGAACTGTCCATGCTTTTGGAAAGTTAGCTTAGAAAAAGTCCCTGGGGGCCCATGGACTACTGGATAATGTCACAGGTATTTAGTTTCTAGCCCGGATGCTATTGCTGTTCTTAGTCCAAGATCCACAGCTATGAAAAGGCTCCAGAGGGGCCATTTTCGATCTCTCTCACATCCGTCCTTTGTTTCTAACTCCATTCTGCCACATTAAAAGAGTTCTCCACAACAACAGGGCAACTTCATATTCCATCTGGAAAGCCAACTCAGCTTTCTAGAACTTTCTAGAATTTTCCCTAGACTTTTCTCCATTTATATTTCCCATAATACTATACAGCTTTCTTAAGGAAGAGAATTGTTTATCTGCTTCCAGCATTCAGTTCACTTTAACATAACAGATGAAAAAATTCCTCCAAATTAATATGTTTGATAATTCCCTATTGTCAACATTAGTAGAAAAATTCTTATTTTTGCTTTTCTTAGAATCATTTCAATCGGTTTGTATGAGGGGTCATGGCAGGAAACTGAGGGAACTTTCATACTACCATCTTACTGGGAAGTGCCCAGTTTTGTTTATTGTTTTGTTTTTACTGTAGACAAAATCTAACTTTTTTAATTATATGTTCAGCCTAGACAATGAAAGTACAAATTATGTTCTGTACAAATCGTGTTTTGTGAACCTAAGATTCTAAAACAAAATTTCCAGAGAAACCACTTTGATTCTTCAACTCAAATATTTAGGTCAGTTTCCAGTGAAAAGGGTAACTTTGGGCTTTCAAAGACTTACAAGGCTAAACCGTATAAAATTGCTGATATTTGATCCTTTTTGGCAAAAATGGTAATTTCATATGAAATTGTTCAACAGTATAAATGAATGATTAACACAAACAAAAAGCACCAATAAGTCACATCTAATGTGTGGTGAATAAAAACAGACCAGAGAACTTTATTTTTTAAACAATAGTAACTTCTTATCAGCAAGATGTACAAGATACTACTAAATTCAGAGCTAGTGTTAAAAACTGGCTTTTTGTATTGAAACAAAAACTACCAAAAGTTAAACCCACTCTTTATTTCTTAATTTAAAACATTTTAATATTTATTAGATAATAAAATTCTGGCACTGAAAAAAATGTTGATAAGTCCTCTGGGCCGGGCATGGTGGCTCACACCTGAAATCCCAGTGCTCTGGGAGGCCGGGGCAGGAGGATTGCTTGAACCTAATAGTTTGAGACCAGCCTGGGCAAAATAGGGAGACCTTGTCTCTACAACAAATTTTCAAAAATTAGCCAGTGTGGTACTGCATGCCTGTAGCCCCAGCTACTCAGGAGGCTGAAGTGGGAGGATCCCTTGAGCCCAGGGGTTTGAGGCTGCAGTGAGTGGCAAATGTGCCACTGAACTGCAGCCTGGGTGATAGAGCAAGACCCTGTCTCTTAAAAAAAAAAAAAAAAAAAAAAAGTAGTCATCTGGTTCAACCTCAGTACCACATTGAACTGATACAATTCTTTCCACAGATAAATTTTTTTTAAATATGAATGAGGAAGGTTTTTAGTAAGATTCCAAAATTTAACAAGCTTTACTTCTCAGGAAGCCACTGCCTTTGAAAAATGTTTTATTTCACTTTTTAAAGATTTCACATGCATCACTCTTACACAACCATTTTAAATTAGAAAGAAGATGGCCTAGATGAAATTGCAGAAAATTTCCCACTTATAAACCTCTTAAGCATAAAGAAAAAAAAACAAAAGAACTGGATTCAGAGGGTGGTTTAGGAGAACTAATGCCATAAAAAGCCAAAAGACACAGTGAACGGCAGTCCAAATGAAACAGGCTGAAAGAACAGAACTTGAACAGACAATTCTAATTAGAATGGATAGCTAAAACTTACAAATGAGACCAAGTATCTCATTGTTTCCTGAATTTATCATGCATAAGAACCACCTAAAAGGGCTCATTAAAACACAGAATTCTGGACTTCACTTCCAGGGATCCTGATTCCATGGTCTGAGGTGGGGCCCAGGAATTTCTAACAAGCTCCCAGGTGATGCTGATGTGCCAGTCCCAGGTCCATGAGCGGAGAAGCCCAGAGGTAGCCAGCATTGTCCTCGGGGTAGTTCTAGACTCGAGCAGACTAGAAGTTTATGTAGTTCTAGTCTACCAGTTCCTTCTCCTCTCCCTTCCTCTGGCCCACAGGTTAAGGGTTCCAGGGACAGGGGGCGCTCATTAAAATGTTTAGGGCCATAATCCTGAAGATTAACTTGGGACAGAGAGGGTTTTCCAAGTATCCAGTGAACACCAGTTTCAAAGGTCTCTTACATGGCGTTATCAAGATTATTCTGGTTTTGGAGTACTCCAGTCAGGATCCAACACATACGCATGGATTCTGAAAATAGCTGCACCCTTCTAAATTCAAAAGGGAAAATGGGGCTCATAGATATACAGGATAATACACTTTATTTCAATTAAAATAATGAAAATAATTCATTTACTCCCTTGTAAGATGTTTTCAGTATACTTACAAAACAGTGACTAGTGAATACCAAATCGGCTATGGTTGAAATATTTTCTGGAACGCAACCACTATTTCTCTAAGCTGTCGGCTAATATAATCATTAACAGTGTCATTCAAAACAAACTTCCAGGTAGAGGTTTAATAAGTTAAAATCTATCCCCTGACCTAATAAACATAACACCTTAAGACAAACAAACGATGCTGCATGTACCTATAACACAGGGTTTTTTTTGTTTTTTTGGTGTTTTTTTTTTTTGGAGACAGAGTCTTGCTCTGCCACCCAGGCTGGAGTGCAGTGGCATGATCTCAGCTCACTGCAATCTCTGCCTCCTGGGTTCAAGCGATTCTCCTGCCTCAGCCTCCCAAAGAGCTGGGATTACAGGTGCACACTGCCACACTCGGCCAAGTTTTTGTATTTCAGTAGAGATGGGATTTCACCGTGTTGCCCAGGCTGGTCCTGAACTCCTGACCTCAAGTGATCTGCCCGCCTCGGCCTCCCAAATCTAAATAGACGTAATAATTTTCCTTGATTTCCCTTGGGAAAGGGCAATCTCTTTTTAGTAAGTTCATCGTGAAGTCCCAAATTCCCTTATAATAATAAAATGAGGAACTATAAAAATTCATAACTCATGATAACATTCATTAGAGTACACTTAGCTATATGTTTATAACAGCTCTCCACTTCTAAAAATATTAACAATGATTGTATTCAACCTGACTTTTTAAAATTCAACAACCACAAGGAGCTTGGAGTAAAAATTATCAGATGGTTATAAACTATTTTCCTTAAGTACTTTAAAGTTACTGGGAGACACTTCTTCATAAAGGTGTATTTCATTCTAAAAGGAAAATTAAAAACATTTTGTATTCTGAAAGGTATAATGCCCTGTATTTTCCTATGAAGAATCCTCAAGACACAGCATTAGAATTCTAATGTAGTTCTACATTAGAACTACAAAGATAACTACATAGTTATCTAATGTAGAACTATGTAGATAGTTATAACTGTTACAAACATATAGCTAAGTGTACTATGTAGATAGTTCTTCATTAGAACTATCTTTAACTAAAAAGCAGGGTACTGATAATTAACCAGTCACACACTATGGAGTAGCTCTACTAACAAGCGTGTCCTCTTACTGCATGTCCCTAGCTAGATCTGGATATTCCTTGAATGACCTATTTCATGCTTTCTCCTTCTTCCCTCTTCTCACTTTCCTTTTGCTCGTTCATTTCCACCTTCCCCCTCCTAATATTCTTCTGCAAAGTCCTTTTCAAATTCTTCTGTGTTTCTTTTCTGGACTTATTTTCAATCAAACTACTGCTCTCACCTCTTTCTTTTCACGTTATTCATGCTCCCCCCACCCATCCCACAATAGCCCTGTCTCCTTTTTCTTTGTTTCAAATTACTGAGGACTTTATTTCTCCATGTGAATGGTTTAAACAGTCCACTCACTTGCCCTGCAGGCCCAGACCAAAATCACAGCTGACACCATTTCCAACACCGGCTAGTGCTTCCAGGCTGCGGCACTCCCACTTTAACTGTGGGAACTTGACAGACTCACCCTGTGGTCTTATGAAAGGCGCCTAGTGAACCAGAAGATGCCTCAGACTGAAAAAGGAAAAAACAAATGAACCTGCCTCACTACAGGTGAGGCAGCAGTGAGAATGTGAGCTACAGCCTCCTCCACCCTTGTCTGACTCTTCCAATAGTCCACTGATGATGAGACAGGTGAGGATATAGGTTATCAAGATTTTATCTTCCCATCCCATCTGACTCCTCCTTAACCCTCAGTATGTCACCAAGGTCCGCCGCACCCAAATTTAGCTATCGTTTCTTTTTTGAAATCTTCTATTTTTAAGGACTGATACTTCATGGCTTTTAGTCTTTCTTAGAAACCTCCCAAAGGATAAAGGGAACATCTGGGCTTTTTTTAAAACAAAAAAAAAAGAATATAACTCATTCTGTCTAGCAATTACCATATGAGTCCCTCAGACTGTTTTATAAATCTAAGACACTGTCGCAAACGGACTCTGCAGTGACCCCAGTGACCCTCGTCCTTCTGGTATTCACAGACTTCCACAACCTCTGCCCCTTGAGTGCAGGCAGACACAATGACTTGCTTCTAATGAACAGAATATGGCAAAGGTGATAGGCATCACTTCCAGGATTATGTTATATTACACAGGACTCCATCTCATATAACATCTATAGTGTATAGTATAATATATGGTGTCTATAGACTTCCTAGCTAACTTTGAAGAAGTAAACAACTAAACTGAAAAGCCCATGTGACAAAGAGCTTAGAGCTGCATCCCAGAAAACAGCCAACAACAAGCCTGGGCTCTCAGTCCTACAGCCACAAGGAAATGACTTCCGCCAACAGTCTGGATAAGCTTGGGAGTGTATTCTTTCCGAGTCAGGTCTCAAGATGATAGTGTAGTCCAGCTGACACCTCAGTGTATCCTTTTGAGAGCCCAGGTAGAGGGCTCAGTTAAGCCATGCCCAGTTTCCTAGCCCACAGAAAATAAGAGATAATAAATGTATCATTTTAAACCACTAAACTTGTGGTAATTTATTATGCATAAATAGATAAATAATACAGATATAGGATCTCAGTGAGCCTATTTTTTCTATATCTTAAAACTTTTTGCTATTTTATTGTCCTAAGAATTACTTTACAATTTTATAATTATTCATCAATCATTCCTAATCATGCTAAAAAAAACTAAATAAAATGGAAGAATGATAGAACCACCTGGAGGATGGTACATAGTGACATAAATCACCACTATTATATCATCTTTTAGTTTTCTTATTGTGTTGCTAAGACTATTGGCATCATCTTTCAGGATAGCATAAAAGAAGTTCAAAAACACTACTTTGTAGTCTTCTGTAACCTTTGCTGAAATAACTGGGAATTCAGGATTTTTCCTTTTTGTACCCAAAATGGCAAAAAGAAGAAAAGTTACAGCAAAGACATCTGACAACTGTAGGACAAATCAGAAGATGAATGTAGAAAGCAGGTAGTATCACTATAGACTCTAATAATGGTGGTGAAATTGATCATAAAAGCAAAATCTCAGACTATGAGTCTTCAGATGACAATATCCTTGAAGAACTTTCTCTAATTCAGATGAGACTTCCAGTTCCAGACCAAGATGGAATAGACACACTTCTCTCTATGCATCCTGCTAAACACAATTATAAACCCAGATATTATAAATAAGAAGGCTGGGCACCATGGCTCACATCCATAATCCCAACACTTTGGAGGCTGAAGTGGGTGGATCACTTGAGCTCAGAAGTTCAAGACCAGCCTCGGCACCATGGGGAAACCCTGTCTCTACAAAAAATACAAAAATTAGCCAGGCGTGGTGGCGGACGCCTGTAGTCCCAGCTACTCGGGAGGCTGAGGTGGGAGGATGGTTTGAGCATAGGAGGCAGAGGTTGCAGTGAACTGAGTTTGTGCCAGTGCACTCCAGCCTGGGCAACACAGTGAGACCCTGTCTCAACAACCACCACAAAAAATAAAAAATAAGACTTTGAAAGGTGGAAAGCAGAAGGCAGAAAGGGTAGAGTCACTGGGACCCAAGAAACAACATAGTAGTGAGTTGTCTGAATTTTCTTTCTGCCTCATATATCCTAGAATGGGAACTAGAAAAGTCGGCAACCTGAAAATACCAACAGGAGCACAAAAAAAAAAAAGGACCAAGAAAAGCCTGCTAACTCTATGCAAAGGACTCAGTAAAGGGCAACCCAGCAGGACAGAAAACGTCAGACAATCACCACTCTACTCCAGCCATATACCATGAAAACACATGGTCCCACCCCCACTCTATCAGCAATGGCCAGGCAGGGAGCCTAGACTTCCACCCTTGCCCAACTGTTACTAGGCCCCCTGACACCCATAATATGTGGATGGGGTCAGGAAAGACTGAGTGAGGGAGCTGGGACTTTCACCACCCTCCACCAGTAATGAGCCTCCTGGTGAGGTGTGAGTGGAGGCCACAGGAGAAGCAGTAGCAGGGTCCCTTCTCCCCTCTTAGCAAGTGTGGCGTCAGCACAGGCCTTACGGGAAACTGACCTCCCAACCCTGCACAGCTGGAAGGAGGAATCCCTCCCTGCTGGGTACTGACGGATGCTTTGGACTTTCATCCCATTCCCACCAGCATAATGAGGTGGCACAGCCTGTACCCTCCCAAAATGATGTCAGAAAAGGCCAGCTATGACAGACAATGTAAATAAAAGCCAGAGTCTTATAACAAACACCCAAAATGCCTTGGACACAACTGAAAATCACTCATAATATTGAGAACCAGGAAAATCTCAACATCAGTGAGAACAAACTATGAACAGATGCCAACACCAAGATGACGCAGATGTTGAAATTACCTTGTAAGGATTTTAAAGCAGCCATCATAAAAATGCTTCAATGGGTACATTAAACAAATTTTTAAAACTGAAACCCTAAACAAAGAAATAGAAAATATAAATAAACAAATGGAAGTTTCAGAATACGAAATATAATAATTGAAACAAAAAAAACTTAATGGGTAAGCTCAAGAGCAGATGGACAGAATCAGTGATCCTCAAGAAAGACAAGAGCAATTACCCAATCTAGTCAAAAGAGAGAATATAGACTAAGGAAAAAATTAACAGAGCCTCAGGGACGTTTGGAACTGTAACAAAAGATCTGAGATCTAACACTGCTATCATCAGCAACACAGAAGAACATACAGAAAGAGGGCTATCATCAGCAACACAGAAGAACATAGAGAAGCAACATAGAGAAAGAGGGTGGGGTGGGAAAAGTACAGTCCTGCCCCATATATGTCCAGGGGTCTTGTAAGATTATAATGGAGGCTGGGCGCAAGTGGCTCACACCTGTAATCCCAGCACTTTGGAAGGTTGAGGCAAGAGGATCGCTTGAGGCCAGAAGTTCAAGACCAGCCTGAGCAAATCAGTGAAACCCCATCTCTATAAAAAATACAAAAATTAGCTGGGTAATGTAGTCCCAGCTACTAGGGAGCTGAGGCGGGAGGATCACTGGAGCCTAGGAGGCTGATGCTAAAGTGAGCCATGCTCACACCACTGCACTCCAGCCTGGGCATCAGAGCAAGCTCTGTCTCAAAAAAAAAAAAAAAAAAAAAAGATTATAATAGAGCTGAAAAATTCCTATCGCCTAGTGACACTGTAGCCATTGTAACGGCATAACACAATGCATGACTCACATGGATGTGGTGATGTTGGTGTAAATAAACCTACTGCACTGCCAGTCATGTAACGGTCTAGCACATACAATTATGTACAGTACACACTTGATAATGACAATCAACTGTTACTGGTTTATGTATTTACTATACTATACTTTTTATTGTTCTTTTAGAGTATACTCCTTCTGCTCATAGGAAAAAAAGGTACCTGGAAAACAGCCTCAGGTCCTTCAGAAGGTATCCTAGAAGGAGGCACTGTTCTCATGGGAGATGACAGCTTCATGTGTGTTACCGCCCCTGAAGGCCTTCCAGTGGGACAAGATGCGGAGGTGGAAGACTGGGAAACTGATGATCCTGACCCTCTGCAGGCCTAGGCTAATGTGTATGTCTCTTCCTTTTTAACAACAATGTTTAAAAAGTAAAAAAATAATAAATTTTAAATAGAAAAAGCTTGTAGAATATGAATATAAAAAACAAAATATTTTATGTGGTTATACAATGTGTTTGTGTTTTAAACTTAGTGTTATTACAAAGGAGTTGAAATTTTTTTAAGTTAAAAAGTTACAATAAGCTAACATTAATTATTAATATTTTTTGAGACAGGGTCTCGTTTTGTCACCCAGGCTAGAGTGCAGTGGCCTGATCAAGGCTCACCACAGCCTCAACCTTCTTGGCTCAAGTGATCATCTCACCTCAGCCTCCAGAGTAGCTGAAGTACAGGTACATGCCACTACACTCAGCTAATTTTTGTGTTTTTTTTCTTTTTTTGTAGAGACAGGGTCTCACTATATTGCCCAGGCTGGTCTTGAACTCCTGGGCTCAAGTGATCCTCCCACCTCAGCCTCCCAAAGTGCTAGGATTCCATGTGTGAGCCACTACCCCTAGCCAGGTTAATTTATTTTTGAAGAAAGAATAATATTTTTATAAACTGAGTGTATCCTTAGTTCAGTATTTGTGAAGGCTATGGCAGTCTACAGTAGTGTACAGTAATGTCTTAGACCTTCACATTCACTCCCCACTCACTCACTGACTCATCCAGAGCAACTTCTACTCCTGCAAGCTCCATTCATGGTAAGTGCTCTCTCCAGGTATACTGTTTCGCCTTTTATACTGTATTTTTACTTTATCTTTTCTATGTTTAAATATATTTAGATACACAAATACTTACCATTGTGTTATAATTGCCTATGGAATTCAGTACAGTAACATGCTATATAGGTTTGTAGCCTAGGAGCAGTACGTAGGTGTGTAGTGGGCTGTACCATCTAGGTTTGTGTAAGTATACCCTATGATGTTCACACAACAAAACCACCTAACGATGCATTTCTCAGAACACATCCCCATCATTAAGTGACACATGACTGTACTTGGAGAAATAATAGCTAGAATTTCCCAAATTTGGTAAAACACATAAACCTACATAAAGATTCAAGAAGCTGAGCAAAACCCAAACAGGATAAACCTGAAGAAACCCATGAAAAGAAACACCACAATTGAACATTAGAAAACTAGAGACAAAGAAGAAATCTTGAAATCAACCAGAGGGAAAACACACATGACCTACTGGGGAAAAGATTTTGAATTACAGCAAATTTCTCATCAGAAACCATGGAGATCAGAAGGAAATGGCACATTTTTTAAGCACTAAAAGAAAAGAACAAGAACTGTCAATCTCAAATACCATCTCTGGCAAAACTATCTGTAAGGAATAAAGGGAAAATCAAGATATTCTTATAAAAAAGAAAACTGATGGAATTTGCCATCAGCAAACCTATCTGAAAAGAATGGCTAAAGGAAGTTCTTAAAAAAGAAAGGAAATGATAAAGGAAGGAATCTTGCAACATCAAAAAGGAAAAACTGAAAAAGAGAAAAAAAATGCAAGGAGATATTCCTTTTCTCGAGTTTTCTAAATTATGTTTGATGGTTGAGGCAAAAAGGTAACATTGTCTGATGTGGTTCTCAATGTAAAAGAAATATTTAAAACAATTATAACCAGGCTAGGCAACAAAGCGAGACCCCATTTCTATAGACAAATTAAAGAATTAGCTGGGTGTGGTTGCACGCATCTGTGGTCCCACATACTTGTCGGGGCTCAGGTGGGAAAATTGCTTGAGCCTTAGAGGTTAAGGCTGTAGTGAGCTGTGACAGAGTGAGAGCTTCTCTCAAAAAAAAAAAAAAAAAAAAATCAACTAGGGAGGGCAAAGGACTTTAAAGGAAATAAAGTTTCATACTTCACTCAAACTGATAAAACGTCAACCCCAGTAGACCACGGTAAGTTATATATGTACACTGAAATACCTAGAGCAACCACTCAAATATCTATACAAAGGAATACACTCAAAAACACTACAGATACATCAAAATGGAATTTTGAAAACTGTTTCAGGAACACACAAGAAGTCAGGAAAAAAAATTAAAACACTGAAGGAACAAACTACAAAGAAAAATAAAATGGTAGACTTGATTAAGCCTAACGTAACAATAATCACATTAAATGTAAATGGTCTAGAGCTCTTGTTCTCTCGATTCATCCTCCACCCTAGCCCCAGCCCCGGCCTGGCCCCAGCCCCAGCCTAGCCCCAGCCCCAGCCCCAGCCACCCACCCACCATGGAGAAGGCAGAGCTGGCCCAGCAGGCTAAGCACTGTGACAACATGGCCACCTACACGAAGGCCATGACCAAGTGGGGCACCCAGCTGTCCAGCAAGGAGCGCAATCTGCTCTCAGTGGCCTACAAGTATGGGGTCAGGGACTACAGGTCCACCTGGAAGGACATTTTGAGCACTGAGCAGGAAACTGACACCTCCGATATGAAGCTGCTACTGATTAAGTACCATAGGTAGAAAGTGGAGTCTGAGCTGAGATCCACCTGCCCCATGGTCTTGGAATTTTTGGATACACCATGGTCTTGGAATTTTTGGATACACCATGGTCTTGGAATTTTTGGATAAGTATTATATTCAATAGCCAATGCAACTAATCCAGAGAGAACCGTCTTCTATCTGAAACTAAAGGGGGATTACTTCCAGTATCTTGCTGAAGTTGCATGTGGTAATGATCAAAAACAGACGGTAGGTCAGGTACAGTGGCTCATGCCTATAATCCTAGCACTTTGGGAGGCCGAGGCGGGTGAATCACCTGAGGTCAGGAGTTCGAGGCCAGCCTGGCCAACATGGCAAAACCCCACATCTACCAAAAATACAAAAATTAGCTGGGTGTGGTGGCGCATACCTGTAATCCCAGCTACTCAGGAGGCTAAGGTAGGAGAATGCCTTGAACCCAGAAGGCGGAGGTTGAGTGAGCTGAGATAGCACCACTGTACTCCAGCCTGGGTGACAGAGCGAGACTCCATCTCAAAATAAAAACAAAACAAAACAAACAAACAAAAAACACAGATGGTAGAGAATTCCCAGGAGCTTACCAAGACGCATTTGATAATTTGATAAGCAAGAGAGAGATGCAACCCCCACCCCCCTTCCGATCTGCCTGGGGCTGGCTCTTAACTTTTCTATATTTTACTGTGAGATCCTCAACAACCCTGAGCTCACCTGCCCACTGGCTAAAAATGGCTTTTTTTTTTTTTTATTTTTGAGACAGAGTCTTGCTCTGTCTCCTAGGCTGGAGTGCAGTAGTGCAATCTCAGTTCACTGCAACCTCCGCCTCCTGGGTTCAAGTGATTCTTGTGCCTCAGCCTCCCGCGTAGCTGGGACTACATGTGCTCACCATCATGCCAGGCTAATTTTTTGTATTTTTAGTAGAGACGAGGTTTCACCATGCTGGCCTGCCTGGTCTCTAAATCCTGGCCTCAAGTGATCCACCCGCCTTTGCCTCCCAAAGTGCTGGGATTACAGGCCTGAGCCACCGCACCCAGCCCTAAAACAGCCTTTGATGAAGCCACTGCAGAACCTGATACACTGAAGACTCAGACAGACCCCTCATCATGCAGTTGCTGAGAGACAACCTAATAACACTGTGGACATCACACAGTGCAGGAAAAGAACGCAATGCAGCAGAAGGAGCTGAACACTAAATGCATGCAGGGTGTTATCCTTCTTCCCTTCAAGAAACCTTTTTACCATGTCCATTCCTTATTCCACTTGGATTTCCTGTAGCAAAGAAACCTATTTATGTGTATGGAACCAACTGTTTATAGTATTTCCACACTGCAGCTTTGAGAAAACCTGATTCCCTGATTTGTGTTTGTCTTGGCCTTCCTGGTGTGCAGTTACTGCTGTAGAAAAGTATTAACAGTTTCATTCCATATAAACAAAAGTAACTTGAAAAAACTTACGTAGAGGACATATTTGTATCTGGTATTTAATCTTAACCAGGTCTGCAAGTGACTGTGTTTTGTATTACTGTAAATATATGAAAATGTAGTTAATTACAATTTAAAGAGTGTTCCACAGAACTTCTTTTTTTTTTTTTTTTTGAGACAGGATCTGGCTCTGTTGCCCAGGCTGGAGTCCAGTGGCACAATCTCAGCTCACTGCAACCTCCGCCTCCCAGGCTCAAGAGATTCTCCTCCCACCTCAGCCTCCCAAGTAGCTGGGATTACAGGCATGTACCACCATGCCTGCCTAATTTTTCTATTTTTTGTAGAGATGGGGGTCTCACTTTGTTGCCCAAGCTGGTCTCGAACTCCTGACCTCAGGTGATCTGCACAACTCAGCCTACCAAAGTGCTGGAATTACAGACAGGAGCCACCACACCCAGCCAACTTCCTAATTTCTACATTCCCTCCCTTGCTCTTTGAGATTTCCTTTCAGTAAGGAACTTTTCTATGCTCTTAATATATTCCTTTTTAGTAGGAACGCAGAAGTATTAGACTGAATGGAAAAGCACTTGCCATCTCTGGGCTGGAGGCCATAAATTTGAAATGCCTCATATATCACATATTGTAGAGGTCATGTACGTCTGTGGCAACAGGCAGTTTTCCTATTCACTCTTCATTTGCCGCTGTCTAAGTTGACGTCTCTTCCCAATACAAATTCACTTACACCTCCTGCCTTTGCAGTTCTGGTATTCACTTTACTATGTAATAGAAGTAGCACGTTGCTGCCAGAATACAAGCATTGCTTTTGGCAAATTAAAGCGCATGTCATCTCTTAATACACTAGAAAGGGGAAATAAGTACCCAAGTCCAAGTCTAAAAGTTTAGTCCTTTTCCATGCAGATTTATGCACATGTGACAGAGGGTATCCAGCCTGTCTAGTGATTGTTCTTTAGGGGTGGACCACTGTTATGTGCTGCTAATCACTGGCTGTAGTCCCAAAAGAGCCTTGTAAAAATGCTATCCCCTATGAAACAGCAGAGGAACACAAAATAAAACCTCATTTTATAAACCATTTACTATGGCTTTGTAACAACTGCATACCCATACGTTAAGAAACGGGTGAATTTATTACTTTCTAAGGTTTATTGATACTCCCTTTTATCTTATGTAAATTGTAGTAACAATGCCTATATTTCTGCATTGTGATCCACTTTTTTAGGGGTGCCTGGAAATGTACAGAATTGGACTGCATTTCTTAGAGTATTTTACTATAGATCAATTTCATGGGCCATCTCTTCCTCAGATGTAAATGATCTCTGGTGAAGTGTTACATGGAATAAAGTGGACACTTTAAAACTAAAAGTAATATAAATAGTCTAAATACACCAATTAAAAGAGAGACTAGATTTTAGAAGATGATCCCATTAAATGCCATATAAAAGGTTGGCACCCATGCCATGGAATCCTCCTCAGCAAGGTAACAGAGCAAACTACTCAAACACCCAGCAACTTGGATGGGCCTCATGGGCGTCACGCAGAATAAAAAATTCCAATCTCTCACACACTGTATGACTCCATTTATAATAACATTTCCAAAATGACAAAGTTATAGTGAAGGATAATAGACTAGGTTCCCAGGGGTTAGGGATGATGGGGGATGCAGGGGTTGGTGTGACCATCGACACCACAGGGGAGATCTTTGTGGTGATAGAATTGTTCTATAGTGGTGGTTACAAGAATCTAGACATGATAAAAGGACACAGAACTATCCACACTCATAATACCAATGTCAATTTCCTGATTTTGATATTGTACATTATATAAACATAAGTTATCCCAAGAAGTAACTGTCAGGGAAAGATGGGTGAAGTTTGCACTGTATCTCTCTGTCTTTGCAGCTTCCTTTAGTTCTACAATTATTTTTAAATAGGTTTTTGAAAAAGCAAAGCAGAAAAGAACCAACGAACAAATAATAATTATTAAGGGCAAAAAGAAAATAGGGCATGTTCATCCAGTGGGTCATTCAACTGAAAGGACTTCACCACAACGTTTGTCAGAGGAGCCCAGAACACTGCCTTACTAAGAGGATGTGTAACAGTACTCTTTTGTCTACTGTGTATTCATACAACAAGATTAACTGGATGGGTTCATAAGAAGACAAATGCTAAAGGTTGATGTACACACAAAAGTGATTAGAAAGAGAGCGAATATTAAAAAATTTTTCATTGACTTGATCATTCTAATTGCTGTTTATAAACCTAATAAAATGTTTTACAACTGAAAAGATGGCCATTCTCTTCAAAATTGTTAGCTGTCAGTTTTCAAAAACTGACATTTGCATTTGATGATTCAAGTGCAGAAGAACCAGAAGTAGTGATAAGCTGGCTGGGTGTGGTGGCTCATGCCTATAAAAAAATTCCAGCACTTTGGGAGGCTAAGAGAGGCAGATCATTTGAGGCCAAGAGTTTCAAGACCAGCCTGGCCAACACGGTGAAAACCCATCTCTACTAAAAATACAGAAATTAGCCAGGTGTGGTGATGTGCGCCTGTAATCCCAGCTACTTGGGAGGCTGAGGCAGAAAAAAATCACTTGAACCCAGGTGGCAGAGGTTGCAGTGAGCTGAGATTGCATCACTACACTGCAGCCTGGGCAATAGAGCAAGACTCCGTCTCAAAAAATAAAATTAATTAAAAATAAATAAATATGCTCTGAAATCTCCTCACATTTGCTTACATTAATGCTCATTAATCCTCTCTTCTTTACACAGATCCCAGTATCAACCCTCCTTTTATTCATCTCCTGACCAGGAACACGAAACTGTTATCCATGCCTTTTCATTTTCCCCTTCATTATCCTCTGCACCTTACATTTCTAACTGGAAACCCTTCAATGACTACCTACTTAACTCTCCAACATGATCTCCTCACGTTGCCCAGGATCTTTCTTGCTTCAGCATTACCAAGCTGCTCGGAGTGCTCCAAGCCCACTTACTATGAGTTTCATTGCTCTACGTTCATGCTGTCTGCCTACCAGATCCACCTTCTCTTTCTTTACTGGAAAAAATTCCATGCATCCTTCAAAATACTCTTTCGTTGTCTTCCTGTGAAGTTTTCTCTGACCTCTATCCTCTCTTTAGCTCCTTTCTATCTTGTTAACTACACTATTTCATATCAACACAAACTGTACTATAATTACATACTTATCTCTTTTTCCCTCCTCAGCTATGAGTTCCTTGACAGCAGGTTTGTCAGGAGTTCCTAAGACTATCCCCAGGTTCAGTGATTCACTTGAAGGACTCACAGGACTCACCATTGAGTTGCAGCACAGGGAAAAGACACACGGAGAGAAGTTTGGAAGAAACCAGGTATGCAGTGACACAGGACACACTTCCTTCCCACAGTAGCGAGTGCTGACAACACGTGCAATGTGTTGTGTTGTCTACCAGGAAAGCTCATTGGAGACTCAATGTCAAAGGCTGTTACTGCGGGCTGGTCACATAGGCACCCGCTGCCTAGTACATACCAAAATTTCAGACTCCAATAAGGAAACCAGGTGTTCAGCATAACCACACAACTTGTACAAATAGTTTAGGCACACTGAGCCACTCTTCCCATATAGGGAAAGGTTATTATCAGGGTTTATCAGCCAAATTCCCAGAGGCCAGCCGAGGACCAGCCTTTCAAGCCAGGCTTTCTGAAAATTAGCAGTCTCAGATTTGCCATGTTAACTCTTTTCTGCACAGCAGGAATCATATTTTAGTCTTTTTTTTTTCCCCCTAAATGCCATTGCCTTACAGAATGCCAAGCAATAAGTAACAAGAGGCAAATCCTCTTAAACTAAAAAAAATTATTTAAAAATTGATCAATAATATGCATAAAATTTGTTATACCATTACTTATAAGATTAAGCTAATTATGGTAATTGTAAAATGGAATATTATGGACCCACTACAATTCATGGTATGGGAAACATTTGTGATATTAAGCAAAAAATGTACATTATACAATATGCGCAGTATGAGGTCAATCCCATTTTTTGAGGGAGACACATATGTAGTACTGTGAGACAAATTAGCAAACATAGGAAGCCATGTTTGCCATTTCCGCTTGAACCCCGAGTATGTGACAAAATGCTCCCTGGAAGAATGTTTTGAAGACAAAATAGGGTGGAGCACATGGCCCACCACATCTCTTGCCTGAGTCACGATGTTTCTTATAGGATACGTGACCCGTCCTTGCCTTTTTCTGCACGTGAGATAACATCTGACGGGGTTAGTGAGTATGCTTCTGCAAGCTATAACCAGATATCCTCTTATACCCAAACCTCATGATTCCGCTTTTATGGAACTTTCTGAGCAAGTGTGATATGATTTTACCTGGAATGGTCCTGCACTACCTGCATATAAGCAGTGGCTGGGACACTGTGCAGGGGCCATCTCACAAGACCTCTCCAAAGGACCACTCCCGGGCTACCAGCCTCGGGCTACAGTCCTTAGCAAGACTTCCGAGTAAAATTAACTTTAATTCTTTAAAAGCTTGATTTTTTTCTTTAGTTGACTATATATATAATATACACTCTATATAATATATTCATATATACTATAAATACCATATGAGTATTTACTATATATGATATCATATTAGTATATACTCTATATTATATTAGTATATATTGCATTATCTATCTGTCTATCTATCTGTAAGGTAGGTCTCAGAACCCCTTTACACTGTCTTCAAAATTAGACACCCCCAAAGACCTTTTGTTTATGTGAATTATATCAATCAACATTTACCATATTGCAAATCAAAACCAATTAACTTTTTAAAGATGTATTTAAAATTCATTTAAAAGTCTATTACATGTTGGCTGGGCGTGGTGGCTCATGCGTGTAATCCCAGCACTTTGGAAGGCCAAGGGAGGCGGATTACCTGAGGTCAGCAGTTTGAGACCAGCCTGGCTAACATGGCAAAACCCCATCTCTACTAAAAGTACAAAAATTAGCCAGGCGTGGTGGCGGGCACCTGTAATCCCAGCTACTCAGGAGGCTGAGGCAGGAGAATCGCTTGAACCCGGGAGGCGGAGGTTGCAGTGAGCTGAGATGGCGCCACTACACTCCAGTCTGGGGAACAAGAGCAAGACTCTGTCTCAAAAAAAAAAAAAAAAACAATCTATTACATGTTAGCATAAATAATGCATTTTATTAAAAATAATTGTTTTCTAAAAAAAATTAGTGAAAAGAGTGACATTTGCTCACATCTCTTTAATTCAGCTGAACAGAATACAGCTGAGTTCTCATCTGCTTCTGCTATTTCTTATGAGAGTGGAAAAGCCTATTATAAAAATGGTCTTCACTTCATGAACCTCCTGAAAGGGTCTAGAGATCCCCACAGGTCCTTGGATCACATGCTCAGAACCACTAATCCAGAAAAAATGAAAGAAAATATACCAAAAATGTTTAACACTGCTCTAAAGATTTAGTTCATTGGTATTTTATTTAAGATTTCATCCTATTAGGTAAGGCTGATCTATTAGTCTCTTTTTTATGCTATTCTTGTCCACTACTGGTTTCAGAGTCCAGTGCAACTTTATCCACTGTATCCATTGCACAATGGGTCTAGAACTGGACAATTACTCACATCCCCAAAACCTGATTAGTAATGTTTCTGAAGCAGCACAGAAAAATCAGTTAATGTTCTGTAATAACCCAATGTTCTCAATGTAGTCCCCTCTCATTTGTCGGCCATGAATAATATCCTTTCAGAGTTAAGAATACCTCAAACAGATTCCAGACAACCTCTGAGCACAGCACATGTACTGCTTAAGAAGCTTTCCAACCTGGAAAAATTAGATTAGGAGTCTGTTTCAGGAAATGGATGCTAGCCAACTAAGCTGAACATAAAATAATACCATGCCAAGTGCAAGGTCTAAATCGGCCAACTTTAACATATCAGCAAGAAAGGTGCTGACCAATTTGGCAGAGGCTAGGTCTACATTCTAGACCCTTGTTAGGTCCTATTTTAAAATTAGGTCCTTATTTATAACACCTGAAACATTCAAGACTCTTCTTTTTAGAAAGTCAATATGGCAAAAACTTTCTTATGCCCTGATGTTGTGTGTGTATATTTACAGCTCAAAGAGTCCCAGGTGTGCTGGTGCCTAACCCTGGCTGCCAATCAGAATTACGTAGGGGCACGTTCAAGAACTTCCCAGGGGATGTCTAACTTCTAGCATAACAGAGTGAGAAGGCTCACAAATCCTCTTCCCACAAAGCAACTATAAAGCTGGTCAAGAGTCAAAAACAACCTAGTTGGTGCTCTGGAAAGCAGGCAAGACATTCAACAAACTGAGAAGTGTTTATTCATGAAACCCACTGGACTCCAGGTGAGAACAGCACAAGTCTGTGACTTTTCCTGCCAAGAGCTGCCCTCATCTGCCCTGCCCTCAGCTCTGTCAATTCAGAAGTTTAACAGGCGTGGGGCAGGCCTTGAAAACTAGCAAACTCACTGCCACTGCTGGCAGGGACTCATTGGATTTGCAGTGTTGTCAGTGAGAGCAGCAAGCCCAGAGGCAGGCAAGCAGCACGGAGGGCCAGAGGCCTGCTGCCATGAGGCTGCTGTTCTATCTGGGACAAGCAATGGACTGGCACACCAGCTGGAGACTTAATAGGGAGGCCTTGAAAATGAGATGGCTGTAGGGGGCTTATAAAGCCCTTCACACATCTCAGGTGGACTGGAGGCTCTGAGCATGCACAGCAGACAGCAGTGCAGGCCCACACCACCCATGCACACCTGGTCATTAGAGCCCATGCATGCACACACACAGAGGAGCTGTAAAAGGAGACCAGGGCAAAGTACAGCTGGGGCGCACTCGCAAACAGCTTGCAGTACCGTGTGCTCCACAGTCCAACAGGTCCTGAGCAGAGAAGGGAGCCCTACCGGCTCGAGGTGTTTGACTACAAGCACTGACCAATCTTTACTGAACACTATGCTATGCAGACACAGGGGCAACCTCTCTAGGAAACCAGGCTTAAAAATAAAAACTAATCAAAACGGAAGTACAGAGACATCCAGAGTCAGATACAGCCGGAGAGACAGACTTGAGATTTAGTCCAGTCCAGTTACTTAAACAAACAGCAAATAAAACAATCACCATCCACTTGAGTTAAAATGTAAAGAATCCAGAACTGCATCAATATATTACCTAAAATATATGGTGGTCAACAAAAATTCACAAGACAGCAAAGAAAAAAGAAACCAGGACTCATACTCGGGGGAAAAATAAAATTCCAGCAGTCAATGGAAGTGGTCTCTGAGTATTCCCAGATGCTGGATTTAGCAGATGAAGACTTCGAAACAGTTACTATAAATAAGTTAAAAGAACTAATAAAGCCAAGTTTAAAGAACTAAAGGACCATGTGAGGAAATTGACTCAATGAATAGAGAAAATGAAGAGACAGGAAATATAAAACACAATGGAATTTAGTTGTTACAGCAACTAAAATTAAAATTCACTAGAGAGGCTCAGCAGCAGATTTCCGATGGCAGAAGAACAGAAGAATCAGTGAACTTGATGTTAGATTAATAGAAATTATCGAGTCTGAAGAACAGAGGGAAAAAAGATTGAGGAAAACTGAACAAACTGAACAGACTGAACAGAGAGGCCCCAGAGTATAGGATACCCCCAAGCGTTCACAGAAGGAAATAGAGAAAAAGTAGTAGAAAAAAATATATGAAAAAGTAATGACTTTCTACAAACTAGGAACAGAGGGGAACTTCCTCAACTGGATAAAGAACACCTCCTTAAAGGCAGAGGAATCTCTGAAAAATGTCAATCAGACTATGGTACACCCTGGGCATAAAGCTTCCCACTGAGGAATAAAATCCAAAGGTGTCCCTGTGGCCTCCATATCCAGTGTGACCTGGCCCCTGCTTGCTTTTCCAACTTTATCTCCCACCACACCCCCAACACTCCCTACCCCTAACAATGCTTTAGCCACACTAGCTTCCTTTTACACTCTCCTGATGTGCCACACTCATCTGGCCTCAGGACTTTTGTACTTGCTGTGATACTGCCAGGACCCCTCTTCACTCCAACTCTCTGGCTTCTTATTATTTAGGTCTCAGTTCAACTGTCACCTCCTCAGAGAGGCATTCTGTGACCACTCGCATCTAAACAGCCGTCATTCCCACCTCAGTCACTTGTCATCGCCTTAGCTTGTTTGGTTGTCAGTATTCATCCCTCTCTGAAATAACTCAGTCTGCCTAGTTGCTCAACTACGACTGTGTAACATCCTCCAACTTAGCATCTCTGTAAGTAGGGTCTGTATGGCAAGGACATTACCTATCTTGTTTACCATGAGATCGCCAGTGCCTAGTGGATCACCACCTACTACATGCTCAATAAACACTAGGTGAATGAATAAATAACTGAGCTGAAGAGAGAAAAAGCAGCAATACGAAGAAAGCTACTTCAGATCAAAAGCACTATGCCGGCCTACGTAAAAAGTGTAAAAGCTCTATGTAAGCAGTCACTTACATCTGTAATCCCAGCACTTTGGGAGGCCAAGGCAGGTGGATTGCTTGAACTCAGGAGTTTGAGACCAGTCTGAGCAACATGGCAAAACCCTATATCTACAAACACTACAAAAATTAGCCATTCAGCCTGGGCAACATAGCATGGCCCCATCTCTACCCTCCAAAAAATACAAAACTTAGCAGGGTGCGGTGGCATGCTCTGTGGTCCCAGCTACTTGGGAAGCTGAAGTGGGAGGACAACTTGAGCTCAGGAGCCCGAGGCTGCAGTGAGCAGTGATCATACCACAGTCCTCCAGCTTGGGACAGAGCGAGACCCCGTCTTAAAAAAAAAAAAATTAGCCAGGCATGGTGGCATGTACCTGCATAGTCCCAGCTACTTGGGAGGCTAAGGTGGGAGGATGGCTTGAGCCCAGGAGGCAGAGGTTGCAGTGAACCATGATCACGCCACTGCACTATAGCCTGGGCAACAGAGCCAGATCCTGTGTCAATTAAAAAAAAAAAAGTACTATGCCAATAAACCACTAATATCCTGTAACTAGGATTAGCAAATTTCCCTCAAGATCAAATTTGTTATTGCAGTAGTTTATGTGCTGAGACCAATAAGGTCAATGTTCAATTACTCCTCCACAGCTGAGCAAATATGCTTCTGGAGAGTACACCAGAGGCACAACTGACATGTGGGAACAAACATCCCTTAAGGCAGGTGACAGGAGGACATCTGGAGTGCTGCATTTCTACCTTATCATTAACCCTAGCTTTCCGATAAGGAAACCCAAGTTACTTACCTTGATTCCAAGAAGCTCCCCTGAGAAGAGGGTTTATTGAGCTTCTAGATCTTAATCAGCACACTGAAAGATTACCTTTCATTACTGCCCCAGCAAATGCCTGCCACCACCTCCGGAAATGCTTGCCCTCTCCCCATTTTAAGCACGGATTGCAATGCTGTGCAGGTTTCACAGGTGTGATTAATTTATTGGATTGTGGACTCTGTCAGGTACAGAGGTCATAATGATCTTGAATGATGGTTCTAGATCGCAGGGAGCTTCATTCACCAGCATGCCTAAGCGAGTTCAGCAGCAGCATTCAGGTTCCTTGTTCCACCTGATCATGGCCAGTCATTCTCTACCACCGCCTCTCACTTCATGAACAGAGTGACTGCATGCTGTCTTTGCCTAGGACGGTTCCAATTTATAACTGTTACCCCAGCATGACTGTCAACAGTACTCCCTTTACTCTCAAGTGCCCTGCTCTGGACAGTAAATCATATGATCACCCTAGCTACAGAGGAAATTAATATTGTCCATTTTAAAAGTATCTATAGTGGAACAATTGATTAGGTGATTGTGGAGTAGTCCGAACTTAATGAAAATCAACTAACAATAAAATTCCCATTATTGAACACAGCTCAGTGTACCCAAACACTGAAAATGAGAAAACCAATGCAGACGCTGAACCGATTTATAAAAATAGTAACACAGAGGTTTTGATATTGTGCCCTAAATGCTATCCACCATGTATGTAGGGACAAAAAAGCTATTTCTACTCTTTTATGTCATGACCTAAACCCTAAAAGTTAAGCTTTTGAGTGAAGAAGAATGAAAATTCTAGACAATAGCCAGTTTGGATGAATTTGGACCAGAATCTTGCTAGGAACTAGAGAACGGAATGGTGTAAAAAATGGCTTCAGAGTGACATCAGCAAAAATGGTAGAGGAGGGGCCACTGAGGTGTGTCCCTCCCCAGAAGTATCAAAATGACGTGTTTTTTTTTTTTTTTTTTTTTTAATTTTTTTTTATGATCTCAGCTCACTGCAACCTCTGCCTCCAGGTTCAAGTGATTCTGCTGCCTCAGCATCCCGAGTAGCTGGGACTACAGGCGCCCACCACCATGCCCAGCTAATTTGTGTATTTTTAGTAGAGACGGGGTTTCACCATGTTGGCCAGGATGGTCTCGATCTCCTGACCTCATGATCCACCCGCGTCGGCCTCCCAAAGTGCTGGGATTATAGGCATTGAGCCACTGTGCCCGGCCTGATATGAATTTAAAAAAAAAAAAGGTTGTAGAATATACATGGCATAATGCTATCTGTGTAAATGTTTTAGATACATAAAATTATATACGTACATATATACATACATAAAAAGTGAATATTCACATCCATAAATCAACATATAAAAATGCACTACAGCAGTACACAACATGAGGTGGTTTGCCTCAGTCTAGGCAGGGCAGCAGAGATGGAAACTGGCTGGGAGACTTTAGGGAGATCTGCCATGCTTTCTTCATTAAAAATGAAAAAAAAAAAAAAAAAAAGACTAGAAGTAAATATTAAAAATCTGGGCTGGGCACGGTGGCTTATGCCTGTTATCCCAGCACTTTGGGAGGCCAAGGCAGGCAGATCACTTGAGCTCAGAAGTTTGAGACCATCCTGGCCAACATGGTAAAACCCCATCTCTACTAAAATACAAAATTAGCTGGGTGTGGTGGCGGGTGCCTGTAGTCCCAGCTGCTTGGAAGGCTGAGGCACGTGAATCACTTGAACCTGGGAGGCAGAGGTACAGTGAGCTGAGATCACGTCATTGCACTCCAGCCTGGGCAACAGAGAGAGACCCTGTCTCCATTTTTTTAAAAAATGAAAAATCTGAGTAATAGGAATATAGGTGTTTCTGTATCATTTAGTATACTTTTCTGTATAATTTTTAAAAATTTAAATGGGGTAGGGTGGCGTGCAGGCATGGCTTCTGCCTCCTTAAGAAGCTCATTGTTTAAACTCTAGCCTAGTTTATTTTTGCTGGCTGCTAGCAATCACTGCTTCTTTTTATAAGTGCTCATGCTCACAAAACACCCAATGAATATCTGTCCCCAAATGTCAAGCTCTGCCATCTGCAATAGCCACTTTCTCGTCCTTTAATAACAATCATAATGGTATCTGCCTTTATTTTACCTCCTAGCACTTCTTCCGATGTTACAGCTCCTCTACAATCAACAGCGGAATGAGAGGGGAGAAAAAAATCATACCAGTCTCATGAGAGCTAAAATGACCCTCCCAAGATGAAAGAGCAAGCTACAAGAGAACCAAGGTCTCCAGACTCTAGCGTCTCCCCAGTGATAGCACAGCCATTATTCCTCAGGAAAAGAAAACCATGAACAGCATCTGGAGAGGTCAATCACTTCCACAACCACCCTGCCTGTCCCTTCTGAGAAGGGACCAAATCCTACCATTCCAGAGCAAGGCTGCTCATGTGTAATCTCCGGAGTTCTTTCTGGATCTTCTCTATGACTGAATCCAAACAGTGAGACATCTGTTTGAATTCCACCATTCCACAACATACCTAACCCTCAACAGGACTCGCTTTTAGAAAATGGTTTCAAAGTAACTTAAGTTCCACACTGTGAATCTACATTTTCTGGCTATTTATAAATTTGTTGCCAGTTGCCTCAAGTTTACTTTAATCAACTGTAATAGACCAAAATATCTAAGTTAAGCCTACGACATCCTTCCCTATGATGCAGTCAATGTTAGGGGTATTTTAGTGAGCTCAGTTTTTTTTTTTTAAGAGATGGGTCTCACTATGTTGCCCAGGCTGGTCTCGAACTCCTGGTCTTATGGGATCCTCCCACCTTGGCCTCCCAAAGTGCTGGGATTACAGGCATGAGCCACCACACCCCGCCAGTGAGCACAGCTGACAACAAGCTGCTTTTCAGGTCCGTGATAAAAGGAAAATATTATAAGATTAATGAGATTTACTAATTAGATATACTCGTTGATGATGTATTTTATTTTAATGAAAAGCCATGAGATTTATAAGTACCCTCCTCTGCATCAAAACAATAAACCTGAAATCCTAAAGTCTAACATTATGTGTAATTATTTCTAGAAAAAAAAAGTTATACCTGCCATAAACTTTGGCACACATTTTGCTAGGAAGACACTTCAGCAGTTACACTTAGTAACAAAACAAAGATCCACTGCCTCACTCCAGTTAACACGTGCCTCTTCCAGAAATACCAGCAACCAGTAATGTAGATGCTTCCATTTAAAGTGAACGTTGCTGGAGTAAACAACAGATTTTTGCATGATTGAAGTATCCTTTAACTAATGGCAGCGTGAACTGATTTTTCAACCTAAAAACAACGGTTAAACTGGTTGTTTAACCATCAGGTTAAACTAGTTTTTTGCCAGCTTTCTTAAATTGAAACTGTGCACTTAAAAAGAAATGCAACATAAACAATAGGGTGAGAATATAATTAAATACTAGCTAAGAAGATACAGTTTTGTAAAAAGTATACAAAGAAATCACATTGGGTGACAGACAATGTGAGCATCCCAGAAGCTCATCTGTGGAGGACTCATCCAGAGAACACGGCTCTACTGCCCTGGAGGCAGTGGGCATTCCCTGAGAGCCGATTCAGGCTGTACACCCCATGGAGTCAGACACACCTAGGTTCAGACCTTCTTTCTGAAGTCACTTTCTAGTCATCTCATATAGCTGGATTAAGTACTTTGCTAATTGCCTGAGTGTCTTCATGTCAAACAGGGATATTAATACTCACTTCCTTCCCTAGAGCTGTAGTGTGGACTAAATGAGACCACGGAGAAAAAGGCGGTCTACAAAGGGTACTCTTCACTGCTCCCAAACACCAACTCTAAGCTTGTTTTCAGTTTATAAGCTACAGGCTTATTTCCCCTGAAATGACAGCACCATACAGCAATAATGGAGGTCCAATCAGTTCTATTATTTCTCTGCACAACTGTCTGCAAACAAATGGGATTTTATTGCTGATTTAAAAAGGGGAAAACAGGAATGGACAAAGGATAGATTTTGTCTATTTTAGGGAGAATGTTGCAGAATTACAAAAGAGGCAACGAGATAAATGCATATTATGAGGCGCAACAAAAATAAGACATTTTACAAGTCTTGAAGTTCAAGTTTTTAAGTTTAACTTACACCAACTTAATGAAAGAACAACCCAGTAGAAGGGAAAAACCTAACATGGTAGCCAACCACTGGACATCCAGTTCAGGAGTATGAGATTTCCTGGAACATTTACCTCCTTTTTCCACAACTCACACACAGGATTTGTGAAGAATGTTTTTCAAAATTTTTGGTACTTTGAAACAGCAACCAAGCTGCCAACAGAAGCCTCTCTACACACAAGCTTGCCAGGACAAACAAAGGGGTAAATTCAAGCCATGACTGGCCATCTGCCACAGCATAAAGCAAGAGATAAACTAGTTGGCAAACTCTTTCCCTAGCCCACAACACTTTTCACATTCTCCTTTAAGTAAGAAATTCAGGCTACCCAGTTTCCCTATAAAACTCCAGTCCTATTAGAACTTCACTTTAGTGAGCTGGAGTTCACCAACACAGAGCAAAGTCTTAGCCATCAATGAAATCTCACTGAAAAGGAGAGTAGAGCAACATGACTGGTTAAATTGGAAAAAAAAAACAATCAATGACCATTTCCCAAAAACAACAGGAACACTTTTGTCCATCACTAACCCTCATAGACACCCAAATTTTGAAGTCTCTAAAACAACTCCTCGTGAAAGGAACTAGGATCTTAAGACATAGCTAATTCCACATCATCAGATAGGAAAATAAAAACCAGGATGGGTCTGCAAGCATGGAAACAGGGTAAGAATGCAAGAGTGCTTTCAAGGATGTCAGGGGAGAATGCAGAAGAGGCAAAGAAAACAGCCTAACATGGTATCCGGTAGCCAGGTTGTGACAATGTAGATATTAAAAGAAAACAAATTATATTTAGTGGATATACATTTGAAAACAAAAAAAGTTATTCCAAAAAAGTTGAAATGCAAAAATTTAAAGACAAGGAATATGATTAATTTTGTGTCAGTTTGGGTTGTTGTTGTTTTTTGTTTTGAGACAGTCTCACTCCATCACCTAGGCTGGAGTGCAGTGGCCCGAACTCGGCTCACTGCAACCTTCACCTCCCCAGTTCAAGTGATTCTCCTGCCTCAGCCTCCTAAGTAGGTGGAACTATAGGCACGCACCACCATGCCTGGCTAATTTTTGTATTTTTAGTACAGATGGGGGGCGGGGAGGCGGACAGTTCACCATGTTGCCCAGGCTAGTCTTGACCTCCTGAACTCAAGTGATCTACCAAAGTGCTGGGATTACAGGCGTGAGCTACTGTGCCCAGCAATTTTTTTCTGAATTTGAATAAGTAGAAGACAGTCAATACATTTGTTATTTCGTTACTCTAATAAGTATGTCTGCTTATATAGAAACTTTTGTCTATCTGTGTGTACGATAATGAAGGAAGGAAAAAGGAAGTTCTGTGCAAACCCACAGTTTTGGAGCAAAATAAAAGTATAAGAAGAACGGGGGGTGGGGAGGAAGATAAGCACAGTGGTCACATAAAGAAGTTGGGTTAAAAAAAAATCAGTGATCTGTCGTAAAATAACCAAGATGCTAGACTAGACCTCTTGTCTGAGAAGAAGAAAAAAACTCTAAGTGGCCTTCTAATCGGAAGATCCCAACAAGAAATGGTTAAGTTTGCAATCTCTCTACTAAGTCGATATAATGACAAGTGGTCGGTAAGGAATGCTATTCCACAGGGGAAACACCAGCCTGGGCAAAACTAAAATCTATATGATAAATTTGAGCGCAAAAGACCTCATTAAACTAACAAGTTAATTTGGGGGGAAAAAAAAAAAGAACCCAGACAACAAGTAACCTAGATTTAAATTACATCAGGGGAAGCAACCAGGTTCCTGGCCCCTACTCAATGCTCAGTCAATAATCCTGATCACATTTGACACGAACGGTCCCAGAAGACACTCACTTTTTTATTTTCCAGCTTGATGAGATTTCTAAAATCCCAGAAAGGTATAAAAATGAGAATTACTATTAACCTTAGGAAGGTTTAGAAATGAAGAAATTAATGAAAAAGCCCATAGTATTGCTAATTAATAATAAGTTTAAATATAAATATGGTAGTTTTACAATATTTGTGCTTGTTTTTTATATTGATTGAGGTGTTTGAAGTTCAAAAAAAAAATCAGCTAACCACTTAAGTAACTTACAAGAGAAAAAAAGACATGTGTTCACACATGCATAAGTACCACGTTAGCCTCAATCATGGCTTACTGCAGCCTCAACCTCCCAGTCCTCAAGCAATCCTCCTGCCTCAGCTTCCTCAGTAGCTGGGACCACAGACAAAAGCCATCACACTCGGCTAATTTTTACATTTTTTGTAGAGATGGAGTCTTACTTTGTTGCCCAGGCTCATTTCAAGGGATCCTCCTGCCTCAACTTCCCAAAGTGTTGGGATTATGGGCATGAGTCACCACACACAGCAGGATATTTTATAGCAAGTAAAATTTAGGATAAAGTAGTAACATAATGACACTCTTCACCAGAAATTCCTGCCGAGCCCTTCAGATCTCTCGTCACCTTTACTGCTACCATCCCTGCTCCCAGCTCTAACAGTCCCTGTCCCCTCCTCATTCCCTCAGTCTCCTCCACTCTTCTCCAACCTTCGTGCATCTGGACCTGTATTCATCAGACCAAACACTACACGTGCCCACTCCTTGGTTCAATCCAACATCCACCTTCCCTATTAACACAGCGAACACCTTTCTCCCCCATTAAATTCCTACCTTCTTTTCAGACCAACTCCAACACCGCTCCTTGTGAGAAGCCTTTCCAGAATCCCTCATCTCAATTGTGCTGTTTCTACCCCAGTGCTATCACAGCACTGTGTTCACACCTCCATGAATGCATGAGTAACACTACTGATTCTCATCACTTGTCTGGGTCCTTCAGAGATGCACCATGAGAAAGACTCCTTTTTAAAAAGCTGCTGACCCGACAAATGAAATAGTTGTGTACCAATATGTGCACCAAAATACAGGAAAGACAGGTAAATGCTGAAATGTTGTACTTCTGGAGTTTGTTACACAGGTGTGCCCCTTTGTGACAACTCATAGAGCTGTACACTTATGATTTGTGCACTTTTTACATCTTTCTTATACTTAAAACATTACTTAAGAGAAACTGCTCTGAATGCAATAAATATCTAAACCTGCTGAACTGAAGACGGATTCACACGCCAACCCCTCATCTTGGTTAGAAAATCATATTATCTCATCTCAACTGTGGAGGGAAGACAAAATCCTGACATGTGAACATTTACTATTATTTAAGCTGGAAACAAACTTTACCAAATGAATACTGACTATAATTTGCTCTAAGTTACTTTCTAGCTTCCTAGTGGAAATACACAGAACAGAGCTTCTTAAAAAATGCCCTTTTGGGCCAGGCACAGTGGCTCATGCCTGTAATAGCAGCACTTTAGGAAGCTGAGGTAGGAGGATTGCTTGAGCTCAGGAGTTTGAGAGCAGCCTTGGCAACACTGTGAGACCTCACCTCTACTAAAAATACATTTTAAAAAAATTAGCCTGGTGTGGTGGCACACACCTGTAGTCCCAGCTAGTCAAGAGGTTAAGGTGGGAGGATTGCTTGAGCCCAGAGGCTGCAGTGAGCCTGGAGATGGAGGATGCAGTGGGCCGAGATCACACCACAGCACTCCAGCCTGGGCAACAGGGCAAGATCATGTCTCAAAAAAAAAAAAAAGGCCTTTTATCTTTAGGTTTTGAAAAGTAAATATTAATAGACATGCAAAATATACTTCAGCAAAAAAAGATACAGAATCTACTTTTCCCAAATAAGTTATTTAAATCTAAATGTTAATCAAATCAACTCTATCCCCAGACTTTCATGTTTACAACATAATTGGCAACTAGAGTTTTCTCCCAAAAACTAAATTCTTGCTTTACCGTGGTTTGAATAAAAAAATTAAGGCTAAATCTAATCTTAAAAAAAAAAAAAAAAAAAAAAAAAAAACCTGTAGGCCAGGCACAGTGGCTCACATCTGTAATCCCAGCACTCTGAGAGGCTGAGACAGGTGGATGACTTGAGGTCAGGAGTTCCAGACCAGCCTGGCCAACATGGCGAAACCCTGTCTACACTAAAAATACAAAAGAAATCCAGGAAGGATAAATCAGAAAATAGTGAGATTGAACACCTACAAGGGATGGATGGGTAGAAACAAGGAAGGAATAGAAATGGGACAGGAGGAATGAGAAGAGACACATCTCTCAGCATACCTTTTTTACTGTTCTGACTCAGAACCAACATGTTTCACATATCCAAAATGTAAATAATTGCAATTAGCAGGACATGGGAGAAACCCAAAACAGAATACAAACAGTAATATATTGACCTAAACAGATTATAAATAAATAACATAACCACACGGAAGAGGAAGTGACTAAAATGTAACCTAAGTAACTTTAGAAAATAGCATCTGTATATTACAAGACTAAATACAAAAAGAACTGTGCACAAATATTGAACCCTAGTAAATTTACTTTTCATTTGTGTATGGGTTAGAATTCTGAAACTACTGTACGTATATACTGGGATTGAGCATAAGCAACTATATTGGGATAGTAAGAGCCGTATTTTTTTTTCTTTGAGACGGAGTCTCGCTCTGTCACCCAGGCTGGAGTGCAGTGGCGCGATCTCAGCTCACTGCCACCTTCACCTCCCGGGTTCAAGCTATTCCTGTGTCTCAGCCTCCCGAACAGCTGGACTACAGGCACATCCACCATGCCCGGCTAATTTTTTGTATTTTTAGTAGAGATGGGGTTTCACCATGTTGGCCAGCTGGTCTTGAACTCCTGACCTCAAGTGATCCACCTGCCTCAGCCTCCCAAAGTGCTGGGATTATAGGCATGAGCCACTGCATCCTGCCAGAGCCATATTTTTTACTGTCGGAGGCAGGACTTACAAATAAGGAAAAGAGGAGACTAGCATGGACACTACAGTATTCAATTAAAATCCGAGGGATCACTAGGAATTCAAGAAACGCAGGTGGACATGGAAATAGCTGAGGATGCTATGCATGCACACATGTATCCCCTTGCTCTGTGCACTGAGAGGGACTGGAAAGATGATGCCACGGTAGGAATGAGCACAGCAAGACTCTATTCTCCAAAGGAACTACAGGCTCCTCGGAAAAATGATTGCTTCCAGGACAGGGGTAGAGAAAATACAGGACAAGCCTGGAGCATGCTATGGCACCAGAAAGGGAAAAATGGCTCTAAAAATGATGGAGACTAGATAGAGGTGGTAGTTGCACAACATTGCGAATGTACTAAATTGTTTATTTTAAAAGGGTTAATTTCGTTATGTTAATTTCACCTCAATAAATTTGAAAAAAATGATAGGGGCACAACAAAAGGCTCAGAAGCCAACTTGAGGAAGCTCCTAATGGCCACCTCTGAGACAATTTAAACAACAAAATAAGTTACTGTAATAAAGGATCATAACCCCAGAATTAAATAAATATCCATGAGTTCATACTTACGTAAAGAAATAAGAAAGAAATACATGAAGGAGGGCCGGGCGTGGTGACTCAAGCCTGTGATCCCAGCACTTTGGGAGGCTGAGGCAGGTGGATCACCTGAGGTCAAGAGTTCAAGACCAGGCTGGCCAACATGGTGAAACCCATCTCTACTAAAAATACAAAAAAAAGTAGCAGGGCATGGTGGCGCATGCCTGTAATCCCAGCTACTCAGGTGGTGGAGGCACAAGAATCACTTGAATCCGAGAGGCAGAGGGTGCAGTGAGCCAAGATTGTGCCACTGCGTTCCAGCCTGGGTGACAGAGCTAGACTTCATCTCAAAAAAAAAAAAAAAAAAAAAAAGAAATGAGGGAGAAGAGACATCTCTTCCTTACAGTGGAATTCCAATTAACTAATAAGTACAGAATGAATGATGGAAACAGAAAGTTACATTTGGAAAACACCACAGTAAGAATTGCTGCAGGTAGCCATAAAAAAAGAACGAGATCATGTCCTCTGCAGGGACATAGATGGAGCTGGAGGCCATTATCCTTAGCAAACTAATGCAGGAACAGAAAACCAAATACCCCATGTCCTCATAAGTGGCAGCTAAATGAGAACACATGGACACACAGAGGGAAACAACACACACTGGGGCCTTTTGGAGGGTGGAGGGTGTGAGGAGGGAGAAGATCAGAAAAAATAACTAATGGGTATAATACCTGCGTGATGAAATAATCTTTACAACAAACCCCATAACACAAGTTTACCTATGCAACAAATCTGCACTTGTACCTTTGAACTTAAAATAAAAGTTTAAAAAAATTGCTGCAGGCAAAAATCATCAAAGGATGTTAACATTTGTAGGTAAAAGTATGATAAGAAACAGGATATTGGCTTCCACAAAATGCTTATTAATTACAATGGCAAAAATAGTAACTTTACAATGGAAAAGCCTGTCAGACACCACTTCAACCAAGTGATCGAAGCAAACATCACCAGTAACAAGACACATCAACATCACACACCTCCTGATATAATGTGCTAACTGAATAATACAGCCAGGGTGCGGTGGCTCATGCCTGTAATTCTAGCAGTTTGGGAGGCTGAGGCAGGAGGATCACTTGAGCCCAGGAGTTCAAGACCAGCCTGGACAACACAGTGAGACCCTGTCTCTACAAAAAATTTTTACAATTAGCCGGGCATGGTAGTGCATGCCTGTGGGCCTTCCCTCAACTTTGGAAGCTGAGGTGAGGGTGACTGATTGGGCCCAGGAAGTCAAGGCTGCAGTGAACCATGATCACACTACTTCACTCCAGCCTGTGTGACACAGTGAGACCCAGTTTCAAAAAACAAGGTAGCTGGGCGTGGTGGCTCACGCCTGTAATCCTAACACTTTGGGAGGCCAAGGCGGGTAGATCACCTGAGGTCAGGAGTTTGAGACCAGCCTGGACAACATAGAGAAACTCTGTCTCTACTAAAAATACAAAACTTAGCTGGGTGTGGTGGGGTGCACCTGTAATCACAGCTGCTCAGGAGGCTGAGGCAGGAGAATTGCTTGAACCCAGGGGGCAGAGGTTGCAGTGAGCCAAGATTGTCGACTGCACCACTGCACTCCAGCCTGGGCTACAGAGCGAAACTCCATCTCAGAAAAGAAAGGACATAACATCAACATCATTTCTGTGGTATTCTTGCCAAAAATGCATTAGAGTTGTCCCTTGCTATCCATGGGGGATAGGTTCCAGTATCTCTGAGGATACCAAAATCTGCAGATGCTCAAGTCTCTGATATATGACACAGTATTTACATATGACCTACACACAGCCTCTTGTATACTTTAAATCATCTCTAGATTACTTAAAATATCTAATACAATGTAAATGCTAAATAGTTGTTATACTGTGTTTTTTAGGGAATAATGACCAAAAAAAACCAGTTTGTATATGTTCAGTACAGACACAAACACTGTGGACCTAACCACATTTTCCATCTGTGGTTGGTTGAATCTGTGTATACAGAGGGCCGACTGTGCCTCAATCTAACCAGATAAATCATCAGGAAAATTCAAATTAAGGGGCATTCCACAAAAATGTCGAGGACATAAAAGACAAAGAAAGGGCCAGGCATGGTGGCTCACACCTGTAATCCCAGCACTTTGGGAAGCCGAGGTGGGCAGATCACCTGAGGTCAGGAGTTTGAGAACAGCCTGGCCAACATGGTGAAACCCCATCTCTACTAAAAATACAAAATTAGCCAGGCATAGTAGAGGGCACCTGTAATCTCAGCTACCAGGGAGGCCGAGATAGGAGAATCGCTTGAATGTGGGAGGTGGAGGTTACAGTGAACCGAGGTCGTGCCACTGCACTGCAGCCTGGGCAACATAGCGAGACTCCATCTCAAAAAAAAAAGAAAAAAAAAAGATGGAGGAAATTCTGCATACTGGAAGAAAGTAGGAGGACATGACAACTAAATGCACCATGGGATCCTAGATTGGACTCTGGCACAGAAGGACATTAGTGGGAACTCTGGTGAAATTCAAATAAGGTTTGTAGATTAGTTAATAATTTTAAATCAAAATTAATCTTTTGGTTTCAAAAATTATACTACTCTGATTATATATAAGTTGTTAATATTGGGGGAGGCTAGGTATAAGGGAAATCTGTGTACTATTTTTGTACATTTATTGTAAATCTAAAAGTATTTCATAATAAAGTTTTTAAAAACATTTACTGCTGTTCAGCTTACTGTTTAATTTACTGTTTTACTGTTTTGCAGCTCTCTCCTCCCTCCTCTCCTACACTAAGGCAAGGATATTCCTCTAACATGTTCTAATGCTAATGCATCCCAGACCACAAACAGTGCCTGGCACACCGAAGGCACTCAAAAAACACAGGTCGACAATTTCAGTAAGCCAGAATGATGACGGCGTATTCCAAGTCCTAGACTTAGTATTAATTTTCCTTATATCGTATTTGAAAGCAGCTTTGCTTATTCTGTAAAGAAAAACAAATCTAAAAACTTTTATTCACTGTTTGTTTACAAATAAGAATCATAGTTTCCAATAAAATGCTTCGTCTGGTGTTTCTGTTATAGCTAACAGGATATGAATCTGATCTTTTCTTGCAGTAAGTGTTTTCTCAGAATATACTGTAGTCTACTGATTCAAAGGTACACATTTTCTCCCATATTTCAACATCTGAAATCAAGGTGACTCTTACACGTGATGGCATGTCATAGTTTAATCAGCAGCTGCTTTTCCTGCTTAGCAGTACTTTACAATCATGGTGCATCTAATGGTGTATTAAATTTGATGAAATCTGGTAATGAATAAAGCATTTTCAAAATATTTTTGGAGCTCCACTTCCAACGCAACAGCATAAGCTCTGCTGATCCCCTGTGAAGTGAAACTAGTGAAAATTATTGTTTTAAAAACCTCTTACCAGGACCTGAAAACTGTCTCAAGGACAAATAGCACATGAATAAATGCCTATACGAGAAAATCTAAAAGTTCAGTGAGAAAGCTGAGAGCACAGTATTTGAACCAAGATCATTCCCCCCTCTTCTCTCCCCAACCAGTGAGGTAGAGACCTCACTCCAGACTACAGCAGCCAAGAACACAGGGCTCCCTTTGCTCTCCAGCTCCAAGCTGCAGGATTTCATCCTGGGAGAAGCAGGACTTCAACTTTTCTCCTGCTGCCCCCAACTGCCTGTAGCTAAGGTTAAGTCCCAGGCAAGTGCAATTGAGATGTGGGGGCTCTCTTACTCTACCCAACCCCTGCTAATGGAATGGAGGCTCTACATTGGGTGCAGTGTGCTGAGAATATTAGGGCCCTGACAGCCCTTCCTGGGCTTGTAAGGCAGTGGTTCCACCCCTGGAAAAGCACAGCCACAAGAACCTCAACCTCTTGGCCTCTCCACTTAGTGCTCAGCCCCTAGAGTGGGGCTGCCACTCAGAGAAAAACCTGTCATTATCCTCAGTCCCACCTCAAGACTCAAAAATCCTGCCTAGTACCATAAAACAGCTCCTGATCTCTTCCCAAAGAAGGGGCTTCATTTGCAACAGCGCCTGGAGAATTTTGGGCTTGTGGTGAGAGAATGGGGAGAATTGTGGATCTAGTGAAGATACGGCCTAGAGTGTGGGAGCTGGCTTGCAGGAGAGAACCTGCAAAAGAGGTGGAAAGGAGTCCTCCTGGGGTCAGAAAAATATCGGACACTGACCTTAGAAACTATTTCTTCAAAGGAATCACAGTTTTATCATAGAATACATTATAGGTGGAAAAGAAAAAAAAAGGAACCACAATTTAGTTTGTAGCAGAATTTATGCCCCAGGGCATTGGTGTAAACAATAAAACAATCAGCTGGTAATTAGTGTAGAAGTCTTAGAAAGAGTAAAGGGGTATCCCAGGGTGAGTGTGGGCAAACCAAGAGCTGAAGCTGCAGCCAGCCACTAAACAAATAAACCAGCAAATAACAACAGGTGAAGGGGACCTTAGTACCCCAGGTTGCTAAACTACATTTCTCTAAAATGTCCAGTTTCCAATAAAAAAATTATGAGATGTGCAAAGAAACAGAAAAATACAACCAATACACCAAACGGGGAAAAAAAACCAAGCAGGTAACTGAAACTGCCTGTGAGTACAACTAGATGAACTAGATGTTGGATTTATTTATTTATTTTTATTTTTTGAGATGGAGTCTAGCTCTGTCACCCAGACTGGAGTACAGTGGGGCGATCTCGGCTCACTGCAACCTCCGCCTCCTGGGTTCAAGCAATTCTCCTTGCCTCAGCCTCCCCAGTAGCTGGGATTACAGGTGCCCACCACCACACCCAGCTAATTTTTTATTTTTAGTAGAGATGGGATTTTGCCATATTGGCTAGGCTGGTCTCGAACTCCTGACCTCAGGTGATCCACCTGCCTCAGCCTCCCAAAGTGCTGGGATTACAGGCATGAGCCACCGTGCCCAGTCAGGATTTATTTTTTAAAGGATTTCAAATCAGCCATTATAAATAAACTCACAGAACTAAAAGAAAATTTAATTGAAGTAAAAGAAGGTATGACAAAGTGGCATCAAATATAAACTATTAATAAGAAGAGAGAAATTTTAAGAAAGAACCAAATGGAAATTCTGGAGTTGAAAAGTACAATAGAAGTAAAAATTCACCAGAGGACCTTGTGATGGTTAATTTTATGTGTCAATCTCACGGGGCTGAGGAATGCCCAGAGAGCTGATAAAACATTATTTCTGGATATGTCTGTGAAGGTATTTCTAGATGAGATTAGTATTTGAATCTGTAGACTGAGGAAAGAACATGACCCTCACCAATGTGGGTGGGTATCATCCAATCTACTAAGAGCCTGAGTAGATCAAAAAGGTGGAGGAAGGGCAACTTTGTTTCTGGTCTGAGCTAGGATATCTCACCCTCAGACATCAGCCCAGCTGGTCCTCGGGCCTTTGAACTTGAACTGGGACTTTCACCATTGGCTCCCTTATCCTCAGGCCTTTGGACTGAGACTGAATTACACCACCAGCTTTCCTGGTTCTCCAGCTTGCAGGCGGCAGATTCTAGGACCTCTCAGCCTCCATAATCACATGTGCCAGTTCCTATAATAAATCTTTTGTGTGCGTGCATGTGTGTGTGTGTGTGTGTGTGTGTGTGTGTGTGTGTGTGTGTTCTGTTTCTCTGATGAACCCTAACTAATACATGCCTCAAGAATAGATATGTACACAATGGAGAAAGAATTAGCAAACTGGAAGGCAGGTCGGTAGAGATTATGTAAGCTCAAGAGGGAGAAAAAAATGAAAAATGAACACAGCCTCAGAGAAAGGTGGAACACCAATAAGCACACCACCACATGTGTAATGGGAATACCAGAAGGAAAGGAGAGAGAAAGGAGAAGAAAATAATTCAAAGAAATAATGACTTAATACTTCCCAAATTTACTGAAAAACAATAAGCTATTCAACCAGGAAGCTCAACAGACTCCAAACAGGGTCACTAAAAGAGACCCACAAACACATGGTGGAAATGAAAAAAGTCAAACACAAGAAAATCTTGAAAGCTGCAAGAGAAAAATGACATTACTTAAAAGGGAACTTCCATAAGATTAATAGCTGACTTCTCAGCAGAAATAATAGAGGACAAAGGCAATGCAATCACACAGTGTTCAAAACCAACAAAAGTCCTTGTTAACCAAGAATCCTATGTCCAGAAAAGCTATCTTTCAAAAATAAAGGTGAAATAAAGACATACCTAAATAAACAAAAACTGAGGGAATTCATTGTCAGCAGACATGCCTTATAAGAAACACTAAGGGAAATTCTTCAGGCTGAAAGGAAGTTACCCCAGATGGTGGTTCAAATCCACACAAAAAGCAGCAATAATTATGAAATTAGAATATACACTATTAATGTATTTTTTCTTCTTTCTGTTAACTGATTTAAAAAGTCAATGGTATAAAATATTTATGTAATTCATTGCTGGGTCTATAACGTGTGGAAATATATCAGTAATATAATTGCCAGTAATAGCACAGAGGAGGTAGGTGGAAATAAAACTGCAATGGGCTAAGGAAATAATAACACATAAAAATAATAATTATAACAATATATTGTTTGGTTTGCAACATTAACAGATGTAATAAGTATAACAATACCCCCCAAAAGGGTAAAAAGGAGTAGACCTACATAGGAGCAACACTCCTATATATTACTAAAATTAAGCTAGTATAAATCTAAAGCTGATTCTGTTGAGAGACTACTAAAAATACTCAAAAGTAGTGAAAAAGTCATTAATGAAATTAAAATGCTATATTAGAATTCAATTAATGCAAAAAAAAGCAATAAGGGAGGAACACAGGAACAAAAAAGACATAAGGCACAGGAAAAACAAAAAATCAGATGACAGAAATGAATCCAGTTATATTAGTAATAGCATTAAGTATGTATGCATATACAACCCAATCAAAACGCACAGAGTGTCAGACTGGATTTTAAAAAGCATGATCCAATTATATGTTGTCTACAGGAGACACACAGTAAATTCAAAGATAAACAGAGTGAAGTAAAAGAATAAGAATGTGTACAGGTCTCATCACTTTGAAAAAGTCTGGTAATTCCTCAAATGATTAAACATAATAGAGTTATGATAGGACCCAGCAATTCCACTCCTTGGTAAATATCCAAGAAAAATAAAAACACATGTCCACACAGAAACATGTACCTGATATGTTTATAGCAGCATTATTCATAATAGCCAAAACGTAGAAACAACCCAAAGTTCACCAGCAGATGGATGGATAAACAGTGTGGTACATCCATACAAGGGACTATTATTCAGCTGTAAGAAGGGACGAAGCACATATCCTTTCTGTGTATGTGAAGCAACCCCACTGTGAAGTGATCTGCCACAACACGGGTGAACATTGCATAGATTACACTAAGTGAAAAAACCCAGTCACAAAAGACCACATACTGTATGATTACATTTATCTGAAAATCCAGAATAGGGAAATCTATAGAGACAGAAAAATTAGTGGTTGCCTAACCCCTAGGAGGGGAGGGGAGGGAGGTAGGGATTAGGACAGTAATAGCTAAAGGGTATAGGATTTCTTTTTGAGGTGATAAAAATGCTCTAAAATTGACTGTGGTGATGGATACATATCTGTGAATATACCAAAAACCGATTCATTGTACACTTTAAATGGATGAATTGTATAGTATGTAAATTATATCTCAAGCTGTTTAAAACTGTTTAAATACATTTTTGCTGAAGGAATCAAGCATTTATCTAACAAATGTTTACTACATGTTTACTAAGCACCACTGGATCAGGCACTGCAAAAATAATACCAGTCTCTGTCCCCATGGACAGGGACCCGTGACTGCTTCATCAATCTCGCCCAGGGTCTAGATTGCGCCTGACCACAGCAGGAGGTCCATCAGGAGCCATGCTCCTCCTGGCAAGACAGACACGTAACTACTCCTGCCCCACTCTCACAACACCCACCTACAACTGTCCCAATTTGTCCATTCCACGTAATTGGAAATCTGCCTCATTTTTATGTGGGAATCCAGTATACCCCGCTGAAACTGTTACTCTGTCTTGCACCACAGCTTCCCTGGCAGGATTCCTGAGATACTCCCCAACTTATGCCAATCCCATGGACCAGCTCATGTATTCTTTCAAGTGGTGAATGAGGACTATGTCAAACCAGTACTTCTAGGAACTGTACTTGTAAGATTCTCCCCAGGGCCTGAAAGCTTAAGGAGATGAATAACTCCTCCCTTCTCAGGCCCAGTCCCAAGGTGCAACTTGCGCCAGCAGCATGCGCCAGCAAGATAGCAGAAGCAGGAAGAGAGCCGGCCGGAAGACACGTACCCCTGAAGATTGAGAAAGGGGTCACCTGGGTACAACGTAGCAGTTACGTCAGACTAGGACACTTCTTATTTACAGGAGACTATAAAACCTTTGCCCCATCCTCGCTTGGGGCTGACACCATTTTAGGCCTCAGCCTGCCTGCTCATTAAAACAGCATGTTGCTCCACACTGCCTCGTGTTGTCTGTTGGTGCGCTGTTGGGGTTTGAACCGATACAAGAACCTTGCAGTACTGTGATTACCAGCTGAACACTGAGAGGGCCTGAGTCCTATGTGCTGGTATTAACGAGCATCTCACAATTCCAAAGGATGACTACTCTACTCCCCTTCAGAACTTGTAGCTGCACACGCAGATCCCTGGACCTGATATGCCCAGTGTTCCCCACTCTGCCTGGCTTGGCCTTCACATTCATCCTTCATATTCTACCTCCTGTGTAAAGCACCTGAAGAATTAGTAGCCTCTGCTTCTGCTTTTCTGAGCAACAGACCAATAGCTAAGAGCATAAGCTCTTGAATGAGGCTGCCTGAATTCAAACTTTAACTCCACTACTTAACATATGACCTTGGTAAGTTTCTCAGTCACTCTGCCTTGGTTTCTCCATTTACAGAAAGGGGATAATATCTCCAATCGTTGTTATGAGGATTAAAATACATATAATACACTTACAGGCAAGCACTGTTATTGTTTCTATCTAACTCTATCTGATGGTAAATTTGTTTACATGCATCTTTCCCTGACCAGTCCCTGAGCTGCTCAAAGGCATAAAATTACTTATTGCTTTTCTTATTAATAGCATATAATACAGGGCTAGGCACAAGATAGGTACATGTAAGGGACCCATGAATGAATGAGAAAACAACAAAAAAAAACCCATTAGTATAGAAACGTCAAAGCTTATAGAAACCACACTTTCAAAATAAAAATCAGAGCACGTGGTTTATGGGTATATTAGAATTGAGTCTCTCAAATCAGGACTTCTCTGGAAAACCCAGGCTGTCTGACTGCCAGAACTATCTAGAAAGAATCCAAATGCCCAACAGTTTGAGTGGCTACAGAAACGATAACATTTAACACAAAAGATTTTATGTAACCATAACCAGAAACCTGTGTTGATACCTGGAAGAGTCTGGAAAAAACACCAAGTAGAAAATCAGAGCAGAAGTTTGCAAAGAAGAATTATGGAGCTATTTAGAGAATGATGATCAAAGTTAACAGACTGTATGTGTGCATCTAACACTGCATGGAGAAAGAATCTTTATTTTTTTAATTAATTTTCATTTTAAAGACAGCTTAATAATTATGCTTATTATAAGGCCTTTACATAAGAAACAAGGAAAATTAAATGGAGATTCCAAGACTTGCCATCTTTCAAATAAGGCACAGTGAGAAGGGTCAAGTTTCTCCACTACTACAATTCTCTGAATAGGTAAGTTTCATACAAAAAAAAAAAAAAAACCCATATACTTTTCTGCTCATCAACCCTCTTATTTCATAAACAGACTTTTAATAGCCAGTCATTTGTTTTGTTCATGTCAGGGACAATCAATAGTTTGATTAACTATTCAAACTACTTCTTGATTGGCCGGGCATGATGGCCTGCGCCTGTAGTCCCAGCTACTCCTGTGGCTGAGGCACAAGAATTGCCTGAACCCAGGAGGCAGAGGTTGCAGTGAGCTGAGGTCTTGCCACTGCACTCTAGCCTAGGCAACAGAGTGAAACTCTGTCTCAAAAACAAACAAAAACAAAGCACCTCCTGATTAAGCCTTCTCATTTAGTACAATAAAAACATGAATTCTAAAATGTACATATTTGTATATAAAGCAAAAAGGACCTTAGCAAGTTTTTCATTCATTTTCCCCCAAGAGTTCCCCCAAAATTAGAGCCCAACTCAGAGAAAGACAAAGAAGGGGAAAAGACTCTACTTGCTCAAAGCACAGAGCATGTTTTTACTTATATCAGATTTTTAACATATACATGCATATACAGATATATACATATGCAATATGTATATATAGACATGGATGTAAACACACATCAGAAAAAAATAAGGTTACAAAGCAATCTTTTCAGTTGTCTTCATATGAGTCAATAAAACAACATCAGCAACAGCAGCTTCAAATAGCCCAGGTGATGACAGATATTCTAACAAACCAAATATGCAACCACCTCAACATTTCCATCTTTCTTCTCATCATCAACATTCCTTAGATTAATCAAAGGAAAGGAGACAAGTAAGAAGTATGGGTAGGAATTTACTTCAAGTAGTTTCTCTTAAAAAAAAAAAAAAAAAGCAAATAAATCCATTATCCTAAAATTATATAATTCCAGTTAATGAACAGATAGCTTCTCTTTAAAACACGGTTCAACAGTCTAAACATAATTAATTTTTAAAAAATGTTTTAATATTCCAATCAGAATTTCTACTTATCCCTTCTTAAATACTTTTGCCTAAGGAGTAATCTGTCAATGCATGCAGTTTAAATCATTAACTACATAGCACCCAATCATTAGCATAATTAGCATGTAAATCTCACGAAGGCACTAATTGTGTCCTTTTAAGTGTTTTATGCAACACTCGGTACAAGGAAGCTTATTAAACACTTAATTATGTTTAGTAAAAAGAACAAAATGCCAAAACAAAAGTCTTTATTATTCAACTTGGCTGTCTTTTAGAATATAAACCACTGATCAGTATCTGTTTCTCCAAGTACAATTATAAGAAACTGAAAACAAAACAAGCCCCACTGGAATTAGAAATTCTGTGTCCTCTGTCCAAGAATACTGTTTCATTTTTATATCAGAAAGAAACTGCCAGCAGATAGCATGTAACACGCAGATTGCCAGGGTATTTGACCTAAGCATTTAGGCACCTTAACCAAGCAAAAACCCTAGTACATTTCATGCACATTTTCCGAGTCATTTTCCTTACCTTTCCCATTTTGCCATGTAGTATACCAAGACAAAGTAAGGAAGGAAGTGATAAATGCTAAAGCAGTGGCTACAGTTCCATTGCGGAGCCTCATCTCATTTCACCATCACACTGGTCCATATGTTTATGATGACAACAACCAGGACTGTTTTCTTTTTACCCTGAAAGTCAACTGAATGCAGTACTCCTGGCTCTAGGCCAATAAAAATCAATAAGAGAGGTTCATTTCAGATGATCTGCAGGAGGAGCCTAGCAGCAATGCTGTTCACAACTGTACTCGGGATCGTCTTTGCGGTCTTCACACGCTGATGCCTTGGCCTTTTCCCTTCCTATTCAGGGGAAAAGAGAAAGTCAAGCTCATTCGGTAATGCAAAATGTAAGTTTCTTCATTTACTATTCATCATTATAAACAGACTTTCGGCAGGGCTAAATTGCATCTATAAAGATTATCCCTACATCGAAACTACTCATTTAACATACTGGAATTATATGGTCCTTCTCCTCCTGGAAAAAAATACAAAACAGCTTCAAACTATATTCCCTCCGCGTTGGTTTTGTTTTGTCTATAAAAAGAGAGTTATGGTGACTGATTTTAAAGGGAGAAGTGGAGCTCACAGATTCCAAGATGAGAACTCTAATGATCACACAATGGTTCCTGAGTAACATAATCTTCACTCTCTCCAGTTTTCCTATTGCACAATAATAGGAAATTTTTTTAATAAGAAAATTGACAGAATACAATATATAAGGGTCAAAAGACCTGGACCCTTGACCCAGCTCTGTCATTACTTACATGATCTGGGGCATGCCACTTATCTAGGTCTCAAGGTTTCATTCACAAAATGAGGTAACAATCTGTCCTGTGTCCTCTTTCACATATTGTCATAAATTATAAAAAGGTTACAGTTATAACTGCTGTTTATCACTGTCATAAAATAAATGTCGTTTTTCCAGTGACTAACCCACTCCCAGGGTGTAAACTGGAACTATTTAAGCATTTAGAAAATGCAGCAATCCAGCCAGGATACTGTACGCCTTAGGCTCTATCACTCTGCATTGCTTTAAATCAAGAAATCTGGGAAATCACCACTGATCGAAGAAAGCTGTTGGGAAAAGGGAACGAAATGAAGTCGTTAGAAGTACTTAAGCACAGCATTCAGCATATAATAGGTTCTCAAAAAATGTCAACTGTACTAAAAACCAAACTTTTTTGGTTAATTGAACAACAACAAAACAGCCAGCTACTGGTTCCAGTCCACTCTATGCATGGTCAGTCTCAATCCCTGGAGGCATGTCAGGCCCTCCAAGATGTGCACAGATTCCTGGTAGCCTCAGGGGGTGCCACAGGATGCACCTGGTAATATACTGACACTGTAGTGGGGGAGTTAATATACCTCCAAAAAAGGCCAGCAGTTCCAAGGGAAAATTCTCTCTGGGGAAGAGCACAACCGATTCAAGCAGCCATTTGCAGGCAATTCAGAAATTGCCACCACCACTGCTTCTTAACACTGAACACTACAAGAAATTCCCCCTAGTAAAGAAAGATCACAGGGGCATAGTACTAATAATGACAGCCACTACAACTTATGAAATGTTTCCTATGTGCCTGATCCACCACATGGTTTAAATCTTCACAAAATCATTCCTATGAGGCAGGCATTATTAACCCTGTTCTACACACAAGGAAATGAATCCAGAGAAAGAACTCGAATTTGTTTGTCTCCAAAGTCCAAGCTCTTAGCTGCTACACTTTCCCTCTCAAATGAGGCCTGCACCTGGCAATACGAAGAGACGTTCCAGGGATACTCCAGGTATCAGGTAAAACTGCAGAATTATACCCAACTGTAAGTGTAAATTTAAAAAAAAATTATATAACACACACTGATCTACTATGGAGTAAGTTGCAAAATTCATGGAAATTTTCAAAGTCTAAACATACAACTTTAAACAAATCTCCACTTCCTGTAGCTTTTGGCTGATACCTCACCACAACCCTCCACCAAACTATGCCTGTTAACCCTCCTCAGACAGCAGCTCTACCTTCCACATAATATTCTAGAAGCACCTAACCTCTTTTACTACCTGAACACAAAGAGATCTAAAAATATTCTCATGCAGAAGTTATCACTGTTCTCTAAGATTGAACTTATTCACCTTCTACAGTTAAGACAAGTTAACATCAAACATGCCCACGTCTACAGTTTAGAATCAAAATCTTCACAGTGGCCAGGTGTGGTGGCTCATGCCTGTAATCCTAGCACTTTGGGAGGCCGAGGCAGGCAGATTACCCGAGGTCAGGAGTTCAAGGCCAGCCTGGCCAACATGACGAAACCCTGTCTCTATTAAAAATACAAAAATTAGCCAGGCGTGGTGGCAGGTGTCTGTAATCCCAGCTTACTCGGGAGGCTGAGGCAGGAGAATTACTTGAACCTGGGAGGCAGAGGTTGCAGTGAGCCGAGATCACACCACTGCACTCCAGCCTGGGTGACAGAGACTCCATTTCAAAAAAAAAAAAAACTTCATAGCAAGACTGCTCTAATTGTCTTAAATCAATAAGCACCCAATAATGAATCCTGATTATAAAAACAGGGGTGATAATTCTATGAATTATATAACTTGGAACATTAATCCCGGTGTGGCATTATATTAAAATACTTATAACTTTCAGCTGCTATCTACTTAGCCCTATTTTACTTGAGAAAGAATTTTGTTCTAGTAAAAGATCTAAAAAGCATACAGGTTATTAGAGTAAGCACTCAATTCATAATAACGGGGAGGTAGAGCGCACATCATATAGTTAACGATATTTTAAAAGTTTTACTAAATACAAATAAAGCTTGTAAAAACATTCCGTAGAAATGCATAGAGACAAGTAAATGAACTCTAAAACCAAAGTAAACTATTGATATACTACCCCTAATATATGAAAAAAATAAAAAATACTGGATCCAGTAAGTTATGAAACTCTGAAGATACTTACAATAAATTCTACTAGCAAATAAGCCCTGAAATTTTGCAAGAAAAATATGAGTGTTTTACTCAGTAAGAATGTAGTCATACATTTTTAATTAGGGTTTCCCAACTAATAAGTTTAACTGCACGGCACAAGTGAAGAAACTCTTCGGACAAGAGTAAAACCAAGGATCTACTCACTCTTCAATTATGAGACATAATTCACAGGCTGGCTTGTAAGACACAGGTGACCCACATTTTTATTAGTGTCCACATTTGCAAAAATTTTAATCTAGCCCCTTAATATTCTCGGAGACTATAACCTAACACGTTTGAATCTTTAACAACAACAAAAAAAGGTAGTGGCTAAAATTGCTAGTCATTTCTCCACCCTCCCAAAGGTGAATGGAACTTTCAACTCTAGACATCAGACTGTTTTGTTAGCAATCCTTTAAGGGCTTCAGTCTTCATTTTATTATTGGATACAAAACCTTTACTTATTTTAAAGTGTTCTCTGAAATACTCAATATAGTCCACGGCTGAGAACACTTTGCCGAACGTTTGGCATCTTCCTTAATCAGCATCCCACAGACAGGGGAGAGGTGACTTAAGAACGAAAGGCACAATAATCCCTGATATCTGGAATCAATAAAATCCATGACGTAAGCCTATATAACTTTACACACCACAATTGTGGCAAAATTCATTTATTTGCCATTTATAAACGGGTCAGTAGTTTTCTTTAATACAGCTTACGTAATGTCATCGCCCAGTGCGTTTTCGGGTTTACACGTGTGGGTTAAAGAAATCTATGTCTAGATAACCTGTTCATCAAACTGTTTTTTAAACATTCAGAAAAAGAAACATAAACCACAAAACGCATATTTTTATTCTAAATTTACAGTCTACGTTCCAACGAACGACTGTCATTATCTTTTATCAAATAATTTGTCCAACAGCAAAAGCACAACAGCAAAATACGTGGAAAGCATTCAAAGCATACATTGTGCCTGCTTCTATTTTCCAATGCGGAATGTAGGCAATGAAACCGCTCCAGAGAAACACACTGTTGCGAGGAATAAAGGCGGGTGTGCAAGTGGCTCGACTGCCAGCTCAGAAAAGCTCGCCTCCGAGATGTCACCTGGCACACTTGGTGGAGTCACCGAGACCCAGCCTCAGGGTCCTACTGCAGCTTCCTCATTACGGAGAGAGCTGAGGCCTGGGGAAACGGGGGCTGCTCTTTCACGCGGGCCCCGCAGCCCTTCACTTTGTGTGAAAATTCCCTGCGAAGGCTGCACGGCCGGTCCCCTCGGGAGCAGCCCCTGCCCCTGCGCCCCGGACCGTCCGGCCCCCGCCCACCTGCCCCGCGGCCCCCGCGAAGGCGCCGACTCCCGCGCAGCCCCCGGGTCCCACAGGCAGCTGTCCCTCCCCCTCCGCACCCCCCGGATCAGCACTTTGCTCCACTTTCCCCCAAAGTCGCCGAGCCCCGCCACGCCGGGGAGCACCAGGAACGCACCAGGCGCCGAGCCGGCCGCAGGGAGGGCGCGCGACCCCGAGGGGTGCGCGGTGCGGGGCAGGGACGCTGGGAGGACGGCCCGGCCCGCGCCCCGCCGCCCGCCCCCGAGGCCCAGCCGCTCCCGGAGCCGGCCCCGCGCCCAGAGGCGCCAACAGCTCCCCCGCACAGAGCTCCGACCGGGCCGCGGCGCAGTAGGCTCCTTTACCAGCAGGTGGATCTCCCGCAGCCCGGGGCCGCCAGCCCGGCCGCCGGCGCCGCCCCCCACTCCCGCGCCCTCCGCGCAGCCGCCCCGCGCCCCCTCCCGCCCCCGCGCGCCGCCGCTGCCGCCGCTGCCGCCGCGAGCCCCTCACCCGCCGCTGGCGTCGCCGTGCTCCCGCGGCTGCCGGCGGAGCTGCTGTAGCCGCCGCTGCCGCCGCCGCTGCGGGCCGCCCCGCCCGCCCCGCCGGCTCCGCCCCCGCCGCTGGAGCGCCCGCCCCGCCCCGCCGGGCCGCCCCGACCCCGCCAGCCATTGGCCGCCCGCCGCCGGCCCCGCGGGCCCCGCGCCCCGCGCCCCACCAGTGGCCCGCGCGACTGTCACTTAGGGGCGCCGCCACGCAGCCTGCGGAGCGTTCGGGAGGCTGGCCCGGCTCATCGGTGTCACGGCGAGGTCCGGAGCGGAGCCGCGGTCTCGGGTCCCAGCTCTGGGCGCCGGCCTGCTCCCCGCCGCCCCGCTGCCACATCTGGCTGAGATCCTCCCGGCGCGTGCAGGGACCGCTCCGGCGGCCAACAAAGGCCCGGGCGAGCCCTCGGCCTGCGCCTCGGCGCGCGACCCGACCACCCGGGGCTGCCCCAGCTCCCAGGCGCCTGCCTGCCTCGACCCGGCCCCTTCCCAGCGGCGCGCCCCGCTCCGGGCCGCCCAAACTGGGCGGCCTCCCCGGGGACAGGTCCCGGGCCCAGCCCCACAGGAGCTCCCGAGGCCCCGCGGACGGTCGCGACAGCCCCAACTTCCCGGTGAGAACCCCGCGAATCGGCCAGAAGGGCTGATTTCAGCAACTGGGAAGGAGAAAAACAACTAGGGTTTCAACGCACATCGTTGGGTGCTAATGCCCCTGATTTTCCACTATGCCCCGTTCTCCTGAACCCCATGTCCTTATCTGTCACCGTTTCACAAGGTTAGAGGTTAACTTCAAATGCAAAAAACTGACTCGTTTGTAGAAAGCCTGGGTGGTCTGTCCCTGTTTTTCATAGTATCCATAGGACTTGTGCTAACAGTAACTACCCCTGGGTACGTCCTCTTTTGAATACTTAACCGTATAGCAGGCAACCGTATAGCAGGCATGGGTGTTAGATCGTTTATTGCATATCTCATGTTTTAAATTTATTCCCCATTTTTCATAAGAGGAAACTAGCCGAGAGGTGAAAGGGCTTGCCCAAGGTCACACAGCTGGTAATGGTTCAAAAACAAGGGATGTGTTAACTTTATTGCCGCAATAATCCTTACAGCAATCCTACCGAGTAACCTGTAAGGGAATTGAGGGGCCAAAGATCAAGGAGGCAGCCTTGTTCCTGCCAAACTCCCAAAGTAATAAGTAGATTCTTTTCAGAAAACAGTAATTTCAATAATCGAAAACTCTTAAGAGGCATCAATCAGAACAGGGTCCCCTCCCCACCTCCGATAAATTCCATTATTTTTATCTCAAGATAAGAATAATTAATAATCAGCTAGAATATGCATGGAGTTATCAGCCTTCCCATGTTGAGGTTTCTCCATGACGGCTAATTTAAAACTTCAGGAAGAGACACGTGACATCCCTGCTCCCATAGTCTCTTACTAGTTTAGGGGAACCATACCAAAAGATCTGTCCACTGCCCAGCACTGTGGACACAACTTGGGGGATCACAGCCATGATATCCAATGACAGCTCTTCCCTCTACTTTGAGTGTGTTTTCTCTCTACTTCCGGTCCCACCCAAATATCATCTTGAATTGTAAATCCCACAATTCCTGTGTGGTGGGAGGAACCTGGTGGGAGGTAATTGAATCATGGGGGAGGGTCTTTCCCGTGCTGTTCTCGTGATAGTGAATAAGTCTCACGAAATCTGATGGTTTTAAAAAAGGGAGTTTTGCTGCACAAACTCTCTTTGCCTGCCACCATCCATGTAAGAAGTGACTTGCTCCTCCTTGCCTTCCACCATGATTGTGAGGCCTCTCCTGCCATGTGGAACTGTAACTCCATTGAACCTCTTTTGTACGTTGCCCAGTCTTGGGTATGTCTTTATCAGCAGCATGAAAACGGACGAATACGTTGGGGACCTGAAAGCCAGGTTTCCTGTATTCTATGACAAAGCCATTGCCAAGTAGCAAGCTGGCAATTTGATTCATGACCAGATGTAAACAGAGGTAAAGACTGAGACCATTCCAAGGTAAAGCTTTTAATACATTGTTGGATATATCCTGCCTAAAATATCTCCTAGGAATAGATGATTCTAGGCTTTGCTATTACAGTGCTCTTAATGACAGACAAGCAAACTACTTCTTGCAGAGGAAGAAAGTCCTGCCATTTGATAACATCATGGAGAATGCCCCCAAGCCATTTTCATGAATTACCCAAAAGACCAAATGGAACAGGAGCTATTATCCCTATTTTATTCACGAAGAAACTGAGGCCCTGAGAAATTAAGACATTTGACAGATACAAACAGTAATTTAGGCAATTAGTAAATGTTTGAATCAGAGTTCAAATCCAGGTCTGTTTGATTCCAGAGCCCCTACATCACCCCTCCAGACTACCTCTCTGCTCACATCTTCAGCAAGTTACAAAATTTTGTTGAGTGGATGAATATTTTTACATATATTTCCCAGCTGGGCACAGTGGCTCATGCCCATAATCCCAGCACTTTGGGAAGCAGAGGTAGGAGGATTGCTTGAGCCCAGGAGTTCGAGACCGGCCTGGGAAACAGAGAGAGACCCATGTCTTTAAAAAAATAAAAATTAAAAATTAGCCTGGTGTGCATGCACCAGTAGTCCCAGCTACTGGGAAGGCTGAGGCGGGAGGATCATTTGAGCCCAGGAGTTCCAGGCTGCAATGAAATATGATCATGCCACTGCACTACAGCCTGGGTGACAGAGTGAGACCCTGTCTCTCTCTCTCTCTCTCTCTCTCAAAAGAAAGAAAGAAAAAAAGCCGAGTGTGGTGGCTCACTCCTGTAATCCCAGCACTTTGGGAGGCTGAGGCGGGCAGATCACCTGAGGTTCAGGAGTTCAAGACCAGTCTGACCAACAGTGTGAAACCCTGTCTCTATTAAAAATACAAAAATTAGCTGGGCATGGTTGTGCCTGCCTATAATCCCAGCTACTTGGGAGGCTGAGGCAGGAGAATCGCTTGAACTCAGGAGGCAGAGGTCACAGTGAGCCAAGATCATGCCATTGCACTCCAGCCTGGGCAAGAAGAGTGAAACTCCATCAAAAAAAAAAAAAAAAAAAAAAAAAGATGTTTCTCTTCACCTTCTCCAGTTTTTTCTCTTAGTGAAGGAAGGAAATGAAAGCATTTACAGACATTCTATAAGCAGAGGCATATGTCAGAGGAGAAAGGAATGGGGGGAAGGACAAACTTCGGTTATAGACTCCACCGGCTTATTCAGATAAAAAGCGGAATTTCCCCTGCACTCTGGATAGTGGAGGAAGCACAGCAGAAGACAAAAAGTGTACAGGAAAAACACAACTGCTTTCACTTGGAGGCTTTTTTGATACTTCGTTGCTGCTTCAACTGGCAGCAGAAGGGCAGGTTTTGGAAAATAGGGTTACACTTATCTCAAACCATATACATTGTAGCTCAGGAAAGTCTGGATTTCAGTGAGTTGTCCCAAGAAACTGGAATGCCATAGAATATATGATTCCAAGGTATAGGGTATAATTGGTTGATGATTCATGTTAACTTAGCAGAGTTTATGATCCTGGATTTTCCAACTAAGTCCATAGTATCTGTTAATAATCAAAGACAATCCATCCAAACCCCACTGAATCCCATTCCATATCTTTTTCTCTTTTTAATATTGTTGATGATGATTCTCCTCCTCTATCACTTCCTTTTTATTTATTCTCTACTTCTACAGTTTCTGTTTCTGCCTTTATTTCTCAGTGGAATTGTACCCAAGAGGTTCTGCCAGAACTTTACCATTTATTTTGTAGTCTGTCCCCAACAAAGCTTCTATGTTGAGGCTGTTTTCCTTTCCACACACATTTTTGCTGTTCCACAAACTTTTTCTGAGTGCCTATGATTACAGAGGCAGCTGTTATCTAACCACAAAGTGCTCACAGTAGAAGAAATGGGTAAGTAATTAAACCATAGTACAATGCTACAAACGCACAGTTCTGGGACAGTCGATAGGATTAAGCCATCTGGGGGCAAGGAAGCCTTCCTGGAAGTGATATCTGAGCTAAAAGCAGAGTACACACAGGAAGTGAATCTTTTCCTTTTATCTCTTTGATGGTAAATGGCTGTTGGTGGGGCCATGCCTATAGCAGTCAGCTTCTAAGAATTCAAGCACATAATCTCTGGTTTTCTTTTCTACCCCAGCCCCCTCCATGCATTAACAATCAAGCTTGCATTATTTATGAATATTTATATTGTGTTTTCTGGCTTCTTGGCTACTAGCTCTAGTGAGATTCTTTCCCCGACCCAGTGTAAAGCCTGCTAGAGGAATCACATCAGGAGGTTCTCCCTGGCTTTTTATTTTATTTTTATTTTATTTTATTTTATTTTATTTTATTTTGAGATGGAGTTTTGCTCCTGTTGCCCAGGCTGGAGTGCAATGGCGCAGTCTTGGCTCACCGCAACCTCTGCCTCCCGGGTTCAAGTGATTCTCCTGCCTCAGCCTCCCAAATAGTTGGGATTACAGGCATGCGCCACCATGTCCAGCTAATTTTGTATTTTTAGTAGAGATGGGGTTTCTCCATGTTGGTCAGGCTGGTCTCAAACTCCCGACCTCAGGTGATCTGCCCACCTCGGCCTCCCAAAGTGCTGGGATTATGGGTGTGAGCCACCGCGCTCGGACCTCCCTGGCTTTTTTAAATGTATATGCACAAACGGTAGGAGACCTCTCCATTGTAATTGATCAACAGTGCACTCAATCACTTTCATCCAGAAACTAGATAAACTGGGACCAAGGTGAACAGTGTAGAGTCTATTAACTCTTTGTTAGATGCAGAGTGTTTCAGACACAGCATACAAACTATTTCTGTTGTATAATCAGACAGGGCACGGGAGGCCCAAGAAATTAAGGAGAGAAAATTCAAACAGAACCAACCACTGTGTATATTCAACTCTAGGTGGATGTTAAGTTTCATCCAGATGAAAGACCTTAGATTTCTAACAGAACTGAATTATTATTATTTTATTTTTATTTTTTGAGACAGGGTTTCACACCCATCACCCAGCCTGGAGTGCAGTGGTGTGATTTCAGCTCACTGCAAGCTCCATGTCCCAGGCTCAGTGATTCTCTTGCCTCAGCCTCCCAAGTAGCTGGGACTACAGGCACACACCACCATGCTTGGCTAACTTTTGTATTTTTTGTAAAGACAGGGTTTTGTCATGTTGCCCAGGCTGGTCTTGAACTCCTGAGTTCAAGTGATATGCCCACCTTGGCCTCCCAAAGTGCTGAGATTACAGGTGTGAGCCACTGTGCCCAGCAAAATTATTCTTATTTTTAAATTTTTATTCTTCCCCCCACACCTTTGCCCAAAGAGAGAACCCTTGAAAGATGCGTTTTCTATTTCACTTTCATACCACTGGGGAAGATGTTATCTATCAAGTGACTCATACAAATGTCAGGTTGTGTGGCTACACAATTATGAAATTGTAAGTGTTTACCATGCTTAAGTGTTGTGGCTGTTGGTATTTACATAATGTACACAAGGCATTCCTAAAATTTTTACAGAAAACTCTAGAGAATCCAACCTGTCTTAGTGGGGGACAGGCTACCCTGCATGCATTGTTAGAACAAACAACAATGCTGAGTGGCAGCAAAAGTCTCTGTCAAGATGGTTTAGAAAGCTTGAAGGGATCACCCCTCCCTTGTAAGGGATGTAGCCGCATCGTTCAAGCTGATTCACTTATTTTCATTATATTCAATGTATACGCAGAAGACACAGTGGAAGAGAATTGTGTGCCAGACAATTACAGAGCTTTGGAGATTTTTTTCTTTTCTTTTTCTTCTTTTATAAATTTGGTACTTGTAAAAGATACTGGATGAACAGCCCTGTATCTGAAATCTGCCCATGCATAAAACCAATTCAAGCAATTCAACTGTGCTACTCTATCAGTACGTTTCAAAGAGAATAAAAATCTTTGTTCACATCAAACATCCAGTACCCTGACTGCCAATTGTTGGAGTTATGGGTATCTGGACAACAGAGTCTATGCTACCTTGTCATGGCCTCGGATGTTTCTTTATCCTCTTTTAGAGCAACTGACCATATCCCTACAAGTAGGTGTTTGTGAAAGCCAGAGTCCAGTCAAGAAAAAAAGGTGGAGGGGGCCAGGCATGGTGGCCCATGCGTGTAATCCCAGCACTTTGGGAGACCAAGGCAGGCAAGTCAGTTGAGGTCAGGAGTTCAAGAACAGCCTGGCCAACATGGTGAAACCCCACCTCTACTAAAAGTACATAATTAACTGGGCATGGTGGCACGCGCGTGTAATCCCAGCTACTCAGGAGGCTGAGTCAAGAGAATCGTTTGAACCCAGGAGGCGGAGGTTGCAGTGAGCCAAGATTGCACCATTGCACTCCAGCCTGGCAACACGAGCGAAACTCCATCTCAAAAAAACAAAAAGCATATTAGGCATCATTTCAAGCCAAACCAGAAGCTGGTCCTGGAAACATGAGGGAATGGAGAACTATAAGCCTCTCAGATCTTTCAGGTCAAGTGGGATTTATACGGATTCTAGAAAACACCTCTCTTATTTACATTGTTCTTAAAAGAGACCGTTCACGTGTCTCATGGCAGCCATCAGGACAGTATCACTGGTAAAGAGAGACTACTCTATCAGTGCCTCTGTGTTGAGCTCTCATCACGTGATCAGCTGTCTGAAAGACAGAAGTGTAAAATGTGGTCTTGGCCTTCAAGGAGTTTACAGTCTGGTTGGAGGAAAACCCAAGACCCGCCTCTTCTCATGCCTGCTCGCCTCTAACCTCTGGCCCTCAAGCTGAGCCATTCCCCCTTCTATGCTGTGACACACGCAGCTGCCTCTGGCAGACTCACTCCCATGTCCATCCCACTGCCTCCTTGGCTAGCTAGCACCCTTCAAGACTCAGCTGGAAGCCACCTGCCTAGGAAGCCTCCCCTTACCCACATGCCTGGGAAAGACACCGGCTGCAATCTGTCCCTACTCCTATCAGAGCATGTAGCCTCACTCTGAGTTTCCAAGCTGGTTTGCCACAAGTAGGTTAGAGGAAGGCAAGCCTGAGAGTTTCTCAGCCTTTGGAGTGTCTGGGTGCTGGGTGGGACCTGGAGCCAGCTACAAGCAGCCCAAGGTGCCATGATAAATATTTTCATTTTCTCTGTGTTTTATTAAGTGAAAAAGGCTTGGTAGCACCACTATCATCTGCTAATGTATTTGCCTCATTCACCCAGCTCTTGAGGGCAGAGACTGTCTTAGTCATCAATATGTCCCAGGCACCTGGGAGCCAGTCTGCAAATGTTCATTGACAGAATGGAGGAGGACTTTGTGGGAGAGAACAGACTTGATCTGAACCTTGAAGAACAGATGTCGGATTTGGACCTGTGCAGAGAAAAAGGAAATACACATGATAAGAGAAGGAGCACACCTGCAAGGTCACAAAGAGGGTAGTACACACTCAGTGTTCCTGGCACCTGGGCAGGATAGGCTGGCCAAGATGGACGGTGTGAACAGAGGCATCATGGGAAATGTGTCATGCCATGGAAGCTGTGCAGGAGGGTTTGCACCTCAGGCTTGGGTAAGAAGAAAGCACTGAAAATTTCCGAAGAGAGAAGCAACATTATAACAAAAATATTTAAAGATGAGTCTGAAAAAAGGACAAATTGAGCAGAGGAAGTCTGATGTCACTGACACCAACTAGGGAGTTGCTGTGTAATATTTTCACCTGAGTGAAAAAAAAATGGATCTTGTGATCATCAAAAAAAATACTTATTGATGGGCCAGGCATGGTGGCTTACACCTGTAATCCCAGCAGTTTGGGAGGCCGAGGCAGGTGAATCACCTGAGGTCAGGAGTTCAAGACCAACCTGGCCAACATGGTGAAACCCTGTCTCTACAAAAATATAAAAATTAGCTGGGCATGATGGCAGGTGCCTGTAATCCCAGCTGCTCAGGAGGCTTAGGCAGGAGAATCACTTGAACCCGGGAGGCAGAGGTTGCAGTGAGCTAAGATTGTGCCCTTTTACTCCAGCCTGGGCGACAGAGAGAGACTCCACCTCAAAAAAAAAAAAAAATTACTGAGCTGCAACAATATGTCCAGTCTATATACCTCTACTACAGACCCTTAGTAAATATTTGCTCATTGCCTTGGTTTTGCTTCCTATCTGAAACTGTACATTGGTATAGGATTAAATTCACAAGGCTTAAGACAGGATAAAGGAGAGCAGGGAAAGAGAGCTGTCTTCAGTACATGACCAAATGTACTAATATTAGTGTCTCAGAGGCAATTGAAAATGCCATATTGCTTCAGAAATGAACTGTAGTAAAAACTAAGGTGTCTCTTTACAGAAAAGGATCTTCTGGAATTCTGAAGCCTCCATTCAATAGACTTGTTCAAGTCGGCATCTACATAAGGGAAGCATCTGTCTGGGAAGAGAGAGACAGCATAAGAAATCAACAATGCCTTCCAAAAATAAAATATTCATTCATGGAAGCATCAATAACATATTCCAAGATAATTTCCGCAAAGTGCACTGTAACACTGTAAACCTAATTTTAACAAATTCTTTTTCTTTTTCTTTTTCTTTTTTTGAGACAGGGTCTTGCTCAGTCACCCAGGCTGGAGTGTAGTGGCACAATCGGGGCTCAGTGCAACCTCAACTTCTCGGGCTCAAGCGATCTTCCTGCCCCGCCAAGGAGCTGAGACTACAGATGTTTGCCACCATACCTGGCTAATTTTTATTTTACATTTTAGTAGTGACAAGGTTTCACCATGTTGCCCAAGCTGGTCTCAAATTCCTGAGTGCAAGCAACCCACCCGCCTCAGCCTCCCAAAGTGCTGAAATTGCAGGCATGAGCTACTGTGCCCGGCCTAAAAAATTCCTTAAAAACTTTTTGCCAGCAATTTGTTTTGTGTACTTAACAAATGCTTATTAAAGGTACATGTTATGAAAATGAGTTGCCTCTGGTTCTGTATGGAATGGGTTGGAAGAGCAACATTCGTATCTTATCCTGGAGATGAGGGGGATGTCAGCAGGTCCTTCCCAGGTGAGGGAGCAAGAGAACAAGGTTAAGAGAGGTGCAGGAAACCTGAACACACAGTTGAGTTACGACCGAGAGCCCTCACTCTAGAGGAACTCAAGTCTTGAGCCAGTAGCACTCCCATTCCTTCTCCTCTGGGCCCCTAGGATGGCTCATAGCCTTGGGCCATCTTCCAGCCAGCCCGTAGGCTTTCCTCAGCGTTGACTTCCTCCACCAGTTGAACAGTTGCTGTATCACTGAGAACGTTTGTCCTGTTGGTTTTCTTCATGACTCCATATTAGCTGAAGCTTTTGCACACAAGACAAGCACATTTATTGAGCATCAGTTTCCTAATATTAACTGAATTATGCACAAACAGGCAATCAGAAGTTTGATTCACACAAATGTGATGCTAGCACAAAGAGGGCTAGCTGGAACACAGGGCCCTAGCACTTGGGCCCTGCCCCACAGGGATGATTTCAGGGACTGAGACCAAAAGAACTGTTCAAATGTCTTCTTGGAAGGCCTTTTACACAGAGGCATGCAGTCTCATTCAGTGCCAAGGTAGAAGCAGAAACGCAGAGGATGGAGCAGGCAGAAGCTGAGAGTAAACCAAGAGGAAGCCAAAAGGCAGAGAGGAAAGTAGAGGGAGAATGCGTGAGTCAGTGAAAGAGCAGAAGTGGCAGAGACGGAGAAGCCAACTGAGGGGCTGAGGCACCAGGGAGGCAGTTTCTGTGGGACAGTGGGAGAGTCCATTACTGGTGGGAAGGACGGATGGACTGGAATTCAGCCATGAGGCTGCAGGACCTTCCTGCTTGGATTCCTGCTCGTCTGGACTTACCATCATAAAACACTGTGGATAGGACAGAGCAGAGGGGCCAGGGAGTTGAGGAGGAGTGTCAAGTCCTCAAAACAGGACTCAATTTTTGTGAAGGACTGTGAGGACTTAACAATATCACATATGTGAATTCAAATGCAAACAATCAAACATTCTAGAATAAAAGACATACACATGCTTTTCAGATTATCCATGGTTTATGTTATGGGCTCCTTTATTCCTTCTCCTGTCACTCTGAGTTGAAGAAAGTAGTATGTAATTATACTTGTTTTCATTTAAGAGAACTGGGCATGGATGGAAGGTGCAGAAGAAACAAACTTCCAGATCTCATTAAGGCAGCCACAGATCCAGTAAGGATAAATGTGTGACTGACTTTTCCATACAGATTCTAAAACCATCATGTAGAGGACAAAAATGATTTGCTTCTAAGAATCACGATTCTAATTTTTCTGTTCCATTTATACCAAAAGCCAAAATACTACCAAATGACCAAAATCACACAGATAAATCCTCTTTAATTTCAGTATTCGCTGGTACCACCTGTGTGATACTATTTTTTAATCATTTTTCTAATTTTCTAACCTGAATCCTATCTCACTGGCCACATTTATGTTGCCATTCAGCAATAACAGAGAAGGTGATATTCAGAAGTATTAAAGAGTTGGACTCTGAAGCTTCCAGCAAGATGTGAATTTGCCATCATGGGCTTGTAATGAAAAAATATATAAAAGCTGCCCCCCAGCTAATGGGAAAATAAATTGGAATTGTATTGGGAAAGTACCCAAAAGAACTGTCCTTAAATGAGAATTGGGTTTTTATTAGAAAAATCTGATAACAGTAAAAAAAGAACATTAGCTCCCCCCATCATCTAGTGGTCTTCATGTGTTACTGTTTCATCGCCCTCGTATAAAAGGACATTCCACTCGAGTATCTCTCAAATGTTTTCATAATTATGAAAGTATCTTCTGTCCAGCAACCTGAAATAATTTCTCATTTCAAATGAAAGCTTCAATCTTGCAATGAAAGTACATATGCCAATTTCTTCATCTTCCAAGCACTAAAGGAAAAGCCATCACCTTGGCCTCTGCAGAGAAGAACAAATATTTGGGCAGCTTTTTCCTCATAGATTTTAGTACTTGCCACAGTCACTATTTGATTATACATCATATTCCTTTCCTGTTAAATATTTTCTGAGTGCTTTCCTTGTGCTGGGCACCAGGCACTGTGTGGTGTCCACAGCTGAACACGGCTCTTCATTGTGTCTGGGGTGAACGGTAAGGGCAGGTAGATACGCAAGAAATGAAGTTTATATGCAGATTTTTCTAATAAAAACAGAAAGGCAGCCGGGCACGGTGGCTCACGCCTGTAATCCCAGCACTTTGGGAGGCCAAGGCGGGTGGATCACGAGGACAGGAGATCAAGACCATCCTGGCTAACACGGTGAAACCCCGTCTCTACTAAAAATACAAAAAAATTAGCCGGGCGTGGTGTCAGGTGCCTGTAGTCCCAGCTACTCGGGAGGCTGAGGCAGGAGAATGGCGTGAACCCGGGAGGCGGAGCTTGCAGTGAGCCGAGATCGCGCCACTGCACTCCAGCCTGGGCGACAGAGCGAGACTCCGTCTCAAAAAAAAAAAAAAAAAGAAAAGAAAAGAAAAAAAATGGCAGAAAGGCTGGGATTGGTCTCAGTTTGTTTTGTTTTTTTTTTTTTGATGGAGGAGGTGGGAAGCACAAGCGCAAGCATAGAAAGTGTGGACTGCCTTTAATGGATGCAGTGCTGGCAGAGGGCATTTGTGAGCGTGACTTGGTCAGAGCTGGGTCAGGAGATCTTCCTGGTGACAGCACGAACAGTGGGCAGGGGAGGAAGGGTGGGTCCTCCAAGCAAGAGCGAATCAGCCCTGACTTGGGGCTGCTGAGAGGATGGTGAGAGGAGGAGGGCACCGGAGGCACTGAGGTTGGGAGCACAGGTGGGGCTGATGGTAGATTCCAAGGCAAAGCAGGGACTGAGGCGAAGGTGCTTGGGAGGAAGGCTGCTTCAGTGCTGGCTCTGCCGAATCTGTGTTGGTGGGAGACATGTGGATGCTGCCCTTTGGCAGGAGTGGGCAATGAGCACCAGAACTTGAGAGAATCAGAGGACACCAGCAAGATGGAGAGAGAGGATGGCTGAGTAGAAGCCATGGAGTTTACCAACTCGGCCACTGGTCACTTTCCTGAGAGTCATTTCAGTGGAACAGTATTGGCTAAAGGCCACATGGCCATTTGTCAAGGTTGAATGTGTGGGGATGGGCTTGGGCTATGCATTTGCAGGGAGGACTAAGGCTTTCTGGTTTTGTTTTTAAGAAACATGGGGGCTGGGCACAGTGGCTCGTGCCTGTAAGCCCAGCACTTTGGGAACCTGAGGCAGGAGGATCACTTGAGCCCAGGAGTTCCAGACCAGTTTGGGCCATATAGGGAGACCCCCAACTTTATAAAAATATATATATATATATTAGCTGGACATGGTGGCACATGCCTGTGGTTCCAGCTACTTGGGAGGCTGAGGTGGAGGATTGCGTGAGCCCACGAGGTAGAGGCTGCAGTGAGCTGTGATTGTGCCACTGCATTCCAACTCCAGCCTGGATGACAGAGCAAGACTTTGCCTAAAAAAAAAAAAAAGAAAGAAAAGAAAAGAAAAGAAAAGAAAAAGGGGTCTGATGGATAAATCAAAAATCATGGTCTTTCCCATAACTGGCTGCATCCCACTGAGCATCCCTTTGTCTTGGCCAGCTTAGTATTCCTAACTACTCTTGACACCTCTGCTATTTTTCTATAATTATAGATAAGACTGAAATAATAGTAAAAGCAGCTAGTATTCCCAAAGCACGTATACTCTACCAGGCATCACACTAAGAATATTAATACATATTAATTAATTTAATCTTCCCTACAGTCCTGAGAAGTTGGGACTCTCATTTTGCCTGTTTTACAGGTGAGGAAAATGAGGCAAGAGAAATTAAATAACTTACCTAAGTTCACACAACTAGGAAGTAGCTGAGCTGGGAGTCAGCCCAGGAAATGTGCTGAAGTCTGTGCTCTTAATTAAGATCTTGGCCACCCTCCAACCACTGCAAAGGTAGAAAGGAAGGCAGGGCATGGTGGCTCACATCTGTAATCCCAGCCCTTTGGGAGGCCTAGGGAGGCAGATTGCTTGAGCCCAGGGGTTCAAGATCAGCCTGGGCAACATAGTGAGACCCCGCCCCTCCAAAAAAATTAAAAAATTAGCCAGGCATGGTGGCATGAGCCTGTGGTCTCAGCTACTTGGGAGATTGAGGTGGGAGGATTGCTTGAGCCTAGGAGGTCGAAGCTGCAATAAGCCATGATCACGCCACGGCACTCCATCCTGGGCAACCGAGCAAGACCCTGTCTCAAAAAAACTATAAAAGGAGTTCTAGGAGTTTTACAGAAACTAAACAAAATTGTAGAAAGCTTTCAATATTAATTTTTTGATATGCCAGCTCCTTTTGGAGAGTGCCATGGACTAAGTTCAACATCAGAGCTGAAAAATCTACCAGCACCATAAGCCTACGATTGAGGACTCAGACACAGGAAGGACCTTAAAGCATCTACAGTTAAGTGCCTTCTTTCACATGAAAAGAAACCACCATCCAGGCCAGCAGAGTGGCCTGGTCAAGGTTACGTCGTGGCTGAGAGCCAGCAGAGACTGGAACTCAGTGTCCCAAGTTTTTCCACTGCACCCAAAGGGGCTGGAGGTAGAGAAGACAGGAAGAAGGGTGCGGTGAGGGAGGAAGGAAGCAGCTGAGGTGAGGCTGTGCCTAGAGCCCAGTACAGGGTGCAGGCTGCGTGGCACGGGCCTGCCCACAGGCTGCAGCCCATCTCAGGCCTCTTCTGACAGGTGGCTCGGAATTTGCATGTTACCTTTCAGCCATTTCACATGACTCATTTCCTTTTTCTCTCCTCCCGTGTCCTACACTATCTATGCCCAGGACAAAGTGTTGATGAGGCCTGACCCATTAGTGCTTAATTAATGTTTTAAAATTAACTAATGTATCTGTACATGAGCTAATGATCAAAGGAGAAATGGAGAGGAAAAATAGTTCCCCAGATCTTGCCTAGATCTGCCAGGGAAGAGGGAAAATAGCTTCAGTAGAATCTTCTTGAATCTTGCAAAAGAAAAAGACACTATCTGTAGCAGTAATTTGAACTGTGCAATGTTCGTACTGATCTTTTTAAGATTTGTCCACTTCAACATTGAAGCTCCCAGCATATAAGTTGCAGTTGGTAACTTTCACCTTTTAATGGCATTTCATCTTGTTGTCAACAGGGACGCAGTAATGTGAAAACACTGAACGTGTGTCTCTGGCAAAAACAACTTTCCATACACACAAAAACTTACTGTGCAAACATGGCTTCTCCCTAAATGGCCCTACACATAGGCCAAGAAACAAAAAGCACATTTTGCAAAATAACCACCTCTCCCAAAACTGTTACCGCTTTTTGGGTGGTGCTAAAACTTGTAAGCAGGAGAAGGAGAAGTTTTTACTATCCAAGGATCATCTTTTGCATTTGCCTTAAGTTAAATGACTTAAAGAGAATACAAACACATTTACTTTCAAAAATATGCCTAGTTTTTGGCTTGAATTTTAGAGTATGCTGAATAGGCAGTTATTTACATGGATTTGATTAGGAACACTAGGGCAACCCCAGAAAAAAAGTTAGTTTTCTTGGGGATTCACTGATGTCTGAACCTTAGCATTTCGTTAGTGGCTTTGTTACTTCAGTGGAAGGATTTTCCATTTGTTCAAGAGTGAAGGCTCCTGGAAAGGAAGTTGCATTTCACCAGGGTTGATAAAGGCCTGTGGGTGCAGACAGGTCATCAAGACAAGTGAGGAGAGCCAGGGTAAGGACATTGCCAGCTTGAGCACAATGGCAAATGACAACTGAGTTTAGCCCCCAGGTCAGGCAGGCAGTAGGGAGTCGTGGAGGTGGGTCACGGATGAGCAGCTGCCACACAGCTCCGGCCAATTTCTCACCTCCTGGGATGGAAGCCCAGAGTAGTCGCATCTGCTTCTTTCAGAAGCAATTGAAGTTCTGAGCCTAATGTTGATTTTCCCAGTTTTAAAGTAGCTGGGGGACTATACAGAACATATTTTCTGGCCATATCTAGCGTGTGGGCCTCAGCTTCCAGTCTCTGTGAAACCCTCTCAGTTATTGTTGTCTTTAATGTAACCAATGGGTAGGATCATTTTTCCCCCTTGGCACAGGGTCTTTCTCCATCACCCAAGCTGGGGTGCAGTGGCAAAATCATGGCTCACTGCAGCCTTGACCTCCTGGGCTCAAGTGAGCCTCCCATCTCAGCCTCCCAAGTAGCTGGGACCACAGGCAACCAGGCCCAGCTGATTTTTTATTATGTTTTATAGAGACGGGGTCTCGTTGTGTTGCCCAGGCTGGTCTCAAACTCCTGGGCTCAAGTGATCTGCCCACCTCAGCCTCCCAAAGTGCTGGGATTACAGGCATGAGCCACTGCACCTGTCCAGGTAGGATCTTTAGATCTAGTCTGAATCCTAGACTTTCCATTCAATATCTGTGTTACATATAAATGAATATATGGTATATACAGTTATGTGTCATTTAATGACAGGGACACATTCTGAGAAATGCATCATTAGGTGATTTCATCATTGTATGAACATCATAGAGTGTGCTTACACAAACCTAGATAGAGCCTAGATAGAGCCTACTATACATCATTGTATGAACATCATAGAGTGTGCTTACACAAACCTAGATGGTAGAGCCTACTATACACCCAGGCTCTATGGTATGGCCCATTGCTCCTGGGCTACAAACCTGGATGGCAAGTTACTATATTGAATACTGTAAGCAGTTGTAGCATAACGTTAAGTATTTGTGTATCTAAACGTATCTAAATGTAGAAAAAGTACAGGAAAATTACAGTATAAAGGTATAAAATGGTATATCTGTATAGGGCACTTAACAAAAATGTACGCTTCTATAGGGAAGGCCTGGAAGCTGCTCTGGGTGAGTCAGTGAGTGAGTGGTGAGTGAATGTGAAGGCCTAGGACATTATTGTACACTACTATAGACTTTAAAAACACTATACACTGGCCGGGCATGGTGGCTCATGCCTGTAATCCCAGCACTTTGGGAGGCTAAGGCAGGAGGATCACCTGAGGTCAGGAGTCCGAGACTAGCCTCGGCAACGTGGTGAAACCCCGTATCTACCAAAAATACAAAAAATTAGCTCAGCATGGTGGCACATGCCTGTAGTTCCAGCTACTCGGGAGGCTGAGGCAGGAGAATCTCTTGAGCCTGGAAGAAGGAGGTTGCAGTGAGCCGAGATTGCGCCACTGCACTCCAGCCTGGGCAACAGAGCGAGACTCCATCTCAAAAACAACAACAACAACAACAACAAAAACCTATACACTTAGGTTACACCAAATTTATAAAAACAAAACATAATTGCTCTATGACATTATGATGGTTATGATGTCATTAGGCAATAGGAATTTTTCAGTTCCATTATAATCTTTTGGGACCACCATTGTATATGTGGTCCGTCCTTGGCTGAAATGTCATTGTGAGGTACACGACTGTACTTTATGAATATATGTGTTGCATATTAATATGTTATACATTATATGCTGTATCCATCAGCTATTCATATTATGGAATTGTAGAAGCCCAGTTTTGCATCTGTAAGATATTTTATTTCATTTTATGTTTTTGTTTATCCCAACCACAAACTGAATGCATCTGTAAAATAAATATGACCTCAGCCACCTTGCAGAGCTATTGTGTTTGTGAAACGAATTCTTTTCCATTTGGATTGAATGCTCTAGGGGAGCTTCCTGAAACCTGGGTCCCTTTAGGTTTGATATTTCATGAAAAAGCTTGTTTTTAAAGCCAGAGTAAGGCAGATGGGAATGGGATTGGGAATTGATGAACATGGAGAAATTTTGGAGCAGCTACAGAAGGGAATGCTGGAGATTGGGCCTGTTTTCTTATCTTCAGCTCTTGTCTCTGGTTTTCATGACTGTGCGCTTTTGTGCATCTTGATGTAACGCCCCTCCTTTCCAGAAGTATTCACTCTTTAAGATGGAACAGATGATGAATGGGAAACAGTGCTGGTGGCAGGGAGGGGCCAGGGCAGGAAGTGGCCCTGGTCAGCTCGGGTAGGTGGCACCCCCCCACTGTGCTTTGCAGCCTCGGGCGAGTGCAGTTGTCCTGCTTCCTGTGGTGTCTGCCTTAGCCCAGACCTGTTCAGACTCCGTAGAGATCGCATCATGCTCGGTTTAACAAAAGCAGTTTGCAATGTGTAAAACACAATTATAGCTTTGTAAAAAGAAAAATAGATGTCTGTAGGAATGAAAAACCTCCTGTGTGGAGTACCCCAAAACGTGGGTGGGAGGGAGCACAGTTTTTCCCAGAACGTATGAGCTCCCCAGGCTGATGTTCTTCTCAGTTTGGATTTCCCACCCCACTCAGCAGCCTTGAGCTCTGCTGGGTCCCTTGTGAAATCCTTTATGCTCGTGCTATGCTATGCTAAGCCAGCCAGTCTTTGGTATTTTAGAAGGAGACAGGAGAAATGAGACTTTGCTGGGCTGTGCCCCACCTAGTTTTGTTTTTTGTTGTTGAGTTTTGTTTCTCGTCTGTCAACCAGGCTGGAGTGCAGTGGTGCCGTCACAGCTCACTGCAGCCTCAAACTCCTGGGCTCAAGCCATCCTCCTGCCTCAGATCTCGGGAAGGTGGGACTACAAGCAGGCACCACCACACTTGGCTAATTGTTTTTTATTTTTTGTAGAGATCGGGGGGGTGGGTCTCCCTATGTTGCTCATGCTGGTCTCAAACTCCTGGGCTCAAGCAATCCTCCCACCTCAGCCTCCCAAAGCACTGAGATTACAGATGTGAGCCACCCGCCCACTCCTGGTTTTGAGGCTGCTGCCTCTTCCTTGTTTCCTAGGCACTCTATGCCTCCCTCTGGCCCTGCCATGTAGATGGAGCTGGAGGTCAGGTCCTAAGCCCGAGGCCCCTGTGCCCTCTTTCTCCATGAGTGTACTCATGCTGTCTACCCTGGCATGCCTCCACTCCCACCCCTGCCCTCATGCTACCATCCTGAATCACCGTCGCTTGCTGCAACTTTATTTGATTGTCCCACACTGTTGAGTGTGTAACATAGAACTAGCCCAGAGTGGGCTGTCTCTCAGTAAAAGAGAACTGCCTTTCCCTTTTGAAACCAAACTCATCATCTTTCTCCAAAATACATCTTCTCCCCCCAACTTCCCCATTCCTTGTACAGCATCCTCTTGCTCACACATGACTGTGGCTCAAATCTCAGACTCAGCCTTTGCTCCCTGCCTCTCTCTCCCCCTACCCCTGTGCACTTCTGACTCAGCTGCCAACTCCCATCTGGCTGCCTGTTGTCAGCAGCCTTGAGTACATGCATCTTGTCTCATTTCTCCTGTCTCCTCATTAGCACTAAGCCTCATGACCTCAGCTGTCTGGTAAGTGTTGTGGAAGCCCTTGCAATCTAGCTTAGACATAAAAAGGGAGTACATCTGGGCACCGTGAGGGACAGAAACCAGGAACTGGAACCAAAAACCGGAGACTTTATTGGAGGGAAGGATTGGGAGGTGGGAGAAGGGGGGACACTTGATCTTCTGTAAAGGAAGAGTCCCAAACCCCTCAGCCTGGCACTCAAAGCCTGCCCTGGCCGTGTGGTTTCCTACCTTACCAACAGCACCTCTTGAACGTTTCTCCTCAAAAACACCATGAACATTCATGCTTCTTTTTCCTCATATCATTCAAAAAATATGATTTTAAATTATAAGGGGCCTTATGAAATAAAAATGTCTAAGAAAAGAAATATATCTCATTAAGATGAAGGCCTCATTTTCAGTAAGATGTAAGTAAAATAAAACTTACATCCTGACTTTTTAGAAAATGCTCTGTTATGTAACCTATAACTAGGTGGTATGGCATAGAAGTTTCTTCCACTATATATTGATGGAGTTTCAAAGATATGAAGGTGCTGTGGTCTGGAGGTACCACCAAATTCTGGTGTTGAAATCCTAACCCTCAAAGAGGTGGGGCCTTTGGGAGGTGATTAGATCATGAGGGTGGATCCCTTAACTCTTCCATTATATGAGGACAAACCAAAAAACTGAACCAAGTCTGAACTAGGAAGCTGGCCCTCACCAAGCACCGCACCTGCCAGCACCTTGGACTTCCCAGCCTCCAGAACGGTGAGAAATAAATGTTGGTTATAAGCCATCCAGTCTTTGGTATTTTACTATAGCAGTTTTGGCATTTCCATTATGGCAGTCTTTGGTATTGATACAGAAGGACTGGGCTCCCGACTAAACCCCACCCTTGAGCCTGGAACTGTGGCCCTAAGTGAAAACAGCTGACCCTGTTTTTCCACCCAAATGACGCCTTTTTGGCCTTCCATGCCCCATCCTGTGCCCATAAAAAGACTTCAGCTGGCAGAGCAACACAAGCGGCTGAGTGCTCGGGATACAAGCTGCTAAGCATCAGGGATTCAAGTGATTTAATGGCAAGCAGAGAAGCAACTGAGCATCAGAGACTATGGAAAGATATGGCTAACTTCAGCTGGTGCAGCTTTGGAGAGGGGTCTGGCTGGAAACAGCCAGGCTTCAGGGAAACATCACCTTCTTTGGGCACCATCCTCTTTCCAACTCCCTATCCCGCTGAGAGCCACTTCCATTGCCCAATAAAATCCTCCACATACACTGCCTTTCAAGCCATTTGTGAGACCTGATTCTTCCTGGATGCCAGACAAGAACCTGGGTGCAGAGAGGGCAAGGGCTGCCATCCTCCACTGAGCTGGTTGGCACTTGGCTGTCCCAGGATGGCAGAGCTCAAAGAGCATTGGTTGGACACCGATGCAGGGCCTACACAGAGCCTGCTCCCACCAGAGAGGAGCGATTGGCCAGTTCCAGCGTTGGTTCACTCTGGGGCCCGCACCTGCTCACTCGCATGCTCCCTCTTGCACGGGGATTGAGCACGAGGAGGCTGAGTAAATGAGCCACACCCCTATTGCAAGTCCTGAGAGGGGGGTCAAGGGAATTATCCCATCTCAGTAGTTTATTATAGCCGTCTTTGGTATTTTATTATAGTCGAGTGGATTAACAGAGAAAGGAGCTCTCCAATGGGTATCTGTTGTTTTTTGTTTAATAAGCATTTTAGTGGCAGAAATAGATAGTTGTGTTGGGGCTCAGAAATCAAGATCCCCAAAGATGGTGTTTTGACCTGTTAAACTGGGATCTCTCTGACTCCCCCACCCCCACTGTCTCTCCCATGGAATCTGGAGTTCCTTTATCCACCTAAGACCCAAACCCACCAAGGAGAAGAATTATTCTTGTTCCCTCCCTGTTGTCATTGTTTATTGCAGGAAAGAAGACCAAGATGTAAGCACACCTGAGCAGATCCTTTTCCAAGTATCCTGATGTCTCCAAGGGCTGTTCAGATTCCAAAGAGAACTATCTACAAGTTAATCTCTGTTACTGGAGTCATTCATTCTCCGTAGTAATCTGCTCCACAGAATTCCTCTTCTCTTCCCTCCCATAACCTGTTTTACCAGGATCCAAGCCTCCATTCTTCCTGTAACCTCATTGGGAAGTTGGTTCTTCATTTGGAAGGCTCCCTTGTGTACATGTTAAATAAATATCTATGCCTTTTCTTCTGTTAATCAGTCTGCTTCAGTCAGTGATTTTTAGTGAAACTTTAGGGGGCTAAGGGCCTTGGTCCTCATAGTTGCTTGTCCAATATCAATTCTTCACTCTTCTTTACTAATAGAATCCTGATTTGGGTGGGGGCAGGGGGGCATGACAATGTACCCAACTAAATAAATACCTTTCCCAGTCTCTCTTGAAGATATGGGTGAAAATATGATAAAGTTCCTGTCATTGATAGTTAAGCAGAAGTTGTGAGGTGAGGCTTTTATCTTGGCCCTTCCTCCTTCCTGTTGTGTGGACAATGGACCTGATGTCTGGGGCTTTGGCAGTGATTTTATGACTATGAGGACAAAGACCTCACCCTCCAGGGACAGTGGAGTTGAGAACCAGGAGGAGCCTGGGTTGCCAATGCTTTGAGAAGCTGCCACATCAGCCCTGAACTGCCTAACCCCAGATTTCTTGTTATGTAAAATCCCTAATCAGTGGTTCCCAGTTTTCTCACCAGAGAAGCTCTAAAAATTATTGCTGCCTGGATCTCACCTCAAAAGTTTCTTATGTAATTGATATGGGGTGTGGCCTAGACATTTGGTGTTTAATATCTTCCAGATGATTCTAGTATAAGTCCCTTTCTGCTAAGAATGGTTTGGCACCATGGGGTGTTAGCTGCTATGTTCTTTGTATTAATCTGCCTTGTCCTCTTCGCTGCATGAATCAATTTCTTGGTTGCCGTCTCTGTTTCACTGTCATTTTCAGGAGACTTCATTTAACTGGTCCTAGGGATTTTAAGTTACCCTTCCCCCGTGTGCCTCCTGATTTCCGTCCAGTTACTTGTGAAACATTGGGGAAAAAAGCACTGAAGGTTCTGTCTCTAAACTTGCTGATTGAGATTTGGTATTTAACAGCTAAGTGCAATAAGATTAGATAGATGTGATTGTGTTTTATTGCTGCTATGCCCACTAGGTATGATTAAGAAGCACTAGGATGGAAATCAGGGGACTTTTCTCCTTGCTGTTTTGTTTCATTGTGCACACTAAACAAACAAACACTTATTTCCTCTCTTGGATTCAGGCAAACTGTCTTTTCCTGTCTAATCAATGTGCCACTATTGCCCAGAACCTGTGTGCTCTGGTCATTCCCATCTTTATTAGTCTGTTCTCATATTGCCAATAAAGACATACCCGAGACTGGGTAATTTATAAAGGGAAGAGATTTAATTGACTCACAGTTCCACATGGCTGAGGAGGTATCACAATCATGGCAGAAGACGAAGGAGGAGCAAAGTCACGTCTTACATGGCTGCAGACAAAGAGAGTGTGTGCAGGGGAACTCCTTTTTATAAAACCATCAGATCTCATGAGACTTACTCACTATCACAAGAACAGCATAGGAAAGACCCACTCCATGATTCAGTTACCTCCCACCAGGTCCCTCCCATGACATGTGGGAATTATGGGAGCTATAATTCAAGATGAGATTTGGGTGGGGACATAGCCAAACTATATCACCATCTACATCCTCTGCATTTCCTTTGCCTTATTTGACATTTCTTTTGTTGGAGTCCATGTTGTGTATTATCTAAGATTCATGGCTCATCTCATTTTATTTTTCAGATAGTCTGAATAAGAGAATCCTATTTTTGGCAAAAATCCCCTCATTAATGTAGCTGGCCTTAAAAACTTCTTTTATCCTTTTTAGTGAATGTGGCCAGTGACAATATAATCTCACAAGTTTTGCAATATCACCTGCCTCCTTCATGGGAATCACAGCGTCAATCTCAAAAGACTCACCAGTAAGATGTATTCTTGAACATTGGGACCAGTTTAAATTAAATGGCCTTAAGAAGAGAAAACTGGTCTTTCTGTGTAATATGTTTGGCCTTGGTATTATTTAGAAAAATAAGAGAAATGGCCTCCTACTGGAACTGTGGCCTTTAATACTATACTTCAGCTCGATTTGTTTTGTAAGCAGGAAGGAAAATGGGATGAAATACCATATGTTCAAGTGTTTTACTGCTCAGTCAGAATAAAACCCTGCAGCAGACCTGTGCATGTTTGATGAGAGAAAAGGAAGAAAAAGAACCAGACATACTAGGTGATCCCTTGGTACAGCCCCCACAGTTCAGTGGACATTTTTGGGTGGAGCAGAACCTCCTTCTGTCAGCTCTGAAGGTTCAGATGTGTCGGCCCTTTCTCCCTGTAGTCCACCTGAAAGTTCTATTGAGAACCCTTCATCCACTCCTCCTTACCTGTCTAGTCCCACTCTATACTCACCACTCCCTGCGGAACTTAGCCCTGCAAGTACTACTTAGAGTGGAGCCTCTTATCAACCTCCAAAGAGAAATCTTTGGCCATTTACACAGGTTGCAAATGGGGAAGAAGTCACTGCAAGAATACATGTCCCCTTTTCTATGTCTGATTTGGCTCTATGTGAAGAGAAGTTTGGTCATTTCTTTAAAGATCCAGGAAAATTCATAGATGAGTTTGAGAAATTAACTCTGACCTATAGTTTAACATTGCAGGATCTGCATGTTTTGTTTTCTCTGTGCTGTACAGTGGAAGAGAAACAACACATTTTGGGGACAACTAGGACCCATACAGATGAGGTATTGGCTCATAACCCTAACCATAATATATATTAGGCAGGAGGTGTAACAGTTCCAGATCAAGATCCAGAATAGAACAATCAAAGGGGCAGTGAGGACTTGGAGAGGAGAGATCATATGGTCACTTGTTTGTTGGAAGGGATGAAGAAATTTGTGAAAAAGCCTGTTAACTATTGAAGAGGTTAAAGAAATTTCTCAGGGTAAAGATGAGAATCCAGCTTTGTTTCAAGGGCATTTATTTGAGGCGATTAGGAAATATACTAACACTGATCCTGCCTCAAGGGAAGGACAGACCATTTTGGGAGTACATTTCATAATCCAGTCTACCCATGATATCTGTAGAAAACTACAAAAATCAACTCTGGGTCCCCAGACTCCTATGGAACAATTTTGGATGTGGCATTTTTAGTTTTTAATAACAGGGAAAAACAGAGGAAACAGAAAGAACAAGAAGGACCTCCCGCAAGGTGCAGCTCTTCACTGCAGCCTTAAACTCTCCTCCCACATGGGGTTGCCCTCCTGACTCTTGGTCTGAACAAGGAAAGCAGAAAGATGAAAAGCCCAAAGCTGGGTATCCGCATCTCCGTGCCTTGGACATAAGTCAGTGTACACACTATAAGAAAACTGGCCATTGGAAGGGGGACTGCCCAGCGCTCCAAAGGGGGCCATCAGCACCCAAATTAATGATGGCCGAAATAGCCAGGCAAGCCCAAGAGTGACGGGGCCTGGGACCTTCCGCCACAACTGCCATTGGACAACTAGCCATATCTCCAAAGGAGCCCCGGGTAACCCTCGACGTGGCAGGTAAGACTGTTAACTTCCTTTTGGACATGGGGGCTGCTTGCTCTGTTTTGACCCATTATAATGGGATTCTGTCACCCCAAAACTGTTTGGTCACGGGGATAGATGGACAAGCCCATAAATGCCATTTTACCTATCCTTTAACAACTTTGGTTTTCTCACATGCCTTTCTTAACATACCTGAATGCTTCACCCCCTTGTTGGGAAGGGATTGTTAACTGAATTGCAAACAGTGGTATCTTTTAGAAATCAAAAGACAGACTAGGGGTTGTTCCTTCTCCTTTCCTTTGTTAAGGGAGGAGAGTCAAAGGGGCTTACCTACTTTACCTATTGAAGTAACCTCCCAAGTAAATCCTATAGTATGGGTCACTAAAGTTACAGGCAAAATGCTAAACCTTCCCCCAGTTTGCATCCAACTTAAGCCTGGTGTCCCACACCCATGGAAGAGACAATACCCCTTAAAGCCAGAGACATAAAGAGGGATCCAACCACTAATTGCTAAGTTTTTGCAGTTTGGGTTGTTAAGGCCCTGTGAATCTCCTTGTCATACACCAATCTTGCCAGTTAAAAAGCCAAATGGAGACTACAGATTTGTTCAAGATCTTCGAGCTGTCAATGAGACTATCATTCCTATACATACTACAGTGCCCAATCCCTACATGCTGTTAGCCCAGGGACCTTTTTTTTTGCATTCCAGTACACCCTGATTCACAATTCATCTTTACTTTTGAAAAGACTGATACTGATAGTCATTTCGTTTCTTAATTAACTTGGACAGTTCTTCCCCAGGGGTCTAGGGACAACCCTCATCTGTTTAAAAATGCACTAACTAGAGAATTTAAAATGGTACAATTAAGTAAAAACACTATTACCCAATAGGTGAGTGACTTGTTGGTTACTAGCTCAACTAAAAGAAACTTGGACAAAAATACCATTCAGTTACTAAACTTTCTGGGAACTAGTAAGTACAGGGTCTCACCACACAAAGCCCAGACTTCAACTCAAGAGATTAAATACTCAGAATAAGTTCCAACCCCTGACAATAACACCAGAATGAAGGGAAACTATCTTGGACATTCCAAAACCCCAAACTAGAAAACACCTATGGACTTTCCTAGGGATGGCAGGATTCTGCTCTTTATGGGTAGTTGGATTTGGGCATATAGCCAAGCCTTTTGATGAGACTCTGAAAGGAGCAGATGTAGATCCTTTTGAATGGGATAGTAATTGTGAACAGGTTTTTAATACTCTCAAGGAGAAATTGGGATCAACCCCAGCCCTAGGGATCCCTAATTTTGATAAGCCGTTTTTCCTTTATATGACTGAAAAACAAAGCACTGCCCTAGGTGTCTTTGTCCAGAAATTGGGAGCTATTCCCTGACCAGTGACATATTTTTCTAAACAACTAGACCATGTCACTTCAAGATGGCCTGGATACCTCAGGGCAGTTGCAGCAACTGCCTTAGTAGATGAAACAATAAACTGGCTTTAAGACAACATCTGGAGGTTTTAACCCCACACCAAGTACAAGGAGTCCTAGAAACTAAAAGACACCAGTGGATGACAGGGGGACTCTTATTAAAATATCAGGCTTTATTGCTAGACACTCCTGATGTAACTCTTAAAGTATGGCATACTTTAAATCTAGCTACTCACTTGCCTGAACCTACAGGCACCCTAGATCATTCTCGTATACAAGTTATGGAGCAAGTTTACTCCATGGAAAATCTCGGCTCACTGCAACCTCCGCCTCTCAGGTTCAAGCAAGTCTCCTGCTTCAGCCTCCCGAGTAGCTGGGATTACAGGCAAGTGCCACCATGCCCAGATAATTTTGTATTTTTAGTAGAGACTGGGTTTCACCATGTTGGTTAGGCTGGTCTTGAACTCCTGACCTCAGGTGATCCACCCACCTCGGCCTCCCAAAATGCTGGGATTACAGGTGCGAGCCACCACACCCGGCCCATCACATTCTTTAAAAAAGCAGAGAAATGAGTGACACATTCTTGAAAACTTTCCATTACGAATGGATGAAACCTAAGATTAGTTATTTAAGGTTTCTCAGATGGGAAACCTAGCTTCCTAGGGTGGCCTATTCTTGGAGACTCCAGACAGTGAATGTTTTACTAGGCTGTGTGTTCACTCCATTTGTTATTTTCTTAATTTGTTCATTTTTAAAGGCAAGTGATGCTATCAAACTTCATTCTATATGTCTATACTACTGATTTCTGTTGACTTACCCCCCACTTCCCCCTATCTTCAATGGCTAGTTACTGTTTTAACCCCATACTGGGTTGTCTCTTTTATTCCTTTACTCTTGCACCCTCCTCTATCATCACTGATGAAAATTTAAGCTATATTGGCCCAAGATCAGCCTTTGAAAACATTCTTTGTGTGTTCTCTCATGCCAACATCGGGACCATATTTTTCTGGTTGTTGAGTGATTTATGTGAGATGAGTTTAAACCTCTTGCTGAAGTTAAGATGTATCATGTAAATGACAACCTTTGATTTATCAAACTTAGTAGTTAAAGTTTCCTAATGCAACAGGATGTGCTCTTCCCATAGCCATACTGAAGAGTACTTCATGTTTATTCTTTGGAAGGGTTAAGCAGTGAGACAGCCACGGGTGCTCGGATCAGACATTTTCCTTTGTGAGGGTTGGAGAATGATTTTCTCCTGTTTCTTATCATTAGCTACCTTGCGAACTCTCCTAAAGCTACTGAAATAATGGCAATGGTTTAGACGCCCTGCATCTCCAGGGCTTGTGGTTTGTGCACATCTCTCATCTAAATAAATATAAATATTTTCTCTGTTTCTATTTTATCTTCCCCAAATTCCTGGTTCTGGTGTTGCAACTTCATAAAACCCAGAGCCCACATGGCAGTAGCAGCTGCTAGCCCAGGTCAAACTTGGGGAGTGCAGCTGCTTTCCAGGTGCACCCTGTGTGATCCTGACTTCCTCCTGACAGTGCCAGAAACGCCCGTGAACTGCTTTCGTGGTTGCATGTGAAAACTTTTGCATTTCTAGAAATCTCTTCTCCAGCAGGCTGGGCTATTGGCTGCTGTGGGATTGCTAGCTGGTCTAGACCCAGCCCCTCCTTCAGGCTTTTCCCACCCACTGCTCCTCTCCTGGCCTTGGGCCTCATGCCTGAGTCTCCAGTCGCCACCTTGCTGTTGCTTTACTGTTTCTCCATGATGCTGTTTCTAGCTAGTTATAATTGGCAGGCAACCAGAAGCCTCATCTGCCAAGGGCGGAAGTCATGTCTGGAACAGGTTTCCCTCTTAAGACTGTGGGCTAACCCAGCATCTTGCCACTTTGTGTGGGACTTCCTCATTCTTAGTACCTAACTGTGTTTGACCCTCAGGGATGACTAGTGTTTCCTGGCCTTGGTACAGTTGACTTCTCCAGAAACTATCTGGCTCACTCTCAATTTCCTGGAGCCGTATATCCTAATTACAAAAATGGGAAAATCATACCTAGAGTCCCATAGGAAGAGAAATAGAACCCCCATATGTGCCTACAATTCATCCATTCTCAATTCATTATTTTTAAAATGTAGCTGATGGTTTGGTTCTGAGACCAGACGGTACAAAAATTACCATTCACTCATAGTAGGGCCATCAACTACCATAATCTTTTGGAAAAGTAATTTAGCAATATAAGTCAGGACCACTTAAAAAACCCTTAGAGTTGCTCATTCCACTCTTAGGAACTTATCCTAAAGACGTCAACAGATGTGGACCAAAATTTGTGTGCAAGAATATTATGTAGAATTTCTGTATTGAGAAAATTTGGAGACAGCCTAGCTGTCCAAAAATAGGACTAAATAAAACATGGTACAGCAATATAGTGAAATATTATATAACCATTAAGTTATGTTCTTCAACGGTATTTTTAAAATAAGGAAAATTCCAACGTTTTTGAGGAGTCTTTTTAAAAACGAGAGTACAGACCAGGCACAGTGGTACACACTTACAATCCCAGCACTCTGGGAGGCCAAGGCAAGTGGATCACTTGAGGCCAGGAGCTGGAGACCAGCCTGGGCAACACAGTGAGACCCTGTCTCTACAAAAAATACAAAAAATTAACCAGGTGTGTTGGTGCACACCTGTGGTCCCAGCTACTTGGGAGGCTGAGGTGGGAGGATTGCTTGAGCCCAGGAGTTTGAGGCTGCAGTGAGCTGTGATTCCACCACTGCACTCCAGCCTGGGTGACAGAGTGAGATCCTGTCTCAAAATAAAATAGAATGTAAAAAGAGCACATGCATGAAAAGTGGAACACAACACTTTAGGTAATAATATTATCCCAATCACATAGGCGTGCTTAGGGCAAACAAAAACATTCATAGTATTTATCTCTGGTGGTAGAATTACTGGTGATTTAAAAAAAAATACATTTTTTTCTGAATATTCCAAGTGTTCTACAATGAATGTGTTACTTTCCTCATCAGAAAAACAACTGTTATTTGTTAAAAGAAATTAGACCACAAAAAAAGCAAAAACACAAAGGCCTTGTCTGTTTTTTTTTTTTCCCCTGTTTTACCACATCCTTTCTCACTGATGTAGAAAAAAAAGGAACTAATATTTATGGTGCCAAGAACGTAAATCCGTCCTGTAACTTGGAAGGTACATGTGTATCTTTCCCATTTTAAAGGTAATAAAGTCACCAAAGAAAAGGGTAGCAAAAATAAAATGTGAATGCAGGCCCATCGGCCCCAAAGGCATCTTCTTCTCACGTCTACACTGTCCCACTCGTGATAGTTTTAAGTTGCATGTTATTCTGTACCTGGCCTTTTTAATTTTATCAAAATAAACTTCCCTTTGGTAACAAAGATATTCTACTTTCTGTAAAATTTTCATTCCAGCTAACTTTTGTTAGCTAAGATTTTGTCTAAGTAGTACCAATGCTTTGAATAATCATACTAAAAATATAGCCTAATTGGTCTGAATGAAATTGAACAACTGCAATTGTTCAAACAAGCTGGATGCAGCATTTTTGCACGTGCCTAGTCATTTTGCTACAGGAGTCATTGCAAACGAGTGCCTGATACACAAATCTCAGAGAAGTCATGGTTTTGAGGGATCAACTTGGAGAAGCTGCCATCTCCTCCGTCCCTCTGAGAACATCCTCCTAGCTGGTGGCATTAGCATTCTGCCTGCCCAGGTGAAGGCCTGGCAGGTTGTAGGAAGCCTCCCGTGGGAGCTGGCCAGAACTTGAATACCCCTTCTGCATCACCCCAAATTGAATATGGTTATGCAAACAGCCTTTAACAATCCTTGTCATCTGGATCTGAGATACAACTTTAACGATTTCACATGTCATCTTGCCACTTGCCTGCACCCATAGATCCCCTGCTGCTGTGTGACAGTGACCACTGTGCCGTGCTTGTCTGTTACCCTATGACCGAGGAGGAACTGAGAAGACATATCATTCCTCAACATTATGATAAGGAAATGGGGACCAGAGGAGTTAAGCAATTTGCCCAAGGCCATGCAGCTTGAAGTGCATGTGTCAGAGCTGCTGCCCTGTTTTTGTGTTTTGTTTTGTTTTTTTATTGTTGTTTGTTTTTTTTTGAGACAGAGTTTCCCTCTTGTCGCCCAGGCTGGAGTGCAATGGTGCAACCTCGGCTCACTGCAACTCTGCCTCCTGAGGTTCAAGCAGTTCTCCTGCCTCAGCCTCCCGAGTAGCTGGGATTACAGGCGCCTGCCACCACTCCTGGCTAATATTTGTATTTTTAACAGGGACAGGATTTCACCCTGTTGGGCAGGGTGGTCTCGAACTCCTGACCTCATATGATCTGCCCGCCTCGGCCTCCCAAAGTGCTGGGATTACAGGCATGAGCCACCACGCCTGGCGGCTTTTGAGCACTTACATTGTGGCTGTCTGAAATGAGATGTGTTCTAAGAGTGAATTATGCCCTGGACTTCCAAGACGTGTTTTGAAAAAATATGCATAATATCTCATCAGTAATTTTTATATCAATGGCATATTTAAATGTTCATTTTGGATATACTGAGTTAAATAAAATATACCATTAAATTTACTTTCAGTCTCTTTTTTATTTTTCTCTTTTTTAATGTGGTTACTAGGAAATCTTAAATTACAAATGTGGCTTGCCTTGAATTTCTGTTAGCAGCAATGTCTGAGAACTCTGTTTTTCTCATCTGTTAAATGATGTTAACAATGAGAACACGCATAAAGTTCCCAAGACAGTAAGTGTCCTATACATGTTTATGTTCTTCCCCCATCACTTTTTCTCAGCAGAACACTCAAGCCTCCTGACTTTCATTTCATGATCCAGATACATTCAAAACCATTGTTCCATTTCCATCCAGATTTCTCCTGAGTAAGGGCTTTTTTTTTTTTTTAGTCATGTGTCACTTGAAATCTTATGATTACAGTTTGTAAATAGCAAGTCAGAAGTTGGAAACTCAGCCAAGATTCTGAAACTGCCTTGCCTAAAGCAGAGGCATCGGAGAATGCACCTATTCATAAACCCGTCCCAGGCGCTTGTGAAAAGATACACTGACATTTAGGCAGGAAATGCACACAAGGTAATTCATTCCTATTGAAGCTCCCGGAGCATCAATCTGGTTGCGATATGAATTATTCATGTCCCCCCCACCCCGCCGCCGCTGCCACGCCAGCCTCATGTTCAAGGCTGATGTCAGTGCAGGACCCATAGCTCCTCTCTCTAGGCCCTTTCCCGGGCAGCTGTGCACAGGTCAACACCCCGTCCTAGAGCCAGCTCTCATTCTCTCTGTGGTGAGGGCTCACCTACACGGACCCAGAGGCTGCGATCGACACCTGATTGGCCACTACAATTCAATTTTCTTGTCCATCTGCTAGAAGACAGACGAATTCATCCAGCAGCCAGCCCAGGACTCCAGAGGAAACAACTTGAGATAATTTATGAATTGATTTATGCCACTTCTCTTTCCACAAAGAATGTATGGTGGCTGCGTAATATGCCTTTTGTTGAACTTACCAAATCGTTCTCTCATTTCATGTTGTGGACGTCCTAGTAGGGAGTGACAAATGCATATGCTATAAGGCCCAAACAGTTATGCTGATGGGGAGCAAGGAGCAAGCGACAGGGAGTGGTGGAGACTGTGTCCAACGGAAGAGCACCTGACCCACCTGCAGGGGCAGCCGCTGCCCATCCAAGCTGGTCGTTGCCTGTGATGATGCTCTTGGTGTTGCAAATCCTCTGATTTGTTACAAAAGGTCAGATTCCCAGATTTTAATGTGGAGATCTCCTAATTTTTGAAGTGTGGGTCTGAATAAACCTGCCTATTGGTCCAATTCAGCCAGCCAGTTGATAGTCTCTGATCTTGTTTGTTTGCTTGTATAAACGGCAGGCTTTCATGCCAAGGATTCTAACTTCATGTTCTTTTTTATTCCCTCTACCCTTCATCCCTCCTTCCACAGTGCATAGCATTCATACCAATTATGATTTTCAGAATTAGACACCAATTTACCATCCTCATAGTTGCTCCGGATGCATCTTTTTTGTTCTTTCCTTTTGTGTCCTCCTCCTTTTTTCTCGAAGTTCTCCAGACTCTGAGAGAGGAGGGGAAGCGAGAACAGGAGTCGATAATGGCCCTTTTCCAGCCACACACCCTCATCTGTAAGAAAATGTGGCTGAGTCTCCCTCTCCACGCTTTATCTTCTGTGTTGCCGAAGCATTGCCAGAATGTCAGGGCTCAGGAGAAAAGAGGGGAAGGATGCCAGATGAGGGTCTGGAAGGTCTCTCCTTTGTTGTAAGGCAGCAGTGGAGCAGTTAAAGGCATGAGGGACCTGCCTCCATACATCCTCTGCCAGGCGTGACTGAACTCCCACCCGCCTCCCCATGTGCCTCCCAACGGTGGGACACTTTCTTTTCTGGGGCTTGTCCTGTGAGAAGGGCCACTGCCTCCTAATGATCTCCCCCATTCAACTAGATACTTTGTCTTTGATGACAAGCCCTGGGGTCCCAAAGAAACCTGGGCTATCTGCACAAGTAACCAGAATCCGTGAGTCAAATTCAGTTTCAGTAATTGGCTATTTGAGTCTAAGAGGTAGTTTGTTTAGTTCTTTGTTTTTTCTTTTTCGTTTCCTATAGTATTGATAAAGACACAGATTAGGCCAGGTGTGGCAACTCACACCAGTAATCCCAGGGCTTTGGGAGGCTGAGGCAGGAGGATCGCTTGAGCCCCGGAGTTTGAGGTCAGCCTGGGCAACTGACAAGAGACCCAGCTCTACAAAAACTTTAAAAATTAGCCAGGTGGTGTGGTGAGTACATATGGCCCCAGCCACATGAGAGGCTGAGGCCAGAGGATCATCTGAGGCCAGAAATTCAAGGCTGCAGTGAGCCCGGATGGCACCACTGCACTCCAACCTGGGCAGCAGAGTGAGACGCTAGTCTCAAAAAAAAAAAAAAAAAAAAAAAAAAAAAAAAAGATGCAAATTGACCTATGTGACAGGAAGCAGGTCCAGACAACTGTTTTTCAATTGACAAATAGAAATTATATATATTTATGATGTACTACGTGTTTTGATATATGTTTACATTGTGAAATGACTAAATCACACTAATTAACATACGCAATCTACTCTCTTAACACATTTCAAGCATACAATACATTGTTATTAACTATAGACACCGTGCTGTATAATAGAACTCTTGAACTTCTGCCTAAGTGAAAATTGGTATTCTTTGGCCATTAAAGGCATTCCCCATCACCTCTGCCCTGACTCCCTGTTAACCACCATTCCACTTTGCTGTTATGAGTTTGAGGTTTTTAGGTTTCTCTTATGAATGAAATAATGTGGTATTTCTCTTTCTGTGCCTAGCTTATTTCACTTAGCAAAATGTCCACAGCTTCATCCACGTTGTTGTAAATAACAGGTTTCCCTTGTTTTCTAAGGCTGAATAGCATTTCATTGCATTTATATACCACATTTTAAAAATCCATTTATCCATTGATACACACATAGGTTGATTTTATATCTTGGCTATTGTGAATAATGCTGCAGTGAACGTGTATGTGCAGATAACTCTTTGCCATGCTGATTTCTTTTCAGAAATCAATCAAAAAGAAAATTTTGAAACAGGATCTTATTCTGTTATCCAGGCTGGAGTGCGGTGGCATGCTTAGGGCTCACTGCAGCCTCGACCTCCCAGGTTCAGGCAATCCTCCTGCCTCAGCCTTCTGAGTAGCTGAGACCACAGGTGTGCACCACCACACTCAGCTAATTTTAAAATTGTTAGTAGAAATGAGGTCTCCCTATGTTGCTCACCATGTTAGTCAGGCTGGTCTCAAATTCTTGACCTCAGGTGATCCACCTGCCTGAGCAACATAGGGAGACCCCTGGACTTGAACCCCTGAACTCAAATGATCCTCCTATCTCAGCTTCCCAAAGTGCTAGGATGACAGGTCTGAGCCAGCACCCCCAATCGATATACTGATTTCATTTCCTTTGGATGTGTATGGTAGTTCAATTTTTAATTTTTTGAGGAAGCTCCATACTGTTTTCCATGATAGTTATACTAATTTCCATTCCTACCAACTGTGTAGCAAGGTCCCTTCTCTCCACATTTCCTTATTGGTGCTCAGAAGTCAAAATTTGAGGAACTACAGTATTAGTATAAAAAATGTTAAAGCACTTTTATGGGAATTGAAAGAAGACAGCTGCAATTTCAGGAAACTGATTAAGAAACACTTGGTCATGCAACATTTGCTCCACATTTTCAAGAATGTGTTAATCAGTTCTCCGCTTTTTAAAGAATGTGATGGGCCAGGTGTGGTGGCTCATGCCTGTAATCCCAGCAGTTTGGGAGGCCGAGGCAGGTGGATCACCTGAGGTCAAGAATTTGAGACCAGCCTGACCAACATGGTGAAACCTGGTCTCTACCAAAAATACAAAATTAGCCGGGCATGGTGGCGCATGCCTATAATCCCAGCTACTTGGGAGGCTGAGGCAGGAGACTTGCTTGAATCTGGGAAGCAGAGGTTGCAGTGAGCCGAGATTGCGCCACTGCACTCCAGCCTGGGCAACAACAGCAAAACTCCATCTCAAAAAAAAAAAAAATGTGATGGGATGGGCGCAGTGGCTCATGCCTGTAATTCCAAAACTTTGAGAGGCCAAGGCAGGCAGATCCCTTGAGCTCAGGAGGTTGAGACCAGCCTGGGCAACATGGTGAAACTCTGTCTCTACAAAAAATACAAAAATTAGCCAGGCAAGATGGTACACACCTGTGGTCCCAGCTACTTGGGGGGCTGAAGCAGGAGGATTGCTTGAGCCCAGGGGGTTGAGGCTGCAGTGAGCCAAGTTGGCACCACTATACTATAGTCTGCATATCAAAGTGAAATCCTGTCTCAAAAAAAAAAAAAGAATGTGACAAATATAATGTAGCCTTTTATTGATGACTCGGGGCAATTACTTATGATCGGAAATTCTATTTCAGCCTGTAATCCCAGCACTTTGGGAGGCCAAAGCAGGCGGATCACTTGAGGTCAGGAATTCGAGACCAGCCCTGCCAACATGGTGAAACCCCGTCACCACTAAGAATACAAAAATTAGCTGGGCATGGTGGTGCACGCCTGTAATCCCAGCCACTCAAGAGACCGAGGCAGGAGAATCGCTTGAATGCGGGAGGTCGAGCCTGCAGTGAGCCAAGATTGCACCACTGCACTCCAGCCTGGGTGACAGAGTGAAGCACCATCTCAAAAAAAAAAAAAAAAAAAAAAATTGTATTTCAATTCAATAAGAATTTACTGAGCCTCTCTACTTTGTGCCAAGTACTACACATTGACCTTTAACCATTTTTAAATTTACTTTAAAACTAGGCCTTGAAAACATTATGCTAAGTGAAAGACATCAGTCCCAAAGGACCATACATTTGTATCATTCCATTTATATGAAATGCCCAGAATAGGCAAGTCTGCAAAGACAGAAAGTAGATTAGTGGCTGACTGGGGCTGGGGGTACTGGGGCGCAGTGGCTAGTGTGGGGTGATGATGGTGTTCTAATGACATCTGGGGCAATGATAATGCACTGCTGATTGTAGTGGTGGATACACAACCATGAATATATTAAAAAACGACTCCGTGGTACACTGTAAATGGGTGAATCGTACGGTGTGTGAAATACATCACTATAAAGCCCGTTTTTAAACAAAGTTGTTGGCAATGTTCGGAAAACAGAAAGAGACAGCACCTGAACAAGGATGAGGAAGGGAGGACAGTGGGTGGGCCTGGCTCAAAATGATGATCAGTCCCTCTTTGTCTCCGTGGGATCCTTTGCCCCTCCTGGACTAGCTTGGGACACTCTGCTACTCCACCGTCTGCTCTCCTTCCTGTCCCCATGCCTGACTGTGACAGCTTCTATGGTATCAGCTGCTCCCCATCAGCTCTGGTTCTGGAAACCACAGAGGTTCAAGGCTGGGCTTGGGAGTCGGAAAGCCCCTGGTTTTATGACAGGGGTGTGACCTGCACCAGCAATGTGACCTTGGACAAGTTTCTTTAACCTTTTTTTTTTTTTTTTTGGAGATGAAGTTTTGCTCTTGTTGCCCAGGCTGGAGTGCAGTGGTGCAACCTTGGCTCACTGCAACCTCCGCCTCCCAGGTTCAAGCAATTCTCCCGCCTCAGCCTCCTGAGTAGCTGGGATTACAGGCTCCCACCACCATGCCTGGCTATTTTTTTTGTATTTTTAGTAGAGACGGGGTTTCACCATGTTGGCCAGGCTGGTCTCGAATTCCTGACCTCAGGTGATCCACTCACCTCGGCCTCCCAAAGTGTTGGAGTTTTTTTTTAACCTTTTTACGCTCAACTTTTCTCATCTATAAAACAGGGATGATGATATCTACCTCATGGTGTTATGGTGAGGATTAAAGGAGTTAAAGCTCAGAATGTGTCTGACTCATAGTAAGTGATCAAAAGGACTTTGTATCTGGGAAGGGGAAATCAGCAGGCTGTCAGAGAAAGTTTCACTACAGATAAAGCTGGAATCCTCAGAGCATGACCCTGGAGGTAGTTATTCTGGCTACTCAACTCGGTTAGATGTTAAGGATGTTGGTATCAATGAATGTTCCTGCCAGATGAGATGTTAACTGAATCACCAGTGTTCCTTAAAATAGTAGAAGGGGCAGGCTGGGCGCAGTAGCTTATGCCTATAATCCCAGCACTTTGGGAGGCTGAGGCACGTGGATCAGAAGGTCAGGAGCTCGAGACCAGCCTGGCCAACATGGTGAAACCTCGTCTCTACCAAAAATACAAAACTTAGCCAGATGTGGTGGCTGGCGCCTGTAATCCCAGCTACTCAGGAGGCTGAGGTAGGAGAATTGCTTGAACCCGGGAGGTGGAGGTTGCAGTGAGCTGAGATCAAGCCACTGCACTCCAGCCTGGGTGGCAGAGCAAGACTCTGTCTCGGGAAAAAAAAATGGTAGAAGCAGGAAAGGAACAAACACTTGCACCTATATGCCATGTGCTTGTCATTCAGCGTCTCATTTAATCCCCAAAATAACAATATGCCATAGGTAGGTATTGGTAGCTCTATGCTACAGATGGGAAGCCAAGGCCCACACAGTTAATCATGGCGATAATGCCATTAAACACTCCTACATCGTGCTACAGTCGTGTACTCACTCATTTACTCCTCAGCAAACCCTATGTGGGAGTTGCCATTATTATCCCACTTTGCATATGAGGAAACTGAGGCACAGGAGGAATAAGTAACTCGCTCAGGTCACACATATTAAGTCGCAGATCTGAGACACAAACAGAAACAAATCTGACCCCAGAGCCCGTGTCCCCCCCATGGCTATGCTGTCCATGAACACAGCAAAGCATCCTTGTGGTGGCCACATCTAACTGTAAGAGGTGCTGTAAACAGGGCAGTCCGTGAGATGCTGTACACATTAAAAGGAGGGCAGGCTCTGGCTTCGATCAGGCAGCTAGCTCTTTTGGGGTGACATGAAGGGCACTAAGCCAGCTTCGCTGGGCTCTTCTAAACCTTCCTATCTGAGAATACATGCTCAGAATACCATTTTTTAGCTTAAGGCTGTTTGCAGTTTGGGGTTTATTAAAATGTCCCTTAGCTGGGCACAGTGGCTCACACCTGTAATCCCAGAACTTTGGGAGGCCAAGGTAGGAAGATCACCTGAGGTCAGGAGTTTGAGACCAGCCTGGCCAACATGGTGAAACCCCATCTCTACTAAAAAATACAAAAATTAGCAGGGTGTGGTGGCAGGCCCCTGTAATCTCAGCTACTCGGGAGGCAGAGGCAGGAGAATTACTTAAAGCCAGGAGGCAGAGGTTGCAGTGAGCTGAGATTGCACCACTGCACTCCAGCCTGGGTGACAGAGGGAGACTCTGTCACAAAACAAAACACAAATAAAATGTCTCTTAACAGCTGTTAGTCACTGCAAGGATGTGGGTGGCTGAATTTCCAATCTTACCCTGGCTTTTTTTCCCCCTCACACAGTTTTGGTAGCAGAGAAGAGAGGAAGATCTTGAAAGTCCTGATGAGGCCAAGTGAATTCTAAGAACCTTGGGCCTCATCTCCCTCCCACTATGCCCTCACAGGGCTGGCTCAGTCTTGACAGCTGATGTGTAGAGTGTGTGGGAGAAGGTCGGGCTGGGACTCACTCTGGTCAGATCCATCTGTCTCCTCATCTCCAAGGCTGCTGTGATGGGAACAGCAGGAATCTCTTCCCCGCTGTGTCTACCCCAGTATGGTTATTCAATGTTGGTGGCCTCTAAATGCTAGAAAAAGGACATTTTCTTCCTTGCAGACATCCTGGGATAAAGGAAGACAGTGGTTCCTAAGGGCATCAGACACGGTGGGAGGGAAGGGTGCAGATGGCATATTAGTTTGTGTTGGCTGCCAAAGCAAATACCACAGACCACATGACTTAAAACAGAAATTTATTTTCTCACAGTTCTGGAGGCTGGAAGTCCGAGTTCAAAGAGTCAGCAGGGCTGGTTTCCTCTGAGGCCTCTCGCCCTGGCCTGTAGCTGCTATCCTCTCCCTGCGTCTCCACATGGTCATCCCTCTGTGTGTGTCTGTGTCCAAATTTTTTTCCTATAAGGACAGCAGTCATATTGAAGTAAGGACCAGTCCATTTTAATTTAGTCACCTTTAAAGGCCCTATTTCCAAACGCAGTCACATTCTGGATGTCTGGAGGTTAGGGTTTCAACATTTGAATCTTGGAGGGACAGAATTCAGCCCGTAACAGATGGTGAGGGGGACAAGCTCCTTCTGCCACTTGCAGAGAATATCAAGATCACATGCACCTGCCAGAAATTCCTCGGGAGAAGGGTTCATCCTTCCACCCCGGAGGATGTCCAGGCCCCGGGTGCCCTGCAGGGCAGAGGCACAGCCGTGGGCTCATTGCTGGCCACTCCAAGATGCCTGGGTGCCTGGGCCAGGTTCAGGTTTGTTTGAACAGGAGACCCGGAAGGGAGCAGAGGCTCTTTCTCTGCTCTGCAGTTACGAAACATACTTAGGGGAAAATCAAACTCCATGCTAATTTAATAGTTATTAATAATTGATAACACCCATTCCTCGAGGATTGTTTGCACAGTGCTTGGAGGCCTGAGAATTGGTGATAATGAAATTTTAGCATAAGATAAAATTGGGTTAAGGGTTTTTCTGCCTCTGTTTAAAATGTTCCTGTATAAAATATTCATTTTAGGTTATAAACTAATAAACAAATATGTCCCCCATATGCTCCCATGTGTGAAAATCTAACGTGATAATGAAAGTAAAAATAGTAATAAACAAATGATAGGAAAATGATCATTTGCTACACAATGAATAAATTATTCGAGTAATAGATTAACATGAAGAACAGGTACAGGGTGGGAAGGGGAAGGGCTTGGCATCTACGGCCCGCTCTGTGGTTTGTGTGGACATGTGACTCGGTGCCAGCAGCTCTTTCCTTTGTCCTTCCAGCAGGTGTTATTAAGCAGGGATGACTTGACAGTTGCTGGGCTGGTCTCACCAGAACCAGGCAGATGCGCTTCGCCGTGTTCCTGACTCCCCCTCCTTCCCGTCTCTTCTCTTTTCAAATGACGCCATTTATGCAAGAGGGGGCAAAAGGTGAAATGCAAACCCTTTGAGTTAGCCCTGATAAAATCTCCTCATTTCAGATCCTGTTGGGAAAGCCGCCTGCAGCCTCCCTCCGCGCCCCTCTGGTCGCTTGTTCTTCTACCCAATCCCTAGGGATCATGCCCATCAGGGTTCATCCTAGAGCTCCTGCTCTTCTCTACAGCCCATTCTCATAGCCTTGGAAAATGCCTCTACTGACAAGTCCCAACTTATATTCCACGCCAAGACCTTCCTCGGAGCCCCAGCCTCACACATGCCCACGCCCCTGCCCACCCCCTCCCGCCCCGAGGTCTTCTTGACATCTCTGCTTGGTGACGTGCAGGCTTCTCAATCTCCCTGCTCCTCCCTCCGCCTCAGTAAATGCCGGCCCAGGCTGCTCACTTGCTCAAGACACAACCCCAAGAGGCATCCTTGATGCTTCCTTTTCCCTCACTCCCCATATCCAACCCATCCATGAGTTCTTTCGGTTCCACCTTAAAAATACCCCTAGGGGCCGGGCGCGGCGGCTCACGCCTGTCATCCCAGCACTCTGGGAGGCCGAGGTGGGCGGATCACGAGGTCAGGAGATCGAGACCATCCTGGCTAACACGGTGAAACCCCATCTCTACTAAAAACACACACACACACACAAAATTAGCCGGGCGTGGTGGCGGGCGCCTGTAGTCCCAGCTACTCAGGAGGCTGAGGCAGGAGAATGATGTGAACCTGGGAGACGGGGCTTGCAGTGAGCCGATGGCGCCACCGCACTCCAGCCTGGGTGACAGAGCGAGACTCCGTCTCAAAAAAAAAAAAAAAAAAATACCCCTGGGGTCTGCCCACTTCCGTCCATCTTCCCGGTCATCACATGGGTCCTGTCACTGTCACCTCTGGCTGAGATTTGTGCAGTAGCCTCCCAGTGGATCTCCCACTGTCACTTTGCCTGCCCAGCCAGCAGATAGAGTGATTTAGAAAGAATAAATAGATCATGTAACGCCACTCCCAACCCCAGTCTGCACAAAGCTTTTCAGTGAGTTCCTGTCGCACTTAGAATAATACCCACGTTTCTTACTGCACAGAGACCCCGACTGAGCCGCCCCACCTATCTGTGCAGCCCTGTCTTGACCTGTTCTTCCCTCTCCTATGACATTTCTGGCTGGATTGATCTCTAACGATCCCCTAGGACTTTATTTAATACTCTAAGTGAGATCTGGTTCAGGCACCTCAGCATTACCTGGAGCTTGTTAGAAATCTCAAGCCCTCTCCAGACCTACTGAATCAGGAATCAGGATTTCAGCAAGATCCCTGGGTGATTCAAATGCAAATTAAGGCTTGAGAAGCTCTGCTGCAGCTCAGAGCACAGCAGGCCCTTTCCATCCCAGGGCCTTTGCACATGCTCCTCTTTCCCCGGTTCCTCATACAGCTTGCTCCTAGGATCCCTCTGGAAATGGATGTGATGAACCATGGCTGCTTCTGGGGAGAGAAACATGGAAGCTGGCATTGGGGATGGGAGGGAGAATTACCTTTTATTGTGTACTCTCATTCATCTTCAAACAAACAAGCCATTTTAACAGCTCTTTTTCAGCCTTCAGTTCTATTTACAGCCACTATGAAAAGTAACCTCCCTTCCTTCCTTGGTGTCACAGTGTCCTTTGTTTCCTCCATGGTGTTCATCATAATTTGGTGATCGTGATGTTTCTTCGCTGATGTCTCACTTCCGCCATCAGCATGCAGGAAGTGAAGATGTTGTCTTTTTCACCCCCCTGCATCCACCAGCTTTAGATCCATGCTGCACACAGGAAGCTCTGAAATGCTGACAAAATGAGCTTCTCTGAAATCTTACATTCAGATGCTCCTCCCTGCCCCTTCCATCCCTCCATGCAGTGCACCTACTAATTTGCTCCCACGACTCCTGTTTCATACCCCCGAGGGGCTCGGGTCCTGATGGCTCTGCTCTTATCTTCCAGCCTCCTTGGTTTGCATCTGTTCTGTGCTGCTTTCTTCTCTGGCTTCCACACACAGAGCAGTTGGCCTCACCTCAGTGTAACTGAGAGAAATGAAAGTCATCAGAGGCAACGCGCTCACTTCCCTGCCACAAAGCCCACAAACCTGTCCACGTTTGCTGCTGTCTTTTTCTCCCTTCCATTTGCTAACGTGCCACTGCTCTCTTACTGAAAGTGCTCTGATTTCACTCCTCCAGTGGTGCTGGTAAACGTTTCACAACTGACTCTCTGGGAATAAAAAGGTCTGATTTGAGGAATTTGCTGGTTTCTGTGGTGTAAATACTCCCATCACAGCCAATTTCAAGCCACCAGTGAGATAACACTACACGCAGAGTTGGAAGAGACGCATAGACGTGAGTAATCACTCACATATAGCATTCTCGCCACAGGGACACAATGGATGGACATTATCTCAGGGGAATAGCTATTGGTAGAAGGTAACAAACTAGGAAGAGATGAGTTTTCAGTATTTATTGCTTTGTCTCTATGTAACCTATTTAACTGTAAGTTTTCATCATTTAATTTTTAACACTGGCTGTGTTTGGCGCCTGGCTCAGAAAATTCCTGCAGATTTCACAATCGGCTCTCCCGCCTGTGGTCGTGCCTTGCAGCCACTTTTCCACCCCTACACAGTTCTCAGTCACCACAGTCTGGCTTCTGCCCCACGTGCCGAGGAACGTCTCCCACCTCCTTGTTGCTGACTTCCCTCTTACCTTCCTGGATCCCCAGCAGTACGGGACTCTGGGACAACCTAGTCCTCCAGCTTCCACAGCCCTGCAGAGCCCGGCTTCTGCCTCTCCTCTGTCCATATGCTCCTGCTCTCTGTCCTTCCTCAATTCCTCTCCTTGATCCGTCCCTTAGGGTTTCTGGCCTCAGCCCTGCCTCCCTTTGAGCTCTCTCTTGGCAACTTCAGCCGTCTCCCTGCCCAATGATCCTCTTCTCTCTGTGGGTGACACTCCATTCTCTATCCCCAGTCCCCTCCCAGGCTTTGGCCCACAGCAGGCCCTCACGGTGCATCATGACTTCAGTGAACACATGAAGGAACGGGTTGCTGAAACTATCCCTTGTCCCCTTCTCACTGGCCCCCAGTCCATCCTCCACATTTATGCAAAACGCATCTTTCTCAAATGCAAGTCTTAAGCACCGCTTTTGAGCCTCTGGGAGACTGCTGCAGTGGCTCAGGGAGGCCGGCCTGGGGCCAGGCTGGGGCCAGGCTGGTGAGAGCAGAGGTGCACAGACCTGGATACATTCGTGGTGGCTTGTGGAGCGGAACCCACAGACAAGGGCACGCACCGAATGTGGAGGGTGGGTGGTGATTCCCAGGTGCCTGGCACAGGCATCCAGGCGGAGACAAAGCATTCACTGACACAGGGACTTTGAATCATTTCTGTTCTAACTTCTGACACCAAGTGTGTGGGTTTTTACCTCACACTAACCAGTTCTCCAGCTCTCCCGACACCAACTGGGTGTCCTACGATTCAATTCAGTTTTGACACTATCCATCAGCCTCAGGTCCTACAGGTTAAGAGCTCTGTCCTGCAAGCCTGCACCCACTTCAGAGGCCAGTTGCAAGGCCTAGGCCTCCCAGACGTCTGACCAATGGACTACAAACTGGTGGTTCCCACAAACTCCTCCTCAGGTTTAGAACAGCTCACAGAACTCAGGAAAACATTTTACTTACACATACTGGTTTATGATTAGGATGTAACTCAGGGGCAGCAGATGAAAGGACTGCCCTGGGCAAGGCATCGGGGTGACTGTTGCAGAGTGTCCAGGCTCTCTCTGGATGCGCCACCATCCCAGCACCTCCCTGTGCTCACCAGCCCGGAAGCTCTCCAGCCCTGTCCCTGAAGAGTTTTGTGGAGGTCACATCCCTTAGGCATGGTAGATTAAAACACTGGGCATTGGTATGTACCTCAACCTCCAGTCCTTCTCATCTCCTTGGAGGGGAGACGGGGGAGCTGAAAGTGCTAACCCTGTAGTCACGAGGTTGGTTCCTGTGGCAACCACTCCCACCTGAGGCTCTCTAGGAGCTCACTATAAACTCAGGTATGGTAGAAGGGGCTTATCTTGAATAACAAAAGACATTCCTCTCACCCTCATCTCTTAGGAAATCCCAAGGCTTTTAGAGTTCTCGTGCCAGAACCAGGGTGGAGAATCAAATGTATCTCTTATGACAATGTCACAGGGACTGTCATAGGAAGAGCAGATTTGTGTGCAGGGGAGGTGTCTAGATGTACAGGTGCCTACTGGACTTCCAGAGACCAGGGGAGGCACATGGCGTTCAGAACAGAGGTCTGGGAGGAAATAAAGGTGGGAGTTGTTAGCATACAGATGATAGCAATGTCACATAGATGAAAACAAAAATTTTCAGCAAGTTTTCATGGATTTTAGAATAAATTCTAAATGCCTAAGCATGGTCTCCAACAATGCCCCCGCCCCTCAGCTCGCCCTTGCTCTTGGTTTGGCTCTCAGCGCCGGCTCCCCTCCTCCACCCTCCCTTGCCCCTCCCCTTCATCCACTTCCTGCAAGATGGTGGATGCCATACCTGCCTTGGGTGGTTTGGGCTTCAATACTGAAATACCATAGACTGTGTGGCCTATAAACAACATGCTTATTTTTCACCGTTCTGGAGGTCGGGAAGTTCATGATTAAGGGGCAGATTTAGTGTCTGGTGAGGGCCCAATTTCTGGTTCATAGATGGTGACTTCTGTCTGTGTCCTCCCATGGTGGAAGGGGCGAGGGGGCTCCCTGGGGCCTCTTCTTGTAGGAACCTATCCCATTCATCAGGGCCCCACCCTCATGACCTAACCAGCTCTCAAACGCCCTACCTCCTAACACCAGCACACGGGTGTTAGGCGTCAACATAGGAATTTGGGGGGACATCAACATCCAGACCTCAGCAGGGCTTCTCCTGCTTACTCCAGCAGACCCTCTGGCGGTGGTGACCGCCATGTGCCCTGCATGGAAGGGCCGTTCTGTCTCTGCCCCAGGACTTGCCCAACTCCTCTGCCCAGTGAGCTGACAGCCCACTGGGGGCGGAGACATCCTTGTCACTAGCCCCGTGTTTCCTCAGTGCTTATCCAGTGCCTGGCTCATGGTGGATGTTCAGTGAGCCTGTGTCAGAAGAAGACATTATGCTGTGAGCTCTCTGAGGCTTGTGAGCCGGCCCCAGGGAATGCAAGTCCAACTGTCGTTGGTGTTGGAGGTAACTGAACACCAAGTCCTGGCCAGTCTCTCCCGGATGCTGTGCACTGTGTTCTCAGGGAGGCAGGAGGACTCGCAGTGGATGCCAGGGACACGTGCCCATTTCTTCCTCCCACGTCAGCCTCCCCTTTTCCGGCCACATTTCAAACAGGTCTCAAAAGCCTGACCATGCCGTGTAGCTTTTCCAAACCCACCTTGAGTAAACACACAGCTGCTGCCTCTCACCCACTGAGCTCAAATCTATCATCATTTTTGTATTGTGCACTCATGTATGGTTTGGCTGCATGCAACAAGGTGCCGATCTGCCTCTTCATGGAAGCTTCGAGGGTCTTGGACCGTGAACTGCTTTGGTGAGACGACGAGAAGGGGACATTGGGATTTAGCAGTTGGCACAAGGCCTCCTGGAGCAATTCCAGGACCCCTCTGGGGAGTTACAACGGTGGTGACAGGGAAGATTTACCATCTGGGACTGTGCTAGGTGCCAAGTGAAGCAGAACTTGTCAGGTTCCCGGAACCGAGTATTAACGATTCCAATCAAGCAGGAAATGTCTGTGCCTGTTCTTTGCTAAGCTGGATTCCTCGCTCACTAGGCATCAAGGTGCCTGCGGAGTACCCTAGGCATGAGAAAGGTCTCGGGAGGCCGAGAGTGCCTGGCCTGCCCTCTGGCCCCACCCCGGGTCACGCTTGGGGTCCCTGTAGGCTGCTCACTTCATGGACTTGGGTCCCATCAGGCTGGCTCTCGGAGAAGCCCTGCAGAACTGTGGTTTGGTTTTAACGAGGGGAGAAGATTCCAAAAGTTTATCATGAAAAGCCCCATGACCACCTGTGTTTTAGAGACTTTGATGACTTCAGAGGCCTTGAAATACAATCCCAGAGAAAAACAGTCAGCTTTGGACATGTGTGTTTGTGTGTGCGTGCATGTGTGTGTGTTTTGGTGGGGGATTCCTAATTCTCACCCCCCTAGCCTTCCTCCTGAGCTGGAAGCCAGCCTTGAACAGGCAAGGGTGGGTTCTTAACTTCCTCAGAGCTGGCTGAGAACCACAGAGGCAATTCCAAGTCAAATTAAACCCAGAGCCTTGTTCCAGCTTCTGTGTTTAAAGGGAAAGTCATTGTATATTTCTCCTGGATGCCCTCCTGCCCCCAGAGTCTCACTCCTGTGTCTGAACAGTGGGTGACTTCTCTCAGTGAGCACACTTTTTGTTGATCACGATTTGCCAATCTGTTTCTGAAGTGGGGGGAAATTATAGCTGGTAAATTCTTAGTCTGGACAACACACAATGTCACTTCGCAATAAAATGTGTGAGGACAGATAAGATAGTTATTGTCCTTGCAACATTAGAGATCACCATTAGGTGGTATATTAGTCTAGATTCTCAGAGAAACAGAACCAGTAGCATACAGATATACAATTATGTACTGTATAACAATGTTTTGGTGAATGACAGGCCACATACGCAACAGTATTTTTATTGTGCCTTTTCTCTCTCTCTCTCTTTTTTTTTTTGAGATGGAGTCTCTCTCTCTGTTCCCCAGGCTGGAGTGCAGTGGGGTGATCTCGGCTCACTGCAACCTCTGCCTCCTGGCTCCTGGGTTCAAGCGATTCTTTTGCCTCAGCCTCCTGAGTATCTGGGACTACAGGAGTGCACCACCACATCCAGCTAATTTTTGTATTTTTAGAAGAGATGAGGTTTCCTGATTTTGGCCAGGCTGGTCTCAAACTCCCAACCTCAAGTGCTGGGATTACAGGCATGAGCCACTGCGCCCAGCCTTACTGTGCCTTTTCTATGTTTAGATACACAAATACTTACCATTGTGTTACATTGCCTAGAGTGTTCAGTACAGTATCGTGCTGTATAGGTTTGTAGCCCGGGAGCAACAGGCTACACAACAGGCTACCACAAAGCCTATAGGCTTGTTTAAGTGCGTTCTATGATGTCCACACAATGACTTAATTGCCTAACAATGCGTGTTTCAGAATGTATCCTCATTGTTAAGCAATGCATGACTGCATATGAAGAGATTTATTATACGGTATTGGTTCACATGAGTATGGAGGCTGAGAAGTCCCACAATCTGCTGTCTGCAAGCTGGAGACTCGGGAAAGCTGGTGGTTAATTCAGAGGCCTAAGAGTTGGAGGGCCAATGGTGTAGACTGAGTCTGAAGGCCTGAAAAGCAGGAGCACTGGGGGAAGATGGCAAGCATCAGACAGAGAGATGGCAAATCCTCCTTCCTGCTCCATTTTTATTCTGTTTGGGTCTTCAATAGATTGGGCAATGCCTACCTGTATTGCTGATGGCAATCTGCTTTACTGAGCCCACTAATCCAAATGATAATCTCTTCCAGAAACACCCACACAGACAAATACAGAAATAATGTTTAACCAGCTATCTGGGCAACCAGTGACCTAGTCAAGTTGAAACATAAAATTAACTATCACAAGTGTCATGGTAGCTTTTTTCCCTCTAAGTAGCTGAAATAAAGGTTAGACAATGCCCATTGTACCCTATTACAGAATGAAGGAATGAAGCCTACACTCTTTGGCATTCTGAAAACAGAGTTGCCAGCCAGGTGTGTCCCTGCATCAGCACTGGGAGCTGTTTTTCATTCCCCAGGTCCAACCCTGTCATAAAAGAGCAAGCTGAGCAATTAACAATTTGCAGATGATATTTAAGCAGTGCCTCAGAGGGAAAAGAAAAAAACAACATGCCCTTTCTTTTCTGTTTTTAGTAACATTCTTGGTAACATATTTATGCATTTTGTACAGAGGACATAAGTAAATATTGTGGAAAAACACATTTTATACCTTCCAAGGCCTTAATAATCATGGCAGTTATCAAAGGCCCAAGAAGGCCTCAGCACTAAATCATGTGGCTTCAGAAATGCATGAATAAATCTGTAGTCAAGCCTTTGCAGAGGAAATGTGAACTACAAATCAACTGGCCTCAGACAATTCATTTATTTAATTTGTCCTTTGGATTTACAAAGAGATCCAATTAATTTAGAGATGCTTCCATTGGCACTTGCTGCTCTGGAGGGCCCCTCGCTGAGAATATTGAGTTCCTGGAACCAATGACTCACATCATTTATTTCTGTGCATTGTGCTCAGCCCCTGGAACCCAGCTTTCCCAATTTTAGAAGGTCAAGGGATTAACCTGTTCAGCATTTTATTTATGTATTTACTTATTTGAGTCTCACTTTGTTGCCCAGGCTGGAGTACAGTGGTGTGATCTTGGCTCACTGCAACCTCCACCTCCAGGTTTCAAGTGATTCTCCTGCCTCAGCCTCCCAAGGAGCTGGGAGTTACAGGCGTCCACCACCACGCCCAGATAATTTTTGCATTTTTAATGGAAACAGCAGTTCACCACGTTGGGCAGGTTGGTCTCAAACTCCTGGCCTCAAGTGATCCGCCCGCCTCATCCTCCCAGAGTGCTGGGATTACAGATGTGAGCCACCACATCGCATCGGGTCCTTTCAGCATTTTAAAGGGAACTCATTACCTAAATTGAGATGCTAAAAGGACTTTGCCCCAAGGGAGAACTCTTCAAGCTGACAGCCTGGCTTGGAAAACACCCACTGGATCACCAAATACTGACTGAGGCTTAAAGAGAGTTCTAAGAGCCTTTGTTGGGAACACCAAGCCCAGGACCACTCAAGCCAGTGTGTGTTTGGGCTCGGAACTCTCCTGGAATGATTCACCTCACTCTCAGTGCAGCTGAGGTTGTTGACGTCACTCTTAGCTTCCCAGGCTGTTAAAATATCAATCATACCAATACACAGGGAGAAAGGAGAAAACAGTTCAGCCTAATGGATTAATGACGTTCTTTTGAATACCTCCTAGAATATGAAGAACTGAAGCTTTCCTCAAGATAACCTTTAGGAAAACTAACAGCTTCAAAGAGAAGAACCAAGATAAGCAACCCAAGGTTGGTTCCCAGGGAAAGGAGAGACGATTCAAGATGTGGACGTCTCAGAGCGCCATGTCAGCACATTGCTTCCAAGAAACAACAGTAGGTTGACCCAGTAAAGGTGCAGAGAACAAGAGTTCTTGAAGATAATTGGTTAGACTGAAAATTGAAACGTGACATGATTTTGAGTATTTACTGGAGTATAAGAAAAAAGAACCCGTGTGACTTTGATGCTTGGAACTGATTTAGTACCAGTGAATTATATTTATTTCTCCAATCACACTACTTAGTTCTGCAATGACTAATATTTATATAATTAAAATAATGTAAATATTGTTTCTTCAGTTGCAATTTTTAGAATCAACTTCTGGCAGAGCACCAAAGACCTAATTAATTTACAAAACAGAATGCAAACATTATAATATGGGTGCTGTGAGAGTAACAGTAGCATTAATAGCAGTCGGGCAAAGATGGGGAGAAGGGTAGGGTGAGGAAGGAATAGCAAGATCCTCATGTTGCCCAGGGGAGGCTCAAGAGGAATGGTCTCCTGTTAATGTAAAAAGAAACAGTAAAGTTATAAAGGGAAACAAACCAATGGGAAAAACTATTAATATATGTTGATGAAAGACAAGTCTTGGAGGGTTGCGGAGGAAAGAGTGTAAGAAAACAGCCTGTTGCAAGGCAAGAGTAATGCCACCTGAAGTGAAATCACCATCAGGATCGATGTTTGACTCCTAAATACCAAGGTGTTCCTGCAGTCAGGCCAAGAAACAATTCCTGTAGCATAGATAACCCCTTATAAAGATGCTTATCTAACTTTCCCAGTGGTCACACACTTTGTGGGAGGGTCTGAGACGTGACCAACTGTACATGTTTTACCAAAAGCAGCTTGCTATATAAAGACTACTTTCTGGAGGGCAAGTATAGGAATCAACCGTCTCTTGGCCACCAGAGATATTGCTTCTGTTTGTTAGTTCCTATTAAATGTTTCTTTCTTTCTTAGCTAGATGCGGTGACTCATGCCTGTAATCCCAGCACTATGGGAGGGTGAGGCAGGCGAGTGTCACCTGAGGTCAGGAGTTCAAGACCAGTCTGGCCAACATGGTGAAACCTCATCTCTACTAAAAATACAAAAATTAGTCAGGCGTGGTGATGCACTCCTGTAATCCCAGCTACTTGGGAGGCTGAGGCAGGAGAATCACTTGAACCCAGGAGGTGGAGGCTGTAGTGAGGTGAAATCATGCCACTGCACTCCAGCCTGGGCAACAGAGTGACTTTTTTTTTTTTTTTTTTTTTTTTTTGAGTTAGGGTATGACTCTGTTGTTCAGGCTGGAGTGCAATGGCATGATCATGGCTCACTGCAACCTCCGCCTTCCAGGCTCAAGTGATCCACATCAGTCTCCCAAGTAGCTGGGACTACAGGCATGCACCACCATGCCCAGCTAATTTTTGTATTTTTGGTGGAGATAGAGTCTCATTATGTTGCCTAGGCTGGTCTCAAACTCCTGGGCTCAAGGGATCTATCTGCCTCAGTCCCCCCAAAGTGCTGGAATTACAGGCATGAGCCACCATGCCCAGCCTAAATGTTTCTTTCTGAGAAACTGGATTTGTTAGTCTCTTTCTTTTACCTCTCAGCTCCTTTGGCCTCTGGGGGTGGGTTTACCTGCTTATCACAGAAAAAAGAGTTAATGTAAGACAGGAAATTTTATTTTTTTTAAAAAGTGTTTTAATTTTTAGTTTTTTTATTTTTTGTGATGGAGTCTTGCTCTGTTGCCTAGGCTGGAGTATTGTGGCATAATCTTGGCTCACTGCAACCCCCACCTCCCAGGTTCAAGCGATTCTCCTGCCTCAGCCTCCCAAGTCTCTGGGAATTACAGGCACCTGCCACCATGCCCAGCTAATTTTTGTATTTTTATTGGAGATGGAGTTTCACCACGTTGGCCAGGCTGATCTCAAACTCCTGACCTCAAGTGATCTACCCACCTTGGGCTCCCAAAGTGCTGGGAGGAAATTTTCTCATGTTTCATGGTTGGGTGAGGGAGTCTCAATAGATTAATATATCAATAAATAGACTTATAAGCCTATATTACATAGAATTATGTGTGCATCCACCCAAAGAATGCAAAAAATAATTAAATGTGGTTATCCTGGAGAGCAGGACTCCTTCGTGGAGAGCAAGACTTTGCTTATTTAATATTATTCTATAGCTCAGGAATCAGTTAACTATGGCCCACAGGCTGGCTGCCTCTTTTGTAAATAAAGTTTTATTGGGACACAGTCACACTCATTTGTATAAATATGTGGATGTATGAGTGTATGGATGACTTTGTGTTGATAATGGGAGAGTTGAGTAGTTGTGACAGAGAGCACATAGCCTAAAATATTTGTCATTTGGCTTTTTAAGAAAAAATTTGCTGACCTCTGCTATAGACTTTAAAAAAAAAACCCATATGTATGCTTTATCCTGATTTAAAAAAATTAAAGTGGGGGGAAAGTCTAAGCTGCCCACTTTTCAAAGTCTATTTCCAAACCACTGTAGACTTGAACTGTAGGTTATAAAACCTCCACATAACTTCTTTTCATTCCTAAATTGTCTCTAGTCACATGCATTTGATCCTGGAACTGGAATATTCACCATATTGTTCTATTTAATATTTCCAGCTCTCAATAACAACAACAAAAATGTGGCATACAAAAAACCATGAAAAGCACACTCTGAAGAGATGAAGCAAACATTGGGACCAGACTCACATATGATACAGATGTTGGAGCTATCAGACATTAATTATGATTAATATGTTAAAGGATCTAAAGGAAAAGGTAGACAGCATGCAAGACCAGATAGGTAATTTCAGCAGAGAAATGGAAACCATTATAAAGAATCAAATGGAAATACTAGAAACAAAACACAGTAATGGAGATGAGATGCGCTTTTGATGGGCCCATCAGTATAATTTGTAGAGCTGGGTAGAGAATAAGTAAACTTAAAGATATTACCCAAAATAAAATGCAAAGAGGAAAAAAGCAAAAAAAATCTCAAGACAGTACAGATAATCCAAGAACTGTAGGACAATATCAGAAATATCAGACAGTCTAACATAAGCATAATTAGAATTCCAGAAGAAGAAGAAAGAGAAAATTAGGCAGAAAACGTATCTGAGAAAAATAATGGCTGAGAACTTTTAAAAATTAGTGACAGAGCTTTATGCAGTGGCAGTATCATAGCCAATGAGGTTTATCTGAGGTGTGATTATTGCTAATTGAAAACTTTTCCCAATACTCCACCATGATGACTTGAAATATAGTCAGCATTGGCAATTTTTGACAGTCTGTACACTGAATTTTATAGTTAAAAAAAAGAAAAAACTTAGAGACACAGAATCAAAGACCTAAGAATACCAGAGCACACCAGCAGGATAAATACCAAAAACAAAGAAACAAACATACCTACACATATCATATGTAAACTGCTGTAAATCAAAGACAAAGAGACATTCTTGAAGGCGATCAGAGAAAATAAACATGCTATCTATTGAGGAACAAGGATAAGAATTACAACAGACTTCTGTCAGAAACCACGCAAGCCAGAACACAATGGATTAACATCTTTAAAGTACTAAATGAAAAAAAAAAAAAAAAAGGCTGGCAATCCAAAATTCTATACCTACTTAGAATATCCTTAAAAAGATATGAGAAGTAAAAACCTTCTCAGGCAGACAGAGACTGAGGAAATTCATTGCCAGTAAACCTACTCTACCATAAATACTAAAGGTAGATCTTTAGGCCGGGTGCGGTGGCGCATGCCTGTAATCCCAGCACTTTGAGAGGCCAAGATGGGCAGATCACAACATCAGGAGATCAAGACCTTCCTGGCCAACATGGTGAAACCCTGTCTCTACTAAAAATACAAAAAAAAAAAAAAAAAAAAAAAAATTAGCTGGGCATGGTGGCGGGTGCCTGTAGTCCCAGCTACTTGGGAGGCTGAGGCAGGAGAATGGTGTGAACCCAGGAGGTGGAGCTTGCAGTGAGCGGAGATCGCATCACTGCCCTCCAGCCTGGGTGACAGAGCGAGACTCTGTCTCAAAAAAATAAATAAATAAATAAAAAATAAATGTAGATCTTTAGGGAGAAGGAATATGATAAAGGTCAAAAAAGCACCAAAATAAAATAAATAAAAGCAAAGTAAAACATTTTTTCTTTATTTATATTTCCTCTAAAAGATAACTGTTAAAAGCAAACATGGTAACAATAGAATATGTGTTTATAACATATGGAAAAGTGAAATGTATGGCAAACAAGGCACAAGAAATGGGAAGGAAGAATTGGAAATATATTTTTATAAAACGCTTACAATAACTGTGGAATTGCATAACGTTATTTGAAGGCATACTCAGATTATTTTAAAATGTATATTTTAAATGCTAGAGCAACCACTAAAACTGTTTTTAAAGTATAAATGAGATAAAATTGAGTCATAGAAATACTTTAATAGAGGGGATATTCAATATTGATATATTAATAGAAGAGACAAAATTGAATCATAAAAAATACTTCCAGTCTGGGCAACATAGGAAGACTCTACCTATGAAAAAAAAATTAGCCAGCCATGATGGCACACGCCTGTAGTTTGGGAGACTGAGGTGGGGGGATTGCTTGAGCCTAGGAGGTCGAGGCTGCAGTGAGCTGTGATTGAGCTACTGCACTCCAGATTGAATGGCAGAGTGAGACACTCTCAAAATAAAATAAAATAATAGAAAAATAAACACAGAGAAGGTTGTAAAAGAGAAAAAACAGCAAACAACAAATAGAAAACAGCTAGTAACATGGTAAATTTAAATCTGACCTTATCAATAACCATTTAAAATATGAATGGTCTAAACATGCCAATTAAAAGACTATGACTGAATAAAAAAGCGTGCCTCAAGTTTATGCTGTCTACAATAAACCCACTTTAAAGATAAGACATACATACATTAAAAGTAAATGGATGGAGGCCAGGCATGGTGGCTCATGCTTGTAATCCCAGCACTTTGGGATGCCAAGGCAGGCAGATCACTTGAGGCCAGGAGTTTGAGACCAGCCTGGCCAACATGGCAAAATCTCATCTTTACAATTAAAAATGAAAAAAAAAAAAAAGGAAATGGATGGAGAAATGTACACTATGCAAACACCAGCCAAAAGAAAGCTGGAGTAGCTGTATTAATTTTAAAGTAAACTTAAAACAAGGAAGATAATCAGGAATAGAGGCATTATATAGTAATAAAGGGGTCAATTATCCAAGAAGACGTAACAGTTCTCTACGTGTTTGCACCTAACCACAGAGGCTTCAAAATCCCCAAGACAAAAACTAATAGATTTGAAAGGAGAAATAGAGAAATCCACAATTACAGTTTGAGAGTTCAACACTCCTCTTTCAGTAAATGATGGAATAAGTAGGCAAAAAATCAGTAAGGATATAAATGACCCAAACAACACGATCAACCAATTTGGTCTAATTAACATTTATAGGACTTTTTACCCAAAACAGCATTTCTCAATTGTACATGGAACATTAATTAGCCAAGAATATTTGCCATATTTTGGGCTACAAAATGCCCATGTAAAGGCAATATTCCATATAACAGGTAGTTGTGGTCTGATATGTAGCTGAGAAGAGCAGGTTTGGATTGTTTCAAACAAAGTTCCTCTTTTCTTTTGCCTGTCTCCTTCTTTCCATCTCTGCTGCCCTTCTACTCCCACTAAGAAACCCTGCATGGAAACATTCATGTAACTGATTACCTTCGTTATTAATCCATTCCATAGACATTAGCTAGACACCTGCTGTGTACCAGGTGCACCACCATGCTGACGACTGACTGGGTGTAAAGTAAAAGACGGCATTGCCAGGGCTGGTGAGTGCCTCACAAATGAAGACTGCAGCCTTCTCCAGACTGAATCAAAGCAATGTACTGAGAAGGAGGGAGGGGCACAGAGACTGAAGGTATTGGAAACTAGGGAGAGCAAAGAGAACTAAAAATGGAAGGTGATTCTTTTTCTTTCTTTCTTTCTTTTTTGTTTTTGGAGACAGTCTCGCCCTGTCACCCAGGCCGGAGTACAGTGGCGCGATCTCAGCTTACTGCAATCTCTACTTTCTAGGTTCAAGCGATTCTCATGCCTCAGCCTCTGGAGTAGCTGGGATTATAGGCACGCACCACCATGCTGGCTAATTTTTGTATTTTGGGTAGAGACGAGGTTTCACCATGTTGGCCAGGCTGGACTGGAACTCCTGACCTCGTGATCCACCCGCCTCAGCCTCCCAAAGTGCTGGGATTACAGGCATGAGCCACCACACCCAGACTCTTTTTCTTAATAAAAAGCTGTCTGCCACAAGTATCAAAAATAAGCTGGCCTTATTTGTGGCTGACCACAAAGGCTCAGAGTTGGTGGGGCCCAAGAGGTCACCTCTCCTAGCCTAGACCCAGAGAGGCAACTGCAATCCTAAATGTAGACCACACTAGACTTGTAGGTTAATCAGGACTGCCATAACACAGTATCCCAGACTGAGCAGCTTAAACAAGAGAAATTTTTTTTCATAATTCTAGAGACTGAAAGTCAAAAATTAAGGTGTCAGCAGGGTTCATTTTTTCTGAGGCCTTTCCTTGGCTTGTAGACGGCCACCTCTGTCTTCATATGGTCTTCCTTCAGCGTGTGTCTGTGTCTTAATCTCCTTTTCTTCTTGGTACACCAGTCATACTGGATTAGGGCGCACACTAGTGACTTCATTTTACTTTGATTACCTCTTTAAAGACCCTGTCTCCAAACACAGCCAATTATGAGGCATTAGGTTTAAGACTTCCACATATGAATTTTGAGGGACCCAATTTAGCCTATAGTGTAGCTCTGAAGCCCAGCCTCCCATGGGAAGAGATCATAGAGAGAAGAGAGCTCTGAAACCCTGCTATGGCCAGTGCAGAGGTATCCACTGGATGCACGGAACTCTTGCCTGTAAGGGTGGCAGCTGCTGGGACCCAGGTCCCCTGCAGTCACATTCAGGGTCCCCATTGATCCAAGACATACCTGTCTCTAGCCAGTGCCAGGAAGGCCGGCTCTGATCTTGGCCACTGTGAGTTTAGTGCCCAGCCCTATATCCTTTGTAAACTCCTCATTTCAGCACCACTGGTGGACAGTGCTCTGACAGGACAGGGCAATTTGAGGCAGAGGCTCTGGTGGGCTGCCCTACACCCAGCATTATGGCGGGCGTCCAACCACTGCCTCCTGCTCTGCCTCATGGGAGCCTGGGCAGCCCGCACTGGCGGAAGCACCTGATCCTTACAGATGAGATGGTAAGTGGGACGGCAGGGGTAAGTGGTGATGGAAACAATCCCTCTGCCCCTCCTTGGGAGAGATGGAGAATCTAAATATAAAGGCTTCTGCTCCTGAAAGATTGAGTTGAAAGATAATGCAATTTTGCATTATCCTAAGTTTGATGGCAGAATTCTTCTTCCCATGGGAAATCTTTCAGGAGCAACTCGTTCTTACTGGATAGTGAGCTCAATACTGAATTTCAGTTTTTCTGCAAGTGGAATAGCAGCTGTCAAACTGGGCATTTGGCAGGGAGGGCCACTCAGGCTATAAGGCCTGCAGGTCTGGAGGCCTCTGGCCTGCCTGCACACCTTCAGGGTGCTCTCTGGAGAGGCTGGACTCCTGGGGCACACCCTAACCACCAGCCCAGCCGCCGCTGTTTCTAGTCACCTTCTGGACATCACACACACCTCTCTTTTCTTTCCATGAGAATAAGGATAATTTCCCAACAGAGAAGGCAGGAAGGAAGCTAGGCAATGCATAGAAAGCCAATGTCACCCAACACGCATGTGTTCAGCCTGCATTATTTCTGCTATTTGATCCAAAAACACCTATTCACAACAGATTATTTCCATCGATGAAGGGATAAATATTTCCCTCCACACAGGAGTTCAACAGAACCAACTGAAGGGCTCAGGGGTGGGGCTGGGGAAACAGATGTGTACGGGGCCCAGAAGGACCGTCTTCTGACTGGCTGGTTCTGCATGGCTGCCTTCTGGTAATAAAAAGCTGTCAAAGCATTCTGGACAATGACATTCTACATAAAAGCCTACTTGGAGGACTTTCTGAATGATTACTTCTTGGTAATAAATAGTAAGAAGAGCACTATATAAAATGCCCCTGCCTCAGATAGTACCTGTTGTAGTTCAAGATGCAGAGTGGCTCCAGGCTGGGGAGGCCGCTTAGTTCAGACTTCCTACGAGGGTGAGGATCCATATAGCATCCTGGAGGGGTGAGGTCCTCTGGCAGCCTGCCCCCTCAGGTGCCAGAGAGCTCACTCCTGACCGGACATCCTGTCCTGCACTGAACAGCTCTCACAGTTAAAACATGTCTTTCTTTGTCCTCTCAAACATTCATTTATGGTCCTGGTTTCTTCCCTGTGGCATTATACAGAATGAGTCCCTTTTCTCTTCCTCTTTCCTTCCAACAGATGCTGTCGAAACCTCTCCTCCCTCTCCTGGGTCTCTCTGAGCTAAGCCTCTCGCTTCTGTGAAGTCTCACCCACAGGAGACTTTCTTGCCTGCCATCCTGGTTGTCCTCACATGAACCTTCTCTAGAAGTTAAGGATTTGTATTGGGCGGGGAGGGGGGGGGTGCATATCACTTCCGCCTACATTCCAGGAGCCAGGACTTGATTACAGGCCTAGGCAGTTGTGTGTGTTGGGTGGGAGGGGGCTGAGGCTGGCGATGCGGTTCCCAACTGGGCATTTGCTTCCAGAACAACTCCATACCATGCGAGGGGACCACAGGTGTTTGAGGTATGCCTCCAGCTATCTCTGCTGCACAGCCTGAGACAGGCTGCCATTCGGGAGGTGTTAAATAACATTTTCTCATACTGTGCTTACGCTTATATTCTTAACCCCAGCTAAAATGTTAACTTTAAAACAACTAAGGATTTTTCACTTCAAGATCCAGAAAAATAATATGAGATACCTGTTGCTGTGTAACAAATTATCCCCAATCATGCTGACTTAATAATACATGCAGTTTCAGTGGGTCAAGGTTTGGGAGCAGCCCCGCCGGGCAGTCTGATCTGAGGTTTCTCGTGAGGCTGCTGTCAGTGTGTCAGCTGGGTTGCAGGCCTCTGAAGGCTTGACAGGTGCTGGCGGGGCCCATTCCAAGGCAGTTCATCCACTTGGCTGGTGGGAGGCCTCAGCCACCAGCACCAACTTGCTGGCCATCGAGCCGTGTGGGCATCTCCACAGGCTGCCTGAGTGTCCTCGAGATACAGGGACTGACTTCCTTCGGAGTGAATGGTCCAAGAACATGCAAGGCAAATGCAGCTGTGTCTTTCATGGCCTGGCTTCAGACAGCACATATCTTCCCATCTGCTAACTGTTCTGCAGTCAGAAGTGAGCACTCTGTCTGTCCCACACTCAAGGGAAGGGGAATTAGGCTCCACACGTTGAAGAGAGGAGTGCCACAGCATTTGTGGACACACTTTGAAATGCCTAAAATATTTCAATTTCAAACCTCCTCTATAGAAATATTTTCCTGTCTTTTCCCCCAGAATCTAATATAATAATTGCTGTCTTTGAATTTTTTTCTTCCCCAGTTTTCCATTTAACAGTGATGCAAATCTAGTGCCCACCTCACTGGCTGCATTTTTCTTAAAATGTCAGGGGTACCTCTATTTGCTCCCTGTTTTTTCTTCTTCTCAATGACTCTCTGCCTATGAAATAGACGAGCACCCCCTCTGAAGTGTGCACAAAGAAGCCTGGGTTCTCCTCAGGTGGGCAGCCTCACCTGAGTCCGAAATCGTGATGGTCTCAGGGACAGGCTTATCCAAACCTGGATGGAGTATGGAGGAGGACTCTCTTCAGGGCCGTTTGCATTGTCAGTCCTATAAGATGGATTTTTCTTTGAGAAGCGTGGCAACTCAGGATGGATGGAGTCACAAGAACCACAGATCCTGTGGCTGGTGGTTTTAAGCACTCATCAAAGCCTAGCCTTGAATGAGGTGGAGAACATTTTACTCATCACATTCTCCTCAGTGGGATGACTCCATTTGTTCTGAAGACATTCTCTGTTAAGCTGCTTGGAGTCGCGTATGAGGGAGAGCCCAAGGCAGGCCTGATGTGCGTAAGACAAACAAGGGAAATTTGTCCTGCTGGGCAGGTGGAGCTGTAGGACTAGGAAGCTAGGGAGGGCCACGTCCCTCAGGATGCGTCCCCTCCTTGCGACCCTAGTCCCAATTATTTAATGGGTTTGACCAAGACACAGAATGCAGATATGTATGGAGTTCTTCTGCAGACTGCTGAAGGGGCCAAGTTCTGGGGAAAGGGAGCAAAACTCCCAAGAATGCACAAGTTCCAAGTGCAAAGGAGACAGTAGAAACAGAAGACCCAGGAACCAGGGGGAAAGCTTTGGATTTCTCAAGCACAGAATCTGTTGGCAGCCAAGTTGATTTTACCTTGCTCTTCAGGGGAAAGGAGACTCCTGGGGTATCAATCATATATATGGGCTGTCAGAGCGCTGTACACCCAAATAACGTCACACACCCTTCTCCCTGAATACCAAAGCTCTGCACTAACACTCAAGCCACGGTAAGGAAAATGGGCCAGTGTCCACATTTAGACAGGGCAAGCACATGACCATGTCATCATTACAGTGGCTCCCCCTTATCAGCTGGATCAAAACGTGGGGCTCCTATTTCCAGGAACAACAAAAGCAGCCTGCAGGTGTGGGTGCTTCATCCTTGTCTGAATCTCTGGACGGCGAGGTGTGCTTCAGAAAGACCTGCTTCAGCAATTTTCCCTTCTCTCCTACAAGTCTATTCCTATCCATACGTAAACCTCCTCTTGTATCAAATGAATAGGAAAACTTTCTCTTGCCCCCAGCTACTGCCATTTCTTCTGCTCCTATTCATGTATGAGTAAAATTTCAGGGAAGTTGGTTATAGCTGATGTAGCTACAGGCTGGCCAGCTTTGACCTAATCTACCTGTGCCTCCACCCCCACTTTTCCACAGAAAGGGCCCTTGTCAAGCCACCTATGGCTTTTGTGTTCCCAAGCCAATGGCTGCTCTTGTTCTCATCTGGTTGGATCTCTCAGCAGATCACACTCTCAGCAGATCCCACTCTCAGCAGCAGATCCCACTCTCAGCAGATGCCACCCTCAGCAGATGCCACTCTCAGCCAATCCCACTCTCAGCGGGTCCCACTCTCAGCAGGTCCCACTCACAGCGGGTCCCACTCTCAGCAGATCCCACTCTCAGTGGGTCCCAATCTCAGCGGATCCCACTCTCAGCGGATCCCACTCAGCGGATCCCACTCTCAGCAGGTCCCTCTTGACACAGCTGATTCTTCCCTCTTCTTTCCAACACTTTTTCTTGCCTCGCTCTTGCTGTCCCTCTTCCTTCACAGACCCTTTTGACAACTCTAGATCCCTAGTACAGGAGTGTCCTAGGATCAATCCTCCCACCCTGTTCTCCCTTGTCTAGAACCCTGAATTCCCATTCTATCCAAATGCTGATTACCTACAATTGTATAACTTGATATTTCCACTTAGATGTCTAATGGGAATCTCAGATTTAAGATGTCCAAACTGAACTCCTTTCTGTGAATCTCACCCTCCACGCCCATTTCTGTGTTACCACGACTCACCTAGAAGCTCCAACCAAAAATCTAGGTGTCATCTCTACCTCCATCCTTTCCTTCTCATACCAAACATATCAAACCCACCTGCATGTTGGATTTGATGCTAACTCTACTTTATTATTTTTGAGATGGAGTCTCATTCTGTTGCCCAGGCTGGAGTGCAGTGGTGTGATCTTAGCTCACTGCAACCTCTGCCTCCCAGGTTCAAATGATTCTCTTGCCTCAGCCTTCCTAGTAGCTGGGATTAGAGGCATGCACCATCACACCTGGCTAATTTTTTTTTTTTGTATTTTTAGTAGAGGCAGGGTTTTACCATGTTGACCAGGCTGGTCTGGAACTCCTGACCTCAGATGATCCACCCGCCGCAGCCTCCCAAAGTGCTGGGATTACAGGCATGAGCCACCGCACCCGGCCTGACGCTACCTTTAAATTGTGGTTTGAATCCATCTACTTCTCTCCACCTCTAGCATTACCTTAGACTAGGCTACCATGATCATTTTTATAATTAGATCACTTCCAACAAACCTTTCACTAATCACCCAATCTCACGTAGTCCTTCCACCATGATCAAGACCTTCTGTTTTAGACTCGTCATTGAACTTATTACTATTTTTACTTGGGGTTTTTTGGTATGTTTTATATTTATTTATTGTCCCCCTCCCCATACCCAAATAAGACAGGTGTGGCACAAGGTTAGCCTGTTACTTGTTTGTTCATCAGCTGTCCCTAGGCCCTCATAGGATGCAGGCACTAAAGCGTCACCTGAATGAGGTGAAGGAATGAATGAAAATACCACATAGTTGAGGCAGGTGCTCACGATTAAAAATTATAAACGCCTCCCCCTCCCTTTTTCCAGTTTGTCTAAGGAATTAAAGGATGAGGTGTCCCTAGGACATAGGAACCCCCAAAGTCAACTTCAGTGCTCTCGTGTCTGAGTTGTCTTGGAGACCACAGATTCACCACTGCACCAGTGCTTTTTATTAAAAAAAATTTTTTTTTCTGAGATGGAGTGTCACTGGGTTGCCCAGGCTGGAGTGCAGTGGTGTGATCTCGACTCACTGCAACCTCTGCCTCCCGAGTTCAAGCAATTCTCCTGCTTCAGCCTCCTGAGTAGCTGGGATTACAGGCGCCTGCCACCATACCCAGCTAATTTTTTTGTATTTTTAGTAGAGATGGGCTTTCACCATGTTGGCCAGGCTGGTCTCGAACTCCTAACCTCAAGTGATTCGCTGCACCAATGCTTTTTAAAAATGGGGATGTTGGCTGGGTGGAGTGGCTCATGCCTGTAATCCCACACTCTGGGAGGCTGAGGCAGGAGGATCGCTTGAGCCCAGGAGTTCAAGACTAGCCTAGGCGACATAGTAAGACCCCATCTCTACAAAAAAAAAGATTAGCCAGGTGTGGTGCACATCTGTTGTCTCAGCTACTTGGAAGGCTGAGGTGGGAGGACTGTTTGAGCTCAGGAGCTCAAGGCTGCAGTGAGCTGAGATTGCTCCACTGCACTCCAGCCTGGGGGCAGAGCGAGACCCTGTCAATAAAATAAAATAAATAAAATATAAAAATGAGGATGTTACTCGAAGGTAGTGTTTAAAAGCATGGGCCTTGGAGTCACTTTCCAGGTGCATACCTGCTGTGGCATCTTAACCTCAATGTGCCTCAGTTTCCTCACCTGCAAAGTGGACATAAAGTACTTACCATCAAAGGACTGTGCAGAGGATTCTAAATTACATATGAAATGCAGAGCAGTGGCTGGCTCAGTAATTGCTCCCCCGTCTTTCTTCTTAGGAAAACCAGGGCTGGTAATTCCTTGCAGGCTTTTACCATCCCTGCTGCCACTCTGGACTTCCGACATCCCCAAATCTCGGCCAACGTCTCAGCTGGTTACGACAGAAGGGTCAACACCTCCATGCTGAAAGTGGCAACTGCAGGGCCACACCCTAGTGAATTCTCCCAGTGTCCTAAAAATGGCACCCTTCTAACTTACCAGGCGTCAGAGAGAATTAAACCAAGTCCTCAAATACATAGAGAATATCAGCATCTGCTTGAACAAAACCAAACCAAATACTTTTGATCTTGCAGTGAAATCTGCTGTCTCAAAATGGTTCATCTGATCATCTGCTAGGGAGAAATGGTGGTTTGAGGGTAGTAATAGCCAACACAATTTTTGCCAGTTAAAACAATTCACAGACGCCTCGGCTTTGGAAGCAAGGCTAGATGGACGGAGCTCTTGTGTTACAGCATATTCACCATGGAATTCGGTATTGACGTTCTCTAAGAGAATGCAATTAGTAAATCAACTCGGTTGGGAAAAAAACTGACCCAGGACTTTCTCAATAAAGGTAGGCTCAATCAATCTGTGTAGTACTAACAGCTAGAAAAACAATATTCATGAAGATGGAAAATACAATAAAAGTAGCAAGGCCCTAGGGTATATAAAATCAAATTACAGTATATCATGAAGTTGTAGTGATTCTGATGGCTAAATGCCCCCAGCTACACGTACTCCCATGGAGATTACCTTGCTCAAAGGAACAAATTGGAACTATTTTAAACAGTAAAGAGGCATTATGTAACCAAGACAATTCCGAGATTTCAAATATGTTTTCCTTCTGCCTGGTTTTTCCACATTCCACATTCATGGGTCATACTGGCTGATGCACTGGTAACCCAGCTTTCAACAGAAATATGCAGGTTCGATTGATTAGATGCTAAAGAATGATAACTTCTAAGGAAATTGTATATATTTAGTATGTCGTACTAAATAGATGAAAAGAGTTAAAACCCTACATTACCGTCTGTCTTCCAAAATTCTCACTGGGGAAAAAAAAAACCCTCAAAAACTCAAACTCCACAATTAACCCAATTCAGAATTTTAAATGAGGCATGTATGAAGCAAAATCCTATTCATTGCATTAACTCAGTGCTGGAGGATGTTCTCTAAATCTGAGTAGAAATAACATTTACACTTAGAACAGAGGCATGTTTGAAACCTTTTATTAAACAGGCAATGCATTGTGCAGTGGTTAAAGACACAGATGCCTAGTGGAAAAGTTTAAAAATTATTTTTGGAAACAGTCTATGAATTGATGAACCCTGCCATGTTCCTTCATCTCCTTCTCAGAGTGGCTGTCTTTAGGAAAACAGATTGTTTTATAGCTGCTCTTGGAAATGGCATCCCTGTTTTGCCATGAATGTCATGCCTCGTAGTAAACATGAAAGAAGACAGGATCCACAGGCAAGAGAGCGACCAGAGACATGGGCTGATCTCAGCTGGAAGCACAGATGTCCCTTCTCCTAGAAGGGCTTCTCTTCTGGCCTTTGCTGGGTGTCCTATTTATGTGTCCAATTTCATTTCTATTTTCTTCCTTGTCTGAGGCTTCTTTATCAAGGGAATTCGAAAAGACACATTTGTACCTTTGGGCACAGGAACTGGTTCCTGGACTTTTTCATGTTGTTCTTGTTTCTGGGCCCTCTGGCCCAGGAGTATGGCTGTGTGTTTATCCTCTTTGTTTTGCCTGGTTCCTTCCTCTTCCCCAAGTTCGTCATAACTTGATGATAAAATCAATCTTTAAGTTTCACAGTTTGTTTGCCACAATATACTGGCAGTTTTTAACTAAGTGGCTTGTCAGGGTAGTGGACATGCTTTATTAGCACACTGCCCACCTATTTTATAATCTGGGGCATGTCACTCCAAGCTTGAGATTTCTTTCTGGCAAGTTCCATCCAGGATGGCTGATCTGTACTGGCATAACTGGCTCTCTTCAGCTGATGCAGTTCCTTCTCCATCATCACTGCAGACTGAGCTGCTTGGAAGGGAGACAAAACCAACAGAAACATGAGCAGTGACTTTGAATTTTCCCTTAAGCCTCTTGTGTTTCTCGAACTAGACATCGAGGTCTTAACTGTGTTCTCGAACATAAAATTCAATAATATGTCAACATGTAAGGAAGATTTTGGCCTAGAATATGTCATTTATGTGATAAAAAGACTTATGAGCAAGCTCAAACAATTCTGGCAATGCAATGAGGTGAGAGAGACTTTGGAAATAAAATGGCAGGAGCTCTACAGATGGGCTGCAGCAATGTCCCTCTACTTAAAACTACTGAACTGAACTGTGCACTTAAAAATGGCTAAGATGGTAAATTCTGTTATGTGCCCTTACCATAATTAAAAATATATTAAAAAAAATATATATATATATACATATATATATATATATTTTTTTGAGACAGAAGTCTCACTGTGGTGCCCAGGCTGGAGTGCAGTGGTACAATCTCAGCTCCCTGCAATCTCTGCCTCCCGGGTTCAAGCGATTCTCCTGCCTCAGCCTCCCGAATAGCTGGGATTACAGACATGCGCCACCATGCCTGTCTAATTTTTGTATTTTTAGTAGAGACGGGGTTTTGCCATGTTGGCCAGGCTGGTCTCGAACTCCTGACCTCAGGTGATCTGCCCGACTCGGCCTCCCAAAGTGCTGGGATTACACGTGTAAGCCATGGCGTCCGGCCTAAAAATTTTTAAATACTGATACATGCAACAACAAAGGCATATCTTGAAGATGCTATGCTCAGTGAAAGACGCCAGATATAAAAGGGTACATACGTTAGGATTCTATTCATTAGAAATGTCCCAAAAAGGCAAATCTATAGAGACAGAGTAGATTAGTGGTTGCCTAGAGCTAGGAGTGGGAGTGGGAAGTGACTGTAAATGGGCATGAGGTTTCTCTTTAGTGTGAAGGAAATATTGTAAAATTAGATTTTCATCACAGTTGTGCAACTCTGTAAATACATACATGCTCACTGTCAATATACGGTTGTCCCCTGGTGTATGCAGGGGGCTGGTTCTAGGACCTCTCCCACCTGCATATACCAAAATCTATGAATACTCAAGTACTGCAGTCAGCCTGTGGAACCCGCACATAAAAAAAGACGGCCCTCTGTTTTCTCAGATTTCACATCCTGAGGATAGGATACAGGTAATTTTCCATCTGGGTTTGGTTGGAAAAAAGTCAGCATTTAAGTAGACCTGTGCAGTTCAAACCCGTGTTGTTCAAGGGTCAATCTTATACTTAATGAACTGTACACTAAAATGGATGAGTTTCATGACATGTAAATTGTATCTCCGTAAGAGCTGTGTAGAAAACTCAATGTTGCAAGTAATTTGCAAAAACCAAACCAAACCAAAACTCAAACTGCAGGAACGACCCAGGAAAATGATTTCAAAGTATGTGGTAATGTTTGCAGATTTCATACCCAAGTTCTGATGGGACAATGAGATTCCTCTTTGCAGCCCCTCCTTGAAGTTGAGCTTTGCCCCCTGCTTCCGGTCCACAGCGGGCTTCACAGGGGTTATCAGGAAAGACTTGCTGCGAACAAAGTCAGCTTGCTTCACAGGTTCCTGTTGGGACATAAGACACATGCTGCCAAGTTAACAATGATTCAGACAGGGGCAAACACATCCAAAGTGAAGGACCTGCAAAGGTGCTCGTCCAAGATGCCTGCGCTGCTGGCACTTTCTCGGGAGGGCGCCCTGGTGTCAGCTCACTGAGTGGTCAGATGCTGGCGCTCGGACCAGTATGCGGCTTTATCCTGGCACACACGTGCATCATGGCTTCCTTCCTGTCCCCACACCTGGCCTCAGTGCCAGATGGCAGGGATTCCATTTGAAAGTCAAGATTTGTTTAGAAAATCATTTTGTGATTTTTATGACAGTTGGTATAGTTATAGATGTCCCAAACTGGTTACTATTTGTTTTCTAAATTCCCCATGCCTACATGAGGGTCTTCAAGTCTGGTATAGTTGAGGTTCTGGTTAAAATGAGGGGAAGCAGGTCCTAATGCAGGCTCAGGCTCTCTTCCCCACATGGCTGAAACACACAGATTCATCACAGTGCTATTGGGGGATACAAAAATTGCGAGTCTCGGCCTGATTCCAGGCATAGTTGTTTGGGTTGGTGAAAGCTGCCTTCAGTTCAGAGTACAAAATGGAACCACAGGTTCCAGCCCCGCAGCCCCAGGTGAGGAATGAGGAGCTCCAGCATGTGGCCAGTGGAGCAGCAAAGAGCAGGGCTCGCTCCTCACAGCATGATAAGCTGGGATGGAGCTGTTGACATCATTGCTGTGTGTCTAACTCGAAGTTATTTTAACCTCCTTCCATTTTTCTAGATGCTGAGCTGCTGCGTTGCCAAGGAGGCAGGGAGTAGACAGCTGTCTGCACTGCCCTAAGTGATTCACGTGCTTCTCTGCATCCCCAACAGCTCAGCATATGCAAAGGCAGGCAGAATGCTCCACCATGGAGGTTATGATTTGGCAAGTCATTTATTTTGCTTCATTGGCTCTCGACCACACATCCACAACCATCACAGGTGACGGTCCCTGTGACGCCCATGCAGGACACGTGGTCCTTACAGGGTCCTCCCCCAAGTCCCAGCTGGCTGCTCCCTCCTGCACCCACAGAACGGAAGTATTTGCTCTAAGCACCTGGCCTCTCTCAGGCACCTTGGCTTGCTTTCCTGGTTCAGACTTCAGGGTCCGTGCCCCAGGCTTGTCTTCCTGGTTGGGTGGCTGGTCCAAGGTCCCCCTCCGCTTCTGCCGAGTGACGGTGATCCAGGGTGGCGCAGGCTGCCCATCAGCTCCAGGCCCTGTTGCTGCAGGCGGCAGACTCTTTTCTGTTGGGTAAAGGCACAAGATTATAGAAACAGTACTATTCCCCTTCGGTTTCACCTTTGTGTCTCCCGCACAGAGAACACTACTGCTTTGGTTCAGGGTTGCAGGGTGTCTGGGAGAGGATTACTTTCTTTAGGGGCTTTGTTTTCTTATTAAAGATGCATCAGAGAGATTATGCTCCTCTAGTCTGAGCCCCCCAAAATTAAATGCAACTTCTTCTATAGGGTCGGGGTGTACTTTAAAGCCAACTTCCTCCTAGGAATCCTTTCTGGAAGGAGATAAAAATAAGTACACAAATAGATAAAATTTCTTTAATATAATCCTGTCATTTTGGACCAGTATGTACTGGTCCAAATGCTGATTCCTGCTGAAATGCTGTAGACACACTATTAATCTCTTGTCTTCTAAAAACTGTGAGCATAACCTTCCCTTTCTGGAGACAGTGACACCAAAAACTGGTCACAGTTGCTTTCCTTAATGTTCTAGACAGAAAAGAAATAGTGCCTTTGAAACCATATAGAGTTGGCCGGGTGCGGTGGCGCATGCCTGTAATCCCAACACTCTGGAAGGCCAAGAGGGGGTGGATCACCTGAGGTCAGGAGTTCGAGACCAACTTGGTCAACATGGCAAAACCCCGTCTCTACTAAAAATACAAAAATTAGCCAGGCATGGTGGCACATGCCTGTAGTCCCAGCTACTTGGGAGACTGTGGCAGGACAATCGCTTGAACTTGGGAGGTGGAGGTTGCAGTGAGCTGAGATCACGCCATTGCACTCCAGCCTGGACAAGAGTGACACTCTGTCTCAAAAAAAAAAAAAAAAAAAAAAAAAGACACCATATGTTTTGTGGAATCTCCTTCCATATTTACTGTGCTTGCCTTTGGGTGGTGAAATTGTGGGTCATTCCCCTCCTCTTACATTTCAACTCTTCTGTATTTTCATATTTTCTATGATAAGAATTTATTACCTTCATCAATAGAAAAAAGAAATCTGTGGATTAAATAAGTGGCTTTTCTTTTTTTTTTTTTTTTTGAGACAGGGTCTCACTCTGACACCCAGGCTGAAGTACAGTGGTGCGATCAAGGCTCACTGCAACCTCCGCCTACCAGGCTCAAGTGATCCTCCCACCTTGGCCTCCTGAGCAGCTGGGATTACAGTCATGCACCATCACGCCCAGTGAATTTTTTGTAGAGATGGGGTCTTGCCATGTTGCCCAGGCTGGTCTCGAACTCCTGAGCTCAAACAATCTGCCTGCCTCAGCTTCCCAAAGTGCTGGAATTACAGGCGTGAGCCACCTCCCCGGCCAATAAGTGGCTTCTTACAGGTACATCAAAAGCATAGAACCCAAGGTTCCCCATGAGCCTGCTTCTGGATGTTTGCCTGCCACGGGATAAAACAAAGGCTGAAACTGATCTCCAACCACCTGGCACCTCTCCTCAGTTCCCTTCTACACAGTGTGCTTGAGTCAGCCGGGTGACAACAGCACTGTTTCACAGCAACACATGCAGATGTCCAGGAGGAGTGAATGTCATTGTTCTCTGTGGCCTGATGTCTTCCACCCCTTGCTCTGGTGTGCAGAGGATATTACTCACTTTCCCTTGTTTCTGCTTCCAGTTCAGGCTGGAATTCTTTTCCCTTAGTGCCCTGGTCAACAAGGAGGTGCAAGCGGGGTGGCCACTGCTTTGCAAGCTACAGTCTCTTGCTGGGGGTGAGAAGAGCCTTCAGCCTCACACAACCAGGACCTCCCCTGGCCCTGGCAGCCAGGGACGGCTCTCACTCCTTTTTCTGGCTGCTCCCTGGGGCCTCCACCTGACTGGCCCCCTGGGAATCCTGCTGCACCTCTTGGACTCATCCTACCCCTTTCCTGACTCTTCAGTCTCTCCCACTGATGTCTTCCCTGCAGCTTAGCAGAATGCTTGGGTCTTCCATAGCTTGAAAGAAGTCTCCACGGAGCCTCACTGTCCCTTGAAGGTCCAGTTCTCCCTCCTCCTCTACCCTTAGCTCAAATGGCCTCTGCCTATGTCTCATCAGCCACTTGCTGAACCAGCCACGAGCTGACACCACTCCTTCCATCCTCCCAACGACCCAACCCCAAATCCCAAGGTCAAGCCTGGTCCTCAACCTGCTTCACCCCTGCAGCTCTGACGTGGCTGCACATCCTCTCTGGGGGAGCCTGTCCTCCTGGGGCATCCCTCCAGCCTCTGAGGCCCTTCTCCAGGTCCTTGTCTGACTTTTGTTCCTAACCTGGAACTCCTGCTTGCTCCTGACCCTCAGCCGTCATCGCTTCCTCCCAGCATTCTCTCTTCTACTCCTGATCCAACAGGCAGAATTGCTGAAATTACTAATACTTCCTAGCGTACAATCCAGCCCTACTTTCTATTGCTAGCCAGAGCCCAGCATTTCTATTCTCCTGTTTCACCTTTCTTTCTTCTTCCCATTCATTCAGTGTTTGCTATTAGCAAGGACGACCTTATATTTGAGGTGGGAAAATAAACAACAAATTGTTCCTTCAAAAAGCTCAAAATCTAGTTGGAGAGACGAGACACAAACAAATAACTGTGGTAGAAACTGGAAAATGCTAAAATTTACAAAGGGCTATGCGGACACAGGGGCTAACACTGGTGAGTGGGAGTAGGGGTGCCTTCTGGGTTGGGATCTGGAGAACAATCTTCCAGGCTGGGGTTGGGGACAGGTGGAGGAGTTGTGTAAACCAGCCCCAAGGAAGGGTCTTTTCTGTCTTTTTTCTTTTTCGTCCATAATGGGGACACTGTGGGGGTTTTAAACCATGGGCTCACTCTGAAGGTTGTGTGGAGAATCAGTCTGGCTGTAGAGGGACGAGAAGCTGGGAAGCTAGGAGGGAGGCTGTGGCCACAGCTCAAGAGAGGTGACAAGGGCTTGGATATCTTGTTCTAGAATCCTCCCCGCTGGTTCACCAGGGTCCCTAGACACTACCTCCTCCATGAAGTCTGTTCTGGTCAGTCTCTCTCCTAAGTCCTCTGTAACCTCTCGAGACACTTGCCTCACTATGTTTGGTACTAGACATGTTTGCTAGCTGACCATCTACCCAACTGAAGTATGCCTTTGGTCATAAGCATTTCTTATCTACCGAACAAACACACGCCACAGACTACGTACCAGATACACTTCTAAATGCTGAGCTTGGCAAGAGGTAAATTTTCCTTTCCTTACATCAAGAGCATGCTGGCAGAATTCCATCCCAAACACAGAAGGGTCACCTGCTGCTGCCTGTCTGTGGGGTAGGAATGTTTCCAGCTGTACTGTGTGTGTGTTTTAAGCGTGTGTCTGTGTTCACATGCAGACCCACAGGAGTGGGTGGGTGCCCTGGCTGGGCCAGGCCATGCTGCTGTGGGATAAGGTAACCTGCAATAGCAGCATCGCCAATCACTGGGCCAGCTTATGACCACACCACCATTTCTCTCCTTTTTGGTTCCTGCCTCTTTCCCTGCAACTGCTGGTCTTTCCTTTTATTCTGTATTCTCTTCTTTCTCACCTCTTTCCTTGTCAGGAATGCAAGAGGGCCCTTGTAATCTCTAGGCCCTGTTACAGGGACTGTCCAGGGCCACCCTCATTGGCAGAGGAGTGCAGGAATGGCAAATGGGGGTCTAGACACCAGGAAAAAGGGAGAGAACCCATTCCAGCTCCCTAATGTAGTTCACAGATGCCTGAGATTCCACCTGGAGCCTCTCAGCAGATAAGCTGAGAAAGGTGTGATGGGCTGAGCATCACCTTCCACAGTGCTGAGCCTCAGAGAAGCTGTGCCTTTGTCCCCAGTGAGCACAGGCAGAGCAGCTGTGTGATGAGCCACTCTGCTCTGTGGCAGGGGCCTAGGAGGCCTCTCTGAACTGTATGCTTACCTCCTGTGCTTGGCACCCACACTGGCAGTGTAGGAGCTCTGTGATCTGTGCCATACTCCACCTGGGGAGGGCAGGAGAAGGGGCTAAAGCCCCTGGCAATGTGCAGGGTAAGGCAGGCTACAGAGGCCAAAGACCTTACAATGTGATCACTCAAGCATGAACATTCAGGGTCAAGGCTGCACCATAAAATAGCTTGAGATTAAACATGTTCAAAATGCCATTAATCCCGGGATAATGTAGATGTGGCCTCAGTTCAGATAAATCAGTTGAAAACACTCCTTTGTTTACCTCTTCCTGCCTCCATACACAGACAACCTTAATCTCCCGGGGATTTGGCTAAAGACTCTGACATCTCAATTTCTCCTCTCCAACTGGCAGAGTTTAAGCTGTCAAGTGTGCCTGGGTTTGCAACAAACAGCCCAGGAGCATTTCTCACAGACCAGGGACCAGCAATTCCAGGTCTGTAGCTGTGTGACCACCTTTGCGGATTGTGGAAGAGCCTGATTCCCTGTGCAGCTGCCCTGGGAGGAAGGGTAGCAAGTTTGGTTTGCTGCAAAGCAGATGCAGCATGACACCTCTGAAGGCACAGTGCAGAGGGTGCAGGAAGCCGGGATAGCCACAAAGCTAAGAAAACAACTTTTGATCAGAGAAAATATTATGTTGTCATTTAAGGATAGGATTCCTTCAAAGGAGCAGGTGGTAAGCTTGCTCTTCTCCAGATTCCTCCTTCTCCTTAACATGGCCCTGTAGTCCAGGATTGATTCTGAAAAGGACGTTGCTCCAGCACTAACTTCTGAGGGCTCCCGTTCTTGGGGTTGGGCTCAATGGGCTGTGCTAATGAAGAATGCTTCCTCCCTGGGGCCAGGGCAATGGAGCTGCTAATGATGTGGCCCTGGGGCCTGCAGAGCTAGTTTAGGGCCTCAGGCTAGTGCTCTTGGGCAACTTCCAGGACCTCCCTGAGACTCGATTTCAGTGTAAAATGAAGAAACAGAAGTCTCTACACCTTCCAGTATGACTGTAACGATTCCATGAGATAACCCACTGTCTACACCTCCTGCTGTGGTTATGAAGATTTCTTGACATAACCCACTATCTATACTTGCTAGTGTGGTGTGAAGATTCCATGACATAATCCACGACCTATGCCTCCCAGTGTGATTGTGAAGTGAAATATCCACTGTCTATATCTCTCAGTGTGGTTTTGAAGATAAGTGAAATATCCACTGTCCCTCTTGGTGTGATTGTGAAGATTGGGTGAAATATCCACTGTCTATACCTCTCAGTGTGGTTGGTGAAGGTCAGGTGAAATATCCACTGTCTACACTTCCCAGCGTGGTTGTGAAGATTCTGTGAGAGAATCCAGGGAAAGCCCTTAGTGGTGTTAGTTGCTGCCACAATTGCTGCTGTTGTTATGTGCTTGTTGCTAGTGTTGTTATTGTTCCTGCTGGAGGAGGGGTGGAAAATTTTGGTCAAACCTTACCCTGGAGCTTGATGGAGACCAGAGAGCCATTCTGCTATGACAACGAGCCCTTGTGGCTGTTGTGATAAGAAAACCACAGCAAGCACTGGGTTGCACCCCAGCCTCTTGCAGGGTCAGGCAGCCAGGCTGACTCTCGGCTCCCTGAGAATATCGTTCACGGGTTCCAGCAGACCATCTCAATGCTGTGTGTGCCAGTCTGCCTGCAAGCCCTGTAAGGGCAGGCGCCTCATCCTGGTCACGTCTGCCACAGTGTGTGAGAGCCAGCGGGTCTGATCGGGGCTGCCCTGCTGGTGCTGCATCATGGAGGAGCCTGGCCCAAGCCACACCAGTGTGCACCGCAGTCCCGCTATCCACAGCAGCGCTCTCTCCTCCATGCACACGCTGTGTGTTACGGCGAGCCTGGCCATCCCGGATGCAGGACACACTGCCCGAGATGAGAGCCGTTTTCATCTGCATTCCCAGGAATCACTCTTAAAATACCCCCTCACACAGAAATCTCCTGTAGGAGAGGATGACAAAGTTTTCAGACCCACATTTGGCATTATTACTGAGCTATTTGTATTCGGGAAGATCTAAAATGAACCCTTTCAAAAATCCTCAATGTTAAACCATTTCTAGAGGTGTTCAACTACGCCTACGTGGGACAGATTCGTCTCATCACTTCATTTTGACTTTCTGATAGGTGATGGTTAGTTCTTTTAGTGCCTATTAAAATTCAGCCTTAAGGTACTGTTTTTTTCTTTCAGAAGGACTTCTGCTATGACGAGTTGAGGGGGCCAGGGTGGGACCCCAATGGTGGGCCACACCCCGTATGACACTAGGGATGCAGCTATTAAGTCTGGAAGCTGAGGGCTGTCAAGCACAGTCTCCTGAGAGGCAACGAGTTGTCGTACAATGTAAATTCCCAGGTTGCTTGCCTTTTGGCTGAGGATATAAAGCACAGGCTCTGCCTTAAGGTAAGGCAACAAGATTTCCAGGCCTCTGAAAAATTTGGTACATGGTGTCCTTTCTGAAGCAGCAACTTTTTCAGCCTCCTGAGTAGCTGGAACTACCGGTGTGAGCCACATGCCTGGCTTTTTTTTTTTTTTTGAGATGGAGTCTCGCTCTGTTGCCCAGGCTGGAGTGCAGTGGCGCAATCTAGGCTCACTGCAAGCTCTGCCTCCTGGGTTCAAGGGATTCCCTTGCCTCAGCCTCCCGAGTAGCTGGGACCACAGGCATGCACCACCACGCTCGGCTAATTTTTTGTATTTTTTAGTAGAGACGGGGTTTCACCATGTTAGCCAGGATGGTCTCGATCTCCTGACCTCGTGATCCACCCGCCTCAGCCTCCCAAAGTGCTGGGATTACAGGCATGAGCCACTGCGCCCGGCCATGACTGGCTAATTTTTTTTAAAATTAATTTTTGTAGAGATGGGGTCTCGCTATGTCACCCAGGCTGGTCTCAAATGATCTTCTCACCTCTGCCTCCCAAAGTGCTGGGATTATGGGTGTGAGCCACTGCACCCGGCCTGATGCAGCAATTTTTAAGAAACTTTTTCTTTTCATAACATTTCTTTCTTGTTCATAGAAGTACACAAGCATATTGTACAGATTTAGAAAGTAGATAAAAGTATAAAGGAGAAAAAAGCTTCCCATAAATCAACAACCCAAGGGAGCTGTGTGAACACTTCATACTTTGGCATATGCTACTTCCAATTTTCTCCATTATGCTGTCATCCTAAAAATGCACATCAACAGCTCATTCCCAGGTCTTCACAACATTCTCTGTGGAAAAGAGGCCTGAGTTTGCTAAGACTTCGGTTCTAAAGTGGATGCATCATCGCCATTTCTCACAGCCAGCTGTGCTAGAACAGTCACTGTGCCTCGTTGCTTCAACAAATAGAACAGCGGTCCTCTGCTCTGCCTGCCATCCAGGTCCACTGCCACAGCCCTGGTTGACCTGGTGGAAATGGGACCTGTCTACAGACACTAAGAGGACTTCTGGGGCAGAGGTGGGCCCCAGGCCCTGGGGACACATGGGGCCACACCACTGCTGCAGGGTTTGTCAGGCTTCCTAGATAAACAACTTGAGGGGTTTTGCTTTTTAAAAGCCATTTACTGATCTGTTGTCAGTCTTGACTCACAGGCTGCTCCTGATCAATACATGCTGGTAAAGTCTACAGTCGCTTGTCATCAGATCTGTCCCAGAGCCAGGCTGTGTGATCTCACTGTGGAACTCAGGGTGGTAATGCTCAACCAAGTCTTCTTCTCAAAACCGTGCTGAGCATTTTGAGACTGAGCAAGAGCTTTTCAGGGCAGGCCCCCACTGCTAATGACAGGAGACAGTGCTGTGTCCCAGTTCCACCTCAAATTAAGCTTACCGCCATTCCTTCCTCTCCTCATTCAACAAATAGAGTCAATCATCGCTGTGAGCTGACTCCATATTTGAGAATTCGCCTACTCGCTAAAATACATTTGTAATCCCAAAATCAATATGCATGGTGTTGGCATGGTCATTTGCAAACATGTGCAGGGCAGCAAAACATTTGAGTTTCCCAATGTGCAAGTTCCCAGCTGAGGTCAAGCAGTGATGCGCCGCCTTATTGTTTTAGCTCTTACACTGTATACAGTATCTTTTTTGTAGTCTACTCAGTGCCACATTTTGGGGCACTAGGTTTTCTTGGTGATTCTGCTGGTTAGGCTGCCAAGTGGAGTGCTGATGTGCTGTCTAATGTTCCTAAGCCCAAGGAGGCTGTGATGTGCCCGATGGAGATAATGTGTGTTTCAGATAAGCTTCATTCAGTCCTGAGTTACAGTGCCATTGGCTGTGTGTTCGGTGTCAATGCATCAACAATATATACTAAATAAAGCATCTTTAAACAGAATTACACCTAAAACAAGGCTATGTGTTGATCTATTGATGCTGTGGTAGGAGACACACAGGAAGCTAACCCTGCATTTCCTCCAGGAGTGGTGGCTCAGTACTTGCTAAGTTAGCTTGCAGTGACTTCTCAGAGCATAACTTCCTTAGACAATGAGAACAGATTGGACCTGGTGAGTGCCCACCAGGTGCCAGGCCCTGGGGAAGGTGCTGAGTCTAGACAGGAAGGATTTTTTGAATCTTTCTCTCCAGTGCATGGAGACAGGCTCTCCTGCAAAAGCCATCAGGACCAGAGGATCTTCTGACAGCCACCATGGTCCACAATCAGGAATGAGTTCCGGAGCCTGCTGAAAGGGGACACGGCAGGGCCTCTGGGGTGCTGGTCTCATTCTGTTTCTTGGTCTGGTGTATTCAGTCTGGAAATGCACTGAGCTACACACATAGGATCTGTACACTTCTCTGTATGCATATTATTCTTCAATTAGAAGTAAAAGCACACAAATAACAAAAACCCCCCTAAGACAGGAGTCACGAGGTGCTTGAGAGTGACCAGGAAGAACAGCCTAGCTCCCTGTGCACATAGAGAAATGAGGCAAGTTTGCACCCAGAGCTGTTTCCACACTGCGATTAAGCAAGGTGCCCCGGATGCCCTCACCAGCAGACCCTTTCCACCGCTTCACTACCCCACAGCTTCAAGTGCACCCTCCGTAGGGTCTCATCCCCTTTGCCTTTTCTAACCACTGCCTCCCCTCATCCACACAATCTCCCTCCTCCTCCACCCTCCAGAGCCTCCCCTCCTCTTGCTCCACTTCCTCTCCTAAGTGGAATTGCACAACTCAGCGAGTGCAGAGGATCTGACTCCACACAGACTCACTTTGCAGCCTAGGGGCAAACAGAAGGACACTGTTTCTGGAAGCTTCTTTCCCAGCCACCAGCATGGGGCTGCCAGGGCCAAACTGCCCTCATCCCTTACCTGACTCCCAGGTCAGGAGGCACTGCCAAGGGCTCCTCAGCCGGCTCTCCTGCTTTCCCAGGCCAGGCTTTCTGTGGTTTGAATTTCCCAACTGATGCTCAGAAACCCGCCTCCCGCTGGGCCACATATCTCTTTTCACACAAGCTTCAACTCCACATGGCAGAAAGACAAAAGCCACTGCTGCTTTAACAGCCCTGGTAGCACGCTTCTATCATAAAAGGCAAGGGAGTGAGGGCCCAGAGGGGCCGTCTTCCCCGGTGAAAAGGCTGAGGGAGACAGTCTCCCAGTGGCAGCATTTATTTACGAGGGCCTCATATGGTAGTATATTCATCATGGGGTGGGGTGAGTGTCGGTCCTTGTCCCAGGGCAGGAGTTTGCTCAGGTCCTCATAGTAGAAACTGATGTGAGTTTTTCCCAAACGGGGCCCTGGGGTCTGCTTTGGTTGTTGTCAGAGCCCCAACTATACCTGCTTTGGGGATCTATTGCTCACAGGTAACATCTGTGAGAAGGCATTCATAAAGAAAAAACAATCGTTGAGTCACATCTGTGTTTGGGTGTGTGGAGTGAGGCCAGGAATCTGGCCAGCCATGTGTATTGGGGGTACCCCAAGGGGCAGATGCCTTACCAGGCTCTTTTCCTGACTTCTGGGACAGCTGCCCAGCACTTGGCATGTCAAGGTTGGCAGACATCCCAGGGTGGCCTGGTCCAACCTCCACATCTCATAGTGGAGATCCCAGGGAGCCAGGGCTGGGCTCAACGGCACAGAGTTGTCAGTGGAGGAGCTGGACTGAAAGCACACTTGCTAAACTGCCGCTGCCTGTGCAATTAAAGCTAGCCTCTCGGCAGGAGGCAATGACCAGTCTACCTCCACAGAGATAGCTGGTCTACGCTCCCAACCAGCTAACTGGGACCTCACAAGGATATGGGGAGGGAAAGGCACTGTTATTTAAAAATAACTTTGAGCTAGAGCACATGATTGAGAAAAAGGTGAAAAATTATTCTACTTACACTTTGAAATGTACACAAACACCTCACCTTAGATTCCTTGTCTCCCCACCTCAGATCTCCAGGAACTGCTGGAATTCTACAAGAACCGTCTAGGGTGGCCAACAGAAGAGTAAGTAATCCATTCCAGGGGCGGCCATTGTCCTTGGAGCTCAGATTTCCCTTTCTCTATTACATCTGGGCCCTCCTTCACTCACCACTAGCAGGTAGGGAAGTTTCTCCCGACCAAAGAAATGTTCACAGCTAAGGTTTATTCCATCTTTGTCTTCAGAGCAGTATCATATTCATAATGACCCTCACAGCCCTCCTTGCAACGTAAGGATATTTTCAATCCCCATTTTGGATATGGGACCACAGAGTCTTATGGAACAAAGTGACTTGTCCAGGGTCCTTGGCCAATATGTAACAAAGCTGGGATTTGAACACAGACCTCTTGATCTCTAATCTTCATTCACTACATCACATACCATCTCTTACTAAGAGGTATGACCTCATGACTGTCCTATAAAACCACTTCCTCCCCATTTTAACTTATTCATTGAGTGGCAAACAACAGTTACTCAGCCTTGGCACTGCTGACATTTTGGGCTGGATAGGTCTTTGTTGTGGGGAGCTGTCCTGTGCACTGTAGGATGCTCAGCGTCTCTACCTGCTAGATGCTGGTATACCTCCCTTCCCCACCCTACCACAGCGGTGTCAATCAAATATGTCTCCAGGCACTGCCAATGTCTGCTGGGGCCCACACCTGCCCCAGCTGAGAACTGCAGTGCAGCATGACACTGCGGATCGTGGGCTGCAGTGAGTCTATGCGGCCTCCACCTCTCCTCCACAGTTTACTAGCTACATGCCTTTGTGCAAGTTCTTTAACCTAAGTTTCTTTTCTTATTTACTAAATAGAATTGTTGTTGAAATTAACGCGTAAAGCATTTAACGTTAATACTTGGCACTTAGTAAGTGCTCACTATATGTTAGCTATTGTTGTTATTATTTACCCATTTACTGAGAGGGTAAATCTGCTGCAGACTCTGACTTCAAGAAGCTGATAGAGGGAGGCAGGCATACAGGCAGAAAGGTGAAGTATTATGGTGCCTTGACACCCAAGCCATTTTTGGGAAGAGCACAACCCTTACAGGGTCTCAGCAAGATGCTATTTGCTAGTGACAGCCCTGAAACAGTGCTGCCCAGTAAAACTTTGTATAATGATGGAAATGCCCTCTGTGCTGTCAACCAGTCATACGTGGCTCCTGAGCTCTTGAAATGTGGCTGCTGTGACTGAGGAACGGCATTTTAATTTCGCTTACATTTACATTTAAACAGCCACGTGCAGCTACTGGCTCTGTGTTAGAGAGCGCAGACCTGGAGCCTCACCACTCCAAGTGTCGTCCATGCACCAGCACTGCTGCCATCATTCCAGACGTACTGGGTGGGAAGCATCACCTTAAGCAGATTCATAAGCACTCCTAAGTTTGAGAAGCGCCGCTGTCCTAGAGCCCAGTATCTCAACATTGGCCACACATTAGAACCACCTGGGCAGCCTTTAACACTCTCATTGTCTGGGATTCATCCTGGGCAGGTCCACCAAATCTGTGGGGGTGGACTCCCAGGTGACCGCAAATTGCAGCCAGCAGTGCCAACCACTGATCTTGATGCTGCTCTGAACTTCTGCCCAAAGAAACCCTGAAGAGAGAGCTCACAGTATGTTGTCCCCTTTCTGGGGACAACAGTGCCCAGCTGACCAGATGACCCAGTTCTTGAGAACTGGGCTGACATCTGCCCCCTGCCCCCAGGCTCTGGTAGATGCTTCTTTTAACCAGCCAGTGCCCCTGGTCCCCAGGACATCTACGCCCAGGGCTGCCCATGCTATGGGTCCACACTGTTGCCACCTCAGACCTCACCTCCTGCCATACCCTTGGCCCTGCTCAGAGGGGCCTGGGACACTTCCTACTTGTCATAAAGATACTGTCTTCTCTTCTTCAAACCTATTTCTCTCCTGAGCCCTGGGGTGAGTGCACAGAGGGTCTCAGCGCCCCCCACATAAGGTTAATGGCTGCCGTGGAGAAAGTACTGAAGCCAGCCCTCTGAAATGGCACCAGTGCAGCTGCAGGGGATGGGCGGCGCTGCTCATCTGCTCCTGGGAGGTGGGCTGCACCTGTGCAGGAACGAGAGCACTGCACCTGCAGGTTCTAGAGAGAGAAAAGCACTGCCCAATCCTGGTCTCCCATGGTCCCCCATCCCAGGTAGAGACTGTAAGACTTCCAGCACCTTCTCAGTCCTTCTCAGGTCCCAGCAGTCACCATGGTCACTTTTGTTATAATCAGTTTTAATTCAGTAATTAAAATGTGTAGCCTCTGGGCGAAGTGAGGCTATGACTCCTGAATGCAAGGTGTCTGAGTTGGGGCGGGGACTCCTTTCCCGAGGGCTGAGAGCGGGGGAAGAAGGAGAGTAGGGAGATCAGCAGGACTCTTTGGAGCCTTACAAGGTTTTGTCCTGCCTGGGCCTGGCAGACACTTGAAACTGACACTGGGGGATTCCCAGCCACCACTGGGACTCTGGTTGTGACCACTTCTCATTGTCCCCTTGTCCTCTTGGCTGGTTCCTCATGTGGGGCTCTGGGAGCACAGGTGGGTCATGTGGTGGTCCTGTCTGCCCCACGCCCACAGGTGGTCTGAGTCCAGCAGCAGTCCTTCATGTCTCCCAACTGCAGGGCACACCTGTCCAGCTTCTAAGAAGTCCCATGGAAGCCACCCTTGCAGACTCTGCATGAGGAAGTTTCCTCTGCACTGGTGGCTCACAGGACTGCAGTGTGCTCTCCACAGAAAGTGTTTTGCAAATCAGCTTTATTCCTCCCCACCGTCCATATATTCTGAGGGTGGGGGTGGTGAGTGGTTGTTGACTCCACAGATCCTGCACACATGCTCTCTGGTATCTTACATCTCTGCATTGGTGCCTTAACCAAAACTGGGACAAGGAGAATCCCATTCTCACACAGCATTCTGTGCAGCTGAGATGAGAATATTTTAGTACATGTTTAGGAAAGTATGACTGTACTCTATGAAACTGTATCACATTTTGCAGTTAAAATGCCTTTGCTGCCCTATTTGCTGTTATTACAAATAACCTCATTATATACAGGAGGAAATTAAGACTCAGAGTTTACAAGACTCAACTTGCTCAGAATCCCACAGCCCCTAAGAGGTGCTCCTCAGAGTAAACCCCACAGATCCACACTCTTCAATCTTACCACCCAGCCCCTGCCTTGCTCCCTCCCTCATCCCAGCACCTGGTCACGCAGACACAGCCTGGTCCAAGGATCACCCACTGCAGGCTAGGAACCTCAGGGCATGGGTATGGGTGCTCAACAGAGGAAGAAAAACCCTGGAAGTTCTCAAGGGTTCAGGATCTAGTTCAGGGGTCGAGTGAAGTACGCTCAATATGGGTAGGGGTGTGTACAGAGTGCCAGGGAGCTGGTATCAGGGGCGGGGCTGCAGGAGATGTTGGAGGGAGTGAAATGGCAGACAAACTTAGAGAGGCAGAAATGTTTGTTTTGGCCAGAATCTAAAAAGCCTTAAATGCCTTCTCTAGGAGTTTGAATTTTATTCTAAATATAATGGGAAGGCAATGCGAATTTTTAAAGAGGAAACCTCCATGGTTCCACCCACGACCTGGGAAGAAAGGGTAAGAAGAGAGTTGGAGGGAGGAGGGACTGTAGGTGTCAGGTTAAAGATGAGGCTGGCATGGGGACGTAGGAGGATAAAGACGCTGCACATTAGGATGACCAGAACTTGCTGACCAAGGTGAACATCACGACTGGCATTTTTCACCCATCAGACTGGAGGAAAAAAAACACTGACGACACTTAGTGTTGATGAGGGGGTGGAGAAATAGTCTCTATTCTGCTGGAAGAAGTGTAAACCAGCACAACCTTTATGGAGGGTAAATTAAAGTTGTCTATTAAAAGTGCACATGATCTGAGAACCTGAAAATCCACTTTTAGGAATCTATCATAGAGAAACAACCGTGTAAATACATAGGGATTAAAATGGACAAGAGTGATTACTGCAGCACTGTCAACAAGAGGGAGAAAAGCTCAAACAAGCGGAATGCCCCTCAGGAGGGGAACAGTTAAATAAAACACAGAACACATACAGTGTAACCCTTAAAAAGAAAGACGCGAGGCAGTTCACTCTGATTTAAAAAAAAAAAAAAAGATGCCCATGCTTTACTGTGGAGTGAAAGTGCAAGCCAAGATGTACAGCATTTTTGTGATTAAAATAAAAGGATCCACGTGCCTAGATATGCATGCCCATCTTGCTGTGGTTATGACTGCAGTGTTCAAGGGAAACACGATGAATCTGGTGGTGCGGTTCCCCCTGGGGAGTGGGATTAAAGAGGTTCAGAAAGGGGTGGGCAGGAGGCCACTATCCCTTTTTTTTTGTATTTGAAAATTATTCTGGCCGGGCATGGTGGCTCATGCCTGCAATCCCAGCACTTTGGGAGGCTGAGGTGGGCGGATCACGAGGTCAGGAGATAGAGACCATCCTGGCCAACATGGTGAAACCCTGTCTCTCCTAAAAATACAAAAAAATTAGCTAGGCATGGTGGTGTGCCTGTAGTCCCAGCTACTCGGGAGGCTGAGGCAGGAGAATTGCTTGAATCTGGGAGGCGGAGGCTGCAGTGAGCCAAGATCATGCCACTGCACTCCAGCCTGGTGACAGAGCGAGACTCCGTCTCAAAAAAAAAAAAAGAAAATTATTCTTACATTTATATATAGTAAAATTCACCCTTTGGTTGTACAGTTCTGAATTTTAACACGTTTAGCTTCTTATAACAACCGTCACAAACAGGATGCAGAATATCAACACCCTGAAGAATTCCTTCTTCCTTCCCCTATGTAACCAGACTCTCCTCCTACTCCCAACCCCTGGCAACTACTGATCTATTTGTTCTCTGTCCATATAATTTTTGCCTCTTCCAAATGTCATAGAAATGGAATAATTCAGTTTGCAATTTTGAAAGACTGGCTTTATTCACTGAGCATGCACAATTAAGGTTACTGTGTATATTGAGGGTCCATTCCTTTTGATGGCTAAGTAGTTTTTAATCATATGGATGTACCACAGTTTGTTTACCCATTCACCAGCTGAGTTACATGTGGGTTGTTTCCAGTTTTGGGTGATTATGTCATTTATATTTTTACTTTTGAGACAGTGTTGCTCTGTCACCCAGGCTGGAGTGCAGTGGCACAATCTCTGCTCACTGCAACCTCCACCTCCTGGGTTCAAGCGATTCTCCTGCCTCAGCCTCCCAAGTTGCTGGGACTACAGGTGTGCACCACCGCACTCAGTTAATTTTTTATTTTTAGTATACATGGGGTTTCACCATGTTGGCCATGCTGGTCTCGAACTCCTGGACTCAAGTGATCCACCCACCTTGGCCTCCCAAAGTGCTGGGATTACAGGCGTGAGCCACCGCACCTGGCTGGTTTTTGGTGATTTTGAATAATGCTGTTGTAGACATGAACGTATGACTTTTGTGGGAATGTACATTTCCATTTATCTAGGATAAATACCTAAAGTGGAATTGCTGGGTCATAAGCATATTTTTAATTTTATAAGAAATTGCCAAACTGTTTTCCAAAGTGACTGTGCCATTTGCATTCCCATTGGCCATAGAGATAATACTCCAATGAGAATTGCATTTTCTCCACATCCTCACAAGCACAATGGTATTATTAATATTTTTTGTTTTGGTGATTTTAATAGTTACATAATGGTATCTCATTATGGTTTTGTGTTTCCCTAATGGCTAATGATGGTAAGCATATTTTCAGGTGCTTATTTGCCATCTGTACACTTTCTCTGGTGAAATGTCTGTTCATGTCTTTTGCCCGTTTTCTAATTGGTTTGCTGTTTTTTTTTTTTTTTTTTTTTTACTATTGACTTTAAAGAATACTTTATATATTCTAAATACTGGTCCTTTATAGGATATGTAGTTTGCCTATCTTTTCTTGCAGTTTGTAGTTTGTCTTTCCAGGCTCTTAAATAGGTCTTTTGCAAAGCAAAAGGTATTAATTTTAATAATGTCCAATTCATCAAATTTTCCACTTTGGATGCTTTGATGACAAGTCTAAGATGTCTTTGCCTAGCCCTATATCCCAAATATTTTCTCATATTTTTTTCTAAAAGTTTTATAGTTTTCATTTTACATTTAAGTCCATGACCCCTTTTGAGTTAATTTTGTATATGATGTAAGACTTAGGTCAAGGTTCATACTTTTGCCTATGAATATTCCTATGCTTCAGGACCATTTGGTTGTGATGTACAATTTGATAATATTTTGTTAAGAATTTTGCATCTAGGGCAGGCACAGTGGCTCATGCCTGTAATCCCAGCACTTTGGGAGGCTGAGGCGGGTGGATCACCTGAGGTCAGGAGTTTGAGACCAGCTTGACCAACATGGTGAAACCCTGTCTTCACTAAAAATACAAAAAATTGGCCAGGTGTGGTGGTGGGTGCCTGTAATCCTAGCTACTTGGGAGGCTGAGGCAGGAGAATTGCTTGAACCTGGCAGATGGAGGTTGCAGTGAGCCAAGATTGAGCCATTGCACTCCAGTTTGGGCAACAAGAGCAAGACTCTATCTTAAAAAAAATTTTTTTGCATCTAAATTCAGAGATACTATAGTATACTAAATTGTACATCACAACCAAATGGTCCTGAAGCATAGGAACATTCATAGGCAAAAGTATGAACCTTGACCTAAGTCTCACATCATATACAAAATGAACTCAAAAGGTGTCATGGACTTAAATGTAAAATGAAAACTATAAAAATTTTAGAAAAAAATATGAGAAAATATAGTATCTCTGAATTTAGTATAGTATACAGAGAGTCTATAGTTTTCTGTATTGTCTTTAATTCCAGTATTACAATCATGCTGGCCTCATAAAATGGGTTGGGAAGTGTTTCCCCTTAGTTTTGCTGAGATTTTGTATAATTGGTGTTATTTCTTCTTTAAATGCTTGGTAGAAATCACCAGTCAAACCACGTGAAAATGGAGTTTTCTGGAAGGTTTTTACCTACAGATTTGATCACTTTAACAGATACAGGACTATTCATGCTATTTTTTAAGTTTGATAGTTTGTGTCTTTCAAGGAATTGGCCCTTTTCTTCTCATTTGTCAAATTTATGTGCATAGAATTGTTCATAGTATTCCCTTATTATCATTTTAATGCCTATGGAGTCAGTAGTGGCACTCCATAATGTTTGTAATTTGTGTCTTTTTTCCCCTCAGTTTTTAAATCAACTTTATTGGCTATTTTGAAGAACCATCTTTTGGTTTCATCAATTTTTTTCTATTATTTTTATATTTTCATTTACGTTTGCTCTTATGTTTATTATTTCTTTCCTTCTTGCTTTGAGTTTAGTTTGCTTTTCTTTTTCTAGTTCCTTAAAGTGGAAGCTTAAATTACTGCTTTGAAACATTTTTTCTTTCTAATATAATTTAATGTTGAGTTTCCCTAAGTACCAGTTTATCTGCATTCCACAAATTTTGATATGTTGTATTTTCATTTTAATCCAGTGTTCTAATTTCCCTTGAGACATCCTCTTTGATCCATGGATTATATAGTGGTGTAGTGTTTAATTTCAAATATTTGATGATCTTTTTCATATTTCTTTCCAGATATTTTTCAGATGTTATCAAACTCTTATTTAATTCATTAAGGGCAGAGAACAAGCTTTGAATAATTTCAATTCTTTCGAATTTAATAAGGGCTGTTTAGTGACCTAGAATATGGTCTATCTTCATGAATGTCCCATGTACACTTGAAAAGAACATGTATTCTGCTGTGGCTGGTGGGCTGTTCTATAAATATCAATTAGGTCAAGTTGGTTGATGATGATGTTCAACCAACTTGACCTAATTGAAATATCCTTTCTGATTATCTACCTGCTACTTTTCTTGACTACTGACAGAGGAGTGCTAAAGTCTCTACATCTTACTATGGATTTATTTATTTTTCCTTTCAGTACTACCAAGTTTTTGCTTCATGTATTTTGAAGCTCTGTTGTTAGGGACACACACATTTAGTACTCTTATGCATTCTTGATTCACCAATATTATTGAAATTATCATTATATAATGTTCCATTTTATCACTAATAATTGTCCTTTTTCTGAAGTCTTCTTTGTGTTATATGAATATATAGCCACTCCAGCTTTTCCAACTCTAAAATTTCTATCTTTATAGCTTCTATTTTTTTTTACAGAGAATTTCTATCTTTCCATTAATTCCAAGAGTACTCATTTTTACTTCTTAGAATGTGGCATAATAGTTGCTTTAAAGTCTTTGTCTAATAATTCCAACATTTGAATCCTCTCAGGGTTGGCATTTGTTGATTGCCTTTTTCCTCGAGAATTTTTTAGGCTTTCCTGGTTCTTTGTATGTTGGATAATTTTGGTTCATATCCTACAGATTTTGAATATTATGCTGAGACTTGGTCCTACTAAAATTCTCAAAAGGTTTTGCTGTGCTCATTCTAGTCAGTTTTACGCATGTGCAGCTCAGGGATGAGCCCAGAACTTCATACACACATTTAAAGGATATCTAACTCAGATGTCTCCTTTCTGTAATCTCCTCAAGATTCTATGGCCAGAAAGCCAAGGTTTAGCCTCTCTGCACTGTAGCACCTTCTTGTGACTGGGACCAGCTCAGGACAGAGTGGCAAGGGAAAGGAGCCTGCAGGACCCCCAACCACCATACCTGTTGCTGCTGTCTGTGCTAATACGGGGGTATAGTTTCATTATTGGGTTTCTCTGGGGGTAATGTCTAAAGAGTCAAAAGAGCTCTGACCCATAGGAGCTGCTGTGGGGAGAGGCAGGTACTCACTTGGAGTGCTCTAGGCTGGTGCATACTTGGAGCAGGGCTGGAAGGGCTAAAGGACCGTTGCCCTGCAGAGGGTATTGCTACCATCTTCAGCAGGGGTGAGGGGTTGGCCACTTCACTGATGACCAAAGATTAGGACTGAAAGAATCAAGAGTTGTGCCTCACAAGGGACATCACTGCCACTGCCACCAGGGCAAGTAGTTTCAGCTTGTTGTTGGCATTTGCCTGGCATACGGATGAGAGAATAGAAAGAACTCCATCCTGCAGGGATGCTGCCGCCAAGAGAGATTTGCTGCTTAGTTGCTGGTGTTCACTTGGAGTAGGGCCAAGGCTGTCCAACAAGCTCTGTCCCATAGGGTCTGGTGGTGGGGGGGGTGCAGTAGGATCTGGGCTAGGAAAGTCCCAGGAGCTCTGGCCTGCAGGGGTTGTTGATACCACCAGTGGCAGAGCGCAGAGGTGCTACTTCACTGCTCACACTTGCTATGGAGTCAACACTCAGGTCCTGATCTATCTCCTCAGGCTACCAGCTCCTCCTCTTACCTACCTTTCAGAGTCCCCTGATACTCACTTTATGCATTCAGTTTAGGGTTTTATGACGTATCAGTGGGAGAGATGGGGTGGTGTTTATTCCATCTTGGTCAGAACAGCAAGTCCCTTTTTATGTCACTTTTAAAGTAGTAGGATTACGAGGTGATTTTACTATCATTTTTAGGCCTCTCAGGATTGTTCATATAAAGATATTTGTAATAATGCTGAGGTTTCTGGCTTGAGTATCTGGGTAGATGGAGTACTGAGAAGGAAAGAGAACTGTGCTGGAGGTGGCATTGACAAATGGAATTATGAATGCTGAAGTGTCAAGTCAGGGCTGCTCATCAGATGGGTAGGTGGCTGATTGCTGTGGCCCAAGAAGTCAAGGGAAGCAAGAACTCCAGGAAACAGGTGGGAATCTGTGATGTGTCTTGCACGAGGGGAAATGAGGAGAGTTCGCTTTGTACTGGGTGACATGCAAGGATAAGACACACATGGTTGAGGAGCAGAGGAAAGAGGCAGGGAAACAGAGGTTACGGTGTTGATGACACTTGCTCAGAAGGGACTGTGAAGGGAAGGGCAAGACAAAAAGAAATGCCAATGTGAGCAAAGTTGGTTTTCTTTAAGAATTCAAGACATATGTGGGTATATACCCAAAATAACTGAAATCGGAATCTCAGAGATATTAACACACCCTGTTCACTGAGGCACTATTCACAACAGCCAAGATGCGGAAACAGCCTAAATGTGTTTGGACAAACAAATGGATAAAGCAAATGCAGTGTATACCTACAATGGAATATTATTCAGCCTTAAAAAGGAAGGGAATTCTGTACTTGCAGCAACATGAATGAACCTTGAGGACATTATGCTAAGTGAAATCAGCTAGTCACAGAAGGACAAGTATTACATGATCACATTTCTATGTGAAATCTAAAATAGTCAAATTCATACAATTGAAGAGCGGAAAGGTGGTCATGAGGAGCTGGGCGGGGGAGAGGGAAATTGGGGGCTATTCATCAATGTTTATAAAGTTTCAGTTATGTTAAGAAGAGTACGTTCTAGAGATCTGCTCTATAACACTGTACCTATAGACAACAATACTGCACTGTACATTTTAAAATTTAAGAGGGTCAATCTCATGTTATGTGTTCATATCACAATAAAATGAAATTTTAAAAATTCAAGAGACAGGAATATACTTTTAGCATGATGCCAATAAAACCCCCCACAGCTTGTATTCTAACCCAAATGAATTTGAATATATCTGAACTGTGTCATTAAAAAAGGACGACAGTCTCTTTCAGTTCATTTCCTTCAGAAAATGGCTGTGACATACAAAGACAAGGTGGCCAGAAAATGGCTGTCTACACTCCTCCAGCATCCAGCTACCACCTGCCTTCTCTGTGCAATAAACTCTGAGGGTCAGTCCCCTGTGCTCTTCCCATCTTTTGGGGCCAAGAAAGAGCTTGCATGGCAGGAGGACATTAAATATTTGTTGAAAAAAAGAATGCATGAATGAGTGAGTACTGGAGTCTAGAAACAGAGGGTCAGAGACTGGAGTGTGTTACTCTGTCACCAACCCTGTCTGGAGGAATCAAGCTCAGATTAGCCAATGCTGGTTATCAAATGAGGTCCCCAGGTGAGAAGGGTGGTTTCTTGCACTACCTTCCAAAACACCAACATGTGACCATGACTTTGTAAAAAAAATAAATCTCATACCCAGAAACAAGACAGACTAGAAGGAGAGCCGATCTAGGAGTGATTTTTTTTCTACATACTTTCTGTGTTTTGCAATTTTTCCACACAATATTCTCTAACTCCTTTGTTCTCATTCTAATCCTGCGTGCAGAAGCTGCTTTATGACCTGTAATTTAGACTCTGGGATGGATTGAACCAACAGGAGGATGCATAATGTTCTGCACAAATGAACAAGGCTGATAACCCTGGGCCATTTACTTCCTACGACAGATCAGCAAATTATGAACCAGGCTTATAAACAGGGCTCCTCTGCCTCGAGGAGCACAGACACATACTAAGCTTGCAGTAACCACTCCAGCACAGCCCCTGTGAGGCTCAGCCCCTTCGGCAACCCAGGCTCCTGTTTATTACAACCAACCACCATTGCATCCTTTCCTACTCCTTCTGCTGAAGCGTCCCTCCATTCCTTCAAAGAAGGAAAACAAGGTGTGGAAGAGAGGAGGAGGAATAAACCAGGTGCTGGGGACAAAGCAGTTTGAGTGCCCAAAGCCGAGTCATCTGGAACACTTCAATCATCCAACTTTACTGTACATGCCCTGGAGGGAGGACGGGGGAGGTGGCAGACTATCTGGGAGCTCTGGGCAAGGTATTTGCCACCACAACAGCAAATATTAGGTCTTTCTGGAAACAGTGATATTGTTATTAAAACTTTCATTATCTGTATGTTTTATGTGAACTGAATTGCTTCTAGCTAATGTAATTTGGGAGCAATGAGAATGATAATAGTAGAAGTGATAATAATCAATGAAAGCACAAACGGATTTGGCATCTAGGGAAAGTGTGGGGGCAGCTTCACTGCTGGGGTCTGACAGCGCAGACCCTGAGATTCTGCTCTGGTCAGCATGAGATAGCCCCTCAAGGTCCAGGTAGGATCAGGCAGCAGGCCCAGCCTGTCCTGGTACCTGTCCTTCCAATACCACTGCCCCTGCCCCCAGAGTTGCTTCCCTATAAAATGTGGGTAATTCCTTCCCTCTCTCTGTGTTAAAATGAATATCATTAACCATACCCATAAAGTAACCTAGATTCTTCTTTCGCTTTGGAATTCATCTAACTCTGTCATTTCTATGGCTTTAGTGAATGTGATTAAACTTAGATGGATGAGACAATTCTCTTCTACTATATAAGCAAAGCTGTTAATAAAAAAATACTCTATTACATTTTATAAATCAAAGAAAAATACACAAAGTCTTTACAGATTATCCCAGGCATTTTATAGTGAAGAAAGCCTGGCTTAGGTTGAGAAACTTACATATAAATAATGGGCAAAGCATTGCCCTCTGAAGCTTCTTTTTCAGATCTGACTACGAGCTTGATACTCTGTTTTTAAGTTCCATTCATTTAGCAAGCTCTTGAGAGACATTTTCAATTCTAGGCCATGAAGGTCAGGGTTTCATGTGCACAGAGAGCAACTCCTTCCTCCCTTGCTACTTCAATGGCTTTTTGAATCACTCTACAATAGCTTCAATAACCTCAATGGAAATCTGCAGAGTGGATCGTCAGTGATGGCTTGAACTTCCTCCAGATTCCCGCACTGATTATCCTACTGCAGTGGCAGCAGCAACACAAAATCGCGGCTGTGCCAAGGGGCCTTCAGATTGGGAAGGCCACATTTGTGGGCTCTTTGGAACTGTGAATCCTTGTGTGTCACCGTAGGAATTTAAAGCACTGTAAAAGAGCCAGAAAAGATTAGACTATTTTGGAACTGTTTTCACATTGTTTTGTATGAGCTAATTTTCTTCCTATGTATGCATCTTCCTCTTAGGGTGCAGGATTCCCTAAGAGAGCTACTGGGTTCTATTTCCTCTCTGTCCCACAATACACTGCTTGAGTAGCCTGAAACATTCTTTCTTTTTTTTTTTTTTTTTTTTGAGATGGAGTCTCGCTCTGTCACCCAGGCCGGAGTGCAGTGGCGTGATCTTGGCTCACTGCAACCTCCGCCTCCTGGGTTCAAGCAATTCTCCTGCCTCAGCCTCCTGAGTAGCTAGGATTAGAGGTGCGTGCCACCATGCCTGGCTAATTTTTGTATTTTTAGTAGAGATGGGGTTTCACCACGTTGGCCAGGCTGGTCTTGAACTCCTGACCTTGTGATCCGCCTGCCTCGGCCTCCCAAAGTGCTGGGATTACAAGTGTGAGCCACCATGCCGGGCCAAAACATTTTTAAAAAACAAAATTTGTCATGGAAAACTTCTCCCCAGGGCCCCCATCACATGCACACACAACTTATTTGTGTAGTTTCATTTTCTGGTTCACAGATTTCCATTAATTTAAAAAACCAGCAGGCCAGGCATGGTGGCTCATGTCTGTAATCCCAGCACTTTGGGAGGCTGAGGCGGGCAGATCACTTGAGGTCAGGAGCTCGAGACCAGCCTGGCCAACATGGTGAAACCTCGTTTCTACCAAAAATATAAAAAAATTAGCCGGGCGTAGTATCGTGTTTGCCTGTAATCCCAGCTACTTGGGAGGCTGAGGCAGGAGAATCACTTGAACCCGGCAGGCGGAGGTTGCAGTGAGCCAAGATCGTACCACTGCATTCCAGCCTGGGCAACAGAGTGAGACGGAGTCTCAGAAACAAACAACAACAAAAACAACAAAAAACCCAGCAATGAAAGATTCTTTAGCTCTGCTGCAAATACACATTTTCAACAGATTTCTCATTTCATCTGAAACACTATAAGAAGTGACAAATGTCAAAGACAGAGAAAGGTCATCTACTTTGTCTCTGCTCATTTCAAAAGACAGCTGCTTTCAAATATTCTTACGTTCTGCCTCAATGTTAACACAATCTCCCTTTCAGGACAGCAAGTAAATGCTGACCCTCTTGAGAGACTTACGTTTTATACAGACTTGTGATTCCAATATATGGAATACTTTCCATGTTGCAGCTGAGCCACGTGAACCTGATTATGAAGCAGGAGGAAATTCTTTCTTGGAGGAAAAGGTCAGAAGGACCCTAATAGAGGAGTATGTTTCATTTATAGCCAAGAAATAGCTTAGGCCCTGAAAGAACCTGCATCAAAATGAGTACACATGTCCTGGGATTTGGACTTCGCTGAGTTTCTTAGGTCAAAAGTGGGAGAAGAATTTGAGGGATTCGCTGAGAGTCCTATCAAAATCAGTTTTTACATTTCTCTTTATCTCATGTCTACACACTGACTTCTCTGTACTTATGCAAAATCCTGGTATTTATTTTCCCTTTTCTACTCTTTATTCCTTATTTTATCTCTGTCTTTTTAAAACAGACAGGGTCTCACTCTGTCACCCAGGCTGGAGAGCATGGCACCATCATAGTTCACTGCAGCCTTGAACTCCTGGGCTCAAGCAATCCTATTTCAGCCTCCCAAGTAGCTGGGACTACAGGCCCTCATTACCACGCCTGGCTAGTTTTAAAATTTTTTGTAGAACGACGTCTCACTATGTTGCCCAGGTTGGTGTTGAACTCCTGGGCTTATCAGCAGGCCTTGGCCTCCCAAAGTGCTGGGATTACAGGCACGAGCTACCGAGGTCGGCCTATTCCTTACTCTAGATTAGGGGTGTCCAATCTTTTGGCTTCCCCGGGCCACACTGGAAGAATTGCCTTGGGCCACACATAAAATACACTAAACTAAGGACAGCTGATGAGCTTAAAAAAAAATTCGCAAAAAGTCTCAATGTTTTCAGAAAGTTTACGAATTCCTGTTGGGCCACATTCAAAGCCGCCCCGGGCCCAGGCCGCGAGTTGGACAAGCTTGCTCTAGATCAGACATGATGTTAGTGGGAATTCTGACTCCTTCCAACTCCCCTGCAACAAAGTTTGTACCAGGAGCATTTGGCGAGTGTCCAGCAAGATGTGCCAGTGGATGTGGATCTCCCCAGGCCCTGCCCTTCCCGCACCCTCGGCGGGCTCTTACCAGCTCCCCTGCGCAGCGGCCTTTTCTCCGCCGTCCTGGGCTCCTTCCTGGGTTCCCGCTCTCCCGGGCCGGCGTCGGGGGGCGCGGGCTGGTGCGGGAGCGTGAAGCTCTGCAGAAGCGGCTTCCGGGGCAGGGGCGGCTTGGAGCTGAGCGGCTCGGGGGGCCGGGCCTTCCCCTTTCCTTGGTCGCTGGGGGCCCTGGCGCCTCGAAGGGCGGGGGCCGTCCCGAGGGGACACTTCTCCTCCTTCGGGAGCACGGTCAGCGACCTTTCTAACCGGACCTCGGCACTGTACCTCTTCACACCCTTCACCTCCTGAGAGGCGCCATCCCTGTATTTGAGCGAGAGGGAGGTGGACCGGAGCTTGACGGGGAAGGGGTTTCTGTCCTCACTCGGGGCCGGCTCCTGGGCGGCTGGGCAGGGCTCTCTCGTGCCGGGCGCGGCGGCCGCCTCCTGAGGGCTCTTGCGCGGCCCGGCCGGGCTGGCCGCCCTGTCCCCCGAGTCCTGAGGGCCGCGCTCCGCCGGCTTCCGAGGGCCAGGTTTCGCGTGCTGGGGCTCAGGGAGACCCTGGAGGTCGTCAAGAGCCGCCTCGCTCCTCCAGACCGGGCCGCTCCTCGCGAGGGGCAGGCGGCCGCTGGCCCGTTCCAGCGGGCGGGAGACGCCCGGACGAGGCCGCGCTCGGCACGAGGACACCGAGAACTTCTTCGCGCCTCGCAGCTCGGCACCGCCCCTCTCCGCCTTCCGCTCTGGCGCCGCCCTCTCGGCGCCCGCCGGTGGCGCCTCGGCTCGCTCGGCCTTGGGGCGCTCCGGGGCGGCAGCCTCTGCGTCGAGGGAACCGGGGCCGGGCTCCACCGGGGGAGACTCCGCGGCGGCAAGCGGCGGGGACGCGGCGGGGCCCTCGCTGGCGGCCGCGGGCCGGTGTTTCAGGCAGCTCTTGGGCGCCGGCGGGCTCGGGGCGGGCGCCGTGGAGGGCTCGGTCCCAATTCTCTCGGGCTCGGTCCCCGCTCCTCTCTCGGGCTCCGTCTCCGCTTCTCTCTCGGGCTCAGGCGCCGGCCCTGGGGGCCCCTTCTCCTCATCCGGGAGCACGGGCGGCGTCGGCTCCGCTTCCTTCGGGACACTGTGTTCTGGCCCGTCGGGAGCAGAGGGCGCCTCTGAGGTGGCTGCGGGGTCAGTCTCGGGGGGAGTCGTGTCCCCCTCAGGGATGGCGGTGGGAAACGGGCTCGCGACGTCTTCGGGAGCACAGACCACCTCCTCCGCCTTGTCCGTGGCCGGGGCACACGGGCCTGCGGGGGGCGCCTCCCCATCCTGCTTTCCGCCGTCGGGACCGGGATTCGGGGGGCCCTCCGGCGGGGACGGGGGCTCCACGCGGAGAGTGGGGGCCGACTTGGGCTCGGCGAGCTCCGGGGTGGCCGGGCGGCTTGAGGGGTCCTCCCCGGGGACGCCCCCCTCCTCCATGCTGGCCGTGAGCGCCGAGCAGTGCTGCAGGCGGGCGCGTCTGGCACGGGCCCCTCCGGGTGGCGGCAAGGGCGCCGGTGGCCCAGGCTCAGGGCCTCTGTCTGGCGCCACGTCCTGCTGCCCAGAGCTGGGGCTCTCTTCTGGGCTGACTTCCAAAAGTGGCTTCTCCTCGTTTTCCTCCTCCTCTGGGGTGCACGTCAGGTCGCTCAGGGATTCAGACTGAGCGCGCTGAGAGAAAGATAAAAAGCATCGTCGCTATAGCCAATTCCAGGAAACCTGTCACCTCCCCACTTTTTTCAAGGCTTATAATGGTTTAGTGATAGCAGCACTATAAAGCTGGCACTTAAGTAGGCATGTACCCACGGGTGTCTTTTCTCAGTCTGTATCCTACTGGTCTACTTGGGCTCACAAGTTTATCAGGACAATGGCAGATATGCCTCCAAAGTAAATGTCTACAGCTCCTCTGGCAGAGCCTCAAAACCAGTGGACTAGAGTAACGCCAAGGGAAGGCGACCAACAGCAGCCAGTGTCTGCTATGCTCTGTGCTCCCACACTTGTTACTTCATTTAATCTTCCATTCATCCCAGTGAGGAAGGGATGATGAGTCCCTTTTTGCACTTGAGAGCCAGGAACTCAGAGAGGCCAATACCTTGTTCAAGCCTGGGCAAGCAGGTGGCCGAGCTGAACAGCTGGGACTCTATGGCTCTGTGTTCCTCCCAGCCAGTCTCCCATGTCAACACTTCAGGAATGTACCCTCATAGTAAAGCCAGACTGGTTTTCCTAAAAGATGGCTCATATCATGCCAATAGCTAACCATGGCTTATAGGATAAAACCAAAAATTTCAGCTAAATTTAAAGTCCTAGATTCTCTGGTCTTAAGCCGTTTCTTCCACTCCCTACTCAGGTCAAACCAAGCACTCAACACTGTGCCAGACACTTGGTCTGAGTGACTGTCACCTCCCCACTCTCCCCCACCCCCCTGCCCCCAACCTCCAAGATACTCTACCAGGGCCCCCAAGGACTATTTCAAACTCTCCCACTCTATGCAGTTTAAGATTCCCCCCTTCTCTGGCCTCCTGAAGCCCTACTGGCTTGGCAAACATACAGTGCCTTGTGACAGTCTTCTTCTGAAAGACCTCTAGAATTCAGATTCCAGTCCAACTTCCTCCTATTGTCACAAAGTCAGTTCCTGCTCTCTCGGGAAGGAAAGGAGCTCCAGGTAACCAAGAATCATTCAAAAGTAACATGTGGAAATGACAAAAAGGTTGATGGTGTAGAGACTGATCTTTTAGAAAGTTTGTGATAATAGACACCAAGAGTCACCCAGGCTATTGCTCTCTCCTTCCCCTTTTCTAAAGCAGGAACTGTGACAGGGTATGTTTGCAATAGGTTTTTCTTCTTGCTGTTTGTTATTATTTTACCATTTTTCATGGCATCTGCTTGCTAATAGAATATAGGATGCCTGGGATGTTTGTGACAATACCTAAGCAAACTCTTGCCAAAATGCACAATCCTATTCTTTTGGATTTAAAAAGAGGAAGAGGCACAAAGAAAGCTACAGAAGAACTTTCAAAAGCTGCAGGTTCTTTACTTTGCCATGTTGATGGCCTTCTGCTACTACAGGAAACTGCTGATGTTGAAACCTCTTTAGGATGGAGGTCACCTTTTAAAACTATCAGTCACAGAGCCCACACAAGGCAGCAGAGGGGGCAGCATGGCTGTTCTTTCCCATCCTGGGAGCATTTAGGGAGCATCTGAAAGCACCTTGATCCCTGAGAGGGGCCAGGCCACAAGGAAGGTCCTTATGGTTGGGAAGAGGGACCTCATGACCAACGGGCAAAGGGTGCTATGGACACTGAAGGACAGAGGCCCCCGGCATCATAGGTTCCACAACAGTGGATGGAGGAAAATATGGATACCTCTGAGAACTTAAGATATCCATGCCTGCTGCTTACCAAGCAGGGAAGGGGAAAAGAGAGAAAGACCATGGATGTGACAGAGTTGAAATCAAGGAAAGGCTGTGTTTACCTGTTTGCCCAGGCTGGCTACATCAGGTTTTCTGTTATTCTACAAAGTGGGATTCAAGAACTAAGTCAAGTTCAAATGTAAAGAAAGAAGGATACAAGCCCTGCCCAGATGGGAGCAAGAAGGGAGGCTGTGTTTCCACCTGGAATAGACACAACGCTTCGCTCTGTCACCAAGTCCTGGCCAGGTTGTGGCTGGCTATAAACGCCCTGGCCAGAGCCAAAGACATCCCCGTGGGATTCATAAGTCACAGACTTGAGGGCCAGAAGGGAGCAGGCCCTGGCCCTGTAGTCTCATTCAGCATGAGGACAGGCAGGTCTTGAGTGACTGGACCTTGTCACACTGACACAGCACACAGCCTTTAACTGTGCATGCACTGGACACACACACCTAGGCACAAGTATCCTGGTTCCTAGCTGGCACATCAGCCTGAAGGTAACTCACCTTTGCTTCTTCCTCCAGCATTAGTCCCCTCAAAAGTCTACTCTGCTGGCATGAGTTTAAAGAACACCTTCCATATGCCCAAAGGAAAACTCACTCTCTTCAGGGAGTTGCTGAACTCCTGAGTGGCCCTAGCCCAACTGTCTCCAGCTGAGGCACCCAGCTTGCCCTGGGTACTTCACCAACACACCACAGTCATGTCACGAGGGAAGGACAGAGGACATTAGCCTGTGAGCATCTCTTTGTCAGCACTGTCATTCTCTGTGGCCAGGCTGGTCCCCACTCCAGGGGGGACGCGTTACAGTGCCCGTCAGGTAGGGGAGAGGGAACAACCCTATGTGAACCTCGAACCTGCCAGTAAATGAAGCCAAAGTATTCCATGAGCCAGTTTCTCAGCTTCTAGGACTAGGAGGTAACGACACCCTGAGGCAGCACACCCAAAGAGGGGTCTATCTTTCCGAGGCATGCTCCCCATGCTACTGAGTAGGCCCTCATCCAAGACAGGTGTCCACGCTAGTGTTTCAGCTTCTTTCATTCACTCATTTGTTAATTCACTCATTTGTTTGTTCAGTGGTTCATCCATTCAACAACTCTGTGACTAGAAATGTTCTAAGGGCTGAAAATGCAGCCAGGACAGGGTCTCAAGTCTGGCAATAAGAGCACATCCATTTACAAAGGTCGCTTTGGCATGTGGCGAGTGCTCTGAAGGAAGTGAACGGGCAGGGTGAGTTTTTCTGGGGGACTCTCAGGCTCCAAGGCTGGGACACAGCAGCACCAAGGCCTGAGGCTAGAGGCAGCTCTTGAGCTCAAGAGGCAGAAAGGTGGCCAGAGCGCTGAGTGAGAAAGAAGGTAAGAAGCCTGAGGGGTAGGCAGCACCTGATGTGCCAGGCCTGGAGCGTGGACTTTCCTCTGAGTGCAGGGGGAAGGCAACCAGCATTCAGTAGTGAGTGTGTGAGGAATGACGGACAGACGGATGGATGAATGAATGGAGCATTTCTGCAAGGGAGAGACAGATCTGGTTTATGTTTAAAAAGATGAGCAACTTCAGCTCCTGCAGCATGGCTCCATCAACTGTGGGGGTGCTCAGAGGGGGCATGAGACCCTGTGCGGGGGAGTGAGGCAGGTTGGGGGGGGGCATGGGGGGTGCCAAGCCTGCCTGGCCTGCCTCTGTGTGGAGAAGGAAACCCAATTACCGATGAGAGCCGCCTCATCTTACTCGACCGCTGGTTGCGGGGCTTGACCTGGAGCTTGTGCTTAGCTGCAGAGTTGTCCAGGCAGGAGGAGGATTCTGCAGGGTAACTGAAGTCAGCCACTGGTGCCAGGCTGTTGTCTGAGATCCGGGCAGAGACGGTGCTGTCGCTCACGTGGTCTGGAGACACGACAGAGACCTTCGTGGGACAAGGAACAAACACACGGAGCATGAACTTCACCGTGTGAAATAAGGACGACCAACGCAACAATGCTCTTTTCTGCCCAGGCTCAGTCTTCCCACACTGTCTCTGGCTTTACGTGTGTGGAAATACTTTCTTTTTTTTTCCCCCAAGATGGAGTCTTGTTCTGTCACCGAGGCTGGAGTGCAGTGGCGTGATCTCTGCTCACTGCAACCTCTGCCACCTGAGTTCAATCATTGTCCTGCCAAGTAGCTGGTATTACAGGCACCTGCCACCACACCCAGCTAATTTTTGTATTTTTAGTAGAGACAGGGTTTCACCATGTTGGCCAGGCTGGTCTTAAACTCCTGACCTTGTGATCTGCCCGCCTTGGCCTCCCAAAGTGCTGGGATTACAGGTGTGAGCCACCGCACCCGGCCAATACTTTCAATTTGATTCTCAACAAGGAGGGGTCTAGGATCCTTCTGGAGAAAGGTAAATGGCTGGGAGTTTAAAGTGTGGGGCCAGCTCCTGGAAACCAGCTACTCCTTCCCAAGACCATGCAGAGAACCTGTGTCTCAGGCTCCCCTGTCACCCTCCCATGGTGGCTGGCACAGGCACTTCAGACAAGAGCTTTCTCTCTCAAAACACACCAGCCTGATTTGTCCAAGGGCACAGTCACCTGGTCCTGTCTCTGGAAGCTGAGGGGAAGGTTCAGAGGTGTGATTTTAGAGGCTGGGGCGCAGGAAGTGCGAAGCCCACTGCCCAGTATTCCATCACTGGAGCCCTGTTGGTTCAACCTAGAAGGTCTCTGTGTGCTCATGTATCCTTTTGAAGAAATCTGGCTGGACATTGCCATCTGTTAAGTTACAGGTATTTTACTCATTTATACTTCAGCACGGAAGAACTGATAGCAAATGGCAAACATGTCACCTGGGACAAAGGGATGCTGGCAGTCATGTGAAAGAATGAGGGCAATACCCGCAGATCCCTGCCCCCGAACTTGGCCAGCTCCACCACTGAGTGAGGTCGAAGTGGGCTCCCCTGCAGACACAAGTTGGGATGAAACTCGGAGCGCCTGTGAGCACATGCAGCCCAGATGAGGGGCGAGGTGCACAGGGAGACTCTAGGAGGTGACAGGCTTTTCGTATAACTCTGTGATCTTCAAGCAAGCCTTCTATTCGAGCACGGTGTGCAATATTAGTGTCAAGTTTCCATTTAACTTAAGAATAGAGTTTTATTCACACAACAATTCAGTAAGCCCTCATGAAAACAGTGAATGAGGCAATGAGACAACACACCAGTGCCGTCCGCAGTGGCGAACTCCTAGGGCCATGGGCACATCCGCTGTTTCTTTTCTAATAACCCTGGGACCCCCACACAGAGCAGGTGCCCAGCAGCCTTTGCTAACCCGGACAGGGAACCATAAGGATGATCGTACTGGTGAGATGGGCTTCGATATGGGAGGAACAACCTCTTCCTGTTCATGTGAAGGTCTCTCCTATTTTCCAATAAAAGTGTAAGTTTATCTGTGTAAACAAGGAGGAGATAATTACTAAAATGGGGGAAAGGGGGCTAAAAGTGGACATAATCTATTTGAATTCTCTTTTAGCTACTCAGGTACTTACGGGAATAAAGCAAGAAAAATTATGTTAAAAATAAGCCGCAAGTCTCCTGGCAACAACTACATCTGTGCCTGTGGCTTTGGCTCTCACTGTGGTCACTGACAACTCAGGAAGTCACCTTAGATTGGGAAATCGATACCTTTCCCAGAGAGTCTTCCTTAAAGGTCACAAACAGGATGTGTACATTTAAAAATAAGCATACAGAATCTGTAATATTTACCCTTGTCTAGAGGAACAATGTATACACATTTGGTTAAAAAGAAAATCTCACTGCCTAGGACTCATGAGAATAGACAAGATCAGCTGCTTTGCAAGTGCAGTAAGAATGATCACGGTGCCTGTGACAATAATACCCCTGACCACTCCTCTTTATAGAATAAAGCCCAATACCCTGAAGGCTCTGAAGGATGCACAGCAGGACCTCCTCCCTGTGGGCCGCCCTGCGTCTGTCCTGCTTGGGCAGATGTCTTGGGCTCAGGCCCACTGTGGCCCCTGGTTAGGGGACCTTGGCATGGAGCTTAACTTCCCTGACCTGTGCCCCAGGTACAAGCTCTCCCTGACTAGGGAACTCAACTCCTCTGGCCTCAGAACTCTCACTTCTGTTTCCACTGTTGCTCTGAGAGATCTTGGGGTCTAGAAAGACCCTCATCTTCATGACCAAGGAGAATTGTGTCTGTTGTTGATCAGTGATGTAACTACGTGAGGTGGTTTGGGGCCCATGGGGAGGAGGTGAGGGCTGGGAAGCTGGCTTCATGGGAGGGCTGGCAGCATCCAGAACATTCAGCTCTGCATGGCTTGCTTCCAGTCACCCAATTTTTCCTGAAATCTGTGCTTCTGGATGATTCTGAAAGCAGAGGATTTAAAAGTCTAGCATGTGTCTCTTTGTTGCAGGGAAGGCAGCTCAAAGGACCCAAAGGAAACAGCTGGGGTCAGAAGCTTTTCATGGGCGGCCCTGAGTGACAGGTGCTTTAGGATGTGTGTCCTCAAAAAGAGGGGCTCAGCCGCTGAGGAGTGGGCTGGGGGCAGTGCATGCAGGAAGGGCCACTGGACAGGAAGCAGGGGGGCCTGGCTGTTCGAGGGGTGAAAAGAAGCCGCTGGTCCTGCTGGGAAGGAGAGGTGCTGATCTACCCAATCTCATCTCATCCCCCCAAAACCCTCTGAGCCAAAACCCTCTCAGGACACAGATTCTAAGAGGTGATAAGCCTGCCTGAGGCCTCCCTCTGGAGCTGTGGGGCATGTATTTGTTCATTTGCCACCAGATCTGTGTTCCCTCCCCATCTTCCCTTCCCGCATCACCAAGGAGCAAAATGACTCATTGGCCTTGCCAGTTTATCACACTCTACCTGGCATGTCCTGCTTCATAGCAGGACAATTAGAATATGACCAGTTAGACATCATTTTATCTTAAAAACCACCAGGTAAACTTTCATCAGTTGTTATCACACTTGGTGATAAAATTTGAAAAATTATTCCATATATTTCCTGAAAAACTTATTCTATCAGGAAATGTCACCTTGGTTATAACATCAAATACTTGGTACTAAAGACTCTTTTTTCCACAATAATCTTAAAGTTTTCTGTCTATGTGGGCCTGTGTGTAAGCCTGTGGGTCAGTGTAAGGTATAAACAGTCTGCAGCCCATCCTTTTGGGGCTTAAGGCACTATTACATCAAATACCACATATTCTACAAGCCCATTTTAAAGGGTGTGTTGTTTTTCCCTCTTAATCAACCAATTATGCATAAAAACTTTCAGGCCTCAAAATGCAATCATTGTGTCTTCAAAACGATGAAGACACTAAAGATTACCTTTCTGTTTTTAATTCTTAAAGGCCCAAATTTTGGTTTCCTATGAAGCTAGCAGATTGTCCATATTACCCAATAATTGATAAAATCTCAGAACTTTTTTTTTTTTAAATAAAGGACCAACCACAGGAGGTGGTTGTGCTGTGAGAGATAAAGTCAGGCTGGCCCAGCCGAGCCAGCTGTGGAATTTGTGCCTCATGGTGTCACATGGGTTTGGAGATAGGCTTGCTCTTCAATGGATGGGTTAGAAACTACCTCTCCTCTTACTGCCCGTCCTGGCTAAACGCAGAGAACTGGGATGCTGTGAGAGTCAGAGACCTGTGGGATGGGAGGAGGGGGAGTCCATCTATGATGAGGAAAGAGGCAGCTCATGACAGACCTCTTCCTACTGCATAGCTCAGAAATACACAAAGTCACATCTGCTCCTGAGAGGGGGACGCTGAAACTGCACACAGGAGTATTTGGAGGTGTTAAAAGGGGTACAGGGTTGGCTCAGTGAAGTCTATGAAATAGGCCACCCCATCCTCCTCATCCTTTCTCCCTTCTGCTCGAGGCTGGAGAGCAGGCCTGGGTAGCCCACTGTCCTCAGACCCTGCTCCTGGAATGAGCAGGGACAGCTTCACCCCAGAGCAGAATTCTGGAGAGAATAATTCTCTAGCCGGCTTCATGTCAGTCCCCACCCCACACACTCAGCCACACCACAGTCCTTCTGCCTTTTTCATCAGTGACGTTCGGGGAACTCACAACTACACACAAAAATTTGGTGTGGCAGGGTGTATAGGTGTCCACACTGAAGTGGCTTCTGAACACAATTCAGAGAAGCACAGAATCTGCAAGGCAGTGGGTCGCAACGAAGCTCCCCCTTCACTGTGAATGGCCCCTCGAGCAGGCCAGAGGTGACAGGGGAAGGTGTGTGGCTATAAAAAATAAACTCTGGCCTTTATTTGTTTTTCAAATGTCAGCATAACAGATAACTCCAACTCTATCCATCCTCCACAGTCAGGCTTGTCTACATGGGAAGGATGACCACCTATTTTTAACATTTATGTGCAAGTACAGTGTATGGGCATTAAGTGTTCTTACCACAATAACATAAAGAATTTAAAATGTGGCAGCATCGCGAGCTATGTTGTTTATGCATGAGAAAGAGCTCGTGCTCTTTCCCGAGTTCCTCGGGGCCCCCCTCTTGGATTCTAATGGAGAAGGTGGTGTTTGGGACTGGTTCCTCCACCCTGCTGAGGTCATCAGTTCCTCTCTTGCTTGTCAACCTTTCCCTGCTGCCCTGTTTGCCAGCAATACAGCATATTACTACCCCTAGGCCAACACCGCCTCAAGGTCACAAACTCAGGCACTGGAGACCATCAGAGCCTCAACTATCACATGCTCACTACTTCCCCCTCCCACCGGCCAAATGTCGTGGCAATGGAAAACAGATACAACGTGTTTCCCTACTTCTAATGGGGTTCTGGGTCTGGTCATCTGCTCAGACAGGAAAGTCAAGGGACAGGGTTGATTCTGGGTTGATTCTATCAACCTATCACCCTCATAAAAAAAGTCACCAAAACCACGTCTCCTAACCAGACCTGAATTTCTACTCAAAGAACGAAAATAAACACAGCTCAAGGGCTGATTGTAGGCTCCAGTGACCCAGTTGGCCACACCATGCACAGCCTGGAGATCTTAGGGGCACACACAGGGAATCTCAGAGCTCCAGCACCCTCCAGGGCAGGTGTGGATGAAGACATGCAGTGGTACAGGCTGCACTTGCCTTTATGGTGGTGCCAGGACCCACGTCGTGCAGCAGAGACATCTCTGGGGGGCTCCTGGGCAGCCCGTCGTCCTCAGAGCTCATGCCGGCATCCTCTCCCCGCTTGGCAGGAAGCCCCCCTGGAGGAGGTGGTGGCCCCATTTTCACATTACACTGTATTTTTAACTAGATTGGAATAAAGAACATGTGCTCTTATTTTCATCAATGATATTTATCAACAAATCCTCCTGCTCTAATTCATTCATGCTGGAAATGCCTTCAGTGTCTTGATGTGGTGCAGAGAACTGAACTGAACGTGCATCTGCCACCAGCTCTTCCACTGCCATCTCTTCTTTGTTCATCTAAGAATGAGTCGAGATCCCATTGCAGCTCATTTGGTGTGTCCTGGGGGAGCTGTCATGTACATGTGATTCTACTTTACAGCATATCAAATAAACCAAGCAGAAATCATTTAAAAACTTCTTGATGGATATTTGACTTGCACACCAGGCGACATGACCAAGGAAACATTTACCTGCAGAGCTTTAATCCGATCACACACATTTTCTTGGGAAAACACCCGCACAGGCCGAGTAGCGTCCTGTCCGGACTCAGGAATGAAAATACTGTCGTGAGAAAGGGCCCGGCTGCCCAGCGTGCCCCTCGACTCCCTAGGATAAAAGAGCCACTGTGAGACTCTGCCCACCTCCATCTTACTGACCCCTGGGGGGCTCAGAATGAGAAAGGTGGATGTGAGTTAACAGAACATCAAACAACACTCCCTCTGCTGCATTTACATTTCAGTGGTCCCTGACTTCAGTTCATCCACACACTGTCAAATGCCAGTCAACTATTTGGAGCATTGCAGAGATAGGAATTTTCCTAGGAGATCTAAAGGTTGTGTGAATTATTTTTGTATTAATAAAAAACCAAGGTTTCATAAGGTGTGAGGTGCAAGACAGCAAGCCTGCAGAGGGGAGGGGCTGGCACAGCCAGCTTCTGAGGAGGCCTGTCCCGGCTGCCCCAGGGAGGGTGAGGTCACGCCTTGTGGGCAAACATGCAGCCCCTCCATGGGCTGAAGGCTGTGTGTGCAGCAGGCTGAGGGCCTGCTTGATGAACGCATCCTCACACACACCTCACACAGACCAAGACATACATCTGTGGGTGGTTTGAAATGAGAACTGCAAATCTGCAAAGCCATGGCCTCTTTTTATGACCTGGCACCATCTGTGTGACCAAAACCTCTGTGCCTGCCTAGATCCTGAAGCAGAGATGGTGGCCTTCTGTCATCGCCATCCCAGTCCTTTCCTCAGCTCTGAACTCAAGAATCTGATCTGGGACTGAACCCACAGGACATTCACAAAATGTCCTAAAAGGATGTGGGAATTAGCTGTCAAGTTTTCCTAGCAGCACTGGCTGCCTGAACAATAGGTGGAAGGAGATGACTGAGACCTGATGATGAAGGAAGGAAAGCCTGCCTCTGCACACACTGGACATCTTGTGTGCACCACCCCACCCACTTCCCTCCTGCCACTCCCCTACTCTGGGCATCCTGTCCACTGTGGGGCATTAAGGACTCTGAGGTGTGGCCCTGTCCAACTGTAGATCAAACTGTGTTGGTTAATAATGCTTCCTTCTAATTAAACTCTCACGCCTGCAACAGTAAGCTTGCAAGTGGGAACCCATGGCTCCCAGGATGTGTGTGTCCTCACATGCCAGGGAGGGAACTATGCCAACTGAAGGAATCAGGACCTCCCTGCCAACGGCAGCTCTTAACCCAAAGGTCACACACACACTTGGATATCCCTCCCCCAGTGGACAGCCCATGGCCCACACTCTCTGGGAACCACAACCACCACCCAAGCACCTCCGCTTTGGATGTAATGAGGAGTGGAGGCAGCATAAAGAGGCCTCTGCAAAAACACAAAATGGCACATGTGCAAGGCCATTCACTACAGCAATATTCAAAGGAGTGAAAGACGGGAAACACCTAGTGCCCCTCAGTAGGCATCTAACTGAATCAACCATGAATGTCATACAATGGAGGACTCCACAGCTGGTCTGATGGGCAGGAAGGTCTCTACACGCTGCATACAGGCATCACCAGATACTACTAAGTGAAATAAATAACAACCACTGCAGAACAATGTTCACAGCATATCAGCACTGCATGGGAAAGGGGGGCCTGGATATTATCTGAACATGTGTGTGTGTTTCTTATATTTAAAAAAAATGAAAATAGAAGAATAAATAACAAATAAATAAAAGTGGTTTTCTTTGGGGGAAAGAAATAACTAGATGAGGAGACATAGTGCAAAGATACCTACATTGACAACTTTGTCTTTGAAACTATGCAAACGTTTTATATAATTAAAAGATGAAACCAAACAAAAAGAGAAATAAAACAATCTCTAAAACTAGAAAACAAACACAAACAAATAAATCTAATTTTATATCAGATTGTTGGCATGACCACACAGAGAATATAATAATTTCAAGTGACTTTGACTCCACATCCAAGATAGAATACATTCTAGGAACAACAAGAAAACCAAAGATATCAAATTGCACTCACTAATCTTATTAGTAGTAATAATAATTAAAAAACCAAAAATATGAAATTGCACTCTGTAGTTTTATTAGCAATAACACTGATTATAAGACAGTGTGCAGAAAAGTATTTATAATATTTTTAACTTCCATATAGGGAAGGGATAAGGAAATTATTATAAATATATGATAGGTTAAAGAAAATAAGTCATTTTGTTAATATCATAAGGAGCCCTGGTTTCAAGTGTAAGAGAAAAGAGAATACAAAGAATTAAAGAAGTAAAAATGTTGTCTTATTAAACTTGAATTGGAAATATCAGCAAATTAATGGTTAATTTTTCTCTTGAAAAATAAACCATTTCCTAGCTATATCCACTGGAAAGGTTTAGAATCAGTGACAGCCAATTAGTAATCATCACCCCTGGCAGCTGGACTGAGGTCTTTAAAAGCCATTTCACACCACAAGGAGGGAGCCAGGGTCCTGTCAAGAAAGTGCTGATTCCAGGTCAGGGGAAGAAAATATACCAAATAAACCTGAGATTTCTCATTGGACAAGAAAGTAAGGAAGCCATCAAAGATGAATGGGGTCATGTCAAAAGACGGAGCGAATTTCAAGTGACTCTCAACAGCCTAAGATGGAACAACTTGAGCATTAAAATGAATAAAGACTGTCATGGATTAAAGCAAATCAAATATATAAAAAGTAATGCATTCCCAATGATATTTGGAAAAAAAAAAGAAAAAAACAAAACCCACTGGCCACTGTCAGGAGTTGCTAGGGGGCCATGTCATTACTCTGAGGGTGGATCAATAAAAGGAGAGCCAAGCATGATCCTGACTTTACAAATTGTATTTCGGAGCAACCAAGCAATTGATGAAGGAAAGTTCTTCATCAAAGAATTTCAGTTAGCAAGTGTACAGTGAATGATAGAATTAGAAAAACCACCACTTTGTGACAAAATAACAGATCATCACCAGGTGTTAAAACTGTCAGGTGAAGGTTGGTGGAGGGACGACAGTGACACACCCTGAACCCACTGCTCAGAAAGCAGGTGACTCATCATGGGATGTGACAACAACCAGCACCTGCTTGAACCTGACAGAATCTGGATCCACCGAATGATGTACCAGGAATTGGGAGAATATAGGAAAGAGTTGAGTCACACCAAGAGAAAGCAAAGCCAGAATATGGGACATTCTGCAGGACACATGGCCCTGCTCTTCCTTCAGATCAATGACGTGAAACAAAGGGAGAGGGCAAAAGGAAATCGTTATAGATTAACAGACTTAAGAAGCACAACCGCACAGACACAGACACGATAAATGGGCGTCACTTTATTCAACCCACAGGGTCCCATGTGGTTTGCTCGCACTAATGTGCCTTAGTAAATGGAGCTGTTTTCCCCACAGTGATGGATGAGAAGTTGCCGCAGACTCTCCCACAGGCCAAGCAGTACTTTCCTCTTCCTCTGTGCTGCTCTCTAAAAATGTCATTTGCACTTCCCAGGCCTCATCATGCTCCATTCCCAATCTTCCTTGCCTAGCATCAAAACCAGCAAACTGTTACCAGTCACTGAGGGCCAGCTCCCTGCAAGGTGCTGGGAATATCAAGATAAAAAGCACACCATCTCCACTTTCCATGGGCTCCTGTGACAGGGAGGACATCAGCAAGCGGACAGGACAACTCATCCCAGCTTGCCCCTCTGGCTGGGCTCCTGTCTGTGGTTGGAGGGGCCACTCCCAGGCCTGTCTCTCCAACACCAGAACTGTGTGCTCCAGTCAAGAGACAGGGGTGGATGGGGGTGGGTGTTAGAGTTTCCCTGGGGCTTGCAAAGTGATGACATTGAATAATTAGTAATATTATCGCGATAACATCTCGTTCCCCAACAGTTCAGAGAACCGCCTAAAAAAAATGCATGCACGCCGGGCGCCGTGGATCACGCCTGTAATCCCAGCACTTTGGGAGGCCGGGGCGGGCGGATCGCGAGATCAGGAAATCGAGACCATCCTGGCTAACACGGTGAAATCCCGTCTCTGCTGAAAATACAAAAAAAAAATTAGCCGGGCGTGGTGGCGGGTGCCTGTAGTCCCAGCTACTCGGGAGGCTGAGGCAGGAGGATGGCATGAACCCGGGAGGCGCAGCTTGCAGTGAGCCGAGATCGCGCCACTGCACTCCAGCCTGGGCGACAGAGCAAGACTCCATCTCAAAAAAAAAAAAAAAAAAAAAAAAATGCATGCACAGTATATCCCTTCCACACTTCACATGGTGCAATGTGAGTCTATTACATTCCCTGCTAGCACCAAAAACAATCAAAACCAAAATCAAACCCAAAACTGAAAAAAAAAAAAAAAAAAGTTCCAATCTTTCCTTTCCAGTCATCTGGTGCCACCAAGTGGCCAGCAAAATTTCTACTCCTTTAAAAAACAGGCAAGGAGGCTGGGGAGGGGGGAGAGCAAGAGAGGGGACAGGACACCACTATTGGGATGCTCAAGCCTGCGACCCATCTCAGCGTGGTCTGTACCCCAAACCTGAAGGATATTATGTTCTCTGAAGAGTTCTATCCTTAAAGGGCCAGCGCTGTCTTAAAAAAAAAAAAGGTAAAAGCTAGCATAGCAACAAATCTGTTTCGTTTCCTCTTAGTCACAGGAATAACTGCTAGAATAACTGCAGCATATGTACTGTAACTATATTTTAATGAAATACAAGTTACAAAAATAAGGATTTCTTTACTAGACCTCCCCAGTTTTTTGTGCTTATTGGGTCTGTTCTTTATGATATTTTTGGATGATTTTTTTTCTAAGATAGCAAGGAGCGCCCCCTCCCCACCCCCATTAAGTGAAAATATTCTGATTAGATTACTCAACGTTCAACTTTAGAGAAATGCATTTTTCTAGTATAGTATCTAGGTCCTCAAAAGAGTTTTAAGTCGAGTTAAACCAGGGCCCCTATCCTGATCCTGTCACTTTCAGCTGTAGGATGCTGGGCAAGTTCTAAATTTTATCTAGGGCTTATTTTGTGCTTTTATAAAATGGCATGTAGTACCTCCTCTCCCACAGTTATTGTGGACTTAAACACACACAGCGTTCTCCATCCCTAGGTTTGAAAAGACAGAAAACACAACTTCTATGGAAGAACCTCTAATGGAATTACCCAGGAGAAAGGGGGCTCAGAAATCCAGCAAGTTACCAGGATAATGAAATCATGTATTTGGGTGCTCCTGGCCCGAGGGATGTAAAATGCAACTTACTCCAGCTCATCCTCGGAGTCGTAGCCCACTGGCCCGGATTCGATGGCAATGACCTCATTCCTCGTCTGACTTTGTTTCCAGGTGCTACTTCCTGTGGACGACGGCGATTCTTTTCTCTTCTTCTTCCCAAAAAACTTCTTAAAAGTTTTGAATTTAGATTTTTTCTTTCCTATACAGATTAGAGAAAAAATAATAAGTAAGACTGTTATAGTGTGTATGTGCATGTATGCAACAGGCACATAAAAGAGAGAAAGCAAGATTTCTATCCATGCATCAGTTATCTGCTTCTGAAAAGTCCTTTTACTTCGCAAAAGTACATGGTATACCAGTTTTGCATACCTGAAAACACATCTTGTTTCTTTTTATTTAGGATATTTAAATAAAAGACACAAGAACACTTTGGAAGATGATCACAGAATCAAAATTAGCAACTTTCCTCTCATGTATAATCAAGTTTTAATTTCTAAAATATATTTGAGGCTGCAGTGAGCTATGATTGCACTACTACACTCCAGCCTTAGTGACAGAGCAAGACCCTCTCTCAAAAAAATAACATAAAATAAAAATTATGAATTGCTTTGTCTAGTGTGAATACAGCATCAAGGACAATCAGAGGAGGCCCAACCTCATGGGCAAGAAGGTGGGTCTGTGGGGCATCAACTGCATGATGAGCTAATGACTTTTGGTGAGAAAAACAATGAGATTGGTTATCCCCGCAGGGGAGGGGTGTGGCCAGGCTGAGCCCAACTCTGCCATGCTTCCTGGATTATTAAAATTCACCACACTTTTCAACATTTCGTGATTGCTCCTCTGGTGACAGCTTCATTCTCTCCCATGAATTCTATCATACCCAGGTTTCCATGATTTCACATCAGTTGCTCAGCAAAGTTCATTCCTTTCCCGGAATAGTTACAGAACTGACAGTGGAGGGATGCAGCATCGTAGACTACCAGGATGCTGTCTAATACATCCTGAAAATTTGCACAATTTATTACTTTTTATAATAATTTAATAAACTGAATTCCTTAAAAAACCCAGGATCTTTCTGTTGTGTTTATATTATTGCCTCCTTGGGAAGCTTACATGGTCTTACTCTCATGGGGAGAATTACTTAGGATTACTTTAGTAGGAGTTCCTACATCATTACAGGTAGAACAAATCCCTCTCCAAGGATAAGTCAGTTCTACAGCACAGTTTTCTCACCTTCTAGTGTGGAAGTGTTCTCAACTTTATAATCGTAAAAAATGTTTATGTTGTTAGTAGATGGTTCTCAATGAGCATTTATGATTTTGAAAGATTCTTAAGAGTTATCTGCATGTGGTCAGGACACCCTGTGGCTTTTGCCTAGTCAACAAATTGGTATGCATCCTCGAAGGCCTGAATAGATACACAGCCTCAATATCATGACCATCAAAAATGCTGCTTACAGCATTAATGGTCTCCTCAAGTATAACTGGCAGAGCTCAAGTATAACTGCTGTACACCTTTGTTCCACTGGCAGGGCTTAGCCATCCATTTGTTCAAATTATATTTCTTCTCCTACTAGGCTTTGTAATTCAATTTCTTTAATGGTTACAGGACTAGTCCATTTTTCTACTTCCTGAATCTGTTTTTTTAAGTAACATTTTTCTGAAAATGTATTTTTCCAAATTTTCAAATGTATTGGCAAAAAATTAATAATATCTTTTTATCTTTCAAGCATTCACAACATCTATAGTGATTGATGCCTCTTTTCTCACCCTGATATTAATTATCATAAATGTGCCTCTTCTTTGTTCCTTGATCAATTGCACCACAGGCTTATCAATTTTAATTGCCTTAAAAAAGTTTCGCTTTGTTAATTCTTTCAGTTGAATGTTTATTTCATATTGTATTAATTTCTGTTATCTTTATTCTTTCCTTCCTACTTTCTGCAGGTTTACTTTGCTATTTTCTTAAACTTCTTGAGATAAACATTTGGTTTATTACTTTTTAGACTTTCCTGTTTTTATAATATAATATTTAAGGAAATGCATTTCCCTCTAAGTCTGTTTTAGCTGCATCTACATGTTTTAAAATGCAGTATTTTCATTATTGTTTGGTCAAAAATATTTTCTAACTTCTATTACGATACCTTCTTAGACTTACAGGTTATTTAGGAAAGTACGTCTTCTTCATTTCCAAGCAGTTGAGGATTTTCTATCTGTTATTGATTTCTAGCTTAATTGCACTGTGGTCCAATAACATACTCTGAATGATTTGAACCCATTCAAATCTGTTGATACTTGCTTTATGGCTTACCATATGAACAATTTTTAAAAATGTTCCTGGTGTGCTTGAAAATAATGCATTTTCTTCAGTGTTCTATATATGTCAATTAGAACAAAATCTTTTTTTTAAATTGTGTTGTCCAAGTATTTTATATCTTTACTGATTTTTAAAGTGTTTGTTTTATCAATTACTGAGAGAGATGTGTTAAAAATAACCCCACTCTGCTTATAGATTTTCTTATTTATCTTTAGTTGTCAATTTCCACTTTACAACTTTATTTGTTGGGGAGGTTGCTTTCCTGCAAAAACCGGAAAGCCTGCTAGACAAATTCTAAAAGAGCTGTAATACAACTTTCTATAATACGTTAATGCATAGAAATGTAAAATTATTATCTTGCTGGGGAAATGAACATTTTGTGAAATGGCCCTTTTTATGTTTAGTTATGTTTTTTGCCTTACATTTCATTTTGACTGCTATTAGTACAGGTCGATCAGACCAAATCTGAAAATCTGAAATGCTGCAAAATCTGAAACTTTTTGAGCTCCCACCTGATGCTTAAAGGAAATGCTCACTGGAGCATTTCAGACTTTGGATTTTCAAATTTGAGACCCTCAACTGGTAAGCATAATGCAAGTTTTCCAAAATCTGAAAAAATCTGAAATCTGAAACACTCCTGATCCCAGCATTTTGGATAAGGGATACTCAATCTGTGTAGCTACACCATCTTCCCTTTACCCAGTGTTCACAAAGTATAGGCTTCTGTATCCTATTACTATCCTTACTTTTCTGAACCTTTATAGTTAAGATTCATATATTTAGAGTTTTGGTATCTAATCTAATAATCTTTAACTCTTAACTGGAACAATTAATGTAATTAATTAATTTAACTAGTCCACTCACACTCACTGTAATTACTGATATATTAATAAAAACAAGTCTATCATCTTATGTGTTTTTTAATTGATCTTTAAAAAATATTCCATTTATTCCATTGCTAGTTTATAACCCTTACCTTTTGCTTCCTCTTTCAGTGGTTATACTACACATTTGATTACAGGTCAATACAAGGACCTTCGAATACTTTAATTCCATTTTTATGCACTATTGTTTCAATTCTGATTGTTAAAAAAAAACCTCGAAGTTATTTCATGTTCACACAGGTGTATCCACTTGCTTATTGTTTTCTTTGCTCTTCATTCCTTCTCATATTCCAGATTGTCCACTAGGAAGATCTTCCTTTGGCCTGAGGGTGCATTCGTGTAGAATCTGTTTTACTGGGGGCTTACTGGGGCCAACCCAGTTTTTGTTTGTCCGAAAATGCTTTCATTTCTCCATCACTCCTGAAATACATTTTTTCCTAGGTATAACACTCTATTAAGTTGGTGCAAAAGTAATTGCAGCTCTTGCCGTGACATTTAATGGCAAAAACAGCAATTACTTTTGTACCAGCGTAATAGTTTGGCAGTTACTTTTCCTAAGGATATTTAGGCTATTATTTCCCTGTTTTGTGGCTTCTATTGTGTTGAGAAGTTAGGCATAAGTTACTTTTTTGCTCCTGTCCAGGTAATCTGTCTCTTTTTCTCAGACTCATTTTAATATTTTTCATCCTCTTTGGTTTTCTGCAGTTTTACCTCATATGGATTTTCTTTGATTTATCCTTCTTGGGATTCATTGGGTTTCTTAAACCTGTGGGTTGGGTCATCTTTTTGATAAAATCCAGAAAATTCTCAGCCCTTCTCTCCTCCCGAGACTATGCTCAAATGGATATTACACCCTTTCACTTACTCTCTATGCCCCTTGTTCCCTTTTCTTTATTTTCCATCTTTTTACCATTCTATGGTACATTTTGCATAATTTCTTGTGATCTATCTTGATTTGATGTAATCTGTTGTTATAACCTTGCATTTTAATAATTACATTTATTTTACAGAAATTTAATTTAAAATAAAATTTTAATAATTACATTTATTTTAAATGAATTTATTTAAAATAAAATTTTAATTATTACATTTATTTCTAAAAATTCCTTTGTTTTTCAAATCTGCTATACCTTGTAAAAAAACTTATTTTTTAAATTACACACAGTAAAATTCATTCTTTTTGGTGTACATAGAGTTGTATAATTATCACCACAATCAAGATACAGGACTGTCCTCATGCTGCCCTTTTGTAGTCCAACATTCCCCGCTACCTTTAACCCCTGGCAACCACTTATAACTTCTCTGTTCCTATAATTTTGCCTTTTCTAGAATGTCGTGTAGATTAAGTCACACAGTATGTCCCCTTTTCATTCTGGCTTCTTTCACTCAGCACAATGCATTAGAGGCTCACTCATGTTATACCAAGTCAATAGCCTATTCCTTTTTATTGCTGAGTAGAACTCCATTGTGTGGATATACCTGTTTGTTGAACCATTTCAACCTGCTGAAAGACATCTGGATTCTTTTCAGTTTTTAGCAATTATAAATAAGTTACTATAGTTTGTGCACGTGTGTGTGTGTGTGTGTGTGTGTGTAAACATAAGTTTTCACTGCCCAGTAAATACCTAGGAGTTGGATTGCTGAGTCATAGGCTAAGTGTATGTTTAACTTCACAAGGAGCTGCCAAAATGTTTTTCCAAAGTGGCTGTGCCATTTTGCATTCCTCCCTTCAATGCATCCTTATCAGCTCCTGTTGTTATGGTGGTTTTCTCCAGACGTTTAATAGGTGTGTCCTGGTATCTCATTGCAGTTTTACTCTGCATTACCTAATGATTAGAGATATTGAGCATTTCTTCATATGCTTCTTTGCCATTTTGTACATCTTCTTAGGTAAAGCATCATTTAAAATTTGCTCCCCATTTTGTAACTGAGTTATTTGTTTTCTTATTTTTGAATTTTGAGAGTTCTAAATATATGCTGGATGTAAGTCCTATATCAAGTGTGATTTATAAATATTTTCTTCTAGTCTGTGAGTTGTCTTTTCATTTTCTTAAAAGTGTCTTTCACAGACCATATTTTAAAGTTTTGATGAAGTCCAATTTATACATTTTTTCCTTTTATGGATTCAGGTATTATATCTAAGAACCCTTGCTTAATCCTTGGTCGTAACTATCTTCTGCTATGCTTTCTTTTAAAGGCGTTAGAGTTTTACATTTAGGTTTATGACACATTTTGAGTGAATTTTTGTATAATCTGTGAGGTATATTTGCATATGAATGTCTAATTGTTACAGCACCATTTGTTGGAATATTATCTTTTATCCAATGAATTGATTTTGCAATTTTGTCAAAATTAATTAACCATATTTGTATGGGTCTGTTTTTGAACTCTACTCCCTTCTGTCTCTGTGTATCTATCCTTTTGCCAAAACCATACTGTCTTGATTACTGCAGCTTTATAGTAAGTCTTAAAAACAGGTAGTATGAAGCTTTCAACTTTATGTTTTTTCAAAATTGTTTTACCTATTCTAGTTCTTTGCTTCTTCACATACATTTTCAAGTCAGCTCGCCAATATCTGCAAAAAGTTTTGCTGGAATTTTGATTGCTTCATCTTTACCCCTCCTCCTCCCTGTTTCTGATGGGTTATTTAAAAAAAAATCATCCCAGGCACTATTATTATTTCACCTATATGGACTTGGCTTTTTCCTAAATGAAAAAAATCTCTGACTCCTCATGGAAATCAAATTAAATTATTACTTGTCAGTATTCTTTCTACAGAATATTGAGCTAACTGTATGTCTGTCTTCCATAACTGACTTTTAAAGAGTGCACTGCAATCTTGGTATATTTGTGTAACAGTTCTAAGTGCTTTTTTGTATATGTTGTATAAACATGTCATCTATAAATAGAGATAGTTTTATTTCTTTCCTCCACCTCTCTGCCTTTTATTCCTTTCTCTGGCTTTATTGCACTGGCTGGGTGCTATGCCACTTTTCCCTGGATGTTTTAAAACTTTTTTATTATCTTCAAACATAGTATGCATAGTTGTTTTATAGGATGTATTTGGTAATTCTGATATTGATGCCTTCATGTGTCTGTTTCTCTTGTCTGCCTTCATGTGTGCATGGCGTTCTCCTTGTGTGCATATCTGTGGCCATAGTTCCCCTTTTCATAAGGACACCCATCATATTGGAGTAGGAGCCCACCCTATTCCAATATGATCTCATCTTAACAAATTACATCTGCAATAACCCAGTCTTCAAGTAAAGCCACATTTGGAGATACTGGAGACTTCGACATATGGATTTGGTGGGAGCACCATTCAACATAACGGCATGTTGGTTCTCATTCATAGTATCCTGTTGCCTTAGATGCCTGGTTATTACTGACTATATGCTTGTCATGATACTGAAAATATTATTTTCTGTGATAATCTGAAGTCTAAATAGAAGGCACCTTCCTTTAGTGAATATTATTTGCTTCTGCAAAGTACGTGGGTTTGCATCCAGTCTAGAAGCAATATTAATCAAGTTCAAGGGTTGAGGTTCTCTGAATTACCCAAATGATGCAAACTCAAGCTACAAATCTACAAAAGGGTTGGTTTACCCCTAGTTCACACCTACTCAGATTTGGTAGCTCCTTGGCTCCCCTTTATTGTAGAGAGTGTCTTCTATTAGACAGCCTACATTATACAGGCCTTGTCATTTGATATCTGACCCTTGCTCTCACCTTCCACCCCATGAAGACATGAAAATTTCCAAGACTGGTAAATGATCTAAGGGCAAAGTGGCTTTTATACTCTGTTGTCTCTCCAGGTTACCATTTTCCTTTTCTTTTCTTTCTTCTTCTTCTTTTTTTTTTTTTTTTTTTTTTGGAGGCAGGGTCTTGCTTGTTGCCCAGGCTGGAGTGCAGTGGCATAATCATGGCCCACTGTAGCATTAACCTCCTAGGCTCACACAATCCTCCCACCTCTGCCTCCCAAGTAGATGGGACTACAGGTGTGTGCCACCATGTCCAGCCAATTTTTAAATTTTTTTGTAGAGACAGAGTCTCACTATGCCCAAGCTGGTCTTGAATTCCTGGGCTCAAGCAATCCTCCCACCTCGGCCTCTCAGAGTGCTGGGATTGCAGGTGGAAGCTGCTGTGCCTGGCCCATTTTCCTTTCAATTCTGGCCTTATTATTTCTTACTTTGAAAAATATTTTAAAGAATATTCTTATCTAGAATTTTAAATTTTAAGTGGAAGAGGGTTGGTCTGAATAACTTAAGCTCACTATTTGAAAAAAAGAAAACTTAGTCCCTTTTCTTCAGTAACCTCTGTATGTATTCAGAACTAGCACTTATTGAGGTCATTTCAGGCTGATGAAATATTTATTCAAACATTTATTGTTTACAATAAGTAATAATTCAGTGTCCCATAATATGAGAAAATGTGAAACTCAATTTTTTTTCAGGGCTCATCTAAAAACCCTCACCTTATATTTGGATTTATTTGGTATCCATTGAAATGTGACAGAGGAAAAATGGTTCTAATATGAAATAATAAGAAAAAAATCTATCTTTAATATCTGAAATGGAGTATTTGCTGAAATTAGTATCTGAAGCTAGTGGCTAGCAGCTAGGATTTAATATTATTGGGAGCTGTTTCTCCTGAACTATATCAAAGAAAATCACTACTGGCATTTTCAGTGTAAATAAGAGAGAGATGGAGGCCTTGGTTACCAAAATAAGGGGAGTATATGAATGGCAAATCTAGAGAAAAGGTACATTGTGGGGAGATTAATTTTTTAATGTCAATTTTACAACTCTATCGGGACATAAATAGCAATATGTGGATAACAGTAAACCAATGACATAATTGGAGAACTCTTAGAATGTCTTATGAGATGGTGATTCATGGGCCTAGAATTCAGCTCAGCAGAGAACATACTAAAGATCTCCTTCAGAACAAAAGTCATGAAGGAGAGGGATCAAAGGCTCTCTCCTGATGTAATTATTTTTTTACAGATGATCAGGCTATCAGGTACTTTGCTCAGCTTCCTACTGATGCCTTTGGATATTCTTAGATGGTGAATGAATCCATTTAGTACCTCTTCCTTTGCATTCAAGTCAGCCAAACATGGGGACATGCTTACCTCCAGAAAGGAGGAAAATGAGCTGAAAGGTCCCCGTGCTTGACACAGAAGCAGAGGAAGTCTGCCCCGAGCAGCCTTAAATAATGTGCATGTGCCCCCAGTCACAGCGTGAAGGGCCTGGGGGTATCTGAGCACACTGGGAACTAAATCCCCACTTTTCATACAGAAAGCCCCAAAGGCCTGCCTCTGTCAGTCCCTCTCCCTGCCCCACAACAAAGCAAGTGCCCTCCCCAGAGCAGGGGAAGCAGGGCCTTACCTGTGCTGTCCTCCCCAAGGCCTTCTGCAGCCTCCCGAAGCTTAATGTCCATCACCCTTGTGGAAATCATGTCAAGCTCGCTGAAATTATATGGAAATTCACGTTAAAGAAACATGGTTAGCAGAAGTTACCAATGAGTGAAATGGTGTTCGTGACTGCATTTGCCATGATCTGGCCTGCACACACCCCAGCAAAGACAGTCCAGGGCAGAGTGCAGCACAGTACAGGCCAAAACCATATCCACAGCCACAAGATCAGTAACCGCATAAGCGTTTAATCACTGACTGGGGCAATTTAATGGAAAACAGATCACTGAAACAAATGCTTCACTAATTTACACACTGCAGATTAGGTTTCTTTCAAAAAAACTTTTCTCAAATTATAAGAAATGATTTTTTTTCTCTTGTTTACTACAGGAAGTTTGGAAAATAGAATGAAAATCACCCATAATCCAACCAACCAAGGATAACCACAGTTAATGTTTTCATTTCCTTCCAATAATTTTTTATGCAAATATTTTATCCACATGCACACATATCATATTAGGAAGCTTGACTTCCTGATTTTCTTACTTACACCACATCATTAAAATTATTCACGTGTTATTTTAATGGCTACCTAATATTTTGATATACTACTGTACCATTATTTATTTACATTGAAATTCTTTTTTGAATGCAATGAAAAATTTCAAACAGATACAAAAATATGAACAACATATAATGAACTCAAGATATGGCTAATCTTGCTTCATCTTTACCCCCACACCCCATCCCACTCCTATGAGGTGATTTCTAAGCAAATCATCCCAGACGTGATGATCATTTCATCCATATAAATTCAGCTGCTTCCTGAATAAAAAAAATCCCTCACTCTTCATGGAAATCAAATGCATGATCACTGGTCAATATTCCTGCTACAGAATACTGAGCTAGTGGTGTCCATGCCTTCCATAACTGACTGTTAGAGTATGCTCTACCTCCATATACTATCACACCATTTATTTAGAAAGCTATTTCTTACTGTTAGGTATGATGAATCCTCACACTTAAAAAGGGGGGCTTGAATATTTAACCAATTCACATTTACCACTTGTACACAGCACAGAATGGGAAATGATGGGAGAAATGCAAAGAAAACACAAACAGAGAAAAGGATTTGCGGGTGTGTGCCCGAGTTGGCTCTAATATTTAGATTTCTTTTCATGTTCATCCTCCCTACCAGCCAATCCCTCAAAAGCTGAACAAAGTTTCACCAGCTCCAGCTCTCAATGTTCATACAATTTGGCTTCAAAAAAATGTCCGGTCTTGTGTCGGCTCTGCCAAAAACTCTTGGAACCTCACCAGATTTGACTCATGATCATGCTATCATTATCTATAAAATGAGGGTTGGACAGAAATAGTATTTTTCAAATCCTTTACCACTGTTTTAGGCTTCAAAGGACATCCTTGCTTTCATCATCTGTGTTCACTTTCAAAGCAACAGACAATGCTATCAAACAGCAGAATGATAGTAGTTCTAGGCTGGTGGCCCAACCCAAAGGCCCAGGTGTTCCAAAGGTCACCCCCTCAATCCCCCCTGCAATATGTTAGTCAGTCAGCAACCCCCTCATCCCCAAGAGTCCTTTAGAGGCGGTAGCTGCCGGGGATTCAATGGAAGAGGCAATGGAGAAGGAAAACATACGGTGTAAGGGGAAGAGTGAAGATGGTGAGGGTGGCCTAGGAGTCACCATCTGTTCCCCTCAGTGCCATCTCCTGAGGCTGCCACTGAGCTCTAGCTCAGTGCAAGAGTTTTCCATTGGCTGAATTTGGAGTTAACCATGGCAACTGCAAATTACTTATCAAGCATGCAGCTATCACCTGAATTATCTCATTTAATCCCCAAGAACTTTTAATATTCCCATTTTGGAGATGAGAACATTTTTAGCTCACTGCATCCTCTACCTCCTGGGCTCAAGAGATCCTCCCACCTCAGCCCCCCACAAATAGCTGGGACCACAGGCCCACGCCACCACACTTGGCTAATTTTTTGTATTTTTTGTAGAAATGGGGTTTCGCCATGTTGGCCAGGCTGGTCTTGAACTCTTGAGCTCAAGCAATCTGCTTGCCTTGGCCTCCCAAAGTGCTTGGGATTACAGGTGTAAGCCACTGCACCCAGCAGAGAACATTTCTGATATTAAGCGGTTTATTAACTTGCCTAAGGTAGCAGAGCAGATATGGCGTCTACACTCACACTGACTGCATACCCAGCATGGGCGGGTGCATCTGAGGCACTGGGATACAGTGACAGATGAGACCCACGTGGTTCCCGCCTCTTGCAGGTGCTGACCCAGTGAAGGGCAGAGCCCTGAGCTGTCCCCAGTGGGGCTCAAGAGAAGCTGGAGAATCCAAAGGACAGGATCTCCCACTGAAATGGCTCTGCCTGCCAAGAAGCCTTACCCCAGGGTCAGGCCAGAACTCAGAGGCTGGAGGAGCCCCGAGAGATCATGCACTGCGTCTGATGGGGTTTCTTCGTCTGGGGAAAGGAACCGGAGGCCACTGTGATGTGTCAGCTAACTGGGAAAGGATTAACACTCTGGAGAAACCGTGATGTTACGCAACACATCAAGGTCATGTGGACACCTTGCAAATGAAAAGTGTCTTTGTTGGGAAGAACAAGGTGAGTGCCAGAGGTGTGTGTGAGAGTATGTATGAGCCCTGTGGGTGGGTGTGCAGAGGGGCACCCTCTCCTGCCAAGCCCGGATCAGTCCAGAGGCTCAGGCTTGCTTCTCCCTGGGTTGAAGAACATGGTTGTGAGAAAGCTGCACAGGGCAGAGGGTTCAGATGCAGATGTAGGCGGAGGGCCGGGGAGGGGGGAGCATGGAGGGGATGCAGACTCACCTGTGTAGGTCCTTCCACCCTACTCCCAGCCAGAAGATGCAGACAGCACCCCCAGACCACCAAGACCACCAAGACCACCAGTGGACTCACACAAGGAGGCAAAGGTTGCCCACCGACAAAGGGACAACAAATGGATCTCATGTCACATGGAAGGTTTCAGAACCTACTCATGTTTTATGTCCCAAGCATCTTCATACAGATAAGAGCATAACATGGGGTGGAGGAAGGTGGCAAAGACTTGAATGTTAGGCAGTCCCAGGGTGGCATCTTCACCCTACCACCTACCAGTGCCAGGCCTCAGTATCCTCATAGGCCAAAGGAGGATAATAATACTATAATCAAATGAGACCAGGACATGGCATGCAGCAAGCACAGGCTGAGCCCTGCTGTCGGTTTCTGCAGCCCACTCCTCACCACCACGTGATACTGTTTATTGACAAAGGCTCCCAGAGCACACATGCCCGGCATGCCCTGGCAGCAGGTAAGCGCCAGTCTTCCAAGCAAATGGCTCACTTCAAAGTCGCCATTGTCAGTCACAGGACAAACACCTGGCTTTCCAGCTGACCCCTGTGCTTCCTGATCCCCACCGCCCGATGGGCTCAAACCACTGCCAGGTAAGTGATGAAAACACGTTCAGGGTCACAGAGGAATGTCTGTCCGGAGTCCGCAGGCTGCAAAGGTGGAGAACTGTTTCCTTCATGTGGACATTCCAGGTGGAAACACCCCACAGCTGTGACAATGGAACATCATCTCTGTTGGGCCAAGTAACTCGCCTTTCTGAATATGCGTTCCCCAAGCCGCAGTAAAGTTCAAGGAAACGCCAGATGTAAAACCGTAATTAGAAAGGCAATGTGGCAAATACCCAATACCTCCCAGACCTCCTTTTGCTCCTCACACGAAGACAGTGCTTCTCACTGGAGCTCCAAGGTCAAGTCAGGCCACCTCAGTGTCCCCTCAACCAGCATCTGCCTTCCACCCTTCCACTCCTGGAGTTCTGAGAGCTCCAAGTCCAAGTTAAAGAAAACTTACTCTTTAAGCTAAATCTGGACCGGCAGGGCCTCTTCAGGGCTTCTAATGAACTTACCAGAGTGCTGAGCCTCCAGGCCCTGCTGCGGGGCACAGCACTTTGTCAGTGTGTATCTGGGCACCCACAGAATCCAAGGGAGTCCTGCATCTAAAAAGACCCCTTAATGTGGGGGCCGCCCCACTCCCTCTCCCTCCACCCTAACTGACCACAGCCTCCTTCCCAGCTTATAGCAGAGTTCTATCATTAGTCTCAGCTTCTATAGAAATATTTCTACAAAAGTTAATTCACATAAAGAATGAGAACAGATTTTAATATGGCATTTTAAAGGCTTCAATCCATTATATTTACCTACACAATGCAAAGAAAAATATCTGTACCCTGACTCCATACATCTGAGCACATAATTATGTATGAAAGCTTTAGTGTTCACCCTACAGATTCCCTAATCCCACACCACCCTTCAGGCTGTTTGGACCCCTGTGGATTCTTTCTTAGCTCCCGGTACCGTTCTTTCACATTGCTCACCAAGGTTGTCATCAATAACTTGTTTGGGAGGTGTCTGCTGAACATCCCTTCCTCCCAAGGCTGTGGGTTTTGAGGGGTGAGTGCTATGCCTATTATATTCACTGCTCTTTTACCAGTACCCAGGACAGTGCCCGACCAGAGAACTGAACAGATCACACCAAACAAGAGAACTGACAAACTAGAGGGGCTTCTGGGTATTAGAATCCTTTCAGATCTTTGAATATCAATTCATTTAACCTCAGAGAGCTGTAGAGAGACCCAGAAAGAGTGACTCTTGGTTCACCTTTCCCTTATCAGTTTGAAGAGGTGATTTAATCTACCTGAGGTCAGCGTTAGGGAAGACAGGGAAAACACCCACCTTTATTCAGTCTTTACACCTCCCTTTCCAACAGTGCTTTCCCTCACTTTCTTCCCATAGCAGGGTTCTGCCATCTACCCTGCATCACCTTCTCCAGGGTCTCTGTACCCACCAACTTTCAGGTCAGTATCAGCAGTGATGCCCTCTCAGAGCTAAGTATTTTAAATAGAAAACTCCAATGAAAGAAAATAACTGCCAATATAGATTCTAAACTCCAGAAAAATATCCTTCAAATTTAAAGGTAGGTTAGACTTCCAAGTGGTAGAGTAGCCTACACCACAGTAAAACTTTCCACTGATGATAAGTATAAACTGTGGAGAAAAGATGAAAAACAATCATTTGAAGGCAGTTATGAGCAACTGAAAGCAGAAATTAAAGTGGAATCAACTCTTCTTTTCTTTTTTATTATTTTTTAGTTTTTTATTTTTGGAATCAACACTTAAAAAAAGGGAATTGCAGTAGGAGCGATTTATGTGTGTAGGGCTTTTGACCTGGAAAAGCTCTCAGGTATGTGTGTTGTGGAGTGGCTGGAGCTCAAATACAAAGCCATAATCTTATGGGCTTGATGAATCCAAGAATGGAATTTAGGGCTGCCAGAGCAGATGGAAACTGAGGGAGAATATCTTAGGAAGGAAAAAACTTCAGAGAGAGGAGCACCAAAATCCACATGTAAACCCTATCCTAATTCTTGGCTCCCCTCCCCTGAATTCTGCACATACTGGGGAGACTCCAAGGAACCAGGCAGAAGATAACAGCTGGGAGGCTGAGGGAAATGAACTAAAAGTTTTCTACTGCTCACTGCAGGAGAGACAGAGTTCACAGGTAACAAACAGCCTGCTAGAACAAAATCAATAATCTTCGGGACAGCATAGCTTCCAGAGTTCCTATGAAATATCATTTACAATGTCTACCATATAATCAAAATTTATAAGACATGTAAAGAAATAGGAAAATATGACCCATAGTCATGAGAAAAAAAAACACCTAAGAAAGAATAATCCTGAGTGACCAAAATGCTTAAATAGCCGACAAAGACTTTAAAGAAGCTACTTAAAACAAAAATGTAGCCATAATAAATAAAAAGATAAAGAATTTCAAATTAGAAACATACAATATAAAGAAGAAACACATGGAAATCATCAAGATGAAAACTGTAATTTCTAAAATAAAATATTTATTAAATGGGCTTAACAGCAGATTGAAGACATCAAAAGAAAGGATCAATCAAATTGAAGAGAGATCAATAGAAATGATCCAATCTGAAGAACAGAGAGAAAAAGACTGGGAAGAAAGTGAATCCGAACACAGCCTCAGTGACCAGTGGTACAGTATTGATTGGTCTAACATATATTTAATTGAGTCCCAGAAACAGGGAGTGGGGGGAGTGTGAAGAAGCAGGAGAGAGAAAGAGGGAAAAGGAGAGAGAAGAAGGAAGGAGAGGGAAGGGGTGGGTGCGGGAGAGAGAGAGAGAGAGAGGGAGGAGAGGGGAGGGGAGCGGAGGGGAAGGGAAAGGGAAGGAGAAGGGGAAGGGAAAGGGAAGGGAAGGGGAAAGGGAAGGGGGGGCATTAAAAATATTTGGAGAACTTACGAATAAACATTTCTCCAAAATGGTGGAAAAGATAATGTTACAGATCTAAGAATCTTAGCAAACTCCAAGAAAACCACAACAAGGCACATCATAGACCTCAGAGAAGTGTGGAACACAGCATAGTGTACTAAAACCAAAGATGAAGAGGAAATCTTGACAACAGCCAGAGAAAAATGACACATCATAAACAGGCAAACAACAATATAAATGACCAACAATGGATAAGAAAAGCCAACACAATAGTCTCTTTAAAGTGCTGATAGAAAACAAAGAACAACCCAATATTCTATATCCAGAAAAATTATCCTTCAATAATGAAGGCAAAATATAGACATTTTTAGATAAGTGAAAAGTACTTTCACTTATCTAAAAAGTGATACGTACTACACTTTTCTAAAAAGTGATATGTACTGCAGATATGTACTACAGGAAATGCAAAACAAAAGTTTTTTAGGATGAAAGAAAATTATACCAGATTGAAATTGAAAGCTATAGAAAGAATGAAGCATAATGAATGTGGTAAATATGTGGGTAAATATTAAAAAGTACATGTTTTTCTTTTCTAAATTTATTTAAATGCATATAACAACTAAAAAAACTATTATGAATTTACAATGTATGTAGATGTAATATGTGACTATAACATAAAGGTAGGAGTTGTATATATGACTAGACTATCACAAGGTTCTGGCATTTTACGTGAAGTGGTACAAGACTAACTCTAAACAGACAGTCACAATTTCAGAATTAATACTGTGATCCCTAGAGAAAACACTAAAAAATTTAATGCAAAGAAGTTTAGCTAAAACGCTAAAATAAAATTTATAATGGAACACCCAAAAATTCAATTAACCCCAAAAAAGGCAGAACAGAGGAACAAAACAAATAGGAAGAACAGAGGAACAAAAACAAAACCAAGCTGGCGCAGTGGCTCACACCTGTAATACCAGCACTTTGGGAGGCCAAGGTGGGTGGATCACGAGGTCAGGAGTTCGAGACCAGTCTGGCCATCATGGTGAAACCTCATCTCTACTAAAAATACAAAAATTAGCTGGGCGTGGTAGTGGGCACCTGTAGTCCCAGTATTCGGGAGGCTGAGGCGGGAGAATTGCGTGAACCCGGGAGGCAGAAGTTGCAGTCAGCCAAGATCATGCCATTGCACTCCAGCCTGGTAACAGAGTGAGACTCTGTCTCAAAAAAAAAAAAAAAAAAAGAAAGAAAAAAAAAGAAAGAAAAGAAAACCAGATGGGATACATTAAAAAGTTGAAAAATGATAAATATTAAATAAAAAATATATAAAGCTTCTAAAAAATCATCAGAACCTATCTACTTGACCTTGAGATAAGCAAAGATGTCTTACAGATGCCTAAAAAAACCATAAAAGAAAAAATTTATAGTTTGCACTTCATCAAAATGAAATACTTCTGCTCATCAAAAGACAATGTTAGAAAAATGAATAGGTAAGTGACTGGTAGAGAGAAAATATTCGTAAAAAATATCTTACAAAAATAAAACCACTTGTATCTAGCATGTATAAAGAATCCCTAGAACCCAACAAATGAAATGCAAACAATCCCCTGCCTTAAACTTGGGCAAATGATTTGAAATATATGCAAATAGCCAATAATGAAACGTCACATGAAAAAGAATATAATTAAGGAAACATCAGACAAACCCAAATGAGAGACATTCTGTAAAATAACTCTCTAGTACTATTAAAAACATGTCAAGGACAGGAGGAAGGCCAAGAAACTATTTCAGAATAGAAGCAATATATGATCCAGGACTGGAGAATGAGGAAGTGCTATAAAAGCCATTACTGGGACAAATGACAAAAGTTACATATGGACTGTGGATTACATAATAACATCACATCAACTTAAAGTTTGCTGATTTTGATCATTGTAACTATGATTATTAAAAAGAATGTTCTTGGCTGGGTGCGGCGGCTCACGCCTGTAATCCCAACACTTTGGGAGCCCAAGGCAGGTGGATCACGAGTTCAAGACCAGCCTGGCCAACATGGTGAAACCCCATCTCTACTAAAAATACAAAAATTAGCTGGGCATGGTGACGCATTCCTGTAATCCCAGCTACTTGGGAGGCTGAGGCAAGAGAATTGCTTGAACTGGGACTTGGGAGGCAGAAGTTAGGGTGAGCCAAGATCACACCCCTGCACTCCAGCCTGGGCTACAGAGCAAGACTCCATCTCAAAAAAAAAAAAAAAAAATTCTTGTTCTTTGGAAGTACATATGTGATTTTTTGAGCTCACTAATAGTCCAAAAAATGTTACAAACATATAGATATATATGTTCTTTATATAAACATACAAAGAAATAAGGATATATCACGAGGCAAAATGTGAAAAATTGGTAAATCTGACTAAAAATTATATGATAAATTCCTTCACTATGTAACTTTTCTGTAAATTTGGTATTATATCAAATAAAAAGTTATACAAAAGTTATCCAAAAAAAAGGGAAGCAGTAATTTCAGAATGGTAGTGTGAAGAATTTGGTGAAAAGTCTGACTCATACACAGGGAAAAAAGCAGGCAATAGAAACTGACTTTAAGAGGGCACGGGTGTTGAACTCCTCAGACAAAACCTTCAAAGCAGCTATTATAGATATGCTCAAAGAAATAAAGGAAGACATGCTTAAAGAGTTAAAAGAAGGGATGATTATAGCTTATCAAATTGAGATTATTAAAATAGAGGTAGAAACTATAAAAATAAACAAACTGAAAATTCTTGAGTTGAAAAGTACAATAAGTGAAATGAGAAAATTCACTGAAGAGGCTCAACAGGAGATTTGAGTTGGCACAATAAAAAAATCAGCAAATTTAAAAATAGATCAATAGAGATTATGCAATTTGAAGGAAAAAATGAACAGAGACTCAGAAAAATTCAAAACATCATTAACTATACAAATATTCAGAATGGGAGTCCCAAAGGAGAGGGCAGAGAAAAATGTAGAAAAATGATTCTCTGAAATAATAGCCAAAAACTTTCTAAATTTGAGGAAAAACAGTAATCTACATATCCAAGTAGCTCAAAAATCTTCAAGTAAGATAAACACAGAGAACTGCTCACAGACACAGAGTGAAAATGTGAAAGCTAAAGATAAGGAGAAAAACTTGAAAGCAGCAACAGAAAAAAGAGTTATATAGTTGAAAATCATCATAAAATTTACAGCTAATTTCTTATCAGAAACATTGGAGACCAGAAAGCAGTAGGGTGATATATTCAAAGTACCAAAAGAAAAAAAATTTCAACCAAGAATTCTGTATCCAACAAAGCTATCTTTCAAAAATGAAGATGAACTAGAGATATTCAAGAAAAACAAAAACTGAGATGATTTCTTGCTAGCAGACCTGTCTTACAATAAATATTAAAGGAAGTTCTTCTGGCCAAAAGCAACACCAAGCAGTAACTTGAATCTACACAAAAAATCAGAGGCATCAATAAAGGTAATTTTGTAGGGAATTATAAAAGACAGTGTAATTGAATATTTCTTCTCATTTTTTTTATAGCTGATTCAAAAAGCAATGGCATAAAATGGTATTAAAATTGCATTATTGGGACTATAACGTATAGCAATGTAGTATATTTGACAATAACAACAAAAAGGAGGAGGGTAGAAATGAAATTTTGTAAATTTTTAAAACTTCATATTTTCCTGATGCCTCAACGTCCTCACAAACAGGCTGTGAACATCACGCCCAGGCAACCAGGTGTACCAGTGTGAGAAGGATGGTCCCTGCAACAAGTTCCCCTTCTTGTCCCCTGACTATGACCTAGTGACATTCAACATGCAAATGAACCAGTAAGATCTTCTCATGATTCTTTTATTAGGAGTCATGATACCCTGACCCCTAATAAAAGCACTTGCCCAGGGATCCACACTGTTACTTATCTCTCCACCTGCTCTGTTGAGTCTGCTCCCTAGGAGCTCCTCCAATATGATCCCATGCATGGTGTGGCATGCCATGCCTCCTTCTCTAGGACCTGCAAGTATAATAAATCCTTTAATGGCATCTGTCTCTCCAGGTGCAATTTGCATAGTCATGTTGGAATGATCCTTAAACACCCTAAAAGAGGAACTTATTACCCCGTTTACAACACAGCTACATTGGAGTAAGAAAATGACATCAGATGGTAACATGATCCACAGGAAAAAGAAAGAAAAACAAAAATGGTAAGAGGTTGATATATTTTGTACAGACTCTATGAATATATTTTTGTTCTCTCTTCTATTAGTTTCTTTAAAAGACAGAAAATGATATAAAAATATAATTATTGGGTCTATGACAAACATAGATGTAATATGTACAACAATAATAGTACAACAAATAGAGCAGGGAATAAAACTACTAAGGAGTAATGTTTTTATATCTTACTGGAACTAAATTAGTATAAATCTTAAATTGATTCTGATATATTAAGATGTATATTATAAGGCCTAGATCAGCTACTAAAAAATAACAGAAGAAAATAGAATTAAAAATCAATAAGAAATTAAAAGGTATGACTGACAATATACACTTAAAGGGAAGTAGTAAAGAAGTCACAGAAGAACAAAGTACTCTGATATAAATAGAAAACAAAAAGCAAAATGGAATTTTTAGATTTAATCATACCAACGACATTAAATGCAAATGGTTTAAATAATCAATACCAGATAGAACAAATAAGCAGAAAATCAACAGTGATATAAGAGACTTGAACAACCCTATAGAACAACTAGACCAAAGATGTGTGTATGTATGTATGTGTATGTGTATGTGTGTATATATATGCATATCTATCTTATCTCCCTATGGAACATTAACAATGATACCATATGCTCAGCCATAAAACAAAACAAAATATATTTAAAGGAATTTAGTTCATGCAAAATATATTCTCTAACCACAACAGAATTAAATTAGAAATCAAAAACAGAAAGAATTTTGGGAAGTTCATAAATAAGTGGAAATTATGCGATGAACTCCTAAATAACAAATGAGTCAAAGAATAAATTACATGAAAAATTATAAAGTCCTTTGAGATGAATAAAAACAAAACCACAACATACCAAAACATATGTGATGCAGATAAAACACTGCTTGGAGAAAAGTTGTGCTTATAAACACCTACATGAAAAAGAAGAAAAGGCCGGGTGCAGTGGTGCCTGCCTGTAATCCCAACACTGTAATCCCAACACTGCTGAGGCAGGCGGATCACATGAGGCCAGGAGTTCCAGACCAGTCTGGCCAACATGGTGAAACCCCATCTCCAGCAAAAATACAAAAATTAGCTGGGTGTGGTGGCCCATTCCTGTAATCCCAGCTACTTGGGAGGCTGAGGCATGATAATCTCTTGAACCTGGGAGGTGGAATTTGCAGTAAGCCCATATCGCACCACTGCACTCCAGCCTGGGTGACAGAGTGAGACTCTGTCAAAACAAAAAAAAGAAGAAGAAGAAGAGGAAGAAAAATCTCAAATCACTATCATAACTTTCCACTATATAAAACTAGAAAAAGAAGGGCAATCTAAACTGAAAACAAACAGAAGAAAGGACAAAATAAATATTGAGCAAAAAGTAATGAAATAGAAAATAGAAAAACATTTTAAATAATCAATGCAACAAAAAGTTGGTTCTTTGAGAAAATCAATAAAATGAACAGACCTATCGCTCTACTAACCAAGAGTAAAAGAGAGAAGATTCAAATTGCTAAAACCAATAGTAAGAAGGCATCACTACCAACCTTACAGAAATAAAAAGCATGTATTTTAAGGGAATATTATGTATTACTGTATGCCAAAAAATTAGACAAACTAGATGAAATAGACAAATTCCTAGAAAGACACAAACTACTGAATCTAAGCCAATAATAAAAAGAAAGTTTGAATAGACTTATAATAAGAAAAGAGATTAGTAATTGTAAAACTTTCCACAAAGAAGAATCCAGCTCCAAATGTCTTCATTGGTAAATCCTATCAAACACTTAAAGAATTAACAGAAACCTTTCCCTTCACAAATGCCTCTCAAAAATATAAGAACAGGTGACACTTTCCAGCTCATTGTGAAGCCAGTATTACCCTAATACCAAACCCAAAGACATCACAATAAAAGAAAATTATAGACCAATATCTCTTATGCATATAAACACAAAAATTCTCAACACAATACTAGCAAGCTAAATCCAGTAAGATATAAAAGTGAGTTTTACCTCAGGAATACAGGTTGGTTTAACATATGAAAACTAATTAATGCAAAAGCCATATTAATAAAATAAAGGACAAAAATCACATGATCACTTTAATGGAGGTATAAAAAATAAAGATGCAAAACTCCTCAACAGAATACTGGCAAAAACAATCCAGCAACATATTAAAGAGATTATACAGTATGACCAAGTAGGATTTATTGAAGAAAGCAAGGTTGGTTCAACATACATATGAAAAATCAATGCAATAAACCATATTAATGGAAAACTGACAACTATTACATTATTATCTCAGTAGATACAGAAAAAGCACTTGACAAAATCCAACATCGCTTCATGATACAAACACTCAAACAAACTAGGAATTGACAAAAGCTTCCTCAGCATGACCAAGGGCATCTATGAAAAACCTACAGCTTACATCATACTCAGTGGTGAAAGACAGAATGCTTTTGCCCGGAGATAAGAAAAAAGACAAGGACATCTACTGTCACACTGATAATCAACTTTGTACTGGAGATTCTTAACAGGGCAAGCACTTAAGAGAAAGAATAAAAAGCATTGAGATTGAAAGGGAAGAAATTAAATTATTTCTATTTGTAGATGACATGATCATGCACATAGATAATGTTGAGGGATCCATTAAAACACTATTATAACTAAAGTTTGCAAGGTTTCAGGATTTAAGACCAATACAAAAATAAAACCAATTGTATTTCTACATACTAGCAATGAACAATCCACAGACAAAATTAAGAAAACAAACAACTGCATTTAAAATGCTATCCAAAAGAATAAAATAGGAGTAAGTTTAACCAAGGAGGTAGAACACTTGTACACTGAAAATGACAACGTTGAAAAAAAATTAAAGAAGACATAAATAGATGGAAAGATATCCTGTGTTCATAAATCAGAAGACAATATTATTAAATGGCAGTATTCCCCAAACTGATTTACAGAATCAATGCAACCTTTATCAAAATCTCAGCTGGATTTTGGGCAGAAAGTAACAAGCTGATCTGAAAATTTATGTGGAAATGCAAGGGACTTTGCAAAGTCTGAACAAAATTGAAATATCACTGAAGAGATTTTAAAATCTTGAAACTAAAAAGAAATCTGGGAGGTGAAAAGAACAATAACTGAAATGAAAAATTCACTAGAGGAATTCAAAGGCAGATATGAGCAGGCAGAAGAAGAATCTGCAAACTTGAAGATATAACAATGGAAATTATCAAGTCTAAGGAACAGAAAAAAAGATTTGAAGAAAAGTGAACAGAAAATAGGGGATCTGTGAGACACCATGAAGTGGACCAACATACACATTGTAAGAGTTCCAGAAAGAGAAGAGAGAGAGAAATGTGAGGAACAATATTTGAGAAAATAATGGCTGCAAACTTTCCAAATTTGATGAAATATACATTATATATTTCTACATTTATGTTTATAATACATATATCTATATATACGTTTTACATTTATACATTTATTCATTTATGTGTTTACACATACACACACATACGTTTATGTGTGTGTATGTATAAAACACCCATTTAGCTCAATGAAATCCAAGTAGGATGAACTTAAGCCCACACCAAGACACATTATAATCAAACTGTTGAAAGCCAAAGACAGAAAATCTTGAAAGCAGCAAGAGAGATGTGACTTGTGACATACAACAGATCTGCAATAAGATTATCAGTAGATTTTTCATCAGAAACTTTGGAAGCCAGAAGGTAGTAGGCTGATATGTTCAAAGTGTGAAAAGAAAAAAATGTCAAGCATGAGTCCTATAACTGGCAAAAGTATCCTTGAAAAGTGAGGGAGAAATTAAGACATTCCCAAATAAATAAAAGCTGAGGGAGTCTGTTACTACTAGAGCTGTTCTGCAAGAAATGCTAAAAAGAGTCCTGCAGGTTGAAATGAAAGGACACTAGATATTAACTTGAAGGCATATAAAGAAATAAAGATCTCAATAAAAGTAAATACCTGGGAATTATTAAAGCTACTATTATTGTAAAAATGGTTTGTAACTCCATTGTTTTGTATTTTACGTGATTTAAGAGACTAGCACTTTTTTTAAAAAAAGAGGTACAGGCTTTTAAAACCAACTTATGATGGTTCAATTTATGATTTTTGACTTTACAATGGTGCAAAAGTAATACCCAGTCAATAGAAACCATCCATCTCTTGCAATGCTGGGCAGTGGCACCAAGTCTCCAGTCAGCTGTGCATTTTCAACTTAATGACATTTTCAACTTATGATGGGTATATCAGGACATAACCCCATCGTAAGTCAAGAAGCACCTGGAATTATTAGCCTCAAAACTAGATTCCACCTATATGAGGTACTCAGAGTAGTCAAAATCGTAGCATCAGAAAGTAAAATGGTGACTGCCAGGGGCTGAGGGAGAAGGGATTAGGAAGTTACTTTTTAATGCATAGTGTTTCCACTTTGCAAGACCCCAAAAAGAGTTCTGGGGGTGGACAGCGATGATGACTGCACAACAATCTGAATGCACTTAATACCACTTAAAATGATTAAGATGGTAAGTTTTATGTGTATTTTACCACAACTAAAACATGCACAAAAAAACCTGTACACCAATGTTCATAGCAGCATTATTTATATAATAATCAAAAAGTAGAAATAACCCAAATATCCATCTCTGGATAGATAGAATAAAAAACATGTTACATACATGTAATGAAATATTATCCACCAAGAAAAAGGAATAAAGTAATGATATATGCTACAATCTGGATGAATCTTGAACACATTAACCTAAGTGAAAGAAGGCAGCTGCAAAAGGCCACATACTGCATGATTCCACTTACACGAAATGTCCAGACTAGGCAAATCCACAGAGACACAGAGTAGATTAGTGGTTGCAAAGAGGTGGGGAGAGGGATGCTGGGGAAACGCAGGTAGAATGGGAGTGACTGCTAATGGGCACAAGGTTTCTTTCTGGGGAAATGGAAATGTTCTAAAATTAGATTGTGTTCCTTGGTGCACAACTCTTTAACAAAATCCCATTGATTGTACACTTTTTTTTTTTTTTGAGACGGAGTCTCACTCCATCACCCAGGTTTGAGTGCAGTGGCACGATCTCGGCTCACTGCAACCTCCGCCTCCTAGGTTCAAGCAATTCTCCTGCCCTAGCCTCCGGAGTAGCTGGGACTACAGGCAGCCACCACCATGCCTGGCTAATTTTTGCATTTTTAGTAGAGATGGGGTTTCACCATGCTGGCCAAGCTGGTTTTGAACTCCTGACCTTAGGTGATCCACAGGCCTCGGCCTCCCAAAGTGCTGGGATTACAGGCATGAACCACTGCGCCTGGCCTGATTATACATTTTAAACAGGTGAACTTTATGATATGTAAATGATATGTCATCAAAGCTGCGGAAAAAGGATGAGATAAAGACATTTTCAGAAAAGAAAAGTTGATACAATTTGTTTCCAGCAAACTCACACTGAAACGACTGTTACAGGAAGAGGGATGCAATCTCATGGAGAAGACTGCAGATGCAGGCAGGAATAGGGGAAAACACAAACGTGGATAGACACAAACGTCAACAAGAGGAGGAGGTGGGCTGGACTCCAACCCAAGCCCTGTTGGAGCACCGGCAGAACGCGTGCCTCAGCCCTGCTCTCCCTCCACCAATAGCACTCCGTTTCCTTCCAGCTTGGAGCCTTTGCAGATGTTGTTCCTTCTGCTTGAACTTGATGTTCCCTGCACATTCCACTTTGGTCTTACTCCTACTCATCCTTCAGATTTCAGCTTTCATTCCACTTCCGCAGGAAGACCAATCTGTCCCTTCAGGATGTGTCAAGACCTCCCGCGACATACTATGGGAGACCCTGTGCCTTTTGTTCACAAAACTTACCCATTTTACATGTATACATGTTTGTGTGATTCTTTGATCCATTTCCCCTTTACAGATTCACGCCTGGTTACATTCCCCGTACATTTAATCAATTTTTCCCTTTCCTGGGGAAAAAGATGAAAATAAATTATGACTTAACTATTGTTCTCTAGTGAGTCACGCCAAGATCTGCCTGTACCTTTTTTTAGAAAAATAAGTTTCACATTACTGAAGCAAATGGAATGTGAAATGCTTGCAGAGTTCCTGTGAGAAATCTCTGTTCAAAAATTGTGCCAGCTTGCTGCTTAATGATATTATTATCCTCAAAAGCAGAGGGACTTGACAGCTGTACCCACAGCAAAGAAGCGTCAAGACCGGACCTCACTGCTGCAGCCAACCCTTTCTCCCTGAAGGTGTCAAGAGGACTTTCTGCTCTTTTTTTTTTTTTTTTTTTTTGAGATGGAGTCTCGCTCTTGTTGCCCAGACTAGAGTGCAATGGCGCAACCTCAGCTCACTACAACCTCTGTCTCCTGGGTTCAAGTGATTCTCCTGCCTCAGCCTCCCGGGCAGCTGGGATTACAGGTGCCCACCACCGACCTCAGGTGATCCACTCACCTCTGCCTCCCACCTCCTGCTCTTTGAAGCTGTCATCCACTTGTGTGCAAAACCTTCTCTGTCCACTTGTCAGAAAGGATAGCGAGGACAGAGAGACAGATCTGCTCTGACATATAAGAGAAAAGCAAGCAAAGAAATCTCATAATCAAAGGGCTGAAACTAGAGAATATTCAGATGCTAAATGACAGAGCTCTAAGTAAAGCAAGAAGGGCGAGTAAAGGAATTTGGCTGGTCAGATTTGAAGTATCTTATTGCCCTGTAGTTAATGTTTGTCTGATGTTTAAAAACTAAAGTAAGGCGTGGCCTAGAGAAAGCCCCTTTCTTGCTAAGTAGGTAAAACTGGAAGACTAACTCCATGAGGAGAGATAACATGTCACCAGCATAGAACAGCTGCATGGTAGTGCTCAATAAATATTGTTAAATGAATGAATGAATGAATGAGCAAATGATCCAGAGGCACTTAGCAGTAACACCTGATAGATGAAATAATCACTTCTTCTTCTTCTTTTTTTTTTTTTTTTTTGAGACAGAGTTTCACTCTCGATGCCCAGGCTGGAGTACAATGGCATGATCTTGGCTCACTGCAACCTCCTCCTCCTGGGTTCAAGTGATTCTCCTGCCTCAGCCTCCTGAGTAGCCGGGATCACAGGCACGCACCACCACGCAGGCTAATTTTTTGTATTTTTTTTTTTAATTAGAGACAGGGTTTCACCATGTTGGCCAGGCTGGTCTCGAACTCCTGACCTCAGGTGATCCCCCACCTCAGCCTCCCAAAGTGCTGGGATTACAGGCGTGAGCCACCGTGACCAGCAGAAAGAATCACTTCTTAATGATCACCCAACACATTAATGCCTCAAGGACAGACTTCCTTCAAAATCTATGACTCAGCTAGACAATGTCACATTTCTTTAGCCTGAGTTCTTCTTGCCTAGTGTCTTCCTATAAACATCATCTACCCTATAGCCACACAGAGCTGAAGTCTGCTGGGCTTTGCAGACCCCTCGGTTTGGGAGTAAAGGAATATAGAAGCAGAGGAGGCCCCTGCTTAGAGGCCTGGTTTACTTCCCCAGGCTTCCCCTCAGCCGTGGGCAGGGCAGGGACAGTGAGGGCATCTAGAGAGAATGGCAGGCCACAACTTGCTGGGCTGCTTCTTTGCAAGAATATACCATAGCTTCATTCCAACACTCAGTCAGCCATGAGATAAACAGCATAGTTTATAAGCATATAAATAGTATCTTATATAAACTACACTATTTTTTAGAAACTACCTACATAACAGTTGATTTAGTGGTATTCAGAGTCCCTATAAATGGACAAATTAACTAACTTAGCTAGGCATGCATACAGCTATACAACAGTGTATACTCTATATATGCACACATGAGCCTGTGTTCACATGGGCCACCTAAGCCTGCACGAACACCCCTGAATACAATTCATGTCTTAGACTGCAAAGCATGACAGCTTTCATAACAGCGACCTGTTTACACATTCATTCAGAGGTGAATGTTTTCATATGAGATTTGAAAAACATTAGTTTAGACATTTTCAGGTCATTAGAGTAAAAAAACTATCAGAGACTTTTACAAAACCATTATTTCAAAAATAGCTAAGCATCAGACTTCATAGCCTTATTTTAGAAATTCTATTTGCATAATTCTTGGGAAGATACAATATAAATTCACTCTAACGCTGAGGAGTGTCTTGCAAAGAGGCCATCTAACTTGGCAACGTTCAGTCTCTGAGTGAGAGCTATGACTCGTGCTGACTGCTGCACACATATGTGACGAACAGGACACCGAAGCCCTGGGCACAGTTTTGCAAGGGCTGGCTTATTTTTAACTTCATGAGTTTATTGAGGTAATATACTCCATTTTTCTATGCATATATCCCCAAAATACTGCTTCATTTATCTAGAACCCTACATTTATGACTGACATTTCTGCAGCACAGCAGATGTGGAGCTGAATTTGTTTTTGTTTTTGTTTTGTTTTTTCAGTAGGAAATAATGCTCTGAAGCCTATTACCAAGACATAACATCACCACTCTATCCTGGCCCATACAAAATGGGCGGAATCAGGCACTGAGGTTTCATTCTTAGTAAAAAGAGTTTTATGAAACAGTAACAATGATGATGACTTATATGCACAGGGTTTTACCCAGTACAAGGCCCTGTCTTCACAAGGAATCCTTGAGTTGTTGGGTTACTACTCCTTTGTAACAAACGGAAGTGAGGCTTTGAGGATGGACTGTCTGCCCCAACTCCCCGAGCACCCTCCAAGCCCTGCTGCCAGGCAGTGGGTGGGTCTTTCCAAAGAAGCAACAACAATTTCCCAAGACCGTTCGCCCAGCTCAAGTGATGTGCGGATATAACCATCACCTGTACTGACAGAGACTGCCCTACTGGGAATTTTCCATGTGGGGTATGAGAAACACAAATCTGTTTATTTATGCTAAGCAAATGAATTTTAATCAAGCCATAGCTCTATTTCCCTCTGCACCACGGTGCACAGAGTCAAAATGCACTGAGAGCCAAACACCTTCCAGGGATAAGGTCACCTACAGCAGGACAAGATGTCTCTGTGTAGGGCCCCTGGCTTTGGCTGTGCAGGAGCTCAGGCAGAGTGTCTCCCAAGGCTGTGGCTATCAGTTGAACACAAGTCCTTCGGTGCTGAGCTTTAGGTAGTGGCATAATTACAACATCCTTAAACTTTGACCTCTGCTGCCTTCCCTTCACTCAAAGCATATCAACTATGCCATGGAGATCCCAAGTGTAAACACGGTATGGTAAGGATAGCACACTCTGCTCACCCAGCCCTTCTCCCCTTTCCCTCTCCCTTTCTCTTTATGAATATGCATGTGTGTCATAAAGGAAACAAAGAAAATCCTTATTTTGCTCCAGAATTTACACAACTCAAGGAGATAAAAAGTCTGTTAAGTAAGGAGGTCACAAACATTCTAGAACATAAGGTAACAGACGCTGCAGATTTATCCATAGGCCTCAGGGGATGGTGGCCACCCATGCCCCGGGAGTCACGGCCTGGCCTCCCCTCCCTCGCGTCTCTCCCCCACCACCTCTTTGCTCTCAGAGGGCCCACCTGGGGTCAGGCCTGATGCACTGGTAAAAGGCAGCCATCCTCCTGAGTGTGCTGTGAGCCTCCAGCTCTCTCATCCTCCTGGAAGCTAGCAGCAGGGAGAAGAGTGGGCCTCCCTTTCCTCTGAGTGGCCTAGGGCCCACGGGTCACCACTGGTTGCTGATCAAGAGCCCTTGTCCCCATCTCTCACAGAAGCACCCGTGCGCCAGGAGGAAGTGGGGCTTCTGCCAAGCCCAGCCCTCCTGTGCCCCGTGAGCCCCTTGGGCGGGTGCACAGGCACACAGCAGAAAAGGCCGTCTAAGAAACGCAATGCACTTCCGCCTTCCACTCCAAGCCCTGAAGGCCGGGATGGGGGTGGCCTGGCTCTGTAGGGAGTTAGACTCGCCTCCCTGTGATTGGCATCCCCACTGAGTTGCTTGGGCTTTGTTGACTGTGCTCACCATGGAAGCAGGCAAAGGGCAATGGCAGGTGAGGCTGCATTCCCCATCTGGGGAAGGGCAGGGCCCAGGAAGAAAGAAGAATGCTGAGAAAATCGGAAACAGCTTCTGAGCCAGACACACCCAGGCCCAGGGCTCTCCTCTCTCATTCCAGCACCAAAACCACCCGGCCCCTCCTGCCTCGCCTTGATGTCCACTTGCTATCTCAGCGCGAGGGACCCTGTGGGAGGCACGCTCGTCTCTGCGCTGCACACTTGCTCCCCAGTTTCAGTTTTCTTTTTACTTTTCCTTAAAGGCCCATCATGTTACCTCAGGTCCTTGATATGCTTTGTTAACTGCTTTCCTGGGGCCTTCCCAATGCTCCTTTACCAGGGACCTGCTTGCCCCACTCATTGTTGCACTGATGGGATTTCCAGCCCTCCCCCTGGAGCCCAAACCTGACAGGTGCAGGGGCCTCCCAAAAATCACCCACTGAGCCTGCCCAGCCGGCTCCCCAGCCACCCCACGTGACACAGCCACTTGCCCTGGTGGCTCCTCTCTGATTACCTGCAGCTGCCACTTCAAAATAATAGACTCCTGCAACTGGCATCACAATGCCACCTGACTCAAGCTCCTCCCAAGTCTGATGGCTGCCAACTGCAACCGGTACAGTCAGCAGTTTCCAGGCAATATCTGGAGTGTTGACAGAGGGCTCTGGGTGGCAGGTGTGATTCTATGTTAGTAAAACTCAGGAACAGGCAGCAGCAAGGGCAACTTCTGAAGATGGTTCTGAAAAAGCCCTAGTTTGCTTTTCTGTTTTCCAAATGGCAACTGTATATAGAATTCTACTCAAATGGCCTACAATTTAATTTTAAAGCACAACGAATACATTTGATGATGACAGAAGAAAGCAGTGAGTTCAGAGGAGAGCTCAGATGATAATCACGCAGTGCGCTGAAGGTAGTTTATATACATTTGCCCTTTGTGCAATTAGAGTCTGCAGCCCACTGTGCTCCTGCCAACGACTTGGCCTTCTCCCAGGGAGAGGGCCAATTAGCTGGTGGAGAGTCCCCTGTATCCTGGGAGGTGGTGCAGGGGCCCCTGCAGCAGAATGGATTATTGAAGGGACAGGGACTGGGCCCCAGGGCTGAGGTCTCTAAGGACTGTCCCAGCCAGCAGCACTCTGCCCAGCAACACGAGCTGGCCAAACCCCACAAGGCCCACAGTGGCAATTCCACCCCGTTCGGTGGGCCGGATTGAGCATGCAGCTTGCCTCTGCCGCTTGCTTTCGCCTGCTCTGGGCATGTGACCTGCCCTCTGTCAGCAGTAGGGCCCCCTCAGGAGCCTCTTCAGCACTCTGTCCCCGTGGAAGCCCAGCATACAGGTCATGCCCAGCACAGAGTGGCCCAATGCCCAAACAAGACATCACTCCACACTGAGACAAAGTCCCCGAAGGGAGGCGCTGTCACATCGTGTGAATGCCCAGGGACCGCGAGATTCGCGAAGAGCAGGGGTAGCAAGACACCTGCAGGCCTTGACACCTCTCACTGCCCCTCCACCACCTCCCAGCATGCTCTCCACAGCACGGTGCACACATGTTACCTCTCTGCTCAAATTTCAGGAGCAGAAAATTTCAGTTTTCTTTCTTTGCCCTTCTTTGCTGTGCCCAAGCCATACGTTCCCTGAGACATCAGAGAACCAAACGAAAAGGTCAGTGACACCCATGTGCATCTATTAAAATAGAATTTATAAACTGCAACAGAAAATATCTTATGCAAGGACATCTAAGGACTTTGTGATAGGACCTCCTTAGGCCCTGGGCTCATTTTCATTCAGAGGGAAGGAAATGAACATTTATTAAGCACATCTCAGGTCTCATTTAAGGCTCACAACCAGCTATGAGTTAAATGGTCCATTGCTTTTTTTGCAGGTGAGGAAATAGAGGGCCTGAGCAGCTAAGCAACCAGTCTGAGATGACTGAGGCAGTCAGTGGAATGTCCGACCCTGAAATCAAGGCCTGTGCCCCCGCAAGTGTGAGCTCTTCCCCATGATGGCAGCTGCCTCCCAAGAAACCCTGGCAAGGGTCTGAGTGACCAAGCAAGCTACATCCTTTCTGGGCTGGAATCTGGCAGCATGTATCAAAACCTGCTGCTCTAGTAATTTCACTTCTGGGGAATTTGTCCTAAGGAGATAACCCAGCATTCTTATAACAGTGTCCTGGAAACATCCTGAAGGCTCACCAGTAGGAGACATAGGCAGACCAGACACAGCAGCAGGACACAGTCATATGAGGGATGTTATCCAGTCACTAGAAATCATGATACAGGAAAATATTCAGTGACGTGGGACAATACCCACCATACATTGCAATGGGGGGAAAATCAGCTATGACAGACTGCTAAGAGTATGCAATAGCAAAGTCAGGGAATCAACCTGAGTGTCCGTCAACAAATGACTGGATAAAGAAAATGTGGTGCATGTACACCACGGAATATTACACCGCCATAAAAAAGAATGAAATCATGTCCTTTCCAGCAACACAGATGGAGCTGGGGGCATTATCCTAAGTGAAACAACTCAGAATCAGAAAATCCAATACCAGGCTGGATGTGGTGGCTCATGACTGTAATCCCAGCTCTTTGGGAGGCCGAGGTGGGTGGATTACTTGAGATCAGGAGTTCAAGACCAGCCTGGCCAACACCGTCTCTACTAAAAATACAAAAATTAGCCGGGCGTGGTGGCACATGCCTGTAATCCCAGCTACTAGGGAGGCTGAGGCAAGAGAATTGCTTGAACCCTGGAGGAGGAGGTTGCAGTGAGCCGAGATCACACCACTGCACTCCAGTCTGGGTGACAGAGTGAGACTCTGTCTCAAAAGAAAATAAAAGACCACATGTTCTCACTTATAAGTGGGAGCTAAACAAGGAGTACACATGGAGATAAAGATGGAAACAATAGACAATGGGGACTCCAAAAGGGGGAGGGTGGAAAATTATTTATTGGGTACAATGTGGACTATTTGGGTGATGGGAACACTAGAAGCCCAAACCTCGCCATTATATTATAAAATATATCCATGCAAAAAACCTGCACTTGTACCCCCGGAGTAAAAAAATTAAAACTAAATAAAATAAAAGTGAGGATGTATCCCCGTCATTTGAAGAGCTTGCTCATCACGGATTTTGCTTCAGTAAGCCTGGGCTGTAGCCCGAGATGCTTGCATTTCTAACAAGCTCCCAGGTGATGCTGACGATGCTGCCTGTGGACCTTCCTTTGATGAGTATCACGTGTACAAAATGATGTATGCAGTAAGAACCCGTTTTTATTTTCGTAAAGCTCTTAGTGCATAGAATAAATAAAGGAAGGATCACAAAATGATGCGAACTGATGTTATCTGTGGGTCATGGAATGATGGTCATTTTAAACTGTCTCGTGCTTTTTCACGCTTCCTAAGTTTTCTGACTTCGCATGCATTTTGTTCATAATTAGAAGAAGCTCCAATAGTTTCTTTTAAAGACAAGGCAGTGTGATGTAAATAGACTGGGATTTGGGGCCGAGGATTTGGAGTTAAGTTACTTCCCTCTCTGAGGCTCAGTTTCTAACTTGGAAACCTCATACCTCAGCGGTTGTGAGAATTGAAGCAGATCCTACGTGTAAGTTTCTATGCAGTGCCTAGCACACAGAAGGAACCCTCGATGTCAGGACCTACCTTCTCCACTGCTGGGAACAAGATCTCATGTCTATGAGGGGCAATTTCTGTCTTTTTCACAAAGTACTTTTGCACCGGCTCCCTTGTTTGTCTCCACATCATCTCTGTGACAGAGGCAGGAAGAGAAGCTATCGCTGTAGAACTTGAGAGCAACCAAGCTGCCCAAGGCCACAAGGCAAGTCAGCACGGGTGCCTAGAACCTCTGTCCCCAGAACACAGCTTCCCTTCTGGGCTCCACTACCTCTAATGTAGCAATGCACAACCCACACACAGGGACCACAGTGGCTGAGCTCTGACCCCAGGGTGGGAACAGATCCACTGCAGAACTGGCCTGGGACAGGGATACAGAACTGGAGTCCCTCTGGGCCTGCCAGGAAACAGGCGAGGGGATCCCCCACATGATGTGCCACTTAGCCCACCGCCCCTCTAAGAGGAACCCTCACCCACTCGTGGGGATTTACAAACATTACAACGTGCTTTTCCTCATGGAATATTTTGAACATCTAGTCTGTTGAAATAACTCCACAATTGGCTGGGCGTGGTGGCTCATGCCTGGAATCCCAGCACTTTGGGAAGCCAAGGCAGGCAGATCACCTGAGGTCAGGAATTCCAGACCAGCCTGGTCAACATGGAGAAACCCCATCTCTACTAAAAATACAAAAATTAGTTGGGCATGGTGGCACATGCCTGTAATCCCAGCTACTCAGGTGGCTGAGGTACAACAATCGCTTGAACCCAGGAGGCAGAGGTTGCAGTGAGCTGAGATTGTGCCACTGCACTCCAGCCTGGGTGACTGAGTGAGACTCTGTCTCAAAAATAAAAAAAGAAATAATTCCGCAAGACAAGTTTGCTACTGGTAAGTTCCTTTCAGCTGCAAAGGCAGTCAACCAATTATAGCCCCAAAGCCCAATTGAGCACTTAAATTACTTAGATCTGTTGTTAACAATGATCAGAAACGAGTTAGGTAACTTCAGAATCTTCCCTTTGCTGTATGTTGTTCAGGGTGAACTTTTATAAGTGGTACCTGCCACAGATACGTTCTTTTCTCGCTTAATACCCCAAAGTGATGCTATATAGAACCCAACAGCCATCATAGATTACATTGATCCCTGATCAAAATCGAAACAGGAAACCGCAGCTGCAGCTCATGTTGCCCCCCTGATGGTTTCTCACAGTTCCTTCCAGGTGGACATGGCTCTGTGGGAACACCAGAGTGAAACCTGAGGGCTATGCCCTAGCCGGGAGTCAGGAGGCTCCGCACGGGCTGCTGGGCAGAATCATTGCACCTTGTGCCTCGTGGGGCCAGTCTCCCTCCGCATGCCTGGATGCACCCCTCCCAGTGTCCAGGAGGCAAAGAACTTGTCATTGGAGAACTTGTTCTTAAAGATGGGACCTGTGTGGTGACCTCCTCCACGGCCTCCAAAAATCCACACTGTGGAACAACAAGGGACTGCAGAATCTCTGGAAGGTTTTTGGGCAAGGAATGGTGACAGAACCAGTGGTTCCTTCTGTTCTGGTCTTGGGCCAGCCCAGTATTGTCATCATCTGTCACCCCACCACCCCACCTTGGGTTAGAGGTAGCCCAAGGCACAGGGGACAAATGCTGGTGTTTCTACAAAGAAAGTCCCATCCTCATTACTGATCACTTCATGCTGTTTCCAAGGGTGTCACAAACACAGACCCTCGGCTCATGAAGGCAACCTAGGCTCACCCCGATTCTGTTCCTCTGGCCATCTCCAAGGAAAGCAAGATGTCCTCCCCAAAACAACCCCACTGTAGCAATGCCCCCCACAAGGCCTGCTACACAATTTGTCCTTCACTTCCCTCCCACCTGGAGCCCATGTACTGCGGGCAGAACAAACACAGTTTGCATAATAAGCATCTTATGAGATCAAACCACATTCGCAGGAATGCCTTGCAAACATCACCTCCCAAAGTGCCGTCACTCTGTACAACCGCCTAAGTTAAGCACCTCACTGTCAGGGGCAGGCACGGCCCCCCGCCCATGTACACCACGAGTCACAGAAGAGAGTGTGGTCGGGCCCTTCACTCAGCACATGAAGACACAGCTCAGAGAAAGATTTGGCTGCTGGCTCAGGTTTTCACAGTCACCTAGTGGGAAAGGCACAACCAGATGCCTGGCCTCCTAACTGCCACTTCCCTGTGCCTCTTCACACAAGACAGGCCACCGCTAGTCAGCTCAGCAAATTAGCAACTCCCAGCTGTGTCATCTCAGACACTGTGCTCCTCACTGACATCTGTCACATCTGTCAGTTGCTCTGTATGGGTGTGATGAGACAGGCCACTGCAATCTCTGACAGAGGGAAGAAGGAAAGTCCCAGTTGACAGACAGCAAGAGAGAACAGAGCAAGCCTGGGACAGTGGGCTGTCACCCGACATTCTATCAGCTGGTGGCCTGGGCAGAAAACCACACTCAGGATCCTTGTGGCCTGACGCGTAAGACATGCAGACATAAATGATTCAACACAGGGGCATCATGAATTACTGGGAAATAACCCATTACAAGAGACTAAGAAAATAGGCTTCAGCACGAAGGACAGAAATACATGTTCCATACAGAGCTAGTATCTGCATTTATTAAACAAAAATAAACATGATAGGAACCTGTCAGCTAATGAGATTACACATTTGCCCCTGGTAGGCTGGCACTTTGGAACTCTGATGACATAGAGGCCACAGATGCCAACAATTTGCCCCAGTGGGGCTGTAGAACATTGTCTGTAGGCACATAACATGGCCTGCCAGCCTGCTTGCTTTCCTCTTGGTCAGCTCTCAGGTTTTCCATCAGTCAGCCGGACCCCAGGTTAAGCCACAAGCTTGCAAACTGGTTTCTTACACTTGAGAGCAAAAGCCAGTGTGCTCCAGTGATCTCCCTGACCTGGGAGAACATTCAGGTTTAGAGTTGGAGATGTAGATATGAGGAAATTATACAATTATTGAGAACAAATAGTATGTCTGAATTTGTTTGCCTTTATTTTCTTAAATCGAGAGTAAAAATATAGGTAATATTTAGATTCCTTTACAGATCTAAAATCACCTTGAAAGTTTAGTAACTGAAAAGGTATTAATTTAGTTTTTATTTTAAGTTAAAAAGAGTTTAGACAACCAGCACGAATGCTCTAGAGTGGGGGTCCCCAACCCCTTGGGCCATGGACTGGTACCAGACCGTGGCCTGTTAGGAAGCAGGCCACACAGCAGGAGGTAAGTAGCGGGCGAGCAAACATTACCCCCTGAACTCCACCTCCTGTCAGGTCAGCAGCGGCATTAGATTCTCATAGGAGTGCGAGCCCTATTGTGAACTGCGCCATGTGAGGGATCTGGGTTGCACACTCCTTATGAGAATCTGGCTAATCCCTGATGGTCTGAGGTGGAATAATTTTATTCCAAAGCCATCCCCCTGCCCTTCCCTAGTCCATGGAATAATTGTCTTCCACGAAACTGATCTCTGGTGCCAAAAAGATTGGGGACTGCTGCTCTAGAGAGTTTAAATCCACTATTAAATTATTTTCACATTTTCTCATTGTGTACAAGTTGTTGAAATCTCAGGAAGGTTCCCTACTGAACAAGGCTTTTGCCCTAAGACTGTGAGCCTGTGAAGGGCCAGGCTAGGTGAAATTCAGCTTTGTGTTCCCAGCACCGACAGCATGTGTTAGGCCCCAGTAAATGGTCACAGACTTAAATAAATGCATTGTAAGTCTACTTTCTAAAGGGATTAGTAACCACAGCTTCCACTTTTAGAGATACATTCTTTTCATCACCACAAGGAAAGATAAAGCAAAAATGCAACACTGGCACACCCATTGCCACGCTCCCATCACCTGCCCTTGGCAGAAATCAGTAATCGATCACAGTGTCATTCTCAGGTTGCTCACAGCACAGTGTATATTCCAGGCAGCTATTGCCAGTGGCTCAGGGCAGCACTTGGCTAGACGCTTGCTGCCTCTATTGGTAGAAATAGCAATAAGTCTGTAGAACTGGGTTCTACCCTTGACTTTACCACTAACAAGCTACTAAGCAGCTGAGTGACTTGTGATCAGTCACTTCCCTCTCTGGGCCTCAATTGTGATCCAAGTGGTTTGGGCTCCGATATCTAACATTCTATTATGGTCATGCACCACGTAACGGTGTTTCAGTCAATGATGAAAAGCATACATGACAGTGATCCTAGAAGATTATAACGGAGCTGGGAAATTCCTATCACCTAGTGATGTTACAGACATTGTAACATCATAGTGCAATTAGTTTTAAAAATAAATTTAGTCGGTGGCTCATGCCTGTAATCCCAGCACTTTGGGAGGCCGAGGCAGGCGGATTACCTGAGGTCAGGAGTTTGAGACCAGCCTGATCAATATGGTGAAAACCCCGTTACTACTAAAAATACAAAAAAATTAGCCGGGTATGGTGGCGGGTGCCTATAGTCCCAGCAACTCGGGAGGCTGAGACAGGAGAATTGCTTGAACCTGGGAGGAGGAGGTTGCAGTGAGCTGAGGTCGCGCCACTGCACTCCAGCCTGGGCAACACAGTGGGACTCTGTCTCAAAAATAATAATAAAAATTAAAATAAATAAATTTAGTATATCCTTGGTTCATAGTGTTTATAAAGTCTACCGTAGTGTACAGTCATATCCTAGGCTTTCATAGTCACTCACTACTCACTCACTCAGTCACCCAGAGCAACTCCTCCAGTCCTGCAAGCTCCATTCATAGTAAGTAACTATAATGGTGTACCATTTTTAATCTTTTTTTTTTTTTTTGAGATGGAGTTTCACTCTTTTGCCCAGGCTGGAGTGAAGTGGCACGATCTTGGCTCACTGCAACCTCTGCCCCCCAGGTTCAAGCGATTCTCCTGCCTCAGCCTCTGAAGTAGCTTGGAGTACAGGCGTGCGCCACCATACCCGGCTAATATTTGTATTTTTAGTAGAGACGGGGTTTCACCATGTTGGCCAGGATGGTCTCAAACTCCTGACCTTAGGTGATCCACCTGCCTTGGCCTTCCAAAGTGCTAGGATTACAGGCGTGAGCCACCGCACCCGGCCCATTTTTAATCTTTTATACCATCTTTTTACTGTCCCTTTTCTATGTTTAGATATGTTCAGATACTGTCCCTTTTTACTATCCTTTTCTATGTTTAGACATGTTCAGATACACACAAACTTACCATTGTATTACAATTGCCTACAGTGTTCAGTATAGTAACATGCTGTTCAGGTTTGTCGTCTAGAAGAAACAGGCCACATGCAGCCTCGCTGCATAGTAGGCTATACCATCTAGGTTTGCGTAAGCATATTACGTGATGTTCACACGATGAAATCACCTAAGGATGCATTTCTCAGAACATGTTCCTGCTATTAAGTGATCCATGACTGTATTTTACTTTTGAAAAATAAAAGTCTGTAAAATCGGCACAAACTCAGTTTTACCTGAAGATGTTTTAGTTAACCAACATATGAAACAGGTACAGGAGCTGAGACCAACAGGTACAGATGCTCCTCGACGTACTATGGGGTTATGTCCGGATAAACCCATCGTAAGCTAAAAATATTGTAGTGGCAAACGCATGGCTGACTGAGAGGCGCCCAGCACCATGAGAGAAGTACAGTTTCCATTGAATGCATATGGCTTTCATACCATCGTGAAGTTGAAAAATCCTAAATTGAACCACTGTACGGTAGGGACCATCTGTATTGAAGATATATTTTCAAAATCTGGTTCTCAATATACGGCTTGTGTGTGATCCAGAAAAATGAATGCTATGACCACAGAAAGTCCCTCTGGCCTGGCCCAGTGCACCTCACCTCCAGCCATTACCACCACCCTGGCCCTGAGAAATCTTCCCGCTGCCCTGGCAACCTGCTCCCTTCCTCCGAGCCCCTGCCCACTCACACCTGGTTTCACACATCTCCCTCCTGGACTCTGAGCTCCCTGAGGGCAGATACCAGTTCTTTTCATCTTGGTAGCCCTAATACATATGCACAGTGGGGCTTGATAAATGTTTTATGAATGAGTAAGCCTCACCACCTATGCTTAGAAAACCTAAGGAAAAAATGCCTCAGATACCAAACCTGCACTCGCTTTTATTAAGGTCTTTCACTGTGTTCATTTCTTCTGAATCTCTAAGAAAAACAAATGTCAAATAGTTGATTTTCTTTGAACTGTTTCATAGGATTCTCTGTGTGATGTGGATGTGGGGTTGGCCTGGTTCGACATCATTATCTTCCTAGTTTGTAATTCTGAGACATGCATTTAGAGAGTGAGGACACAGAACAATATGGAAATGCATTTGGCTCATTATATGAGACACCTAATATTCCAAATCATTCTAGCCTCTGTATTTTATTTATTATTATGTTTCTCAGAGATGGCGTCTCGCTCTGTTGCCTAGGCTGGAGTGCAGTGGCACAATCTCGGCTCACTGCAACCTTTCCCTCCTGGGTTCAAGCAATTCTCCTGCCTCAGCCTCCTGAGTAGCTGTCCCAGGTGCACACTGCCATGCCCAGCTAATATTTCACATTTTAGTAAACACAGGGTTTCACCGTGTTGCTCAGGCTGGTCTCGAACTCCTGAGCCCAGGCAATCCGCCCGCCCTGGCCTCCCAAACTGCTAGGACTACAGGCGTGAGCCACTGTGCCCAGCCTCAGCCTCTGTATTTCAAAGATCTTTAAAAAAGCAGTGAAGCCTCAATTTTCTTAAATATTTCCATGGGGGTGGACACAGTACACAGGTGGCCCACACCATTTAGCACATAATGACTTCTGCGTTGTCTCATGGGTCATAACTGGCCTCCTCAGTTAGACTGTAAAGTGAGTGTGCACGGTACCAATAAACTTGATAAGTTCTGCATATCCCACTGTGCTGAGTACCTGGTAGGTGTTAAATAAATGCAGAGTTATTAATACGGTGCAACACGTACACTGTGTAATCCTCCTATTGGTACAGGTTATGTTGGACGCAGCACTGGGCATGGTACTGTAGTCACTAAGGGAGCATTTGCCTGCGTTCCTTAGTTGACTGATGCACGGAAGAGTGACCAGAGGACGGGCTGTGCTGATCAGACAAGATCCTGTGAACGAACAAGGACATTGGAGAATTCTCCAACTTTACTGTTCCAGGAAGCCAAGGCATGATGATGACGGCAGCTTACCCTGTGCTAGGTGCTGTTCTAAGTAGCTGATATATGCTTACTCCTTAAGTGGTAGCTGAATAGAATATTATGAGCACCAAGCCAGGCAACTCAGAGTTGTGACTAAAAGGTAGCATCATCAGGTGGCAGTGAGTGACATCGCTGCATCAGTATGGGCATGGCGGGCAGGTGGGCCCCCCCTTCTCTGGGCATCCTGAGTCCTACAGACGATAGGATGGAGTGTGTTTCTGAGCGGGTGTTTGCAGGGTGTCTGCCCCTGGGTTAGTAAGAGGATTTCCAGTTCTCTGGCCGCGAGGTCAGGTGGCCGCAAAGCCAGGAGAGGAGCTGACAAGGTCTCCTCCCACACCTGCATCTAGTTGCTCCAAGGGCAAGGGCACTGGAGCCAAACTCAACCCAGACTGGCCCCAATGGGTCCCGAGGGAAGGCAGGTGTCGGGAGAGCCCCCAGCCGGGGGGCTTTCTGGCCATTGTGACAGATGGTCATTTGGACAAGTGTGACACATCCACCTCCCCGCAAGGGGGAAGCCTTGCCTCCCCTACTCACTTGGCCCCTCGGCTGCTGTGGCTGAAGGAGAACTTGCAGAATGCCCTTTTTAATAGCTTGAGGGGCTGTGAGCTAAAACCCCCTGGAGAGGCCTCACCCCTTCCACTCTCAGGATGGCTATCAGCGCCACTGCAGGGCTCCTAGTGCCTTCAGAGCCGACACATCAGATGGGCCGCACTCGGCACTTGCCTGAAACCAGATGGACACTTCTGTGTCTGGGGAGGCTGTGGCTTTGGTTTCTACCTGGAGGCAGCCCTGTAGGACCAAGTCTGTGATGGTGAGCATGGTCACAGGCTGATGTGCTCACCTGCCAGGGCATGTTCAGAAGCCTCACGGAGGGAACGCTGGTGCCCCTGCCCCTCAAGTGCAGCCTGGGGCCCAGCGGCCTCAGCCCCACCTGGGAGCGGGTCGGAGATGCAGACACTCAGGCTCCCCGCAGACTGGGGAATCTGAATCTGCACTTCACCAAGGTCCCCAGGTGGTTCCTCTGCACATTCAAGCTTGAGAAGCACTGCCTTACAGCTCTTGTTCTCAACCCCAGCTGCACATCAGAATTGCCTGGGAGCTCTGACAAATCCTGACACTCAGGTTATGCCTCAGCCCAGCTGCTGGCAGTGGGGCTAGGGTGTGTAATTTTTGAAGCCCCACCCTGGTGATTTTGGAATGCAGGCAGAGTAGAGAACCACGGTTCTAGAGGTGTATCAACACCTTTGAGTGTGACCCTCATGTCATCAGGGGAGCCTTCAGCTGGGGCGCCATGTATATGCATATGGGGCTCACCCACAAGGACAAGGAGCTGCCACAAGGACAAGGAGCTGCCACAAGCTTGGTTTCTGCACCATCCAGGCAATGGAAGCCACTCATGGCCAACGAGTGTTTTCCGGGTCTGTGACCTGGTGTGGAAGCTGGGCACACAGCATCATGGCGGGGAGAGGAGGGAGTCTCTGAAGTTGATCCAGTCCACTTCTGAGAGGTACCTCTTCCAACACAGGCTTAAGGCAGCCCAGGAAGACCCAGCCTCTAATTGTTTAGGCTGCACTCAGAAGGCCTGGACAACTGCAGTTCCCTGGGAAGGGGCATGATGCTTTCTATTCCTGGGGGAGGACCTGGGAACAGTAGAGTTGATGGGACTAAAACACAACATGGTTGCTGTGTGGGGGCACCTGGTTCCACGTCCCATACTACAGTCTCCAGAACAAAAGGTTTTCCTTCGAGTCACTGAAGGCCAAATAAAGGAGAATGGAGGGACTGCAGCCTCCTAGAAATGGGAACTCAGCCGGGTGATTAAAGACCACTTAGGCTGCATTTCACTTGAAACCAGAGGTGAGGCAGCAGCTCTACTCTGGGCACTACTGAGCAGAGGGGACCACTCCTCCAGCAGGGCTAGAAATTGTGATCACCCAGGAATTCAGTTAGCCAGACTCTTAATACATAGTATGGCCCAAGACAGAAACTGCAGACATGGCCCAGGCCTAAGCCAGTCAATGTAGTTCTATCCCCTGGCAAGAGTGGCTGTTTCAGGGACAGGTATGTGACTGGTTTCAGGCCCAGGAGAGTGAAGCTCATGGATTTTCAGAATTGTTGCAAGAGAATATTTCTTTTCTGTTGGGCCTGGGAAAATGAGAGTCTATGAAGGAAGGAAGCACCGCACAATGAAGAGAGGAAAAGCAAATGCCTCTGGGGACTCTGTTTGGAGTCCTGGATCCAGCTATTCCTGAAGCTAGCTAGCTGTGATTTTCCAGATAAGCCATAAAACCTGTCTCTCTGGTTTTTTAAAAGCCAAACAAGCCTCACCTGCAACAGAAAGAGTCCCAACTCATTCCCTGAGCAAACAGGGGCTGGCTGAGTGATGTCAAACCATTTGAACCCCCCTGATTCCACATGGAATGCTTTGTTTGGTTCCATTTTTAGATCTGTAGAACAAAGGGGCTTGGGATACTTTCAGGACTTTCAGTGACAGCCAGGACAGGCTGAGGCAATCTCTAAGGCAGGTATCAGTAGAAGCAGCATCTGTTTGTTGTGGATTCACAGGGTAGAGGGATGACCCCTTTGTATCAGGGTGACTTTTCAACAGCTCAGTAACCAGCAGAATAAGCAAACCTCAAGCTTTGGCCCATCCCCTGCACGTGCCCAGTGTGATCTGATGGCCACACTTCTTCTGCCAGGTGGGAAAGAACCTAGCAAAGGACGAAGCGTCTTAGAGTGAGACAGACATAGGCAGACCCAGGTAGTGGCAGCAAGGTCCTTGGATAGAAAGAACTGCAAGTGGTGTTTGGGAAAGGAAGCCTTTGGATGTCTCATACAGTATTCTGTGCCCATTGGGAGCAGGGGCAGGGTGCCCTAGGGCAGGGCAGGTCACCAAAAACAAAAGAGACCACAAGACAGAAGGCTCCATGCCAACCCAGGGTAACTGGCACAGAGCTGGGAGGATGGAGGTCTTGTTGGCATGGAGGAACAGTGGTGTTTCTCCCATCCACATGCCTAGGCACCACAATCTACCTCCCAGAACTTGGGTGCTGGAGGCTGGAAGAAACACCAGGCTGGGTGGGATTAAGATGGCAGGCAGTCAGCCCTAGGGGCTCAAAGCATAAACAAGGCTGAAAGTTCTCAGGCGCCTGCACTGCTGGCCTGAGACCTGCACCTGGAAAGCTCAGCCTGGAGTCACGTACGTATCAGGTGCTCCACAAGGGGCAGCAGCATATTGCTCCCACTGGTTCCCTGGCCCGTTGGGAAGAGCGTGTTTGTATAAAGCTAACACAGCCAGTGCAACGAACCAGCGATGACAAACTTCTACCATCCAGAGAATAAACCCGAGCCTGGGTAGAACAGAAGTAACTCCAAGTTCTGTCTTTACTGGAGCCCTGGTGTTGCTTAACAGCCTGGGCCTAGTAAGTTTCTCACCTATCAAAAGGGGAAAACAAGGCCTGTCATCCAGGCTGTTGTTTAGGACCGAATGAGATGATGTAATGTACAAAGGAGGGATGAAGCTAATGGCAGAGATTATTGCTCACTGTTATTTTTGGCATCTCTCAAAATGCAGCACATGGGCACCCACCCACACCACCTCCAGACAGACCTGCTCTGGCTGTCCCGTCCTAACTCACTGGGATTCAGAAATAGTGCCACCCACAGGAGCTGATCGGTGGCTGGGAAGCGGCGTGTGTTGGGGGGATGGGGCAGGAGCGGGGCAGCAGACCCACAGGTGCCCCACCCACCTGGAGATATGGGCCAGTAGAGGGCATGAGGGGGGCAGCATGGCAGAGCCTGGTGCTCAGGAGGCCCTGGAAGCACAGGCAAACACCTGCCCCTGCCTGCCACGGACCAGCAGCACTGAGTCCAAGAGGGAGCCTGGATCAGCAGCAATCTACTACACTGGCCAAATAACTCAGGGGCCTGCACAGCTCACACAGTCAGGAGAAAGGGCTCAACACAGAAGGACAGGGAGGGCAATAGCCAGATATTGCCAAGTACCTATCACACTCTCTGCACAGGTCTTCAGAGAAGAAACATGCAGGGCTGGAAGCAGGTAAAATAGAGTAAGGTGGTGGGGCTGGATCTGAACCCCACCCTCTTCCACAGTGACAGAGCCAGGCAGCAGGACATCCCTGCCCATCACTGCCACCTGAACCAACTCCAGTGGACAGAGGATTGCATGGATGATCCTATATACCCAAAATTGTTAGGTCCCCTGCCTAAAATTCATGTGTTGAAACCTAATCCCCAGTGCAATGGTATTAGGAGGTGGGGCCTTTGGCAGGTGATTAGGTAATGAGGGTGGAGCCCTCACAAATGGGATCTGTGCCCTATAAAAGGGACCCCAGAGTGTTCCCTCACTCCTGCTATGTGAGAACACAGAGAGAAGACAGCTGTCCATGAACCAGGAAGGGGACTCTTGCCAGACACCAACCTGCCAATGCCTTCATCTTGAACTTTTTGGCTCCCAGAACTGTGAGAAAGGCACTGCTGTTGTTTGTGAGCCGCCCAGTTCATGGTATTCTGTTAGAGCAGCCTGACAGGACTGAGACCTATCCCCACCTGCAGACACCTGAAAAACAGGAGGATGGACTTGGGCCTTCCAGAGAGTGCAGTCAGATACTGTGCCTACTTCTTCAAACCTTGGAACAAGTGACCACTGAGTCAGCTTCAGCTCAAAAGGAAGGTAGCAAGAGGGTGCAGGGCATAGAAAGGTGTAGGAGTGTGGAAGGGTGTGTACCTATGGCAATTAGGCATCTGTACCATGGGACCATCAGAAGAAGTCGAAGCTCAAATACAGGGGCTGTGGTTTATAGAGATGATCCAGTCTAGACAGTGACTGAAATCTGCTGCTGGGGCCAATTCCTCAGCAACTATGAAGGGTGCGTGAGACGTAAGGCTTGGATAATATGGGATCGGAGCTCCTGACTTCATATCAGTACCCTATACTAGGCTGATTTAAAGGTCTCTCTTTTAACTTATGCCGAGGAGCTGCTAAACCAAGGGGGAGGATGTTGGTGGGAAAAGCTACTGCATTTTTTTTCCAGTTTTGTTATGGTGGTAAAATACATAGCAACTGCATTTTTAAAGTTTCTGAGCAGAAATAAATAACAGCCAAAAGCCATAATGATGCTGTTGGATGCTAATGTTTACCATTCAGAATGAAATAACTGTCATGAAAATATGACTGACAGGGTGTGGTATGAACTTAAAAAAATAAGCTCAATAAAACTGCACAAGGGGATAATAGAAAATGCAGATGAAAATATGGCCTTCAGAGGCTCAGAATCTCAGAGGTGGTAAAAACTGGAGCTCTCACTTGGCAACCAACCAACCATTTTTCAAGCAATGGAACTGAGATTGACAGGTTCTGTAACTTGCCTCAGGACACAAAGTGAATGAGTGACAAAACTGATCTCTCTTGGTTAATCAAATATGATGATACCAAACATTCAATATGATTCAAAACACTTTAAATAATAAAACCAAAAGCAAGTGACATCAGCAAAAATGACAGAATAAGGATCTCCAAAAATTCTCTCCCCCATGAAAATAATGAGAAAACTGGTTAAAAAAAAAAAGGTCAGAATGAACTTTGTCAGAACTCTGGAAATTAATGCAGTAATTCAGGGAACATTTATTTGAGATAAACAGCCAAATTTCGGTAAAAATAGTGAGCTCTACAGCATTTTAGCTTGCCATATTTCACTACTCTGCTCTCTAGTTCCATGGCAGCCTTGACAACCAACAGCCTCCTAATAACTGTATAAACCAGCAGCCTGGCAGCCGCTGGAAGGGGACAACTGGGTTGAAGATTCTTCAAAGCTTCATTCTCAGAGATTTGTCATTAATTGACCTGGCTGGTGGTTCCCTGGAACACCTCACTTGCAAGAAGGAAAACCCACTATGACCTGAGTCAGAAGTCACCCAGTGTGAAAAGCCTTTTCTCTCCCACTGAGGTGCTTGCTGAAGACAATTATCGGCAAATATTTAACTTCACAGCTGCCTGAGGAAGTGAATAACTGTTGGGCAAACAACAGATTGTCTAAAAAGCTTGCAAGGAAGCTCAGCATATCCCTGGGTATCTAGAATATCACCTGCGCATATACTCAGGGAAGGCCTGAGAAGGCCCTAACTAAGCTCTCAAGGCTGATCTTGAGATTCTGCACAAATAGGAAGAGAGGGTTTAGACAGAGTCATCAACTGCCTGGTTGAGTGTTGAAAGGAGTGTCCCAACATGCACACAGAGATTTCAGCAAATATTGGGAGGTTTACTAGTTCTAAATGTTTAAGAAAATCTCAGTCTGATCATTAGCTGATTGCTAAGCCAACTAGGCAGAGACTTCAGTGGCCACACATGACAAAAATATAAACCTTACAGAATTAGTTTAGAAAAGTCAATAAACAAAGAATAACAACAACAAACCCTTGGGAGAGAGAAAGAATCTAATATTCTAAGTTGCCACATTATATTTTTAAAATTTTCAGCAAAAAATTACAAGATATAAAAAGAAACAAGAAAATATGGTCCACATATAGGGAGCCCAGTCAGATCTGCTAGACAAAGAACTTAAAGAAATTCTTTTAAATATTTTCAAAGAATCAAGAAAACATATATAAAGGAGAGTATGAGAATGATGCCTCATCGAATAGACAATACACATAAGGAAAAATTTTTAAAGAGAACCAATAGAAGGTCTGGAGTTTCAAAGTACAATTACTGAAATTTAAAAATCACTAGAGGGGCTCAATAGCATATCTAAACTAAAAGAAGAAAGATTCAGTGAACTTGAAGACAGGTCAATTGAGATTAGCCAATTTAAGGCGTCGAAAAAAATAACAATGAAGAAAAATGGCTTGGCAAAGTGGCTCATGCCTATAATCCCAGCATTTTGGGAAGCTGAGGCAGGAGAATTGCTGGTCAGGAGTTCAAGACCAGCTTGGGCAACATAGCAAGGTCCTATCTCTATTTAAAAAAAAATTAAAAATTGGCCAAACATGTTGTGTGCACCTGTAGTCCCAACTACTCAGGAGGCTGAGGCAGAGGATTTGCTTGGGCCCTGGAGGTCAAGGCTGCAATGAGCCATGATCAAGCCACTGCACTCCAGCCGGGGTGACAAAGAAAAAAAGAAAAAGAAAAATGAACAGAGCCTCAAAAACCTTGGGGTAGGATACCACTGAGCATACAATGTGTACACTGAGAGCCACAGAAGTGGAGGAAAGAGAAAGGTGCAGAAAGAATATTCAAAGAACTAGTAACTGAACACTTCCAAAATTTGAGGAAAACACGACCCATTCAAGAAGCTTGATGACCTTCAAGGAGGATAAACTCAAAGAGATTGACACCTAGACATATCATAATCAAACAGTCAAGCCCAAAGACAAAGAGAGAATCTTGAAAGCTGCAAGAGAGAAGTGACTTATCACATATAAGATAAAATTAGTAACTGATTTCTCATGAAAAGTTATGGATGCCAGAAGGCAGTGAGATGAACTATCCAGGCTGAAAGAGAAATACTGTGGACCAAGAACACTATATCCAGGAAAACTACCCTTCAAAAATAAAAGGAATGGGGAGAAATTGCTTAACGAGTACAGAGTTTTCTTTTGGGGTGAAGAAAATGTTTTGGAACTAGATACATGTGGTGGTTGTACAACATTGTAAATGCACTGTCACTAGATCATTCAATTTAAGATGATTAATTTTACGTTACATGAATTTTACCTCAATTTTTAAAAGAAGGGAAAATTAAGACATTCCAAGATAAACAAAAACCATAGAGAAATTAGCACTAGCAAACCTGTCCTACATGAAATGAGCATTGAACAGTAATCCAAATCCAAATGAAAGAATAAAGAGTACTAGTTAAGGCAATTACATGTGTAAAAATAAAAAATAGTATAAATATACTTTTGTTTGTAATTTTTTCCTTCTAATTTAAAAGACGACTGTGGAAAGTAATAGCTATAAATCTGTGTTAATGAGCATATAAAGACATAATGTGTATAACAATAACAGCACAGAAAAGGGAGGAGGGAATAGACATACGTAAGAGCAAAGTTTTTGTATAATATTGAAATTAAGTTGGTATTAATCCAAACTAGATTGTTATTAATTAAGATGCAATCTGAAACCCGCAGGGCAATTACTAAGAAAATAACTAAAAAAATGGTAGAAGAAATGACAAGGGAATTAAAATGGTACACTAGAAAATATCTGTTGAACATCAAAGGAGCAATGGAGGAATAGAGACACAAAAAAGACATGAAATGTACAGAAACCAAAGGGCAAAATGGCAGATGTAAATCCCACCTTATTAAAAATTATGTTAAGTAAAAATCACTCAAATACTCCAATTAAAAGGCAGAGGTTAATAGAATAAAATTTTAAAAAGACCTACATCTATGCTGTATACAACAGACACATTTAAATTCAAAGACACAAATAGGTTGAAAGTATAAGAATGGAAAAAAATATATACTATGAAAACAGTAACCAAGCCGGGCGCAGTGGCTCACGCCTGTAATCCCAGCACTTTGGGTGGCCGAGGCAGGTGGATCATGAGGTCAGGAGATTGAGACCATCCTGGCCAATATGGTGAAACCTCATCTCTACTAAAATACAAAAAATTAGCCAGGCATGGTGGCGTGCACCTATAGTCCCAGCTACTCGGGAGGCTGAGGCAAGGGAATCGCTTGAATCTGGGAGACAGAGGTTGCAGAGAGCCGAGATCATGCCACTGCACTCTAGCCTGGCAACAGAGCAAGACTCTGTCCAAAAAAAAAAGGGAAGAAAAGAAAAGAAGGAAGGAAGGGGAAGGAAAGAAGGAAGGAAGGAAGAAAAGAAGGAAGGAAGGGGAAGGAAGGAAGGAAAGAAAGAAAAAGAAAGAAAGAGAAAGAGAAAAAGAAAGAAAGAAACAGAAAAAGAAAGAAAGAGAAAGAAAGAAAGAAAGAAAGAAAAGAAAAGAAAAGAAAAGAAAAGAAAAGAAAAGAAAGAAAGAAAACAGTAACCAAAACAGAGCTGGAGTGGCTATACTAATAACAGAAAAAATATTGTCTGTTTAAGATAAAAATTACTACAGACAAAGTGGGAAATTGTATAATGATAAAAGTACCAATGAATCAAGATTAAACAACCACACACATATGTGCATCTAATATCAGAGGCCAAAAATACACGAAGCAAAGCTGACAAAACTGAAGGAAGACAGCAGTAATAGTTGGAATCTTCGATACCTTACTTCAATAATTCATAGAAAAATTAAACATAAGATCAATAAGGAAATAGTAGACTTGAAAAGCATGATACGCCAACTAGACCTAGCAGACATCTATAGAATACTCATCCAATAATAGCAGAATTCACATTCTTCTCAAAGGCACATGGAACATTATCCAGGATAGACCATCTGTTAGGTCATAAAATAAGTCTCAACAAATTTTTGAAAATTTAAATCATACAAGGTATGTTCTCCAACCACAACAGAATTAAGTTAGAAATCACTAACAAAAGAAATTTGAGAAATTCACAAATAGATTGAAATTAAACAACACACTCCTAAATAAACAATGGATCAAAGAAGAAATCATAAGAGAAGTAGAAAATACTTTGATATTAATAAAAACAAAACCACCACATACCAATATTTATGGTATGCAGTTAAAACAATGCTTGCAAGGATATTTATAGCTGTAAGTGACAATGTTAAAAAAGAGGAAAAGTCTCAAATCAATTACCTAAACTTCCACTTTGAGGAATCAGAAAAAAAGCAAGAGAAACTGAAAACAAACAGGAGAAAAACAATAATAAAGATTAGAGAAGAAATTAATAAAATTGAGAGTAGAAAAACAAAGAAAACTAACAAAACCAAAAGTTAGTTCTTTGAAAAGACCAATGAAATCAGCAAACCTTTAGTTAGACTGACCAAGAAGAAAGGAGAGAAGGCTCAAATTATGGATATTAAGAATGAAAGAGGGGACATCACTACCAACATTACAGAAATAAAGATGATAAGAAAATAATACAAACAATGGCATGCCAACAAACTAGATAACCTAAATGGTCAAATTTCTAGAAAGACACAAACTACCAAAACTGACTAAAGAAGGAATAAAAATTATGAATAGACCAAAACAACTAAAGAGATTGAATTAAGACTTTTAAAACTTCCCGCAAAGAAAAGCCAAGGCTCAGGTGGCTTCTACCAGATAAATTCTACTAAATGTTTAAAGAATAGTACAAATTATGTATCCCTTATCCAAAATGCTTGGAATCAGAAGTGTTTCAGAGTTGGGGGTTTTCCAGATTTTTGAATATTTTACATTATATATACCAGTTAAGCATTCCAAATCCAAAAATCCTAAATCTGAAATGCTGCAATGAGCATTTCATTTGAGCCACATGTCGATGCCCAAAACATTTGAAACTCTGGGGGCTGGGCGCGGTGGCTCACACATGCAATCCCAGCACATTGGGAGACCAAGGTGGGTGGACCACCTGAGGTCAGTAGTTCGAGACCAGCCTCGCCAACATGGTGAAACCCCATCTCTACCAAAAATACAAAAACTAGCTGGGCATGGTGGTGGGCACCTGTAATCCCAGCTACTTGGGAGGCTGAGGCAAGAGAATTGCTTGAAACCAGGAGATGGAGGTTGCAGCGAGCCAAGATTGTGCCATTCCAGCCTGGGTGACGAGAGCAAGACTCCATCTCAAAAATAAATAAATAAATAAATAAATAAATAAATAAAAGATTCCAAACTTTGGGCTGGACGCAGTGGCTCACATCTGTAATCCCAGCACTTTGGAAGGCCAAGGTGGGCGGATCACTTGAGGTCAGGAGTTCAATACCAGCCTGGCCAACATGATGAAACTGTCTCTACTAAAAATAAAAAAATTAGCCAGCCATGGTGGTGGTCACCTGTAATTCCAGCTACTCAGGAGGCTGAGGCAGGAGAATCACTTGAATGTCGGAGGCAGAGGCTGCAGTGAGCTAAGATCACGCTACTGCACTCCAGCTTGGGTGACAGAGGTAGACTCCGTCTCAAAAAAAAAAAAAAATCCAAACTTTGGAGCTTTTTGGGTTTCAGAATTTTGGATTTGGGATGGTCAACCTGTAATGGGTACATGGTTTCTTTTTGGGGTAATGAAATTGTTCTGGAATTAGATATTATTGATGGTTCAAAACCTTGTTTGGGGATATGCTAATTATATGTCAATTATTTTAAAAGTAGAGAGGAGGAAGTGAAACAATAGCAATCTAAGACAGTTATAACAATGTAAATCCTGGATATTTTTTTTTCTTTCTTATTTGGTCAAGTTGAACATAATTTGGAAGGCTGTATACAAATCATAAGCCCTTTACATTTTTTGTCCTAAAAGTATGTGACTTTCTATTTTATTTATTTCAAACCTTTTCCACATTGTGAAAGCTTTCAATAAAGTTGAAAGGCATGAGTCAGACTAGGAGGAAGTATATATAACGTATACAACAAAGGGTGTCTGCGTGACTGTATCCATCCTTGATTTATAAAGAGGTCCTATAAAGCAGTATGAAAAATGGTAAAAATTCAATTGAAAAGTAGGCAAAGGACATGTAAAAACAATTCACATGATAGCAAATTCAAAATGGGCAATCCTACTGAAAACTAAATGTAACAATCAGACTCCTGGAAATTTAAGAAGGTAGACACTACTCAATTGGCAGAGTATGAGAAATAGGCATGCCAACATACTGCTTGTAGGAGTAAAAAAATCACATACCTTTCTTGGACAGCCATCTGGCAATTTCTATCAAAATCTTAAAAGTACTCATCCTTTGACCAGGCAATTCCACCCCTGGGAATCTATTCTACAGAAATATTCACAGAGGCAAATGTAGATAAATGAATAAATATATTCCCAGCAGTCAGGTTTGTATTAAAAAATTATACGTATCATAAATATTCCTTGGTAAGAGAATGATTAGCTACTAAAGGGTAGCTAAAAGAAATGAGGTAGATCTATTTATGGACATAGAAGTATCTATAAAATACATTGTAAATTAAAAGAAAAAGATCTGAGCAGGCCAGGCGTAGTGGCTCACGCCTGTAATCCCAGCACTTTAGGAGACTGAGGTGGGCGGATCACTTGAGGTAAAGAGTTTGAGTCCAGACAGTCAACATAGTGAAACCCCATCTCTACTAAAAATACAAAAATTAGCCGGGTGTGGCGGCAGGCATCTGTAGTCCTAGCTACTCCGGAGGCTGAGGCAGGAGAATCGCTTTAACCCAGAAGGCAGAGGTTGCAGTGAGCCAAGATCACACCACTGCACTCCAGCCTGGGCGAAAGAGTGAGGCTCAGTCTCAAAAAAAAAAAAAAGAAATAAAATAAAAAAATTTGTTAAATGATCTGAGGAAAACATGCATATATACAGTATGATTTTATTTTTGCAAAAAAACCCTAAACCCTAATATGCATATTATATATATGTAAATGTAGCCAGTGATAGACTCAGCTGGACTCCTTACGGTGAAAGCAGAAACCCAGGGCACCTTTCCTCACACTCTTACTAAACTCACTCTGTGGCCCTGCTCTGCCTCTCCGAGGGACCTCAGCCACAGATTTTTTTGGTTTCTCTGATACCTGGGCCTGGCCTCTCCACCGCCAGCTCACAAACCCCTGGCCAGCTCCCGTGTGGGGAGCCTATACCCTGACATCACCCCTTGCAGGAGCATCTTCGGCCCAGAAAGGCCCTTCCCAGGTGCCCTCAGCCTCCAGGCACAGCAGCAGGGAGCGGGGCACAGGGAGGGAAATGGGCTCCCTGCACCTTTCTCCAAGGTAATCCTCTCCACCTGAAAGTGCACCTCTGTAGCAGGCTGGAGGTCACTAGATCCAATCTGCCTTCACCACATCATGGGACAAGGAGCTGTCTGATGCTACCAAACTGTCCTCAGTCAAGAGCAGAGAAGGAATCCTATTTTTTTTTTTAGACGGAGTCTCGCTCTGTCGCCCAGGCTGGAGTGCAGTGATGCGATCTCAGTTCACTACAAGCTCCGTCTCCTGGGTTCACACCATTCTCCTGCCTCAGCCTCCCAAGTAGCTGGGATTACAGGCATCCACCACCACACCTGGCTAATTTTTTGTATTTTTTAGTAGAGACGGGGTTTCAACATGTTAGCCAGGATGGTCTCGATCTCCTGACCTTGTGATCTGCCCGCCTCGGCCTCCCAAAGTGCTGGGATTACAGGCATGAGCCACCGCGCCCCGCCTGAAGGAGCCCTATTTTCATATCCTGCTGTGTAAACATATCAAAAAGATCTGGAAGGATACACAATGGCTTTATCTCTGGGGAAGGGATTATATCTTTTTACTTCTATTGCTTCTGTAGTGTATTTTCCCCCAATTACATCATGTAATTAAACGATAGTTAAAAAGAAGGAAGTCTCCCACGTCTATTTCTGTCCCCCTCATTTTGAACAGGTTGTCTTTTACTGAGGAAATCCATGCCGTCAGGGGTAGCCCAGTCAGGGCATAAGAATCAGCAAATACTTATGATCACATCCACCCGAACGCCTGTGCACCACACAGTGGAGACCCTGGGTGCCACCCCCAGAGGTGCTGACTGAATTCACTGGGCATGGGCGTGGGCATCAGGCTGTGTTCAAGCTCCCCAGGAGATTCCGAGGGGCAGCCAGGGTCAAGAAGCAATGGGCTTGCTCCTCTCAACAGGGCCCAGAGCACACTCAGCTACTCCGTGCCTGCACTCACCTCCCCTACACACCACTTCCTCTTCCTCCGCCAGTGGCGCTGGCTATATAGTTCGAATCAGCAATGCTTCTGCTTAAGCTCTGATTCAAGACACTGCTTTCCAAGCGGAAAGTGATATTTTAGGTATAGGGGGAGGGAAAGCAGAGTGGGAAGAGGGTGAGAACACCCCCTCCCATCACATCTCCATAAATGATTTGGCTGCGAAGTCACCCTGAAGGAGAGAGATGGCTCAGGAGAGGCCACATGAGGAAGAGCGTCAATGTGAATTAGCGCACAGAAGCAACAACACAAGCACACCACATAAAAGCAGCATGAACCTGAGAGGCTGGGCAGAGTGGCCATATAAAATAGCCGGAGATGTGATTTCCCAATGTACGATGGAAAATCCTTGGAGTTACCTAAAGTCACGCACAGAGGGGTGCGGGGCGGGCCCTCCTGGCCCAGCACTGGTGAGTGGGTGGCAATCTGTGTAGTGAGAGAAGTGAGGCCAATATATTTATATATACGCAATGAGAAAACAGGCAAGAAACGGTGTGGGGAAAGAAGCTCTGTGAACCTTCTCCAACAGCCTCAACTCCTCAGCCTCTGTCCTCTCCCTGGATGGCATCTGGAGATCACGTCCCATGGTTTAACACACTTATTTTCAAGTATGTCAACAGTTATGATCTCCCTAAGCAGAATGTAAGCAAATCCGAAGACAGTGACCTGCACCTAGATGTCACTCATTACATTCCTGTTGGTGGCTGTGCATGGTGGCTCATGTCTGTGATCTCAGCACTTTGGGAGGCAGAGGTGGGAGGATTACCTGAGCTCAGGAGTTCAGGACCAGCCTTGGCAACATAGCAAGAGCTCAACTTTACAAACACAAAAAATTAAAAATTTAGCCAGGTGTGGTGACATGCACCTGTGGTCTAGCTACTCAGGAGGCTGAGGTTGGAGGATCACTTGAGCCTGGGAGATTGAGGCTTCAGCGGTCCATGATCATACCACTGCGCTCCAGCCTGGGCAACAGAGGAGACCCTGTCTTAAAAAAAAACAAAAAAATTCCTGTTGGTGGCTGGCTCTGGGATCTCATAGATGCCTCTGTCCATTCATCAGAAAATTTGTCCTCAGCAGCTTCTAGCTACAAGCACCATGCTAGGTGCCTAGGATACAACAGTGACAACAGAGGGAGGGCCTTGATGGCAAAGATCTTATAGCCTAGATCTAGAATTATGACACACACAGTGGGGCAGGTGCTGGGATAGAAGGATTGGTGGTTTTGAGGGCAGGAAGGACGGACGCTCAGCTTGGAAGACAGAACTAGGCTGAAGTTGGACAGGTGAACGGAAAACATGCCAGACAAATACGGTGCGTGGGAAGGAGGGAAAGAACACGGAAGACGAGATTCCAGATCCAGGGAATGGCAGATGTAGAGGCCCAGAGGCAGGGGGGAACATAACCTGCTCAAGGCCCTGGAAGAAATTCAGTATCACTGAAGTTTTGAGAGCTGGATTGGGGTGGGGAAGGGAACTAAGTAGAGGGGGCTAGATGATTCCAGAACATTACACCATGCTAAGGTGTTTGGATTCTATTCTAAAGGTAATTAAAGCATGGCAAGATTTTAGTCAGAGGATCTCATGACCAAATTCAAGTGTGAGGAAGATCCATCCCCTTGGTTACAGGGCTGCTATGGTCTGAATGTTCATGTCCCCTCAAAATTCCTGTGTTGAAATCTTAACCCCAAGCTGATGGCTTTAGGTGGTGGAGGCTCTGAGAGGTGATTAGGTCATGGGGCTGGGGCCTTCATAAATAAGATAAAAGAGAACCCAGAGAGCTCGCTTGCCACTTCCACCATGAGAGGACACAGCAGGAAGGTGCTACCTACGAACCAGAAAGTGGATTCTCACCAGATACTGAATCTGCTGGCGCCTTGATCTAGGACTTCCGGCCTCCAGGACTGTGAGCAAACAATCTCCAGAAGTTTGTTACACCAACTCAAATGGACTAAGACAGGGCAGAACCAGGAGTGGGGGGCTGTGGCAGGAGGGCTGGCTGGTGGCATGGGACAGGAGGAGTAGGCCAATTTGAGGACAGAACACACAGGACACGGGGCCTGAAGCAAGGCCAGGAAGTGAGGAGAAGACACGGCAAGCATGCACCCAGGTTTCACATGCGGGCATGAGAGTGGATGGTGGAGTCCCTCGCTGAGACAAGACACAGCTGTGCTGGGGAGAGTTTTGGACACATGCATGACTTCAGACAAGAAAATATTTCAGAGGAATAAATCAAGAGCTGAACAGGAATAACTCTTCTAAATTCATCAATTTCATATAAACAAACATATTCATATAAATAGTCTCAAAAGGAAATAAATCCTGAGAGTGGCCCAAAAAAAATCCACCCAAACCTGTGCCCTACATTCACCTTAAGGGGCAAGTCTGGGGCAGAGCTGCAAACTCCACAATCTTTTATGCAGCAGAGGAAACCAGACTGTGACCTTCAGGGAGTCCTGACAGCTACTGTCGGCAGAATGATTGACACTCACAACATGGAAGTGAGCCCTAGGCTGGGGATGTGTTTAAACCTCAGTACAGAACAAACACCCTGCGTCTGGAGGGAGGGCTGGGGTCTGAGCCTGTTGTCAGTGACTACCAAGCTTGTCCAACCTATCTTACTTTGTTGTTGTTGTTCTGTTTTGTTTTCTTTTAGGCTTTTAGCAGCCTGAAGCCATGGTTTTTAGTTTCTGTCTCTAGCGATAAGTGGAAAAGAGGGATGAGGAAGGGGCTTTACTAGACCAGCCAGAAATAGAAACTAAGAACCCATGACTGTACTCTCTCTCCCTTGGACACCCCTGGCAGGCATTGCTCACCCTTCTGGAAATATTTTGCGTTATTTCTAAAGGATAGCACCGTAAATCGGACTTGGGTTTGACATACAAGCCCATGGGTTTTGACACACATGTAGAGTCATGTAGCCACCAGCACAGTCAGGATGCAGAATTGTCCCATCACCACCCCACCCCTAAAATCCTCCCCCATGCTGCTCCTTTATAGCCACACACTCTTCCCCCCTGGCAACCACTGATCTGTTCTCCGTCACGATCGTTCTGTCTCTTTGAGAATGTCACAAAAATGGAATCGTACAGTATGTAACATTTTGAGACTGGCTTCTTTCACAAAGTGTGATGCTTTTGAGCTTCATCCAAGCTGTTGCATGTACCGGTGGTTTGTTCCTTTTACCCTTCTGGTATTAAACGTGAAGGCACTGACAGCATCGCTAAATATATATTTGCCTTGCTCCTCTTAGCACCTACCTTTTATCTTGCACGGATGCCAAAGAAATCATCTCAGTCACAGGTGTCCTTATCTCAGCACACCAGATTCATAACATGGAGTATGCAGAAAATCAGTGACTTCTGCTGAAACAGATGAGCAAAACACCAAAACCTTGAAGGTTTCATAACTTTTTCTGGTCACTTTAGATTCCTAAAGTAGGGAGGTTCCATGTAATCCAATGAAAGGAGAAAAATTAACCTTTATTTTCATTATTTACAAACCTAACTTGGGAGATATAGTTAAGACTCAAGTTATAGTTTTTCCTTACCATTCCCACAAAAATAAGAGGGGACTAGAGGTGCATATAATCATGGGTTCAGCTGTTCACAGACTTTTGAGCTAGAAGGCAACTCTGGATAATATCCTTGTTTGACAATGTACCCAGCAAACATTTACTGGATGCCTGCCTGTGCACAGCACAGTACTAAAAACAGAGACAGGGGGTGCAGCTCCTGCCCTCCAGGCGGACAGTCCCAGGAGATCCCAGCCGCGGAGCCCACTGTGAGGTTCAGCAGCTGGCTTATTACTGCCCTCTCTGCACCTTGCTTAGGTTCCATTAAAATCCTGATGCTCCCCAAGCTTTCGCCACCAGTGGGTGGGTCAAGGAGCCTCAATGCAGCTGGGGAGGCTGCTAAGGGATTTACAGGTTGTCACATATCATCCAAAATGGTGAATTCATAATAACGAATCAAGAGTTAGTTATATTAGCCTCTAGCAACTCTAAATGTCAAGATACAAAGATGATGAAATCCGCTGAAGGAAAATCCTCTGTTGGTCACTTGACTGGAATGTGAATGTGAGGCTTAACTGTCAGAAAGTATTTCACACATAAAAGAGAAAAAACAGCAATGATCAATACTCAAGTGAAGAGCCATGGGCAAGCCAGCTTGGTATGCAATGTGGGGGCCTCAGAGAGGTCACCTCGCTAAGAGCGTGGGGAGAGAAGACATGCCCACAGTAAAAGCATCAAAGCATGGTGTCATGTGACAAGTGACAAATGTGAGGCCTAGAAGAGAAATGTCGCAGAAGTTCAAAAAACGGAGGGCCAGGGTGACCAGCCAGCTCTTCGCATCACAGTCAGGTAGGGCACACCTCCAGTCCCATTACCTGGTCACAGTGAGCATGCTCGGGGCCAGGGCACGTGCACCAGAGTCAGATGGGCTTGCGGGAGCTGAGTCTGACCTCCTTGGCCTGCTTTCGTCTGCCCAGACCCACAGCATCTGCCTGTGGCTCCCACATTGTCTAGAGCTCAGCAGGGCCCACGATGCCCTGAGCGTCTTTCTGACAGCATGGAGAAAAACTGAGCCGTTGTGCGGATGAGGAAGGGAGGCCACGTGTCCCATCACTATGTGCCTCAAGGATGAGCGCAACAGAGCCGCCGCCGCCGCTGTGCTTAAGCAGCATAAAGGCTGACCTGTTCTCATGCCTAGAACAGCAAGAGCCTATTTCAAAGAAGATAATATTTTTTTTCTTAAATAGAAGATGAATGCACTTATTTCTGCCAGAAGGTAATCGTCTCCCAAAAGGGGGAAGACAGGCTGAAATCCAGACAGGGGTCACAATTCACAGCCTCCTTTTGTTGTAACTGAAAAATCCCCAGTGATAGTTCATGGCTACCAGGCCTCCCTAAAGTCAAGACGCCAGCAACACACCCTCTGCTTTGTCAAACCAAACAGGGACCTGAACATAAACAAGCTGACATGTCTGGGATGTGCCCCTCCCACCCCACCAAGGCAGTGTGGTGGCAGGAACATGAAATTCACCTGCCACCATGCAAACCAGACCATTCCCCAGACTCCAGTGAAGCAATTCCCTGCAGCCACACCTCTGCCAGCCTGCGGGCCGCTGGGCCACACAAAGGGGTGACACAAGAGCTCTTAACCTCAGACGTTAAGCCTTTTAAAAATGTACAAATATGTAATAAGCACCCAAGTGACAAAGATACACAAGAGTCCTCATAGGACCTTGTAGTCAGAGGGAGAGCAGACATAGACAGTTGAAGGAGTCTCCACCAGAAAGAGAAGAATGTTCTTAGGGCAGTGCAGGAGCAGGTGCCAAGTGGACAGCCCAGAGGCTGTGATCCCATGTGTGTGGAACACCTGGGACTGCAGTTGAGCCTGAAGGACAGTGACGGAATGGCCAGGGGTGGCCCCACAGGCAAGGGGAGTGCCCTAGCAGGGGGCACTGGTGGCAAAGAGCAAGATGTGCTCAGCAGTCAGAGGGGCCCAGTGAGACTGGAGTGAAAAAAAAAGGCATCTATGGAGGAAATGAGAGAAAAGGGCTGAAAGGCCAGGGCGGCCTGATGCTGGAGGCCTGAGGCTGACGCTGTAAGAAGTATGTCTGAGAAGTCTTAGCTCAGTGGGGAGGCAGGTGGACAGAGGCTCAGTAAGAGGGGAGGCAGGGAATGGAGGCTCAGTGGGAGGGGAGGCAGATGGACAGAGGCTCAGCAGGAGGGGAGGCAGATGGACAGAGGCTCAGTAGGAGGGGAGGCAGATGGACAGAGGCTCAGTAGGAGGGGACACAGATGGACAGAGGCTCAGCAGGAGGGGAGGCAGGGGGACAGAGGCTCAGTAGGAGGGGAGGCAGGGGGACAGAGGCTCAGCAGGAGGGGAGGCAGGGGGACAGAGGCTCAGTAGGATGGGAGGCAGGGGGACAGAGGCTCAGTGGGAAGGGGAGGCAGATGGACAGAGGCTCAGTAGGAGGGGAGGCAGGGGGACAGAGGCTCAGTAGGAGGGGAGGCAGGGGGACAGAGGCTCAGTAGGAGGGGAGGCAGGGGGACAGAGGCTCAGTGGGAAGGGGAGGCAGATGGACAGAGGCTCAGTAGGAGGGAAGGCAGGGGGATGGAGGCTCAGTGGGAAGGGGAGGCAGATGGACAGAGGCTCAGTAGGAGGGGAGGCAGGGGGATGGAGGCTCAGTGGGAGGGGAGGCAGGAGGATGGAGGCTCAGTGGGAGGGGAGGTAGGGGACAGAGGCTCAGTAGGAGAGGAGGTAGGGGACAGAGGCTCAGTAGGAGGGGAGGCAGGGGGACAAAGGCTCAGTAGGAGGGGAGGCAGGGGACGGAGGCTCAGTGGGAGGGGAGGCAGGAGGATGGAGGCTCAGTGGGAGGAGTGCCCTGGTACCCCTGTGGCAGAGGCAGGCCACAAAACCCACCCAGCAACCACACCTCCAATACCCTCCTCCTCTGGCTTTTCAAAGGAGTCTGGGGGACTAGGTGAGAAAAAGAACAGGGGTGGGAGTAGGGACTGTCCCCTCTGTGTGCACACGTTTGTGCATGTGTGTGGGCGTGTGCATGCATGTGTGCGCGTGTGTGCAGGTGTGTGTGCATGCGTGTGTGTGGAGGGTGGCGGGGCTGTTTAGTAAAGTACTGTTTGTCAGCTCCTTGGTCCCAAGAGATGGAGAAAGGCAGGCCTCTCAAGAACACTAAGCACCCTCCTTCCATCCTGACTTGGCACCCTGAAAATGACGCAAGGGCCCAAGCCCAGCCAGGGAGAAATCTGGCCACTCCACTCCACAGCCTCGTTCGGCACAGCAGATCAGTCACAGGAAACAGAGACTCCAGTGTGGCTGCGGGAGGGTGCCTCACCTGTGAAGGAGAAGGTCACCCGGCTCCACCTTCTATAATGGTGCCAGGAGGCAGGTGAAGGAAGTCAAGCTCCAGAGGAAGGAGCACTGAGCCCTTCCTCTCACTTAGGACAGAAAGCGATTCTGCAAGCAATGGGGTTGGCGCACAGGGTCAAGCATGTAAAGGCACGTGGCTCTGCCAGCCCTGAGTTTTTCCCTTGGCTCCACTACTTAGAGTACCGTGACCTTGGACAGGTTCTGCAACCCCTCTCATCTGTGAAATGGGCTCATCCCTCTTTGCAGGGTTGTTGAGAGTTAAACGCTGATGTGTTGGCACAGAGCCTGGCCATAGAAAGGGCTCAATAAATGGTGACCATTTTGACCATGATGGGCCACTGAGCCTCTGCCACAGTGGGAAAGTTGCCAGCATGACACAATAGGACCTCTGGTTTTAGTTCCCACCAAGATCTGCCCAACCCAGCGCTTGGGAGAACCCTGATCTTCTATATACAGATCACAGGGCATGGCACAAACCTCAGTCCCAGGGCTCCCCCCATCCAGAGCTCAGAGCCCTGAAGGGCAGAGCAGATGTCCTGGGTGGCCAGCCCATGTGGCCTGAGGCCCTAACCAACAAGCAAACTGGGGGCCGCAGGTGGACAGCACAGCCCACAGGGCATCTTATCCTGGATGTGTGACGGGATCTCACACAAAAGTCACATCAGACCACAGGGCCTGCAGTTCTCAAGAAATCCTATGTCTTCTCAAAGTCCTGAATCACAAAAGAGACAGTCTAGAGTCTCCAATTTATACTCTGGGATAGGGCCTCTTTGTTAGAGTCTGGAATCTGGGGTCAGAATGAGCAAAATTGAGTGAACCCCCCTGGGTGTGCATCAAGCGACCTGATGCCAGTGAGTATTAACAACAAGTGACCTGGTGCTGGTGAGTATTAACAACAGCTTGCTGGGAACACACTGCGCCCAGCTGGCTGCACATCAGGATCAAACACAACCCCTCCCCAGGAACTCGCGAGCCGGGCGAAGCAGTAAGACAGGAACACAAGAGAAGCTGCGAACAAAGGTGGGCGCAATGAAGTCTGGACACCAACAGAGAAAGCAGGACGTCATAGATGGAAGAGCCCCCCATGCCAGGACAGTCAGAAAAGGGCATTCTCCACTGTAAAAAGTTCCAAAGGTCTGCAAAGGGAACAACTAGGGCTAGTGACTCTGACACTGACCGATCCTAAACTGTGACTTGGAAACAGCTTGCAAATGAGATTTATAGGTCAGGGCAGCCCATACGGCACAAGGGAAGAATGTCATCAATGAAAGGAGGCAGGACAGGTGTAGTCATGGACACGAGTGGGCTGGCCTCTCTCAGTGCTGCCAGCCCTGTGCTGAAGGGGTCTCCGGCAGCCTTCACCCCTGCTCTGCCTGCAGGGCCCCGAGTCAGGCCTCCGGAGAAGGCCCGTGATGACCCTGCCTCTCAGCCAGGAAACATAATCCTTCTGCTGAGACGGGATCAAGACCTTTCGCTTGAGGACTCCAGCCACACCAGCAAATGATCTGATCAATATGAAGTGGGCTCCCCGAGTGTGTGGGGCACCTGAGTGTGGGGGTGTCAGGGGCTCCTGATCAGTGGGCACAGGCGTTCTGGTCTTCGGAGTAGATGTATCCCCTCTCCCAATTCATAAACCAGGCTTCTGGCTTCAAAGTAGTATAAGATGAGCGTAGGTGGGGATCGCTGGCTACTGCCGGGGCCTGACCATCCCTCGAGCTGGAGGGAAGGGTCTGTAGGACAGAGGGCCCTGTGCTAGCTAGGCCTCTCCTCACCGGGCAAACTGTCAGAACTTGCCACGGCCCAGCCTCCCTGGCCTCTGGGACCCGGAGTCACCCCCGATCTGAGTATTCCAGGCTCAAGTCACCTCTTCATCCAGAAGACATCCTGGCCCACAGGTCTTCTCTCCCAAGGTAGGCAAAGAAGCCCCAGAAAACATGCCCCCACATTTACTACCTCTACTTAGGAAAACGAACCGACTGTCCTAGAGCCTACGACCAGCTTTTACCACTCCCTCCAGGAAGCTTCGCATCCTGAGATGAAAACACCCTTCCCCTTGGGGTGCACCCCCAGGGCCGCGCTAGCACACTCTCCCAACTGCTGTGCAGGGAGGGGGACCCTCATCCCTATGACCCGAGTACTCCTGCCCATTTGCTGTGGGGATGGGATCAGCCTCTGCTCCTTAGGAGACCTAATGTCAATGATGCAGAAGCCTGCGGAGAGCTCACTTCTCCGAGCCCCGGGGCTTCACGTGAACTGGCAGATTCAGCACCTTGATCAAAACAGCCTGAAGCCACAGGGAGCTCCCTTCCGGCCTCAGCTTCCCTCACTGCTGCATAGACTCACGGCAAGGCTCACACCGAGTGCGTTCACTGCTCCATCCCTGGGGGCGCATGGACCATGATGGGGGGCTGAGGGACCCGCTGTCTTAAATTTGCCAAAAGCCCACCTTCAAGACACATCGCTTGTAAAAATTCCCTGATTTCAAACCCATTTTGTTTCACCCCATGCCTAAAAATCTCACTAAGAAAAAAATAAAGGAGTCCTCTAACTGTTTCTCAGTGAGGCATAAGAGGGACATCGTCTTCACCTCACTCTGTTAAATAATTCCACCTTGCGGAAGAAACCACGTCTCAGTGGGCATGTGGAGGAGACAGATGATTTAAACTACTGCAAACACTTAAATCAAGGAATAATTCTTTTTCCTAATGTGCCAATATACCAATGATGAAACCATTTGCATCTGATTAACCCCAAACTCTGAAAATGCACTAGATATTCTCACAAGCTTCCCCCTCTAATTGCTTTTGAAGTTAGTCTCAGTAGTCATTTTTAAGTCAGATACGTCACTAAATTATGAAGAAAAAGATATTCTTTCCAGGATCATCCTTCAACATGCACACGCGTCCACGTGCATACACATGAGTGTGGTCCTGTGATTACGAAATGCTGCTGCATTCAGAAGTCCTGCTCTCCCGGCCCTCAGCCTGGGTGACGCTCCTTTGTCTGATCTCTGGCATGTCCCCTAGCTGCTCGGTGCCCAGAAAGACATCTGCAAAACAGAGGGACACAGCCTCATGTAAGAGAGCCCTGAGCCACTTTCATCCCAGGTGTCATCGATACTTGGAGTTCCCGTCAGCCTCAAATGCTGTGAGGACAGGGTAAAATGATCCCTAGAGAGTTATACAAACAGAAGGAACACTGAGAGGTCAGAGGCTGAACACAAAACAGTGTGATCGAGGGGCCCACTTTCCACGCACCCTCCACTGAGCTATTGCAATCCCTTTCCTTACTTAGGTACACCCTCATTGTCCTTTCCTCGGGAACAGATCTCCAGGAAGCTCCCCACTGCAGTTACTACAGCATCACGGTTGCCATGTGACTCTCTGTCCCAGCCACACACCCCATCATTCATTCAGCACAGGAAGTCTCTCCATGGGAGCCCTCCAGCAGAGAACCGGCCTTGCCGTTTGAAGACCTGGATCCTTGTCCCTGATGAGCCACCACATATGGGAATGGCCTTGGGAAACCCACGTGATTGTTCTCAGCCTGCTTCTTCATCTGAGCAGATGAAGACGTCATTTTTTCTTATCCAGTTTGAGGATCCAATTAGATACTGCACATGAATGCCCAGCCTTCCAGGTGACAATGGACCCATGAGTGTTTATTGACTCAATTTTCATTCAAGAAGAACAAAGCCACCTTTTTAAACTTATTTCGTTTCATTCAAGAAGAACAAAACCACGTGGGCCCCCTCACTGCTCAATTTGTTTTATTGTGTCTCTATGTTTATGAAGAATACTGGTTTGTAATTTCTTTTCCTTTTTAAAACAATCATGGTTATACCTGCTGATATAGTTTGGATATTTTGTCCCCTACCCAATCTCATGTTGAAATGCGACCCCCAGTGTTGGAGATGGGGCCTGGTGGGAAGCATTCCGGTCGCGGGGGTGGATCCCTCCTGAATGCTTTGCTGTCTTCCCCATAGTAATGAGTTCATGCTAGATCTGGCTGTTTAAGAGAGGCTGGGCCCAGCCTGGCGCGGTGGCTCAAGCCTGTAATCCCAGCACTTTGGGAGGCTGAGGCGGGTGGATCATGAGGTCAGGAGATCGAGACCATCCTGGCTAACACAGTGAAACCCCGTCTCTACTAAAAATACAAAAATTTAGCCGGGCATAGTGGCGGGCGCCTGTAGTCCCAGCTACTCAGGAGGCTGAGGCAGGAGAATGGCGTGAACCCGGGAGGTGGAGCTTGCAGTGAGCCGAGATTGCACCACTGCACTCCAGCCTGGGCGACAGAGCCAGACTCCGTCTCAAAAAAAAAAAAAAGAGAGAGAGGCTGGGCCCTCACCTCCCTCTCTCTTGCTGCCTCTCTTGCCATGGAACATGCTGACTCCCCCTGCCTTCCACCATGCTTGGAAGCTTCCTAAGGCCCTCACCAGAAGCAGATGCCAACACCACATTCCCTGTAGTCTGCAGAACCATGAGTCAAATAAACCTCTTTGCTTTATAAATTACTAAGTCTCAGATATTCTTTTATAACAACTTTTAAAAACTCTTTGCTTTTTAAGTTACCCAGTCTCAGGTATTCTTTTACAACAACACAAATGGACTAACACACTGACCTCAAACTTATTTGGGAAGTGTTACTCCCTCCTCTGTGAAAGATTTAGTCTAAGACTGGTGTTACCTCATTTTTTTTTTTTTTTTTTTTTTGTGACAGAGTCTCGTTCTGTCACCCAGGCTAGAGTGCAGTGGCACGATCTCTGCTCCATCTCCTGGGTTCAAGTGATCCTCCTGCCTCATCCTCCCGAGTAGCTGGGATAACAGGCACATGCCACCATGCCCAGCTAATTTTTGTATTTTTAGTAGAGACAGGGTTTCGCCATGTTGGCCAGGCTGGTCTCGAACTCCTGACCTCAGGCGATCTTCCCGCTTCGGCCAACCGAAGTGCTGGGATTACAGGCGTGAGTCACCATGCCCGGCCTAGGTGTGATTTTTTCTTTAAGTTTACCCTGCTAGGGGTTCCCTGAAATTCTAGAATCTGTAGGCTGATATTTTTTCATCAAATTTGGAGAAATTTCCTCAAATATTTTTTGGCCCCAATCTCTCTCTCATCTCCTAAATTCCAATTGCACGTGTTGGGCTATTTGATATTATCTCTCATATGTCACTAAGGCTCTGCTAATTTCTTTTCAGTGTTTCGTCACTCTGTGACTCAGTTTGAATGGTTTTTATTGATTTGTCTTCAAGCTCACTGACATTTTCTTCTGCCAGTGTCCAAACTGCTCTTAGATCCATCCAGTGAATTCTTTTTCTTTTTTCTTTTCCTTTTTTTTTTGTTTGAGACAGAGTCTCGCTCTGTCATCAGGCTGGAGTGCAGTGGCGCAATCTCGGCTCACTGCAACCTCCACCTCCCCGATTCAAGCAATTCTCCTGCCTCAGCCTCCTGAGTAGCTGGGACTACAGGTGCATGCCACTACACCAGGCTAATTTTTGTATTTTTAGTACAGACGGGGTTTTGCCATGTTGATCAGGCTGGTCTCAAACTCCTGACCTTAGGTGATCCGCCTGCCTCGGCCTCCCAAAGTGCTGGGATTACAGGCGTCAGCCATCGCACCTGGCCATCCATCCAGTGAATTCCTCATTTGAGATAGTATATATTCTAGCTTGGGAATTACCATTTGGTTGTTTCTTAAATTGCCACTTCTCTGCTGAAATTCCTATTTGTGCACTCACTATGTTTGTATGGGTTGGTATTTATCGACCTTTTCTCTTTGTTATTAGTCTCATTGTCCTGCCTGTCTAGTGATTTTTTTAATTGTATGCTGGATATTGCAGATAATAATTTGTTTGAAGAGTGCTGAGTTTTATTCTGGCAGAGAGTTAGTTGACTGGCATAGCATCTGGATCCTAACAAGGCTTGTTTTTAGGTTTTGTTATGGATAGTTTAGCGTGGTCTTGGGGCTAGAGCAGTCTTATTCCTAATGTATGACGTTTCTGTGATCTCAGATTCAATGTTCAAGGTGCTCAGTAAGGTCTCCTCACTCTAGCAGATTGGAACTCTAAGTCTTGGCCAGGTGCAGTGGCTCACAACTGTAATCCCAGCACTTTAGGAGGCCGAGGTGGGTTGATCACCTGAGGTCAGGAGTTCAAGACCAGCCTGGCCAACATGGTGAAACCCTTTCTCTACTAAAAATACAAAAATTAGCTGGGCATGGTGGTGGGCACCTATAATCCCAGCTACTCAGGAGGCTGAGGCAGGAGAATCGCTTGAACCCAGGAGGCGGAGGTTGCGGTGAGCCAAGATCGCGCCATTGCACTGCAGCCTAGGCAACAACAGTGAAACTCCATCTCAGGAAACAAAACAAAACAAAACAAAACAAAACAAAAACTCTTAGTCTCCCAGCACAATGTGACTGTGTGACTTCCAGGTTGTGTTTAGCTCACCATCCTCCCCACAATGTCCTGGCCAGTAGTTGTTCTCTGCCGAGCCTCAAAGAGTTGTTCCCTGTGCACATGCAGCTTAGCATTTGGCCAAGACTCAAGATCACTTTGAAGACTTCTGAAGTCCCTTCTCTGCTCAGAACCCTCCTCTCCACTACCCTCCCCGCAAGTTCCAGCTGCCTGCACTCTGATCTCTGTTTCTTGTGCTCAGCTCTCTGGTGGCCTCTGCTTCCCTTGTACCTTGGTTTTGAAGGCACTCCCAGACAGAAAGCCAGAGTGAATGTGGGACTTGACTCACATGCTTCCAGTTGGACCAAAGACCTGCACTGAGTGTTGTTCCATTCTCGAAAACAGTTCCTTCATGCATTCTGTCCAATATCACAATTGCTTGGGAAAGAAGAGTAAGTCTGATATTTATTATGCCATCATGTCTGGGATTGGAAGTCTGATTACATTTTAAAAGGTGACTCTGGTTGCTGCATAGAAGAGACTGCCAGGTGAACTACATACACTAAGACCAGATGAAAAAGGGTGATGAGGGAGTATTTCCTGAAGCAGAAAACCTAATGTTTCTGCACGTGTTAAATATCTCTGCAAATTTTGCAAGGCATCAGGAGTAAAACGTGTACCTTCAATAAACCCATGGGAATAGAAGGCCAGTTTTCATCTCTGACGTCAGGTAGAACATGCAGTTTTGAAGCTGGAATGGGAGGATCTCACCTCATGGTTTTTCTGGCCCAGCCCAGCCACTCCGTAGCAGGAGCTGCCAGTACCCTGGAGCTCCTTTCATGTTCAAAGCTGTAACCAGTGGACGGACTGGCTGTCTCAACTGGGAGGCAAGCCACAAGAACAGAAGAGCCTAAATGTGTGGCCTAGAGAGCTCCGAGGTCACCCTCAGGTAGGGCATCTCTTCCAGACAATTCCAAAATCTCAGCTGTGGGACAGGAATGGGTCCCACACCGCCTCTCTTGCAGATGCCATTCCATGTCAACCCTCCAGCAAAAGTTATTTACCTGGCAAATGCCTGCCCTGTCCCTGCAGTGAGTAGTCTGGCAGGGGAGAGGCTAGCCATCCTTCCTGGCCACACAGCTGGATGGCTCCACAGTTTCTCCCATCCCACAGCCTGTGGATAGCCTGTCAACCCAACAGCTTGGAAGTGAACAGAAAGATTTTCTCAGCCCAAACAAAAACCCAAAGCCAAACTCACTCTATTGCTGCAAATGCCTATCAGGCAGATAAACTCCATTAAGGTCTGTCCCCTCCCTTCCCTGGTACAAGCTGCCACTTGCCCTGGACAACAGACCAAGGCTTGGGTTTCCAAGGTGGCTTACAGTCCAATGACCTCCCCCTCTCTGGTGTTGCCTCCATCAGTGGTGCAACAACATTCAGAGTCTACCGAAGGCTGGGACCTACACTTGGGAAGTGGAGTGAGCCTCACAATTTCCACTAAAAGTCCATCTGTACAGAAATAAATTTCATTCATACCTCATCTGTTTTCTGTCAGCCTAGCCAGAGTCCCTATATTTATTTGTATCAGTAAATTTGCACAGCCAGAATAATCCTAAAGGTTCAGAGGTCTACACATGGAAAAAGCCCACTGCCCCAAACTTGTCTTGCCCAGCCCCGTGTTTAAAAGCTTCATGCAAACACTGAGAGTACAGGATGTATAAATGCGTCCTGAGTTTAAGCCTCACACAGTGAATCAGCATCTCAGCAGCTCTGCTTCCTCTGAGACTCTGGGGAGGTTTCTCCAGTGAAAATTCAGAAGAGATTGGCAGAAAGCTGTCAAGCGATTGCTATGTATGGTTTCTCTGCACATCAGGAGATTCATGAGCCCTAGATAGCAACAGCAGATTCTTAATTGTCCCTTATGATATTTGCATTTGATTCCCAGTGCTTCTCAAGGGGAACTTATTTGTTCACAAAATTGCTTTCTTTATTTTGGTTCAACTTGCTTCTGGTTTACACATAAAAACTGCGATGTCACCGCTGTAACTTATAAGAAGGGGTGAGCAGGTTCAGGAAAACCCTTATTACACATCTGAGAAAGCAGTTATGATTATGAGATAAGGATGCAATCCCAGGGGAGGTTCTAAATGTTTCCATGTAATCTGGACCCAAGCAACCGTCGTCAAACCACTGTTCATGAAATCTGTGGGTGCAAACAAATTGAGCTGTCAGGCTGCAGGACGCGAGCAAACACTGGCCAGGCAAATGGCATTTCCTCCCTCCAGCACATTTCTGCTGCTGACCCGCCTGCTCTAAGGCCCACTGAAACCTGACGCCCAGACCAGCTGGCCTCTCCAGGGAACGGGCCTGGCACCAAACGCTCCATCTGTTAGCACACCCCAAGCCACCTGGCCACTTTGCTCTTTTTCCCTGGTTCCCTCACAGGCAGGAGAATCTTGTTCCTCTGCCACCTGTAAACTCACAGAGCCTGTCTCGAGGTACAAAGCCCATCAGTGAGAGTGGCAGAGGGCCAGCAGAGTAGCTACGGAAGCCAACAACAAAAGGAATGGGTAGCGAGGCTTGGGCCGCTTTCAAAAAGGGGAAACTTAATTCTGAAGCAGGAAATGGCTGCATTTTGCCCCAATTCCCACCCCTCCGGATTAGTACATCATGAGTAGTCAGTAACGCCATCTCTCCCACATCGCACTTTCCCTATAACTTGGCACCACTTCCCACCTCAGAAGGATGGCTCTGTCTCCTCCTCCAGCTGCTCCTACCTGCAGGAAGCCGATTTCAGAGACCTCTTACCAAGGGGGCTGTGAGCTGGGATGCACCCTCAGGCAGGACCTCCCACTTCCCCATTGAGAAGAGGAGACTGTCTCACCTCTGAAAACTAAGAAGCTCCTTGAGGCCAGGTGTGGTGGCTCACGCCTGTAATCCCAGCACTTTGGGAGGCCAAGGCGGGTGAATCACCTGAGGTCAGGAGTTCGAGACCAGCCTGACCAACATGGTGAAATCCCGTCTCTATTAAAAATACAAAAAATTAGCTGGGCATGGTGGCGCATGCCTGTAATCCCAGCTACTTGGGAGGCTGAAGCAGGAGAATCACTTGAACCTGGGAGGTGGAGGTTGCAGTGAGCCAAGATCACGCCACTGCACTCCAGCCTGGGCAACACAGCAAGACTCTGTCTCAAAATAAATAAATAAATAAATATGCTCCTTGTTTCCCCACCACTGTTTTGAGGATCCCCCAAAACCAGAGTCTGCTCTGCTCACAATGACAACCGTTTCTACAAAAGAAGGAGCAGCCTCAAAGCCGAGAGAGTGGGAGTTGGAGTGTTCCCTCCCTCCACACCCACCTGCCGTCAGAGCTCAGGGTTGCAGTTCACCAGGCCTGGCTCCATTCACCTGCTGGTGGCCTCGGCCAGGGTTTGCCCTGACAGGGCCTATTTCCTTTTCTGCAAAGTGAAGCCAATAGTGTGGTGCCTCCTCTCACGGGTGACAGGAGGATTAAATGAGGCAACGTAAATAAGGTGTTGAGCTCAAGGTTGCAGGGAATTACCGCTCAGTAAAAGAGGGGCTGTTCTGGGCTTAGCTTCCAGTGAGTTTGCTGGGCACAGAGAATCAGAAAAATCTAAGACACCTTTATTTTTAAAGGGAGGCTGAGAAGTTGTCAGCAGCACATCCTGGTAGGACAGTGCCAAGCATCGGGGGAGCAGCAGGCACCTGGGTGAGGTGCCGAACTGAGAGGCGGGAGACCCCCACGCCCGTGCTTCTGCTCTCATCACAGGCACACCCCTCTTCTGCTTTCTGGGCCTCAAGTATCTCGTCCTTAAAAGGGGCATATGAATTCTGGCCCTGCCCCCCTCATAGTGGACGGGGGCTCAAGCGAGACTACTGGGTGCCCACTGGGCCTTGCAAAGAACAGAGGCTACATCAGTGGGAGGGTTTCTCCAGATGTGTGAGACCCTTTGCACAATGCCTCCGGGGCTGGTACCAGCAGAGGAATGTGGACAGGGTGGGAGTCCACAGCACTTAGCAAGGGGCCTCCACATGCCACGGATTACATCAGGCTCCGCAGGGACAAGGCTGAGGGCAGCAAGGTCCCCGCTCTCAGACTCTCACAGTTGAGAATTTCCCACTTCGTGTGCCAGGCCCAGTTGTCATCCAACACACGTTGTCCAAAGATCAAAGAGAAGGACCAAATCCCAGTCAGGGGTGCCAGTGCCAGGAAGGGAGGCACCTGAAGGACAGTGTGCTCCCGAGCCCACCTGAAGGAGCTGGTGGGTGGCCCCTTATCAATGCTCTGCAGCCAGCCCACCCTGATTTTGTGAACCCGAATGCTGGTGACCAAGACCAGGTCAGGGCAGAAACCATCTGGCTTAGCCTCCAAGCTGGGCCTCCCCGAGAACCTGAGGGTGTTTTGTTTTCCTCCCAGTCTGCGGTGCTCACAAAATTAAACCCACGGAAACCCCAAACATACCAATCCCTGCTCCGTGTGTGTTTCACATGTGGCTATGGGAAACCCGCAAAGGTAACATGATGTGCCCATACCACATACCAAAGCCTCTAGAGATGTGTTTTTCTAGAACAATGCTGACACGCTTGTGATTAAATATTTTACTGTTCCATCTAGCTGACTCATTTGGTGGTGACACAAGTGCCTGACCCCTCCACACCCCTGGGAGGCACAAAACCCACCCTGCATTTTGCCCTAATGAGCAGAGAGTGACAAGTGCTGCTCCCCTGTTTTCTGGTGTGACAACCACTGGCGTCCTGGGCAGCATACCTGTGCCAGAGTTTAGAATGAGCAGGAAAGGCGCAAGGGCAAATAAAACATTTTGCAATATATTAAAGTACCTGTGCTAACAATTCTCTGCCTTTTAACAAAAAGGCAGTTCGCAAAGAGTGAAAGAACGCCAGTCAGGAGGCGATGCATTGTCTGGTATTGGCTCTGCCTGCCTGGGTGTGCTGGGGGTAGGTGAAGGCACTGAGCCGGCCGTCTCTGCTAGACTGTGAGCAGTGAGCTCGGTGATGTTCACACCTGTCTGCCACTCAATCCCCAGGCATGACCTGGCCACACCCATGCAGGGTCCATGTTTGTCTCCGGCAGGCGGGGGTCACACCAGCTGCGGCTTTGCAAGGCCTGGTCCTTTGACCCTCTGCTCATCTATGATCGGGCTTGTGCTCAGCTCACAGCAGGCTTTCCCTGAATGCCCTGAGGTCTATGACAGCTCCTGAGAGCCGACCCCCACTGTGGTTGAGGGTGCTGACTCTCAGCCCCCGCCTGGCACAGCCTCCCCCTCCCCATTGCAGCCTTGCTGAAACGCAGCTGAGCTAATTCTGGGCTCCCTGCCACCCGCACAAGCCCACGCTGCACATGCTCTGACTCACGGCTGAGGCGTCCAGAAGCAGAGATGGGAAGGAAGGCTGCTGCCAGGCACCCACTTGGCATCAGTCAATGGCCAGGGGTCCGTCCTTGGGCCTGACGGTGGAATCCGGGGGTGGATCTGAGACCTCTATCCGCTTTCATCAAATCATACTGGCAGTAGCTAAGCCCACATTTTAAAGCCAGTGAATTTCTTGAGACATGCAGCCATATACTCACAGCACACAATCATGGAGTTAAAACCTGGAATTAAAAATTAAACCTGTTATTCTTTATTACTGAGACCTATTTCAGCATGTGGCAAATTCTTACACTACTGCCACATTTCCCAAACATAAAAACCATTTGATCAGAAAAGAAGGGAGATAATTTGCCTCCAGAAGTTCAATGCAATCTTATTTGAAAACCTTTTCCTGAAGACCTACTATGTGCTCTCCCTCTGAGTACGCCAGAACCTAAGGTGCCATCCCCACCCTTGAGAATCCTCGGTCTGTGCAGGAGGCAGACAGGCATGTCTGTAACCCACTTGTAAAGGAAGTGTGTGGAGTGCTATCTAGAGGGAAGCCACATGAGAACGGTCACCTCTGTCTGAGGTGGGGGAAGGGAAGAGAGCTGGCAAAGCTACTCAGGGTGGTCCGTGGGCAGTCAGCCAGCGGGGCAGGTCCCTGGGCAGAGAGGACACAGGTGTGAGGCCTGTGGTAGGGGAGTGCTTGGGGAACAGGGAGTACAAGACTGGAGCCTGTGGGGAGTGTGGGGAAGGGCTCAGACACAAGAAGCACTGTGGTCAGACTGGGGAGGACCCACGGGGCTGGCTGGGAGGAGATAGATTGGAGGGTGCAGGCAGAGGGCCAAGCCGATGGACTCACCCGGGAGTCCCTTAGTCACTCAGGACCACACCTCCCACCCAAAGGCAGGTCTGGGCATCCGAGGAGTCACGGAAAGCATGGTCTTCGGGAGCAGAAAGCCCTAGCAAATGTACATGGCTATGAAAGTGACCTACAGGCTCTGAGCCTCCCCAGTCATTAGAATGAAGATTCAGGCAATCCTTTTCTTGCAGGGTTGTTTACAGGATGCAATCAGCTAAGCTATGTGGGAGCCCTGGCAAGGCGCCTGGCCTGGGGCAGGTGATCCTGCAGCAACCCAGTAGGATGAAATGGGGAGAATATAAAGCCAGCTTCAGACCCAACTCCATGGTCTATGCTTTATGCGCAGCCCTAGGACCTGGGGAGGTCCTGAATGCATGGAAGCCGCGGCTGCCTCCCTCCCAGAATGGGCATTGTATGTGCCCTGTTGAAAGGCTAAGCAATCACCTCTGCAATGCAGGCTTTCAGCATCATCTGGCCAGTAAGAGGCTGGCTGCCTGCCCATGCCCCTCTCATGACCAGGAGCCAGGAAGCCGAGGCAGGAGCCAGGTAGGGGGAGGAGGCAGGAGCCCCAAGGACCCAGGTGACTGTGTTGGTGAAGCTCTTCACTTCAGAGGTAATTGTAATTGCAGACATGGGAAGGGGCCCTTGAGCAACTCGCAGGGTCCTGCTGGCCCAGCTCCCTGCCCCCCACAGCAAGGAGCACCACCTCCTCACAGGCCTGTTTCCTGGGCTGGACCCTACCCCCTCACTCCCTCCACCGTCCCCTCAAGGTTGGGGTCCAAGCCTGAGCCCACAGCATGAGGAGGAGCCCTGCAGCAGCTTCCAGCAGAGCCTACAGCCCTCACCCAGACATCAGGTTACGGAAGTTGAGTCCTGTCCCCGCCGAGGTGGGGGGCTCTAAGATTACATGGCTGGATATGGGCCAGGACAGCTTACTGTTAGTTTCCATCCTCTTCAAGGGAGACTTTTTTAAAGACAGGAGCTTGCGCAGGGCACAGAGGAGCTCTGTCCCCTGCCCCCCACCAGCCCTCGCCTGCTTCTGGGGAGCCGGCTGGTGACCTCATGGAGCTTCACGCTGGCCCCACAACTGGGGCTCTCCTGCCAACAGACCCCTCCATCAGTGTCTCTGCTGAACGTGGGGACATGGACAGAGGCCTGAGGCTGGGCGGCTCTGGGCGCAGGTCCACTGGCACTCCTCCAGAGGGAGTCCCTGGGCAGCCAGCCTCTCTTCCTCCTGTGCCAGGTTACACAGCACCATCCCAGGACTCCAGGCCCCTGAGAGAGAAGAAGGGGAAGGCTGCTCCTAGAGCAGGGCCCAGCCCCAGGAGATGCTGTTTGCAGTTGGAGGGTGTCCAGTGGGCACAGAGGTGCTGTCCAGAGTCCCCCGGGTCTAGAAGACCCAGGCCTTGGCACCAGCCTCTGTTCACAGTCACAGGTCCCCGCCAGTATGAGTGGTTTTGAGGGTGTTGGCAAAGGCTGCTCAAAGTAGAGAAATAATGAGGGGAGGAAGGTCGACCAGGACAGGACTGGGTCCAACTCATGCTTGGAGTGATAAAAGAAGGCAGAAAAGGACATCACGTGCCAGACCTTAGGAGACTTAGGCTCAGAGACAAGGGGGCACAGAGTGCTGGAGAGGTGCTGGCCACCTGCCCCTTTCTACACGGAACAGCACAGGCTAAGTCCTCCCTTTCAGCCCTGTTGGCAGTGCCGGGAGCCGACCGGAGCAGGTAGCATAGCAGTTTCTTTTCTGAGTGCGTGGGAGGCACCTCCTGGAACCCTCAGAGATGAGTGGGGCAAGACATAGGGCAGGGAGCAGGCCATGGGACCATAGGGACCAGGGATGCCCGGGGACTGGTGCAACATGACTTGCTCTGGAGCCCTGGAGGAGCTGCCTGGGTCTGTGCTAATCCAAGAGACAAGGAGACCTCATGAAAGTCACCTAGATCACAGAGGGACAGCCATCAGCTCTGCCAGCTGAAGGACGAGAGCCACAGAGTGATGGTAGGGGCTGCACTGGGCAGGCAAAGAGGGGACTGCTCTTCAGAGAGGGTGGGCTGCCTGCTGGGGGTGGGGGAAAGAGCTGTGAGCCACACACAGGTGTAGGCAAGGGCATGAGTGACACGTGGAAGTTAGGCAACACCAACTTCGGACAAGACATCAAGCTTTCTCCAACTCTCCCACCGAGGCAAGGCACAAAGGCAATTACTAAGCACATCCGCTGACCACCACTAAACCTCCTGGCACCCAAATCAAAGCTCTGACCATGAGGACATGCTTTCTAGGCAGCTTGAGTGTTTCAAGGCATGGCCAAGCCTTGTGTTTGACTAATGACAGCCCAGGTGCCCACTGGGCTGGCCGGGCCATTGCCCTCAGGGTCACTGGGCCAGGCCTGAGGAACTGTCCCAAACATACAGAGACAGACGGATGGCACAGATCCAAACTCCCAGGACCCTAGCCAATCTCTGGGCATGCTTACAAAAAGGGGAGACTTTCCTAATTATCAAGTGATTCATTGGATTAGAAAAACTGTACTATGCCCACACAATGTAATACTTCGTAGCAACAGAAAGGAAGAAACCACTGACACACACAACTACATGGATGAATCACAAAATAATCATGGGCTGGAAGAAGCCAAAAAGCGCACGATTCCATTTAAGCCAAATCCTAGGAAACAGTGTGAACTGAGTAATAGGGATAGAGAGTGGACCAGGGGTTGCCCTACAGGGGATCTGGGGAGGGATTATGGACGTGCATGAGGAATTTTGGGGAAGATGGGTATGTGCACTATCTTGATCGTGGTGTTGGTTTCACAGGTATATACATATATCAAGATGTATGAAACTGTGCACTTTAAATGTGTGCAGATTATATGTCAATGATACCTCAATAAAGCTGTTTTTTTTAAAAAATGCTGATTATAAAAATATAGAAAGATATGAAATCTCCCATAATTCTATCACAGCTAACCAGAAATCTCATTTTTATATGTTTCCTTCCAGTCTTTTCCCTACTCCCACACATAAATATCAATTTTTTTTTATGTAGGATACAACCTCTCTTTTTAAAAAGTTTTATTATCCTGAATTTTTTTTCTTCTTTTTAATTTTAAAAGTTCTATGCACCCTGGGAAGAGGAGGTGAAGACAGCAGCTCCCCAGAGAAGGGGTGAGAGGCCAGGAGAGGAGCGAGTCCCTGAGTGGGGGCATGGACACAGGGCGGAGCAGCTGCCTGTTGCCCTGAGCAAGAGCCTACCCGGGCTCAGCACCTGTCCTTCGGTATACTTCACCCAAACAATCTCCTTTGCTAAACTGAGCCTAAATGACAGTACTTTGCACCCGGTATCCGCTCAATCAGAATTTACTAAAGGGAATCTGAATGAAATGAAGCTGAGCCTGCCCTCCAACACATCCTGCACCTTCTGTCTCCTATCTTGGCACTGGCCCCTGCCTCTTCCCCATGGGCCTTCTTCTCCCTCTGGCTCGGCCCACTATCCTTCCTGCCTTCTTCATTTAGCCTTAGATCATGAAGTTCCCTCATTCCCTTGTGACTAAGCATCCTTCAGAAATGTTCCTAAGGGCCTCACTGCACTCCGGCAGACGAATGACTCATTCCCCATCATTGGATGTTCAAATTCCTTCCAAATCTGCACCTTTATATATAACATTGTGATGAACATCCTTGCATAGGAATTTTGGACTGCAGATTTAATTGTTTCCTTGGGATAAATTCCTAGAAATGGAATCCCCAGGATAAAGGGAGGAATTCTTTTAAAGGGTTTGAGACATCCTGCCAAACTGCTTGGCAGAAAGCTTGCAGCTTCCTCTCCCAAGGCATATGAGAGTCCTTGCCAAACACTTTCACATGCATTGAGTACCATCGTTCACAAAAACAAACAAACAAAAGCAAAGCACACCACAAATTTGTCAATTTAATAGCAAAAAATAGTATCTTACTTTAATAGGCACCTACTTGATTAATGTAAGATTGACTTTCTCACACTTACTGACATTTATTTCTCCTTTTACGAGCAAATTCCTTTTTTAAAATGTGTATACATTTAAAGGGTACAAGCACAATTTTGTTACATGGATATATTGTGTAGTGAAGTCTGGGCTTTTAGTGTAACCATCACCCAAACATTGTACCCAGTAGGTAGTTTCTCATCTCTCACCCATTAATCCTTCCCAGTTGTCAATGTCTATCATTCCATGCTCTATGTCCATGTATATGCATTATTTTGCTCTCATTTATAAGTGAGAACATGGGGTATTTTGTCTTTCTAAGTTATTTCACTTAAGATAATGGCCTCCAGTTCCATTCATGTTGCTGCAAAAGATATGCTTTCATCCTTTTTTATGGCTGAATAGTATTCCACTGTGTATATATATCACATTTTCTTTGTCCAATCATCCATTAATGGACACTTAGGTTGATTCCATATCTTTGCTATTGTGAACTGTGCTGTGATGAACATAAAAGTGCAGGTATCTTTTTAAAATAATGATTCCTTTTCCTTAGGGTACATACCCAGCAGTAGGATTACTGAATTGGATGGTAGTTCTATTTTCAGTTCTTTGAGAAATCTCCACACTGTTTTCCATACAGCTTGTACTAATTTACTTTCCCACCAACAGTGTAGAAGTGGCTGGGTGCAGTGGCTCAGACCTGTAATCCTAGCACTTTGGGAGGCCAATGCGGGTGGATCGCTTGAGTTCAGGAGTTCGAGACCAGCCTGGCCAACATGACAAAACCCTGACTCTACTAAAAATACAAAAATTAGCCAGACATGGTGGTACATGTCTGTAATCCCGGCTTCTTGGGAGGCTGAGGCCCAGGCTGAGAATTGTTTGAACCTGGGAGGTGGATGTTGCAGTGAGCCGAGATCACGCCATTGCACTCCAGCCTGGGCAACAGAGCAAGACGTTGTCTACAAAAAAAAAAAAAAAAAAAAAAAAGAGTTCCCTTTTCTCCTCATCCATGCCAACTGTTATTTTTTGTCTTTTTATAATAGCCATCCTTTCTGCTATAAGATGATATCTCATTGTGCTTTTAATTTGCATTTCTCTAATGATTAGTGATGTTGAGCATTTTTTCATATGCTTGTTGGTCATTTGTGTGTCTTCTTTTGAAAAAATGTCTATTCATGTCCTTTGCCCATGTTTTAATGGGATTTTGTGTGGGTTTGTTGAGTTGTTAAGTTCCTGGTAAATTCTGGATATTAGTCCCCTATTGGAAACATAGTTTGTAAATATTTTCTTCCATTCTGCAGGTTGTCTGTTCTCTCTGTTGATTGCTTCTTTTGCTGTGCAGAAGCTTTTTCATTTAAGTCTCATTTGTCTATTTTTGTTTTTGTTGGATGTACTTTTGAGGTCTTAGACATGAATTCTTTGCCTAGATCAATGATCAGAAGAGTTTCCCCTAGGTTTTCTTCTAGTGTTTTTACAGTTTCAGGTCTTACATTTGAGTCTTTAATCCATTTTGAGTTGATTTTGTATATGGTGATAGATAGGGGTTCCAGTTTCATTCTTCTCCATATGGCAATCCAATTTTCTCAGCACCATTTATTGAAAGTGGTGTCCATTTTTATACCAGTGCCATGCTGTTTTGGTTACTTTAGCCTTTTAGTATAGTTTGAACTCAGGTAATGTGATGTCTCTGGCTTTGTTCTTTTTGCTTAAGACTGCCTTGGCTCTTCGGATTCTTTTTAGGTTCCATATTAATTTCAGGACAATTTTTTCCTTTTGCAAACTAATTCATATCTCTCACCCACTATCTCATTAAGAAGTTCATTCACAATGAGTTGTTCATATTCATTATTAAAGTTGTTTATATAATACATTAGTCATTTATGTTGCAGACTTTTTTTCTGTCTCTGGTATCATGTGTAGAAAGATGTTTTTCATCCCTTAACTACTTACTTACCTAAATTATTTTTAGCACTTCAATGATTTCATTTTTATATTTAAATTTTAATCCACATGGAATATATTTGGGGGTTTGATATGAGCAAGGGGCTTGATGGTTTCCCAAGTGGTTAAATAGTAACCAGATATATTAACTTTTATATTCCAGTCTTTCTAGTCTGTTCCATGGGCATGTTGTCTATTTCCATCACAATACCAAACTGTTTAAATTATTATAAATTTACAAATTTTTCTGAAACAGGGTCTCACTCTGTTGCCCAGGCTGGAGTGCAGTGGTGTGATCACAGCTCACTGCAGCCTTGAAGTCCTGGCCTTAAGCAATCTTCCCACATCAGCCTTCTGAGTAGTTGGGACTGCAGGTATGCACCATCACATCTGGCTAATTTTTAAAAGGTTTTGTAGAGACGGGGTCTCTCTCTGTTGCTCAGGTTCGTCTTGAACTCCTGGCCTCAAGCGATCCTCCTGCCTCAGCCTCCCAAATTGTTGGGACTACAGGTGTGAGCCACTGTGCCTGGCCTACAATACGTTTTTTAATATGTTTTAATATCTGGTAAGTTATCCACCCAGATTCTGGCTCGGGGTTGCATTAAATCCATAAGTTAATCTGGAAACAACTGAAATATGTAAGATATTGATCCCCCACTGCTGGAACATGCTGAACATCTCTACCTGTACAATGGCTCTTTTGTGTCCCTGGTACAATTTCATTATCCGGATTGTACACACTTCCCATGAGTATGGTTCCTGGGTATTCCATCTTTGATTCTATCATGAGTAGAACTGCCCACCTGTCACATCTGCTGACCTTCTTGCAGGCAGAGGACTACACTGTGCATACTTCGCATGCGTAGGCACTGTCTCTGCAGCTTTCACAAATGGGGCACAGCTGGTTCCAAAGCCTTCACTGAGTGGTCATCCCACAGGCACCCAGGGCTGTCACCACCAAGGGGTGCCAGCACTTTCCTGCGGGACACAGGACCTCCCCAGCTGGCTGCAGCTTACTTTGAAACTCCTCTGTCCCCTCCAGCCCTCCAGCACCCATCCAGTCCCATCAGACACGGCACACTTATGCACACCGGACCCCTCTCCCAGCTGGAAAAGCCTCCCCATACTTCCCTGCCTGTGGAAACGGGTCTCACTCCTCTAGATCCACTCCAACGCTACCTCCCCAACCCAAATTCATGAATCCCCACTGGAAGTCCATCTTGCACAGTAGCACTTATTTTAATCTACTTTGTGATAAGAATCACCCACGTGTCTGTGTCCCCTGTCAAGTGTGAAAGCACACCCCACCCTAAGTCATCCTGCCTCAAAGCCAGTGCTGTGCCCACAGCTGCAGCAAATGCGTGTTGACAAACTGGATCAAAGAAACCTCAGGAGTGGAGAACCTGTTCCTCCCTGCTCACTCCCTGAGCCAAAAAGAAGTACTCCAGGAAGACAGGAGGCTGAGGACAAAGAAGCATTTATGCTTCTGCAGAGTGGATGAGGGTGCATGCCAGCCCTGCTCAGCCTGCACTCCCAGAACCTTCTCAACAAGGTCCCAGAACCTTTCCAACAAGACAGGAGCCGATCCTCTCTCCCTTGGGAAGGTGGGAGCCCCGTCTTGGAAATCAAGTCTGCCTGACTATGGCCCAGACGTGCTCAGGCAAAGGCTAAGTTCTCAGCCCCAGTCACAGAGCAGATTCACCTGCAAAGCTTGTTAAGCCCCAGAAGGTCCCACCCAGCCCTCCTGAGTCAGTCTGGCAGGGCGCGGCAGGGCAGCCACAAGTGGTGCCGATACTGGGCCAATCTGCGGCCCAGGTGAGCGCACCTCCATCTCCCTGGCCTTCCTTGAGTAATACAATGCAGACAGGCAAAGGAGGAAACCAACATTGGGCAGTGCCCAGAGGCAGGCCTTGGGCTTGGAAGGCTCTTGACATGTATTATGGTGTTCCCTCAGTGAACGTGGGTGAATTCTTGCCCCCATTTACAGATAAAGATACACAGTCAAAAATGTAAGTCTCATCCCCGAGTGACCAGGCTGGGCCTAGGACCAACCCCACTCCCCTACATTTGAGAAATCCATCCTTTTCTAGCTTAGCTAAAACTCCAAAGTTCCTGAAATTCCCACATATCCATCTCTTGGTAATCCCTAAGGCTGAGGCCCCTGAGCACTTGATCCTGAGACGTGCTCAGAAGCCAGGGCTGCTTGACTCACAGAAACAGGCTCTGTCTGAGGTGGGGTCTCTCTGTGCTCCTGCAGCTCCTCCTGCACCCATGCACAGCTACGCCAAGCCACCGGCCAGCCCCTCCTGTAAGGAGTCATTCCCGCCTCTGTGACTCTGCCCCAGGTCATGGAGACCCTGAGTCCCACTCCCACCCAGGGCAACATTATTACTTTCTTGGGCCCCATGCACACTCACCCTCCTGTGCCCCTTGCTCCACTTAAAAAAACAATTACAAAAGCATATTTTCTGATTGTGTCAGTACAAAGGTGAATATATTAATAGTATATATTAAAACATTTTATTTGACCTAAAGTTCGTGTTTTTCTTCTTTTTTGATTTCTTTCTTTTCTTTTCTTTTTGAAGAAGGCATCACAGCTCAGTGTTTATCTTCCAATTAAAGAAATTAAAATAGCCGAGCACGGTGGCTCACGCCTGTGATCCCAGCACTTTGGGAGGCTGAGGCAGGTGGATCATGAGGTCAAGAGTTCGAGACCAGCCTGACCAACATGGTGAAGCCCCGTCTCTACTAAAATACAAAATACACCCATGCACCGGGCGTGGTGGTGCACGCCTGTAGTCCCAGCTACTCAGGAGGCTGAGGCAGGGGAATCGCTTGAACCCAGGAGGCAGAGGTTGCAGTGATCCGAGATCCCGCCACTGCACCCCAACCTGGCAACAGAGCAAGACTCCGTCTCAAAAAAAAAAAAAAAAAGAAAAAGAAAAAAGAAAGAAAAGAAATTAAAACACTTTCACAAGCCTCTCAAACTACAATGGGCTCTTGGCACTGTGCCCCCTGTGCCCAGTGGGCCAGCTGGCCTGGACCTGCCATGAGCAGTGCAGGATGCCCAGAATACTCCCCAGGGAAGACCAGCTCAAGCACAAGCTGCCTATGATGCCATGCAGCTCCAATTAGCTTGACACCTAGCTCTCCCTCACAGGGGAGCCTAGGCCAAGGTCCCCTGCAAGACAGGGCCACGGAGGGAAGGACATGCCTGCAAGGGTCCGAGAGCTTCTTGTGAGGGGCCAGGGAGGATAGAGGGGTCTGGGATGTCTCATGATCCCTGAGCAGACAAAACAACTTGTATATTTCTAATGCTGAAAGCTCTACCAGGCTAGCCGATGCTTAGGGTTACTTTTAATGCCTGGAAGCTAAAAAGAAATGAAATACAGAATTCGATAAAACTGAGCAGCAATTCACTAAGAGAGTTTAGTTATCTGAGCCTACTACATCTTTTAAATTTATAGGCCAGGAGTGGTGGCTTATGCCTGTAATCCTAGCACTTTGGGAGGCCGAGGTGGGCAGATTGCCTGAGCTCAGGAGTTCGAGACCAGCCTGGGCAACACAGTGAAATCTCGTCTCTACTAAAATACAAAAAATTAGCCAGGTGTGGCAGTGTGCGCCTGTAGTCCCAGCTACTTGGGAGGCTGAGACAGGAGAATCACTTGAACCCAGGAGGCGGAAGTTGCAGTGAGCCGAGATCATGCCACTGCACTCCAGCCTGGGTGACAGAGCAAGACTCTGTCTCAAAAAAAAAAAAAAGAAAAGAAAATTGTGATCATGTTTGGTTATCTCTTTTAGGCTATATTCTGCTAATTCATATTATTTTTAAAAATTCATGGGGAAAATGGTACTTTGTCTTGTAGCTGGAGTGAAAGCCTCATCAATTGCAGAAGCGCTGTGGTCCCAGGGCACCCCCTAACGGAACCTACTCAAATTGCAAGCAAAGTACCCAGGAAGAAAAAGCAAATTGCAAAAGGAGAGCCTGTCATACCCACTTCTTTGAGAGGCTACAAATATTAATTATCCAAACACAGATCCTTATTTCTTTATATGTGAATCCCTGATGTACATGCACTATCTAGAAATGAAATCAATACTAGGTCACATAATTATACAGGCTATTATTTCTCAATATGTGTCAGATGTTGAGGTGATTAATAAAATATGACACCTAGACAAGTCTCAAAATTCACAGTGTCTGTCTTTTTGCTGATATGCATTTTTCCTACTGATGAATTGTGAAAACATAGTTACTGTCATATGAAAGGTTTCTCAAATTGTTCAATATTACAAAGGGAACTTCATACTCAGAAAAACTGGGAAGTCTGGCTTTAGGGCAGAATTTCCAGCCTTCACAAAAGCAAACACCATGGCAGGCCATCCTGGATATTGATCCTTGGAGGGAATTTGATGGGAATATTCCACTTTAGTTGACAGTGAAGAGCTTAAGACACAAGTTTGTACAAAAGACCATGTGTCCATCAGAAGAGCAAAGAACTGTTGTAGTATTAACATGCTATTACAACAGAAGTGTTTATTTAGGAATTGGGGAGAAACAAGAACAGATGATGTTTGGGAAGTCTCTGCTCCTTCAGTTAATTATGCTGGCACATGGCGAACAGTTCACTCAGGTTCACCCCAGGAGCCAGAAGACTCAGAAGCAGCCACTCTGGTGCCACGTGACCACTGACCAAGTGCAAGTCAGGATCCTCCTGGCAGACCCTGGGCTGGAGCTGCCAGCTCGGGACCCCAGCCCACCCTGTCAGGGGCTTCAGCGACCACCTCCCTCTCTGCCCCACCTTGGTCTCCTGGGCTGGGGACAAGCAAGCCACTTTCACCTCCCTGAACTTCAGTTTCTTCACCTCAAAACAAAGATAATCATTTCTGCTTTTAATTGGTGGAGTAATACATGAGGCTATAATATATCCCTTAAGTACCTAACAGTGCATGGAATACAGCTCATGCTCAGCCAACCTCAGAGACATTCCCATCTCCCTCTGCTCAGCTTTTATTCTCACAGATAGGAGCCAGTTGACCTTTACTCCTTCAGAAGGTGAAGAAGGACTTAACAGCCAGGGCTAATTATGTGCTCACGCTGGGCCCAGCAAGGTATGCCCCACAAAACATGCCTCCCCTAAGGGGCCCCCCCAGGGCATGGCACCCCCAGGCATGGCCCACCTCCTTCCTCCTACTCCTCCACCTCCCATGACCTAGGGGCCCTGTCCAGCACCTCCACCCAGCAGATCTTATTCCATTTTAACCAGGAATACCTTAGCCCCTCAAAAAGGGGGTGCTGAATGAGGTCTCATTATAATAAAAATGTTGTTTCCAACTTTCTTGGACATCAGTTACAACATATCTGCCATTTCCACACAAATGCTTGCCTTTCCTTCTCCCTACAGCCCTAGGAGGCAGGTGCCACAACCTCGCAGAGTGCAGAGGAGGAAGGTCACCCCAAGGCTGCACCTGAGGCCACCTAAATAGCACGGGGCCCCACCAGGGTGTGGACCAGGATGACCCAGCTCTCAGCCTGTCCCTTTCCTTCCCCTTCTCTCCTGTGGAAGCTGCTGCCAGTAGGGGCTGGGGAGAGGCAGGAGGGAAGGAGGAGGGAAGGAAGGGGCTCTTGGCTGGACTCCAGCCAGGGTCCAGTCCCAGGTGGGACTTCAAGGAGGAGGAAGGAGCTGACCAGGGAATGAAGGGCCCCTCCCTCGCCTAGGCTCAACCCCAGGCCCTGTGCACACTTGGGGGGAGGAACTTGCCCAAGAGTGTTCACTTGCATTAAGTGAAACCCTGGGTGGGTTACCAGGACACTTCCTGACACTGTTTCCAAGTTCTCGGCTTGAGACAGGTTAAAAACAAGGTGACAAGGAAAGGACCCTGGGTTCAAATCCCTGCATAACTTGTCTGTGCCTCAGTTTGCTCTTCTGTAAAGTGGGGATAAAAACAGTGAGAGGTGAAGCAATCATGGCAGCCCCTGTGTGTCAGCTGAATAGCCACAACAGTACTGAAACCGACAACCACACAGCACGCACAGGCAGAGGGGCAAAGGCATCAGGGTTCACCCAGAGGAACAAACGCTGCATACACGGGGAGTGCACCTCGTGAGGGAAGTGGGATAAAGGTGGGCTCACAGCTCTCGCTCACCAGCTATGCAATCCTGCCAAAGTGACTTCACTTTGCTAAGCCTGGGTCTTCTTACTTATAAAATACACAGGGTGACTACAAGGATTAAATAAGATGAAAAAGGTGAAGTTACCCAAAAGGCGGGGAGCGATGCTCGACAGGTGGAATACAGCACCAAATCTCTGAGCTGGAATGGACTTCTCTTCTAAACACACACATGCGTGTGCACACACATGCACACACATGCACACACACACACTTTATTAATTATTTTAAATCACAATATGGGGTGGGCAGGAGGGAGAGGTTATGCATTAGGCAGCCTGGATTATCCAGTATTTATATGCTACAAAAAATAACTATTTTTTTTACAATTTTTAAGATCTCATTTTATATGATTAGAAGAATTGAAAGAAAAACCGCTGTAGCTGGTAAAATAATTATTACAATTTACTTCATAATGCACAATCAACACTTACCCCTCAAAATTGAAGAAAACCAGCTGTTACATATAAATCATATCCTATTTTTAATTCACAAAGGGAAGGTGCCATAGAAACCTAAGGTGACTCATTTGGTACATGTGAAATCAGTATGATTTTCTCTTTTTAAAGAAAATATGGGTTCCCCGGACAGGCCTAATTCCTGGATGGGCTAGAAGCATAAGCCACTGTACCCTCCCAGGATTAGAATGGGGAAGGCTGTCCACTCCACCTCAACTTAGAGGGGGCTGGGCGCCTTCTTTCTATCCCTTCCCACCATCCTCTTGGGAGCTTGCAGGGTGGGGAGCACCAGGCCATTTTGAACAGTCCATCTCTGAAGGGGTGACATTTACTGCCGGCTCCCAAGAGCGTGCACCATGAAGCAAGTAGCTGCCCCCATGGTCTCCAACGCTCGCAGGCCCACAGCTGCACTTGGGGTTGCTAAAGACAATGTGTCTCCTGGAACCCTTCCTCAGCAATGTTCTCTCTGAACACAGAAAATACAATGATCCACTCAGAGGGGCAGCTTGGAACTCTACAGACACCTGAATTCACAGTAAGTATGCACAAAGGCCTGTTTGAAGAGGCAAAGAGAAATGTTGTTCATAAACTGAATGCGAATCAATTATGACTCATGAAAAAACATTGGCTATTAACTTAGCAGTGGGTTAATTCCTGCCTCCTTCCCACGCCTGCAGCGAAGGGTTGCTCGGCATTGACTCAACACGGCCGGGAAAGGGGCAGAGAGAGCGAAGATTCTCCAATGTCCAGATAGACTCACCAGACAGCCCCTCGCAACCCACCCACCCTCTCAGCTAGGGCGGGTCTCCAGGGATTCGTTTCTAAGTACTTGGTTTGTATGCAAGGTAAATCTGCAGGAACTATTTGCGTGTGGCTTCCCCTCATTTCTCCACCTGCTTTGAAAGTCAGGCTGGGAAGTGTCCAATCTGACTTCCAGGAGACAGCAGGGAGGGAGGCTTCAGGGCTCACGTCAAGAGGCCCCACTATGGACGTATCTGGTTTCCCCTGTGGACGGAGATGGAGGTCACAGAGCTTCCTCCACGGCTCCACTAATGCAGAGCAGCCGGTGGGACTCTCCCTGGTGCGGGTGGACGGTGGGAGGTGTGTGGCCTGGAGCCACCAATGACTCCGTGGCCATGCTGGAGGCAGCAGTTACCGGCGGGCCAGCTCTGCAGCGTCACTCTGCGGTGGTTCCAGCGCATGCGGCCAAGGCCCAAGCTTGCAACAATTCTGTGGGTCCTGAATTCCCTGCACTAAATCCTCTTCTGCCTCAGCGAATGAGAGTGAATTCTGAGTAACACAGATGCTGCCAACCAAGATTCAGGAAATCTTGGTAAAGACTCATCTCTTGGGAAAAAAAAAAAAAAACTTGGTGTGAAAAAATTATTTCAGGCAGGACATATCAAAGAAGGAGTCTGGTATATACACAGGAAATCTACTTAGGAGACGGTACGCAAAGGCACTGATCAGACAAAAGCGCAAAAAATACAAAAACCCATGATGCACAAAACATCACAATTTTAAATGACAAGTGGACAAGGATGTCTATTGTCATGTTAACTAACTGGCAAATGGTTGAAAATGACTTAATTAAACATCCATCCCAGAGAAGGCTCGCGGACTGGAACCTATCCCTACAATGGAATTTCTTGCAGCCCTGAGAATGGATGCAAACGAAGAATATCTAATAATCTAGTAGTGTGGAAAAGAGGCTCAACTTGTACCATTCATTTTGAAAAGGTAGCTCATGGCCAGGTGCGGTGGCTCATGCCTGTAATCCCAGCACTTTGAGAGGCTGAGACAGGTGGATCACTTGAGGTCAGGAGTTCAAGACCAGCCTGGCCAACATGGTGAAACCCTGTCTCTGCTAAAAATACAAAAAAAAAAATTAGCCAGTCATGGTGGTGCGTGCCTGTAATCCCAGCTACTCGAGAGGCTGACGCAGAAGAATCTCTTGAACCCGGGAGGTGGAGGTTGCAGTGATCAGAAATGGCGCCACTGCATTCCAGCCTGGGAGACAAAGCAAGACTCTCAAAAAAAAAAAATTTAAAAAAATTTAAAAAAATAAGGCAGCTCACAAAACAATACAGACATTACCTCTTTGGGGTAAATATGTATGTTAGCGCATATACGTATGTATGTATAGTCAGTATAGCACAGACAGAAGTTCGGAAGGCTCTGCCCCAAATGTTTTAAGAGATCCGCTCCTGTTCCGCCCCCAGGCTTGATGGTAGAGACAGTTACTGCAGCACCCAGCCTCAAGCCGTGTAACACTGTGGCCAAAGAGCAGCCTGACTGACGTGAGGGAAATCTCTAGTCTGTTCGGAGCCCCAGAGAGCTGACCAGCCTTCTTCGTGCTAATTGCTGGGCCCTCCCTGCTGGCTGGCCTGGCCATGTCCGGTCTATAGGGCTTCCTCCCCTACCGAGGGTCCAGCTACTCGAGAGGCTGACGCAGGCCCACAAAATTCACTCAGTCATTTCTGTTCTAGAATGTGGTACCAGAGAAGCCCCTCGCACCAGCACACCTCAACTCAAAGACCTGTTTTGGCTCACAAAGGCTGTGAATAAAACAAGATAACACTGGCCAAGCCTCACAAAGCGAGTGACTCAAACCTTCAAAATGCTTGTATTTGTCTATAAAAATGCCATTTTCAACCAGAGAGCATACTGGAAGCACTAACACATGATAATTTCAGAATGTGATTTCCAATGGAGCTTGTAGCTGACATCCAGCAACCATCCAAAACTACATGGAATTCGGTTCCCGTAGAAATGATCACAGCTCAGAGACCGAATCACCCAGCCCCATGGAGAGGTGTGGCCATTTGACTCAGACCTTCAAGGGAGTGGGTCTGACCCCTGAAAACACCCCATTTCTTCTCCCTCCTCACCTCCACTGGCCAAGCTAGTGCTGCAGATTCAAAGTCACAAATCTTCCGTGCAGAAAAGATCCACAAAAAAGTTCTTAATACCCCTCCTTGGGGAACAAAGGTCAATAATTAAGGTATTAAAGCAAGATCATAGAAACTCCGGAGCCAGGAGGGAGGTGTTAAACCCAGGTTAGAAAGCAGGCAAAGAGTGGAGATGGGGCTTCAGAGTGCTTGCGGTATTTCCCATGCCGCCTGCACAGAAGGGAGAGAACCCAAGAGCCACGGTCTGGGTCGATGTCCTTGGACCTGGTGTGGCCCCTGTGCCCACCGCACCTACTCCCTTACCTGTCTGGTGCAGACCTTGTGTGTAGTCGCAGAGTTGTAATCAGATCAAGAGCTCAGAGAGCAGCCCAGTATGCCCCAGACTCCAAGCAGCATCTACAATGGGACGGGTGAGCCGCCTCCCTGGTCATGTCTCTGGCCTGAGGAGCCAGGGGAAGAAACCATCCCTGAGCACACAGTTCAGTGTCTGTGGACCTGAAGTGAGTGTAAGCAAAGCTTCGCGAACCTCTACAGACCCACACCTGGTCCCAGAATGCCCCAGGCACGGCAGGTTCCCCCATCTGGATGGGATGATGGCTTCACAAAAATATGCCCAATCTCAAAACCCATTCTCAGGGACGGGTTTAGTGTCTTCGATAAGGGGCATTTGTCAAATTGTTTGGGAACAGTCAATTCTGAAGAAAAAAACAAACGCAATGGGTGAATCTCATAGGATATGTCAAGTAGAGATAAATAGGAAGTAGAGCAGGTGTATATCAAACAGAGGAGGAGATATGAGCCCTAAGACACCTAGTATTCATGAAGCGCCACATGGACCCAAGGCAGCTGGGCAGCAAAGACTCATGATACATTCGACATGGAAAAGGTGCTCGATACCACAATACATTTGTATGCACGGGACCAGTTACCCAGAGGAACCTGATATTCCCTCAAAATTTGCTTCCCCACTGGTGACCCAATGCTGGTCCTCTGAATCCAAGGCTGTTCAACACACTCACTAGTGAGCCCAGACGTGGCAGGGCAGAACCATCCCTGTGTCTCTCCAACACGACGGGGCGTATGTCTTGGCCCAGGGCACCTCCCATCCGTGGCCCCCATGCAAGCACTTCAAGTCAGGTCCTTCTCCTCACACATTAGTGGGGAAGGCGGATGCTGCAGAGCAAGACGGGACACACAGATGCTTTCCAGCTACCACATCTCTGTCCCCACCCTCTGTACCGTGTCCCCTACCCCATCCCCATCCCCACCCTCTGTACCGTGTCCCCTACCCCATCCCCGTCCCCACCCTCTGTACCGTGTCCCCTACCCCATCCCCATCCCCACCCTCTGTACCGTGTCCCCTACCCCATCCCCGTCCCCACCCTCTGTACCGTGTCCCCTACCCCATCCCCGTCCCCACCCTCTGTCCTGTGTCCTCTACCCCATCCCCGTCCCCACCCTCTGTCCTGTGTCCCCTACTCCATCCCCGTCCCCACCCTCTGTCCTGTGTCCCCTACCCCATCTCTGTCCCCACCCTCTGTACCGTGTCCCCTACCCCATCTCCGTCCCCACCCTCTGTACCGTGTCCCCTACCCCATCCCCGTCCCCACCCTCTGTACCGTGTCCCCTACCCCATCCCCATCCCCACCCTCTGTACCGTGTCCCCTACCCCATCCCTGTCCCCACCCTCTGTCCTGTGTCTCCTACTCCATCCCCATCCCTACCCTCTGTCCTGTGTCCCCTACTGCATCTCTGACCCCACCCTATCCTACCTATATCACCTACCCCATCTCCGTCCCACCCCTGTCCTGTGTCACCTACCCCTCTTCCGTCCCCTCGCTTCTCCCTGTGTGTTCTAAATTGCATCAAGGTTGTTCCCCACATGACAGCTTCCACCAGCAGCTGTGCTCAGGAGCACTGTGTATGGCAGTTATGCTCATTTTCCTTAAATGCCATCAGATCTCAGTTATGGAAGGACCCTTTATTGCTTTAGGGAACATTATTAGTGGGGGTCCTAACTGGTAGTTATAACAAATGCCCTTTAACCGTCTTACAAGAAAGACAATAAGAGAGTAATACCTATAAATAATTTATGGAGCATTTTCTATGTTTGTCATACAGCACCTCATGTAATGCTCGTGTGTGTGTGTGTGTGTGTGTGTGTGTGTGTGTGTGTGTGTGTCTACCACCCCCCCCACCCCATCTAAGGGGTGACTGAGGTTGCAGGACTTCTAAGTGGCACAGCAGAAACCAGAGCCTGGGCTGGGCATGGTGGCTCACGCCTGTAATCCCAGCACTTCGGGAGGCCATGGTGGGTGGATCACTTGAGGTCAGGAGATCGAGACCAGCCTGGCTAACATGGAGAAACCTCGTCTCTACTAAAAATACAAAAATTTGCCAGGTGTGGTGACAGGCACCTGTAATCCCAGCTACTCAGGAGGCTGAGGCAAGAGAATCCCTTGAACCCAGGAGGCAGAGGTTGCAGTGAGCAGAGATCGCGCCACTGCACTCCAGCCTGGGCGACAGAGCAAGACTCCATCTCAAAAAAAAAAAAAAAAAAAGACACTAGAGCCTGACTCCCCTGACCTTGACTGGACCAACTGCTTTAAAAAGAAGGCAACCTCTCTGACATTTTCTCCTCCCACATATGGGGCAGTGTTTCCGAGAGTAGTTTCTTGGAAACTGCACACCCCGCAGCTAATGGTTCTGGTGCTTCCCACAGACATGAGAATTTGAGGGAAGAAACCATGGAGAGACTGGTGTATGGACCTCAGAGGTTAAGGCAAATATTTCTGGAAGTTCTTCAGCTACACACATAGTTAAAAACCAGCCCCCCACACCACAGCCAGGAGAAGGCCTGAGCAAATAAATACCTTTCCATCTGCACTTTTCAAAACGAACTTCCATAATTTCCTTTCACAGATACCCAGATCATAAGAAAAATGTCTGAGAATCCTTCCTACCAGCAGTCTCCTCCAGAATGGTATCTGAGCCTGGGAAAAGCTGGTGGCTGACGCTGCTAAGGAGGTGCCCTGTTACATCACATGCCTGTCTTATCATTTCCCAACATTTCACTGCTAAATTCACTGGGCACCGACAGAAACAGCATCTCTAGTTCATTATCCACTTGGCTCAGGATTATGGGTTAGACCCCCTTAAAAGCAATACAAATATCTTCAAGGTAATTTGTCAAAATCATAAATGTGTCTTAAGGACTCTTAATCTGACCTAAAGTTTTGAAGTTATTTTCCAGACACAGAGATCTAGAAAGAGCACTATTTGATGAGAATTCTCCTGATTTCCGTTCAGTTTGGGGAAAACAGAAGGATTTTGAACGCTGGCTGTCTGTGTTGTCCTACCCACAGGTGACACCAGCAGTACCGGTGTTTGCAGGTATCTAGACAACGGAAGAGATTGGCGGGACACCAGCCAGCATCAAGCCACAGGTGGGCCTGTGAACACCAGGCTGGGCCGGCCTGTCTCCCTTTCAAAGGCAGTTCTCTTGCATCTCACATCCATGTGGCCAAGTTGTTACTTTAAGTTCCACCTCCTCCAAGAAGCTTCCCCTGATTACCTCCGCTTCCAAATCCAGTGTGAACTGAGTGTGAACTAAATCCAGGGCTCAGGCTTGCAGGTACAGGCTTGACAAGGGCTCATCTTATTCACCAGAAGCAGCAATTATGACTCGGACCTTTCCGGCTTGTAGTGAGTGCCAAGCACATGGGGGGTTGCTCTGATGATGAGGCAGCAACAGCATAAATAGGAACGGTGGTTTGGAAGATGCCCATCCCCATGACAGTGGGCCGGGCTGTGTACGCAGAAAGCCATTCAATCCCCGCAACACCGCTGCCAGCTACTCCTTCCTTGCCTTCTCCCAGCCCTGACTGAAGTCTCCAGCAGCCCCGACGGCTCTCCCAGTCTTTTTCAGGTAATAAAAAGGCCTAGCACACTTTACCCAGGACAGTGGTGAATACAGAGATATTTTAAACTTCCTTTTATGTATCAAGGGCAAAGCCTGGAAGCTGGAGCCTAGAGCTCTCCCCAAAGCCATGATGCACAGAGGACAGAAGACAGAACCTAAGAAACAGCCCTGCCCCACAGATAGAAAAATGCCTTCTGGGTCTGGGACATGAACCCAGGCACTGAGCACCTACCGCTGTGCACCCCCCCTGGAGGAGCAGGGGTGGGGCTGAGGGGACGTTCTTGTCCTGCTTCCTGTGGGAACTCAGGGAAGGCCGAGCTCAGAACAGTAGAAATGGAGGCCTAGCATGGTTCCCCACAACCTGGGTGGGCTCCCAGGTGCCCAATAGGGGCCCAGAAGAGACGTCAGAGCATGGGGACCTCTGGGCCAATGGAAGAGCCAGGTCCCCGCTGTGGCTCACCCTGGGGACACCAGCTGGACAATGATGGAAATGTGAGCCGGAGGCTCCGTGTGGAGGGTAAAGGGACTCACTGGGGCACCGCAAGAGGACCAGATGACCAGTCAGGGCCACTCCCCTCAAGCTCTGATGGGACTACAACCCTCTCCTGGTGCCCAGGGGTGACTTGTAGCGAAAAGGGGTCCCCGAGGAGTAACGTGGAGAGACTGAGAGACTGACTCCCTCCAGGGACGAAGCTACCTTTAAGCTAAATAGTGACTGAAATAATACCATTGAATTAGGCTCTAGAAAAACAGAACCATGCACTGGGAATTGAGTATACCAAAAAGGGAACCAAGGGACTTCACTAGGGACAGCAAAATCAAGCTCACTTACACAAAATTTTGCACCCTTCCACAATAAACCCTGGGCAGGTTTCCACCCAGAGAGTCCACCTGCAACACAAGCAGTATTTATGTGCACAACAAGCAACTGCATGACAAGGCACGGGGCCAGCCTGCAGGGGAAGAGCCAGTGGCTGCAAGGTAGCTAAGTCAAATCCAGGCTCACCAGGACATCACAGAAAACCTGCCCTCCTGGAGGCCTGGTACCTTCACATCTATTCTCTCATTTAACCAAGAGCATCCCTGAGGGCTGGCCAGCTGAGTCCATTTCAGCTGCTATAACAAAATACCATAAACCGGGCAGCTCATAGACAACAGACATTTATTCCTTGCAGTTCCGGAGGCTGGAAGTCCAAGATCAAGGCACTGGCAGGTTGGGTGTCTGGTGGGGGCCCATTCCTCATAGAAGGCGCCTCCTCACAGTGTCCTCACATGGTGGAAGGGACGAGCAAGCTCCTTGCGCTTCTTTTATAAGGGCACCAAGCCCATTCATGACCTATCACTTCCCAAAGGCCTCATCTCTTAATACCATCACCTTGAGGATTAGGAATCCACATATGAATTTTTGGGGGGACACAAACATTCAAACCATAGCACTATCACTGCTCTCATTTCCCTGAATGGTGCACTGAGATTGGTCAAGATTCATCTTTTTTTTTTTTTTTTTTTTTTGAGACTGAGTCTCACTCTGCTGCCCAGGCTGGAGTGCAGTGGTGCCATCTCAGCTCACTGCAACCTCTACCTCCCTGGTTCAAGCAATTCCCCTGCCTCGGCCTCCCGAGTAGCTGGGATTACAGGTGCCACACCTGGCTATTTTTGTTTTGTATTTTTAGTAGAGTCAGGGCTTCACCACGTTGGCCAGACTGGTCACGAACTCCTGACCTCAGGCAATCCACCTGCCTCGGCCTCCCAAAGTGCTGGAATTACAAGTGTGAGCCATTGCACCCAGCCAAGATTCATCTTAACTAGCCTAAGAGGGCCAAGCAGAGCAGTGATCTCAGCAGGACAGCCACCCGTTAGTGAGCCCCACATGACGGATCTATGCAGCAGCTGAGCTGCGCAGCATCCACGGATGGTACACTTTATTTTATAAGCGAGGAAACAGATGCTTAGAGAGTAAGAACTTGACTCGCGGAGGAGGTCCAGAATCAGACTCAGGCAAGTCAGGTACTCACTACAGGCACAAAATTTAAGGGGGTACCAAAAATGCAGTCAGATAAATGCCTTATTACAATATTTTAAAACATCAAAACAAATACAAAAATCCCTAATGTACAAAATCTCACATTTTTAAATAAAGACAGGATCAGTGTTCCTGATTTTTCCTCTTGCCTCAGACTCCAAGATGGCACAGCATGGGGGCAGAGCCCAGAAACCAGCCCAGCTCAACCTTCTCCACCAGCTCCAAAGCAGGGACGACTGATGTCACCACACGACACTGTCTCTAGATATCTTTCTCCTCACAATTTTATAACCTCAATAGGTTCTTAGGATGACCACAGTGCTCCATCATTCCAGGCGTGCGCCCGTGGGACCGAGCTCCAGGGAAAATACCAGGGGTCTACACAGATTCTAGTCTATGGTATATGCAAATGAAGGAAGCCTGCAGGCTCCAATAACCTAGTAGGATACTTTAAGACCAGTTTGGGAAGGTGTGAGCTGGCTCTAAAAGGGTAACACAGCTGCCTGTCTTCCACTTGGATTTCCTGGCTCAAAACTGTCAACAGGACCTGATGCCTGCAGGCGGTTTGCACCTACACGGAGTCAAATTCACACAGCCGCACTGCTTCTGACTTGCATTTCAAAAGCAAGTGACTATTATGCTCTGATCACATGTGAACTTCATACCAAATCTTTGCCTATGATGAAGCTTCCGTTCAACAAATATATGTTGATTAAAAATGTGAACACTTCTTAGATCAACTCCAGAATCCCTCCCGGGTGGCGTGTAATCAAAGCCTAAAACCTGTTAAATAAACCATCATCTAAAGCATAAGGCAGTTCGTGAATGTGTCCACTCCTTTCCTCTGCAACGGCGTGTGGAGACAGTGGGCATAAAGACCTCGTATGCTAGCAATTTCAACCGAGCAGGACCTTCTCTCCCTCCTCTTTCATTTTCCTGGCGCGTAAACTGCTGGTTTTGCCTCACAGTGGAAAGTTGGGTCCAGCAAAGTGAGCAAAGGGAAACTTTGGGCACTTGCACGAGCGCTTCCGGCTCCCCCTCGGCCGCAGGAGCTGCCCAGGGCTTCGGCGGCGGGGCTGGCGCCTCTCCGGGTCCGAGGGGCCCCTGGCTTTACGGCCTCTGCCCTCGACCCCCTAGCCCCGGCCCGCCCCACCTCCGCCCGGTGCCCCCGCGCCCACCCCGTCTTCGACCCACGCCTGCCTTGGGCCACGCGATTTCAAACCCCTCGGGGTACCTGGCACAGGAGCGTGGCCCGGGCTCGGCGAGACGCGCAGAGAAGGGCACCTTCCGCGGGGTGCGGCGAGCCGGGGCTGCTCCCGCCGCGGTGCGCGTCTGGCCCCAGCCCAAAGCCGGGGCGACGCAGCAGGTGGCCGCGCGGCCTCCAGACAGCCCGGGTCTGCGGCCGAAGAGCTGGACGCGGGCGCTGACACTACCCTCCCGCGGCCGGCCCGGCCCTGCGCCCGGCGCGCTCCCAGCTCCCAGCTCCCAGCTGCAGGCGCGCCGGCTTCGCTCGGCTCCGCTCGGCTCGGCGGGGGCGGACGCCGCTCAGCTCCCCTCGCCGGCCGCCGCGCGCACCTCCCCCGCGGCGCACAGCTCCCAACGCCGCCTCCGCAGCTGGCCCGGCGGAGTGGGGCCGAGACCTTGGGGCGGGGGTGCAGGCGTCGGCCTGGGCCTTGGACGCCCCGCGGGAGGCGGGAGGGCGATCGGGGTGCGGGGAGGGCAATCGGGGTGCGGGCCCGGCTGCCCAGCGCTCCCTCCCAAGCCCGCGCCGCTCTCGACCCGCCTCGGCCTGTCCGCGCAGCGGCGCTGTCGGGGCTCCGGGAGGGCCGGGGGGCACCGGAGACCCGGAGGTGGCGGCAAGTCAGTCCGGGACTGGCCCAGGGCACCCGCGCGCGTCGGTGAGAGGGACCCGGGACTCCAGGTGACCTCCGGATCCGCCCTCGAAGTCAGTGGCCTGCGGCGGGCGTGGGCGCCGAGGGAAGGAAGTGTGCATTTGAATAAAAGTAAAAGTTTGTTATTGTTGTTGTTTTATAACCCTGTGGGTCCTGAGCGTCTCCAGGCTAATTAGGGAAGCTGCCGCCCCGTCTGGAGGTGATTCATGGGTGTGACACCGGCGAGTGTGGGAAGAAAGGCAGCTGATGCCGTCTCAGCTGCGCTCGCCTTTCTTTATTTTCTTTCTTTCTTCTTTTTTTAAAATCCTTTTTCTTGTAAAGACAGGGCTGGTCCATTTAGGGAGACCGCGCACGGAAGGAGCTGCCTTGGGTGGTCGCCCAGCGAATCTCCTCCGGAGCCCGAGCCGCGGCTTTGGTCTGCGGATGGCACAGCCCGGCGACCCCGTCCCGGCCTCTTCACCGGCGGTGCACGCCCAGGGCCAGGCAGGCGAGAGGCGAGGGAGTCGCGTCCCAGCAGGGAGCCCAGGCCGCGACGAGTCCTCAGGGGACGCCTTCAACCCAGGCTGGAAGAGATGATACTAACGTCAGACGGGGAGTCTCGGGTGTCACCGGACGCCAGAATGAGCGGCGAGGTCCGCATTGTTTGGAGGGGATCACGCGGAATCCGCGCTACTCCGCGGGACGCTGGGTCCGACGGCTAGCGCCGCGCACACTGGAGGCCTGGAAAAGCCGAGCTGCTCGGCTGTCGGAGGCCGAGAGGGCCTCGACCCCGGAAGGAGCTGAGCTCTCTCCACCTGTGGCTTTCAACGGGCTCAAAATCCCAGATAGAAGAATCGAGCGAAACGAGGCCCAAGACAGTTTCCCATTTACTTGGGCATATCAAACGAAGTTTCCTTTTTGAATTTTTAATGTTATCCCTTGGGCACAAGCTATTCACGTAAAAGCCTCTTTTGATGGTTAAGTGCTTTAAGTTCCCTGTATGAAAAGAACAAAAATAGTGATTCAGCCTTATAACCCCCCCAAATTAATAACCTGCATTCACAATGAATGGGTGACTCATGACAATCAGAGACAACGAGTTTGTTGGGTGTCTGTGTGTTTGTTTTTTTCAAAATCCTCAAACTAAACTGAACAACTGCAAAAACTATACTCCCCTCTCTCCTCTCCCACCTTGAGCCTCTGCTCCTTGCTCTTCAAAATCATGTTAGTTTTTGCCGCTGTAACTACTAAATATTTATGGACTCCATAAACTGCCTTTCTACCTAAGAATTTCGTTTCCAGAATATCTTAAACCTCTGGCTTTATTTGTATTCTGTGGGTGGCTTTTGAAGTTCCTGGAGGTTTTCAGAAGACAAAAACCGAGGTTCCTGGTGATTAGTTAAGGCCGAGAACATGGTGTCAACACTCAAAATAGAAACTGGTGGGGAATTTTGTGAATAGGTTGGGAAAATGGAAAATTATCTGGAGCCTGGTAGAGCAAGCACCTTCATGCTTTAAAAATGTGGAAAGAAACTGTGCCCCTCCCCTACCCCTGGGACTTTCACCTTCCTGTGAGAGCTCTGGTTCCCAGGGCCCTGCCAAGTGGCTGGCAGTCAAGGAGGCTCTTCCCCTCCTTAATGCCTTTTGGATCAAGCCTTGAAGCCAGGTTAAGAAAAGACTAAAACGTTCAAGTAAGGATTTGTCAAAGGTGCAAAAGAAACATAGACCCCACATAGTGTTTCTTGCAGCCTGCATGGACAACCAGAAAGCCAAGAGCATGGGGTTGGTTGTTTTTTGAGGCTCCAGAAAGTCTCTCAGCTACCCCTGAACACATCCCTTTCAGAGAAGGAGAACCTCATTGACAAGCCAAAAGAAAGAAGACCATGCTACTTCTAAATATATTGCACCTCACTGGGAACATGCTTTTATCAAATAACCAGGCACTGATCTAAGCCATTTACAAATAGTCACTCATTTAAATTATCCACCTGCCAGCAGACCCTCTGAGCTAAGACCTGCCATTACCCTGATTTTGCAACCGAGATGCTGCTATTATCTCCATGTGGTAGACGAGGAGACTCAGCATGAGAAGGGCAAGTACCATGCCCAAGGGCATGCAGATAGTAAGTGGCAGAGCCAGGGTTTGAACCCCTAATCTGCACTTAAGGCTGGGCAAAGCTGCCTTTCTGAAAATGATGTCTACCTCTGCAAACTGAAAATATTTTTTAGTTTAGAAAAGAAAGGAATATCAACCCTTCCCACACTAAGAGAAAGGCATCTTTTGGGATCTCAGAAAGCAAGAGTATTTACACTTTTGATATTTACACTTTAAAATATTTACATTTGCTTCTTCACTCAGTTATTCCCAACACCATCATCATCATTGCTAGTCATCAGTCCTGAATCTTCACTTAGTCAAACCAGAGGCTGGTAATTAATGGGGTGAAGACGGTGAAGTCAAAGGCAGTGTGCTTTCTAACCCAGGATGGTAGCAGGGACAATTTTCAGGACAGTGTTCATCCCAGGGTTCTGCTTTTGGGTCTTCACAGACACTCAATCTGCTTGTCTTCACTTAGGTTCAGAAAATACAGGCCCCATAGGCACAGACATCCCTACCTGGGGAGAGGATTGGAGTCAAGGGCCAGCCAGGAACCAATTAGGAAGAAACAATATCTCAACAGGCCCATTGCCCAGGTGAGCCGTGGTGGCAGAGGTCGAATTGAGCTGCCTCACTGCCAGAGGCCACAGGGACCCTACTCCTGAGGGGCTCTCTGCAGGCGGCTGTCCAGCAATACCCAGATCTTAGCCACCATCCCTCTGATCCTTCTCCAGCAATAGGGATTGGACCCTGTCCTTTCCCTGTTTCAAAACCCTTCCCTGGCTTCCCTGCAGTTAGGGTGAAACCCAGACTCCTTAAGAGGACCACATCTCTTGGGCTTCCTGATTCAGTACCACCCTCTGCTCCCTCCACTCCAGCCACACTGGCTTTCTTCCAGTTCTGTGAACACCCCAAGCTTCTTCCTGCCCTGAGGGCTTAGCCCCAGCTGCCCCCACCCTTCACCTGGCTGACTCCCACTAATTTTTCAGGTCTTAGCTTCAATGATACTTCCTTTGGTCTTTTTTTCCTGACCTGTATTTCCCTCCTACTCCTCTTCTTTAGAGAACATATTACACTTTGGAGTGGTTTATTTTTTATTCCATACTGGAGTCCCTCACCAGAGCACAACCTCCAGGAGGGCAGGGTCTGTATCTGTGTCTAGCACCTAGCACAGTGCTGGTTTACAATAGCTGCTGGATCAATATTTATTAATCAATGAACTTTCACCATGGCCTATCATGACCCTGAAACTGCTGTATCTCAAATGCATGAGACTGCACCCACTCTCTCTTCCCAATTTTTTTCCACCCTAGTCTTGATCCCGTTGTTTCCTAAACTTCTGCTCCTCCCCCACCCAAGGACCTTCTGCTCCAACTGCTCATTTCTCACTAGTCATCTCTCTCCAGCCTCCACCCTGCCTAGCCCTGGGCCTCATAGTCATCCCTTGACTGCTCTCTTAGCAGCACCCCCAGTGCCCTCATCCCTTGGTCCCCCCCGCCCCCCGCCAACACCTTCCTGGTTGAAACCCCAACCATACACCAGCCTCCTCTCTTCCTACACAAGCCCTTTTGTGCTGCCAAGGAAATTCACAGAACCATGCAGACCTAAACCACAAAAATACAGTCTCCACCCACACTTGGGCCTTACTACTCTGAGCCCATTAATGCCTAGTGTTCCATTATTGGAATGCTAAGCTTGTGGGAGTTATTTACATCCTCCTGCTGAAGGTCATGGCCAAGGTCTGATTTTTCACATAAGAAAATTGCAACCTCCAGCATAAATGGGTTAAACATTCTCTGAAAAACAAACAGGATGGTACATAAAATAAGAAAGAAGGAAAGATCACCAATAATTCCAACCGCAGAGGTAATCACTGTTGGCATTTTATTGTTTTTCTTCCAGTTTTTCTTTTTCCAAAAAAGGGATTCAAGCTGGCCTGCAAACTCAGATGGCTTGTACATAGTTGAGATTAAGGCAAATACACAAGATTGTATCCTGTTTTTTTCAGCTACATTATAACACAAGTATCTTCCCTTGTGATAATGTAGTTTTTATAAATATAAGTTTTTAATAACTAATATTTCATTATGTGATACATCATGATTTATTATTTTAAACCATTTCTGTATTGTCTTGTTTTCAACTTGGGAGTGTTCTACAAAATTCTTTAACAAGATCTGTATGCGGCAGACTCAGCGGCTCACGCCTGTAATCCCAGCACTTTGGGAGGCTGAGGCAGGCAGATCACCTGAGGTCGGGAGCTTGAGACCAGCCTGGCCAACATAGTGAAACCCCATCTCTACTAAAAATACAAAAATTAGCCGGGCATGGTGGCACGTGCCTGTAGTCCCAGCTACTTGGGAGGCTGAGGCAGGAGAATCGCTTGAACCCAGGAGGTGGAGGTTGCAGTGAGCCAAGATCGTGCCACTGCACTCCAGCCTGGGTGGCAGAGCGAGACTCCGTATCAAAAAAAAAAAAAAAAAAAGTATCTGTATGCATAATTTGTCTGCATTTATTTTGCCTATATTTAATTTATTTCCTTAGGAGATATTCAGAGAGGAATCCCTGAGCTGATGGCTATGAATGAGCTGAAGGCTCTGAGTCTCAGCGTGGGAAGGCGTCTAAGGTTCTAAGGCCTGAAAAACGCCACATTATTTCCTTTGTTCCTGCACAGCTCACTTTGCCATTGCCCACAGCAAAAGTAGCCCTAACTGCTCTCACATACTGTGTGTTCCCGGTCTGCACCATGTTCTCCTCTGAACAGATGGTTTTGCGTTCTTCTTCGGAGAACGTTAATGATGGGTATGAACTCTCTCAATGCCCCATATCCACCCCCAGACCAGTAACACTGATCTTTGATCCTAGACACGAGACAGTATCTCCCTGCTGCTTAGATCTTAGGGAAGATTAGCTTGCACCCACTTCCTCCAAGAGCACCACCCACAAAGATGGATCTTTCCAATCTGCAAATATGATCATGACACCCATTGTTCATTTAGTGCCTATAATATATAAGACATAGGGCCAGGCGCAGTGTCTCATGCCTGTAATCCCAGCACTTTGGGAGGCCGAGGCAGGTGGATCACCTGAGGTCAGGAGTTCAAGACCAGCCTGGTCAACATGGTGAAACCCCCGTCTCTACTAAATATACAAAAATTAGCCAAGTGTGGTGGTGGGCACCTGTAATCCCAGCTACTCACGAGGCTGAGGCAGGAGAATCACTTGCACCTGGGAGGCAGAGGTTGCAGTGAGCCGAGATAGCGCCATTGCACTCCAGCCTGGGCAATAAGAGTGAAACTTCTTCTCAAAAAAAAAAAAAAAAAAAAAAAGATATTACATTATTTGCTTTCACAGATTCCCATTTGAACTTCTGTGAGGGAATTTTATGAAGGTCAAAACTTTTGTGGAATGTGCCCAAAGGTCACAGTGAGACTAAATGTCCAACTCCATACATGACTCCAAAGCTCTTGACTTCTGCGTGGCATTTCTAGGCATTTCCTGTGTTTTAGGCTTCACTGTTCCAGATTTGTCTGGGAACGGGGGTACATCATAGTCCCATTTTTCACGCGAGTTTGCAAATGTGGTCTGAGGATTACAGATTCTTATGCACATCATTTAGTGCTGGTGCTTTGTTCTAATTCTATGAAATTCTGTTAACATTTAGACAGGCATTGAGGGCCTGTTTGCTCTCTTTTAGTTTTCCTACTTTCTTGCCTGTCATTTATGTGTATCATCTGTCACCACAACATCCAGGTGGGTACATTTTTTGTGTACACAATCAAGCAGCAGTGTGCATTTTGTCTCTAACCAGCAATTAACTGTCTTCAGGACAATTCCAACAGCCGTGAGTTTCTGCATTTATTATCACGCCTTTATTTCAGTGGTTCTGAATGTTTTCTCACAAATTGTTACAGCTTTTTTTTTTTTTTTTTTTTTTTTTTTTTTAATACAGAGTCTCACTCTGTTGCCCAGGATGGAGTGCAGTGGCATGATCTTAGCTCACTGCAACCTCCACCTCCCTGGTTCAAGCGATTCTCCTGCCTCAACCTTCTGAGTAGCTGAGATTACAGGGGTGCGCCACCACACCCAGCTGATTTTTGTATTTTTAATACAGATGGGGTTTCACCATGTTGGCCAGGCTGGTCTCAAACTCCTGACCTCAGGTGATCCACCCACCTCGGCCTCCCAAATTGCTGGGATTACAGGCGTAAGCCACTGTGCCCGGCCCGTTACAGAATTCTTTGTAAAATAGATGGCAGACTAAAAAAACAAGTGGGGCCGGGCATGGTGGCTCATGCCTGTAATCCTGGCTCTTTGGGAGGCCAAGGTGGGCGGATCACCTGAGGTCAGGAATTCAAGAACAGCCTGGCCAACATGGCGAAACCCCATCTCTACTAAAGATACAAAAATTAGCCAGGCGTGGTGGTGCAAGCCTGTAGTCCCAGCTACTAGGGAGGCTGAGGCAGGAGAATTCCTTGAACCCAGGAGACGGAGATTGCAATGAGCCAAGATCATGCCACTGCACTCCAGCCTGGGTGACAGAGTGAGACTGTGTCTCAAAAATAAATAAATAAAAACAAACAAACAAATAAATAAATAAATAAATAAATCAAAATCAAGCAGATTTAGGTCAGAACAAGTTCAAGGCCTTCTATATTTTCCCTTTTGGAATGTTTCTCCTAATTTAAATACTATACATCTGATCCGGCCAGTTTACTGATCTGTAGGAAGGTATCTGAGGTTTAGTGAACATTAAATAGCTCTGGCTTAGTGTTGGCCGAGGCTGGGAGGTTATATTTCTATTAGAAATTTATCATGGCTGATAAATTTCATAAAATTGCATTGTTTTACAGTTGGGTAAATCTTGTTTGTGTGCAGGGAAGGATTGGTTTGGTTTCTGTTTTCTGAGTCTGTCTGACCTAAAGGACACACACCTTAAGTGTGTAGCTTGAACTTTTACATATGATTATTCCCCTACCACCATCATCCACATCATGATCTAGATCATTTCCAGCACCCAGGAAGCCTTCTTGTGTGCTTCTTCAATTCGTGGCAACCCCAGGTTAACCACTATTCCAACCTCTATTATCATAGACTAATTTTGCCTGTTGTTAAACCTCATAGACAGGCATAAGTAGACTGACACAGTGTGTCTTCTTTGGTATCTGACTTCTGTTATTCAATATTATGTCTGTGAGATTCAACCATGTTTTGAATATTGGCTCATTCCTTTTTATCACTGTGTAGTATTCCCTTGTATGGATATACCAATTTACCTTGGGCACCATCTTGGGCATTTGAGTTGATTCCAGGTTTGTGCTATTATGGTAAATCTGCTATGAACATTCTTAAAGATGTTTTTGGTAGGCACAAGCACTCAATTTTCCGGAATATTATCCAGGTGTGGAATTCTAAGTCAGGGCATATGTATGCTTAGCTTTGGTAAGTATTGCCAAACATTTTTCTGGGGTGATTGAACTAGTTTACATTACTACCATTTATGTAGAAGTTTCATATGCTCCACATCCTTGCATATGTGATATTGTCATTCTTTTTAATTTTAGTCATTTCAGTAGGTGCTGTGGTGATGTCTTATTGTGGTTTTAATCTTCATTTCTCTGATAACTAATGAAGAGTATCTTTCCATTGGCTACTTTGATATCCTCTTTTGTGAAGTACCTATTTGTCTTTTGCTTTTTATTGGGCTATTTTTTCTTTAGATAGATAGATGATAGAGATAGATGACAGAAAGAAAGATAGATAGATAGGATTTTTTTTTTGATGGAGTTTTGCTCTTTGCCCAGGCTGGAGTGAAGTGGCGTGATCTTGGCTCACTATAACCTCCACCCCCCAGGTTCAAGTGATTCTCCTGCCTCAGCCTCCCAAATAGCTGGGATTATAGGTGCCCACACCACGCCCAGCTAATTTTTCGTATTTTTAGTAGAGACGGGGTTTCGCCATTTGGCCAGGCTGGTCTCGAACTCCTGACCTCAGGTTATCCACCCACCTCAGCTTCCCAAAGTGATAGGTGATAGGATTACAGGTGTGAGCCACCACACCCAGCCAGATAGGACCCTTTATATATTCCAGATTTCATTCCTTTATTGGAAATGTATCTATATTTGTATATATTTATGTATTTAAGTCTGTGTGTACATATGTGTGTGCATGTGTAGATACATACATACATAGAGAGAGGGAGGGAGGGACACAGAGAGAATGCGCAAATACCTTCTCCCAGTCTGTGGCCTGCCTCTCCGGCATCGGCCTCCTTTGTTCCTACACAGGCCCTTCTGTGCTGCCAAGGAAATTCACAGAGCCATGCAGACCAAAACCACAAAAATGTACAGTCTCCAGCCTCACTTGGGCCTTACAACATTTAATCATTCTCTAAAAAAACAAATGGGATAGTACATAAAATAAGGAAAAAAGAAAAGATCAATAATTCCAACCACAGAAGAATCACTATTGCCATTTTATTGTTTTTCCTTCCAGTTTTTCTTTTACAGAAAAGGCATTTGAGGTGACCTGGAAACTCAAATGTTTTCTACATAGTTGAGATTAAGACAAATACATAATTTTGTATCCTGATTTTTTCAAGCACATTGTAACACAAGTATTTTCCCATGTGATAAAGTTTTTATAAATATAAATTTTTAATAACTGGCTAATACTCCATTATGTGGGTACACCATAATTTATGTTTTATCATTTCTCTATTGCCTTCTTTTTAGTTTGAGGGTATTATACAAAATTATTTGACAAATATCTGTGTATGTAGTTTATCTGCATTTATTTTGCCTATATTTATTTCCTTAGGAGACAGAGAGGAATTCCTGAGTAGATGCTGTGAATGGGCTGAAGCATCTGACTGAGTCCCAGGTGGGAGGCTTCTAAGGCCCGAATGACACCACATTCTTTCCTGTGTCCCTGCACAGCTCACTTTGCCATTCCCCACAGCAAAACTAGCCCTAACTGCCCTCACTCATTGTGTGTTCCTGGTCCCCACCGTGTCCTCCTCTGGATGGTTGTGATTCCTTCTACAGGAAACATTCAAGTTACCAGGTACAAGTTCACTAATAAGCTGACCTCAAAATGGGGAGAGTTTCCTGGATCATCTAAGTGGGCCCAAGATAATCATTAGGGTGTTTCAGAGTGGAAGAGGGAGGCAGATGAGGACCAGAGAGGCGATTGTGTGAAAAGGGCTCAGCTCAGCTCTGCCGGCTCTGAGGGTGCAGGAGCCACAGGCCGAGGAACGTGGACAGCTTCTAAAAGCTCAACAAGGCAAGAGAATGGATTCTTCCCTTGCACCTCTAGAAGGAATGTGACCCTGCAGACACCTTTATTTTAGCCCAGTGAGACCCCTATCAGGCTTCTGGCCTCTACAACTGTAAGGTAATTAATTTGTGTTGTCATAAGCCACTACATTTGTGGTAATTCGTTATCAAAGCAGTAAGAAACTAATGCTGAATGTATTTTCAATTTCCCTAGTTGTATTGCTGGTAACCCCATTTTCCAATTCCAACTCACTGGCACAGTCTATAGCAGAGGTGCCTAGTGGCAGACACACCTTGGCTGAAACCTGGCCAAATATAATAATATTTTAAATGGGGGTTGTCATTCACACTGTTCTAATGGGAGTTAGGCTGACTCTAAGCTAAGGCTCTTCTAGGCACCACTTTTTTTTTTTTTGACACATGCTAAACACTGACAGTCTGAGATTTTGGAGTCCTGGGCAGCCATTTAAACGCCTGTGGGCAGTGTCCATCACAATATCTTCTGGTAACTCAAAAACATTTTCAGTTTTAACTGGTTCAAATTTTAGAGGATTTATTATTAATTCTTCCCTCTTAAAAAAAAGGTGTGTCCTTTTTGCTACGCTATCTAAAAGTCATAGTTTTGTTGGTTTCTAACATTAACAATGTTACTTTCCATGAAACTGCACTTTCCTGCTTAACGCTTACTCTTTCTGACACTACTTTCTTATTCAGAGGCCCTGTCAGCTTCCTGGACTACAGGCGAATCTGAAAGATTATTTTGAAACAGTGCACATAAATGATGCTCATTTTATGTTTATATGAAATAATATTTTAAACAAGAGAAAGATGAACTTCAATTATGGTTATACATAAAAAGTCCAGACCGCTGCTTTTCTTTTGGGCAAAGAGATAAAACAAGCATGTGTCTGATTTGCGTGCTGGCCCACATAGCTCCCTTTGCAAATGTGGCTTTAAACCAGCTAATCTTTTAAAAAGTCTTTACAGACTAATTTAGAAGCAAGGAGAACAAATGTGGGAGTATAAATGTGAGGCACTGAATAAGAGTGACAGTCTCTGCCAATGAACGCACTGCTGTGTTTCTGCGTACCCAATGGCGTTCACGATTTTCACTTAGATGAAGCTACCTGGGGCTTGTTTTGCCTCCCCAGCATGATGTGCTACGTGACTGGAATTCAGATTTGGAAGGTTCGATCAGCCCTGGAGCCTACAGATCATGCTCTTCAGCTTCACTGTCTGAAGGACGAGAGAGTGACTGGCCCAAGGTTACCCACAAATGGCCAAGCTTGCCTCACGCCTGCACCCAAGAGGCAGTGTATATAGCTCCTGCCACCTCCTCTCCCAATAGTCCATCTCTGTCTGATTCTGCCGCTTCTCGAGTCTCTGCTATTTTGCTAGTTGCCAGCAAAATTTTGACAGACAATTTTATCTTCTTAGTAGAACAAATTAGCAACATTCTTATTAATTTGATAGGAAAGCCACATCCTATTTGTCTGACGCATTGTACATAAAAAAGGGAATGTAGAGCTTTTTAAATTACAAAGATGTTACAATAGGTCAATATGTGGGGAGTTCCTTAACTGTGGCTGAGTTCTGAACAAAAATATGTTCAGAAGCAGTTGTTTGGTACCCAAAACATATCCTCTTGTGAAAACTGCTTCGGCAGCTCTTCCTTATCTCTGTCAGGGAAATGCTCTGACATTAAAGCGAAAGAACTAAGCGAATGTTTCTATAGCAAATGGTAACACTAAAAATAGTGTTTGGAGTGAAAGTAAGACGTGGAATAATTTCTTCACTGTTTCCATGGAAAAATAGGGAAGTGGGAATAGATGTAGCCACTGTCTGGCTGTGCCTGTGAGGCCTTAGGCAGATTGGGAGACTTGCTGAAAAGAAGTGGGATGGCATGCGCTGACATCACTTTCTAAACAACTGTTAATCATGTTACCACCGTCTCCATTATCTCCTCCCATTCTGAATGTCTAGGACTCTGTGGTTTACTTCATCTATGTATATATGAAAGTTTTCTTTGACTGTGTTTTTGTATCTAGTTGCCTATTGCCAGATCAATGCTAATTCTATACAAAACCATCCAGGGAGTGGTGACCCTATATGAAATTGTGATATAGGTGAGGCTTGTTTGTGGTGCACTTGGAGTTCTCTTGCAGCTCAAAGACCTATCCTGCAAATGCCTGGATCCGCCTTCTGCAGGCAAAGCCCTATTTGATTGCCCATCGCCAGACTTCTTTCAAATGTACCCATCATATAAACGTCAGCTAGTAAACCAACATGTTGGTAAACCAATTGCATAGCAGGCTTTGTTGGCCAACACATGCTCCTGCTTAATACTCATAAAAGTCCTGTGAGATAAATGCTATCTCCATTCCAAGAAACAGGAAACTCACAGGGAACTTGCCCAAAGTTTGAGTAACTAGTGAGTGGGGAAGCCAGAATTCAGAACCAACTGGGTTTGACCCCAAAGCACTTAGTATGAGGCCTCAGGCATATGCACTCAGAAGTTGCCTCTCTTCCTCTCTATTGTGAAGAATTTGGAGAAATTCTGATAAATGGATTAAGATAATTTGGTGGTTCTGAACTCAAATGCTTGGTAGAAACTTAAATGTATTTTCCTTCTAGCCTATGGGGCATAACCATAAAACCAGCGAGCTGTGAGAGCTGCATACGGCGAAGCTGACTCCCATGCTTTTCTGGTATTGCCTGCAGCTTAGGGATGCCACCCTCTTGCCTCCCGTGGCTTATCTCCCTTCCGTGGCCTGAGAACAGATTTAGCTAAACTAACATATTCCTGCTTCCTCATATACAAACGGGTGCTGGCTGGGAGAGGACCTGTGATTAATGTCATTGCCAGCCTTTGTGAGCCTCTGGGAAGATGGCCCTGCAGTTCTTTTAGCTAAGCCATGATGTGCAAATAGCACATCCCAGTATTCAATGCTCTGCAGACAATTAAAGTTGTGGATTTTACATCAACACAAGTGACTTTATACCTCAGTTTTTAAAACAAGAGATTTTTTAAAGTTCATTCTGAACTTCTGACCTTGAGTACAATGATGTACGAAGAACTAGTTTTAACAACTAGAAAACTGGGGGGAAAAATGAAACAGTTATGTTCATTTAACTGCCAGCAGCACAGGACTGTGAGCCCTGAGAGGGAAACAAATTAAGTTGAGTCCTAAGATGGCCTTGGCTTCCTGCCCGAAGGTGATTTCTGGACTGCGTGGGCAAACAGAAAGAACTCAGTGTCTGGCAGCCTCACTGAGTTAAGAAAATTGAGATCAGAATTGAGGGAGGTTGAAGAAGCTGGAATTTGCAGGGCAGAGTTCTGGAAAGGAAAAAGCCAAAGGGATAAGAACTCCAGAAGTCTAGTCTCTGCTGACAATGAGGCTGCAATGAACACAGAATGAAACTCCACAAGGCCGGGCAAAGGATGAACAGGGAGCTGTAGGTTGAATAATTCCCAGTGCTAACTACAGATAGGGGTATATTCAAACATTGACTAGCTTGTGAGCCCCAAGAGGGAGTCCTTGGGGATCACACAGCTCAATTGGTGAAGACAAACCTTAGTAGTGGGATTTTCCCTATATGAATCATCCTCTAGACCTATCTGAGCAAAGCGTGAGAGCTTAAATTGTGTCTCCTCAAAACTCCTATGTTGAAGACCTAACCTCCAGTACCTCAGAATGTGCCCTAATTTGGAAGAGGGTCATTATAGATGTTATTAGTTAAGATGAGGCCATACTGTTTTGGGCGGGGCACCTAATCCAATGAGACTGATGTCCTTATAAAAAGGGGAAATTTGGCTGGGCGCAGTGGCTCGTGCCTGTAATCCTAGCACTTTGGGAGGCTGAGACGGGCAGATCATCTGAGGTCAAGAGTTAGAGACCAGCCTGGCCAATATGGTGAAACCCTGTCTCTATTAAAAATACAAAAATTAGCCGGGCGTGGCGTTGGGCGCCTGTAATCCCAGCTACTTGGAGGCTGGGGCAGGAAAATCGCTTGAACCAGGGAGGTGGAGGTTGCAGTGAGCCGAGACCATGCCACTGCACTCCAGTCTGGGCAACAAGAGCAAACCTCTGTTTCCAAAAAAAAAAAAAAAAAAAAAAAAGAGGTGTGGGGAAATTTGGACACAGACACACACAGGAACACAGGAAGAAAGCCATGTGAGCATGAAGGCAGACAGCAGGGTGGTGTGTCTACAAGTCAAGAAACACCAAAGACTGCCCGGAAGCCCCCAGACGCCAAAGGACAGGCCTGGAACAGATTCTTCCTCACAGCCCTCAGAAGAAACCCGCCCTGCAATCACCTTGACCTAGGACTTCCAGGACTGTGAGAAATACATTTCTGTTGTTCAAGCCACTCAGTTTGTGGTACTTTGTTATAGGAGCCCTACCAAATTAATGTACAAAACTCAAAAGCAGGTGGCAGGGCACGGGCAGTGGGGGAATGCTGGGGACGCCACACTCTACGAGATCCTGTGTCCTTGGCCAGACCAGTTTGCACCCACATTGCCACAACCAGATTCTAAACGTCAAAAAGCTGAAGGTCCACTTGATGACTCTGTGTTCCATAGAAACTTCAGGGCCGGGCACAGTAGCTCACGCCTGTAATCCCAGCACCTTGGGAGGCCGAGGCGGCTGGATCATTTGAGGTCAGGAGTTCAAGACCAGCCTACCCAACATGGTGAAACCCCGTCTCTACTAAAAATACAACAAAAATAGCCAGGCATGGTGGTGGGTACCTGTAATCCCAACTACTCGGGAGGCTGAGGCAGGAGAATCGCTTGAACTCAGGAGTAGGAGGTTGCAGTGAGCTGAAATTGTGCCATTGTACTCCAGCCTGGGTGACAGAGTGAGACTCCGTCTCAAAAAAAAAAAAAATCTGGGCATTCTCCCACAACAGTGTATCTCCCCGTGAACTGCTGGACAGAGAGCAGTTTAAAGCATTAAAACCCAAACTAGACGTGTCATTCTTAGCCTATTCAGGAAAAGGTATTCAATGATCAGCCCATTTTTAAAGGTTTTAAAAGCTGCAAATCCAAGACTACAGTTTCATTCTGCAGTTAAATTGGTGTGTGATCTTTTTAATTCTATTTTTTGCAGACAGTTGCACTGTACGTAACAGCTGTGTCAAAAGAACTTATTCTCTCCCATCCTATCTCCAAGTTTTAATTTTTAATTAATGAGTTGTTTCGAACTTTTTGGCTAATTTCCTTCCTCACATGATCTGTCTTATCTTTTATAGTATCTAAATCTGCATACCTTAAGAGAACCTTACAAAAAAGAAAAGTAATCGGAAGGAAAAAGTCTGGGAGGTGAAATGAATTGGTTTTACCCTTCATACTCTGAAAACCTCACTGCAAAACCTTACAAGAAGAACAGCTCGCCCAGTCTTGCCATTCTTTCTCAGAATGAGGCTCATTAAAAAGAGTAGACCACTAACAACTCCATGCCCCTTGAAAGATTAAAATCACTGCCTGAATCATTTAGTGCTGAAGTGACAAGCAGCATGAGAATTCTCAGACAGACTGTTCCTTTTGTGACTACCAAGGTATGACCTCCAGTGGGACAAGGCAGGGAAATATACCGTGGTTTTCTTCCTATAATTTTTTTTTTGACTTAAGGTTCCTACAGAAACACGGTGGGTTTGGAGAGACAAGTATTCAAAAATCTTCCACAATTCTTCCCCAAAGAAAAGTAGGGGCAGATGCCTACTCCCATAGGGTCTCCACACGAAGAGCAGGGGAGTGTCATAAACAAAGCCAGGGAGTGGAAGGGGGCACTGCCTAAACTGGGGAAGGGTGCCATAAACGTCGATGGTTCCGGACTTGATTCAGCCCTGAGGTGATTGTCTACCTGTGACAATTTTCAGAAACTTCCTTAACTTCAATTTTCCTATCAGTAAAATGAAAAGATTAACCTGTTTAGAATATACCTGATTTCAAATTCCAACATTCAGTAGTTCTGGCAGAAGATTAACAGGCTAGATTTCATTCTTTCTTGGTAGATGAGAGATTGACAATGAACAATTTTTTGAAAGTTATACATTACATATAGTGTTATTTGGCATTGCCATTGAATTTACAGCTGTATTTGTGTTAAAATAACAGCCACCTTTTACTGTGCATTTACACTGTGCCATATACAATACCAAGCATGTTATAACCATATTGTCTCATTTTACTCCTTATTCACTGGCACTGACATCTGAAGAAACAAAGCTTAACAAAGGCACCTTAAAGTATAACAGCCAGGAAGCACATTTAGGTCTTACTGGTTGCAAAGCAATGCTTTCGACCACCAGCCTCCTCCACATGACTCAGTTGTTTCTGTTTTAAATCAAAGGGGGTTCATTTTCATAATAAACTCAACTTCTGTTGATTTCTTCCTGAAATTAGATATATTACTTTTAAGTCTGTGTGAATGCACAGCACAGAGTTTCCAGCAGGTGAACAGAAGTACATACATTCTATTACAGGAAAAAATAATGGAATAATATCCATTCTATTATAGGAAATAGCAATGGAATAATACCCATAAATGGGAAAAGAATTTAAAATGTTTCTCTTTTTCAGAAATAAGATTTTTTTAAATCAAGTGGAAGGAAAAATTTTAAGTGATAGGTCAGTGCATGTGAAAAAATAAATAAAATCACATCTTCCTTCCCCCTTCCCTCCCCCGCCCTCCTTCTCCTCTTCTTTTTTTGAGAAAGGATCTCACTGTGTCACCCAGGCTGGAATGCAGTGGTGCAATCATGGCTCACTGCAGCCTCAACCGTGGTGAGTAATTGGAAATTAAAAGAAATACAAGGCATTCATACTCGAAAGGAAGAGTAAAACTATATTTTCAGATGACTTGATGCTGTAGATAGAAAATCCTAAGGAATTCTCCAAAACTATTAGAACTAATAGACAAATTCATAAGGGTTGAATGGCAAAAGATCAATACACAAAAATCAATTACATTTCCATGCACTAGCAATAAACAATCTGAAATTAAATTAAGAAAACAATTCAATTTAGAATAGCATCAAAATAATAAAATACATACAAGAGAAGTCAAATTCATAAATTTGACAATAGAAGCACAAGACTCACATACTAAAACTGCCAAACATTGAAATAAATTAAAGAAAACCTGAGTAAATGAACAGTTATTCCATAATCATGGATAAGAAACTTAATATTGTTGGCTGGGTTCTGTGGTTCACACCTGTAATCCCAGCACTTTGGGAGGCTGAGGTGGGAGAATCAGTTGAGCCCAGGAGTTCAAGACCAGCCTGGGTAATATAGTGAGACCACATCTTTACAAAAAAATTCAAAAAGTTAGCTGAGCATGGTGGCATGTGCCTGTAGTCTCAGCTACTCAAAAGTCTAAGATGGGAGGATTGTTTGAGCCCAGGAGGTTGACGCTGCGGTGAGCCATGATTGCTCCACTGCACTCCAGCTTGGGTGACAAAGCAAGACTCCATCTATAAAAAATAAAAATAAAACTTAATGTCGTTAAGAGCATAATACATTCCAAGTTGATTTACAGATTTAATATAATGCCTATCAAAAACCCAGCTCACTTTTTTTTTTTGCAGCAATTCATAAGCTGTTCCTAAAATTCATAAGGAAATACAAGAAACCCAGAGTAGCCAAAACAACAATCTTGAAAAATAACAAAGATAGTGGACTTATACTCTCCAGTTCCAAAGTTATTGTAAAGCTACAGAAACCAAGACGATTTGGTACTGGTACAGGATAGACATATATATCAAGGGAACAGAATTGCTAATATGTAAATAAACCCTTACATTTATGGTTAATTAATGTTTGACAACAACGTCAAGATAATTCAATAGGGGAAGGAATAGTCTTTTCAATAAATGTTCCTGGAACAACTGGAAATCTGCATGCCAAAGAAGGAATGAGGATCCTTTCCTCACATCACACACACACAAAATAATCTACAGTGGATTGTAGACATATATGTGAGAGATAAAACTATAAAACTCTTAGACAAAAACATAGGAATAAATAGTTTTGACTTCGGTTAGGCATTGATTTTTTATGTTTGATGCCAAAGGTGCAAGTGATAGAAGTCAACATTTGTAAACATCATAAATTTTGTGTTTCAAAGTACACCATCAAAAAAGTCTTAAAAAACCCAAAATATTTGTAAATTTTATATTTTATAAGGAACTTGTATCCAGAATATGTAAAGAACTCTTGCAATTCTATAATAAAAAGACAACCGGGCCGGGTATGGTGGCTCATGCCTGTAATCCCAGCACTTTGGGATCACGAGATCAGGAGATCGAGACCATCCTGGCTAACATGGTGAAACCCTGTCTCCATTTAAAATACAAAAAAAATTAGCCGGGCGTGGTGGCACGCACCTGTAGTCCCAGCTGCTGGGGAGGCTGAGGCAGGAGAATTGCTTGAACCTGGGAGGCAGAGGTTGCAGTGAGCCAAGATCACGCCACTGCACTCCAGTCTGGGTGACAGAGTGAGACTCTGTCTCAAAAAAAAAGATAAATAAAACAATAAAAAGACAACCATATTAAAAGTGGGCAAAAGAGTCCAACATGCATATCTCCAAAGACATATGAATGGCTAATAAATATGTTAAAGGATGCTCCACATCATTAGTTATTAGGAAATGCAAATCAAAGCCACTTCCCACCCACAAAAAGGGCATAATAAAATTGTCAGCAAGAATTAAGATACACAGATTTAAAGATACATATTTATAAAAGCATTCAAAAATTCAAGTATTTAGTAACATATTTAAAAGTTTATGGAATAATACCTCTACACAGAAAACTATGAAATATTACTGAGAAAAATAAAATAAATAGAGGACTGTATGTTCAGGGACTGGAAGACTCCATATCATGGAGATGTTCATTCCCCTCAAATGGATCTATAGATTTGATATGGTACCATAAAAATCTTAATAAGTTTCACAAGGAATTTTGCTAAGTGGTTTTCAAATCATATGGAAATGCAAAAGCAAAAATGGCCAAGATACTTTTGAACAATAACATAATATGAAAAGACTTGTGCTAAAGGATATCAAGACTTTATTGTAAAGATATACTAATTAAAGCAATGAGGTATTTGTCAGACAGACAAACAGACCAATAGAATAGTATAGAATGCCCAGAAACAAAGCCACACATAATTCATCCTTGATAGGACAAGATAGTAAAGCACAGCAGCAGGGTAAGAGGGTCTTTTCAGTAAATGATGCTGAGTTAACTCAAAATCTATGTAGAATATTTAAAATTTCCACATCTGTCACAAACCATATACAAAAATCAATTCCAGATGAACTGTAGCTCTAAAATTCACAAGCAAAACAATAAAGTTTATAACAGACAATATGAGATATAGTTATGACCTTAAGGTAGGGAAAGATTTCTTTTTTTCTTTTTCTTTTTCTTTTTGAGAGGGCATCTCACCCTGTCGCCCAGGCTGGAGTGCAATGGTGCGATCTCGGCTCACTGCAACCTCCGCCTCCCGGGTTCAAATGATTCTCCTGCCTCAGCCTCCTGAGTAGCTGGGATTAGAGGCGTGTGCCACCACGCCTGGCTAATTTTTGTATTTTTAGTAGAGACGGGGTTTCACCATATTGGGTAGGCTGGTCTCGAACTCCTGACCTCATGATCCATCTGCCTTGGCCTCCCAAAGTGCTAGGATTACAGAGGTGAGCCACTGCACCTGGCCAAGATTTCTTAGAAGGACAGAAAAAATGCACATCCTTAAAGGAAATTATTAATAAATTGGACATTATTAAAATTAAAAACTTCTGTTTATTAAAAGACAACATTAAATAAGTGAAAAAGCAAGCCACAATGGAAGATTATTTGCAACACATGTTACCAACAACAAGCTTGTATCCGTAATACTACCTAAAAACCTATAATTTAAGAAAAAGAGAAAACCCAGTAGAAAACTAGGTAAAAAACATGAATAGGAACTTCACAATACATATACCAATTGGGAAATAAGCACCTAAAAAGGTGCTCAGCTCCATTAGTTATTAGTGGAATGCAAATTATAACCGAGTGAGACACCATTTTACACCTACCAGCAAGGCAAAAGTTAAAATGACTGACAATGCCAAGCTGGTGGAGCAACATAAACTCCCTTGCTGGGGGGTGTGTAAATTAGTGCGATTACTTTGGAAAACAATATGGATGATCTACTAAGGGGAACATATGCATACTCTTTAATCCAGTAATTACACTTCTACATGTTTACCCCCCAAAAATGTGTGCACATGTGCACCAAGAGACATACATATGAATGTTCATAGCAGCGTCAATTGTAAGAGTGCAAACCAGGAAACAACCCGAACGTCCATTACCAGCAGAATGAATAAATTGTGTTACATTTGTACAATCGAATAATACACAACAATGAAAATGAACATACTGAAACTATAGTTACATTCATCAATATAGGTAAATCTCATAAACATCACCTGAAAAGAAGGAAAAATAGCACTCTGATTCCAGAGACAATCCTTGTCTCTGAACAATCCACCTTCACAAATAACCGGGGTTTGCAGAAAAGCAGAAGGATTTGATAGATGTGACGAGGGCTACAATTTTCAAATGTAGATCAGTTATAGCAATAGCCATAGTTCATGCAAGGCACAAAACTATTTTGTCAAATAGATAAAACTAAATTATAAGTCTTAGAAATCAGGACATTGGTTATTTCGAGGAGAGAGACAGGAATAGTGATTGAGTCTGTGTACAAAGGAAACCACTGAGATTTGATTTATTCATATTTTTACTCAGGTGATGATTTTATGGGTATTTATTTATCCCACGATAACTTATTGAGCTCATAAAAATTTGTATTGTATACTTTTCTGTATGGTTATAATACTTTACAATACAAATGCATGCTATGAAGTATTGCTAAAACTTTATTATCTCATTAGATTTTTCTAATAATAAAATACAGAAAATTAGGATCAAATACTTTCCCCCTCATCCTTACAGGTTACTTTTTCTAGGCTTTCTCAATTTATTTGGCATATCTGATGTCAGGTCTATAATCCTATGTGATCATGGTCACAAAGATATTATTTTTCGGAAAAAGCAAACAAGCAAAAAACTCTTCCTCCCCATTGTAGAATCCGGAGATGTCTTTGTTGTTTTACCCCAGAGAGCTCTTAAACATTATGAGCAACAGTACACAAACAGAATAGATAGCACAGAGAAGTGGCCAAAGAGACAACAGTCTGCTCTGTCTGACTTTGATGATCTGTGAAAACTCTTCAAATAGACAACTCCTAGTCACTGTTTTTCATTAAGAATTAATATCTATAAACCTGCCATTCATTGCTATAAAAGGAGATACTATTCTGTTGCTTCATGAATGAATTACCCACTTGCCCCAGTGAAGAAGGTATTTCTTTCTTTCCTTTTTTTCTTTTTCTTTTCTTTTCTTTTCTTTCTTTTTTTTTTTTTTTTGAGATGGAGTCTCACACTGTCGCCTGGGCTGGAGTGCAGTGGCGTGATCTCAGCTCACTGCAACCTCCGCCTCCCAGGTTCAAGTGATTCTCCTGCCTCCGCCTCCCGAGTAGCTGGGATTACAGGTGCCCGCCACCACACCTGGCTAATTTTTTTGTATTTTTAGTAGAGATGGGGTTTCACTATGTTGGCCCAGCTGGTCTCGAACTCCTGACCTCGTGATCTGCCTGCCTCAGCCTCCCAAAGTGCTGGGATTACAGGCATGAGCCACAGCGCCCAGCCAAAGGTATTTATTTCAAAACCTCTGAAGGCTAACCTATTGCCAGGCAGGGGCTTAATGAAAACCTGAAGTCATTTATCTTTGATCCACTGGCTGAAAATCCTTGTCTCTGAACAATCCACCTTCACAAATAACTGAGGTTTGTAGAAAAGCAGAAGGATTTGATAGATGTTATGAGGGCTGTGATATTCAAATGTAGATCAGTTATAGCAATAGCCATACTTCATGCAAGGTGCAGAACTGGACAGAAAAAAATCTTTTCTTCCTGCCCTAGAGGAAGTGTGAAGTTCTGATCACAAATACATTTTAGAATTTCTAAAACACATGAAAACTTTTTGTAACAGGCAATTGAAATTCTAGGTTTCTATGGACATATAGTATATATGTATTCTATATAAATATGTGGATCTATATACACGCACAACAATTTATCTCTGTGTGTGTATATATATACACATACACATATATGGGGATATATTTATATATACATATTAATATATGTGTGTATATATATATAAACCTAGACCTTTCAATTATCTACTGTAAAAAGTTTTCACCAGTCTATGTAATTGTTAAGGGTGTACATATATACATGTATATTTATACATATTACATATTATATACACACATTACATGTATATATAAATATACATCTGTGTGTATATATATGTATATATAAACCCAGACCTCTCAATTACCTACTGTAAAAAGTTTTCACCAGTCTATGTAATTAAGGGTGTATATATACATGTATATTTATATATACATATTACATATTATAATACATATTACATATTACATGTATATATAAATATATGTGTGTGTGTGTGTGTGTGTATATACCCAGACCTTTCAATTACCTACTGTAAAAAGTTTTCACCAGTCTATGTAATTGTTATTAAGGATGTTTTCAAAAAGGCACTGGATATGGCTTTCCTCCAATAGATATAATTGATAGATTTATTAATGCTTACAAAACCCAGGATTAACTGCCTTCTTCCAAATAGAAGGCCTGAAATGGTGTAAGAGACTTGTATCATCCTGGTTAACTTGACTATTGAATTTTCCGACTCTAGGCTGCTAAGGAAGTTCTTGAACTGTTTTCTGCCCATGACCATTTTCTTCAGATCTGCCTTTAACTCCCTTCTGCAAAGACTCACTGCCTGCTTTTGTCTGAGTAAATGCTTACATAAATCATTATATAGACTTACTAAAGTATGTTTTGTTTAGTAAGAAAGTTTTGGAAGGTAGAGAGAAGTGGACCATGTTCCAAAAATGTAAATGTAATTGAAAAAGGAATCCCTCAGCAGCACCCAGTTTACATTGCCAATAGACAGGCATGGAGTTCACCAGCCATTTGGCAGAGAATGAGACACATGCTAAGACTGGCTGTGCGAGAGTGCAATTTCAGTGAGTTCTTAGGGTTACATAAAAGTGTCAAGGCAAACCTTTCACCCAGATGAATGTAAAAAAATTGGTTTCACACATGTTCATTCAATAAATATTTATTGAATATCTTCTATATGAAAGATATTGGCATTTGAGGATGAATTAGTGAAAAATGGTGCAACAGTCCACTGAAAGAAAAATAGGAAGATCTACATACTAAATAAAAGTAACTGTCAGTTTAAGTTTATAGTTAAATACAGATGAAAACATTTTTCTTTGATAATAAAGTCAAGAACAAGATGATCGTGAGACATGTTCCTGATTCCATGGCTCTATTTGTCTAAAGGCTGTTATCTTGAATCACAGACATGCACAGATGGAGTTAATTAGCTGCCCTTCAGCTAGGCTTACCTCCAATTGCCCAGACATTGATGGAAACATCATTAAAGAAACCGACCTTTAATAGCAATCCCTGAGATTCCACAGCCTGTTAAGAAAACTGAGGAGGCAGAGGGATTTCTGTCACATCAAAGAGTCTGAAATCTTCTATTTCAGAATATTGCAAGATGGCATCTCTGTTACATCAGTTTAAGAGATAACACAGATGCGTTAATAATTACTATAATGTCTGTTTTATTCTCAGATAAAACTGTTTAAATTGAGCTCAACTAAGCACATATAAGTAGGTGGCAAACAGAATGTAGAGTTTTTCTTAACTCTTAAAAACATGACATCATATTTGTCTTGCCTAAGTAGATACCAGCTCCGTATTACCATACATGTAATTACTATTACTCCAAAAGTAAAATAAACATAAAATAATTCTTTGTTTCCTGAGAGACAAGAGTGGGGTACTTATATATTTTATCTTTTCTTGTTTGTTAAAACTTCATTTGGCCTTCATTTTACTAAATGTGTGGGTGTAAGATACAAAATTTCCTATAAGTACAGCAAGAACTTTAAAACATAAAGGGAAGTGGCTTTTTCCCCAACACTAGTCATAAACTCTTAGTCGACACTAAGAAAGGGAAAGGGGCTCAGAAAGCATAACAAGAGCTTGTTTCCCAACTGAAGACCTGGTCTTTCTCCTCGGGAGAGCTTCTCCCAACTCCCCTCCCTACATCAGCTGCCTCTGGAATTACCCTTGGCCCTTGAACAACATGGGTCTGAACTGTGCAGATCCACTTATACATGGATTTTTTTTCAATAAAAGTTAACATGGAGTGTGCCTGCCTTTCCTGTGACCTCTCCTACCTCTGACACCCCTGAGACAGTAAGACCAACTCCTACTCTTCCTTCTCCTCCTCAGCCTGCTCAATGTGAAGATGATGAGATAAAGATCTTTATGATGATCCACTTCTACCTAATAGTAAATATATTTTCTGTTATGATTTTCTTAGTAACATTGTCTTTTCTCTAGCTTACTTATTGTAAGAATACAGTATATGATACACACAGCATACAAAATGTGCTAATCGATTATTTATGCTCTTGGTAAGGCCTCTGGTCAACAATAATTAATAGATAAATTTGGGGTGAGTCAAAAGTTATTGAAGAGTTATCCACAGATTTTTGGCTGAGTTGGGGAGGGAGAGTGTCAGTGCCCCTAACACCTGCATTGTTCAAGGGTCAACTGTACCCTCTGCAGCTTCACTGGCCCCTTGTTTGACTCCACATGCTTCACCTCTCTGACCACTTCCACTGAAAGCAATAAACATGAGCCCCTCAACCACAGACCAGCCAAGTTCATGGAACTCCTAGTGTCCATGAACTTGCATCTTTTCTTTTTGTGACCATCAAGTACATGAATTTTTGTGAGACCTAATCCTTTTTTATTTTTTAAAAAGCTTTTATTTTAGGTTCAGGAATACACGTGCAGGTTTTTTATATAGGTAAACTTGTGTCATGAGGGTTTGATGTACAGATTATTTTGACACCCAGGTACTAAGCCTATTACCCAATAGTTATTTTTTCTGGTTCTCTCTCTCCTCCCACTCTCCAGTAGGCCTCAGTGTCTGCTGTTCCCCTCTATGTGTCCATGTGTTCTCATCATTTAGCTCCCACTTATAAGTGAGAACATGCGGTATTTGGTTTTCTGTTCCTGCTTTAGCTTGCTGAGAATAATGGTCTCCAGCTCCCTCCATGTTCCTGCAAAGGACACAATGTCATTCTTTTTTATGGCTGCATAGTATTCCATGGTGTATATGTTCCAGATTTTCTTTATCCAGTCTTCCATTTATGGGCAATCAGGTTGATTCCATGTCTTTGCTATTGTGAATATAGTGCTGCAATGAACATTCGCGTGCATGTGTCTTTATGATGGAATAATTTATATTCCTTTGGGTATGTATGAGTAATAGGATGGCTAGGTTGACTGGTAGCTCTGTTTTTAGCTCTTTGAGGAATTATCGCTCTGCTTTCCACCCTGGTTGAACGAGTTTACACTCCCACCAAAAGTGTATAAGTGTTCCCTTTTCTCTGCAACCTCACCAGCAACTTTTAACTTTTTAGTAATAGCCATTCTGACTGTTGTGAGATGGCGTCTCATTGTGGTTTTGATTTGCATTTCTTTTCATATTCTTATTGGCTGCATGTATGTCTTCTTTTGAAAAGTGTTTGTTCATGTCCTTTGCCCACTTTTTAATGGGGATGGGTTTGTCTATTGCAAATTTGTTTAAGTTCCTTATGGATGCTGGATATTAGACCTTTATCAGATGCATAGTTTGCAAATACTTTTGCCCATTTTGTAGGTTGTCTGTTTACTCTGTTGATGGTTTCTTTTGGTGTGCAGAAGCTCTTTAGATCCCATTTGTCAATTTTTGCTTTTGTTGCAATTGCTTTTGCCATCTTAATCATGAAATCTTTGCCCATTCCTATGTTCAGAATGGCATTGCCTAGGTTGTCTTTCAGGGGTTTCATGGTTTTGGGTTTTACATTTAAGTCTTTAATCCATCTTGAGCTGATTTTTGCATATGGTGTAAGGAACGGGTGCAGTTTCAATTTTCTGCATATGGCTACCCAGTTATCCTAGTACCATTTATTGAATAGACAGTCCTTTCCCCATAGCTTGTTTTTGTCAGCTGTGTCAAAGATCAGATGGTTGTAGGTGTGCAGCCTTACTTCTGGGCTCTCTATTCTGTTCCATTGGTCTATGCGTCTGTTTTTGAACCACTCCTATGCTGTTTTGGTTACTGTAGCCCTGTAGTATAGTTTGAAGTCTGGTAGTGTGCTATCTCCTGCTTTTTTTCATTTTGCTTAGGATTGCCTTGACTATTTGGGCCTTTTTTAAGTTCCATATAATTTTTTTTTTTTTCGAGACAGAGTCTTGTGCTGTTGCCCAGGCTGGAATGCAGTGGCATGATCTCGGCTCACTGCAACTTCCGCCTCCCAGGTTCAAGCAATTCTCCTGTCTCAGCCTCCCAAATAGTTGGGACTGCAGGTGCCTGCCATCACGCCTGGCTAATTTTTTTGTATTTTTAGTAGAGAAGGGGTTTCACCATATTGGTCAGGCTGGTCTCAAACTCCTGACCTTAGGTGATCCACCCACCTTGGCCTCCCAAAGTGCTGGGATTACAGGTGTGAGCCACCACGCCCAGCCGGTCCCATATAAATTTTAAAATAGTTTTTCTAGTTCTGTGAAGAATGTCATTGGTAGTTTGACAGGAACAGCATTGAATCTGTAAATTGCTTTGGGCAGTATGGCAGTTTTAATGATATTGATTCTTCCTATCCATGAGCATGGAATGATTTTCAATATGTTTGTGTCTTCTCTTCTTTGAGCGGTGTTTTGTAGTTCTCATTGTAGAGATATTTCACCTCCCTGATTATTCTCCCTGTATTCCTAGGTATTTTATTCCTTTTGTAGTAACTGTGAATGGAAGTCCATTCCTGATTTGGCCTTCAGTTTGTCTCTTTTCGGTGTATAGGATTGCTAGTAATTTTTGTACATTGATTTTGTATCCTGAAACCTTGCTGAAAATTGTTTATCAGCCTAAGGAGATTTGGGGCTGTGAATATGGGGTTTTCTAGATACAGGATCATGTCATCTGCAAACAGGGATAATTTGACTTCCTCTCTTCCTATTTGGATGCCCTTTATTTCTTTTTCTTGCGACTGCTCTGGCCAGCACTTCTAATACTATGTTGAATAGGAGTGGTGAGAGAGGGCATCCTTGTCTTGCGCTGGTTTTCAAGGGGAATGCTTCCAGCTTTGGCCCATTCAGTATAGTATGATATTGGCTGTGGGTTTATCATAGATGGCTCTTATTATTTTCAGCTATGTTCCTTCAATACCTAGTTTGCTGAGAGTTTTTAACATGAAAGGATGTTGAATTTTATCAAAAGTCTTTTCTGCATCTATTGAGATGATAATGTGGTTTTGTCTTTAGTTCTGTTTATGTGATGAATCATGTTTATTGATTTGCATAACCAACCTTGCATCCCAGGGATAAAGTCTACTTGATTGTGGTGAATTAGCTTTTTGATATGGTGCTGGATTAAGTTTGCTAGTATTTTGTTGAGGATTTTTGCATCAATGTTCATCAAGGATATTGGCCTGTTTTCTTTCATTGTTGTGTCTTTGTCAGGTTTGAGTATCAGGATGATGCTAGCCTCATAGAATGAGTTGGGGAGGAATTCCTCCTCCCCAATTTTTGGAATAGTTTCAGTAGGAATGGTACTAGCTCTTCTTTGTACATTTGGCAAATTCAGCTGTGAATCCATCTGGTCCAAGGCTTTTTTTGGTTGGTAGACTATTACTGTTTCATTTCAAAGCTCGTTATTAGTCTGTTCAGGAATTCAGTTTCTTCCTGGCTCAGTTTTGGGAGAGTGTATGTTTACAGGAATATGTCCATTTCTTCAAAATTTTCTAGTTTGTGTGCATAGAGGTGTTCATAATATTCTCTGATGGTTATTCCTATTTTTGTGGGGTCAGTGGTAATATCCCCTTTGTCATTTCTGATTGCTTATTTGGATCTTCTCTCTTTTCTTCTTTATTAATATAGTTAGTGGTCTAGCTATCTTATTAATTTTTTCAAAAAATCAGCTCCTGGCTTCACTGTTTTGAATGGCTTTTCATGTCTTAATCTCCTTCACTTCAGCTCTGATTTTTGTTATTTCTTGCCTTCTGTTAGCATTGGGGTTGGCTTGCTCTTGCTTCTGTAGTTCTTTTTGATATGATATTAGGTTGTTAATTTGAGATCTTTCTAACTTTTTGATGTGGGCATTTAGTGCTATAAATTTCCTTCTTAATGCTGCATAAGCTGTGTCCCAGAGATTCTGGTTTGTTGTATTTTTGTTCTCACTAGTTTCAAGGAACTTCTTGATTTCTGCCTTAATTTCATTATTTACCCAAAAGTCATTCAGGAGTGGGTTAATTTCCATATAATTTTATGGTTTTGGGCAATTTTCTTAGTCTTGAATTCTATTTTTATTGTGCTGTGGTCCAGGAGAGTGGTTAGTATGATTTCTGTTCTTCTGCATTTGCTGAGGATTGGTTTATGTCCAATTGTGTGGTTGATTTTAGAGTATGTGCCATGTGCACATCAGAAGAATGTATATTCTGTTGCTTCTGGGTGGAGAGTTCTGTAGATATCTACCAGATCCATTTGGTCCAGTGTTGAGTTAGGTCCTGAATATCTTTGTTAATTTTCTGCCTTGATGATCTAGTACTGTCTATGGGGTGTTGAAGTCTCCTACTATTATTGTGTGGGAGTCTAAGTCTCTTTGAAGGTCTCTAAGAATTTGCTTTACGAATCTCAGTGCCCCTCTGTTGGGTGCATATATATTTAGGATAGTTAGGTCTTCTTGCTGAATTGAACCCTTTACCATTATGTAATGCCCTTGTCTTTTTTTTAATCGTTGTTGGTTTAAAGTCTGTTTTGTCTGAAATTAGGATTGCAACCCCTGCTTTTTTGTTTTCCATTTGTTTGGTAGATTTTTCTCCATTCCTTTATTTTGAGCCCATGAGTGTCACTGCATGTGAGATGGGTCTCTTGAAGATAGCATACCATTGGGTCTTGCTTCTTTACCCAGCTTGCCACTCTGTGCCTTTTAATTGGGGTATTTAGCCCATTTACATTCACAGTTAGTATTGATATGTGTGTATTTGATCCAGTCATCATGTTGTTAGCTGTTCATTATGCTGACTTGTTTGTGTGATTGCTTTATAGTGTCATTGGTCTGTATACTTAAGTGTGTTTTTGTAGTGGCTGGTAACAGTCTTTCCTTTCCATATTTAGTGATTCTTTCAGGAGCTCTTGTAAGGCAGGCCTAGTGGTAACAAATTCCCTCAACATTTGCTTGTCTGAAAAGGACTTCATTTCCCCTTTGCCTATGAAGCTTAGTTTGGCTGGATATGAAACTCTTGGTTGAAATTTCTTTTCTTTAAGAATGTTAAACATAGGCCCCCAGTCGCTTCTGGCTGGTAGGGTTTCTGCTGAGAGGTCCACTGTTAGTCTGATGGGCTTCCCTTTGTAGGTGACTTGTCCTTTCTCTCTAGCTGCCTTTAACTTTTTTTTTCATTTTGACCTTGGAGAATCTGAAGATTATGTGTCTTGGGGATTATCTTCTTGTGAAGTATTTTGCAGGGGTTCTCTGCATTTCCTGAATTTGAATGTTGGCCTGTCTAGCTAGATTGGGGAAGTTTTCATGGATGACATCCTGAAATATGTTTTCCAAGTTGCTTCCATTTTCTCCATGTCTTTCAGAGATGCCAATCAATCATAGATTTAGTCTCTATATAATCCCATATTTCTCAGGGGTTTTGTTGGTTCCTTTTCATTCTTTTTTCTTTATTCTTCACTGACTGTCTTATTTCAGAAAGCCAGTCTTAAAGCTCTGAGATTCTTTCCTCAGCTTGGTCTATTCTTCTGTTAATACTTGTGATTGCATTACAAAATTCTTGAGGAGTGTTTTTTAGCTCTATCAGGTCAGTTACATTCTTTTCTATATTGGCTATTTTGTCTGTCAGCTCCTGTATCATCTTATTATGATTCTTAGCTTCCTTAGATTATGTTTCAATGTTCTCCTGAATCTTGATGATCTTCATTCCTACCCATATTCTGAATTCTATGTGTCATTTCAGCCATCTTAGCTCAGTTAAGAATCCTTGCTGGAGAACTAGTGCAGTTATTTGAAGGAAAGAAGAAACTCTGGCTTTTTGAGTTATCAGAGTTCTTGAGCTGGTTCTTTCTCATCTTTGAGGGCTGACGCTCCTTCAGTCTTTGAAGTTGCTGTTGTTTGGATGGGTTGTTTTTTTTTTTAAATCTTATTTGATGACCTTGGGGGTTTGATCATCATATAAGGTGAGTTCAGTCTACTGGCTTTGTTATTAGAAGACTTTAGGGGACCAAGGCTTAGCTAAGGACTTCTGGACTGTGTGCTCTAACTCTGGGGGACTGGTATTAGGCCTTGGCTCTGATTTCTGGCTCCTTGAGGTTAGGAACATGCTGTGCTGGAGAGGCAGAGGTGCTCCCAGATGGCTGGTCACGACACTACAATGGCTGGTGCCAGCCAAAGTACTTCACAGGGCAGTGGCAGCAGGATCTGCCCTCATGTGCATGTGCCAGCAGCAGTGGCAGCAGCAGCACACTGGGTGCATGCTCATCAGCTGCAGCAGGGTGCTAGTGGGTGCTGGGGTGCTGGCCTCTGTGCAGGCATTTGCAGCAGTGATAGTGCTAGTATGGCTCAGGAGGATGGGAGCCCCCGCCAGCAATTGTGTGCACATTTGCACTGATCGTGGTGTTAGCATGGGGACTGAGTGCTGGTGGGCACAGGACTATGTATGCCTTCCGTGCATGTTCACTCTGGTGGCAGTGGCTGCTCAGAGCAGGGATCAGGTCTGCTGTTTTCTGTGCCTAGTTTTGTGCCAGCCTCCCTGGTGCAGGGCTGGGGTGCTGGTGGGCTGGGACTGGTGGATTCCATGCCCACCAATGCTTCCATAACAATGATGATGTGGTGGGGTGCACTCACACCAGCAGCAGTGGCATGGCATGGTGCACGCACACAGGTGCACTGGCAGGTAAGGGAAGGCTAGGTCCATCTGTGCACACACGCACCAGCAAAGCAATATGGTGGGTGGCTGTGTGTGAGTACCTAAAGGCAAAGGTGGCAATGGCAAGGCTGCAGGGGAGGGAGGGTACAGGCAGGTTGCCTGATCATTTTGACTCCTCATCAGCAGCCTGTTCTCACCATTATTAGATTTATCTCTTTTTTTTGTTGGTGATGATTATATGGGATATTTCTTTTTGGTATCTGACATTTTTTATTGATATATAATAATTGTACATATTTATGGGGGCACATGTGATACTTTGATACATGCATATAACGTGCAATGATCAAATTAAGGGAAATTAGTATATCCAACATGTCAAACATTTATCATTTCATGATGTTGGGAACATTCCAAATCTTCTTCTCTAGCTATTTTGAGATATACCAGAAATTATTGTTAATTATAATCACTCTGCTACGCTATTAAACACTATAACTTGTTCCTTCTATTTAATTGTGTTTTTGTACTCACTAACCAACCTCTCTTCATTCCCTCTTGCCCTGTACCATTCCCAGCCTCTGGTAACTGCCATTCTACTCTCTACTTTGATGAGATCAACTTTTTTAGTTTCTACATAAGTGAGAATATGTGACATTTGTCTTTTGGTGTCTGGCTTGTTTCACTTAACATGTCTTCTAGTTCCATCCATGCTGCTACTGCAAATGACAGAATTTCATCACTTTTTATGCCTGAATAATATTTCACTGTGTATAAGCACTGCACTTTCTTTATCCATTCATCTGCTGATGGACACTTAATGTTGATTCCATATCTTGGCTACTTTGAATAATGCTGCAATAAACAAGGGATATCTCTTCCACATAGTGATTTCTTTTCTTTTGAATATATACCCAGTAGTGGGACTGCTGGATCATATGGTAGAGCTATTTTTTTTTCTTCATTTTTTTGAGGAGCCTCCATATTGTTTTCCATAGTGGCCATACTAATTTATATTCCTACTAACAGTATGTTAAAGCAAACTAAATATGGCCTGAGAAGGACTATGTACTTCTATATTTGAGTCCTTGTGGATGAACTGTAATGTAATTTAGCAGGTAGACAAGATTGAAAACCCAACTTAGGAGTATGTGCCTGTAACTTGTAGCTGAGTCCTGGCCAATCCTAGCAGCCATACTTCAACCACTCATATACTGCTCAGTGTTCAAACTGTGTTCAAATAAGACAAACACCAACTGGTAACCAATCGAGCTGTTTCTGTACTTCACTTCTAACTTCTGTACATCATGTTCCTTTTATTGTCTATAAATTTGTTCTGACCATGAGGCATCCCTGGAGTGCCTCTGAATCTGCTGTGATTCTGGGGGCTGCCTGATTTGTAAATCATTTTTTTTCTTGCTCAATTAAACTCTGTTAAATTTGAAGTTTTTTATTTTTTATCAAGTGTATAAGAGTTTCCCTTTCTCCATATCCTCACCGGCATATTTTTTGTCTTTTTGATAATAGCCAGTTTAACTGAAGTGAGATGATATCTCATTGTGGTTTCAGTTTGCATTTGCCTGATGATTAGAGATGAACATTTTTTCCTGTCGCTGTTGGTCATTTGTAGGTCTTCTTGGTGAAGGTCTTCTTGTATTCAGATCATTTGCTCATTTTTTAATCAATTTTTTTTGCTAATGAGTTGAGTTCCCTATATATTCTGGTTATTAATCCCTTATCAGATGAATAGTTTGCAAATATTTTCTCCCATTTTGTAGGTTGTCTCTTCACTCTGCTGATTGTTTCCTTTGCTGTGTAAAAGCTTTGTAACTTGATGTGATGCCATTTGTCTATTTGTACTTTCACACTTTTGTGTTATATTTTATAAGACCTTTTGAAGTCTTAATAAAATATTTGCCCAGACCAATGACCTGAAGTGTTTCTCCAGTGTTTTCTCCTAGTAGTTTCAGGTCTTACATTTAAGTCTTTAATTCACTTTAATTCATTTTTGTATACAGTGAGAGACAGAGGTCTAGTTTCATTCTTCTGCATATGAATATCCAGTTTTCCCAGCACCATTTATTGAAGAGATTGTCTTTTCCCCAGTGTATGTTTTTGGTGTCTTTGTTGAAAATAAGTTGGCTGTAAATGCACAGATTTATTTCTGGGTTCTCTATTCCATTCCATTGTTCTATGTGTCTGTTTTTATGCCAATACCATGCTGTTTTGGTTATTATAGCTTTGTAGTATATCTTGAAGTACAGTATTTTGATGCCCCCGGCTTTGTTATTTTTGCTCGGGATTGTTTTGGCTATTTGGGGTCTTTTGTGGTTCCATACTAATTTTAGAATTGCTTTTTCTAGTTCTGTGAAGAATGTCATTGGTACTTTGATAGAGGTTGCGCTGAATCTGTAGATCACTATGGGTAGTACAGACATTTTAACAATATTAATTTTTCCAATTGATGACCATGAAATATTTTTCCATTTTTTGTGTCCTCTTTAATTTCTTTCATCAGTGTTTTATAGTTTTCATTGTATAAATTTTTCACTTCTTTGGTTAAGTATATTTCTAGTTTTTTTTTTCCCTTTACAAGCTATTATAAATGGGATTGCTTTCTTCATTTCTACTTCAGGTTATTTGCTGTTGGTGTAAAGAAATGCTACTAATTTTTGTATGTTGATTTTGTATCCTGAAACTTTACTGAATTTATCAGATCTAACAGTTTTTTTATGGAGTCTTTAGTTTTTTCTAAATATATGATCATGTCATCTGTGAACAAGGATAATGTGACTTCTTATTTTCCAATTTGGATGCCTTTATTTCTATCTCTTGCATAATTGTTCTAGCTAGAACTTCCAAAAATGTGTCAAATAAAGTTGGTGAAAGTGGGCATCCTTGTGTTGTTCCAGATCTTACAGGAAAGGCTTTCAATTTCTCCCAATTCAGTATGATGTTAGCTGTGAGTTTGTCATATATGACCTCTATTGTTCTGATGTATGTACCTTCTATAGTCAGTTTGTTGCAGAATTTTTTTTATCATAAAGGGATGTTGAATTTTATCAAATGGTTTTTCAGCGTCTATTGAAATGGTCATTTGTTTTTGTTCTTGATTCTGTTAATATGATGTATCATGTTTATTGATTTGTGTATTTGGAACCATCCTTGCATCCCTGGGATGAATCCCACTTGATCACAATGAATGACCTTTTTAATGTGTTGTTGAATTTGACTTGCTAGTATTTTGTTGGGGATTTTTGCATCTATGTTTATCATGGATATAAGCCTGTAGTTTTCTTTGTATGTGTGTGTCCTTGTCTGGTTTTGATACCATAGTAATGCGGGTCTTGTAGAATGAGTTTGGAAGTATTCTCTCCTCTTCAATTTTTTGAGATATTTTGAGTAGAAATGATATTAGTTCTTTAAATGTTTTGGGGAATTCAGCAGTGAAGCTGTCAGATCCTGGGCTTTTCTTTGGTAGGATACATTTTATTACTGTTTCAGTCTTGTTACTTATTATTGGTCTGTTCTGGTTTTCTATTTCTTCATGGTTCAATCTTGGTAGGTTGTATGTGTACAGGAATTTATCTGTTTATTCTAGGCTTGCCAATTTGTTGGCAGGTAATTGTTCAGAATAGTCTCTAGTGATCCTTTGTGTTATCTGTGTTATCAGTTTTAATGTCTCCTTTTTCATCTCTCATTTTATTTATTTGGGCCTTCTCTCTTTTTTTCTTAGTCTTGCTAAAGTTTTGTCAATTTTATTTTTCAAAAAATAACTTTCTTTTAATTGATCTTTTGTATTGTTTTTAGTTTTATTTCTGCTGTAGTTTTTATTATTTCTTTCCTTCTACTACTTTTGGGTTGGGTTTGTTCTTGTTTCTCTAGTTCCTTGAGGTGTATCACTAAGTTGTTTATTTGAGATCTTCCTACTTTTTTGACACAGGCATTTATTTTTATAAAATTCCCTCTTAGAGCTACTTTTGCTGTATCCCATAGGTTTTGGTATATTGTGTTTCCGTTTTCATTTGTTTCAAGGAATTTTTAAATTTCCTTTTAATTTCTCCATTGACCCATTTGTTGTTCAGCAGTATGTTAAGATACCTGATATGATTTCAATTTTTAAAAATTTATTAAGACTTGTTTCATGACATAACATATGGTCTATCCTGGAGACTGTTTTATGTGCTGATGAGAAGAATGTGTATTCTGCAGCTGTTGAATGGAATGTTCTGTAAGCATCTGTTAGGTTCATTTGATCTACGGTGCAGTTTAATGTCTCTTCGTCGATTTTTTGTTTGGATGATCTGTTCATTGTTGAAGGTGGGATGTTAAAGACCCCTTCTATTACTGTATTCCAGACAATATCTCCCTTTAGGTCTGTTAATATTTGCTTTATATATTTGGGTGCTCTGGTGTTGAGTGCATATATATTTACAATTGTTATATCCTTTTTCTGTATTGTCCTCTTTATCATTATACACTTGCCTTCTTTGTCTTTGCAAAACTGTTCTTGACTTAAAGTCCATTTTATGTGATATATGTATAGCTACTCCTGATCTTTTTTGGTTTCTATTTGCATGGGGTATCCTTGTTACATATTTCTGTATTGCCTATCTCTTAACCAATTATATTAGTTACTGTTTTTAATAGTTTTAAGTCCACATACTTAATATATAAATTGTTTACTTACAGTATTAGAGTATTCTGAATTTGCCTATTTTCTTTCTTTTACCAGTGAGTTTAATACCTTCAGATATGTTCTTGTTACATGTTAGCATTCTTTTTTTTCAGATTGATTGAAGAAATCCTTTTAGCATTTCCTTTAATACAGGGCTGGTGTTGATGAATTCTCAGAAGCAGAGTCTATTGCTCCTTCATGTTTAAAGGATTGCTTTGCTGAGTACAGTAATCTTGGCTAGCAGTCCTTTTTTCCTTCAGCACTTTTAATATAGCATCCCATTTTCTCCTGGCCTGCAGGGTTTCCACTGAGAAATCTGTTGAAAGCTGTATTAGGGCTCCATTGAATGTGATATGTTTCTCTTCTCTTGCTGGTTTGAGTATTATTTGTCTTTTATTTTTTGCGAATTTGATTATAATATGTCTTGGAGATTTCCTCTTTGGGTTGAATTTTATTGGTGATCTCTGAGCTTCCTATACCTAAATGGCATCATTTTTCTCCAGATTTAGGAAATTTTCATCCTTCACTTCCTTAAATACGCTTCCTAGGCATTTTTCTCTCTCACTGCCTTCAGAAATTCCTATTAGGTGGACATTAGTTTGCTTGGTAGTGCATCATAATTCTTGTAGGCCTTGTTTACTCTTTTTTATTTGTATTTTTGCTCCTCTGATTGGGTAATAAAGCTCACTAATTCTTTCCTCTGTTTGATCAAGTCTGCTGTTGAAGCTTTCTACTGAGTTTTTCAGTTTAGTTATTGCATTCTTTATTTCTAGGATTTCTATTTGGCTTTTAAATTGTTTCCATTTTGTTGTCAAATTTCTCATTTTGTTCCTGGATTGTTTTGCAAATTTCATTTAGTTTTCTTCTCATATTTGCTTGTGATTCCCTTAACTTCTTTAGGGGATTATTCTGAATTCTCTGACATTTCACAGATCTTCAAATCTTCTGGGTCCATTTGTGGAGCTTTGTTGGTTTCTTTTGGTCATATTTCCCTGAGTTTTCAAAATCTTTCTGTCTTGATGCCTTCAAAATCTTTCTTGATGCCTTCAAAATCTTTCTTGATGCCTGCACATTTGAGAAGACATCCACCTCTTCCAGCTTTTGCAGGTGTTCTTTGGTAGTGTCAGACCTTTCCTAATTAGTATCAGAACTTAAATACCAGCCTGTTGTTTCTTCAGATTCTGGGGAGGACTTATAATGAGCCCCAGAACTAAAACACTGCCCTAGAACTAACCCATTGCCCTGCCATTGTTTCCTGGTCTGAGGAAGACTTACAGTGAATGCCAGAAGTTAAACATTATCCGGGAACTATATTGCTGCCTTGCCATTGTTTCAGTCTGGGGGCAGATGTAAGTGGGCATGAGAAGTTAATCCTCACATTTTAGTTGTTTCCAGGTCAGTGAGAAACTCTACATGAGCACCTGAGCTTTCTGGAAAAATCTGGCCAGCTATTCAAGACTTCCCACAGATTGTACCCCTTGCAGCTCTATGACATCAGCCTATCTCTTCAATGTGGCATCCCTGCTGATCAAAGCACATAGTAGCTGCCAAGATCAATGCCCCAGCCACTGTAGTCAGTGCCCCACTCTGTGTTCCTAATTCACCCCAGGTGGCTCAGCCCTTCTGACACTTCCAATGGTTCCTTCGGAATGAGACCAGAATGGGTTTCCTTTGAAGATTCCCAGACTGATGGGGATAGTGAATGTTCACCTTCAATTCCCTCCTCTTATCTCAGAAACTGTGAGTCTAGGGCAATTATCTGTGAGTGGCACTGTGCCTGTTTGGGGGAGGAGGTGGCACAGTCTGAAATGACTATTTCTCTTGCTGATCATGGTTTCTCTAGATTTTGAAGGCCTAGGGGGTTTCTCTACTTCTCCCCTAAGTTTTGGTGAATTCACAGTGTCATTCTTATCTTTGAATAGTTTCTAATTGTACTTTTGTAAGGGTAATGATGCCAGGAATCTTCTATTCTGCCATCTTGCTACCATTAAAAAAAAACTGCAACAAACGAACAACCCCCCCCCACACACACACACTTCCATCAGTAGTTGTAGCAAAAAAAAAAAAAAAAAAATACAATCCTTTTCTTAAAAAAGAGGAAAATCTACTTTGATGTATTCTGGGAGTTTATTAAATCCAAGTCCTAAAAAGTGGTGACTTTTAAAAACCAATTAAAAAAATAATTGGGGCAGGACTTCCAGAATGAAGTGTGAGGAGCTTGACCATTTCATGGGGGTAGGGAGAGCAGGAAATAAGACAGCTTTTTAGGGTTCCTAGATGTTGGACTTAGAAAACAAAGACTTCAAAGCAGCTATTGAAAATATGTTCAAAGAACTAAACGAAATCATGTTTAAAGAATTTACATAAGGTATGATGATGTCTCATAAAATAAAGAATATCAACAATATGTAGAAGTCGTATTTTTTAAAAAAGAACTAATTGAAAATTCCGGTGTTGAAAAGTACAATAATCACAATGAAAAACTGCTAGAGGGACTCAATGGTAGATTTGAGCTGGCAGAAGAAAGAATCAGCAAACATAAAGAGATCAATAGAGTATGCAATCTGAAGAGTAGGGTGAATAAAGAATGAAGAAAAGTGAGCAGAACCTCAGAGAAATGTGGGACACCATTAATCTCAAAAACATATGTGTAAGGGGACTGTCAAGAAAGGAGAGAAAGAAGAAGCAGAAAATATATCTGAAGAAATAATAGCTGAAAAGTAAAAACTTTGATGGAAAACATTAATCTATATATATCCAATAATGTCAACCAACTACAAGATAAGCACAAAGAGATACATACCCAGACACAACATAGAATATTCAAGCTAAATACAAAAAGAAAAACTTGAAAGAAGCAAAAGAAAAATTACTCATTACATACTCTGATAAGATTAACAGTTGACTCCTAGGCCATTATAGGAAGCCCCAAAAGACTAATGGCTTATTTCTCATCAGAAGTAATGGAGGCCAGAAGGCAGTGAGACGAAAAATTCAAAATGCTGAAAAAAAATCCTGACAAATGAGATTCCCATATCCAGGAAAACTATCTCTCAAAAATGAAAGAGAAATAAATACATTTTAGCTACCCCAAAATGAAGAGAATTTGTTGGTGGCAAACCAGCTTTAAAAGAGCTACTATAGGAAGTTCTTTACCCTGAAAAATTGTGATGCCAGACAGTAATTTAAATCCACACAGAATAACAAAGAGTTCCAGTAAAAGTAATTATGTAAGTAATTAATTACAAAATGTGGTATAACTGTAGAGTCCTTCTCCTTCCTTCTCTGAACTGATTTATAAAGCAATTATATAGAACAATATGTGTATAATTACATTATTCAGTTTATAACATACAGAAATAAAATATATTTGAAAAAACAGTAGTCCCTCCATATCAGAAGGGAGGGGATACATTCCAAGACTACCAGTGGATGCCTGAAATCAGACACAGTACCAAACCACATATACCACATTTTTTTTGATGTGATAACCAAGATGCCTACTAAGTGACTAATGGGTGGGTTGCCTATATAGCATGGATATGCTAGACAAAGGGATGATGTGAGTTTTCATTACACTATTCAGAATGGCATGCAACTTAAAGCTTATGAATTGTTTATTTCTGGAATTTTCCATTTAATATTTTCAGATCGTGTTGGACCATGGGTAACCATGGGTAACTGAAACCACAGAAAGCAAAACTGCAGATATCAAGAGACTACTGTAATATCACAAAGGAGGTGCGTGAGAACAGAACTTCATTGGAATAAGGAAAGAATACTAGTTGGTAATTTGAAGTCAAAAGAAGAAATAAGGAGAATTGAAAATAAAAAATAAGAAGGTTAATTTTTAAAAACCCTCTATAAGACTTGTGCTTTTCTTTTTTCCTTGAGCTTATTTGAAAGACATAAAATTATCAGAAGTAAGCATTATAACTGTGTATTACTGGGTTTGTAATATATAAATACTACATATACACATATATACACAGATGGAAGGGCAAAGAGTTATATGGGGTAACACTTCTATAAGTCATTAGAATTAAGTTAGTAAAAACATGAAGTAGATTCTAATAAGTTAAAATGTATACTGTAAGTCCTAGGGCAATCACTAAGGAAATAACTTTTAAAATATCACATAAAAATTAGGTCAATTAACATGTTAACTAGAAAGTATTCACTTAATGCAAAAAAATACTAAAGGAACAACACAGGGAAAACAAAACATGAGATATACAGAAAACAAAACATTAAATAGCAGAGGTAAATCTAACAATATCAATAATAATATTAAGTGTGAATATAAATAAAAAAATTCAATCAAAAGACAGATAGACTGAATGTGAAAAAGTGATCCAACTATATGCTATCTATTGATAGATTAAAAAATATAATAGATTAGGCCAAGGCAGGTGGCTTACCTGAGGCCAGGAGTTTAAAACCAGCCTGGTCAACATGGCGAAATCCCATCTCTACTAAAAATACAAAAAATTAGCTGGGTGTGGTGGCAGACACCTGTAATCTCAGCTACTCAGGAGGTTGAGGCAGGAGAATTGCTTGAACCCAGGAGGCGGAGGCTGCAGTGAGCTGAGACTGTGACACTGCACTCCAGCCTGGGCAACAAGAGCAAAACTCCATCTCAAAACAAGACAAAACAAAACAAAATATATATAATATATATATATATTCAATCTTATATATATATTATATATATTCAATCTAACATATATATATTAAATTGAAGGCAAAAAGACTGAAAAAATATATTATGTAAACAGCAACCATAAGATAACTTGAATGGCTATAAAGTATCAGACAACATATAAATTAAAACAAAAAATGCTACCAGAGGCAAAGAGAGAAATTTTATAATTATGAAAGAATCAATACATCAGGGAGACATAACAATTATAAACATATATGCACCACCTAACAATGGAGCCCTAAAATACATAAGGCAAAAACTGATGGAGTTGGAGTGAGAAATACACAATTCAATAATAATAGTTGAAGACCAATATTCCACTTTCAATAATGGATAAAACAGTTGGCAGTAGACCAGGAAACACAAAAATATGAATAACACTATAAATCAAGACATAACTGACATCTACAGAACACTCCACACAAAAACAGTTTAGTACACAGTGTTCTCAAGTGCACATGGAAGATTATTCAGGACAGACAAAATGTTGGGCCATGACACAAACCTCAATAGATTTTTAAAAGATTTAAATTGTATAAAGTATGTTCTTTAGCCACAGTGAAAATAAATGAGAAATTGGTAACAGAAGGAAATTTAGGAAATTCAAAACTATGTGAAAATTAAATAAGATTATTTATTGATTACTCCTGAATAATCAATAGGGCAAAGAAGAAATCACAAAGGAAATTAGAAAATGTTTTGAGATAAAGGTAAGAGAAAAACACAACATTAAAATATGTGGTATGCAGCTAAAGCAATACAGGGAATTTTAAAAGTTTATTTAGTAGAGGAAAATTTATAGCTACAGGTATTTAAGTAAAAAAAAATCTTAAATAACATAACATTTCATTTTAAGAAACTGTAAAAAGAAAGAGAAAATTAAATCCAAACAGGAATAACTCCAGTCTACAGCTCCCAGCATGAGCAATGCAGAAGATGGGTGATTTCTGCATTTCCAACTGAGGTACCAGGTTCATCTCACTGGGGAGTGGCAGACAGTGAGTGCAGGACAGTGGGTGCAGTGCACCAAACGTAAGCCAAAGCAGGTCGAGGCATCACCTCACCCAGGAAGTGCAAGGGGTCAGGGAATTCACTTTCCTAGTCAAAGAAAGGGGTGACAGATGGCACCTGGAAAATTGGGTCACTCCCACCCTAACACTGTGCTTTTCCAAGGGTCTGCACACCAGGGGATTATATCCCGTGCCTGGCTGGGAGGGTCCTACGCCCACGGAGCCTCGCTTGTTGCTAGCACAGCAGTCTGAGATCAAACTGCAAGGTGGCAGCGAGGCTGGGGGAGGGGCGCCCGCCATTGCTGAGGCTTGAGTAGGTAAACAAAGTGGTCGGGAAGCTTGAACTGGGTGGAGCCCACCGCAGCTCAAGGAGGCCTGCCTGCCTCTGTAGACTCCACCTCTGGGGGCAGGGCATAGCCAAACAAAAGGCAGCAGAAACCTCTGCAGACTTAAATGTCCCTGTCTGACAGCCTTGAAGAGAGTAGTGGTTCTCCCAGCACGCAGCTTGAGATCTGAGAACGTGCAGACTGCCTCCTCAAGTGGGTCCCTGACCCCCGAGTAGCCTAACTGGGAGGCACCCCCAAGTAGGGGCAGACTGACACCTCCCACAGCCGGGTACTCCTCTGAGACAAAACTTCCAGAGGAATGATCAGGCAGCAACATTTGCTGTTCACGAATATCCGCTGTTCTGCAACCTCTGCTGCTGATACCCAGGCAAACAGGGTCTGGAGTGGACCTCAAGCAAACTCCAACAGACCTGCAGCTGAGGGTCCTGACTGGTAGAAGGAAAACTAACAAACAGAAAGCACATCCACACCAAAACCCCATTTGTACGTCACCATCATCGAAGACCAAAGGTAGATACAACCACAAAGATGGGGAAAAAACAGAGCAGAAAAACTGGAAACTCTAAAAATCAGAGCACCTCTCCTCCTCCAAAGGAACGCAGCTCCTCACCACCAATGGAACAAAGCTGGACTGAGAATGACTTTGACGAGTTGAGAGAAAAAGGCTTCAGACGATCAAACTACTCCGAGATTAAGGAGGAAGTTCGAACCCATGGCAAAGAAGTTAAAACCTTGGAAAAAATTAGACAAATGGTGAACTAGAATAACCAATGCAGAGAAGTTCTTAAAGGACCTGATGGAGCTGAAAACCATGGCACGAGAACTACGTGACGAATGCACAAGCCTCAGTAGCCAATTCGATCAACTGGAAGAAAGGGTATCAGTGATGGAAGATCAAATGAATGAAATGAAGCAAGAAGAGAAGTTTAGAGAAAAAAGAATAAAAAGAAATGAACAAAGCCTCCAAGAAATATGGGACTATGTGAAAAGACCTTATCTATGTCTGATTGGTGTACCTGAAAGTGATGGGGAAAATGGAACCAAGTTGGAAAACACTCTGCGGGATATTATCCAGAACTTCCCCAATCTAGAAAGGCAGGCCAGCATTCAAATTCAGGAAATACAGAGAACGCTACAAAGATACTCCTCGAGAAGAGCAACTCCAAGACACATAATTGTCAGATTCACCAAAGTTGAAATGAAGGGAAAATGTTAAGGGCAGCCAGAGAGAAAGGTCGGGTTACCTACAAGGGGAAGCCCATCAGACTAACAGCTGATCTCTCAGCAGAAACTCTACAAGCCAGAAGACGGTGGGGGCCAATATTCAACATTCTTAAAGAAAAGAATTTTCAACCCAGAATTTCACATCCAGCCAAACTAAGCTTCATAAGTGAAGGAGAAATAAAATACTTTGCAGACAAACAAATGCTGAGAGATTTTGTCACCACCAGGCCTGCCCTAAAAGAGCTCCTGAAGGAAGCACTAAACATGGAAAGGAACAACTGGTACCAGCCACTGCAAAAACATGCCAAATTGTAAAGACCATTGAGGCTAGGAAGAAACCGCATCAACTAACGAGCAAAATAACCAGCTAACATCATAATGACAGGATCAAATTCACACATAACAATATTAACCTTAAATGTAAATGGACTAAATGCTCCAATTAAAAGACACAGACTGGCAAATTTGATAAAGAGTCAAGACCCATCAGTGTGCTGTATTCAGGAAACCCATGTCACATGCAGAGACACGCATAGGCTCAAAATAAAGGGATGGAGAAAGATCTACCAAGCAAATGGAAAACAAAAAAAGGCAGGGGTTGCAATCCTAGTCTCTGATAAAACAGACTTTAACCAACAAAGATCAAAAGAGACAAAGAAGGCCATTACATAATGGTAAAGGGATCAATTCAACAAGAAGAGCTAACTATCCTAAATATATATATGCACCCAATACAGGAGCACCCAGATTCATAAAGCAAGTCCTTAGAGACCTACAAAGAGACTTAGACTCCCACAAAATAATATTGGGAGACTTTAACACCCCACTGTCAACATTAGACAGATCAACAAGACAGAAAGTTAACAAGGATATCCAGGAATTGAACTCAGCTCTGCACCAAGCAGACCTAATTAGACATCTACAGAACTCTTCACTCCAAATCAAGAGAATATACATTCTTTTCAGCACCACACCACACCTATTCCAAAATTGACCACATAGTTGGAAGTAAAGCACTCCTCAGCAAATGTAAAAGAACAGAAATTATAACAAACTGTCTCTCAGACCACAGTGCAATCAAACTAGAACTCAGGATTAAGAAACTCACTCAAAACCGCTCAACTACAGGGAAACTGAACAACCTGCTCCTGAATGACTACTGGGTACATAATGAAATGAAGGCAGAAATAAAGATGTTCTTTGAAACCAATGAGAACAAAGACACAACATACCAGAATCTCTGGGACACATTCAAAGCAGTGTGTACAGGGAAATACATAGAACTAAATGCCCACAAGAGAAAGCAAGAAAGATCTAAAACTGACACCCTAACATCACAATTGAAAGAACTAGAGAAGCAAGAGCAAAGGCATTCAAAAGCTAGCAGAAGGCAAGAAATAACTAAGATTAGAGCGGAAATGAAGGAAATAGAGACACAAAAAACCCTTCAAAAAACCAATGAATCCAGGAGCTGGTTTTTTGAAAAGATCAACAAAATTGATAGACTGCTAGCAAGACTAATAAAGAAGAAAACAGAGAAGAATCAAATAGATGCAATAAGAAGTGATAAAGGGGATATCACCACTGATCCCACAGAAATACAAACTATCATCAGAGAATACTATAAACACCTCTATGCAAATAAACTAGAAAATCTAGAAGAAATGGATAAATTCCTCGACACATACACCCTCCTAAGACTAAACCAGGAAGAAGCTGAATCTCTGAATAGACCAATAACAGGCTCTGAAATTGAGGCAATAATCAATAGCTTACCAACCAAAAGAAGTCCAGGACCAGACGGATTCACAGCCAAATTCTACCAGAGGTACAAGGAGGAGCTGGTACCAGTCCTTCTGAAACTATTCCAATCAATAGAAAAAGAGGGAATCCTCCCTAACTCATTTTATGAGGCCAGCATCATCCTGATACCAAAGGCTGGCAGAGACACAACAAAAAAAGAGAATTTTAGACCAATATCCTTGATGAACATCGATGCAAAAGTCCTCAATAAAATACTGGCAAACCGAATCCAGCAGCACATCAAAAAGCTTATCCACCATGATCAAGTGGGCTTCATCCCTGGGATGCAAGGCTGGTTCAACATATGCAAATCAATAAAACGTAATCCAGCATATAAACAGAACCAACGACAAAAATCACATGATTATCTCAATAGATGCAGAAAAGGCCTTTGACAAAATTCAACAACGCTTCATGCTAAAAACTCTCAATAAATTAGGTATTGATGGGACATATCTCAAAATAATAAGAGCTATCTATGACAAACCCACAGCCAATATCATACTGAATGGGCAAAAACTGGAAGCATTCCCTTTGAAAACTGGCACAAGACAGGGACGCCCTCTCTCACCACTCCTATTCAAAATAGTGTTGGAAGTTCTGGCCAGGGCAATCAGGCAGGAGAAGTAAGTAAAGGGTATTCAATTAGGAAAAGAGGAAGTCAAATTGTCCCTGTTTGCAGATGACATGATTGCATATCTAGAAAACCCCATCGTCTCAGTCCAAAATCTCCTTAAGCTGATAGGCAACTTCAGCAAAGTCTCAGGATACAAAATCAATGTGCAAAAATCACAAGCATTCTTATACACTGATAACAGACAAACAGCCAAATCATGAATGAACTCCCATTCACAATTGCTTCAAAGAGAATAAAATACCTAGGAATCCAACTTACAAGGGATGTGAAGGACCTCTTCAAGGAGAACTACAAACCACTGCTCAATGAAATAAAAGAGGATACAAACAAATGGAAGAACATTCCATGCTCATGGGTAGGAAGAATCAATATCGTGAAAATGGCCATACTGCCCAAGGTAATTTATAGATTCAATGCCATCCCCATCAAGCTACCAGTGACTTTCTTCACAGAATTGGAGAAAACTACTTTAAAGTTCATATGGAACCAAAAAAGAGCCCGCATTGCCAAAGCAATCCTAAGCCAAAAGAACAAAGCTGGAGGCATCATGCTACGTGACTTCAAACTACACTACAAGGCTACAGTAACCAAAACAGCATGGTACTGGTACCAAAACAGAGATATAGACCAATGGAACAGAACAGAGCCCTCAGAAATAATGCCGCATATCTACAAGTATCTGATCTTTGACAAACCTGAGAAAAACAAGCAATGGGGAAAGGATTCCCTATTTAATAAATGGTGCTGCAAAAACTGGCTAGCCATATGTAGAAAGGTGAAACTGGATCCCTTCCTTACACCTTATACAAAAATTAATTCAAGATGGATTAAGGACTTAAATGTTTGACCTAAAACCATAAAAACCTTAGAAGAAAACCTAGGCAATACCGTTCAGGACATAGGCATGGGCAAGGACTTCATGTCTAAAACACCAAAAGCAATGGCAACAAAAGCCAAAATTGACAAATGGGATCTAATTAAACTAAAGAGCTTCTGCATAGCAAAAGAAACTACCTTCAGAGTGAACAGGCAACCAACAGAATGGGAGAATATTTTTGCAATCTACTCATCTGACAAAGGGCTAATATCCAGAATCTACAATGAACTCAAACGAATTTACAAGAAAAAAAAAACAACCCCATCAAAAAGTGGGTGAAGGATATGAACAGACACTTCTCAAAAGAAGACATTTATGCAGCCAAAAGACACATGAAAAAATGCTCATCATCACTGGCCATCAGAGAAATGCAAATCAAAACTACAATGAGATACCATCTCACACCAGTTATAATGGCGATCATTAAAGAGTCAGGAAACAACAGGTGCTGGAGAGGATGTGGAGAAATAGGAACACTTTTACACTGTTGGTGGGACTGTAAACTAGTTCAACCATTGTGGAAGTCAGTGTGGCAATTCCTCAGGGATCTAGAACTAGAAATACCATTTGACCCAGCCATCCCATTACTGGGTATATACCCAAAGGATTATAAAACATGCTGCTATAAAGACACATGCACACGTATGTTTATTGTGGCACTATTCACAATAGCAAAGGCTTGGAACCAACCCAAATGTCCATCAATGATAGACTGGATTAAGAAAATGTCGCACATATACACCATGGAATACTATGCAGCCATAAAAAATGATGAGTTCATGTCCTTTGTAGGGACATGGATGAAGCTGGAAACCATCAATCTCAGCAAACTATCGCAAGGACAAAAAACCAAACACCGCATGTTCTCACTCATAGATGGGAATTGAACAATGAGAACACATGGACACAGGAAGGGGAACATCACACCAGGGCCTGTTGTGGGGTGGGGGGAGGGGGGAGGGATAGCATTAGGAGATACACCTAATGTTAAATGACGAGTTAATGGGTGCAGCACACCAACATGGCACATGTATACATATGCAACAAACCTGCACGTTGTGCACATGTACCCTAAAACTTAAAGTATAATAAAAAAATAAAAATAAAAAAAAGTAATGTCAAAACCGCAAAAAAAAAAGTTACTTGAACTTGTTTTGCACTGTTATTTTATGAGGCCCTGTAAACTTTCTTCTCTTTTGATGTTTATTCCTGTGTGAGATAGCACTGCTTTAAATTTTCACTACCTGCTAACTAAAACAGTCTCAAAATGAAGCTGAAGATGTGATGTACATAGACTCACCCTAGTTTTCTTCTCAAGAATAGTTAAACTGACTTGAACATTTTTGATTCCAGTAGAATCATGAGTGGTTTGAAAGTTGTCCCTTGCCAAGAATCCTTAAAACTAGTATATTAAAAAGCTCAGGATCCTAAACCACCAGAGAATTGTAAGTGACTGTCATTCACCAAAAATACCTCACATATGATATTAATAACACAGTCCAGGTCTTCTGAATATTTTTTCCAGGTGAAGATAATAGTTTAAGATGTAATATTTACAAATCTTCATGTACACCCAAGTCAGTTCGAAATATATTTGCCTAATTTGCTTCATGTACGTATCAGTCTGTGGCTGCTTTTAACTTTTGTGTTTAATGTCAAATATTTAAATTTCTTGAAATGAGTTTGCAGCTTCTAAATCCAAGTGCTTAGAATGGTGCTAAGCACATAGTAAGTTTTCAATATATGCTAACATCCTTATGGTATCATTCCCTTACTTATCCCATAGAGAAATTGAAAAGGACACAAAGAAGACCCATGCCCCTTTTCATTAGTACTTTCTGATATTAAGACTACTTAAGGCCGGGCACAGTGGCTCATGCCTATAATCCCAGCACTTTGGGAGGCTGAGGCAGGTGGATCACTTGAGGTCAGGAGTTTGAGACCAGCCTGGCCAACATGGTGAAACCCCGTCTCTACTAAAAAAACAAAAAATTAGCCGAGCATAGTGGCAGGCACCGGTAATCCCAGCTACTCGAAAGGCTGAGGCAGGAGAATCGCTTGAACCCGGGATGCGGAGGTTGCAGTGAGCTGAGATGGCACCACTGCACTCCAGACTGGGCAATAGAGCAAGAATCAATCTCAAAAAAAAGACTATTTAAATTTCTTAAAATAATTAATTTACCAAGCACAGCAGGGCTGCAAATTCACTACTGTTAAGAATTCTAATATGTCTTAAACGGTATATTTTAAATAAGTTTAAATGTTTATGTGTGCTAAAATATAAATGCCTTCTCTTTATTTTCAGTGGACAGTTGAACACCAGATTTTATTTTATTTTTTTCAACTTAACTTTAGGGGTATATGTGCAGGATGTGTAGGTTGGTTACATAGGTAAACATGTGCCATGGTGATTTACTACACAGGTCATCCCATCACCCAAGTATTAAGCCCAGTGTCCATTGGCTATTCTTCCTGATGCTCTCCCTCCACCCCCAACAGGTGCCCAGTGTGTACTATTCCTCCCCATGTGTCCAAGTATTCTCATCAATCAACTCCCACTTATAAGTGAGAAAATGCAGCGTTTGGTTTTCTGTTCCTGCGTTAGTTTGCTGAAGATAGTGGCTTCCAACTCCATCCATGTCCCTGCAAAGGACAGGATCTCATTTCTTGTTATGGCTGCATAGTATTCTATGGTGTATATGTACCATATTTTCTTTATCCAATCTATCATTGACAGACATTTAGGTTGATTCCTTTAGGTTGATGACTTTGCTATTGTCAATAGTGCTGCAATGAACTTATGCATGCCTGTATCTTTATAACAGACGGATTTATATTCCTTTGAATATATACCCAGTATTGGGATTGCTGGGCCAAATGGTATTTCTGCCTCTAGGTCTCTGAGGAATCACCACACTGTCTTTCACAATGGTTGAACTCATTTACACTCCCACCAGCAGTGTAAAAGTTGAACATCATATTTTTTAAAACCCTCAAATCTCTCACAGTAGAAAAGGCAATGATTTTGAGCAAAATTCTTATATATTAGTATTATCTCTTTACTGTGCTTGTCCATATTTCTTGGCTCAGTACCAAAGCATTTGTTAAGTGAGGGAGGTTTAGCCAGATTGATACTTGTAAGCACAACATGTGAAATATTATTTCCTGAAATGATATCATCATGAATGACATAATGCTGAAACTCAGACATTCTGAGAGGTAAGTCAGACTGTAGTGTGCTGTTTTAATATGGATTGACATTTTCTTCATGGCCCTACTTTTTTAATAGTCTACTCATCATTTCCTTCAATGCATTTTCTTATGGTGGAATGGTTTGGTCTATTATTACTGAATCTGCACTTATTCTTCTGTATAAATTAAATAACTAAATAAATTATACCATGTAATGAACGTGTCCCTCTCAAAATCAGTACCATGCTCTCTCCAGATTGGAAGCATTTTGTTTAACATTTTCAGATACAATCCAGGAGCTTTGAGGTCAACTGAGAAGAATAGGGGAACTGTGTCCCAGTTGAAGCCCAGAATCCTTTGCATTTGCACCTTGTGAACGCGGAGAGTATAAGAGGCTGGTTAGAGGAACCTGAAGAGAGGTTCCCCATGCATATGAGATAAGGAGCTTTTGGAGGACAAAGATGACTAATAATTATAGCTAACAGCAGAAATACATATATAATTATATTCACACACAATGTGTATTTGTATGTACATATATACACACATCTATAAATATACATAAATATTCATTTTTGCTTTAAAGATACAGTATTTAAACTTATTTTTGTTTAGATATTTGCTCATCCTCAAATAGTTAACAGAGGTTAACATTCAAAGGGAAAAATGACCTAGACATTCCAATAGATGACAAGTTAATAAAAGCCAATACAAATGTGACTCCTTAAAAATTAATGCCAAAAAAGTTAATGCTATGGCTTATTAAAGTAGAAGTAAAATGCTCAGTTCAAGAGTGGTTATAACTATGCTATGATCAGTTAATTTCTCTGAAGACAATGGGCTCAAGCTACAATTTTGCCAATTTTGTTGATATTTTGTAAGAACCGACTTTTGATTTTGTTGCTTTTCTCTACTGTTGTTCTGTTCTCTATTTCATTTATTTCCACTGTGATCTATATTAGTTCCTTCATTCTGCTTGCTTTGGATTTAATTTTCTTTTATTATACTTTAAATTTTAGGGTACATGTGCACAGCGTGCAGGTTTGTTGCATATGTATACATGTGCCATGTTGGTGTGCTGCACCCATTAACTCATCATTTAGCATTAGGTATATCTCCTAATGCTATCCCTCCCCCTGCCCCCCACCCCACAACAGGCCCGAGGGTGTGATGTTCCCCTTCCTGTGTCCATGTGTTCTCATTGTTCAATTCCCATCTATGAGTGAGAACATGCAGTGTTTGGTTTTTTGTCCTTGCGATAGTTTGCTGAGAATTATGGTTTTCAGCTTCATCCATGTCCCTACAAAGGACATGAACTCATCATTTTTTATGGCTGCATAGTATTCCATGGTGTGTATATGCCACATTTTCTTAATCCAGCCTATTGTTGTTGGACATTTGGGTTGGTTCCAAGTCTTTGCTATTGTGAATAGTGCCACGATAAACATACGTGTGCATGTGTCTTTATAGCAGCATGTTTTATAATCCTTTGGATATATACCCAGTAATGGGATGGCTGGGTCAAATGGTATTTCTAGTTCTAGATCCCTGAGGAATCGCCACACTGACTTCCACAGTGGTTGAACTAGTTTACAGTCCCACCAACAGTGTAAAAGTGTTCCTATTTCTCCACATCCTCTCCAGCACCTGTTGTTTCCTGACTTTTTAATGATCGCCATTGTAACTGGTGTGAGATGGTATCTCATTGTGGTTTTGATTTGCATTTCTCTGATGGCCAGTGATGATGAGCATTTTTTCATGTGTCTTTTGGCTGCAAAAATCTCTTCTTTTGAGAAGTGTCTGTTCATATCCTTCGCCCACTTGTTGATGGAGTTGTTTGTTTTTTTCTTGTAAATTCGTTTGAGTTCATTGTAGATCCTGGATATTAGCTCTTTGTCAGATGAGTAGATTGCAAAAATGTTCTCCAATTCTGTTGGTTGCCTGTTCACTCTGATGGTAGTTTCTTTTGCTGTGCAGAAGCTCTTTAGTTTAATTAGATCCCATTTGTCAATTTTGGCTTTTGTTGCCATTGCTTTTGGTGTTTTATTTATTTATTTTTTTGTAAGAATTTATTTATTTATTTTTATTGATCATTCTTGGGTGTTTCTCTCAGAGGGGGATTTGGCAGGGTCATAGGACAATAGTGGAGGGAAGGTCAGCAGATAAACAAGTGAACAAAGGTCTCTGGTTTTCCTAGGCAGACGACCCTGCAGCCTTCCGCAGTGTTTGTGTCCCTGGGTACTTGAGATTAGGGAGTGGTGATGACTCTTAACGAGTCTGCTGCCTTCAAGCATCTGTTTAACAAAGCACATCTTGCACCGCCCTTAATCCATTTAACCCTGAATGGACACAGCACATGTTTCAGAGAGCACAGGGTTGGGGGTAAGGTCATAGATCAACAGCATCCCAAGGCAGAAGAATTTTTCTTAGTACAGAACAAAATGAAGTCTCCCATGTCTACTTCTTTTTACACAGACACAGCAACAATCTGATTTCTCTATCTTTTCCCCACCTTTCCCCCTTTGCTATTCCACAAAACCGCCATCGTCATCATGGCCCGTTCTCAATGAGCTGTTGGGTACACCTCCCAGATGGGGTGGTGGCTGGGCAGAGGGGCTCCTCACTTCCCAGAAGGGGCAGCCAGGCAGAGGCACCCCCCACCTTCCAGACGGGGCGGCGGCCAGGTGAGGGCTGCCCCCCACCTCCCTCCCAGATGGGGCGGCTGGCCGGGCGGGGACTGACCCCCCTTCTCCCTCCCAGACGGGGCGGCTGGCCGGGCGGGGGCTGACCCCCCACCTCCCTCCCGGACGGGGTGGCTGGCTGGGCGGGGGCTGCCCCCCACCTCCCTCCTGGACAGGGTGGCTGCCGGGCGGAGATGCTCATCACTTCCCACATGGGGTGGCTGCCGGGCAGAGGGGCTCCTCACTTCTCAGACGGGGCGGCCAGGCAGAGACACTCCTCACCTCCCAGACAGGGTCGTGGCCGGGCAGAGATGCTCCTCACCTCCCAGATGGGATGACGGCTGGGAAGAGGCGCTCCTCACTTCCCAGACCAGGCAGCCGGGCAGAGGGGCTCCTCACATCCCAGACGATGGGCGGCCAGGCAGAGACGCTCCCCACTTCCCAGATGGGGTGGCGGCCGGGCAGAGGCTGCAATCTCGGCACTTTGGGAGGCCAAGACAGGTGGCTGGGAGGTGGAGGTTGTAGCTAGCCGAGATCACGCCACTGCACTCCAGCCTGGGCAACATCGAGCACTGAGTGAACGAGACTCCGTCTGCAATCCCGGCACCTCGGGAGGACGAGGCTGGCAGATCACTTGCGGTTAGGAGCTGGAGACCAGCCCGGCCAACACAGCGAAACTCCGTCTCCACCAAAAAAATACGAAAACCAGTCAGGCATGGCAGTGCGCGCCTGCAATCGCAGGCACTCGGCAGGCTGAGGCAGGACAATCAGGCAGGGAGGTTGCAGTGAGCCGAGATGGCAGCAGTACAGTCCAGCTTTGGCTCGGCATCAGAGGGAGACCGTGGAAAGAGAGGGAGAGGGAGACCGTGGAGAGGGGAGAGGGAGAGGGAGAGGGAGAGGGAGAGGAAGAGGGAGAGGGAGAGGGAGAGGGGTGTCAGGCTGGTCTTGAACTCCCAATCTCGCTTTTGGTGTTTTAGACATGAAGTCCTTGCCCATGCCTATGTCCTGAATGGTATTGCCTAGGTTTTCATCTAAGGTTTTTATGGTTTTAGGTCAAACATGTAAGTCTTTAATCCATCTTGAATTAATTTTTGTATAAGGTGTAAGGAAGGGATCCAGTTTCAGCTTTCTACATATGGCTAGCCAGTTTTTGCAGCACCATTTATTAAATAGGGAATCCTTTCCCCATTGCTTGTTTTTGTCAGGTTTGTCAAAGATCAGATAATTGTAGATATGTGGCATTATTTCTGAGGGCTCTGTTCTGTTCCATTGATCTATATCTCTGTTTTGGTACCAGTACCATGCTTCTTTGGTTACTGTAGCCTTGTAGTATAGTTCGAAGTCACGTAGCATGATGCCTCCAGCTTTGTTCTTTTGGCTTAGGATTGCCTTGGCAATGAGGGCTCTTTTTTCATTCCATATGAACTTTAAAGTAGTTTTCTCCAATTCTGTGAAGAAAGTCACTGGTAGCTTGATGGGGATGGCATTGAATCTATAAATTACCTTGGGCAGTATGGCCATTTTCACGATATTGATTCTTCCTACCCATGAGCATGGAATGTTCTTCCATTTGTTTGTATCGTCTTTTATTTCGTTGAGCAGCGGTTTGTAGTTCTCCTTGAAGAGGTCCTTCACATCCCTTGTAAGTTGGATTCCTAGGTATTTTATTCTCTTTGAAGCAATTGTGAATGGGAGCTCACTCATTATTTGGCTCTCTGTTTGTCTGTTATTGGTGTATAAGAATGCTTGTGATTTTTGCACATTGATTTTGTATCCTGAGACTTTGCTGAAGTTGCCTATCAGCTTAAGGAGATTTGGGGCTGAGACGATGGGGTTTTCTAGATATGCAATCATGTCATCTGCAAACAAGGACAATTTGACTTCCTCTTTTCCTAGTTGAATACCCTTTATTTCCTTCTCCTGCCTGATTACACATAATTGTCAGATCCACCAAAGCTGAAATGAAGGAAAAAATGTTAAGGGCAGCCAGAGAGAAAGGTCGGGTTACCCACAAGGGGAAGCCCATCAGACTAACAGCTGATCTCTCGGCAGAAACTCTACAAGCCAGAAGACAGAAACTCTACAAGCCAATATTCAACATTCTTAAAGAAAAGAATTTTCAACCCAGAATTTCATATCCAGCCAACCTAAGCTTCGTAAGTGAAGGAGAAATAAAATACTTTACAGACAAACAAATGCTGAGGGTTTTGTCACCACCAGGCCTGCCCTAAAAGAGCTCCTGAAGGAAGCACTAAACATGGAAAGGAACAACTGGTACCAGCCACTGCAAAAACATGCCAAATTGTAAAGACCATTGAGGCTAGGAAGAAACTGCATCAACTAACGAGCAAAATAACCAGCTAACATCATAATGACAGGATCAAATTCACACATAACAATATTAACCTTAAATGTAAATGGACTAAATGCTCCAATTAAAAGACACAGACTGGCAAATTGGATAAAGAGTCAAGACCCATCAGTGTGCTGTATTCAGGAGACCCATCTCATGTGCAGAGACACACATAGGCTCAAAATAAAGGGATAGAGGAAGGTCTACCAAGCAAATCGAAAACAAAAAAAGGCAGGAGTTGCAATTCTAGTCTCTGATAAAACAGAGTTTAAACCAACAAAGATCAAAAGAGACAAAGAAGGCCATTAAATAATGGTAAAGGGATCAATTCAACAAGAAGAGCTAACTATCCTAAATATATATATGCACCCAATACAGGAGCACCCAGATTCACAAAGCAAGTCCTTAGAGACCTACAAAGAGACTTAGACTCCTACACAATAATAATGGGAGACTTTAACACCCCACTGTCAACATTAGACAGATCAACAAGACAGAAAGTTAACAAGGATATCCAGGAACTGAACTCAGCCCTGCACCAAGCGGACCTAATAGACATTTACAAAACTCCCCACCCCAAATCAACAGAATATACATTCTTCTCAGCACCACATCATACCTATTCCAAAATTGACCACATAGTTGGAAGTAAAGCACTCCTCAGCAAATGTAAAAGAACAGAAATTATAACAAACTGTCTCTCAGACCACAGTGCAATCAAACTAGAACTCAGGATTAAGAAACTCACTCAAAACCGCTCAACTACATGGAAACTGAACAACCTGCTCCTGAATGACTACTGGGTACATAACAAAATGAAGGCAGAAATAAAGATGTTCTTTGAAACCAACGAGAACAAAGACACAACATACCAGAATCTCTGGGACACATTCAAAGCAGTGTGTAGAGGGAAATTCATAGCACTAAATGCCCACAGGAGAAAGCAAGAAAGATCTAAAACTGACACCCTAACATCACAATCGAAAGAACTAGAGAAGCAAGAGCAAACGCATTCAAAAGCTAGCAGAAGGCAAGAAATAACTAAGATCAGAGCAGAACTGAAGGAAATAGAGACAAAAAAAAAAACCCTTCAAAAAATCAATGAATCCAGGAGCTTTTTTTTTTGAAAAGATCAACAAAATTGATAGACTGCTAGCAAGACTAATAAAGAAGAAAACAGAGAAGAATCAAATAGATGCAATAAGAAAGATAAAGGGCATATCACCACCGATCCCACAGAAATACAAAATATCATCAGAGAATACTATAAACACCTCTACGCAAATAAACTAGAAAATCTAGAAGAAATGCATAAACTCCTCGATACATACACCCTCCTAAGACTAAACCAGGAAGAAGCTGAATCTCTGAACAGACCAATAACAGGCTCTGAAATTGAGGCAATAATTAATAGCTTACCAACCAAAAGAAGTCCAGGACCAGACGGATTCACAGCCAAATTCTACCAGAGGTACAAGGAGGAGATGGTACCAGTCCTTCTGAAACTATTCCAATCAATAGAAAAAGAGGGAATCCTCCCTAACTCATTTTATGAGGCCAGCATCATCCTGATACCAAAGCCTGGCAGAGACACAACAAAAAAAGAGAATTTTAGACCAATATCCCTGATGAACATCGATGCAAAACTCCTCAATAAAATACTGGCAAACCGAATCCAGCAGCACATCAAAAAGCTTATCCACCATGATCAAGTGGGCTTCATCCCTGGGATGCAAGGCTGGTTCAACATATGCAAATCAATAAAACGTAATCCAGCATATAAACAGAACCAACGACAAAAACCACATGATTATCTCAATAGATGCAGAAAAGGCCTTTGACAAAATTCAACAACCTTCATGCTAAAAACTCTCAATAAATTAGGTATTGATGAGACGTATCTCAAAATAATAAGAGCTACTTATGACAAACCCACAGCCAATATCATACTGAATGGGCAAAAACTGGAAGCATTCCCTTTGAAAACTGGTAGAAGACAGGGATGCCCTCTCTCTCACCACTCCTATTCAACACAGTGTTGGAAGTTCAAGTAACTTTTCAAGTAATCTGGATACCTTTCACTCCCAATCAAAACATCAAGCAAACAATGGAGAATTAAAAAAAAAATCTATACTGTTAGAAAATACAAAATTACCATCTTCTTTTTTTTTTTTTTTGAGATGGAGTCTTGTTCTGTCGCCCAGGCTGGAGTGCAGTGGCATGATCTCACCTCACTGCAACCTTCACCTCTTGGGTTCAAGTGATTCTCCTGCCTCAGCCTCCCAAGTAGCTGGGATTACAGGCACCCGCCACCATGCCTGGCTGATTTTTGTATTTTTAGTAGAGATGGGGTTTCACCATGTTGACCAGGCTGGTCTTGAACTCCTGACCTCAAATCCGCCTGCCTGGGGCTCCCGAAGTGCTGGGATTACAGGTGTGAACCACTGCGTCCAGCCCACAAAATAACCACCTTATATCCTTAAAGGGTTGAATTTTATTTTGTAAGAACTAGACCCTATCAATAATGGATTATGATACTACATGGTCAGATTAAACACTAACCTCTAAGACCTAATTCAGAAAATAGCTTGAGTACATGAGGACTGAGCATCTCATGCTCCAATGTTTTTGTCACATGAAGTACTTTATTACTATGGGATCACACCACTCTCAGTGATTTGCTATTTCAGCTAACCTATGATGGTAATATATATTGCCTTATTCAAAAATTTTCACACTTTTTTAGTTAAATTAAAAGAGGAACAACTAAAATTGCATGAATTAAAGTGGTTAGAGCAACAATCACATACAAGGTACTTCATGTTTAGTTGCTATTCAAAATTTTAAGTGCATTAGTGTAGTAAAAAGACTAGGCAACATTGTTTTCTGGAATGCCATGGTTTATAAGACAAAAAATGTGACCTTTTAATTGAAAACAGCTTCATAAATAACAGATATATCATGTAAACATTCTGAGTATCTGTTACTCTGAAGAATTACACCCATACTTGAATAAAATCTTGGTAAATCCAAGAAGCAACAAAGAAGCCTCAAAGTGAAAGTTCTTCAGAAAGCACAAAGAGATGATGAAGATTCATTGCTTACTGGCAAATACTCCAGTTAGTGAAAACACTATGATTGGCAGGCAATGATCATAAAAATCACAGCCAAAGATAAATGAGGCAGAAGAGCAAGGTGGTTAACAGCATGGTCATTGGCATAAGACAGACACATGTGTTCAAAGACCATGACTCAGATACTTATTTGCTTTGTGATTATATACAGGACAATCATATAACTTCTTTGAGATTCCATTCTCCTCTCTTTATACCCATAATATGGAAAAAATCATATCTATGTCACTGGCTGTTTGGGGAACCAATTACTTTCGTTCTCCAAAACTTAGTGATGAACTAAGAATAACTATATTTATTATTAAAGAAGAAAAGTTAAAATAAGAAAGAAGATGGCAGAGTAAAAACAGTGTGATGAAAGGTCATCAGTTTACAACAAAAACAGATCGGCAGTGATATAGCTGATGGGGTGGACCCTGCAGGGACATGATAAACAACATGCAAACAGCCCAATAACCTCACAGATGCCCCTAAACTATGCAAAGGTATAACAATCAAAAGAATGCTCAAGTAGGCTGCATGCCTTATGAAAGAGCAAACCAAGATTCACTCACTTAAGTTGTTTCTGAAGTTACCACCATAGGTAGCACACAAAGGTACATAATTCACTTCAGTAACAGACTAGAAAAGACCATTTACAGTAACGTGTAAAACATAAGGAATGTTACAAAACCAGAAAATAGATGAGTGTATTTGAGGAGCCATCCTATGATCCTAGAGAATCAAAGCAAGCAACATAATAAAAATGCACAAACTCTACGGGGGTGGGGGCGGGGAACAGCTGGGTGCAGTGGCTCACACCTGTAATCCCAGCACTTTGGGAGGCTGAGGTGGGAGGATTGCTTGAACCCAGGAGCTCGTGACCAGCCTGGGTGACATAGTAAGACCCCATCTGTACAAAAAGTTTTTAAAAATTACCTGAGCATGATGGCATGCAACTATGGTCCTCACTACTGACCTGAGGCTGAGGAGGGAAGATAGCTTTATAGCCCCAAAGGTTTGGATTTTATTTTGTAAGAACTAGACCCTATCAATAATGGATTATGATACTATATGGTCAGATTAAACACTAACCTCTAAGATCTAATTCAGAAAATAGATTGAGTACATGAGGACTGAGCATCTCATGCTCGAATGCCATGATTGCACCACTGCACTCCAGCCTGGGTGACACAGCAAGACCCTGCCTCAAAAACATAAAATAAAAATAAATAAAAAAATAATTAGAAAGAACATTTAAATGCATTTGAAAGAGACAAGTATAAAATAATTTGATTGAGTAGTATAATAATCATATATTTAAGTTAGGTCCACAAAACTCAGAAAGGTGATTGGTTAGTCTTCAGAATTGGGTCACAAACTAATACTTATTACACAAGAAATGCAACTTTGAGCATAGCCTTTGGGAAGCTAAGGCGACTGTATTAAAGATGACAGCAAGGATTTATGAGAAAATGAGTAGGAAGACAGAAAAGAGAAAAGTAGCAGATTCTTATGATAGTGTTGTTTTAAAATATTAATATATTTCAAGTATCTGAATTCATAATTTCAAACAATTTTTGAAGCAATAACTATTTAGGAATCATAATTGACTTCAAATCCAGTGGCTTCCACTTATAGTCTTTTTTTCTTCTTTTATTGCTCCAGGGTGAATGACTTATAATCATTGTGGCCAATATTTGTACAGAGTGTCAGCTAGAAATTTTCTTTACATCATTTACACTTTTAGTTGATTCAAATCTAAGCTTTTAGTAGCTGATATTATTATCAGAACATGTTTAATTAATTCATTGTGCCCACTGGTTGCTAAACTGTAATAAGGGAGATGAACTCTAATAGTAATAATATACTAAAGATCAAAAAGATAACACCTGCTCCTTTTGAAACTATAGCTTATGAACTTCAGAATGGAGCCTCGTGTGAATGCCTTGCTCCTACTTCCAACAGAAAGTTGCATGATGTCTCAGATAAACCAAAGAAAAGACAGAGTTCCGGTGGTGCCTGGAATTTCAAAATAGGGTTTATATACAACAAATTTTAGATTTAAATTACTCAGAGGGTTAACAATTCTTTTTTCACAAACACCCTTACTTTAGCAGGAGTAGGTGTTTTATATTGAACATGATATTTGAAAGCTGAGAACTCTTTTTCAGGAGACTTCCTTGTCATCCAAGGAAGAATATGTTTGGTATAGTTTCATATATTGTGTTTACATTAGGCAGTTTCTACCATAGCAACAGGCTATTAAATATTTATATCAAGCAATTAGAATCTCATTTAAAATAACAAATGTTCTTGAATATTACCAAAACAAAAATCTTTTCTTTGGAATTTTAACATAGAATGCAGATGAATTTTCTCCTTCCTTTAGATAATGATGGTCCCTTTATACTTACTATATAATTGTCCCATATAAATGTTCTATAATTAATGGCACAAGGCAAGTAAAGCATACTTTCAAACATGGAAATATTTTCTTACATACTTCATTCCTGCTTCCCTCATGCTCCCTTCCCACATACTGCCCTCCATACATAACATGTATTAAGTGCATATGACAGTAACATTCAGCTCTTTATCAGCTCTTCTAGGTGGATAGATTAAAGTTAATGTGATGATCTAGTGCTAAGGTCATTGAGTCACCCAATAAAGGTGAGTTTTTCATGTTTATCAACATCTTATTTAATAATAGCAAGGACAACTTTTTGCATATTATTTTTAAAAATGCTTATAAAAGGGCATTTTACTTTAAATTATTAATTCTTTAACCAATCTGTAATTAATGTCTTAAACCAGATGACTGAACCCAAAGGTTTTAAAAAAGCAAACCACAGTGAATATGTAGCATGAAATTATAGTAAAATATCAGCATGCTAGTGATTAAACAAAACCTAAATCAGAGCACTTTCCTACATCACTATAGTCATATTGAATAGTAACTACATAAAATGAGAAATTGTCTACATCATATGAATACTATTAATGACAAGCCTTTTTTTATTAAAATGGCAAGAATACAAATAGTTTATATCAGTAAAATACAGTAGCATTCAGGCTCTAATATGAACATTACATCAAAGCCTATGGATAGATAAGGTAAGAGATTTAGGAAATTGGGGGAGGAAGGAAACATCACTTATCTTGTTACTCCAGATTACAGACAGCTGCCACAGACAATAAAGTAAAATGGCAATTAAGTTGATTGCAGTACTTGAAAGAAAACTTATTAAAAATAAAGATTTTTAATAAAATCTTACATTCTTGACAGATATATCATCACCTACCTTTCTAAAAGCAGTAGTAGTAAACACAATTGTAGAATATGTATGTTACTTAGTCTTTGAGTGGTACAATACTATCGGTTTTAAAACCCTGACAACACTCCTACTTTCTGCTGCTTCAATATCAGATTATGGCATGGAATTTATGTAAGGTTGGTTCCAAAATGGAATATCAGATCCCAGACCAGTATCAGTAAGTTGTACCCATTTTGGCACAGATTTTCCAGCCATGAAAACACAAATCACAAAGAAAAAAAATTAACCAACCAATTATTTGAGATACCAAGAAAGGAAAGGAAAGCAGTTTTGTAAAAACACTTTTCCCTGTTTTAATAAGCTTCTTTATTTACTCCAGATAGTGAACATAATAGTGTTCAATAGTGAAGTAAGCAGATTTTACACTCACTATTACTGCATGGATAGAAAGAGCCATATACATTTTTGTTTTCATAAGTCATCTCAGATCACTGCAACATGGCACATTAGAACAGAGATTCAGAGACACAAAGTTAATAAATACATTTAACATTGCCAAGCATTTAAAAGATAAATGCACTCATGTAGCAAAAAAAAAAAAAAAAATCAGTTTGTAACTTTGACCTTTCTCAGGGATGTGAAGAATCATTTCAGGTGTCAGAAATCTCTGTAGCAAAGATTCCTATAAGAGAAAAAATCATGCTGATTAATATTTTTAATTCAACTTTTTCAACATGTGTAACAAATTTATTCTAGTAAGTGTATCACTTCAGCAAAACGTAAGATTTTTTTTCGTTTCTATGAAGGAAAACAAAAAACAATATATTTTTTCACTCAGTTTTCACAAACTGTGGTACATTCATACCATGGAATACTATTCAACAATAAATAGGAATGAACTATTGATACTTACAGCAGCTTGGATGGATCTCACGGGCATTATGCTGAATGAGAAAAGTTAATCTGAAAAGGTTATCTCAAAACGACAGAATTATAGAGATGGAGAAGAAAGTAGTGTTTCCCAGGAGACAGGGAGATGAAGAAGGGCAGGGCTACAACTATAAATAGGCATAATGAGGGAGTGAATTCTTTGGTGCTGATGGAACAACTTTGCATCTTGATCATAGTTGTGCTGTGTGTGGATTGTAAAAAATATATATATACACATACAAACAAATGAGTGCATCTAAAAACTAGTGAAATCTGAATAAGGCCTTTAGACTAGTTAATCACACTGTGCTCATGTCAACATCCCAGTTTGTAAGATACTACATTATAGAAGCTGGGGTAAGGATATGTGGGATTGTCTGTGGTATTTTTGCAACTACTTGTGAGACTATAATCATCTTATTTTTTAATTACTATTTTTTGGAGACAGAGTCTCACTCTGTCACCCAGGCTGAAGTGCAGTGACACAATCTCAGCTTACTGCAACCTCTGCCCCCAGGTTCAAGCAAATCTCATGCCTCAGCCGCCTGAGTAGCTGGGATTACAGACATGCGCCACCATGCCCAGCTAACGTTTGTATTTTTAGTAGAGATGGGGTTTTGCCACGTTGGCCAGGCTGGTCTCAAACTCCTGGCCTCAAATTATCCTCCCACCTCAGCCTCCTAAAGTTCTGGGATTATAGTCAGGAGCCACTGCGTATGGCCAGGACTATAATCATTAAAAAAAAGTACCTGTGGTACATCTATACTATGGAATACTACTCAGCAGTTAAAAGGAATATGTGACAACTACTAATACATGCAACAACCTGGATAAATCTGAAATATATTATGCTGGGTGAAAGTCAACCACTAGAGGCTGCATACTGTATGATTCCATTTACATGACAACCTGGGAAAGGCAAAACTAGAGAAGCAGGAAACAGAGCAGTGGTTAGAGGAAAGTAAATTCAGTGTGATGTCTGTTGTCTAGATAATAGGTGTCAGTCAAAGGACACCATTTGAAACTGAGAGAAAAAGGTTAAGTGAGAAAAAAGGTGATTAAGGGCATTGTTAATCATATTAATAGAAAGGTAACAACTAAAATAAAATAAACTCTTCACAAAAGCCAAAAGAAATTTGTTAAAAAGCAAAGAAGACGATCAAATGAAGAAATACAACAAATATCACATAGTACAGAAAGTAATTATAACTATTGATGTGACATAACAGTCATATCAATAATGTAAAAGATTTTAACTCATCTATTTTATTTATACTGTTCTATTCTATTTTTGAGACAGGGTCTCATTCTGTTGCCCAGGCTAGAATGCAGTGGCATGATTATGGCTTACTGCAGCCATGACCTTCCAGGCTCAGTTGATCCTCTCACCTCAGCCTACCAAGTAACTGGAAATACAGGCACGTGCCACCATATCTGGCTAATTTTTTTTGTGTGTGTATTTTTTGTAGAGATGGGGTTTCACCATTGCCCAGGCTGGTCTGTAACTCCTGGGCTCAAGCAATCCATCTGCCTCAGTCTCCCAAAGTGCTAGGATTACACGTGTGAGCAACCACGCCCAGTGTAACTCACCTATTTTTTAAAAAGATTTTCAAAATGGCAGGGTGTGGTGGCTCATGCCTGTAATCCTAGCACTTTGGGAGGCTGAGGCAAGTGGATTACCTGAGGTCAGGAGTTTGAGACCAGCCTGGTCAATATGGTGAAACCCTGTCTCTACTAAAAATACAAAAACTAGGCCAGGTGTGGTGGCTCGTGCCTGTAATCCCAGCACTTTGGGAGGCCAAGGCAGGTGGATCACCTGAGGTCAGGAGTTCGAGACCACCCTGCCCAACATGGCAAAACCCCGTCTCTACTAAAAAAAAAAATGAGCTGGATGTAGTGATGGACACCTGTAATCTCAGCTACTCAGGGAGGCTGAGGCAGGAGAATCACTTGAACCTGGGAGGTGGAGGTTGCAGGGAGCTGAGATCCTGCCATTGCACTCCAGTCTGGGGGACAAGAGTGAAACTCTGACTTAAAAAAAAAAAAAAAGAAAAAAAAAAAAGGGGGATTGTTCCAAGATGGTCAAATAGGAAGAGCTCCGGTCCACAGCTCCCAGCGTAAGCGACACAGAAGATGGGTGATTTCTGCATTTCCAAGTGAGGTACCAGGTTCATCTCACTGGGACTTGTTGGACAGTGGGTGCAGCCCACAGAGTGTGAACCAAAGCAGGGCAGGGCATCGCCTCACCTGGGAAGCGCAAGGGGTCGGGGAATTCCCTTTCCTAGCGCTCGGGACACTCCCGCTCTACTACTGCGCTTTTCCAGTGGTCTTTGCAAACAGCACACCAGGAGATTATATCCCATGCCTGGCTTGGTGGGTCCCACACCCATGGACCCTGCTCACTGCCAGCACAGCAGTCCGAGATCGAACCGTGAGGCGGCAGCAAGGCTGGGAGAGGGGCGTCCACCATTGCTGAGGCTTGACTTGGTAAACAAGGCAGCCTGGAAGCTCGAACCAGGTGGAGCCCACCGCAGCTCAATGAGGCCTGCCTACCTCTGTAGACTTCACCTCTGGGGACAGGGCATAGCTGAACAAAAGGCAGCAGAAACTTCTGCAGACTTAAACGTCCCTGTCTGACAGCTCTGAAGAGAGCAGTGGTTCTCCCAGCACGGAGTTTGAGATCTGAGAACAGACAGACTGCCTCCTCAAGTGAGTCCCTGACCCCCTAGTAGCCTAACTCAGGGACACCTCCCAGTAGGGGCAAGCTGACACCTCATACAGCCAGGTGCCCCTCTGAGATGAAGCTTCCAGAGGAAGGATCAGGCAGCAATATTTGCTGTTCTGCAGCCTCCGCTGGTGATACCCAGGCAAACAGGATCTGGAGTGGACCTCCAGCAAACTCCAACAGACCTGCAGCTGAGGGTCCTGACTGGTAGAAGGAAAACTAACAAACAGAAAGGAATAGCATCAACATCAACAAAAAGGACACCCACACCAAAACCCCATCTGTAGGTCACCAACATCAAAGACCAAAGGTAGATTAAAACCACAAAGATGGGGAGAAACCAGAGCAGAAAAGCTGAAAATTCCAAAAATCAGAGCATCTCTTCTCCTCCAAAGGAACACAGCTCCCCACCAGCAACAGAACAAAACTGGACAGAGAATGACTTTAACGAGTTGACAGAAGTAGACTTCAGAGGATCAGTAATAACAAACTTCTCCAAGCTAAAGGAGGATGTTTGAACCCATTGGAAAGAAGCTAAAAACCTTGGAAAAAGATTAGACAAATGGCTAACTAGAATAAACAGCATAGAGAAAACCTTAAATGACCTGATGGAGCTAAAAACCATGGCGCGAAAACTACAGGACGCATGCACAAGCTTCAGTAGCCAATTCGATCAAGTGGAAGAAAAGGTATCAGTGATTGAAGATCAAATGAATGAAATGAAGCAAGAAGAGAAGTTTAGAGAAAAAAGCATAAAAAGAAACGAACAAAGCCTCCAAGAAATATGGGACTATGTGAAAAGACCATATCTACATCTGATTGGTGTACCTGAAAGTGACGGGGAGAATGGAACCAAGTTGGAAAACACTCTGCAGGATATTATCCAGGAGAACTTCCCCAATCTAGCAAGGCAGGCCAACATTCAAATTCAGGAAATACAGAGAGCGCTACAAAGATACTCCTCGAGAAGAGCAACTCCAAGACACATAATTGTCAGATTCACCGAAGTTGAAATGAAGGGAAAATGTTAAGGGCAGCCAGAGAGAAAGGTCGGGTTACCCACAAGGGGAAGCCCATCAGACTAACAGCAGATCTCTTAGCAGAAACTCCACAAGCCAGAAGACAGTGGGGGCCAATATTCAACATTCTTAAAGAAAAGAATTTTCAACCCAGAATTTCATATCCAGCCAAACTAAGCTTCGTAAGTGAAGGAGAAATAAAATACTTTACAGACAAACAAATGCTGAGAGATTTTGTCACCACCAGGCCTGCCCTAAAAGAGCTCCTGAAGGAAGCACTAAACATGGAAAGGAACAACTGGTACCAGCCACTGCAAAAACATGCCAAATTGTAAAGACCATCGAGGCTAGGAAGAAACTGCATCAACTAACGAGCAAAATAACCAGCTAACATCATAATGACAGGATCAAATTCACACATAACAATATTAACCTTAAATGTAAATGGGCTAAATACTCCAATTAAAAGACACAGACTGGCAAATTGGATAAAGAGTCAAGACCCATCAGTGTGCTGTATTCAGGAGACCCACCTCACATGCAGAGACACACATAGGCTCAAAATAAAGGGATGGAGGAAGGTCTAACAAGCAAATGGAAAACAACAACAACAAAAAGCAGGGGTTACAATCCTAGTCTCTGAGAAAACAAACTTTTTTTTTTTTTTTTTGAGAAAGAGTCTCACTCTGTCGCCCAGGCTGGAGTGCAGTGGTGCGATCTTGGCTCACTGCAACCTCCACCTCCCAGGTTCAAGCAATTCTCTGCCTCAGCCTTCTGAGTAGCTGAGATTATAGGCAAGTGCCACCATGCCTGGCTAATTTTTGTATTTTTAGTAGAGACAGGGTTTCACCATCTTGGCCAGGCTGGTCTTGAACTCCTGACCTCGTGATCCACCTGCCTCGGCCTCCCAAAGTGCTGGGATTATAGGCGTAAGCTACTGCACCTGGCCTAAAACAGACTTTAAACCAACAAAGATCAAAAGAGACAAAGAAGGCCATTACATAATGGTAAAGGGATCAATTCAACAAGAAGAGCTAACTATCCTAAATATCAATGCACCCAATCAATACAGGAGCACCCAGATTCATAAAGCAAGTCCTTAGAGATGTACAAAGAGACTTAGACTCCCACAAAATAATAATGGGAGACTTTAACACCCCACTGTCAACATTAGACAGATCAACGAGAAAGAAACTTAACAAGGATATCCAGGACTTGAACTCAGCTCTGCACCAAGTGGACCTAATAGACATCTACAGAACTCTCCAACCCAAATAAAAAGAATATACATTCTTCTCAGCACCACATCACACTTATTCCAAAATTGACCACATAGTTGGAAGTAAAGCACTCCTTAGCAAATGTGAAAGAACATAAATTATAACAAACTGTCTCTCTGACCATAGTGCAAACAATCAAATTAGAACTCAGGATTAAGAAACTGACTCAGAACTGCACAACTACATGGAAAGTGAACAACCTGCTCCTGAATGACTGCTGGGTAAATAACGAGATGAAGGCAGAAAGATGATCTTTGAAACTAATGAGAACAAAGACACAACATACCAGAATATCTGGGACACATTTAAAGCAGTGTGTAGAGGGAAATTTATAGCATTAAATGCCCACAAGAGAAAGCAGGAAAGATCTAAAATCGACACTTTAACATCACAATTAAAAGAACTATAGAAGCAAGAGCAAACACATTCAAAAGCTAGCAGAAGACAAGAAATAACTAAGATCAGAGCAGAACTGAAGGAAATAGAGACATAAAAAACCCTTCAAAAAATCAATGAATCCAGGAGCTGGTTTTGTGAAAAGATCAACAAAATTGATAGACCGCTAGCAAGACTAATAAAGAAGAAAAGAGAGAAGAGTCAAATAGATGCAATAAAAAATGATAAAGGGGATATCACCACTGATCCCACGGAAATGCAAACTACCATCAGAGAATACTTTAAACATCTCTATGCAAATAAACTAGAAAATCTAGAAGAAATGGATAAATTCCTGGACACATACACCCTCCCAAGACTAAACCAGGAAGAAGTTGAATCTCTGAATAGACCAATAACAGGCTCTGAAATTGAGGCAATAATTAACAGCTTACCAACCAAAAAAAGTCCAGTACTAGACAGATTCACAGCCGAATTCTACCAGAGGTACAAAGAGGAGCTGGTACCATTCCTTCTGAAACTATTCCAATCAACAGAAAAAGAGGGAATCCAGATGCAATAAAAAATGATAAAGGGGATATCACCACCGATCCCACAGAAATACAAACTACCATCAGAGAATACTACAAACACCTCTACGAAAATAAACTAGAAAATCTAGAAGAAATGGATAAATTCCTCAACACATACACGCTCCCAAGACTAAACGAGGAAGACGTTCAATCTCTGAATAGAGCAATAACAGGCTCTGAAACTGTGGCAATAATCAATAGCTTACCAACCAAAAAAGTCCAGGACCAGATGGATTCACAGCCGAATTCTACCAGAGGTACAAGAAGGAGCTGGTACCATTCCTTCTGAAACTATTCCAATCAATAGAAAAAAGAGGGAATCCTCCCTAACTCATTTTATGAGGCCAGCATCATCCTGATACCAAAGGCTGGCAGAGACACAACAAAAAAAGAGAATTTTAGACCAATATCCTTGATGAACACTGATGCAAAACTCCTCAATAAAATACTGGCAAACCGAATCCAGCAGCACATCAAAAAGCTTATCCACCATGATCAAGTGGGCTTCATCCCTGGGATGCAAGGCTGGTTCAACATATGGAAATCAATAAATGTAATCCAGCATATAAACAGAACCAAAGACAAAAACCACATGATTATCTCAATAGATGCAGAAAAGGCCTTTGACAAAATTCAACAACCCTTCATGCTAAAAACTCTCAATAAATTAGGTATTGATGAGACGTATCTCAAAATAATAAGAGCTATTTATGACAAACCCACAGCCAATATCATACTGAATGGGCAAAAACTGGAAGCATTCCCTTTGAAGACTGGCACAAGACAGGGATGCCCTTTCTCACCACTCCTATTCAACATTCTGTTGGAAGTGCTGACCAGGGCAATTAGGCAGGAGAAAGAAATAAAGGGTATTCAAATAGGAAAAGAGGAAGTCAAATTGGCCCTGTTTGCAGAAGACATGATTGTATATCTAGAAAACCCCATTGTCTCAGCCCAAAATCTCCTTAAGCTGATAGGCAACTTCAGCAAAGTCTCAGGATACAAAATCAATGTGCAAAAATCACAAGCATTCTTATACACCAACAATAGGCAAACAGAGAGCCAAATCATGACTGAACTCCCATTCACAACTGCTTCAAAGAGAATAAAATACCTAGGAATCCAACTTACAAGGGATGTGAAGGACCTCTTCAAGGAGAACTACAAACCACTGCTCAAGGAAATAAAAGAGGATACAAACAAATGGAAGAACATTCCATGCTCATGGGTAGGAAGAATCAATATCGTGAAAATGGCCATACTGCCCAAGGTAATTTATAGATTTAATGCCATCCCCATCAAGCTACCAATGACTTTCTTTACAGAATTGGAAAAAACTACTTTAAAGTTCATATGGAACCAAAAAAGAGCCCGCATTGCCAAGGCAATCCTAAGTCAAAAGAACAAAGCTGGAGGCATCACGTTACCTGACTTCAAACTATACTACAAGGCTACAGTAACCAAAACAGCATGGTACTGGTACCAAAACAGAGATATAGATCAATGGAACAGAACAGAGCCCTCAGAAATAATATCACACATCCACAACCATCTGATCTTTGACAAGCCTGACAAAAACAAGAAATGGGGAAAGGATTCTCAATTTAATAAATGATGCTGGGAAAACTGGCTAGCCATATGTAGAAAGCTGAAACTGGATCCCTTCCTTACACCTTATACAAAAATTAATTCAAGATGGATTAAAGATTTAAATGTTTGACCTAAAACCATAAAAACCCTAGAAGAAAATCTAGGCAATACCATTCAGGACATAGGCATGGGCAAGGACTTCATGTCTAAAACACCAAAAGCAATGGTAACAAAAGCCAAAATTGACAAATAAGATCTAATTAAACTCAAGAGCTTCTGCACAGCAAAAGAAACTACCATCAGAGTGAACAGGCAATCTACAGAATGGGAGATAATTTTTGCAATCTACCCATCTGACAAAGGGCTAATATCCAGAATCTACAAAGAACTTCAACAAATTTACAAGAAAAAAACAAACAACCCCATCAAAAAGTGGGCAAAGGATATGAACAGACACTTCTCAAAAGAAGACATTTATGCAGCCAAAAGACACATGAAAGAATACTCATCATCACTGGCCATTAGAGAAATGCAAATCAAAACCACAATGAGATACCATCTCACACCAGTTAGAATGGCGATAATTAAAAAGTCAGGAAACAACAGGTACTGCAGAGGATGTGGAGAAATAGGGACACTTTTACACTGTTGGTGGGAGTGTAAACTAGTTCAACCATTGTAGAAGACAGTGTGGTGATTCCTCAGGGATCTAGAACTAGAAATACCATTTGACCCAGCCATCCCATTACTAGGCCTATATACCCAAAGGATTATAAATCATGCTATTACAAAGACACATGCACACGTATGTTTATTGTGGCACTATTCACAATAGCAAAGACTTGGAACCAACACAAATGTCCATCAATGATAGACTGGATTAAGAAAACCTGGCACATATACACCATGGAATACTATGCAGCCATAAAAAATGAGCTTATGTCCTTTGTGGGGACATGGATGAAGCTGGAAACCATCATTCTGAGCAAACTATCACAATGACAGAAAACCAAACGCCGCATGTTCTCACTCACAGGTGGGAATTGAACAATGAGAACATTTGGACACAGGAAGGGGAGCATCATACACTGGGGCCTGTTGTGGGGTGGGAGGAGGGGGGAGGGATAGCATTAGGAGGAATACCTAATGTAAATGACGAGTTAATGGGTGCAGCACAGCAACATGGCACATGTATACATATGTAACAAACCTGCACATTGTGCACATGCACCCTAGATCTTAAAGTATAAGAATAAATAATAAAAAAGAGTGTAAATTTCTCAAAAAAATTCACAATGACTCATAAAGCAAAACTCAAATCCATACTGTATATAAGAGATATATTTAAAATGCAGTTACTCAAAAAAGTTAAAAATATTTACCATGTAAATAGAAACAAGAAAATAGGAGTGGCAACACTAATACCAGACGAAGTAGAGTTCAGCAAAAGAAAAAAATCTAAATGCATCAGAAAAGGACACTTTATAAAAGCCACATTCCATGATGAAGAATGACAGTTCGGAATATCAATGCAACAAATAAAACAGCAAACCACCTATATAAAGCGAAATTTAGAGGATATGGAAAAAGCAATTAAAACATACTAATAATAGGAGACTTTAGAACACCACTCTTGATATAAAACAGGTCAGATGAACAAATATTAAACAGTGACATAAAAGATCTGCAAAAAATGAAAAAGTGGAGGTATTTACACCACAGAAATTGGCAAGTGCTACAGATCAGGGCCTCCCCCTCCTCTCCTTTGGAAAGCCAGTTTATCAGCACACCACTGAGCTATCCCTACAGAATTAAAAATACCACATAGCCTCTATAATTAAATAGTGTGGGACTGCACATGAATAGGCAGATCAATGGAATAGAAATAGAAAGTCCAAAAAGAGATCTGAATGACTGGGACAAAGAGTCTTTTAAATCAATGATCTTGCAACTTGATAGTCAGTTGGAAAAAGATAAAATTAGATCCATTTCTCAAACCATACATAAAATAAACTCCAAATGAATCAGATATCTAAATGTAAAAAGTAAAAATATACAAGTACTAAAAGAAAACATTCCTCTACTATCTGGGGAGAGAGAAAGATTTGCTAACTATGAATAGAAATCCAGATGCATTAAAGGAAAAGGTTTAAAATCTGACTACACAAAAATAAAAACTCTTTATAGAGAAAAAGGCAATACAGTAAGATTAAAAGACAAACGACAAAAAAGTGAGAAAATATTTGTAGCATATAACACCAATAAAGAGATAATTTCTGAAATGTACTAAAAATTTTTTTAACAAAAAGATCTAAAGTCCATTAGAAAAATAGGTGAAGAAAGGAATAGCTAATTCCCAAAAAGAGATATAATAATAGCCCTTAAACCTATGAAAAGATATTCAACTTCACTCACAATAAGAGAAATGCAAATTAAAGCTACACTGAAATACCATTTCTCATCCACCACAGTGGCACAAATTCAAAAGCTTGACAGTGTGTTCTATTAGTGACACTGTGGGGAAACAGTACTTTCACACATTGCTGAAGGGACTGCAAAATGGAGGGGAATGTGGCACTGTCTAACAAAACTATATGTGTATTTACCCATTGACCCAGCAATCCCACTTCTAGGAATTTATTCTGAAGATACTGCAACAACATGAAAATACATATGTACAAGATTATTCATTACAGCCTTGTATGTAATTGCAAATTATTGGAAACTACCTAAATGTCCAAGTTTAGGAGGTGGGTTGCATAACTATGGTACATCCATACACTGGAGTAGTGTGCACCTGAAAAAAAGGACTAAGGAGAATCTCTATGAATCAATATGGAGAGATTTCCAGGAGATAGTGTTAAGTGAGAAAAGCAAAGTGCAAAGAAGCATGCTACTTTTTGCATAAACAAAGAAAGATATGTATCTGTGTATCATTAGCACAAAACCACAAAGAAAGGGGGTGGAGGCATGGCTGATGGGATGGAAGGCATAAAGAGAAAGTGACACTTCTCTTAGTATTATTTTTTGCAGAGTGTTGACCTTTAAAAGCATGCTAATCTACATATTCAAAAATAAAATTAAGTTGAGGAAAAAACTAGGAAGTGGAAATATGAAAAATGAAAGCAAATTGAAACAAATGAATCCAATGTTACTTACAATGAATACCATGACCAAAATAAAAGATGGAAAAAAATTAATCCAAGTAAGTTACAAACTCAGTATTTAACTAAATGCTCTCAAGACTTGGGCAAGGTAGCATACAGGCATAAGAAGGAAGAACTGCAAACAGATTCTGAGCTTTTAAAAAGTTGGCCTGTTCAGGAGATCGAGACCATCCTGGCTAACATGGTGAAAACCCCATCTCTACTAAAAATACAAAAAATTAGCCAGGCATTGTGGCAGGTGCTTGTAGTCCCAGCTACTCAGGAGGCTGAGGCAGGAGAATGGCGTGAACCTGGGAGGTGGAGCTTGCAGTGAGCCGAGATCGCGCCACCGCACTCCAGCCTGGGTGACAGAGCGAGACCCTGTCTCAAAAAAAAGTTGGCCTGTTTATTGTGGTGACATCAGTGAAGAAATTTTGAAACTATTGTAGATGCATTCTGGGATTGAGTAAATTAGTAACTACATTGATATTGTTGAGTAAACATGTTAATGTTGAGCCAAGGTTCTCACTGTAGAAGAAAGAACATATATATAAGTAATGGAAGAAAGCAAGGATGAAACCTGTGGGCATGGTTTGGAGTTTTGTTTATATTTTTAAATGAGCCTCTGTGAGTGTGTGTGCAAGTGTGTGTGTCTGTGAAGAAACATGCAAGCATGTGAGCACATGAGCCACCACATGTGTATATAAGAAAACAAATGGGGTAAAATTTTTTAAATAATGAGTATGGGTAAAGGGTTTGGAGATCTAGACCTCCAAACACAAGAAGCTCAAAGAACACCTGGGAAATTCATTGCAAAAAGATCATCACCTAGGCACAAAGTCATCAGGATACCCAAAGTCAAGACAAAGGAAAGAATCTTAAGACCTGTGAGACAAAAGCATCAAGATAAACTATAAAGGAAAACCTATCACATTAACACCAGATTTCTCAGCAGAAACCCTGCAAGCCAGAAGGGATTAGGGTCCCATCTTTAGCCTTATGAAACAGCCAAGAATTTTGTATCCAGCAAAACTAAGCTACATAATGAAGGAAAGATAAAGTCATTTTCAGACATGCTGAGAGAATTTGCCACTACTAAACCAGCACTACAAGAACTGTTTAAAGGAGTTCTAAATCTTGAAACAAAACCTCAAAATACATCAAAATAGAAGCTCCTTATGACATAAATCTCACAGGGCCCATAAAACAATAACACGATGGGGGAAAAAAACACCAAAACAAGGTATTAAGGCAACAACTAATGTGATGAATAGAACAGTACCTAACATCTTAATACTAATGTTGAATGTAAAGAGCCTAAATAGTCCACTTAAAAGATACGGAATGGCAGAATGGATAAAAATTCACTGACTAAGTATCTGCTATCTTCAAGAGACTCACCTAACACATAAGGACTCACATAAACTTAAGGTTAAGGGATGGAAAAAGATATTCCACGCAAACGGAAAGTGAGCAAGAGTAGCTATTCTTATATCAGACAAAACAGACTTTAAAGCAACATCAGTAAAAAAAAAAGAAAAAGAGGGACATTATATAATGATAAAAAGAATAGTCCAAAAGGAAAATATTGCAATTCTAAATGTATATGCACCTAACACTGGAGCTCCCAAATTTAGAAAACAATTACTATTAGACCTAGGAAATGAGATGCACAGCAACACAATAATAGTGGGAGACTTCAATACTACACTGACAGCACTAGACAGGTCATCAATACAGAAAGTCAAAGAAACAATGAACTTAAACTATACCCTAGAACAAACGGACTTAACAGGTATTTACAGAACATTCTACCCAACAACTGCAGAATATAAATTCTTTTCTTTGGCACATGGAACAATCTCCAAGATTGAACATATGATAGGACACAAAGCAAGTCTCAATAAATTTAAGAAAATCAGATTTATATAAAGTATCTTCTTCTTTAACTTATCTTTTGTAATTTTTTTGTCTCATTTTCGTTGAGTTCTGCTCTGATCTTTGTTATTTCTTTTCTTCTGCTGGGTTTAGGTTTGGTTTGTTCTTGTTTCTCTAGTTCCTTCAGGTGTGACCTTAGAGTGTCTATTTGTGCTCTTTCAAACTTTCTGATGTAGGCACTAAATGCTATGAACTTTTCTTAGTACTACTTTTGGTGTATCCCAGAGGTTTTGATAAGTTGTGTTTCACTATTACCTCTCAGTTCAAAGAAGTTTTAAATTTCCATCTTGATTTCATTGTTGACCCAAAGATCATTTAAGATCAGATGATGATGATGATGATGACAATAATAATAATAATTATTAATTTTTTTGAGATGAAATCTTGCTCTGTTGCTCAGGCTGGAGTGCTGTGGCGCAATCTCGGCTCACTGCAAGCTCCACCCACTGGGTTCACACCATTCTCCTGCCTCAGCCTCCCGAGTGGCTGGGACTACAGGTGCCCGCCACCACGCCTGGCTAATTTTTTGTATTTTTAGTAGAGACGGGTTTTACCATGTTAGCCAGGATGGTCTCAATCTCCTGATGTCGTGATCCGCCTGCCTCTGCCCCCCAAAGTGCTGGGATTACAGGCGTGAGCCATCGCGCGCAGCCTGAAGTATCTTCTTAAACCACAGTGGAATACAAGTGGAAATTACCTCCAAAAGGAACCCTCAAAACTATAAAAATACATGGACATTAAATAATCTGCTCTTGATGGTGGGTGCAGGGGCTCATGCCTGTAATCCCAGCATTTTGGGAGGCGAAGACAGGCGGATCACTTGAGGTCAGGAGTTCAAAATCAGCCTGGCCAACATGGAGAAACCCTGTCTCTACTAAAAATACAAAAATTAAGGCTGGGCACAGTGCCTCATGCCTGTAATCCCAGCACTTTGGGAGACTGAGGCAGGCAGATCACCTGAGGCCAGGAGTTCAAGACCAGCCTGGCCAACATGGTGAAACCCTGACTCTACTAAAAACACACAAAAAAATTAGCCAGGCATGGTAGCAGACGTCTGTAATCTCAGCTACTTGGGAGTCTGAGGCACAAGAATCGCTTGAACCTGGGAGATGGAGGTTGCAGTGAGCCGAGATTGTGCCATTGCACTCCAGCCTGGGCAACAGAGCGAGACTCTGTCTCAAAAAAAAAATAAATAAATAAAAATAAAAATAAGCCCGGCATTGTGGCGCATGCCTGTATTCCCAGCTACTTGGGAGGTTGAGGCAGGAGAACTGCTTGAACCTGGGGAGCAGAGGTTGCAGTGAGCTGAGATCATGCCACTGCACTCCAGCCTGAGCAACAGAGCAAGATTCCATCTCAAAAAAATTAATAATTATCATCATCATCATCATCATCTGATCTTGAGTGATCTTTGGGTCAACAATGAAATCAAGATGGAAATTAAAAACTTCTTTGAACTGAGAGATAACAGTGAAAAAACTTATGAAAACCTCTGGGATACACCAAAAGTAGTACTAAGAGAAAAGTTCATAGCATTTAGTGCCTACATCAGAAAGTTTGAAAGAGCACAAATAGACACTCTAAGGTCACACCTGAAGGAACTAGAGAAACAAGAACAAACCAAACCTAAACCCAGCAGAAGAAAAGAAATAACAAAGATCAGAGCAGAATTAAATGAAAATGAGACAAAAAAATTACAAAAGATAAATCAAACAAAAAGCTGGTTCTTTGAAAAGATAAACAAAATTGATAGACCACTAGCGAGATTAACCAAGAAAAGAAGAGAGAAGATCCAAATTAGCTCAATGAGAAATGAAACGGGAGATATTACAACCAATACCACAGAAATACAAAAGATCATTCGAGGCTACTATGAACACCTTTACACACACAAACTAGAAAATCTAGAGGAGATGGATAAATTCCTGGAGATATACAACTCTCCCAGATTAAATCAGGAAGACATAGAAACTCTGAACAGACCAGTAACAAGTAGAGAGATTAAAACAGTAATAAAAAATTGCCAATAAAAAAAGTCCAGGACCAGATGGATTCACAGCTGAATTCCATCAGACAGTCAAAGAAGAATTGGTACCAATCCTATAGAACACTCCTGCACAAGATAGAGAAAGAGGGAATCCTCCCTAAATCATCCTATGAAGCCAGTATCACCCTAATTCCAAAGCTAGGAAAGGACATAACAAAAAGTGAAAACTATAGACCAATATCCCTGATGAACATAGATGCAGAAGTCCTAAACATCAAATTTGCTAACTGAATCCAACAGCATATCAAAAAGATAATACACCATGACCAAGTGAGTTGCATACCAGGTATGCAGCAATGGTTTAACATATGCAAGTCAATAAATGTGACAGATCACATAAACAAACTTAAAAACAGAAATCATGTGATCATCTTAATAGATGCAGAAAAAGCATTTGACAAAATCCAGCATCCCTTTATGGTTAAAACCCTCAGCAAAATTGGTATAGGAGGGACACACACTTCACATAGATAGGTAATAAAAGCTATCTATGACACACACACAGCCAACATTATACTGAATGGGGACAGTTGAAAGCATTCCCCCTGAGAACTGGAACAAGACAAGGATGCCCACTTTCATCGCTTCTATTCAACATAGTATCTGAAGTCCTAGACAGAGCGATCACACAAGAGAAACAAATAAAGGGCACCTACATCAGTAGAGTCAAACTATCACTGTTCACTGACGATATGATCATATACCTAGAAAACCCTACAGACTCATCCAAAAAGCTCCCAGATCTGATAAATGAATTCAGTAAAGTTTCAGGATACAAAATTAATGTGCACAAATCAGTAGCACTGCTATACACCAACAGCAATCAAGCTGAGAAACGAATCAATAACTCAACTCCTTTTACAATGGCAGCAAAAAACAAACAAACAAACAAAAACACCAACTTAGGAATATACCTAATCAAGGTGGTGAAAGAATTCTACAAGGAAAACTACAAAACACTGCTGAAAGAAGTCACTGATGACACAAACAAATGGAAACACATCCCATGCTCGTGGAGAATCAATATTGTAAAAACGACCGTACTGCCAAAAGCAATATGCAAATTCAGTGCAGTTCCAATCAAAGTACCATAATCATTCTTCACAGAACTAGGAAAACAATCCTAAAATTCATATGGAACCTCAAAAGACCCCACATAGCAAGACTAAGCAAAAAGAACAAATCTGGAGGCATCACATTACCTGACTTCAAACTATACTACAAGACTATAGTTATCAAAACAGCATGGTACTGATATAAAAATAGGCACATAGACCAATGAAACAGAATAGAGAACCCAGAAATGAAGCCAAATACTTACAGCCAACTGATTTTTGACAAAGCAAACAAAAACATAAAGTGGGGAAAGGACATCTTATTCAACAAATGGTGCTGGGATAATTGGGAAGCCACATGTAGAGGAATGAAACTGGATCCTCATCTCTCACCTTATAAAAAATCAACTCAAGATGATCAAAGACCTAAATCTAACATCTGAAACCATAAAAATTCTAGAAGATAACATTGGTAAAGGTCTTCTGAACTTTGGCTTAGGCAAAGATTTCATGACCAAGAACCCAAAAGCAAATGAAACAAAAACAAATATAAATAGATGGGACTTAATTAAACTAAAAAGCTTCTGCACAGCAAAAGAAATAATCAGCAGAGTAAACAGACAACCCACAGAGTGGGAGAAAATCTTCCCAAACGTGCATCCAGCAAAGGACTAATATCTGGAATCTACAAGGAAGTCAAACAATCAGCAAGAAAAAACAAAACAAAACATAATCCCATCAAAAAGTGGGCTAAGGACATGAATAAACAATTCTCAAAAGAATATATACAAATGCCCAACAAACATATGAAAAGATGCTCATCAACACTAATTATCAGGGAAATGCAAATTAATACCACAATGAGATACCTACCTTACTCCTTCAAGAATGGCCATAATTAAAAAATCAAAAAGCATAGATGTTGGCATAGATGTGGTGAAAAGGGAATGTTTTCATTTACACTGCTGGTGGAAATGGAAACTAGTACAACCACTAAGGAAAACAGTACAGAGATTCCATTTAGAACTAAAAGTATAACTACCATTTGATCCATCTATCCAACTACTGGGTATCTATTCAGAGGAAAAAAAGTCATTATATGAAAAAGATACTTGCACACGCATGTTTGTAGCAGCATAATTTGCAATTGCAAAAATATGGAACCAGCCTAAATGCCCATTGACCAACAAGTGGATAAAGAAAATGTGGTATAAATACACCAGGGAATACTACTCAGCCATAAAAAGGAACGAAATAATGGCATTCACAGCAACCTGGATGGAGTTGGAGACCATTATTCTAAGGGAAGTAACTCAGGAATGGAAAACCAAATATCATATGTTCTCACTTTAAGTGAGAGTTAAGCTATGAGGGTGAAAGTTATAAGAATGATACATTGGACTTTGGGGATTCAGGGGGAAGGATGGGAGAAGAGTGAGGAATAAAGGAGTACACAATGGGTACAGTGCACACTGTTTGGGTGTTGGATGCACCAAAATCTCAAAAATTACTGCTAAGGAACTTATCCGTGTAACAAAAAACCACCTGTTCCCCCAAAACCATGGAAATAAAAAAATATATAATTTATGCAAACAGATAAAATATTAGACCTTTGACTTTAGTATAATATATATAATTCTAATTTAATTATCAAAATCCTGTATTTTATATCAATATATCTTGGTAATCATGTTTAAATATCACTATTAAAGATAGACTATTGAGTTTCCTTATTACCCCAAATGTTCACTATACTAGATACTGCTATTTGATCTCAAGAGAATGGATCCTTAAACAGACTCACTCTTCTAATGATCGATCTAGGCCTCGGTCAGGAGATCGATGGTGAGCACGTTCTGGTGAATGACATTTTGTATTTGGCTTCATTGTAGAACTCATATGATAAGCATTACTTGAATAATTTTGGCGGCGAAGTTCTTGTACGGCCCTCTCCCTAAAGCAAAATAGTGATGCTTTAAATTTTATATCCAGCAAAATTATTAAAACTATCATAAAACTAGCTCAATTCATACTTGAAAATCTAACCATCATGAAGGAACTAAAACCTCTTGTTACCTAAGAAACAATGCTTTCCATGCTGAAAAGCATTGTTTTTGAGCTTGCATAGAGATAAACTTACCTTTCAAAGCGCTCTGTTCCTAGTTGTCTTTTGGTAATGTCTAAATCAGCTTCCAATTGTGTGACAACATTTCTGAACTGGGCCACATCTCTACTCTGGATGGCCCTGTTTAAAAGAAGATAAGCGTTATAGTTGACTAAACTTAAAATATGGCTATGATTCTGGGGTACATGAAACCATATTGATAGTGGTTTCTCAGCTGGATCCAAATCACATTGTGATTTTCATGGCCAGATTTATTAGTACATCTAAAATACGCCCATATTAGACAAAGTAAGTATGCAGAGTAGCCTACTTGAAAAGCCTAAGCAATCCCAGTCCCATTTAATTAGTTAATCCTTCTCTGTTTCAGCTTCCCTGTGGGAACATATTATACATCATCTGTCTATACTACTTACTATAAATTGTTTTTTATGTAAGTACTTAGAGGTATTCTATAAAGTAGTGGTATGATCAAATAATTAACACCGGAATTCACTAGCTCCATGATTAATATGGTCTGTTTTATATATATCTATTCAACCAAGTGCCTTATAATGAAATTTGACATACACAATCTTCAATTTAATAGAATCTTCCTTAAGGCTAAAAAATGCCTCAAAAAACCTGTAATAAGGCACAATATCATAGGGAAGATAAACATTGATGAATGCCACTCACACAGAACATTCTATCCTCTTCACTTGCTTTCAGGATAGTATCATAGACTGCTGAAATCTAAACTTTAGAGACTAATAACAAACACTTCTCATGCTAATTCTAAGTGTTAGTATTTACCAGCCAGCCTAAAACAGAGTATAGCCCTTAGGGTGGAAGTTTTGGCGTATTTCACGAAGGTAGATTTCCACCTACCATCCTGAGAAAGTGATCCTGCAAAACCTGTTGAAGGAATCATAATAGGCTAGCTACAGTAATGGAAAAGAAGGACTCAGTCACCGCCACTATAACCTGAAAACAGTTTCTGAAGGAAACTGGCCCTGGCTCTGAAGCCCTTGCCTAGTCAGGGGCTCCTAGGAGTGACTGATTGCTGAGACCATGCTTCTTATCCTTCCCCATGTCCTGACCTCAGATGTGAGGACAGAGTGTTACACACTCTGGATGAAAAGTGTTACAGATGGGACAGGTAAGAACAGGGGTTAAGGGTCCCCCATCAGTTTTTATGAGAGGTGATCAAGTTTAATAGAAAAAAAATTCACTATACAGGGAGGCAATTCCACCCAATTCTCCAGCCAAATGTCTTTTAATAAGGTGCTAGGAGTGCTAGAGATCCTAAAAAAAAGAAAAAAAAAAAGAAAAGAAAAAGAAAGAAAAGAAGCCAAAATCAATGTCCTGGGAAGTCTTCTGTATTTTGTGAATGCAGGTGTTCTTCTAGGTATCCAGTACATGCAATAGGTACAAAAGAAAATATGATGTGGCAAATGCAAACACTAGGTTGCAATATATTGGTCTAAATATGAAAATTCTTCTGGTTTCAAACTGGTTAATTTTTTTTCTCATTTTATTATATTTCCTAAAGGCAGTATTTTAGATCAGACATTCTATTATACTCAAAACTCTGTTGGAAAGAATCAGTAGAGATCATTAAACTTAAATTTAGATAAGAAAAACATAATAGAAAAAGTACCACCTATTAGGCAAATCACAGTATTTCTGATCCTTAGGCAAATTATAGAAGGCAAATTCTCTAAATTCTAGCTTAAAAATTCTACTAAAGTACCAAAAAATTAAGATGTATGACTTTACTTTATATTGCTAAACAACTCACATTTTATTTTCTGCCAAACAAAGGTGTTCTTTAAGAAGCTGAATTTCAGATTCTTTTTCTTGAAGTGCTATCTGAGACTGATATTCTTTGTCTCGATTGGCCACCAGCAAAGCTTCTAGATTCTGCATGGAGATTCTCTCATTTGCCATCTGACTCCTCAGGAGTTCAATTTCAGAATGAGCAGAATCTAACTCATTCTCCCTCTGTTCAATAACAAGAAGATATCTACACTTATTCCCATTAATTCACTTAACCATTATATTATCAGGGACTCACAAAATTTTCATAATCTGTTATAAACTGGCAACTACTTTTAATGTGATTTGAAATTGTGTCCCTCCTTCTTACCAAATAAACACACCACACATGTATGTATAGTATCACTTTCTCCATCTCTCTGATCATATCAGAAAATTCATTAATTTAAGAAAAGGCTTATTAATTTCAAACTGCAACCAGTTTCTACTACCAGCTTTGATATTTCTTTATATACTCCTGCAAGACTGACAGGATGATATCTGTGAGCACTGCTTTGTCCTGAGTTAGGTGAGCTACATGCTTATAGAATGTCATTGGACTCCATAATTAAGGAATATAAGGAGTAATCTCTTATATTCTTATATAAAGAGTAATCTCTTATAGTCTCTTAATATAATTAATAATTATATTTAATAATGTAATTAAATATAATTATAATTAATATAAGGAGTAATCTCTTATATTCTCTTGCATAAACTTGTGGAAAGCTTCCTTTTGAAAATTATCTTGAGCCTTAAAATATGCTCAGTGAGACAAATGCTTTTTAAAAAGGAGGAAGAACAGTCACTAGTATTTAGAAAACAATTATTCCTTATCTTGTAATATGCATAACAAATTCTATATGCATTTAAAAGTTAAATTTGAAAAGGTAAGCTTTAAATTCCAGTGAAAAGAAATAAAAATGAAATTACATGGAAGGGAGATAGGTAGGTAGGGAAATTTTCTAAGCTAGATACAATGCAAAAAAAAGTTTCATCACATTAAAAAAATAAACATTTTGATAGTCAATATAAACTTAACCAAAATTTGAAAGGAAGCAACTGGAAGACAAATAAACTTAGTAAATCAAATTAATAGCTTATATCTCTACTAACATAAAGAACGCATATAAACTGATGAGAAATATGAGCTAAATGATAATGATCAGAAAATTTACAAAAGGAGAAATACGAGTAAATTATAAACGTATGGGGAAAATTTTCCCTTACTAGTAATCAAATAAACTAAAACAAGATGCCATTACTAGTTCAGGGCTTCTTACCTCAACATTACTGATGTTTTGGGTTGGATAATTATTTGGAGTGGGGGCAGCACTATGCATTACAGGATGCTTAGCAGTATCCCTGGCCTCTGCCCAATCAACGCCACCAACATTCCCCACTCTAGTCATGACCACCAAAAAGGTCATTACTAAATGCATACTGGGAGCAAACTCTCTTTCAGCTGAACTGGAAAAACTCTACCAAAGACACTGTTCTAGTCTATCTAATTCGCAAATTTGTTAGTTTGTGTTAATGAACATTACATTGGGCAATGGCAATCTCATATACTTTGCTGGCAGGAGTAGAAAATGGGCCATGATTTTTTTGACAATAGCTTTTTTGCAATATAATTCACATGCCATCAATGATTTTTAGCATATTAACACAGTTGTACAATCGTTACCACAATCTAATGTGAGAACTTTTTCATCATCCCAAAAAGAAACTCAAGGTTGGGCATGGTGGCTAACACTTGTAATCCCAGCACTCTGGGAGGCCAAGGTAGGTGGATTGCTTGAGCTCAGGAGTTTGAGACCAGCCTGGGCAACATGGTGAAACTCCATCGCTACAAAAAATTCAAAAACTTAGCCAGGCATGGTGACATAGGCCTGTAGTCCCAGCTACTCAGCAGGCTGAGGTGGGAAATCGCTTGAGCCCAGAAGTCGAGGATACAGTGAGCCAAGATGGCACCACTGCACTCCAGCCTCGGCCACTGAAGGAGACACTGTCTCAAAAAAAAAAAAAAAAAAACACCCAACACAGAACCTTCTCTGGCCCTAGGCAACCCCTAAACTATTTTCTATTATTTGCCTTATGCTGGGTATTCCATATAAACGGAAACAAACAATGTGTATGCGGTCTTTTGTGACTGGCTTCCTTTATTAGCACAATGTTTTTAAGAGTTATCAATGTTTTAGCAGGATCAAAACTTCATCACTTTTATTGCCTAATAATATTCCTTGCATAGATAAACCACAGCTCTATTCATGAGTTAAAAATATTTGACTTATTATACTTTGGGACTATTATAAATAATATTGCCATAAAAATTTGTATACAAGTTTTTGTATGGACATGTTTTCATTTCTCTTGAATAGATAGAAGTGACATTTATGAGCTGTAAGGCAATCTAATTTTTAACATTTTGAGGAACTGCCAAAATGTTTTACAAAGTTGCCTTACTATTTTACATTTCCACCAGCAATGTATGAGGGTTTCACTTTTTCCACATTTTTGTCAACATTTTTTATCTTCTCTCTGATTACAGCCATCCTAGTGGTTGTGAAATAGTATGGTTTTGATTTGCATTTTTCTATTAATGATGTTCAGCATCTTTTCATGTGTTTATTGGCCATTTATATATCTTATGTAGAGAAATGTCTATTAATATCCTTTGCCTAATTTTTTAGTTGCGTTATTAAGTTTTTTGTTTTTTGAGACAAGGTCTCATTCTGTCACCCAGGCTGGAGTGCAGTGGCATGAAGATGGCTCACTGAAGTAAACCTCCCACCTCAGCCTCTCAAGTCTCTGGGAATACAACTGTGCACCACCACACCTGGTTAATTTTTGTATTTTTTGTAGAGATGGGTTTTTGCCATGTTGCCCAGGCTGGTCTTGAACTCCTGGGCTCAAACGATCCTCCTGTCTAGGCCTCCCAAAATGCTAGGATTAGAGGCATGAACCACCACTACATATTTTGAATATGAATCTCTTATCAGATATATGGTTTGCAAATGTTTTCTCACATCTTGTGCATCGTCTTGCCACTTTCTTGATGATATCATTTGCAGCACAGAAGGTTTTTTTTTTTTATTTTGATCAAGTCTACTTAATCTATTTTTTTTTGTTTGTGTTTTTGATGTGTATTTAAGAAACTGCTGCCTAACCCAAGGTCACAAAGATTTACTTCTGTGTTTTCTTCTTAATACAGTTTTGGCTGTTACATATAGCCCTATGATTCATTTTCAGTTAATCTTTGCATGTGATCCAACTTCATTCTTTTCCACATAGATATTAGGTTGTCCCAACGCCACTTGCTAAAAATACTATTCTTTCCTCATTGAATTGTCCTAGCACCTGTATTTTGAAAAATCATTTGGGCACAAATGTATAAACCATTTCTGGACTCTGAATTCTGTTCCATCAACCTCTATGTCTTTCCTTATGCTAGTACCACATTGTCTTGATTACTTCAGTTTTGCAGCCAGTTTTGAAATCAGAAAGTGTGATTCTCCAACTTTCTTTTTCTTTTTCAAGATTGTTTTGGCTATTCACTTGCACTTCCATATGAATTTTAGATCAGTTTGACAATTTCTACAAGACACCTGGGATTCTGATAAGCATTGCATGAAATTTGTGGATCAGTTTTGGGAGTAATGCCATCTTAACAATGATAAGTGTTCTGGCCCATGAACATGGGATGTGTTTCCATTTATTTAGGTCTCCTTTAATTTCTGTTGACAATGTTCTGTAGTTTTGTAAAGTACAAGTATTTGTCTTTTTTTTTTTTAGACAGAGTCTTGCTCTGTCACCAGGCAGAGTGCAGTGGCATAATCTTGGCTCACTGCAACCTCTGACTCCCTGGTTCGAGCGATTCTCCTGCCTCGGCCTCCCAAGTAGCTGGGATTACAGGCACGTGCCACCACACCCAGCTAATTTTTGTATTTTTAGTAGAGATGGGGTTTCACCATGTTAGCCAGGATGGTCTTGATCTCCTGACCTCATGATCTGCCCACCTCGGCCTCCCGAAGTGTTGGGATTACAGGCATAAGCCACCGCGTCTGGCCGTATTTGTCCTTTTTTAATGCTACCCTTTTTGATGCAATTCCGTTTGATATAATTTTTTTTTCAGATTGTTCATTGTTAATGTATAGAAATAAGAAATATGATAACTGGATATTGATCTTGTGTCCTACAACCCTGATGCTCATTAACTCTAATACTTTTTTAGTGGATTCTTAGGATTTTCTATATTTCAGATCATGTCACCTGTGAACAGAGATAGTTTTACTTCTTTTCCAATATAGATGCCTTTTATTTCTTTTTCTTGCCTAACTGCCCTGCCTAGAACCTCTGCTACAGTGTTGAATAGAAAAGGCAAGGTGGGCATTCTTGTCTTGATACTGATCTTAGGGAAAAATCATTCAATCACCACTAAGTACAGTGTTTGCTGTGGCTTTTTCATAGGTGCCCTTTATGAGGTCAAGAAAGTTTCTATTTCTAGTTTATAGAGTGTTTTTATCAGGCAAGAATGTTGGATTTTACCAAATGCTTTTTCTGCATCCATTGAGAAGGCTGTGTGGTTTTCGTTCTTGATTCTGTTGATATGATGATGTATTAATTGATTTTTCAGTTGTTAAACCAACCCAGCATTCATGGAATAAACACTACTAGATGGTGTAAATTTCGTTTTATGTGTTGTTGGATTCAGTGTTATAGTATTTTCTCGAGAATTTTTCATCTGTATTCATAAGAGATAATGGTCTGCAGTTTTATTTTCCTGTGAGGTCTTTGTCTGGCTTTGGCCTCAGGGCAATAATGGCTTCATAGAATGCATTAAGAAGTGTTGTCTTCTACTTTTGGAAGAGTTTGCAAAAATGCTGGATCAATGCATCTTGAATCATTTGGAAGAATTCACAACTGAAGCCATCTGAGCCTCAGTATTACTTTATGGAAGTTTAAAAATTTCTATTTTGACCTCTTTAGGTTACAGGTTTATTCAGATTTTCTACTTTTCCTTAAGTCAGTTTTAATAGTTTGTGTTTTTCTGGAAATTTGTTGATTTCATCTAAGCATTTAATTTCTGGCATTCAGTTGTTTATGATATTCCCCTATGATACTTTTTTTATAAGGTTAGTAGTGATGTCCCTTCTCTTATTCCCGATTTTAGTAATTGGGCTCTGTCACTTTGCTAAAGAGTTGTCAATTTTGTTGGTATTCTGAAAGAACAAGCTTGTGGCTTCTTTGATTCTTGATTGTTTTCACTTAGTTTCTGTTCTAATCTTGATTATTATTTTCATTCTTCTTGCTGTGGGTTTAGTTTGTTCCCTTTTTCCAGTGTTCTAAGTGGAAGGCTAGGTTAGTGACTTAAGAGTTTTCTTCTTTTTTAATATAGATAGGCATTTATAGCTATAAATTTCCCTCTAAGTACTGCTTTAGCTACATCCTATATGTTTTGACACAGTACACATTCATTTTCACTAATCTCAGAGTATTTTCTTTTTTTCCTTTGTGATTTCTTCTTTGACTCACCACTATTTGGGAATGTGCTGCTCAATTTTCATATACTTGTGAATTTACAAAATATTCTTCTTTTATCAATCCCTAACAATTCCATTGTGATGGGAAAACATATTTTGCATAAGTTCAATCCTTTTAAATCTACTGAGGCTTATATTATGGCCTAATGTATGATCTATTCTGGAGGATCTTCCATGTTGAGAAGACTATGTATTCTACTGTTTTTGGAAGAGTGTTTTATATATTTATGTTAATGCCAATTTGGTTTTTGTGTTGTTGAAATCTTATATTTCCTTGTTGATGTTCTGCCTAGCTGCTCTCTTCATTATTGAAAGTGGGGTATTGACATCTGCAACTATTACTGTTGAACTGTTTATTTACAGCTCAATACAGAAATGTTATTCCTACATAGCTGTTTTTCTTCCTTTTCTCACTAGTGATATTAGTCTTACACTTACATCTATATATGTCACAAGCCCAATGATATATTGTTACAATTATTACTTTTAAATGTTATAGCTTTTAAAGAAGTTGATAGAAGAAAGGACAGCAAAAATATACAGTCAGACTTAGTAGCTCTTTTTTTTTTTATTTTTGAGATGGAGTCTCACTCTGCCACCCAGGCTGGAGTGCAGTGGCATGATCTCGGCTCACTGTAAGCTCTGCCTCCCAGGTTCATGCCATTCTCCTGCCTCAGTCTCCCAAGTAGCTGCGACTACAAGCACCTGCCACCACGCCTGGCTAATTTTTTTGTATTTTTTTTAGTAGAGACAGGGTTTCACCGTGTTAGCCAGGATGGTCTCGATCTCCTGACCTCGTGATCTGCCCACCTCGGCCTCCCAAAGTGCTGGGATTATAGGCATGAGCCACCACGCCCAGCCCAAAGCAGCTCTTTTAAATATGTTCAAAGAAATAAAGGAAGTCATACTTAAGGAGGTAAAGTAAGGCCATAAATGGATGAATTGATAAAGAAAACGTGGTATATATACAAAATGGAATACTATACAGCAGCGGTCCCCAACCTTTTTGTCACCAGGAACTGGTTTCATGGAAGACAATTTTTCCATGGACAGCAGTGGGGGTGGGGATGGTTTTGGGATGAAACTGTTCCACCTCAGATCATCAGGCATTAGTTAGATTCTCACAAGGAGTGTGCAACCTAGATCCCTTGCATGCACAGTTCACAATAGGGTACACGCTTTTATGAGAATCTAATGCCACTGCTGATCTGACAAGAGGTGGAGCTCAGGCAGTAATGCTCACTCACCCACCGCTCACCTCCTGCTGTGCAGCTAGGACTGGTATCAGTCTGTGGTAACAGGCTACGGGCCGGTGCAGGTCTGCGGCCCAAGGGTTGGGAACTCCTACTATACGGCCTTTAAAAAGAAAAAAATTCTGTCATTCATGGCAACCTGGGTGGAATTGGAGGACATTATGCTAAGTGAAATAAGCCAGGCAAAGAAAGACAAATACTGTATGATCTTACTTATAAGTAGAATCTAAACAAGCTGACTTTATAGAAACAGAGAGTAGAATGGTGGGAGGAGGAAGGATGGAGAAAGGGGAGATGTTGATTAGAGTCCAAAGTTTTAGTTAGACTGGAGAAATAAGTTTTGGTGATTTATTACACTGCATGGTGACCACAGTTAATAATAATCTACTGTATAATTCAAAATTGCTAAAAGAATAAAATTTTAATGATATCATGCAAAAAATAAGTTGATAAGTTGATTGATATGTTATTAGCTTAATTAAACCTGTCTACCATACATACATCAAATCTGTCTACATACAGAGACCAAAACATCACATTATACTCCATAAATATACATAATTATTATTTGTCAACTAAAAAAAAAGAAAAAAGTAAAAGAAGGCCTAATAACAATGTCTCATCAAATAGAGACTAATAATAAGGAAATAATAAGCTGCTCTAAAAGACAGTTTCTTTTGTTTGCTTTATTTTCCTATGGATGGGCTGCATTTTCCTGGCTTTTTGAGGGTTAAATTTTTGTTGTTGAAAACTAGAAATTTTAAATAATATATTGTAGCATCTCTAAATACTGATCCTCCCCATCTTGGGGCTTGTTATGGTTGGCTTATTTCCTTATTTATTTGTCTGGACTGTTTCTATGATGTCTGTTTCCCTTGCGGTATATAGCCTCTGATGTTGCTCCTCAGGGTATGCACATAGTTACCCCGATCCCCTCCCATGGGCATTTACACAGTCATTCTAGCCCCTCCCACTAAGATGCAATGGATTTAGCCAGGTTCTCTTTGACTGTCTCTCTCTGATCTCCCTGTTAAGTGTCTGGCTGGTCTGTCCCTACTGGTATCAAATCCAACTATTAGCCTCTATTAATTGCTAGCTGACTGTTCTATTTATTTTGATAATCAACTGTGGGTTACCTTGCTTCACAGTCTGATCCAATTACATTTGATCCCTTTGCAGGGATACTACTTCCCAACCCAAGCATTGTTGAGGTACGATTGACAAATAAAAATTATATATACTTAAGGAATATAACATGATGTTTTGATACACACATACATTATAGAATGATTGCCACAATTAAGCTAACTAACATATCCATCACCTCTCTCTCAACTAGTTACTGTTGTATGTGTGTGTTAAGAACACATGAGATCTATTCACAGCAAGTTTCAAGCATACAGTATATTAACTGTAGTTACCATGCTGTACATTAGATCTCCCAAACTTATTCACCTTGTAACTGAAAATTTGCACCCCTTGTCCAACGTCTCCCTTCTTCCCCTACTCCCCTCACCCCCAGCCCCTCATCACCACCATTCTACTCTCTGTCAAACTCACAGAAGGGGTAGTTTTGAGGCAAGTTTTTGAGGCTTGCTCTGATCCCAGAAGGGCTCTTGTTAGCTGCTGCTGTCCATGGTTCTCTATTCAACTTCTAACTGGTCTATTTTTTCCATTTTTGTTTTCGTGATGTTTCCTCTTAATTGTGAAGCAGTGGCTTTTTGAAAGCTCGTTGGCTGTATGTGCCAAAATTTCCACTTGTGGGAATCCATGTTAAGGATATAATGCAAAATGTGATAAAAGTTTTATGTAAAAAAATTTTCCATGTTGTTTTATACAATAAAAATTTTACATTTTTTATACAGAAATGGTAAAAAGTAGAATAATCCATTTAATATATTATTTTGCAACTATGCAAAAGAACACAAAAATCTGGCCAGGAAAAGAAAAGGCCAGAAGGAAATGTAACAAAATGTCTATAGTGGGAGAAAGTACCTTATTCTAGTTTTAGGTTCTGAAATCCATTGTAGCCTAAGGTGATGACTACATTTTTAAAAATCCTTTGCTTCCTTCAAAAACTATATGAGATTCTCCAAAGCACTTCTCATATTATGCCTAAGGAAATCACCCATAACATAAGCATTCATTAAAAGATGTTAAAGGAAGAATATTTGGAATTCATGTTCTCAAAATTCCTTGAGAAGAGTTAGTTAATAGATATGGTATTAATTTAGAGATAGAAAATCAAGACCAGGGTATATTGTATAGTGTGAATTATATATCAACAAATATATCTCAATAAATGTATTTAAAAAAAAAAGAAAAGCAAAGAAAACTAAGACTGAAAAAAAGGTCCAGATAGTGCTTTAAACTATTTTTATAGGAGAATGAAGGTGGCAATATAGATATTTTTGACCCTAACTTCTCTTTTCTTATTTAAAATTACCTGAATGATCTCAGGGATGGAAGGCTAGTTCAATATTCAAAAACAATTAATGTGATCTATCATATTAATAGGCTAAATAAGAAAAATCATTGGATCTTATAATTAGATGCTGAAAAAGCATTTGACAAAATTCAACATCAATCTACGATAAAACCTCTTAGAAATATGGGAATAGAGGGGAAATCCCTCTACTTGATAAAGAACAACTGCAAAATACTACAGATAACACTAGTGGTGAAACACTGAATGCTTTCTGCCTAATATTGGGAAGAAGGTAAGATGTCCACTTTCACCATTCTTAACTGACACCGTGCTTAAGTACGAAACAGTGCAAGAAGGCAAGAAAAGGCAAACAGATCAGAAAATAATAAAACTGTTCTTATTTTCAGATATAGTGGTTGTTTACCTAGAAAACCCCATGGAATCTGCAGGAAAACTCCTAGAACTAGTAAGTGGATTTGGCAAGTTCATAGGACACAAGATAAACATTCAAAAATTAAAATTGTTGGCTGGGCACGGTGGCTCATGCCTGTAATCCCAGCACTTTGGGAGGCGGAGGCAGGCAGATAACTTGAGGTCAGGAGTTCGAGACCAGCCTGGGAAATATGGTGAAACCCCGTCTCTACTAAATACACAAAAATTAGCTGGGTGTGTTGGCACATGCCTGTACTCCCGGCTACTCGGGAGGTTGAGGCAGGAGAATCACTTCAACCTGGGAGGTGGAGGTTGCAGTGAGCCAAGATCATGCCACTGTACTCCAGCCTGGGGGACAAAGCAAGGCTCTGTCTCAAAAAAAATTAAAATTATTGGCTGGGCATGCTGGCTAACACCTGTAATCCCAGCATTTTGGGAGGCTGGGGCAGGAGGATTGCTTAAGGCCAGAAGTTTGAGACCAGCCTGGGCAACATAGCAAGACCCCATCTCTACAAAAATCAAAATATTAGCCAGGCATGGTGACACATGTCTGTAGTGCCACCTAGCTACTTGGGAGGCTGAGGTGAAAGAATTACTTGAGCCCAGGGGTTCAAGACTGCAGTAATCTGTGTGCCACTGCACTCCAGCCTGGGCGACAGAGTGAGACCCAATCTCTAAAACTAAACCAAAAGAAAACAAAAAACAAAAATCAATTGTACTTCTACATACTAGCAAGGAACACGTTGACAATGACATTAACACTAAAATACCACTTACAATAGCTCAAAAAAAGAATACTTCTTTTTATTTTGTAGGTGGAAATCCAAACATGTACAGAACTTGCATGCTGAAAACTACATAGTTAACAAAAGAAATCAAGGAAAATCTAAATAAGACATACCACGTTCATGAATTGGAAGCCTTAGCATAGTAAAGATGTTAATTCTCCCCAAGTTAATGCAATTTTAATGCAATTCCTATCAAAATTCAAGCAGGATTTTTGAAGATATAAAAAGATTATTCTAAAATTTATGTGAAAAATCAAAGAGATTAGAATACCTAAAACAATTTTGAAAAAAAAAAGAATAAAGCAGATGAACCTAAATTAAAGACTTAATATATAACTACAGTAAACAAAATTCTGTGGTATTGGGGGAAAGACAGATACATAGGTAAATGTAAAAGAATAGAAAACCAAGAAATAGACCCACACAAATATACCCAATTGATTTTTCACAAGGGTACAAAATCAATTCAATGGCAGAAAGATAGCTTTTTAAACAAATGGTACAGAAGAAGGTGGATACTCATAGGCCAAAAAAAAAAAAGAACCTCTATGTCAACCTCACACTTTACACAGAATTAACTCAAAATGGGTCACGGAATTAAATGTGAAAAATAAAACTATAAAACATTTAGAATAAGAAGTAGGAAAATCTTTGAGATTTAGAGCTATAGCAAATAATTTTTAGACTTAAAGCCAAAAGCACAATCCATAAAAGGAAAATTTATAAATGCGACTTCATCAAAATTGAAAACTTTTTAATTGAGAAAGACCCTGTTAAAAGGATAAAAACCACAAGCCACATACTTAGTGAAAGAAAATATTTGCAAACCACATGTCTGATAAAGCAGGAGTCCCTAACCCCTGGGCCACAGACTGCTACCAGTCTGTGGTCTGTTAGGAACCAGGCCACACAGCAGGAAGTGAATGGCAGGTGAGCCCGCAAAGCTTCATCTGTATTTACAACTGCTCCCCATTACTCGCATTACTGTCTGAACTCCACCTCCTGTCAGATCTGCAGCAGCATTAGATTCTCATAGGAGTGGAACCCTATTGTGTTCCACAGGCAAGGGATCTCAGTTGTGCACTCTTTAAAGGAATCTAATGCCTGATGATCTTAAGGTGGAGCTGAGGCACTGATGTTAGCTCTGGGGAGCTGCTGCACATATAGATTAACATTAGCAGAGAGGTTTGACTGCACAGAGACCTTAATAAATCAATTGCTTGCAGACTCATATCAAAACCCTATTGCTGAGTGGCAAGTGAAAATTAAGTTGCATCTGGTAGTAGGCTTTATAGTGGCAAGTGAGTTGATGTGCTTCAATTGTACAGTTGCATCTAGTGGCAGGCTTTAAGTCAGAATCTGACACTTATTTTAGTCTGCATGTGGCCTGCCCATTTTTTTATTTACCACTTCCATCCGTGTCTCTTTCCTGCACTGAGTACTTGTCTCAGTCACAGTTTTGGTAAACCCACAAGCTAACCATAGCCAAAATGAGTAAAAAACAAACATCACTAGAGAGCTCCTTTGAAAAGGGCAAAAGACCCAATGATGAGACAGCAGAAGAATCTAAGACTATCAACAAAAGGAAAGCTTCATTTAAAAGAAAATACCAAGTCCCACTTAAATTACGGGTTCATTGCAACAGGCAGATTCACATTCTCCAAGTCTACTTTGTATAATATGTAGTGACCGGCTATCCCGTGAAACCATGAAACCTTCAAAACTGCTTTGCCACTTGGAGACCAAGCACCCTGTATTAAAAGACAAGACTTTGGAGTTTCTCAAAAGAAAAAAAATGTGAACACAAAGAACAGAAGCAATTATTAAAGGCCACCACTTCATCAAATGTGTCTCCACTGAGAGCATCATTCTTAGTGGCTAAACACATTGCTAATGCTAAGAAGCCCTTTGCTATTGGTGGAGAGTTGATCCTGCCTACTGATAAGGATAATGTCATAAAATTTTAGGAGAGGCTGAAGTTCAAAAGGTGGCACGTGTTCCTCTTTTGGCTAGCACCAATAACTAGATGAATTGATGAAATAACAGAGGATATTGTGACACAATTGTTAGAGAGGATTAATGAGTCACCGTGGTATGCAATCCAGGTTGACGAGTCTACGGATGTTGACAGCAAGGCAACAATGCTTGTTTCTGTGTGATATATTTTTCAGGAGCATGTGCATGAAGATATGTTATGTGCGCTTTTGTTGCCAACCAACATCACAGTTGCAGACTACTCAAGTCTTTGAATGACTACACATCAGGAAAACTGAATTGGTCATTTTGTGTCAGTATATGCACAGATGGCAGTGGTTGCCATGGCTGGATAGCTTTCTGATTTCATTACTTGGGTCAAAGAGGTCACTTCTGAATGTGAGTCTACACACTGTGTCATCTATAGAGAAATGCTGGCTATCCAAAAAATGTCACCTGAACTTAACAACGTTTTGCAGGATGTGATTAAAATTATCAGCCACATTAAAGTACACGCCCTTAACTCATGTCTGTTCGCATAGCTCCGTGAAGAGATGGATGCAGAGCAAACACGTCTTCTCTTATATACAGAAGTGAGATGACTTTCTAAAGGTGTATCACTGGCCAGAGTTTTTGAGTTATGAGAGCAACTCCAGAGATTTCTTTCAGAAAATGTCACCACTGGAAGCACATTTTAGTGACAGAGAATGGGTCTCAAAACTTGCTTACTTGTATGACCTATACAGCCTGCTCAACAAACTCCATCTGTCACTTCAGGGGAGAATGACAACTGTGTTCAAGTTGGCAGATAAAGTGGCTACATTCAAAACTAAACTGCTGTAATCCCAGCACTGGGATGCCGAGGTGGGCAGATCACTTGAGGTCAGGAGTTCAAGACCAGCCTGGCCAACATGGTGAAATACAGTCTTACTAAAAATACAAAAATCAGCCAGGTGTGGTGGTGGGCACCTGTAATCCCAGCTACTTGGGAGGCTGAGGCAGGAGAATTGTTTGAACCCGGGAGGCGGAGGCTGCAGTGAGCCAAGATCACGCCACTGCACTCCAGCCTGGGTGACAGAGCGAAACGAAACAAAACAAACAAAAAAAGCCAAACTGGAATTATGGGGGCAACGAGTGAACACTGGGATTTTTGACATTTTTCAAACATTAACAGAGATTTTGAAGGAGGGTGAGCCAGGGCCTTCTTTCTCCCAGTTGGTGTATGATCACCTAGCTCAGCTTTCAAAAGAGTTTGAGCATTACTTCCCAATCACAAAAGACCCCTGAACTTGGAAGGAATGGATCTGCAACCCATTTGTGAATATGCTAGGTGAACTGACTTTGTCCATGCTAGAAGAGGATCAACTGCTTGAGAGTGCAAATGATGGTGGCTTTAAAAGTATGTTTGAGACAACTTCAAATCTCCATACATTCTGGATTAAAGTCGAGGAGTTCAAGACCAGCCTGGCCAACATGGTGAAATACTGTCTTACTAAAAATACAAAAATCAGCCAGGTGTGGTGGCGGGCACCTGTAATCCCAGCTACTCGGGAGGCTGAGGCAGGAGAATCGCTTGAACCAGGGAGTCGGAGGTTGCAGTGAGCCGAGATCATGCCACTGCACTCCAGCCTGGCGACAGAGTGAGACTCCATCTCAAAAATAAAAAAAATAAAGGTTCAGTAGGGTTTGGTAATAACAGAACTTTAAACATGACCAAAATTTTCCACTATTTCAAATACACTATGCATCTTCTATACATACCCCTTTAAAATTCGGGCTCTATCTCTCCAGCCACTTCCTCCCATGCATGCTACACTAGCCATTACAAAGTACTTATTATTCACTCCATACCCTTGTCTGTGTTGTTTTTCCTTCTGAATGGGATGCCTCATTCCTTTAGAGCTCCTGAGTATCTCCTTGTGTACTCCTCCCTGATATTCCTGGGCTGAATAGAAATTTCCTCTATAAAGCTTTTAGTGTCTCTTATTAATATATCATTCATTACAAATTATTTGTATGTCAATGGGAAGTCCCTGAGGACAGGAACCTATATCTTTTGAATATTATACTCCCTGTGGCAAATAGAATGTCAGGCACAAAGTAGATACAATCAACTGAGTTACAGTTAAAAGAACCCGGCCAATTAGTAAATAAATTTAACTTAAAAGAATATCATTAAAGTTACAATTTAGCTAAATAAACCTCAACCTCATGGTTCTTTGCTGATCGCTATGTCAATGGTTTTATGATTCTGCTGGCTAAAAGTAAATGCAAATTACATGCTCAAAGGAAGAGTTTCTGTTACAGTCTTAAGTTGTCTGGAATACAGCTGTCATAAACTAACCTCTTGGATTTTAAAAATAAAATCTAAGTTCAAAGACATGGATTCATGTAATATTACATAAAAAAGAACTTACTTTTCCAAAATTATACTGACTTTACAGTAATAGCAATTTTAAAGATTTTAAAAATATATTACATACCATTTCTATTTCTTGATCTTTAGCAACCAGCTGTCGATTAAGAAGTTCTTTGCTTGAGTCAAGTTTAATACAGAGTTCCCTAGTAGAAGACAAATCTGCAAGAGCGGACACTTTTTCAAACTGAACCTTCTGAAGCTCCTCTTCCATTTTTACAACAGATTTATGTAAGGTAGAAATCTGGGACTTGTAAGACCTTTCTGCATTTAAGTGCTGTAAGAATAAAATTATATATATGTATGTATACATATATATTAAACTGGAAGGAAACTATAACATGGAAAAATGAAGTGGGGCAAATCTAAGAGTAGTGCACTTAGATTGTATGAAGTTTAAATAATACAGGTGGTAACAATATGTACCAACAGTCTAAGATAAATTCAGGTTTTGACTTTTTTTTTTTACATAAAATTCATGAGCAGGGTGGTCAACTGGTCATTCTTTTTAATGTACTTAGGAAAAAAAAAACCTTTCCCACTTAAAAGTCTCCAGCCCCAAAACAAGTTGAGATATATCATTTGACCAACAGTTTTACCTATATTAGCCAGTTTCAATTATTTTATAATACAAATGCTATTGTTGTTGTTAAAAACAAAAATGCTAGCCACTGTTTTATTCACAACATCTGTTTTTGAATTCTTGACTGGCATGTCAATTTCAATCATAATGTCATAAAATGAAAACTGATAACTCTTTAACACTTACTAATACCTCTGAGGGAAAGAGACTAAGGGCAAGTATAAATTAAGTATATATCCACATTATAGGAAATAAGAGTGTGTTTTTAAAACTATGAGATTCAAGTTACATAAATGCTTTCGAATGTTCAAGATAATTCCACCCCCACCCTTTTCTTTCAGAAAAATGTCTTATGTAAGTGCACTGCCACCTACAGAGAAGTATTTGTTTGCTATAATGTGAAGACAAGTAGAACTGAGAGGCAAATAAATTTATGTGTTTTTACAAGTGATTTTACAAGTGTAAAGCACTAGAATTTGCTCCCATTATAAGTTATTTGGCCATAATTCACTCCTACTTTTTCTCTATCTCTTCTCTTCCTTCCTCACTCACTCTTTCTTATTCTCCAAGCCAACTTTTTATCCATCCTTCCATCCACCCACCCATTCATCACACATATATTGAATATACTCTATGTTCCAGTCACTGTGCCTAGGTACATATTTGATTGTATGTGGTATCTGCTCTAATGAAACATCCAGACTACTAGAGAAGTCATATATTAATCAAATAATGATACAAATAACTATATAAATACATACAAAGAAAATATAATTAATACCCTAAGAGAAAAAACAAAATGGAATTATATAACATGCTCGATTAAAACCAGAAAAGGCAGAAGAGCAGCTGAAGACTAAACAAACAAATGAACAGGGCAATAAATTAAAGATACTTATAAATATGGGAAATATTAATCCAACTATAATTACTTTAACTGTGACTAATCTATATACCCCAATTAAGACAAATGGTCAGAGTGGATAAGAAAACAAGATCTACTTATTTAGCTACAATAAATTAATATTAATATTCAAATGTTAATGCTAATAAAAGGAAAGTTGGGGTAGCTACATTAATTTCAGACAAAGCAAATTTCAGAGAAAGGAAAATTATCAGTAATAAAGAGAGGGCATGACATAATGATTATAAAAAGTTAATTTTCAAAGAAGACATAACAATCCTTAATGTGCACATTCCTAACAACAGAGCATGCCAACATATGTAAGTCAAAAAAATTGATAGGATGGCAAGGAGAGATACCCATATCTACTATTCTAGATTACTATTATAGATTATTATTGGAGAATGCAACACCCGTGTATCAGTAACTGACAGATCAAGCAGGCAGAAAGTCAGCAAGGATACAATTCAACTGAACAGCATTATCAATCAATTGGATCTAGATATTTACAGAGTACTTTATCCAAAAACAGCAGAATACACATTCTTTTCAAGCTCACATGCAACATTCACTAAGACAGACTACGTATGCCCTATAAAACACATCTAAACAAACTTAAAAGAGCAAAAATCATACAAAGTATACTCTCAGATCACAATGGAGTTGAACTAGAAATACATTAACAGAAGGATAGTTGGAAAATCCTAAAATATTTAGAAATTTAACAACATACTTCTAAATTTAACACATAGGTCAAAGAAGAAATCACAAAAAAAATTTAGAATATTTTGAATGAAACAAAAATTAAAATATAACTTACCAAAATTTGTGGCATGTAGTTAAAGCAGTACTTACAAGAAATTTATAGCACTGAGTGCATATATTAGAAAAGAAGGAATATCTAAAATCAATAACCTGGCCGGGTGTGGTGGCTCATGTCTGTAATCCTAGCACTTTGGGAGGCCGAGGCAGGTGTATTGCCTGAGGTCAGGAGTTTGAGACCAGCCTGGCCAACATAATGAAACCCTGTCTGTACTAAAAATACAAAAAATTAGCTGGGTGTGGTGGCAGGTGCCTGTAATCCCAGCTACTCAGGAGGCTGAGGCAGAAGAATCACTTGAACCTGGCAGGCAGAGGTTGCAGTGAGCCAAGATCGTGCCATTGCACTCCAGCCTGGGCAACAAGAGTGAAACTCTGTCTCAAAAAAAAAAAAAAAAAAAAAAATCAATAACCTAAGCTTCTACCTTAGGAAACTAGGGGAAAAAAGAACATATTATGTGCCACATTTTCTTAGTCCAGTCTATCATTGTTGGACTTTTGGGTTGGTTCCAAGTCTTTGCTATTGTGAATAGTGCTGCAATAAACATATGTGTGCATGTGTCTTTATAGCAGCATGATTTATAGTCCTTTGGGTATATACCCAGTAATGGGATGGCTGGGTCAAATGGTATTTCTAGTTCTAGATCCCTGAGGAATCGCCACACTGACTTCCACAATGGTTGAACTAGTTTACAGTCCCACCAACAGTGTAAAAGTGTTCCTATTTCTCCACATCCTCTCCAGCACCTGTTGTTTCCTGACTTTTTAATGATTGCCATTCTAACTGGTGTGAGATGAACACCATGGAATACTATGCAGCCATAAAAAAGGATGAGTTCATGTCCTTTGTAGGGACATGGATGAAATTGGAAACCATCCTTCTCAGTAAACTATCGCAAGAACAAAAAACCAAACACCGCATATTCTCACTCATAGGTGGGAATTGAACAATGAGATCACATGGACACAGGAAGGGGAATATCACACTCTGGGGACTGTGGTGGGGAGGGGGGAGGGGGGAGGGATAGCATTGGGAGATATACCTAATGCTAGATGACGAGTTAGTGGGTGCAGCGCACCAGCATGGCACATGTATACATATGTAACTAACCTGCACAATGTGCACGAGTACCCTAAAACTTAAAGTATAATTAAAAAAAAAAAAAAGAACATTTCTAACCCTAAAAAAAAAAAAAAAAGAACATATTAAATCCAAAAAAACCCAGATGTATTGGTGTGTTTTGTGTTGCTATAAAAGAATACCTGAGACTGTGTAATTTATTAAAAAAAAAAAAAAGAGGTCTATTTGGCTCATGGTTTTACTAGCCATACAAGCATGGTGCCAGCATCTGCTTCTGGGGAGGGCCTTGGGAAGCTTTTATTGATGGTGGAAGGCAAGTGGGGAGGAGGTGTGTCACATATCAAAACAGTGAGCAAGGGAGAGAGAAAAGAGGTCTCAGGTACCTTTTTTTTTGAGACAAAGTCTTATTCCATCGCCTAGGCTGGAATGCAGTAGTACAATCTCTGCCGAATACAACCTCTGCCTCCCAGGCTCAAGCAATTCTCATGCCTCAGTCTCCTGAGTAGCTGGGATTACAGGTGTGTGCCATCATGCCCTGTGCATTTTTGTATTTTTAGTAGAGACAGGGTTTCGCTATGCTGGCCAGGCTGGTCTCGTACTCCTGGCCTCAAGTGATCCATCCTCCTAGGCCTCCCAAAGTGCTGGGATTACAGGCGTAAGCCACAAGTCCGGCCCCAGATACCTTTTAACAACCAGATCCCATGTCAACCCATTAGCCTGAGGAGAGGACCAAGCCATTCATGAGAACTGCCTCCATTACCCAAACACCTCCCACTAGGCCCCATCTCCAACATTAGAGATCACATTTCAACATGAAATTTGGAGAGAACAAACATCCAAACTATATACACAGAAGAAAAGAAAAATAAGAGCAGAAATCTATGAAACTGAAAACAGGAAATTAATAGAGTAAATCAAAGAAATCAAAAGTTGGTTCCTTTAAAAGATCAATAAAATGATGCACATATGGGCAGGCTAATCAAGAAAAAATTACTAATACTGAAATAAAAGAGAAGCCATTACTATGGACTATATAGACATAAAAATAATAAGGGAATATTATTAATAACTCCATGCCCACAAATTTGATAACTTAGATCAAATGGACCAATTTCTTGAAAATAGCACAAATGATTTACCCTAATACCAAAATCAGTGGAAGACATTACAAGAAATAAAAATTATAGACTAATATCGCTCAGAAAAATACATGCAAAATCTTCAACAAGATAGTAGGAAATTAAATACAATAAAGTGTAAAAAGACTTATACACCATGACCAAGTGCAATTTATTTTGGATACTCAAAGCTGATTCAACATTCAAAAATCAGTTGATGTAATCCATCACATCAACAGGCTAATGAAATCATATGGTCACATCCATAGATGTAGAAAAAGCATTTGACAAAATCCAATATTCATTCATGACAAAAGCTGTCAACAAAGTAGGAATAGAAGAGAATTCTCAATTTGATAAAGAAAATCTACAAAAAATCTACAGCTAACATCAGACAAGGGTGAGAAACTAGATGTTTTTCCTCTAAGATTGGGAACAACGCAACAATGTCTTCTTTCAACAGTTCTATTCAACATATTTCTAGAAGTCCTAGCTAATTCATATGATTTGGATCTGTGTTCCCACTTAAATCTCATGTCACGTTATAATCCTCAATGTTGGAGGTGGGGCATCATGGGAAGTGATTGAATAATAGGGGTGAATCCTTCATGAATGGTTTATCACCATCCCCTTGGTGCTGTTCTCCTGATGGTGAGTGAGTTCTCATAAGATCTGGTTGTTTAAAAGTATGTAACACCTTCCCTGCCCTCTCTCTTCCTCCTGCTCTGGTCCTGTAATGTGCCTGCTCCCATTCTGGCTTCTGCTATGAGTAAAAGTTTCCTGAGGCCTCCCCAGAAGCATAGCAGAAGCCACTGTGTTTCCTGTAGAGCATGTGGAACCGTGAGCCAATTAAAGCTCTTTTCTTTATAAATTACCCAGCCTCAGGTATTCTTTTTATAAGAATGTGAGAACTAGTACAGAAAACTGGTACTGAGTGGGGCATTGCCATAAAAATACCTGCAAATGTGGCAGCAGCTTTGTAATTGGGTAACTGGCAGAAGTTGGAAGAGTGTAGAGGACTCAGAAGACAGGAAGATGAGGGAAAGTTTGGAACTCCCTAGAGACTTGTAAAATTGTTGTGACCAAAATGCTTATAGTGATATAAGCAGTGAAGTCCAGGCTGAGGAAGTGTCAGATGGAAAATGAGGAACTTATTGGGAACTGAATTGCCAGAAATATCTGAATGACAAATCTCTTAATGGCATTTCCTGCATTGCCAGAAAATGCATTCAGAAGGTAGATTATTAAGCTACTCAAGAAGGCACCAGAAAAAGATGAAAATCAACTTAAAGAAATTTTAAGAAATATAGGATATGGATGACAAAATTTCCAGAGAAATAGATAGCATGAATAAAAAACAATCACAACTTTTGCAAATGAAAGTCAAACTTAGAAAAAGGCAAAAAACACTGGAAAGTTTCAACAATAGACTAGAACAAACAGAAGAAAGAAATTGAGAGCATGAAGACAAGGCTTTTGAATTAACCCATTGCAACAAAGAGAAGGAAAAAAGAATTAAAAAAAATAACACTGGCAAGCTGAGGCAGGAGAATTGCTTGAACCCAGGAGGTGGAGGTTGCAGTGAGCTGAAATTGTGCCATTGCACTCCAGCCTGGGCAACAAAAGTGAAACTCTGTCTCGAAAAAAAAATATTAATAATAACAAACCCTCCAAGAAGTTTAAGATTATGCTAAATCACTAAACCTAAGAGTAATTGGTGTTCCTGAGAAAGAAGAGAAATCTAAAAGTTTGGAAAACTTATTTAAGGGAATAATTGAGGAAAACTTTCCATCCTTGCTAGAGATCTAAACATCCAAATACAAGAAGTCCAAAGAATACCTGTAAATTCATTGCAGAAAGATCATCACCTAGGCACATAGTTATCAGGTTATCTAAAGTCAACACAGGCCAGGTACGGTGGCTCACATCTATAATCCCAGCACTTTGGGAGCCCGGGGCAGGTGGATCACCTGAGGTCAGGAGTTCGAGACCAGCCTGGCCAACATGGTGAAACGCTGTTTCTACTAAAAATACAAAAATTAGCTGGGTGTGGTGGTGGGTGCCTGTAATCCCAGCTACTCTGGAGCCTGAGGCAGAAGAATCATGTGAATTCAGGAGGCAGAGGTTGCAGTGAGCTGGGATCGCGCCATTGCACTCCCCCTGGTCAACAAGAGCGAAATTCCATCTCAAAAATAAATAAATAAATAAATAAACACAAAAGAAAGAATCTTAAGATCTGTGAGGCAAAAGCATCGAGTAACCTATAAAGAAAAACCTATCAGATTAATAGCAGATTTCTTAGCAGAAACCATACAAGCTAGAAGGGATTGGGGTCCTATCTTTTACCTCCTTAAACAAAACAATTATCAGCCAAGATTTTGTCTCCAGTGAAACTAAGCTTCAAAAATGAAAAAAAAAAAAAAAAGTTTTTTTTCAGACAAACGCTGAGAGAAGTTGCCACTACCATGTCAGCACTATGAGAACTGCCGACAGGAGTTCTAAATCTTGAGACAAAACCTTGAAATACACCAAAATAGAATCTCTTTAAAGTATAACTCTCACAAGGCCTATAAAACAATAACACAATTAAAGAAAAACAAAGTATTCAGGCAACAAGTAGCATAATGAATAATAGTACCTCACATCTCAATACTAACATTGAATGTAAATGGTCTAAATGCTCTGCCTAAAAGACACAGAATGGCAGAATTGATAAGAATTCACTAAATAAGTATCTGATGTCTTCAAGAGACTCACCTAACACATAAGGACTCATACAAACTTAAGTAAAGGGGTGGAAAAACATATTCCATACAAAATGAAAACCAAAAGAGAGCAGGAGTAGCTATTCTTATATCAGACAAAGCAAACTTTAAAGCAACAACAGTTAAAAAAGACAAAGAGGGACATTATATAATGATAAAAGGAAGAGTCTAAGAGGAAAATCTCACAGTTCTAAATATTTATGCATCTAACATTGGAGCTCCCAAATTTATAAGCAATTACTACTAGACCTAAAAAATGAGATAGATAGCAACACAATAATAGTGGGGGACTTCAATAGACAGGTCATTAAGACAGAAAGTTTAAAAAGAAACAATGGACTTAAACTATACCCTAGAACAAATGCACTTCACAGATATTTACAGAACATTCTACCGAACAATTGCAGGACATACATTCTATTAATCAGCACAAGGAACATTCTCCAAAACAGACCATATGATAGGCCATAAAACAAGTCTCAATAAATTTTTAAAAATCGAATTTGTATCAAGTATCTTCTCAAACCACAATGGAATAAAACTGGAAATTACCTCCAATAGGAACCCTCAAAACTATAAAAATACATGGACATTAAATAATCTGCTCTTGAATGATCTCTGGTTCAACAATGAAATCGAGATGGAAATTAAAAAATTATTTGAGCTGAACAATAATAGTGCCACAACTTATCAAAACCTCTGGGATACAGCAAAAGTGGTACTAAGAGGAAAGTTCATACTATTAAATGCCTACATCAAAAAGTCTGAAAGAGCACAATCTAAGGTCACACCTCAAGGAACTAGAGAAACAAGAACAAACCAAACTCAAACCCAGCAGAAGAAAAGAAATAACAAAGATCAGAGCAGAACTAAATAAATGGAAACAACCAAAAAAAAAAAAAAAAAAACCACTACAAAAGATAAAAGAAACAAAAAGCTGGTTGAGAAGGTAAACAAAGCTGATAGACTATTAGTGAGATTAACCAAGAAAAGAGCAGAGAAGATCCAAATAAGTCCAGTTAGAAACGAAATGGGAGCTATTACAACCAATACCATGGAAATACAAAAGATCATTCAAGGCTACTATGAACATTGTTACATGCATAAACTAGAAAACCTAGAGGAAATGGATAAATTCCTGGAAATATACAACCCTTCTAGATTACAAGCAGCAAGATTCAAATGGTAAAAAACAAAAAAACAAGAAACAAAAACAAAAAACTGCCTGCCAATGAAGAAAAGTCCAGGACCAGATCAATTCACAGCTGAATTCTGTCATTCAAAGAACTGGTACCAATCCTACTGAAATTATTCCACAAGGCAGAGAAAGAATGCTCCCTAAATCATTCTATGAAGCCAATATCACACTAATACCAAAACTAGGAAAGGACATAACAAAAAAAGAAACTACAGACCAATATCCCTGATGAACATAGCTGCAAAAATCCTCAATAAAATACTAGCTAGCTGAATCCAACAGCATAACAAAAAGATAATACATCATGATCAAATGGGTTTCATATCAGGGATGCAGGGATGGTTTAACATAAGTAAGTCAATAAATATGATAGACCACATAAACAGAATTAAAAACAAAAATCACATGATCATCTCCATAGATGCAGACAAAACATATGACAAACTCCAGTATTCCTTTATCATTAAAACCCTCAGCAAAATCAGCATAGAAGGGACATACCCTAAGGTAATAAAAGCCATCTATGACAAACCCACAGGCAATATTACCGAATGGGGAAAAGTTGAAAGCATTCCCCCTAAGAACTAGAACAAGACAAGAATGCCCACTTTCACTACTTCTATTCAACATAGTACTGGAAGTCTTAGCCAGAGCAATCAGACAACAGAAAGAAATAAAAGGCACCCAAATTGGTAAAGAGGAAGTCAATTGTCACTGTTCGCCAATTATATGATCATATACCTAGAAAACTCTAAAGATTCATCCAAAAGCTCCCAGATCTGATAAATGAATTCAGTATACAAAATCAATGTAATAAATCATCACTGCTATACACCAACAGTGACCAAGTTGAGAATCAAATCAAGAACTCAACTCCTTTTACAATAGCAAAAACAAAAAACAAAAAACAAAAAAACACAACTTAGGAATATACCTAACCAAGGAGGTGAAAGAGCTCTACAAGGAAAACTACAAAACACTGCTGAAAGAAATCATTTATGACACAAACAAATGGAAACACATCCCATGCTCATGGATGGGTAGAATCAATATTGTAAAAATGAGCATACTGCCAAAAACAATATACAAATTCAAGGCAATTCCCATCAAAATACCATCATCATTCTTCACAGAACCAGAAAAAAAAAATCCTAAACATCCTAAAATTCGTATATGACTAAAAAAGAGCCAGCATACTGTAGAAAGTAGAAAAGTTAATCTTCAAAGCTCGTCTTGATTTAAAAATAAAATAATAGACACTAGGAATAACAGTTCCTTACTCTAAAGCCTCCTATCAACTATTAGTTCTTACACTTTAGCCCAGTTAGTTGCTTTGGCTTACTCAGGCATGTCTGGACAGGCCCAGGCAAGTCTTAGCTCATAGCTTATGCCCCTTCCTTATTTGGAAATGTTATTACTTCCTTAAACCTTTCATAAGCAACTTCCTCTTCTTTGTTCTCTCTTGCACTTACCTATTTAGGAAAGTTTTAGGTTATTAGCAAATTGGGTATCAGTTTAAGATTGTGAGGTCCAGCTCCAGCCAATGGATGCAGGACACTGCAGTAAGGATGACCCAAATGCATAAGAGATAAACATGTCTGCTTTTCCTTTGCTCAAGTGTGCTCTCACCATTGTTCCATCTGCAATGGGCACCCTTTCTGCAGAAAGTAAAAATGGCCTTGCTGAGGGAATTAAATTTATGTTCAAGTGCTATTTCTTTGCGACACCAGGGAACAAGCATTTCTAACAATACCCAAAGCAAGACTAAGCAAAAAGAACAAATCTGGAGGCATCACTTACCCAACTTCAAACTATACTACAAGGCTATGTTACCAAAATAGCATGGTACTGGTATAAAAATAGGCACATAGACCAATGGAACAGAATAGAGAACACAGAAATAAAGCTAAAACTTACAGCCAAGTGATCTTCGACAGAGCAAACAAAAACATAAAGTGGGGAAAGAACACCTTATTCAACAAAATGGTGCTGAGATAATTGGCAAGCTATATGTAGAAGAATGAAACTGGATCCTCACCTCTCACCTTATACAAAAATCTACTCAAAATGATCAAAGACTTAAATCTAAGACCTAAAACCATAAAAATTCTAGAACATCAGAAAAACCCTTCTAGACATTGGCTTAGGCAAACCCTTCATTACCAAGAACACAAAAGCAAATACAACACAAAGATAAATAGATGGGACTTAATTAAACTAAAAAACTTCTGCACAGCAAAAGAAATAATCATCAGAGTAAACAGACAGCCCCCAGAGTGGGAGAAAATCTTCACAAACGACGCATCCAATAAAATAATAATATCCAGAATGTACAAGGAACTCAAACAAATCAGCAAGAAAGAAACAAACAATCTGATCAAAAAGTGGGCTATGCACATGAATAGACAATTGCCCCCCCACCTTTTTTTTTTTTTTTTTTTTTTTTGAGACAGGGTCTTACTCTGTTGCCCAGGCTGGAGTGCAGTGGTACTGTCTCGGCTCACTGCAACCTCTCTGGTTGAAAATGACATTTTTATAGATAAACACAAACATTTTGAAGGTTTGAGTCACTCGCTTTGTGAGGCTTGGCCAGTGTTATATTGTTCTCTTCACAGCCTTTGTGAGCCAAGACAGGTCTTTGAGTTGAGATGTGCTGGGGCGCAGGTCTTATGTGGTACCACATTCTAGAACAGAAATGACTGGGTGCATTTTGTTGGCCCTGGGGCATCCTAAAAGGGCCCCTCAGTAGGGAAGAAAGTGCTGTAGACGGGACATGGCCAGCCCATCCAGCAGAGAGGGCCCAGCAGGTAGCACGGAGAAGGCTGGTCAGCTGTCTGGGGCTCTGACCAGACGAGATTTCCCTCACCTCAGTCAGGCTGCTCTTTGGCCACTGTGTAACATGGCTTGAAGCTGGGTACTGCAGTAACTGTCTCTACTGTCAAGCCTAGGAGTGGAACAGGAGCAGATCTCTTACAACATTTGGGGCATAGCTTTCTGAACTTCTGTCTGTGCTATACTGACTATACATACATACGTATATGTGCAAAAGTGCATATTTACCTGAAAGAGGTACTGTCTGCATTGTTTTGTGAGCTTTTTTTTTTTTTTTGAGATGGAGTCTTGCTTTGTGGCCCAGGGTGGAGTGTAGTGGCGTGATCTCAGCTCACTGCAACCTCCACTTCCCAGGTTCAAGTGATTCTCCTGCCTCAGCCTCTCAAGTAGCTGGGATTACAGGCATGCACCATCATGCCCGGCTAATTTTTTTTAGTAGATACAGGGTTTCACCATGTTGGCCAGGCTGGTCTCAAACTCCTGGCCTCAGGTGATCCTCCCGCCTCAGCCTCCCAAAGTGCTGGGATTACAGGGATGAGGCCACCATGCCTGGCCCCATTCTTTATTTTGTAAGATTGAGGAGAACACATTTTCAAGCAACCAGATGTCATATTTAACAAGCAAAACTTCAAAGTAGGCATTAAAAATATGTTCAAGGACCTAATGATGCATGGTTAATGAAGTAAAGGAAGATATGATGACAATGTCTCATCAAATAAAGATTATCAAAAAATATATATAAATCATTTTTTTTAAAAGAACAAAATGGAATGTCTGAAACTTGAAATTATAATAATTGAAATGAAAAGGTTTCCCAGAGGGTCTCAGCAGTGGATTCTGAACTGGCAGAGGAAACAATTAATGAATTTAAAAAAGACTGATGAAGATTATGCAATTTGATGAAGAAAAAAAGCAGAATGAAGAAAAATGAACAAACCTCAGAAAAATATAGGACACTATTAAGCACACCAACCTACATATAATGATAGTACTAGAAGGAGAGGATATAGAAAGGACCAGAAGAAATAATTGAAAAAATAATGGCTGGAAACTTCATAAATTTCAAGGAAATTTTTCATCTTCATATTTAGCATGCTAAATAAGCAAGTAGGATAAAAGCTAAGAGATCTACAATCAGACACATCATTATAAAAATGCGGAAAGCAAGGAAAATATCTTGAAAGCAGCAAGGGAAAAATGGCTTGTCAATTGCACAGGAACTCCAATAATATTAACAACTGACTTCTAAGCAGAAACAATGGAATCCAGAAAGCAGTGATCTAACATATTCAAAGAGCTCAAAAAACAACACAACCCAAAATACCAAGAATTCTTGTCAACCAAGAAGCCTACACCCAGGAGAACTACCTTTCAGAATGAAGGGAAAATCTCTACAGAAATGCTACAAGCCAGAAGAGAGTGGGAGCCAATATTCAACATTCTTAAAGGAAAGAATTCTCAACCCAGAATTTCATATCCAGCCAAACTAAGCTTCATAAGAGAAGGAGAAATAAAATCCTTCACAGACAAGCAAATGCTGGGACATTTTGTCACCACCAGGCCTGCCTTACAAGAGCTCTGAAAAAAGCACTAAAATTGGATAGGAAAAACTGGTACCAGCCACTGCAAAAACATACCAAATTGTAAAGACCATCAACACTATGATGAAACTTCACCAACTAATGGGCAAAATAACCAGGTAGCATCATAATGACAGGATCGAATTCACACATAACAATATTAACCTTAAATGTAACTGGGCTAAATGCCCCAATTAAAAGACACAGACTGGCAAATTGGATAGTCAAGACCCATTGGTGTGATGTATTCAGGAGATCCATCTCACGTACGAAAACATACATAGGCTCAAAATAAAGGGATGGAGGAATATTTACCAAGCAAATGGAAAGCAAAAAAAAAATCAGGAGTTGCAATTTTAATCTCTGATAAAACAGACTTTAAACCAACAAAGATCAAAAGAGACAAAGAAGGGCATAAAATAATGGTAAAAACATCAATGCAACAAGAAAAGCTAACTATCCTAAATATATATGCACCCAATACAGGAACACCCAGATTCATAAAACAAGTTCTTAAAGACCTATGAGAGACTTAGACTCCCACACAATAATAGTGGGAGATTTTAACACCCCAATGTCAATATTAGACAAATCAATGAGACAGAAAATTAACAAAGGTATTCAGGACTTGAACTCAGCTCTGGACCAAGCGGACCAAGCAGACAACAGAACTCTCCACTCCAAATCAACAGAATATACATTCTTCTCAGCACCTCATCACACTTATTCTAAAATTGACCATATAATTGGAAGTAAAACACTCCTCAGCAAATGCAAAATAACGGAAATCATAATAAACAGTTTCTCAGACCACAGTGCAATCAAATTAGAACTCAGGATTAAGAAACTCACTCAAAACCGCACAACTACATGGAAACTGAACAACCTGCTCCTGAATGACTACTGGGTACATAACAAAATGAAGGCAGAAATAAAGATGTTCTTGGAAACCAACAAGAACAAAGACAGAACGTAACAGAATCTCTGGGACACATTTAAAGCAGTGGGTAGAGAGAAATTTATAGCACTAAATGCCCACAAAAGAAAGCAAGAAAAATCTAAAATCGACACCCTAACATCACAATTAAAAGAACTAGAGAAGCAAGAGCAAACAAATTCAAAAGCTAGCAGAAGACAAGAAATAACTAAGATCAGAGCAGAACTGAAGGAGACAGAGACACAAAAAACCCTTCAAAAAATCACTGATGCCACAAAGATACTCCTTGAGAAGGGCAACTCCAAGACACATAATTGTCAGATTCACCAAAGTTGAAATGAAGGAAAAAATGTTAAGGGCAGCCAGAAAGAAAGGTCGGGTTACCCACAAAGGGAAGCCCATCAGACTAACAGAGGATCTCTCGGCAGAAATTCTACAAGCCAGAAGAGAGCAGGGCCAATATTCAACATTCTTAAAGAAAAGAATTTTCAACGCAGAATTTCATATCCAGCCAAACTAAGCTTCAAAAGTGAAGGAGAAATAAAATGCTTTAAAGACAAGCAAATGCTGAGAGATTTTGTCACCACCAGGCCTGCCTTACAAGAGCTCCTGAAGGAAGCACTAAACATGGAAAGGAACAACTGGTACCAGCCACTGCAAAAACATGACAAATTGTAAAGACCATTGATGCTAGGAAGAAACTGCATCAACTAACGAGCAAAATAACCAGCTAACATCATAATGACAGGATCAAATTCACACATGACAATATTAACCTTAAATGTAAATGGGCTAAATGCTCCAATTAAAAGACACAGACTGGCAAATTTGATAAAGAGTCAAGACCCATCAGTGTGCTGTATGCAGGAGACCCATCTCATGTGCAGAGACATACATAGGCTCAAAATAAACGGATGGAGGAAGAGCAAATGGAAAACAAAAAATGGCAGGAGTTGCAATCCTGGTCTCTGATAAAACAGACTTTAAACCAACAAAGATCAAAAGAGACAAAGAAGGCCATTACATAATGGTAAAGGGACCAATTCAACAAGAAGAGCTAACTATCCTAAATATATATGTACCCAATACAGGAGTACCCAGATGAATAAAGCAAGTCCTTAGAGATCTACAAAGAGACTTAGACTCCCACATAATAATAATGGGAGACTTTAACACCCCACTGTCAACATTAGACAGATCAACAAGACAGAAAGTTAACAAGGATACCCAGGAATTGAACTCAGCTCTGCACCAAGCAGACCTAATAGACATCTACAGAACACTCCACCCCAAATCAACAGAATATACATTCTTCTCAGCACCACACCACACTTATTCCAAAATTGACCACATAGTTGGAAGTAAAGCACTCCTCAGCAAATGTAAAAGAACAGAAATTCTAACAAACTGTCTCTCAGACCACAGTGCAATCAACTAAAACTCAGGATGAAGAAGCTCACTCAAAACCACTCAACTACATGGAAACTGAACAACCTGCTCCTGAATGACTACTGAGTACATAACAAAATGAAGGCAGAAATAAAGATGTTCTTTGAAACCAATGAGAACAAAGACACAACATACTAGAATCTCTGGGACACAGCTAAAGCAGTGTGTAGAGGGAAATTTATAGCATTAAATGCCCACAAGAGAAAGCAAGAAAGATCTAAAATTGACAAACTAACATCACAATTAAAAGAACTAGAGAAGCAAGAGCAAACACATTCAAAAGCTAGCAGAAGGCAAGAAATAACTAAGAACAGAGAAGAACTGAAGGATATAGAGACACAAAAAACCCTTCAAAAATTTTTTTTGAAAAGATCAACAAAACTGATAGACCACTATGCAAGACTAATAAAGAAGAAAAGAGAGAAGAATCAAATAGATGCAATACAAAATGAAAAATGGGATATCACCACTGATCCCATAGAGATAGAAACTACCATCAGAGAATACTATAAACACCTCTACACAAATAAACTTGAAAATCTAGAAGAAACGGATAAATTCCTGGACACATACACCCTCCCAAGACTAAATCAGGAAGAAGTTGAATCCCTGAATAGACAAATAACAGGCTCTGAAATTGAGGCAATAATTAATAGCTTACCAACCAAAAAAAGTCCAGGACCAGACGGATTCATAGCTGAATTCTACAAGAGGTACAAGGAGGAGCTGGTACCATTCCTTCTGAAAGTATTCCAATCAACAGAAAAAGAGGGAATCCTCCTTAACTCATTTTATGAGGCCAGCATCATCCTGATACCAAAGACTGGCAGAGATACAACAAAAAAAGGATAATTTTAGACCAATATCCTTGATGAACATCGATGCAAAAATCCTCAATAAAATACTGGCAAACCGAATCCAGCAGTACGTCAGAAAGCTTATCCACCATGATCAAGCGGGCTTCATCCCTGGGATGCAAGGCTGGTTCAACATATGGAAATCAATAAATGTAATCCATCACATAAACAGAACCAAAGACAAAAACCACATGATTATCTCAATAGATGCAGAAAAGGCCTTTGACAAAATTCAGCAGCTCTTCATGCTAAAAACTCTCAATAAACTAGGTATTGATGGGATGTATCTCAAAATAATAAGAGCTATTTATGACAAACCCACAGCCAATATCATAATGAATGTGCAAAAACTGGAAGCATTCCCTTTGAAGACTGGCACAAGAAGGGGATGCCCTCTCTCACCACTCCTATTCAACTGTTGGAAGTTCTGGCCAGGGCAATCAGGCAGGAGAAAGAAATAAAGGGTATTCAAATAGGAAAAGAGGAAGTCAAATTGTCCCTGTTTGAAGATAGCATGATTGTATATTTAGAAAACCCCATTGTCTCAGCCCAAAATCTCCTTAAGCTGATAAGCAACTTCAGCAAAGTCTCAGGATACAAAATCAATGTGCAAAAATCACAAGAATTCTTATACACCAATAATAGACAAACTGAGGGCCAAATCAGGAGTGAACTCCCATTCACAATTGCTTCAAAGAGAATAAAATACCTAGGAATCCAACTTACAAGGGACATGAAGGACCTCTTCAAGGAGAACTACAAACCACTGCTCAAGAAAATAAGAGAGGACACAAACAAACGGAAGAACATTCCATGCTCATGGATAGGAAGAATCAATATCATGAAAATGGCCATACTGCCCAAGGTAATTTATAGATTCAATGCCATCCCGTCAAGCCACCAATGACTTTCTTCACAGAATTGGAAAAAACTACTTTAAAGTTCATATGGAACCAAAAAAGAACCCACATTGCCAAGACAATCCTAAGCAAAAAAAACAAAGCTGGAGGCATCATGTTACCTGACTTCAAACTATATTACAAGGCTACAGTAACCAAAACAGCATGGTACTGGTACCAAAACAGAGACATAGACCAATGGAACAGAACAGAGCCCTCAAAAATAATACCACACATCTACAACCATGATCTAAACCATCATGTTTGACAAACCTGACAAAAACAAGAAATGGGGAAAGGATTCCCTGTTTAATAAATGGTACTGGGAAAACTGGCTAGCCATATGCAGAAAGCTGAAATTGGATCCCTTCCTTACACCTTACACAAAAATTAATTCAAGATGGATTAAAGATTTAAATATTTGACCTAAAACCATGAAAACCCTAGAAGAAAACCTAAGCAATACCATTCAGGACATAGGCATGGGCAAAGACTTCATGTCTAAAACACCAAAAGCAATGGCAACAAAAGCCAAAATTGACAAATGGGATCTAATTAAACTAAAGAGCTTCTGCACAGCAAAAGAAACTACCATCAGAGTGAACAGGCAACCTACAGAATGGGGGAACATTTTTGCAATCTACTCATCTGACAAAGGGCTAATATCCAGAATCTACAAAGAACTCAAACAAATTTACAAGAAAAAAACAAACAACCCCATCAAAAAGTGGGCAAAGGATATGAACAGACACTTCTCAAAAGAAGACATTTATGCAGCCAACAGACACATGAAAAAATGCTCATCAACACTGGCCATCAGAGAAATGCAAATCAAAACCACAATGAGATACCATCTCACATCAGATACAATGGCGATCATTAAAATGACAGGAAACAACAGGTGCTGAAGAGGATGTGGAGAAATAGGAACAATTTTACACTGTTGGTGGGACTGTAAACTACTTCAACCATTGTGGGAGACAGTGTGGCGATTCCTCAAGGATCTAGAACTAGAAATACCATTTGACCCAGCCATCCCATTACTGGGTATATACCCAAAAGATTATAAATCATGCTGCTATAAAGACACATGCACACGTATGTTTATTGCAGCACTATTCACAATAGCAAAGACTTGGAACCAACCCAAATGTCCATCAATGATAGACTGGATTAAGAAAATGTGGCACATATACACCATGGAATACTATGCAGCCATAAAAAAGGATGAGTTCATGTCCTTTGTAGGGACATGGATGAAGCTGGAAACCATCATTCTCAGCAAACTATCACAAGGACAAAGAAACCAAACACTGCATGTTCTCACTCATAGGTGGGAATTGAACAATAAGAACACTTGGACACAGGAAGGGGAACATCACACACCGGGCCCTGTCATGGAGTGGGGGGAGGGGGGAGGGAAAGCAATTAGGAGATATACCTAATGTAAATGATGAGTTAATGGGTGCAGCACAGCAACATGACACATGTATACATATGTAACAAACCTGCACGTTATGCACATGTACCCTAGAACTTAAAGTATAATTTAAAAAAAAAGAAAAAAGAAAAACAAAACAAACAAACAAAATCAATGAATCTAGGAGCTGGTTTTTTGAAAAGATCAACAAAATAGATAAACCCCTAGCCAGACTAATAAAGAAGAAAAGAGAGAACAGTCAAATAGACACTGTAAAAAATGATAAAGGGATATCACCACTGATCCCACAGAAATACAAACTACCATCAAAGCATAATATACACACCTCTACGCAAATAAACTAGAAAATCTAGAAGAAATTGATAAATTCCTGGACACATACACCCTCCCAAGTCTAAACCAGGAAGAAGTCGAATCCCTGAACTGACCAATAACAAGTTCTGAAATTGAGGCAGTAATTTATAGCCTACCAACCAAAAAAAGGTCCAGGACCAGACAGATTCAGAGCTGAATTCTACCAGAGGCACAAGGAGGAGCTGGTACCATTCCTTCTGAAACTATTCCAAACAACAGAAAAAGAGGGACTCCTCCCTAACTCATTTTATGAGGCCAACATCATCCTGATACCAAAATCTGGCAGAGACACAACAACAACAAAAATTTCAGGCCAATATCCCTGATGAACATTGATGTGAAAATTCTCAATAAAATACTAGCAAACCAAATCCAGCAGCACATCAAAAAGCTTATCCACCACGATCAAGTCAGCTTCATCCCTGGGATGCAAGGCTGGTTCAACATACAGAAATCAATAAACGTAATCCATCACATAAAAAGAACCAATGACAAGAACCACATGATTATCTCAATAGCTGCAGAAAAGGCCTTCGGCAAAATTCAACACCCCTTCACGCTAAAAAATCTCAATAAACTAGGTATCAACAGAATGTATCTCAAAATAATAAGAGCTATTTATGACAAACCCACAGCCAATATCATAATGAATGGGCAAAAGCTGGAAGCATTCTCTTTGAAAACTGGCACAAGACAAGGATGCCCTCTCTCACCACTCCTATTTAACATAATATTGGAAGTTCTGGCCAGGGCAATCAGGCAAGAGAAAGAAATAAAGGGTATTCAAATAGGAAGAGAGGAAGTCAAATTGTCTCTGTTTGCAGATGACATGATTGTATATTTAGAAAACCCCATTGTCTCAACCCAAAATCTCCTTAAGCTGATAAGCAACTCCAGCAAAGTCTCAGGGTACAAAATCAATGTGCAAAAATCACAAGCATGCCTATACACCAATAACAGACAAGCAGAGCCAAATCATGAGTGAACTCCCATTCACAATTGCTTCAAAGAGAATAAAATACCTAGGAATCCAGCTTACAAGAGATATGAAGGACCTCTTCAAGGACAACTACAAACCACTGCTCAAGGAAATAAGAGAGGACAGAAACTGAAAAACATTCCATGCTCATAGATAGGAAGAATCAATATCGTGAAAATGGCCATACTGCCCAAAGGGATTTATAGATTCAGTGCTATCCCCATCAAGCTACCATTGACTTTCTTCACAGAATCAGAAAAAAGCTACTTTAAACTTCATATAGAACCAAAAAAGAGCCCATACAGCCAAGACAATCCTAAGGAAAAAGAACAAAGCTGGAGGGATCATGCTACTGGACTTCAAACTATACCACAAGGCTACAGTAACCAAAACAGCATGGTACTGGTACCAAAACATATATATATATATATACACACACACCAATGGAACAGAACAGAGGCCTCAGAAATAACACCACACATCTACAACTATCTGCTCTTTGACAAACCTGACAAAAACAAGAAATGGGGAAAGGATTCCCTATTTCATAAATGGTGTTGGAAAAACTGGCTAGCCATATGCAGAAAACTGAAACTGGACCCCTTCCTTACACCTTATACAAAAATTAACTCAAGATGGATTAAAGACTTAAACGTAAGATCTAAAGCCATAAAAATCCTAGAAGAAAACCTAGGCAATACCATTCAGGACACAGGCATGGGCAAGGACTTCATGACTAAAACACCAAAAGCAATGGCAACAAAAGCCAAAATTGACAAATGGGATCTAATTAAACTAAAGAGCTTCTGCACAGCAAAAGAAACTGTCATCAGTATGAACAGGCAACCTAAAGAATGGGGGAAAATTTTTGCAATCTATTCATCTGACAAAGGGCTAATATCCAGAGTCTACAAAGAACTTAAACAAATTTAGAAGAAAAAAAACAGACGACCCCACCAAAAAGTGGGCAAAGGATATGAACAGGCACTTCTCAAAAGAAGACACTTATGCAGCCAACAAACATGAAAAAAAGCTCATCATCACTGGTCATTAGAGAAATGCAAATCAAATTCACGATGAGATACCCTCTCACACTAGCTAGAATGGCGATCATTAAAATGTCAGGAAACAACAGATGCTGGAGAGGATGTGGAGAAAAAGGAACGCTTTTACACTGTTGGTGGGAGTGTAAATTAGTTTAACCATTGTGGAAGACAGTGTGGTGATTCCTCAAGGATTTAGAACTATAAATACCATTTGACCCAGCAATCCCATTAATGGGTATATACCAAAAGGATTACAAATCATGCTACTATAAAGGCACATGTGCACGTATGTTTATTGCAGCACTATTCACAATAGCAAAGACTTGGAACCAACTCAAATGTCCATCAATGACAGACCGGATAAAGAAAATGTGGCACATATACACTATGGAATATTATGCAGCCATAAAAAAGGATGAGTTCATGTTCTTTACAGGGACATGGATGAAGCTGAAAACTATCATCCTCAGCAAACTAACACAAGAACAGAAAACCAAACACCGCATGTTCTCACTCATAAGTGGGAGTTCAACAATGAGAACACCGGGACACAGGGAGGGGAACATCACACACCAGGGCCTGTCAGGGGGTGGGGGGCTACGGGAGGGATGGCATTAGGAGAAATACCTAATGTAGGTGACAGGTTGATAAGTGCAGCAAACCACCATGACATGTGTACACCTATGTAACAAAGCTGCACATTCTGCACATATACCCCAGAACTTAAAGTATAATTTAAAAAAAAGAAAAAAAGAAGAAAAATACATTCCTAGAGAAACAAAAAGTGAGAGCATGCCTTGTTGGCAGATCCACCATATAAGAAACACTAAAGGAAGTTCTTCAAACTGAAAATAACTGATCACAGATGGTAATTCAAAACCACACACAAAAAGCAAAGAGCAACAATAAAAATAATTATGTAATTATAAAAGACAGTATAGCTGCATCTCTTTTCCATCTGAACTGATTTTAAAATCAATTATATAATATTACATAAGATGATACAAATATAATTGTACTATTGGTCCTATAACAGATAAAATACAATATATTTACCAATAAATGCACAAAGAACGTGGGTGAGAGCAAAGCTTTATTGGACTAAGGAAATGAAAAGAGACTAACTCAAAGCCAAAGTAACAATGAAGACACCCAGAAATGGGAGGGCGAGGGAAGGCTAACATAACAAAAATCTATATAGTTGCCCTCATTTTTCCTCTCAGGTTTTTAAAAAGACACACAATTGTATAAAGTTATAATAGCAACAATGCATTGTTTTGTAGTATACAGAAAATCCAAAATACTCCAAAATCCGAAACTTCTTGAGCACTGACATGACATTCAAAGGAAATGCTCGTTAAAACATTTCAGATTTCAGATTTTCATATGTATTTTGAAAAGCGCAACTAGTAAGTAAAATTCAAATATTCCATAATCAGAAAAAAATCCAAAATCTGAAATATTTCTGGTCCCAAGCATTCTGGATAAGGGATTCTCAACCTGCAATATGTATAACAGTAATAGAAAAAAATGGAGGAAAAGGGAATAGAACTACGTAACAGTAACAGTTCCATATATCATCAGAATTAAGTTAGTATAAACCTGAAGTAGATTCTGGTAAGTTAGATGCATGTAGCAAACACCAATAATTCACAAAATGGAGGGATGAAAATCACAAAAAAATTTTTTAATGTTTTATTAGATAATATACACTTAATGCAAAAGGAAACAGTAAAGGAGGAATAGAGGAACAAAAAGGCATAAGTCATATAGGAAAAAGTGAAATGGCAGATATAAATCCAACTACAGTCATGTGACACATAATAATGTTTTGGTCAATGATGGACCAGCACACATGATGGTGGGCCCATAAGATTATAATATCATATTTTTACTGTGCCTTTTCTATATTTAGATATGTTTATATACACAAATACTATTGTATTACTATTGCCTATGTATTCAGTACAGTAACATGCTGTACAGGTTTATAGCCTAGGCACAACAGGCTATTCCATATAGCCTAGGTGTTAGGAGATTAAACCATCTAGGTTTCCAGAAGTACACTGTATGATGTTCACACAAAGAAACTGCCGAATGGCACATTTCTCAGAATATATTTTCATCATTAAGAGACACATGACTGTATATCAATAATATTAAATGTAAACTGATAAAGCAATTTAATCACAAAAACTGAAAAACTAAGTAAATAAGCAAGGTTCAACTATATGCTGTCTGTAAGGGACACACTTTAGTTTCAAAGTCAAATAGAATGAAACTAAAAAGATAAAAAATATATCATGCAAAGAGCAACATAAGAAAGCTGAAGTGGTTATGATAATATCAGAGAAAACAGACTTTTTAAAAATGTTACTAGAGAGAAAGGAGGACATTTTACAGTGGTAAAGGGTCAAGGCCATCAGAAATGCGTAAGAATATACGTATATATGAACTCAGTAACAAAGCACTAAGTAAATGAACCAAAAAGTGACAGAAATGAAGGGAAAATGATAAAATTCAATGCTCATATTCAGACTTCAATACCGCACTTACAATAATGTTACCATAATAAGGCAGAATATAACAGGTAAATAGAAGACTTAAACAACATTATAAACCAATCAGGCCTAGAAGACATCTATAGATCACTTCATCAAACAAAGTAGAATACATATTTTTTTCAAGTGCACATGAAACATTCTCTAGAATAGACACTACACTGGGCAATACAACAAAATTAAGAAATTTTTTTAAGCTGTAAAAATATAAAGTATGTTTTCCAACCATAATAATAAAATTAAATTAGAAATGAATAACAGAAAAAAAGGGGAAACTAACAAATATGTGGAAATAAAAAATATAGTCCAAAATAACCAATGGGACAAAGAAGAAATCAAAAGGAAAACTGGAAAATACTTTGAGATTACTTAAAATGAACATACAACATACCTAAACTTATGAGATGCCGCTAAAGCAGTGCTTAGAAGAAAATTGATGCAGGTAAGTACCTATCTTTAAAAAGAAAAAAAATCTCAAATCAACAACCTAACTTCTTAAGACACTAAAAAAGAAAGGCAAACAAAATCTAAAGCAAGCAGAAGGAAGAAGAAATAAAAATATAAAGGATTGGAGCAAAAATTATAATAATAAAGACTAGAAAAAATAGTAGAAAATATCAATGAAACTAAGAGTTGATTTCTGAAAAGATAAACAAAACTGAGAAAACTTTAGCCAAACTAAGAAAAAAAGAAGTCTCAAATATACAATTATAAATGAAAGAAGAGACACAACAAGAAATACAAAGAATCATAAGTGACTACTGTGAACAATTATATGCCAACAAATTGGATAACCTAGAGGAAAAGAACAATTCCTAGAAATATACAACCTACAAAGATTGAATCATGAAAAAAAAATTTTTTAAAGCCTGAAGAGACCAAAGCAAGTAAAGAGATTAAATCAGCAATAAAAATAAATCTGTCCCAGCACTTTGGGAGGCCGAAGAGGGCAGATCACGAGGTCAGGAGATTGCGACCATCCTGGCTAACACGGTGAAACCCTGTCTCTACTAAAAATACAAAAAATTAGCCGGGCATGGTGGCAGGCGCCTGTAGTCCCAGCTACTTGGGAGGCTGAGGCAGAAGAATGGCGTGAACCCAGGAGGCGGAGCTTGCAGTGAGCCAAGATCGCGCCACTGCACTCCAGCCTGGGTGACAGAGCGAGACTCCATCTCAATTTAAAAAAAAATTAAAATAAATAAATAAATAAATAAATCTGGCCGGGTGCAGTGGCTCATGCCTATAACCCCAGCACTTTGGAAGGCTGAGGCAGGTGGATCACCTGAGCTCAGGAGTTCAGGACTAGCCTGGGCAACATGCCCATCTCTACCAAAAATACAAAAATTAGCTGAGCATAGTAGCATGCACTTGTAGTCTCAGCTACTTGGGAGGCTGAGGTAGGGGAATAGTTTGAACCCAAGAGACAGATATTGCAGTGAGCCTTGATGGCACCACTGCACTCCAGCCTGAGGGACAGAAGCAGACCCTGTCTCAAAGATTAAATAAATAAATAGTGTATTCCTGATAGTTAAGATTTAAAAAAAAAATCTTACATCAAAAAAAAGCTCAAGACCAGATGGCTTCATGGGTGAATTCTACTAAGCATTTAAAGAACTACCACCAATCCTCAAATTCTTCCAAAAAATTGAAAAGAAGGGAAGACTTCCAAATTCATTTTAGTGGTCAGCATTATCATGATACCAGAGCAAGACAATGTTTTCTACAAATTTTCTACAAGGAAACTACATGCCAATATTCTTCCTAAATACAAATTCAAAAACTTGCAAAAAAAAAAATACTAGCAAACAAAATTGGATAACATGTTAAAAGGATCATACACCATAATCAAGTAGCATTTATCCCTGAGATGCAAGGATGGTTCAACATATACAAATCAATCCATGTGAAAGGCCATGTTAACAGAATGAAGGATAAAAATCATATGATAATCTCAACACATGTAGAAAATGCATTCGGCAAACTTCAACGTCCTTTCATAATAAACATAAAAAAGCTCTAAAGAAACTAGGTATAGAAGGTATGTACCTCAACACAATAAAGGCTATATATGACAAGCCCACAGTTAACATCATACTCAGTGGTGAAAAGCTCCAACAAAAAATGGTTAGAAGTAATAAATTCAGTAAATTTTAGGATACAAAATCAACATACAAAGATCAGTAGCATTTCTATACACTGACAGAATGGAAATCAATAAAATCAATAAAACAATCCCATTTATAATAGCATAAGAAAAAAGATGCTATATGTTCACCGAAAACTATAAAACACTGATGAAAGAAATTGAAGAAGACACAAATAAATGGAAAGATATCCCATGTTTACAGATCAGAAGAATTAATAATGTTAATGTTCATACTACCCAAAGCAATCTACAGATTCAGTGTAATCCCTATCAAAATTCCAAGAGCATTTTTACAGAAATAGAAAAAAAATCCTAAAATTCATATGGAACCACAATACACCCTTTAGACAAAGCAATCTTGAGCAAAAAGAACAAAGTTGGAGGCATCACACTACCTGATTTCAAAATACTACAAAACAACAGTAATCAAAACAGAATGGTAGTGCCATAAAAAGCAGACATAGAGACCAATGGAACAGAATAGACAGCCCAGAAATAAATCCATTCATTTACAGTCAATTGACCTTTGACAAAGGTGTCAAGAAGATGCAGTGGAGAAAGGACGATCTCTGCAAATGATAACGGGAACACTGCCTATGGAGAAGAATGAGATTGGACCCTTATTTCAACATACACAAAAATCAACTCTTAATGGATTAAAGACTTAAATATAAGACCTGAAACGGTAAAACTGCTAGAAGAAAATGGAGAGGAAATGCTTCTTGACATTGACCAGGGTAGTGATTGTTTTGGATATAATTCCAAAAGCATAGGCTTCAAAAGAGAAAATAGAGAAATGGGGTTGGATCAAAGTAAAAAACTTCTGCATAACAAAGAAAAGTGTGAAGAGAAAATCTACAAAATGGGAAAAAATTTGTAAACCACACAGCTGATAAGGGCTTAATATTCAAAATATACAAGGAATTCAATAGGAAGAAAACAAATAACCCAATTTAAAAATGGGCAAAGAGCCTGAATAGACATTTCTCAAAAGAAGTCATACAACTGGCCAACAGGTATGTTAAAAAACACTCGACATTGGTAATCATTAGGGCAACATTGCTAATTATTAAAGAAATGCAAAGTAAAAACCACCTCACACCTGTTGGAATGGCTATTACAAGAAAGACGAAAGATAAATGTTGGTGAGGATATGGAGAAAAGGAACCCCTTGTACACCATTGGTGGGAATGTAAATTAGTATAGCCATTATGGGAAACAGTATAAAAGTGTCTTTAAAAATTTAAAACAGAACTACTATATAATCCAGCAATCCCACTTCTGGATATACATCCAAAGGAAATGAAATCAGTATGTCAAAAAGATATCTGCATTCCCATATGCTCTGAATTATTTACAATAGCCAAGATATGGAATCAACCTAAGTGTCCATCAGTGGCTGAATGGATAGCAAACTTGTGGTATATAGATATACAATGAAATACTATTCAGCCTTAAAAACAAAGAAATCCTGCCATTTGTGACCACATGGATGACCCTAGAGGTTCATTATGCTAAGTGAGATAAGCCAGGCACAGTAAGACAAACACTGATCTCGTTTATATGTGGAATCTAAAAAAGTTGAGCTCATAGAAGCAGAGAGTAGAATGGTGGTTACCTGGAGCTGATAGGGCAGGGTGAGGTGAGAGAAAGTTTCAGTTAGACAGAAAGAATAAGTTTTGGGGACAATAGTTAATAATAATGTACTGTATGTTTGAAAATTACTAAGAGGGTAGATCTTAAATGTTCTCACCACAAAAAAAAAAATGGCAAGCATATGAGGTGCTGGATATGTTAATTAGCTTGATTTAATCATTTTACAATTTATACATATATTAAAATATCACATTGTACACTGTAAACAATACAATTTTTTATTTGGTAGATTATACCTTAATAAAACTGGTGGGGGTATAAAGCCAGGCAGAGTTCCTACTGCCAGAAAGAGAGAGGGAGAGAGAGAGAAAGAAAGAAATTAACAAAACAGCCAGGCAGAGTAGCTCACACCTGTAATTCCAACACTTTGGAAGGCTGAGGTGGGAAGATCTTGAGCCCAGGAGGTCAAGGCTGCAGTGAGCCGTGATTGCACCACTGCATTCCAGCCTGGGCAACAAAGCAAGACCCTGTATCCAATTAACAAAAAAAAAAAAAAAAAAAGGAAGAAAAGAAATTACTGAAATAAAGAAAATAACAATAGTCGGCCAGGCGCGGTGGCTCACGCCTGTAATCCCAGCACTTTGGGAGGCTGAGGAGGGTGAATCACGAGGTCAGGAGATGGAGATCATCCTGGCTAATACGGTGAAACCCCGTCTGTACTAAAAATACAAAAAAATTAGCCAGGCGTGGTGGCGGGCACCTGTAGTCCCAGGTACTCGCGAGGCTGAGGCAGGAATATAGCGTGAACCCGGGAGGCAGCGCTTGCAGTGAGCCGAGATCACGCCACTGCACTCCAGCCTGGGTGACAGAGCAAGACTTCGTCTCAAAAAAAAAAAGAAAATAACAATAGTCAACACAACCAAGTAACCAAGTTAGTTTCTGAAAAGATCAACTAAATTGACAAGTCTGTAGCTAGATTGATCTAGAAAAAAAGACTCAATTAATAGAATCAGAAATGAAATAATGTAGTAACGCAATCCTTACATACTGCATTAGTAGTAATGTGACCTTACTGAAATGAAATAGATTATAAAAATACACTATAAACAACTGTATGCCAATAAATTAAATATCTTGGATGAAATGAACAAATTCCTAGAAAACACAAACTAGCAAAACTGTCTCATGAAAAATAGACTATCTGTATAGATCTATAACAACAAAGAAATTGATTAGCAATTTTAATACTGCCCATAAAGAAGTAATTTTAAAACTTCCCATAAAACTTCTCTACCAGATGGCTTTACTGGTAAATTTTTACCAAACCTTTAAAGAAGAATCAATGCCAATTCCATACAAGCTGTTTTGAAATACAGAAGAGGAGGAAACATTTTCTAACTCATTCTATGAGGCCAGTCTCACTCTGATATTAAAAACAGACAACACATTACAAGAAAAGAAAATTACAGACGCTCCTAGAAATACACAAAATCCTTCAAAAAAAAAAAAAACTAGAAAGCCAAATCCAGCAACATAAAAAATAATTACATACCATGACCAAGTGGGATTTATCTAAAAATGCAAAGTTGGCTTAGCATACGAAAGTCAATTAATGTAATATACTATATCTATAAAATAAAGAAAAACTACATGATCATCTCAATAGACACAGAAAAAGCATTTGACAAAATCCAACACCCTTTTTGATAAATACACTCTTCAAAGTAGGAATAAAAGGGAATTTCTTCAGTGTCATAAAGGTTTTCTATAAAAAACCAACAGCTAACATCATACTTGATGGTAAAAGATGAAATGCTTTCCCCCTAAAATCAGGAACAAGATAAGGATGCCCCTTCTGGACCCTTCTATTCAACACTGTACTAGAAGTTCTAGCCAGGGTAGTTAGGCAAGAAAATAAAATAAAAGGCATCCAGATTGGAAAGGAAAAAGTAAAAACTATCTCTATTCACAGATGACATGATCTTTGATATAGAAAATCCACCAGCCCAGGTGACAGATATAGAAAATCCTAAGGCATTCACTAAAAACTTTTAGACTTAATAAGTTCAGCAAGGTTGCAGGATACAAGATCGATATACAAAAATCATTGTATTTTTATACACTTGCGATGGAGAATCTGAAAATAAAAATAAGAAGACAATTCTATTTACAGTTGCATTCAAAATAATAAAATACTTAAGAATAAAATTAACACAAGAAGACCTAACTTATACTCTGAAAACAACAAAATATTGTTGAAAGAAATTAAAGATCTAATAAACGAAACTACACCTTGTGTTCATGGATCAGAAAACTTAATATTGTTAAGACAGCCATATTCCCCAAATTGATCTACCAGCTCAGCATAGTCTCTATCAGAATCCCAGGTGGTTTCTTTGTAGAAATTGACAAGCTGATCCTAAAATTTATATGAAAATTCAAAAGTCTCAGAATAGCCAAACAATCTTGAAAAAATGAAAACAAAGCAGGAGGACTTTCACTTTTCCATTTCAAAAGCTACTACAAAGCAATAGTAATTATGCCAGTGTGGTACTGACATAAGGATAGACATACAGATCAATGAAATAGAATTAAGAGTCTAGAAGAAGCCCATGTGTCTATGATCTATTGATTTTTGATAGAGGTGCCAAGACCATTCAAATGGTGGGGGGAGGGGAGAAATAGTCTTTTCAACAAATGTTACTAAGATAACTAGATGGACACATGCAAAAGAATGAATTTGGACCCTTAGTTCACACCATGTGAAAAAAAATGAACTAAAAATGCATCAAAGACCTAATGGAGGGTTTGGTGGTGATAAAGGGTACAGTGATTCTTTTCAAAGTGATGAAAATGTTCTAAAATTGATTGTGGTGATCATTACACAACTCTACGAACGTCTAAGCACTATTAAATTGTATACTTTAAGTGGATAAACTATATGGCATGTTAATTATTCTCAATAAAGCTGTTACAAAAAATAGCAACACAAAAATATGTAGAATACAGCTAAAGCACTGTGTAGGGGAAAATACATACCTTAAATGCTTAGAAAAGAAGAATGGGCTAAAACCAATGACCTAAGCACCTACATTAAAATACGAAGAGAAAAATTAAACATATATTATTTAGAAGGAAAGAAATAATAAAGAGAAGAAATCAATGAAATAGAAAACTAGTTCATTAATAGAGAAAAATCAATGAAATTAATACTCCTTCTTTGGAAAGATAAACATAAATGATAAACTTCTGGCTAGACTGATGAAGAGAATAGAGAAATGCTACAAATTACCAATAACAAGAATGCAAAAAGGAATATAACTACAAAGTAAGAACAAATTTGCCTACAAATTTGACAACTTAGATGAAATAGGCAAATCCTAGCAAAACACAAATTACCAAAATGACCTAAGAAATCAGAAATCCTGGCTGGGCGCGGTGGCTCACGCCTGAAATCCCAGCACTTTGGGAGGCTGAGGTGGGTGAATTATGAGGTCAGGAGTTCGAGACCAGCCTGACCAACATGGTGAAACCCTGTCTCTACTAAAAATACAAAAAATTTGCTGGGCATAGTGGTGGGCACCTGTAATCCCAGCTACTCAGGAGGCTGAGGCAGGAGAATTGCTTGACTCAGGAGATGGAGGTTGCAGCAAGCTGAGATCACACCAGTGTGCTCCAGTCTGGGCAACAGAGTGAGACTCTGTCTCAAAAAAAAAAAAAAATATATATATATATATATATTTATATATATATTTATATATATATATATTTATATATTTATATATATTTATATATTTATATATATTTATATATTTATATATATATTTATATATTTATATATATTTATATATTTATATATATATATTTATATATTTATATATATATATATGCAATCTAATAATGTATGTTTAAAAATACATCATGACCTTGCACCACGAGTGCAGCCTGGGTGACAGAGTTAGACCATGTCTCAACAAAAAACAAAACCACCATGACCTACTATCCAGGAATTATTTTTTAAAGCAATGTATTAGCCAGTTTAACAAACTAAAAAATTAAAGTGATATGACCATCTCAATAGCTGCAGAAAAAGCATTTGATAAAATTTTATACCCATTCATGATACAAACTCTAAGTAAACTTAGGCCAGGCATGGTGGCTCATGCCTGTAATCCCAGCACTTTCGGAAGCCGACGTGGGCAGGTCACCTGAGGTCAGGAGTTTGAGACCAGTCTGGCCAACATGTCAAAACCCTATCTCTATTAAAAATACAAAAAAAATTAGCCAGGCATAGTGGCAGGCACCTGTAATACCAGCTACTCGGGAGGCTGAGGCAGGAGAATTGCTTGAACCTGGGAGGCAGAAGTTGCAGTGAGCCGAAATCACGCCACTGCACACCAGCCTGGGCGACAGAGCAAGACTCAGTCTTGGGGGAAACACACACACACACACACACATACACACACACACACAACTTTAAGTAAACTTGTAAGAAAAGGGAATGTTTTCAACTTGACAAAATGCTTCTACAAGCCCGGCCAACATGGTGAAACCCCATTTCTACAAAAAAATGCAAAAATTAGCCAGGCATGGTGGCACACTCCTGTATTCCCAGCTACTCAGGAGGCTGAAGTGGGAGAATCCTTTGAACCCAGGAGGCGAAGGCTGCAGTGAGCCAAGACTGCGCCACTGCACTCCAGCCTGGGGGACAGAGCGAGACCCCATCTCAAAAAAAAAAAAAAAAAAAGCTTCTACAAAAAACCTGCAGCTAATATCATATTCAAAGATGAAACACTGAGTCCTATTTCCTTATGGCTATATATGAGGCAAAAAATATCCACTCTCACCACTTTTATTCAATACTGATATTTGAAGTACTAGGCAGAAGAAAAAGGCGTTCTGAGAAGAGTAAAAGAGAAGAAGTAAAACTATCTTTATACATTTAGGTCATAATTGCATATGTAGAAAATCCTTTTAAAATCTACAAAAACCTACTAGGACTAAAACATTGAATTTAAACAATGTTACAGAATAAAAGGTCACAAAATTCTATTCTACTTTTGTGTATAGGCTATCAAAACCTGGAACATAAAATTCAAGAATAAAATATCATTTTTACAATGGCATTGTAAAGACTCATGAGATATTCTATAAGAGCCATAAAAAACCCCATGAGATAATATGGGATACATTTAACAAAATATATTTAATACCTATACACTGAAAAGTACAAAACATTGTTGAGAGAAATAAAAGACCTGCCCAAATAAATAAATGAGTGGATACACCATGTTTATGGATTGGAAGACTCAATATTGTTAAAATCTCAACTCTTCCCATACTGATATGTATATTCAAAATAACGCTAATCAAACCCCAAGTAGGTTTTTTTCCTGTAGAAAATGATATGCTCATTCTAAATTTATGTGGAAATGCAGAGGACCCATAGTAGCCAAACATTTGAGGAAAGAACACATTTGGAGGATTTAACTAACTCATTTCAAGATCTACCATAAAGATATATTAATCAAGTCACTGGGTTACTGGCTAAGGATAGATGTATACCCAGAAGAGAGTATAGAAACAGATCCACACATTTATGATCATTTGATTTTTGTGAAAAATTTGTAGATAATTCAATGATGAAATAAGTCTTTTCCATAAGTGGTGCTGGATACCTTCATATCCGTATGAGAAAAAATGAACCTTGACCCTTATCTTACATCATACACAAGTATTAATTCAATTGTAGCATAGATCTAAATATAAAATCTAAAAATATAAAATTCCTAAAAGAAAGTCTATGCACCTTGGTGCACGCAAAGATTTATCAGGACATAGAAGTACAAAGTATAAAAAGAAAATTGGTAAACTGGACTTCATCAAAAATGTAAAACTTCTGCTCTTAGAATGATTTTATTAAGAAAACAGAAAGGCAAGCCAATGACTGGGAGAAAATATCCAAAATCTAAAGTGTTCAAAAAATATCTACAATTTAATAACAAGAAGATAAACATGCCAATAAAAAGATGGGCAATAGATTTGAACAGCTACTTCACAAAAGAAGATAGACTCATGACCAGTAAGCATGTGAAAAGCTGTTCAACATCATTTGTCGTGAGGAAAAGGTAAACTAAAATATGAATGTGATAACCTTACTCATCTATTAACAATACCAAGTGTGGGAGAAGATTTAGAGCAACTATCACACAGTGCAAGTGGGAGTGTAAACTGATACAACCACTTTGTTTTTTGTTTCCATCTCCTCCAGCATTTATCCTTTGTGTTACAAATAATGCAATTAGACTCTTTTAGTTATTTTTAAATGTACAATAAATTACTGTTGACTATAGTCACCCTGTTGTACTATCAAATACTAGATATTATTTATTCAATTTGTCAGGTTTTTACAAAGTTAAGCATACTTACCATATAATCCAGCAATTCCACTCCTAGTTATTTATCCAAGAAAAATGAAAACTTACATGAATGCAAAGATTTGAACACAATGTTCACAGAAATCATATTCCTCATGGCCAAAAACTAGAAACAACCTGTTATGGACAAAACTGTGTCCCCTCCAAATTCATACGTTGAACCCTAACCCCCTAGTGTGACTATATTTGGAGATAGGACCTTTAAAGAGGTAATCAAGGTTAAATGGGGTTATAAGGATAGGATCCTAATCCAACATGACTGGTGTCCTTATAAGAATAGGGAGAGACACCAAGGATGTGCATGCACAGAAGAAAGGCCATGTGAGAATGTAGCAAGAAGGCAGACATTTGCAGACCAAGGAGAGAAGCCCCAGAAGAAACCAAACCTTCCGGCACTGTGATCTTAGACTTCCAGTCTCCAGAACTGTGAGAAAATCATTCAGAGGGAAATAAACAAATCCACAGTTACAGAGGAAGATCTTAACATGTCTTTCAGTATTTGAGAGATCAAGAATACAAATATAGTAAGGATTTATAAGACTTGACTGACACTATCAACAAGCCTAATCTGTAAATATATGTAACATACATATATGCGTCCACCAAGAAGTGAGCACAGATGTTTTTCAAGGTCATGTAGAATATTATCAAATATTGATTACATAATCTGCCACTAAGCAATTCTTAGCAGATAACAAAGAATTAATTATCATAAGCCATTTTATCTGATCACAATATTAGAAACATTAGACAATAAGATATTAGACACAACAAAGTAAAAATAGACTAATAACCTCAAGTCCCCCGCACATTGGAAAGTTTTTTAAAACTTCAGGTCAAGTGTGGTGGCTCATGCCTCCAATCCTAGCACTTTGGGAGGTTGAGGTGGGAGGATCACTTGAGGCCAGGAGATCAAGACCAGCTTGGGCAATATAGTAAGACTCCATTGCTACAAAAAAATTAAAAATTAGCTGGGTGTGGTGACTCACACTTGTAGTGTTAGCCACTTGGAGGCTGAGACAGATGGATCACCTGTGCCCAGGAATTGGAGGCTGCGGTGAGCTATGATTGTACCACTGCACTCCAGCCTAGGAACAGAGTGAGACTCTGTCTCAAACAAACAGACAAACTTTAGTAATTAAAAATAAATCATAATGAAATGAGATGATATTAAAAACTGAATGGCAATGAAAGGATTATCTCAAAACTTGTGGGCTGCAGGTGGCTGCACCCAAAAAAATAGAAATTTCCAGTCTTCAATGCATAGAAAAGAAATAAAATCATGAAATGTGATACATTTATTCTAAAATTCATCTGAGACAGGTTAATAAGGACCAAGTACAGTCCAGATAATTTGAGGGAACATTAATTCTGCCAGATATCAAGACTCAACATAAAATTATAATAGCTACAAGAGTGTATTATTGACAAGGGGATAAATTGACCAATGGAGCAGAATGTATGGGAACTTATTTTTATGACAAAGTAGACTTGACTTATATTTCAGAGAAGAAAGGACAACGGATATCTATTCACAAAAATAAAAATTATATGTCTACTTCGAACTGCACAAAATCAATCTCAAGTAGGTTAAAGTCCTAAATGTAAATGGCAAAATTTCACATACTTTCAAACATTTAGAAGAACTTTTAAATGAAAATATAGGAAAATATCTCTCTGGCCTTGGGATTGTACAGGATTTCTTAAAGAAGACATAAAATATAAACTATATAGGAAAATATTGATAATAATTCTGAGTATATCAGAACTGAACATGTCTGTTTATACTGCAAGGAAGGTGAAAAGACAAGCCACAGACAAGGACAAGATAATTGTAATATCTTTAAAAGGATTATTATCAAGAATACATAGAGAATTCCGTTAAAAATCAATATGAAGGCAGGGTGTGGTGGCTCAGGCCTGTGATCCCAGCACTTTGGGAGGCCGAGGTGGGTGGATCATGAGGTCAAGAGATCGAGAACAGCCTGGCCAACATGGTGAAACCCCATCTCTACTAAATACAAAAAAAAAACTAGCTGGCCAGGGTGGTGGGCACCTGTAGTCCCAGCTACTTGGGAGGTTGAGGCAGGAGAATCACTTGAATCTGGAAAGCGGAGGTTGCAGTGAGCCAAGATCACGCCACTGCACTCCAGCCTGGCGACAGAGAGAGACTCCATCTCAAAAAAATATATATATATGAAAAAGATAAGCTATGCAATAGAAAAATGGCCAAAGTTTACAAAAATTTCATTCAAGAGAAATTCAAGAAAACGTTCATAGAGGAAGAATCCTAAATGGCAAAGAAACATGAAAAGGTCCTCAATTTCACTTGCAATCAAGGAAGCACAAGACAAAAAGTATGGAAAAAATTGTCTGACAATATCAAGTATTGATTCACATTTGAGAAAATAACTCATGATTTCTTATGGCAGAATGACACTTTACAGAGCAATTTGACAAAAACTTAGAAGAGCTGAAATTGCACATATCTTGGATCTACTCCAGGCATATAGCTTTTTAAAATTCACTTCCAGGCATAAATATAGGGAAACATGTAGTCAAGGAGAAATGTAAAAGGTTTGTTGCAGTGTTTTATCACAGAAAAAAGTGAAAAAAAATTAACTTTCCTTCAATATGGGAATGAATTTTAAAAAGGGAATATTTATACAATGAATATATGCAACTGTTTGAGGAAAGCAGTACACTATATATATATCAAAATAGATGTGTCAAAATTATAATATTGAGCAAAGAGGGCAAGTTGCAAATGAATATCTCCAACTGTGTTTGTTTTCACTTAAATAAAAACCAAAACATACCAAATAACATTATACATTATTTGTGGGTGTAAGATTGTAGAAAAAGTATAAACATATGCAAAGGAGTTAGACACACTGACAGGAAAGTTATGCACACCAGCAACTAGGGAGGTAGGAGGGAAAAGGATGAGAGAAGTTTTATCTGTAATGTTTTATTTCTTTAAACAAGGAGACATTTGAAGCAAACATGGCAAAATGTTAGTATCCTTACATGTGGGAGCTGGGGATATGTTTATCTGTTTTGTTACTTTTGCACTTTTATGGTATGTTTGAAATAGTTTCTAATTTTAACAAATGCTAATGATTGTTCTGGATGTAGGGTAGATAAGAGACTGTAGAAGAATCAAAGTATAAGGAGAATGGTTAGCATGCTACAATTCACAGTACATTTAAATAATTTACGTGTTTCTTCATACATTTAATTTATGGAAGGCCAAACAAAACTCTTTTAAATATGATGCAGGATGTATTATAAGCATATTTTTCCAAACTTACTTGCTCAACCTCTCTGTTGAGGGAATCTACTTTTTCTTTTAATCTGTTACCCTCTGCCTCAGCAGTGATAAGTTCCAGTTTGAGGGTATTGTTATCTGCCTCTGATTGATGGGCTTTATTTTCCCAGTTTTCAGCATCTTCATTGGCTTTTCGAAGTTGTTCCATCATTTGCCGGTTCTCAGATTCCTGAAAAGCAAACTTTAGCTATTACTTTAAAATGTTCAACATATGATAAAAATTAAACATTATTATCCAAGTCATTGGGAATTCACTTGCCATGAGAAGCATTTATAATAGAACCCTGAGGAAATGTATCTATACTCTTAGTTTAGAAAACAGGTCATCCTGTAATTAACAAAGAGTGCAATCAGCATCTGCCCTGGCTCCTGAGTAACACTCAGTGAACACTAGTAAATAGTAAATTTAGGTAAATTACTCTTTTCTTCAAGACCTGAATGAATTTGTTCTTATATTTCCTTTTGTTCGAAGTCCTCCACAGCCTGCTTTTCCCATGTCTGCTTACTGACTACTTGCTGGTCTGGATTCTGAGCCTCTGACCTTTCGTACTGGTGTATTCCCTTGTTCTTGACCAATTTACAGGGCTGTGCTGGCTACAGAGCTTCCGAGTACTTGCATATTTTAAATGTCAACTTCTGATAATTTCCTTTCTGGTGTCTGCCTTTTATTCATAGCCCCAGCCTTAATTATCTTCATCATGAACTGTTGTTCTATGATTATCTTTTACCTGCTAGTCTAGTAACTTTCCCTGCCAGTCTAGTAACTTTCCTGAAATTGCTCAGAAGTAAACTATCAAACCTATGCCAATAAACACTAGTTGTAAATATGCATTCATGTATAAATTGAGCATACAATAAGAACCAGATTTTTTAAACTTTCAAAATTCTATCATGAGCAGAGTAACTGAAGTAGGGTCTGATTTCTAGTAGGGAAATAAGGAGGGAAAAAAATTCAGCTCCACAAACAATATAATAGACCAAGTAATCATTATTAGGCTATTTAAAAAAATATTTTATTATGGTTTGGTGAATTCATTCTAAAAAATTAGTTGTAATTTTGGTAATTTTTTTAAAAGGCACTAGATCTCTTTCTCTCCTGTTAATAAATAGTGCACATCCCTATCAGAAATCCTGGGCTAAATAAAATGACCAAATTGCAATAAATAATGTCTAATACTCCTTTCAAATCAGATAAGCCATCTCCTGATTATGTTTACTGGTGGAAATTCAGCTAATATTGCCACCTTGTGGCCTCTAATGTGAAAGATCTTTGCCAAGTCTGTGTTAGTCAACAATATACTAAACTACCTTATTGGCTTTCAAGATTCAGATACTCCAACTGTGTCAGCAGGAACCTGATATGTGTTTTCCATGATTGTACTAACAATCATAGTTGTGTACAGAGTATGTACTTGGAGGGTGCTTGTACAATATACTTAAACGAATTGTATTCACATTGATCTTTACCCTCTTTAACTTTGTGCAGTACTTACTGTCTATGTCATTCACTTAAAACTGCCTTACAGCTTTGTGTTGTTAGGTGTGGATGTAAAGCCTCCCTGATAACACCTTGTATTTCTCTAAAGCAGGAACCATTTTTATATTAAATTTAGTTCTGTGACCAGGTAGTACATTATTCAAAGTGAAAAGGGATTCCATAGAATGTCTCTCCTGTCTTCCAACCACCCAGTGCTCCCTCCTTCTTGGCAAGCAGAAAGCATATTTTACCCTTTTTCATATCCTCCCATAGAGGCCAGAGCAGTGTTGAGCATGAGAGGCAACACTATAAAGAAAATGAAACTGTTCTTTGGTATTCTCTATTTCCTGCTTTCAGGATCTCTTTACTTCTATATGGTGCCTCCCCTGTATCCACAGCTCCCTCTGGCCACCCACAAGTCTCACTGCAACACTCCATAGGCCTCAGCTGGAATCCTTTGCATTTCTTGCCTAGATTATGGTTACAACCTCTTCTAACTGCTCTCTCCACTTCTGATTTTGTTACCCTTCTGGTTTATTCTTGACGTTTCCAAAATAAACTTCCTAAAAGGCAATCCTTAAATAACTTATATGTTTTAGTTCTAACAATAGCTTCTGAAAATAGGGTTCAAAGAAGGTCTTTCTTACCTCTATCATCCACTTGTACACACTACTCTACCTACAGGACCTACTTTTTCCCCTACACCTTTGCTCATGTTGTTCCCACTGCCTGGCAGTCATTCTGTTTACTCTCCGTTTTTCATCTCTGGCACTCCAGCACCTAGCACGCTGCATGAATGAGTGAATGAATGAAGTACTCCACACTTCTTGACGGTCTATCCCTATCAAAATGGATCCGTGGTTCATTCTCTCCGGGCCTGCATCCATCCAGTGTTATGCAATCTCATAAACAAATTCATACTAGGATGCTAAAATCCCCAGCACTTCGGAAGGCCGAGGTGGGAGGATCACTTGAGCCTAAGAAGCTTCATGTGTGATGTCTGAAAATATAATTCTAGAATCTAAAAGTTCTAATCCCTAATGGTGGAATTTCAGGTAATGTTACTAACAGACAAGGGAGATAAAGGGAAGTGTTTAACACTGGCTGAAAGCTTACTATGTTAAATGTTGCTCTGGGGTGAGTGCGGTGGCTAATGCCTGTAATCCCAGCACTTTGGGAGGCCGAGACAGGTGGATCACTTCAGGTCAGAAGTTCGAGACCAGACTGGCTAACATGGCGAAATCCCCGTCTCTACTAAAAATACAAAAATTAGCCGGGCATGGTTGCATGCACCTGTAATCCCACCTACTCAGGAGGCAGGAGAATCGCTTGAACATGGGAGGCAAAGGTTGCAGTGAGCCACGATTGCACCACTGCACTCCAGCCTGGCAATACAGTGAGCCTGTCTCAAAAAAAAAAAAAAAGTGTTGCTCTGGATATTCATTTATTTATTTCTGACCTATTCTAGAATAGATTCAGATGGCTCACTGTGCTAGGTGTTTTAAATTATCTCACTTACTTGGGTGTTCTTCCCGATTACAGATGGGAAGAATCAGAGAGGCTGAGTAGCCTGCATAAATAAAAAGCCTTTTGTTCATTTATGGTATTACATTGCTGGAACCTTAAAATCAGGAAGTGTAGGAAACCACGTGCTTTTCCTACACAGGCTGCTTGCTGCCTGAAAGCAAGGATTGCAATTTAGAAATCCTTAGAATCTCTTCTGTCTCAAAGCCCTTAACAGTACTATGCATACCATAAATAAATGTTCAAGATATGTTTGTGGACTGACATGAAATGATAAAATAGTATAGGTGGATTGATTATTATAATAGGTATAGTGTTACCTACATACCACTCAAACCATTAATGGGGACATCCTCCCTCAATTTTAGATAATATTTTACCTAATAGACATATCTAAAATCCTCAGTAAAGCTGCCTGTTTATTCCTGAGTTGCCACACATGCACCACACTTATTGGAGTCATCTGATGTCATGTACATGTGCCTGGTCAAATGATTGCTAACAGAGAAGTGTGAGGAGAACCATCTGCCTTGTGGTCCTAAAAAAAATAGATGGCCCCATAACAGGGTAACCAATTCTGATCTGCTACATAATCAGGTGGAACCTCTTTTGTCAGAGGTTTATAACTGGAAACCCCACCACTTTCAATTAATTATAAGCGAGGTCAAATTGATTTTAGCCCTTTGTCCATCATCCAGTTAGGAAGATTCTGCTTGTCTAGAGTGGCAGAGTTGCAAAACAAAAGGGGCATATTCTCCAGGCATCTTTCTGAACATTCTAAATATGTAGTTAACCCACCATTGTCAAAACTAAAATATACTATGTATTAAAGAAAGCTTTGATTCACCTGTCGTTCTGAGTATACCAACTTCTAAATTAACTCTAGTGAAAACTAAGTATCATGAGCAAAAAGAAAAAAAAATACATACTTCAGACTTTAATATATTCTTCAGCTTGTTAACCTCCAAATTAGTATCTTGAACCTTCTGTTTTATGTCATTAAGTTCATTATGAGTGTCATTCAATTTTTTGGACAGTGCCTACGAAAAAAGATAGGTATATTTGACTATGAAAAATAAAAAATTTCTATATCTCAAAAATACCATAAACAAATTTTTAAACACTTGGAACAAATAAAATTAACATACCTAATATATAAACTCATATAAAAAAAGAAAACACATAAGCCCAATAGCAAGTGGGCAAATGACCCAAATAAGCAATTCAAAAAAGGAAGCATAAGTAGGTAAGACCTGAAAAAAACTCTACTAGCAACTGAAGATATGCTAATTAAAACAACAAATTACTATTCTGCTTTTCAAATTAATAAAGATTTAAAGCTATTCAGCTATGGTAAAGAATGGGCATTTCCATGTACTACTGGAGTAAATGTAGATTTGCAGAAAGCAAATCTGTGATCAGGTATCTGGTGATGTAACAAGAGACAATTTTTAAATGCTCATAAAAACAAGAAAGACAAAAATGTTGATTATTTTTGAAGGTGGGAAATGGCACATGGGGATTCATTATATTTGAAAATGTCTATTTACATTTTTTTAATTTAAAAAAGAAACCTCAGCTGGGTGTTTTTCCTGTAATCCTGGCACTTTGGGAGGATCACTTGAGCCTAAGAGTTTGAGACCAGCCTGAACAACATAGTGGGAACCCAACTCTACAATAAATAAATAAATAAATAAATAAATAATAATTAAAAAGAAACCTGATAATCTGTGATTCAGTCTGAAATGAAATCTAATAAAATTTAATGAGATGCTGTCATTAAGGCATTTGTTACAGTGACAATATTTATTCACATTAAGTGAATCATGCAGTAAATAATAGTATATCTACATAGTGGCATAACCACATAACGGAATATTATATACCTGTGAGAAATGTTTGGAATGATTTTTAATAATACAGGGAAATATTTGCCTATGTTAAGTGAAAAAAAATCGTGCTAAAACACAAAAATACCTCATTATCCCAATTTGTTAAAAATTGTGGTATCAAGGATAAAATTTTTTAAAGTTTCCACTTTCTAGTCTTCTGCAATACTGGTTCTTAACCTGTGGTCCACAGAAAGAGACCTCTCTTCTACCTTGGGCCTATGACCATAACGAAGAAAAAACTACTTTTGAGCATATGTAAATTGTTATGACAACAGTTTTCTTCTGATTATAAAAAATGTTTACAAAGTTTGAACAAGGCAGGAAAATGCTTACAATATTATAGTAAGCTAATAATAGCTATAAAATATTTATTGAGTGATATACTGGACAGTACAGTAAGTGCTTTCCAGGTATAGTCTCACTTATTAACCATTTTTACAGATGCTATAGAGACTCAGAGAAGTTGGTTTATATGATCACACACGCAGAGAGCAAGATTCAACCCATGTGAATCTTACTCGACTCTACTGCCTCTTCATGTAGAAAAAAGCATGATATAAAGTGATAGGTGATTTTATCCCACTACATTAGAAAATGTGTATAAAAATAGTGTTAAAATTTTTAAGTGCACTGTATAGCAATTAAAAAAATATGTCAAATATAACAGTAACTGAGTATTAAAAACATGGGGGCTTTTCTAAACTCTTAACTTTTTGTTTAGAAAAAAGACTTTCTATAATAAGCTTCTATTTCTAAACCAATCAAAAAAATAGAAACTAAATTTCTAGGTTTTCATAAATAAGATAAATCCACCTTTAGCCCATATGCTCTAGCTGTAAAGAGTACACAAAGGCAAACCTTACAAATTCCCATGTTTTGGTTTTTATTGCTATTCATTAATTTTTTAAATAAACTTTTAGAATAGTTTTAGATTTACAGAAAAGTTGTGAAGACATTATAAAGGGCACCTCTATTGTTAACATTTTACATTAGTATGGTGCATACGTCACAATTAATAAGCCAATATTGATACATTATTATCTGAAGTCCATACTTTATTCAGATTTCTTTCCTTTTTTACATAATGTCCTTTTTCTGTTCCAGGATCCCATTATTCATTTACTTTTAAACAAAATACTTTAACATCTCAGATAATTTTTTATGATTAACAAAGTATTACAGCTTTATAGCTGTTTAAGTAAATTAATAATCTTCAACAGTTAAAGAACACAGACTTTCAGGATGCAAACTAAACACACTGAAAGTGATACAAAGTGGGGAAAACCATTTGGTCTTAAAAATTTTGAGAAGGGAAGAAATTTTCCAAATAGGATTTTTAAATGTTCACGTTAAAATAAATGTTATTGGAAATGAGAACTGCAGATTAGACTTAAATATATTGCCTTAGGGAGAAAGAGTAATTATAAGAGGAACTTTCCTAAAAAGAATCACAGTGCTAATGAGAACCAAAAAACAAGGCACAGTCCATACATTCATACTTAAAACAGAATAATATGTAGTCCATTTAAAAAAAAAAAAAAACCTATTCTTTTCTTTAAGGTTTCTCAAGGTTTTTATTCTCATTTTTTGATTATTCAAATATTTATCCTTCAGCAAGGAAGTACTAAGCTTTAATACAAATATAGCCCTATTTTCTTTAATATTTAACCCTTTGTGTCTGAGAATTCCATTTAAAAATTATGTGGCCTATTTTGTTATTTAAAAAAAAAAGAAAAGGCTAGTTCCAGTGTCTGAGCTCTTCTATAAAATAAAATGAGGGCTGTTCCTCACAAGAAATTCATTTTTTTTTTCTTGGAGAAAATGATTCTAGGAACAAGTGTACCTGGTTTTCTTGTTTAGCTTTAGCAAACTGTTCCTGGAGATTGTCATTGTCATGAGCCAAGATATCTCTTTCCCTGGCGATCTGGGCCAGCTCATCATTTGTCTCATCCAATTGCCGACGCATTCTGGAAACGTCTTGTTCACACACCATTAGGGCCTCAGTACACTGTCTATTCCACAAATCAAAGAGTACATAAGAAGAGACATTTTACTGAAACAGAGCAACAAATTCTCACAAGACAGAAGATGGACAGTTAGTATGAAAACATTTGAAGAGATTTTAAACACGTTTGAATTTATAGGAATAAATACTGCAAAGACAGTGCATTAGAGTTTCTCAATGTTGCCATCATTTCGCTATGAAAAGGATACTAAGTATACATAATAGTCAATGATTTGCCAAATATTTCAAAACTTCTTACATCAAGTATTAGGAAGGCTTTCATCCTACTTCTGTTATGGCTTAGTCTCCTTTACAGATTCCTCTTCCTCTGCCCACTTAAAACTTAATGCTTTTCAGGGCTCAAGCCCTAGCCTCCCAATTATTCTCACTCTAACCCTTCTCTCAGACAAACTCTATTCATATCCATGGTTCCCAACCCCATCTATATCCAATGATTCCAAAATAATTATCTCCAGTTTTAGCCCCTCTGTTGTACCCCAGACTTATATTTAACTGCTTACTAGACATGTCTACAATAAGGTCCCAAAGGTTCTTCAAATTCAGAGGCAAAATCATTTTTTCTCCTCATACTTTCTTCATGTTCAGTATTTGTCCCTGGCCAGAAACTTGGCATTTTCCTGGTGTCTCTCCTTCATACAAAAGCATTTCACTCCTTCTGTCCTACAACTCCTAAACCCCAATTTATCACCACCTCTTCTGCTTAGGTATCTAACACAAAAATCTCCTCAGAATTCTTTAATGATTTCTTATTGCCCAAAGGATATAACCAATACTCATTTGTCTATAACACAAGCCTCTGCCTGCCTATTTAGCCTCCTCCTTTCACTTCTCCCCTTACACTCTAGGTTTCAACAACACTCACCCACTTGTAGGTCAAGAGGCTTGTCAACATGATCTGTGGTTCTTTGCTATTCTTTCTACTTTAAATGCCCTTCCCTTCCCCTTATTTTACTTGGCAAACACCATCCCCTCTTTTAGTTCCTTAGACAGACTTAGGCCTCTTTTGATGAGAGAGTTAGCACCTTACACGTATCACTAAGCCCCTTGTTTCTTACTATCTTTGTACCTAATATGGTACTTGGCCCCCCAGTAAGAGCTCAAATATTTGTTGCATGACTGATTTACCTTGATGCCTGTTCCATCTCAGCAATGATATTCTTCATGCCTGAAATGGTCTTTTCCTTGAAAAATAATATAAGTATTAAATAAAAAAATCTTAAGCTGTTATTTCTGTTAAAATTGAATGAACAAAAAGAAAATTTCCCTTTCCCTTTAGGTTTCCATTTGGTTTTAAAAACATGTATGTCCTATTCTTTTCCACACTTTAAAGCCTAGTATATCAATGTGAATATTTGCACTGGGTAAAAATAGATTATGTTCATTAAAGTAAAGGCTATACTTAGGTGTAATTATGAGATCAGTATATCAAATTCTTTGTCAAAAGATATTTTGTGCAGTCACCCAGCAACACAAGAACCCTATAACCACCTGTTTTTGGAGGCAAACCAATGGTTTGGCATTGGAGTATTGGCATTTTATACTGGGATTTAGAACTGGTTCTCTTGCTCACATTCTTTATGTTATAAAACCCAGAGAAGCCAATCATGTATACCTAAATTTAGTTTTTAAGAATAATTTTTATTAAGTGTATTATTTATATTAGCCAGCAACAAAATCTTCAAAAAGCTGTTCCAATCCAATTACTTATAGAAGTATACTACTGATATTTAGGTGAGAGCTAATAAGAAGGTAAGCATTAGGCCTCGAGCAAAGGTAAGAAAAATAAACTATTTATATTTTCCTTTTTCAAAGGCGTGATGAGGGAGTAGAAGTAGTGGAGTCAGTCAAGGCAGAAATGGGTTTGAATATCTTAATGCCTTTAATACCATTCCCACACCTCTTTTTAAAACTTCCATTGACCCTGAACTAGTCCAACTATAAACAGATACTTAGAGCTAACATTAGCCCTAAAAAAGTAAGAAAGTTATTTCACTAAGTAATAACTAGATTTCACCTTGCCATTTGAATTTTCAAATTTTAAGTAACTAAGTAAAAAGATTTTTAAAAACCCAAACCTATATTTTCCAACCAATTCTGTTCCTGTTTCTTTTCTTTTCTTTTCTTTTCTTTTGAGATGGAGTTTTGCTCTTGATGCCCAGGCTGGAGTGCTAGGGCGCGATCTCGGCTCACTGCAACCTCCGCCTCCCAGGTTCAAGCGATTCTCCTGCCTCAGCCTCCCAAGTAGCTGGGACTACAGGCATGTGCCACCATGCCCAGCTAATTTTTTGTATACTTAGTAGAGACGGGGTTTCACTATGTTGGCCAGGCTGGTCTCAAACTCCTGACTTCAAGTGATCCACCCGCCTCGGCCTCCCAAAGTGCTGGGATTACAGGCGTAAGCCACTGCGCCCGGCCGTTCCTATTTCTTTAGCGTTAGTTTTACACATATTTCCGTGTGTATGTGTGTGTGTGTGTGCTATCTTCCTTTATTCATGTGCTCTTCTCCAGGGTATTTTTAGCTACAGTTTCCCATTCTGCTTTCTCATGGAATGGTACAGATTCCACATCTGGCAGTAATAGATACTGGTGTGTTGTTAAAATATGCATTAAAAAAAAAGTTAACCCCCTTCAAGAAGGACAAGCCAACGAAGGAAAAACTAAAAGACAAAATACTCCATAAAATGGAATGTTTACACATTTTTTGAAATATAATTTAATACATTTCTAAGCAAATTATGAAAAGCTAGTTGAACTAGTGCTTTTGAAAGTCCTAACTTGAGGCCAAATGCAGTGGCTTATGCCTGTAATCCCAGCACTTTGAGAGGGTGAGGCAGGCGGAACACGAGGTCAGGAGTTTGAGACCAGCCTGACCAACATGGTGAAACCCCATCTCTAATGAAAATACAAAAATTAGCCGGGTGCAGTGGTGGGCGCCTATAATCCCAGCTACTCAGGAGACTGAGGCAGGGAATCACTTGAACTCGGGTGGCGAGGGTTGCAGTGGGCTGAGATTGTGTCACTGCACTCCAACCTGGGTGACAGAGACTCCGTCTCAAAAAAAAAAAAAAGTCCTTTCTTGATTAACCTTAAAATATGTTTGATAAGCCTAAAAAGGGCTTCACTTTATCAATATAAGTGCATCTTAAAAAAAAATTCTCTAGAAACATTGTAAAGTATCCAGGGCAACAAAATTTCTGGGTTGAATCCAATAACATATACTCTTAGCCTATTTTTCTCTTAATATGACCCTAATACCACCATTTCTCAAATGTGCCATCATTCCTTGTACAACCTCAGTATGTTCTAAGATGTATTCCTTGTACAACTTCAAGGTTTAACAATTTTTTAAAATAATATTTAATATTTCTTATTCAACCTCATATGTTGTCCAACTAGGGATGTAGATTCATGTTAACTGTCAAAATTCAGTCTGGACAGGATGGTGCTAAGTATATTTAGAAAAAATAAACTATAACTTTATTCAAATAATTCTGGCTTTTCTTACCCAAAAATCTATGAAGTTGCCATTGAGTTTTCTAATTTTAATTGGTAGCAAGTAGTAAAACATCTTTTTAAACCATGGATACTAGAAAAAAATCACTTTATTCACTATAATGTAGACTTTTCCATGCTAATTTATTTCTGTAATCTCTATATGAACAGTATTAGTTTTCACTGAGTAGCCTTTGTTAGTTCAGCTCTGAGGTATCATTGTAGAGAACATTTCCTCTTTTGATTGCCTAATGGTACCTTACAAGTTATTTTCCCTACAGAGGATGGATGTGTTTACTTTCATAAAATCTTATACAAAGTTCTTGATTTTGAAGTAGACTTGTAACTCAATATTGCTTGTGAAGGAAATATAACATTGGTGCGGTTCACAGAATGGAAGAAATGTGAAATATTAGATATAGCACAAGAAAATGAGATTTTGAAAGATGTGAAGAATTTTGCTTCTAAATGTTAGTGTTGTGAAAGGAAATCATGCTTAAATATTCAAAAATGTTTTGAATATAATGAGAAGCAAAATTCCACCTAAAAAACCTAAAATTTCAAAACAATGAGTCAGCCTTTTCCACAAGTATTTACCATCTCATGCCCTTTGATGACCTCAATTATGTTCATGATTCCCAAATCTATTAACTTTAATTAAATTTTCCTCCAAACCTAAAAGTCCAAGAGCCTTTAAATATTTCAATATTTCACCTACATAACCCAAAGACAATTCAAACTCAACATGTCAATAACTTTCCTTTCTAAGCCTGTTCTAGTTCCTGTTTCTTCCTTCATACATAGGAACTATCCATGTGATTCTTAAGCCAGAAACCATACCTTGTCAATTTTACTTCCTTAAGAGACCTATTTCTCTCACTGATACTCCTACTATTCTAATATAGCTCTCAACACTGTTTTCTTAACTAGTGTCCCTGTCACCACTCTCATTTCCCTATAATCCATCTTTTATATGAATTTACAAATGCCAGAATATTTGTTATAAAATAAAGACCTAATTGTAACATTTCATTATCATTATTTCAGTGACCCTCTATATCCATGATGATAGATCTCACACTCAACATCACATGTACTTTTATGATTTTTTTGCTTAACTATCCCATCTCTTCATATATCCCATAGAGATATAGATATATGAAGAGATGGGTTATATACATATATACACACACACACATACACACACTGTAAGCTTGCAATGAGCATCACAGCAGAGAAGGGACTGTATGCCTATCCCATCTTTTCTTTGCCCTCCCATATCTATCTCTCTACAACCTGTTCTCTGGCCATGCTAAACTATCAGGAAGTCTCATGAAATTCTCATGAAAGCCACTGGACTCTCACTTAAGCTGTTCAACCTGTCTGGATCACCCTTTCTCATTGTCTTCTTTCCCTGACTACTATCTAGTCATTCAATGACTACTATCTAGTCATTCAAATATTCTCCTGACTACTATCTAGTCATTTTTCAGGGTAGTCCAGGCACCATCACTTAATGGAATCAGGTGTGTTTTTGCCCAATTCCAACAACACATTGTGCATATGTCATTATGGCACTTAATATATTCTATCATAACAGTATCTTTATCTCTCTCCGTATTACACTAGAGGCTTTGAGAAGGCGGATCATTCACCTTTTTTTTTTTTTTTTTTTGAGACAGAGTCTTACTCTGTCATGCAGGCTGGAGCAGGATGGCACAAACTAGGCTCACTGCAACCTCCACCTCCCAGGCTCAGGTGATACTCCTGCCTCAGCCTCCCAAGTAGCTGGGACTACAGGCGTGTGCCACCATGCCCCTGCCTCACCCTCAGTTTCTAACATAACATCTGGTACATGTCAACAAATGTTTGTTGAAAGAATGAATGGATGGATGGAAACATAAATTAATGAATTAGTTACCTTAGTAATAAAGTAAACTAATAAAGCCCTTATTCCAGTGATGCTGCTTTTGCTTAAGATATTTGTGAAAACAGCTTAGGAACTGCTTTCAGAATCAGTTTATAAGCTAGAAAATAATATCAGCATCTCTGCCTTGTTGGCAACACCTTTTATTTATTTTATTTATTTATTTTTGAGACAGAGTCTCGCACTGTCGCCCAGGCTGGGGTGCAATGGCCCAATCTCGGCTCACCGCAAGCTCCGCCTCCGGGGTTCAAGCGAGTCTCTTGACTCAGCCTCCTGAGGAGCTGTGATTACAGGTGCCCGCCACCACGCCCAGCTAATTTTTTGTATTTTTAATAGAGACGGGGGTTTCACTATGTTGGCCAGGCTGGTCTCGAACTCCTGACCTCATGATCCGCCCTCCTCGGCCTCCCAAAGTGCTGGGATTACAGGCGTGAGCCACCGCACCTGGCCTGCACGCGGCCGGCAACATCTTTTTTCAACAACAAAAATGTGGAATGGAGGTTATCATCCAGCTTTATTCACCAGCCCTATATGATCTATTCTCAAAGCCTGAGGATGATGTAAAAATGTGCTCCTAGGGCAGGGTGCAGCGGCTTACGCCTGTAATCCCAGCACTTTGGGAGGCTGAGGTGGGCGGATCACGAGGTCAGGAGATTGAGACCATCCTGACTAACATGGTGAAACCCTGCCTCTACTAAAAATACAAAAAATTAGCCAGGCGTGGTGGCGGGTACCCGTAGTCCCAGCTACTCGGGAGGCTGAGGCAGGAGAATTGCTTGAACCCGGGAGGCGGAGCTTGCAGTAAGCCGAGATCACGCTACTGCACTCCAGCCTGGGCAAGGGAGGAAGACTCCCGTCTGAAAAAAAGAAAAAAAGAAAAGTGTTCCTAGTTCTAAACACAATTACAAAGGGTAACTACCTGAAAATATGCTTTTAAGAAGAAATCAGTCTCACTACTTTATTGTCATGCTTTATATTTTGATATCTGAATTAGTTCTTGTCAGTTGATATTAATTACTAATTCATGATAGAAAAATCAACTTAAAATATTAGCTACTAGATTTGTACACATGCTTCCTAAGACTATCTTAAAATATTTCAAAGTCAGATTTTGAAGTTCCAGCTTCTAGAAAAACATTTGAGAAAATTCGAATATTTTATTCAGATTCTAGTTCTTTTAAACCATAGTTTAACATTTAACATTTCATTTAAACGTTTCTTATAAACCACAGTTCTCAGAACATACTTTCATTGCCAAACTCTCTCCAAGGGATGCAATATTCTCAGATTTTTTATCCAAACATGCTTGCAGGCATTCCTTTTCTTTAGCCAGATCATTGAGGGTTCCACCAAGAATGCTGATTTCTTCTCGCTGTGCAATATTTTGCCTTGTAAAGTTATCTATATATGCAATCATAAAAGTGTTGTTTTAATCAAAATAAAATCTTTTTTCTATTTCAAGCATATTATCGTACTTTTTGAACTTCTCCTTACTTCTAATGTATATTATATTCAATTACTAACAATGAGTACTATATCCCAAATTAAAAAATTTTTTTTGGTTAAAAACTACAGTGAATCACAAAACTCTAAATGATGCATAAACACAAAAGCACAATAACAATGAATTAGAATAGTGAAGGAAAGCTCTACATCGCAAGCTGTCAAAGTAGACTTAATGTATGATGGGAAAAGAGAGAGTGGGTGGATGAAGTAAGTGGAATATCAAAACAATCTGCGGCATTTCTCTCCTGCAGTTTCCCCTCCCCTCCCTCTAGCCTAGAGTCACTGTTGTATATAAAGTTGGTAAGTAACAAATCTTAATAAAATATTCAATTAAGTCATCTTTAAAGTAAAATGTCTTCTAATATTCTGGTATTTCTAAAGTAGTGTTACAAAAATTCCTAGGAAAAAAAATCATCCCAGGAAGTATGATTCAATCTGTGAGAACTCTTGCAAGCCAATGTCAACGTTGAAGGCCTGAATGATTGGTACAGAAGAATAGTTTTCAAACTGTGGTTTCTCAACCAGCACCATCAGCATCACCTGGGAAATGTACATTCTTATGCCTCCACTCCAGACCTACTGAATCAGAAATTCTGGGGGAGGGCACAGCAATTTATGTTTTAAAAACTCCTTCTTTCCCCAGTGATTCTAATGTATAATGAGGATTGAGAACCACTCGTCTAGAGTAGTTTACCTACTCTAGGTATTAGATTTACCTACAGAAACTGTTAGAGACACAAAAGCTCTGGTTCTAGCCTACTTCAAGGAGGCTGGCTCCAATGATCTTTATTAGCTCTCAAGGTGATTCTGACACAGATGAAAGTTTGAGAACCACTGGTCTAGAGCTCTACAAGAGAAGCTCTGTTAGACAGACTTCTAGGTTAATCCCTACTAGGTTAATACCTGTGAGGGCCATCCAGGAGCAGTGCTAAGGGAAGTAATACCATATTGTCATATGCCAAAAGCTTGATCTATATAGTACTGGAGAATACACCATGTCTCTTTTTGCAGGCAGTATTGCCTTTAAGACAACCCACATGTTTTATGTGTCCTGATATCTGAGTTCATTCCCACTGGCAATCAAACAATCAATACATCTCTAAAATAGCTCTAGTATCTCCTAGCTTAAAAAAATTATCAACCTAACAGCCCACTCAAACTATTACCTTATTTTCTTGCTACCCTTTAATAGCCAAACTTCTTGAGAGACTTCTATTCTTTTCTGTCCTGACTTCACTTCCCATTTATTCCTCAACCCACTCTATCTTCTACATCCAACACTCCATTCAAACTTTTTTTTGGTGTTACCAAATCTTCCAATGTGCCAAATCCAATCAATATTTTTCTTTAGCCTCACTTATTTCACTTCTCAAAAGTATCTGACAATTGATCATATCCTCCCCTTTTAAAAACACTTTGCTTTCTGGTCTTCCAAAATAACACTCACTTCTGGGTCTTCTTCCTACTTCTTTGGCTTCTTGTTACTCAGTCCTGGATCCTCTTCTCCTCATTCTCTATATTTCCCTAGGTAATTTCATGGTTTTAAAATATCATTTATATGCTGATGTGTCCCAAATATGTATCTTTCTCTTCTGAGACACAAACTTAAATATTCAGCTGCTTACCTTAGATCTTTATTGGGACTTAAAATACCCAAATGTGAGTTCTCCTTCAATATTATCTTTTATATTTCTGTTTTAATATTTCCTGGTTTGATAAATAGTATCTCCATCTACCTAGTTGGTTATACCAGACATTCTTGAACTATATAATAGCAAGTGTTAACAATATTTCCTCTGCTTTAAAATAGGCTCTTCTACAGCCCTGACCAAAATTTTACCCTGTAAGATTAAGTTATGACCATATTTTCATACTGATCACTAACAAGAAACATAAATAAGAAACTTTTAAAAAGTAACTTTCTCTATAAACCCCAGTAATATCATAGACATAACTAACACTATCCCCTTGGTGATAAGTGAGTTCTCGCTAGACATAACTAAACATATGTACACTTTCCACCAAAAGTAATATATAGGTACTGTTTCATTACAGCAGCTATGGACAAGCTACAATATTACACAAAAAATTCAAATTTAAGTTATCATCGTAAGTTTACAAACTGTTGCTGCTGAGTTTAGCTATTACTTCATTACTTCATTGATAAATTTTAACTTATCACTAAGTACTTATGGTGCTAAATCTAAAAAATTTTGCTGTCAAAGAAAAATGAATTTTTCTACTATTTTTTATTCATAAACTTAGTTAAGGGTTTGCTTCCAAGTTTTTCTATGTTATACTGAAGAGAAGAAAATACATCTTTGCTACCAAACTTAAGAAAAACTAAAAGTAATATTAAGAGAAAAAAACTCACCAATTTTTTCATCCAAGCACATAATTTTCTCCTGAGTAAGCTGTAGCTCATATTTTTTCTTAGCAAGGTGTCGCTGAGTATCAGAAAGATCTTTTTCTGTGTTTTCATACAAAAGTCTGCAAATATTTTAATAATAAAACTAATTCTGAAATTTTTGTTTTGTCATCTTGTAGTGTGTTTAAATCTAAAAACTTTTAAGGACACTAATATATTTATTTCCTCTTATTATTTTTATACAGTTTTAATATTTTCATTATAAAACCAGGAAGTTTAAAAAATAAAGGGTAAGATGGGATCTTCAATCCACCACTCCAACATAAGCTACTATTAGCATTTTGGTCATAATACCTTCCTTAGGTCCCTTAATGCCAAATCAGAGCAATCAGATTAGGAACTACTATGTTAGCTCTGGTTGGGGTTTGTCTGTCTCAATAGCCTAGGGTTTTATGTTTTAATTCAGAAACAAGATGAGGCCATAGAGATGTCTGCAACACAGGAAATAGAACTAAGGTGTCCCATGTAAATATGGAGAGATATACCATTAGTGAGAAGGTCAGACTAGAGAAAAACACCTTGTCAACTGCTGCTAGGCTCAGGAAAATAATAACTGTAATGCCTAACCTTGTTTTTACTAACTCTATTTTTAAATTTTCCCTTTTTGTCTCCTTAACTACCTAGCCTTGTTTCCCATATAAATAAGACTCTCCCTTAGCTGGGAAAGCCGGACAAACTCCATTTGGCCCCTTGATTTACAAGACATTAAGGGCTCCTTACCCGACCCCCTTCCTCAAGGAGTTAACCTGTGTAAGCAGATCCTCAGCATTTCAAAGGAGCCCAATTAACTGATAAGGTACTGGAACAATGTGTGAAGTTCCCGGGATTTTGCTCAAAAAGATAACAACATAAAGCCTTGAGTCTGTGTCCAGCATAGCATCCATATCTAACTCTAACAAAGGATTTAGAGCCCCGCACCTGGTTCCGTTGCTTTTTTTGTAACCATTTGCCTTTTAAATTGTTAATCTCTCTGTAACCATTTGTTTTTTTGATTCTTGCATGTTTTTACTTCTGTAGAATTATTGCATTTGAGCTCCCCTCCCCTTCCTAAACTAAGGTATAAAGTTAATCAAGCCCCTTCCACGAGGCTGAGAGAATTTTGAGCGTTAGCCATCTCTTTGGCCACCGGCTTAATAAAGGACTCTTAATTCGTCTCAAAGTGTGGCGTTTTCTCTAACTCGCTTGGGTATAACACAACAAAGAGTCTTAATCTCAATCTAAGCATCAAAATAAAATTTGGTTCCTGATTGGTCATATAATCAGGAACCCCTCGCAAAACTCTGGAGGCATGCTCTCAACCCAAGCACAGAACTAACCCCAGACAAAGGCCTATGGAAAATGATCTCATAATTCAAAATTTAAAAATACATCAAGAAACAATCCAACCTTAGTGGGAGTCAAAAGACACACAAACTAAATTAGATCCCTAAGAACTTCAGACTACAGCACTATCAAATAGAAACTTAGAAATACATGTGTTTAAATACAAACACATAAAATAAGTAATAGGATATATAAAGAAAAAAATAATCAACAAATTTGGAAAAGAACCAAACAGAACTTCACAAAATTAAACTAACATCAAAATTTTAAAGATTACAAAACTCAGTGGACAAGTTAAAAATACAGAATAGACACTGTGAAAGAGATAACTGGTAAACTGGGAAAAAAAACAGATCAGAGGTCCTATATTAGAGCACAAATAAAACAATGAAAAAATACAAAATAGAGGTTAACAGACATAAAAGACAGAATAAGAAGGTCCAATATTTACCAAATCAAAATCCCAGTAGGGAAGAATAAAGACAATATTCAACAAAATAATACCTAATAAAAGATGAAATCCAAGACTAAAGAGGTATTAACCTGTATCTATTAAGACAATTATAAATGGGGGAGGATAAAAGGACTTAAAAGGAGACAAGATTTCTATACTTTATGCAAACTGATAAAATGTGACACCAGTGGATCGTGATAAGTAAGTACAATTCACAGAGCAACCACTGAAAAATCTATAGACACTCAAAAATACTACAGATATCAAAAATGGGATTCTAAAAAATGTCAAGTAATCCATGAAAAGGCAGGAAAACAAAAACAGAGACATGAGAAACAGAGGAAAGAAACAAATGAAAAACACCCCCCAAAAATAACATGGAGAATTGAGCCCTACCAATAATTATATTAAATGCATATGGTCTACCTTATTTTTAACAGCCGAAACCTGGAAAAAATCAAAATGTCCCTCACCAGGTGAAAAGCTGAGCAAATTATGGTACATTCATACTATGGAATGTTACTCAGCAATATTAAAAAGTAGCAAAATTTAATACTTGGCTGGATCTCAATGGCATTATTCTGAGTTTTCAAGCGAATCTTGAAAATCATGGCTGTATGACTCTTTCTGTAACATTCTTGAAATGACAAAATTACAGAGTTGGACAACAGATTAGTGTCAGATATTAGGGATCATGGTGGGGGAAGAGGAGATGTGACTGTAAAGGAGTAGCATGAGGGATATTTTTGCGGTAATAGACTTTCCGTGTCTTGAATGTGGTAGTAGTTACATGAAACTACATATGTGATAAAATGACAGAACTATGCACACACATTGTACCAATGTCAATTTTCTGGCTTTGATATTGTACTATAGTGATATAAAATGTAATCATTGTGGGAAAGTGGGTGACAGGAATACATCGACTTATCTATATATTTTTGTAACTTCCTACAAATTATGAAATTATTTTAAAGCAGCAAAACAAAAAAAAAGTCCTAGAGTTAGGCTGCACAATTATGCCAATTAAATTAAAATCTCTGGGAATGAGAATCAACATCACTATTGTTTTTTAAAGCTCCTCATTTGATTCTAATATGCAGCCAAGGCTGTTAAGGAATGCATCTGATATGGTTTGGATGTTTGTCCGCTCCAAATCTCATGTTGAAATGTGATTTCCAATGTTGGAAGTGGGGCCTGGGGAGAGATGACTGGATCACGGGGGCAGGTCCCTCATGCATGGTTTAACACTATCCCCTTGGTGATAAGTGAGATCTCGCTAGTTAGTTCACATGAGATCTGGCTGTTCAAAGAAATCTGGGACCTCCCCTTTTCTCTTGCTCCTGCCCTTGTCATGTGATGCACTGGCTCCCCCCTTGCTTTCCACCAAGATGGCAAGCTGTCTCGTGCCCTCACCAGAAGCAAATGCCAGCACCATGCTTCCTGTACAGCCTGCAGAACCATAAGCTAAAATAAATCTCCTTTCTTTTAAAATGACCCACACTCAGGTATTTCTTTATGGCAACACAAGAATAGACTAATAGAGCCTCCTGATGTCTCTTCATCTAGGGTAGCAAAGGGTGAAAAACTGACAAAACAGGTGTATATGAGGCAGAAAGTGATAGTGGTTTTATGGCATCAGCGTCTCTCCCATCCCACCATACCATGAACTCAAAGAGGCTGACATTGTTAGTCACCCACAAGCATTGTTTTACACAATAACTTATATCTCCATGGGAAAATGTGTTCCAGGGCCAAAATTATAAGACATTTGAGATGCCCACTTAAAAACGAAACAAAACAAAACACACTGATTACAAAATCAAGCAGAAGCTGGTATATTAGAATAAATGCATCCAGGCCAGGAGCGGTGGCTCATGTCTGTAATCCCAGCACTTTGGGAGGCCAAGGTGGGTGGATCATGAAGTCAGGAGTTTGAGAACAGCCTGAACATGGTGAAACCCTGTCTCTACTAAAAATACAAAAATTAGCCGGGCACAGTGGCATGCACCTGCAATCCTAGCTACTCAGGAGGCTGAGGCAGGAGAATTGCTTGAACCCAGGAGGCGGAGGTTGCAGTGAGCTGAGATCGCACCACTGCACTCCAGCCTGGGTGACAGAGTAAGACTCCATCTCAAAATTAATTAATTAATTAATTTTAAAAATGCATCCAAAAAATTGATTAGCACAAAAAAATTTAAAAGAAAGGAGAAGCCAGGCATGATGGCTCATGCCTATAGTCCTAGCACTTTGGGAGGCCAATGTGGGAGGATCACTTGAGGCTGGGAGATCAAGACCAGCCTGGGCAACATAGGAAGACCCCCGTCTCTATAAGAAATTTTTAAAAAATTAGTCAGGCACGGCGGCACATGTCTGTGGTCCCAGCTACTTGGGAGGCTGAGGCAAGAGAATCACTTGTGCCTGAGAGGTCAAGGCTGCAGTGAGCTGTGATTGTGCCACTATACTCCAGCCTGGGCAACAGAGGTCGATTCTGTCTTTAAAAAAAAAAAAAAAGTTGTTTTTTTGGAGGTTCTAGAAAAATTTAAAAAACTAAATAAAAGACACTGCTAGATATTATCAATATGAAAAAAGACAAGGAAAAAAGGTACAAATAACAGTTATAAGAAATGTAGTAGATGAAGTTAAAAAAATACATGGTGTAAATAGTAGAATGGATACACTTGATAAATGAATTAGCACACTGACAACAAATTGAAGAAATTTCAGTAGAAGGATAAACAAATAGAAAACAAGAAATAAATGTAGAAGACTTACCAAAGCTGACTTTGAGACTTATTACAGTATTCAAGATGGTATGGCATTAGTCTACGGATCAACAGACTAATAAAGCAGAATACAGAGCACAGAAATAGACCACAGATATATGGTCAATCGATTTTCAATAAATACACCAAAGCAATCCAATGGGGAAAGGAAACAATTGGTGCTAAAACAACTGCATTGCCCTGAGTGATGAAATATTCTGTACAACAAACACCCATGACAGGGGTTTACCTACATAACAAACCTATACATGTACCCCTCAACTTAAAAGTTGAAAAGTAAAATAAAATGAACAAAAACAAACCAAAAAACACAATTGTATTCTTTTGTGGAAAAAAAAGAACTCTGACCACTACATGACACCATACACAAAAAACCTAACCATAAAATGTAAAATTACAATGCTTTTGGAGAAAGCATAAACATGTATGTTAAAAGTTTTAACCAATCCTGGTAATCAAATCCAACCAAATCAGAATCTACTATGACCAAGTGGGGTTTACCCAGGCATGCCAGGTTGGTTTACAATTTGAAAATTAAAAATTAATCAATAATAACTCATCATATTAACAGACTGATAAATAATTATGATCATATCAACAGATGCAGAATAAGCATTTGACAAAATCCAATATCCATTCTTACTAAGAACACTCAGCAAATTACAAATAGAAGACACTTTTTCCAATCTCATAATAGGCATCTATGAAAAGCTTATTGCTGACATTACAAAGATGAAAGGCTGAATTGCTTTCCTTCCAAAACCAGGAGCAAAACAAGGATGACTGTTCTCATTCTTCTGTTGAACACTGTACCAGAGGTTCTACCAAGTAAATAAGGAAAGAAAAAGAAACACAAGGCATTAAGATTAGAAAAGAAGCAAAACTCTTAATTCACAGGTGACATGATAATCTACATAGGAAATCCTATAAAATCTACCAAAAAACTGAGGCTAGATGTTCAAGACCACCCTGGACAACAGCAAGACCCTGTGTCTAAAAAAAAAAAAATTGGGGGGCCGGGCGCAGTGTCTCATGCCTCTAATCCCAGCACTTTGGGAGGCCGAGGAGGGCGAATCACGAGGTCAGGAGACTGAGACCATCCTGGCTAACACAGTGAAACCCCGTCTCTACTAAAAATACAAAAAATTAGCCGGGTGCGGTGGTGGGCACCCGTAGTCCCAGCTACTGGGGAGGCTGAGGCAAGAGAATGGCGTGAACCTGGGAGGCAGAGCTTGCAGTGAGCCAAGATCATGCCACTGCACTCCAGCCTGGTCAACAATGCAAGACTCCGTCTCAAAAAAAAAAAAAATTTTTTTTACGCCAGGCACAGTAGCTAATGCCTGTAATCCCGTCACTTTGGGAGGTCGAGGCAGGCAGATCACCTGCGGTCAGGAGTTCAAAACCAGCCTGACCAACGTGGAGAAACCCTGTCACTACTAAAAATACAAAATTAGCCGGGTGTAGTGGCGCATGCCTGTAATCCCAGCTACTTGGGGGGCTGAGGCAGGAGAATCGTTTGAACCCGGGAGGCGGAGGTCGCAGTGAGCCGAGATGGCACCACTGCACTCCAGCCTCGGCAACAAAAGTAAAACGCCGTCTGAACAAAAAATAAAAAAAAAATTTTTTTTTAAATTGGCCAGGCATGGTAGCGCATACCTTTACTCTCAGCTACCTAGGAGGCTGAGGCAGTAGAATCACTGGAGCCTAGGAGTTTGAGGCTACAGTGAGCTGTCATCGCACCACTACTGTCCAGCCTGAGTGACAGAATAAGACAGTGTCTCTAGAAAAAGAAATACTAAAATTTTTTGTTCATCAAAAACAAAGCAATTACAAGCAAAAAACAAGCCACAGACTAGTTTAAAAAAATCATACATTTCAGATAAACAGCTTCTAGCTACAATAATGCCTACAAATACACAATAAAAACCACCAAGCAAAAAAATGAGCAATAGAATTGAACAGACACTTAACAAAAGAAGATATATAAATGGCACACAAACAGGCACTCAACATCATTAGGAATCAAGAAAATACAGATTAAAACCACACAATTATACCTCTTCACATCCAGTAAAACGGCTAAAATTAGAAACTGAAAACACTAAATGTTGCTAAGGATATGGATGGAACAAATTAAACTCTTATACAACCTTTCTCACATGGGGTTCTGTGGGAGAAAGAACTAGATAAAATTAATTCAGTGACTATTTTCTCAATTCTCTCAAGGATAGCCCAAAGCTAGTACAATTCTAGATTCCTATGAATCTAAGAGATGATAATTCGGTGTAGTAGTCCCCTCTTATCTGTGGTTTCTCTTTCTGTGGTTTCAGTTACCCACAGTCAACTGAAAACAGAGAGACCACATTCACATGACTTTTACAATATGTGGTTATAATTAGTTATTGTTGTTATATTTTATTATTAGTTATTGTTGTTAATCTCTTACTGCACCTAATTTATAAATTAAACATTATCATAGGTATGTATATTTAGGAAAAAACACATAGTACATATAGGATTCAGTATTAATATCTGTGGTTTCAGGCATCCACTGAGGGTCTTGGGACATATCCCCCCTCGATAAGAGGGGACTACTATACATACAATAGGTATCTTAGCAAATTAGAACTCAGTTCTCATTCTCTCTGAGAGGCCTGATTTAAAAGGGCTGCATTATAAATTGTTACTGGGACTGTAAAATCACACAATCACGTGGAAAACTGATCATTCCTTATGAAATTAAATGCATGCTTACCATGTAACCCAATAATTCCACTCTTATTTATTCAAGAGAATAAAAACATATGCCCATAAAAGGCATATGCAAAAATTTTACAGCAGTCTTACTCATGAATTACAGCTAAAAGTGGGTGACTAATCCAAATATCTATCAACAAAGTATTAATAAAAGCATGTGGTTTATCTATACTATGGACTACTACTTCACAATTTTAAAAAAGGATTGTGGTGGGGAAAATGGCAGATAGGAGGCAGGACTAATTTGAAGCTCTCACTCAGACGAACAAAGCAGTGTGTGGAGACTCGCATTGTGAACTTTTGCTCCAAGAACTACAGCAGGAACATACTAGGAAAGCCGAGAGAATCCACAGACCCTTTGAAGGAAGAGGATTGCTCCTGCAGGACCTGAGAGACAGCCCAAATAATTTGAGTGCCCAAAGTGGGAAAGTGGGAAAAGGGGATCATCCACCACTGAACACACACCTTCACTGGGGAAACTGAAGGTCCAGATCACGGGAGAAGGATTTGACCTTACCTGGAGCTGAGACACTTTAGAGAGCCAAGCGAAATACAGGAGTAGAGTAAGCAGCGGGAAGAGCCCTATGGGCTCTCAGTCCCCAGGGAAGCCATCTCTGACATTGTCTCACAGGGGTCCTTGGGGAGGGCTGCCAGAGGAACTGGGAAAAGACCACAGGGAGAAGGAAACTTCCAACTGAATTTTGTAACAATTCAACCAAATGTGAACTTTCTTGGACAGAACTCAGGGAAAGAGGTGAAGCTCAAGTGCAGATGCGGGCAGGAGGGGTGGCACAAAACCTGAAAGCCCTGCTTGCTTTCTCAGCTGGGAGGCTGGTAGCCTGGGGCAAGTTCTCAGCCCTGCTTGCCCACTGCCTGGAAACAAACTTGGTGTTGTTGGTGGGGAGGGCACAGTGGGAGTGAGATTGGCCTTTTGGGTTGCATGGGAGCTGGGTGAGGCCTGTAATTGCTGGCTTTCTCCCACTTCCCTAGTGACCTGCATGACACAGGAGAGGCAGCCATAATCCTCCTGGGAGCATAACTCCGTTGACCTGGGAACCACACTCCCATCCCCCAGAGCAGTGGTAGCAAGCCCCACCCAAGGAGAATCTAAGCTCTGACATGACTAACCCTGCCCCACCTGAGGGTCTTCCTCTATCCACCTGGTAGCTGAAGACAAAGGTCATATTCTCTTGGGAGTTCTGGGGCCCCACTCACCACCTGATCCTCCCTATACTACCATAGCTGATGCTCTCTTGAAAGTGCCACCTCCTGGCAGGAGGCCAACCAGCACAAAACCAGTGCAATAAACAACAATAATACAACCAAGGACCCTCACAGAGTCCATTTCACTCCCCTGCCACCTCCACCAGAGCAGGTGCTGCTATCCATGGCTGAGAGACCAGAAGATGGTTCATATCACAGGACTCTGTACAAACACCCCCCAGTACCAGCCCAGAACCTGGTAGACCCACTGGGTGGCTAGATACAGAAGAGAAATAACAATCACACAGCTTGGCTATCAGGAAGCCACATCCCTCTAGGAAGAGAGGGAGAATACTACATCAAGGGAGTACCCCATGGGACAAAAGAATCTGAACAGCAGCCCCTGAGCCCCAGATCTTCCCTCTGACATAGCCTACCCAAATGAGAAGGAACAAGAAAAACAATTCTGGTAATATGACAAAACAAGGTTCTTTAACACCCTCAAAAAATCACACTAGCTCACCAGCAATGGATCCAAACCAAGAAGAAATCCCTGATTTGCCAGAAAAAGAATTCAGAAGGTCAGTTATTAAGCTAATCAAGGAGGCACCAGAAAAGGGCAAAGTGTAATTTAATGAAATAAAAAAATGATACAAGATATGAGGGAAGAAATCTTCAGTGAAATAGGTAGTATAAATAAAAAACAATCACAACTTCTGGAAATCAAGGGCACACAGAAATGCAAAATGCACTGGAAAGTCTCAGCAATAGAACTGAACAAACAGAATAAAAAACTTTAGAGCTTGAAGACAAGATTTTCAAAATAACCCAATCCAACAAAGACAAAGAAAAAAGAATTTTAAAAAAATGAACAAAGCCTCCAAGAAGTTTTGGATTATGTTAAACAACCAAACCTAAAAATAACTGGCATCCTGTGGAAGAAGAGAAATCTAAAAGTATGGAAAACGTATTTGGGGGAATAATTGAGGAAAACTTCCCTAGCCTTGCTAGAGACCTAGACATCCAAATACAAGAAGCTCAAAGAACACCTGGGAAATTCATCACAAAAAGATCATCACCTAGGCACATAGTCATCAGGATATCTAAAGGCAAGACAAAGAAAAGAATATTAAGAGCTATGAGGCAAAAGCATGAGCTAACCTATAAAGGAAAACCTTTCAGATTAACAGCAAATTTCTCAGCAGAAACCCTACTAGCTAGAAGGAATTGTTGTCCTATCTTCAGCCTCCTTAAACAAAACAACTGTCAGCCATTAATTTTGTATCCAGTGAAACTAAGCTTCATACATGAAGGAAAGAGTCTTTTTCAGACAAACAAATGCAGAGAGAATATACCACTACCAAGCCAGCACTACAAAGAACTGCAAAACGAGCTCTAAATCTTGAAACAAATCCTCGATATACATCAAACAGAACCTCCTTAAAGCATAAATCTCACAGGACCTATAAAACAACACAGTAAGTAAATACATACATGCATGCATGCATACATACATACATAAATACCAAGGTATTCAGGCAGTAAATAGCACAATGAATAGAATAGTATGTCACATCTCAATAGAAACATTGAATGTAAATGGCCTAAATGCTCCACTTAAAAGATACAGAATGGCAGAATTGATAATTCACTGAACAAGTATCTGCTGCTTTCAAGAGACTCACCTAACACATAAGAATTCACATAAACTTAAGGTAAAGGGGTGGAAAAAGACATTCCATGCTAATGGACACCAAAAGCAAGCAAGAGTAGCTATTCTTATATCAGACAAACAAATTTGAAAACAACAGCAGTTGAAAAAGACAAAGAGGGACATTATATAATGATAAAAGGCCTTGTCCAACAGGAAGGTATCACAATCTTAAATATAGAACAATTACTCCTAAACCTAATAATTGACATAGACAGAAGCACAATAATAGTGGGGGACTTCAATACTCCACTGACAGCACTTGACAGGTCATCAAGAAAGAAAGTCAACAAAGAAACAATGGATTTAAACTATACCCTAGTACAGGACTATACCCAAATGGACTTAACAGGTATTTACAGAATATTCCACCCAACAACCACAGAATATACATTCTATTCATTAGCACATGGAATGTTCTTCAAGATAGACCATATCGTAGGCCACCAAACAAGTCTCAATAAATTTAAGAAAATTTAAATTATATCAAGTACTGTCTCTGACCACAGTTGAATAAAATTGGAAATCAACTCCAAAAGGAACCTTCAAAACCATGCAAATACATGGAAATTAAATAACCTGCTCCTGAATGATCACTGGGTCAACCATGAAATCAAGATGGAAATTTAAAAATTATTTGAAGTGAACAATAATAGTGACACAACCTATCATAACCTTTGGGATACAGCAAAGGCAGTGCTAAAAGAAAAGTTCATAGCTTTAAATGCCTACATCAAAAAGTCTGAAAGAGCACAAACAGACAATCTAAGGTCACACCTCAAGAAACTAGAGAAACAAGAACAAACCAAACCCAAACTCAGCAGAAGAAAAGAAATAATAAATATCAGAGCAAAATGAAATGAAATTGCAACAAAAAACACAAAAAAATTCATCAAAAAGCCAGTTCTTTGAAAAGATAAGTAAAATTGATAGACCATTAGCGAGATTTAACTAAGAAAAGAAGACAGAAGATACAAATAAGCTCAATTAGAAATGAAATGGGAGATATTACAACTGACATCACAGAAATACAAAAGATCATTTAAGGCTACTACAAACACCTTCACACGCATAAACTAGAAAACCTAGAGGAGGTGGATAAATTCCTGGAAATATACAACCCTCCTAGCTTAAACCAGGAAGAATTACAAACCCTGAACTGACCAATAACAGGGGGATTCAAATAGTAATTTAAAAATTGCCCACAAAAACAGTCAAAGACCAGCTGAATTCTATCAGACATTCAAAGAAGAATTGGTACCAATTCTACTAAAACTATTCTACAAGATAAAGAGGGAATTTTCCCTAAATCATTCTATGAAGCCAGCATCACCCTAAATACCAAAACCAGGAAAGGACATAACAAAAAATGAAACTATAGACCAATATATCTGATGAATACAGATGCAAAAATCCTTAACAAAATACTAGCTAACCAAATCCAACAGCATATCAAAAAGATAATCCACCATGATCAAGTGGGTTTCAAACCAGGGAGGCAGGGAAGGTTTAACATACAAAAGTCAATAAATGTGACAGACCACATAAACAGAATAAAAAACAAAAATCACATGATCATCTCAATAGATGGAGAAAAGGCATCTGACAAAATCCAGCATCCCTTTATGATTAAATCCCTCAGCAAAATCAGCATAAAAGGGACATACCTTAATGTAATAAAAGCTGTCTATGGACATACCCACAGCCAATATAATACGGAACAGGGAAACACTGAAAGCACTCCTGCTAAGAACTGGAAAAAGAAAAGGATGCCCACTCTCTCCACTTCTATTCAACATAGTACTGGAAGTCTTAGCCAGAGCAATCAGACAAGAGAAGTAAAGGGCATCCAAATCAGCAAAGAGGAATTCAAACTGTCGCTGTTTGCTGATGATATGATCGTAGACCTAGAAAATCCTAAAGACTCCTCCTAAAAGCTCCTAGAACTGATAAATGAATTCAGAAAAGTTTCAGGATACAAAATCAATGTACACAAATCAGTAGCACTGCTATACACCAACAGCAATCATGCAGAAAATCAAATCAAGAACTCAATACCTTTTTTAATAGCTGCAAAGAAAAAAAAAACAACTTGGGAATATACCTAACCAAGGAGGTGAAAGATCTCTACAAGGAAAACTATAAAACACTGCTGAAAGACATCACAGATGACACAAACAAATGGAAACATGTCCCGTGCTTATGGATGAGTACAATCAAAAATGTGAAAATGAACCTACTGCCAAAAGCAATATACAAATTCAATGCAATTCCCATCAAAATAACACCATCTTTCTTCACAGAACTAGAAAAGACAATCCCAAAATTCATATGGAACCAAAAAAGAGCCCACATAGCCAAGGCAAGACTAAGCAAAAAGAACAAACCTGGAGGCACTGCATTATCCAACTTCAAACTATACTACAAAGCTACAGTTATCAAAAAAGCATGGTACTGATACAAAAATAGGCACTTAGATGAATGCAACAGAATAAGAACGCAGAAATAAGGCCAAATGCTTAAAGCCAACTGATCTTCGACAAAGCAAACAAAAATATGAAATAGGGGAAAGGACACCTTATTCAACAAATGGTGCTGGGACAATTGGCAAGCCACATGTAGAAGAATGAAACTGGATCCTCATCTCTCACCTTATACAAAAATCAACTCAAGATGGATCAAGCACTTAAATCTAAGACCTGAAACCATAAAAATTATAGAAGATAACATTGAAAAAACCCTTCTAGACATTGGCTTAGGCAGTGACTTTATGACCAAGAACCCAAAAGCAAATGGAACAAAAACAATAAGTAGGTAGGACTTAATTAAACAAAAAAGTCTCTGCACAGCAAAAGAAACACTCAGCAGAGTAAACAGAAAACACAAACAGTGGGAGAAAATCTTCACAATCCATATATCTGACAAAGGACTAATATCCAGAATCTACACGGAACTCAAACAAATTAGCAATTAAAAAACAAACAATCCCATCAAAAAGTGGGCTAAGGACATGAATAGATAATTTTCAAAAGAAGATATACAAATGGCCAACAAACAAATTAAAAAATGCTCAACATCACTAATGATCAGGGAAATGCAAATCAAAGACAAAATGTGATACCACCTTACTCCTGCAAGAATTGGCCATAATCAAAAAAATTAAAAACCAACAGATGTTGGTGGGGATGCAGTGAAAGGGACCACTTTTACACTGCTGGTGGGAATGTAAACTAGTACAACCACTATGGAAAACAGTGTGGAGATTCCTTAAAGAACTAAATGTAAAACCATTTGATCCAGTAATCCAAATACTGAGTGTCTACCCAGAGGAAAAGAAGTCATTATACAAAAAAGATACTTGTACACACGTTTATAGCAGCACAATTAGCAATTTCAAAAATATGGAACCAGCCCAAATGTCCATCAATCAATAAATGGATAAAGAAATTGCGGTATATATATACCATGGAATACAATCCAGTCATAAAAAGGAATGAAATAATCACATTCGCAGCAACCTGGATGGAACTGGAGACCATTATTCTAAGGGAAGTAACTCAGGAATGGAAAACCAAACATCTTATGTTCTCACTCATAAGTGGGAGCTAAGCTATGAGGATGCAAAGGCATAAGGATGATACAATGGACTTTGGGGATTTAGGGGAAAGGATGGGAGGTGGGGTGAGGGATAAAAGACTATAAATTGGGTACAGTGTATACTGCTTGGGCTATGGGTGCACCAAGATCTCACAAATCACTTAAGAATGTACTCATGTAACCAAACACCATCTGTTCCCCAAAAACCTATGGAAATTAAACAAATAAAATAAAATAAAAAAGAAAAGGTTCATATTAGAAATATTAAAGATTGTACTATTAATACTTTCATAAGTGATGATTCTTTAAAAAATTCTATTGAAAGAAACAAGCCAGATACAAAAAAGTATATACTTTATACTTAAAAACGTATATACTTTAGTGAGATTTAACTAAGAAAAGAAGACAGAAGATACAAATAAGCTCAATTAGAAATGAAATGGGAGATATTACAACTGACATCACAGAAATACAAAAGATCAGACAGAGTCTCGCTCTGTCACCAGGCTGTAGTACAGTGGTGCAATCTCGGCTCACTGCAACTTCTGACTCCCTAGTTCAAGCAATTCTCCTGCCTCAGCCTCCCCAGTAGCTGGGATTACAGGCACACGCCACCACGCCCAGCTAATTTTTGTATTTTTAGTAGAGACGGGGTTTCACCATTTTGGCCAGGCTGGTCTCAATCTCCTGACCTCGTGATTCGCCAGCCTCGCCCTCCCAAAGTGCTGGGATTACAGGCATGAGCCACTATGCCTAGCCAAAAAAAAGTATATTGTATCAGTATATATGTAGGCAGCCCCAACTTTGACAGCCATGCAGGACCACAAAAATGACTGTACAAGCTGTCCAGGCAAAGTAATCTTTAATAATCAATGAGAAAAATAATTTTTCCATAACTTTTAAATTTTAAGTCAAAATATAACTTTATTACTGTCATTTATAAGTGTATAGCAAAATTTTAAAAACTAGTATTTATTGAGTACATTGTAAATTAAAACATTAGGTACATTGAGAATTAACATGTTTTATTCTTTATAAAAAGTTTATCAAGAGTAGTTTGAACAGTGCTTGCCACCTCTTATCAAAACAAAATACAGAGCAAGCATGTTTTTTATGTCTTGGCAAGTTGTTATACACATTTCTAAGTTTGGATCAGCTTCCGTGTTTTACCCTTTATGCTTTCAATGGCATGAAACATCTCGGAGAGTTCTTTTAATGTGATGGCTTTTGCCAATGTCACGTCTACTGGGCTGCCTTCATCCTTTTTGTCACAATCACTTTCTTCAATTATGTTGATAAGGTTGCCTTTATTAGTTTCCCTGGCTGCATATCTAGAATCTCTTTAATGGCAGCAGTGTCAACATTTCCATGACAGCTATTTCTTCCTTAATTCCCTTTACATTTGACTCAAATTTTGCTTCCAGTGTTGTAACTCTTGGTTTCTTTGTAGCATTTTCATCTTTGATGGCCAATTCCCCCCTTTCAACTATCCATTTTATAAAATGTCACATGTTTATCACTGGGAAACGAGGAGGCAACAGAAAACAGACTTTGCTATCTAAGCATAAACTGATTAACATGTCACTGATCAATCACCCACACACTTTAAAAGAAGTGATGTGATTGGTCACTGGTCATGATTTATATCTGTTATTTTCTTAGGGATTTGTAGATTAAAGAGCTAGCACTAAGTTTGTACTTCATGCAATTACTCACAGTAATTACTCTGGTAACTGAAACTGTGTTGGTAGAGAACTGATATTACTAAACTAAACCCTACTAACCAAATTAATGCATATAGAAACCATGCAAAGTGGGGACTCCCTCTAAGAAACCCAGATACAGGCAAAATTTACCTATGGTAATAAGTGTCAGGCAATGGGGAGGAGGAGAACTGACTGGAAAGGAGAATAAGGAAACTATCTGGAGGGAAGGAAACGCTCTGTATCTTTTTTAAAGTATGGTTACACAGTTATATACAATTGTGTACATTCATCAAACTGACCATATGTTATTGCATATTAATGACCTGAATCTGAAAATATATATATAGGACCCCAAAACTTAAATTCAGACAAAATTCTAAAATAAATTCTAAAGGATATTTTTCTAAAAGAAAATAAAGGACCCCAGATCACTCAAAGGCAACAAAAAGAATGAAGGGCAATGAAAAGAATAAATGTACAGGTAAATCTAAACAAATATTGACTGAGCAAACAACAGTAAGTATTTTATTCAGTTTATATATATAGTTATACACACATGTATGTATATGTGTTATTAAAATATTTGGCTAAAAATGGTACAGAAGTTAAGATGGGTAAATGGAGTTACTGTTCTAAGGTTCTTGCAATTCTCAGGTAATCACTAAAAGAATAATAAATGAGTTTATGACTTCTAGAATGATTTCTAAGCTGACAGAAAACAATAAAAGGATTTTTTAAATACCCCATCAATCCAAAAGAAGGCAAGAAAAGAATCATACAATTGATAATAACAGAAAGCATACAAGACATTAGATTTAAACCCAAAGATATAAGTAAATAAAATACAAATGGACCAAATGATCCAGTTAAAATATAAAAGATGTCAGATTAAATTTTAAAAACTTAACACATGCTATTTGTGAAAGATGTCTAAAACATAAGGACACTGAAAGGTTGACAGCAAAAGAAAATATTTTTCATGAAAATGAATACTGAAAGAAAATTGATATAGCTATGTTAATATCACACAAAGAGGTAAGAAACATGAGTAGAGATAAAGAAAGTCACTTAGTAATAGAAAAATTGTAAACGTATATGCACCTAATAACATACCATCAAAATATATAATGAAAAAATTGACAGGTCTCCAAGGACAAAAAATTTTTATACAGAAAATAGTAAATATCAAAACCTTTAGAATATACCTAAAGAAGTATTTTGAGGATAATTTAAAGCTTTACATGTTTCTATTAGAAAAAAAGGCCTAGCCGGGCACAGTGGCTCACACCTGTAATCCCAGGACTTTGGGAGGCCGAGGTGGGCGGATCACGAGGTCAGGAGTTTGAGACCAACCTGGCTAACGCGATGAAACCCCGTCTCTACTAAAAATACAAGAAAAATTAGCCAGGCGTGGTGGCGGGCGCCTGTAGTCCCAGTTACTTGGGAGGCTGAGGCAGGAGAATGGCGTGAACTTGGAAGGTGGAGCATGCAGTGAGCCGAGATCGCACCACTGCACTCCAACCTGGGTGACAGACACAGACTCTGCCTCAAAAAAAAAAAAAAAAAAAGAAAAGAAAAGAAAAAAGAAAAAAAGGCCTAAAAAGTAAAAATGTAAACATTCATCTGAAGAAAATTCAAGAAAAAAAGAAATCTAAAAAAAATAGAGGAAAGGAAATAATAAGAACAAAAGTAATGAAATAATAAAAACAAAAAACAAACAATAGAGAGGATCAAAACCAAAGCAAAATGTTGGTCTTTGGAAAAAACTAATAATAACCACCAACTGCAGAATAGAAAAACAGGAAATAACTACAGACTCTATGTACATTCAAATGTTCACAGGATATTATAAATAACATTATACTAAACATCCTTTTAAATTTAGACAAAATGAAAACTGCTTACATATATATACTAACTCGCGTAAGAAGGAAATTCTAATTATTTCCCTAATAAATAAATGAAATAAAACCTTCCCTTAAAGAAGAGATCCAAATGACTTTATTGGTAAGTTCTACAACTCCAATCTTCTACAAACTGTTCCACAAAATGACAGAAGAAAAAATGAATTGAAAAGAGTATTATAGTATGAGTTTACATTACCTTGCTATCAAAATCTGATTTTAAAAAGCCATAAGAGACAGCTGGGCGTGATGGCTCACACCTGTAATCCCAGCACTTTGGGAGGCCAAGGCAGGTGGATCACCTGAGGTCGGGAGTTCAAGACCAGCCTGACCAACATGGAGAAACCACATCTCTACTAAAAATACAAAATTAGCTGGGGGTAGTGGCGCATGCCTGTAATCCCAGCTACTCGGGAGGCTGAGGCAGGAGAATCACTTGATCCTGGGAGGCGGAGGTTGCGGTGAGCCAAGATCGCGCCATTGCACTCCAGCCTGGGCAACAAGAGTGAAACTCCGTCTCAAAAATAATAAAAAATAAAATAAAGCCATAAGAAAGGTAAATTATCAGCCAATCTAAATTACAAAAATAGACGTAAATATACAAAACAAAGTATTAGTTAACATAGACCAAGAATAAGTAACAAGCATAATATAGTGTGACCAATCTATATTTATTTTACCCTGTAAAGTTGGTTTAGTATTACAAAATTAATCAGTGTAAGTTCACATTTTAACAGAATAAGGGAGAAAAATAATGTGACCATCTAAATACATGAATAAAAATTATCAGATCAATTTCAACATTCATGTATGATTTTTTAGTATCTGGGCAAAATAAAAATAGGAGAAAATTTTCTTAAATCTAATATTACATAGTTATCAAAGAACCTACAAGAAATATATTTAATAGTTAATTAGAAGTAATTCACATATAACAAGGCAAGAAAAATAAAATGTATAAGAATTAGAGAGGCAGGAAAAGAATACTTGTGGATAACATGATTTTATGTACACAAACGAAAAAAACTTCTGTAGGTGGGTTATTAAAATTAATGAAAAGTTAGCAGGACTGTTGGATACCACACCAAAATACAAAAATCAATTTTATTTTTACATAACAGCCACAATTTTTAAAAACAGTTAAAATCATCTCAAAATACTGAGTACCTACGAATTCAACAAAATAAATGTAAGACCTCTCTACACACAAAAAATAGGAAACATTATAGAGCAAAACTGAAAAATATAGAGAGATATACAATGTTTATGGTGGCCCAGAAGACTCAAATAACATAAAAATAAATGATTTCAAAATTAATCTATGATTCAACTCAATGCCATTAAAATCTTAATAGTGTTTTTCTTTTTCGGGGTGGACTTTGACCAGCTCACTCTAAAATTTATATGAAAATTGAAAATGCAAATGGCCGGCAATAGTCAAGACTTTCTTGATGAATAACAAGGTAGATTTGTTCTTATAGGTTTAACACTTTTACAGTTATAGTAATTAGGAAAGTTTTGTAATGGTACAAGAACCATGTAAAAGACAAATGGAACAGATTATTGACCCTAGAAATACACACATACATAGATATTTATTTTTAAGAAAAACATCTCTGCAGAGCGGTAAAGGACAATCTTTTCAACAAATATTACTGGGAAAATTGAGTAATCATGTATTAAAAAGCAAACTAAAACAAAACTTGACCACTGCCTCACAACATACACAAAAATACACTCCTGGTAGGGCCGGGTGCGGTGGCTCACGCCTGTAATCCCAGCACTTTGGGAGGCCGAGGCGGGCAGATCACGAGGTCAGGAGATCGAGACCATCCTGGCTAACACGGTGAAACCCCATCTCTACTAAAAATACAAAAAAATTAGCCAGGCTTGGTGGCGGGCGCCTGTAGTCCCAGCTGCTCAGGAGGCTGAGGCAGGAGAATGGCGTGAACCCTGGAGGCAGAGCTTGCAGTGAGCCGAGATTGTGCCACTGCACTCCAGCCTGGGCAACAGAGCGAGACGCCGTCTCAAAAAAAAAAAAAAAATACACTCCTGGTAAATTACAGATATAAATATGAAGATAATATAGGAACATACCTTCATGATCTTAAGGTACAAAAATATTTTCTCAGTTAAAAAAAAAAGCATAAATTAGGCTGGGCGCGGTGGCTCACGCCTGTAATCCCAGCACTTTGGAAGGCCAAGGTGGGCGAATCACGAGGTCAGGAGATTGAGACCATCCTGGCTAACACCGTGAAACCCCATCTCTACTAAAAATACAAAAAAAATCAGCCGGGCGTGGTGGCGGGCACCTGCTGAGGCAGGAGAATGGCGTGAACCCGGGAAGGCGGAGCTTGCAGTGAGCCGAGATTGCATGACTGCACTCCAGCCTGGGCGACAGAGTGAGACTCTGTCTCAAAAAAAAAAAAAGCATAAATCAAATGGGAAAGATGAATAAATCTGACTACATAAATAACGTCTGTTAATAAAAAGATACTTTCATTTTTGTAGAGACAAGGTCTTGCTATGTTGCCTAGGCTTATTTCAAAGTCCTGGCCTCAAGTAATCCTCCTCCCTTGGCCCCTCAAAGTGCTGGGATTACAGGCATGAGCCACTGTCCCCAGCCCAAGACACACTTTCTTGGAGAACATCAACAGTAGACTAGATGAAGTAGAAAAAAATAATTTGTAAACTTGAAGGCAGGTCATTAGAAAATACCCAGAGGATAAAAAAGAAAAAAGAGTAAAAAGAAATGAAGAAAGCCTATGGGATATATGGGACACTATCAAGAGAGCTAACATTAACAAAGAATTATAAAAACAAAAGGAGAGAGAGAGAAAGGAACAAAAAGATAAAGAACTAAAGATTCAGCCTCAAGAAAGGAGGAAATTCTGTCATATGCTACAACGTGGACAAACACTGAAATTATGCTAAGTGAAATAAGACAACCAGAGAAATACTACTCAATACTCCACTTACAAGATGTCTCTAAATAGTTAAACTCAGAAACAGAAAGTAAAATGGTAGTTACCAGGGATTGACTGGAGGGGGAAATAGGGAGTGCTGTTCAAAGGATACAGAGGTTCAGTTATGCAATATGAAAAACTCTAGAGATCTGCTTTACCATACTGTTCTTACATTTAACAATACCAGATTATACACTTAAAATTTTGTTAACAGAATTAAAGAAGTACAGCCATGTTAACAAAAAGGCTTTGGATCAGTTTGTAAATTTCTCCGAGCAGAAAGAAAAGTTAATAAAGTGACAAGAAGAGTTAGATAGGGGTTACAAATCGATCATGGAGCTGATGAATATACTTGAACTTCGGAAATACGAAGCTATTCAGTTAACTTTCAAACAGGTATCCAAGAACTTCAGTGAAGTATTCCAGAAGTTAGTACCTGGTGGCAAAGCTACTTTGGTGATGAAGAAAGGAGATGTGGAGGGCAGTCAGTCTCAAGATGAAGGAGAAGGGAGTGGTGAGAGTGAGAGGGGTTCTGGCTCACAAAGCAGTGTCCCATCAGTTGACCAGTTTACTGGAGTTGGAATTAGGGTGTCATTTACAGGAAAACAAGGTGAAATGAGAGAAATGCAACAGCTTTCAGGTGGACAGAAATCCTTGGTAGCCCTTGCTCTGATTTTTGCCATTCAGAAATGTGACCTGGCTCCATTTTACTTGTTTGATGAGATTGACCAGGCTCTGGATGCTCAACACAGAAAGGCTGTGTCAGATATGATTATGGAACTTGCTGTACATGCTCAGTTTATTACAACTACTTTTAGGCCTGAACTGCTTGAGTCAGCTGACAAATTCTATGGTGTAAAGTTCAGAAATAAGGTTAGTCATATTGATGTGATCACAGCGGAGATGGCCAAAGACTTTGTAGAAGATGATACCACACATGGTTAATTGGAAAATACTACCTACTGGTTTGGGAGATGTGTATAGTAATATGATTCTCATACCCAGGAACTGTAAATATAAACCTAAATATTTGGCCAATAGTTTTCAGACTTAAAGCATCATAGTCCTTTTATATTTGTCTTTGTATTTTATAAGATACTCTGTAATGTCATGTTTGTACTTACAGTTTTAGAATTTAATTTCCTGTACAACTTTTTGTAAAATGTTCTGCTCCTATTTTAAATGTTTTGAAACATGCTACATATTCTTTCCTAATTATTTTATCACTTATACTGCCTTTTTTATAGCTTCAATTAAATAATCAGTTTTACGACTTAAAAAAAAAAAAAAAAATTTTGTTAAGAAAGGCCAGGCCCAGTGGCTCATGCCTGTAATCTCGGCATTAATAGGAGTGTGAACTACTATTTTTCTTTCTTAAGTTCCGGGGTACATGTGCAGAACATGCAGGTGTGTTACATAGGTAAACATGTGCCACGGTGGTTTGCCGCACAGATCAACCCATCACCTAGATATTAAGCTATTACTATTTTTCAATGTTCATAGATGCAATGAAATTCAACCTTACTGAATCTGTAGAACCTCTGTTTCTCACAGCAACAGATACTAAAAGTAAAACCACTCATGTAGAGGTCTTCAAAAACTCATTCTCCCAAGCTTATTGCTGTAGCCTGCTTTAATTGGTACATCTTCGGCAACCATGCCAGTACACAGGAAAGGCTAAGTATAGTACTTGCATTCAATTAATAGAAGTTCCATCACGTGCTCCTATTTCTCTGTTATGGCTTTTCATTATATTCTAAATCACCCTTTTTCTAAGCAACTGCCAAACCTGTGCTTTGTGTTTTCTTATACTGTTCATATTCCTAAACAGAATTTAAAGTTATAAAGGTAAATTAAACAATCAAAGTCAAATATATTCTGTACTCAGAAGAGCTTTGTGAAAGCTATTTCAGTTAAAAGTTGAAGTTTTTTACAAATGTAAAGTAAGATTACTAGAAGTGTGATTCCTAGTTAAGTGTGGCATTACCAGCCTGTGATTGAGCTCAGGAAAATTGTTCACTGTATGCCAAGGGTTCCTACAACTGCTTTTCAATAATCCTCTCAGAAACTGAACTCAACAAATAATTTTCATTATAAAATACACTATAAAAAGCAGAGCTATAGTTATAGTAAACTGTTGGTTGTTTAAAGGTGATTTAGTTTACCTCAAAGAATTATTCTCTGCTTTTTGTCTGCCAAGTTCACTTTCGGTATCCATTGCCTTTCTTGCTAGTGATTTCATTTCTTTTTCCACAGTGCTTATGGTTTCCTTCATCAAAGTCATATTTGACATTTGCTCCATACGTTCATCATCAAGCTATACAAGTAGAATGACAAGGTTACTGCCATCACTAAAAACACCTTAGTAATCTTCCTGAAGGGCATACTCCCTCTGTACAAACTGGTTTATGGCAAGACTGACATGATGAGATTATCAGGTTAGACCTGACTGCTGTAGAAGGTTTTACAGATAAGGTGTTGTGAAGTAGGACCAAGAAAAACCCACTGCAAAGTAAAGCTTATCACAGTATATCAGTCTATATTTTTCAATCTGGTTCAATTTGACTATAGTATAAATATGCTGTTTGCAAAAGAATTTATTTGTTGCCCAACATTAATAAATTACACATATAATGTAGAATTATGAAAACAAAAATTATTTTCTCCTGTCTAGTAATTTTTTTTTTTTTTTGAGACAGAGTCTCGCTCCATCGCCCAGGTTGAAGTGCAGTGGCGCGATCTCGGCTCACTGCAATCTCCACCTCCCGGGTGCAAGCAATTCTCCTGTCTCAGCCTCCCAAGTAGCTGGGACTACAGGCGCATGCCACCACACCTGGCAAATTTTCATATTTTTAGTAGAGACAGGGTTTCACCATATTGGTCAGGCTGGTCTCAAACTCCTGACCTTAGGTGATCCACCCGCCTTGGCCTCCCAAAGTGCTGGGATTACAGGCATGAGCCACCGTGCCCAGCCCCTATCTCATATTTGTAACTCATTACAATAAAACAGTACAGATGAACTTATAAATATATTCAATTATATTTGGTAATAGAAAGTTAAATTCTCTTATGTTTATATAGTGACAATATCATCAATATATATTCGTAGCAATATCAAATCTGATTAGGAAAAAGGTGATGTTTCACATTTAAATTTAGTTTAAATAAACTTTGCTTATAATTTTTATTTCATCATAATTTTCTCTCCTTATCCACTCTTTAGGTAGAATAAACCATTTTCTTTACATCTGGCAATATTATCTTTAACAAAATATGGAGATGAGAAAGTAGATAAGATCCCTGAAAATGAATGCCTAATGATTTTTTTAAAGTACGTACTTTGCAACCTAACACCAAAAAACATTTACTCACATTTTTAGAAGGAAATAAACAAATGAAAAAGTGACAATTTACACTATAAAATACCTTAAGTATTTTAGGACTATAAACACTATCTTAGAAAAATAAAATAACTTCTCTGAATACAGAAAAAGGAGAAAGGGGAAAGCCATTGAGTGTTTATAGCCAAAAGAGACTTTTCTTTTTTTTTTTTACATTATGAACTGTACACTCCAGCTCCTCTATCCTTTGTTCCAGGTGAGCCTTCTCATTAAATGCTGTCTCTTGAGCAATCTGATTAAAAAGCAAAAACAAAATAAAGTGATTTCAATATCCCTGAATTTGTGTTTCACATATATTCACGTAAATAAAATCCTTTCCAACCTTTAGCCTCTCCCTTAGACTATCTCGTTCTGTGGTCATTCTTCGTAAATCAGTGAAGGCTACATCTCTTTCAGTCTCCACTCGCCGGAGAATAGCATGTGCCGTTGTTGATTTAGGACTCTTACAGCTTTTCATCATTTCTCGTCGAAGTCGGGTAATTTCTTCCTGTGCCTATTATTTAAATCATAGACTTTGGTTTAACAAGCTTTAGAACACATAAACATAAAAAATTTTATGTATCTAGCCAGTTAAAATGCAAACCTACATCAACATGCATGCAGCAGGGTAATGGTATCACTTTTATTTTAAAATAAGCTTATACAAATAAATGAAAATGAATATATTTAAATAGAAGTTCATGTTACAACATCTTTGCCAAAAGTCTAAAATAAAATTAATTTGGAGGAAGTCATTGCAACAGAGAATGTTTTGCAAAGAAATATATTTGGTATACTCCATTTATTCATTTTGTAGTGTAAATTTAAATTCAGCACAATTTAGACAGACTACCGGTTTAATGAATATTATCACAGTGTTTCAGTCTTCCTAAATATAAATGCATATGCCATTCCTATGTCTTGGCTACTTCTGCCCTGACAGAAAGGCCCACCAATCCTTACTGATAACCCAACAGAGTCTCTGCACGTCTGTTCAACCATCCTTGGGTCCCAAATCTATTCCAAACCTGCAGATTATTTAATATCATAGTTCGCTGCACAGGTCTCTTTTCCTCTTGATTTTGATCACTGTCTATTCAGATAGTCTCCAAGCCCCAAAGGAAAATATATAACTTCCCAATTTCCACAGCTAAGCCTTCACCAGAACCCCAAACCTCATCTCCTAAAGTGTCTTCTAAGATCTCCCTGACTCAATTATAATTATTTCTTCTCATCTTGAATAGTACCCTCTCCACTGGCACTTTCTCCCCTGCCTTCAGTCATGTACAGTGCTCCCTTATCTTGAAAACCTGTCACTTGATCCTGCTGACCAATTTACCATCCTATGTCTTCTTCCTGCGACACATTAAAAAAAAAAAAGTCCCATGGTCTATAACTATTGCCAATGGTTCCTTACCATCCATTCTATCACCCCAGAATAACCCGGCTCCCACCCTCCCACCCTCTGTGGAATTTCAACTAAAGACCTAACCAAATACAATGGTCTTTTCTCAGTTCCTGTTCTCCTTGATATTTCAGTGGTCTGTTGCTGTTCACAACATCCTTCTTCTTGAGATTCCTTCCTCCCTTATAACATCGTTCCTCCCTAGCTGTCTGTCATCTTTGTCTCTTTCAAAGGTTCCCTTCTGCATCTTGAATATTATAACTTAACTTTTCTGCTCCTCTATGTACAGTTTTCTCATTCAGAGACTTCATCCACTCTGAAGGCTCGAAGCTCACCTCTAAGCAGATGACTTCCAAAGCTAACTATTTAACTCTTGCCTCTCTCTACTCCAGTCCCACATTTCTTACAGTCTGATGGCAATTACAACCTGAGTGTGCTATCATCATCTTACTCTGTCTAAAAACAAACTCACATCTTTTTCCTCAAACCACCAATGACTCTCCTATTTCTTATTTTATTAACACATTGCTGAGTCATTCAAGACAGAATTTTAGTCACTGTCATGCAACCCTCCTTCTTCCTAAAATCAAATCATGTCAAATCTTCCTTCACAGGGTCTTTTGCATCTGTCCCTATATTTATCTCCATTGAAACACCCTTGCTTAGTCCCTTAATGCCTTATATGTGCACTACTGTAACAGCCTTCTAAGGAGGAGTCCATGGTCTCTCCCTCCATCAATTCTCTCAAAGGAGAAATTGTTAAATAAGAAGACAAAATAGAAAGATTATGTGAGAAATAAAAATTTGCCATAAGGTTAAAATTGTAAAATTGTAAAAATGATACTTTGTTCATATTTTGCCTGCCTTAAAAAAAAAAAGATTGTTTGTTGCTTATAAAGCAAAATATAAACCCCATATAAGGCCCATTGAACAGCCTGTACCATTTAGTCCAGAAGTCAGCAAACTATATATAACTCACAGGCCACATCTAGCCTGCTTCCTGTAGGTCTGTAAGTGGAGAAATATTTTTGCATTTTTAAATGGTTGGGGAAAATATCAAAAGAGTATTTTAAAACAAGTAAAAATGATGTGAAATTCAAATTTCAGTATCCATAAAGTTTTACTGTAATACAGCCAAAGTTATTCATTTATGTATTGTCCAAAGCTGCTTTCACCCTACAACAATAGGGCTGATTAGTTACAACAGAGACCACATGGCTTGCAAAGCAGAAGATATTTTTTGTCTGGGCCTTACAGAAAAAGTATATTGATTCCTGCTCTAGTGCAATCTTACCTTTCAAGTCTTAGCTCTCTCCCTTCTCCACTGACACATACCCTCTATTTTAGTCTTAAACCAATTTATTTATCTGCTGATTTTCCTACCTTTATCCTTTGCCTCATACCATTCCTTTAGTTTGGATTGTTCCTTCTAGCCCCTTTCAGGGTAATAGAAACTCCATTCATTTTTCAGGGCTCACACTTTGTATCTTTTAATAAAGATTTCCTTGATCACCATATCTAAAAATGCCCACTTCTTTTGTTTCTTATAATATCTTCTAGACCACTTAATAAAAATCAATAAATACAATATACTTTATCTCCCTAACTAGACTGTAAATTTATAGGAAAACATGGTCAGCATCTTATCATTTTTCTATCCCTTAGAGTAGTGAACCTAGAACCCTGTGTATAGTAGCTATAATTTGTTAAAAAATTGTGATACTTTTAAAAGAAGTTATATGGGTGATTTATAGGACTTAATACTTGTTGGGTAAAGAAGGTATTTGATTAATAAAAGCTATGCAATTCTAAGCTAGAAAGCAGAGATAAACTACACACTTCTTTTATTCTCTAAAATTAAGCAAATTATATAAAAGTTCCTAAAGTGATGTGATAAGGTGTGGCAAGTTCAAGGTAAAAAGGTCAGGATTTGATCTTTTTACCTTGAACTCATAACAACTTATCATTTAATGGTTTCTTCATATCTTATTCCAAAAATAAGACTATTTTTATACATGTATATGATTTTTGGCTATGGGGATAACATACGTGTGTACTCACATACCTACTGTATTGGAAATGTATTACATTTCATTAAGAATATCTTAAAAACATATGTAATCCCCAAATGTTAGATTAACTTGATTTGCAGGTTTAAGCAGTCTCATAGATCTCAAAGAAGAATTTCATACCTCTAGAACTCAATGTTATTACTTACATAATTTGTTTTTTGTAAGTTTACCTGTTCATAAAGAAGGAAGATCTTGTCTCTCTCAGATTTAAGAACCTTGACATTACCCTGAATTTCTGCCAAATGGCGCTCATATTTTTCCAGCATGCATTTAAGTTCTTCACGGTCTCTTGTTGTTGTCTTCAAAAGTTCTACATCACAGTTTGCAACCTATAATTATATAAGGAATTTGAAATTCTTCTTTGATATATAGTACTGATAGAAAGGTGCTACTGATGGTAGTGCCCAATTTCTATTTAAGAAAATAAGACTATATAATGAAAGGAAATTATAAAAAATAAGTTTAAAAACCACGTCTTTTTAAAACAGCTTCATTCCAAATTATTCCACATTTGCCTGATTACCTCCCAAGCGCTACTTATGCTGAGGATAAAGAACCAATATCAGTAGTCTACTGTGCCATCAAAGAGACCTCTGTCTCTCAACCCCTTTGAAACAGCAATTCACAGCAAATCAAAACAAATTATTTTCAAATTAGGTAAAACAAAGAATAAAAGCCAGTGTCTGGGCAACAAACTCCAAAATATTTATAAGTTTATAAAACCTACCCGGGCAGTTGGTGATGGGCGTCTTGGACTTTTAGACCTACTTCTCATCATCTTTCTCAAATGTTGAGCTTCACTCTTATAGTGATCTTTGTCTGCTTCCAAAGTCTTGACAAAGGAATCAAGTCTAGAAGGAGATTTATTTTGTGCTTTTTCAGTATCTAAAATTATCTTGCCAAGGAGGAAAAAATTAGGCTATTATTTCAAGCTAAACTATAGCATCATTTTCTAAGTGAAATTGAAAACAAACAGGATCCTTAAAAACATTTAATTTGGTATTTTTTAAATACAACATTAAAAAAATTATATATCAGTAATTTTTAAAAAGCAGTTAGATATCTTTCTTTTCCAGGATTTCTGGGTATGCTATATTTTAACTGAAAGATAATTTTGGAGAAAAAATGGTAAAGAAATTTTAGAGAGGCCAGAAATGTCCACAAATCTAGCACACATCCTAGAAATGGCATGGATTTGCTTTAGAAAAACATATGCTACTAGGCTGGGCATGGTGGCTCATGCCTGTAATCCCAGCACATTGGGAGGCCGAGGTGGGCGGATCATGAGGTCAGGAGTTCAAGACCAGCCTGGCCAACATGGTGAAACCCCGTCTCTACTAAAAATACAAAAAAATTAGCTGGGCATGGTGGCGTGCACCTGTAGTCCCAGCTATTTGGGAGGTTGAGGCAGGAGAATCATTTGAACCCAGGAGGTGGAGGTTGTGGTGAGCCGAGAATGCGCCATTGCACTCCAGCCTGGGCAACAAAGCAAGACTCCATCTCAAAAGAAGAAAAACATATGCTACTACTAAAGCAACTGTTATAGCATCTAAGTTTTGTCCAATATTGTTCAATGAGTGCATAAATTAACTGAATGCTGGATATTCCATACTTGTAAGCATTCCCACAAATTTGCATTCACTTTCATATATTTAGAAACACTTCTTTGACAACATTTATTTAACAATACTTTATTGGGAGAAAATTATAGATATACTTTCAGATAGAGGGTTTTAAATATTTTAAATAACACTAAAATGTTTAAACAGAACAGTTTTCATTTCACATTGTTAGATAAATAAAACATTGTTTGGAATTATGTAACAAAATTTATGGCTTAAAAGTATTTACTATTAAGGGGGATAAAAGTTAATGTGTAAACAAACTTCATATTTTGAGAATTATTCAGTCATCATTTTAAATCAATTAACAGATAAGGACATTAATAAAACCAACCAAAAGTTGTTCTTTGCCTCTAGGAAACAAAGGAATAGTGATGAAAGCAGCAAAAAAAAGTTACTCTTACAGATGGGGGTTCCCCTGTGTCCCTAGCAGTTGGTGCAGATTTTAGAAAACAAACATATTTTATTCCTCACAAAACGCGTGAGAGCCAAAGATATAATTTTTTATAGCTTGCTGACCAAATAAAAATGATTCCGTAACACATATTTATGAAAAATGTACTTACAGATTTAAGCCTTTTTATTGTATCTTCCAATACTATAATATTATTTTGCTGGCAAATGAGTTCAATCTGAAGAAAAAGTAAAAAAAAAAAATATTTCTATTAAAGATGTTTAAACTAATTGGAAAAAGAACATCAAAAAAAAGGAAGCCACTTAAAATAAAAACATGAAGGCAGTGAATATTTTAAAGAAGAAATAACCTGTTTAGCGACCTTTGATGATAAAAGATAAAAGATGATTTACCCAGGATGAAATAACAATTCTCTTAAATTCAATCTTTTGTATAAAATGTTAATTGATTGTATTTTACCAAATTATTCCCCATAAACTAGAATAAAATGTTAGTACTAATTACAATTCTGAAGATAATAGGAAAGCAATAAAAGAATGACTAGAATAAAATAAGTTGACCCAAATTACCCCATTCAGAAAAGATTGCTTTCTCTTCTGAACTCAACTGCTTAGTTCAATTCAACCCACAAAATACTTTTTGTATCAATTTATGACAGTGAACATACCCAGTCTTATAAGATAGGTACCTATAGTCATATATTTAGCATATGACTACATTATATGTTCCTACAGGACAGTGACTAAGTTTTTATGCAAAGCAGTAAAGTTCTTTGCTAATAGCATATTCACTTAATGTATTTTGCAATTCATCAACCTTTCCCTCATTATTCTAAACTGCATCCTGATCTTGCCTACTACATTTTGAATTTGAATTCTCTGGAATTATTGTACTTCATTTGTCCTTTAGACCAACGTTCTCTACGATTTTTCTGGCAGTCATATTTTAAGTTTATGAAATATTAAGGGGTGCTATTATTTGGAACGTTTTTCTCACAAGTGAAGTACTTAGAAATAGAACATAATTACATAAAGTTTGGATAACCTTATGTATAGCCTTGAATAGACAATTTTCAATGTTTTAATGTATACTACTAAGTAGACACTAAAAAGATACAGGTCTACTTTGAATGTGTTAAGATTTCCACATTAAGTATAAAAATTCACTCTGCAAAACAGAGTATCTGGTATGACACATTCTCATAAAAAATAAATTTATACGCAGACATCCTACAGATAAACATAACCAAATAAACTGAAGATTATGTCTAGGTATAACAAGGTATGATTATGGTAGATGTTATTTTCTTCATTTACTTTTCTATACGGACTAAAATTTTGTATAATAAATATGCATTAATTTTACAGTGATTTAAAAAAATGTTGATTCCACTCTGAAAAACAAAATAACTGGCCCAAATGAAAAACTGCTAACTCAGTGTTTTCACTTACTTAACAATTAATGAATGCCTACTACCTGCCTGCCATTGTGTTATGTGCTGGGTAAAGAAATGAATAAAAAAGGCAAAAATCTCTGCCCTCATGGAGTATATATTCTAGCCAAAAAAAGAAAAACAAAAGATAATAGTCAAAATATGTTAGTGATTGCATCCCTCAAAAAATAATACAAGGAGCGCTCACGTTCTAGGCACTTGAGTTAAGTAAACAAGACAGACAAAGATTTCTGCCTTTGTGGATTCTACATTCCAGCTAGAATAGACAATAATAAACCTGACAAATAATTATATAGTATACTAGAAAAAGAAGAGCAGAGTTAAGGATACTGGGAATATTTATGGAGGAACTGGTTGGAATTTTAAATAGGGTGGTCAGGAAGTCCTCACTGAAAGGTGACCTTTGACCAAAAACTTCAGAGGAAAGGAAGTCAATCATGTGAAAATCTGGGCAAAAACATTGCAGGCAAAAGTTACAGCTCTAACAAAGGTCCTAAGGCAAAAGAACGTCTGGTTGGTTTTAAGTATGGAGACCGGCATGGCTGGAGCATGGTGAGGGAAGGGGAAAGGAACAGCAAAGTGCTGCAGGGAAAAATAAAGCGAGGGAGAAAGACAGGGAGTGTGTGCAGGGAATGTGGGGATGGGTATTTCAGAGCCTGCTGTGTGGAAGACATTGTGTAAAGTCTTTGTTGTCCCCCACCCCACCCTTTGTTTGTGGGGGACAAACAAAGACTTTACACAATGTCTTCCACACAGCGGGCTCTGAAACACTTTTTATTGAATCACACACAAAAGTAACAATAATGATAAGGACTATCAGAGATCCAGTCCAATAACATAGCCCCTAGGTCAATTAAAAATATAAATTATAGGAAGAAATAATGGTAAAATTTTAATTCTGCTTCACATTTCATAGTGTCATATTCAATTATCTGGGAAATGCCATGTTAACACATGAATGATAAACAACTCAAGATGAGAGAATAAACGAAGGCATATAGTTGAGGTGGTTTTAATGTATGTCCACAAATTCTAATACTCCTTCCTTCAATAGCTGGAGCTTAATTTCCCTCCCCTAGAGTGTGGGTTATACTTAGTGACTCACTTTTAAAGATTAGAATATGGAGGAAGTGATGAGATATAACTTTTGAGACTGGGTCATGCTAAGCCCTGCAGATCCTCCTTATTATCTCTTGGATTGTTGGCTGGGGGAGAGGGGAAGGTGGAGGGAGAATAAACTTCCACAAAGAATACATGAAGCAACCCTAGAGAGAGGTCCACCTAGCAAGGAACAGACCTCCTGCCAATAGCCAAAAGCCATCTGAGTGAGCCATCTTAGAAGTAGATCCTCCAGTAGCAGTCAAGCCATGACTGTGGCAATCACCTTTTTTGTTGTTGTTTTTTGAGATCGAGTCTCTCTTTGTCATCCAGGCTGGAGCGCAGTGGCGTGATCTCGGCTCACTGCAACCTCTGCCTCCCGGGATCAAGCAATTCTCTGGCCTCAGCCTCCCGAGTAGCTGGGATTACAGGTGCCCACCACCATGCCCAGCTAGTTTTTTGTATTTTTAGTAGAGACAGGGTTTCATCATACTGGTCAGGCTGGTCTTGAATTCCTGACCTGAAGTGATCTGCCTGCCTTGGCCTCCCAAAGTGTTGGAATTACAGGTGTAAACCACCAGCCCTGGCCATCATCTTGATAACAATTTCCTGAGAAACAGTGAACCAGAACAACCCAGCTAAGCCACTCTTGAATTCCCAACCCAAGAACCTGTGAGGTATCAATATTTGTTGTTTGAAGGCATTAAGGTTTCAAAGTAATTACATAGCAATAGCCAATAGTTAATACTGAAAATATTTTAATGAAGTAAATCATGGAAGAAGTTACTGTTGACCTTTAAAAATAAGACTAAAAGTAAATACTTCCCAGTGAATACATTTAATACTATCTCAATTCCAGACAAACTAACAGTAGCTTTAGCCTCAGACTCTACCTCCGCATACCCAGAGTATAATCTTAAACACTAGAAACCCAAACATTTTTTCTCAGCAATCGAATTAGAAATCTTGTTTCAAGTGCCACCCCACAAATTAGGCAAGGAATCTCTCCCCCATAAATATAAACCTAAAATGCATATCTAATGTCTTAGGATGATGACAACACACACTGGAGTTCATATCCCCAGTGTTGGTTTTGCATCTTTCTAATCCCCATTCTACTTGGGGACATTCACTTAACTGAGGTTGGTGATTCCCTCATTTCAGGGCATTCTACCAACCCAAAGGCCTATTTCCATTTTGTTCTCTCTTTATTAAGTTTCTGATGTTTTTCCTGTGTCAGCAATGGTGTCTCTACTCCAAGACTGCTGCTTACCTCTTTTTCACCCAATAGCTTTCCAATCCTCAAATACACCCAACATTCCACATTTATGGAGATCTATTTCCTAGAAATACTCTTTGCCAAACCAGGCAAAATTCCACCTGTAAATTTAATACTTACAGTTTTAGGTAAATCCTAGCTCTTATATTTTAGATGTTTTCCATTCCAAAAATGCTTCCTTTTGATAGCAGAGAATTTACCCTGACATAGTACTTACTCTCTCTAGAACATAAACCCTAACAACCCTTTAAAAGTGATGACTTCTAAACAGGGCATTCTCATTGTTGGAATTCAGTCAACTTGGTTTCCCGCAGTCTGGGAAGGAGTGCAGTTAATTTTTAATTTGAAAACAAAAACAAGGAAGACATACTAAAACTCTTCAATATTGATATATATATATATATATTTTTAGATAGAGTCTCACTCTTTTGCTCAGGCTAGAGTGTGACATGATTTTGGCTCACTGCAACCTCTGCCTCTCAGGCTCAAGCTATTCTTGTGCCTCAGCCTCCCAAGTAGCTGGGATTACAGGCGTATGGCAACATGCCTGGCTATTTTTTTGCATTTTAGTAGAAATGGGGTTTCATCATGTTCACCAGGCTGGTCTCAAACTCCTGGCCTCAAGCGATCCACCTGCCTCGGCCTCCCAAAGTGCTGGGATTACAGGCATAAGCCACCACGCTTGGCCCAATTTTGATAATTTTTATAATTAAGACAGATGGAAATCAATTTACCATTAAACTGTGAATGTTACTTTAAAAAAAGTAACAATACATTCCACCTGAAGTGGCATTAACAAATTAAGTTAAAAAAATTTTTAAAGTAACAATACAAACAAAAGTGTATTGAAAAATGTTTAAAATATTCAAGCTACTTTTAAATATCCTTCAAATACTTTAACAGCATCCATTTGAAGATAAATAATTCAAAAGTTAAAAACAAATCATTCTTATCTAGTATTTCAAGCAGTTCTAAGGACCTGTTCCAGACAACATGGTTAGAGAAGACTGTATCCTTAAAGTAATAACTCGTGTATTTAAATATTGCACTATTATGGCCAGGTGTGGCGGCTCATGCCTGTAATCCCAGCACTTTGGGAGGCCAAGGTGGGCGGATCACTTCAGGTCAGGAGTTCAATACCAGCCTGGCCAACAGGATGAAACCCTATTTCTACTAAAAATATGAAAATTAGATGGGTGTGGTGGTGGGTGCCTGTAATCCCAGCTACTCGGGAGACTGAGGCAGGAAATCACTTGAACCCGGGAGGTGGAGGTTGCAGTGAGCCGAGATCGCGCCACTGCACTCCAGCCTGGGTGACAGACGGAAACTCTGTCTCAACAACAACAAAAAAGTTGTATTATTTGACTTTCCACTAATTTAAACTCATCCATTAAGCAGTCTCAATGAGGTTACTGCATAAAAATACATACAATCCTAGAGGTCATCAATTGGACTCATATTTCAAATTACTTTAACAGTGACTTCAATAACGTTTCACCTGATAATTTAATTGCTTTATTATTTGCTATGAGTCCTGTTACATTAAAAGAATGTTTAAGAAATAACATGTAATAACAATTAGCTTTGGGAAATTACTCTGTTACAGACACAATTTACTAATTTGGTGATTAATAAAATCAAGACAAATAAGCATGTTCACACGCTATCATTTAAAAATTCAACAGGTTGTTTTTTGGCCTTCAAATATGCTCTATCTTGCTTATCAGCCATTAGGCAGCAATGGAGAAGTGAAACTGTCATTTTATAATTACGTTTAATCTCTAGTTTCTAAATTTCATGGCAAAGTACTCAATCAAGAAATAAAATGTTGATCAAAATATCATAAAGCTACAGTAACTAAAACAATGTGATGGTGGCACAGAAAAAGGCAAATGAAATCACTGAAAACAAATAGTCCAGAAAGTCACAGGTATCTGAGAATTTAGTATCTGTTAAAATGATATGTCAAGTCAGTGGAGAAAGGACTAGGCAACCCTACCTCATATTAGAACAAAAAGAAACTAGCAGTATCAACAGAAGGAAAACTATTAAAAAGTATTAAAAGAAAACTTTAGTAAGTATATCTGTAGTTCTTGAGGTGAAAAAAAAACCTTCCTGAACAAGAACCAAATCTCAGACATCAGTAAGAAAAAAAAAAGATTGGCAAATTTTTAAATGTTAGTTAAAAAAAAGTTTTAAATTGACTTTTTATTGATACATAGTAATGGTACATGTTTATGGGGTACATGTGATATTTTAATACATGCATCAACGTATACTGATCAAATCAGGGTAATGGGGATATCCATCACCTTAAAAATTATTTCTTTGTTCTGGGAATACTCCAAATCTTCTCTTTCAGCTATTTTTAAATATGCAATAAATTGTTAATGATAGTCACCCTGCTGTGCCATCAAACACTAGAATTTATATCTTCTCTATAACTGTATTTTTGTACCAATTAACCAGCCTCTTTTCATCCTCTCCTCCCCGCTATCCTTTTAGCCTCTGGTAACCATCAATCTATGCTCTATCTCCATGAGATTGATTTCTTCAGATTCCACATGAGTGAGAACATGCAATATTTGTCTTTCTCTGCCTGGCTTATTTCATTTTACATGATGTCCTCCAGGCTCATTAATGTTGCTGCAAATGACAGAGTTCTTTTCTTCTTTATGGTTGAATGACATTCTATTGTGTATATGTACATTTTCTTTATCCACTTATCTGTTAATGGACACCTAGATTGATTCCATATCTTGGCTATTGTGAATAGTGCTGCCATAAACACGGAAGTGCAGATACCTCTGTGACATACTGATTTCCTTTCTTTTGGATGTATACCCGGCTGCGGTGTTGCTGGATCACATGGCAGTTCTATTTTTAGTTTGGTAAAAATCTTTTTTAATGGGTATTGAAATCAATTACATGTGTGAAAATAGACGAAAATAAATGTATCTATTAGTTTGTAGATATCTCTGCAGAGGAGAGAGGAATTGGGAAGTGGGAGCAACATTTAGTTCACGGAACATTCCTGTTGCTTTGAAATTTTTTACAATGACTGCATATTACTTAGGAAATGTTTTGAGTAGAATTTGTTAAAAGAAGTAAAATGTGAGAAACAATTTAATCCTTAGAACAGACATTTAAATATACTGTCAAATCTAAAAAGCTTCCAAATTATACAAATGAGAATGCTACTTTTTCCATTGCATTTAAAAATTACATGATGTTTAAAGTAAAATTAAAATCCGTATCCGTGGTAAATCTGGTACCTTGGCTTCTTCAAGTTCCTTGTTGGCGGAATCCACCACAAAATTTTTCTCTTTTTCAAGTCGCTCTGCTAGTTGGTCAATCTTAATCAATTCTTTACAAAGATGCTCATTGTGGCTGGTTAAATCATCTACTTGACTGCTTACCACCTCCTTACTATCCAAGAGTTTCCTAACATATTCTTCCAAGCCATGATTTGTCTGTTTGAGATCTTCAATCTGTTATTATCAGAAAAAAAATCACATTAAAATAATTCCTTAGCTTTTTTCTGGGGTGCAACTGTGTGACTGCAATCAGGAAGGGAGATTTGCTTCCCTGGCAAAGAAACTTAACTCTATACCTTTTTGTGCCTTCTGAATTTTGTACCATGTGAATGTATTACCTATTTGAAAAAATATATTAAATAAAAATTTTAAATTTTATAGCAATATCTTTCAAGACAATTTATAGTTTATTTTAAAAAGAACTTAATTACTATTGATTTTTAGCCAACCTATTAGAAAAATGGCCAAATATTTATATCTGCAATAAAGAAACTTCAATAGCTTTGAAATTAATTTTAATACCATTAAGAGTTCTTTTAATTAAATTTCTAATTATTGTTATTAAAATATATTAACTCTTTTAGGCCAGGCATGGTGACTCACACTTGTAATCCCAGCACTTTGGGAGGCTGAGGCGGGCAGATCACCTGAGGTCAGGAGTTTGAGACCAGCCTCGCCAACATGGTGAAACCCCATCTCTACTAAAAATACAAAAATCAGCCGGGCATGGTGGCGAGTGCCTGTAGTCCCAGCTACTTGGGAGGCTGAGGTACAAGAATTGCTTGAACCTGGGAGGCAGAGATTGCACTGAGCCCAGATCCTGCCACTGCACTCCAGCCTGGGTGACACAGCAAGACTCTATCTCAAAAAAAAAAAAAAAAGTATATATACGTATATATATATATATACGTATATATGTATATTATTAACTCTTTTTTAAAAAGTCCTTTTGAAAGTATCAGTAACTTACTTGACTAAGCTAAATATCAAATCAATCAAGTATTTGCTGCCTAATGTGGAGGAACACAGCTTTCCTTCCCAGCCCACTATCAAACCATCAGTGGATGAAGAAAAGGGCCTTTTCTATCACAAAGGTATCCAAATGCCTTTAAAGGAAAAAAAAAAATTAGACCCATTGAACAATGATTATGTCAGGAACTATATTAAATTCCAAAAATACAAAGATAGGTTAGATACCTGCCCTCAGGGAACTTTTTGTTTACTTGAGGAAATACAAAGACAATATGTTAAGTGCAATAACAAAAATAACTACGAGGTAAAGTCATGGTACAAATTCTTTTCCATAGTACTTGTCTCTCATTGTGTATTTAACAAATATTTATTGAGCACCTATTGTGTCTAAGATACTGTGTTAGTACCCTGTAAAAGATGCATTAAAAACAACAACAAAAAACACTCGCACACAGAAGTTTCAGTCTGTAAGGAGCATCTGAAATTGCTAAATACCTGACCTCTTAGTTCTAGCATTATTCTTGCCCTGAGATTGCCCTTTTCAAACAGCTATAGAGTTATCGTCTTCCAAACCATTAAAAACAAAGTTGTCTTCAAAAAAACTTTATAAGTTGTCACCACATAAAAATATCCTAAAAGTCATAAATTATTTTTAACTAAATATGCTACAATGCCATTTATTGTACCCAGTAAATAGCCCACCAAGAGGCATAATTAAAGTCATTATTTTAATCCAGTGTCTCCTACTCTCTTCTCTTTTGGCCTTCTCCCATCTGCTCTCAAAAATTCTTCGAAAATGCAAATTTGAGGTCATTCCTATAACCTTATGTTGCCTCATGACACTGAGAATAAAATTTTAAAATGCCATTTATGATCCAACTCGACTTACCTGTCCAACCTAACTTCCTACCACCAGACACACTATAAAAACAATCTCATTAAATTCATTAAAAAACTTCTTTTAGGGGAGTTATTGAAATATACACACTTGAAATTGAAGTGTTATCACAGAACCCTCCTTATGAGAATCCTCAAGGAAAACCCTACTTAGGCTTCAATTTCAGGAAAATATGTGCCTTTTTTGGAAACCTGGTTTGTTCTTACCCTAACAATCATTAATTATGTAACTAATATTTCTATTTGCCTTTGCCTCTAGAAATTTTAAAGCTTAATCCAAAGCCCACCTCTAGCAACATGCACAGAAACTAGGTACAATGATCTGTTCGTTATTGTCATCCCAGGCTTTCACTGTTTACTTATTTTACCCTACCCTTATTATTTCAGCTACTTTCTTTTAAAACAAACAGACAAACTACAGGATGTGAAGCAGATAAACTTCAAGTTGTGTTTTTCATCTTTGTTCGTGGCTTTTCCTATGCCATGTTTCTCAGCAACAAGAGCACACTAAAAATGTCTGTTAACTTCCCACTGCACCAGGAGATGTTAAATGCTTCTCCTTTCCAGTATGTGTGCCCATAAAGCCTCTTATATAAGTTTATCTCAATATTTTATAAGATGCATTAAAATCATTTATTTCCCTGTCCCTTCTACTAGATTCTAAACAACTTAAAAGACTGTATTGTCTCATTTCTGTATCAACACATCACTTGTTTCTGCATCATTTATTACGTATCTCACATATAATCCTCAAATTATTAAGTAAGCAAATAAAACAAATTATTAGTAATATAAATGAACACTCCCCTCCCTTCTCTCATGAACTTTACTTTTACTCAATTCCAAGACAAAAGTACTTTAGAAGAGGCAGTCTGGAGTAACACAAAGGATATGGGCTTTGGACTTCGGCAGAGTTAGGTTTAAATCCTGTTGTAGTTCTTTACCAGTTATGTAATTGGGGAATTTACCATATTTTCTTGATCCTAGAAGATGCACCTGACTTAAGAAAAAAAATAAATGAGAGTCTCTTTTCTTCTGTTAAAGGGACAGAATGCCTAGAATTTGTAGAATTGTCATTAGACATTATATAAGAGCTCAAGTAAAATTTCCAGTATTATAGGCACTCAAGTAGTTTTGTTAAAAATTTTTATTTTTAAATAAGATTCACAGGAAGCAAATGTAGTACAGAGAAGTCTCATACGCCCTTTACTCAGTTTCCGCTGATAGTTGTGTCATAAACAACATAGTATATCATACCCAGATACACCATGTGCATGGTGTTCTATATGATTTTTCTCACATGTGCAGATCTCTGTAACTACCACCTCAAGATATAGAACTGTTCCATTACAAGACCATTCTTCTGCTGCCCCTTTATATTCTCCTTCCCCGCCCTCAATTCTTCCCACCAATGTGTACAATTTTGTCATTTTGAGAATGTTACATAAATAAAATCATAGAGCATGTGATCTTTTGAGATTGCTTTCTTTCACTCAGCACAGCATCCTTTAGATCCACGCAAGTTGTTATTTGAACCAAATAGGATCATTCCTATTTATTGCTGAATAATATTCCATGGTATGGAATACCACAGTTTAACCATTCACCAATTAAGGAAAACTGGTTGTTTCCAGTTTGGGAATAGAACAAAGCCGCTATGAACAACTGAGTAGGATATAAGTTTTGAGTAGATATAAGTTTTCCTTTCTCTGGAACAAATGCCCAGGAGTACAACTGCTGGGTTGTATGGTAAATGTATGTTTAGTCTTACCAAAAACTGCCAAATTATTTTCCAGAGTGGCTGTACCATTTCATATTCTTACCAGGAATGGATGAGTGATCCAGTTTCTCCTCATCCTTGCCAGCATTTGGTATTGTCACTATTTTTTATTTTAGTTACTGTATTGTTATTTCATCATGGCCTTAATTTGCATTCCCCTGATGTTTACAGAGGCTGAACATCTTTTTCTAGTATACCAGACATCCTTCTGTGAAGTATCTCTTCATGTGTTTTGCTCATTTTCTAACTGAATTGTTTGCTTTTCACTATTCAACTTTAAGAGTTCTTCATTTGATACAATAGGTATGAGTCCTTTAGCAAATATGTGGCTTGTAGTTAGTCTTTTCATCATCTTAGCGGGTCTTCTGCAAAGTAAAAGACTAACTACAAACCACATATTTTCTAAAGGACTCATACCTATTGCATCAAATGAAGAACTCTTAAAATTGAATAGTGAAAAGCAAACAATTCAGTTAGAAAATGAGCAAAAGACATGAAGAGATACTTCACAGAAGTATATATATTCATATATATATGTGTGTATATATATTCATATATATATATGTGTGTGTATATATTTGAGACAGAATCTCATTCTCACCCAGGCTGGAGTACAGTGGTACAATCTCAGCTCACTGCAACCTGCCTCCTGGGTTCAAGTGATCCTCCCACCTCAGCCTCTCAAGTAGCTGGGACTACAGGCATGCACCACCATGCCTAGATAATTTGTGTAATTTTTAGTAGAGATGGGGTTTTGCCATGTTGGCCAGGCCGGTCTTGAACTCCTGGCCTCAAGTGATCCATCCACCTGCCAAAGTGCAGGGATTATAGCCACGAGCCACCACACCCGGCCAAAAACTTCAATTTTGATTAAGTCCATATTACCAATTTTTCCTTTTATGAGTCATGCTTTTGGTATCATATCTAAGAACTTTCCATCCAAGCCTAACTTCCTGCACATTTTCTCCTATGTTACCTCCTAAAAGTCTCATAGTTTTATGTTTTACATTTACATCTATGGTCCATTTAATTTTTTATGAAGTGTGAGATTTAAGTGGAGGGTAACTGTTTTCCCTATATCTAAATGCTCCAACACCACTTGTTGAAAAGACTATCTTCCACTGAACTGCATCTGCATCTCTGTCAAAAAATCGTTTGGCTGTACTTGTATAGGACTATCTCTAGATTCTCTGTTCTGTACCATTCATGTATGTATCTATCCCTCACCAATATCACAGTCTTGATTACTGTAGTTATAAGTGTTGAAATCATGAAGAGTTTTGCTTTTGGTGCCTTCCTGTGGATTATCTCAACATTTTTTAGAATTCTACGTTGATTTATTTATAGTGTTTCTGAGCATAACTCTTGTTTGATCTTTTTCTACCAGTTGTTCTAGGCATTACATTATATATACAGAACTTATCATAGCCTACATTTTAACAGTTCAAGTGAAAGTACAGAAACCTTACCTCCTGTTAGCTCCCTTTACTCTCCCCTATTAATAAAATAATTGTCTTAAATATTTCCTGTACATGCATTTAAAACCACATTCGACAGTTAAATACAATTTCGTAAAATTAAAAAAAAAATTTGGCTCGGAGTAGTGGCTCACATCTGTAATCCCAGGACTTTGGGAGGCTGAGGCAGTGGATCACTTAAGAATGGGAGTTCAAGACAAGCCTGGGAAACATGGCAAAACTCCATCTCTACCAAAAAAAAAAAAAAAAAAAAAAAATCAGCCAGGCATGGTGGTGCATGCCTGCAGTCCCAATTACTTGAACGGCTGAGGTAGGAGGATTGCTTGAGCCCAGGAGGCCAAGGCTGCAGTAAGCAGAGATGATGCCACTGCACTATAGCCTGGATGACAGAGCAAGACCCTGTCTCCAAAAAAAAAAAAGAAAGAAAGAAATTCTATTTCATTTACCCATATTTTTTGCTCTATATATTGTTCTTCCTTCCTACTGCTCCAAGATTACTTCTTTTATCACTTCCTTTCTGGTTAGAGAAATACTTTTAGCTATTCTTTTAGGGTAGCTCTGCTGGCACAAATTATCTTAATTTGTCTTTATCTGAGAATGTCTTTACTTTCCCTCAACCTTCAAGGATACTTTCTCTGGATATAAAATTCTGAGTTGACAGGTTTGCTTTTTTCTAGCACTTGAAAAATATTGTGCCACTTCCTTCTTACCTCCAATTTTTCAGATGAAAAATATTTGCTGTCACTTGAATTGGTGTTCTTCTATAGATAATGCATGGTTTCTCTCTGGTTACTTTCAGGATTTTTTTAGTGTCTTGGCATGCATTTCTTTGGGTGACTCCTGTTAGGTATTCCGTCACCTTCTTTCATCTGTTTTATGTCTTTGTGTCAAATTTGTGGGAAATTCAGCCATTATCTCTTCAAATTTTTTTAGCACCACTTTCTCTCACTTTTTTGTCGAACATAGTTTTACCTGTCTCTGAGGCTCTATTCAAATTTTTTTCCATCTATTTTCTCTCTGACGTTCACATTAGGTAATTATTTTTCTAGTCTCGTGTTCACTGATTCATTCCTCTCCTCCATTCTATTGAGAACATTGAGCTTTTATTTTCAGTTACTTTATTTTTAAAGCATGTTTTATTGTCACAAATATATATACATAATTTTCATTTTAACATTTTTAAAGTATATAATTCAGTGGCATTAAGTATATTCACAATGTTGTACAACCATCACCACTACCTATTTCCAGAATTTTTTTATTCCCCTCCCCCAAAAAACTCTGTACCCATTAAACAACAATTCTATCTCCATAATTTGCCTATTCTAGGCAGAGGTGGAATCAAGCATTATTTGTCTTCCTATGTCTGGCTTATTGTACTTAGTATGTTTTTGAGGTTCATTCATTTTGCAGCATGTATCAGAATGTCATTCCTTTTTGAATCTGAGTTATATTCCATTGTAAGCACATGCCATATTTTGTTTATCCATTCATTTGTTGACATTTGGGTTTTTTCTACCTCTTGGCTACTGTGAATAATGCTGCTATGAGCATTTGTATATACGTATCTACTGGAGTCTGTGTTTTCAACTCTTTAGGATATATACCTAGGAGTGGAATAGCTGGATCATATTATTAGTCTGTCTTTAAAATTTTGAGAAACCATCAAATGATTTTCACCATGGTGGCTCCATTTTACATTCCCATCAGCAATGCAAGCGTTCCAATTTCTTCACATCCTCACCAACACTTGTTATTTTCCATTATAACAACCATCCTAATGGGTATGAAGTGGTATCTCATGGTTTTGATTTGCATTTCTTTAATGGTTGATGATGTTGAGCATCTTTTTCATGTATTTATTGACATTTGTATATCTTCTTTGGAGAAATGTCTGTTCAAGTCCTTTGCCCATTTTTGAATTAGATTTTTCTGGGGGGAAAGGGGCTAATTGTAGGAGTCCTTTGTATATTCTAGATATTAAGCCCTTTTCACATATGTAATTTGGAAATATTTTCTCTCATGTAGTTAACAGACTAAGTTTTTGGAGTAGTTTTAGGTTTACAAAAAATTGATTAGGAAGTACAAAGAGTTCCCACACACTCTTCTCTCTCTTCCTCAACGCAGTTTCCTCTATTATTTACATTTTGCATTAATGTGGTATATTTGTTACAATTGATGAAATAATACTGTTACATTATATTTTTTTTTTTTTTTTGAGACAGAATCTCGGTCTGTCGCCCAGGCTGGAGTGCAGCGGCATGATCTTGTCTCACTGCAACCTCTGCCTCCCGGGTTCACACAATTCTCCTGCCTCGGCCTCCTGAGTAGCTGGGACTACAGGCACCCACCACCATGCCCGGCTAATTTTTTTCTATTTTTAGTAGAGACGGGGTTTCACCGTGTTAGCCAGGATGGTCTCGATCTCCTGACCTCATGATCCGCCCGCCTCGGCATCCCAAAGTGCTGGGATTACAGATGTGAGCCACTGTGCCCGGCCTACTGTTACATTATTAATAACTAGTATCTATAATTTACCTTAGGGTTCACTCTTGGCGTTATTCATTCTGTGAGTTTTGACACACATAGGATGACATGTATCCACTATTAGTATATCATACAGAATAGTTTCACTCCCCTAAAAATCCTGTGCTCCACCTATTCATCCCCTCTCCCTCCAATTCCTGGTAACTACTGCTCTTTTTATGGTTTCTATAGTTTTATCATCTCCATATAGTTGGAATCATACATTTCGTAGCCTTTTCAGCTTTGTAACATGCTTTCAAGGTTCACTCTGTGTCTTTTCATAGCTACGTAGCTCATTTTTAAAATACACTGAATACTATTCCACTGTATAGGTGTACAACAGTTTGCTTATCCATTCATCTATTGAAAGATATCTTGGTTGCTTCCAAGTTTTTGGCAATTATAATAATGCTGCTATAAACATTCATAGGCTGATTTTTGTGTGGACCAGTTACTTTATTTTCTAGTTCCAAAATGTCCATTTGGTTCTTCTTTATATCTCTTATTTTTTCCTGAGACAACTTTTCTTCATTCGTTTCCAGCATGTTCATAATTGCTTGCTGAAGCATTTATATGACTGCTTTAAAGTCCTTGCCAGATAATTGTAACATCCGTTCCATTTCAGTGTTGGCTTCTCTTGTCTTTTCTCAAATCTTCCTGATTCTTTGGATTACAATGCCTTTTTTAAAAATTGAGACCTAGCATTATAAGACTCTGGATCTTATGTTTTAGCAGGCCTCCTGTGACAATGCTCCAACTAAAAAGAAGGGACATCGCCTTATTTCTGCTAGATCAAAGTAGAAGTCCAGTTCCTCTACTTGGCATCTGTTGATATCTGGAAAGGGTGGTGTTCCTAGATACTGCTAGGCAAGAGTGGGAGTTCAGGCTCCCCACTAGGCCTCTGCCATTACCACCAGCCTGGGAAGAATCCCAGAGGTGCCTCATTACTGTTCCCCACGTGTCCCCCACTGACACCATGGATGGGTGGCCTTTACTGCTGATAGGTGGTAGAAGTTCAGGTCTCCACCACAGCAAGAAGGAGTGCCTCTTACTATAAAGTAGGAGTAGATGGCTTGGCTCCTCATGTTGTCTCTGCTGACATCATGGGGTTCAGGGCCTCCTTATCCCCTGGTGAGGATAAAAGTCCTAGTTTCCCACTTAGCCTTCTCTGATATCACCCTGGTGTGGGAGGAGTGGGTAGAGAAAGAATGTAGGTGAGGCACAAGTGGGGCTCCTTGTTATAGTCTGGCAAGCATGGAAAGTGTAGGCTCTTTACTTGGCCTGAGCTGGCAGGAATGGGGCTGTAGTTTTTTCTGTGGTATTTGCTTGGAGTGGATAGTTACTGTCTTAAAAGTTGTCTGCCTTGATAGGCTGCTCCTTTCCTGGTCCTTTTCTTCGGTCTTTCTTTTGTGCCTATCGTTATTTCTAGTTGCCAGTTTTTCTAGCAGCTGTCTGGGACATACGGAGAAAAAGAAACCCAGGAACAAACATGTTGTTCTTTGTGTCTTGAGATCCTTAGCCAATGTTCCTTCTCCTCTCCACCTTTCAAAGTCTTAAATTCTTTTATACATAATGTTCAGAGTTTTTAGCTGTACTTAGCAGGAGGAATAAAAAAAAGTAAGTCTACTCTATCTTCCTGGAAAAAGAAATCTCTTTTAATAGCCTTTATTAATAGCTATATTACATGTCAAGCATCAGGAGAACAGGAACAATACTGAACTTGAAGTTCAGAGAATTGAGTTCAAATCCGGGCTAACACGGGAGTTTGGATAAATCGTAGTTCTGTCACTTGTTACTCAAGTGTCATAATTATTTAACCTCTTAGAACTCCAGCTTCCACATCTATAAATGGAAATGGCATCACTTTTTCGCAAGTTGGGGATGATTAAGTAAAAACTGTATACCTGAAAACATCTGACACAACACTTGACATGTAGTTTGCTGTCTCTGACTGTGACTCTATGTTTATCAAAATGGTTAAGATAAAAATTGAATGATTTTAGACCCATAACATTTAAATGAGCTCTGAATTAGTAGTTATTTATTCTCTATCTTCTTGTTTCAAAATAGGCTCCCACCCCAAATTAAGTCAGGAAAATATGTTGTAACTAAACGCAACCTGTAATTTCAGTGTCGAGATGAATCTATCTTGGTTTCTCACTTCTTGTTCTAGCTGGAGAGTATTCTGGTAGTTTTCAGCTTCAGAAACTGGAGCCCCTAGACCAAAATCATATTCTTTGGTGGTAACCTAGTACAAAGAATGGGAAATAATACAGAGGCATTCAGTTTAAAACAGCTCTGTGATTTCTTACATCAATACATTTTGAAAATTGATAATATTCTTAGATTTTTTTTAACCATTTCCCACCAGCTAAGAGGATTTCATCAAACTTTACCTTCTTAAAATTTATAAAACTTTTTCTGTGTGTTGTCCAAATGGTACTGAACATGCTTTTCAAAGACATTCCCTACACTATCCTTTTGGTAATCATGGTTCTACAGAAATATGGATCAGTAGCAAATTAAAGAGTCTACCTCTAGACTTGTGTTGTCCAAAATAGCTATTAGCGAGCTACGTTTGCTGTTGCTACTCTATACAAGAAAAAAAGTTTGCAATTAATATCACAAAGAGTGAACTTCCTGAATATAGAAATAATCCCTAGAAATAAAAAAGATTAAAAAAATACTCTAATAGAAAAATTGGCAAAGAATGTGAACATTTACAGAAACGGCTCCTAAATATTAAGATGTTCAATCTCAACCTTTAGTGACACAAATTAAAACAACACTGAGATACCCCCTTTTAACCATCACATGGCAAAGATCAGTAACATGGATATAGCGTCCTTATATATCACCGGTGGGAGTGTAAACTGATACAATATTTATGGAGAACAATGGTATAAAATCTATCAACATGACAAATGCACATAGCTTCTGTTCAAATAATTTCATTTCTAGAAATTTATACTACAGCTATATATATGTACACTTATGCAAAATAACAAATGTTAGAGATTTTTCACTTTAGCATACTATACATACTATTCTGCATCACGCTATTTTACTTGACAACATATCTTAGAGATTGTGTAACTTAGGAAAACAATTTTTTCTTTCCTTGAATCAAGGCTACCATTGTGTTAAAAAAGAATTTGTTATGAGCATCTTAGATCTTTCCTCAAAACACAGCTGCTGTTCTCCAAAATCCTACCTAGGGAATTACAGAATCAGGATCTCCCCAGTCACTGACCTTATGATGCACTCTGTGTAACCCAGCACTTAGACAGGCTGGCAGATTTATTTCCCTTTTTTCTCTTCTCTAAACAAGACACAACTCTTCTTCATTGCAACAGTTACTGCCCCACCTGGAACCTCAACATTAGATCTCACAGAATATTTCAAATTATGAAGCATTCAAACCCCCAGGGGCTGGACTGAACTCCTAACTACCATTTCTTACATGGTTTCTGTTGAAAAATGTATTGCTAGTTATAAACATGATTTAGAATAACAGAATGAAACGACTCCTCACTAGAGCAGTACTGTTCAATTTTTATTGAATTTAAGAATAATCTGGGAATGTTGTGTGAATGCAGATTCTTATTTACAGGCTGAGATTTGACATTTCTATAAATCTGCTTGGAGATCCCTATTTGGTTGGTACAGAGACCACATGTTGAATCATGCTGTGCTCTAATTTCTGATTTATTTGAATAGCAAGGATCTATTTAAGTCTAAACCCATCCAATATTCAGAGTACTTCTGTAATTTTGTCCCTTCCTACTTCTCCAAATTTACCTCCTACTTGATACCTCCAAGAATACCTCTATGAAAGACAAACTATGCAACACTTAAGGGTCTCACCCTGTCACCCAGGTTGGCATGATCACGGCTCACTGCAGCCTCGAACCCCAGGCCCAAGCAATCTTCTCAGCCTAGCCTCCCAAATAGCTGGGAACACAGGCATGTGCCACCACAATTGGCTAATTGTTTTAAATTTTGTAGAGTCAGGGTCTCCCTATGCTGCACTGGCTGGTCTTGAACTCCTGGGCTCAAGAGATCCTCCCGCCTAGGTCTCCCTGGGATTACAGGCATGAGCCACTGCACCCAGCCAACACATTCTTAATACATATATTCAAAAGTATTTTATCATCTGTTCAATGAGCCTTGCCCTCACTCTTTTCTCCATTTAACTTAAGACATTTCTAAGGCTCAGCTAGAATTCCATATTCTCCAGGTTTTCTCTGTCTTCTCCACTGCATAATGATCATCTCTTAATTGATATTTATATATAGATTATAGAAGAATTTATGTTCTAAATTTTTCTGGATGTCTCCCTCACACATTTATTAGACTCTTAAGAACAAGCAATGTCCAAAAACTCTCTCTATCCCCATTAACCTGCACAGTTATTTACGTAATAAAAAAGTGTTAAAAAATTTGTTGAGGTTGATAATGAAGCAGTGTGATAAAGCATACAAAATTAAACTTTCTTCCTCCTCTTTGGTAAACCGAATAAAGTGGGGCTTTTGCAAAATTACCTATCAGGCCCAGCTAGGAATTAAAAATAGCAAGAGACCACAAGTCCACCTGACAATCCTAACCAATCATGCTGGAGTTGCTATCCTCCCTCCACCAGCTTTGGGGGCAATATCACTAGAGGAAAGACACATCAGTGTATCTGAAATTCCCATGCCTGGTCTGCCAGCTTCCCTACCTCAGGCCACATAAATATCCTCAACCTTGCTGCAATCTCATCATTAGAATGGAACTTGTGCTCCTGTACCGTTCTCAGAGAAGGCAAGTGAAACAATGTTCCTTCTTAAAAGAAATTATTTTTTCTTTTTTATGCTATCCCTCCCCTAGGCCCCCACTCCCCGACAGGCCCTGGTATATGATGTTCCCCTCCCTGTGTCCATGAGTTCTCACTGTTTAACTCCCACTTATGAGTAAGAACATGCTGTGTTTGGTTTTCTGTTCTTGTGTTAGTTTGCTGAGAATGATGGTTTCCAGCTTCATCCATGTCCCTGCAAAGGACATGAACTCATCCTTTTTAATGGCTGCACAGTATCCATGGTGTATATGTGCCACATTTTCTTTATCTAGTCTATCATTGGTGGGCATTTAGGTTGGTTCCAAGTCTTTACTATTATGAACAGTGCTGCAATAAACATACATGTGAACATGTCTTTAGAGTGACTTATAATCCTTTGGGTATATACCCAGTAATGGGATTGCTGTGTCAAATGGTATTTCTGATTCTAGATCCCTGAGGAATTGCCACACTGTCTTCCACAAATTAGTTGAATTTACACTCCCACCAACAGTGTAAAAGCGTTCCTATTTCTCCACAACTTCTCCAGCATCTGCTGTTTCCCGACTTTTTAATGATCGCCATTCAAACTGGTATGAGATGGTATCTCATTGTGGTTTTGATTTGCATTTCTCTAATGACCAATGATGAGCTTTTTTTCATGTTTGTTCGCTGCATAAATGTCTTCTTTTGAGAAGTGTCTGTTCATATCCTTTGCCCACTTTTTGATGGGGTCGTCTGTTTTTTTCTTGTAAATTTGTTTAAGTTCCTTATAGATTCTAGATATTAACCTTTTGTCAGATGGGTAGATTGCAAATATTTTCTCCCATTCTGTGTTTCCTGTTCACTCTGATGATAGTTTCTTTTGCTGTACAGAAGCTCTTTAGTTTAATTAGATCCATTTGTCAATTTTGGCTTTTCTTGCCATTGCTTTTGGTGTTTTAGTCATGAAGTCTTTGCCCATGCCTATGTCCTAAATGGTATTGCCTAGGTTTTCTTCTAGAGTTGTTATGGTCTTATGTTTTATGTTTAAGTCTTTAATACATCTTGAGTTAATTTTTGTATAAGGTGTAAGGAAGGGGTCTAGTTTCAGTTTTCTGCATATGGCTAGCCAGTTTTCCCAACATCATTTATGAAATAGAGAATCCTTTCCCCATTGCTTGCTTTTGTCAGGTTTGTCAAAGATCAGATGGTTGTAGATGTGTGGCATTATTTCTGAGACCTCTGTTCTGTTCCATTGGTATATACATATTGGTATATATCTGTTTTGGTACCAGTACCATGCTGTTTTGATTACTGTAGCCTTGTAGTATAGTTTGAAGTCAGGTAGCATGATCCCTCCAGCTTTGTTCTTTTTGCTTAGGATTGTCTTGGCTATATGGGGTCTTTTTTGGTTCCATGTGAAATTTAAAGAAGTTTTTTCTAATTTTGTGAAGAAAGTAGATGGGGACAGCATTGAATCTATAAAATACTGTGGGCAGTATGGCCATTTTCACAATATTGATTCTTCTGATCCATGAGCATGGAATGTTTTTCCATTTGTTTGTGTCCTCTCTTATTTCTTTGAGCAGTGGTTTGTAGTTCTCCTTGAAGAGGTCCTTCCCATCACTTGTAAGTTGTATTCCTAGGTATGTTATTATCTTTGTAGCAATTGTGAATGGGAGGTCACTCATGATTTGGCTGTTTGTCTATTACTGGTGTATAGGAATGCTTCTGATTTCTGCACATTGATTTTGCATCCTGAGACTTTGCTGAAGTTGCTTATCAGCTTAAGGAGATTTTGGGCTAAGACAGTGGGGTTTTCTAAATATACAATCATGTCATCTGCAAACAGAGACAATTTGACTCCTCTCTTCCTATTTGAATACCCCTTATTTCTTTCTCTTGCCTGATTGCCCTGGCCAGAACTTCCAATACTATATTGAATAGGAGTGGTGAGAGAGGGCATCCTTGTCTTATGCTGGTTTTCAAAGGGAATGCTTCCAGGTTTTGTCCATTCAGTATGATATTGGCTGTGGGTTTGTCATAAATAGCTCTTATTATTTTGAGATACATTCCATCGATACCTAGTTTACTGAGAGTTTTTAGAATGAAGGGGTGTTGAATTTTATCAAAGGCCTTTTCTCCATCTATTGAGATAATCGTGGTTTTTGTCATTGGTTCTGTTTATGTGATGGATTATGTTTATTGATTTGCGTATGTTGAACCATACAACTTCATCCCAGGGATGAAGCCGACTTGATCATGGTGAATAAGCTTTCTGATGTGCTGCTGGATTTGGTTTGCCAGTATTTTATTGAGGATTTTCACATCGATGTTCATCAGAAATATTGGCCTGAAATTTTTTGTTGTTGTTGTTTCCCTGCCAGGTTTTGGTATCAGGGTGATGCTGGACTCATAAAATTAGTTAGGGAGGATTCCCTCTTTTTTCTATTGTTTGGAATAGTTTCAGAAGGAATGGTACCAGCTCCTCTTTGTACCTCTGGTAGAATTCAGCTATGAATCCATCTAATCCTGGGCTTTTTTTTTTGGTTGGTAGGCTATTAATTACTGCCTCAATTTCAGAACTTGTTATTGGTCTATTCAGGGATTCAACTTCTTCCTGGTTTAGTCCTGGAAGGGTATATACCCTTCCAGGAATTTGTCCATTTCTTCTAGATTTTCTAGTTTATTTGTGTAGAGATGTTTATAGTATTCTCTGATGGTAGTTTGTATTTCTGTGGGATCAGTGGTAGTATCTCCTTTATCATTTTTTATTGTGTCTATTTGATTCTTATTAGTCTGGCTAGCGGTCTATTTTGTTTATCTTTTCAAAAAACCAGCTCCTGGATTCATTGATTTTTTGAAGGGCTTTTCGTGTCTCTATCTCTTTCAGTTCTGCTCTGATCTTAGTTACTTCTTATCTTCTGCTAGCTTTTGAATTTGTTTGCTCTTGCTTCTCTAGTTCTTTTAATTATGATGTTAGGGTGTTGATTTTAGATCTTTCCTGCTTTCTCCTGTGGGCATTCAGTGCTATAAATTTCCCTCTACACACTGCTTTAGCTGTGTCCCAGAGATTCTGGTATGTTGTGTCTTTGTTCTCATTGGTTTCAAAGAACTTAATTCTGCCTTAATTTCGTTATGTACCCATTATCATTCAGGAGCAGTTTCCATACAGTTGTGTGATTTTGAGTGATTTCTTAATCCTGAGTTCTAATTTGATTGCACTGTGGTCTGCGAGACTGTTATCATTTCCATTCTTTTGCATTTGCTGGGGAGTGTTTTACTTCAATTATGCGGTCAATTTTAGAATAAGTGTGATGTGTTGCTGAGAAGAATGCATATTCTGTTGAGTTGGGGAAGAGAGTTCTGTAGATGTCTATTAGGTCCAGTTGGTCCAGTGCTGAGTTCAAGTCCTGAATATCCTTGTTAATTTTCTGTCTAGTTGATCTAATATTGCCAGTGGGGTGTTAAAGTCTCCCACTATTATTCTGTAGGAGTCTAAGTCTCTTTGTAGGTCTCTAAGAACTTGCTTTATGAATGAGGGTGCCCTGTATTGGGTGCATATATATTTAGGATAATTAGCTCTTCTTGTTGCATTGATCCCTTAACCATTATGTAATGCCCTTCTTTGTCTTGTTTTGATCTTTGTTGGTTTAAAGTCTGTTTTATCAGAGACTAGAACTGCAACGCCTGCTTTTTTTTGCTTTCCATTTGCTTGGTAAATACTCCTCCATCCCTTTATTTTGAGCCTATGTGTGTCTTTGCATATGAGATGGGTCTCCTGAATACAACACAACAATGGGTCTTGACTCTTTATCCAATTTGCCAGTCTGTGTCTTTTAGTTGGGGCATTTAGCCCATTTACATTTAAGGTTAATATTGTTATGTTTGAATTTGATCCTGTCATTATGATGCTAGCTGGTTATTTTGCCCATTAGTTGATGCAGTTTCTTCATAGTGTTGATGGTCTTTACAATTTGGTATGTTTTTGCAGTGGCTGGTATGTTTTTCATTTCCATGTTTAGTGCTTCCTTCAGGAGCTCTTGTAAGCCAGGTCTGGTGGTGACAAAATATCTCAGCATTTGCTTATCTGTAAAAGATTTTATTTCTCCTTTGTTTATGAAGCTTAGTTTGGCTGGATATGAAATTCTGGGTTGAAAATTCTTTTCTTTAAGAACGTTGAATACTGACCCCCACTCTCTTCTGGCTTGTAGGGTTTCTGCAGAGAGACCCACTGTTAGTCTGATAGGCTTCCCTTTGTGGGTAACCCAACCTTTCTCTCTGCCTGCCCTTAACATTTTCTCTTTCATTTCAGCCTTGGTGAATCTGACGATTGTGTGTCTTGGGGTTGCTCTTCTCGAGGAGTATCTTTGTGGTGTTTTCTGTATTTCCTGAATTGGAATGTTGGCCTGTCTTGCTTGGTTGGGGAAGTCCTCCTGGATAATATCCTGAAGAGTGTTTTCCAACTTGGTTCCATTCTCGTCACTTTCAGGGTACACCAATCAAAGGTAGGTCTGGTCTTTTCACATAGTCCCATATTTCTTGGAGGCTTTGTTTGTTTCTTCTCAACCTTTTTTCTCTAATCTTGTCTTCATGCTTTATTTCATTAAGTTGATCTTCAATCTCATAGCCTTTTTTCCACTTGATTGATTCAGCTATTAATACTTGTGTATGCTTCACCAAGTTCTCACGCTGTTTTTTTCAGCTCCAACAAGTCATTTATGTTCTTCTCTAAACTGGTTATTCTAGTTAGCAATTCCTCTAACCTTTTTAAAGGTTCTTAGCTTCCTTGCATTGGGTTAGAACATGCTCCTATAGCTCAGAGGAGCTTGTTATTACCCACCTTCTGAAGCCTACTTCTGTCAATTTGTCAAACTCATTCTCTGTCCAGTTTTGCTCCTTTGCTGGCGAGCAGTTGTAATCCTTTAGAGGACAAGAGGCGTTCTGGTTTTTGAAATGTTCAGCCTTTTTGTGCTGGTTTTTCCTCATCTTCATGGATTTATCTACCTTTGGTGTTTGATGTTGGTGACCTGCAGATGGGGTTTCTGGGGTTTCTGTGTGGAAGTCATTTTTGTTGATATTGATGCTATTCCTTTTGTTAGTTTTCCTTCTAACAGTCAGGCCCCTCTGCTGCAGGTCTGCTGGAGTTTGCTGGAGGTCCACTCCAGACCCTGTTTGCCTGAGTATCACCAGCAAACAGCAGAAGCTGCAGAACAGCAAAGATTGCTGCCTGTTTCTTCCTCTGAAAGCTTCGTCCCAGAGGGGCGCCCACCAGATGCCAGCCAGGGCTCTCCTATATGAGATGTCTGTTGACCCCTGCTGGGAGATGTCTCCCAGTCAGGAGGCATGGGGGTCAGGGACCCACTTGAGGCAGCAGTCTGTCCCTTAGCAGAGCTTGGGCACTCTGCTGCTCTCTTCGGAGCCAGCAGGCAGGAACATTCAAGTCTGCTGAAGCTGCACCCACAGCCACCCCTTCCCCCAGGTGCTCTGTCCCAGGGAGATAGGAGTTTTATCTATAAGCCCCTGACTGGGGCTGCTGCCTTTCTTTCAGAGATGCCCTGCCCAGAGAGGAGGAATCTAGAGAGGCAGTCTGGCTACAGCAGCTTAGCCAAGCTGTGGTGAGCTCCACCCAGTTCGAACTTCCCACCAGCTTTGTTTACACTCATTTGGAAATGCAGAAATCACCTGCCTTCTGCATTCATCTCACTGGGAGCTGCAGACAGAATAGAACAGTTCCTATTTGGTCATCTTGCCAGCCACTAAAAAATTATTTTTAATTTATTCTTTATTTTTTTCAATGTGAAGTCTAAAATAAGGAAGAACTTTTATTCTCAATTAGGAAGTCACACAGCAGAGTGGTTAATATCATGTATTTTGGTATCAGCCTGCCTACATTCATTATCCTAGTTCTGCCACATCTTAGCTGTGTGATCTTGGGCGACCTGGTTACTTCTCTGACTATAGCTTCCTCATTTATAAAATAGGGATGATAATAAGAGTATCTGCATTGGCTGGGTGCACTGGCTCACGCCTGTAATCCCAGCACTTTGGGAGGCTGAGGCGGGCGGATCACCTGAGGTCAGGAGTTTGAGACCCACCTGGCCAACATGGTGAAAACCCATCTCTACTAAAAATACACAAATTAGCTGGGTGTGGTGGCAGGCACCTATAATCCCAGCTACTCGGGAGGCTGAGGCAGGAGAATCACTTGAACCTGAGAGGTGGAGGTTGCAGTGAGCCGAGATTGCACCATTGCACTCCAGCCTGGGGGACAAGAGCGAGACTTTGTACCAAAAACAAAAAAAAAAAGGATCTGCATCATAGAGTTGTGTGAGGAGTAAATGAATTAATATATGTTTTAACTTTAGCACTTAGAATAGTGCCTGGCACATGATAAGCACTATATATATTATTTACTATTATTACTAATTCCTCTCATTGAGTCAACTTATTTAATTGGCTATCAAGTCCTACTGCTCTTTTCACTAAAAATTATCTCAGTTACATTTCTTCCATCCCTACTATCACTGTTTTAGTTCATGCTTTCAGACTGTAGCAGTCACATGTGTGGGGAAAAGCAAGAGAGATCAGATTGTTACTGTGTCTATGTAGAAAGAAGTAGACATAGGAGACTCCATTTTGTTCTGTACTAAGAAAAATTCTTCTGCCTTGAGATTCTGTTAATCTATAACCTTACCCCCAACCCCGTGCTCTCTGAAACGTGTGCTGTGTCAACTCAGAGTTAAATGGATTAAGGGCGGTGCAAGATGTGCTTTGTTAAACAGATGCTTGAAGGCAGCATGCTCCTTAAGAGTCATCACCACTCCCTAATCTCAAGTACCCAGGGACACAAAAACTGCGGAAGGCCGCAGGGACCTCTGCCTAGGAAAGCCAGGTATTGTCCAAGGTTTCTCCCCATGTGATAGTCTGAAATATGGCCTCGTGGGAAGGGAAAGACCTGACCGTCCCCCAGCCCGACACCCGTAAAGGGTCTGTGCTGAGGAGGATTAGTAAAAGAGGAAGGAATGCCTCTTGCAGTTGAGACAAGAGGAAGGCATCTGTCTCCTGCCCGTCCCTGGGCAATGGAATGTCTCGGTATAAAACCCGATTGTATGCTCCATCTACTGAGATAGGGAAAAACCGCCTTAGGGCTGGAGGTGGGACCTGCAGGCAGCAATACTGCTCTTTAAGGCATTGAGATGTTTATGTGTATGCATATCTAAAGCACAGCACTTAATCCTTTACCTTGTCTATGATGCAAAGACCTTTCTTCACGTGTTTGTCTGCTGACCCTCTCCCCACAATTGTCTTGTAACCCTGACACATCCCCCTCTTGGAGAAACACCCACAAATGATCAATAAATACTAAGGGAACTCAGAGGCTGGTGGGATCCTCCATAGGGGATCCTCCATATGGGATCCTCCATATGCTGAACGCTGGTTCCCCGGGTCCCCTTATTTCTTTCTCTATACTTTGTCTCTGTGTCTTTTTCTTTCCTAAGTCTCTCGTTCCACCTTACGAGAAACACCCACAGGTGTGTAGGGGCAACCCACCCCTACACACATGTATTTACTTGATATGTAAACTTATAAATAGCTAGAATAAGAATGAACCAGAAATATGTTTCTGGGGATAAAAAGATGTAAAACAAATAGAATCTTACAATTTCAACCCTAAATGAATCTAGGAAAGTCCAGAACAAATAAATCAGAAATTACAGCACAGCATGATTACTGCTACATCAGAGTAATGCACATAGATGCTAAGGTAACACTGAGAAAGAAGCTACAAAAAAAGTATTTCTGACTTCTACTTCTTCAAAAAAGACTTAGGATCTACTCTTCATTCCAAAAGAAATATGAACATATCCCTTCTGGAGCACTTAATGCATTATATTACTTTTATGGGATGTCCACAGCCATGGCTACTTTAACGTGTCTAAAACAGACTTCCTTTTTTTTTTTTTTTTTTTGAGACAGTCGTGCTCTGTCACCCAGGCTGGAGTGCAGTGGCATGATCTCGGCTCACTGGAACCTCCACCTCCCAGGTTCAAGCAATTCCCTGCCTCAGCCTCCCAAGTAGCTGGGATTACAGGCACCTGCCACCATGCCCAGCTAACTTTGTATTTTTAGTAGAGACGGGGTTTCACCATCTTGGCCAGGCTGGTGTTAAACTCCTGACCTCATGATCCACCCGCCTCAGCCTCCCAAACTGTTGGGATTACAGGCGTGAGCCACTGCACCCGGCCAAGACTCTGCCTCTTAATGTGATCACCTTAGGGGTTAGAATTTCAACCTAAAAATTTTGTGAGGACACAGACATTCAGACTGAAGCCACACATTAGAGGAACAGAAAGAAAAAGCTATTGGGCGAACAAAGAAGGGAGTACTAGATCTTGTAAGTGAAGACAAGGGCCAAATCATGTAAGGTCTTACAAAGTTTGGATTTTATTTTTAATTGCAGTGGGAAGCCATTGGTGTATTTTTGAGCCAGGATCATCTTATTATAATTTTCTTTTTCGTTTTTTTTTTTCCCTCTCCCTTCTCCCCTCCTACAGGATCTCATTATTTTGAAGTGATTGATATGATATCAGTGTGGAGAATAGGTTGTAGGGAGCAACAGTGGAAGCAGAAAGATAGCAGGGAATGGTTGCAGTATTTTAGGTGGGAGATGATGGTGACTTGGACCAGGGAGGTGGTAACAAAAATATAGAGAAGTGGATGGATTTAGGATATATATTTGAAGGCAGAACCAACAACATTTGCTAATAAATTAGAAGGGATTTATTGCAGTGAGCCGAGATCGTGTCACTGCACTCCAGCCTGGGCAATAGAGTGAGACTCCATGTCAAAAAAAAAAAAAAAAGGCACAGCCATGATGAGTTGCCTGTATATAATAGGCCCCAGAGAGCTCCCTTGCCCATTCTAACATATGAGGACACAGTCTGAAGGTACCATCTATGAACCAAAAAACCTCAGACATTGATTCTGCTGGCAACTTGGATCTTAGAATTCCCAGTCTCCAGAACTGTAAGAATTAAATTTCTGTTGCTTATATGTTATTTCATTATAGCAGCCTGAGTGGACTAAGATATTTGCCAGTAACATTTGACTTCAGGTCCTCTGCTCTTGCTTTTCCTCTCTCAGGAACACTTTCTAACCAGCCTTTCACATGGCTATCTTCTCACCCTCAGCTCCTTGGCTGAAATGTCAGAGGGTCTTCCCTGACTTCTTACCTAAAGTAGCCTCTCTCCTAGTCACTCTCTCAAATAAGTGATAAGCTATTTGCACTTATCACTACTTGAAATTATATCATTTATTTGCTGACTTGTTTACTATCTCCCCATACTAGAATATAAAATTCAAGAGCTCCAGGCTTTTATCTTGTCTCTGTTTTATCCCTAATGCCTTAAAAGTGCCCAGCACAAAGGTGAAACGCAATAAAACATTTTCAAAATAAGAAAATTTAATGATTCGAACAAAGCAGTTTCAATGGTGGGTGAAAACAAGTCTGAAGGGGACTAATGAATGAATAGTAAAGAAAAAGAAATGGAAAATGTAAACTTCTTTTAGGAAGCATGATTGTGAGAGGAAGAGAGGTAGAACAAAGGTGGAAGACGACCAAGGTTGTGGAAACGTCATTATGGGAAGAGAAAAACTTGTTCCTTAATTCTCTTTACATAAGGATCCTCTTTCAGAATTAAAAGTCCTGCATCCTCTCCTCAGAAAAATGCAAATACACCTTCACAAACAATTTCAGGGGATTTAAGACTCTATAAGGTCCTTGGACTCCAGGTGAAGAAGCCCTACAGTACAGAAACAATGAAGATTCCTAAGGCATGAGTTAATGTTAATTGATGGAGAAAGACAGCTGAGGTAATAAGAGGAAACCCAGATAAAGATGTATTGCCCCGACACAAGAAAGACAAAAGCAAGGACAGGTGAAGATTTAGACACTTGTAATCCCAATAATCCCAACACTTTGGGAGGCCAAGGCCAGAGGATCACTTGAGCCCAGGAATGTGAGACCAGCCTGGACAACATAGTGAGTTCCTGTATCTACAAAAATTAAAAAATAAATTAGCCAGGAATAGTGGCATCCACCTGTGGTCCCAGCTACTTGGGAGGCTGAGATAGGAGAATCACTTGAGCCTGGGAGGTCAAGGCTGCAATGAGTCATGATCGCACCACTGCACTCCAGCCTGAGCGACAGTGAGATCATGTCTCAAAAAAAAAAGGTAAGTGTCATGGAAATCTGAGGAAGTTTCTGTCTGGTTGAATTTTAATTTTTCAGTGAAACAGGAGCTAAGATTATATAATAAAAAGTATCATCGGTGTTGAGCAAAATATGAAGCACATAATATGTATTCAACAAATTATTGATTTTTTGATAGAATGGAAAATACTGGAGTACTTCAATGGAATTTTGAAATCTGGTTCCACAAAAGCTTACTACAGTTGAGGTGGGTTTTTCTTTTTAAAAATATTGTCTCCAAAAGTGTAGACTTATAGACATTGAAGTAGAAAGGAACAGCCTCACTAACAGAAGGATGTGGAAAACCATACAAGATTTATGAATAATTCTGAGAGAGTATTTTATATAATAAAAATAAGTGGATAAATATTTTGGGAAACAATCAGCAAACTAAATACTGCGAGCAACAATAAAGATTAATCTTAAAAAAAATGTTGAGTAAAGAAGCAAGATGTAAATGAATACTTAGTACAATTCCATTTATACGAAGTCCAAAAACAAGCCAAACTGTAATGTGCATGTTCACATACAATGATGTGAAACATTATGGAAAATCAAGGAAGTGGCTATCTTAGAAGTCAGGAGAGTGGCTATCTCTGGGGAGGGAAAGGAATATGTAATCTGAAAAGGTGATAAATAGTAATACCTCTAACTGCCTCTGTGTATGGAGGACTTCAAAACCAAATCGTCCTAAACAAACTAGTCTAAGCAACTCAAAAAGAAGACAGAAAAGATCTCCCAGAGAATCTCTATACCTGATTATATTCTGGGCTACAAGCAGTGATTTTTCTTCAGAAGGTAAACAGTACGCGAGATATTTTGGAAGCTGCCATTAAATAATGCCAAAGTTTAGGATTTAAAATTAATATTTAATTAATGTACCGTCCTAGTTATTTCCCACTAATTAAGACTGAAGAGTTTGGCTCATTAATCAATTAAAATACAAACAAGAATCTGTCTTATCCTGGAAGCAGATTCGAATGCGACATCCTACTTCTATAACTAACCTGTTTTTTTCTACTTACAAACCTATTGTTATTCTACTTATGTCCTTACACGTAAACAAAGTATACTTGAAATGCTGAACACCAGTACAGAAAATTTTAAACAAGGAAATCTCCTAGGATATAAGGTCCTGGAATGGAAGAAGGAAAACGTTGGGACACTGTAATCTATGCAAACTTTCCTGAAGCCGCGAAAAAAAAAAAGTGAAAAAAACCATATTTCTGTGAGTTTTTAGGTATCAAGTCCATGATCACCTAGTTATTCAATTTAAGTCTCAAATAGTTTTTCAACAAAAGCCAGCTTTCCCTGCCTTTACTGTGTATAATTTTTACTAAAATTATCTGAGATTTTCATGCAAATGCCTATGTAATCTCAGCCTTTCACCACCCCAAGTCTAGAAAGACGCTCAGAAATGAGCGATCGGGAGTCAGGCTGAACTCCCAAATCTGTGACTTCCAAATTCCTCGGCTCCACCAGAGCTTCCAGAGCGTTTCTAAACTGAACAGTCTCCCCAACAACCAAGCGGAGAGCTGCGGGAGGACGCGAAGCAGTGACCATAGGAACTGGGCTCAAACCTAACCTCCCAAGAAACAGGGGCAACGCGTACTGCCGAGCTTCCGACCGGCAGCTGTGCCCGCCGCTGCCCCTCACAGCGGCTCCCGCGGCTAGCGCCCACCTCCGCCCGCCACGGGCCCGCACCCGCCACTCCTGCCCGCTTGCAGCCGCCTTCTCAGAGACCTTCCAGCCCAGTAGCAGCACTCTCCCCACCCCGCGCACCTCGGCAGCTTCTACCTGGAGCTCCGGGTCCCTCCCCGGGCTCCTCGGCCCGCCGTCCTGCCCAGAGCTCATCCCCGCGACTGTCAGCTCTCGGCCTCAGCGGGGGATACAAGAACCGCCCACTCTCCATCCTCCGCCCCTTTCTCCTCCCTTCCCACCCCCAAATCGTCCTGGCCCCGCCCCGGCGGATCGGAAGAAGGACGGAGCCCGCGGGAAGGAGGCGGGGGCGGTTAGCGCCAGCCAGTGCCGCCGTGGCCCCGCCCTCACGCTCTGTACCGGAGTGGGCTCGTCTTCCACCTCCCCGGCGCCCCAGCTTTGCTTCCGTCCCGCTCGCCCCCAGGCCCGGTGCGCACGCGTACCTGGCTCGACCTTCCTTCTCGCGGGGTCTACAAGCCGTGCGCGCGCTCCTACGCACGGAGCGACGCGTACGTCTACCTGCCTGCCTTACAGGGCACCTAGGAGGGACCCTTTCCGGGCCCATCCGCGCCGCGCAGGCGCACGCCCACGCAGCGCCTAGACACCCGACCCGAGCGTCCCGTCTCCTAGTAACCAGCCGCTAGCCCCCTTTTCCACGACTCATTTCTTAATCTCTGCCTGAGGCTGCCGCACCTGGATGGAACGCGCATGCGCAAGGCTGTCTCTCGCAGCCCCCGCCTTCCCTCAGCTTGAAACACCTGCTGCTTCGCGGCGGTGGCTTTGTGCCACTTTTCCCAGGGCTTGGGCATCATTCTGGACCCATGTTCGGTGAACCGGTTACTCTCAGAGCTGCTTTCGGGCGCAGCTCCTGCTGCAGCCAGGGCCCGTTTTAAGAGAGGCTTCCAGGTCCAGCCCTCCCGCTGCAGCCTGCAGGGAGCGAGCCAGCCTGTCCCGGTGAGCGTGGGCGGCCTGGAGTCAGGGGAGCCTGGGGACCACGGCCTTGGTCAGCTCTGCACGATCAGGGCTGAATCAGGAAGTGGCAGATCTAGCAACAAAGTCCAGATTCCTGACCGATATTCCTTCTCCACATGCCAGTCATTTTCCAAATCCCCTCACCGTAAAGTGACAAATGAGCTTTTTAGTGAAAAAGAATGAGCGCTGCATTCTTCTACCAATTTTTTGGAGCCCAGAATGGGGGGGAAAAAAGTCTTCTTAATTTTTCTTAATACCTACCATGTCCCTTCTTAAATAACTCAAGAGCTTCTGGATGATAATGGTGACTTTATCTCCTTTTCCTGCAGATGACATAGACACTAGGTTTTTACAGCAATTCTCTGATGACCTTGATATGGTAGAACGCTGTATATTTCAAGAGTAAGCTCTCGTTTGAGGAGACTAACAATTCCTGTTTTCGCCAGGTGAGTACTCATTTTTTCCCCCACAAGATATCATTGGCAGGGATAAACAACTTTTGTGTTAGAACAAATTTAGTCATAAAAATACATTTAATATAAATGCCATGTTTTTCCAATGTCTTTTCATCGTGTTATTACATGGTCTCATATTTTGTCGCATTTATTTTCAGATATCATATACTTTGTAAGTATAATTAGATACCAAAAAAATTAAGTGTCCCTGTTATTTTAGATTAAGAGGTTAGAGGACACAAGGAGCACATATCCTCGGAAATGTAATTTTTTAAATGCACAAAATAACAAACTGAGAAGTTATGTTAGAGGGAATAATGTATAATCTCATTTCCTCCTCAGATACTAAGATTATTTTGAATACATTATCTAGCATTATTAAAAACAAATAGGAAAGAATGTTCTAAGTTTAAAACTATCAGCTGGAGTTGAAGACTTCGGGGGTGGGGAGATTATTAATATAGGAAGTAGGAAAGTACTTCCCTTATAGAAAGAATAAGAAAAGTTTAAGCACTTATGTATGCCACCTAGACGGTACTGAAGATTATTTGGAAAGAATATAAGGAAATGATCATTTTAAGGCCAAAAGAGGGTGAAAAGATTTTCCTTTTTTTTCCTATCAAGAACTGTTGACTTTCTCCCCTAACCTGAGAAAGTAAAAATTTCCTTCCCTCTGTGGAAATCCAAGGGGTAGTGAGTGTCCCACCCTGCCCCAACTAAACCTTTTTTTTTTTTTTTTTTTTTTTTTTTTACAGAGTCTCACTCTGTCGCCCAGGCTGGAGTGCAGTGGCACGATCTCGGCTCACTGCAACCTCCGCCTCCCGGGTTCACGCCATTCTCCTGCCTCAGCCTCCCAAGTAGCTAGGACTACAGGCGCCTACTACTACGCCCAGCTTTTTTTTTGTTTGTTTTTTGTTTTCTGTATTTTTAGTAGAGACAGGGTTTCACTGTGTTAGCCAGGATGGTCTTGATCTCCTGACCTCGTGATCCGCCCGCTTCAGCCTCCCAAAGTGCTGGGATTACAGGCGTGAGCCACTGCTCCCAGACTTTTTTTTTTTCTTTTTTTTAAGACAGAGTCTCACTCTGTTGCCCTATACCCAGGCTGGAGTGCGTTGGCATGATCTCAGCTCACTGCACCCTCCACCTTTCAGGTTGAAGCAGTTCTCCTGCCTTAGCCCCTTGAGTAGCTGGGACCACAGGTATGTGCCACCATGCCCAGCTAATTTTTGTATGTTTTTGTAGAGATGCGGTTTCACCATGTTGCCCAGGCTGGTCTTGAACTCCTGGACTCAAGTGATCCACCCACCTCAGCATCCCAAGTGCTGGGATTATATGCATGAGCCACTGTGCCTGGCCCAGGCTAAGCCTTATATAGTACCCTGTGCTTGCTCTCTTGTGACAGACACCTTCTAAGGTCTTGGTTTTCTAGTCCCTTAATTTTTCCATCATTTCAAAAGCTTCACTACAAAAACCTCTGTTATTACTATTTTTTGTTTTGTTTTCACTGTCCTCTTCCTGATCCCCTCAAAAAAAAATCTGGGACTCCAATTCCATATGTGTTAAGCCACTTGATCTTGTTCCACAGCTCACTGATGCTGTGTTCCTTTTGTTTGTTTGTTTTTTTGAGATGGAGTCTCGCTTTGTCTCCCAGGCTGGAGTGCAGTGGCGCGATCTCCGCTCACTGGAAGCTCTGCCTCGCGGCTTCACGCCATTCTCCTGCCTCAGCCTCCCAAGCAGCTGGGACTACGGGCGCCCGCCACCACGCCCGGCTAATTTTTTTGTATTTTTAGTAGAGATGGGGTTTCACTGTGTTAGCCAGGATGATCTCGATCTCCTGACCTCATGATCTGCCCGCCTCGGCCTCCCAAAGTGCTGGGATTACAGGCATGAGCCACCGCGCCCGGCCTGTGTTCCTTTTTTTAAATCAGAGAGTTTCCTCCTTATGCCGAGGCCTGAAAGTTCCAGGCAATGTCCATTCATAGGGCTTACTTTATTTCCTGTTTCTCAAGGATCACTCTCCCGAACTGCCTATTGTCCAATATCTAAAAGCCATTGCTTCATGTGTTTTGTGTTTTGATGCTGAAAGCAGGCGGGGCACGGTGGCTCATGCCTGTAATCCCAGCACTTTGGGAGGCCGAGGCAGTTGGATCACCTGAGGTCGGGAGTTCGAGACCAACCTGACCAACATGGAGAAACTCTGTCTCTACTAAAAATACAAAATTAGTCAGTTGTGGTGGCACATGCCTGTAATCCCAGCTACTCGGGAGGCTGAGGCAGGAGACTTGCTTGAACCCGGGAGGCAGAGGTTGCGGTAAGCCAAGATCGTGCCATCGCCCTCCAGCCTGGGGGACAAGAACAAAACTCCGTCTCAAAAAAAAAAAAAAAAAAAAAAAGATGCTGAAAGCATGAGGGTAAGTCTGGTCTCTGTTACTCCATCATGACTAGCAGCAGAAGTCTGCCATTCTTCACAGTTCCAGGCCCCATGTCACTAACTATCCTCAAAGGATGTGGTTTGCAATGCAAAAATTGCTTCAGGCTGGGGGAACTGAAGGCAAAGGTCCTGAAGCAGGAGAAGGTTTGGCATAGAATATGCTTGAGGAACAGCAATGGGGTGATAGGTCTGGGGTTGAATAAGGCAAAGAGACAGGAGAGAGTGCTTGCTAGTAGAGTTGTTTGCTACGCCTGCTGCAACAATTTACCACACACTTGGTGTCTTTAAGCAACACAAATTTATTATCACACGGTTCTGGAGATTTACAAGTTCAAATTGGGTCTCACTGGGCTAAAATCAAGATGTCAGGCAGGTCTACATTCCTTCTGGAGGCTCTAGGGGAAAATCCCCTTTCTTGCCTTTCCAGCTTCTACTGGCAGCCCATGTTCCTTGGCTTGTGATCCCAGTCTATATTCAACGCCAAAAATGGCCAGTCAAGTCCTCCTCACATTGCATCATGGCTAACACATTCTACCTCCCTCTTTCACTTCTAAAGACTCTTGTGTGGCAGGCGCGGTGACTCACACCTATAATCCCAGCATTTTGGGAGGCCAAGGCAGGTGGATCACTTGAGGTCAGGAGTTCAAGACCAGCCTGTTCAACATGGCAAAACCCTGTCTCTCCCCAAAAATACAAAAATTAACTGATCGTGGTGGCGGTCACCTGTAATCCCAGCTACTTGGGAGCTGAGGCACGAGAATCACTTGAACCCAGGAGGTGGAGGCTGCAGTCACCCTAGATCACACCACTGCACTCCAACCTGGGCAACAGAGTGAGACTCTGTCCCAAAAAGAAAAAAAAAAAAAAAGACCCTTGTGATTACATTAGTACCACCCAATTAATCCAGGAGAATTTTCCCACCCTCAGAGTCAGCTGATTAGCAACCTTAATTCCCCCTTGCCACATAACATAACATAGTCACAGCTTCTGGGGATTAGGACAAAGACATCTTTGAAGACTATTATTCTGCCTACCACAGCTGGGGACCAGATATGTAGAGAATTTTTTTCTCTGATATGGGAAGCAACTAGAGTGTGTTGAGCAGAGGACTGCTGTGATCTGGGTTTTGTTATAAAAGGTTCAAACCAGTCCAGGCATGGTGGCTTACGCCAGTAATCCCAGCACTTTGGGAAGTGGGAGAATTGCTTGAGTACAGGCGTTCGAGACCAGCCTGGGCAACACAGTGACACCCTGTCTCTACAAAAAAAAATGAATTTTAAAAATTAGCCAGATGTGGCCAGGTACGGTGGCTCATGCTGTAATCCAAGCACTTTAGGAGGCCAAGGAGGGCAGATCACTTGAGGTCAGGAATTCGAGACCAGCCTGGCCAACATGGCGAAACATCATCTCTACTAAAAATACAAAAATTAGCCGGGCATGGTGGCAGGTGCCTGTAATCCCAGCTACTCGGGAGGCCTCAGCAGGAGAATCATGTGAACCCAGAAAGGCGGAAGTTGCAATTTCTTTGCAACTTGAATTTCTCTGATTCCTAGTTAAGTTTGAATATCTCTTTATGTACTCTCATTATCTGTTTGGGATTCCTCAATCTGTGAATTATGTTTTTATATCCTTTGCCCATTTTTCTATCGGGTTTTCTTTTTCCTTGCTAATTTCTAGGTGTTCTCTTTTTATTCCAGCCATTAAATACCATCAGCTTTGGACACAGAAAATATCTCCTTCCAGTCTCTTATCTTTTTGTTTATATTTTTTTCATTGAATAGAAATTCTCAATTATGAGTAATCAAACTCACCTGTTTTCCTCCCTTATTGTTTAAGCTTTTTAGTCTTGTTTAAGAAATCTTTCTTCACTCCAAGGTAACAGATATTTTCTTCTATTGCATTTACAGTTCTGCCATTCACATTTAGGTCTTTAATGCATTTGCACTCCACTTTTTTTTCTTTTTGAGACAGAGTCTTGCTCTGTCACCCAGGCTGGAGTGCAATGGTATGATCTCAGCTCACTGCAACCTCCACCCCCTGGGTTCAAGCGATTCTCCTGCCTCAGCCTCCTGAGTAGCTGGAATTACACGCACCCGCCACCACACCCGGCTAATTTTTGTATTTTTAGTAGAGACAGAGTTTCACCATGTTGATCAGGCTGGTCTCGAACTCCTGACCTCGTGATCCACCCACCTCAGCCTCCCAAAGGGCTAGGATTACAGGCGTGAGCCACCGCGCCCAGCCTACTTCTGTGTTTAAGATCCTGCTTATGTCCACATAGTGAGCCAATGTTCACAATACCATCATACTAAACTTAGTCTGTTCTATCTCCTTTGTCTTATAGTGCCACCTGTAATATATGTGAAGTTCCTGAAATACCTAAGTCCAAGTTACAGCTCTGTCATATTCTACTGATTATTTGTTCCTGTACCTGTACAAGGTTATTTTTATTACTTTCACTTTGTGGCATATCTTTTTGTTTTTTTTAATTTTTTTCTGATAGGGATGAGGTCTCCCTATGTTGCCCAGGCTGGTCTCAAACTGCTGGACTCAAGAGATCTTTCCACCTTGGCCTCCCAAAGTGCTGGAATTACAGGCGTGAGCCATTGTGCCCAGCCGTGTAGCCTATCTTAATATCTAGTAAAGAAAGCCACTTTGTTCTTTTTCTCCAGATTGATTTATCTCTTTATGTACCTTTATTCTTACATATATATTCCAGATTTCTTCTTGAATGGCAACCTAAATGCCAGTCCAAAGAGGCCCCCAATAGACTTGTTCACCCTTCATGTCCTCAACTCTGGGGAAGTTAAGGTAAGACTCACAGGGCCAAGTCTACCCTATTATATTTGGTTCCTCTCAGTCCTTTTATTAGATTGAAGTTTAATGTGCAAATTGATAATTATATGTTACCATTCTTTTACGTTTGTTGATTTCAAATGCCATGTTTTATAGAGTTTTGTGTTTTTTAAAACGTTTTTTCAATTTTGTATTTTGAAAAAGTTTTAAACCTACAGAAATGTAATAATAATAATATGTAGAACAACTTTTTAAGCTTTACCTCCTAGATTTAACAGTTGTTAGCATTTTGCATATTTTACTGTCTTTCTGTATCTATGTATCTATCTATTGCTAAACAATTTGAGGGCAAGTTGCAGATACGATTCTTCACCCCTAACTATTTCAGTATGTATTTCCTAAGAACAAGGACATTGACTTATATAACCACAATACAATTATCATATTCATGGCATTTATCACATTGATCCAATATTATTATCTAATATTGTCCCATATCCAAATGTTCCAGTTATCTAAGTAATGATCTTTGTAGTACATTCCATCCCCTTCCCAATTCAAGAGCATTGGTTGCATTTGAAATAATGTATCTTTAGCCTCCTTTAATCTGAAATAGTTCCTCAGCCTCTCTGTGTCTTTCATAACATTGACATTTTTAGGTAGAAGCTATTTGTTTCATAGAAGATACCTCTGTTTGGGTTTATCTGATTGTTTCCTCATGTTTAGATTCAAGTTATGCATTTGACAGGAGTATTTCCTTTCTAAGAAAAAGAGAAACCAAATACAATAAACTCAATTTTATTCATTTGAAGGCAGTATTAGATATTCCTTTGATGAGGAAGAAAAATTCATCTTCAAGTTCCAAATCTAAAAATCAAATATACCCATATTTCAGAATTTCATCAGAGATATTAAAAAATTTAGCTAAGTTGTATTTGATTCCCAGAAAGCCAAATATATACTATTTACCTAATTGTTATATTAATATTTGAGTAAGTACTATATTTAGGCTACTACAGTAGACCCAGGACTCTGTTTTGTTATAAACACTGATATTCAGTCACAAATATGGATAAACAGGGTTTCAAGATGATTCTTTAGAAATGTTCAGTCAGTAATTATAGCTTGATGAGTATGAAATTGTAAACTATCAACGATACCACAGTAGCTAAATATTAAAGACATAATACATTCTAAAAAGTGGGTGAGGCTGAGCGCAGTGGCTCATGCTTGTAATCCTAGCACTTTGGGAGCTGAGGTGGGTGGATCACCTGAGGTCAGGAGTTCAAGACCAGCCTGGTCAACATGGGGAAACCCCATCTCTACTAAAAATACAAACGTTAGAGTTTCTGTTTGGGATGATTAAAAGTTCTGGAGATGGATGACCATGATGTTTGCACAAAAATGTAAATGTACTCAATGTCATTGAATTGTACACTTAAAAGTGTTTAAAATGATAAATGTTATATATATTTTACCACAATAAATAAAATATAGACTGGAAAAAAAATAAATAAAAATAAAAATAAAAATACAAACATTAGCTGGGCCTGGTGGCGGGCACCTGTAATCCCAGCTACTCAGGAGGCTGAGGCAGGAAAATCACTTTAACCTGCCGGGTGGAGGTCCAGTGAGCCGAGATCGCACCACTTCACTCCAGCCTGGGTGAAAGGGCGAAACTCCATCTCAAAAAAAAAAAAAAAAAAAAATGGGTGAGGGATTTCGATCGAAGCTGTGGAATCTGCTCCAGATCTCAGGTTGCTACTATAGCATCTTGGGTAGATCACTCTTCTCCAGTAAGCCCTGGGCTTTCTCAAACCTTTTCTGTACAGGAAGCCTGTCCCTTCTGCCATCCTGGTCAACTCTGCCTACCAAATTCCTGCCCATCTTTGAAAGCGAAACCCTAACCTAGGCTCCCATCCTTTGGGAAACTTCCCAAGGCCTCCCTCCATGCTATATGATCATCTCTTTTTTTTTTTTTTTTTTTTTTTTTTTTTAAGACGGAGTCTCGCTCTGTCGCCCAGGCTGGAGTGCAGTGGCGCGATCTCGGCTCACTGCAACCTCAGCCTCCCGGGTTCACACCATTCTCCTGCCTCAGCCTCCCGAGTAGCTGGGACTACAGGTACCCGCCACCACGCCCGGCTAATTCTTGGTATTTTTAATACAGATGGGGTTTCACCATATTAGCCAGGATGGTCTCGATCTCCTGATCTCATGATCCGCCCACCTCAGCCTCCCAAAGTGCTGGGATTACAGGTGTGAGCCACTGCGCTCGGCCGATCATCTCTCTTTACAGACTAGACATCCTTAATCACAAGTATCTTTTTTTTTTTTTTTTTTTTAAGACAGAGTCTCGCTCTTGTCGCCCAGGCTGGAGTGCAGTGGCGTAATCTCGGCTCACTGCAACCTCCGTCTTCCGGGTTCAAGCTATTCTCTTGCCTCAGCCTCCTGAATAGCTGGGATTTCAGGTGCACGCCACCACACCCAGCTAATTTTTGTATTTTTAGCAGAGATGGGGTTTCACCATGTTAGCCAGGCTGGTCTCTAAATCCTAACCTTTGGTGATCCACCCGCCTCAGCCCCCAAAGTGCTGGGATTACAGGCGTGGGCCACCGCACCCAGCCAATCACAAGTATCTTTATAGGACATCTTTATTTTTTGCAGAAAATAAAGTACTAGCAGAGTACTTGGCCTTCAGTCGTTATTTCTTTAGCCCATTAGTAATGAATAAAGAGGTTTCGCTAGCAAGAATGAAAGAAAGGACTAAGAGAAGCTCTACTATTTTCTGAAAGGTGATAAAACATATAATCAGATAAATTTCCTTTTAAAAAGACTTTCAAATAAATCTTTAGAACCTGCAAACCCTCCCACAAAGAAAATGTAAACACTGAAAGGTAGGAGGCAATTTTACTTTATATTTCTAGTATCACCACAGCTTTTCATTCAAACAAACATTGCCATGAAGTTAGGGAAATTCCTGCTGCATTCACTTGTTACTTTTTTTTTTTTTTTTTTCAGTAATCAAGTTGAAGAAACACTTCCACTACTTAAAAAGGTACCTCCAAATTACTTTCATATTTGTTCAGCTATCCTAATGGGATTTTCACTTAGTAAATCTGCTACTCAGGTATCTGCTATACATATGGATTCAAAAGTGGATGATCACTTAATACGAGGGACTGAAAAAAGCAGGTTGGAACCAGCGACTCAGTTATTTCAAAACACCAAGAAAATAAGATTAGAAGACACAAATCAAGAAAACTTTACAAGGATTGAAGGGACTGGCACAGGATCTCTTTCTGAGAAAGCCTTGGGTTCAGTGGTATACGTCAAAGAAAGTGATGGACTAGAAATGACAGATGTGGAATGAAGCAATTTGTACGTATTACCAAAGAAACCAAAAACTGCCTTTGACTGAGGGGGGTGTTGAAAGAGAACTTAACCTTATTAGGAAACCCTGACAAAATGACAGAAGACTATTGCCTTATTTTGCACTATTTGTGAATCATCTTACACTGCATTTTTTTATGATGCTTATTCAAAAGGCAGTTGCTTTAGGGTGAAAAAGCCTTCCAAAATTCAAAGCAGATTTCTCTGCTATTATATTATATCCTTCTTAAAAACCAGAGTTTTTAAGTAACAGTATTTGAATGGCACCAAAACATTTTCATTTTAATGTATTTCTTTAACAAGTGGTTAAAAAAAGTGTCCAAGCAGCCGGGCGCAGTGGCTCACGCCTGTAATCCCAGCACTTTGGGAGGCCGAGGCGGGTCGATCACCTGAGGTCAGGAGTTCGCGACCAGCCTGGCCAATATGGTGAGACCCCATCTCTACTAAAAATGCAAAAAATTAGCCAGGCGTGGTGGTGGGCGCCTGTGATCTCAGCTACCTGGGAGGCTGAGGAAGGAGAATCGCTTGAACCCTGGAGGCGGAGGCTGCAGTGAGCTGAGATCATGCCATTGTACTCCAGCCTGGGCAACAAGAGCAAAACTCCGCCTCAAAAAAAAAAAAAAAAAAAAAAAAAGTCCAAGCAATGTGACATCAGTATTTCACACTATTTCTGGTGTATCAGTTTTGTATGTTACATTTCCATTTTGGGATTCTGCTTTAGGATACTTTACTTTCTTACATTTTGCATTTTTGTTCTGTAAAAGATCACTGCCAATAAACTGCAAAAGACCAATAAATTGCATATCTTCAGAAGGATTTCACATTTTAAATCGTGCCTTTAAAACTGCTTTTTCCCCCCACATAGAATCCATTTTAGAGTTAGAAAAGTGTTCTTTCCAAGTGTTAATAGTTTGTCTTGCAGATGGTACCATTTTATGTCACCAATATTTAATATGAGAAAAACAACCTGGTGTTTAAAAACCTTGTTTTGTATATCAGTTATGAAAATATCTGGTAGTTGGAAATCTCTTTAATATTCATTTTAAAAGAGGAAAGGGCATCTTTTCCGAGGGGGAAGCTATATTTTATTAATCAGAAAAATACTAAACAAATGTGTTTGTAGGGAATATTGAGAGTGAAAAACAATTGTTGAATGGGACATAAGCCAAAAAGACAATGCTTTTTATTATTTACAGAACGTAATTCTTTAGAAGAGAAAAAAATACATAAATCATTCATTTGTTCACCTAGCCTGGCACTGTGCTTGGTGCTGGAGATACAGTAGTGAATAAAATAGCCAGTGCCTTGTAGAGTTTTGTGCCTGTCTACTAGGAAAGACAGGAGATTATACAGTAATTATATAAGATGCAAATTGTGATATGCCATGAAGAAACGTATAGCATTCAGAGAGACATAACACAACACAAGACATACCACATAAAGCTGATTTTTTTTAAGATGGTCTCACTCTGTTGCCCAGGCTGGAGTGCAGTGGAGCGATCATAGCTCAGTGCAGTGTCGAATTCTGTTCTTAAGCGATCTTCCTGCCTCAGCCTCCTAGTAGCTAGGATTACAGGCATGTGCCACCATACCCAGCATGTTTTTGTATTTTTTTAGAGACAGAGTCTTACAATGTTACCCAGACTGGTCTCAAACTCCTGGCCTCAGGTGATCCTCCCACTGGGCCATAAACTTGATTTTAACTGTGGGAAATGGGAAAGCGTATCTCAGGACATTTTTGAAAGCAAGTTGATTAAGAAAGTAAAGAAACAGAATGGCTACTCCATAGAGCAGCCTCTGAGGACATTTATAGCTTTTGCAGTGACATGGTTGTCTAAGTGAATGATGGTGATGGTCATAAAAGTGGAGAGAAGGGGATAGAGTCCAGGTGAAGTCTGACAGGATGTAGTCATGGTTTGGAAGCGGAAAGTGAGGAAGAAGAAAGGGCTTCTGGCAAAAAAGGCTAGATGCATGCAGGATCCCTGGGGGAAAAGAGTGAGTTCAGGAGCATGGCTTTTAGACTTACCAGGTTTACAAGGCAGTTGTATCTATGGAACTAAAAAATATAAATTTTGAAGTTGTATACAGAAATGGTACTTAGAGCCATAAAATGAATGAAATTGCTTAAGGAAAATGTAGTGTGAGATAAAGATCTGAGGAACTCCAACATTTAGGGCTGACTAGAGCAGGGTAGCTGGCAAAGGGGACTGTGGAGTTGGCAGTGAGGCTGGAGGAAAACCTGGCAAAAGGGACAGAGGAGTTGATAGGGTAATGTCAAAGTTGTCCACAGGAATCTCCAGGTTGAGGTAGTCAAATGAACACTTAGATGAAGACTGAAAAGTCCACTGGATCTAGCAATATGAATGTCACCCGTGACCTTAGCAAAAGCACTTTTGCTGGAATAATGGGGAAAAGCCATTTTGGAGTACGTTGAAACAATGAATGGGAAGTGAGAAAGTAGATACTGGATGTATAGCAGTTTTTCCAAGAAGCTTGGCTCAGAAGGGCAGCAGACAGGATGACAAGTGGAAAGAGAAGTGAGGTCACTGGAGGATTGTTAAAGAGTACAGCATGTTTGAGTGTCACTTGAAAGGTTCCAGTGGAGAAGCTGAAGAAGTAGGTAAAGGTAAGAATAACCAAGGGACAGAAGTCCTGGAGCAGGGAGGAGGGAATGGGATTCTTTAAAACCTCTTCATCAAGAAACTAGGGGGAAAAAAAAACCAAAGCTGTACCATCTCAGATTTCAGAGAAAGGGAATTTAGAAGGAAGTAATATAAGCAAAGAGCAACAATATTCTGTGACTGTTTTTAATAATAACTAGGAAAATTCCTAGTGCAGTTAACTCTGAACAAAATTCATTCCCACCTGCATAATACAAGATAGACTTACTCAGAGTGACCTTGGTAAAAGGTGTGATAATAAAGAAAGGAGGTGTCATTATGTCTTCATTGTAGCTTTATATGAAGCCCTGGTCATTTACCGTATCAGCATCAGCAAACTGAACACTGAATGATTCTTACTCCAAGAGGCAAGTCTTAGTGGTTTCTATTTTAACTGAAGGAGAGATTAATTTCTGTGCAAGATTGAAAAAGGTGACCACAAATTCTTTGGGCTTCTTTCATCAAGAGGTGAAGTCCATTACCCCACGCCTTAACTCTGGGCTGGCTTTGTTGTTATTTTGGCCAATAGAATATGGCTGAGGCGCTGCTTCCAAGATTAGGCCTGAATTGAGATGCCCTAGCAGCCAGGCAGCACCTGCCAGAGCATGAATAAGGCTATCTTGGACCGCCCAGCGTAGCCAACCCGTGCTGAATGAAGCCACATGAATATGCCCAGGAGAAACTAGCAGAGGAATCACCCACCTTGCCCACGTTAGAGATATAAACCACTATTTGAGGCAGTTTGTTATGCAGCAAAACTTAGCCGAAACTATTACCTTGCTACCTTGAGTGCTGGTGTAATTTCCCATCTCATGGAGTCACAGAGTTTTCTTGCCAACTGCAGTGAGTTGGCAAATGGGAATGATCACTAGCCTCAGTGTGTTTTCTGATCCACTCCATCCTGTATTATCATCTGCGAATACCGTTTTTCCTTTAAATGCAATGTGTCTTTCAAAGCTGACTTGAATTTCTCACCTTTCGAGTTACCTGCCATTTGGACTCACTTATTTGGAGGAGATATGTAAAGACCCAGCGTAATACCTGTATGCTCAGTAAAAAGTATTTGCTGGTACTCCTTCCTGCCCGTCGTGTGACCTGACTGCTCTGGGCTTCTGGGGGCTCCCCCTAAACTCGCTCCACGAAATGACCCCTCCAACCTGGCACGCCCGCTCTCCTACCTTCGCCCAGGGCTGGCCGTTATCTCTGTGCTGTCACGCGGGGAAGTCCCATCTGAACTGGGGCCTTATGACCTTCGGTAATTTTATTCGAACGTAGCCTGCGTCCCTGCCTCGAATCTGGTTCCTGCCCTGAAGGACCCTTACTTAGCACTCCTGCGGGCTGCCGGGACCCCACGGCCCCGCAGGCGGAGAGACTAGGCGCGATCCCTGCGCGCCCCTCCTTCTCTGGAGCTTCAGGGGGCCGGCCCTCAGGGGGCGGGGCAGCATCGCGCGCAAGGCCTGCCGGTTGCTCGGGGTCGTACGACGCACTTTTCCAGCTCGAGCCCTCACAAGGCCGTGGGTACGACCGGAAGCCGCAGGTGGGTGAAGCGGAAGCGCTTCAAACCGGGATGTTGCGGGCCGTAGCGCGTGGGCGGCCGTGGGGCCTTTGGCGCGCGCGGGGTCTCTGGCGGTGGGTCAGGACCTGCGGGTCGCCTCCGCCGGTGTTGAAGCCTCCTGTGTGCACACTTTCTCCTCAGCACTTGGGACGACCTAATTTCACTGTTAGGAACGGTTGATCCCGAACACAGGAGGGAGGGTAAATATCGTAAAACATGTTGGACGCTAGCTGTGTGCACGCCCCCTGGGAGCCAAAAGGGCGAAGTAAAACATCCACACGACCGTAATGAGATTCTGAGTAAGTTGTATATCATTAGAGAGGGGACAAAATAATAGGGTCTTGGCAAAGTCTTATGAAGAAGCTGCGCCTGCCTAGAAAGATAGATGGGACTGTGCTGTTTTCGCTTTCAGTTCAGTGATGGGGAGCCGTGTTTGGCAGTGCAGAGGTAGCGAAGTGTCCCAAGAACATGGAAGGTAAGGAAGTCTTCCGAGGAAAAACGTCATAAAATTAGTCATTGAAGGGTGAGAGTAGAAAGATTCAAAGTGATTTTGAAGGAACAAAATTTAACCAGACCTTCAAAGGCTTGACACTATCCCAACGACTATGAAATATCCTGAAATACCGTGCATTACTCAGTCGGGGTCTGATCCGCTACTGGAGCATAGAATAAAAAAAGAGGGGCACACCTGTGCCAGATGAATCCACGCCTTCTCTAGGGCAGAGAGGGTATCCCGGCTTAAGAGCAGGGGCTCTCCTGAGTTAAGGAAGTGTCTTCCCCAGAGCCCATTCCGTCAGACGTTCATATCATGTAACTCAGTCCTTTTCTGATTATGTATTCACCAAGCAAACTTAAGAGTTGGCTTGTCACTAGTCCTACAGTGAATAATTGCACAGGCTCATCTGAATATCTGATAGATGGTCTGTAGTTCTCTTTGTAAATCAATAAGCTGGCAGTCAGGGATTTTTGGACATCCCTTTGTTTTCACTTTTTCTCACTCTGTGATTTTTTCTTATCTTTCGGGGTTCAATTGAAATGTCACATCCTCACTGAGGTCTGTTTATTGGTTTATGTGTTCAGGTGCTTAGAACAGCTTCTTGCATCTTTTCTCACATGATGCCTTTTCAATGAGGCTTAGCCTAACAACCCTATTTAAAATTGCAATGTAAGTTTTCTCACATACACAGTTACAATCCTCCCTTTATCAGCTCTACATTTTTTTTTAATAGACTGAATCTCGCTCTGTTGCCCAGCTCATCTCGGCCCACTGAAACCTCCACCTCCCGGGTTCAAGCGATTCTCCTGCCTCAGCCTCCCGAGTAGCTGAGATTACAGGCGCCCGCCACCACACCCAGGTAATTTTTGTATTTTTGGTAGAGACGGGGTTTCACCATGTTGGCCAGGCTGGTCTCAAACTCCTGACCTCAGGTGATCTGTCCACCTTGGCCTCCCAAAGTGCTGGGATTACAGGTGTGAACCACCTCGCCCGGCCATCTACTTTTTTTAATAGCCCTCCTTATCACCTTTATTCATTTGACTCACTGATGAATCCCAAGTGCTAAGAACAATGCCTGTCATGTAATTGATGAGAACTTTGTTGAATTAATACCTTTGTTGTGTTTTATTCACACTGTATATACAATACCTGGATGAAGAGAGATATTTTGAGCACTATTAAAATACATGCATTGGCTCAATACATGAATTGGATCAATTCTGGAACCCTAACAAGATCACATTTTTGACCAAAGTCAATATCTTGGACTATAGTTAATTTATCAAGGTAAATGCCACTTTGATGTGTCTTGGTTAGGAATCTTTGTTCACTTGAGGGAATACATGGTATATGATAGGAACAGTAAGCACAGAATAGAGATGGGAAAGGGAGAACCCTGTCATAACAGTTAACATTTCGTATTTGCCAAACATGAATGGCTTATGCATATTAACACATTTAATTCTCTCAACCATTTTATGACGTCTGAGGCCACTGAAGCAGCTAGAGGTTAAACCACTTCCCTAAAGTCATTAGTAAGTGGCAGAGCCAGGATTAAAAATTTAAGTCCTTAACTACTTTGCCATCCTGCCACACTCTGCACATACAGACAAGAGTAAGAGCCTTAATCTTAGGAAAAGATATTTCACAAGATCTTTGACAATCTCCATATCCACAGACACCATCCAGCTTATTAGTGACCACCACTCCTATTTGTTACTTTCTCCTTTAAGGCTGCCCCTACCTCAACTCTGGATCCCAGTACCATCACTTTCTCAAGGACCTCCCTTCTCCAGTGTTGCCCTCTCTTGACTCCCCTACCAGCATCTAAACATGCTCAGATCTATTGCATCTTAAGTCCTCTCCTAACTCCACATTCCTTTCTACCTACTGCCCTAGCTTTTCCACTTCACAACTAGAATACCCTCATTGTATCCACCTTGGGCCTCCTATTTACTCAGTACATCTGGTTCTTACCAAGATCACTGATAACCTTCTTGATACTGTTTAATAGATCCTTTTCAACCCTCATCTTATTTGCTCAATCTTCGGCATTTGGCACTGTTGACCATCTTGTCTCCTTGAAGCTTCCATAATAGCATATTTAAAATTTTTCTGCCTTTTCTTCTATCCTCAGCTTCCTTTGGGAGCTCTCCCTCCTTCTTCTGTATCTCCGTTAAATGTTGCTGCTCTTCAGTCTTATGTCGCAGGCCCTTAAATCTTCTCACTGAACCACCTTCCTGTGGCCTCAGTTACCATCCATTGAGCTCTGTGCCGTTGGCTGCTAGTTCAACACAGTCAAAATGAACCAATGATCTTAACCCCATACTTCCTCTTCCTATAAAATCTGTCCTAGGAAATTTCACCTCTTTGCCAGGCCAGAAATCAGGGCATAATATTAATAAAATAGCACATATTGTGTACTTTCTTCAATGCCAGGCACTCTTCTAACCACTTTATATGTGTTAGCTCATCAGACTCAGCCTGATAATATGAGATGAGTCCTGTCATTATCCACATATTAGATAACAAATCTGAGGCATAGAAAAGTAATCTGCCTTAGGTCATTCAACTGATAAAGGATAGAGTTGGCATTTGAATGAGGGCAGTCTGGTTTGAGCTTGTAATCATTATATCATAAAGGACATGATGCTTGACTTCTCTCTCACCCTAATTCAACCTATTGCCAAGTATTGTACATTCTCCATGCTTAAAATCTCTAGGCGGTGTCCCTGAAGTATAAATCCAAAGCCTTCATGCCTGTAATCCGAGTGCTTTAGGAGGCCAAGGCAGGAGGACTGCTTGAGCCCAGGAGTTTGAGACCAGCCTGGACAACAAAGTGAGATTTCATCTCTACAAAAAAAAAAAAAAAAAAAATAGCCAGGCGTGGTGGCACATGCTGGCTAAAGGGGGAGGGAGGATTGCTTGAGCCCAGGAGGTCGGGGCTGCAGTGAGCCGTGATCACACCACTGCACTCCATCCTGGGCAATAAAGTTCAAGCATTTCACTTGGATTTAAGGTTCTTTATAATCTAACATCTACTTCTCTTGCCTTATTAACTCCCCATTCTTGTATTCCTAATAACCAGCCAGTAGAATTAAATTATTTGCATGGGTCCTATCTCCTTTTCCACTAAGCTGTTGCACATTGTTAGAATTCTTTTCTTTATCCCTTTTATGTCTCAGCTTCAATGTCACATCCACTAATTAGAGCATTAGATGGCCCTCTACTGTACTTAACACCTATCACAGCATTTAGGACACTGTATTTTAATTATTGCCTTACTTGTTTTTTAGTATCTCCCACTAGATTGTGGAGGTACTTGTTTCTTGAAGGCAAGGACAGGTTCACCTTCTTTTCTTTTTTTTTTTTTTTTAGACGGAGTCTTGCTCTGTCGCCCAGGCTGGAGTGTAGTGGCCCGATCTCGGCTCACTGCAAGCTCCGCCTCCCGGGTTCACACCACTCTTCTGCCTCAGCCTCCAGAGCTGCTGGGACTACAGGCACCCGCCACCATGCCCGGCTAATTTTTTGTATTTTTAGTAGAGACGGGGTTTCACTGTGTTAGCCAGGATGGTCTCGATCTCCTGACCTCGTGATCCGCCTGCCTCGGCCTCCCAGAGTGCTGGGATTACAGGCATGAGCCACTGCGCCCGGCCAGTTCACCTTCTTAATGTCACTCATATCCATCCCCTTCTCTCTCTCTCTCTCTCTCCTGCCGTACTTTAGGCCCTTATTATCTCTAGCGTGGACAACTGCCTTAGTCCATTAACTGTTCCCCCTGTTCCTAGTCCATCCTTTATTTAATCCATACTCAACCCTGCAGAGGCAGATTCGCATAACAGCTGAGTTAACACTTCCTGTTTAAAACTTTGGTGGATCTTAGCTGCCTTTTAAAAAGTCCAAATATTTTGGTTCATTACATGAATTTATCTCCTCCCATTTTCTATCTCCTTATTACCTTGTACCTAGTAGGCACTCCATAAATACTTGTTGAATGAATATGGTACTGTGTCAAAGTCAGTCAAGCAGAACCAAGAACAAAGAGGTTAACCAAAGCAATGCAGTCTCGGTTGCGAGGCTTCCTAGGACAGTATAGCCATAGGCTTAAGTGGAAGTCGAAGACTAGTAGTGTAACTCTTTCTCTTAGGAGGGAATCCCCAAACATACCTTACTATTAGATGACTCTTTGTCTTTGCATATGCCTGGACTATGCTCCTCGACCTGGCAAACTTATCAGATTTGGTGACTCAGTTCAAGTATTCCTTCCTCTATTAAACCTCTCCACACCTTTCTAGACAGAATGTAAACTGATTCAACTTTTTGTAGGTTAGTTTATAAACTATAACAAGAGTGATGAAAATATGAAGACTCTTTAATCTAGAATTGTACTTCTAAGATATTACTTAACTAAATGATTTGGGGCCAGGTGTAGTGGCCCATGCCTATAATCCCAGCACTTTGGGAGGCTGAGGCAGGAGGATCACTGAAGCCCAGGAGTTCAAGATCAACCTGGGCAACATAGGGAGACCCCCATCTCTACAAAAAATTTAAAAATTAGCCAGGCATGGTGGCGCATACCTGTAGTCCCAGCTGCTTCAGAGGCTGAGATGTGGAGATTGCTTGAGCCCAGGAGGTCGAGGCTGCAGTGAGACAATTACAGAGTGACACCCTGTCTTAAAAATAAAAAATTAAAAAGCCTAGCTACCTAGTTATGAACTTTATTTCTTTATTTAGAACCAAACTCTTAACCTCAAGTTATACACTTTAATAATCCATTCTATTCCCAGTTCTTCAACCTGAAGGAGAATTATATTCTAAGAAATAGAATTGGAATAGAATGATTTAAGACCATAAGTAATCAAAATACTTCATTTTCATAGCTAGTATTTTCAACCTTTTGCTGCCTAATATTTGATTAGCAATGGTAACATGAATAATGTGGAAAGCATCCAAACATAATGAATTTATTCTTAGCCTTTGTATATAAACCTGCATACTCCCAGTTGCCTCTCTCTCTGACCTCAAGGGTTCATCCTAAGTTAATATTGATCTAAATAAAAGTTATGCTGCCAGTAAATCATATATCCCAAAGTCAAACAGGAAATTATTTTTAAAGTGTTATAAAGACATAATGAAAGCTTTCCACAGAAATGTTCATGAACACATTGTTGATAACCAGAAAAACTAGAAGCCACCTAAAATTACAGACTAAGAGACTGAGTAAACTTGTTAACAATGGAATATTTAACAGTCATTAAAGCTGATGCAAAATAGATTTAATGGGCCAACGCAGTGGCTCATGCCTGTAATCCCAGCACTTTGGGAGGCTGAGGCGGGCAGATCACCTGAGGTCAGGAGTTCCAAGACCAGCATGGCCAACATGGTGAAACCCCATGCCTACTAAAAATACAAAATTTAGCCACACAAGGTGGCAGGCATCTGTTATCCCAGTGAGGCAGGAGAATCGCCTGAACCTGGGAGGCGGAGGTTGCGGTGAGCCAAGATCACGCCACAGCATTCCAGCCTGGGTGACAGGGCGAGACTCCGTCTCAAAAAAAAAAAAAAAAAAAATATATATATATATATATAGATTGAATGCCAAATGAAATAATAGTATGGGGAGGGAAATGTGTGTGCGTATACATGCTTAGAAATAAAATGGGTTTACACCAAAATGTTAATTGTGATTAGGACTATCAATGCTTTTATTTTTTTCTTCTTGCTTGTCTGTATTTTCTCATTTTTCTCGATGAACATTTGTTACTTGTGAATTCTACATAATTTGGCTTTTAGATATAGGTAATGTGGCTGAGTGCAGTGGCTCGTGCCTGTAATCCCAGCACTTTGGGAGGCCAAGGCGGGAGGATTGCTTGAGCCCAGGAGTTTGAGACCAGCCTAGGCAACATGGTGAAATCCTGTCTGTAAGAGAAAAAAAAAAGATATATTACATAATGTATTTGCAGCAGACTTATTGTTTGAAAACTGTGAAATTATTTCAACTGAAATTATTTGAAATTTGTCTTCATTTATTTCTTTTGAATACTTGGTTATAGCATTGCTAAAGACTAATTGTAAAGCTAAAAGCCAAAAGCAACTTCACTGGATACTTAAGAGATAAGTTTGGATTAAATAACCGATAATTGATAGTTAGAAAATAGAATTTAATGTTCCTTTTCTCGATGAATTAATTTGTTTGTCTTCCATTTTTAAAAGCATGCTGATCCCATTTTCAATGAAGAATTGCTTCCAGTTACTTTGTAACTGCCAGGTCCCAGCAGCTGGCTTTAAAAAAACAGTAAAAAATGGGCTCATTTTACAGTCAGTTTCCAATGATGTCTATCAAAATCTGGCTGTGGAAGACTGGATCCATGACCATATGAATCTAGAAGGCAAACCAATTCTATTCTTTTGGCGGAATTCTCCCTCTGTTGTAATTGGTAGGCATCAAAATCCTTGGCAGGAATGTAACCTGAATCTAATGAGAGGAGAAGGTATAAAACTGGCTCGGAGAAGAAGTGGAGGAGGAACAGTCTACCATGATATGGGTAATATCAATTTGACTTTCTTTACAACCAAAAAAAAGTATGATAGAATGGAAAATCTGAAATTAATTGTGAGAGCTCTGAATGCTGTCCAACCCCAGCTGGATGTGCAGGCTACCAAAAGATTTGACCTTTTACTTGATGGACAGTTTAAAATCTCAGGAACAGCTTCTAAGATCGGCCGGACTACTGCCTATCACCATTGCACTTTATTATGTAGTACTGATGGGACGTTCTTGTCTTCTTTGCTAAAGAGCCCTTACCAAGGGATCAGGAGCAATGCCACTGCTAGCATACCTTCCTTAGTGAAAAATCTTTTGGAAAAGGATCCCACTCTGACCTGTGAAGTACTAATGAATGCTGTCGCTACAGAGTATGCTGCTTATCATCAAATTGATAATCACATTCACCTAATAAACCCAATGGATGAGACACTGTTTCCTGGAATAAATAGCAAAGCCAAAGAACTGCAAACTTGGGAGTGGATATATGGCAAAACTCCAAAGTTTAGTATAAATACTTCCTTTCATGTGTTATATGAACAGTCACACTTGGAAATTAAAGTATTCATAGACATAAAGAATGGAAGAATTGAAATTTGTAATATTGAAGCACCTGATCATTGGTTGCCATTGGAAATACGTGACAAATTAAATTCAAGTCTTATTGGCAGTAAGTTTTGCCCAACTGAAACTACCATGCTAACAAATATATTACTTAGAACATGTCCACAAGACCACAAACTAAACAGTAAATGGAATATTCTCTGTGAAAAAATTAAGGGAATAATGTGATTCCAAGTAAATGTCTTAATACAGTTTCAATTAGAAAATAAAATGTCTCATACTTGCACATTGTATGTCAAAAAAACCTAGTCTCTTTTAGTAACTTCAAAAAAACAAAACAAAACAAAACACAACAACCTAGTCTCTTTCAGTAACTTCTCCCCATCTGAAATTATTTATCACCTATCCCTATCTGTGTATTTCTTCTGACCTCTAGGATCCTCTTTCTTCTCTTTCTTCCTTCATTGATTTTATTTTATTTATTTCATTTATTTATTTTGAGACAGAGACTCACTCTCACCCAGGCTGGAGTGCCGTGGTGCGATCTTGGCCCACTGCAACCTTTACCTCCTGAGTTCAAGTGATCCTCATGCCTCAGCCTCCCGAGTAGTGGGACTACAGGCTTTTGTCACCATGCCCAGCTAATTTTTTCTATTTTTAGTAGAGACAGGGTTTCACTGTGTTGGCCAGGCTGGTCTCGAACTCCTGGCCTCAAGTGATCCACTGGCCTCAGCCTCCCAAAGTGCTGGGATTACAGGTGTGAGCCACCATGCCCTGTCTGTTCATTGATTTTAATACCTGGCATGTATTTATATTTCAGCTGCTGCTGCTTTTACTCTCTTGGGGCTATATATAATATTGGACACTCTGACCTCAGACTTAGTTCTCTGTTTTTCTTACCTCTCAGAGATATAACCCAGATTTCTTGCCACCTCTCCTCATATCTCAAACTCTAAAATTCTCCCTTTTAGTTATATTTTCTTATCTTTCTACTCTCCCACTAAAAATCAAGGCTGTTGCACTTTTCTAAGCTCTTAACCCTTCCCTAATCTCTCCTTGCATCATTTCCCTTCTATCCCAGCCTGAAATTTACTTTATGCTTTACTTTCTTACCAGTATTCTCATTTGCTTCTCTCCTTTGACCTTCTACCATAGCCACTTTTAAATTTTAGTCTAAACAATTGATTTTCTACTCCTTTTGGCAGGTGATGCTGGGGGGAAAGATCATATAATCATTGAAGATTAGCCCAATTTGATATTTATAATTTTCAACTTATGTATCTTTCTGCTGGTGTCAGATTTAATTCATCTCTGGTTGAGTTCCCCTCATTCTTAAGGGAAATGTTTCCACTCTTCTCAAGCTCAGAATTTCACTACTCTTACCTTGTCACAAACCTTGATTCATAATTTGGTGAGAGTTGAGGCCTTCAGAAATGAGTCCCTCCAGCCCCCATGGCCCCCCTCCTCCCCTCTCCACTCCCTTTCTCTTCTTTCAAGACAGGGTCTTACCCTCGCCCAGGCTGGAGTGCAGTGGCATCCTCATAGGTCACTACAGCCTTGAACTGGGCTCAAGTGATCCTGTTGCCTCAGGTTCTGGAGTAGCTGGAACTACAGGTGCTCAACACCATGCCCAGCTCCCTCTTTGTTTATGAGTTATTTTCTTTTAATATATATCAGTAGTTCCAGGCCCCATCCTTTTTTTATTTTTAGGAAGAGCAGGCATGGACACAGGGTTTTGCCTACAATTGATTATCTCAGAGTGGGGGTAGGGTGAGTGATTTTATTTTTCAAGGTGTTCTTGGGACAAACATGATTGGCAGTTTAGCAGGTTTAATGGGCAGGTCCTTTTGTTATTTAAAAGCAATATTAAATACCAAGTAAACACAACTTTGAAGAGATTACTCATGAGCATTTCACACTTGTTACCACCTATGAAAATTATTTTTTGAGAAAGGTTAAAAATCCTGATATAATGTGCTTTGGTGCAGTAATACCATGTTTCTCCAGAGAGAGGATATCATCAGGCAAAGGGTGTTAAGGGCTTCGAGTTCCAAATTGGAAATTTGACCAAGTAACCCCTGAAACATATGGACTCAAGGTATGTTTTGCAGTGGTTTCCCCAGAACTTTCTGAATGTTTGCATATGGGGATGAGAGAGGAGTCAAAATGGCGCCTATATATATATAGTCTTATTTTTTTGAGACAGAGTCTCATTCTGTCACCTAAGCTGGAATACAGAGGTATGATCTCAGCTCACTGCAACCGCTGCCTAGTGGGTTCAAGTGATCTTCCTGTCTCAGCCTCCCAAGTAGTTGGAACTACAGGCTTGCACCACCACGCCTGGCTAATTTTTGTATTTTGAGTGCAGACAGGTTTCACTATGTTGGCCAGGCTGTTCTTGAACTCCTGACCTCAGGTGATCTGCCTGCCTCAGCCTCCCAGAGTCCTGAGATTACAGGTGTGAGCCACTGCACCTGGCCTTTACTCCTAGATTTCTTATGAGATTGGATGGATGGGAGTATACATGGGGAGTAGGGGAGTGTATATCAAAAGTTTGGTTGGGGTGTATTATATTTGAAATGTTTGTGTGCTTCTGAGATGTCATACAGGCAGTTGAATAACTCCAACAAGACGTCTTGGCTTAATTTATAAATTTGAGGGCTGACCGCATATAAATAGTATTTTAAGTCATGAGAATGAATAATTTTAGACTTTTACAATTCATCTAAAGTTTAAATTTTAAACTATTAAATATTCAGCATCTGGGTCCCCTTATATGTTTGCGGACTTCTCCACCTGGTAGGAGGTAGAGCCTACTCCTTCTATGGAAACAAAAGTTTACTATACTCTTTGCTGGCCTTCCTTGAAGCTCAGACGTGGGCACATGACTTAAGCTGTGCCAATCAGATGCAACTGCTCCATATTTTGAATTAGACACTAGTGATGCAGAACATCTGGAATGATGAGAACCCTTCTCTGGAAGTAGCGACAGGGGCCTGAATTTCTGGGGTAATGAAGGCAGTGAGGCTAGCGTGATAGTTTCCAAGCCAGTGATATCAGTGGTGTAGGCTACTGCATCCAGCCCTTGCATCAGTGTCAGCAGGGGTGTCATCTGATTAGTTCTGGGTAGTGATTTTAGATGTGATTTTTCACTCCAAAACCTCTGTGTCTCAGTCTATAGCTCAACTACCTACTATTATTATAATAAACCCCTTTTTTGCTTATATCAGGTAGGAGCAGTTTTTGTTGTTTTTTACTAAGAACACTTAACCATGTAATCACTTAGCTAAAGAGTGTGAATTAAAAAAAAAAAAAAAGTTACTACCTAGTACCTAGCTTGGGAGAACTTCGGTATTTAAAATGTAAGAAGAATGGAGGAAGAGAGTGTGTTTCATGAAAGTCAAGAGTTTCAAGAAGGGAGTAGCCGACTGGGTCAAATGCTTCTGAAAGTTCACATAATACGAGAGTTTAAAAGTGCCCATTGAATATGGTGGTACAGAGATCACTGTTGACCTTAGCAAAAACTATTTCAGTGGAGTAACTGGGGCAGTAGCCAGACTGAAGTGAGTTAAAGCAAATAGGTGGTGAGAAAATAAGAAAAAAAAAAAAAACATACAGAGAACACTCTTTGAAGAAATTTTTCATGAAGAATGAAAAAATAGGGTGGCATCTGGCTCGAGATGTGTGTACTAATAGGAATGATGCAGTACAGCAGGAGAGATTGCTCTAAGGCCCAAGTCCTTGTGGAGGCTAAAGGAGCTCAGGTCAAGGTCACTGCTAAAAATCTGGCCATCATCCTTATATATTAGGAATACTGACTCTAATTTTATAAATTTGATCTCTCATTTTTTTAACTTAGTTTATGTTTCCTTTTACTCAAGTTTTGTATATTTACATGACCAAGTCTTTTGCTCTTAAGAGTTCTGGGGCTTTCTGTTATACTCAGTTCATTAAGTGGGGTTTTAAATATATATATATATAAATTTTTCATTAATTAGCTCTGTAATACATTTAGATTTCTTTATATGGTGTCAACATCATTACAGAAAAATTTCTTTATGCGGAGTAAGACAGAGGCCTTAATGTTATTTTTTCCAACCATTTGTTGAGCTCTTTCTCCACTAACTTAAAATGTCACCTTTATTACATATTAAATACTCATTCATACACAATTTCTCTCTTTCAAATGTGTTTCTGGACTCTTTTATTCTATCCCACTGATTTATTTGCCCATGCCTATGCCCATACATTTTTAAGAAAATTATTGTAGCTATGTCTTTATAGCTGGTCAAGCAAGTCTCCTGGTGTTACTCTCTTTTGTCATTTAATTTATAAATTAAGTTAGCGAGTACTGACATTAAGTCTTCCCATTCAGGAATACAATTTGTCTTTCTAGTTACCCTAATTTTCTTTTATGTCCCTCCATAAAGCTTATAGTTGTTCATATAGTTCTTAACACATTTCTTGATATATTTAAGCTGTACCTGGTAGGCTTCTGGTGCTCTAATTAGATCTGGGGATAGAACTCCAAATATCTAGAATGGATAGCATGTCTATAGACTCTTTTCTTTAAATATCACTATGTCTTAGCCAGGATTTTTATAGAAGTTGGATAAAAGTTAATTGCACAGGGTTGTGGATTGCTAATTCTCCATAGTAACAGATTCATATGCTTTAGAAATCAGAATTGTTATTTTAACATGAAGGTAAAGAGGCCTAACACATGTTCTTACCTTAATTAAGAGCATGTTCTTACCTTAATTAAGAGCCACTCCATTTCCACGTGGCATCGGGTACTGGGCAAGATAAGCAAAGATACTCTGCAGAAAGGAACTTCGGATCAGGCCAACACTTGTTCAAGTGTTTTCCTGAGACCCTGAATTTCCATATGATACAGCTTAGCAAATTAGTTTGAGTCTAAAATTTTTCAGATTCAATATTATCAGCACCTGAACCTGAAAAGATTTAAAAAAAAAAATCAGGAACTGTTCTGGAAGCCCTTCCTGGCCTTTTATGCCAGCTCCATCTTGTACCTACCAGCTGGCCCACAAAAGGAAAACAGTGTCCAAGGCTTGCCCAAGACCACTCTATCCAACCTTGTTCCCATGGTCTCTACCTTTGGTCCTCTACACTGTTTTAACTCTGTTGAATAGTCCTCAGATGTCACATTTATATGTGCACTCTCCAATACTGAACACTGGTACTATAGTTTTCCTCTTACATATGTTAGCTTAGCTGGGTTTTTTTATTTGTTTCTTTTTTTATTTTGAGATGGAGTGTTACTCTTGTTGCCCAGGCTGGAGTGCAATGGCATGATCTCCACTCACCGCAGCCTCCACCTCCAGGGTTCAAGCAATTCTCCTGCCTCAGCCTCCCAAGTAGCTGGAATTACAGGCATGCGCCACCACGGCCGGCTAATTTTGTATTTTTAATAAAGACGGGGTTTCTCCATGTTGGCCACGCTGGTCTCAAACTCCTGACCTCAGGTGATCCGCCTGCCTTTGCCTCCCAAAGTGCTGGGATTACAGGCGTGAGCCACTGTGCCCAGCCAGCATGTTCTTTGAGCTGTGGACCGCCCACTACCTCTAGCATACAACCCCTCTTCCAGCCTGTCTGCATGGAATCTATTCTGTCTCCAACCACACAACTGGCATCTGGATGAAAAGCTTACCCAGAACAGTTGATTCTAAGCTGCAAGGCTTTACAAATGTGCCAGCCAAAGTGAATGAGCTGCAAAATGCATTTGGATAACTGAATGGGTTGATTTGCCTTCATGGAGTTAGGTAATACTGCACAACTGCATGATGGTAAATGTTTACCAAAGACAGTTATCTTAATTGTAACAAAATTAACATTTTACTTTCCTGTTTATTAGACCCCAAGCCCATCTGTCTCTTTTTTTTCTTTTTTTTTCTTTTTTTGAGACAGGGTCTGGCTCTGTCACCCAGGCTAGAGTGCAGTGGTGCAGTCTCAGCTCACTGCAGCCTCAACCTCCTAGGCTCAAGTGATCCTTCCACCTCAGCCTCTCAAGTAGCTAGGACTATAGGCACATGCCACCATGCCCGGCTAATTTTTTTTTTTTTTTTTCTGATACAGGTTGCCCAAGCTCCATCTGTCTCTTTAAAAGCACTCTAATCCATGGTGTCTTTCCCTCCTGGACTTAAAACTCCCACAGACAAAATTAAGATCTAATTCATCTTCCTAATAGATGCTTATTATTTGTTGACATGCTCCTGCAGCCAAGTAACAGAGAAGCTGGTAAAATGTTTAAATTAGCTGTATTACTTGAAAGAAACATTGTAAATCTGCTGAGTAATATATTTACAAAAATATTTAGGATTGTTCCCACAACTGAATGATGGATCCATAAATTAGTAGAAATATAAAAGTTTATTGTTATACATTATAAAAGTGATCTTTTAAAAAAATCCAATATTCACTTAAAGTAGACATAATACAAATTAGGCTACCACCCATCATATATTTTTTGTATGCTTCTTATGAAAAATGTCCACTGTTGTTTCATGACATGGTCTTAAATCAAAATCACAATATCCAAGGGAAAAACGACTCTAAGAAGAGAAGAAAAGAGTATCATTAAAAATGATACAAAAACAGTGCTACACATTATTCATAAGATTATATCATACCTGTGGTTTCTTAAAATAATCAAGTCCCCTTCCAATCTTAATCATCCATCCATTGTTGAACCTGTTGAAATTAGTATATAGTATTATATTCAAGACATTTAAGTCAGACTATTAATAAAGCTGTAGTGTATTAAGTGTCAGCAAAATTTCCCCCTAACAAAGCAAACCACTTCCTCCAGTGGCATGAGTTGAATCATACCTGGGGTTCATTATGAGCTGTGTCCACAATGAAAACAGTCATAGAATCAGTTGATTTAATTATCTGATAGTTTAATCTTGAATTTCAGCTTATTGATAAAACTTTTTCGTGTTCTCCTAACAAGTGGTGGCAAAGTGTATTCAGGGAAACTGGTGGTGTTTCAAGAGTTCCCCTACCTAGAGATGGGGAATGTGCAGGAGGAGCCCTGGACCCTGACCTCTGCTTTAACTACAGCAGCTGCATTTTCATCTGTTTTGCATATTTAGTTTGTGATTAAGTTTTTATTAAAACTGAGTGCCCTTGCTATAAACATAACCACTGTGCTAAACAAAAGGAAGATATCACTAAAATAACTGCATATTCTGTTTTCTTATAGACTCAGCAAATTGTTATGCCTACTAGAATATTTAATAATCCATAAGAAGTAAAGCCACATTAAGTAAATATTAAGTTCACTAGAAAATAAATTATCCTAATATCATAACACTATATATACAGTTGAGTAGACAGAAAAGTATTCTCTTTTTCTATATGACACAGAACATGTAAATATTATTCCATTAGGAAATATTAAACTCACACACAAAACACTTGGCTTACTTTGTAAAAAAGAAAGCCAAGTGTTTTTTTTCTTCTCAAAAGTGAAAAAGTACTAAATGGAGTTTTATTTGAATTTTAAATATTTATAAATTATTAAATATATGCAATTATATAAAACATTTACAAAAATTTTAAGTATATATCAACTGCATAAAAATTAAAACATTATTGTAGACTAACCTAATTTCTCGGTCATGTATTGAAGAAGAGTATTGAATTTCCAACAGCACTCCATGACTCCTGAGTGACTCTTCTATTTCTTGCAGCCCTCTACTTTGCTGCACTTGCTCAATGCCCTGTTAATAGCAAAAATACGATTATCTGCCGCAGTTATTATTACTATCTTAAATTATCTCTAAGCTATACAATCTATATCACAGGTGGATTAAGATGGAAATGTTCTATACTAGTTTCAATGTCTATTATCTCAAAAAAACAACCAAACAATGTGAGGTAGTTTAAAGAGCAATTGTTTTTATCAAAATCATCTTTTTTTCTAATGTGAACATAACTCCATCCTGTCTCCTTAAATGTAGTTTAGAATAGTTTTAGTCATCCAGGTGGAGCTGACTGCTTTTGAAATCAATCGTAGAAATCATAATTATTTAGAAGCATTCCTATTTTAAGTCAAAACCAAGATAGAGATGCCCACTACCATATCATATCATGCTACCATCCCCCAGATATAATAATTGGTAAAGAAACAAAATTGTCCATAGTGCAGACAGTGTGATTGCCCCCCAGAATATCCAAGAGACTAAACTAACAAACTATTTGAATAAGCGCATTTAGCAAAGTGGCCAAATACAAAATCAGCATCCTAAAATCAATAACTTTTTTTATGACATGTTATGCATACTGTTAGATAATAAGTTAATTCCCAAGGAAACAAATCTAGCTGAAGCACTGCATCTGTGTTCTCCTTGACTGGACTACATCTTGTAACTGAATAAAGTTAATAAGAAAGAGTAAGTGCTTTCAGGTACCTACTTCATCCAGAGAGGTGAGAAGATGAATAGTTTTTACTTTACATGGTCTCTTAATAAGCATCTCACAAAATCGAAGAAAGTTATACAGCTAAAAGACATTAGAATGGATTATTACTAATTTAGTACATTGAATATGATATTTCATTATATTTTAGTATGTTCACATACCTGATGAGTATGTCTAATATAAGGATCTTCTATCCAAACTTCTGTAACTGTCTCATTAAGGTATTCGCGAAAAAGTGACTCATAACTGAAACCTGTTGCATTCTCTTCTATTTTAATTTGCTTGTGATATTTTCCATCTATAAAACACAGGCTTCAACAGTAAAACCAGTGACCATTTTTTTTTAACACATTTTGTATTTTATATAGAGTGATTAATCAGCATCAGATACATATTAATTTTTTTAACTTATTCAGCAAATACTTATTGAATGCCTACTAAATATCATATACATTGCAGGATGTTACACGTACAAAGGTATTTAAGGCAAACCACTCCATTAGTGATTTCTGCCTTCACAGAGGCTAGGCAAGGGGGAAAATCTAGAGGTTTCCTGGAACAGGTCCTTGAGCCAGATCCTATAGACCAGGCAGTTTGTTGAAGGGAGTAGTGTATATATAAAGGTATCCAATAACTTCCTGTCACCATGGGTAGCACCACATACTAAAACTCAGTGGCTATCTGGTCCTCCTCTTCAGACTTGTCTTTTTATGTCTTGCAATCTAATAACTAAAGTGAGTATTAAACATGAATGCAGGGCAGAGCGCGGTGGCTCATGCCTGTAATCCCAGCATTTTGGGAGGCCAAGGTAGGTAGATCATTTGAGGTCAGGAGTTCGAGACCAGCCTGGCCAACATGGTGAAACCCCAGCTCTACTAAAAATATAAAAAGTAGCCAGGCATGATGTCAGGTGCCTGTAGTCCCAACTACCTGGGGGGCTGAGGCAGGAGAATCACTTGAACCCAGGTGGATGTTGCAGTGAGCTGAGATCATGCCACCGCACTCCAGCCTGGGCAACAGAGCAAGACTCTGCCTCAAAAAAAAAGAAAAAACATTAATGCAGTATAATATGAAGCTTCAAAGTCTTTCTTGGCACGTGTAGAGTTTTAAACAGAAATTTATAGTACTTCTTAATAAGCTAAAGACTGGGATGTCACAGGATCAATAGGATAGATCTATTGCTTTTGTTCATTCAAAATGAACATTGAAAAAGTTATCAGAAACCTTTAAGGTTTTAAAAAAATATGACCCCTGGCTGCGCGTGGTGGCTCACACTTGTAATCCCAGCACTTTGGGAGGCTGAGGCGGGAGGATCACCTGAGGTCAGGAGTTAGAGACCAGCCTGACCAATATGGCAAAACCTCAACTCTACTAAAAATACAAAAATGAGCCAGGCTTGGTGGCAGGTGCCTGTAGTCCCAGCTACTCAGGAGGCTGAGACAGAAGAATTGCTTGAACCCAGGAGGCAGAGGTTGCAGTAAGCAGAGATCGCGCCACTGCACTCCAGCCTGGGCAACACAGCGAGACTCCGTCTAAAAAAAAAAAAAAAAAACCCTAATGGTAGCCCCTAAATTATACTTTACACTTTGTTTAAAAATCAGTAGTTTGGATTCTGTTCCAAATATTTCCACATAGATAACGTTGGCAACTATGCCTTATTTTTTAAGCCAAGATAGCCGCATAGAGGTTAATTTAATTCCATGTACTCAAAACCACAATGCTGAAGGTACTATATTTCATCAATGTTTTGGAGTAAAATTTCATTCTAAATTTCATATCGGGGCTAAGGAAACATAACTTTATTCCCACTGAACAAAGGAGCTCAGTGGGGGGTCCCCAGGGTATGTACTGATACAGGATAGTAGGAAGAGATGGGGAAAGGGCTGTAGAAAGTATAGAGAGGAAGAAAAGCTGGGGCCTGGGGGCACTGGCTTTTGAGGGCAGCAGTACCTTTGGCTATAGAAAGCAGCAAGTATGCACTCAGGTAAGGGTGGAAATGGCCATTTACAGACATTTGTAAACTGGATGCTTAGGAGTAGGGAACTAATAATAGGGAACAATACCTACCTGACCTCTAATCATTAGGAACGCTTAACTCCTGAGGTGTTTTGATTCACAACAAAATCTGAGAGAAATCCCAGGAGTTTCTTTAGCTTCTTTCATGATTTTGGTCATTTCATAAAGGGAAATATAAATAAAATACACAATTTACATTCAGCATTCCCTGTAGTATTTCTTAACATAGGGTCCACACATAAGCTTCATAGGGATTTGTGAACCCCTTAAAAATGGCATGGAACATTCTCCAGTAAGTATAGCTTTCATGAGATGTTCAAAGGGGTGTCTGATATTCCCACCCCCAACTAAAAACAAAAGCCAAAACAAACAAACAAAAAATTAAGAACAACTCCTGTATGGGAGTGGAAATACAGATTAAATCCGGTAAGCTCCCAGGGACAACTGGTCCAGACCACACAGAGCTCCAAAGGGCAGGAGCCAGAAACATTGGGTGAATGCATGGTCACAGTTGTTTATGGATGCGTTTTCTAAAACAACCTCTTTACCTTCTTTTTCTTGGTCCAAGTACTTCTTTATGTTTTCCGCTCTGTCCATGTATTTGGAAATTTTTTCTCTGAGATTACATCTCTTAGTATTATCTTTGGTACCTACAAATTTAAAAATATATATTATCAAGTATCAAAATAGTTTTTCTATTTAATTTGGGCATTATTTTCAGTTTCTCAAGTTTTCTACAAATTTCCTATCCTCTAGTATGGCTTGCCTCAGTCCTCAAACACACACAATAAACTCAAATTTGGCTTGAACATACAAGACCTTCATATTTACACGAAGCGTGATGCAGCTTGGTTTAGGAGTGGGAGCTCTTGACACTATGTCTCATCTCTGGGACATCAAATCTGGTGGGATGAAAGGTGGCTCATTACATGTCAAACTCATGTCTGAGCACTATTTTATCCTAACTACCCACAAGTTTGAAATTTTTGCATAATTAAAAGATAGCAAAAAATATTTATCTTCCACAAAACCAGCTACTCTTCCAGACCTCCCCATTATAGTTAATGCACATTTTTCCAGCTACCACAAAAATGTTATTTTTGAATATACATGATCATAAAGTTTTACCCAACCACCCCTCCTCCCAAATCAGTCAACAAATCACTTCTTGTTCCTTCCCTTTTTTCCTTTCAACATCGCTTATATTTTCCATAATAATCTCATTTTTTGTTTGTTTGTTTTGAGACGGAGTCTCGCTCTGTCGCCCAGGCTGGAGTGCAGTGGCATGATCTCGGCTCTCTGCAACCTCCACCTCCCGGGTTCAAGCAATTCTCCTGTCTTAGCCTCCTGAGTAGCTGGGACTACAGGCGCCCACCACCATGCCTGGCTAGTTTTTGTATTTTTAGTAGAGACTGGTTTTCACCATGTTGGTCAGGCTGGTCTCGAACTCCTGACCTCAAGTGATCCTCCTGCCTCGGCCTCCCAAAGTGCTGGGATTACAGGCGTGAGCCACCGTGCCCGGCCCATTTTTGTATTTTTAGTAGAGACGGGGTTTCACCATATTGGTCAGGCTGGTCTCCGACTCCTGATCTCAGGTGATTCGCCCACCTCGGCCTCCCAAAGTGCTGGGATTACAGGCGTGAGCCACAGTGCCCAGCCAATAATTTCATTTTAATCTCTCATTTTAAAAAACATTTTGAGTTAATTTTTTATATTTACAGAAAAGTTGCAAAAATGGTACAGATAACCTCCTTCACCTAGATTCTCTTAATGTTAACATATTACAAACCATACTACAAGTATCAGAGCTAGGAAATTAACACGGAAACAATACTATGCACTTATCTACAAACCTTATTTGAATTTCACCAATTTTCCCACTAATGAAAGTTTGCTTTCTGGTCCAGGATCCCATATTGCATTTAGTTATGTGTCCTTAGTCTCCTCCAATCTGTGTTAGTTCCTTAATCTTTCTTTTTTTTTTTTTTTTTATTGATCATTCTTGGGTGTTTCTCACAGAGGGGGATTTGGCAGGGTCATAGGACACTAGTGGAGGGAAGGTCAGCAGACAAACAAGTGAACAAAGGTCTCTGGTTTTCCTAGGCAGAGTGTTTGTGTCCCTGGGTACTTGAGATTAGGGAGTGGTGATGACTCTTAACGAGCATGCTGCCTTCAAGAATCTGTTTAACAAAGCACATCTTGCACCGCCCTTAATCCATTTAACCCTGAGTGGACACAGCACATGTTTCAGAGAGCACAGGGTTGGGGGTAAGGTCATAGATCAACAGGATCCCAAGGCAGAAGAATTTTTCTTAGTACAGAACAAAATGAAAAGTCTCCCATGTCTACTTATTTCTACACAGACACGGCAACCATCCGATTTCTCAATCTTTTCCCCACCTTGCCCCCCTTTCTACTCCAGAAAACCGCCATCGTCATCATGGCCCATTCTCAATGAGCTGTTGGGTACACCTCCCAGACGGGGTGGTGGCCGGACAGAGGGGCTCCTCACTTCCCAGTAGGGGCGGCCGGGCAGAGGCGTCCCTCAGCTCCCAGACCGGGTGGCTGGCCAGGCAGGGGGCTGACCCCCCCATCTCCCTCCCGGACGGGGCGGCTGGCTGGGCGTGGGGCTGAGTCCCCCACCTCCCTCCCGGATGGGGCGGCTGGCCGGGCGGGGGGCTGACCCCCCCACCTCCCTCCCGGACGGGGTGGCTGGCCGGGAGGGGGCGCTGACACCCCCCCACCTCCCTCCCGGACGGAGCGGCTGGCCGGGCGGGGGGCTGAGCCCCCCACCTCCCTCCCAGATGGGGCGGCTGGCCGGGTGGGGGGCTGACCCCCCCACCTCCCTCCTGGACGGGACGGCTGGCCGGGTGGGGGGCTGACCCCCCCACCTCCCTCCCGGATGGGGCGGCTGGCTGGGCAGAGGGGCTCCTGGCTGGGCAGAGGGGCTCCTCACTTCCCAGTAGGGGCGGCCGGGCAGAGGCACCCCTCACCTCCCGGACGGGGCGGCTGGCCGGGCGGGGGGCTGAGCCCCCCACCTCCCTCCCAGATGGGGCGGCTGGCCGGGTGGGGGGCTGACCCCCACCTCCCTCCCAGATGGGGCGGCTGGCCGGGTGGGGGGCTGACCCCCACCTCCCTCCCGGACGGGGTGGCTGCCGGGCGGAGACGCTCCTCACTTCCCAGACGGGGTGGCAGCCAGGCGGAGGGGCTCCTCACTTCTCAGACGGGGCGGTTGCCAGGCGGAGGGTCTCCTCACTTCTCAGACGGGGCGGCCGGGCAGAGACGCTCCTCACCTCCCAGACGGGGTCGCGGCCCGGCCGAGGCGCTCCTCACATCCCAGACGGGGCGGCGGGGCAGAGGCGCTCCCCACATCTCAGACGATGGGCTGCCAGGCAGAGATGCTCCTCACTTCCTAGATGGGATGGCGGCCGGGACGAGGCGCTCCTCACTTCCCAGGTGGGATGGCGGCCGGGCAGAGACGCTCCTCACTTTCCAGACTGGGCAGCCAGGCAGAGGGGCTCCTCACATCCCAGACGATGGGCAGCCAGGCAGAGACGCTCCTCACTTCCCAGACGGGGTGGCGGCCGAGCAGAGGCTGCAATCTCGGCACTTTGGGGGGCCAAGGCAGGCGGCTGGGAGGTGGAGGCCGTAGCGAGCCAAGATCACGCCACTGCACTGCAGCCTGGGCACCATTGAGCACTGAGTGAATGAGACTCCGTCTGCAATCCCGGCACCTCGGGAGGCCGAGGCTGGCGGATCACTCGCGGCTAGGCGCTGGAGACCAGTCCGGCCAACACAGCGAAACCCCATCCCCATCAAAAAAACACGAAAACCAGTCAGGCGTGGCGGCGCGCGCCTGCAATCGCAGGCACTCGGCAGGCTGAGGCAGGAGAATCAGGCAGGGAGGCTGCAGCGAGCCGAGATGGCAGCAGTACAGTCCACCTTTGGCCCGGCATGAGAGGGAGACCGTGGAAAGGAGAGGGAGAGGGAGACGGGAGAGGGAGAGGGAGACGGGAGAGGGAGAGGGAGACGGGAGAGGGAGAGGGAGAGGGAGACGGGAGAGGGAGAGGGAGAGGGAGACGGGAGACGGAGAGGGAGAGGGAGACGGGAGAGGGAGAGGGAGACGGGAGAGGGAGAGGGAGAGGGAGAGGGAGACGGGAGAGGGAGAGGGAGACGGGAGAGGGAGAGGGAGAGGGAGACGGGAGAGGGAGAGGGAGACGGGAGAGGGAGAGGGAGACGGGAGAGGGAGAGGGAGACGGGAGAGGGAGAGGGAGACGGGAGAGGGAGAGGGAGACGGGAGAGGGAGAGGGAGACGGGAGAGGGAGAGGGAGACGGGAGAGGGAGAGGGAGACGGGAGAGGGAGACGGGAGAGGGAGACGGGAGAGGGAGAGGGAGACGGGAGAGGGAGAGGGAGACGGGAGAGGGAGAGGGAGAGGGAGACGGGAGAGGGAGACGGGAGACGGGAGAGGGAGACGGGAGAGGGAGAGGCTAGTTCCTTAATCTTTCTCTGCCTTCTATGACCTTGACATTTAGGAATAATATTGGTCAGTTATTTTTGCAGAATGTCTCTCATTTTGGACAGTCTGATGTTTCTCATCATTAGACTTGGTTTATGCATTTTTGGCAAGAAAATCACAGAAGTGATGTGCCTTGCTCAGTGGGTACATGATGTTGATGTGTCTTACTACTGATGATATTAACTGACCATTTGGTAAAGGTGTAGTTCAGATTTCTCCACTGTAAAATCACTATTTTCTCTTTTGTAATTTGTAAGTACCTTATGGAAAGATATCCTGCTTCCCATCACTCTTTCTCCCACTAATTTTAGCATCTGTTGATGGTCCTTGCCTGCAACAACTATGACTGTGATGTTTGCAAAATGGTGGTTTTCTATTTCCGTCATTCCTTCCCAATCTATTTATTCGATTAAATAGTATGGGCTCAGGGATATTTATTTTACTCTATGAGTTATAATCCAATACTATCATTTTCCTGCTCAAATTTTATCAGCTTTGGCTTTGACATCTCCTTCATGTTAGTTCCTGTGTCCTTTTGTCAAGCCCCCATTGCTATTATGTCCTTACATTTTGATTCAGGATTTTTTTGTTTCATTTTGTTTCGCTGAGACACAGTCTGGCTCTGTCGCCCAGGCTGGAGTGCAGTGACATGATCTCGGCTCACTGCAACCTCTGCCTCCCAGGCACAAGGAATCCTCCCACCTCAGCCTCCCAAGTAGCTGAGACTACAGGCACACATTACTATGCCTGGCTAGTTTTTGTATTTCTTTTCTATTTTCTGTAGAGATGGGGTATCACCATGTTGCCCAGGCTAGTCTCGAACTCCTGGGCTCAGGCAATCCGCCTGCCTTGGCCTTCCAAAGTGCTGGGATTACAGGCATGAGCCACCATGCACAGCCACAAGATGTTTTAAACCAAATTTGTCCAACTCTTGCATGTGGCCCAGGACAGCTCTGAATGAGGCCCAACACAAATTCATAAACTTTTTTTTTTTTTTTTTCTGAGACGGAGTCTCGCTGTGTTGCCCAGGCTGGAGGTGCAATCTCGGCTTACTGCAACCTCCGCCTCCGAGGTTCAAGCGATTCTCCTGCCTCAGCCTCCGGAGTAGCTGGGATTATAGGTGCCTGCCACCACACCCGGCTAATTTTTTGTATTTTTAGTAGAGACAGGGTTTCGCCATGTTGGTCAGGCTGGTCTTGAATTCCTGACCTCAAGCAATCCACCCGCCTAGGGCTCCCAAAGTGCAGCGATTACAGGCGTGAGCCACCACACCTGGCCATTCGTAAACTTTCTTAAAACATTATGAGGCGTGTGTGTATGTGTGTGTGTGTGTGTGTGTGCGTGTGTGTGTGTTTTAGCTCATCAGCTGTCGTGTTAGTGTATTTTACATGTAGCCCAAGACAATTATTTTTCCAATGTGGCCCAGGGAAGCCAAAAGATTTGTTAAAACTCATCTTGTTTATTTTTTGCCCCAGCCCTGAAATACACTTTTCCAAGGAGCCTCGGTCACTTTTATTGAAGAATGGCATTGAGAAACCAAATTCTGGGTGCTAGCTGTGTTCATTGCTGCTGGGGGAGTCCCACCACTACTTCTAGACCCTCTCAGTCAATACAGCTAGGAGGTATATGTAGGCTTACTAACACATACATCTATATATACATACATCTATATGTATTTGTTTCTGTCCATCTATATAAATATTAAAAACCATGAGTTCATGCTGATAATTTTGATTCCACAGAGCTCATTCTAGCTTTCCCCCATCCCTCTCCTGCCCAAATAAAAGCAAAACACAACCTTTCCTCAACCTTGCTAGACTTTAAATTATGTAGTAGTTCAGTCTTAGTCATTGTCCTTGATCAGCTGGCAGTGTCTCACACATAGACCCATCCTTCAATCATTACGCTACAGTTTCTCAGGCTTGGACCCTTACAGCCATCTTTGATTCCCATTAACCTTACTCCCATATCTAATCATGTGCCAGTGCCCCCTCCTTATCTTAATACTGGTATCATCTCCCTGGTCCATTCAGGCCCTTGTCATGTCTCATCTTTTTAAAAAGGTTTTATTAATTTTAATTGGCACATAATAATTATACATATTAATGGGGTACAATGTGATGTTTTGATACATGTATACATTGTGTAATGATCAAATCAGGGTAATTAGCATATCTGTCATCTCAAATATTTATTGTTTCTTTGTGGTAAGAACATTGAAAATCCTTCATTCTAGCTATGTTGAAACATACAACACATTATTAACTCTAGTCACCCTATTGTGTAATAAGACACCAGAATTTATTCCTCTTATTTAACTGTAATTTTTTTTTTCTTTAAGAGAGGGTTTCACCATGTTGGCCAGGCTGGTCTCGAACTCCTGACCTCAAGTGATCCACCCACCTCAGCCTCCCAAAGTACTGGGATTGCAGGCATGAGCCACTGCACCTGGCATCTAACTGTAATTTTGTACCCTTTGACCAACCTCTCCCCATTCCTCCTACCCACTGCCCTTCCCAGCTTCTGGTAACCACTATTCTACTCTCTACTTCTATGATATTAACTTTTTTAGATTCCACATATGAGTTAGATCATGTGGTATTTGTCTTTCTGTGTCTGGCTTATTTCACTTAACAATTTCCTACAAGTTTGTCCATGTCACAAATGACAGGATTTCATTTTTTATGGCTGAACAGTACTCTACTGTATATATGTACCATATTTTCTTTATTCATCTGCTGATAGACACTTGGGTTGATTCCCTATCTTAGCTATTATGAATAGTGCTGCAGTAAGCTTGGGAGTACAAATATCTCTTCAACATAATGATTTCATTTCCTTTGGATATATACCCAGTAATGGGATCAATGGATCATATGGTAGTTCTCTTTTTAATTTTTTGAGGAATCTCCATACTGTTTTCTATAATGGCTATACTCACCTCTTATTTTGATTCCAGCAGGAGCTCCTTAATTGGTCTGCTTAACTTCAGTCTCTACAGGTTAATGTCTACTTTACATCCTTGCCATATTCAGTCCTTTATTCAAGAAATATTTATTGAGAACAACATGCCCAGCACTGTTCTAAGTGCTGTGGATACAGCAGTTCATAAAACAGACAAAATTCTCTTCTATTGTTCAAGTAGGAAGAGAACAATAAAAATAAATTGGCAAAACATGTATATTAGATTGAGGTAAGTGCTATTAAATAAAATAATGAAGGAGGACAGGGAGTGCTGGGATGGGGTTATAATTTTACACTGGAGGTCTGGGAAAGCCTCAGAAAGAAGGTGGTATTTGTGTAAAGGCCTGAAATAGGAGAGAGAGTATGCCATGCAAATAAATATCTGTGAGAAAAGAGCACATTCCTGAAAGAGACAAGCCCTGAAATGCAACTCCAATTATGTTACTCCTTTGTAAAAACCTTAAATGGTTTCTCCTTGCCTGTGGAATAAGTTAAAATCTCCTGGTAGTCAAGGCCATCCACAATGTGATCCAAGCCTCTATCTACCTTTAAACTTTACTTCTCACTCTTCCTCTTCAGACACATGCTCAACCAAACTACTTATTTCGTAAGACAGCACAGGAATTTGAAGACTCTTAGATGAATTTCTGACTTCTGAAATTCTTTTTCCTCCAAAGCCCCAATCAAACTCCACCTCTGCCTTTCCACCCTCACATGACCTTTAACTGTTTAAATCCTCATTGCGTTTATCTATAGATATCTCTCTCCTGGCACTTATTCCCTGTATTAGCGCTATTTGCATTTTGGTCTTAACCCATCTATGTGACATCACTGTCTCTGTAACCTCTACGGGATCGGTGAAGCACCCTAGAGCAGAACTGTGATTCTCCTGCTTCAGATTCCTAGTGCAGCCAAAACTTGAGCAGTGTTCCACCTGACCAACACAGTACACCATCTCTCTTTTGGGATTCAGTATACCAGAGTCGTTGGGGCCTTGGGCTCCGACTGTGACTCTACCACCTCCTAGTGGCAGAACTTGAAAGCGAACAATACTTTTTATGCTGTAAAACGAGAATACCATCAACTCCTACTTGATAGGGCAATTGGTACGGATGAAACGAGATCATGCTTTTAATGTTTTCTGCAATGCCTGGCACTCAGCACTGAAACGTGATAGCTATGCTTATTGCTGTTGTCACTGTCATCATTATCATCAAATAATGCCCCAGGCAAGGTAGAGTTTACAGTTAATTTTTCTTTTTTTTGAGACGGAGTCTCGCTCTATTGGCAGACTGGAGTGCAGTGGCGCGATCTCGGCTCACTGCAACCTCCGCCTCCCGGATTCAAGCAATTCTCCTGCCTCAGCCTCCCAAGTAGCTGGGACTACAGGTGCGTGCCACCATGCCCGGCTAATTTTTGTATTTTCAGTAGAGACGGGGTTTCACCATGTTGGCCAGGATGGTCTCGATCTCTTGACCTCATGATCCACCCGCCTTGGCCTCCCAAAGTGCTGGGATTACAGGAGTGAGCCACCGCGCCCGGCCGGTAGAGTTTGTAGTTCTGACCAAAGCACCAAACCATAAAGGGCTCCCCTCTGCTGCCTCAAAGCTTCTGTAACACTTTAATTATAAGAAGCTTAAACTAGAAAGAACAGAGGGAGCTTAGTCCAGACCGGGAGTGTCGGGGGTTGGGGAGCAGGAGCTGATCTTATCAATTTAATACATACATATTGAGTGTCTACTGTGAACCAGGGTTGTGCTGGGTGTTAAGGAATATTTGGGTATTTCTCAACATTGAATAATACGAAAAGTCTCACTTGTTTCCTCCACAACCCTGCGCATTTCTCACACCGAACTTCATCCGTTTAAGAAAAACTTTTCTTCTTCTACCGCTACATAATTTTACTTTGGCTTGCTTTAAATGCAAATGTTTAAACAGAAAATTAAAAATAATCGTATAATAAACACCCTTATTACCCATCACCGAAATTTTTTAAATTAGCATTTTTGCTCAAATAGAGCTTCGATTTTTAAGAAATTTTTGCTTAAGGAAAATTAACTAAAGACATCATAGCATCTCTTTCTAAAACACTTTGGTCTGCATCTCTAAAAATTAAGGAAAGTTTTGGAAAAAAATCATATTGCCTAAGAAAATAATTTTAATGTCCCCCAATCTATATTCAAACTTTTCTAATAGATCCAAAAATGTCTTTTAAAGTTCGTACAAATCCAGGTCCTATCAAAGCTTATATATTACATTGCGTTATATCTTATATCTCTTAAGTCTTTTAAAATCTAGACTAGTAGCCTCCCCACCTTTTCTAGATGACATCAATCTATTAAAGATCTAAAAGAAAGCGGCCCAGTTGTCCTGTAGAATATCCCACCTTCTGTATTTAACTGCTTCTTCGTGGTGTGCAAAAATCATTTTTAACTCATTCACTTCACCCCAGACACAGCAGGAACCAGCTCCTTTTCCTCAGGTCCTCCCCGCCTTGGCTCATTGCTCACCTTTCAGAACCTGCAGGAGCAGATCAATCCCCTCTTGGTAACACACCAGAGCCTGCGGATACCGCGACTCCGAATCTAGTTCTACGGCCCGCTTTAGCACAGTGGCTGCAGCTGTGCTCTGCGGGTCCTGCCTCAGCCCGGACTCCGCCATAATTCTGGAAGTTCTACTCCGCCTCAACCCAGGATGAAGTTGAGCGGGTCTGCTGCGCTTCCGGGAAGTGGTCATGTGATACCCAGGCGCCTGCGCTCTCTTTCTAGGGACTTTCCTGAGTGGGAGGGATTTCGCCGGAACAAAAATGCCTCAGTTTGGAGGTCGCGCTCACTGCGACGGCAGGCTTTGAGTGTAGCACTTAGTAGTTCTTCCTCTGCTCTGCTTCCCTTCGGAGGAAAAGTTCAGGCTGAAGGTTTAGCGGGTGCCGGTGAGTGGGGAGTGAGTGGCGGAGAGTGCGGCATTCTTCGCAAGGTGTATCCGGGAACCCTCTGCAGATCCTAATTGATTTTCCCTATTGCGTTCTGAGTTGGCCGGTTACGGCAACCTAAATGGGTCTGCGCCTGATCCCGTCACATTGGCTCCCGTAAGGCCATTGGCCTGCAGGATCCCCCAGTTTCCCAATTTGCAGGATCCAGGGCCACGCGGCTTTTTGTGCCCAGACTCTTGGAGCTCAAGAACGGAGCCGCCGAGGCTGGACAGCTTGGGAAAGGGAACCCAAGCAACATTTTCTGTGCTGCTGCTTTATTCATAACTTAGGGTTGCCACTGGGTATTAAGGTTGCTTTTTTTTTTTTAATGAAGACAGAAAATTGCCTTTATCTTTGTATTGCTTCATTTTATAATGCAAACATCCAAGAGTTGGCAGTTAGAATATTTGCCATTTTATTAAAACTGTGATTTGTTACCATTTTGATCGAGACCTACCAAAAGCTGTTTGTTCTGCCCTTTTTGCCAAGAGGCCGTAATGAGGGCTGCCTACTGCTTGTTAGGCACTAGGAGTTCAGAGAAGAGACAAGCTTCCAGCTTTCAGAGATCTCTGGTATCTCTGCAAGAGTGATTCCATGTTTTGCATTTCAGAAGTGTTTTTCCCCCTTTAATAATTATATACATTGTCGGTTTAGAAAAAGAAATCGATTTTTAACATTCCTGTTGCATGCATGCTTATTGTAAAAAGACAAAAGAACTATCGGTCGGTGGGGGGGAGAAGGGGGAGGAAAAACGCCTTTTTTCATACCCCCAGGGGTATGTTAACGTTTTTCTGACAACCTTCCAGAGTTTTTCTGTGATTACACACGTTCACAGACATTTAAAAAATAGAAATGGGATCATACTTCTCCTGTGATGCCTGATATTTTCCTATTTTACAGAAGACAGCATAATTGTTTCAGGGTCCAGGAGTTACGTGCCTAATTATTAACAGTAACTTTTACTTTATTAAAACGTATTCCTTGCCGGGCGCGGTGGCTCACGCCTGTAATCTCAGCACTTTCGGAGGCCGAGGCGGGAGGATCACGAGGTCAGGAGATCCAGACCATCCTGGCTAACACGGTGAAACCCCGTCTCTACTAAAAATACAAAAAATTAGCCGGGCGTCGGGGCGGGCGCCTGTAGTCCCAGCTACTGGGGAGGCCGAGGCAGGAGAATGGCGTGAACCCGGGAGGCGGAGCTTGCAGTGAGCCCAGATCGTGCCACTGCACTCCAGCCTGGGCGACAGAGCGAGACTCTGTCTCAAAAAAATAAATAAGATAAAATAAACGTATTCTTTGAGTCAAACGTGGTGACACACACCTAGCTCCAATTACTGGGAAAATTGAGGATTGCTTGAGGCTGAGTTCAATACCAGAAACATAGCAAGACTGTCTCTAAAAACTTGTAACTTTTGACTGTCACACCTTCAGAAGTCTGTAAATATTTAAACTTCAGTTATTCTGCAAAAATATATTATGTGTCTGCTATAGGGCAGATACCGCTTTACACAGATGTTTGGGATACTTCTATGAATATAACAGACCCAAAACAACAAAATCTAAAAACCCTTTTCCTATGGAATTAGCGTGTTATTGAATGTACATGCACTAAACAACAAAACCTAACAGATAATTAAGTTACGTTAGAAGATAAGCACGATAGAAAGCAGTGAAGAGGAACTGGGAGTCTTGACAGTTGGGGTATGGGTGAAAATGTTAAATGATGTGATCTGGGTTGACCTCATTGAAAAGGTGAGATTTGAGCCAAAAATTGAAAAAGATAAGGAAATTAGCCATGTAAATATCAGGATCATTCCAGGAGAGGGAATGGTCAGTCAAAGGGAGCATGCCTGCTTGACTAGTTCTAGATCAAACAAGGGGGGCAGCGTGTCTGGTGATTGAGCAAGAGAGTAATTGGAGATGGAGTCCTGGAGGTGGGGAAGGTTGGTAGTGCTCTACTACAAAGACGTGAGAGGGTGAGGGTTAAGAATTAGAGCCGGGGGTAGTGGCCCATGCTTGTAACCCCAGCACTTTGGGAGCCCAGGCGGGCGGATCACCTGAGGCCAGGAGTTCAAGAGCAGCCTAGCCAACATGGTGAAACCCCGTCTCCACTAAAAATACAAAAATTAGCTGGACGTGGTGGTGCGTGCCTCTGATCCCAGCTACTCAGCAGGCTGAGGCAGGATAATCGGTTGAACCCAGGAGGCGGAGGTTGCAGTGAGCCAAGATTGGGCCACTGCACTCCAGCCTGGGTGACAAAGCGAGACTCTGTCTCAAAAAAAAAAAAAAAAAAAAAAAAAAATTTGATTTTCACTGTGATCAAAATGGACAAGCATTGGAGGTTTTAATTTTTTCATAAACTTTATTTTTGAATAGTTTTAGATTTTCAAAGAAGTTGTGAAGATGGTACAGAGTTTCTGTATATGCTACACTGTTTCCCCCTTTCATGTTTGGTATACCTGTGTACAGTTGATGAACCAATATTGATACGTTATTAAAGTCCATACTTTATTTAGATTTACTTAGTTTTTGCCAAATGTCCTTTTGCTATTCCAGGATCCCATCCAGGATACCACATTACATTTAATGGTCATGACTTCTTCCTTAGGCTCCTCTTAACTGTGACAGTTTCTCAGACTTTCCTTGTTTTTGATATTATTGACAGTTTTGAGGCAGTTAGGTGTTTGGGAAGATACTGGGAGAGAGCACCTACATAAATTATTTGGAATTCTTCTGAATGGGATATTTGTTCTTTCTCATTAACTTATTCACCTATTTATATTAGGATGAATTTAGGGTTGTTTATTTATTTATTTATTTTGGTTTGGATTATAAGCCAGTAATACTTTGTTACTTATTTTGTTGCTGAAATTGTTCCAGCTTTGGGTACAGTTGACTGCAGTGTCCCTTTGACATACCCCATCGTTATGTTTTTTCCAGCAGTTCCTTTCTAGCATTACAAAGTGCTCCAGACATAATCAGCCATTTCTCAAAGGAGCACTGGTTCCTTTTATTAAAGAATGCAGCCAAGATCTGGGCACTGGGTGTGCTCCTTGCCACTGAGTGCTATTGCTTTAAGTCCTCTCAGCTAGCAGAGCTAGCCCATGTATATATGCATATCTATAATTACTTCTATATCCCTCAATAGCTATATTAAGCTAAACATGAGTTCCATTTCCAATCTAGTATAGAAGGATCATTGTAGCCTTCCCCTCTTGCTTATGTGTAACCTCCCACTTCAACAGTGAGAATCCTGGCTCTCTGGAAGATTTTTGAGCAGAGTGACATGATCTAAGATTTAATGAGATGATTTATTGCTGATATACAAAAAAGATATTAGGGGAATTTGAATGGAAGCAGAAGTCCAGTTAGGATTTTGTTGAGATCTAAGTGATCAGAAAGATTTTTTAAAGTGTGAAGCTAAGTATGTTGGATTAAGTACCTAACCTTGATACGAGGAAGTCTGGTAAAATAATTTAGCATTAGATAGGTTCAGTTGCTGAGGAATGTTTCTGAGGTCTGGCTGTCTTCAGGAGATGTCTTGCGTTGATTCTCACAGTTCCATTGCTTTATCCACATCACAGGAAAGACTTGCAGAACTTGAATGAGCTAGAATCTGCGGGACACTGAATTACAACACTTAACCTATTTTAGTGTGTTAGAGCAGAAGTCTCCAAACCCCAGGCCTTAGACCCAGACCATTTGCTGGCCCATTAGGAACCAGGTGGCACAGCAGGAGGTGAGCTGTGGTTGAGTGAGCATTACCACCTGAGCTCCACCGCCTGTCAGAGCAGTCCAACATTAGATTCTCATAGGAGCGTGAACGCTACTGTGAACTGTGCATGCAAGGGATCTAGATTGCATGCTCCTTATAAGAATCTAACGCCTGATGATCTGAGGTGAACAGTTTCATCCGGAAACCTTCCCTTCCACCCCTCCCTATCTGTGGAAAAATTGTCTTCCATGAAACTGGTCCAGTGTCAGAAAGGTTGGAGACTGCAGTTTTAAGAGTATTCTTATTAGCTTTGTAATAATTTAATAATAATAAAAGCTACCATTTATTGAGGGCTTCCCACATGCCAGGTACTGTTTTAGGTGCTTTGTAGAATAACTCATTTGCAAGACAGGTATTTTCTTTCTTTTCTGGGGGAAAAATTGTAACGCACAAATTAAGTAACCTGTCCGAGATATACATGTAGTTCATGAACTTAATCTTTCTGCTGTCAGTATAAGTCAGTATAGTAGGCTACAGTTGTTTTGTGTCTAATTAAATAAATATGACCTTTTTAGGTTATAGAAGCAATGCGTGTGCATTGAGAATAGTTTAAAAAGTACAAACAAGCAAAAAAAATTCTACTTTTTAACAGAAAGGTGTTATGATTTAGTGAAAATGCACTTGCCTAGGAATTAGGAGAATGGGGTTCCAGACCACAAACTTTATTGATAGCTGGATGCACTTGGATAAGTTATTGAACTTTCTGGAATTCGTGATCCTCATTCATAAAGTAAGGATGTGGGCAGTCAGTTCTAATTATAGGAGTTGGAATTTCTTCAGTCCCTTCTAGCTCTTTAATTTTCTGTGATTCTATGGCAAAGCATTCTTTATCTGCCTTCATTGTTGAAGAAGACACTTTAAATGATAGTAATTTTGTGGAATCAATCTAGGACTGACTCATTTGATGAAAGTGGGATGTGGTTAATGTGTATAATTACTACCTGTGGTTGAATAAAACATTTATAAATTAATTTGTGCCCTTATTGTATTAAAATAACCAATAATTTTACCGTTAAAGTTTACAATTAATTTGCTGCTTAGTTTTTTAATACTAGAGAAGGGGAAACCTGTTCATTTCCAAGACATAGTTGACTGATGGGTCTACTTCCTACTTCCCACAGCCTCTAAAGAGAGCAATCACTACACTTATGGCTGGGATTTTGCGCTTAGTAGTTCAATGGCCCCCAGGCAGACTACAGGTAAGTGTTTCTTTTCAAGAATTTGTCTTTTCTACCCCTTATGAATTTTTTTTTTAATCATTACAAGGCAAGCTAAGTTCTTTTTTTTATTTTTTTGAGACGGAGTCTCTCTCTGTCACCCAGGCTGGAGTGCAGTGGCACAATCTGGGCTCACTGTAGTCTCCGCCTCCCTGATTCAAGCAATTCTCCGGCCTCAGCCTCCTGAGTAGCTGGGACTACAGGTGTCTGCCACTATGCCTGGCTAATTTTTGTATTTTTCATATACTCGGGGGTTTCACCATATTGGCCAGGCTGGTCTCCAACTCCTGACCTTGTGATCCACCTGCCCCAGCCACCCAAAATTAAGTTATTTCACCAGTTCCTTTTCGAAATTGTTTAGATATTGAGAGTTAATCTTGTTTATATATGGTTTTTCTGCTGTTTTATCCCTAAAGATCTAGAATCAAAAAAGATATTTTTCTGGAAAACATGCCAATAAAAAATGGCTGTCATTGATTCCCCTTGGTCTGTCTTAATCTTAAAGTTTTAGGTTGTTTTTCCCCTTAGATTACGGAAGGAGTGCATTTTCAATAATAAAATATTAGAAAAATATAGAAAATCAGAAGGAAGAGAAATAATCTCTAAGAGACCCTCAGTGTTAGTATTTTCATGTATCTCCTTCTAGGCTTGCTTTTAGAAAGTGCAGTGGTGCTGCCCAATCTGCTCATAAGGGCCAGAGCCTAGATGAGCCTATTGACCTGCTCCTGGCTGCAGATGACAGCAATGTAAGGGGCTTTGTATATATTACCTTAACCTCAGATTAATCCTGTGAGGTCAATATGAGTTCCTTTTTAGAGCTGAGGAAACTGACCCTCTGAGAGAGTAAGTGTCTCATGTCTCACAGCTGGTAGGCAGCAGAACTCAGCCCAGTGCCTGTCTTCTAGTGGTTTATGCCATCTCTGCAATGCAGGAAATGCTGGGAGGGAATGATGGGAATGACTGTTGCCCATTCCCACAGCAGTATCCTGGTATGAAAGGTTGGCAGTGAATCCTTTTTCTTCAGCAGCCTGAGAGAAATGGGATTGGAGGAATGTAGAGCAGGAACAAGAAGTAGGAACTAGGAGTGATGACATTGTTAGAACTAGGAGGGAAACTAGAAACTCATTTTGGATTTCTTTTGTATTGTCTTGTTAAATGTGAGTTATTGCACATTGTCTAGAGCAAGAGTTGATAAACTATGGCCTTTAGGCCAAATTCAGCCTGCCACCTATTTTTGTAAATAACAGTTTTATTGAAAAATAGCCACACCCGGCTGGGCACGGTGGCTCACGCTTGTAATCCCAGCACGTTGGGAGGCCAAGGTGGACGGATCACGAGGTCAGGAGATCGAGATCATCCTGGCTAACACGGTGAAACCCTATCTCTACTAAAAATACAAAAAAAAAATTAGCTGGACATGGTGGTGGGCGCCTGTAGTCCCAGCTATTCAGAAGGCTGAGGCAAGAGAATGGCGTGAACCCAGGAGGCAGAGGTTGCAGTGAGCCGAGATTGCGCCAGTGCAGTCCAGCCTGGGTGACAGAGCGAGACTCTGTCTCAAAAAAAAAAAAAGAAAAGTTTGCATATTGTCTGACTGCTTTTACCCTGTGATGGCCAAGCTGAGTTTTGGCAATGGAGACTACATAGCTCTAGAGCTGGAAATGTTTACTATCTGGTCCTTTACAGAAAACGGTTACCAATCCGTGGTCTAAAAGTATATTTATATGCTTTTAGCTTTATATTATGTTAGTGCTTAGATGGGATGCATTCACTCAGCTAGGGAGCTAAGATATACCTTTAATAATTATAGGGTAGGTTGGAACAGACTTCTGTTACCTAAAGATTGGTGGGTATGGATTTCTGTACTGACAGAATTCTAAAAAACAAATGATTTATATCATATTTTAGACCATGACAAAAGGTGTGGAGTCTCTTATTTGTACAGATTGGATTCGTCACAAATTCACCAGATCAAGAATTCCAGAAAAAGTAAGAACAAAGTTTGATTTTTTTTTAAATGTTAGTGTTGTTTTAAAAAATGTTTTAAGTGGTACCCGTTTTTGTAATATTGAAAGATTTTATGTTAAATTATATGTGGATGTAGGTGGTGGTACAGAGTTTAAAGCATAGTGGGATTTATGTGAATGGTGATCATAAAAATAAAACTGTTCTATCACTTGTGTCACTGGCCTTCACAGTAATGGGTTTTTATTATTTCAGTCTACTTATTCCTGCTTGTGGTTTGTACATGTGTGTTGGTATCACCATTGTCCTGAGAAAGCAGTGGGTCTTCCTACTCAGGCTCTCACTGTGTCACTCTTCATTTTCACTTTCCGTATCGATCATTGTTACTTTGGATCTTTCAGCTTTTTCTATTTCATTTCTGTGTACCTATCATTCTTTTAGATAATATTGACTAAGCCCGCCATTGATTTTTGTTTAAAATTTTTTTTTAAAGAGAGTTTTGCTTTGTTGCCCAGGCTGGAGTGCAGTGGTGCAATCTCAGCTCACTGCAACCTCCGTCTCCCGGGTTCAAACAGTTTTTGTGCCTCAGCCTCCAGAGTATCTGGGACCACAGGCCCGTGCCACCACACCCGGCTAATTTTTATATTTTTAGTAGAGATGGGGTTTCATCATGTTGCCCAGGCTGGTCTTGCACTCCTGATCTCAAGTGATCCACCCGCCTTGGCCTCCCAAAGTGCTGGGATTACAGGCGCCCGGCCTGTTTTTATTTGTTTTTTAATTAATAGTCTTTATTTCTTAAAGCAGTTTTAGGTTTGCGGAAACATTGATTGGGAAGTATGGAGAGTTCCTATGTGCTCCCTCCGCCCAGCATATACAGTGTCCCCCACAACTGATGAACCAACGGGACACAGTATTATTAACTAAATACCATAGTTTACACTAGTGTTCAGTCTTCATGTTGTGAAGTTCTATGGGTTTTGACAAATGCATAATGTCATGTATCCACTATTACAGTATTATACAGAATAGTTTCACTGCCCTAAGTATCACCTGTGGTTCACCTATTTATCCTTCCCAACTCCTAACCCCTGGCAAGCACTGATCTTTTTATTATCTCCATAGTTTTGCCTTTTCTAGAATGTAATATAGCTGAAATCATATGGTATATAGCCCTTTCAAACTGGCTTCTTTCTCTTAGCAATATACCTGTAAGGTTCCTCCATGTCTTTTTGTGGCTTGCTTGCTTATTTTTTATTGCTGAATAATATCCCATTGCATAGACATACACAGTTTATGTGTGCATTCACCTATGGAAAAACATCTTGGTTGCTTCTAGTTTTGGACAGTAATGAACAAAGCTGCTATAAACATTCATGTATAGATTTTTGTGTGGACATAAATTTCCAACTCATGAGTTAAATACCTGGAGCATAATTGCTGGATTGTATGGTAAAGACTACATTTAGCTTTGTAAAGCCTGGGTTTTTTGTTTATTTGTTTTGGGTGGGGGGTTCCTAATATTTTTTATTGTGGTAAAATACACATATAACATTTACCATCTTAACCACTTTTAAGTGTGCTATTCAATGGCATTAAGTACGTTGACACTGTTGTGCAACTATTACAACCATCTATCTCCAGAACTCTTTTCATCTTGCAAAACTGAAACTCTATATCCACTAAATAATAACTGCCAACCTAGGCAACATAAGGAGACCCAGTCTCTACCAAAAAAAAAAAAAAAAAAATTAGATGGGTGTTGTGGTACACACCTGTAGTCCTAGCTACTCAGGAGGTTAAGGCTGCAGTGACCTATAATTGTGCCACTGCACTCCAGCCTGGGCAACAGAGCAAGATCCTGTCTCAAAAATTAATAATAATAGTAACTCCCCATTTTCCCCTCTCCCTAGCTTCTGGTGACTACCATTCTCCATTGATTTTCTTAAAAGATAAAACAGTATTACCATTGACTACTTTGATACCTTTAATGTGCTTGGTGTTCTTTTATCAGAAATCTCATCCAGGTACAATGGTTCACACCTATATTCCTAGCATTTTGGGAGGCTGAGGCAGGAGGATCTCTTGAGTCCAGGAATTCAAGACCAGCCTGGGCAACATAGTGAGACTCTGTATCTACAAAAAATTTAAAAATTAGCTAGGTGTGGTGGTGCATGCCTGTAGGCCCAACTGCTCAGGAGGCTGAGATGAGAGGATCACTTTAGCAAGAGGTCAACGGTGTAGTGAGCCATGATCGGATCAGTGCACTCCAGCCTGGGCAACAGAGTGAGACCTTGTCTCAAAACAAAATAAAGAAATCTTTTTTATTTTTCAAGTCATTGTCTTTCCACTGCTATTCTTTCCACAACTATATTGTCTTATATCTTTCCATGTTTCTTACTCTGTATTTCTGGAAGGATAGATACAAATGTTGGCATTCATTTAAAATATGCAAGGCTAGACACAGGCAGGAGAATAACACACACTGGGGCCTGTAGGGGGCGAGTGGAGGGAGACCACCAGGAAAAATAGCTAATGCATGCTGGGCTTCATACCTAGGTGATGGGTTGATAAGTGTAGCAAATAGTGCAGCAGATTGCCATGGCACATGTTTACCTATGTAACAAACTTGCACATCCTATATTTGTGCCCTGGAACTTTAAATAAAATAAATGTGCAAGGCAGTGGTTTTGATCATCAACTGTGATAAATATGAAAACCTTTAAACCTCATGAAAATAGCCCCTGACTATCTTTTTTTTTTTTTTTTTTTTTGGAGACGGAGTCTCGCTCTGTCTCCAGGCTGGAGTGTGGTGGCGTGGTCTCGGCTCACTGCAACCTCCATCTCCCGGGTTCAAGCGATTCTCCTGCCTCAGCCTCCCAAGTAGCTGGGATTACAGGCATGTGCCACCACACCCAGCTAATTTTTGTATTTTTAGTAGAGACGGGGTTTCACCATGTTGGCCAGGATGGTCTTGATCTCCTGACCTCGTGATCCACCCCCCTTGGCCTCCCAAAGTGCTGGAATTATAGGCGTGAGCAACCACGCCTGGCCCCTGCCTATCGTCTGAACTTATTCCTGTATTCTCCTGTATTCTCAACTGGTTTCTAGACATTGCTACTTGGATAACTTATAGGTATTTCAAGTTCATATCCAAAATTCAACTCATCTTACTTTCCCTCCAAACAACCAAATAAAAAAGAGGGTGCGTCTCTTGTATTAGTTATGTCAGTTAATGCTACCATCCTCTATCTAATTTCCCAGACTAGAGACATCTGAATCAAGCTCAGCCTCCCTCTTCACCCAACACAAATCCATCTATATTACTGCCCAGAGTTCCCATATCAGTCCTTTTTCTGTTACAGCTACTGTAGTTCAGGCTCTTAAACCATGGTCATAAGTGCCTCCTAACTGGGTTTCCTTGTATCAGTCTCTATCCCCAGTTGGTTTTATTCTTAGGTAAGAGTTTTCTTTGCAAATCTCTTAGAAACATGGTCCCATTGGTTCTAACCTTCATTAACTCTGTATCCCCAGCGGTAATTTCTAAAGGCTCAACATAATCGCGCATAGTTTAACTTCATCCCCTGCATTACTTTTCATGCTTTTTTCTATATTAGCCACCCTGAACCACTTGCCTTTCCAAAATATTTTGTGCTCCTTCATACTGTTCCTTTAAATATTCTCACCTTTCTTTAGTGCACCTACCCGTTCCTCTGATCTCCACCATCCTTCTCATCCTAATCTCTTCAAAATCTCTAGAAAAATATAAACAAGCAAAACTCACCAAAAAATACTCTTAATCTTACCCACCCCGAGATAACTGCTGCCAACTCCTTCCACATCCTTCTTTGTTGTATGTTTTATTTTTTTCTTTTAGACTAGTCAAGTGCAGTAATGAGGAGGAAAGAGTAGAATAAGGAGTTCAATCTGTGTTGTGTGTTTTAAGATGTGATTCATCTCATATGAATCAATGCTTCTCTAGCTGCTCTCTCTGTTTAGTAATATAATATGAACCTCTCACTGTATACATTTTTTTTTAAGTTCCGGTATACACGTGCAGATTTGTCACATAGGTATACATGGGCCATGGTGGTTTGCTGTACCTATCAACCCGTCATCTAGGTTTTAAGCCCTACATGGATTAGGTGTTTGTCCTAATGGTCTCCCTTTGCCCCCAACTCCCCGTGTGTTCTCATTGCTCAACTCCCACTTATGAGTGAGAACATGCGGTGTTTGGTTTTCTGTTCCTGTATTAGTTTGCTGAGGATGATGGCATCCAGCTTCATCCATGTCCCTGCAAAGGACATGATCTCATTCCTTTTTATGGCTGCATAGTATTCCATGGTGTATATGTACCACATTTTCTTTATCCAGTCTATCATTGATGGGCATTTGGGTTGGTTCCATGTCTTTGCTATTGTAAGTACTGCTTCAATAAACATACATGTGCATGTGTCTTTATAGTAGAATGATTTATATTCCTTTGGGTGTATACCCAGTAATGGGATTGCTGAGTCCAATGGTATTTCTGGTTCTAGATCCTTGAGGAATCACCACACTGTCTTCCACAATGGTTGAACTAATTTACATTCCCACCAATAGTGCAAAACCATAAAAACCTCAGAAGAAAACCTAGGCAATACCATTCAGGACATAGGCATGGGCAAAGCCTTCATGACTAAAACACCAAAAGCAATTGCAACAAAAGCCAAAATTGACAAATGGGATCTAATTAAACTAAAGAGCTTCTGCACAGCAAAAGAAACTCGCATCAGAGTGAGCAGGCAACCTACAGAATGGGAGAAAAATTTTGCAATCTACCCATCTGACAAAGGTCTAATATCCAGAATCTACAAGGAACTTAAATTTACAAGAAAAAAACAAACAATCCCATCAAAAAGTGGGCAAAGGAAATGAACAGACACTTCTCAAAAGAAGATATTTATGTGGCCAAGAAACATATGAAAAAAAGCTCATCATCACTGATCATTAGAGAAATGCAAATCAAAACCACAATGAGATACTACCTCATGCCAGTCAGAGTGACGATTATTAAAAAGTCAAGAAACAATAGATGCTGGCAAGGCTGTGGAGAAATAAGAACACTTTTACACTGTTTACATTTATACAAAACTGTTTTTAATCATGAATGATATTCTTTTTTATTAAAATACCATCTTTTTGGGGGTCAATTTTTTTTCTAAATCTGCTTCCCCAGAAGTATGACTCTTGATCTAATGTCTTTGAGACCTTTATATATATTTTATATGAGTCTTAGAAACAGTATTTATAGAATATATCACATATGCACACTCATGTATTTGGTACAGATGATGCACATAACAGCTTACAACACATAATTGTGTGGACATTTCTTTTTGGTTTTGGGCTCAAGAATATATTATGGCCATCATTCAATGTGAAGACCTGCAAAGATAGTAAACCTCATTCATTTTAATGGTAGTATTGTATCCTATAGGATACATCAGAATTTGTGTATTTGCGCCAGGCGTGGTGGTTCACGCCTGTAATCCTAGCACTTTGGGAGGCCAAGGCAGGCGGATCACAAGGTCAGGAGTTCGAGACCAGCCTGGCCAACATGGTGAGACCCCCATCTCTACCAAAAATAGAAAAATTAGCTGGGCATGGTGGTGTGCGCCTGTAATCCCAGCTACTCGTGAGGCTGAAGCAAGAGAATCGCTTGAACCTTGGGGGCAGAGGTTGCAGTGAGCCAAGATCGTGCCATTGCACTCCAGCCTGGGCGACAGAGCAAGACTCCATCTCAAAAAAAAAAAAAAAAGAATTTGTGTATTTGTATCATTTTACTTAGTTTTATTATTTATCATTTTATTTAGAATGGATGCATCATAATGTAGTTATCATAGTGAGGAACACGGGTTGCCTTTAAATTTTTCAGTGTTACAAATAGTGTTAGAATACACATCCTTATTCGGTATATTTTGTATACTTAGAGGAGTGTTTCTGTGGGATAGTTTCTTAGCACCTTTTGATTCTTAGATAATTAATTCAAATATTAGCTCTGTGGAGCTGTTTCTGATCCCTCATAGGCAGAGTTCATTAGTCATTTGCCTGTATTCTCATAATACTTTGTAGATTCTTTTTATAATACTTATGTTTTATTTTCATTTTTAATTTACATGTTTGTTTTCCCACTTGATAGTCAGCTCTTCACCTGAGAATAGGGAGGGAAGAGGATGCAGCCCAGTGCCCAGCTCATAGCAGTGCTTACAGATTCTCCTGACATTTAAATTATTTAGTGTTGTCTGGTTGCTCCTGCTTTGTTCTACAGGTTAAACTCCATCTATCTGCATAATCAGATTGATAGAAATGTTCAATCTGAGGTTGAGGATTACATGATGATTAAGGATGAGGTAATTATGTAGTTGTGTATGTGTGTGTGTCTTTTAAGAAAAAATGGGAGGTACACAGAAACTGTGTAAGTTAGAAATTTACCATTTATAATTCTTTCCTTTCTAGGTGTTTCAGGCCTCACCTGAAGATCATGAAAAATATGGTGGGGATCCACAGAACCCTCATAAACTGCATATTGTTACCAGAATAAAAAGTACAAGAAGACGTCCATATTGGGAAAAAGATATAATAAAGATGCTTGGATTAGAAAAAGTATGCAATTATTTTAATCATCTTTAGTGTTGTTTACATTTGCTTTAAATTTTATACTTTTAAAACTTTGCAGTATACATTTATTATTTATTTTGTATTACTTAGGGTAATTTATTTATAAATTTGGCTTAGAATGAACCTTCAATTTAACATTTTACTGAAACATGGAACTATCTGCTTTTCAGATTGATAACATTGCTTTGTTGTTGTTGTTCACAGGCACATACCCCTCAAGTTCACAAGAATATCCCTTCAGTGAATGCAAAATTGAAAGTAGTTAAGCATTTGATAAGGTTTGTTGTTTCTTCTCAGCTCTTTTTAAAAGGTATTGCCTAGTGTAATTCTAAATGCATTTTTCTTTTTTCGTTAATGTTCTGAAAAAAACTTTTTAAAAAACTAAAATTTTATTTTGTTTTTTTTTAATTGACACATAATAATTGTACATATTTATGGGGTACATAGTGACGTTTCAATATATATAAAGTATAGTGATCCGATCAGGGTAATTGGCATATCCATCATCTCAGACATTTATCATTTCTTCATGTTGGGAACATTCATCATCCTCCTCCTAGCTATTTGAAACTATGTGTTATTGTTAACTGTAGTTATCCTGCGGGGATATAGAACGCTAGAACGTATTCCTCCTATCTAAACGTATTTTCTTGTGTCACAGAATCAAGCCCTTGAAGTTGCCACAAGGACTTCCAACAGAGGAGAACATGTCTAACACGTGCCTCAAAAGCACTGGGGAGTTAGTAGTGCAGTGGCATCTGAAACCTGTGGAGCAGAAAGCACATGAGTCCTAATGCCCCAGCAGCTTCCGATTGGAAAATGCAAATTGTTTTTATTTAAAGATGGTGAGAAAGTGTTTTCATTAAAATATGTTTTCAAAACCATTTTCAGGCCGGGCACGGTGGCTCACCTGTAATCCCAGCACTTTGGGAGGCCAAGGCGGGCAGATCACCTGAGGTCAAGAGTTCGAGACCAGCCTGACCAACATGGAGAAACCCCCATCTCTACTGAAAATACAGCATTAGCCAGGCATGGTGGCACATGCCTGTAACCCAGCTACTCGGGAGGCTGAAGCAGGAGAATCGCTTGAACCCGGGAGGCAGAGGTTGCAGTGAGCTGAGATGATGCCACTGTACTCCAGCCTGGGTGATAGGGTGAGACTCCATCTCAGGGGAAAAAAAAAAAATTTTTTTTTCACTGACTAAACCTGCTGCAGCTCCCTTTTACTACAGACTTGGAGATTTTAGTTTAATTTGGTTTAATTCTCTGTCCTTTCCCTTTCACTGTTTCACTCCAAAACGTGTAAGAATGGCAATGTTTGAACATCTGCAAGCCTCATTAACCATTTTATAAAAATTGCGTTAGTATTGTTGTTGTTGTTTTTGAGACAGGGTCTTGCTCTGTCACCCAAGCTGGAATACAGTGGCATGATTTCAGTTCACTGCAGCCTCGACCTCCCAGGCTCAAGTGATCCTCCCACCTCAGCCTCCAGAGTAGCTAGGACTACAGGCAGTGTGCCACCACATCCAGCTAATTTTTAAAAGTTTTTTCATAGAGACAGGGACTCACTATGTTGTCCAAGCTGGTCTCAAACTCCTGGGTTCAAGCCATCCTCCCGCCTCAGCCTCCCAAAATGCTGGGATTACAGGCATGAGCCACTGTACCCAGCCAAAATTGTTTTCTTTTTTAAGTGAATTCAACAATTTCTGTGAGTGGCTCTTTGCATGAACACTGTGCAAGGTGTTAGAGAAATCCAAAGCTGACCAAAACATGGTCCCCACCTTTTGGAGCTTACAGTCTGTTCTGGGGAACAGAGATTCAGCCAAAGTCAAGAAACACTGGATGCCAGCTAGATTATCTGTTTTGTGCTTTGGTGTCTATAAGTACATATGTGGATATGGGTTCATTTTATCCCTAAACTTAGTACCAAACCAGCATTTAATATCTAATTATAAATCTAATTTGGCCTAAACTTTATTATTGCATACTGCCTGAACAAAACATATTTGTCTCTATGTAAATTTTTTCCTCATGGAACAAGGGTGTGAAATGAAAATATTTTAGGATTTATTCAAAAACAGACTATTCTGTTTTCAGCTTCAGAATTGTTCTTTGAATCCTAAGGAACCTCTGTCAACAGTTGAGGTTGCTGTTGAAAAGAAAGAAGAAGGAGGCAGAAATCTCTCAGGGAGAATTATTTCCTTTTTTTTCTATTTCAGATACCTGGAGGGGTGGGGAGAAGTAAGAATTGTAAGGGAGGTTCAATAGTGGGGAATTCTGTGACAGCTGATTGAAGATGATGATGAAGAACCTCTGCATTCTAGTTACCCTTTGCTTCCCTTCGCCTCTTGTAAAATTTGGCTTGGCAACAATGACATTGTCATGCTTATTGTCCCAATATCCATCCTGTCGTAGATCTTAATGTTTTTGATCCTTGCGTTAAAGTGGAAGTGCCACCCAGAGTGAAACCAGATCCCATTAATAAATAAGCTTAAAGGCAACTACAGTTTTAATTCCATAGTTATTGAATATCCAGTGTGTGTAAGGCCTGGAGGGGAGCCAAAGGACACTAACTTCTAAGAGCTCCGTCTAGTTGGAGAGAAACCTGTGTGCCACAACATACAGTGTCCTTGCTTATGTGGGGTCGAAGACATCTGTGAAAATAAAAGCAGCCTCTGCTAATTTAGCGCCATCTCTTTTACTGTGCTAATTTTTTTTTCTTTAGAGACAGGGTCTCACTCTGTCGCCCAGCCTGGAGGGCAGTGGTGTGATCATAGCTCACTATTACCTCCAACTCTTGGGCTCAAGTGATCCTCCCACCTCAGCCTCCTGAGTAGCTAGGACTACAGATACATGCCACCGCTCCCGGCTAGTATTTTTCAAAATTTTTTGTAGAGCCAAGGTGTTGCTATGTTGTCCACACTGATCTGGAGCTTCTAATCTCAAATGATTCTCCTGCCTCAGCCTCCCAAAGTGCTGGGAATACAGGTGTGAGCCACCATACCTGGCCTTACTGTACTAATATTAATATTGTGTAAATAGGGGAAAATACCATGGTTAATTTTTACTCAAACAGTAAGAAAGTTTGAGTAACTAATTTTAATCTCAACAGCCCATAGCTAGAAGAGGGGATCTAAATGTTAAGTTGAATATTTAGAAATAAAAGTGTCTACAAGAAGAAAAGTCTTTAGTGAAAATATGGGCATAGGCCAGCAGCATTAGCTTTCTATTGCTGCAGAACAAATTACCACAAACTTAGCTGCTTAAAACAACACACACTTATTGTCTCACAATGTTTGTGGGTCGGAAGTCTAGGCGTGGCTTAGCTGGGTAGTCTGTTTAGGATCTCAATGCTGGAAAAACGTGTCTGGCCAGGTGCTCATTGTAGCTTTGACAGGGAAGGGATCTGCTCCCAAGCACTCTGAGGTTGTTGGCAGAATTTGTTTCCTTATGGCTGTAGGATTCATGGCAAGTTGCTTCTTCCAAAACCAGCATTGGAGACAGACTAGCAAGATGGGCACTACACTCTTAGATAATCAAATAAATGCAATCATGTGCCTCGTGTCACCTTTTTTGCATTCCATTCATTAAGAACAAGTTGCAGTTCCTACCTACACTCAAGGAAGGGAGGAATTACACAGAAGTGTGACCACAAGGAGGCAGGGCTCATGGAGGCCTCCTTAAAGTCCCCCAGCCAAACCTGAAAAGTCAATCCTGGACCTTATCATAGTGGCTGTGTAGTTTAGAAGGGTTCTTCAGATTGGCATTCCTTTGCCTCATATCATCACTTCAAAACCCTATAAGGGTTTATTCCTCGGTCTTGACTTTGTGTCTTTGAGGATTGCTTTGTTTAGTGTCACCTGCCTTCTTTCAGGAGGTTTTGCCTGACATCTGGTGGTGACCGTGGCCACCAGGTCAACCCAAACACTACCTTTAAGGACGACTGCAGTTCTCTTAGGGTCTCCTCAATCTAAAATTGTACCTCTTTCAGGCCAAACACCTATTTTCTTCATTTTTTTTTTTCTCATAAGAATGCTAGCTAGTATGCCTATTATCTAACTGGCACAGTTTCACCAAGGACAGTTTGGAACTACACAGGCCATTTTAGGGAGATTTTGACATGAACAAGATTGCTTCTTTGGGAGGTACCTTAAAATGAAAAGCAAAGAAACTTCCATGCGGAGATTGTCTTGTTTTTCTCAAAATGAGATAATTTTGCTTAACATAAGTAGTATCCCTTCCTTCCTTTCCATACTTTGAGGATTAATAAGGACTAGCTTTTTGATCACACAGCTTGATAAAATTTTCAAGGGTCCAAATTACTGTCTAAACCATTTGCCACTCTTTGTGTATATTTGTCAAAATCTGCTTTTCTATATCAAAACTTTTCTTTCAAGACCTGAGGGAATTAATTAATAAGGAATCCTTGGAACACTGGAAATTCTAAAATAAGAGTCAGATACAAAACACTGGTCACTAAAATTCTTACCTTTATGTATTAGAATGGCAATCAATTAACAAACTGAAAATGTCTTTGGATATTATTTCTGTTTATTTTTTGCCTCAAAATTATTAAATGACATGAAATAAGTGCTCAAGAAGAAAAATGAACAATTCTTCATTTCCTGTTCTGTAGTTTTCCGTATTACCTGGAAAAAAGAAAATTTGTTGGTCACTTTAAAGATAATATAAACAGCTGAACATGGTGCACACCCCGACTCCCCACCCCACTCCCATGCCTGTAATCCTAGCGCTTTGGGATGTCAAGATGGATCACTTGAGTCTAGGAGTTTGAGGCTGTGATGAACTATGATTGCACCACTGCACTCCAGCCTAGGCAACAGGGCGAGATCCTGTCTCAAAAAAGAAAAAAGAAAAACAGAGCGGTACAATTACTGTCTCCCAAAAGATTATTTCCATTATTCTAGATTCACCAGTCCTCCATACCTCTTTTCTTTTTATTATAAAGCTGAACAGGCACTAGGGTACTGATTGAACTAAGTGGAAATCACCAGGGGTCCATTGCTTATTTCGTAAGATCCAGTAGCCAAGACATATTCACCCCATCTGAGAACTATAGCAGTAGCAATAAAAGTGAAAACTTCAGTTGATTTAGTTCAAGGGTTTCCACTAAACTTGACAGCTTCCCATGCTGTGCTATACAGGGTCTTCTACTGACAGTAAACTCGCAGGATTTTTCAGCTACTTACCTAGTCTCCCATGAATTTTGTTGCTTTGCTTTTACACATCACTGGCCTGTATTACAACACTCTAAACTCAGCCACTTCCTTCACCCAAAAAAGCAACCACCCATAATTGCTTACCCCTCTTAGGGAACGATCCATACCCTGCACAGACTTGGAGATTCCCTTGGAGAACTGATTTAATTGTGGTTTTAGATTATTCACACTTAAAAAGTGAAACTAAAAATTGCCAAGTACAGTCAGGCATGGTGGCTCATGCCTGTAATCCCAGCAACTTGGGAGGCTGAGGTGGGGGGATGGCTTGAGTCCAGGAGTTTGAGACCAGCCTGGGCAACATAGTGAGACCCCATGTCTAAAACAAAACAAAACAAAAAATTTTAACTTAGCTGGGTGTGGTAGCACATGCCTGTAGTCCCAGCTGCTGAGGAGACTGAGGTGGGAGGATTGCTTCAGCCTGGGATTTCAAGGCTGCAGTGAGCTATGATTGTGCCACTGCACTACAGCCTGGGCGACAGACTCCCCTGGGGTGGGGCGGGGGGGGGGGCGGGAATGCTATGTAGACTATATCATCATAGTCAAAGCTTTTCTCAGAAATCATATTCATTTAGTTTGGCTAAATTAATTGCCCCCTCCCAGATCTGCCAAGTTACAAAAGTAAATATTTATATTGATACAATAGGAGGTATTTGATGTGGGGGTAGTGTATGACTTTGCAATGCTTTAGAAACAACAACAAAAATCACCTGACCACTACAGGAACCCCTGTAGAATTGACAATGAATTAAAGAGCTTTGACACGCTTTGCTGTTATGGAAGGAGATGGCCATAAGAAAAATGGAAATTAGCAAAACTATTTTGTGATATTACCCACAATAGCAGAGAAGAATTGGCAAAAGTATTGAACCAAGATTGATAGGGTAATTTAAGCATATTGCTGAGGATGTTTCAAATGTGTGTCCCACCTGCCAGTGACATAATCCTGACAAGATCGTTATAATAGGACCTAGGAATCTTGAGGCCCATTGAACACCTTGATTTTCTATCAGCTAGCCAAGGAGGACTTGATACTATCACAAACATTTCTTGCTGTACTTACACACTACAGGGCAAGCAAAACAGAAAATATTAGGATAAACAAAAAAGCCACCTGACTCCCTAAAAGACCCATCTGGATTCTGGGACATGTTTCTTCACCTGGGTTTTATAATCTGGTATCCCAGCATTAAGACCCGTTATAAGACTCATCATCCTTTTGTTTCTGGTAATGGCCTGTTACAGTTGGTTGATGTACACTGTCCAAAATCTGGAATGCTGCTCTGTACCCACTGTCAAGTCAAAGGTCTCAACAGCTCATCCTGCAACAGGAGAAGGGATTAGCTCTAGCCCAACTACAGACCATGCTTCCGGGACATCCTTCTGGTCTTGACAGTGGTGAAAATCTGGATGTCATGAATTCTGTGGCCTGACTTCACCTGCCCTTGACTAAAGAGGGGGATTGAGGAAAAGAAAAAGCAACTTCTGACAGCCAGGAACTGGCCTGGAACTCTCAGGCCTTGGTGTTTCCAGGAGCTGGCCTGGCCTCACAGGTGGTGTTCTTCTGTTGAACATAAGGAATTTCACAGAACATCAACATCAGATAAAGCTGCACTGAATGTAATGGATCAAGGCAAAAACAAGACCACTCTAGAGTCATGTCTGAGCACAGACCAAAACATGAATGTGATTCAAGTCACAAAAATAACCAAGCATCCACCTATTCTGGCTAATGTGGGTCACTGCAGCTTTGCCAATCACAGCTTGAGCTTCATTTCATTTCTCCCTCCTTCTAGGTAACATTGATTAAGATACCAATCACAGAATTATCTTTCTCCTGACAGCATCCAATCCAGAGCAAAACCTACTTTTTGAAACACTCACCAAAATAACCTGATAAAAGCCCAGATCCTTTCCAAACCCCTCTTCCTGGACTGCTCCACATGGGGACATGGGGTGGTTCTCCTCACTGCAGTGAGCACAGGCCTTCACTTCTCAGTGGACCCGACCAGGCCTGTTTGTCACATCCCTGCTGGAGTGCCTCATGCAGGTCTGTTTGCCCACTCTGTCCCCTGTCTAGGCTCCCAGCAATTATCCATCATGGTCTCCTCCTGATTAATGGGCCCTGCCCCACCACACTTTTTCCACCCCATCCCTGGCTTTCCTTCTGCCAGCACAGCCTTCTCTACTGTTGCCCCAGCTGTTCTCAGACGTTTTCTCACTCCCACCGTGGTGGTAAGCCTTACCACCTCTGCTCCAGAGTCTCAGGCCACTGTGTCCTCTTCACCATCCATCCGACCCCTACCATGTGCTTCCTCATCTTGGCCACCAGGGTCTTCTCGGTCATCAGACCCTACTTCTTTTTTTATTATTATTTTTAATTATTATGGATACATAATAGCTGTATAAATGTATGGGATACATGTGATGTTTTGATACAGGCACATAGTGTGTAATAATTGTATCCAGGTAATTGGTGTATTCACCACCTCGAGCATTTATTATTTCTGTTAGAAACATTCCAATTCAATTTTCAGTTATTTTTAATTATACAAGAAAAATTTGGGAGGCTGAGGTGGCAGGATCACTTGAGGCCAGGTGTTCAAAACCAGCCTGGGCAACATAGCAAGACCCCATCTTTACAAAAAAAATTTTAAAAATGAGCTGGGTGAGGTGGTGCACACCTGTAGTCCTAGCTACTCAGGAGACTGAGGCAGGAAGATCACCTGAGCTCAGAATTTGAGGCTGCAGTGAGCTATGATTGTGCCACTGCACTCTGGCATGAGCAACAGAGTAAGACACTATCTCTAAAAAATAAAATAAAAAATATGTATATAATAAATTATTGTTGACTATGGTCACCCTGTTATGCTAATACTAGATCTTATTCACTCTATATTTTTGCACTCATTAACCATCTATACTTTTTCCCCCATCCCCACTACCCTTCCCAGTCTCTGGTAACCATTATTCTACTATCTCTATGATCTCAATTGTTTTAATTTTTGCATATGAGTGAGAACAAGCAAAATTTGTCTTTTTGTGCCTGGGTTATTTCACTTAACCTAATATCTTACAGTTCCATCTATATTGTTGCAAAAGTTGGGATTCCATTTTTATGGCTCAATAATATTCCATTGTACATATGTACCACATTTTCTTTATCCATTCATCCACTGATAGACACTCAAGTTGATTCCAAATCTTGGCTATTGTGCAGTGTAAATGTAAATCTGCACTCCATGCAATAAACATGGAGTGCAGATATCTCTTCAATATACTGGTCTTTCTTTTGGATATATACTTAACAATGGCATTACTGGATCATATGGTAGCTCTATTTTTAGTTTTTTGAGGAACCTCCATAATGTTCTGCATAGTGGCTGTACTAATTTACATTCCCACCAACAGTGTACAAGGGTTTCCCTTTCTCCACATCTTTGGCAGCATTCGTTATTGTCTGTCTTTTGGATAAAAGCCATTTTAACTGGAGTTAGATATTATCTCATTGTAGTTTTAATTTGCATTTCTCTGATGATTAATGATGTTGAACATTTTCTCACCTACCTGTTAGCCATTTGTATGTCTTCATCTTTTTTTTTTTTTTTTGAGAAATGTCTAATCAGATATTTTGCCCATTTTAAAATTGGATTATTTGATTTTTTCCTATTGAGTTGTTTAACCTCCTTATATATTCTGGTTATTAATCTCTTGTCAGATGGGTAGTTTGAAAATATTTTCTCCCATTCTGTCGGTTGTCTCTTCACTTTGTCGATTATTTCTTTTGCTGTGCAGAAGCTTTTTAGCTTGAAGTGATCCCTGTTATCCATATTTGCTTTAGTTGCTTGTGCTTTTGAGGTATTACTCAAGGAGTCTTTGCCCAGATCAATGTCTTGGAGCATTTCCTTAATGTCCTTCTCTTCTCTTCTCTTCTCTTCTCTTCTCTTCTCTTCTCCTCTTTTCTCTTCCTTTTTCCTTTATTTATTTATTTCTCTTTTCTTCTCTTTCTTTCAACAAGGTCTCACTCTGTCTCCCAGGCTGGAGTACAGTGGTGCATTCATAGCTCACTGCAACCTTGGACTCCTGGGCTCAAGTGATTCCCCGATCTCAGCCACCTGAGTAGCTGGGACTATAGGTGTTAGCCACCACACCTGGCTATTTTTATTTTATTTCTGTAGAGACAAGGTCTTACTATGTTGCCAAGGCTGGTCTTGAATTCCCAATGTTCTCTTTTAGTAGTTTCATAGTTTCAGGTGTCAGATTTAAGTCTTTAAGCCACTTTGATTTGATTTTTTTGTATGGTGAGAGATAGGGGTCTAGTTCATTATTCTGCATATAGACATCTAGTTTTCCCAGCACCATTTATTGAAAAGACTGTTCTTTCCCCAATGTATGTTCTTGGCAGCTTTGTCAAAAATGAGTTCATTGTAGATGTGTGGATTCATTTCTGAATTCTCTACTGTTACATTGGTCTATGTGTCTGTTTTTATACCAGTACCATGCTGTTTCGGGTCTCTAGTTCTGCAATAACCTTCAAAGTCAGGCAATGTATTTTTCTGGTTTTGTTCTTTTTGTTCAGGATGGATTTGGCTATTCTGGATCTTTTGTGGTTCCATATAAATTTTAGGATAATTTTTTCTATTTCTGTGAAGAATGTTATTGGTATTTTGATAGGGATTGCACTGAATCTGTAGATTGGGTAATATGAACATTTTAACAACATTGATGTTTTTCAATCAATGAACATGGAATATCTTTCTTTTTTTTTTTTTTTTTTTTTTTGAGACAAAGTTTCACTCTTGTTTCCCAGGCTGGAGTGTAATGGCACAATTTTGGTTCACCGCAACCTCCGCCTCCTGGGTTCAAATGATTCTCCTGCCTCAGCCTTCGGAGTAGCTGGGATTACAGGCATGCGCCACCATGCCCGGCTAATATTTTGTATTTTTACTAGAGATGGGGTTTCACCATGTTAGTCAGGCTGGTCTCGAACTCCTGACCTCAGGTGATCTGTTGCAGGAAGTCAGGGACCCTGAACGGAGGGATCTGCCGAAGCCATGACAGAAGGACATAAATTGTGAAGATTTCATGGACATTTATCACTTCCCCAATCAATACTCTTATAATTTCCTATGCCTGTCTTTACTTTAATCTCTTAATCCTATCATCTTCATAAGCTGAGGATGTATGTCGCCTCAGGACCCTGTGATGATTGCATTAACTGCACAAATTGTTCATAAAGCATGTGTGTTTGAACAATGTGAAATCTGGGCACCTTAAGAACAGGATAACAGTGATTTTCAGGGAACAAGGGAGATAACCTTAAAGTCTGGCTGCCTGTGGGCTGGGCTGGACAGAGCCATATTTCTCTTATTACCCAAAATGGGTAAGAGAAATATCGCTGAATTCTTTCCCCAGTAAGGAATATTAATAATTAACAGCCCTGGGAAAAGAATGCATTCCCAGGGAGAGCCTCTAAAATGGCTGCTCTGGGGGTGTCTGTCTTGTGCAGTTGAAGATAAGGGATGAAACACTCCCTGGCCTCCTGCAGCACCCCCAGGCTTGCTAGGATTAGGAAATTCCAGCCTGGCGAATTCTAGTCAGACCAGTTCTCTGCCCTCGAACCTGTTAAGATGTTTACAATGACAATGCGTGCACAGCGGGACATGGAACTTCATTAGTAACTCTAGTTTTGCCCTGACCTTGTGATCTCACCCTCACCTTCTGCCTTGTGATCTTTTGTCGCCCTTGAAGCATGTGATCTCTGTGACCCACACCCTGTTCATACACTCCCTCCTCTTTGAAAATTGCTAATAAAAATTTGCTGGTTTTACGTCTCAGGGGGCATCACAGAACCTGCCAACATGTGATGTCTGCCCCGGACACCCAGCTTTAAAATTTCTCTCTTTTGTACTCTTTCCCTTTATTTCTCAGACTGGCCGACTCTTAGGGAAAATAGAAAAGAACCTATGATGAAATATTGGGGGTGGTTCCCCCAATAGTGGTCCACCCACCTCAGCCTTCTAAAGTGCTGGGATTACAGGCATGAGCCACCACGCCTGGCCTATCTTTCCATTTTTTGTGTGTCCTCTTCCATTCTTTCATATGTGTTTTATAGTTTTTATTGTAGAAATATTTCACATGGTGAGCCACCCTGGCATCCCAGGGATGAATTTCACTTGGTTATGATGAATGACCACTTTCATGTGTTGTTGAATTCAGTTTGCTTGTATTTTATTGAGATTTTTTGCATCTATGTTCATCAGAGGTATTGCCCTGTAGTTTTCTTTTTTGGTATGTCTTTGTCTGTTTTTGATATCAGAGTAATACTGGCCTTATAGAATTCATTTGGAAGTATTCCCTCCCTGATTTTTTTGTAATAGTTTGAGTAGGATTCATTTTAGTTCTTCTTTAAATGTTTGGTAGATTTCAGCAGTAAAGGAATCAGATCCAGGGCTTTTCTTTGCTGGAAAACCTTTTTTTTTTTTTTTTCAGACGGAGTCTTGCTCTGTCTCCCAGGATGGAGTGTAATGCCACGGTTTCAGCTTACTGCAATCTCTCTGCCTCCTGGCTTCAAGCATTTCTCCTGCCTCAGCCTCCCGAGTAGCTGGGACCACAGGTGCGTGCCACCATGGCTGGCTAATTTTTGTACTTTTAGTAGAGATGGGGTTTCACCATGTTGACCAGGCTGGTCTTGAACTTCTGACCTCAAATGATCCACCTGCTTCGGCCTCCCAAAGTGCTGGGATTACAGGCGTGAGCCACTGTGCCCAGCCTGGAAAACTTTTTACTATCTCTTTGATCTTGTTACTTGTTATTGGTCTATTCCGGTTTTGGATTACTTCATGTTTCAATCTTGTATGTATCTAGGAATTTATCCATTTCTTCTAGGTTTTCCAATTTATCGGCATATAGTTGCTCATAGTGCTTTCTAGTGATCCTTTGAATTTCTGTGGTATCAGTTGTAACATCTCTTTTTAAAATATCTGATTTCATTTATTTTAGTTTTCTCCCTTTTTTCTTAGCAGGATAAAAGTTTCTCAGTTTGTTTATCTTTTCAAAAAAAATCAGTTTTTCATTTCATTTATTTGTTCATTTATTCTTTTTTTTTTTTTTTTTTTTTTTGAGACAGAGACTTGCTCTGTCTCTGTCACCCAAGCTGGAGTGCAATGGCACAATCTCAGCTCACTCTAACCTCTGCCTTCGGGGTTCAAGTGATTCTCATGCCTCTGCCTCTTAAATAACTGGGATTACAGGTGCACATCACCATGCCCAGCTAATTTTTGTGTTTTTAGTAGAGATTGTGTTTCACCATATTGGCCAGGCTGGTCTCAAACTCCCGAGCTGAAGTGATCAGCCCTCATCGGCCTCCCAAAGTGCTAGGATTACAGGCATAAGCCACCATGCCCAGCCTGTATTTTTTTTTTTTTTTTTAGTTTCACTTTTGTTTATTTATGCTCTGATCTTTATTTTTTTTCTACTAATTTTGGATTTGGTTTGCTCTTGCTTTTCTAATTATTTAAGATGTATTGTTAATGTATTAGTTTGTTCTCACACTGCTATAAATATACTACCTGAGACTGAGTAATTTATAAGCAAAAGAGGTTTAATTGACTCACAGTTCCACATGGCTGTGGAAGCCTCAAGAAACTTACAATCAGGGCGGAAGGTGAAGGGAAAGCAAGGCACGTCTTACATAGAAGCAGGTGAGAGAGAGAGAGAGTGTGTGCAGGGGAAGAGCCACACACTTATCAAACAACCAGTTCTCATGAGAATTCTATCACAAGAACAGCAAGCGGTAAGACCACCTCCATGATTCAGTCACCTCCAACCAGGCCACTCCTCTAACATGTGGGGATTACAATTCAAGACAAGATTTGGGTGAGGACACAGAGCCAAACCATATCATTTAGGTTGTTTGATGTGAAGTTTTCCTACCTTTTTTGATGTAGGTGCTTATTGCTATAAACTTTCCTCTTAGTGCTGCTTTTCTTGTATCCTGTATGGGTATGTTGTGTTTCCATTTTCATTTGTTTCAAGAGACTTTTAAATTTCCTTCTTGATTTCTTCATTGACCTGCCGGTCATTCTGGAGCATACTGTTTAATTTCCATGTATTTGTATAGTTTCCAGAGTTCTTTCTATTGATTTCTAGTTTTATTCCATTATGATCTAAGAAGATACTTGATATTATTTCAATTAAAAAAAATTTTAAGACTTTGTTTTGTGGCCTAACATATGTTCTATTCTTTAGAATGATCCATGTGCTGAGAAGAATGTGTATTCTGTAGCCATTGGATGAAATGTAAATATCTGTTGTGTCCATTTGGTGTATAGTGCAGATTAATCTGATGTTTCTTTGTTGAGTTTCTGTTTGGATGGTCTGTCCAATGCTGAAAGTGGGTGTTGAGGTCTCTAGCTAATATTGTATTGAAATCTCTCTCTCTCTTTAGCTCTGATAATATTTGCTTTATAAATCTGGGTGCTCCAGTGTTGGGTACATATATATTTACAGTTGTTATATCCTCTTGCTCCCTTTATCACTATATAATGACCTTTTTTGTCTTTTTTTATAATTTTTGTCTTGAAATATATTTTTTCTGATGTAAGTGTAGCTATTCTTGCTCTTTTTTTGGTTTCCATTTGCATGTAATATCTTTTTTCAACCCTTTGTTTTCAGTCTGTGTGTATCTTTATAGGTAAAGTGAGTTTCTTGTAGCCAGCATATAGTTGGGTCTTTTTTCTTAATTCCTTTAGCCACTCTATGTCTTTTAATTAGAAAGTTCAGACCATTTACATTCTATGTTATTGATAGGTAAGGACTTAAACTGTTGCCATTTTGTTATTTGTTTCTAGTTGTTTTTTCAGCCTCTCTTCCCTCCTTCCTTTGGTCTTTCTTTGTGTAAAAGTGATTTTCCCTGATAGTATGTTTTAATTTCTTGATTTTTATTTTTCATGTATCTCTGTAGGTTTTTTGATTTGAGGTTACTATGCAGCTTGCAAATAACATCTTATAACCTATTATTTTATTTTATTTTTATTTATTTATTTATTTATTTTAGATGGAGTCTTGCTCTGTTGTCCAGGCTGGAGTGCAGTGGCACGATCTCAGCTCACTGCAAGCTCCGCCTCCTGGGTTCACGCCATTCTCCTGCCTCAGCCTCCCAAGTAGCTGGGACTACAGGCGCCTGCCACCACGCCCAGCTAATAACCTGTTATTTTAAACTGATAACAACTTAATTCTGATCACAAAAAAACAACAAACAAGCAAAGAGAAAATAAAAACTATCCTTTATCCCCATTTTAAAACTTCTTGTTGTTTCTATTTATATATTTTCATACTATCTCTTGAAAGTCATCATAGTTATTATTTTTGATATGTTTGTCTTTTAGTCTTCCTATTCAATATATGAGTATGTAACCAATATATGTGTCTTATACATCACAATTACAGTGTTGGGGGTGTTGGGGTATTCTATATGTGTCTGTGTACCCTCTGTTATCAGTGAATTTTAGATGATTGCTTATTGCTTTTTAACATTCTTTTCTTTCCGGTTGAAGAACTCCCTTTGACATTTCCTGTAGGACAGGTCTGATATTGACAAGCTCTTCCCTCAGCTTTTATTTGTGTGGAAGAGTCTTAATCTCTCCTTCATATTTGAAGGGTATTTTTGCTGGATACAATATTCTGAAATAAAAGTTTTATTCTTTCAGCACTTTGCATATGTCGTACCACTCTCTCCTGACCTTTAAGGTTTCCACTAAGAAGTCAGCTGCCGGTTGTATTAGAACTCCTTTATATGTTGTTTGTTTCTTTTCTCTTGCTACTTTTAGGACCCTTTCTTTATCCTTGGACTTTGGGAATTTGATGATTAAATGCCTTAAGGTCTTATTTGAGTTAAATCTGCTTGGTGTTGTATAACCTTCTTGTACTTGGATATTTTCTCTAGGTTTGAAAAATTCCATTTCTATTTCTTTGAATAAACTTTCTACCTTCACCTCGCTCTCTACCTCCTATTTTAAGGCCAATAATGCTTAGATTTGCCTATTGAGGCTATTTTCTAGATCTTGTAGGGTTACTTCATTCTTTTTTATTCTCTTTTTATTTTTTCTCTTCTGACTGTATTTTCATATAGCTTGTCTTCAAGCTCACTAATTCTTTCTTCTGCTTAATCAAGTCTGCTATTGAGAGACTCTGATGCATTTTTCAGTTTGTCAATTGAATTTTTCATCTCTAAAATTTCTGCTTGATTCTTTTAAATTATTCTAATCTCCTTGTTAAATTTCTCTGATAGGGTTTTGAATTTCTTCTCTGTGTTCTCTTGAAGTTCACTGAGCTTCCTCCAAGCAGCTATTTTGAATTCTGTGTCTGAAAGGTCACATATCTTTGTCACTCTGGGATTGGTTACTGGTTCTTTGTTTAGTTCATTTGCTGAACTAATATTTTCCTGGATGCTCTTGATGCTTGTGAATGTTCATTAATATCTAGGCATTGATGAGTGTGTTAGTCTGTTCTCACACTGCTGTAAATAAATACCTGAGACTTGGTAATTTATTAAGAAAAGGGGTTTAATTGGCTCACAGTTCTGCAAGCTATACAGGGAGCATGTCTGGGAAGGCCTCAGGAAACTTACAATAATGGTGGAAGGGCAAAGGAGAAGCAAGCACGTCTTCACGGTGGCAGAAAGAGAGAGAGAGAGTGAAGGAGGATGTGCCACACACTTTTAAACCATCAGATCTCATGAGAACTCACTCACTATCATGAGAGCAGCAAGGGGGAAATCCACTCCCATGATCCAATCACCTCCCACCAGGTCCCTCCCCTAACAGTGGGAATCACAATCCAACATGAGATTTGGGTGGGGACACAGAGCCAAACCATATCAATGAGTTAGGTGTTTATTCTAATCTTTGCAGTCTGGGCTTGTTTGTACCTGTCCTTGTTAAGAAGGCTTTTCAGATTCAAAGGGAATTGAGTGCTGTGATCTAAGTCTTTGGTCACTGCAGTCTTATCTGTACTAGAAGGTATCCCAAGCCCTCTATCTGTACATGGAATGGGTGGATGGATGGATAGTATGAGTCTCTTGAAGACTCATAGAGGTACCGCCTTGGTGGACTTGGGTGAGATCTGGAAGAATTCCCTGGATTACCAGGCAGAATCTCTCATTATCTTCCCTCATTTTCCCTAAAAGGAGTCTCTTTCTCTGTGCTGGGCTGTCTAGAGTTGGAGAATGGGTGATGTAAGCACTACTATGGCCACCATAGGTAGGACTGCACTGGGTCACACCCAAATTCAGCACAGTACTGGGTCTCATCCAAGGCCCTTGGCAACTACTGCCTGGCTACTGCTGATGCTTATTCAAGACCCAAAGGCTCTTTCCTCAGCAGGTGGTGAATTTTGCCAAGACTAGGTCCTTCTCTTTAGGGCAGCATGTTTTCTTCTAGCCTAGGGTGAGTCTAGAAATGCCATCCAGAAGCTAGGGCCTGAATTCAGGGGCTTCAGGAATCTGCTAAGTGCCTTATTTTACTGTGGCTGTGCTAGTACCCAAGTTGCAGGACAAAGTCCTCTTTACCCTTCCCTCTCTTTTTTGCAAGTGGATGGACTCTCTCCCAGAGCTGCACTGCCTGGAATTTGGGGAGGGGTGATGCAAGCACTCCCTTGGCCAGTACAACTGGTGTCTCACTGGGTCACATGTACCCCAAGTTCACAGGCTCTGAGCCCATTGCAGTACCAGGACTTGCCCAGGGACTGCAGTCCTTGTGGCTAAGACTGCCTTTCAAATATATTTAGGACCCCAGTCCACTTAAGTCAGCAGGCAGCAAAGCTGGCCGGAACTCAGTTTCCTATTGCTAGGGCAGACGATTCCTCTCTGGCCAAAACTGATCTAAATGCTCCCTCCATGGGCATTAGCCGAATTCATCTCTGTGTTGCTTTTGGCTGTGACAGGGCAGCAGGGAGTTCCAGTGCAGAATCCCATGATCACTTCATTCTCCCTCCCCTGAGCACACAAATTCTCTTTTGGCACATGACACTGCCAGGGGATGGGGAAGGGATGGTTAGGCCAGTGGTCCCCTGCCTTTTTGGCATCAGGAACCAGTTTCATGGAACACAATTTTTCCACGGACCAATATGGAGGGGATGGGGATGGTTTCATGGTGATTCAAGTGTATTATATTTATTGTGTAGTTTATTTATATTATTATTACATTGTAATATATAATGAAATAATTATACAATTCACCATAATGTAGAATCAGAGGGAGCCCTGGGCTTGTCCTCCTGCAACTAGACAGTCCTATCTGAGGGTGATGGGAGACAGTGATAGATAATCAGGCATTAGATTCTCATAAGGAGCATACAATGTAGATACCTTGCATGCACGGCTCACAATAGGGTTCACATTCCTATGAAAACCAAATGCCGCTGCTGATCTGACAGGATGCACAGCTCACGTGGTAATGCTCACTAGTCCACCGCTATGTGGCCCAGTTCCTAACAGGTCATGGCCCAGTACTATCTTTTTTTTTTTTTTTTTTTGTGGAGTTGTGGGGGGTAATTATTTTATTTTACTTTTTAAATTTAAATTGTTTAATATTAAATGAACATGGCCACATTATAAACATTGAAATCTAAAGGAAACAAAGGTACTAAATGCTAACATAACTATTTCTACTTTAATATATCTCTTTTTACATAATGTATATTCAAATATATACTGTATATGCAGTGTTATAACTCAACAATGTATTATAAGCATTTATGTGTTATCACAAAGCCTTCATAACCACTGTTTCAATAGCTGCATCATATTCTGTTGGTTAAACATAGCAAAACTTATTTAAATAGTCTCCTATGGAATACATAGGTATGTGGTCTAAGGGTTGGGGACCCCTGGTTTGGGCAATGCAAGACTGTCTTTCCTGCCCTCTTCAGTGCCTTTTTCCTTGATATGATATTAAACCCAGTACTGTGATTGCTCACCTGATTTTGAGTTCTTATGAAGGGACTTTCTTGAATAGATAGTTGTTGAATTTGGTGTTCCTCCAGAGGGATGATCACTGGAGTGTTTTATGCAGCCATCTTGCCCTGCCTCCTCCCAGCTTCAAAAAATCCCTACCTCTTCTCAACTTCTCCCTTGGTCACCATCAATTCTAGGCTTCTTTCTGTTACCTGAGCCCTATTTGCCCCTAGATCCTACAGTCTTAATGGACCACCTCCCAACCCCCACCCCCACCAGAGCACACTCAGATAATGAATCTGGTTTCTCAACTAGACCCCCACCTCGTCTCTAGACTGATCCTCCTCACCAGATCCCACCCTCACCCAGGAAATCAACCTTTCACCCAACTTGATTCCCCCATGAATTCTACTGAATCATTTGCCTGGCAACCCACCCCCACCAATCCTCTTGCTATGGTTTGGCTGTGTCCTCACCCAAATCTCATCTTGAATTCCCACATGTTGTGCGAGGGGCCCAGTGGGAGGTAATTGAATCACCAGGGCAGGTCTTTCCCATGCTGTTCTCATGATAGTGAATAAGTCTCATGAGATCTGATGGTATTATAAGGGGGAGTTCCCTGCACAAGCGCTCTGTTTGCCTGCCACCATCCACATAAAATGTGACTTGATCCTCCTTGCCTTCTACCATGATGGTGAGGCCTCCCCAGCCATGTGGAACTGTAAGTTCATTAAACCTCTTTCTTTTGTAAATTGCCCAGTCTCAGGTATCTCTTTATCAGCAGCGTGAAAACGGACTAATATACCTGTCTACTGCATGACTATCAGACACCTGCATAACTCTGACTCAATCTGACTTAATTCCTGTCCAACTCTATATTGTCCTAGAGAACTCATGTCCACATAACACCTGTTGGTTGGCCTCTTCTGTCCCCACAATCTCAGGCTTCAACCACTCAATTCTGCCCAGTTCATTCTTCTTCTGGTAACAGGCATCTGCCCAGGACTTGTTCCTCCCCACCTGATCACACTGATTTCTAGCAAGAGCTTCTTTTCTTCCATCCATAAGAGGCTTCTCTCTGAGGAAATCCTGAAATAGTTGTGTGGAGACCAGTAGCTTCTTTCTCCCCAGCCATGAAAGCCAGGAGCTCCTGGAGACACAAGTCACAAAGACAGAGTAGTTCACAACATCCACTAATAGTAATAGCAACTGACTATCAGAATATGTCAAAGCTCAATGAACTTTTTTGACTCACCCATTACAAATGATGTGATCATTTATGTAAGTAGTTTTTTTTGAGAGAGGGTCTCACTCTGTCACCCAGGCTGGAGTGCAGTGGTGTGGTCACAGCTCGCTGCAGCCTTGACCTCCCCAGGCTCAGGTAATCCTCCTGCCTCAGCCTTCCAAGTAGCTGGGACTACAAGTGCATGCCACCACACCTGGCTAATTTTTTAAATATTTTGTAGAGACGGGGTGTATTAGTACATTTTCATGCTGCTGATAAAGACATACTGAGACTGGGTAACTTATAAAGAAAAAGAGGTTTAATGGACTCACAGTTCCATGTGATTGGGGAGGCCTCACAATCATGGTAGAAGGTGAAAGGCACGTCTTACATGGCAGCAAGCAAGAGAGAAAGATGAGAGCCAAGTGAAAAGGGAAACCCCTTATAAAACCATCAGATCTTGTGACACTTATTCACTACCAATAGAACAGTATGGAAGAATCCACCCCCATCATTCAATTATCTCCCACCAGCTCCCTCCAACAACATGTGGGAATTATGGGAGCTACAATTCAAGATGAGATTTGGGTGGGGACACAGCCAAACCATATCATGGGGTTTCACCATGTTGCCCAGGCTGGTCTCCTGATCTCAAGCTATCTGCCCATCTTGGCCTTCCAAAGTGCTGGGATTACAGGCATGAGCCACTTGCAGCCAGCCTACGAAAGCATTTTTTAAGTTAGAAGAGAAACTCTTGCACCCCGATAAAAGCGGGAGCATTTGAGGAAATATGGTTGGGACTTCTGGGGCTCTCCATCCTCATAGCTGGGGACTGAATCCCAGGCTTGGGATAAAAGACTCCTTCCCAAAGAGATGACTCTGGCAGCAGCAATGTTTTCTCCTCCCCTCTGCTGTCCAGCTCAGCCTGGGGCCTGAGGTCGAGCTTGTGAGACTAGCCTTTACCCACTGGCAAGGAGAAATACAGCCCTGTTGGGTAGGGGTCCCCCAGCTCCATCCAGCTCAGCCCACTCTCCACAGGCTTCAAAGCAGGTAAACTTCTATCCTGGAGCAGGTGAAATGGACAGAAAACAGGAGCAAGAGATTATTATTATATATTACATTGCAGGACACCTTTTCTGAACTTAGGATTTCAGGCTGTCTGCTTACCACCTGTTCTGGCTAATGTGCTGTTTAAATAAATGGATGAATGGATGGATGAACAGATAGATGGATGGGTGGATGCAGAGATGGATGGGTGGATGGATAGATGGATGGATGGATAGATGAGTGGGTGGGTAGGTAGATAAATGGGTGGGTGGATGGGTGGATGGATGGATGGATGGATGGATGGATGGATGGATGGTGTGATATACTTTTTAAGTGCTGTCCGGAGCCAGCTTTGAGGCCAGGACTAGGGGCCAGTAAGTTCTTTTCTTGAGCAGGTGATTAAGTCCACACTCCCAACAACCTCCCTTGTTGGGGTCTCATACTTGGGGCCATTATCCACCTGTGCTAATCAGTCCATGGCCAGGTACCACACAACCAGGGATAGTCCTATACCCAGAGCCCACTGAACTTATTCAAATGAGCCAATCTTAAGCCTGCTTACCCTGCTTCTCCCACTCCTTTCTGCAGAAACCACAACAAAGGTGCTTGCCCATGGGTCCTCGCTTCCCTCTGCCTCATGACTGATGCCAATTACTCCCCTTGTGGCCCCCTGTGGTGTGACATGTACTCCCTCTCCGGGGATCCGTGAGTATAGAAAATTATCGTTTCATTGGCAGTCATCTCCTAATCTGTTGGCCTTACCCTACCTAAATAATAATAAAAGCTACTCAAACAAATGGATAGCTTGATGGATGGATGGATGGATAGATAGATAGATAGATAGATAGATAGATAGATAGATAGATAACAGATGGATGGATGGATAGATAGATAGATAGATAGATAGATAGATAGATAGATAGATAGATACATGAGAGAATAAACACTTAAGTAAGGAAACAAGCAGCTATAGTGACTGCTCCTGTAACACAGTATGGCCCTAACAGCAGCCACAGGGCACACCCCTCTTCCCAATGCACCTATATCCTTATCACCCCAGCACTTCACCCTCATGCTGGGGCTCTGGCCCAGACTCACTGGGATGTGGGAACAAAATGGTAGGTTCTTACAAAAGGAACTTTTTCCTCCTGAAATGAATGCCTCCCTAGGCTCAGTCAGAGCAGGACTTGCAGGAAGGGAGGTAAAGAGCAGCTGGGGCTTCTCACCTGACTCAGGGCCCTGCAGGAAGACAGGAGCACAACACACCTCTCAGCTTTTGTTTTGTCCACTTCGGAAATTTCTAGCTGGTGTGTTTAACCTAATCAATCAGAATCTTGGTGCCTTGATAAATATGTTTCTCATGGTTCAATGTTCCCATGGGTTTTTGGCATCATATTCAACCTCAGAAATATAGATCTGGGCATGGTGGCTCACACCTGTACTCTCAGCACTTTGGGAGGCCAAGGCAGGCAGATCACTTGAGGTCAGGAGTTCAAGATCAGACTGGGCAACATGGTGAAACCCTGTCTCTACTAAAAATACAAAAATTAGCTGAATGTGATGACAGGTGCCTGTAGTCCCAGCTATTTGGGAGGCAGAGGCATGAGAATTGCTTGAACCTGGGAGGCAGAGGTTGCAGTGAGCCGAGATAGTGCCACTGTACTCCAGCCTAGGTGACAGAGCAAGACTCTGTCTAAAAAAAAAAAGAAATTCAGACAAGAGGGTCAATAATTTCTCAGGGAGAATTCAACCCTTCTAAAAGAGTAGACCCTAAATTCCAGGTTCCTGTTGGGATGTTAAAGTATTTATTTTACACTGTACCTCATTAAGTTCTCCCTCTTTAGTCTGCAGTCATGCTCACTGAACTTTTTTTTTTTTGAAAGTTAAATTCTGTTTGTCTTGCTCAGTCAGTCTCCTGCTTTGAAGAGTTCTTACTTTTGGTTACAGTTGTCCCCAAACTGTCAGTTTGTCACTTATACTCACATCTCATTTATTGCTTTCTCACACCCTCTGGTTCAGAAATTTGGGGGGCCACTGGCAGGGGGTGTTGCTTTTATTAAGTCATTTTCTATATTTACAATCTTAATTTGGTAAAATCTGTCTGAATGTAGAGCCTTGACTTAGCACAATTGCAAGAAACTGCCTTCTCAAGATGACAGTATAGAATAGAACTTGGAAAGGGCCCTTGCCCAAAACATCTCCCTATCACTCTGCCAAGGGGTGACATTCCACAATCAGAAGTATAGTTATTTAAATAAGTTTTTTGAGATCTATTGTACAGCATGGTGGCAATAGCTAATAATAATGTAATATATATTTCAAAATTGCTAAGAGAGCAGATTTTAAATGTTCATAGTATGAAAGAGTGATAAGTATATAAGGTGATGGATATGTTAATTAGCCTGATTTAATCATTCCATAATATACATATGTCATCATTCCATAATATACAATATACATATGTCACATTGTACCACATAAGTAGATACATTTACTATTTGTCAATTAAAAATAAAATAAGTTAAGGCTTTGAGTCTTTAAAATCCCCTAGGAAGGGGCAACTCTTCAGAAAAGAGCGAGGTCTGAGCCACTAACTATCCGAGATGCTGAGGCCAACATTTCAGTCTGATGGGGTTGGGGAAGGAAGTGGGAGTGTGGGGTCCTTGCAAAGCAGCAGCCTAGAGGAGCACAGAGGAGATCCACCAGGGAGGAAGCCCCAGTTGGGTGTATGAGGGCTAGAGGTGCAGGGCAGATGGGACCTAGAAGGGCACATTCTGCCTGACTTAAGGCAGAGTATGAGTTAGGATCATTTTCGTGCTATAAGATAAGCAGTCCCTGAATCTCTTCTCATGGTTTATAGCCAGAATTCACTGGCTAACTGAGCCAGCCTTCACCACTCTGCTGTCACAGCCCAAATCCATTTCCTGTACCTCCCCAATCATTTCAGAGAATTGCAGTCAGCCACAAGATAATAGCTGCACACAGCAATGGCATTTATACCTACAATAAACTATAAGATAAGACTTCCTTTACAAGTCCATACTAGGCTTATTCCTGACTTGATTTTAGGGAGAAACTATTGAGTAGTTCAACATAAACAAGACGTTAGCTGACATTTTTGTTGGTGTCCTTTATCAGATAGAGAGGTTTTTTTCTCTTTCTGGATTGCTAAGAAGTTTTCTTTCTTTTTTTTTTTTTTAATCATGGATGCATATTAGATATCGCCAAATGCTTTTTCTGCATTCTGAATTTTAAGTCAACCTTAAATTACTGGAGTAAACTCCACTCGGTATTGAATAATTATCTTTCTTATATATTGCTAGATTTAGCTTGCTAAGATTTTGTTAAGAATTCTGATGGATATTGGTCTTTGACTATCTTTTCTGTTTTTCTTTTCTTGCAATTTAGCCGCATCCCACTAATTTGGGTATATTATGTTTTCATTATTATACAATTTGTATAATAATTGTATAATGAATAATTTCATTTTTATACAATTTGAAATATTTTCGGCCAGGCATGGTGGCTCACGTCTGTAATCCTAGCACAGGAAACGGAGGTGGGTGCATCACATGAGGTCAGGAGTTCAAGACCAGCCTGGCCAACATGGTGAAGCCTCATCTCTACTAAAAAAACAAATTACAAAAATTAGCCAGGCATGATGGCGGGTGCCTGTAATCCCAGCTACTCGGGAGGCTGAGGTGGGAGAATCGCTTGAACCTGGTAGGCGGAGGTTGCAGTTAGCCAAGATCGTGCCACTGCACTCCAGTCTGGGTAACAGAGCAAGACTCCATCTCCAAAAAAAAAAAAAAAAAAAAAGAAGAAGAAGAAGAAGAAATATTTTCTACTTTGCTTTGTGATTCCTTCTCTGACTCATGGGTTGTTTCAAAGTATGTTGTTTTGTTTTCAGATATTTAGGGATTTTATAGATATTTTAACATTTTTACTCTCTCTTTTTTTTTTTTTTTTTCGGGCAGTGTCTCACTCTGTTGCCCAGGCTGGAGTGCAGTGGCATAATCCTAGCTCGCTGCAACCTGAAATTCCTGGGCTCAAGCAATCCTCCTGCTTTAGCCTCCCAAGAATCTAAAACTACAGGCCCACCACCAGGCCGGCTACTGAAAAAAAATTTTTTGTAGAGATGGGGTCTCATTATGTTGCTCAAGCTGGTCTTAAATTCCCAGCCTCAAGCAATCCTCCTGCCTCAGCCTCCCAAAGGGCTGAGATTACAGACATGAGCCAATGAGCCTGGCCATTTGCTCTTAAATTTAATACTCTTGTGGTTACAGAACATCTCTTGTAAGATTTTAATCTTTGAAATTTATTGAGACTTGTTTGATGGCACAGATTTGGTCTATCTGAGGGAACTTTCCATGTATTCATGCACAGAATGCCTATTTTTTTGTTATTTACTTGAATGTCTATAAATGTCAATTAGGTCAACATGCTTGACAGTGTCTTACAGGTCTTCTAGATCAGCGCTGTCCAAAAGAAATGTAATGTCAGCCACATGTGTAATTTTAAATTTTCTAGTAGCCATAATCAGTGAAGAAAAAAGAAACAGGTGAAATTAATTGTAATAATACGTTTTATTTAAGCCCAAATATCCAAATAGCATTTTAACATGTAATCAACATAAAATTACTTATTTTATTTTATTTTTTTGGAAACAGAGTCTCGTTCTGTCACCCAGGCTGGAGTGCAGTGGTGCGATCTTGGCTCACTGCAACCTCTGCCTCCTGGGTTCAAGCAATTCTCGTGCCTCAGCCTCCCGAGTAGCTGGAATTAAAGGTGTGAACCACCATGCCCAGCTAATTTTTTGTATTTTTAGTAGAGACAGGGTTTCGCCATGTTGCCCAGGCTGGTCTCGAACTCCTGAGCTCAGGCAGTCCACCCTCCTTGGCCTCCCAAAGTGCTAGGATTACAGGTGTGAGCCACCATGCCCAGCCTGTAATCAACATAAAATTATGAATAAAATATTTTACATTATTGTTTTCATTTTAACTCTTTGAAAATCAGTGTGAACTTTTCATCTCCCAGCAAACCTCACTTTAGACTAATCATGTTTCAAGAGCACAATAGCCGCTTGTGGCTCTAGTGGCTATCATATCAACAGCAGAGTTCTAGATCCTCACCAATTTTTTTCCTTTTATTTTATTCCATCAAGTGCTTAAAGAGGGATGTTAAAATCTTCAACTATGATTGTGGATTTGCCTATTTATCCCTTTATTTTTGTCAGTTTTGCCTCATTTATTTGGTACATATGCGATCAAGTAGGCTTCATCCCTGGAATGCAACGTCAGTTCAACAGACACAAATCAATAAATGGGATTCATCATGTAACAGAACTAAAGACAAAAACCACATGATTATCTCAATAGATGCAGAAAATGCTTTCAATAAAATTACACATCCATTCATGATAAAACTCTCAATAAACTAGGTATTGGGGAACATACCTCAAAATAATAAGAGCCATCAATGGCAAACCCACAGCCAACATCATACTGACTGGGCAAAAGCCAGAAGCATTCCCCTTGAAAACTGACACAAGACAAGGATACCCTCTCTCACTACTCCTATTCAACATGGTATTGGAAGTTCTGGCCAGGGTAATTAGGCAAGAGAAAGAAATAAAGAGCATCTAAATAAAAAGAGAGGAAGTCAAACTATCCCTGTTTGTAGATGACATGATCCTATTTTACAAAGCCCCGTAATCTCAGCCCAAAAGCTTCTTAAGCCAATTAACAACTTCACCAAAGTCTCAGGATACAAAATCAATGTGCAAAAATCACTGCTTGATCATGGTGAATAGGCGTTTTGATGTGCTGCTGGATTTGGTTTGCCAGAATTTTGCTGAGGATTTTTGCATCAATGTTCTTCAAGGATATTGGCCTGAAGTTTTCTTATTTTGTTGTATCTCTGCCAGGTTTTGTATCAAAATGATGTTAGCCTCATAGAATTAGTTAGGGAGGAGTCCCTCCTCCTCATTTACATTCACATATGGCACAGGAGAACCAAGATATGCTCTAGTGGATCTTCTGAGCCCCAGACATAGTTATCCATGCCTCCATTAGTAAAAAGAACTCTTGTCTTCTGGAATCTTCTCTAAAGGGTTACTAGAATAAGATCTCGTCTTTGCCTGCTATTCCAACAGCACAAGAGCCCCCAAATAATCAGATGGCAGCCATAGTTTAGGTTCAGTGAGTTACTGGGTCCCTTGGTAGATATGTTCTCTACTATCATCCTCCATGCCTCTGCCCCTAGAAGCCAGATCCTTCAGACCAACCCAACTTAGTGTTACAGAGACTGGAAACACAAATATCTCTAGTGGCTCACTGGGAGTGATGCTGAGAGATGTCCCAACTATTTCCAATACTTCATTTCTAGAACCATATACTCTACCTATTGAGGACCTACCATAAAATGGCCGTTGGTTCCAAGTTGTGGAAACAAACAACGACCCCTTGTTCGAGAAGCAGGAAAAAGGTGCCTTTAAAAGTATGAAAGGTGTGGTGGCTCATACCTGTAATCCCAGCACTTTGGGAGGCCAAGGCAGGTGGGTCACTTGAGGTCAGGAGTTCAAGACCAGCCTGGCCAACATGGTGAAACCCCATCTCTACTAAAAATACAACAATTACCTGGGCATGGTGGCAAGTGTCTGTAATTCCAGCTACTCGGGAGGCTGAGGCAGGAGAATTGCTGGAACCCAGGAGGCAGAGGTTGCAGTGAGCCGAGATCACATCACTGTACTCCAGCCTGAATGACACAGCTAGACTCTATCTCAAAATAAATAAATGAATAAATAAATAGATAAATTTTTAAAAATACAATAAATAAATAAATCTTATTGGAATTTGTTGGCTTGAGGTCCCTGGAAGCATTTTGGGTCTCTGGCCAGAAACCAACCAATTCAGCAATTGTGGTATGTCTGGTGCCCCAGTGTCAGGAGAACAGAGAGAGTAAAAGAACAATGGGGTTTGGTTCCATTCTCTTAGAGCTGCAGCTGCACAAAATTAAAAGGGAATTCCCCTACTCCAGTGGTTTGGCTTTTGCTGCTGCCATCACCCCTGCCAAAGGGTTTTTTATGGACCAGAGCATGAGAGAATGGAGAAAAAGTAGAACAAAAATATGTGGGATTTTTGTCTGTGGCATTTTTCTATTTGGCCCCTTAATTCAGAACTAGAAAGTTTTCCTCAATGTTTCTCTGTCTCTACTCAGTTCTCACTTCTGGGTTTGAGATGCTTAGAGTTCATGCAGGGGAATACTAGAGGGAAAAATAAGGGTAAATTCATCGCCAGTTTGGTGGTATTCTCATATCAAATTCTGATGTTTTTCCCTGATAATCCTGCTGATATTTATTTGTTGGAGTTTTTAAACAGCTGCCCATGCATTTGTCCAGATTTTATAGTTGTATTTAGTGTAAGAGAAAAGTAGTCATGTGTTTGCTCCATGTTATCCAGAACTAGAACCCTTCCCTTAATATCATAACTTCAAAATATAGAAAGCAAAGCTTACCAGAACTAAAAGGGAGAATAGAAACTTTTAAAATTATAGTTAGAAACCTTAATACCCTCCTCTCAACAAGTGTTAGACAAACATTTAGTAAAAATAAAAGATGGAGATGATATAATTAGTTGGCCATCCTATTTTTACTTACACAGGGCACTACATCCAGCAACCACAGAATGCACATTCATTTCAAGTGCACACGCAAGATAAAAAGCAAATTCCAGGCTGAGAAAAGATAGTTACGAAGTATGTATCAGATAGGGAATTCATATCCAGAATATATAAAGTAATCCTAAAAAGCAATTGGGAGGCTGAGGTGGGCGGATCACCTGAGGTCAGGAGTTCGAGACCAACCAGACCAACATGGAGAAACCCCACCTCTACTAAAAATACAAAAATAGCCAAGCATGGTCACACATGCCTCTAATCCCAGCTACTCGGGAGGCTGAGGCAGGAGAATCGCTTGAACCTGGGAGGCGGAGGTTGCAGTGAGCTGAGATCGCGCCATTGCACTCCAGCCTGGGCGACAAAAGCAAAAACTCCATCTCAAAAAAAAAAAAAAAAAAAGAAAAAGAAAAAGAAACCACTAAAAATTGGTAAGAGATTTTAAAGGCACAAAGCAAAAGAAGATATCCAAATGGCCAATAACTAAAACTAAGACTAATAACTAAATAAATAAAACTAATAACTAAAACTAAGACTGACAATAGCAACTGTTGGAGAAGTATGAAGTAACTGGAACTCTTCATACTTTGTTAGTAAGAGTGTAAACTGGTAAGACCACATGGGAACACTTTTTGGTAGTTTATTTTTTTAAAATTTTTATTTATTTATTTTTAATTAGGTTTTTTTTTTTTTGAGACAGAGTTGCACTCTTGTTGCCCAGGCTGGAGTGCAATGGCATGATCTCGGCTCACTGCAACCTCCACCTCCCAGGTTCAAGCGATTCTCCTGCTTCAGCCTCCCAAGTCACTGGGATTACAGGCATGTGCTACCACGCTCGGCTAATTTTTGTATTATTAGTAGAGACGGGGTTTCACCATGTTGGCCAGGCTGGTCTCGAACTCCTGACCTCGTGATCCGCCTGCCTCAGCCTCCCAAATTGCTGAGATTACAGGCATGAGCCACCACCATGCTGGCCTTTTAAAAATTTTTTTGAGATGGACCTTGTCCTGTCACCCAGGCTGGAGTGCAGCGGCATGATCTCAGCTCACTGCAACCTCCACCTCCCAGGTTCAAGCAATTCTCCTGCCTCAGCCTCCCGAGTAGCTGGGATTACAGGCGTGCACCACCATGTATGGCTAATTTTTGTATTTGTATTTTTAGTAGAGACGGGATTTCACCATGTTGGCCAGGCTGGTCTCGAACTCCTGACCTCAGGTGATCTCCCCACCTTGGCCTTCAACTAAAGTGCTGGGAATACAGGCATGAGCCACTGTGCCCGGCCTGGTAGTTTCTTATGAAATTAAACAGACATCTACCCTATGACCCAACAACTCTATTCATGAGAATTTACTCAAGAGAAATAAAAGCATGTATCTACAAAAAGACTTGTAACAAAAATGTTCATAGTGGCTTTATTTTTAAAAACCAAAAAATGTCTGTCAACCTAAGGGATAAACAAATTGTAGTGTGTTCATACGATGGAATACTACTCAATCATAAAATGAACCAACCACTGATCCATGCAACAGCGTGCATCTCACAGGCATTATGTTAAACAAAAAAAGCCAGGCCAAAACAGTATAAACTGTATGACTGTATTTATATAACAGGCAAAACTAATCTATGGTAATACATGTTGGAATATTGGTTACTTTTGAGTGGAGGGCCACATTGCCTGGGAAGCGGCATGAGGCAACCTTCTATAGTTATGGAAATGTTTTTTATTTCATTACAGATATTGTATTTTTTAGTTCTGGAATTGCCACTTGATTGCCATCTCTATTTCTATGTTGAGATTTTACTGCCTTTTCATTCATTAGAAGTTTAATTTCCTTTATTTCTTGAGCATACTAACATACTTATAATATTTAAAGTCCTTGCCTGCCATTTCTAACATCTGGGTCATCTTGGGGTTGGTCCCTCCTTGTTGATTTCTCTCTTGATCATGGGTCACATTTTCCTGCTTCTTATATGTAAGTAATTTGGGATTGTAGCTTGGACATTGTGAAGGTTATATTATAAATACTTTGGATTCTGTTAAATTTATCTGAAAGTTATTGATTTGTTTGTTGTAGCAAACAATTGATCTGGGAAGGAAGGAAGGAAGGAAGGAAGGGAGAGAAAGAGAGAGTGAGAAAGAAAGAAAGAAAGAGCCAAACTGAACTTCTAGAATTTAAAAATTCACTGCAGGAATATCAAAATACAGTTGGAAGCCTTAAGAACAGACTAAACCAAGCTGAGGAAAGAATTTTAGAGGTCAAAGACTGGTCCTTTGAATTAATCCAGTCTTATAAAAATAAAGAAAAAAGAATTTTTTAAAAATGAACCAGACCTCCAAGAGATAAGGGATTAAAAAAGACCAAACCTACACTTCATTGGCATTCCCGAGAGACAGTAAGCAACTTAGAAAATGTATTTGAGGATATAGCCTGTGAAAATTTCCCCAGTCTTGCTAGAGAGGTCAACATGCAAATTCAAGAAATTTGGAGAACTCCTGTGAGATACTACACAAGATGACCATTCCCAAGACACAAAATCATTAGACTTTCCAAGTTCAATGTGAAAGAAAAATCTTAAAGACAGCTAGAGATAAGGGTGAGATCTCTTACAAAGGGAACCCCATTGGGTTATCAGCAGACTTTTCAGCAGAAATCTTACAAGCCAGAATTTGGGGCCTGTTTTCAGTATCCCTAAAGAAAATAAATTCCAATAAAGAATTTAGATATACAATCATGTCATCTGCAAACAGGGACAATTTGACTTCCTCTTTTCCTAATTGAATACCCTTTATTTCCTTCTCCTGCCTGATTGCCCTGGCCAGAACTTCCAACACTATGTTGAATAGGAGTGGTGAGAGAGGGCATCCCTGTCTTGTGCCCGTTTTCAAAGGGAATACTTCCAGTTTTTGCCCATTCAGTATGATATTGGCTGTGGGATTGTCATAGATAGCTCTTATTATTTTGAGATATGTCCCATCAATACCTAATTTATTGAGAGTTTTTAGTATGAAGGGTTCTTGAATTTTGTCAAAGGCCTTTTCTGCATCTATTGAGATAATCATGTGGTTTTTGTCTTTGGTTCTGTTTATATGCTGGATTACATTTATTGATTTGCGTATGTTGAACCAGCCTTGCATCCCAGGGATGAAGCCCACTTGATCATGGTGGATAAGCTTTTTGATGTGCTGCTGGATTCGGTTTGCCAGTATTTTATTGAGGATTTTTGCATCGATGTTCATCAAGGATATTGGTCTAAAATTCTCTTTCTTTGTTGTGTCTCTGCCAGGCTTTGGTATCAGGATGATGCTGGCCTCATAAAATGAGTTAGGCAGGATTCCCTCTTTTTCTATTGATTGGAATAGTTTCAGAAGGAATGGTACCAGCTCCTCTTTGTACCTCTGGTAGAATTCGGCTGTGAATCTATCTGGTCCTGCACTTTTTTTGGTTGGTAAGCTATTGATTATTGCCACAATTTCAGAGCCTGTTATTGGTCTATTCAGAGATTCAACTTCTTCCTGGTTTAGTCTTGGGAGGATGTATGTGTCGAGGAATTTATCCATTTCTTCTAGATTTTCTAGTTTATTTGTGTAGAGGTGTTTATAGTATTCTCTGATGGTAGTTTGTATTTCTGTGGGATCAGTGGTGATATCCCCTTTTTCATTTTGTATTGCGTCTATTTGATTCTTCTCTCTTTTCTTCTTTATTAGTCTTGCTAGCGGTCTATCAATTTCATTGATCTTTTCAAAAAACCAGCTCCTGGATTCATTAATTTTTTGAAGGGTTTTTTGTGTGTCTATTTCCTTCAGTTCTGCTCTGATCTTAGTTATTTCTTGCCTTCTGCTAGCTTTTGAATGTGTTTGCTCTTGCTTTTCTAGTTCTTTTAATTGTGATGTTAGGGTGTCAATTTTAGATCTTTCCTGCTTTCTGTTGTGGGCATTTAGTGCTATAAATTTCCCTCTATACACTGCTTTGAATGTGTCCCAGAGATTCTGGTATGTTGTGTCTTTGTTCTCGTTGGTTTCAAAGAACATCTTTATTTCTGCCTTCATTTCATTATTTACCCTGTAGTCACTCAGGAGCAGGTTGTTCAGTTTCCATGTAGTTGAGTGGTTTTGAGTGAGTTTCTTAATCCTGAGTTCTAGTTTGATTGCACTGTGGTCTGAGAGACAGTTTGTTAGAATTTCTGTTCTTTTACATTTGCTGAGGAGTGCTTTACTTCCAACTATGTGGTCAATTTTGGAGTAGGTGTGGTGCTGAAAAGAATGTATATTCTGTTGATTTGGGGTGGAGAGTTCTGTAGATGTCTATTAGGTCCGCTTGGTGCAGAGCTGAGTTCAATTCCTGGGTATCCTTGTTAACTTTCTGTCTCGTTGATCTGTCTAATGTTGACAGTGGGGTGTTAAAGTCTCCCATTATTATTGTGTGGGAGTCTAAGTCTCTTTGTAGGTCACTCAGGACTTGCTTTATGAATCTGGGTGCTCCTGTATTGGGTGCATATATATTTAGGATAGTTAGCTCTTCTTGTTGAATTGATCCCTTCACCAAACCCCATCGTCTCAGCCAAAAATCTCCTCAAGCTGATAAGCAGCTTCAGCGAAGTCTCAGGATACAAAATCAGTGTACAAAAATCACAAGCATTCTTATACACCAATAACAGACAAACAGAGAGCCAAATCATGAGTGAACTCCCATTCACAATTGCTTCAAAGAGAATAAAATACCTAGGAATCCAACTTACAAGGGACGTGAAGGACCTCTTCAAGGAGAACTACAAACCACTGCTCAATGAAATAAAAGAGGATACAAACAAATGGAAGAACATTCCATGCTCATGGGTAGGAAGAATCAATATCGTGAAAATGGCCATACTGCCCAAGGTAATTTATAGATTCAATGCCATCCCCATCAAGCTACCAATGACTTTCTTCACAGAATTGGAAAAAACTACTTTAAAGTTCATATGGAACCAAAAAAGTGCCTGCATTGCCAAGTCAATCCTAAGCCAAAAGAACAAAGCTGGAGGCATCACGCTACCTGACTTCAAACTATACTGCAAGGCTACAGTAACCAAAACAGCATGGTACTGGTACCAAAACAGAGATATAGATCAATGAAACAGAACAGAGCCCTCAGAAATAATGCTGCATATCTACAACCATCTGATCTTTGACAAACCTGACAAAACAAGAAATGGGGAAACAATTCCCTATTTAATAAACGGTGCTGGGAAAACTGGCTAGCCATATGTAGAAAGCTGAAACTGGATCCCTTCCTTACACCTTACACAAAAATTAATTCAAGATGGATTAAAGACTTAAATGTTTGACCTAAAACCATAAAAACTCTAGAAGAAAACCTAGGCAATACCATTCAGGACATAGGCATGGGCAAGGACTTCATGTCTAAAACACCAAAAGCAATGGCAACAAAAGCCAAAATTGACAAATGGGATCTAATTAAACTAAAGAGCTTCTGCACAGCAAAAGAAACTACCATCAGAGTGAACAGGCAATCTACAGAATGGGAGAAAATTTTTGCAATCTACCCATCTGACAAAGGGCTAATATCCAGGATCTACAATGAACTCAAACAAATTTACAAGAAAAAAAAAAACCCCATCAAAAAGTGGGTGAAGGATATGAACAGACACTTCTTAAAAGAAGACATTTATGCAGCCAAAAGACACACACAAAAATGCTCATCATCACTGGCCATCAGAGAAATGCAAATCAAAACCACAATGAGATACCATCTCACACCAGTAAGAATGGCAATCATTAAAAAGTCAGGAAACAACAGGTGCTGGAGAGGATGTGGAGAAATAGGAACACTTTTACACTGTTGGTGGGACTGTAAACTAGTTCAACCATTGTGGAAGTCAGTGTGTCGATTCCTCAGGGATCTAGAACTAGAAATGCCATTTGATCCAGCCATCCCATTACTGGGTATATACCCAAAGGACTATAAATCATGCTGCTATAAAGACACATGCACACGTATGTTTATAGCGGCACTATTCACAATAGCAAAGACTTGGAACCAACCTAAATGTCCAACAACGATAGACTGGATTAAGAAGATGGCACATATACACCATGGAATACTATGCAGCCATAAAAAATGATGAGTTCATGTCCTTTGTAGGGACATGGATGAAGCTGGAAACCATCATTCTCAGCAAACTATCGCAAGGACAAAAAACCAAACACCGCATGTTCTCGCTCATAGGTGGGAATTGAACAATGAGAACACCTGGACACAGGAAGGGGAACATCACACACCGGGGACTGTTGTGGGGTGGGGGGAGGGGGGAGGGGGGAGGGATAGCATTAGGAGATATACCTAATGCTAAATGACAAGTTAATGGGTGCAGCACACCAACATGGCACATGTATACATATGTAACTAACCTGCACATTGTGCACATGTACCCTAAAACTTAAAGTATAATAATAATAAAATTAAAAAATGAAAATAAAAATAAAATTAAAAAAACAAGTAAAAACCTCACAGCAGCTTATGTTAATTTTTCAAACAAAAAATCATTTATTCACAAGTTACACAAAATACTTTTTTTTACTGTTTACCTGACATCTAAAGTAAAAGCAGAATAAAATAAACTTCTCACCAATAGTTAAAAAAAAAAAAAGAATATTCTGCCAAACTAAACTTCGTATATGAAGGAGAAATGAAATCTTTTTCAGATAAGCAAATGCTAAAGAAATTTGTTACTTCTAGACCAGCCTTACACGAGGTCCTTAAGGGAGTTCTAAACATGGAAACAAAGGAATGATACCTGCCAGCACAAAAACACAGTTAAGCCCAGAAACATACGTAGCCTAGAGATCCTCTAACAACTACATAATTGAGGCTACAAAGCAATCAGCTAAGAGCATCATGACAAGATCAAACCTCACATATCAATATTAACCTTTTGTTAATTGTCTAAAATGCCCCACTTAAAAGGCACAGAGTGGCAAGTTGGATAAGTAAACAAAACCCAACAGTCTACTGTCTTCAAGAGACTCATCTCATATGTAACAACACCCATAGGCTCAAAATAAAGGAATGGAAAAAGGTCTATCACACAAATGGAAAACTAAAAAGAGCAGGAGTCTTTATATATTCTGTTATATCAGATAGAACAGACTTTAAACCAACAACAGTAAGAAAGGACAAAGAAGGAAATTACATAATGATAAAGGATTCAATTCCACAAGAAGACCTAACTATTCTAAATATATTTGCACTCAACATTGGAGCACCTAGATTCATTAAAAAGTACTTCTAGACCTACAAAAAGACTTAGAGAGCCAGACAATAATAGTAGGGTACTTCAACTCCCCCGCTGATAGCATTAAACAAATCACCAAGGCAGAAAACTAGCAAAGAAATTCTGGACTTTAAACTACACTTGACCAATTGGACCTAACATCAATCTAGAGAATACTCTGTCCAAAATCACAGAATACACATTTTTCTTGTTTGCACACAGAACATACTCTTAAGACCAACCACATCAGCCATAAAGCAAGCCTCATAAAATTAAAAAAGAATCAAAATCTGTCCAGGTGCGGTGGCTTACACCTGTAATCCCAGCACTTTGGGAGGCTGAGGTGGGTGGATCACATGAGGCCAGGAGTTTGAGAACAGTCTGGCCAACATGGCAAAACCCCATCTCTACTAAAAATACAAATATTAGCCAGGTGTGGTGGCACATGCCTGGAGCCCCCGCTACTTGGGAGGCTGAGGCACAAGAATCACTTGAACCCAGGAGGTGGAGGTTGCAGTGAGCCAAGATTGCACCACTGCACTCCAGCCGGGGTTATAGAGTCTTCAAAAAAAAAAAGAATCAAAATCATATGAAGCATACTCTCAGACCACAGTGGAATAAAAATGAAATCAATACCAAGAAGATCTCAAAAGCACACCATTACATGGAAATTAAATAACTGCTCCTGAATGACTTTTGGGCAGATAATGAAATTAAGGCAGAAATAAAACAAATTATTTGAAATTAATGAAAACAGAGATACAACATACCAAAATCTCTAGGATGCAGCAAAAGCAGTTTAAGAGGAAAAATTGTAGTGCTAAGTGCCTACATTAAGAAGTTAGAAAGATCTCAAATTAATAATCTAACATCATACCTAGAGGAACTAGAGATACAAGAACAAACAAACCCCAAAGCTAGCAGAAGAAATCACTAAAGCCAGAGCAGAATGGAATGAAATTGAGACCAAAAATCCATAAAAAAAGATCGACAAAAGCTTGAAAGCTTGAAACCTTGAAAGGAAACGTTGGTTCCTTGAAAGGATAAACATGACTGATAAACTTCAAAAGGTAACCTTGGTTCCTTCAAAGGATAAACATGATTGATGAACCACTAGCTAGATTAACAAAGAGAAAAAAAAGATCCAAATAAGCACAATTAGAAATGACAAAGGTGACATTACAACTGATCCCACAGAAATACAAAAGATACTCAGAGACCATTATGAACAAATCTATGCACATCAATTAGAACATCTAGAGGAAATAGATAAATTCCTGGAAACACACAACCTCCCAAGATTGAATTGGAAATAAAATGAAACCCTGAACAGACCGATAATGAGTTCTGAAATTGAATTAGTAATAAAAGAAAAAAAAAACATAACAACCAAAAAATTCCCTGGCCCAGATGGATTCACAATCAAATTCTACCAGACATACAAATCCTCAACAAACTAGGCATTGAAGGAACATACCTCAAAATACTAAGAGCCATCACTGATGAACTCACAGCCAACATCATACTGAATAGGCAAAAGTGGGAAGCATTCCCCTTGAGAACTGGATCAAGACAAGTGTGCCCACTCTCACCACTCCTACTCAACATAGTACCAGAAGTCCTAGCCAGAGCAATCAGGCAAGATAAATAAATAAAAGGCACTCAAATAGGAAAAGAAGAGGCCAAACTATCTCTCTTCATGGATGATATGATTCTGTATCTAGGAAACCCTAAACTGGAAGACAGCTAGAACTCATAAACAACTTCATTAAAGTTTCAAGATACAAAATCAATGTACAAAAGTCAGTAGCATTTCTATACACCAATAACGTTCAAACTGAGAGCCAAATCAGGAATACAATCCCAACTATAATAGCCACAAAAATATTTTAAAATCTAGGAATACACTTAGTAAAGGAGGTGAAAGATCTCTACAAGGAGAAATACAAAACACTGCTGAAAGAAATCATAGATGATACAAACAAATGGAAAAACATCCATGCTTTTGGATTGGAAGAATCAATATTGTTAAAGCAGTCTACAGATTTAACACTATTCCTATCAAACTACCAACATCATTTTTCACATAATTAGGAAAAAAAAACTATTGTAACCCAAACGGAGGCTGAATAGCCAAAGTAATCCTAAGCCAAAAGAACAAAGCCAGAGGCATCACATTACCTGATTTCAAACTATATTACAAGGCTACAGTAATCAAAACAACATGGTACTGGTATTAAAACAGATACATAGACCAATAGAACAGAACAGAGAACCTAGAAATAAAGCCACACATCTGCAATCATCTGATCTTTGACAGGTGACAAAAATAAGCAATGGGGAAAGGACTCCCTATTCAATAATTGGTGCTGGGATAAATGGCTAGCCTATGCAGAAGAATGAAACTGGACCCCTACATTTCACCATATACAAAAATGAACTCAAGATGAACTAAGAACTTAAATGTAAGACCTCAAACTATAGAAATCCTAGAAGAAAACCTGGGAAATACCCTTCTTGATGATGGCTTTGGGAAAGAATTTATGGTTAAGTCCTCAAAAGCAATTACAACAAAAACAAAACTCGGCAAATGGGACCTAATTAAACTAAAGAGCTTCTGCACAGTGAAAGAAACTATTAACAGAGTAAACAGACAACAGAATGGGAGAAAGTATTCACAAACTGTGCATCTGGCAAAGGTCTAATATCCAGGATCTATAAGGAAGTTAAGCAAACCAACAAATAAAACACAAATAACCCTATTAAAAAGTGGGCAAAGGACATGAACAGACACTTCTCAAAAGAAGATTTACAAGCAACTAACAAACATATGAAAAAATGCTCATCATCACTAATCATCAGAGAAATGCAAATCAAAACCACAGTAAGATACCATCTCACACTATGGCTATTTAAAACTTTTAAAAATAAATGCTGGCAAGGCTGTGGAGAAAAGGGAATGCTTATACACTGTTGGTGGGAATGTAAATTAGCTCAGTCACTAGGGAAAGCAGTTTGGAGATTTCGCAAAGAACCAAAAATAGAACTACCATTCAACCCAGCAGTCCCATTACTGGATATACACCCAAAGGAAAATAAATCATTCTGCCAAAAAGACACATGCACCGATATGTTCATCACAGCACTTTTCACAATAGCAAAGACATGGAATCAATCTAGGTGCCCATTAATTGTGGACTGGATAAGTAAAATGTGGCACATCATCAAAAAGCTTATCCACCACGATCAAGTCGGCTTCATACCTGGGATGCAAGGCTGGTTCAACATACGCAAATCAATAAACATAATCCATCATATAAACAGAACCAACAACAAAAGCCACATGATTATCTCAATAGATGCAGGAAAGACCTTCGACAAAATTCAACAGCCTTTCATGGTAAAAACTCTCAATAAACTAGGTATTGATGGAACGTATCTCAATATAATAAGAGCTATTTTTGACAAACCCACAGACAATATCATACTGAATGGCTAAAAACTGGAAGCATTCCCTTTGAAAACCGGCACAAGACAAGGATGCCCTGTCTCACTACTCCTATTCAACATCGTATTGGAAGTTCTGGCCAGGGCAATCAGGCAAGAGAAAGAAATAAAGGTATTCATATAGGAAGAGAGGAAGTCAAATTGTCTCTGTTTGCAGATGACATGATTGTATATTTAGAAAACCCCATCATCTCAGCCCAAAATCTCCTTAAGCTGATAAGCAATTTCAGCAGTCTCGGGATACAAAATCAATGTGCAAAAATCACAAGCATTCCTATACACCAATAACAGACAAACAGAGAGCCAAATCATGAGTGAACTCCCATTCACAGTTGCTACTAAGAGAATAAAATACCTAGGAATCCAACTTACAAGGGATGTGAAGGACCTCTTCAAGGAGAACTACAAACCACTGCTCAAGGAAATAAGAGAGGACATAAACAAATGGGAAAACATTCCATACTCATGGATAGGACGAATCAATATTGTGAAAATGGCCTTAGTGCCCAAAATATTTTATAGATTCAATGCTATCCCCATCAAGCTACCAATGACTTTCTTCACAGAATTAGAAAAAACTTCTTTACATTTCATATGGAACCAAAAAAGAGCCCGCATAGCCAAGACAATCCTGGGCAAGAAGAACAAAGCTGGAGGCATCATGTTACCTGACTTCAAACTTTACTACAAGTCTACAGTAACCAAAACAGCATGGTACTGGTACCGAAACAGAGATATAGACCAATGGAACAGAACGGAGGCCTCAGAAATAACACCACACATCTACCACAATCTGATCTCTGACAAACCTGACAAAAACAAGAAATAGGGAAAGGATTCCCTGTTTAATAAATGGTGTTGGGAAAACTGGCTAGCTATATCCAGAAAACTGAAACTGGACCCCTTCCTTACACCTTATACAAAAATCAACTCAAGATGGATCAAAGACTTAAATGTAAGACCTAGGACCATAAAAAATCCTAGAAGAAAACCTAGGCAATACCATTCAGGACATAGGCATGGGCAAAGCCTTCATGACTAAAACACCAAAAGCAATGGCAACGAAAGCCAAAATTGACAAATAGGATCTAATTAAACTAAAGAGCTTCTGAACAGCAAAAGAAACTATCATCAGAGTGGACAGGCAACCTACAGAATGGGAGAAAACTTTTGCAATCTATCCATCTGACAAAGGGCTAATATCCAGAATCTACAAAGAGCTTAAACAAATTTACAAGAAAAAAGCAAACAACCCCATCAAAAAATGTGCAAAGGATATGAACAGACACTTCTCAAAAGAAGACATTTACGCAGTCAACAGACATATGAAAAAATGCTCATCATCACTGGTCATTAGAGAAATGCAAATCAAAACCACAGTGAGATACCATCTCATGCCAATTAGAATGGCAATCATTAAAAAGTCAGGAAACAACAGATGCTGGAGAGGTTGTGGAAAAATAGGAATGCTTTTACACTGTTGGTGGGACTGTAAACTAGTTCAACCATTGTGGAAGACAGTGTGGCGATTCCTCAGGGATCTAGAACTAGAAATACCATTTGACCCAGCAATCCCATTACTAGGCCTATATACCCAAAGGATTATAAATCATTCTACGATAAAGACACATGCACACGTATGTTTATTGCGGCACTATTCACAATAGCAAAGACTTGGAACCAACCCAAATGTCCATCAATGATAGACTAGATTAAGAAAATGTGGCATATAGCTGGGCATGGTGGCTCACACCTGTAATCCAGCATATTGGGAGGCTGAGGTGGGCGGATCACGAGGTCAGGAGATCAAGACCATCCTGGCTAACATGGTGGAACCCTGTCTCTACTCAAAATACAAAAAATTAGCCGGGCGTGGTGGTGGGTGCCTGTAGTCCCAGCTATGTTGGGAGGCTGAGGCAGGAGAATGGCATGAACCCGGGAGGCGGAGCTTGCGGTGAGCTGAGATCGAGCCACTGCACTCCAGCCTGGGCGACAGAATGAGACTCCATCTCAAAAAAAAAAAGAAAATGTGGCATATATACACCATGGAATACTATGCAGCCATAAAAAAGGATGAGTTCATGTCCTTTGTGGGAACACGCATGAAGCTGAAAACCATCATTCTCAGCAAACTATCACAAGATCAGAAAACCAAACACTGCATGTTTTCACTTATTAAGTGGGAGTTGAACAATGAGAACACATGGACACAGGGAGGGGAACATCACACACCGGGGCCTGTAGGGGGTGGGGGGCTAGGGGAGGGATAACATTAGGAGGAATACCTAATGTAGGTGACAGGTTGATGGGTGCAGCAAACCACCGTGGCACGTGTATACCTATGTAACAAAACTGCACATTCTGCACATGTAACCCATAACTTAAAGTATAATATGAAAAAAAGAAAGAAAATATGGTGCATATACACCATGGAATACTATGCAGCTATAAAAAAAGAACAAAATCATGTCCTTTGCTGCAACATGGATGCAGCTGGAGGCCATAATTCTAAGAGAACTAATGCAGAAAGAGAAAACCAAATACTGCATGTTCTCACTTATAAGTAAGAGCTAAATATTGGGTACACATAGACATAAAGATGGGAACAAGAGACAGATTATAAGTGGGGTGAAGTAGGGAGGAGCGCAAGGGTTGAAAAACTACCTATTGAGTACTATGCTCACTACCTAGATGATGGGTTCAATTGTACTCCAAACCTCAGCATCATGCAATGTACCCTTGTACAAGTCTGCACAAGTACCCACTGAATCTAAAATAAAAGTTGAAAAAAAAAACACATTAGGTTAATTAAGAAGAGAATGGAGAAAGGCAGAGGGCAGGTCTTAGCATGGTAGAAAATTTTAAACAGCAATTAAGAAATAAGGTGCTTGGCCAGGTGCAGTGGCTCACGCCTGTAATCCCAGCACTTTGGGAGGCCGAGGTGAGCAGATCACCTGAGGTCAGGAGTTCGAGACCAGCCTGGCCAACATGGTGAAACCCCATCTCTACTAAAAATACAAAAAAAAAAAAAAAGAAAGAAAAAGAAAACATCTGGGCGTGGTGGTGGCACATGCCTATAGTCCTGGCTACCTGGGAGGCTGAGGCAGGAGAATCACTTGAACCTGGGAGATGGAGGTTGAAGTGAACCGAGATCACGCCATTGGACTCCAGCCTGGGCAACAAGAGTGAAATTCCGTCTCAAAAAAAAAAAAAAAAGAAGAAGAAGAAAGAAAGAAAGAAGGTATGTAAAGCAAATATTGACAGAAGCAAAAAAAGAAGAAAAAGAAAGAGGAGTCATGGGACTTGTCCCAGCAGGGTGGAAAGCTTTAGATGGTTATTAAGAAGTGGGGTGAATAAAATGGATATTGATGGATTAAAACAAAGGATTTAACACAGCACTACCAAAGGTTGAGCAGGCCCAAGGGAACCCCTGCTGGTCCCTTAACATTAAAGGGTTCCAAATAAGCCTGCTCTATTTACTCCAGTTTGGAGAAATTTAAAAAGCCAAAGGCAAAGTTTATCATGAGAAACCTGACCAGCAATCACTGTGACAGTTGTTAGCAGGTTCATCAAGATGAAGATTGACAAAAGGGTCACAGTCCCTTGGCTCTACCCCTTCTCAGTGGAGACCCAAAGCCTTATGCACATCAGTAGGTAAAATGGTCAGCGGTGGGGGCAGTGTGGAGAAAAGATTACTGGGACTCAATACAGGAGCCCCCAGCACTGTGGTACCAAAACCCATTGATGAAGCCCTGAGGCAGGCTGCAGTTAGAATGAGGGAACCGTAAAAGGTAAGGGTTGATAGGATCATGAAAGGTGGAATGTTTAAACAGACTTTAGGTAAAGCTGTGTGTCCTTTACCTGAATGTTTTATGGGAATGGATATTACATCCGGCTGGGGAACACTTTTTTTTTTTTTTGAGATGGAGTCTCGCCCTGTTGCCCAGGCTGGAGTGCAGTTGCACGATCTCGGCTCACTGCAACATCTGCTTCCCGGGTTCAAATGATTCTCCTGCCTCAGCCTCCCCAGTAGCTGGGATTACAGGTGTGCACCACCACGCCCAGCTAATTTTTGTATTTTTAGTAGAGACGGGGTTTCACCATATTGGCCAGGCTAATCTCAAACTATTGACCTCAGGTGATCCACCCACCGCAACCTCCCAAAGTGCTGGGATTACAGGCGTGAGCCACGAAGTCCGGCCTAACACTTCTTAATACCTAGTATTGTAACACCAAAACCTGTTAATTAAGTCCTAATGGAGGCCGCAGTTAGGGATGTAGTGGTTGATGGAATTAAAGTCTGTAGGCGAATTGGTGTTTTTCAGCAGGCTTCGTGAGAAGTGCTTGCGTGCGTCTCTTACCTGATTGTATTATGGGAATGGACATTGTGTCTGCGTGGGGAATGTTTCCCCTACCTAGCATTGTAAAACAGAAGCGCGCAGCACTTCAATCATCAGTGTGGAGAGCGTTCTTAGAGGTCACCGGTGTGGAAGCTGAGGCTTCCTCACCTTGCTTCTCCTGCACCACACTGCAGAGGCCAACACCTATTTCTTATTAGGTCACAGTTCTCTCAGCAGGTGAGGCATTAATGGCCAAGAAAAAGAAAGGATGAGAATACAATCATGAATAAGTCTAGCAAGGGAAATATTTTTAGGTGTTTTTATTATTTTTTATTTTTTTGCTCTGGAAACTGTTAGTCCAAACTGCACCATTTTGTAACCCCCCCAGCCATTTCGCAGACCTTGGTCAAAGTGAAACATTCCACAGGGGTTTGGGCTGTGACAAACAGCCTGCCCAACCGCTTGACTCTCTTATTATATTCTGCTGGAAGAAAGTGTAAGGAACCTCACACTGCACCGGAACAGGCACCAAACTGCCTAATCATGGGAACATGTTATCAACATTTTCCCAGGCAGCAAGCCATGCCCCCTGTTCCAGACCCCTCCCACCCAGCCTATAATTGCCCCAGCCTGTAAGTGGCGATGGCCATTGGCATTAAGCTGCAGGTCTTATGCTGGATACAAAGCTGGCATTTGCTGTAAAGCCACCACTCTCTCTCTTTGTGTCTTTCTTTAACCCTAGCCTTCCCTTCAAAACCCAATAAAAACTATTTATAAGACAATTTTTCTTCATCCTCCAGTAAGAACCTAATTTTTTGTTTGTTTGTTTTGGTTTGGTTTTGGAGTTTTTTGTTTGTTTGAGACAAGGTTTTACTTTGTTGTCCCGGCTGAAGTGAAGTGGTGCAATCATGACTCACTGCAGCCTCGATCTCCCCGGGCTCAGGTGATTCTCCCCCCTCAACCTCCTAAGTAGCTGGGATTGCAGGCGTGTGCTACCATGCCTGGGTAATTTTTGTATTTTTTGTAGAGATAGGGTTTTGCCATGTTGCCCAGACTGATCTTGAACTCCTGGGCTCAAGCAATCCTCCTGTGTTGGCCTCCCAAAGTGCTGTGATTACAGGCGTGAGCCACCATGCCTGGCCTAAGAACCTAGTTTTTGGACAACTATAAAAGTGCTGTTTTACATAATAGGATGTAGACATGTAATAATTCATAACACCTGAAGGGGGCACAGGCAAAAAATATAAAGAAAATTGAGAATGACTGGATATCATATCTAATGGTGCCACATTTGTGTCTAACATCTTTGACATTGTTCTCAGCAAATCCCTGGGAATCAGCTGCTGAGCTAGATGGAGATGGGAAGAGGATAAAGACTGAGATAGATGGCTGGGCACGGTGGCTCACGCCTGTAATCCCAGCACTTTGGGAGGCCAAGGAGGATGGATCACCTGAGGTCAGGAGTTCGAGAACAGCCTGACCAACATGGAGAAACCCTGTCTCTACTAAAAATACAAACAAACAAACAAACAAAAATTAGCCGGGCGTGGTGGTGCATGCCTGTAATCCCAGCTACTTGGGATGCTGAGGCAGGAGAATCGCTTGAACCCGGGAGGCAGAGGTTGTGGTGAGCCAAGTTTGCGCCATTGCACTCCAGCCTAGGCAACAAGAGCGAAATTCCATCAAAAAAAAAAAAAAAAAAAAGACTTGGATAGTTGTATTACATCTGTTAATTCTAACAGGTTGTGGAGAAGCTTGGCATGAAAATCATGAAGCATAATGAAGTTTGTGTGTTATTTCCAGATTGTTCTTACCATGTTGTTAAGTCATAGATGAAAACAAGCAGTGTTTGAAGGATAGTCCCAACCTCCAGGTGTACCTAATCCTGATGAAGCCGATGCTGTTAGCACCCTCCCATATCCCTGGGCCTTTTAGAATTTTCAATTGATTTCCAACTGTCAGTATTTGTACCTCTGTACCTGCAGCCCCTTTTCCTTGGAAATATGTGTTGCTTATTTGCAAGGCAAACCAGAGTAGCAAAGAATTAACACCTCCCAAAGCCCTACAGGCAGATCCCTCAACCAACGGCTCTCAGGAGTTGATGTATAAATGCCCCAGCTCCTTGTACCTTGGGCAGAATAATTCTGTGGTGTGGGTTTTGCACCATTCCTAGAAGTTTTCCTGCAAGGTTGAGCTCAGGTGCCCACTGTGGTAGCTGGCTCGGTGACACGTTTTATTGGCTGTCCTACTGTCCCTGTATCATCCAGCCGCCTCATACGAGCGTTCCAAAATAAACTACCCACACTGGAAACCTTGCCTCAAGTTCTGCTTCTGGGGAACCAAACTAAGACAACTTGAATGTGAGGTCTCCCATGGGACATCTCTTGCATCCTAGTCATAAAGAGAACACTGGGGGAATACATTCAGGGAACATGTGAGCGTACTATTTCTTGTTTTTCAAATTACCTGAAAGTGATCTCATCTAGATGTACTTTATTGTTGAAGTAGTGACATTGAAGGGGCTAGTGATTAGATGATATTCATGCATGTGAGGGAAAGCCCAAAATAAATCATTCCTGAGCAAAGTGAACATCTGAAGAGCATCCTGGATGGCCCACATGCAGGGAGGATAATAAAAATATTTAACACCTGGTACAGCATGGGCCTCAACCAGTCATAGAAGCTGCTGGCCTACCTGCTAAGGGCCTGCCACACAAACTGACCATTGGCCCTGCCCAGTGAAACAAGGATTCCTGGTGCTGCCTGGGTCAAATATTCAGGCTGGGTTGAGAGGTCAGTGGGCAAAGAAGGATTTACTTGGCTTTCTCCAAGAGGGCTCAGAGGCAGGTGTGTATGATTTTGATTCCTTCTCAGAAACAGAAGTGATGGACTGAAACATTCATTGAACATCTCCAAAGGGAGTTAAAGGCCCAGCAGGGCCACAGTGTCACACGTCCACTTTACACTCCAACATGTTATCACTTGTGTCCTCTCCTGACTATGGAAGTAAAGGCCACAAACCGCACACAGTTTCCTTCCAGAGAGTTGTCTCTTCTCCATTGTGGGTAGTGTGAGCAAGACCAAGGTAGCAAAATAGCCAAGGGGTAGGTTTGTATGTGACCCAAGATAAATAGCTCCGAACCTCTCCTGGCACTATGAAAGTGACGCAGAATGAAGACATAATCAGAAACAGGTGTTTGGAGTACATATATGAGGATACTGGTGAGGGTGCTAATTCATTTGCTTACTATGGATGCTGTAAAGTATGGTTAACCCATTCCTGCTACCCAGACCCCAGAGTTGCCTGGTGTCTCTTCATCTCCTTGACCTTCTTAGTTTGTTCTGTTAGCCTTCCAGTAATTTCTTTTTAATGCTTAAAATTTCTATAAGTGGTTACTTTTGCTTGCAACCAAAGAACCATAATTGATTTGGGTCCTACATGCTTATCTTCAGCCATGTTTTGTGAGGGATGGACCCCGTGAAAGAAAGCGTGTGGCAGCAACTGCTGAAAGTAAGAAAAGCCAGTCCCTGGATCTTCACAGACAAAAGAAAACACAGGAGGCTGCTGTGGGTTTGAAGGACTTGGTGTATCTAACTTGAATGACAGCTTCACCTCAGTTGGCTCTCAGTTTCCCATGAAGCTAGAATTCCATCCCTGTTTCTTCCATTGTCCCATGGATTGGCTGGCTTACGAGTCAGGAACTTCTCATAAGCAAAGCCTGAGGGCTCTGGGCAGATACTGGAAAAAAGACAAAGGCTCGGGTAAGGCTTACTTAACTTGTTAGCAATTCTGGTAGACAGGGAGTAGGTGGGCATTGGAATCACAGGCTAAAATGAAGCCTGGCTGGAATACCTAGGGACCATTTGCCATGATATTCACATTTACTACAAAGTAATTATATATATGTCTATGTCCGTTTCCTAGGAACCATATTGTGAACTGGATGGATTTCTTTTATTTTTCTTTCCTTTTTTCAATGCTTATTTTCATTCAGAAAATTGGGAAATGAATTTTCTATCATGATTTTAATCATTTCTTTGCCAGTGTTGTATACAACACATTCACATAAAACTCTCAAAGGCGGCCATCTGAGCACTCTGCCAACCTGGCCCACCCACAGAGCTTTGCCTAGAAGCTTTGTCTTTTATAGAACTTAGCTCGAGCAATGATATCATTGACAAAGTCATTGTCTATGTCCGATGGGGTGGCAATCGCTTCAATTCCTGACTTAAAAGCTGAGAGACCACCTGAAATGAAACACAGAGAGTTAGGCTCAAATATTAACTTTCAACAGAAATAAGCAAGGAGCATTGCCAAGATGTTAGCTTTCCAGGCAAATCTTCCAAAGCAGGCAGTCCCAAATCCTCCTCCCTCTCTCTCCCTTTCTGAAAGGACGTGCTATCCCAAGAATCACTGGGAAAATTCCAGATTGCTTTCTTTCTCTTTTTCCAAAGTCTTTGGTTTTTCTTGTTGCAAAAATCAGATTTGCTTTTTTATGTAATCCAGGCCTGGCAGAACTAGACTCCCAGTACATCCTCTGCTGAAAATGCTTGTAACATTCTCTCATTTATTCAATAATTCACTCATCTATTCACTCACTCATTTATTCATCCAGGAAATGTTTTCAAGCACCTACTATGTGCCAGGAGAGGTGCCACACTGACTGCAAGGTACCCAAGACACACTTATTTCTTTGGGTATGTGTACATATGCATGTGTGTGCTATTTTACCCTAGAATTTTATCTCTAGTAGTTATGTATGTGTTTAACATAATTGTGCTCTGCTCTGATATCCAGAGAGAAAGATGCCTGGTCCTGATCCCTGCCTTCAAGGACCTTGAAGTAGAGACTAAAAACTGTTCTGATTGAGGCCGTTAGAGTGTGGAGGACATAACATTAGCCAATAGGAGGTAAACCTAATAGGAACTGATGTGGTTGGGTGTGAAGAGAGAAGGAACCAGAGAGCCTAAGAAAGCAATCTGGTTTTCAGGCTGGGATGACTGGCTGTATTATGGTGCCTCCAAGACACGTAAAATGCAGAAGAAAGAGCAAATTTATAGTGGGAAGTTAGTGAGTTAATTCCATCTGGGAGATGCTGAACTTGAGGGAGCCTGTGGTCAGCCAAGCAGAGATTTCCACTTGGATATATAGCACCTGAAGTCCCGAAAATACTCACAGAGTAACATTGTTCAGACAATTTGGAAAGTTGTTGACAGTTTCTTATAACAGGAAAAAACCTATGAGAGGTAGGCAAACAGATAGATAGATAGATAGATAGATAGACAAATTTTTTTTTGAGAGATGGGGTCTCACTCTGTCTCCCAGGCTGGAGTGCAGTGATGTAATCAATGCTCACTGCAGCCTCAACCTCCCAGGCACAAGCAATCCTCCTGGCTTAGCCTCCTGAGTAGCTGGGACTGTGTGTCACCATGCCCAGATTTTTTTTTTTTTGTAGAGACAGGGTCTCACTATGTTTCAAGGTATCACTCAATAGCTCAGTAAGCAATGAATAAGAACCCCAACATTCTGCAGAAGAGGAAATGGAGGTTGAGGATGGAGGACCTCTCAAAGTAACTCAGTGGTTCAGGGAATGCAAATGCAGCCTCTAGACAGCTCCTCCCAGGGCCACTGCTGACCCCGTGGAAATGCTCCCAGGGAGTCTCGGGTCACACTGGCCTTCAGTGGTCTCATTCATTGCTCATTTAAATAAAGTACTCAGAATACAGCCTACCTTTGAGGTGCTGAGCAACACTCCACGTGGGGAATTTTTTCTGGATTGCCTTAATTCTCTCTGTTAGAATCCCAGTAGCCTGTGAAAGGTGCTCTTTACTGTCCCAGGCACCGACAGGGTGGTACGTTTGTTTATCAAGCTAGAAAATTCAGATAATGAAGTCAGCATCTGGATGAGGTAACACATTTTTCTGCCATTCCTAATTTCCTCTCCTGGTATTCAAGTCATAGATACCGGCCTTTATCCCCAAAGAGTCAATTCTATTGTTCTTTCTTTCATAGAGATGAGAGTCAGAGAAACAAAGTAAGGTTTGGGAGAAATGGACATGGTATAGTTTTAGCTAAACATTCTAATATACAAAAAAAAAATTTAAGTTGTTTTGAAACAAATAACACCCAAAGTCTACACATTTATAGTAATAAATAATTATCCAGCTAATTCAGATAAAAATTTGTTTCTAACTGGGAAGGCCAGAAGTCTGTATTTCTACAGACAATTTAAAATCGAGCCTGGAAGCAAATATCCAGATAATTTGGATCCCCTTCCTCCAGTTTACCCAAAGGAACAAGTTGTTTCAAGTAGGGCACAATTATACCATGTTTTGATCCACATGGATGAAATTTACTACTTCATGAACCCCAAGAGGACACCTGTAACAATAATGCTGTTTATAATATTTTCTCAGTTTTAGTGTATTACATATTATTTATTGCAGAATGGTAGTTATGAAACTCCTAAAATACTTTAAAAAATATATCTAATAATGAATAAGCCTTGAATAAAATAAAAAGATGTGTTACAGAAATCCCAGATCAAATTATGCTGGAGTGGCCGGGCACAGTGGCTCAAGCTTGTAATCCTAGCACTTTGGGAGACTGAGGTGGGTGGATCACCTGAGGTCAGGAGTTCAAGACGAGCCTGGCCAACAAGGCGAAATCCCGTCTCTACTAAAAATACAAAAAATTAGCTGGGCATGGTGGCGTGTGCCTGTAATCCCAACTACTCAGGAGGCTGAGGGAGGAGAATCACTTGAACCCGGAAGTGGAGGTTGCAGTGAGCCGAGATCACACCATTGCACTCCAGCCTGGGCAACAAGAGTGAAACTCCATCTCAAAAAAAAAAAAATATTATGCTGGAGTACCTGTGGCCAGATGCCAGGGTATTTTGGGGCTTGGAAGCACTGCAAATGGATTTCTAGTTCAGGTTGAGCTTCTGTGAGGAGGGATGCAGTGGGGCTGATAGAAAGTTTCTAGCTAAATACCTGCATCAAGCCAAATTTAAGTCCCCTGTGGTCCCAGCCGTCTTGCAGGACAGATCCGCCATGGCTTTCCCTGGAGATGATGGCTGCGATGACAGCAGGGTCCACGCAATGTCTCTGCCCGACTTCTTTGATCAGAGTCTGGTAAGGTTTTATGGCCCTCAAATCCATCTCAGCAAACATTTCAGAACCACGGATCCCTACATCAATAGAAAAGAAACTGTTTTTCCGGGCATGGTAGTGTGTGCCTGAAGTCAGTCCCTGCTACACAGGAGGCTGAAACAGGAGGATTGCTTGAACCCAGGAGGAGTTCGAAACCAGCCTGGGCATCATAGTGAGAGCCCATCTCTAATTAAAAAAAAAAAAAAAAGAATTTAAAGTTAAAAAAAGAAAAGAAACTGTTTCTTCTACTTCAGAAGAAAACCATTTTTAAAAATTTGCTAAGTTAGCCACAGCCTCTGATCACTGCTAATGACTTGGGACAACCATTCTAAGACATCCTTTTGATCTCTGACTGCAGAAACAAACAGATCCACAACCCCCAACAGGTGCCGCTTCTGCTCTGTTTCTCCTTCAAATTGCTCATGCCTGTAATCCCCGCACTTTGGGAGGCCGAGGTGGACAGATCACCTGAGGTCAGGAGTTCAAGACTAGCCTGGCCAACATGGTGAAACCCCATCTCTACTAAAAATACAAAAATTAGCTGGACTTGTTGGCAGGCACCTGTAACCCCAGCTACTCAGGAGACTGAGGCAGGAGAATCACTTGAATCTGGGAGGTGGAGGTTGTAGTGAGCCGAGATCGTGCCATCGCACTCCAGCCTGGGTGACAAAGCAAGACTCTGTTACACACACACAAAAAATTCTGCCACACTAGTGCACCGGGAAGCCTGTTGTACTAGGAGTTAGCCAATGTATGTTTTAGCCTGGCTCCGCCACTAGTTGGTTCTGTTCTATTGGGAAGTATTCCCCTCCTTGCTGAGTCTTTGGGCTCTGATTTGTAAATTTGAGGGGTTGGGGTCTGATGTGACCTTGTGGTTGCTGCCAGCTCCGACACTGTAAAACCAGGATAACGTGATGAAGACGACTTTGGAACAGTATTGCTTCAAATTGTCATGTGTAACATGAAGCAAACACAGCAGCACTACCCAAAAAACAAAGCCAGAGTCTAACATTTATTCAAGCAGTAGTTTCAATACGTGGAAATAAACACAGCTGGACAAAGTTTGGAAAGAATGGGGGTGGAAAATGAAAAGAAGCTGGTTGTTAGATTGGTCAGGATTGTGGTTTTTGCTCATTTTTAATTTTGATACTATTGTCATAATGATGATTATACCTTTTCAAAATTAAGTGACTTCCTAAGAAAGAATCTGAAAACGATGAAAGGGGGAAGCCAGTCGTTTGCTCTGCTTTTCACTTACCGCAGTTCATCACACTGTTTGCATCACAAGTGGCCCCAGAGGTCTTCATGGTCATGATGTCCCCGTAGCAGCCATGGTACAGGCGTGGATGTAGGTGAGGCTTCATTGAGTGAGTGAAGGGGTACGAGCCCCTGGAAGTGCCTAGGAGGCAGAAGTGTAACTCACATGAATCCTCTGAGAAGATATTACTTGGGTTGCTGCAATAAACATCACTAAACCAAAGGCAGAAGGCCACAGACAGAACTCCCCAACTCTCTTGTTGCCATTATTTGTTCATCAGACAGAAGTTCCCCATGCCCACTCTGCTCCGATCTTTTGTTTTGTTTTGTATTAACACAGGACTTAATCTGAAAACACTATGCAAAATATTATGAAATTCATCTCTTATAGATCCTAAATACATGTGCAGTCTTTTTTTTTTCCTTTTTTTAAGAGACAAGGTCTTGCTCTGTTGTCCAGGCTGGAGTGCAGTGGCATGATCATAGCTCGCTGCAGGCACCAACACCTGGGCTCAAACTGTCCTCCCACCCCAGCCTCCTGAGTAGCTGGAACCACAGGTGCATATCACCAGGACTCGCTTATTTTCTCTTTTTGTAGAGATGGGGTTTTGCTATGTTGCCCAAGCTAGTCTCAAACTCCTGTGCTCAAGCGATCCTCCCTCCTTGGCCTCCCAAAGTGCTGGGATTACAGGCACTGTAGTCATACCATGCTGTATGTCAGAATTAAAACTGACAGGTTTTTAAGCAGGAAACTTGAGAGGTTTTTGGTTTTTTTTTTTAAGATTCAGGGGGTACATGTGCAGGTTTGTTACATGGGCATATTGTGTGATGCTGAGGACTGGCCTTCTACTGATCCTTCACCCAAATAGTGAACACAGTACCTGATGTGTAGTTTTCAACCCTTGCCTCCCTACCTTCCTCCCTCCCTCCTTCCTTTTACAGTCCCCAGTGTCTATTGTTTTGAGAGGAATTTTAAAACATTTCTGACACAAATGCCTCTGGGGATGTGAACATCTAGATTAACAATTTGCCTTTCTTAAGCCAAAATTGACAAATGGGGTCTAATTAAACTAAAGAGCTTCTGCACAGCAAAAGAAACTACCATCAGAGTGAACAGGCAACCTACAAAATGGGAGAAAATTTTTGCAACCTACTCATCTGACAAAGGGCTAATATCCAGAATCTACAATGAACTCAAACAAATTTACAAGAAAAAAACAAACAACCCCATCAAAAAGTGGGCGAAGTACATGAACAGACACTTCTCAAAAGAAGACATTTATGCAGCCAAAAAACACATGAAAAAATGCTCACCATCACTGGCTATCAGAAAAATGCAAATCAAAACCACAATGAGATACCATCTCACACCAGTTAGAATGGCAATCATTAAAAAGTCAGGCAACAACAGGTGCTGGAGAGGATGTGGAGAAATAGGAACACTTTTACACTGTTGGTGGGACTGTAAACTAGTTCAACCATCGTGGAAGTCAGTGTGGCGATTCCTCAGGGATCTAGAACTAGAAATACCATTTGACCCAGCCATCCCATTACTGGGTATATACCCAAAGGACTATAAATCATGCTGCTATAAAGACACATACACACGTATGTTTATTGTGGCACTATTCACAATAGCAAAAACTTGGAACCAACCCAAATGTCCAACAATGATAGACTGGATTAAGAAAATGTGGCACATATACACCATGGAATACTATGCAGCCATAAAAAATGATGAGTTCATGTCCTTTGTAGGGACATGGATGAAATTGGAAATCATCATTCTCAGTAAACTATCGCCAAGGACAAAAAAACAAACACCACATGTTCTCACTCATAGGTGGGAATTGAACAATGAGAACACATGGACACAGGAAGGGGAACATCACACTCTGGGGACTGTTGTGGGGTGGAGGGAGGGGGGAGGGATAGCATTAGGAGATATACCTAATGCTAAATGACGAGTTAATGGGTGCAGCACACCAGCATGGCACATGTATACATATGTAACTAACCTGCACATTGTGCACATGTACCCTAAAACTTAAAGTATAATAATAATAAAATAAAATAAAATAAAAATAAATAAATAAAATTCAAAAAAAAACCAATTTGCCTTTGTTTAGAAAGATAAGAAAGAAGGGCACCATAACAATTTAAATATATTCTTATTTTATATCATTTACTGTGAAGTTGAGTTCCTATGTATATTTAATAAAATTAGAAGTAAAAATTGAATTTGCCAAAATAATTTAAGTCAAATCTATTCTTGTCTTTTTGTTCTGTCATTAAAAAGTGAATTTCTGTCCAAGTCTACCTGTTACAGGAGAGGCAGAGCTTTTGCTAAAGGAGATACAAAGTTATTTTCTGTAATGTTGAAAAGTTTGTTCTAATGGTTTCAAGGACTGTTAACTTACCTTAAGAGTCCAAATATTTGTTATAAGACAGTACTTAGGGCTGGATGTTGTGGCTTATGCCTAGAATCCCAGCACTTTGAGAGGCTGAGGCAGGACGATTGCTTGAGCCTAGGAGTTTGAGACCAGCCTATGCAACATGGCAAAACTGATTTCTACAAAAAATACAAAAATTAGCCTGGTGTAGTGGCACATGCCTGTAGTCCCAGTTGCATGGGAGACTGAGACAGGAAGATTGATTGAACCCAGGAGGTCGAGGCTGCAGTGAGCTTTGATGGTGCCACTGCACTCCAGCCTGGGCAACAGAACAAGACCCTGTCTCAAATCTCAAAAAAAAAAAAAAAAAAAAAAAAAAGGATTTTGTTAAAATGTTTGATGTAAAAAAAATAGAATCTGGTTGGGCGTGGTGGCTCACACCTGTAATCCCAGCACTTTGGGAGGCCAAGGCAGGCGGATCACCTGAGGTCGGGAGTTCAAGACCAGTCTGACCAACACGGAGAAACCCATCTCTACTAAAAATACAAAATTAGCCAGGCATGGTGGTGCATGCCTGTAATCCCAGCTACTCGGGAGGCTGAGGCAGAAGAATCGCTTGAACCCAGGAGGAGGAGGATGCAGTGAGCCGAGATTGTGCCATTGCACTCCAGCCTGGGCAAAAAGAGCGAAACTCTGTCTCAAAAAAAAAAAAAAAAAAAAAGAATCTAACCACTTCTCCCACCTCTGCTGCTGCCATAGTCCCAGCCAGCATCATTGCTCATCTGGACTCTCCTAACAGCCTTCTAACTGACCTCCCTGATTCACTCTTGCAGCCCATCCTCTACTTAGTAGACGGAGTGGCCCTGTGGGAATATGCATGGGCTACTATCAGTCTTCTCTCTTAACCTTCCAGTGACTTTCTCCTCCTTTAGGGGAATAGCCAAGTCCATCCTGCAGCCTCCAAGACCTACTAGATGTGGCCCTCTGCTCCTGTTCCTACTTCTCTTTCCCTTTGCTCACTCTCCTCCAGCCACATTCTTCTTTGTGCTTATCCTTCAACATGCCAGGCAGGTTTCTGCCTCAAAGCCTGTATGTTTGTGGTCCCTTTTGCCTAGAATGCTATTCCTCCTGGTATCTACATGATCATGCCTTCAGGTCTCTGTCCAAATATCACCTTATCAGCAGAATATATAGCGAGTTTATAGACAAAAAAAGAAAATAGTCCTTAAACATATAAAAGACGTTAAACCACACTCAAAAGAAGAGAAAGGCCACATTAAAACATCATTATAACAGCATTTTCCAACTCTTTTTTTTTTTTTTTTTTTTTTTTTTTGAGACAGAGTCTTGCTCTGTCGCCCAGGCTGCAGTACAGTGGTGCGATCATGGCTCACTGCAAGCTCCGCCTCCCGGGTTCATGCCATTCTCCTGCCTCAGCCTCCCCAGCAGCTGGGACTACAGGCGCCTGCCATCACACCCGGCTAATTTTTTGTATTTTTAGTAGAGGCGGGGTTTCAGCATGTTAGCCAGGATGGTCTCGATCTGCTGACCTTGTGATCCGCCCACCTTGGCCTCCCAAAGTGCTGGGATTACAGGCGTGAGCCACCGCGCCCGGCTGCATTTTCCAACTCTTTAGTTGGCAAGAGCCCAAAGGTTTGGCAATACCCTCTGTGGGAGAGGTTGTGAGGAAATAGGCTGTCACACACATTGCTGTGGAACACAGTTTTGTGATAGGCTGTTCATTCCAGCACTGTTTGTAAGAGCAAAGGACTGCAAACAACACAAATGTCATTAATTTAGGGACTGGTTGAGTAAGTGATGCTACGTCCACAGTGGAGCACTATGCAGCTGCAAAAGGAAAGAATAAGACCTGTATATACTCCTGTAAAATTCTCTCCAGGGACAAAATAGTATTTATAGAATTGTACTCTTTGTGTAAGAAAGGTAAGAAAATACAATCGTATATTTTGTGTGATTTGCTCATATTTTCAAAAGAAACAATACAAGGATGAATGAAAAACTGATAAAAATTGTTAGTTATGGAGAGAGTAAGAGGAAGGTAAAGGGAACAGGGATAGGGGATAGACTAACTATCTTTTTTAAAGTTTTTATTTTGGAACCATGTAAATGTTATCATAAATTTTAAAATTAAATCAAATAGGGAAAAATGGAATCATAAAAAAGAAAAAATGAACATAACTCTATAACAAATTGAAAGATTAATAAACACATAGAGGAGAATTATCTTAAGTGACTTTAAAATATACCCATATAAGTCTATACCACTACATAGGAATCCATCCTGTGAACATAAATAATCACAAGAAAATCTTAAATTATATTTACTGTCTCATTGTTGGTTGGTAATACTGTCATACTTATTTTGACACTATTGTATGTAAATAAGTAATAATGCTAATGTCATTAGAACTAGGATTTTTAGTGTAAGATAGCAGAGGTACAAATATAAAACTGATGTAAAATGCTTGCATTCTTAAATATAAATGTGAAATATCTGAATGCATAGTTGTTTTTCTTTTAAAAATATATATTTTCTAGTTCCTGCCACTGAAAACACCTGAAATAAATGACAGCTCCATAGCAATGGAGCACTTTTACTTCCCACACTGTGGTCTCTAAATACCATTTCCTGCTAAGAGGAACCAGCACTCCTCAGAATAATGGCTGATTGCTAGCCTGGGGCAGAAAATGTTCAAGATGAACCAGGAACATCTTTTTGTGCCAGAGCTGGTCCTTATATGTTAGAGACACATTAAAAAAAAAAATTTTTTTTTTCCAGATGGAGTCTCACTCTGTCGCCCAGGCTGGAGTGCAGTGGCACGATCTCGGCTCACTGCAAGCTCCGCCTCCCAAGTTCATGCCATTCTCCTGCCTCAGCCTCCCAAGTAGCTGGGACTATAGGTGCCTGCCACCACACCTGGCTAATTTTTTGTATTTTTAGTAGAGATGGTGTATCACTGTGTTAGCCAGGATGGTCTCGATCTCCTGACCTCTTGATCCACCTGCCTCGGCCTCCCAAAGTGCAGGGATTACAGGTGTGAGCCACCATGCCCGGCCCAAAAATTTTTACAGGTGAAATGTTTTTATCTCCCTCCCTTCCTCTCACTCTTTCCCTCTCTCTTCCTTTTTTCCTCTCACTCTCTTTCTGTTCGTTCCTCTCACTAGAAGATAAATTTCATTAGGTCAGATACTAGATGTTTTTCTCTGCTATATCCTCCTCAGCACCTGGAACAATGCTTGGCACAAAGTAGACATTTAATAAACATTTGCTGAATGGAAGAATGGATAGTTGGATGGATGAAGGAATGAGACAGAAAGGGATTGTTTAAATTATCTGGATCAAGTGTCCTTATATTGACAGGTTCAGTATCCTTTCACTGGGAGGCAGTCTTTGCCAGGCTCACTGTGTGGCCCACAGACCACAGGCATCAAAGTTACCCAGGAAGCTTATTAAAAATGCTTATCACTGGGCCGGGCATGGTGGCTCACACCTATAATCCCAGCACTTTGGGAGGCCAAGGCGGGCGGATCACGAGGTCAGGAGATCAAGACCATCCTGGGTAACACAGTGAAACCCTGTCTCTACTAAAAATACAAAAAAAAATAGCTGGGCATGATGGTGGGCGCCTGTAGTCCCAGCTACTTGGGAGGCTGAGGCAGAAGAATGGTATGAACCCAGGAGGCAGAGCTTGCAGTGAGCTGAGATCGCACCACTGCACTCTCCAGCCTGGGCGACAGAACGAGACTCTGTCTCAAAAAAAAAAAAAAAAAAGGCTTATCACTGGGCTTTTCACACCAGATCTACTGCACCAAAATCTTGCAGTATAAGGTGAAAGAAGCTGCCTTTTACCCAGCATTCCCAGTTGACTCTTACACATGTTTATGAACCACTGCTTTAAGGGAACTGGAATATGACCATGGACCCTACGCTGCCTGTGTAGGCCTTATAAACACACAAGCCCTTTTTAAATTAAGAGTCACCTTTCAGCTATACACAGCTAATATGGTAGCTCATAATTAATCTACTGGCTATTTAACTCTGCTCTCACCTGGCAATCTAAAAAGAGTAAAAATTTAAAACTATGTTGCCCTGTTTTGACCATAAGTAACTGGAAATTACTTTTGGGTAGCCTTGTTTTTCCAAATTTAGAATTAAACATTTTAGAAACACTTTCCTTTCAGTCACCATTCTATAATTAAAGACGACTTGAACATTGCTCATAATGGCTTTTCATTTTGCTTAGGTCAAAGTTTTCACATTCTCTTATTCAAGATCCCTTACCAACTTACCAACCTATCTTTCCAGCCTTCCCCCCAGAAACCCCCTCGTCTGTCCAGACCACACTGACCCAAAGACTTTTCATTCATTTCTGCCTCTGCTTTTTTACTGAAATCTTTCTTCCCATCCAGCAGGCTCTTCCCTTTTCTTATTAAATCGCCAAGCATCCTTCAATTGACATGTCCCCCCCAAAAGCCTTTCACATCTGAGCATTCTAGTTGGATGTGAGCTCTTCCTCCCAAACCTTTCCCAGACTAGTGCTTTTTTCCCACCTATACACATTGAACTCTCATGCACTGCTTGGCATTGATAATTGTCTCTTCATGTGTTTTGCTTCCAAGGCACTGTTCCATATACCTCTCGGTAAGATATCCAGCCTGACAGGTGCATTGTCAGACAGGAAGTAAGCAGATCAATAAATATTAGATTATTTGAAATTCCCATAGATCCTGTTTTTCACCTGCTTAGCAAGCAGAACACACTGTTAATTATATAAATAATAGTTGATTAATGGCCAAGCTGGTCAGAATGAGAGCCCACTCTTCCATTACAGGTAATCATTGCTCTTTCTGATTCATGATTGTGCTGGAGGTTTTTGTGGACACCCTGTGAACAATGCTAAATCTCAGCCAGTGACTTACCAATGAGGGCAATTAGTCCCCAAAACACCATGGAGGATAACATGGCAGGGAATCTTATCTTCCAGGACCTGCTCTGATTTGAAATAGAAACTGGTTAATTTTAAAACCTGAAAATTTCCTAAAGAAAAATTTGCTTTGATATTTTAAAAAGTTTAGAGTTATTTCCAATTCACTACTCATTTCCCTGTTTCAAGATAGTATTCTCACAGGCTCAGTACATAGTTTGTTGGCACACTCTCTTTCTTAAGCATAAACTCCTAATCTCACTTCAATCCAATTTCATATTGGCATGAGTCATGCATATCTTACATATGTAACTAAATATACACTCCCATCCCACCTCTAAGCTTGGTAACCCCACAATTTTGTTCCCTTTCTTTTTAAAAAAAAATACTGATCCTTTCATTCTAGTTATTCACCCTACCCCTGGCTTCAAGGATCAGTTTTGGTCTTTCATTCATTTATTTAGAAATGGGATCTTGCTCTGTCACCCAGGCTGGAGTGCAGTGGCATAATCATAGCTCACTGTGGCCTCAAACTCCTGGGCTCAAGCGATCCTCCCACCTCAGCCTCCTGAGTAGCTGGGGCGACATATGCGTGCCACCATGCCTGGGTGTTTCCATTCTTATACCAGGGTCTCCGTAGGGAAAACAAAATAAAACAAAATACCAACAGGAGCATGAGAACGTGACTTAGAAGAGGTTTCCTCTGCTCCATTTCTTCCTCAATCAACTCTATTCTTGGTTTCATTCAAATGGTAGCTTATAAGTTTTACAAGACATAAGAAGGCCAGCACTAACCTTGTTTGCAACCTTACAGAGAAAATCTCCCCTCTCTGTTTGCAAAGGTCTTCTGTACTCAGCAGCAAACTGCACTTCAAGCTTTTACAAAGCGACGGCCTTTGTCCTGTAACATAGGCTTAACAATTGGAGAATCCATTAGTCAGTAGATCACTGCGCACCTGGCTTCAACAGAGTAGACATCAGTGTGGCTCTGCTGCTGTGGAGGAAACTTTTAAACACCAGCATGAAGACTCACCTGGCTTTTCTTACCTTCGTCCTGTACCAACGATCATTACAGGAGCTTTATATATGGTTTAAAACCCTCTCTTTAAACCATTGACCTCATTAGGCCTGGTTATAATAGTACTTAGGACTTAGGTGACCCAATTAATAAGAGGATTTCAAAGGGTTTATTAACCACTATTAATTAATTAATCTAATGAACCCCCAAGTTGCTCAGGAGGCATATTTTGATAGATTGTTTCTAGATATCTAAAATTGTGCCAAACAGCTTCTAAATTTGCGAATAAGAAACAGATAATTCACTTTAAAAAGATAACAGGAAATACTAGCAATTTTTATTCTTGGATTGGTTATTTACCTGAAATATTGGGTCTCCTGCTTTTTGTTCCCATTCCAATGTCATATGATCCCTGTACCAGTATGTCACATGATCTCAAACCACTATGTCACATGATCATGATAGGTGAACTTGGCTCTTTACTCCAATCCCACTTCTGAGAAAAAGGTGCAAGTGTGGCCACCTGCTCTAGGAGATCAATGCAAAACCAGGGAGTAGCAACGTGAGTGCTCATTTGCCCATACTTGCTAAGGATATGGGAAAAAAGTTATAGCCAGGGATGAAAACTTCTTCAAGAAGAGAGTATCTTTCTTCAGGCTTATGTCCAAAGGAAGAGAGGAAGCATATTGTGCAGCCCCAGGAACAGGAAATGGAAGGGACGTTCTTGAAACAGGCAAAGCACATTGCGCTGAGGGGAGGAAGAAGTCTGGTCTGGGTCCTTCCACAAGCGTGTCCGGTTTCTCAGACTGCACACAGTCCTCCCCCACATCCACTGAATGAAGAAAGGTGGAAGGCAGCTGTACGGGGAACAGGAAGACAAAACCACAGGCAACTTCCCAGCTCCCTGGCAATAAAACCACCTCCACTCCCAGGAGAACATGCCCTCCCCAAGCTGAGGTCTGCACAGTCCACTGGCATTCACTTCTGCCCTGCCTGCCTTCCTGCTTGTAGAACAGACGTCTCTGGCATGGCCTCTAGCCTTCCATCCCTGGAAGAGTGGCAGGGTTGTTCTGAGCCAATGGATGATTCCTACCTGACTCTCAGGAAAGTGACCCATGGAGGGTCTGCTCCACCACCATCAACACTGCAGTCAGGACCACTCTTGAATAAGGGATATTGCAGGAGTCTAACTGCCCTGAGGCAGGCCTTAGAAACCCATAGTCTATCACCAGCGACATTGTGCCCGTGACCCACTTCACTGCAGGGTGAGTAGAGCCACTTACCTGAGGCTTCCAGGCTAAGTGCAATGAGAAAGCTCAAGAAAGGGAGATTAAGAAGTTACGAATGATAAGTTAGGTAAAAGAGAGTAGGTGGAGGCTGGGGCTCTCCCTACATGCACTGGAAGAAGACATTGTTAATAAAACATTTAAAGCACTGTTGAATGTGAAGAATACTTATCTTTCTGCTCTCAGTTAGTGGGGCTACGAGTCCTTCTAGGTATGAGGTCCTTAATGTCCAGGCTTCTGCAACTCAACCAAAATTGTTTTCAAACTGATGTGGATTGTTCTGTTCACTCAAGCTGTGAGAGAACAATTGAACATTTATTTGATACCCAACATTAGTCAGGTTCCTATGGATATTATATGACTCAATCTTCCACTGGCCCTGTGAGGCAGGTATTATCCCTTATTTTAGAGATGAGGAAACTGTGACTCAGAGAAGCTAAGTAACTTGTCAAAGATGGCACAGTTAGCATGTGACAGAGCCAGGATTTGAATCTAGGCCTGTAAGATTCCAAAATCCATGCTCTTCCACTGTATCGAATTGCCAGCACGATGGACAAATGCCTCTGCAGAGCAATCATTGCAACAGGTCCAAATCAATCTGGATACAAAGCATTGTCCGTGGTCTGGAAAAATAACACCACTCACAGATTTTTATACCACTATCTGTCAAATGTTTGTAGGTGCTGTTGTAATTTCTAAAATGCAAATTAATATAAGTTAACTAAGTCCAAAGTGGTTTTTTGTCACTTTATATTTTCTCCACCAGTAATAATAATGTAGTTAATACGCACTGACCTTGTATGGTATGACTGGTAGAATAATAGGAAGGGGCATGACCTAAGTTTGTTACATTCTGAAGCCTAACTCTTAACTGCAGTACCCTACTGACCCAGTGGATGGTTAAGTGTGGGTACTATTGTATAACGACCTTAGAAATTTCTTGTCACTAAGAAGAAATATACTGAATAATTCTCCATCTCTTCCCAGGGATACCAAGAATGACTACATGTAAGTTGTACTGATATTTCCAGGAGGGGCTTGAAGGGAACTTGGCACCTGTCATAATCTCCATCAGTCCCCAAAATAAAAACACAATCTATATGCAAGCAATTTCTGTGCTATACAAATAAAACTCTATGGCCTGGTCCCCTGCCCCTCAAATCAGTTGCCTGCTCCTAAGACTCTTCAGTGCAGCAATTCTCTGGCAGCTTCTGGGGAGTCCTAACAGATTTGGGGTTCCTGGCTTCAGTGGTGGAGACTCCAGTCATCCCTAATGACTAAATGGCCTCAGCAATTGGAAAACTTCAATGGGAAAGTTTAAGCAGTACTGTCCTAGTTAGGAGGAGAGGAATGATTATGAAAACTGAGGTACTCTGTATAGCCAGGGAAGTAGATTCTGGTAGGAGTTCCTGGCAAGACTTCTCAATTCATACCACACAAAGACCTGCCCTTGTGCCCTGAGCTACCCTAGGTTAGCACTTTTGGGAGTTAAAGGAATCCAGCACCTCAGGCTCCCTTGGTCCCCTCGCCCTCTGCGTCCCCACCTGCCTCCCTCCCAACACTAGTCTGTGCTAATAGAGACTGGGTTGTCTCCGCCATGTCATTATTTGTGAATCCCAGGCACAGCTTTCCCTTCTCAGGAACAACAGCCAAGGAGGATGACCATAGCCAACTCATTTAACCTCCCTGAGCCTTAATTTTCCTCATCTGTAAAATGGAGATGATAATAATGCCCCATGACTTTGTTTTGAAGACAAAAATAAATTTTATATGTAAAAACATGTTATAAACTACAGTGCTTCATAGAGATGCCAGTTACTATCATGATGGGTTTGCACTCAAGTCCTGATGGCTTAGCTTCTTGTTGATTTATTCATTTGTTTGTTTATCCATGCACTCAGGAAAAATAAACAGCTGAATTATGGGACAGGAAGTAGGAGGTGAAGTCTCTCTTCAGCCGTGAAGAAAACTTGGCAGGACAAGCAAGAGCTATTCATTGTCAGGACTCTGTAGCCTGCCTGGTAGGAGTGGAGGAAGGATAAGTTCAGAAACAGCCACACAAGCAGCTGCAGCCCAAGCATCTGTTTCACAGCTCTGAAACCTATAAAATGGGGGAGCTGCCCAAGAATATGTGGCAAAGGTACTTTGGCGCCAATGGCTGGTAAGAAGGCAGAAGGGGAGCCCTTCCATAAAATTTCACTAAAACATTCAACTTAACCCCAGGATATATCAATGTCAAGCTTTAACTGCTGTGTGCTTTTCTTGTCTTGGTTTTAATCTACTATATGATAGGTAAAATGCAGGGTATGCCCTGTTGAAGAAGCCACTTATATGGTTGCATTATTGGTCTTCCAATGTCAAACATTTGACCAACATTTCAGGAAAGAAGATATACAAATGGCCAATAAAGCTCATGAAAAATTGGTAAACATCTTTACACATCAGGGAAATGCAAAATAAAACCAAAATGAGACAGTATTTCACACTCTCTAAAAAGGCTAAAACCAAAGACTAGCTATATCACATATTGGTGAGAATATGAAACAAAACAGAACTCTCATACATTGCTGGTTGGAGTATAAAATGGTATGATTGCTTTGTAGTACTGTTCAGCAGTTTCTAACAAAGTAAACAACTATGAGCCTCAGGAGTTTTATTTCTAGTCATTTACCCAAGAGCAATGAAAAAAAAAATGTCTCCCAAAAGACTTGTATGAGAATCTTCACAGATTGTAAGTTCTGCAAAGAAAAAAGAAAAAAAAAAGAATTTTTACAGTGCTTTATTCATAATAGCTCAAAACTGGAAACACTCCAAAAAATTCATCAACAGAAGAATGGACTAACAGTTGCAGTATAACGATATAATGGAAAAATACACAAGTTAAAAAAAAAATCCAGGAAAAAATTCCAGTGAACCTGGGCTGGGTCAGGTGCCCACCTCTGGATCATTCAACCATGTCTAGGAATATAATTGTTTGAAAAAGGGACTCCCTGTGGTTTGGAAAGGAGAAGGGAGAAGTCTGAAACAAAATTTTAAAGTAACATTTTCATTTTGAAATAGTTTAAATTTCACAAGAAGCTTCAAAAATAGTACCAAGAGTTCTCATGTACCCTTCACCCAGCTTCCCCCAATGGCAATGTCTTACATAACTATAGTACATGTCAAATCCAGAACATTACCATTAGTATTATACAATACTGTAAACTTAGGTACAGACCTTATTTGGATTTCCCCAGTTTGTTTTTACATGCTCTTTTAAAAAATATATTTATTTATATTTCAGAAGCGTATAGTACTGTGAACGTTTATCCCACAGGTAGATGCAAGTAACCATCACCATAATCAGGATACAGAACTGACCCATCACCATAAAAAGACTGCCTCATGATATCCCCTAACTATGTCTTTCATTGTGCCAAAAGTAAACTTTTTTTTTTTTTTTTTGATGGAGTCTCACTGTTGTCAGCCTGGGCTGGAGGGCAGTGGCGTGATCTCGGCTCACTGCAACTTCCACCTTCCAGGTTCCAGCAATTCTCCTGCCTCAACCTCCTGAGTAGCTGAGATTACAGGTGCCCACCACCACACCTGGCTAATTTTTGTATTTTTTAGTAGAGATGGGGTTTCACCATGTTGGCCAGGCTGGTCTCAAACTCCTGGCCTCAGGTGATCCATCTGCCTCAGCCTGCCAAAGTGCTGGGACTACAGGCATGAGCCACCGTGCCCGGCCAAGTAAGCTATTTTTTAAAAACAGCTTGATTTGAGGTATAATTCACATATCATAGCCTTCACTCATTTAAAGTGTGCAATTCAATGGTTTTTAGTATGTTGACAAGAGTTTTGCAACCATCAGCATAATCAATTTTAGAGTATTTTCATTATCCATGGAAGAATCTCCACAACCATTAGCAGTCATTCCCAGTTTCTCTCCTCTCCCTCTTCTCTCCTGTTCACCCTCTGACCCCAGGCAGTCACTTACCTAGAAGTCTGGATGATTTTGTAAAAAACTGTTCTATAGTTGTTCACTATACCTGTGATGGAGAGAAGAGCCGGAGCAGTATCTGGAGAAGGACTTGTGTCAAAGACAGTCCTTTTGTCACGGTTTAACCTGGGAGTGACCTGAATATAATCAAATGCTGTAGAAAATGAGGATACAAAAAACAATAGGATTATTTGATCAGGTAATGATGTTGAAGACGCTAGTTCAAAAGCTTAAGCGTGGAAATTGCCTGAGGCAGGAATGGGACTGCCTCTTCCATTGTAACAGAAAGAAAAGAGAAAAAAATCACATAGCAATGCAGTTCAGTGTATAGAGTTGATAGGAGAAAACTGAGGGAGTTATCTAATGATTTTTAAGTCCTTTGTGAAACAGGAGGTCAAATAATGTGCTGAGAGTAAAAACTACGTGGACTTAGAAAACGGAGAGCGTGTGGAAAAGCTACCCGGTAGAATTGGAGAGACAGCTGAAAGAGCCAAAAAGATGAGTGGGGTTTACATATGGACTAGTTGAGATTGGAGTCCATAAAAGTTCATTTGGAGGTATTGAAATGCTGGGGTCTGACACGGCAACCTAAGTACAGACAAGGAGAAAACAGAGGGCTGGAGTGGTCCGGGGCTGAGGTGCAGCTCTGCGGGGGCCATGCAAGGAGGATACAGGGACAAGTGAGATGGAGTTTGGCAAAGGAATGGCTTAAGTAATGGCAAGTGGATTGGAAATGAAGGGAAGAAAGTAAGGGGCTATCATGGGGCCAGTGGGAAGATTTAAGCTTAAGGTTTTGGAGGTGGAGTGTATCGGCCATCCTTTTCTCCCAGCTTACTTCTCTTACCTTACCTCTAACTCCACCCGCAGTTACAACAAACAGTAGCATACAAGCTTCAGCCTGCTTTGCTGAGGCCCTTTCCCAAGTGCTTGCTCACTCCCTCGTGCCTGCTTCCTGCAGTCTTGATTTCTAGGAGAACTGGAATCCCCTGTGGACCTCTCCAACTCATTCTCCTTAGTAACCTGACCAAAATCAAGGGCAGAAGGATGAGGGGGTGGATGGTGAGAGGAATAAATCAGGCATGCAGGGGCTTGGGCTATCGCATATCCCCACAGACAGTGGAGGAGCAGGCAGGTGTGGGTGATTCTGGGCTGTGTGTGCAAAGATTCTGGTGACCTTTTATCAGGCCAGAGGCCCTCACAGTGCAAAGAGAGGAAGCAGGGGTTAGGAGCCTCAGCTGGAGCCTTCTTAATAATAAGTTTTCTTGTTTAACAACAGAAGGATGTTCATACTGTTAAGCTCTTTACTTAAGCAGGTTATTAAATGGTATTAATGAATGTTTCCAATTTTGTTTTAAGTGTGTGTATATGCAGGCATGGAAATTAAGCTGAATTGCATCTTCAACTATACCAGATGTTACAAAATTCTTCTTCAAAGCAGCTGTACCACATTTACCCCTCTAAAGCAGGATATAAGTGTTTCCATGCTCCATATCTCCACCGAGGTTTGCTATAATTAGACTTAAATTGGGTGAGAAAAGTCAGTTTCCTGATTGAGGTTGGGCATCTTTTCATATATGCTCATTGGCAGTGTCAGTTTTACCTGCTCTGAACTGCCCGTTTGTATTCTTTGATCACTTTTCACTGGGTTGTTTGCCTTTTTCACATTTTATTTATTTGGCTTTAAAAATTTTTTATATCACAAGATATCATCAACTTTTTCTCATTTTTTAAAATAGAAGTCCTCATATACTATAGTCTGGGTCCTAGTCTTTTTTTTTTTTTTTTTTTTGAGACGGAGTCTCGCTCTGTTGCCCAGGCTGGAGTGCAGTGGCACGATCTCGGCTCACTGCAAGCTCCGCCTCCCAGGTTCACGCCATTCTCCTGCCTCAGCCTCCCAAGTAGCTGGGACTACAGGCGCCTGCCACCACACCCAGCTAATATTTGTATTTTTACTAGAGACGGGGTTTCACTGTGTTAGCCAGGATGGTCTCGATCTCCTGACCTCATGATCTGTCCACCTTGGCATCCCAAAAGTACTGGGACTACAAGCATGAGCCACCGTGCCCAGCCCTAGTCCTTTGATAATCATATGCCAAAAAAAAAAAAAAAAAAAGGAAGAAGAAGAAAAAAAAAAAAGAAAGAAATTTTACAAAAAATTACATAATTAAAAGGGATATAATCAGTACCTTGCAGTAATTTTCAAGTGTTCTACAAGGAACTTGTATTAATTGTCAGAAAGACATGCTATATTAAAACTCTTTAGCCATGTCTGATCCCACAGATGATTGCTGTGGAGGGCTACCCCTTAGATGGCCTTCGACCCCGGGTTTTATGAGAACTGCAAGGGCGTCTTCTAGAGTTCTGGCCATGTGGTGACTGGGATGGTGAGTGTCTTAGTCTGCTATTTTTGCTGCTATAACAGCATACCACAGACTGGGTAATTTATGATAAACAAAAATTTATTGGGCCCATGGTTCTGGAGGCCAGGAAATCCAAGAGCATGGTGCTGGCATCTGACAAGGGTCATCCATGGTGGAATGGCAGAAGGTGGAGGTGAACACACAAGACGGAGAGCAAATGGGGCTGAGCTGATCCTGCAGAAATAAAGCCCCCCCTGAGAGAACAGCATTATTCCATTCATGAGGGCGAAGCCTCATGACCTCATTATCTTTTTTTTTTTTTTTTTGAGACAGGGTCTCCCTCTGTTGTCCACGCTGGAGCGCAGTGGTGCAATCACAGCTCACTGCAGCCTCAACCTCTCTAGGCTCAGGTGAACCTCTTACCTCGACTCTCGAATAGCTGGGACTACAGGTGTGTGCCACCACTCCCCACTAATTTGTATGTGTTTTTTTTTTTAGAGACAGGATCTTACCATGTTGCCCAGGCTGATCTCAAACTCCTGTGCTCAAGTGATCCTCTTGCCTCAGCCTCCCAAAGTCCTGGGATTACAGGCGTGAGCCACTGCACCCTGGCCCTTATCATCTATTAAAGTTTCCATCTTCCAATACCATTACATATGGTAATTAAATTTCGACATGAGTTTTGATGAGGACGTTTGAACCAATTTTTCACACTTCTCAGGGTTAAATTCAGGGGTGAAGGGATATGCAATGAATTTCAGTTCCAGATGTGTACAGCAATAGAGAGGCCTAGGAAATTGTTGGCCTCTCTGAGGCCTCACCCAGGACAAGCAATGGAGAGAGGATGGCTCAGGAATCACCATTGTCAGCAGTTACTCCCAAGATTTGACCCAGGCTCAGTGGGTTTTCCTGAGGCTGGAATAGGAGTGAGAATGTCTCAGCCATGTTCCCCAGCTCCTCCTGGCTCCTGACAATCCTGGGGCCAGAGAATTGACTATTCAAGACAAATGGGTTAATGGCCCAGCGGGTCATGACACACAGGTAACAACAGAGAGCAACCTGTACTGCATTTCCTTGAAAAGAGTCAATTAAAGAAGGTGCTGACCCTGGCAGAGTGAGTGGCTCAGCCAAAACATCATTCTACAGCTCATTTTGTTCTATCTTATTCATCTCAGTCTGATTTAACTAATTTTGCCAGATTCTAGTACTCATCTAAATTTTTCTTAAGGGGTTATAACTGTGATAGAAAAAATAAGTAAAAATATATAAGAAGAAAATGGGAGCTACAGGTTTTATCTTTGCCTCCTCTCTCTTCTCTGTGTAGACATAAGCACAAACACACTAATAATATTTTCACTGCCAAAGTATCTCTGTATTAATTACTCACCTTGAAAATTACCAACTGTCTGTAGAACTGGGCTGAGCCAGGATTGTAAAATAGGCAACATCTATTTAATATCTCATATTGTTGCAGTACTTTGGAATTTTGAGTGGGCTTTCAAATAAGTTAAAATAATAGAAATAACCTTCCAGGAAAGATCAAGCAGATTTTATGTCCCCCATTAGACATATAAGAAAAGAGACTGACTTGCCCAAGACGTCCTATCTAATAAATGATGGAGCTGAGACTGGAACCAAAACATTCAGATTCCGAGTCCAGGGCATTTCTTTCCATCATTTATTGGGTCAGATGATGATTTCTAAAGCATTTTACACCCTGAAACTTCAGGATTCCATGATTTATTTTGTCATTTCCAACAGTCAGGCATTCATGCTCTCACTTGCCATCTGGCTGCACAAAGACTGCCCTTCACTGCCACCTACGCCCACCCTGATTTTAACACTGCCCAGCACCTATGCACTTCCCCCAAAGCACCCACCCCCAGTCCCAGTGGAAAATATACTTATTCGGTGTTTTATGTTCAGAGACCTTCTCCACCCGTGCTGTCCAATAGAAACAAAATGTGAGCTGCACATTTAATTTAAACTTTTTTGTCAGCCACATTGAAAGAAGTGAGATTAATTTTAATGCTACATTTTGTTTAGCCCAATATACTCAAAATATTATTTCAAAATCAATATAAAAGTTGGGATATTTTATAATCTTTTTTGTACTAAATGTGTGTATTTTAGGCTTACAGCACATTGCAGTTCTAACTAGCTACATTTCAAGTACTCAATAGCCACTAGTGGCCACCATATTTGACTGAAGAGTTTTTTTTTCTATTTTTATTTATTTTTAATCTTTTACCACATCTTTTTAAATTTATTTTTTATTTCAATAGTTTTTAGGGAACAGGTGGTATTTGGTTACATGGATAAGCTCTGTAGTGGTGATTTCTAAGATTTTGCCATGCCCATCACCTGAGCAGTGTATATTGTACCCAATGTGTAGTCTTTTATTCCTCACCCCCATCTCACCCTTCTCCCCAAGTCCCCAGAGTCTATTGTATGATTCTTAAGGCTTTGCATCCTCATAGCTTAACTCCCGCTTGTAAGTGAGAACCTACAAGGTTTGGTTTTCCACTCCTGAGTTACTTCACTTAGAATAATGGTCTCCGATGCCATCCAGGTTGCTGCAAATGCCATTATTTTGTTCCCTTTTATGGCTGAGTAGTATTCCATGGTGTGTATGCGTGTATGTATATATATATAAATCTATCTATCTATATATATATATACATCACATTTGCTTTATCCACTCATTGGTTGATGAGCATTTAGGCTGGTTCCATATTTTTGCAATTGCAGATTGTGCTGCTATAAACATGGGTGTACAAGTGTCTTTTTCATATAAAGACTTCTTTCCCTCTGGGTAGATACCCAGTAGTGGGATTGCTGGATCAAATGGTAGTTCTACTTTTAGTTCTTTAAGGAGTCTCCATACTGTTTTCCATAGTGGTTGTATTAGTTTACATTCCCACCAGCAGTGTAAAAGTGTTCCCTTTTCACCATATCCCTGCCAACATCTATAATTTTAAAAATTTTTTTAATTATGGCCATTCTTGCAGGAGTAAGGTGGTATCACATTGTGGTTTTGATTTGCATTCCCCTGATCATTAGTGATGTTGAGCATTTTTTCATATGTTTGTTGGCCATTTGTATATCTTCTTATGAGAATTGTCTATTCATGTCCTTAACCCACTTTTTGATGGGATTACTTCTTTTTTCCTTGCTGATTTGTTTGAGTTCCTTGTAGATCCCAGATATTAGTCCTTTGTTGGATGCATAGTTTGTGGAGATTTTCTCCCACTCTGTGGGTTGTCTGCTCTGCTATTTCTTTTGCTGTGCAGAAGCTTTTTAGTTTCATTAAGTCTCATCTATTTATCTTTGTTTTTGTTGCATTTACTTTTGGGTTCCTGGTCATGAACTCTTTGCCTAAGCCAATGCCTGGAAGAGTTTTTCCGGTGTTGTCTTGTTTTGGTCCTCTTTAGAAGGTGGTTTCATAATCAGCTATAAAACTCCAACAGGTACTCTTAAATGCAGGTTTCTGATAACTGTGGAGATTGTGACATCAGAATAGAAGAAAACTTTTAGGACTCACGGAGTACTGAAATGTTCATGAATATGAAGCAGAACAGGAATTAACTGCATGGACTAAACTAATAGAAGTCTGAAATAATCTTTTTAAATTTTGCTTAAAATGCTGCTGATCCTTTGTTTTGTTTTTCAGAGTCAATACCACTTTTAAGTTATTTACAGCTTTTAACAGTTGAGTAAAGTATATTCCTATGAACAAAATTTGGAGCATGTTCATTTCTAACTGATTTCTCCAGAACTTGGAAATTATTTGTGGGTATTTTTAACTTATGACAATATGTTATTTGCATAAGTGCAATAATAATCTGTTTTCCGTAACAGGACACAGTTGGAGAAACTGGTATTTTACCAAGGCTTTGACAGGGATGGCATGCTTTCCTTTAAGGAATCAAACTTGACTTATGGAGTCACTAAAAGCCCCTTGGAAAAACTGACCTCATACCTTTGTCTACACAGTCCCTGTATAGGGTTCCTGACCTGTGGCAAGTAAAGAATGTCACCTTCTGACAGGCCCAGGAGCCCCAGGTTTATCTCACTTCCTCCCCTTATTTTCTCTTCAAAGGACATGAGATTTCACAACCTTTTAAAAATGAGCTTTCCTAATAACTCAGGACCTACCCATCTAGGAATAAACCATCCCAACCAGGAGAGATCAGATGAAACCTGAGACCACAGACTTATTTTCTTCTAAAATGCTTTCTCCAAAAGATTTTTAATAAGAAAAGCAGGGAAATATGAAAGGAAAATTTCTTGGGCCCCCAAAATCACTAAGCTAAAGAGAAAAGTCAAGCTGGGAACTGCTTAGGGCAAACCTGCCTCCCATTCTATTCAAAGTTACCCCTCTGCTCACTGAGATAAATGCATATCTGATTGCCTCCTTTGGAGAAGCTAATCAGAAACTCAAAAGAATGCAACCATTTTTCTCTTATCTACATATGACCTGGAAGCCCCCTCCCCATTTTGAGTTGTCCCACCTTTGCTTCGAGTTGTCCCGCCTTTCCAGACCAAACCAATGTTCATCTTACATATGTTGATTGATGTCTCATGAAACCAAACTGTGCTCTGACCACCCTGGGCACATGTCATCAGGACCTCCTGAGGCTGTATCACGGGCACATGTCCTCAACCTTGGCCAAATAAACTTTCTAAATTAACTGAAACCTGTCTCAGATTTTCAGGGTTCACATAATCAACCTTCTGAATTCTTTATCTGGCAATTCAGAGATTTCTTTTTGGTTTCGATCCATTGCTGGAGAGCTAATGTGATCTTTTGGGGTTGCTATAGAAACTTGTTTTGTCATATTACCAGAATTACTTTTCTGGCTCCTTCTCATTTGGGTAGACTATTTCAGTGGAAAGATCTAGAACTCAAGGGCTGCTGTTCAGATTATTTTGTCCCATGGGGTGATCCCTTGATGTGGTGTTCTCCCCTTCCCCTAAGGATGGGCTTCCTGAGAGCTGAACTGCAGTGATTGTTATTTCCCTTCTGGGACTAGCCATCCATCGGGGCTACCAGGCTCTGGGATGGTGGTAGGGAATGTCTGCAAAGAGCCTGGGATATGATCTGTCTTCAGGTCTCCCAGCCAAGGATACCAGCACCTGCTTGGACCAGAGAGTTTTAAATAGTGACTGTAATGTGAGCTTTTGATGTCCTAAGGAAAAGATGTGGCCTAACATAGTTTTTTTTTTTTTTCCTGTCTATGGAGGGAATATTTTGGACTATGTGAAACTGTGCTATACCACGTCATATCAGCTCCAAGCTCCCTTGAAGCATTTGTCTTAAGTCTCAATTCAAACCTGGCTCTGCCCATAACTGGTTGTTTGACCCTGAGCAACTGACTTAACATCTCTGGGCCTCTATTTCCTCACCTACCAAACCAGAATACTATGACATATTTTCAGTACTTTTGTGTGAGTTAAATTTAATATTCTGTATAGGGACCTATCACTGTGCCTGTCCTATATATCCACACTTCAACAACAGCAACTCTTGATTGCCCTCTCCTCCCTCTATGCTGTTCAGTCATGCTCCACCTTCTATGACTAGATCAGCCTGGTACGTAGCCACCACTTGAGGAGGAGAAAAGGAATTGACCTCCTCAGTCACCCCTGGACATCCATGCACCAGCATACCTGTGACCACCTGTGCTGGGTTGAATAGAGTCATCCTGAAATTCATATCCACCAGAAAACTGAATGAATGTGGCCTTATTTGGAAACAGGGTCTTTGCAGATGTAATCAAGATGAGGTCCAACCAGATTAGGGTGGGGCCTAGATCCAACAATTAGCATCCTTAAAGGGAGGCCAAGTGAAGACACAGGGGAATACATAACGAAGGCTGTGTGGTGTTGGAGGCAGAGATTGGAGAGATGTGTTTACCACCCAAGGAGTGCCAAGGATTGCTGGCAACACCAGAAGGTAGGAAGAGCTGAGGGGTGATTCTTCCCTAGAGCTTTCAGGAGTATGGCCTTTCTGGCACCTTGATTTTTAATTTCTAACCTCCAAAACTGAAAGATAATACATTTCCATTGTTTTAACCCATCCAGTTTGCAGCAATGTGTGATGACAGTCCTAGGAAATGAATACAGCATCATACTTTTTTCTAGGTGGCTTTGCCAATAGATTGTCAATTCATGTTCTGTCATATTCAGTTTTATGTCCCCTGTTCTTAGCATAGCAGTTGGCCTACCCGGGTGCTCTTAAATGACTGTGGGCTGAAAATGAAGCGAGAAAACACATGGGGAAAACCAAGTTGGATAAACATGGAAGGGTGTCAGTTTAACCCTGATACAGCTCGAAGAATGGCTTACATGGGCCAGGGGAAGGGGCAAGTTTGGAACATTCTGTGGGTGATTGTGCCAGAAAGTGATCTAAGAATCTCTGATTGGAGAGTTTGAATGTAAGACACAGAGAAGGACATGTGCAGTAAAGGAGCCCAAAGCAGAAAGACCTCTGAGAGGAGACAGTAAGCAGAAGCCTTGAGGCAGGAGAAGCCATGAGTGCACACCCACAGGAGACCAGAGAGTACTCAGAAAGTCACTTGGCTGTTAGAAGTGGTCATTATCAATACAGAATGGAGACTTCCCAAGTCTCAGGAAAGGCCACCAAGAGCTGCCCCTAGGCCACTAGGAGGTCTCCTGGAGAACATTCTAGGTCCTCATGCCACCTACTCACCCTCTGCTGAGGTGGCTTCCAATGCTTTCTCACTCACTTCCCTTATGAATCTTTACAGCTAATCACCATCCTCTGAGGTAACCTGAGTATTTTTCTCAACTGCAGGCCTAAATGTAGTTTGATTTAATTTGACTGCTTCTAGGTAGTTTTATTTTTACTTTATAGAAAAGGAAACTGCAACTCGTATTAGCCCACTGGTGCGTTTAAGCGCTCTCTCTCTTTCTGTCTCTCTCTCTCTTTCTCTTCCTTTGTCTCTCACTATTTTTCCCTCTTAGGTTAGTTAGAGAGTGGGCATGTGACACAGAGAAGACAGCAGCAGGAAAGGTACATTTTGATGGGACAAGGAAGGTGTTGTGTGAGAAATCACTGGGTGCTCACGGGTTCTGCCGAGACCTGCTTGGTCGTGGAGACCCTAACCCAGTGGCGCTAGACGAATTAAAGACACACACACAGAAATATAGAGTGTGGAATGGGAAGCCAGGGGGCTGACAGCCTTCAGAGCTGAGAGCCACGAACAGAGTTTTACCCATATGCTTATTGAGAACAAGCCAGTAATAAGCACTATTTCTATAGATTATAGGTTAACTAAAATGGGAAACAAAGGGATGGGCTCTGGCTAGTTATCTGCAGCAGGAACATGTCCTTAAGGCACAGATCGCTCATGCTATTGTTTGTGGTTCAGGAATGTGTTAAGCAGTTTTCCACCCTGGGTGGGCCAGGTGTTCCTTGCCCTCATTCTGGTAAACCAACAACCTTCAGCATGGGCATCATAGCCATCACGAGCATCTCACAGAGCTGCAGAGATTTTGTTTATGGCCAGTTTTGGGGCCTGTTTATGGCCAGATTTGGGGGCCTGTTCCCCACATGTCCCCCTTTTTGTTTTTGCAAGACGATAAAAGCAAAGGTGGCTTTGTCACGGTGAGCTACTTCTCACAGGAGCTGGGATCTGCATCTGCAGACTATACAAAGACAAACAACACAGACTAATAACACAATCATCATTGAAATCACAGAGCATCCAAGTGTTTTTATCCATTTTAATGGGTTGATAGCTGCTAATCCATCTGCAGCTCCTTCAAGCACTCCAGTTCCTGGCATTAAGGTCAGGTGTGCCTGGGATACTTTAAATATTTGTTCTTTTAATTTTGGAATATCCGACGACAAGTTTGTAGAGTGTCCTTCTGGACGCTTTTTTATTCTTTCCCAAATTTTGATCTTATTAAGAGCCATTAATAGTTTCCACAAATCCTGATGTTTAGCTCCTAGAATGGGCCATATCATTTGAGTTTGAGGTGCCACTGTACCACCATGTTTCCAGATAATAGGAACTCTTGCCATACTTCTTACCATTTCTACCATCTGACCATTTTGTTCAGACCAGCTGAACATAGTATGGCCATGGCATGCAGACTGAGAGGTGCAATTCAAACTAAACATCCTCTTAGGGAACCAATCAGTAATGATTCCATGGGAATCGTTGTGCAGCCTCCCTGCCTGTTCTGCAATGCAATCTTTCCAAACAAGTACGTTCATTTTTTCTGACCAGGTCCAATCCTGTTTACAAATAGGTTTTTGAGGGCGGTATTCCTCAAGTATAGAAGCAGATTTATAATGGCAAATACTGAGACCAGAAAGCATGTGTAAGTGTGTCATAGAGTGATTACATCCGGTCATTATTGCCAGTCAAGATTTGATAGCGAGGGGGTAGGCAACTAGTGGCCTTTCCCAAACAGATAGGCGGATGTTCAAATCCTAAAGAAATATTCATAACAGTTCCTTCCTCATGTGGGTGAGATGGGCCTCTATCATCTGTAGGACCGAGCATCCAAGAGTTATCATTAGTGTATACCTCCAATGGGGGGTCCAGCCAAGTTACAGGCTGTAGAAGTGGTGGAAAAGGTAAATATGCCCAATAAGTATAATCGTTCTCTGTGTCAGCCCTTGCTAAAGGAATACTCATGGCAATGGTGATCACCGCTATCATGGCTATCATTAAATTACTCATTGTGACTGGTTGTCCCGCTTTCCTCAGGTTTTCTTCTGCCATCTGTGACAGCTTCTTGATCTGTCCCCAGGTAGGTGGCTGTGTTCAACGGGTGTTGGTCGTGACAGTTGGGGTCCTCCTTAGCATCAACTTGGACAACACTGCCACCGATAGGTCTTTGGGATCCTCCCAAAACCTCTTCCTGGGTATCTGGCTCATAGTGATGCTTTAGAGGTCTCGATGGTACCCAAATAGGCTGTTGATTCAGTCCTGGAGAAACACAAGCATAACCTCTACCCCAAGTTATTATTTGACCTATTTCCCAACTTTTTGTTATCGGATCTCTCCACTAAACCAGTTGTTCTGCTTGTCTTTGCAGCTGGTTTCTGTAAATGCTGTTCAGCCACTGTTGTAACTGCTGAACAGATGCTGTTCAGATGCTGTTCATCTGGTCTTTAGGCACACTCAAAAAATTTAAACTCAATAATGCTAGATTCAATTGCATGTATGGTGTCCTGTAGTCTCTGTTTCCACCCTTTTGCTTTTGCAACTGCTGTTTCAGGGAGAGATTGATTCTTTCCACTATGGCTTGTCCTTGAGAATTATATGGGATACCAATAATGTGTTTAATATTCCATATAGAGAAAAATGTAGCTAGAGTTTGGCTAGTATAGCCTGGGGCATTGTCTGTTTTAATAGAAGCTGGAATGCCCAACACTGCAAAACACTGCAAAAGGTGATGTTTAACACAGGCAGAAGACTCTCCTGATTGGCATGTATCCCAGACAAAGTGAGAAAAGGTGTCCACACATACATGTACATAAGCTAGTCTCCCAAACAAGGGAACATGGGTAACATCCATTTGCCAAAGAGAATTAGGTTCCAATCCTCAAGGATTAACTCCTCCTGTAAAAGATGAGAAATGCACCATTTGGCAAGTTGGGCATCGCTGGATAATAGCTTTAGCTTCTTTCCAGGTAATGCTGTATCTGCGTTTGAGACCAGAGGCATTAACATGGGTTAAATTGTGAAAGTGTCTGGCATTAGATATTGCAGTAGCAACTAGGTGATCAGCCATTTGATTACCTGCAGTCAAAGGTCTTGGAAGAGGTGTATGAGCCCTAATGTGAGTGATGTGAAAAGGGTGCATTCTACTCCTGACTGCTGTTTGCAATTGGGTAAATAAAGTCATCAGTTGTTCATCTGTATGAAATCATAACTGAGCATTTTCAATTAATTGTGTGGAATGAACCACATATGAAGAATCAGAAATCATATTAATAGGCATATGAAAAGCAGTCAATACCTCAGTTAGAGCTACAAGCTCTGCCTTTTGAGCTGAAGTATAGGATGTCTGTAAAACTTTACCTTTAGAGCTAGAATAAGAAGTTTTACCATTACTAGACCCATCTGTGAAGATATTTTCAGCACCTTCAATTGGTTTAAATTTAGTTATTTTAGGGAGAATCCAATTGGTTAATTTCAAAAACGGAAACAGTTTTGTTTCAGGAAAATGATTATCAAGAATACCCACAAAGTCAGCTAAATGGGTTTGCCAAGTAAGACTATTTATAAAAGCTTGCTGTATTTGCACCTTCGTGAGAGGGACAATAATTTTTCCAGGATCATATCCATGTAATTTAACAATCTGAGTTCTCCCATTTCTTTTCATAGTAGCAATTTGATCCAAATAAGGAGTTAGAGTCTGTGAATTAGTATATGGAAGAAAAAGCCACTGTAGAAGATCTTCCTCTTGAACAATAACTCCAGTAGGTGAATGCTGAGTTGAAAAAATTAGCAAATCTGGAGTCTTTTCTTGATCTATTCTATTTATTTGAGCCTTATGCACTCGCTTCTCAATTAGCTGTAACTCTCCCTCAGCCTCCTTTGTTAATTGCCAAGGGCTAGTGAGACTAGAATCTCCTCTAAGGTTAGAAAATAGATTATTCATGGCCTAGGTAGGAATGCCTAGAGCAGGTCATATCCAGTTAATGTCCCCTAGTAATTTTTGAAAGTCATTTAATGTTTTCAATTGATCCCTACATATGTTTACTTTCTGTGACACTATTGTAGTGTCATTTACTAAGGTCTCTAAATAGGAGTAAGGAGCAGTAGTCTGAATTTTATCAGGAGCTATAATTAAACCAGCGTGAGAAATCGAATTTTGCAAGTGATCATAACATTGGAGTAATATTTCTCAAGTGGGGGCAACACAAAGTATATCATCCATATAATGAATAATGCAATACTGTTAAAATTTTTTACAAGTAGGTTCAAATTCTTACCCTACATAAGTCTGGCAAATTGTTGGACTGTTTAACATGCTTTGTGGCAACACTTTCCAATGAAAACACTTAGCAGGCTGCAGGTTGTTTACTGCAGGAATTGTAAATGCAAACCGTTCACAGTCTTGCTCAGCTAAGGGGATAGTAAAGAAATAGTCTTTTAAATCTATGACTATTGAAGGCCAATTTTTCGGAATCATAGCAGGAGAAGGCAATCCTGGCTGTAATGCCCCCATAGGTTGTATAACTGAATTAATGGCTCTAAGATCTGTCAACATTCTCCATTTACCTGATTTTTTCTTAATAATAAAGACCAGAGAATTCCAGGGGGAAAATGTTGGAGCTATGTGTCCTTTTTCTAATTGTTCAGTAACTAAGTCCTCTAAAGCCTCCAGTTTCTCTTTACTTAGTGGCCACTGTTCTATCTAAATTGGCTTATCTGTTAACCATTTTAAAGGTATAGGTTCTGGAAGCTGAACAATGGCCACCATCAAAAATGATATCCTAAACCTTGGCAGAAACTTTGTCTTTCCACTTGAAGCAGTTCTTTCAAACCTTGCAAATTTTTTCCTAGTCCCATACCAGGGACATACCCCATTTCATGCATCATATATTGACTTTGAGGGCTATGTAATTGCTTTGGAATTAGAACTTGTGATCCCCATTGTTGTAATAAATCTCTTCCCCCTAAATTTATAGGTACAGAAGTTACAATTGGTTGAATAGTCCCAGGTTGTCCATCAGGCCCTTCACAATGCAAAATATAACTACTTTGATATACTTCAGGGGCATTACCAACTCCAACTATGATAATTGAGCAGGTTGAATTGGCCACGCAGATGGCCAGTGCTGTAGAGAAATGATTGAAATGTCTGCTCCTGTATCTACCAAACCTTTAAATTTCTTTCCCTGAATAGTTATTTCACAGGTGGGATGTCTATCAGTAATTTGATTCACCCAATAAGCTGCTTTGCCTTGTTTACTTGTGCTTCCAAATCCTCCTGTTTGTTTAGTTTCACTTTTCTCCATTTCCACATATGGCACAATCAGGAGCTGTGCTGTACACTCTCCTGGCTCTGCTTTCCAGGGAACAGAAGTAGATACAACAATTTGAACTTCCCCATTGTAATCTGAATCAATGACTCTTGTATGTACTTGCACTTCTTTTAAATTTAAACTAGATCTACCTAGAAGTAATCCTACCGTCCCCACTGGCAAGGGTCCACAGACTCCTGTTGGCACTTTTTGTGGGGATCTCCAGGTAGAAGGCTCACAGCTTCTGTGCAACATAAATCTACTGCGGCACTACTGGCTGTGGCAGGGGACAGGCATTGTTCAGGAGTGAAGGAATGGCCTGAGCCAGAAATGCCCCGGTTTGGAACAGGGCCCGGGACGGGCCCCTCATGGCATTTCCTGAAATTGGGTTTCCATCGTTATCAAATTTAGAATGACACTGATTGGCCCAGTGTTTTCCTTTTTTGCATTTTGGACATATTCCAGGCTCAGCAGTTTTCTTTTTTCCCTCAACTGGCTGCATGACTTGCTGATTTTTTCTACATTCTTTTTTAGTATGACCATGCTTCCCACAGTTAAAACAAGCTCCAGGAGATGGAGTATTTCCTTTACCCATTTTCAGTCCTGCCATGGCTTGTGCCAACAAAGTAGCTTTATGCAGATTACCTCCGATACCATCACAGGCCTTGATATAATCAACTAAATGCACTTTCCCTCTAATAGGTCACACAGCAGCCTGGCACTCAGGATTGGCATTGTCGAAAGCTAGTAATTGCAACACTATATCCTAAGCAGCCGAATCTGCAATCATCTTTTTAAGAGACTCCTGTAACCGAGCTATAAAATCTGCATACAGAAACAACAGGTGCTGGAGAGGATGTGGAGAAATAGGAATGCTTTTACAGTGTTGGTGGGAGTGTAAACTAGTTCAACCATTGTGGAAGACAGTGTGGCAATTCCTCAAGGATCTAGAACTAGAAATACCATTTGACCCAGCCATCCCATTACTGGGTATGTACCCAAAGGATTATAAATCATGCTGCTTTAAAGACACATGCACACATATGTTTATTGCGGCATTATTCACAATAGCAAAGACTTGGAACCAACCCAAATGTCCATCAATGATAGACTGGATTAAGAAAATGTGGCACATATACACCATGGAATACTATGCAGCCATAAAAAAAGATGAGTTCATGTCCTTTGTAGTGATATGGATGAAGCTGGAAACCATCATTCTGAGCAAACTGTCACAAGGACAGAAAGCCAAACACCGCATGTTCTCACTCATAGGTGGGAACTGACAATGAGAACACTTGGACAAAGGGTGGGGAATATCACACACCGGGGCCTGTCATGGGATGTGGGGATGGGGGAGGGATTGCATTAGGAGAAATATCTAATGTAAATGACGAGTTAATGGGTGCAGCAAACCAACATGGCACATGTATACATATGTAACAAACCTGCATGTTGTACACATGTACCCTAGAACTTAAAGTATAATTTTAAAAAAATCTGCATACAGTTCTTTTGGTTCCTGTTTTACAGCACTAAAGGAACGGTATTGTTCTCCTCCTGAAGTGATTTTTTCCCAAGCTCTGATGCACACTCCTCTAAGCTATTCTATGGCATCATCCTGCATGACCACTTGTGCATCTAAACCAGCCCAGCCGCTGACCCCCAAAAGATGGTCTGCAGTTATATTAATTTGAGGTTGGGCCTGGGCGTTGCAAGCAGCCTGAATGGAAGCTTCATCTGCCCACCAAGTTTTAAATTGTAAGAACTGAGCAGGAGTTAGATAAGCTTGAGTAAGAGCATCCCAGTCAGTAGGAATCATCCAACTGGAGACAGCAACATTCTTTAACAGTCCCATTACAAAAGGAGAACTTGGTCCATACTGATTTATAGCTTGTTTAAATTCTTTGAGTAATTTAAAAGGAAAAGGCTCAAATGTAGCTATAATATTTCCCTGTTGATCTGGGGGGGTGTATTCTAACAGGGAACTGCCAAGCCTCTATATTACCCTCTCATCTAGCTTGCTGAATTCCTGCCTAAATACAACTGAGAGTGGTAGCTCAAGGTGCTGCTCGAACAGTCACTGGGGCAACTACTTTTTGCCCAGTGTCCTCTGGAAAAGAAAGATCTGGAGGGTCAGGCCAATCTTTTTCTTCAAAATAATGAAGGGGTGCAGAAAGGTAGGGACAAACCTCTCCCTCCTTTGCCGCTTTAGCTTTAGCTGGCAAACAAATCTGCTCTGTCACCTCTTCTGTTACTTCATTATACTCTCCTTCCTCCTCATCATCAGTGTGAAAAGGTTCCAAGGTGGAACCAACCAGAGCCCACACTTGTCCCATTGTTACCTTGATGCTTCTGAGCTCCCCTTCTTACTCACCATGGGGATTGTTTAAGAGTACTTGAGTGTCCTCCAGCATAGTTCCATGTTCTCCAACCATCGCTCTGGTGACCCTTCGACCCGGGTTCGAGCCACACATATGGGTGCCACTTGCTGAGACCAGCTCGGTTGTGGAGACCCAAACCCAGCGGTGCTAGAGGAATTAAAGACACATACACACAGAAATATAAAGTGTAGAGTGGGAAATCAGGGGGCTAACAGACTTCAGAGCTGAGAGCCACGAACAGAGTTTTACCCACATATTTATTGACAGCAAGCCAGTGATAAGCAGTGTTTCTATAGATTATAGATTAACTAAAACGGGAAACAAAGGGATGGGCTTGGCTAGTTATCTGCAGCAGGAACATGTCCTTAAGGCACAGATCACTCATTCTATTGTTTGTGGTTCAGGAATGCCTTAAGCAGTTTTCTGCCCTGGGTGGGCCAGCTGTTCCTTGCCCTCATTCTGGTAAACCAACAACCTTCAGCATGGGCATCATAGCCATCATGAGCATGTCACAGTGCTGCAGAGATTTTGTTTATGGCCAGTTTTGGGGCCTGTTTATGGCCAAATTTGGGGGCCTGTTCCCAACAGGTTCTTGGTTGGAGACATCAGGGCAACACGTCACCAACAGGAAAAAAACACTGAGGGGAGCTTCCCATTGGTGCTTAGGAATGAACAAAAAATTATCAACTGTAAACTGTTTCCCTCAGAGAAAACAGTGTCACAAAAATATTTTTTAAATGCTTGGGTGTTTTCTGTATTGTGTTTTCACTTAGCTTAGAAAGGACAATGCCTGCCAGGCTGTAATCAATGTTGTTACATCAGGCTCTAAGGACAGTTATGAACAGTCTTCTCTCCTGAGATGTTTCAAATAACACATCCCGATGCAACTTTATCAAATAAGGCAGCTGCAGACTCTCCAAGGCCACATAATACTGTGTTTTCCTAAGGATTAGGTTGCATAATTCCAGAGATATCTGTGGTTTGAAGCAAATGAATTATCATCAGAAGAGTCATATGTCAATGAGCGAAATGGAAAAACAAGGTAGAGGCAGTCTTTCATCTGAGGAGAAATGCAGGGTCTCCCTTCAGGATGAACAGATGGTTCACCCATCTTCCCCAGGAAAATGAAACCACAGCTGTGGGTCTGAGTGCCGATGCTGGATGAAAGTTGGAAGTTGTCTCTGGAAAGCAGGCTTCCCCAAGGCTGGATGAGTCAGGCCAGGGTGCTGCTCTTCTGGTAAAGTCAGAATTCCACTAAGCAAGTAATAAGCCCATTGGTGTGAAGTGTCAACATGTATGTAACAAAGAAAAGATTTTACAATCTTCTAAAGCAGTTATGTCCAACCTGGGCCTCATGCAGTCCAAGACAGCTTTGAATGTGACCCAACACAAATTAGTAAACTTTCTTTTCTATTTTTTTATTTTTATTTATTTTATTTATTTATGTATGTATTTAGTTATTTATTTATTTATTTTGAGATTGGGTTTTGCTCTTGTTGCCCAGGCTGGAGTGCAACAGTGCAATCTCAGCTCACCGCAACCTCCGCCTCCTGGGTTCAAGCAATTCTCCTGCCTCAGCCTCCCGAGTAGCTGGGATTACAGGCATGTGCCACCACGCCTGGCTAATTTTGTATTTTTAGTAGAGACGGGGTTTCTCCATGTTGGCCAGGCTGGTCTCAAACTCCCAACTCCAGGTTATCCATCCACCTTGGCCTCCCAAAGTGCTGGGATTACAGGTGTGAGCCACTGTGTCTGGCCTGTAAACTTTCTTAAAACATTATGAGGTGTTTTGTTTTTTTTTTAGCTTATCAGCTATCATTAGTGTTACCATATTTTATGTGTGGCCCAAGACAATTCTTCTTCCAGTGTGGCCAGGGAAGGCAAAAGATTGGACACCACTGTTCTACAGAGAAGAAAGAGAAATATAGAGAGAGGATTAAAATCAAAATGATTTCAGTCTTCTCAAGAGTAACCCTAAAAGCCCAAAGACCAACAGAGCAATGCTTTAAAAACTCCAAAGGAAAATTATTTCCAAACTAGAATTCTGTTCCAGGACAAATTCACTAATTCATGTGATAATAGAAAGAAAGATATTTTGGATCTAGAAAGTCTCAAAAAACGTATCTCCCATGCACTTTTCTCAGAAAGCTGCTAGAGGATGTGCTCCATTAAAACAAAAGAGTAAGCTCAGAAAGGATGTAAAAAATGAAAGGTGCAACATAGGACAGCTACAAAGGAATATGGGGAAGGGGATCCCAGGATGTTTGCAGGGCTTTCTGACTTACCTGAGACAGGAGCAGGTCAGAAGTTTCCAGGAAAGAGTTCTTCATGAAAAATAATTGATAGACTCTCTGATAAGAACTACCAATTAAGAAGATATTTAGGGTTGAATTAATGATAAGTACAGACAGAACTAGGGCAGCAAGCAATGGATAATTATTAACTCCATTATTATTCATGAAAGTAAAGTAATCTTGGGTGATTACACAACTCAGCTGTAAACAGTGTTTGCATAGTATCTGATCTGAGACCAAACCATTTTTTGTGATGTAATTCACAGTCTCTAGGAAGAAATCTCTGGCATCCTGATAGAAAAATCTTGTACTTAAAAACAAACAAATAACAACTTTAATGTGATTAAGACTTACACTGAGACACCAGTCCCCTACACACCCAGCTGACTGTCAGCCCAGAGTTTAGTGATCTTTAACCAAATATTCTTTCCTTTTTGTATTGTTGGGAAATTTAAAATGTCTACAAAACATCAAGAAGAAACCAGAGTACCATGGACAAAGGCTCATCATCTGCAAAGATATTTTATATGCAGAGAGAAATTCCACCCTACTTAGGCAGCCAAGAAGTAACAATCCTTTTTTCTTTCTTTCTTTTCATTCTCAAAGGAGTTGAGAAGTTACATTCCTTTTCTACTGCCCTATTTTTAGCCATTACATACATATGTTCTCTATTAACAGTAACCTGTCCTCCTATGAGAAGAATTAACAGAGCCATTTGCTGTACATTCTTTCACAGTTTAGCCTAAATTCACCTTTATCAAAAGGAATAATAATGGCATGGGCAACATGGTCAGACCTCATATCTAAAAACAATTTAAAAGTTACCAAGGCGTGGTGGCACATACTTGTGTTCCCAGCTACTTAGGAGACTGAAGTGGGTGGATCACTTGAGCCCAGGAGGTGGAGGCTGCAGTGAGCTGTGATTGTGCTGCTGCACTCCAGCCTGGGTGACAGAGCAGGCTGTCTCAAAAAAAAAAAAAAAAAAAAAAAAAAGGAAGGAATAATAAAATTTATCTCTGCGACAAGCAGGTGAAGATAGAGACAGAAAGGTGCTCAGAGGTTAAACTTTCACAGTGAATGGAACATAGAGACATTATTTTCCTAGGTGTTTATTTACATTTCAAAAAGATGGCTCTCAGATTTCTGAAAAAAACAATCTGGGTTGTAAAGTGACAAAAGGCTAACTCAGGAAGATATAAAAATAAAATTTTATATACTTTTCACTGGGTGGGACCATCCCGCCCAGTGCAAACTGCAAAATACTTAGCAGTCTTTGCCCAGCCCCTTCCCAATATACCAGTAATGTCTAACCCCAACCCCCTACCCCGGGCATTGTAGCAATAACAAAAGAAAGAGAATGAGGAGAAGGGAGGGAGGGAAGAAAACTGCCCTCACATATTTTCAAATACCTCCTGGAAAAGGAAGGCCAAGCTAGAATGACCAACTCATCCCAATTTGCCTGGGACTTTTCAAGTTTAATTTTACCAGTTTTGGCGCTAAAATCCTCATGTCCCAGAAAATCCACTAGTTCCAGGCAAACCAGGACAGTTGGTCAACTGAACACCCCATGACATATGCACACATGCACATGTGTGTGTCAACCATCTAATTATGTGTGCCACTTAGGAAAAAATTAAAACTTAAAATAAAAAGATAGGCTTTAACATTGAAGACATCTGGGTTTGTATTATGGTCCTGTCCCTCACCAGTTTTGTGACCTAGGGCAAATTTCTGTTGATGAATTACAATCATCCCTCGGTATCCTGAGGGACTGGGTCCAGGAGCTACCCCCCATACCCAAATCCACGGATGCTCAAGTCCCTGATACAAGATGATGTAGGGTTTGCATATAACCTATGCACAACTTCATGTATACTTTAAATCATCTCTGGATGACTTATAATACCTAATACAATGTAAATGATATGTTAATAGTTGTACTGTTTAGGGAATAATGACAAGAAAAAAAAGTCTGTGCTTTTTCAGTACACATAAGTTTTTTTTTCTTTTTAAGACAAGGTTTCACTGTGTTGCCTAGGCTAGAGTGTTGTGGTGCATAGCTCACTGTGGCTTCAAACTCCTGGGCTCTAGCTATCTTCCTGCCTCAGCCTCCCAAGATGCAATTTTTTTCCCAAATATTTTCAATTCACATTCAATCCACCAATGCAGAAACCATGGCTATGGAGGGCCAACTATACTATCAACAACTCTGGTTGCCACTTCTCTTGTCTGTTCTAGGGAATTAAAATGATGCAACCTGTCAGGGTTGGTGTGAGAGCAATCCCTAATAAATGGCTTTGCCTCTTTCTTGCGTGAATTTGGGCCTCAGTTCTCCAAAATTCACCTATTGACACACCCTCGATATTTTTTATTTCTTTTTTCTGAGACAGAGTCTTGCTCTGTAGCCCAGGCTGGAGTGCAGTGGCACCATCTCGGCTCACTGCATGCTCCGCCTCCCGGGTTCACACCATTCTCCTGCCTCAGCCTCCCGAGTAGCTGGGACTACAGGAGCCCACCACCATGCCCGGCTAATTTTTTGTATTTTTAGTAGAGATGGGGTTTCACCGTGTTAGCCAGGATAGTCTCGATCTCCTTACCTCCTGATCCACCCGCCTCGGCCTCCCAAAGTGCTGGGATTACAGGCGTAAGCCACCGCGCCCGGCTGATATTTTTTATTTCTTCTTTAGCGAAATTAGCTTATTGTGTTCTTAACTAATTGTCTGTATCTGAATTAGAAAAGGAGCTGATATGGTTTGGCTGTGTCCCTGCCCAAGTCTCATCTTGAATTGTAGTTCCCATAATCCCCACATTCCCATTACCTCCATGCTGCTGTTCTACGATAGTGAGTGAGTTCTCACAAGATCTGATGGTTTCATAAGGGGCTTTTCCCTCTTTGCTTGGCACTTCTCCTTCCTGCCATCATATGAAGAGGATGTGTTTGCTTCCCCTTCTGCCATGATTGTAAGTTTGCTGAGGCCTCCCCAGCCATGCGGAACTGCGAGTCAATTAAACCTCTTCCTTTACAAATTACCAAGTCTCAGGCAGTTTTTTATAGCAGTGTGATAATGGACTAATACAGGAGCCTTTGTGAACAAGGACAATGTCTTTGCATCCTGGTTTTATAGTTCTTAATGCAGTGGCTGCAGATAGAGGATTCAGTAGGATTTGTTAGTTGCTATATCATCTTTCTCAATCTGTAAAGTGCTGATATTGTACAGATAATAGAATGGGACATGAATAACTTTTATAGAATATAAATCTTCAAATTCAGTAATTTACTAGTACGGTGCACAGCCAATGTGCTTGGGGGCAGCTCCGGCTGATGAATTACCTCCCATGGCCTGGCTCTCTTGGTGACTTAAGTGCCCCCAAACTAGGGAATAGTTTAGCTGAGTTAGAGACAATTTGGGCAGGAAAATTAGGGAGTTTGGGTATAGGAGAAGGTTCAGTTGTCCAGGAAAGGAAAGGAGACAATAACTTTCATGACAGAGAGACAATTCTAGGGTTAAGATGATGCCAGAAAGTTAGCAAGTGACTTTCCTAAAGCCATTTCATACAGTGTATGGGGCTGGCTGCCATCTTACCCTTTTTCTCATCAAAATTTTTCAATTAAAATGTGAAACACTGACTTTTATCAAAGAAGTTAATGTTAGGGTTGCCAGATAAAATATAGGAAGCCCAGATAATTTTGAATTTTAAATAAACAGTTAATAATTTGTTAGTGTAAATGTGTTCTAAATATTGTGTGGGACTTATACTAAAAAATTATTTGTCATTTATCTGGAATTCAAATTTAACCTGGGCTTCCTACATTTTGTTTGCTAAATCTGGCAACGCCAGTCAGTGAAAAATAAAATTCACTTCACAGAAAACCCACAGCATGGCTAATGTCCATGAGAATACCTTTAAAGAAACACGGCCCTTGATCCACACAGACATACACTACATATTATAAATGCAGGTCAAAATTCTTCCTTTAATGTGATTCATGTTATTTTAATGACTTTTAGGTCAAACTCAGATTCCCAGTTACAGGTGCCCTTGGCTAGTTTTATCTGTGTAACATTTGAGGCTGCATATGTGATCATGGTCTTGGGTTTCATCTGAGATGTTAGAAGCCGTGTCTCTTGAGGTACTTGGCTCGTGCAAGGACATCATTGCAGAAGTCACAGCTCAGGTCCTGGCTGCTTCGGACATAGCCAGCACCCCCACTGTAGGCACAGAGTCCACCTGAAATGCATGAGATAGGTTAATGCTGACCTAGGGTACTCAGCAGTTAACTCTGATTCTCTTTACTAACTACCTAACAGGAGGCAGCTGGAGTTTCGGGGAATCTGGTGCAATGTATTATATTTGTCCCTATTAATTCTGTGCTTGAGACAACTGACTGATAGCATTACACGTACCTCTCAGGTACTGGTCAGGGGTCCAGGTTGGAAACCTCCTCTGGATTTCTTTGATTCTAGTAGTCAGAACTTCAGTCGTCTGGGAAACCTGAGACTCACTAATCCAGGATGTGGGAGCTTGAGAGCCAGGGTCCTGCAGGGAAGGAGGCAGAGAAGAAGCCACGTAAGCTGGGTGGGAGGGTGATCCGGCTTACTGGGCTCAATGGCACTGGTTCATTTCCTGTCTCTTGTTCTCCTTTCACCTTTGATGGAACCAATGCCACCGTCAGTCTCCTGTGAGGTAGGTTAGATAGGGTGGTCATAGCCTCCCTTATGGGGAACAAATTTGCCAGACAGGTGGAGAAAACAAACCACTGACAGTGCACAAACTACATTTCGGACTCATGGTCAGAATATCCTACAGTGCCAGACACGGTGGCTCATGCCTGTGATCCCAGCACTTTGGGAGGCCAAGGTAGGTGGATCACTTAAGCTCAGGAGTTCGAGACGAGCCTCAGCAACATGGGAAAACTTCATCTCAACAAAAAATACAAAAATTAGCTGGGCGTGGTGGTGTGTGCCTGTAATCCCAGCTACTTGGGAGGCTGAGGTGGGAGGATCACCTGAGCCTAAGAGGATCAATTGAGCCTGGGAGGCAGAGGTTGCAGTGAGCCATGATTGCACCACTGCATTCCATCCTGGGTGACAGAGTGAGACCCTGTCTTAAAAAAAAAAAAAAATTTGCAGTAAGGAGACAAAGAACAGAAGGGAAAATTCCCAAATCCATGCAAGCACAGAAACCCATGATTAGTGTCCTTGGGCTGACCTATGCTCATTGTAAGAATGAAAAAAAAAGCACACTCCTGGGTGGAGAATTAAAATGCTGAGACACGCGATGTATGTGCTAGCATGCACAACAATAGCGCATGTGCATCCCGGAGACCCCGAAACATGCTTAACAGCAATAACCATCCCCTCTGTCTTATGAATAATCATATAAGCTTTCCATGAAGGGATTTTCCCAATGTCACATGAGGCTGTCTCATTCTCCACCCAGCTACCAGAGTGTAGTTTTGCTTTGCAATAAACTTCTTCGCCTACTTTTAATTTGGACTCGTGCCCAAATTCTTCTGTGCGGCAAAGTCAAGAACTTGAACTGGCCCTCCAACAACACCTGGAGATCAGACAGTAAAGCCATTTATACCTGTTAGAATAGCTACTGTCAAAAATGCAAAAGACAGGTGCTATAATTTGAATGCTTGTCCCTTGTGAAATTCATGTTGAAACTTAATCCCCGATGTGGCAGTATTGAGAGGTGGGGCTTTTAAGAGGTGATTAGATTAATCTATGAATAGATTAATGGATTAGTGGGTTAATGGTTATCACAGGAGTGAGGCTGGTGGCTTTATAAGAAGAGGAAGAGAGACTAAGCCAGCACACTCAGCCTCTCACCATGTGAGGCCCTGAGCCACCCTGGGACTCTGCAAAGAGTCCCCACCAGCAAGAAGGCTCTACCAGATGTGTCCCCTTGACCTTGGGGTCCCCAGCCTCCAGAACTGTAAGTAATAAATTTTATTTTTCATAAATTACCCATATTTAAGTATTCTGTAATAAGTAACAGAAAACAGACTAAGACAACTAGGGTTGGTGAGGATGTAGAGAAACTGGAATCATTGTACATTGTTGATGGCAATGCAAAATGGTGCAGCTACCATGGAAAACTGTACTGTGGTTTCTCAAAAAATTAAAATTAGAACTACCATATGGTCTGGGTGCAGTGGCTCACCTGTAATCCCAGCACTATGGGAGGCCAAGGCAGGTGGGCTCACCAGGCAGGAGTTTGAGACCTGCCTGGCCAAAATGGTGAAACCCCATCTCTACTAAAAATACAAAAATTAGCCAGGTGTGGTGGTGGGCGCCTGTAATCCCAGCTACTCAGGAGGCTGGGACAGGAGAATTGCTTGAACCCAGGAGGTGGAGGTTGCAGTGAGCTAAGATAATGCCATTATACTCCAGCCTGGGCAACAAGAGTGAGACTGTCTCAAAAAATAAAAAAAATTAAAGTAAAAATTAATACCATATGATTTAGTAATCCCCTTTCTGGGTATTCATCCAAAAGAATTGGAATCAGGATCTCAAAGAGATATCTGAGCTCCCACATTCATTGCAAAGCTATTCCCAATAGCCAAGAGGTAGAAACAACCTAAATGTACCTGACAGATGAATGAATAAAGAAAATGTGGTATACACATATCATGGAATATTATTCAACCTTAAAAAGAAGGAAATCCTGCATTATATGACAACATAGATGAATCTTGAGGACATTATGTAAGTGAAATAAGCCAGTCACAGGACAAATACTGCATGATTTCACTTATATGAGGTATCTAAAATAGTTAAGTTCATAGAAGCAAAGAATAGAATGATGGTTGCCAGGGGCTGATGGGGAGAGGGAAACTGGGAGTTGCTAATTAATGGGTATAAAATTTTAGTCATGCAAGACAAGTAAGTTCTAGAGATCTGATGTATGACATTGTGCCTATAATTAACAACACTGTATTCTATGTTTACACATCTGTAGCCAGCATTATCCTTAGCAAACTAACACAGGAACAGAAAACCAAATACCACATGTTCTCACTTGTAAGTGGGAGCTAGATGATGAGAACACATGAACACATACAGGGGAACAACACGCACGGGGGCCTATTGGAGGGTGGAGTGTGGGAGGAGGGAGAGGATCAGGAAAAATAACTAAAGGGTACAGGCTTAATACCTGGGTGATGAAATAATCTGTACAACAAACCCCCATGACACACGTTTACCTATGGAACAAACGGGCACATAAACCCCTGAACTTAAAGGTTGGAAAAAAGGCTTTCTTTTTTTTTAATATTAGGTTTGTGACTGTAAATCTCCCTTAAAGCATTTTTACCATATCTCATAGTTTCTAATATCTAGTGTTTCTCTATCATCCTGTTTTAGTTATTTTTAAGTTTCACTATGATTTGTTTCTTTAACCTAAGAGTCACTTAGTGTTGTGTATGTGTGTGTGCATGTATTTTACACTTCCATATGATCAGAGATATTTTTAATTTTTAAAATTATCTTCTAGCATAATTGTATTATTGTGAGATCTGAAGTTTTTGAGGATTTCTTTAATAGATGATATATGATCAACTTTTGTAAAATGTTCCTCATGTGCATGAAACAATTGTATATATCCTAATGGATATGTAAATAATTATATCCCCCTCATTTTTCTTTCCTGCTCTCCCTCCCTCCCCAATTAACAATCAAGCCTCTTAATTGTGTTCTTGTTACATGTGTTAATTGTTTTACTTGTTTTTCTTCTATATCTTTGCTGGTTTGTTTATTGTATAACCTGTAAATAATCAAGAGAGATGTGTTGGAATTTCCCATTATGATAGCAGGTTTATTATTACAGTAATAATAATTTATGCTGCATACATTTTGAGGCTATTTTACTGGCGTCTACTTGTTTTAAATTGCTATATGTCCTGGATAAATTCAATCTTTTTTGTTATGTCATGATTCTCTCCATACCAAATATTTTTTCTTCTAAACTGTATTTTATTTAATATATCATAGTTATCAACATTATTTTGATTATTGTATTCCTGATAGGTCTTCTTTTTACCATACTTTTACTTCAAACTTTTGCATATTCAAATGCTTTAAGTGTTTCTCACATAAACCATGTAAATCTGGATTTGGGCTTTTAATCTCGTTCATACATCTGTGTCTTCAAACCAGTAGGTTTCCTCTATTTATATTTATTGCAATTATTAATATCTTGTTGCTACTATCATCTTAATTTGTTATTTCAATGTGTCCCTCTTTTTCTACATTCCTTTTTACTCTTGTCTTAACTATTATTATTATTAATATTATTAGAGGTAGGGTCCCACTCTCTCGCCCAGACTGGAGTGCAGTGGCGTGATTTCAGCTCACCGCAACCTCCGCCTCCCAGGCTCCAGCGATTCTCCTGCCTCAGCCTCCTGCGTAGCTGGGATTACAGGCACCTGCCACTACTGCCTGACTGATTTTTGTATTTTTAGTAAAGACAGGATTTCACCTTGTTGGCCAGGCTGGTTTCAAACTCCTGACCTCAAATGATCCATCCGCCTCAGCCTCCCAAAGTGCTGGGATTTTAAAGACGTGAGCCACTGTGCCCAGCCTATTTTGTAACCGAAACTATGTCTCACCCTAAATAAGGCAAGGACTCTCTGATCCTTTGTCTCCCCACCACTGCTTCCAGCACCCATCATTTTGACCAAACCTATACCCTGGGTTTTACTTAAAATGTGGTCTGGGAACCAGCAACATCAGCAACAACTGAGAACTTATTTATTAGAATTGCAGAACTTTGGGCCCCATTTCAGACCTACTGAATCAGAATTCTCATGTAAACAAGAGCTCCAGGTGTTCATATGCACAATAAGCTTCGAGAGTCAGTAAACTAGACTTAAAAAACAAAAATCTGTGGCCGGGTAAAGTGGCTCACACCTGTAATCCCAGCACTTTGGGAGGCTGAGGCAGGCAGACCACTTGAGTCCAGGAGTTCGAGACCAGCCTGGGCAACATGATGAAACCCCATCTCTACAAAAAATACAAAAATTAGCCAGGCATGGTGGCGCATGCTTGTAGTCCCAGCTACTTGGGAGGCTGAGGAGGATCGTGTGAGCCCAGGAGAGAGGTTGCAGTGAGCTAAGATCATGCCACTATACTCCAGCCTGGGTGACAGAGCCAGACCCTGTCTTAAAAAAAAAAAAAAAAAAATCTGTTAAGATGATAGATCTCATGTTAATGTTAAGTGGTGTTCTTGCCAAAGAAAAAAGATAGTCAAGTTACAAGGTTTGGGCTAAGGAAGGGACGAGCAGACCTTTCACTGCTGCTTCAGCTTAAGGGTGTAACTCAGTTAATGACTGAGTTAGTGTAGATAGCAGTGTGATGCCCTCCTTCAATGCTGCCAGTGCAAACCCTCCAAACAGGCCAGAAAGGGATTTTTCTGTCTGAACTTGTAATTCTTTTTCCAGATGGTCTGAACATCTAAAGGGACTTCTAACCCTTCTTATACACCTTTGATTATCACTTCCATGTAGGTTTCATCATATTTGGGAGAAATGTCCAAATCTAGAGAATTCTCTTGTTTGTTGTTGATGTTGTTGTTGTTTGAGATGGAGTCTCGCTCTCTTGCCCAGGCTGGAGTGTAGTGGCATGATCTCAGCTCACTGCAACCTCCACCCCCCAGGTTCAAGCAATCCTCTCACCTCAGCCTCCCAAGTAGCTAGAATTACAGGCATGCACCACCATGCCCAGCTAATTTTTGAATTTTAGTAGAGATGGGGTTTCATCATGTTGGCTGGGCTGGTCTCGCACTCCTGACCTCATGTAATCCACCCTCCTCGTCCTCCCAAAGGACGAGATTATAGGCATGAGCCACTGCACCTGACCCAAATCTAGGGAATTCTTATTCATCTTCAAAGGAAATGGACTCATCCTTTCCTCAAAAGCCAGATTTTACAAAGGAGACAGAACAGCGCAGCAGAAATGATGCCAGCCCTAACATCACAAGATATTCTCAGTCCCAGTTCTGCCTCTTGCAGCCGCCATGTGACTTTGTAGCAGCAACTCCTTCCTTGTGATTCTATTTCCTCACTTGTCAAGGATGGATTACGTGTCCCTCACCTCATCTTATCAGATTATTGGATGGGTCTCCAAATCGAAGTAAAATAAAGTATTTGAAAGTACTTTAAAAGTATCATACAAAAAAGTCAAGGGAAGCAAATTTGGAGAGATCATTGAGAAATAAATTTTTCTAAAATCTTTAAAAAAAGACTGCAATACTCACAGGTTCCTCAACAACAACCACAAAAGCAGTGTGAGATCAATGGAAAAAATCAAGCCTCATTCTCACCCTTGCCATCACTGATTCCCTGGCGCAGAGTTAATTCAACAGTGGATTAGTGACCATTCCCCAGAAGTCTCTATCTGGCAAGTGATACCAGACGGAATTCATGCAAAAATAAAACTCAATCTTCAGAACTAAGAATTGTATAGAAAAAAGATAAAGGAAAATAAATTTAACATTTTTTGAGAATCCAACAGATATCAGGTACTTTTTTGCATTGTTTCATGGAATCTTCATAATAATGCTGTAAGAATGGCATTTTATAGGTAGAGAAACTAAGGCCCAGTGAGATTAAATGACTTATTCAAGGCCATGTGGCTACAAAGTAATTGAGGAAAGATTTAATCTGTGATCTTTCTCTTGGACCACTTAGGTCCAGAAATCCAGAATAGGGTGGCCTGGATGATATTCTGGAAACACGGCATTATTTACTGTGAAAAGAAATTGTGGTTCAACATGAAACAGAAATGTTGCTGCTCATATCTCTCAGGCAGAACTGTCACTGTCACAGCTCTAGAGACCTTCATTCATGCTGTGTTCTGTGAAGCTTTGCCATCATCCAAAAAACAAAGCAGTGGTGCCACATAGCAGAATGGCCACATGTGTCAACGGATGAAGAGTTACCTGCACCATGCTAGTCCTATCGCCCATGTTGACCAGAATTTTGTCACCGGGAGACTTCCTGGACAAGACACCAGCGATCACGGCAGGATCCACGCAGTACTTTTGGCCAATGGTTTGCATCATGGGTTGATATTTCAGGAGGTATGGCATGTCTATTTCAGCCAGCCTTTCAGAAGCACGAACTCCTAAACCAAACGCAAAAGGAATGATGCAGCTTGTTGTGACTTATGCTGCAACAGGAGCTCAAGGGGAGAGAGAAAGAACAGTCCAAGGATCTGAGTAATGGTCGAGGACTGAGAATCCCAGATTTTGGTCTTAAATCTTTAGTAGTGGCCACTCCCTGACCTGAGGTTAGGGCTCTCCTCCTGTGAGCTTGAGTCAGCATCCCCTGAGCCAGGGTCCCCTGTGGCTGTCAGTGCCCTTCGGCTGGGCTCTCAGGGGCTGCTCTGGCCCACCCAGGACAATTCCATGGCCATAGGAACCATTGGTCCCATTCTAAGCACCCCAATAAAATGAAATGTGCCTGCCTATCAGCTGCAACCTGACATGAAGGAGAAATTTTGCCAAACCCTTCAATAAGTCTTTAGATAGTGTTCCTCAACAAGTTTGTTCACAATTGCACAGTTTTCCACTCCTAAACGATACCAAGAAATCACGCAAGCTTAAACCTTTCTGAAATAATAAGAATGCTGGGCAAAAGGAAAGCCAATATTAATCTACTTAGCTAGCCTTACCTTCTAGGTGCTTTTATGGTTTAAAAAGCACCCTCGGCCGGGTGCAGTGGCTCACACCTGTAATCCCAGCACTTTGGGAGGCCAAAGAGGGAGGATCACCTGAGGTCAGGAGTTCGAGACCAGCCTGACCAACATGGTGAAATCCCATCTCTACTAAAAATACAAAATTAGCCAGGCATGGTGGCACATGCCTGTAACCCAGCTACTCTGGAGGCTGAGGCAGGAGAATCGCTTAAACCGGGGAGGTGGAGGTTGCAGTGACCCGAGATTGCACCATTGCACTCCAACCTGGGCAACAAGACAGAAACTTATCTCAAAAAAAAAAAATAAAAATAAAAAATAAAAAGCACCCTTGTCCACATTGTGTCAATCAGAGCTCACAACAACACTGTAAATACCGTACTGCTAGCCGCCTTGCCACGGATGCAGGGGCAGCTAAGTGACTTGTTCAAGAAGCAGAGCTTTGGGACCCCATACCCGGAACTCTTTCCAACACTCAGTAGCGTGAGGCATGGGAAACAGTGAAAGCCGGGGGATAGGTTGAGAGGGCGAAAGCTCATAGCTACCACAGTAGTTCAGGCCGTGACGTCTTCCAATCCCACAAGATGCTCCAGGGGTGTCCAGGCTTTGGATGTTTCCATAGCATCCCCAGTTGCTGCTTTCAGACAAGTCTACAAGTTGAGAAAAGTTCAGCCTAAGGCACAGAACTAGTTCTCATCATTCTTCTGTCCATGAATAAAATTACATTAATAAAAGTAACAATAATAAAATCCATTACATCACCTTCACTCTGCAATTGAAACTCTTGAAATTTAAATGAGAAATATCCCATAAATGATCACAAAAATTTCCTCAATACCAAATTCTCACCTGCTCCCCTGCAGACATGAGTAACTACTGGAGCTATTGAAGCAGTTACACTCTTTGTAAAGCTCTGGTGCCCTTTGATGTTGTCAGGTGGTATCTTGGAACACAAAGGAGAGGATTTGTTCCCTGTAAAGTAGACCTCATCTTACTTTTTTTTTCTTTTTTTTTTTTTTTTGAGATGGAGTCTGGCTCTGTCGCCTAGTCTGGAGTGCAGTGGCGCGATCTCGACTCTCTGCAACCTCTGCCTTCTGGGTTCAAGTGATTCTCCTGCTTCAGCCTCCCAAGTAGCTGGGATTACAGGTGCATGCCACCACGCCCAGCTAATTTTTGTATTTTTAGTAGAGACGAGGTTTCACCATGTTGGCCAGGCTGGTCTCGAACTCTTGACCTCAAGTGATCCGCCCGCCTCAGCCTCCCAAAGTGCTGGGATCACAGGCGTGAGCCACCGCGCCCAGCCTCTTCTTTCATCTTATATGAACTCTGAGCACTTCTCCGTCAAATACTCCTAACTTGTTGCTCTGATGAAATATTTATGTTTGCTCTGGAGAAACAAGTATAAAACCTGGATCTCTCTGGGATATCAACCCAGATCCAAAGTAAGGCACTGCTCATAAATGAGGATTTGAGGCTGGCTACACTTTCTCTCAGGTACACTTCTAGATAAGAGCCTAAGGCTGCAGAAGGGAGTGAAGGAGAGAGGCATGGGACCAGTCTCCACATGGGATCACCCACTTTCCACTTCTTCCCTTTATCTCTTTCTCCTTTCCATCTCTCTCTACCTCTGTCATTCCAGTCATCACTGAAGGGGAGGAGTGGTTTCAGACACTCAGGATTTCACAAAGGCCATTGAAGAGGAGAATGTTCTTTCTCTTCACACCAGGAGGAGAGTGCATGAGTATTTAGATCTACAATTCACACAAGGTGGGTGCACAAGTATTTATAATATATCTACAATTCACACCAGAATGGGGGCACATGAGTCAGTACTAAGATACCTACAGTAGGCAGGAAATTGCTCCTTTTGAGAATCATCTCACCATTATAAGGCTGTAAGAATGTCTCATTAGATTACTCTTTAATTAATTAATTAATTAATTTATCTATAGACAGGGTCTCACTGTCACCCAGGCTGGAGTGTAGTGGCATGATCATGGCTCACCACAGCCTCAACCTCCCAGGTTCAAGCTATCCTGCCACCTCAGCCTCTCAAGTAGCTGGGACCACAGGCACAAGCCAACACACCTGTGTAATTTTTTGAAGAGATGGGGTTTTGCCTTGTTGCCCAGGCTGGTCTCAAACTCCTGAGCTCAAGCAATTTGCCCGCCTCGACCTCCCAAAGTTCTGGGATTACAGGCATGAGCCACCGTATACACCCGGTTTACTCTGTTTAATCTATTTGATCCTTTGACTAAAGTAGATTAGATTATCAAACCTTAATGATTTGCAGATCTTTGGAGATATATCTATTGCCTATAATCATATGTGTCCTGTGTGTTTACATAAATGCATTTTCAGGTTCTATTTTCTTAGAACTTTATGGGGTTGATAAATACTCGTCTTTTGGAGTAAATACTTCTACTTTACAAACTTGTGATAAGTAACCTAAGAAAAATGTGGAAATGAAAAGACTAGATCTTTTATGAATATACTAAAAATTAAACCAGCTGACATGTTCTTTTTTATTTTTTAATCAGTGCACTTTTATCTTTATGACTGGTGACAAATACCCTTAGTACTGCAGTTGGTTTTATCACTCCTTGGTTCCTGCCTTGTGGACCTCTCCCTAGCCACACTCTATGATCCTCAAAGTTCTTTGTATTCCCAATGCTTAGCACCTTGTAGGCATTTTTAAATATTTGTTGAATGAATGGGTCAATAACTAAATGAATGACTATGAGACCTCATCTAAGAAATCTATTGAATTTAGAGTCAGGAAAATTTAGCTTCTCCTGAGGAACTTTGCTTCCTCCTTTTATTTATTAAAAAACAAGTAGGCCGGGCGCAGTGGATCACCCTGTAATCCCAGCACTTTGGGAGGCCAGATCACGAGGTCAAGAGTTTGAGACCAATCTGGCCAACATGGTGAAACCCTGTCTCTACTAAAAATACAAAAATTAGCCGGGTGTAGTGGCAGGCGCCTGTAATCCCAGCTACTTGGGAGGCTGAGGCAGGAGAATCGCTTGAAACCAGAAGGCAGATATTCCAGTGAGCTGAGATTGCACCACTGCACTCCAGCCTGGGTGAAAGAGCAAAATTCCATCTCAAAAAAAACAAAAACAAAAGCAAACCGACAAAAACAAGTACTTTCCCTTTTTCCTCCAGCTGCAAAGCTGAAGTTCAATCACAGCAACTAAATCAGCCTCAGTGATTAGCTTAGTCACATGTACTCGGTTGCCTTCATTCTGGTTTTCTATTTGAATTAGTCTTATTCATTAGTCTTATTCTGGCAACCACCTCAATTGTTCTATGGAAATAAATGCTTTAGGAATAAATTCAATTTGGCATTTTTTATAGTGGACAATGAGCAGCTGTTGATGGTGTATATTTAAAGTCTGGCTTCAAGCAGTGCTGTTTTAAGCCCACCTTGCATTCCAGAGAACCCCAATCTTTTGTGGGACATTTGGGGAGAGGCTGATTGTTGGTGGCTGTTCCTAACTTCAGGATTTGTTGGACAGTTTAGGGAAAAAATAATCTTTTTTGTTGCATTTTCAAGTATTAGAAGTGCCATTGTGTTCCTGTGCTTATCCTTCCCATCTCCAAAGTCATTTGGAAAAATCAGCCACACTCACCCATCAGGGCAAGGAGGCCCAGCAGCAGCCACAATGCAGACATGATGACGATCTGGCTCTACGACTCCTGAAACACTTTTAAAACAAAAATTAGCTTGAGAATACAAAAATATCAGTCATCATCATAACAACATGTAATATTTCTACAGAAGCAGGGGTGAAAAGAACAAATTTCCCCATATCTGACCTAAGAAAATGAATTATTTGAATCATAGTGAAAAAAAGCAAAAGTAGGACAAGTAAGTGCTCCATTCATCCTTTCAATTAATCTAAAAATGAGAAGACTCTTACTCAGCCCACAGGAACTCAACATACAGTCAAGTTACCAACTACTTTATTTCAAGAAGGCAAGACACTTTGAATCTCAACCACCGAGAAACATACTGACCTGGCTCCAGACCCTGAAAAGCAAATTTCTGATGCCCATACCTCATCCCAAGAGCCTCTTTATTATCTCCATTATCAAAAGGAGAATTTTGTATTGGTGACTTCTTGGAATTTAGGTCCCTTCTTCTTCAGGTTTGAGGAAAGACCACGCTTTCCTCAGTGCCCTGGAATGTACACTGGTTGGAAGACGTTTCCCACTGCTCTAACCCCAGCCTGGAATCACAGACCCCCTTTATCACCTTGAGCCATGTTCCCCATTCCCCCTCTGTAAAACCCCAATGCGGCAACAAACGTGGACCAGAGCCCAGGGAGAATGGAGCTACCTCCACCAGCAAATCCCCAAGAAGCTGGCTCATGGGCAGCGGTCCCAGGATTGAACTCATGAGGTGCTCACAAGACTGGAGAATGAACACGTGGCCAACGTGGAGCACCTGCTCATGTGCTCTCTCTCTCTCTTATCCCAACCATTCCCCTAATCACCTTCCATGAGTACAAACAGCCCTGGTTTTCCTACTGGCTACCAAACCAATACACAAATACTACCCAGGATAGTTTGCTGTTAACCTCAGGGAATGGTAGAGTTTCTGGACCTTTGCCTCCAAAGCGCCTCCCACCAAGCCCTGCCACTCCAGGGTGTATGTCATCATTGCCCCAGTCAGCAGAGCCTGGCAGCCTAGCATTTTGAATTATTACTGTCATTACATGTAGGAATGTGCATATAAACAAGGCACTTGGTACTTTCATGATGCTTTTCTCATCTCTTTTGTTTTGAGGTTAACCTTATGGGTTGTTTCTTTCAAACACCCAGGAAGAGATCACATCTCAAGATGGAGAGGCTTTAAGGAAGTCATTTGAAGCCAGGTGTGGTGGCATACACCTGTAGTCCTAGCTACTTGGGAGGCTGAGGCAGGAGGATTGCTTGAGCCCAGAGGGTCAAGGGTGCAGTGAGCTATGATCACACCACTGCACTCCATCCTGGGAAACAGAGCAAGAGCCTGTCTCAAAAAAGAAAAAGGAAGTTATTTGATTTCTGTCTTCTTAAACTGAGGGGGCATATGCCCTTCAGATACAGTCATGCTTTTTGTTATTCTCTCTACAACATTGAGATGGTCTGTCCGATTTTGCTTAGTTGAGCACAAAATGTCATGCTCAGTCCCAACACCAAAAAGATTCAGGGACCTGGAATCTTAGCTGGGTCTGCAGGAACTCTCAGATTTAATCACCCAACAGGAGTCATTTATTCAGCATCCTGAGCCTCCAGCAGTAAACAAGAGAGGACAACCAATCCCAGGAGAAAAGAATGGACAAAGAGCTGCTTGGGTATAGGAAAAGCTCATGGTCTCATGAAAGTGCATCACTGGCTTTATGGAAGGACCCTTCAGGAAAAAGCACTGCTCACATTCAAATGCTCCACCCAGGGTATTTCACTCTTTTTGCTGCTTTTCCAGGAAAGAAAAAATACTTCCTCTTGGAAACCCAAGTGGAAGGACTCAGCTTTTATTGTAACAGGAGAGCTACCTTATTTTCCATGCTTGGAACTAAATATCTGTGTTGAGAAGTCACTTTAATGAAAGAGTCTATGTAAATACATGTGCCACTTAATGGGAACACAGAATTACTTTCTAGTTGCTCCTGGGACCAGGTCATCAAGGTAAAGTTTTTCAATTTCATCAGAGAAGAGCAAGAAGTGACAATGGAATTTTTCTTTTTTTTTCTTAGAGCCAGAGTTTCACTCTGTCACCCAGGCTGGAGTGCAATGGCACGATCATGGCTCACTGCAGCCTTGACCTCCTGGGCTCAAGTGATACTCCCACCTTAGCCTCCCAAGTAGCTGGGGCTAGAGGTATATGCCACCATGCCCAGATAATTTTTTAGTTTTTATGTAGAAATGGGTCTCACTATGTTGCCCAGGCTGGTCTTGAACTCCAGGCCTCAAGTGATCCTTCCACCTCAGCTTCCTGAGTAGGTAGGATTACAGGCTCAAGCCACCACACCTAGCTTGGAATTCTTAAATGGATGAACAATGTCATTTTGTCCATAAATACAGCATATTGAAGCAACCCAAACTCTATGGCCCAACTTTACAAGTGACGAAAAGTACTCTGTGTTTAGAAGAGATTGTTGAGACATCACTTGGGTGTGATCAAAGAGTGTCTGTCAGTTCCCTACGACTCATTTGTTAATTCCCCTGTGGCTCCCTGCTTAAAACCATTATGAAGATGTCAGACCAAGGCAGCACAGTGGTCATGATGTCAAGCACAATGTTTATGGTAGCATCCCTCTTCTCCCTTCCCAGAGAGCAAAATAGTAACAAACAGCAAGGGGGTGTCAACAAGCTGGGGCAACAGGCCTGCCAGGCACACTGGAAACTGACAACCAGAGCATCCCTCAGGAGCTACCTCATGTTCCTGGTGGCTTGGATGGGGACATCTTCCTCTACTCACCCTCTCTCCACTGAGTACTTTGGAATTCCCAAAGCACTGTGTAAGTTTGTAAGGCATAATGGACCATGTTTTATTCAATTCATCAATTTTTCTAGAAAAGGTAGAAACAGGTATCTTTGGTCTTATGGTTTTCTCACCTTAGAACCTTTTCCATGAATGCTCTCAATCTTTACCTTAAACAGTATCATTGCAGGTCATTGGGGCCCTCCATCTAGCCCAGAAATGTGACGTATTAACACCTCAACGTGCCCAATGAAGGTGCCCCTGCCCCATTGTGGTGTCCCCATCTAATCCTGAGAGAACTGAGAACTCCTGTATGCATCCACATTAGGCATGGTCTCCTGCTCTAAGCTGTGTCGTCACCCTTTTTTATTGCTAACATGTCTCTGTGTCTACCTACTCATTGTGTGCCGATAGGCCTTTCTTTTTTTAATTTTTAATTTTAATTTTAATTACTTTTTGTTTTGTTGGGTTTTGCTTTGTTTTGTTTGAGACAAAGTCTCACTCTGTCGCCCAGGGTGGAGTGAAGTGGTGCGATCTCAGCTCACTGCAACCTCCGCCTCTTGAATTCAAGTGATTATCTTGCCTCAGCCTCCTGAGTAGCTGAGACTACAGGCACACACCTCCACGCCCAGCTAATTTTTGTATTTTCAGTAGAGATGGGGTTTCACCATGTTGGCCAGGCTGGTTGAGAACTCCTGACCTCAGGTGATCCACCCACCTCAGCCTCCCAAAGTGCTGGGATTATAGGCATGAGCCACCACGCCCAGCCCCTGGGTTTTTTTCTTTTCCTTTTCTTTTTGTTTTTTCTTTTTCTTTTTTTAATCGAGACAAGGTCTCACTCTGTCTCCCAGGTGGGAGTGCAGTGGCCCAAAATTGTGGAATCATCTCACCATTATAAGCCTGTAAGAATGTCTCATTAGATTATTCTTTAATTTTTAAAATTGTTTTAATTTTTTTTTTTCAAAACATAGTCTCACTGTCACCTAGGCTGGAGTGAAGTGATGTGATCTCGGCTCACTGCACCCTCGACCTGCCTGAGCTCAGGTGATTCTCCTGCCTCAGCCTCCTGAGTAGCTGGGATTACAGCCCTGTGCCACCACGCCCAGCGAATTTTTGTATTTTTAGTAAAGACGGGGTTTTGCCATGTTGGCCAGGCTGGTCTCAAACTCCAGGACTCAAGCAATCTGCCTGCCTCAGCTTCCCAAAGTGCTGGGAACCACCAACACCTGGCCTGTTTTAAAATTATTTTTAATTTTTTATTATTTTTACTTTTTAATTTTTTTAATTTTTGTTTTTTTAATTTTTAAATATTTATTTTATTCCATTTTTAAAATGTTTAAGTTTTTAAATTTCTTAAAGGCCTTTCCAGTAGCATCACGTCGTACTCATCCTCTTCTTGCTATTCTAATCTTCTCCCTCCCTACATACACACACACATACACACACGCACGTACAGCAACACTGCAGCCCATTGCCTCACAGATTGCTATGCACCAACAGGCCTAAAATTAAAATAGTAATAGCAATGTAGTCACAAATATAAAATAATATAAAATTATTCTACCACTAAGATCATGTTTTCTTGAGAAAAATACAACTTTTTAGAGCAAAAATATAGGGCAGCAACAGGAAGGCTCATTTTAAGCTGTTACGCTGTGTAGAGCTGCACCTTCACATGGCCTGTGAAAATACCTATTCACTGAATTTGGATTGTAATCAATAATTACCAGCCTAGAAGACCTCTGAAAGTTGGATCATTCTCTTCCCTCTGGGCAGGCAAATCTTTTCCCTGCAGAGAGAGGCCGTGAGCTGGAAGGGAGTTCCTTCTCTCAGTGCGTCCTCTGTGCCTGCTTTTCCCATTTGCGTTTTTGAGAGTTCAGAACTCCAGGAAGGATCATCCTATGCTGGAGATTTCCCCATGAATGTTTCCTTCTGCACAAAGAGCAAATCAGAGAGACTTGGCCCCTCTGTTCCGTCTATGGACTCTAGAGGCGTATCTGTCTTTTTAGTCTGTTAGCCGAGGCTGTTAGACATGTTGGCCTTAGTTCTTACACAGCTTGCAGAGAAAATAAGACTGTTATAGAACCAATACTTATGGTCTATGGGTTAATGTAGCATTGGCAAGACTGCCCATGAGGGCAGGCAAGGGATTTACCATCTGGCAAAATACAAACACCTTAGTCTTTTGGCTTTCAGTTAACAAATATGACATCACATTTGGCCCTATTACAGCTACAGTTAAGTGCGCACACATTTCTTTTCTCCCATTATTCGATTTGCACATGCTCACAAATCCAAAAGTAATGACATACTTGCATTAAAAGATATCTACATTTTGATGAGTGTTGTAATGAACAGGAAAAATTATTCTATCATCTACAAATCTTTTCAAACTTGGGTTTTCTTTGCAAGGTCCTTAAGTTTCGCCTGAGTCCAATATTTCTTATGCAGCAGAGACACAATCATTGCCAACTGATCACATACACTGGATTTTCATCCTCAATAAGCCCAAGTGTAAGATCCATGCCTCTGCTTCACACTCACCTGTCTTCAGTCAGTGCTCCTCCTTAGAGGTGGTGAGCCCACAGCGATTTATATAGAGTCCTGTTCTCTTGTTAAAAGTGTTGATCTCATCCTATTTTGGAGAGATTTATGACATCTCATGAATTATAATAATAATCATAATAATTATAAATACTTTGAACTTATATAGGGCCTTTTATTCAAGAATGTCCTGGCATTTTGCAAACATTAACCAATTCGTTTCTTGCCATACCTCAGAAGGCAGATCCTAGTTGTAGTTTAACTTTGACACATTGAGGTCCAACACTTGTTTTTATTCACATCATTTTCTGGGAATGTGGGTTAGGTAAGAAAACAAGGAAGGAAGAGAGAGAGAAAGAGAGAGTGAGAAGGAGAGAGTGAGAAGGGGAAGGGAGGAAGGGAAGAGGAAGGGAGGAAGGGAAGGAAGAAAGAAAAGGAAAAAGGAAGGAAGGAAGGGAGGGAGGGAATTGAACTTGGTGTGTCAGAAACTCATTATTGGTTTGTATTTCAGGTAAGCAGAGCGCCTAGACCAGGGATTGGCAGCTTTTTCTTACAGGCGCAGACAGGTTTTTGGGCTACGTGGTCTTTGTCATAATTACTCGCCTCTGCTATTGTAGCACGAGAGCAGTCATAGATAATATTTAAATGAATGGCCAAGACTGTGTTCCAAAAAAAAAAACTTTCTTTACTACACAGGCGGTGGCCCTAGAGCCGTAGGTTGCTGGCCCCTGTTCTGAACCACTGAGAGATACCAATCCACATGTCCTCAGTTCAGCAATGTGGGGAGGGATGACCGGCTGGATGATGCTATTTTATAGACACCCAGGACCTACAGCGTGTTCCAAATGTCTACATCGATAAGTACTTTGAGAGGGTTCATATGAAGTTTCCAGGAAGGATTCTTTCCCAAGTTGTGGAAAGGGTGCATTTCATGACTGAAAGAGGGAGCCCCCTCCCTCACCACACCCTGTGCCCCAGCTCAGCTGAACAGCTTGATTTTCCCCAAACACAGCGCCATTCTTTGCACTAGGCCTTCCTACAGGCTCTTTCCTTTTTATCTAAACCCTCAGGGACCGGGGCTGTGTCTCATTTGTCTTTATAATACCAGCATGCAACACTCTGCATGATACATATTAGACACTCAGTAAAACACGTGGAATCAATGGCTTGCTTATTGGCTGACTGGTATACAGTCTGTTTCTTCTGCATCCCCTGCCTTAGCTCCCTCCCCATACCACAACTCAAACACAAGCTCCGTGAGAGCTGTGAATCTGGCTACTTCATTTATAAGACTGAGTCTTCAGTGCCCAGATAACAGCCTGGCACACTGTAAGTGTTCAGTAAATCTTTGTTGAATCAGTCAATGACTGAAGAATTCCTACAACCTCACCCAGCAAGATTTGGACTGGGCTTCCAATGCTGGGCCCCAGGTTAGACGTGTGTTCCTTGTGTTTCAAGCAACATGTGGATATTTCTACCATAGCACCTACAGCACTTTGGTTTGTTGTTGTCTTGAGAACAAAAACAAAGGCTTTTTTCTCCTGTATTCCTTATGGCACATAAGGGGTATTCAGTACATGTTTATGGAATGAGTAAATGAATGATTTAAAGCGTATTTATGACTTTTTGGAAGTCACTCACTCTGCATCCCCAGTGCAGACATTGAGGGTTAAGATTTTGTTATTCTCAGCCGGGCACAGAGCCTCACGCCTGTAATCCCAGCGCTTTGGGAGGCCGAGGCAGGCGGATCACTTGAGGTCAGGAGTTCGGACCAGCCTGGCCAACATGGCGAAACCCCATCTCTACTAAAAATACAAAAATTAGCCAGGCATGGTGGCACACACCAGTAATCCCAACTACTCGGGAGGCTGAGGCAGGAGAATCAGTTGAACCAAGAGGGAGAGGTTGCAGTAAGCCAAGATCATGCCAGTGTACTCCAGCCTGGGCCACAGAGCAAGCCTCCATCTGAAAAAAAAAAGAATATTTTGTTTTTCTCTACTTGTGACTGAGATGGTGAGACCACAAGGCAGGGCACTGTGAGCAAGGATCCAGATTTGGACACCCAGGGAGTTCCTGAACTTTAACTCTGGGAGGGGAGTGTGAGAACACTGGGTTCCTCTCAGTTGTTGGCAGAGTTGGGGTAAAAAGAGAACTAATGCACCCATTAAAAACTCTATCCTGACCCCCAAAATGGAACTCATCCATTTTATTTTTTCCACCAAGCTCTAGCACATACCAACAATTAAAAGGTATTACAGTGTGGGGAAATCTGGGGATGCCCAGCTCCACCTACAAAAGCACCCTGTCATCAGCCCAGAGGGCCACGTTAGCATCCTGAGAGGTTCTCCTGGGCAGCAGCCAGCATGTTGCCTGGCAAAGGCTCCACAGAGACGAAATGGCTTCTCACAAACCCTGCCTCTCTATGATGACTTCCAACTCCTCACCTGCTGCACCTGGGTCCCCACCCTAAGAATCCTAGAAGCTGAGGAGGTCGTTCTCCATCCAGCCTCCGGGACACTCCGCAGGCACATGACGGTCAGATTTATGTTTTAAAAAGTGTCCCCTGGCTGCTGATTGCATTGGAGGTGAGCCAGAGTGACTCAGGAGACTTCACAGAAGACCAGACGAGAGATGATGGTTGGACTAGAGTGACGGGGCTATGGCTTGGCTGTGTCTCCACTGAAATCTCATCTCAAATTGTAGCTTCCATAATTCCCTTGCGTTATGGGAGGGACACAGTGGGAGACAATTGAATCATGGAGGCAGTTTCCCCCATACTGCTCTCCTGGTAGTGAATAAGTCTCACGAGATCTGATGATTTTATAAGAAGAAACCCCGGCCGGGCACGGTGGCTCACGCCTGTAATCCCAGCACTTTGGGAGGCCCAGGCGGGCGGATCACGAGCTCAAGAGATAGAGACCATCCTGGCTAACACGGTGAAACCCCATCTCCACTAAAATTACAAAAAATTAGCCAGGCGTGGTGGGGGCGCCTGAGACTTCAGGGGATTGTTGGGAAGGCATGATTGGTTTTGAAATGTGAGGACATGAGATTTGGGAGGGGTCAGAAGTGGAATGATATGATTTGGCTGTGTCCCCACCAAAATCTCATCTCAAATTGTAGCTTGCATAATTGCCTTGTGTTGTGGGAGGGACCCAGTGGGAGACAATTGAATCATGGAGGCAGTTTCCCCCATACTGTTCTCATGGTAGTGTATAAGTCTCATGAGATCTGATGATTTTATAAGAGGAAACCCCTTTCACTTGGCTCTCACTCTTCTCTTGTCTGCTGCCATGTGAGACATGCCTTTCACCTTCTGCCATGATTGTGAGGCCTCCCCAGACACGTGGAACTGTGAATCTACTAAACCTCTTTCTTTTGTAGATTGCTTAGTCTCAGGTATGTCTTTATCAGCAGCATGAAAGTGGCTAAGAGAAAAAGGAAAGATATTACAGATCTATTTTAGAGGTGGAATTGACAGGACTCAGTTTGGGACAAGACGCCAAGGATGAGAGCAAAGAAGAGGACATAAGTGCCTGGGAGGATGGTACTAAGTCTGGAATGCTGAAGATGAAAGCACATTTACCAAAGAAGATGAAGTTTTAGGCTGGGTGGAGTGGCTCACGTCTGTGGTTCCAACACTTTAGGAGGTCAAGGCACTTCAAGACCAGCCTGGGCAACATAGCAAGATCCTGTCTCAATTTATGAAAAAGAAAAAGAAAGGATTATGTTTTAACTCCCATGTAACAAACCTACACGTGTACACCTCAATCTAAAAATGTTTTTAAAGAGAAAAAATAACAAATTCTGGTGTAGACATGGAGAAAGGGAGCCCTTATACACTCTAGGTGGGTATATACACGAATCTAGCCATTATGGAAAACAGTATGGAGGTGCCTCAAAAAATTAAAAGTAGAAGTGGCATATGACCCAGAAATCTCACTGCTGGGTATGTATCCAAAGAAAATGAATATGTCAAAGGGAAATATGCACTCCCATGTTGACTGCAGCATTATTTATAATAGCCAAGACACAGAATCATCCTAAGTGTCCATCAACACATGAGTGGATAAAGAAAATGCAGTATATACACATAATGGAATAATATTTTGTCATTAAAAAGCATGAAACCCTGTCATTTGCAGCAACACGATGAACCTAAAGGACATTAAGTGAAATAAGGCACAGAAAGACAAAATCACCCATTTGTGAAATCTAAAAAAGTTGATCATGTGTAATGGCCAGGTGTGGTGGCTCACGCCTGTAATCCCAGCACTTTGGGAGGCTGAGGCAGGCAGATTACCTGAGTTGGGAGTTCGAGACCAGCCTGGCCAACATGGTAAAACCCCGTCTTTACTAAAAGTACAAAAATTAGCCAGACATGGTGGTGGGCACCTGTAATCCCAGCTACTCAGGAGGCTGAGGCAGGAGAATTGCTTGAACCTGGAAGGTGGAGGTTGCAGTAAGCCGAGATCCCGCCACTGCACTGGGAGACAGAGCAAGACTCCATCTCAAGAAAAAAAAAAGGCGATCTCATAGAAGTACAGAGCAGAATAGTGGCTACTAGAGGCTGGGGAGGAATGGGGAGAGATTGGTTGCGTGCAAAATTACAGCTAGATAGGAGGAGTAAGTTCTGGTGTCCTATTGCACACTGCAGTGACTATATTTAACAATATTGTAGTGTATATTACAAAATATCTAAAAGGGAAGCTATTTAGTATTCTCATCAATTTGAGGTGATGGATATGCTAAATACCCTGATTTGATCATTACACAACTTATCCCATAAATCTATGCAATTCTTATGTATAAATTAAAAATAAAACTTTTACAAAATATATAATATCTTTTTATTTTGAGACGGAGTCTCGCTCTGTCACCCAGGTGGAGTGAGCGTGATCTCAGCTCACTGCAACCTCTGCCTCCTGGGTTCACACCATTCTCCTGCCTCAGCCTCCCGAGTAGCTGGGACTACAGTAGCCTGCCACCATGCCCGGCTAATTTTTTGTATTTCTAGTAGAGACGGGGTTTCACCGTGTTAGCCAGGATGGTCTCGATCTACTGACCTCATGATCCGCCGGCCTCAGCCTCCCAAAGTGCTGGGATTACAGGCATGAGCCACCACGCCCTGCCTCATGATTTCTTATAAGTAAAAAACACACAAAAAAGGAGAGGCCAGAGAATTGAATCCAGCCATCTAAATGGACATTGAACCCACTCAGCATGACAGTCAAGAATAAGACTTTGAGACAAGTGTGAACGTTTTCTTGAAAAAGAGAGGATCCAGGAGGTCTGAAAGGACAAGCCAGGGACATGGTGGCTCATAGCACAAGTTTCTGAGACACAGCCCCTGTCCCTGAGGGGTTAGATAAAAAGCAAACAGCCTGTAGGAATGCCTAATGCAAAGAATGGCGCTGTGTTTGGGGAAAATCAAGCTGCTTAGTTGAGCTGGGGCACAGGGTGTGGTGAGGGAGGGGGCTCCCTCTTTCAGTCATGAAATGCACCCTTTCCACAACTTGGGAAAGAATCCTTCCTGGAAACTTCATATGAACCCTCTCAAAGTACTTATCGATGTAGACATTTGGAACATGCTGTAGGTCCTGGGTGTCTATAAAATAGCATCATCCAGCCGATCATCTCTCCCCACATTGCTGAACTGAGGACATGTGAACTGGTATCTCTCGGTGGTTCAGAACAGGGGCCAGCAACCTACGGCCCTAGGGCCACCACCTGTGTAGTAAAGAAAGTTTTTTTGGAACACAGTCTTGGCCATTCATTTAAATATTATCTATGATCACTCTCATGCTACAATGTCAGAGGCATTATAAAGACCACGTAGCCCAAAAACCTGTCTGGGCCTGTAAGAAAAAGCTGCCAACCCCTGGTCTAGGCGCTCTGCTTACCTGAAATACAAACCAATAATGAGTTTCTGACACACCAAGTTCAATTCCCTCCCTCCCTTCCTTCCTTCCTTTTTCCTTTTCTTCCTTCCCTTCCTCCCTTCCTCTTCCCTTCCTCCCTTCCCCTTCTCACTCTCTCTCTCCTTCTCACTCTCTCTTTCTCTCTCTCTTCCTTCCTTGTTTTCTTACCTAACCCACATTCCCAGAAAATGATGTGAATAAAGACAAGTGTTGGACCTCAATGTGTCAAAGTTAAACTACAACTAGGATCTGCCTTCTGAGGTATGGCAAGAAATGAATTGGTTAATGTTTGCAAAATGCCAGGACATTCTTGAATAAAAGGCCCTATATAAGTTCAAAGTATTTATAATTATTATGATTATTATTATAATTCATGAGCTGTCATAAATCTCTCCAAAATAGGATGAGATCAACACTTTTAACAAGAGAACAGGACTCTATATAAATCGCTGTGGGCTCACCACCTCTAAGGAGGAGCACTGACTGAAGACAGGTGAGTGTGAAGCAGAGGCATGGATCTTACACTTGGGCTTATTGAGGATGAAAATCCAGTGTATGTGATCAGTTGGCAATGATTGTGTCTCTGCTGCATAAGAAATATTGGACTCAGGCGAAACTTAAGGACCTTGCAAAGAAAACCCAAGTTTGAAAAGATTTGTAGATGATAGAATAATTTTTCCTGTTCATTACAACACTCATCAAAATGTAGATATCTTTTAATGCAAGTATGTCATTACTTTTGGATTTGTGAGCATGTGCAAATCGAATAATGGGAGAAAAGAAATGTGTGCGCACTTAACTGTAGCTGTAATAGGGCCAAATGTGATGTCATATTTGTTAACTGAAAGCCAAAAGACTAAGGTGTTTGTATTTTGCCAGACGGTAAATCCCTTGCCTGCCCTCATGGGCAGTCTTGCCAATGCTACATTAATCCATAGACCATGAGTATTGGTTCTATAACAGTCTTATTTTCTCTGCAAGCTGTGTAAGAACTAAGGCCAACATGTCTAACAGCCTCGGCTAACAGACTAAAAAGACAGATACGCCTCTAGAGTCCATAGACGGAACAGAGGGGCCAAGTCTCTCTGATTTGCTCTTTGTGCAGAAGGAAACATTCATGGGGAAATCTCCAGCATAGGATGATCCTTCCTGGAGTTCTGAACTCTCAAAAACGCAAATGGGAAAAGCAGGCACAGAGGACGCACTGAGAGAAGGAACTCCCTTCCAGCTCACAGTGTCTCTACGCAGGGAAGATTTGCCTGCCCAGAGGGAAGAAAATGATCCAACTTTCAGAGGTCTTCTAGGCTGGTAATTATTGATTACAATCCAAATTCAGTGAATAGGTATTTTCACAGGCCATGTAAAGGTGCAGCTCTACACAGCGTAACAGCTTAAAATGAGCCTTCCTGTTGCTGCCCTATATTTTTGCTCTAAAAAGTTGTATTTTTCTCAAGAAAACATGATCTTAGTGGCAGAATAATTTTATATTATTTTATATTTGTGACTACACTGCTATTACGATTTTAATTTTAGGCCTGTTGGTGCATAGCAATCTGTGAGGCAATGGGCTGGAATGTTGCTGTACATGCATGTGTGTGTGTGTGTGTACATGTGTGTGTGTATGTAGGGAGGGAGAAGATTAGAATAACAAGAGGAGGATGAGTACGATGTGATGCAACTGGAAAGGCCTTTAACAAATTTAAAAATTTAAACATTTTTAAAATAAAATAATTTTTTTTTTTTTGAGGTGGAGTTTTGCTCTGTCGCCCAGGCTGGAGTGCAGTGGTGCAATCTCGGCTCACTGCAAGCTCCGCCTCCCAGGTTCATGCCATTCTCCTGCCTCAGCCTCCCAAGTAGCTGGGACTACAGGTGCCCGCCACCACGCCTGGCTAATTTTTAGTGGAGACGGGGTTTCACCATGTTAGCCAGGATGGTCTCGATCTCCTGACCTCGTGATCTGCCCGCCTCGGCCTCCCATAGTGCTGGGATTACAGGCGTAAGCAGCCGTGCCTGGCCAAAATAAAATAAATATTTAAAAAATTTAAAAACATTAAAACAAAAATTTTAAAAAATTAAAATTACAAATAATAAAAAATTAAAAATAGCTTTAAAATAGGCCTGGTGCTGGTGGTTCCCAGCACTTTGGGAGGCTGAGGCAGGTGGATTGCTTGAGCCCTAGAGTTTGAGACCAGCCTGGCCAGCATGGCGAAACCCCGTCTTTACTAAAAATACAAAAATTAGCCGGGCGTGGTGGCACACGAAGCTGAGGCAGGAGGATCACCTGAGCTCAGGCAGGTCGAGGGTGGAGTGAACCGAGATCATGTCACTTCACTCCAGTCTGGGTGACAGTGAGACCCTGTCTCAAAAAAAAAATTAAAACAATTTTAAAAATTAAAGAGTAATCTAATGAGACATTCTTACAGGCTTATAATGGTGAGATGATTCCCCAATTTTGGGCCTCTGCACTCCAGCCTAGGAGACAGAGTGAGACCTTGTTTCAATTAAAAAAAAATAAAAGAAAAGAAAAAGCAAAAAACCCAGGGGCTGGACATGGTGGCTCATGCCTGTAATCCCAGCACTTTGGGAGGCTGAGGTGGGTGGATCACCTGAGGTCAGGAATTCGAGACCAGCCTGGCTGACATGGTTTATCTTCATGGCCTCAGGCACATTTCTTTTTTCTTTTTGCTTTTTTTTTGAGACAGAGTCTCACTCTATTGCTCAGGCTGAAGTTGCAGTGGCAGAATCTCAGCTCACTGCAACTTCTACCTCCCAGGTTCAAGCGATTCTCTTGCCTCAGCCTCCTGAGTAGTGAGATTACAGGCATGCACCACCACGCCCAGCTAATTTTTGTATTTTTAGTAGAGACGGGGTTTCACCATGTTGATCAAGCTGGTTTGAACTCCTGACCTTAGGTGATCCACCTGCCTCAGCTTCCTAAAGCGCTGGGATTACAGGCGTGAGCCACTGCACCCAGCCTTCTCGGGCAAATTTCTGAGTCGGCTTTGTCGTCTGTAAAATGGGAATAAAAAGAGTACCTACTTCACAGGGTTGTTGTGATGATTACTCAAAATAAAATATTTGTGAAAGATCATGACAATAGTAGCACAACTAACTCATCACAATGCCTGGCATGTAAATGTTAGTTGTTAACTAAAAATAAATAGGTCTTTGGGAAGGTTAAATGGGACGTACAGAATAAACACATCCATGGCAGTGCCAGGTACATGTGTAGAAATAGAATATATGATCTCTTTGGAGCAGAAGATTTTGGGGTTTTCTTTTTTTGAGTCAGAGTCTCACTCTGTTGTACAGGCTGGAATGCAGTGGCCCAATCACGGCAGCTCACTGTAGCCTCCAACTCCTGGGCTCAGGTAATCCTTCTGCCTCAGCCTCCCAAGTAGCTGGATCCTTGGCCTCGCAAAGTGCTGGGATTACAGGCATGAGACACCACTCCCGGCCAGAGCGGTGGTTTTCAATGGCTGCTCATTAGAATGATTGGAATCACTAATGTGATTCCAGCCTACTCCCTGGAACCTATGTACATGTTGAGTTACATGGCAGAGGAGACTCCAGTTAGTAGATGGAATTAAGGTTCCTCATCATCTGACCTTAAAAGAGATAGGATATCCTGAATTATCAAGGTGGGCCCTTAAATGTGGAAGATGGAGGCAGAAGAATCAGTTTCACAGAGATGGAACCAGCTCTTGCTGCCTTTGAAGATAGAGGGAAGGGGCCAGGCGCTAGGGACTCTTGTCTCTAAAAATAAATAAATTAAAAAAAAAAACTTACATTGTTTTAAGCCACCAACGTTGTGGTAATTTTTACAGCAGCAGTGGGCAACGCAGCCACGTTTGTGAACCACTGCAGGAGGGGTTCTGCTGCCTCTTGGCCATCATTTGCCAGAATCTTTTCTCCGTTCCTTCCTGAGAGGCAAAGGCTAGTCCCAGCTGTTTCCAGTCTTCTTGATCAGAATTTTTCCCTTTACTTAAGAGATTCACCCTGCTTTAGTTGTATTTGTGTCTTTTTTTTTTAAGAGACAGGATCTCCCTCTGTTGTTCAGGCTGGAGTGCAGTGGCACAATCATAGTTCACTGTAACCTCAAACTCCTGGGCTCCAGTGAACCTCCCATCTCAGTCTCCCCAGTAGCTGGGACTACAGGTGTGTGCCACCACACTGGGCTAATGTTTAAATTTTGTTTTTCAACTGGTCTTCTGACACAGGAGAATTTTTTTTTTTTTTTTTTTTTTTGAGACGGAGTCTCGCTCTGTCGCCCGGGCTGGAGTGCAGTGGCGTGATCTCGGCTCACTGCAAGCTCCGCCTCCCGGGTTCACGCCATTCTCCTGCCTCAGCCTCCCGAGTAGCTGGGACTACAGGCGCCCGCCACCAGGCCCGGCTAATTTTTTGTATTTTTAGTAGAGACGGGGTTTCACCGTGTTAGCCAGGATGGTCTCGATCTCCTGACCTCGTGATCCGCCCGCCTCGGCCTCCCAAAGTGCTGGGATTACAGGCGTGAGCCACTGCGCCCGGCAGGAGAATTTTTTTATCTTTTGTGGAGATGGGGTCTTCCTATGTGGCCCAGGCTGGTCCCCCCGCCTCCTTTTTTTTGAGGCAGGGTCTCTCTCTGTCCTCCAGACTGGTTTGCAATGGTGTGATCACAGCTCACTGCAGCCACAAACTCCTGGGATCAAGTGATCCTCCCACCTCAGCCTCTCAACTAACTAGAATTGCCCGGTTAATTTTTAAATATTTTGTAGAGATGTTGGTGGGGGAGGGGTCTCACCATGTTGCCCAGGCTGGTCTCGAACTCCTGGGCTGAAGTGATCCTCAGCTTTGACCTCCCAAAGACGAGATTACAGGCATGAACCACCACACCCAGCCCTCAGGCTGGTCTTGAACTCCTGGCCTCAAACCATCCTCTATCCTTGGCCTTCCAACACCCTGGGATTACAGGCATGAGCCACCATGCCCAGCCCTCAGGCTGGTCTCGAACTCCTGGCCTCAAGCCATCCTCTGTCCTTGACTTCCCAATCCCCTGGGATTGCAGGCATGAGCCACCATGCCCAGCCTGATTTTTGTCTTTATGATCAGATCCTTATTGTTGCTATGCAATTTAAAACTTAGAAAACCATAGTTTTAAGTAACAAAGTTTTATTACATTAGCCCAAGGATGCTAATGACAAGCTCAAAATTATTTGTCAGTTGGTTTAAAAATACATGAAAAGAGTTAAGCATTTATATCCTGTATAATAAAAAAGGAAAAATAATAATAATACACATTTAATCAGACAGTTTTATGAAGGCCATAAGTTGTTTGTTTGGATGAACCTGGGAGGCTGAGGGGGCTCAGGCCCCTCAGAGAAGGGGCAGAAAGTAGGGATGGAAGACCCTGGCAGTCATCTCTAAGGGAAGGGAAGCCCCTAAAGGGGCCAGCACTAGCAAAGAAATAGCAGGAAGAGCCTTGGTTCCCTCTCACCTCTTCAACCACTCTCCACTGGCCAAGCCCACACCCCTTATTCTGTGGACATTTTCCCACTAAAATATTTCACTTGGCACTTTGGGAGGCTGAGGTGAGTGAGTTACTTGAGGTCAGGAGTTCAAGACCAGCTTGGCAAATATGGTGAAACCCCGTCCCTACTAAAAATACGAAAAATTAGCTGGGCGTGATGGTACATGCTTGTACTCCCAGCTACTGGGGAGGCTGAGGCAGGATAATTGCTCGAACCCGGGAGGTGGAGGTTGCAGTGAGCCAAAATCGCACCACTGCACTACAGCCTGGGCAACAGAACGAGACTCCGTCTCAAAAAAAAAAAAAAAAAAGAAAAATATTTTCATATGTACCATCTGCACAATAGAACACTTTGCATTAATTAAAGAGAGAGGTGGCACTACTGTGATGACATAAGAAAATGTGCTGGCTGTACAGGTAAATGGGAAAAAAACAAGTTGCAAAATAAAATGTACTCAGTGACCCCATTTTAACAAAGACAAACGTTAGTGTATGTCTAGAAAATAAAAATTTGGGAGAAATGCATCAAATCTTGAAAGAAGTTATCTGTGGAGATGAGACTAGAGAACATGCTTATTTTACATATTTCATATTTCCTTAATGATTGACATTGTATGCCTTATTGCTTTCATAATCAGAAAAAATAATTGTATAATTAATGGTAAAAACTGCCAACCGAGGCTGGGCACGGTGGCTCATGCCTGTAATCCCAGCACTTTGGGAGGCCGAGGCAGGAGGATCACCTGAGGTCAGGAGTTTGAGACCAGCCTGACCAACATGGAGAAACCCCATCTCTATTAAAAACACAAAATTAGCCGGGTGTGGTGACGCATGCCTGTAATGACAGCTACTCGGGAGGCTGAGGCAGGTGAATTGCTTCAACCCAGGAGGCGGAGGTTACATTGAGCTGAGATGGCACCATTGCACTCCAGCCTGGACAACAAGAGCGAAACTCTGTCTCAAAAAAACAAACAACAACAACAACAACAACAATAAAACAAACAAAACTGCCAACCAAGTCTTTTTTCTTCTTCTATTTTTTAATTGAAATAGATTCAGAGTCTTGCTTCGTTGGCCAGGTTGGTCTTGAACTCTCGGCCTCAAGTAATCCTCTCACCTTGGCCTCCCAAAGTGCTAAGATTACTGGTAATCACGCCTGGCCTAATCCAGTCTTTCCCCCTACTTTTCCCTAGACATTTAGAATATGGTGATATATAGTGATAGGGTTATAAAAGTCAGTCATTTTAAATTGTATCCCTAAATAAATGCCTGTAATCAAGACCATCTTGTGCTGGGTGCAGTGGTACATGCCTGTAGTCCTAGCTACTCAGGAAGCTGAGGTGGGAGGATCACTTAAGCCCAGGAGTTTGAGGTTATGGTGAGCTATGACCACAACTGCACTCCAGCTTGGGCAACAGAGTAAGACCTGTCTCTTAAAAAAAATCTTCTCTCAGCAGATCAGCCATCAAAATTATTGTTAGCCTGATGAAATATAGGTGGGCATACAATGTTAGAAGCCACCCTGACCTCTGCAGGGACTCCAAGTCCTCATAAGCACAAACAGTTCTAGCCTGCCATTGACAGTTTAAAGAGGGTGTCCTTTTGTCCCTCCTACATTTCTCTGTTTATTCATATCCTTCACATTTTTCTTTCTTTTGACCTATTTCATTCCTAAAATATTCTAACATCTGACTTCTCTCCCAATTACAATAGTAACAATACATCATGGGTTTTCCAGTGTAGTTACTTTTTAGTATATATTTTTTCAATAATGGCTATTCATTAAATATATATGATTTGTTTTGGGGCCACTGAAAGACTTCATATAGGTAAGTTCATATCATATTGTGATAAAGTTTTTGGTTTTTGGTAATGAAAACATGGATTTTGCACTGATTGCTCTGCAGAATTTCTCTCTGGATGACGCTTGATGACCTTCACATGGCCTCTTAGTCTTTTTTTCAATTTACCTCCTTTGCAGCCTTTAAAACTGCGAATCAAGTCTTCCTATTTCAAATCTCCTTCCTTAGTTTTCATGAATCTACACTGTCCTTCCTCTGTAAATGCTTCTTTGGCCCTCCATATCCTTGGGTTCTGCATCTGTGGATTCAACCAACAGCAGATGGAAAATATTCCAGAAAAGGAAAAATATCTGGCTTTGTCTGTACCTATTAGGTGTAGACTTTTTTTGTTGTCATTATTGTCTAATCAATACAGTATAACAACTATTTATATAGCATTTACAATGTATTAGGTATTATACATAATCTGGAGAGGTTTTAAAGTGTACAGGAGGCTATGTGGCAGGTTATATGCAAATACTACACCTTTTTTTTTTTTTTTTTTTTGAGACAGAGTCTCACTCTGTCACCCAGGCTGGAGTGCAGTGGCGCGATCTTGGCTCACTGCAACCTCCACCTCCTGGGTTCATGCAACTCTCCCATCTCAGCCTCCTGAGTAGCTGGTACTACAGGCGCGTGCCACCACGCCCAGCTAATTTTTGTGTTTTTACTAGAGACGGGGTTTCACCATGTTGTCTGCCTGCTTTATTATAATCATCCTGGCTGGTGCAAAGCGGGATGTCATTGTGGTTTGGATTTACATTTCCCTGATAGTTAATGATTTGAGCATCTTTTCATGTACTTACTGCCCAACTGTCCGTTTCTTTTGGGAAGACGTACAGATCCTTTACTTTTTTTTTTTTTTTTTTTTTTTTTGAGACTGACTCTCACTCTGTCGCCCAGGCTGCAGTGCAGTGGCATGATCTCGGCTCACTGCAAGCTCCGCCTCCTGGGTTCACGCCATTCTCCTGCCTCAGCCTCCCGAGTAGCTGGGACTATAGGCGCCCACCACCACGCCTGGTTAATTTTTTTTTTTTTTTTTTTTGAGATGGAGTCTCACTCTGTCACCCAGGCTGGAGTGCAGTGGCGCGATCTTGGCTCACTGCAAGCTCTGCCTCCTGGGTTCACGCCATTCTCCTGCCTCAGTCTCCTGAGTAGCTGGGACTACAGGCGCCCGCCACCATACCCGGCTAATTTGTTTTTTTTATTTTTAGTAGAGACGGGGTTTCACCGTGTTAGCCAGGATGGTCTCGATCTCCTGACCTCGTGATCTGCCCGCCTCGGCCTCCCAAAGTGCTGGAATTACAGGCACGAGCCACCGCGCCCGGCCCCTTTACTCATTTTTAAAATTGGGTATTTGTATTCTTTTTATTGGGTTGAAAGAATTCTCTACACATTCCGGATACATTTTATCAGATATATGATTTGCAAATATTTTTCCAATTCTGAGTTGTTATTCTAATCTGATGGTATCAATTGCAGCAAAAGTGTTTTTATATTTGGTGTTCATCTATTTTTCTTTTGTGACTTGTCACATCAACAAGGCTTTGTGTAACCCAAAGTCGTGAAGATTTACCCTTAGATATTCCTCTTAGAGTTTTATAGTTTTAATTCTTATATTTAGGTGTTTGTTACATTTCGAGTTTAACTTTTGTATATCACATAAAGGAGGGGTCAATATTTACTTGTCCCAAAACCATTTGTTGAAGAGACTATTCTTTCCCATTTGAATTGTCTTGGAACTTTTGCCAAACATCAATTGACTACAAAACACAAGGGTTTATTTCTGGACTTTTATTTCGCTTATCTTTATGCCTGTCTTATAATTGTAGTTTTGCCCTAAGTTTTGATATCCGAGTGAGTACTCCAAATATGTTATTTATCAAGATTATTTTGGCTACTCTGGGTCCACATAAATTTTAAGATCAACTTGTCAATTTTTGCAAAAAGGTATCTGGGAGTGGAGGTTTTTGTTTTTTTGAATTTGTTGAATTTGCAGATTAACTTGGCAGGGGCAGTATTACAATCTTAAGACTTAATATCAAGTCCTCTGACTCATAAAATAAAGCTTTGCATTTCTTTTTCTTTTTTTTTTTTTAAACTTAAGAACACTGAAAAATGAAAAAACAAAAACAAAAACAAAAAACAAAATAGAGACAAGGTCTTGTTCTGTTGCCCATGCTGGAGTATAGTGGTGAATCATAGCTCACTGTAGCCTCAAACTCCTGGGCTCAAGTGATCCTCTTGCCTCAGCCTCTCAAGTAGTTATGAGGTGGATGCCACCACACCTGGCTAATTTTTAAAAATTTTTTGTAGAGATGGGGTCTCACTATATTGCCCAGGCTGGTTTTGAACTCCTGGCCTCAAGCACTCCTGCCTCAAGCTCCAAAGCGCTGGGATTACAGGAGTGAGCCACAGCATTGGGCCAATGGGTTTTCTTATACACAATGAGTAGTTTTTTTTTCTGTTTTCAAGATTTTTTTCTTTCATTGTTTTCACTATAGTTTTGGTATGCATCTTTCTATCTTACAACTTGATCTTGGATTAATGTTTTCATCAAATATTTGATTTTCAGGCATCATTTCTTCCAATAATTTGCTGATTCTTTCTACTGTGAACACAATCTACTGTAGAGCTCCTCTAATGAATTTTTCATTACAGTTACTTTACTTTTGAACTCTAGAATTTCTATTTGGCCCTTTTATTTATTTTATTTTATATATTTTTTGAGATGGAGTCTCACTCTGTCGCCCAGGCTGGAGTGCAGTGGCGCAATCTCGGCTCACTGCAAGCTCCGCCTCCCAGGTTCACGCCATTCTCCTGCCTCAGCCTCCCCAGTAGGTGGGACTACAGGCACCCGCCACCACGCCCGGCTAATTTTTTGTATTTTTAGTAGAGACGGGGTTTCACGGTGTTAGCCAGGACGGTCTCGATCTCCTGACCTTGTGATCCGCCCGCCTTGGCCTCCCAAAGTGCTGGGATTACAGGTGTGAGCCACCGCGCCCAGCCTATTTGGCCCTTTTAAATTCCTTTCTTTGTTGATATTCTGTTTGATGGAATATTGTAAGCATACCTTCCTTTACTTCCAGCAGTTTCCTTTAGTTTTTTTGGAACACACTTATCTGCTTCCAACCTATTGACCCTCTCAGTTTCCTTTGATTGCTTTTTCGCTCCTTGTATGGATTAGTTTCCTGTTCTTCTGTATGTCTTGTAATTTGTTGTTGAGGACTGGATATTTTAGACACTGTGTCACAGCAGCTCTGGATACTAATTTCCCTCCAACCCCTACCCCCTACCCTCCAGCGCATTTCTTCTTGTTTAGTTTCTTGGCTGGATGATTTCAGTTAAGTCCACTTACCCTGAAGTATGCAGGCTCTGATGTCCCTCCTCAGAGTACAGTCTGGTCGTGTGCAGTCACCATGACTACTCCCTCTAGCCCCAAGGACAGTGGTTTTGATAGGACTCTCTTTTACCTTTTCCTGATCTTTCGGGAAAGGTTCTAGTTAGTTAGAACCTCTTTTGTTATCACATCCTACTATTAGCACCCACTAATTTACTAGCTAACCACTCATTTTTTTTTTCATTTTTTATAGAGACAGGGTCTCACTATGTTGCCGAGGCTGGTCTTGTACTCCTGGCTTCAAGTGGTCCTCCCGCCTCTGCATCCCAAAGTACTGGTATTACAGGCATGAGCCACCACACCTGGCCACTCTATTGTTTCTGACAATGCTCTGGGGCACAAGTCGCCACAGTTTAATCCAGTTAAATTCAGGCCCCTGTAGAGTATCTTTGAGGCTTGTTTTAACCCTAGGACTAATAACAGCTGCCTCTATTTTTTTGAGACAGGGCCTCACTCTGTCACCCAGGCTGGGGTGGAGTGGTGTGATCTTGGCCCACTACAACCTCTGCCTCTCGCGTTCAAGCGATTCCCATGACTCAGCCTCCTGAATAGCTGGAATTACAGGCACGTGCCATGATGCCTGGCTAATTTTTAAACTTTTAGTAGAGACAGGGTTTCAGCATGTTGGCCAGGCTGGTCTTGAACTCCTAACCTCAAGTGATCTGCCCGCCTTGGCCTCCCCAAGTGCTGGGATTACAGGTGTGAGCCACCGTGCCAGGCTCTTTCTGTTGAGCTTGTTGGCATTCCCTTTTGCTTGTTGCCATCAGGGAGCTGTCAATACACTCTTAATTGCTCCCCTCCCCAGATCCAACGTATTTGGTGGCACCTTTACACTTCAGCATCTTCCCTCATTCTATTCTAGTCAGTCCCTTTATTAAATATTTTTAGTAGAGACGGGGTTTCACCAAGTTAGTGAGAATGGTCTTGATCTCTTGACCTTGTGATCCACCCACCTCGGCCTCCCAAAGTGCTGGGATTATAGGCGTGAGCCACCGTGCCCGGCCCAGAGCTGTTTTTGACTTGCCATTTCCACTGGACAGAACCTCTGTTCTGCTGCTCCAGAGCTAGGGGTGGGGACAGTGGCCTGCTTTTCTAGGAGTTAGACTCACAGTCTACAAGGGGGAAAGGGGTGATATAACCCCTGGTCTCCTCCAAGTGCATCTCCTTGCATGGAACCTTCACTCTACGTACGAGTAAAGAGCCTTCATCCTATGAGTAAGCTGGGGCAAAAGCAACTAAGGCCCAGTATTCTCAGTCTGATATTCCTGGGTTAGAGTTTCTGTGCTGTAAGTGGGGACTAGGTGGAGGAAGGAGTGCCAAACCTCTTGGCTACTCTTGCTTGCAAAAGGGCTTCTGCAACACAGAGCTTCAGGGAACGAGGCATGCTAATAATCTACTCTTCCAGAGGAGAAACTGTAGTCCAGGATTGGGAACTGGAGAGAGGGAATGGGGTCATGGCTCCAATGCCACAGACTCCCTATTCTAAAAGATTGACTTTCTTGAAAAAATGTTTTTGTTGGATGTATGCTTTTATGACAATTTCCACATAAACTTCCAGTTACAGGTATTTTATTGAGCAGAGACAGTGAAGTTCCTTATGCTGTTATTTCAAAAGTGTTTCCTGGTTTCTTTTTAATGAATGTCTTAAAATACAAGCAATCAGGACCCTTTAAATAAGGCAGTATGTTCACAAATCAAAATAGCTTTCTGCTGGCATCAGTTGATTCAACATCAACATGCAGTGTCCAGAATGAATAAGCAGTTCTTTAATGGTTATTTAAATATATTCCAGAAGAGCGTTTATAATTCATTTACAAGTGCAGTATTGCGCTAGTAAATGTTACTTGACCTCTTGTATAAATAATGCCGATTAAGAATTAATCCTGGAATAGTTTTTGAATTTCTAACTCTGTAGATCTAAAACACAATTGTAAATGGTATAAAGATGTAAGAATCATATTGTGATAAAGTCAATCTCAAAAATAGAGAATCCAGACCCTTCCCAGATAATTTAAGAACTGAGTTTTCCTCAACTTAAACATGATGGCCACACAGAAAACAGTAAAGACACTTTTCGATGTGATACAACTGTATAAAACTCGAGAATATGAGTATTTAGGTGACCAATGTATAGACATTAATAGAATTTTAAAAACACATTTAAATCTGAAGCAGAAAAAAAAGACAATTTACAAAGAATTATTGAGCTCTAATCATCATCAGAGTCTGAATCATATTTCTTTCCTCGGATAGTTTTCTTTTCCAGCTTTGTGAAGTTTGTTCCAAATTTCTTTTGGTTCTGAAATGGTGGCTCCATTAAATTTCCACTTAAAAAAAAAAAAAAGCATTTTATTCTTTATGATTTAGTACTAGTATACTAAACTGCACAAAAATCTATCTTTGTTTTCTTCCTGTAACATAGAATAAAATTTCTTTAAAATGCTGGTGTCAGGGAAGAGGTATAATGCTTATATTGATATTGATGGTTAATAGCCTTAAACCTTATTGTGTACTACTGAATGTTTTAGATCAATTTTATTTTCCTTTCTTTTTGAGACAGGGTCTCACTCTGTGGCCCAGGCTGATGTGCAGTGGTGTGATCACAGCTCACTGCAACCTCCAGTTCCTGGGCTCAAGCGATCCTCCCACCTCAGCCTCCCGAGTAGCTTGGACTACAGGCGTGTGCCACCATGCTCAGTTAATTTTTACATTATTTGTAGTGATGACATCTCACTACATTGCCCAGGCTGGTCTTGAACTCTTAGGCTCAAGCAATCCTCCTGCTTTGGCATCCCAAAGTGCTGGGATTATAGGTATGAGCCACTGCACCAGACCTATTTTCCTTTTTATCATTAATTATGGATTAACATTTGGTTAACACAGTGCTCAGTTGTCACCGGAAATGAGAGAAACCATCACACACCTCCCGATATGATGCATCACTTCCATAATATGCCCGTCAAAAATCGATAATCTGAATCTAATCTTGAGGAAATTTAAGACAAACCCAAACTGGGAGATGTTCTCCAAAATAAACAGTTTGTACTCTTCAAAAACATCAGTCTTAAGAACCAAAGAATAACAATGGTAACTAAAGACGTAATAACTAAATGTGCTGCATTTTTGGTATGAAGGACAATTATTGGGACAAAGAGAAAACTTGAAATAAGAGCGGTAAATTACACAATAATTCCTGTTTTAATAATTGTACTGTCGCTACGTAAGAAAATGTTCTTGTTCTTAGAAAATATATATGGAAGTCTTTAGGAGTAAAGGGACACTGTATTCACAACTTCCACTCAAATGGTTCCCAAAATACTTCATAGTATCTATAAAGACAATGATAAAACAAATATAAAACGTTTAAAATTGGGTAATATGGGCAAAGGGTCAATGAGGATTCGTTGTACTAGTCTGCAGGGGGTTGTTTCTACTAGTTTTTTGTAGAGACGAGGTCTCATCTCACTATATGTGGCCCAAATTGGTCTCAAACTCCTGGCCTCAACTGATTCTCCCACCTCAGCCTCTCAAAGTCTGTAATCTTCTGAGATTACACAAGTGCCCCACCCGGCTGCAATTTGTTTAAGGCTTAAAATTACTTCAAAATATATAACTTTATTTAATAAATATTAATATTTTATGTTAATATTAAGGAAATGAAACCAATTTCTACAACATAGGAATGATTTCGGCATGTCTAGGAGAGTCAGAGAAAAGACGGGAGGGAAATGGGGGAGAAAGAAAAACGTGAGAGAACCTTCTACTTCCTGAAAGGCACCATGACTCTGGAATGGTAATTGCACAATTTTACCTGTTACTTTTGCAAATCAAGAAAAGGCAAAAAAGACAAGATGATATGCTCTGATTTGTGGAATTAGATAAATTATTTGTCTGAAGAAGTGGACAAAGAAATGGAAGTTGGATTTTAGATTGTTTTCAAACTATAACTGTTCTTCATAGCAAGCAATATAAGCTAGGCATAGAAACCTTTTTCTATTCATCAGCCTCTATAAGTAAAACAGAAATATCCATGTTAAAAATCTAGTATTTTAAAATATAACTTTCTTTGCAAGAGTCTGCTTTTAATTTTTATTTTATCAAAGAGAATCACTTAAGTCAGAATCCATTTGAGCAATCTGGCTTAAATTGGGGAATAGTCAACACTGGATTGCCATTTTAAGTTTCCAGATTAATACAAAATTAGTGTCAATAGTATACGTTAAGCTGAAAACTTTTATAGTCAGGAGTACGGTGAGACTCAGTTTTACCTATTAAATCAGTTTAATCTGTAAATCTGATTTTGCTGTAAAATCACGCTAATATTACACACTTCAAAAAACATGCTTTTCCTTTGAGAAACTTTCTACATCTCAGCCAAAATGCCTTAATTTCATAAAATAAATGTTACAATACAAAAATCTTTTGTAAAAATATCAACTATATATGAATTAAAATCAATCTCTTCTTTTGTTAAAAGTTACCTGTAATTAAGAATGTCAGAAGAACCGAGCCTCCATTCTAAAGTTTCTGTGGTGAAGTCATCTGTATTTCCTAGGTCAGTAAACCCAACAACATAATCTTGTGTTTTCCCATCTTTTAGCAGTGCTAGTGTGGGAATGACTTTGATACGCAGTCTCTCACAAAGGAAAGGTGCTTTTTCCACATTCAGCTTCAAAAATTTGGTCTCGAGGTGTTTCTTGGACAATATTGCCAGATGTCTGTCTAGTATTTTACACCTGTAAGTAACCACACATAGAAAATTATAAGCTAAAACCACAGATCGCTTTTTTCAAAATAAATATCATCAAGGGAAATCTAATTATGTAGTTTTTCTGTTGACTCTCATAACATGGCAGCCAACTTAAACTTGTGTCAGATGACCTCACTTCCAGATCAGAGGTTAGCTGCCTGATTACGAGATGGGAAAACAGCCTATAAGATTCTAGAAAGTCAGATTTGCATTAATGATATTCTCTTTTAAAATATTAAATATATGCTTTAAGTCATAAAGGAAGTTGTCCTATCTCCTACACAGGAAACTTGAAGAGGAACAAACTGAAACTTGACAAAACTCAGAAGAGACTTACAAGAATCAGAAATGCACACATGGTGCCATATTTGGAAGTCATGAAGAAAAACTGAACAGCATTACCGAGGAAAAACTTCTTACTCCTAAATATGCAACACTGTCAGTAAGAAGCACATTAAGGCTAAGGGTTACTAATAATATTTAAATAAATGTGGCCATTATGCTTCTAGGGAATTAAAAAATACCAGTAGTAACTTTTTTATTTTTTATTTTTTTGGAGGTGGCGTATTGCCGTGTCCCCCAGGCTGGAGTGCACTGGCACGAGCTCGGCTCACTGCAAGCTCCGCCTCCCTGGTTCATGCCATTCTCCTGCCTCAGCCTCCCAAGTAGCTGGGACTACAGGCGCCTGCCACCATGCCCGGCTAATATTTTGTATTTTTAGTAGAGACGGGGTTTCACCGTGTCAGCCAGGATGGTCTTGATCTCCTGACCTTGTGATCCGCCTGCCTCGGCCTCCCGAAGTGCTAGGATTACAAGCGTGAGCCACTGCGCCCAGCCTACCAGTAGTAACTTTTATTAAGCCATCTTCCAATGAAGACAGAAACAGAAGTGAGATTTTCTTGGCCAGGTGCGGTGGCTCACATCTGTAATCTTGGCACTTTGGGAGGCTGAGGCAGGCGGATCACCTGAAGTCAGTAGTTTGAGACCAGCTTAGCCAACACGGTGAAACGCTGTCTCTACTAAAAATACAAAAATTAGCTGGGTGTGGTGGTGCATGCCTGTAGTCCCAGCTACTTGGGAGGCTGAGGCAGGAGAATCACTTGAACCTGGGAGGTGGAGGCTGCAGTGAGCCGAAACTGTGCCGTTGTACTCCAACCTGGGCAACATAGTGAGACTCCATCTCAACAAACAAACAAAAAACAAACAGAAAAAGTGACATCTTCTTTACATTAAAATTTATTTTCTGGCCTGATGCAGTGGCTCACGCCTATAATCCCAACACTTTGGGAGGCTGAGGCGGGCAGATCACTTGAGGCCAAGAGTTCAAGACCAGCCTGGTCAATATGGTGAAACCCCATCTCTACTAAAAATACAAAAATTAGCTGGGTGTCATGATGGGCACCTGAAATCCCAGCTACACAGGAGGCTGAGGCACGAGAATCACTTGAACCTGGGAGGTGGGGGTTACAGTGAGCTAAGATTACACCACTGCACTCCAGGCTAGGCGACAGAGTAAGACTCTGTCTCAAAAAATTCATTTTTGACTGGCCAATTCATGAGTGTTTCTAAAACAGACTATTGTAACAATCTTTTAGACCGGTGGTTCTTAACCCCAGGTGTTCATTATGATCAACTTTTATTTATTCATCTTTTTTGAGTTGGACTCTCACTCTGTCACCCAGGCTGCAGTGCAGTGGCGCGATCTCGGCTCACTGTAATCTCTGCCTCCTGGGTTCAATCGATTCTCCTTCCTCAGCCTCCCGAGTAGCTGGGATTACAGGCACCTGCCACCACGCCCGGCTAATTTTTGTATTTTTAGTAGCGATGGGGTTTCACCATGTTGACTAGGCTGGTCTTGAACTGCTGACCTCAAGCAATCCACCTGCCTCAGCCTCCCAAAGTGCTGGGATTAGAGGTGTGAGCTACCACACCCAGCCTGCCGTCAACTTTTAAAATATCCAGATGAATCAAAATTCTCTGGCAGTGGAGTTGGGAAACATACAGCTGTTCTTATGCTCAAATAAAGCTTGAGAACTACCTCTAGATGACTCACACACAAAATACTTCATGGTTATTTTTACCAGTAAACTTTTTGTGCACTTGATGTAGTTTTTCCTGAACTAAGTTTGGCTCTAACATAAGTTATGTGTAACCTTGGTGCCTCATCACTTTTTCCCCGGATATGTTTTTTCATATGTTACTCATGTAGTTCAGTAACGAGATTTCAATGAAAAATGGTAAGAGAGAACAAATTAATAAATGGTTTTTTAAAAAAAGCTCAAAACAAATGATAAATCAACCTTTATATGAGAAATATGTTCCTGAAAATTTGTAAATAAATCAACTCCATACTTTAACTGCAGTAAGGAACGTATTTTTTTTTTGAGATGGAGTCTCGCTCTGTCGCCCAGGCTAGAGTGCAGTGGCACGACCTCTGCTCACTGCAACCTCCACCTCCTGGGTTCAAGCAATTCTCCTGGCTCAGCCTCCTAAGAAGCTAGGATTACAGGCACCCGCACCATTGCCTGGCTAATTTTAATTTGTATTTAAAGAGCAAGACAGAGTGTCTTGCTCTGTTGCCAGGCTGGAGTGCAGTGGCACGATCTCAGCTCAATGCAACCTCCGCCTCCCAGGTTCAAGCAATTCCCCTGCCTCAGCCTCCTGCGCAACTGGGACTACAGGCACGCGCCACCATGCCCGGCTAACTTTTTGTATTTTAGTAGAGATGGGTTTTCACCATGTTGGCCAGGATGGCCTTGATCTCCTGACCTCATGATCCACCTGCCTCGGCCTCCCAAAGTACTGGGATTACAGGCATGAGCCATGGCGCCCAACCCGTCAATCAATTTTTAAAAATCCAAAACAACAGTCATGGTATAAATAGCTATAGGCCTTTACGTATGTTTAAAAATAACTAAAAGAGCATAATTAGATTGTTTATAACACAAAGGATAAAAGCTTGAGGTGATGGATATTCCATTTACCCTGATGTGATTATTAAACATTGCATGCCTGTGTTAAAATATCTCATGTACCCCATATTTACCTACTACTACCCACAAAAGTTAAAAATTAAAAAAATAGCAATAGGCTTAAAACATGGGTTCCAATCTCTCTTTTTTTTTTTTATCATTTAGTATCTGAGTGATACTAGGTGAGTCAATTTCTCCAAATCTTGGTTTCCATACATGAAATACAGGAATAATAATAAGTGCCTCTGAAGATTATTGTGAATGTTCTAGGGATAATATACATGAAAGCATCCTGCCTACTATGTGCTAGGAACTTTGCTAATATATAAAGTTCACTGGATGATTTTGATTTTTCAGTTCTGTTTGAAGGTGAGTACTCCTGGTGATGCACTGTTTATACACCATCAAATGTATTTATTGACCACCTACTATGCGTCAGGCAGTTGGTTTAGGGCTATGATCCCAGAGAACAGTAGGTCACAATACAGGCAAATGCGCTGCCTCTACAAAACGAACAATCTAGTTGGGAAAGACATAAAAAAAACAAGTGAGGCCGCGTGCTGTGGCTCATACTTGTAATCCCAACACTTTGGGAGGCCAAGGTGGGTGGTTCACCTGAGGTCAAGAGTTTGAGACCAGCCTGGTCAATCTGGAGAAACCCTGTCTCTACTAAAAAGACAAAAGTTAGCCGGGTGTAGTGGTGGGTGCCTGTAGCCCTGGCTACTCGGGAGGCTGAGGCAGGAGAATCACTTGAACCCGGGAGGTGGAGGTTGGAGTGAGCCAAGATCCTGCCATTGCACTCTAGCCTGGGTGACAGTGTAAGACTCTGTCTCAAAAACAAAAAAAAAAACAAAAAAAAAACAAGTGGACAAATAATATTTTACATACTAGTATATTTATATATCACCTCATCATATTTGTCAGAGGTTGGCAACTTGAGGAATGTGTGCCAATGCGAGATGGTTGTGTACCATAAGGGCAGAGGTTTCTCTGATACCTTTCTACCTGCCTAATCCCTTCTCTCACTGTTCCTCACAAGGGATTTCACCATCTCAATATTTTGTTTCATTTTTATTCTCTTAGTCAATGAATACCAGGCAATCAATTCTTGAAAGGTGTTAACTAACAACGAAGCTGTTGGGTTGTGAGATCAAGATAAAGGGGCAAGAAGGCCACAGAAATGAGAAAGACAGCAGGGCTGAAACCACAGTGAGTGCCAGAGACTCCAGAGCACAGTGCTTGTCTGTCCCGGGTAGGCAGGTGCCAGTCAGCAGATGACTGCCATTATAGTTCCAGCTATGCTATTAGCAAGTTTTCTGATTTTTTAAAGAAAAATTCTAAGTGTGGATATTTTCAAAAGGAGTTATCTCTCGATTTTTAAGTGTTGGCAACTAATCAAATCTGTGCACAAAAAACCACAAAGGTTTGGGTCCTTTGGTTTAAGATATGACCTCTTCTGAGGAGGTATTAACATTTTATAAGAGATCTGCTTCCTTAGAGAAATTTGGAGACCTAGGGTGGTCTAAGAAAAATCACTCCTTCTAGCCAAGACTGGCAGTCCCAACTCTGCTCTGGTGAAAGGTTTGGCCAAGCCACCATCTCCCCACCACAGTTGCTAGTTCCTTCAAGGAGGAACTGAAGGAACACTGACTCTCAACAGCTGTTGCCCGTTCCCAATATCATGGCTACATCACAATACTAGAGGGAAATAATTACTGTCATGGTGATAAGAATTTTAAGTATACATTTCTAAGATGTTTTTAGTTAGCTAGTGAAAATACAATTCAAAAATATAAGCCATTTATATGGGAATATTGACTTTCAGTAATATTCATTTATACTTTTGCATGTAACTGTTCTTTAAGTTACTCTTTAAAATAACAATTAACTTTTTTTTTTCTTTCTTTTTTGAGATGGAGTCTCACTCTATCGCTCGAGCTGAAGTGCAGTGTCGCGATCTCCGCTCACTGCAACCTCTGTCTCCTGGGTTCAAGCAATTCTCCCACCTCAGCCTCCCCAGTAGCTGAGACTACAGGTACCTGCCACCACACCCGGCTAATTTTGTAGTTTTAGTAGAGGCAGGGTTTCGCCATGTTGGCCAGGCTGGTCTTGAACTCCTGACCTCAAGTGATCCACCCCCCACTTGGCCTCCCAAAGTGCTGAGATTGCAGGCTTGAGTCACTGGGCCCCTGCCTGCTTAACTTAATACTAAATAACATATGAGAGAGTACAATGAAACAACTTAGGAAGTTTTTTCTTTTAGTTTTCTTCATTTCTCTAGTAAGCCAGTATATCTCCAGCCAAACAATTCACTGTGTTTTTTTAGAAAAAGTCACAGATGGAAACAAAGTTACCTGAATGTGGAGTCTCTGTAGAAATGGCAAACCACATTTTCACTCTCCTTGACTTCTTGAAAAAAGTCTCTTTCACTAGGGATTTCTCTGTATTCCCCATGTCCTTTAGAAAGCCATTCCTAATTTGGAGAGAGGCAAAACATTACACATGTGAGATATCTCTTTCAGAACCACTTGACATTTTAAGTGTCCAAATCACCATCGTATTTTGTAATGAAGTCAATTAAAAAAAAAAGTTTTTTTTTTGTTTGTTTTTGTTTTTTTTTGAGACGGAGTCTTGCTCTGTCACCAGGCTGGAGGGCAGTGGCGTGATCTTGGCTCACTGCAACCTCCGCCTCCTGGGTTCAAGCAATTCTCCTGCTTCAGCCTCCCGAGTAGCTGGGACTACAGGCGGGCACCAGTATGTCCAGCTACTTTTTGTATTTTTAGCAGAGATGGGTTTTCACCATGTTGGCCAGGATGGTCTCGATCTCTTGACCTTGTGATCCGCCTGCCTCGGCTTCCCAAAGTGCTGGGATTATAGGTGTGAGCCACCGCGCCCGGCCCAAAAGTGTTATTTATTTATTTATTTTTTTGAGAATGGGTCTTGCTAAAGTTGCCCAGGATGGAGTGTGGTGGCATGATCATAGCTCACTGCAGCCTCAAACCTCCTGGGCTCAAGAGATCCTCCTACGTCAGTCTCCCAAGGAGTTGGGACCACTGGCGCATGCCACACCATGCCTGGCATTTTTTTTTTTTTTTTGGTAGAGACGGGGTTTTACTATATCGCCCAGGCTGGTGTCAAACTCCTCGGTTCAAGCAATCCTCCCACCTTGTCCTCCAAAAGTGCTGGGGTTATAGGCATGAGCCACTGTGCCTGGCTGAAGTCAAAGAAAAATGAATGTCTTTTAGCAATTTACTTTCCTGTTTCTACTGTCAATGCAAAACTAGTCTACGGACAGTGAACGTCTCCACAGCATGGCCTGGGTTCAAGACAATTACCTGTCTTTGTAGCTTAAAACATCTATTTTCTCAGAACTTTCAAAATAAAAATTTAGACTTGAGAGACTCAGAATGTAAATATCCACTTAACTCTATCCATATACTCTTAAACTACTAAAACCAGAAGCATTTGATCCAAGTTACTACAAGTCTTTTAAAAATAATGCTCGTGAGGCTGGGTGCAGTGGCTGATGCCTGTAATCCCAGCACCTTGGGAGGCTGAGGCGGCTGGATCACCTGAGGTCAGGAGTTCCAGACTAGCCTCGCCAACATGGTGAAACCCCGTCTCTACTTAAAAAAAAAAAAAAATACAAGAAATTACCTAGCTGTGGTGGTAGGCGCCTGTAATCCCAGCTACTTGGGAGGCTGAGGCAGGAGAATTGCTTGAACCCAGGAGGCAGAGGTTGCAGTGAGCTGAGATCACGCCACTGCCTGGGCAACAGAGTGAGACTCTGTCTCAAAAATAAATAAAAATAAAAATAATGCTTATGAGATAAACCCAATTCGTCTTGGGGAGAAAAGGAGGATACTGCAGCTCTGAAGCTCAAGAGCCCTGTCTGCTTTTGATAACCACTTTATAAATGCTTAAAAAGTCTCTATACCTGCACTAATTGTTAGAAAGGTCATCTCACACTGAACTGCAATATATCCATAATTCTGGTCTGTGGATTCCAGCTTGGACAAAGATTAATGTTTTAATCTCTCTCCCACGTGGGCCCTTCAAACATCATATATTGCCTAAGTTTTCCCTTCTCCACACTGAACACTTCCAGTTCCTTTTAACTGTTCTCATATGAAAAGATTTCTAGAGTTCCTACTCTTCCAGGATATCAACTAAACACACTCTAATTCACCAATGTCTTCTTAAAATGTGACAGAGGTCTGAATCCAGCCTCCAGAAGGGGTCCAACCAAAGAGCCAGGAGGGCCATCTCCCTTCCTCCTCTGGACGTCAGTGAACATGGCCCAGACTATATTGATGACTGCGGTGTCAAAATCACATCCATTTACATCGAGCTGACACTTGCAGGATACCCTGATATTTTCTTATGTGAAATTTCTACACACAGTTTAACTCTCAAATACAATTCCCTAATGACATATGACGTTTCATGACTGCTTTCACAACTTACCAATGATATGTGCCCTTAAAAAGTATTTGTTAGGCTGGACGCAGTGGCTCACACCTGTAATCTCAGCACTTTGGGAGGCTGAGGCAGGTGGATCACTTGAGGACAGGAGTTTGAGAACAGCCTGGGCAACACGGCGAAACCCTGTCTCTACAAAAAATATGAAAATTAGCCAGGTGTGTTGGCACACACCTGTAATCCCAGCTCCTCGGGGGCTGAGGCACAATAATTGCTTGAACTCCAAAGGCGGAGGTTGCAGTGAGCCAAGATCACACCACTGCACTCCAGCCTGGGTGACAGAGCAAGACCCTGTCCCAAAAAAAAAAGTATTTGTCTTTTAAAAAGCTGCTATTTCTAGGCCGGGCGCAGTGGCTCACGCCTGTAATACTAGAACTTTGGGAGGCTGAGGTGGGCGGATCACCTGAGGTCAGGAGTTCAAGACCAGCCTGGCCAACATGGCGAAACCCCACCTCTACTAAAAATACAAAAATTAGCCAGGCATGGTGGCAGGTGTCTGTAATCCCAGCTACTTGGGAGGCTGAGGCAGAAGAATTGCTTGATCCTGGGAGGTGGAGGTTGCAGTGAGCCGAGATTGTGCCACTGCACTCCAGCCGGGGCAACAGAGCAAGACTCTATCTCAAAAAAAAAAAAAAAAAAAAAAAGCTGCTATTTCTTTTCATTATTTATTCTCAGGTATTTAACCAAGAGGCTGAAGACCCGAACCTGTCCTGGCTCCTTTGAGGGAGGATGTGCCCATTCCAAACCTCTACCAATGCTCAGGGCCTCTCCTGACACATTCACTACACCCCTGTGCTCTTAGCATAGCCCCTTTTGGACAGCATGTGCTCCTAAGGTATCTGCAGAACAGAATCAAGCAGGATGGGCCTACCTGAGGCATGGCAGCTGGGCAGCACCTGGCTGTCAGTGGCTGTCACCCAAGCCTCTGCTTAACTCCTATTTCTTACCTTATCCCTCTATTCTGCTCCCTACCTAAGTGTGCCAGCTCTAGTTAACAGTAGGAGGGTGCTTGGCTGACAGAAGAATATAGATTCACCTAGGCCTATTAAGTGCCGACTGTAAGTCAATGCATACAATGATCTCCCCAATACCCTCGTGGATCAGAAAATCAAAATTACTGTATAATCTAATTACTGTATAATCTCTTATAAAAAGAATATCTATACAAATCACTAGGTTTCTTGACTATTTCCAGGAAATATTTTAATAAAAGACCTACTAAAATGCAGTGAAAGTTCTAAAATAAGACCCTCTGAATTACTCGATGACAAATTCATTTTAAATTGATTTATACATTAATAATAAAAAAGGCTTATAGCCAGTCTGCCTTAGTTGGTTTTAATTATATTCAGACCACTGTTTTGAACTGCCAAAAAGTTCCTTTAAGACATTATTTAATGTATGTTCATCACTGCAAATGAGGTGAATTCAGTCTCTCTACAAAAATATCCTAGTTACAAATAATTATTTTTAGTTGCACATTAGCAATTAGTACTTAAATGTGACTATGAAATATGAGTTTGTGGCAGAACCTAAACATACATTACCTTAAATTCCAATAATCCGTCCTTTGCATACTAATTATCAGCCCTATACTATGAAAAGAAGCCAATTGGGCCTGGTGTGGGGTGGCTCACACCTGTAATCCCAGCACTTTGGGAGGCTGAGGCAGGCGGATCATTTGAGGTCAGAGTTTGAGACCAGCCTGACCAACATGATGAAACCCCATCTCTACTAAAATACAAAAATCAGCTGGGCATGGTGGCAGGCACCTGTAATCCCAGCTACTTGAGAGGTCAAGGCAGGATGGGCAACAGAGTGAGACTCCCTCTCAAAAAAAAAAAAAAAAAGAAAGGAAAAAGAAAAGCAGTCTATTTTCTAAAATAGGGTAGGGTACAGGTAAAAGCCATATAACGTACTCTATTTTAGAAACTCAAAATATAAAAATTTGGACTCACTTATAAAAGATTATTTTCTTTTATAGTAACTCTTCTAAACATGAGGGTGTAAACACATCAAAGTGATGCTACAGCAATACAAACAAAACTCCTTCTCTTTTTTTGTGGGGGAACTGGGTCTCGCTCTATCATCCAGGCTGGAGTGCAGTAGCACAATCTCGACTCACGGCAACCTCCACCTCCCGGGTTCAAGAGATTCTCCTGCCTCAGCCTCCTGAGTAGCTGGGACTACAGGTGTGCACCACCACACCTGGCTAATTTTTGTATTTTTTGTAGAGACAGGGTTTCACCATGTTGGCCAGGCTGGTATTGAACTCCCGACCTCAGGTTGTCCGCTCACCTTGGACTCCCAAAGTGTTGGGATTACAGACGTGAACCACCATGCCCGGTCAAAACTCCCTATTTCTTCAGAAAAGTTAAGCCTCATGTTTAAGTCACAGTCAACTGAAAAGGAACCAGAGTTGGTGATAAAGTATTTCCATGTAACCCAATGGAAAAAATGTTTTAATCAAAATTCAATTTGGCCAGGTGCGGTAGCTCACGCTTGTAATCCCATCACTTTGGCAGGCTAAGGTGGGCGGATCACTTGAGGTCAGAAGTTCAAGGGCAGCCTAGCCAACATGACGAAACCCCATCTCTACTAAAAATACAAAACTTAGCCAGGCATGGTGGTGTGCGCCTGTAGTCCCAGCTACTTGGGTGGCTGAGGCAGAATAATTGCTTGAACCCGGGAAGCGGAGGTTGCAGTGAGTTGAGATGACACCACTGTACTCCAGCCAGGGTGTCACAGCGAGACTCCATCTCAAAAAGCAGAAAAAAAAAATTTCAATTTACAGAATTTAATCCATTGGTTTCAGTCAGAGTTTACAACTCTGCATTTATTCTACACAAACATTCTAAGAGGCAACAACGATAGAGCTGTGGCCACCTTTGTTACAAAGCATGCATTCTTTTGAATATGCCACATAATTATTTCATTGGAAATGCCTGAAATACATTTTTCAACATAAATTGACTTAATTGCTCTTATCTCATCTGTCTTATCTCGTTTGCTTTGAAAATAGCTAAATCGGCTTTAATATTACCTGAAATGGAAACCAATGACTCCCTAGCCCTCCATTCAACCAAACAAATCCAAGCTCAGAAAAACGATCTTGGGCAGATCTTTCTTTTACTCGACTGTGGATTAATATAGAGATTGGGCTAATTTTGAATGTCTTTAAAACATATTTTTTTCTGGGCAAATTTTTAACAGTAATAGGTATTCTGAATTCTAAAAACCCTAAACACAAAGAACGAAATGTAACTACTACAGCACATGTATATATAAGTTGTTAGGCGCATACTGTTATAGCAATTTCAGAAAGCAGGGCAGAGAGGTTACTTGTTTCTGCTGTTGAGCTTTCCTTAGTGCCTGGAGTCTCTTTTCTTTAAGGCGTTCCAATTCATCCTCATCCATCTGATCCAGTTTTTGAATTTCAGAATCCAAATGTTCTTCCACCAGTTTGGTAGTCTGAAGCAGCTGATGCTCCAGGACTTTGGAAAACATGTCAACAGATGCATCAGCTTCCATTCTTCCAAATGGTACAGAGTGCAGCCTGGGTGCTGGGGAGAAGATTTACAAAATACATTTTAAAAAATGCAAACAATAAGCAAGCTTTTCTCTACCATTTTCAAAAATTCTGGCAAGTGTATAATGTGTACTCTATGGAGTATTCTAACAACATCCAAGCACTTGATGCTGGGCTTAACAATTTTTATGTGTTTTTAAATTTAATTCTCAGTAGGTTCTAGTCACACCACTCAAAAACTACTTATAGCAAATTTAGGGTGCTTCTGATTTAGCATATGTTTTACTATACTAAAGCCAAGACAAGTCTTTAAGACCATCACCAAACCACAGAGAAATGAGTTGTGAAGTTATACCTAGTGATATATACTGACAATCAGTGTTCTTTACCAATGGGAAAGAGAAATCAGAAACAACTGTGAACAATAGGAAGGTATACCTACTGAGGTTTTACACATAAATATATATATTAAACTTTACTTAAACACAGAGTACAGTTGAGCAAAACACAGATTTTTTTCATGGCTGCTGCCCAAATGAGTTTCATTTAACTCCTAAGACGTCTCATTACCATTTATGTAAAGAAGAGTGCCTGGTGTTCCCTGAGCATTAATGTCCATTCCTGTTCTCCCATTACCTAACAAAAAAGTCTATGAGGTCACAAAAATTAATACTGGTTTCCATTTACTGACAGTGTTAACTTTGATGTAAAACACTCCAAATACTTTTCTAAATTTTGGGTTTTTTTCCAACATCACTCCTCTGTGTAAAATCAGAGTTTCAAAATAGAACTAATTCAGATTAGAAAGGAAGACCTATCTCAATTAGTCATGCATCACTTAACAATGGGAATATATTCTAGGCTGGGTGCTATGGCTCACGCCCGTAATCCCAGCACTTTGGGAGGCCAAGGTGGGCAGATCACTTGAGTTCAGGTGTTTGAGACCAGCCTGGGAAACATGATGGAACCCTGTCTCTACTAAAAATAGAAAAATTGGCCAGGCCCGGTGGTGTGTGCCTGTAGTCCCCGCTACTAGGGAGGCTGATGTGGGAGGAGAATACCTTGAGCCCAGGAGGCAGAGGTTGCAGTGGGCTGAGAACGCACCACTTGCACCCCACCCTGGGCGACAGAGCCAGACCCTGTCTCAAAAACCAAAAACCAAAAACCCACAAAACAATGAGAATACATTCTGAGAAATGCATCATTAGGTGATTTTGATATTGTTTCAAACATTATAGACTATTTACACAAACCCAGATGGTACAGCCTGCTACACACCTAGGCTATACCATACAGCCTATTACTCCTAGGCTACAAATCTGTACAGCATGTTACTGTACTGAATACTGCAGACAACTGTAACATAATGGCATTTGCATATCTAAACATAGAAAAGGTACGATAAATACAGTATTACAATCTCATAAAACTGAAATGTCCTTATGTGGCACATGACTATATATTTTAAAAGAAATGGAGTATTTTGTACTAGCAATTAGTACAAAATTTTACTTTTTTTTTGAGACGGAGTCTCGCTCTGTCGCCCAGGCTGGAGTGCAGTGGCGCATCTCCGCTCACTGCTAGCTCCGCCTCCTGGGTTCAAGCCATTCTCCTGCCTCAGCCTCCCGAATAGCCGGGACTACAGGCGCCCACCACCACGCCCGGCTAATTTCTTTTTGTATTTTTAGTACAGACGGGGTTTCACCGTGTTAGCCAGGATGGCTACGATCTCCTGACCTCGTGATCCGCCCGCCTCGGCCTCCCAAAGTGCTGAGATTACAGGCGTGAGCCAGCCGCGCCCGGCCAAAATTTTACTTCTTTTCAAAGAAATGGAGTATTTTGTACGAGAAATTTTATACCAACAATTAGAGGGCAAGTTTATGTGTATCTCAGGGTTATTACTGCAGAAATGATTTATAATTTGCCTATCAAAGCAGGAGGCTGTTGCATATCAATAAACTATGATACATTTGCAAATAATACTGAAGCACCCCAAACTTCACAACAAACTGTGAATTCATTCACTCAGCTTCTGACACAGATTCTGACCCACACAGGCCCTCTATAAACGTTGAGCTGAAGAGAAATATTCTTGCAAACTTCAATTCTGATTCCTTTTTCTTTACAGGAAAAGCATTTGAAAAGCATACTTGATTTCATCTTTGTATCTCCATAGAACACAGCAGGTACTCAATAAACATGTATTTAACGTTGAATGAACACGTGCCTAACTTCTGTTCAAATTACTACACTGTTAAGTTTCAAAAGTATTTGAGTCTAAAAAACCAAATTGTAAGCTCCTCGTGAGTGCTATAAAATTGGAAAGGTGCTGTATTTCAAACACAGCAAAGATTTCCACGCTCCCTATCGCCCAAGAAAAATGTCAGTAGGACTGTGACCCTCAGTGAGGGGGTTGGAAGGAGAAGATAATAAGATACTGAATTGAACGTTGGAAGCTGTGCTCCAGGGATAAGCACAGAGAATGCTTACCCTGGAACTTTATAGAATGAGCCCAGAATTTAATTATGGGATAACTGGAAAAAGATGCGATTAAGAAGAGCTATTCTGGGTGTAGGTGTTGGTGGTCAGAGCATTGAGAATGGGGTAAAGAGACGATGCAACCCCTCGTTAGCTTTTCATTCTTCAAACCACAGCCTCTGATTCTTCCTTTTTACAGCTCCGCTGGAAGGGTGGGACGGGACACAGCGCGTCCTCAAATTCCCTAGTCATTTCCTGGACACCCTTACAGGTATCCGCCAAAACAATCAAGGGGCCTGGTCCTTAACTGAACCCCAGGTACCTCCCCAATGGCAAGCCGGCCACTCCCTGCGCCCGGGGAAACAGAGGAAAGCACAGTCCCGGTGGCCCCAACTTCGACGCCTCCTGGTGCGCTTGCGCAAGAGCCTCTGCCAAGACACCGACACCGGTGCTGGGGCCGCGCCCCTCCTCCGCTACGGATGTGGAGCAGCAGAATGTTCACCAGCACCCGGACGTGGTGGTCGGATTTTTCTCACTACCCTCTGCCTCACCTGAGCTCTCGGTGACGCCTGAGAAGTGAAAGAGCAGCAGTTTCAAAAGACACGTCCACTCCGGCTTTTGCCTTGCAGTAGCTGCCGGCGGCTGCAAACGGGCCGTCACATCCGCCTCCTTATTGGCTGCGAACCTCGCGCGATATCACCTTGGACGCCAGAGGAAGGGGCGGGCGGTCGGGTGGCGAACAGTTCTGCGCGTGCGCCTCCCGCCCAGCAGCCCGGAACCCAAGGTGTCCGACCCTTGCTTTCCTCCGGGTACACGGCCGAACTGGAAGGCCGCAAAGCATTGTGGGAGTTGCAGTTTCTTAGTGCGCAGGGTGTCGTGGCCGGACTTTCTCAGGAGCGTGCTTCAGTATTCACGGTCCAGTGCGCCAGACTGGAAATGAGACAGCTGTGCTCTCGCTCAGCCGTGACGCTTGAACTGCGTTTCCATTCTGTTAGTGTTGAATGAACATTTTTCTTTTTTTTGTTTTCTTTTGTTAACATTTTTCCTAAAGTCGAGGCATAAACATATACAGCACAATTAACTTTTGCATAGTTAAAACCCAAAATATCACCGGCCAGATCCAGATATAGAACATTTTCCACCACCCCTGTAGGTTCCCTCTTGACTCTTCTAAACACAGGAATTTTTAGAACTCGCCCTCGCTTTGAGGGTGAAGATGAAGACCTATGTTAGGGAATTGATCGGCTGTGTCCTGTTCTGTTTTATTCAGTGACTGTACATAATGCATAATGCATGGATGTTACTGAGAGGTCCCTATTTTGTCCTGGATTTATCTCTCTCGCAAACCCCCAGAGGACTCTATTGGTTCGTTGTGGTTCTTTACTGAACTTCGTGCGGCTGAGAATACAAAGATATAAAGGGAAGCCCAAAGCCCACTCCTGAACCGAAGCGTGCGTTCCCCTTTGGGAAAGGGGTGAGGTGGGGAAATTGACAGCTTCATTGTCCAACTCCGGGTTCTAGAACGTGGAAAACCCGCGGGTGTCGGCTCGTGGCGGACGCTTGAGGGCAGGGGGCGCTCGGGCTCCTGCCTGGCCGGCCGGTCAACCGGAGACGCTCTACCCGAAGCGCAGCTCTCGATGAGCCGCGCCCTGCGTCGTCACGCCGAGGCGGCTGGGCGATGCGCTTGCGCACTGAGAACTCACACCATATGTGCCCTGTTCCAGTGCGCGGGTCTGTGGAGAGCCGGGTGCGAGCGGCGGCAGCACGGGGGGAAAAGAGCTGAGCAGAGACCAAAGTCAGCCGGGAGACAGTGGGTCTGTGAGAGACCGAATAGAGGGGCTGGGGCCACGAGCGCCATTGACAAGCAATGGGGAAGAAACAGAAAAACAAGAGCGAAGACAGGTAGATAGGGGTTGGGTCCGTACGGCGGCGGCCGCCGTGGCTCAGTGGAGTGTGCGGGTCTCGCCGGACGCGGCGTCGGACCGGGGTCTGGGCTCGCGACGAGCTTCGCGGGGTACCAGGCCTGGGCCCAGAGTGTGCGGAGCGGGCCCAAGCCCCCGGGCCGGGTGGGCACGTAGGGCCTCGACGGCGGGCGGGTCCTCCCAGTCGAGCCTCGCTCCCCCGGCTACCCCTTCCCCGCCCTGAGGAGCGGGGTAGTCATTTGAGGGTTCCTGGTCGCGCGGGGAGGGTCAGGCGGCTTCGCCAGCGTGGCCCAGGCCAGTGTGAGTTTTTTTCCGCGCTACTCTTGGCGAGGGTGGGGAAGTTCTTTTTATGCCTCTTACACCTGTGAGTACTTGGGAGGGAAGGGAGCTTGAATGTGATGTACGGCCGGGTTTCTCTACTCGCGGTTTCAGGTAAGTTAGAGTTATGGGGAGGTGTTTAGCAGTTAGCTGTCTCTCAACTTAATCTGATTTGGATACAGTTTTCATTTATTTAAGGGCTGATTGTCCAGCCCTCATGCTTTTCGCTTTCCTTCTTCCGGCCTGTTTTTTGGTCGTTTCTTTGCTCTCTAGCCTTCCCCTAAGAAAGGAAGGGAAGAAGAAGAAACCAACCAACCGGGGTCGCTCCTTTCTAACCACCTGAAATGCTTTGGGGAGGGAGGATAAAGGTATATGCGAGTTACTTACCTAGAGATTTTTGAGACATTTCTGTGTGTCACATTCGATTGAGTTCTGTTACTCATGATGGAAAGAGTTGACTTCCTGGGAGTGAACAACATCTGTTACATTACACGTTCGTACACTACCCACCAAACTTAAATACGAGGCGGAGAGTAAGGTAAATTAAAAAAACTAGTGCTAGTTCATCAGTCTGACTCAAAACAGATATGTTGTCTTGAAGTTAAAATAAGTTTACTAATTATAAATTGGAAGCCTGGATCGTTTTCTCACCTAGCGTTTGACTAGCTTATGAGTAGAATTAAAAGACAACAAAGAGTCTTGTATTTCAGTTTTAGGTCTATTGGAGGAAGTTAATTGGTTTGGAGAATTGAATTATTGTTAAGCCAGATGAATGAGAAAAAATAAGGATTATGGGTGATGTAGGGGAACACAAATTTCTGTACTTTTGACAGGAATTTTTGATGTATAGGGTACTTTTTTCCTTGCTAATGTTCAGCTGTCTCTAGAAAATAGAGAACTGAGTATAATGAACCTTTATGTATTAATTACCTGCCTTCAACCATTGTTAGCACATGACCTACTTGGTTTCATCCCACCTACTAGAAGTATATATATATATATATATATATATATACACACAAATTATATATATATATACACAAATTATATATATATACACAAATTATATATATATATACACAAATTATATATATATATATATATACATTTTTTTTTTTTTTTGAGACGGAGTTTCCCTCTTGTTGCCCAGACAACAAGAAACTTAGGGCAATGGCGCGATCTTGGCTCACTGCAACCTCCACCTCCCTGGTTCAAGCGATTCTCCTGCCTCAGCCTCCGAGTAGCTAGGATTACAGGCATGCACCACCACATCCGGCTAGTTGTGTATTTTTAGTAGAGACGGGGTTACTCCATGTTGGTCAGGCTGGTCTCGAACTCCCGACCTCAGGTGATCCGCCCGCCTCGGCCTCCCAAAGTGCTGGGATTACAGGCGTGATCCATCGCCCCTGGCCCCCACCTACTAGATATTTTAAAGCAAATCTCGTTAGCTTTTCATCTGTAAATCCACCAAGTGTATCTGTAAGAAATATTAATAGTGATTCTTAAACATTAGCAAATATTCGGTCAGTTTGCTGATTTCCCTGATTGTCTTATTACAGTTTTTTTTTCAATTCGTTCATTTGGTTTAGGATTACACAAATGTGTTCTTTAGATTAAAATTACATATATATGTGTTTTTGTTTTGTTTTGTTTTTTGGAGATGGAGGGGCAGTCTCACTATGTTGCCCAGTCAGGTCTTGAACTCCTGGCCAGTGATCCTCCCACCTCAGCCTTCCTAGTAGCTAGGACTACAGGCGCGATCCGGCTTATATGTTTCCCTACTTACACTTTTTACTTTCCAGGCTCTTCCACAATAGAAAAAAGCCATTGGGAGACAAGATGTTTATTCTTGTCTGTGTCTTTTTAGGGAAAAGTGAGTGTCTCATTGATTTATAAAGATTTTCAGGGATGCTGTAAAGTTTAAATTGCACACTAGACCCTGTTGTTAAATGATTGGTTTGGTTGTGTAGAAGAAATGCTGTTTTTTTTTCCCCCTCTCAACCTAATCTGTGTGTTGTTGTTGTTGTTTTGGTTTGTTTGTTTTTGGCTCATGTTGAAGGGAAAGTGGTGGCAATATAATTTTAAAACATTTATTTTCTCATATACCAATATATGAAATTGTTAACATTTTGTGAGTGTGTGTGCGTATAAATGCCTCATGGACTCCTTTTTATGAATGGCTTTCAGATTGTGTTTAAGAAATCCTGAGCTTTAGCAGAGTTCCCTTTGACTGGAACTGCTTGGGTTTTTATTTTGGTCTTCCACATGAGATATTGGGAGATGGGGAATGGGAAGTTCCACTGCTTTGTGAGTCAGCTTTTTACCTTTATTTTAATATTTCTTTCCTTTCTTCAGGGATATTTTGAATATTTGTAAATGGGACAAAAACACAGACTGGAAAGAAAATCTAGAGGGAGAAAGTCCAATTTTAGGATTAGTATTCTTGTTTGTGTAAAATGAGATAGAGATCCGGTTTTATTCTCCTGGGTGAACGTCCACACTTTAAAGATTTTACTGTCATTCCACCTCCCCTCCTTGGCTATGTCAGGCATGTTTCTGGCAAGGTGTGAACTGGGTGAGAAATGCACAACTGCTTATTTAGTTATCAAGAGAAGGCATGGAGCCACTTTTCAGTTCTTGGACAGAACATACAATACTCACTGTCCTTAATTCTTATATTTAATTAATCCTTATTTTAACTTATTAGCCACTCAGTATTCATTTAAAATTAGATTTTAACTTACCTAATTTTATTTGTACAGCATGTATCAGTGATCAAGATATTTATTCTTGTCTGTGTATTTTTAGAATTCTAGAATTTTGCTTAAAGACCAAGTTCTAGAATTCTGTTCCAGTTTGTGAAAAATCTTCTTCTTTTTTTTTTTTTTTTGAGATGGAGTCTTGCTCTGTCACCCCGGGTGGAGTACAGTGGCGCGATCTCCGCTCACTGCAACCTCCGCCTCCTGGGCTCAAGCGATTCTCCTGCCTCAGCCTCCCAAGTAGCTGGGATGACAGGCGCCCAACACCTGGCTAATTTTTGTGTTTTTAGTAGGGACAGGGTTTCACCATGTTGGCTGCCTGATTTCAAACTCCTGACCTCAAGTGATCCTCCCACCCTGGCCTCCCAAAGGCCTGGAATTACAGGTGTGATTCACCACGCTCAGCCCCAGTTTGTGTAATTCTAAGAATGAGATTTTGATGTGGTGTTTGTTCAGCAAGTTTTCCTGACCTTTTTCAGTTGAGTCGGGAAACTTGTTGAGACAAAGGCTAGGATTCAATATCCACATATCAAACAAATATAATACACATAGCCTAGGTTTAATAAAGGAATTCATTTCTTACTTGCATATATTTGAATGAAACTCTTGTCTGCATAAATTACATCAAAAAAAGATGCATAATCAGAATTCTTTTGGTCTAGCCTGTTCCTATCCTGACGCTTTAGGAAGTGGTAGGGAAAGAAGTCCTAGTTTGCTATAAATTAATAAGAAAACAGATTATAGATTTTTGTTGATAGTAACCTCTCTAGCCTTCCATGCTGTCCCTGTGGGGAACTCATTCAGCTACTTTTAATGTTATTTGCTCATTTGTTGTGCTTTATTTATGCTTCTAAGTTTATTCCAGTATTGCAGTTGATCTATAAGGTGGGCAGAGTGTTGTTTTACCAAGGAACTGAGTGTCAGTGGTTAGGTTAGAATAGCAATTCTCAAACTCTGGTCCTAGACTCCTTTACACTCTTAAATTCCTAAGGAACACAAAAGGCTTCTGTGTATGTGGGTTATATCTACCAGTTACAGGTATTACAAACTAAAACTGAAAAGTTCTTCAAATATTTAATTTAAAAATAAAAATAAACTTACATTATTATACATAACATTATTAAATAACCATATTTTCAAAAATAGAAGAGCTAAGCGTTTTTGCAAACATCTTCACTATTATATGACTTAATAAAAGATAGATCCTCACATTTGCTTATGCATTTGATCTGCAGCATCATCACACATCATTTAGCTTCTGAAAAACTCCCTTGTACAGTTGTGAGAAAATGAGAATGAAAAAGGCTAGTGTCCTCTTAGTATTATTTTGAAAATAGTTTTGACCCCCTAAAATAGTTTAGATTCCCTAAAGAGATCTTGGGAATGAATTTGAGGACTGCTGGCCTAGGGATTTCTAAACTAGATTTAGGCATTTGTGGGACATTTCTCAAGCTGTTTGACCATCATTCATGTATGTCTTACAGGTGCTGAGAATGCTTGAGAATCACTTAAAGGCAACTGAAGACATCTGTGGGCATGTTAATGTTCTTGATATTTTAACAATTTGAGAGTTTTCCTTTTTTTTTTTAAATGTAATACTTGCCAAGGTAAATATCAGTTGAGATTGATTTCAATTGGGAGTCCATTAAGTTTATAGATTATTTGTGACACTTGACATCTTTATGGTGTTGAATCATTCCATTCAAGAAATATATTGAGATTTAAGCACTTGAGTGCCAGATATTTTTCTGGATGCTAGAAATATATTTGTGAACAAATAAGTAATATGATTTGCCTCTCCATTTAGTTGGTTAATTTAATTCTATAACAGTAAAATATTATTATTTTCTTCATTTTAATCTTTAGGATTTGGCTTTTTCCCATGTATCACAGAATTTTTGTTGCTGTTAATGTAATCATTCCTCCCCCTCCTTTTTTTTTGGTAAATTGAAAAATTTTGTCTTTTTTGTCTCCTTTTCTCCTTCCTTTCTGTTGAGAGACGGAATCTCACTCTGTCACCCAGGCTAGAGTGCAATGGTGTGATCATCGCTCCCTGTAACCTTGAACTCACGGACTCAAGCAGTCCTCCCTCCTCAGCCTCCCCAGTAGCTAGGACTGCAGGCGTACACCACTGTACTCAGCTAATTTTTAAACATTTTTTGTAGAGATGGGGTCTCGCTTTGTTACCTAGGCTGGTCTTCAGCTCCTGGCCTCAAGTGATCCTCCCATCTCAGCCTCTCAAAGTGTTGGGATTACAGGTGTGAGCCACTGTGCCTGGCCTGGGTTGTCTTCTTTCTTTCTTTCTTTCTTTCTTTTTTTTTTTTTGAGACCGGGTCTTACTCTGTTGGCCAGGCTGGAGTGCAGTGGCATGATATTGGCTCACTGCAACCTCTGCCTCCTGGATTCAAGCGATTCTCATGCCTCAGCCTCCCAAGTGGCTGGGACTACAGTGCCACCATGCCCAGCTAATTTTTGTATTTTTAGTAGAGATGCGGTTTCACCATGTTGGCCAGGCTGGTCTTGAAATCCTCACCTCAGGTGATTCATCCGCCTTGGCTTCCCAAAATGCTGGGATTATAGGTGTGAGCCACCGCACCCAGCCTGGGTTGTATTTTTATTGTTGGGTTGTAAGAGGTCTTGATATAGTCTGGATACTAGATCCTTATCAGATATATGATTTGCAGATACTTTCTCTGATTTCTGTAGTTTGTTTTTTCCACTGTCTTTTAAAGTTTCTTTTTCACAAAAGTTAAATTTTGTTGAAGTCCAGTTTATTTTTGTTGTTGTTGTTGCTTGCATTTTGGTGTTGTATCTAAGATAATCTGTTGCCAAATCCATGGTCGTGAAGATTTACCTGTATGTTTTCTTAAGAGTTTTATTGCTGGCCGGGCACGGTGGCTCACGCCTGTAATCCCAGCACTTTGGGAGGCCGAGGCGGGTGGATCCCCTGAGGTCAGGAGTTCGAGACCAGCCTGGCCAACATGGTAAAACCTACTACTAAAAATACAAAAATTAGTCGGGTGTGGTAGCACGCGCCTGTAGTCCCAGCTACTCGGGAGGCTGAGGCAGAAGAATTGCTTGAACCTGGAAGGCGGAGGTTGCAGTGAGCCAAGATTGCACCACTGCACGCCAGCCTGGGTGACAGAGTGAGACTCCATCTCTAAAAATAATTTAAAAAAAAAACTTTTATTGCCTTATCTCTTGCATTTTGGTCTTTGTTCCAGTTTGAATTAATTGTTGTATGTGATATGATGTAGGGGTTCATCTGCATTCTTTTTTTTTTTTGAGACGGAGTCTCGCTCTGTCGCCCAGGCTGGAGTGCAGTGGCGCAATCTCAGCTCACTGCAAGCTCCGCCTCCCGGGTTCACGCCATTCTCCTGCCTCAGCCTCCCGAGTAGCTGGGACCACAGGCACCTGCTACCACGCCTGGCTAGTTTTTTGTATTTTTAGTAGAGACGGGGTTTCACCATGTTAGCCAGGATGGGTCTCGATCTCCTGACCTCGTTATCCGCCCGCCTCGGCCTCCTGAAGTGCTGGGATTATAGGCGTGAGCCACCGCACCCGGCCTGCATTCTTTCATATATGGACATCTAGTTGTCCTAATACCATTTGTTGAAGAGAAGATTTCTTTCCCTATTGAAAGGTTCTGGCACCCTTGTCAGATCATTAGATGCTAGATATATGGATTTATTTCTGGACTTTAAGTTTTATTTCTTTGGTCTGTATGTCTGTGTCAGTGTTGCCACCACAGTTTGTTGTTGTTGTTGTTGTTGTTGTTGTTTTTGTTTCTGGGTTTTTTTTTTTTTTTGAGACGAAGTCTCACTCTGTCACCCAGGCTGGAGTACAGTGGTGTGATCTCTGCTCACTGCAACCTCCGTCTCCTGGGTTCAAGGGATTCTTCTGCCTCAGCCTCCGGAGTAGCTGGGATTTTAGGTGTGTGCCACCAGGCCTGGCTAATATTTGTGTTTCTAGTAGAGACAGGGTCTCACCATGTTGGCCAGGCTGGTCTCAAACTCTTGACCTCAAATGATCCACCTGCTTCAGCTTCCCAAAGTACTGGGATTATAGATGTGAGCCATTGCATCCAGCCGGCACCACAGTTTTGATTACTGTGGTGTGAATTTCCTTAGATGAAAAATTTCAAACACATACAAAAGTAGAATAGTCTAATGTACAAACATGTGTCCATCACCCAGGTTCAAATTCATTCATAAATCTCATTTCATATGTATTCTGCCCCCTCCTTTCTTTTCTCCATTATCTTGATACAACCTCAGACATTTGTAAATATTTCAAGAAATTATATAATGTATTATAAGAAACATTTATATCTTAAATATAAATTTTTAGAAGTGGTACATTTCATTCATTTGGAAAATTCACATACAATGGAATCCTTGTCTGTGTTGTCAGATAAATGAAATGTCATTGTACTTTTTCAGAGGCATTTAAACTAGCGTTTCAATTTATTGCTTCAGAAAATTCCATTTGGAAGTTTTATGATCAAAAGTACAGTAATTATTATAGTGTTAGATGTGTTTTTTATTAAACTGCTGTGTTGAAACTGGTTAGCCTTGCCTGTTGTATGAGAGTTGTGATTGCCACTCCAGAATAGGACTTTTTCCTTATTTATTAGTGCCTATTTGAAACGTCTAACATGCGACCGGGCATGGTGGTGGCTCGTGCTTGTAATTGCAGAAGTTTGGGAGGCCATGGCGGGTGGATCAGTTGAGCGTAGGAGTTGGAGACCAGCCTGGCCAACATAGCAAAACCCCGTCTCTACTAAAAATACAAAAAATTAGCCAGGTGTGGTGGTGCATGCCTATAATCCCAGCTACTTGGGAGGCTGAGGCATAAGAATTGCTTGAACCCGGGAGGTGGAGGTTGCAGTGAGCCAGGATTGCACCACTGCGCTCCAGCCTGGGCAATGGAGTGAGACTGTCTCAAAAAAAAAAAAAAAAAAAAAATGGAATGTCTAACATGCCTTTCTGGTTGCCACTTGTAGAACATAGGTAGGTGGGCGGAGTGCGGTGGCTCATGTCTGTAATCCCAGCACTTTGGGAGGCTGAAGCAGAAGGATTGCTTGAGGCCAGGAGTTTAAGACCAGCCCGTGCAACGTGGGGAGACCCCGTCTCTACCCCCTAAAAAAAATAGCTGAGTGTGGTGGTGTGTGCGTGTGGTCTCAGCTACTCAGGAGGCTGAGGTGGGAGGATTGCTGGAGCCTTGGGAGGTCAAGGCTGCAGTGAGCCATGTTTGTGCCACTGCACTTCAGCCTGGGTGACAGAGCTAGACCCTGTCTCAAAAAAAAAAAAAAAATGCGGTGAATTGGGAATACAAAACGGAGTTTTCTGTTCTCAAAGGGAGTTACATTTTAACATAGCAAATAGGCATATGCACAGATAATACAGAGTGAAGTGCTGAAGGGAGAAAATGGAGTATGAGAGTACCACCCTCGAGATTTCACATTTGCCTCTTAAAGTTATTGTTTATGCATCTTTAAAATCCTTTTCTAATTAAGTTTGCCATCAAGACAGCGTGCAGATTGGAAGGAATGGGAGTATGCTGTGTGTTTCTGTGTCTCTAGAGTACCAAGGGTGACCATGAGGAATATTTGAGATCTTCAGTTGCTCCTGTATTGCCAAGAATTTTGTACACAGGTGCAGCCAGACCATTCTAATGATGGTGTTCACCAAATTGGTTATTCAGAAATCTGGTCTTGAGAGTGGTTGTCTACATAAAAATTTTTGTTAAAATTTATTAGTAATTATTAGTTTGTTAATATTAATGATTTATTAATATTAGAGTGCCAGGCACTATACAAGTTAGGTGGGGAAAATCCTTTAACAGTGATTAAGGATCAGAGTTAACTTCTATGGAGTACAGAGACTGAGTTTGCTTTGAGCACTTACCATGTGATTAGTTATTTTAGAACATAAGATGTATCTCTTTTTTTTTTTTTTTTTTTTTTGAGAAGGTGTCTCAAGCAATCTCAGCTCACTGCAAGCTCCACCTCCCGGGTTGATGCCATTCTCCTGCCTCAGCCTCTCGAGTAGCTGGGACTACAGGCACCCGCCACCACGCCCAGATAATTTTTTGTATTTTTAGTAGAGACGGGGTTTCATCGCGTTAGCCAGGATGGTCTCAATCTCCTGACCTTGTGATCCACCCGCCTCGGCCTCCCAAAGTGCTGGGATTACAGGTGTGAGCCACTGCGCCTGGCCCATATAAGTTGTATCTTAAGGTGTTTATTGAGAATGTGGATCTGAATTTTTATCAATATTATATATATCTGCAGACGTAATCCTAAATATAAACTTGTATCTCTGTAATTATGAAACCCAAAATATTCTTTTTTAATTATTATTTTATTTTATTGAGACAGAATCCCACCCTGTCGCCCAGGCTGGAGTGCAGTGGTCTGATCATAGCTCAGTGCAGCCTTGATCTCCTGGGCTTAAGTGACCCTCTCACCTCAGCCTCCTGAGTATCTGGGACTACAGATGCATGCCACCACACCCAGCTAATTTTTTTGATTTTTAGTAGAGATGAGGTCTTGGTTTATTGCCCAGGCTGGTTTTGAACTCCTGAACTCAAGCGATGTTCCTGCCTTGGCCTCCCAAAGTGTTGGGATTACAGGCATGAGCCACTGTGCCAGGCCCCCAAATAGTCTTATATCAAATAGTAACAAATATAAAATTTTGTAAAGTTCCAATCTGCAGTATTGATTTGAAAGATGATGCCACGTTGTTGAATCTAAATCAGGGCTTCTCAAACTTTGTTCACCTGGGGATCTTGTTAGAATGGAGATTTTGATTCAGTAGATCTGGGGTGAGGGTCTGAGATTCTGCATTTTTCAGTTTTTTTTTTTTTTTTAAACAGGCCTGAGATTTTGCATTTTCAATAAGGTGATGATACTGATAATGCTTGTCCTATAACTATACTTTGAGTAGTAGGATCTAAATGACCATTTTCATTGTGAATGTATTGCCTCTTATAATGGATTTCTTTTGAGTTCAGCATGCCTGAACTAGCAAGAGCTCAATTCTTCTGATACTTTTTTTTAATTTGAACTAGTGATTTTGAGCTTTACATGACAGATTCTTCTCTGGACAAAAAGGCTTAATTTACCTAGTAAGTGTGCATCTGATCTTTTTCATCAACCGGAAACAATTTTGGGGGGTAGGGGTTGTAAACAAAACCTTGGGTTGCTGTTCTATGACAGTATACTGTGATAAGGTGGCTGTCTGTATTCATCTTAAATCTTTATTATCAAATTAAAATTTAAAACAGGTAAAACAGAAGTTGCTAGAGAGAATTTTGAAGCTTCTGAAATCCCTGCAACTCTGTGTTCCTCCCCACTTAATCCAGTTTGTAAAAGCTGTACTGATCTGATAGTTAGACATACTGGAATCTATAATACAATGAACTTAGGGTATGTGTATCGGGGGGGTCTACAAGATTTGTATTCTTATCAAATTAATGTATCAGATATTTAGAAAATAAAGGGTTAGGCTGAATTTTGTAGAAGGTGATAAGATACACATACCCTTTGCATTGCATTGTATAATATAGTAGCAGTATGGTTTCATATCCCTTTTAAAGGAGTCATGACTTCATAAGGACATCGTAAGCTGGGAGGGTTTTCTTTTGAGACATAGCTAGTTCTCAGCTTATTGATTGTAGTACTTGAGCCATAACTTCATTAAGAGAGTTGAGAGTGAAAACTGTTAAGATTTGTGGTTATAAGTGGTGGGGGCCACTGAGGAGCAATGACTGCTGGGCTTTCCCTTCTTTTGTCTTGTTTTTCCTCTTTTTGTATGTAACTGTTGATGATCAAGGATGTTCTGGGTAAGAAGATGAAGACTGGGGAAATGAGATGTCAGAAGGTAACCTGTAGAGAAGGTGGGACTGAATTTCCCGGTTTCTCTTATTGCAGCTGTTACTGCTGAGATAGAGTTAAGAATAAAGAGAAGGATTCCCTCTTATGCTCTTCTTGTTTACTATTATTAAGAGTTTTGGCGGGGAGGGGCAGAAGCCAAAGTAAGTGAAAAAGGGCAGCAACAATGTTATATGTGACTTATCCTTCCTTTAATACTTTGAGGTTTTGGACAATTTGTCCATCAACTTGGGGATGGGGACGGAGGAAGGAGTGGTGTAGTTTGGATTTTACACTTCTACCAACATGCTGTCCATTACTATAGGTCCTGGTATTGATTAGGAATAGGAAGAAATATGGGGGTGCTTCGGTTATTATTGTATCATAACAAGTCATCCCAAACAGTGGCTTAAAACAAGAAAACTTGTGATTATCTTTCATGGTTCTGGAGGTTGACTGGGCTTAATCAGCTGGAGTTGTCAGCTGGAGCATCTCTATTTGATCTCTCCTCCTGACCTGGACATCCCCATTAGCTTGGCAGTGAGCATTCCAAGAGACAGGAAGCTGCCAGGTTAAGGCCTAGGCCTAGAAACTATAACAAAAGTTGCATCCTTCTATTTAGCAAGCAGTCATACAACTCCCACATTAAAGGAGATAGACCTCCACCTCTCAAACAGTGTCAGAGATATTTTGGGCCAGGTTTTAAAACCTCTGCAGTGGGTAAAGAGGCATTGGAGAAGAGAGGTTGGTAAAAAGGAGTCTTAGTCATCTTGGAGATTTTGAAGTGTGGAATAATTTGGAAAGGAGTTGAATTTCCTGTGTTTCTTGTCTAACTTTACATTCATTACACAAGTTTTCAGTGGAAAATACCTGTCATTATCAAATGAAATTTGCTAAGTTTGGAATTGAGAGGAGATTTGTATGTGAGGTTAATTTTCGTTTTACTTTGCAGTGAACAATTTTTTGTAATATGTGTCTTTAAAAGGCTTTCTACTACATTGGTCTCAAGATGAAGTATTTGTCTTACTTTTTATTTTTATGTATGATTTTTATTTAATTCCAAAAGCCAAACTCCAAAGTTGAGTACATGTCTGCACACACAATAAAGAAATACTGTTTTTATACAACTGGAAAAATACAAGTTGTATTTTGTTCTTGACACATAATAATTGTACATATTTATAGGGTATAATGTGATATTTTGGTATCTGTATACAGGATGATTAGCATATCTATCACGTCAAACACTTGTCATTTCTTTGTGATAAGAACATTCCAAATTCTCTTTTCTAGCTGTTTGAAGTATAATACATTATTGTTAACTATAGTCATCCTACTGTGAAGTAGAACACCAGAACTTATTCTCCTAATTGTAACTTTGTACCTGTTGACCAACCTCTCCTCATTCTCTCTCCTTCCTACTCTTCCCAGCATCTGGTAACCACTATTCTACTCTTTACTTTTATGAAATCAACTTTTTTTGATTCCACATATGAATGAGATCATGCAGTATTTGTCTTTCCATATATGGCATCTTGCACTTAACATAATTACATCCAAGTTCATATGTGTTGTCACAAAATGACAGGATTTCATTCTTTTTTGTGGATGAATAGTATTCACACTGTGTAGACGTACATTTTCTTTATCCATTCATCTGTTGATGGACATTTAGGTTGACTGCATATCTTGGCTATTGTAAACAGTGCTGCAGTAAATGTGGGAGTGTAAATATTCTTCAACATAGCAATTTCATTTCCTTTGGCTATATAGACCCAATGGTGGAATTGTTAGATTATATGATAGTTCTGTTTTTTTTGAGGAACTTCTATACTGTTGTCTCTAATGGCTGTACTAATTTCCATTTCCCCCCACAGTATATAATAGTTCTCCTTTCTCCATATTCTCACCATATTATTTTTTGTCTTTTTGTAAAAGCTAGTCTAAGGTGTGATATCTCATTGTGGTTTTGATTTGCATTTCCCTGATGTTTTTTTCATATACCTGGTGCCCATTTTTATGTCTTCCTTTGAGAAATGTGTATTCTGATCTTTTGCCCATTGTTTAGTTGGATTATTTGCTTTTTTGCTATTGTTGTTTTGAGTTCCATATGTATTCTGGATATTAACCCCTTGTTAGAGATATAGTTTGTGAATATTTTCTCCCGTTCTATAGGCTGTCTCTTCACTCTGTTGGTTGTTTCCTTTATTGTATTTGTCAGTTTATGCTTTTGTTGCTTGAGCTTTTGAGGTCTTAAACAACGTCATGAAGTGTCTCTCCTGTTTTTTTCTAATAGTTTCATAGTTTTGGATTTTATATTTAAGTAATTCATTTTGAGTTGATTTTTGTGAAGTGGTGAGATGAGAATGAAGAAATAAAGAATAAAATGTTTTTAAAAGACTCCTTCATTAAATATCATTTTAACTCCACATTACTGTGTTTAATAGAAATTAAGATACTAGAAAAAGATTATAGATTTGTTCTTATTTTTGTAACTTATAAAAATGGATAAAAGGGCCAGGCATGGTGGCTCACACCGTAATCCCAGCACTTTGGGAGGCCAAGGCAGGTGGATCACTTGAGCCCAGTAGTCACTGTAGTTTTCATGTTTTATTTTTGGTCACTGTAGTTTTGCCTTTTCTAGAAATTCATATAAGTAGAATGATAGACTACATAGTCCTTTTTGGCTGACTGGGTTTCACTTAGTACAGTATACTTTTGAGATTCATCTATGTTAGTGCTTGTAGCATTAGTACTTCCCTTTTGTTAGCCAGTAGTAGTATTCCATTGCCTGGATATATGACAATTTGTTTATATATTATCTGGTAGATGGATATTTGGGTTGTTTCCAGCTTTTCCTGATTTTGAGTAAAGCTGCAATGAACATTTGAGTATAAGTCTTTGTGTGGACATATATTTTCATTTCTCTTAGGTAAATACCTAGGAGTGGGATTAGGAGTGGGATTGCTGGGTCGTATGGTAAGTGTATATTTAACAAGAAGCTGTCAAACTCTCTTCCAAAGTGACTGTGCCATTTTTGCATTCCCTCTAGGGATGTATGTGCTCCAGTTACTCCATATCCTGTCTCAACACTTGGTATTATTACCAATCTTTAATTTTAGGATTTCTAGTGGCTGTGTAGTGACATATCATTGTGGTTTTTGTTTGTTTGTTTGTTTGTTTTTGAGACGAAGTCTCACTCTGTTACCCAGGCTGGAGTGCAGTGGCGTGATCTTGGCTAACTGCAACCTTTGTTTCCCAGGTTCAAGCAATTCTCTTGCCTCAGCCTCCTGAGTACCTAGGATTACAGGCACGAGCCACCATGCCCAGCTACTTTTTTTGTATTTTTAGTAGGGACGGGATTTCACCTTGTTGGCCAGGCTGGTCTTGAACTCCTGACCTCATGTGATCCGCCCACCTCGGCCTCCCAAAGTGTTGGAATTACAGGTGTGAGCCACCACACCCTGCCTTTATTGTAGTTTTAATTTATGCTTCCTTATTAGTGATAACATCTTGTCATGTGTTTGTCATTCTTTCATCTCATTGGTTATGTGTCTGTTCAATCATTTTCCCATTTAAAAAATTGTGTTGTTTCTTCGTAGGCAAATCCTTTATGAGATATATGTATTGCATATATTTTCTCTCACTCTTTGTCATGGCTTTTCTTTTCTTCATTTTTTTTGAGACAGAGTTTCGCTCTTGTTGCTCAGGCTGGAGTGCAATGGTATGATCTCAGCTTACTGCAACCTCCGCCTCCTGGGTTCAAGCAATTCTCCTGCCTCAGCCTCCTCAGTAGCTGGGATTACAGGCATGTGCCACCATGCCTGGCTAATTTTGTATTTTTGGTAGAGATGGAGTTTTGCCATGTTGGTCAGGCTGGTATCCAACTCCCAACCTCAGGTGATCCACCCGCTTTGGCTTCCCAAAGTGCTGGGATTACAGGTGTGAGCCACCGTTCCCAGCCTGTCTTGCCTTTTCATTTTGCTAATTGTGTCTTTTTTTTTTTTTTTTTTTTTTTTTTGACAGAGTTTTGCTCTGTTGCTCAGGCTGGAGCACAGTGATGCTTGTGCCTTAGCTTCCTGAGTAGCTGGGATTACAGGCATGTGCCACCATGCCTGGCTAATTTTTTTTCTATTTTTTAGTAGAAACAGGATTTCACCATATTGGCCAGGGTGGTCTCAAACTCCTGGCCTCAAGTGATCCACCCACCTCCCAAAGCGCTAAGATTACAGGCATGAGCTACTGTGCCTGGCCTATTTTGTTAACAGTGTCTTTTTTAAAGTTAAACTTTTATTTCAAGATTATTATAGATTCATATAGTTGAGACAGGGTCTCACTCTGTCGTTCAAATTGGAGTGCAGTGGCACAATCATGGCTCATCATAGCCTCCCTCTCCTGGGCTGTCAATCCTCTCACCCTAGCCATTGGAGTAGCTGAAAGTACAGGCACACGCCACTATGCCTGGCTAATTTTTTCTTCTTCTTTTTTTTTTTTTTTTTTTTTTTGAGACGGAGTCTCACTCTGTTGCCCAGGCTGGAGTGCAGTGGCGTGATCTCAGCTCACTGCATCCTCCACCTCCTGGGTTCAGGCAATTCTTCTGCCTCAGCCTCCTGAGTAGCTGGGACTACAGGCACACACCACCTCACCTGGCTAATTTTTGTATTTTTAGTAAAGACGGGGTTTCACCATATTGGCCAGGCTGGTCTCAAACTCCTGACCTTGTGATCCGCCAGCCTCGGCCTCCCAAAGTGCTGGGATTACAGGCGTGAGCCACCGCGTCTGGCCTGCCTGGCTAATTTCTTTGTAGTTTTTGTAGAGTCAGGGTTTCGCCATGTTGCCCAGTCTGATCTAGAACTCCTGGGCTCAAGCAATCCACCCACCTCGGCTTCCCAAAGTGCTGGGATTACAGGCGTGAGCCACTGTGCCCAGCCATTACACAGATAATGACATTGATACAATCCACTGATTATATTCAGGTTTGCCCAGTTTCATTTGTACTCTTTGTGTTTGTGTGTGTGTGTTTATATATTTAGTTTTGTACAATATTATTACATGTGTAGGTTTGTATATCCATTACACAGTCAAGATGCAGAATATCAGTGCAAAAATCCCTCATGTTGTACATTTGTAACCATCTCCTTCCTGTCCTCCCTACCCACCTCCCCAACCCCTCACCTGTCTCTAACCTCAGGTGTCTTGTATGTTTCTAAACTTTTGTCTTTCAAAAATGTTGTATTAATGGAATTAAGTATATATGTGACCTTTTGAGGTTGGCTTCTTTCTACTCAGCCTAATTCTCTTGGGATCTATCGAAGTTCTTGCATGTATCAATGGTTCATTCCATTTTATTGATGAATAATATTTCATGGAATGGAAATGAACCACTGTCTATTCAACCATTCACCTATTAAAGGACATGTGGGTTGTTTCCAGTTTTTGGCTATTGAAAATAGAATTGCTATGAACTTCTGTCTACAAATTTCTCCATGAACATAAATTTTTGTTATTTAGGTATAAATGTGCAAGAATGCAGTTGCTGGGTTATGTGGTAAGTACATTTTTAGTTTTGCAAGAAACTGATAGACTGTTTTCCAGAGTGGCATTGCCATTTTATATTTCTACCAGCAGTGTATGGATTTTCCAGTTCCTTTCTATCCTTACCAGTATTGGTTATTATCACTGTTATGGCGGAGGAGGGCATTCTCATTGGTATGTAGTGATTCGTATGTAGTGATATCCCATTGTGGTTTTAATTTGCATTTCCCAAATAGCTAATGATGTGAACATTTATTTGCCATCTGTATATCTTCAGTGGAATGTCTTTTTATGCCTTTTGCCCATTTTTTAATTGGATTGTTTGGATTTATTTTACTGTTGAGTTTTGAGAGTTTTGGGTATATTCTAGTTGTTAATCCTTGTGATTTGGAAATATTTTTTCCCATTTTGTAGCTTGTTCTTCATTCCCTTCACATAGTCTTTCACAGCAAAAGTTTTTGATGAGTTCCACTTCTTTTGGATTGTGCTTTTAGTTTCAAGTCTTAACTCTTAACTCTTTGCTTAGTGCTAGATCTGAAAGATATTTTACTCTTTTCCTAAAAGTTTATGCTTTTATTTATTTTTTTTAAGTACATCATATATCTTGGGTTCACTCTTGGATAAGGACTGAGGGTGAGGTTCATTTTTGTGTAATAGGTGTCCATTTGCTGTAGCACTGTTTGTTAAAGAGGCTACCCTCTGCTTTTGCACCTTTGTCAAAAATTAATTGGTTGTACTTTTTTTTTTTTTTTTTTTGAGACAGTGTCTCCGTCTGTCACCCAGGCCGTAGTGCAGTGGTGCTATCTCAGCTCACTGCAACTTCTGCCTCCTGGGTTCAAGAGATTCTCCTGCTTCAGCCTCCTGAGTAGCTGGGATTACAGGCACCTGCCGCCACACCCAGCTACTTTTTATATTTTTTAGTAGAGACGGAGTTTTACCATGTTGGCCAGGCCAGTCTTGAACTCTGACCTCAAGTGATCCACCTGCCTCGGCCTCCCAAAGTGTTGGGATTACAGGTGTGAGTCACTGCGCCTGGGCCTAAATGGTTATACTTCTGTGGGACTGTTTTTGGGTTCTCTCTCTTCTCGTCTTGATCTGTCTATTCCTTTGCCAGTACCAAGAGCTTTGCTTAAGTCTTGAAATCTGGTAGTATGATTCCTCACATTTTAGTCTTTTTTCAAAATTGGTTTAGCTATTCTAGTTTCTTTGCCTTTTCATATAAATATTAGAATAACCTTGTCTCTATTGGTTATGTCCTAAAAATCTTGCTGAGATTTTTATTGGAATTGCATTAAACCTGTATATCATTTTAGGGCTGATTGTCATCTTTACTGTGTTGAGTCTTATAGCCCATGAACATGGCATGTCTCTTCACGTAGTCAAGTCTTGGATTTCTTTCATAAGCATTTTGTAATTTTCCACATATAAGTACTTTACGTATTTTGTTAGATTTAAGTATGTTACTTTCTTTGGAATAACTATAAGTAATATGATTGTTTTTTCCCCCTCAGTTTTTCTGTTTGTTTGTTTTTTTGTTTTTTGGGTTTTTTTTTTTTTTTTTTTGAGACAGAGTCTCACTGTGTCGCCCAGGCTGGAGTGCAGTGGTGTGACCTCAGCTCTCTGCAACCTCCGTCTCCCAGGTTCACGCAATTCTCCTGCCCCAGTCTCCCGAGTAGCTGGGATTACAGGCATGTGCCACCACGTCCAGCTAATTTTTGTATTTTTAGTAGAGACAGGGTTTCACCATGTTGGCCAGGCTGGTCTCGAACTTCTGACCTCAGATGATCCACTTGCCTGGGCCTTCCAAAGTACTGGGATTACAGGCGTGAGGCACTGCACCCAGCCTCCCTGCTCAGTTTTTAAAAAATAAACTTTAATTTTAGAAGTTTTAGATTGTGAAGATAATACAGAGTCTCCATATGCCCCATACCTAGTTTCTTCTGTTATTACTATATTAGCATGGTACACTTGTTTCAGTCAACGAATCAATATTATTAAGCGAAGTGCATACTTTGTGTAGATTTCTTTAGTTTTTCTCTACTGTCCTGTATCTGTTCCAGGGTCCTATACAGGATACCACATTACATTTAGTCATCATTTATCCTTAGGTTTGTCTTATCTGTGATAGTTTCTCAGATTTCATTATATCACTGATGTCGATGTTGATCACTTGGCTGAGGCTGTGTTTGTCAGATTTCTACATTATAATGTTACTTTTTTCTTCCTCTTTCTATATTGTACTCTTTGGAATGAAATCACTGTACACAGCTCATAGTTTAGGAGTGGAAAATTATGTTCCACCTCCTTGAGGATGGGATTCTGCATATTTAGCTTTCTTCTGCACACGTTTGTCTCTTCCCCATTTATTTACTTAATCATTTCTCTCTAATAGTATGACTAGTGGAATTATTTCATACTTTAGCTTATAATTTAATATTATTATTTAATTTGTTCTTCTAATTAATTAACATATTAATTTGTTGCTCCCATTGCCCATTGGGAGCTCTTTCAGTTGGCTCATGTGTCCCTTTGTCATAGACTCAACATTGTGTGTGTGTGTTTTCGTGTGTTTTGGCATTTTCTTGTTTGTGTGTTTGTTTTTTGTTTTTAAATCATTTCCTTACTTCCTACCATTACACAGTGCTCCAGGCTTGTTTTGTCTATGTCCAGCCCCTGCCCCAGAATCAGCCATTTTGCTTTCTTACCGGGAATTGGTATTGTCAGTTTCTTGGATTTTAGCAACTCTGATAGGTATATACCACTATCTCTTTGTTTTAATTTGCATTTCCCCAGTGACAAATGATGATGAACATTTTTCATCTACTCCCCCTGCCCCTAATTTGACAAGGTGACTGCCCACATTTTAATTGGGTTGTTATTGTTGAGTTTTAAGAGTTCTCTGTGTATTTGGGATACAGGTCTTTCAGCTAGTAGTGCTTTGCAAATATCTCTTTCAGTCTGTGGTTAGTGTTTTCATTTTAATACTAGTATCCTCAGAGCTCTATTTCTGGGCTGCCTGGTCTGTTGCCTTGATCTGTGTGTCTCTTCTTTCACCAGTACTACACTGTCTTGATAGTAATTTTATAGTAAATCTTAAAATTGAGTAATGAGGCTTGCAGCTTTGTTCTTCAGTATTATGTTGACTTATGCTAAGTCTTTTGCCTTTCTATGTAAACTGTAGGAATTTCATAGCTATGTTTGAATTTTTCAAGCAAGTAAAAAACTAGATCATTTCCCATTTTCTAGGAAGGCAGTAGAACCTGGTGTTAAAATTTGGGCTTGAATTCCTGGTATGCTACTTTGTAGCTGGTGGCCTTTAAAAAATTACCATCTTTAAGAATAATTTTATGTAATTGTTATGAATATTAAGTGACAGTGTATATATTATGTCTAGGCATTGGTCAGCACAATGCCTGAATATAAGCATATTAAAAAACTGTTCATCTTATATTGTTAGTCACAAAAAGCCTTTCAGACTTAATAATGTACAAATGTAGTCCTATACTCTGTTATCCTAGAGATGTTTATTGATGAATTCTCCAGAAATATAGCTAATCACAAGAAGATTCTTGAAGCTATTTTGATGAGGTGAATATAGTTTGGGTGAGGGCCGATAAATTTTTGGAAATGAGATGCCAAACTTCAGACTTCTCTTCTCATGCAGTTGTCAGAAGCTGCTGTAGTGTGAAATGTTGCCAGAGATGCCTTTGGGGATACTCCTGGGAGATGCTAGGGCAGACTTAGGTTCTTGTTACCTGAAGAGACCTGAGAATTGTCCTTGATTCTTCCTTACTCCTTTCTATATTCATCCTGTTGACCATTTAAGTGTTGTTGATTCTATTCCCTTAATATTTATCTAACTCATTTACATCTTGCCTGCCACTGGTGCAAGTCAGGTGCTCATTGTTTCTCATTACAGTTACTACAAAAGCTTCCTAACTGGTCTCCTTGCTTCCTGACTAGTCAGGATTCAGCCCTGCCACTCATCGTACCAGATGTAGCATTCTAAAATGCTTTTATATATATATATATACAGGGTTTTACTCAGTGGCCCAATTCTAGCTTACTGCAGCCTCAACCTCCTGGGCTCAGGTGATTCAGGTAATCTTCCCACCATAGCCTTCCAAGTAGCTGGGACAAGAGGCATGCGCCACCATGCCTGGCTAATTTTTTTATATTTTTTAGAGACGGGGTTTCATAGTGTTGGCCAGGCAGGTCTGAACTCCTGGGCTCAAGTGATTTGCCTGCCTCAGCCTCCCAAAGCGCTGGGATTACAGGTGTGAGACACTGCATCCAGGCCTAAAATGCAAATTGGATTATGTCAGCAGAAGTAAGACATCTGGCTATGGAATCAGACTTCCTGGATTCAAATCCCATATCTCTGACTCGTGTGATCCTGGGCAGATTCTCTGTGCCTCAGTTAGTAGTTACTTCATCTGTAAAGGAAGAAGAATGACAGTGTTCAGATCTGGTGCACAATCACCTGGAAATATTGTTGCTAAAAATATACTGCCTGGCTCCCCCCTCAGTTTCTGGTTCCCTCTATCTTGGGTGGGGTCAATAAATACATAATGCTCAAACATTTCTTGGGTGGTTCAGATGCCTTTTGTGAGCCCTCTTGAGGCATAACACACCTTGTTGCCTTTAGGCTTTTGTACTTACTGTGTCTGGTATGTGTACCCCTTTTACTAAGAATAAGGTGCCTCTGACTTTCCCATTCTGGATTTGGTACTGTAGGAAGTCACCACCACTGCAGCAGATCAGTGTCAAATTATCTAAAATGTAGGAAGAAAAGGAGCACATTTCAGTTCTGGCCAACTATTTATAAAAGCATTAAGTTCTTTTACTTCAAGGCATTTAACATTTTGCAATTTGGGGTTTACTGGTTTGCTGTCTTCCCTATTAAGCTCCTTAAGGCTAAATTCTATATCCTCAATGTCTTGTCATATAATCTTTTAATTGTATTTATAATATGGTTGAAAGTTACTTCTCTTTAGAAATTTTCTTTACTGAGGCCGGGCGCAGTGGCTCACGCCTGTAATCCCAGCACTTTGGGAGGCCGAGGGTGGCAGATCACAAGGTCAGGAGTTTGAGACCAGCCTGGCCAATATGGTGAAACCCCGTCTCTACTTAAAATACAAAAAAAAAAAAAAAATTAACCGGGCATGGTGGCGGGCTCCTGTAGTCCCAGCTACTCGGGAGGCTGAGGCAGGAGAATCGCTTGAACCCAGGAGGTGGAGGTTGCAGTGAGCCAAGATCACGCCACTGCACTCCAGCCTAGGCGACAGAGTGAGAGTCCATCTCAAAAAAAGGAAAAAAAAAAAGAAATTTTCTTTACTGAACTAAAGCATCTCTTACAAGGTGTCCATTATAAAGGCCACGTTACATGAGTTGTTTTCTTACTGTGCCATTCATTTGGATTCATCTGCCTTTGCTACTTGGACATTTTAGACTGGACCGCCTTCATTTTCTGTAGGTTTTAGCTGGAACTTAATTTGGTTTACTCCAAGTAAGTTGGTAGGTGACGACATTGTTGGATGGATCCAGAAATGAAACCAGGAGCAAGCAGGTTTAGTTCTGGATTTTTGGTTAAGTATTTTATTTAGTGAATCATTCCTAATTCATTTAGATTTGAATGTGTGGTTATGTTTTTCTCAGGACATTCAGTCCTTGTGCATTTTACTTTTCCCATTGGTAAAATGAGATAATAGGCTAGGTGACTGATCTCTAAACTTCCTTCCAACTCTGAAATTTCTGCTATTCCAAGTAAAAATGTACAGGGATCCAAATATTTAGGTGTTGTTATTGATCGTCGAGAAATAAGACTTGTTTTATGTTTTAAGATCTCCCATTTTATAAATAACTTCATTCAGATGCACAAAAAACCTTCGGTATCTGTAAAAGTTAATTTCCTTTTCTTGATTACCCTGATTTTTTTCTGGAGCTTTTCATTATCTGTCCCTTATTTGAGTGTAATCCAGAAACTTCACTGAAGCAGATGTAGGGAGGCTGATAAGTAGATGTAACTTGTGTTGTGATGAAAGAACTTGCCAAATGATTTTTCTCATTGTGCTGCTAATGCATGAAAAAGGTTAAAATGATAAAATCTATATAAATGAATGATTATTTTGCTTTTGAGTAGCATTTAGGATGTTTTTGTTTTCATTTAAGCACCAAGGATGACATTGATCTTGATGCCTTGGCTGCAGAAATAGAAGGAGCTGGTGCTGCCAAAGAACAGGAGCCTCAAAAGTCAAAAGGGAAAAAGAAAAAAGAGAAAAAAAAGCAGGACTTTGAGTAAGTATATTTTAAATATATTTGATTTTTATTTGTTTTGGTACTGGATTCACTTAATAAAAACTATACCAGTGCTTCACAATGTATTTTAATCCTTTTCTAGTGAAGATGATATCCTGAAAGAACTGGAAGAATTGTCTTTGGAAGCTCAAGGCATCAAAGCTGACAGAGAAACTGTTGCAGTGAAGGTGAAAGACAGACCTTTGTTACCTATTTGTATTTCGTATTCTTGCTTCTTAATGTTGGTTTGGGGAGCTACATTTGGAAACTTTTGAGCAGTGTACAATATGTTATTTAAAAGCTTCTATGAAATCTGATGTCAAAGGGAAAAATAGGAATGTAAAGGTATTTTGTGGTATGTTGATTGTCCATAAAATTGGTACATTTGGAGATATGATGTAATCACTCGTTCCATCTTCAGTTTTCTCTGTTGTTTCTTTTTCATCCTTCGAATTTGGATAAGCCTCAGAGTAATGGGAAAATCATAGATATTTTTTCTTCTTTCAACTTGTCCCTTAGGCTTTGTAAAGTTAGTAAATGGGTGGTGACTAGTGCCTGTTTCAAGAGCCCCTGGATTCTGCAATTTACAATGATGCGAGATGTGTCTGAGGCCAAGGCCAACCTCTCTTGCTTGTTTGAATTTTATATTCCTGTGAAAAAGACTTTGAAAAAGATTTTGAAATCATTTTGAGATTTTTAAAAAATGTTTACTTAATGAAGCACATGACTCTGGTCTCAATTATAATTCTGTTAAGTTTTTCTAACAATGGAAATTTTTTAGCCAACAGAAAACAATGAAGAGGAATTCACCTCAAAAGATAAAAAAAAGAAAGGACAGAAGGGCAAAAAACAGAGTTTTGATGATAATGATAGCGAAGAATTGGAAGATAAAGATTCAAAATCAAAAAAGACTGCAAAACCGAAAGTGGAAATGTACTCTGGGAGTGATGATGATGATGATTTTAACAAACTTCCTAAAAAAGCTAAAGGGAAAGCTCAAAAATCAAATAAGAAGTGGGATGGGTCAGAGGAGGATGAGGATAACAGTAAAAAAATTAAAGAGCGTTCAAGAGTAAATTCTTCTGGTGAAAGTGGTGATGAATCAGATGAATTTTTGCAATCTAGAAAAGGACAGAAAAAAAATCAGAAAAACAAGCCAGGTCCTAACATAGAAAGTGGGAATGAAGATGATGACGCCTCCTTCAAAATTAAGACAGTGGCCCAAAAGAAGGCAGAAAAGAAGGAGCGCGAGAGAAAAAAGCGAGATGAAGAAAAAGCGAAACTGCGGAAGCTGAAAGAAAAAGAAGAGTTAGAAACAGGTAAAAAGGATCAGAGTAAACAAAAGGAATCTCAAAGGAAATCTGAAGAAGAAACTGTAAAATCCAAAGTGACTGTTGATACTGGAGTAATTCCTGCCTCTGAAGAGAAAGCAGAGACTCCCACAGCTGCAGAAGGTTGGTTAATACTTTAGAGGAAAGAGCAAAAGGCTTTTGATTCACAGTATAAGTTGTAATCATTATGCCCCAAGGTCATTTTGTTATTTGTCCATGGGTATAAAGACACTTGATTGTAAGGAGCCATCTAAAAAATTACATCTAAGTATTTGACTTGATTTGCATTGTTAATTCTTTACATATATAGTATAAATATCTTTCAGATTATTTATGTACAGACTGGAATTTTTATAGAATTGCATTATGAAAACTATTTTTTTTGCTGTTGATAAAGGCTATAGAAGTTACTTAATGAAAAATTTATTCTTCCTTTCTGATAACTCAGTGTCAGATAATATTTGAATTCTTTCCTGTCTTTAAAAACCTAGTTCAATTTATGAAATTCACAAAGAAATGTTTTCATGAAGTTGCTAATATTTTCTGCTTCACTTAAAACTCAACATGCTAAAATTAGTGTCTTTTAAGCAATAATGAGCCATTTTTTTAACAACCAATTATAAAATAAAAGTTCTAGCTAATTTCTTCCTCTTATTTAGAATGAAATTAGCTAAAGATCAGATGGTTTGCATGGCCATACTATATTCTTAAAACAGTAGTTTTTGGGCTGGGCGCGGTGGTTCACGCCTGTAATCCCAGCACTTTGGGAGGCTGAGGCAGATCACGAGGTCAGGAGATTTAGACCATCCTGGCTAACATGGTGAAACCCCATCTCTACTAAAAATACAATAATTAGCCGGGCATGGTGGCGGGCACCTGTAGTCCCAGCTACTCGGGAGGCTGAGGCAGGAGAATGGCGTGAACCCAGGAGGCGGAGCTTGCAGTGAGCGGAGATCGCACCACTGCACTCCAGCCTGGGCGACAGAGTGAGACTCTGTCTCAAAAAACCAACAAAAGCAGTAGTTTTTCTTTTGACTGGAAAACTTTTAATGGGAAAATTGACACAACTTTTTTTTTTGAGACGGAATTTCACTCTTGTTGCCTAGGCTGGAGTGCAATGACACGATCTCAGCTCACTGCAACCTCCTCTTTACAGGTTCGAGTGATTCTCCTGTCTCAGCCTCCCAAGTAGCTGGGATTACAGGAGCCTGCCACCATGCCCGGCTAATTTTTGTATTTTTAGTAGAGATGGGGTTTCGTCATGTTCGCCAGGCTGGTCTCGAACTCCTGACCTCAGATGATCCATGCACCTCAGCCTCCCAAAGTGTTGGGATTACAGGCGTGAGCCACCGTGCCCAGCAACTTTTTTAAATGCTAGCATTTTTATTATCTGGATATATTTGAGGAGGAACACCATGAAAGTACCTTCATAGCTTTTAATTCTTTAGAGTTCTTGGAGTATAACTACCTATATTTTTGTATTTTATCCTACTAATACCCCCTAAAGTGGACATCATTCTCATTAACTCCATCTTGTAGAAGTGAAATTAGCTACAGAACTTACGTGGGTGTTAGTTCATTCTGATTGTTAGAACTTCATATAGGCATCTGTTGGATACCAGCCACTCAGGTACCATGGATTTAGAGATACATTAGGTACAGGATTGCCCTTTTGCTGCTGACAGTATCCTTCTGTCTTACTGTATTCCTCAGGACATCTGAGACCAACATCAGTATTGCAGACTTCTCAGGAGGCCATCTGTGAGTTATTCTGAGCTATTCTAGTTACCAAAGTGCTCAGGATGCCTTGATGCCTGTAGAACTTAGCCTGCTGCTGGCATCGGCCTTGGCCCATTATGGTCCTTGAATTCTGGTTGGGTTTTGCTCGTCATCACCACAGGGAATTGTTTTTTCATTTCAATGCTTTGCCTTTATTCTTTTTGGTAGATGACAATGAAGGAGACAAAAAGAAGAAAGATAAGAAGAAAAAGAAAGGAGAAAAGGAAGAAAAAGAGAAAGAGAAGAAAAAAGGACCTAGCAAAGCCACTGTTAAAGCTATGCAAGAAGCTCTGGCTAAGCTTAAAGAGGAAGAAGAAAGACAGAAGAGAGAAGAGGAAGAACGTATAAAACGGCTTGAAGAATTAGAAGCCAAGCGTAAAGAAGAGGTATGTTTTCATGAAGTTGGTAACATTGATATTGTGTTTAACTTAAAATCTGTTCTCTGTAAAATATCTTTAATCTTCTAATTCTGAAAATTTCATAGTTGCATGGTAATTCAGTTATATTATTGTTCCGATACAAATAATAAGATGAAGAGGTACAGCACATCTTATCTTTATTTTCTCAAGAACAGATTGCTCGATACATAAGTTGCTTATGTATCATTGCCAATAATCTGATGTGATATTAATTAATAATCATGTATAACATTTAAAATACTTTGATTTGGAATCTCCTAACATAATACTTTGCATGTGTCTCGAGATTTATTTGAAGTCTGGATTGTTTACATTTGAATTTTATAGTTCATTAAATGAATACAGGTTTTGTCTGACATGTACTCTTTTATAGGAACGATTGGAACAAGAAAAAAGAGAAAGGAAAAAGCAAAAAGAAAAAGAAAGAAAAGAACGCTTGAAAAAAGAAGGGAAACTTTTAACTAAATCCCAGAGAGAAGCCAGAGCCAGAGCCGAAGCTACTCTTAAACTCCTACAAGCTCAGGGTGAGTGGTACTCTTCATTAACTGAATGGTCAGAGAGCTCTGCACATGCAGTTATATCCCTTAATGTTCAGAAGGAGAATGGAATTTGCATCAGGACAGTTCCTATGAAAAATCTGTGAAAAAGTTCAGTAAAACGTAAGGAATAGATGATGTCATTTCATTGTTTAGGAAGATGACATCTACATGAGGATAAAAATTTATATGTAAATGATAGTATGTCTAAATAAGTTATCCTCCCACAAACAAGAATAGTGATAATAATAGAATGAGTCCCTGTGTACCTATCAGCCAGCTTCAACAATTAGGACCATTTGACATTCTTGTTTTGTACCTCTCCATCTACTTTTTATCCTAGCGTGTTTTAAAGTGAATCCCAAAAAATAAAAAAGAAATACAGTGATTCCCAGACAGCATATTAGTTTGCCCACATGACCACGGTGAAAAAGTACTCATGACCATTGTTTTTAACCCTTTCCTTACTTTCTGATGCAACAAGATATCCCAGGTTCATCTTGCATGGGCTGAGACCTGGAATTGGTTGTTTATCCAAAGAGCTTTTGTTCCTTTTAGAGGGTAATAGTGTTTAGAGATCACAACTGGGCATATAATTTATTACTTTTTTGAAAGGTAAGGTGATTTAAAATAGTGTCTTTGCTCCAATGAGAAGAATATATTGGGACCTCTCTTAAATTTCCTGTTCCTATATTCCCTAGATTTTTATATTACAGTCATTTTGGTGTTTATGCTATAATTACAGTAATAGCTACCATTTATTGTGTGCTTAGTGTGTAACTGATGCTACAATGTCTTTGACATTGTCTATTTTTCCCTCATAAAAAAATCTTATAGCTATTTTTACTTCCATCATATAGATGAAGAAATGGTGGTTCAGAGTGTAAACAGCTTACCCAAGGCCACAGAGCTGAAATTTAAGCTGGTCTGTGCAACTTTTTCTTACGCATATGTTCAGCTAGGAGCATTAGATGTGAAGAAACCCAGTACTTAGATTTTAGAAAGTTTTATTCTTAATGGAGAATATAGCTTTTGTAAAATTTTAAATGAAATTAGGTACAAACTTGAATATAGTTAGCATTCATACATCAGATTTCATTGGTGACTATTGGAGAGGCTAAAAGCACCCATGAAGAAATTCAGATGGGACCAAGCAGGGAGTAATTTGCCAGTCTCAAAGATGCTGTTTTAAGGAGCAGTTAGACTTGTAGTTATGGAAATTACAGTGTAGAATGGTGGACTTTTAGCATCAGTCTTTAGCATTAGGCTTGTAAGAGATGATCTCTCAAGTGGCATCCCTGACGCTGGTCTCTTACTCTTCATAGTGTTGTCCAGTGTTTACCATCTTATTAGTTCCCTATTGTCTACTAATAAGAATCCAAATTCCTTAGCTTGACATTAAAGGTTCCCCCCCACCCACAGCCCACTCATGTGAGTCATCTCATTAAAAGATCCTACAGTGTTGTTTCATCGTATGTTTGAAAGACAGCTGCTTGCCACATTTATTACCTAGAATATTGTAAAACTTATTCATTGAGCTAAAAATGTACTCTCAGAGAGTGTAGGCATCTGCAGGTGTTTTCATATAATTACTCTGAAATGTGCAGCAGGTTAACTTTTCAGTCATCCTTTAGCCTGTGACTACTAAGCATATATACACACACACACATATATGAGTACTTTATCAATAATTTGTAATAAACTCATTTCAGGCAAAGAGCTTCTTCAAGAACTTGATTGTTATGTCTCAGTTTGCAAAGTGAATGGAATGTCTAAACACTACAAGTCTTGGTGTTGATTCCAAGTACAGCAGCTTATTTGAGAGTCTGAGACTAGAGCAGTAGTCAGTTGATTAAGTCTAGGGTGTTATTGGGACCACCCTTCAGGTAATCCAGCCTACAGTTTCCCCTCAGGCCCATGCTTTTCATCTTAGTAGGTGTAGGCTGCTAGGCAAGGAAAACTTTAATCAAAGTGATGATCTCTGCATTCTCAGCTGGCTTTATCCTCTTTCTTTGGTTTGTTTAATGTATTCGTCTTACCAGTCATAGCTATGGTTTTACCATTCTAGCCATTCTTCAGTACATGCATAACACACATCCATATACATTCCTACTTTAGAGATAACATTTTTAGTCATTTTCCTTTATTAGTGACTTCATTCAAAATCCCATGGTATACAATTTCTGTTGTCTTTATTCTAAGGCTTCTGCCCATAGTGAGAGACTGGGTCAGTAATCCAGTAATCTGTAGATTCAGTTCAATCCCAGTCAAAATCACAGCATGGTATTTTGTAGCTATCTGTCAACTAGTTCTAAAATGGATATGAAGAGACCAGAGAGTTAGAATGGCCAAAATATGTTTGAAAAAGGAGAACAAACTTAGAATACCTGATTTCAAGACTTAGTATAAAGCTATAGGAATTAATACAGTGTGATATTGCCAGAAAGATAGACAAACAGATAAATAGTCTATACATGGTTAGTATATAGGTGAAAGGTAATTCAGTGGATAAAATACAGTATTTGTAGCAAGTGGTACTAGAACAATTGGACATCTGTATGCAGAAAAACCCAAAACCAGTTTTAATCCCCACTGTATAAAAATTGACCCAAATGGGTATCATATGTAAATGTAAAATATACAATAATACTTTCAGAGGAAAACATAGGAGGATATCTTGTGTTAGGCAGAGTGCTTAGATAGGACTCTAAACCATAAAAGGAAAAAAGATACATTTTGAGAAAGACCAGTTCAGAACTTTTCTCTGCAAAAGACACTGTCAAGAGAATTCCAAGACAGTACCTCCAAGTCAGATATCTGAGAAAGAATTAACATCCAAAATATATAAAGACCTCTCAAAATTCAACTATAAGAAAACCAATAAGTTCATTTAAAAATGGGCAAAAGGTATCAACAGACACTTTCACCAGAAAGCTATACGCATCTGAAAAGAATGTTCTAAAAAAAGAGAAACCTTTACCACTTTCAGAGCAGTTGAAACTCTTTTTTTTTTTTCTCTCTTTTTTTGAGACAGAGTTTCGCTATTGTCCAGACTGGATTGCAGTGGCGCAATCTCAGCCCACTGCAACCTCTGCCTCCCAGGTTCAAGTGATTCTCCTGCCTCAGCCTCCTGAGTAGCTGGGATTATAGGCACCCACCACCACAATATATATTTTTTTTAGATAATACAATTTTTTGTATTTTTAGTAGAGATGGGGTTTCACCATGTTGGCCAGGATGGTCCTGGACTCCTGACCTCAGGTGATCCACCCACCTCGGCTTCCCAAAGTGCTGGGATTACAGGCGTGAGCCATTGCGCCTGGCCAAAACTCTTCTGCATTATTGGTGGGAATGCAAGATAGTATAGCCACTTTGGAAAACAACTGGCTGTGTCTTTATAAAAATTAAGGTCATATTTACCTTATGTTTCATCATTCACACTACAAAATATTTGCCCAAGAGAAATGTTCACACAGAAACCTGTCTGAAAATGTTCATACCTGCTTTATTCATAATTGCAAAAAACCAGAAACAACTCAAATGTCCTTCAGCTGTTGAATGGATAAGCAAACTGATATATCCATACAATGGAATGCTGCCCAACAATGAAAATAAACGAAGTATTGACATGTGCAGCAGAGTGAGTGACTCTCAAATCCATTATGATGATAGAGGCCAGACTGTGAGATTCCATTTATGTGACATTTTAGAAAAAGCAAATCTTTTGGTTGGAGAACAGATCAGTGGTTACCAGAGGCTAAGAAGGTAAGGAGGGTTTGATTACATGGAGCAGCACAGGGTGATGGAGTGATGGAGCTTTTCTGCATCTTCATTGTGATGGTGATACACGTATCAAAACTCTCACTGTATGTGAAACGAGGATTTTTACTGTATGTAAATTTTAAAATACCTTATATGTAAAAGATACAAGTTTTTCCATGAATATCCTTTCATATTTTAGGGTATGTGTCTCTGTGGTGAATGAAATGCTATCCTTTAAATAGTACTTCTCAGGTGACATGCAAGTAGTATAAGCCTGAAGTTTTTCATTTTTATCCCTCAGGTGTTGAAGTGCCATCAAAAGACTCTTTGCCAAAGAAGAGGCCAATTTATGAAGATAAAAAGAGGAAAAAAATACCACAGCAGCTAGAAAGTAAAGAAGGTTTGTATACAAAATAGCCTCTAATTTAGGAAATATTTTGTTTGCCTTTCCCCCACAATCTTCAAAACAGTGTCTGTAAAGAAGAAAGGAAAAAATCCAAAATGCATATTGAAACTTATTTTCTAAACTTATTTCTTATTAATGCCATTATTCTCACTTGATTCAAATGACAAGCTAATGGAAAAAGTATTTTACTTTGAAAAATCTGGGTTCTACCCTATGAATATTGTAACTGTTGTTAACTCTGAGAAGTAAAACTACCATTCTTATCTTTTCTTGGTTTCCTTCTTAGCCTTCTGTGATTTTTGTATTTTATTTATTGAGCAGAAAGAGTAGTTTCCTGTGAAACATGTGCCTATATTTAAACATTTTCTAAACTTGAAGAAATAGGTTTGCACAGGCTGGGTACAGTGGCTCACGCCTGTAATCCCAGCACGCTGGGAGGCTGAGGCGGGCGGATCACCTGAGGTCAGGAGTCCAAGACCAGCCTGGCCAACATGATGAAACCCTGCCTCTACTGAAAATAAGAAAATTAGCCTGTCATAGTGGCAGGCGCCTGTAATCCCAGCTACTTGGCAGGCTGAGGCAGGGAGAATTGCTTGAACCCGGGAGGTGGAGGTTGCAGTGAGCTGAGATTGTACCACTGCACTCCAGCCTGGGTGACAGAGCGAGACTCTATCTCAAAAAAAAAATAAATAAATAGGTTTACACTACTGTTTTTTATTCAGTACTTAATGGAGTATCTTAACAGAAATTATACACCAAAAAAAATATTATCTTGGTTTCTGCCCCTTTTTCAGTGTCTGAATCAATGGAATTATGTGCTGCTGTAGAAGTTACGGAACAAGGAGTACCAGAAAAGGAAGAGACACCACCTCCTGTTGAACCAGGCGGGTAGTGTTATCTGATTATTTAATTAGTGAATTCTTATTAAATAGTGTTGGTGTGTCATAAGTTGTCTTAGTTATTATAAATAGTTGGGGAGAACCAAATAAGTATCTGGCTGGATGGGCCCTCTTTCTTCATAGTTCTTTCTTTTCTATTTCTTTTCATTTCTACTTTGAATAAGTATCCAAGTGAGACTTGAATCAGTTGTGTTCTTTTCAGCAGTGTTAGAAAATGTTTTGTAGAAAGGATACACTTTGGGAGGGTGAGGCAGATGGATCATGAGATCAGAAGATCAAGACCATCCTGGCTAACACGGTGAAACTCCATCTCTACTAAAAATACAAAAAATTAGCCGGGCGTGGTGGTGGGTGCCTGTAATCCCAGCTACTTGGGAGGCTGAGGCAGGAGAATTGCTTGAACCTGGGAGGCGGAGGTTGCAGGGAGATTTCAGTGAGCCTAGGTTGCGCCATTGCACTCCAGCCTGGGCGACAGAGCAAGAGTCCATCTCAAAAAAAAAGGAAGAAAGGATAGTAGGTTTTGGATTTTCTCTGATGCTTTTATTTATGAGTCAGAAATCTCAAAAAAAGATCTGAAGGTCTTCATTTAATGCTTCAGAAGCAAATTGGAAGGATTTTTAACTAGAACTTTTTAAGAACCACAAAAATTGGCATTTTTAGACCTTCCTAAAGGTCGGCTTCTATTTACAATAATCAGAGAATTCAACTTACTCATTGTGGGGTATCTGTGTATATGTTGAGGAGTTGGGGAAAAATCTCTCTGGTTTTAAAAAAAAACATTGTTCTAACTCTTAAGACTAGATATTGATGGGAGAGCTGGGGCCGCCTAAATGTATGTTTGGTATTCAAGAGAATCCCCAGCGATTAAAGATAGGATCAGGAATGGGAAAAGCCTTTAGAGAATACTAAGCCTGATTTACATTGGTGAATTATATTATTGATAGTTCCTTTCCTTCCTTTTTCTCTTTTCTCTTCTGAGCGAATAGGATCATCTCACCTGGGTAGACCTCAGCCTAGCACTGATATGACGAGATTAGAGAAATTTAGATTGATATGCTTAATAGCAGTCCACTATTTTAGATCGTATTTTTAGCACCAGAAAGAATTGCTAATTTAGATGGATGTTTTGGGTACCTGAGTCTCATTTCCTCCTCAAGATAACTTATGCAGGCTTGTTAGTAAATAATGATTATTTCAGGGAAGCAGGTACCACATGTCCTACCCGTCATCTTACTTTCATTTAAGAATAGTTGTGCCTGGTTAGATTTCAGTAAAGAAAAGCATTCTTGTTAAGAAGAGTATTAGGTCTTTAATGTCTAAATAATATTCAGAATTTTAGCTTTCTGGCTGTTTTGGGGTTATGAGCACAGCATTGACCCAGAGTGATGGTGGTAGTTTTGTACCTTCAACTTCAGAATTTAAGTATATTTAAATACCTGTAAAGGTTAAAAGCAAAATAATAAATTCCTTGCATAAAGTATGAGTTGGATGATCAAAAAGAAGATATATATGAAATTTCATTTGTTTTCAAGAACTGAGTATATTCATGTAGCTTTTTCAAGATCTAAAGAAACATTTAAATTAATTAAATTAATGAAACAATTAGCTTGAATGTAAAATTGATTAAGTTTAATATGTTGACAGTAGTAGGAAATGGAAGCATTTAAGTAATAGTAAATTATAACATGCTAGCTATATTAAAAAGATAGTTCTGGCTGGGCGCGGTGGCTCAAGCCTGTAATCCCAGCACTTTGGGAGGCCGAGGCGGGCGGATCACAAGGTCAGCAGATCGAGACCATCCTGGCTAACACGGTGAAACCCCGTCTCTACTAAAAATACAAAAAATTAGCTGGGCACGGTGGCGGGCATCTGTAGTCCCAGCTACTTGGGAGGCTGAGGCAGGAGAATGGCGTGAACCCGGGAGGCAGAGCTTGCAGTGAGCCGAGATCACGCCACCGCACTCCAGCCTGGGCGACAGAGCAAGACTCCGTCTCAAAAAAAAAAAAAAAAGATAGTTCTAAAGATAATAGCTGCATACATATTTTTTTACATAATTAAAACATTCTTTTTTTATGTCAGAGCGTAATTTTTTACTTTTTTCTAAAAGACCTTCATATTTCTAAATAATTTTTGTGTCTTAAATGCAAATTTTTACTTACAGAAGAAGAAGAAGATACTGAGGATGCTGGATTGGATGATTGGGAAGCTATGGCCAGTGATGAGGAGACAGAAAAAGGTGAATACCTCATAAGCACACACTGATACATCCAGTGGTTATTAGAAATGAATGATATATATTTAAATGAATAGTCTTTTGATTATGAAAGCCATATGAACATTTCTGGGGATAGGGATAAGTCTCTTGTTCTCTCCTTTGCCATGGTTTCTAAGTCCTCAAGTGGATCTTCATTTTATGAATGAGTGGTTCCTCAGAATGTTATTTGTAAGATAGCTGCCTAAGGTTTAGAATGCATTTTTTCAGAGTGATGATGTTACAAATAGGGTTGTTACTAAAGCTGACCTACAAAAAGCACTGTTAACTTAAAAGGTAATGAGATAAATACTATAGTTCCTGATAAGTATGAATAGAAAGTAAACGTTTTTGTCATTGTTTCCCCTTCTTTATTACTGAAATCTCTACTTCGAGATTTAATTTCCTGTTAATTTTACTAACTTACTGATAATGATATCTGGCTCTTTGATTTTTTTCAGCCTCCCCCCATCTTTGTTTTTAAAGCTATACCTTTTTCTTTAAGCATGGCTTTAGTCAAATTCTGTAAGTTCTGATATGTTGATATTTTCTCATTTTCATTTTGATGTATTAAGTTTTACAAGATTTATTTAGTGTATTTCTTTTTTTTGAGATGGAGTTTCACACTTGTTGCCCAGGCTGGAGTGCAGTGGCGCAATCTCGGCTCACAACAACCTCCACCTCCCGGGTTCAAGCCATTCTCTTGCCTCAGCCTCCGGAGTAACTGGGATTACAGGCATGCGCCACCACGCCCAGCTAATTTTGTATTTTTAGTAGAGATGGGGTTTCTCCATGTTGGTCAGGCTGGTCTCGAACTCCCGACCTCAGGTGATCCGCCCGCCTTGGCCTCCCAAAGTCCTGGGATTATAGGTGTGAGCCACCACACCCCGCCTAGTGTATTTCTTAATTTACAAAAATGGGCATTTTCGAATTGTCTTTTGTTACTTCATTGTGATCAGAGAACATACATGATTCTATCCTTTGAAATATGTTGATTATTGCTATACAACCTAGCATGGTCAGTTATTGTAAGTGTTTCATGTTTGGAAAGAATTTATATTCTGCAGTAGTTGGATGCCTTGCTTTCTATATTTAGGTCAAGTTTGCTAATCATTTTGTTCAAGTCTTTTGTAGCGTTCTGAGGGTTTTTTTGTTTTTGCTTTTGTTTTTTTTCTGATCTGTTTTTTCTCTCTGTTACTGGGACCAATGCCTTAAAATCTCCCATCATGATTGTAGATTGTCTATTTCTCCTGAGTTCTGTTAATTTTTGCTTTATGTATTTTTATGCTGTGTCATTAGGTAAACACAATCTTGTATCTTTCTAATGAATTGACTTTTATCATTGATATATATATTTCTAACAATGCCTTTTGATATAAAAGTCTACCTAAAATTCATATAGGTACACGAGCTTTGATTTACATGATCTTTTTCTATCTTTATGACTCTTTTTGTATCCGTAAATAGCATTATCTTAGTCCATTTGTTCTGCTGTAACAAAATACCACAGACTCAGTAGTACTAAAGAACAGAAATGTGTTTCTCACAGTTCTGGAGGCTGGGAAGTCCAAGATCAAGGCACCAGCATTGGTGTCTGGTAAAGGCTGCTGTCTGCTTCCAAGATGGCACCTTGGTGCTACATCCTCCAGAGGGAAGGATGGCTGTGTCTTCACATGATGGAAGGGAGGGAAGGGCAAGAGGAGCAAACTCTCTTTGAAGGCACTTTTCTGCGGGCGTGAATCTATTTATGAGAGTGACTTAATCACTCCCCGAAACCTTCCCCACCACCCTCCTACCTCCTACCAGCAAAATGGGGATTATGTTTTAAACATGAATTTTAGAGGGGACACCATTTACAAATCACAGCTAGGATCTAGTTGAGATTTTTTCAATCCAGTTTGTCAATCTTTATATTTTACCTAGAGTACTTAGCCTGTTCATTAAATGTAACATTTGGTGTAATTAATGAAGTATATTGATTTTAAACATTTCATCTTACTAAGTCGTTTTTTGTTCTGCCTGGTTCTTTTTCTCTCCTTTCTAATCATCTTTTGGTTACTGGGTTTTTAAAATTTTATTTTTTTTTCCTTTCATGAGCTTAGCAGTTGTATACTTTTCAAACAACTTTTTAGTGATTAAGAAAATTTTTAGCAAGTACCTTTGAACTAACAATGTCTGATGTTATCCTCTAACAATGCAGGGACTTTAGAGTACTTGAATGACATTTACCCAATACTCTATTTAGATATCATTGCTCTCGGCTGGGCATGGCGGCTCACACCTGCAATCCCAGCACTCTGGGAGGCTGAGGTGGGCGGATCACTTGAGATCAGGAGTTTGAGATTAGCCTGGCCAATGTGGCAAAACCCCACCTCTACTAAAACTAGAAAATTTAGCTGGGCATGGTGGCGTGCGCCTGTAATCCTAGCTACTCAGGTGACTGAGGCATGAGAATCGCTTGACCCCGGGAAGCAGAGGTTGCAGTGAGCTGAGATTGCGCCACTGCATTCCAGCCTGGGCGACAGAGCGAGACTCTTACCTTAAAAAAAAAAAAAAAAAAGATATAATTTTTCTCATTTCTTTTCATTATCTATTTAAAACCTCAATTAGCTTATATTTTATATAGTCAATACTTATTATTTATAAGTTTACCCACATTCTTAACATTTTGTTGCGCTTCGTTTCCTGCATCTTGTACCTTCCATTTGAGATCATTTCTTCCTATCTGAAGAACACTTTAGAGTTTTTTTTAGTATGGATCAGTTAATAAGACATTCTATTTTGCTTTCTGAAAACGTCTTTATTGCATCTTCATTCTTTAGTTTTATATGTTTACTGAGCGAGGAATTATTGGTTGAAGTTTAACACTTTGAAGTTATTATTCCCTTGCCCTGGCTTTCATTGTTCCTGTTGAGAAGTCAGGTATCAGCCTAAATTTTTCATATGGTCTTGCTTTTCAGCAGTTTTATCATGACGTACCCAGAATAGGCTTTTTAAAAATATATTCTACTTGTTGAGCTATATTAATATATGGTTTTATGTTTTTATCAGTTTTATGTTAGGAGTCATTTTCTCCCTCAGAATTCCAATGATGTCTCTGATAGGCCCTCTTATTGTATCATTGTTTCCTATTTTCTTTTCTGTATTTTCCACCTAGTGAGTCTCTGTGGTTCATTCTGGATTGCTTCTCTTGACTCTCTTCTAGGTCACTGATTTTCTCCTTGGCTCTTTCTATTCTGAGGTTAGATCCATCTTTTGAGTTCTCAATTTCATTTGTTATATTTTTCAGTTTTAGTATTTCCATTTAACTTTTTTTTATAGTTTTAATTCACCTTCTAAAATTTTAACTTTGTCTTTTGCTTCTGACTGAATGTTAGAAGCACAGTCATTTTAAAATTTTGATTTTATGACTTTATTAAAGTCCTTTTGGTGTTTTATATGTTGGTTCTTCTCACGTAAATTGTTTTCTCATGTGCCTTGCTATTTTTATAGCTGGATATTTTGCTTGGAGAAGTAATTTGAGGTCAAGGATGATGTTTTCTTTTCTCCAGAGCTAATTTATGTGTTACTTCCACAAGGTACCTGAGTGAACTAGCAATATGGAATAATCTTATTCTAGATTTAGAATCCAGAGGATCTGAAGGTGATCTGCCAATAATGGGGAGATCCTGTTTATTTCTTATTCATCCTTATTCCTAGGGTACAGCTCTTCATGATTGTACCCCACAGTAAGGGTGTAACCCAATGTCTGCTCACTGCACCCCACTGAATTCTTAGTATTTTGGTAGGTCTGGACTCCCAGTGCAGCTTAGCCTTTCATCTGCCTCTTCCCGAATCAACAAATGACCATAAGGGGAAAGTGGTACTAAAGACTGTTCCACCTCCTTGAGTTTTGTTCTCCCATGGATTCTGTCTTACTAATGCTGACTTCAGTATGGATTACTGCCTCAAGGTTTTACTGTTAAGTGACAGACTTCGTTTTAGCATATAGACAAACACCTTGCATTTATGATGTATGAAAACACCATGTTACTGCCTTAAATATAAGTTGAGCCTCTGAAATTCAAAAATCTGAAATCTGAAATGCTCCAAAATCAAGTTTGAGCACCACTACGTGACGCTCAAAGGATATGCTCATTGGAGCATTTCATATTTCAGGTTTTTCCGATTTCAGATGCAAATATTCCAAATTAAAAAAAATATGAAGTAAGTATAGAATGCACATATTCCAAATTTTAAAAAATCTGAAACAGTTCTGGTCCAGGCATTATCTCCTTCCCTTACTTTAAAGCAGGCTTGTCCAATCTGCAGCCTGTGGGCCACATGCAGCCCAGGATGGCTTTCAGTGTGGCCCAGCACAAATGTGTAAACTTTCTTAAAACGTGAGACTTTTTTTTGTGATTTTTATTTTTAAGCTGATCAGCTATTGTTAGTGTTAGTGTGTTAGTGTATTTTATGTGTGGCCCAAGACAGTTCTTCTTGTAATGTGGCTCAGGGAAGCCGAAAGATTGGACACCCCTGCTTTAAAGTCTCTTATCTTGATATAAATCTATCATATTAATGTTTATTTATTTAAAAATATATTTGCTTTCGTAGTAGAAGGAAACACAGTTCATATAGAAGTAAAAGAAAACCCTGAAGAGGAGGAGGAGGAGGAAGAAGAGGAAGAAGAAGATGAAGAAAGTGAAGAAGAGGAGGAAGAGGAGGGAGAAAGTGAAGGCAGTGAAGGTGATGAGGAAGATGAAAAGGTGTCAGATGAGAAGGATTCAGGGAAGACATTAGATAAAAAGCCAAGTAAAGAAATGAGCTCAGATTCTGAATATGACTCTGATGATGATCGGACTAAAGAAGAAAGGGCTTATGACAAAGCAAAACGGAGGATTGAGGTATTTATTTTACCGTTTCTCTCTACTTTTCTTCCCACTCCTCTGTGATGATTAAAACAGTACTCTACAACTAAAGGCTTTGAACAGCACTTTATGTATTCTCAAGAATAGAACACCGTTCGGTTTTTGTAATGTTGAAATATTATTGGCCTTCGATACTGGTCTTACTCAAGGACCCCCTCTCCCCGCTCTTACCTAAGATAGAATGGTGTGACTACTTCATTTTTTTCTTGTTTTCTCCAAATTTTAATGTACTCTTTGAGTGATAGTTTATAAGTATGCAGAGGTATTCTGAGCATATGCCCTCTGCTTATAAACATCAGTTATGTGTTTGCCTCACATATTTAGGTTAGTCACCATGAGGCATCTGATCACTATAGTTATATAAATCTGGTGGGTTGATGAGGCTTCTATTTAGTAAAGTCCGATACCTGATAGACTTTCTGTATTTTTCCTACTTAATGCAGTAGATTTCAGTAGGCTTCAAGAGAAAGTTTTCTTTAGTTCTGTCAGCTTAATGTAAATAATACATTAAAATCTAGTTTGCTTGAGGATATTAAACTATTTTAAAGCTAAAAACTATTTTAGCTTTCCTTTTTGTGTATTATTAATTTTTTAATTTTTTGTTTTACTACCTATATATCAACATTTGCTTTTTCTCCTGTAAAGTCGAGGTATGGATAAATTGTCTAAATTTCTAAAGGACTAAGAGGATTTGTTATTCTAAATTAGGGTTTCTCAGCCCTGGCACTATTAAAATTTGGGGGCCAGATAATTCTTTGTTTTTGGGGACAGGGACTGTTCTCTTCCTTGTATGATACCAAACAACATCTTGGCCTTTGCCTACTAGATGCCTGTAGCATTCTTCCCCACCTGGCACCTCAGTTATGACTGTCTTTTCCCGTAGCACCTACTCCCACCAGCTCCCTTGCCATATACCCATGTTCGAGAGAGTGATGGAATATCTGTACTGTGCTTGCTGATTAACAAACAAAATAAGTATAAAGCAGAAGAGTTTCTCAATTATCCTGCTCCCTAGATTAGTTAATGGTAGTGTGTATGAGCTTCATGTTTTTAAAAATAAAGGCCCTAGCCCCCAATATAGTCATATGAGGGGTTAGGGCTTCAAGGTAGGAAGTTTGGGGAAATGTTCAGTCCATAACAAACTTCATGGATCCATAAACCTTGCTACATATTATGATTTTCTGAAATTCACTCCATTCCTGGGTCAGAATCTCCATTGTGGAATGGGGTTTGTATTCTTGTCCTGTCATTGCTTCAGTATACTTAGAATTTCTGAGTCAGTTTGTAACTCATTGCCCTCCAAAAATTTTTAATACTTCACTAAGTGTGGGAGAGAGAGGCAGTTTTCAGCCATATCAAATAAAGTCATGATGTTTGAATTTGAGTTGTATGTACTGTGAGGTTGTCGGGTACTACTCTTTGCTAGTGATTAAGTCCTACTTTGTGCTCATCCCTGGCATCTAACTTTTGGTATTTTAAAAAGTTTTTCAGTTTCAGTTTCTACCAAAAAATCTAATGTCTAGTACTAGAAATGCAAGTAAAGGGTTCTTACAGAAATGGTTTTTAGATGAAAAATAGTTTTGTAAATGACATTACTTCATAGTTTTTGCTTCAAGTTTATCTAATTTGAATGCCAACTTTACTGTATTTGAGAGGTCATTTCAAAGAAAACTTTCTCCTATTGCTGGCATGTGTTTTTGGTCCTCAGAAAGCTGAAGCATTTAGGTAAATGCAACGGAGAAGCACGTTGTGGTTCAAGGAAAAGCTTTCTCGCTCTTACTGGTGTTCATAAAGTGGTAGAGCCTTGGAAAGTCAGGACATGTTATACTTATTTAAGCTGAAGCTTAAATAAACAGTCTCCTCCTTGAAAGGTTTTATAGCGTTTGTATATTGGATAAAAGTGTGAAATAAATTGCCTTTAAAAATGTTTAAAATTCTTAGGTTCCAGTGAATTTTTTAAAATGTACAAGTTCACCTGTTTTTATATAAATCCTCACACAAATTCAGGATTGCACTATATAGTCAGTATGATGGGAAGATTGATTCCTTTTCTAGTCATTATATTCCATTAAAGTAACTGTGTACAAAAGTATTCAAAAATTTTGAAATGACACTTTACAATATTCCTATTCGTATTCAGCAGTGCTGCTGTGAAATCTAAACAGGTTTTTCCTTATCCAGAGGTGCTGTGATGGGAATTCGATTGTAAAGTTCACATTATAAATTCCAATTATGTGTAGTCAAATCAACAAAGAACTTGGATGCAGGTTGTAGCATTCTTTTGCCAAGGCAAAATAGAAAATAAGGATAGTGAGGATTTGAAATAATATTTAATTTTTGATTTTTTTTTTTTAATTTCTAGAAACGGCGACTTGAACATAGTAAAAATGTAAATACCGAAAAGCTAAGAGCCCCTATTATCTGCGTACTTGGGCATGTGGACACAGGGAAGACAAAAATTCTAGATAAGGTAAGAAAGTATTAAATGTATTGATAGAACTTTGAAAATAAGTGAATGGTACCTTATAAAAAAAAAACTTTAGAGACCAATAGGACATATAAGCAATTCTGCTTACAATAAATAAGTTGCTAATTTCTTATTATTTTTGCTGCTATCTTTTCCATGTTCAAATACCAATCTGTATTTGCTGTCTTCTCATAGCTCCGTCACACACATGTACAAGACGGTGAAGCAGGTGGTATCACACAACAAATTGGGGCCACCAATGTTCCTCTTGAAGCTATTAATGAACAGACTAAGATGATTAAAAATGTAAGTACATTGTATTTCATATATTTTAATCTCTGACAAAAATTAAGATATGAACTATTTCAAACATAGAAAAAGGACAGAGACTAGGATAACAGCTCCATATACTCACCATTCAGAATTAACATGTACTATTTTGCCTATTTTGCTTTAGATCATTCTTTTTAAAGAATAAAACACTACATATTATAGGAGCTCTCACATTCCATTTCCTTCCCTCCCTCTCCCAGAGGCAGCCACTATTCCAAAGTTAGTTTGTCATTTGCCTCCATGCTTTAACACTGATACCATTTATCCCCATAATTTAAAATTTTGTTTCCTTCTCAACTCTTTTTCCCTTCTAATCTAATCAATTTCTTTTCTTTTTCTCCCATATTTTTCTACTTGTTTGGAGGTATTCAGTTTATGTATGTTAAATGTAACACAGTAAGATAAATGTAAAGCTTAAAGAATCAGTATAATACACACCACCCTTCAAGTGTCACCTTTGTTGAGCAATATAACCTTGCAAGCTGCTTCAGAAGCCCTCCAGGTGTAGCTTTCCAATCAAAGATCTCTTCTCCAGCCACAACTTTTTAAGATAATCTCTACCTTTTAATGTGTTAGGAGTTGCAAAATGTTGATACTCGAACTCCATCAGTCATTATTGGATTACTTCTATAGAGAAACGTTACCTAATCTACTATTTGATTATTCAGTGATGGCTTATTTAGGAAAGGCAGAATTAATGCTTGATCCTTTACCTTCTTTTAACCAGCTTTTAAAATAAAAAGTGGCCAATATGATTTTTTTTTTTTCTTTTGTTTGCCCTTCATAGAGACAGGGTCTCCCTATGTTGCCCAGGCTGGTCTTGAACTCCTGTGCTCAAGTGATCCTCCCACCTCAGCCTCCCAAAGTGCTGGGATTACAGATGTGAGCCACTGTGCCCAGCCTGATTCTGTTTTGTATTATTATGAACTCATGGATTTAAACATATTTACTGTGCATTAGTCCATTTCAGTTATTATTGTGCTGAGATAGTCCCATCTTTGCCCAGTGGTTGGCTCTTGAATCTTTCTCATACAATTCTGGTTGTCCTAGTTTTGGTTGCATTCATGCTGTCTGATATAGCAGGATGTTCCAGGCTCATGTAATATAGAAACTACCCAGACTGAGAACTGGGCCTTGTTAATAATTCCTCAGTTTCATTATCACAGAGCAGGTGAAAGTGGTAGCTTTGGAACTGAGAAGCAGTAAGTTGAAAAACAAACAGAGCATATGTTATTATATGCTAATGTCTCCTTTTATTCCTTATTGAGTCTTAGTTCTGCATGTAAAAAGAGTCTATGAGTTTGTCTCTCCAGTTTTTGTTTTGTTTCTTTGTGACTGGGTTTTATGAAGCGTGTCTTCTAGTCAATTCCTAAGGAAGGAATTAGAAGAATTAACATTCCTTGAATTTTTGAATATTGAAGAGTTATTTTGTGGCCTTTATACTGGAAAGTCATTGGCCACATATAAAATCCTTGGTTGACATTTTCATTCCTTAAGTATCTTGTGTCCCATTTATTCTCGCATAAAGTATTGCTGTTAAGTTTGATCATCAGCTGAATTTCGTCTTTTTATAAGGCCTATGATCGTTTTACATCTTGATGTTGCTTCTGAGTTTTCCAGTTATGTGGTGTTCTATTATAATATGTAGTAGTGAATTTTTATTTTAGAACAGTTTTCTTGAATTATAGCTTTTCAAATTTATAATTTATTTTCATCCTATTTTAAACAGTATTTCTATGTTTTAGTCACTAGAGGAGAGGGTTCATAACACCTTATTCCACCAGTTGCCGGAACTTGAACTCTTGTTGTTATTTTAGAACGTAAGGAACAAGATTATTATTAGGCCTGTATTAAAGTTCTTGGGATAACCTTTATATGACAATTGTAATTACTTACTGTTAGTATGTAAGACACTAAAGTGGAAATAATTATGGTGCTCAGTGAACCAGAATGCGGATCTGAAATGTTTTACGTTGCATTATTTTGATGTAGATCAGGATACCAAATTTTGGAAGATGATTTGAAGATTAGCAAAAAGAAAATGTAAATAAGCATAATACAAAAAGGGGGTGTGTGTGTGTGTGTGTGTGTGTGTGAAATTAGTTGGTCAGTGTTACTTTTTAGATTAAAAGGGAATGTCCAGATTAGATCTGTTGTAATGTTACTTCCATTCATTTATGTCCTTTTGTCCAGAAAGTCAAGCATTTATGACGTTATTTGAATACAACAGGGTATGCATATTTACTCTTTAACACTTTTGATCAATGTGGTAAATTTACTTTAAAATGTACTTTTGGGATATATTTGAAGTCAGAATTGCTTTAAAATTGGACCAGATAAATTTTCCCAATGCTGAGAACCACCTCTTGCATGTCAGATTTCTATAGAATATTTCAGATGACTGCCCTGCGATTTGTATCACCACTTACTCAATAATCTGCTCAAACTTGGACTACAGTCATAGTTGTAAGACCTTAAGAAAGGAGATATTTTCTCATTTATTTATTTTTTTGTTAAAATGCCTTTGGATTTTAATGAAAATACTGACAACTGTACTTTGCTGGTTAACTCACTGTTTCTAAAGCCATTTATATGGAAAAGGGAGTAGTGATACTTTCAGAGTTTTATGGCAAAAGGATTGTTTTGTAAAGAAGCTTTCATGTCTGACTTTCTTAAACTTTGAACTTTTCCCCATTGTTTCTAGTTTGATAGAGAGAATGTACGGATTCCAGGAATGCTAATTATTGATACTCCTGGGCATGAATCTTTCAGGTAAGAGCAATTTGAGTCTTTTCTCATCAAGCAATCTACTTGAAACCATTAAGTCTAAAAGTTCAGCGGAGTCATTAACCTTTGAGTAGTAATTTGATCTCTATAACTACCACTCCACCTTTGTACCTCATTGATTTAGTAATGTTTTCTTTGAATACTTGTTTTTTATAGAGGGAAGTCTTTACTGCTTTAAAAGAGCACCCCCTTAATGTGGAATGCAGAAAACATGCTAATACATGCCAGGCCTATCTCCTGTAAAACCCGTTACAAGTGGAATATTATGCTGTTGTCTCTTGTCCATATTCTTTAACACAGAAAACTTGGTCAGTAAAATTATTAGAAATATTAGTTGGTTCTAAAACTAGCTCATTCCACTTGAGGTCAATTCAAGTGATTGGTAGATGAGCATTTGGCAAGTTAAGGGCTAATAGTATTTGAACAATTTAATACATATACTCTATTTTGTTTGGGTTTTACAAAGAAGTTTAAAAGTTTAAGAAAAGTATTAATTTCAAGATTTTCTACTTATAGATCTTTTCCTTCTTTTCAACAGTAATCTGAGAAATAGAGGAAGCTCTCTTTGTGACATTGCCATTTTAGTTGTTGATATTATGCATGGTTTGGAGCCCCAGACAATTGAGTCTATCAACCTTCTCAAATCTAAAAAATGTCCCTTCATTGTTGCACTCAATAAGGTATGTGCGCCTTCTGAAAAATTAACCTAGGAAAACATGTTTCTTAATTTTTTGTGATTAAAAAAAGTAGTATAATTAACTTACAAGCATAGCTCATTTTATTGTGCTTCACAGATATTGTGTGTGTGTGTGTATTTGTGTATAGTTTTTTTTTTTTAAATACAAATTGTAAGTTTGTAGCAGCCTTGCATCAAGCAAGAGTATTAAGTCTGTTGGTGCCATTTTTCCAACAGCATGTGTTCACTTCTTGTCACATTTTGTTAATTTGCAATATTTCAAACTTTTTCATTATTACATTTGTTAGGTTATCTGGGATAAATGATCTTTGTTATTTTAATTGATTTGGGGTGCCACAAACCACACCCCTATAAGATGGCACATTTAGTCAATACATGTTGTGAGTGTTCTGACTGCTCCAGCAACCAGCTGTTCCCTTGTCTCTTTCTCTCTCCTTGGGCCTGTTTCCTGAGACAGTATTGAAGTTAGGCCAATTAATAAGATTACAATGACCTGTAAGTGTTCAAGTGAAAGGAGGAGTCACACATAGAATATCAGTCCAGCCACAACACTCCCTTAAGCCAAAGCCTAATCTAAAGCAAGGCCCTCTCTTCAATTCTGTGAAAGTTGAGGAAGGTGAGGAAGCTGTCGAAGAAAAGTTTGAAACCAGTAGAGGTTGGTTCATGAGGTTTAAGGAAAGAAGCTGTTTCTGTAACCTAAAGTTACAAGTTGAAGCAGCAAGTACTGATACAGAAGCTGCAACAAGTTATCCAGAAGCTCTAGCTGAGATGATTGATGAAGATGGCTACACTAAACAACAGATTTTCAATGTAGACAAAAAAGCCTTCTATTGGCAAAAGATGCCATCTTGGACTTTCATAGCTAGAGAGAAATCACTGCCTGGCTTCAAAGCTTCAAAGGTCAGGCTGACTCTCTAGTTAGGGTCTAATGTGGTTGGTGACTTTAAGTTGAAGCCAGTGCTCATTGACCATTCTGAAAATCCTAGGGCCCTTAAGAATTATGCCAAATCCATTGTGTGCTTTATAAATGGAAATTTAAAACCTGGATGATAGCACGTCTATTCATAGCATGGTTTGCTGAATATTTTAAGCCCATTGTTGAGACCAACTGCTCAGAGAAAAAGATTGCTTTCAATATATTACTGCTTGCTAACAGTGCACCTGATTACCCAAGCTCTGATGGAGACACACAAGGAGATTAATGTTGTTTTCGTGCCTGCTAATACAGCATCCATTCTGCAGCTCATGGATCAAGGAGTGTTTTCAACTTTCAAGTATTGTTACTTAAGAAATACATTTTATACGGCTATAGCTGCCATAGATCGAGATTCCTCTGATGGATTTGGGCAAAAGTTGAAAACCTTTTGGAAAGGATTCACCCTTCTGGATGTTATGAAGAACGTTCATGATCCATAAGAGGACAAAATATAAACATTGATAGGAGTTTGGAAGAAGCTGATTTCAACTCTCATGTATGACTTTGAGGAATTCAAGATTTCAGTAGAGGAAGTCACTGCGGATGTGGTAGAAAAATAGCAAGAGAACTGGAATTAGAAGTGGAACCAGAAGATGTAACTGAATTGCTGCAATCTTAAGTAAAACTTGAACAGATGAGAAGCTGCTTCTTATGGGTGGGCAAAGAAAGTGGTTTCTTGAGGTGGAGTCTCCTTCTGGTGAGGGTATTGTGAACATTGTTGAAATGACAAAAAAGAATTTAGGATAGCAATCAACTTAATTGATAAAGCAGTGGCAGGGTTTGAGAGGATTGACTCCAATTTTGAAAGAAGCTCTATTCTGGGTAGAATGCTGTAAGCAGCATTACATGCTACAGATAAATTTCTTTTTTTTTTTGAGACAGAGTTTCGCTCTTGTTGCCCAGGCTGGAGTGCAGTGCTGCAATCTCAGCTCACCGCAACCTCTGCCTTCCGGGTTCAAGCGATTCTCCTGCCTCAGCCTCCCGAGTAGCTGGGATTACAGGCATGCGCCACCACTCCCAGCTAATTTTTTATTTTTGGTAGAGATGGGGTTTCTCCATGTTGGTCAGGCTGGTCTTGAACTTCCGAGCTCAGGTGATCTGCCTGCCTCGGCCTGCCAAAGTGCTGGGATTACAGGCGTGAGCCACTGCGCCCAGCCAATGAATCTTTCATAAAAGGAAGAATCAGTTAATTGATGGGACAGACTTCTTTGCTGTCTCTTTTAAGAAATTGCTACAGCCACCCCAGCCTTTATCAGCTACCATCCTGATGAGTCAGTAGCCATCAACATCGAGGCAAGACCCTCTACCAGCAAAAAGATTATGACTTGTTGAAGAATCAGGTGTTCGTTAGCATTTTTAGCAATATTTTAAAATTAAGGTGTATACATTGCTTTTTTTAAGAAGATATAATGCTATCACACACTTAATAGACTACAATATAGTATAAGCATCTCTTTTAGAAGCACTACTAGGAAACCCCAAAAATTGTGTGGCTTGCTTTATTGTAGTATTAGCTTTACTGCAGTTGTCTGAAACCAAACCTGCAGTATCTGTGAGTTACGCATGTATAAGAAAATGCACCCCATGCTAAGTGTTTATTTTAATTTGTTTTGACAAATTTACAACCACTGTCATTCAGAACATAGACCATCTCCATATTTCCAGAAAAGTTCTCTCATGTTACTTTGCAGTCATTCTGCTGCCCTCCCTAAACTCAAGCTAGTATTGATCTTTCTGTGTCATATGGACTAGTTTTGCCTGTTTTATGATTTCATATAAATGGAATCATATAGTATGTAATTTTTTAAGTTTGGCATTTTTTGTTACTCATGTTATTATGCTTTATTCATGTTGTCATTACATGTATAAAGGGTTTTTCCTTTTTATTTTTGAATAGTAGTCCATTATCTGAATAATACTGCACTTTATCCATTTATCTGTTGAGAATTCTAGTTCCTGCATATCTTTGCGAATACTCGCCCTACCTCCAGCATTCTAGTAGGTGTGTAGTTGAGTGCAAAATTATTGTGGTCTAGTTTGTTTCCACAGTGACTAATGGCTTTATGCATCTTTTCATGTACTTATGCTTAGAGAGATGACCATATCTGTTTCTTTGAAAAATATGTTCAAAATCCTTTGTTCTTTATTAGATTGTTTTATTGTTGAGTTTTAAGAGTTCTTTATACTTCTGGTTCTATGTATATAATTCCTTTTTCACTTGTATGTACTGCTGATGTATTCTTATGGTCTGGGACTTGGTTTTTCATTTTCTTTGTTTTGCATGTGTGTGTGTGTGTGTGTGTTGGAGACTGTCTCTTGCTATGTGTGTGTGTGTGTTTTTTTTTTTTTTTTGGAGACCGTCTCTTGCTGTTGCCCAGGCTGGAGTGCAGTGTGGCGCACTCTTGGTTAACTACAACGTCCGCCTCCCAGGCTCAAGCGATTCTTGTGCCTAAGCCACAGGTAGCTGGGATTACAGGCATGCACCACCACACCCGGTTAGGGTTGGTTTTTTTTGGGGGGCGGGGGGGCGGTGTGTGTGTGTGTTTTAGTAAAGATGGCCAGGCTGGTCTCAAACTCCTGGCCTCAAGTGATCCACCGCTTTGGCCACCCAAAGTGCTGGGATTACAGGCGTGAGCCACCACGCCCAGCCTCCTTTTCTTAATAGTGTGTTTTGAAGAGAAGAAATTTCTGATTTTGGTGAAATCCAACTAATTTTTATATTTTATTTATTTTTGGGACAGGGCCTTGCTCTGTCACCCAGGCTGGAGTACAGTGGCATTATCTCAGCTCACTGCAGCTCTACCTCCTGGGTTTAAGTGATTCTTGTTCCTCAGCCTCCCAAGTAGCTGGAATTACAGGTACATGCCACCACACCTGGCTGATTTGTATTTTTAGTAGAGACGGGGTTTCACCATGTTGGTCAGGCTGGTCTTGAGCTCCTGACATCAAGTGATCCGCCAGCCTTGGCCTCCCAAAGCCCTGGGATTTCAGGCATGAGCCACCGTGCCTGGCCCCAATTAATTTTTTTACGATTTGTGTTCTATGTAAGTAATCTTTTCCTATCCCAAGTTCATTAAATTTTTCTCCGGTGTTTCCAGATGTTTAATAGTTGGAGCTTTTTTTACATTGAGATCAGTGATCTTTTTTTTATATAGCGTGAGGTCAGGGTTTACTTTTTTTCCATAGAAATATTTTGTTATTTAAAGACTCTTTGCTGAAAAAATTATTTTTTTCCCCATGGAATTAGTTTGGAATCTTTGTCAATAATTAATTGACCATATATGTCTGTTCCTAGAATTTATCTTTTGTTCCATTGCTCTATATACTTTCCTATGCCACTACTACCCTGTCTCATTATAGCTTCATAGTAAAGTTTTGAAAGCTGGTAGTGGTAAATCCTTCAACTTAGTTTTCTTTATATTGTTTTGGCTATTTTAGGTCCTTGGATTTCAATATAAAGTTTTCAGTCAGCTTGTTCGTTTCCACAAAAAGCCTTTTAGGATTTTGATTGGGATTGCGTTTCAATCTGTAGATAAATTTTGAGAGAATTGGCTCTTTTAGCAATATTGCATCTTTTTTGATCAGTGAGCATGGTATCTCTGTACATTTACTTAGTCCTCTTTACCATTTTTAAAAATTATTTTTCATTTTATTTATTTTTTTAAATAGAGACGAGGTCTGTGTTACCCAGGCTGGTCTCGAACACCTGGGCTGAAGCAATCTGCCCACGTTAGCCTCCCAAAGTGCTAAGATTTAAGACGTGAGCCACCATGCCTGGCCAGGCCTTCTTTACTTTCTCTTGGCAATATTTTGTAGTTTTATTGTCCACATGTTGGACATATTTTTCTGAATTTATCCCTAAGTATTTCATGGTTTAATGCTATTGTAAATAGCATGAAAACTTTTTAAATTTCCAGCTGTTTATCACATTTACACTCAGTTTGTATCTTGTGACCTTGATTAGGCCTAGTATCTTCTTTTGTAAATAATGTGAGTTTTTCTAAGTATGTTGTTATGTTATCTGCTTATAAATGCAGTTATGTTTGTTTCCCCTTACCTATATGCTTTCTACATCTTTTTCTTCTTTATTGTACTAACTAGACCTTCTAAATAATGTTGAATAGAAGGAATGACAGTAGACATCATCCTTTCCTTATTCCTGATATTAAGGGAAAGTGCTCAGTCTTTCACCCTTAAGTATGATGTCAGCTGCAGGGTTTTTGTTTTTTTGGTTTTTTTTGTCAATGCCCTTTATTAAGTTTGAGGAAGTTTCCTTCTATTCTAGGTGGTTTAGAGTGCTTTGTGTTTTTATTTCTTTAATCATGAATGGTTGTTGATTGTGTCAAATTCTTTTCCTGCATATGTAGAGATGTTCATGTGGATTTTCTCCTTCGTTCTGTTAACAACATAATTACTGTTGAATTTTTAGAATGTTAAACCAACTTTACATTATTAAAATAAACCCTAGTTGGTTGTCATTTGTTATCCTTTTGATATATTGCTAGATTTGATTTGTAATGTTTCATTGTTGTTTTGTGTCTATGTTCATGAGTGATATGAGTATGTAGTTTTCTTGTAATGTCTTTTATCTGGTTTTCATATCAGAGTAATGTTGGCCTCCTAAGACGAGTTGAGAAGTGTTTCCTCCTCTGTTTTCTGAAAGAATGTGCAGGAATTGGATTATTTCAAAGAATTAGCTTTTGGTTTTATTGATATTCTTTTCTAATATAAGCATTTAAAAGTGTTAATTTCTAATTACTAGTTAGACATGTTTTTATTATTTAGCTTTACAAGCTTCAGGCTTTTCCTTTAAAGGTGTTGAGCATGTTTATAAATATTCTAAGGACCTCATATGCTAATTTTAACATCTTCGTCATTTCCTACTGATTTGTCTCCTTAGTAGCATTCAGATTCGTCTGATTCTTTATTTTGTCACCCTAGACTCAGTCCCCAGACAGATTATGCTTTTGATTGTTTGTTTGGCTAGCAAGTATTTTTCATTTCTTCTATGCTCATTTATCTCTCATGTTGAAAAGTGAGGGAAAATAGATTCTGTCATTAACAAAACAGATTTAATCCTAATTTGAGCAATAAAATAATTAAAATAGGCTGTTCCCTTAGAAAATATATATTTTTTAATTTTTTGGTATATAATTTTATAGTGATGGTACTTGCTGGGATTGATTGATTTGTTACAAAAACTGTTTTGGAATTCCAACAATATACATTAATAGTCTTAGGATAATTCTAGGATATTATCTTTTGCAAACAAATGGCAGCCACTTAGGAACTCATGGAGGCTGACAGGGGCAGCATGGCACCACAGCAGTTTCTAATTTAAGAGCAGGTGCCGATAAGCAGTCTGAAAGGAGCTTTTGGTACAGTAAAGTGTATGAGTAAGTAAGTCACACTGTTCTGTATATATGAGACATACATGAGGAATTTTCTGGAGCTATTAATACAGTTCTTGAATGTTCTGAATTTTTTAGAGATCTTTCTCATGAAAAAACTTTTTCAGATTGATAGGTTATATGATTGGAAAAAGAGTCCTGACTCTGATGTGGCTGCTACTTTAAAGAAGCAGAAAAAGAATACAAAAGATGAATTTGAGGAGCGAGCAAAGGCTATTATTGTAGAATTTGCACAGCAGGTAAGAAGGCCTTCCTTCTTTCTGAAGAGCCTATCTCAGAATATGTATTATATTATCTTTATAATGAAGTCAGCATTTCCATTAATACTGGTTCTTTTCCTCTGTTGACAGCAATTACTTTTTTTAAATTCTTCTTCCCTTTTCTACTTTTTCTTTGCAGTCTGAATACTTTAATTTAGAAAACTGAGTTGACTTAGAACTACTTTGCTATAATACAGTTAATGCTTATAGGATATACATGATCATTTTTAGTGTTTATGAGGAGTTTCAAAATGATGAGCCATTTGCTCATCCGGCTTCTAGTTAGTCACACCTATTCCAGATACGTTTTCTTTACAGCCTGGCATTTTGGATGATTTTTGCTCCTAGGGTTTGAATGCTGCTTTGTTTTATGAGAATAAAGATCCCCGCACTTTTGTGTCTTTGGTACCTACCTCTGCACATACTGGTGATGGCATGGGAAGTCTGATCTACCTTCTTGTAGAGTTAACTCAGACCATGTTGAGCAAGAGACTTGCACACTGTGAAGAGCTGAGAGCACAGGTGATGGAGGTAATGATCAACTTTTCAGTTTATTGTTTTTTTTTTTAAAAAAAAATAGCAAGTTCCTTGAGTGGAGGATATTTACTGCTTTTAGATTTAATGAACATGGTGCATTGTATGTATGTCTTTCTCTTTGCATTAATGCCTTTTAGGTTAAAGCTCTCCCGGGGATGGGCACCACTATAGATGTCATCTTGATCAATGGGCGTTTGAAGGAAGGAGATACAATCATTGTTCCTGGAGTAGAAGGGCCCATTGTAACTCAGATTCGAGGCCTCCTGTTACCTCCTCCTATGAAGGAATTACGAGTGAAGGTACGCTGAGGTGGGAAGCGTTGACACGTGGGGACTTGTACAGTGTTTAGAAGTTCTGCTGAGATGGTTTCCTCACTTTGAAAGCTGTTTGACTTAATACAGAACACATACATCCCTCGCTCTCCCTTTTATTTTAGATGTCATCATACAGGAAGGCCTGTCTGTCAGAGTAGAGATGTGTGAAAGTACCTGCTTACTAGACTGGGCCTTTGCCAGATTCTAAACTACACTGTTTTGGTTCTACACTGCTAACTACAGTTGACTCTTGAACAACATGAGGGCTGGGGCACTGACTCCCTGGCCAGTTGAAAATCCACATATATTTTTTGACTCCCCAAAAACTTAACTCCTAATAGCCTACCATTGACCAGAAGCCTTACCAATCACATAAACAGTCAACTAACATGTTTTGTATGTTTTATATATTACATACTGCATTCTTACAGTAAAACAAGCTAGAGAAAAGAAAACGTGATTAAGAAAATCATAAGGAAAATAGATTTACTATTGGTTAAGTGGAAGTGGATCATCATAATGGTCCTCATTCTCATCTTCATGTTGAGTAAGCTGAGAGGGAAGAAGGAGAGGGGTAGGCCTTGCTGTGTTTGGTGGCAGAGGCAGAAGAAAATCTGAGTATAAGTGGACATTTGCAGTTCAAGCCCATTTTGTTCAAGGGTCAGCTGTAGTTTTTTAACATTTTTAATTGTGAAATAAAACATTGCTCCTGAAAAGTACACAAAACATAAAAGAAAAGTTTAACACATTTTTGGGAAGCAACCAGATGGAGAATCAGAACGCTGCTGGCACCCAGAAGCTTCCTGTGTGCTTCTTCCTGATCAACTCCCCCGCCTTCCCCTCCTACCCCCTGACCTTTCATAGAGTTAACCATGGTTGCATTTTATGACAGTAACAAATATCCTTGCTTTGCTTTGTTTTTGTGTCTAAGAGTACTTCCCTTAGAAGTGTCTGTAGACTTTATGTAGAAATGGAGTTATTCTCAGTGTGTACTTTTATAGCTGGCTCTTTTTTTTTTTTTTTTTTTTTTTTTTTTGGTGATAGGCTCTCACTGTCACCCAGGCTGGAATGCAGTGGTGCAGTCACAGTTCACTGCAGCCTCAACCTCCCCGGGGTTCAGGTGATCCTCCCACCTCACTCAGCCTCCTGAATAGTTGGGACTATAGGTACGCACCACCACACCTGGCTAATTTGTTTACAGATGGGACTTTGTCATGTTGCCCAGGCTGGTCTTGAACTCCTGGGCTCAAGCAATCCACCCACCTTGATCTCCCCAAAGTGCTGGGATTATAGGCATGAGCCACCATGCCTGGCCTATATCTGGCTTCCTTTAGTGAAAAAAAAAAAGTATATAATTTTAAGATTTCTATTCCATTGTGTGACTATATCACAACATATCTATCTGTTCTGTTGATGGGAAATGTAGGTGATCTCCAGTTTTTTATGTTTATTTTATTTTATTTTATTTTGAGATGGAGTCTCAGTCTGTCATCCAGGCTGGGATTACAGGTGCACGCCACCACACCCGGCTAATTTTTGTATTTTTAGTAGAGGTGGGGTTTTGCCGTGTTGTCCAGGCTAGTCTCGAACTCCTGACCTCAGCCTCCCTAAGTGAGCCACCGCACCCGGCCCAGTTTTTGATTTTTGTTGTTACTAATAATGCTGCTGCTGTGAACTTTTGTGTATATCTCTTGATGTGTTTGTGCCAGTTTCCCAGGGTATGTATACCTAGGAGTGAAGGCCACACTTGTCTACAGTGGGTGTAACAAATTATATTCTCAACTGCAGTATTTTAGTTTCATTGTTTTACATCTTCATCAGTTCTTGGATGTTAGATTTTAAATTTTTTTTGCCATTCTGCTAAGTGTGTAGCTCATTGCCGTTTCAGTGTGCATTTGCCTAATTGTTAACTGGTTGGTCATTTAAAAATGTTTATTGGCCATTTATTTCCTCCTTCGTGAGATGTACATTTTTCTTCTGCATTATCTTTCTTACAGATTTATATGCGCTTATATATTCAGGATACCGGTTTGTTAGTTGGTGTGTTTTGCAATATCTTCTACTCTTGTGACTTTTTTTTTCCTGTGGTATTTTGAGAAATGGAAATATTTAATTTTAATGTTAAATTTATCAGTCTTGCGATTATTGCTTTTTGTGCCTCGTTTAAGAAACCTCTCTCTAATATCATGATGAGATTCTCTTTATATCATCTCCTACTGCTAACCACTTTTAAAGTACATTTGGTAACAAATGTTTTTATCTCTGTAGAACCAGTATGAAAAGCATAAAGAAGTAGAAGCAGCTCAGGGGGTAAAGATTCTTGGAAAAGACCTGGAGAAAACATTGGCTGGTTTACCCCTCCTTGTGGCTTATAAAGAAGATGAAATCCCTGTTCTTAAAGTAAGTTCATTTAAAATTTTTTTTCCTTAAAAGCTATTTGAGTTCTGGCATGTGTCAGCATTGCACATGCTAGGGATGGTGACCAAAACTGGCTTTGTCTTTGTGAAGCCTGCCATTTCTTGGCCTCTTAGCAAACTTGATGCTTTTGAATTACTTCAGTTTGTACATAGAAATTGGTATAATTTTTATATGTACTAGAATTATAAAAATAATGCATTTTATTCAAATAAAAAAATGAGTCAAAAGCTAGAAGTCAGCTGGGCATGGTGAATGCACACCTGTAGTCCCAGCTACTTGGGAGGCTGAGGCAGGAGAATCACTTGAACCTGGGAGGCAGAGGCTGCAGTGAGCCAAGATCGTGCCACTGCACTCCAACCTGGGTGACAGCAGGACCCTGTCTAAAAAAAAAAAAAGCTAGAAATTGTATATTATTTTTGGCCCATGTCCATTGTAGTTTCATAAAAGTGGACTTTGAGCCATAGTTTGTTCATTTGCCAAAGAGAAAATACAACTGTTCCCAGCACATGGCTCTTGTGTCCTGGGGCCGTGTTTATTATTTAGGCAGCATCAAGTCATGCTGTTGGGAATAAGCTATCTTAGGGCCAGTGAGAGAATAGGGCAGGCCTGTCTCTTCACTCAGTCCTGAGTATGGAGTGGACTTAAGTCTCTTCAGTGGCATTGATAAACTTGTTTTACTTATTTCTGGTTAAAAATCTCTTCTTCCATTTCCCGACAAGCAGTGATGGAGGAAGGAGCTGCTGAGATCATGAGATTATGGTATTTCCTAGTTAACACAGTCAAGCTGAACTTTTGGGCTATCATAACACATTATGTTTATGTGGTGCTTTTTTAACTTTAAAAAAATTTTTCTTCTCTACTGTTTAATTCTGCCCACCCATCTACTGTATTTGCCAAGTGGAGCGGAGATTAAACATATTTCAAAGTTAGTAAACCTAAGACAAAGGTGAAGCGAAATACAGTTAGGGTATGGCCCCCAAATCTCCTCCTTCATTCCAGCACAGGTTCTGTGATGCCTTGCTCTATCTAAGCCTTAGTTTCATATTTGCAGATGAGTACTTAACCAAAGAGAGAAACACAATTTAATTCTAGACTGCTGAGGATAGAGGTGTGTTGACAACCTTATCAAATCTGATTTCTTTTCAAGGATGAATTGATCCATGAGTTAAAGCAGACACTAAATGCTATCAAATTAGAAGAAAAAGGAGTCTATGTCCAGGCATCTACACTGGGTTCTTTGGAAGCTCTACTGGAATTTCTGAAAACATCAGAAGTGCCCGTAAGTAACTACACCTCGCTCCACAAGTGAATGGTGGTTGGTCGTGGTTTTTGGTGCCATCGCCATTACCTGATACATACGGATAAACATGGAAACTCCCATTTTTTCAGTATGCAGGAATTAACATTGGCCCAGTGCATAAAAAAGATGTTATGAAGGCTTCAGTGATGTTGGAACATGACCCTCAGTAAGTAATTTCTCTTGCTATGAAGGCTTTCATGTTACGTAGCTATCTTAAAACTGTCCTATCTTAAAAAACTGTCCTCTGTGACATACTCTGTTTTTCACTGAATGGTCTTTGATGTGTTTTAACCTTTTAGGTATGCAGTAATTTTGGCCTTCGATGTGAGAATTGAACGAGATGCACAAGAAATGGCTGATAGTTTAGGAGTTAGAATTTTTAGTGCAGAAATTATTTATCATTTATTTGATGCCTTTACAAAATATAGACAAGACTACAAGAAACAGAAACAAGAAGAATTTAAGTAAGTTACTGTTTTTATTTGAGTCTTTGTTAATGAACATGATTGAGAATTACTGAATTCCAGAAAGGGCTGTAAACAGCAAAATCATGGCATTTACTCATCTACCAGAGGCTGCATCCTGAAATGGTGTGTTACAAACCAGAAACCCAACATACTGGGGACATTCCAGCAGTATGCAAACAAGTCTTGTCTGTGACTTCAGTTTAATAATCTTGGCAGACTTGGGTCTTGTTAATGGGTTCGTAGTTATTAAATGTAGGGACTTTATCTTGCTCATCTGGGATTATATAGATTGGAAGTAACAAAACTTGAGTGAGGAAAACTGGGAAATAAGAGATTCTGTGGGAGAGAAGTCCATTCCTGTACCAAACTTTCACTCAAGCACTCACAGTACCTACATTGCTGCAGTGGTAGAGGAGGGAGGCATCAGCAGAGAACCAGGCCAGCCTCCCTCCTCCTTTCCCTTTGAGACAGGGTCTCGTTCTGTCACCCATGCTGCAGTACAGTGGCATGATCATGGGTCACCCCAACCTCTGCCTACTGGGCTCAAGTGATCCTCCCACCTTGGCCTCCCGAGTAGTTGAGACTACAGGCTCGCACCACTATGCCTGGCTAATTTTTTGTATTTTTGGTAGAGAGAGGGTTTCGCCATGTTGGCCAGGCTGGTCTTGAACTCCTGAGCTCAAGTGATCCACCTGCCTCTGCCTCCCAAAGTGCTGGGATTATAGGTGTAAGCCACTGTGCCTGGTCTGGGACATGCTCTTATTGCAGGACAATTGACACATGTTGAGAAGTGCTGAAAAACCAAATAAAGCAGGGAAGGGCCTAGATAAGGAGAGGAGGGACTGTGATTAATGATGTGGTTTGGGAAGGCATCTCACCTCTTCAGACAGAGTAAGCCACACAGGCACATGGGGAGTGTCCAGAGAGAACAGCAGTGCGAGGCAGAGTGACCAGAAGGGACAGTGATAAATGAGGTCAGAGAGGGTGGCAGGACCTGTATCGTCAAGGATCTTACAGGCCATGGGAAGGATTGAGCTTCTCTGAGTTTTGCAAGAAGCCATTGCCAAGGCTGTGTGTTCACAATCAGACTGGTTAACTGGGTTGTTATGTGGATCTTGGGTTGTTAGGAAGTCAGTGGCAAGAGCCTGTCAGGAGGCTCCCATAGTCCAAGCAAGAGGTCTAGGTGATTCAGACCACAGTGATGATAGGAGTGATGGCGTAGTTTGGGATACATTTTTAAGTGGAGCTTACTAGCAAATATTAGGATTTAGACTGGTATATGCTCACTTTAGATCATGAAACCTGAAGTGAGAAGAATTCTACTTAACAAGACTGCTGGAAACTTTTAAAGCATTTTAAGCGTGTGCTCAATAAGCAGGGTAATTATGTAGTGAGCCTTTTGGATCAATGGTTTGAGAACGTGGTGGAGAAAAGGAGGGTGATAATATGGTCTGATGCCTATGTGATCCCCCAGTAGCCTACATATGTGCCAAACGAAGACCTGCCTGTCACCAGGTACTGCCTAGGTTCTAAGCCCCAGACTGTGGCTGACATCTTCAGCAGCCAAGCTCAGTGTTTTAGACTAGGAACAGAATGCTCCTAGACTAGGAACAGAATGCTCCTGTGATGCAGCTTCTTTTGGAGGTAGGGCTTTAAAAGAGAAGAAAGCAGACTTGGGAAGCAACAGAATGGGGAGGAGGAGGTTAAGAACAAGGAAGAAGCGCCCTGGGCATGGGGTGGCCCTGGGCTGCAGCACCCTGCCTGCCCCTCTCCTGTGGCCGCTGGGGAAAGCTGCTTTCCTCTAATGGGAGAAGCCTGATGTTCAGCTGCAGTTTTTCTTTTTATGTTTAAGTGATTCTGTAAGCTTAAAATTCTTTTCTTTTTTCCTTTCAGGCACATAGCAGTATTTCCCTGCAAGATAAAAATCCTCCCTCAGTACATTTTTAATTCTCGAGATCCGATAGTGATGGGGGTGACGGTGGAAGCAGGTCAGGTGAAACAGGGGACACCCATGTGTGTCCCAAGCAAAAATGTAAGTTCTAGTTGTACATTCTGTGGGTCATTTCTTAAAGCACTAAATGAGTGTCCAAGAGTCGTACCAACACAGCTTTGTGCCTGTAGTTCACAGTACTGTGCTGTGTATTTAGTGTGGTCTCCACCTTCTTAACAAATGTTTCAGTGTTTTTACCTCAGTAGGAAGAAAATGTGGTAACTTTAAAACAAGCAGAGCCTGTCACCTTCTGTTGTGCTTCAGTATTGGTAAATATCAGTGCTCCATAGTCAGTGTTGACTCAGTGCTGATCTCAGTGCTTCAGTTAATTGGGGCTCCAAGGCACTTTACATTATTGCCTTTTATTTTATTTTGAAAGGTTTCAAGCCTGTGGAAAAGTTTAAAAACTAGTATAATGAACACTCATGTTTACCTTCCCTTTCTGTCAGCATACCTAAGAAAAATTAATAATATTTCAACAATATCCTATAATTTGCAGCCCTCAACATTATTTCACCAGTTATTCCAAAGATGTTTTGGTAACTCTCCCCACCAGTCTGGCCCAGTGCCCTGCAAGCTGCATTGCACTGGGGCTTGTTTTGTGGCTGAGCCTCAGTCAAGAACAGTCCTCCATTCTTTTTGAAGTGTCCCTGTTGTTTTGCAAATTCCTCCTCCATTTGGATTTATCTGTTTCTCTCCCTCCCAACTAGACACAGGTTAGAATTACTGGAAAGACACTCATGCAGTTTCCCTGTGTGCCTGCCTCTTGCATGACCCAGCCTGTCTGACCGCTGCTGATGCTCTGATTTCCTGGGGAAAGTGCTAGACGCCAACCATCTCCATTAGAAACTTGCCCCTTTGTAATTACTCTGTAATCTGTCTGGTACCTGGAGTTCCTAATGGATATCCTGTTTCTCAACAGCCTTTATCCCAGTGCCTTTAGTACCCACTGGCAAGCGTTGCCTAAGTCAACTATTACGTAGATGGTTGCAAAATTGTGGATATACCTGTCCCCCCATTTCTTACAAAGAACCTCTTCCCACTGACCTTTTTATTGAGTCATAGACTCAGTGGGTTTTTTTTTTTTAAATATAATCCATTACCTTTATTCTTTTGATACTCAGATTTTCTAGTGTGGTCAGTAGGAGCTCAACTGGCTCCTGTATCCTTGACACACAGCAGTCTGAGCATCATCTTCCTTTCTGGTTGAGATGTTCCAGCCTCATCTAGTACTTTCCCTGGCCCAAACCTGGTTCTTGTAATGGGCAATGGCACTTAGAAGTTGTCATTGCTTTTCTACCATTTCAGTGGACTAAGCCTGGACATTTATTTGTGTTACTTTCTATGTGGCTTTGGCCTCCTAAACCAACCAGAGCTCTCCGTGTTTTCACTCTTACTCTCCTGAATCTTTTTCTCCACAGAGGAGTCAGGGTTTTTTGCCCCAAACTCTGAGATCACATCACTCATCTGCTCACAGGCCGTCATTCTTAAAATTTCAGGATTGGTCCTCACTCTGACTTCATTCCCATCAGCCACTTCAAGCTCATTCCTGACTCACACCCTTTGTGCCTGCTGATCCCTCCTATTACGGCACCTGTCACGTGAAATGGTAGAGCAAAAATAGGAAATGACATTGGGTCAACAGGGCACTTGGAATGTTTTGCAAAGCACATTATCTCCTGTCATTCTTACAACCATCATGAAGGGAATAGGGTGTTGGTGGTGCCAGCCTAGTTTACCAAAATGTTACACCATGAGACCTTAAGTGACGAAAGGATTGCACTGCCATGACTTTTAAAACAGGCTTTTGCTCTAGTTCTTACTTCAGCTATCCAGCCATGGCGCCTGTGATTGGCATGAATTCTTCTGCATGCATTTTAATTTGTTCTTATTTTATAGTTTGTTGACATCGGAATAGTAACAAGTATTGAAATAAACCATAAACAAGTGGATGTTGCAAAAAAAGGACAAGAAGTCTGTGTAAAAATAGAACCTATCCCTGGTGAGTCACCCAAAATGTTTGGAAGACATTTTGAAGCTACAGACATTCTTGTTAGTAAGGTAAGTATTTCAGCAAAAGTGGCACACTTTAAGCAACAGGGAATCACTCTTCTTGGGTCACCTGTACCTAGTAGCCCCTTGGGCTTCAGTTTGATTGTAGAATCTGATGGGACTGGATCCCCCATTAGGGCTTGACCTCTAGCTGGGCCTTGTCTGTTGAGGAAGTTGCTCTATCAGGAAAGCAGCACCAACAGAGAAAGCTAGGACTTTTAGGTCCCCTTGTGCCTGACATGCAAACCAGATGTGATTTTGGAATTCTACTCCCTTAGGCAGGCAAGCCCTGTTTTTTATTTCTGCTTAAGCTTTTTAGTACAGTGAGAGCGGGCATCTGGGGCCACAGCTTTCTTTGGCACGTTTGTTATGTTCTGTTTACCCTGTTTGTGCCTCGGGCATTGCAGATCAGCCGGCAGTCCATTGATGCACTCAAAGACTGGTTCAGAGATGAAATGCAGAAGAGTGACTGGCAGCTTATTGTGGAGCTGAAGAAAGTATTTGAAATCATCTAATTTTTTCACATGGAGCAGGAACTGGAGTAAATGCAATACTGTGTTGTAATATCCCAACAAAAATCAGACAAAAAATGGAACAGACGTATTTGGACACTGATGGACTTAAGTATGGAAGGAAGAAAAATAGGTGTATAAAATGTTTTCCATGAGAAACCAAGAAACTTACACTGGTTTGACAGTGGTCAGTTACATGTCCCCACAGTTCCAATGTGCCTGTTCACTCACCTCTCCCTTCCCCAACCCTTCTCTACTTGGCTGCTGTTTTAAAGTTTGCCCTTCCCCAAATTTGGATTTTTATTACAGATCTAAAGCTCTTTCGATTTTATACTGATTAAATCAGTACTGCAGTATTTGATTAACCAAGCTTCTGCAGATTTTGTGATTCTTGGGACTTTTTTGATGTAAGAAATACTTCTTTATTTATGCATATTCTTCCCACAGTGATTTTTCCAGCATTCTTCTGCCATATGCCTTTAGGGCTTTTATAAAATAGAAAATTAGGCATTCTGATATTTATCTGCTTTGTGTGAAACCATGGTGTAAAAGCACAGCTGGCTGCTTTTTACTGCTTGTGTAGTCACGAGTCCATTGTAATCATCACAATTCTAAACCAAACTACCAATAAAGAAAACAGACATCCACCAGTAAGCAAGCTCTGTTAGGCTTCCATATTAGTGTAGCTTCTCTCCCACAAGTTGTCCTCCTAGGACAAGAATTAATTATCTTACAAACTAAACTATCACACTACCTTGTATGCCAGCACCTGGTAACAGTAGAGATTTTTATACATTAATCTTGATCTGTTTTAATCTTGATGTTTTGTCCTAGAAAATTCCATCATACACACATTTCCTGATATTTGGGCTTAGTGCTTCTAAATTGTTGCAGACACAAAACTTAATGATTCATTCGTAGTAGTAATCTGTAGCTAGTTTTAGGGTTTTGCTGAAGTCAGTGTGGGGGTGTTTGTTTGAGGAAAAAGTTCCAAATATCCACTAGCATAGAATTTTAAACTATTTTTATTTTAAAGTTATGGCATAACATATAACATAAAAATATTTTATAATATTTTATATACGTTTGAAAAATCTATACTGTTCTTTTTTATCATCAAAGTTTCTCAATGGCCAGTAGAAGCAAAAAGACACCACCACCTCTGATCTACGGGACATAATGTTCCCAGGAAAAAAATCTTTCTTCAAGTGGTTGTGAGGGTGTTTCTAATTCAAACTATGTAGATTTCTCCGCATGGAAGAAGTAGTAAAGATTTTCTTAACATGCTCCTGTGTTCATGCTTGGAGACAAGAATAAGATGGTTTAGAAGCTTTACCCTTTCTTGGAACAAGTAGAATCCCGGTCTGAGACCTCTCAGGAATTTCAGAGCTTAGCAGTCTGGCCTGGAGGTTTTTCAGCCTTTTAGTATAATAAACAGTAGTTGCTTCCTAGAGTTGAGTTTTTAAGGATTCACAAAAAGGAGCCTGTACAAAATATACATACAGTTCTTTATTAAACAACTGTAAACACTTCACTGTAAAAATCCATAAAACTTTATAAACAAACATTTTGTAAATAGAATCTATGCTACAGTAAAATAATTAACACAATTATTTACATGCAATACTGACAAATTTGGCACTTTTTGAAAAGAAATGTACAAAACACTTGCTTTAAAAGAAATTTAAAATTATAAAAACTCCGAGCATTACTATCATGCAGTTTGCAAATACCTCACAAGCACTTATGGCACAGCTATCAGAGAGCATCAGGCTCTCTGGTAATATTTATGTAACTTTTAATGTGCTTCCATAAGTTTGTTGTAAAACCACCTGAACATTGTCAAGAATAAAGTCAAATGCCATATTCCAAACCGATTCCACCGATTGCTGCATCAGCCTAAAGGTGGGGAGAGAAGAAATGTCATTAGGAATTAGGAAAGGTCCTTAAGACTAATTATTCCTTTTTATATATAAAAATTGACTTTGGCAAAAAAAAAAGTCCTGGCCAGGTGCGGTGGCTCATGCCTGTAATGCCAGCACTTTGGGAGGCCGAGGAGGGCGGATCACCTGAGGTCGGGAGTTTGAGACCAGCCTGGCCAACATGGTAAAACCCCGTCTCTACAAAAAATAGAAAAATTAGGTGGGCATGGTGGCACATGCCTATAATCCCAGCTACCCGGGAGGCTGAGGCAGGAGAGTCACTGGAACCCAGGAGGCAGAGGCTGCAGTAAGCCAAGATCCTGCCACTGCACTCCAGCCTGGGCGACAGAGTGAGACTCCATCTCAAAAAAAATAAAATCCTAGAACACTCAAATTTTTTTTTATTTTGTTTTGAGACAAGCTGTCAATCAGGCTGGAGCCATGCAGTGGTGCAATCATGGTTCACTGCAGCCTCCACCTCCCAAGTAACTGGGACCACAGGTGGGCACCACCCCCCCCCCCAGATTATTTATTTTTTGTATTTTTCAGTAGAGATGGGGTTATGCCATTTTGGCCAGGCTGGTCTCAAACGATCCGCCCACCCCAGCCTCCCGAAGTGAAGTACAGGCGTGAGCCACTGTGCCCAGCCCACTTCCTATGGTTTTTTAATCACATGTAAGACCTTGAGGGCAACATATTTGGAACCTTATTTACTACTTAGTCAACATGGCAAAATAAAGGATATCACTTTCTCATTAACCCTAATGAGTACAGTTTCCCAGAAAGTTTAAAACAACTCAGTACACCCTCAGCCATTGTGACATGCCATTTTTTCCCATTTGATAAAAAAAAGTGATGAATTACTACCTTTTCATGTATTTTATAACTAGATCCAGTTTTTCCAAATCTTTTTCTTCTATTAGATCAGTACAGTATTTCACAACTTGGAGAATGTCTTCTTCCATTGGATCTAGGAAGGGGGAAAAACTTCAAATGAGGACCAGTCTTTTTGACTGGTCAGAGATCTGCATGGATAAAGGAAAACTGCATTTCTACAACTATGTCGCTAACAGCTATCAAAGGAATGGGCTTTGTTACTTTTCAAAGCAAGTCCCAGAATTTAAAAGATTTGGGGGTAGCTGCTTTAAGCTTATCAGAGTTAGAGAAATGGGTTAAATCTACATAGTTTAGTCTGTTTATGTTCTCAAATCATGAGACGACTACATCTCAGCCTTGGGCCATCTAACACAGGCCAAGCCAACCTGAAATTGTAGTTATCCATTCTCTGAGCAAGGTCTTCACATCATTGAATTCAACAGCTCCAGCTAGATTGGGTGCTGGAGGTCTCACACAGCCAGCTGGGTCAGACTGCAAACTAGAAAGGCCTGGCACACCTGAAGTAGAAGCAGAGAGTTCTTCCTGTTAAGAAAACAAAGGATAAAATTGCTATATTCACACATTATCCAGGTATATTAAGATCTCATAAAGGTCAAAGTTAAGGAATTACCAGGGGTTTCTCTGCAGGAGGTCCTTCATGTTTTAGAAACCCATCAATTAACTTCTGGGGACTGCCACAGGCCCCTGGCAGAGTTTTTGCAGGACTGTTAAGCAGCTTGTTATTCAAAGGACTCTGAATCCTTTTTGGTGAACCGATGGTTTTTTTCTTCTTGTTTCTTTTCTTTTCTTTCACTGCTGCCTTTAGATGAAGTAAAGGATTCTTTGGCACTAAGAGAAGATGGATATAAGATCCTCAACAAAATGACAGTATGGATAGTCTGGATGATAGTACATTGGGTTCTCTTTTCTCCTCCCAAATACAACAGGCTCCCTAGCCTACACCTCCCCTCCTGCCCCAAGTGAGAGGCAGTGAATGGCAATGGCCCAAAGTACAGGCTCTCCAATTCTCTCTTTGCTTTGCCACTTACTAATTTGACCTTTGGCATGTTGCTCATCTATGATGGGTAGTACTAAATGTGGGTTTGATGTTTGTGATGCATTTTGAACCAACATCCTTTAATGTATTCATCTCAAAGGACAACTAGCTGAACAAGTATTTAAGACATTTGTGGTAATGTCCTATTCCAACTTTTTAAAAAGTAAAAAGTGGTGTGTTTAAATCCTGGAAGTACAGACACAAATCCAACTAGAAATATGATGATATTTACTCATACTGTATACTTCAGATATTATCCCAATATGAAGAGCTCTTAATGCAACAGCTTAGACTTTGCCCATTATATACTGCAATAATTAGACAACAGTGACTCCATTACTCTTTGTCTTCATTTTTGTTACATGCCACTTCCAAGGCTCACCAGATGCGCTGGCTGACTGCTGGTGAGTGCTGTTCTCGCCCTGCCTTTGTCTTTGATCATAGGCTGCTTTCAGCTCCCTTTGAAGTTCAGCAGGAAGGGCAGCAAATACCTCAGGGTCCACCTAGTGGAAAAGACGAGGTCAAAGTCAAACCTGAACTAATTGTAGATGGTAGCTGGTTTCTCTTTTTCACAAAACAGACTTTGTTTTCAAGTCTCACTTTTCTGATCTGTACGAATTCTTAACAGTTCCCCAATATCAAAGCTGATTACATCTTCAAAATGGTTAGAGCAAGAATAAGGAATTAAGAGCAAGAATAAGGAATTAAGAGTACTAACTTAAAGAAACCCACTACAACAGCAGAACCTGGGCAAAATGCACTAGTAGAAAATGGGAAGCAAAACATTGAAACAGGGACTCAGGTTGTTAGTGTCCCCCATGCAGGATTATACATCTCCGCTCTGTTGTATTCAAGTGTGGCCATTGATGTGTTTGCGCCAGATCAGTGTGTTTCTGTCTTAGCATGCCCTCCCCCATCTCTTCCCTGCTGCTTCAGCGGGAGGCTGCTCTGTGTCTACATCCTGCAGATGCAGGAGATGGAGACAAGCCCACTCTCCCCTCCCCTCCCCTCCCCAGTGGATGTGGTGTCAGATACAGAGGAGAAAGGGAAGTGAGACAGGTCCTAAGTTGGAGCAGGGGGGTGAGAATATTGAAACTACAGCAGAGGGTTCCCATATTTAACTTACCTGTGAAAATGCTGGAAGGGCTATTAAATTTATTCCTGTGTCACTGTTCGATTCTTGAGGTTCTGGTATTTGCAACAAGACTGTCCCAACTGGTTGTGGCAAAATTCCTGTATTACAGCCATTTACTGGTTCTTTCTTTTTGTTGCCATGTGACTCTGCTTGCTGGACAGCACAGACTTGCTCTACTTGTTCCCGGAGATCAGGTGGAAGTGCTTCTAAAACAGACTGATCCAGCTATAAAATGCCAAACATATGAGTAGGAAGTTAAAGCATGCTCAGAGATGAGGTGTTTGGGAGTTAACACGCCACTTTAAATTTCAATTTGAATACTGTGGATAATCAATGTAAGGTACAGACCATCAAGCTAGGAAAGCCACCTCCAAATCAGCACATTTTTGGAACGTCTTGGCCTTTTGTCATTGAAGCCTGAAGTACTATGTGTAGTCTGGAAGGAAGTGTATATACACTACCAGCCACTATCACATGACCAGGTAAGTCCAAATATACTCACAGAATGTCCTGCAATTGGGGCCAACAGATATGAATAGCCTTGGTGAAGCTCAAATTAGATCCCACCCCGGGGAGGGGTGAAGGCCTGAGGCACATGTTAAAATTCTGGACAGGTAACAGTCCTGGGTCAAAAGTTCACCTTTCAGATGAGAGACTGCCCAAAAATACAAATAATTCTACTCTGAGAGCAGCACACTGGAAGAAAGGGTTTCTAGAAGCTGAATTTTCTCTTAATTTACAGGACAGAATCCACTGTTCCTTTGGCCAGGGCCTACCTGTGCATCCACATCTGGCCCTTTGGAAACATGCAATCCCATCAACTGGGTGGACCAATCTTATCTTGCCAGGAGTAACTAATTGTGGGTATCTGTCGCCATACAAGCATATCAGCATTGCCCTTTCCCCTAGTTTTGCAGCCAGTATTTAACATCTCCTTCCGCCTCCTTCCATGCAGGGGGAGCAGAGGCACAAATAAACTTGCCCAATATAGCTTAAGGTGCTACCTTACTTTCAAGGACCAAGGGATGCCAGCAGTATATCACATGTACAGCCCACACAAGCTGAATTAAACCATCCAAATCTCCAGAGACCTGTTTGCAAATACTGCAAAAACCCTTCGACATAAGGCCTCTACTTCACCACTAATCACCAAAGCTGCCTTGCTGAATACAGTAAGTCTGCATGATGACCACTGTCACAGACAATGGCAGTCCACAGGAGGACTGCCTTTCAGCTATGCTTTACAACTTGCAAGAGTGGCAAATCTTTGCAAAAGCACTTTCACTCAACCCAATTATTGCTTATTTAGAATCCAACATCATGATCTACCCAAACAAGTGGCCCGTTCTCCCTTTCTTGGTTAAACGGATGAAGAAATAAAAATGCCATTTTCATTTGTAAACTTGTATTTTTGTATTTATATTTAGGAGTATAAAATGTACTTATATTTAGGACTATAAAAATGTACCTGGGAAGGTGACGGGACCTCTATACTCAGGTTAAGTCTTGACTGCACACTGACAGGAGAATGTAGACCATTCCATTTCCCTGAAGACTCAGCCTTGTTAGTATCAGGACTGGTCGGCAGATGTGCAGGAAAAGGTGGCAAGAAAGTGCAAGTTCTAGAAGCAGATGATATTTCCAGATCCACAGCAGCCCGAAATACTACAAAAAGAAAATATATAAAATAGCCTCTTCAGATCATCGGGCAGGGCCTTTAATCCTCTGTCCATTACAAATAAAAAAACTTTATTACTGATTCATCATAATGAAGAATATAAATTTTTAAAATCACATAAAGCTGTGTCCATTTTAAAACCAACTGCCGTCTTTCCAAGGACATAAGCAGCACCTAAAAAAGAACCACATTGATGACCACCAACCTTCTTTGTGCTCCTCTTCGGTGGATTTCTTAGCTTTCTGAACTTGGAAGACATCACGGACAGAGTATGACCCACTAGGAAAGTGGCGTGACTGAACTGATGGGCGACTGGGACATGTGGAAGGGTTCAGATTAGTTGGAACCAACTGATTGACGTGAATCCCAACCTAGAACCCAGAATAAAGAGTATGCTTCTAGGAAAACTAAAGTGAAAATATGAATTCAGCTAAGCAAAATCCTCAGCAAATCCTTTTCACTATCTCCTAGATCCTGTTTCTAGAATAAAGGTAAATGAAAGTATTCAAACAGCATTCTATATGACTTATTACAAAAACAATTTCTAAACTAGCTAGTGAGTGGTCATTCATCTCAAACTTCAGAGTATCCAATTCTCCCAAAATATACCAAAAGATCTTTAAAATCAGAAAATCCAAACAACTGGAATACTGTATTCCACTGATGTTCTCGTCAACTAAGGTTTTAAATTAGGATAAAAAAAAATTAAGAGAGGACAGTCTACTTGGGAACTTCACTATTTTTATCTTTTTTAAATGAAATACTTCTCAAAAAATATTGGTGGGAGTGATGAACAGCGGGTACACTGCAGACCCCTCCATAAAGTGCCATTATAACAGTATTTCAGGGAGAAATCACAATTACAGCTGGCTTAGTGACTAATCCTTCAACAAAGCCCACATCAAGCCAGAACAACCCTTTACTTACATATGCACACATAAAACTAAACCTACAAAGGTTCTTTTTTTTTTTTCTTTTTTTGAGACAGAGCCTCACTATGTCACTCAGGCTGGAGTGCGGTGGCACGATCTTGGCTCATGCAAGCTCTGCCTCTTGGGTTCAAGTGATTCTCCTGCCTCAGCCTCCCGAGTAGCTGGGACTATGAGGCATGCACCACCACACCCGGCTAATTTTTGTATTTTTAGTAGAGATGGGGGCAAGGCGCAGTGGCTCATGCCTGTAATCCCAGCACTTTGAGAGGCTGAGGTGGGTGGATCACCTGAGGTCAGGAGTTTGAAACCAGCCTGGCCAACATGGTGAAACCTCATCTCTACCAAAAATACAAAAAATTAGCTGGGCGTGGTAGCGGGTGCCTGTACCCCCAGCTACTCGGGAGGCTGAAGAAGGAGAATTGCTTGAACCCAGGAGGTGGAAGTTGCAGTGAGCCGATACAACGCCATTGCACTCCAGCCTGGGCAACAGGGCAAAAACTGTCTCAAAAAAAAAACAAACCCACACAAAAATCTATGGTTTTGACATTTTGATGCCTCTTGCCTGTTTCAAAGGCATCTTGATGTGCCTGTGGTTTCACTCCCTTCTAGGTCATCATACAGCAGACAGCAGAGTATGTTTCTGATTAAAAAGGAACTTAAAGGTACAAAATTTATGTATTCATATTCCTCACAGTCATATCTACTTCTAGGAAACAAGAACAGGGAAGACATGTATATTAGCCCCTGGTTAATTAGGGGTACCTTGGAAAAGTACAGTAAGAATCTAAGAAAATTATTCTAAAATGAAGGAGGTCAAAATGGAGGAAGTCAAGAATTTTTGTTTCTCTTTTCCTTGTATTACAAAGCAGCTAAAGACCTACATATATAAGTCCCTATACACCAGCAATAACCCTTTTGAGAGCAAGCCTCAAAAATGAGAGATACATTACACAAAGTCAGAATTTACAATGTTACTATACACTTACCCCTCTCATATCTGATATATTTAGTTTCATTGTATGAAACATGTTTAGCATCGCCTTTCCAATTATTTTTGCATTATCTGTTGCCTGGTCAAGAGTTACAGTCCTGTAAGTGATAGAATTAAAAAACAAAAGCTTCATTCCATATGTATTCACTAGTACTAAAGTAGTATGGAACTGTTTAAAAGAGTTATAGAAAAGTTGTAAACAGTTACAGAGAAGATTATAAAAGTGAATGCCATAGTCTCCCTTCAAGGAAGCCAGAAATACCAAATTAGTTACATTGGCAACCAAGGGGGAAAGAAAAATTATGGAACACTGGAACTTTAAGTTAAAAACCGTAATGGACACTCAGGTCAACTAAAAATAAGTTGAGAAATTTAGAAAAAGGTAGATTTTAGCTAACATATGCACAAATAAATACATATTTTCCAGCTAAAGCACAAATGAATGGTAAACACAATGTTCCTGATTCCAAGAGAAGTTTTAGGTTCCAAGATTATGTATGCTGAGGTATAGCAAATTTTCAGAAGAGAAAGATAAATTCTCTGTATGTTGTTTCTTGACTCTCCTTTCATTGTGTTTACAGTACAGCCAATAAGCAATTCTTAGATCTTTAAGAACTCTTGAAGGAGGACCAAATGGTCCATCAGCATTATTAGGTCTCAAAGATGTGCTGACCTCACCCACCATTTCCTTCAGAGCCTTTTGAGCTTCTCTGGCATGAGCGGGCTGTCCCATTGCAAACAGAATTACTAACTCAGTAACAGATTAACAAATTACTACCAGTTCTCTTTCCAAAGGAAAGTTATTTCGTGTTTTGGATGATCCTTTCCATGTATAATGAACAAATGAAGTTCCAGGCCTTTAAACAAGAAATATTCCCAGAAAAAATTATTATAAATTGAATTTGATTTTCCCATAGAAATGTTTAAGAAGATAATCACATTACTTCATCTGCTTATAGAAATAACCACTAAAAGCTGGGCACAGTGGCTCACACCTGTAATCCCAAAACGCTGGGAGGTCAAGGCAAAAGGATTGTTCAAGGCCAGCCTGGGCAACAGAGTGAGATCCTGTCTCTACATAAATAAGTTTTTTAAGTAAATAAATGACCACTATTTACTATTTGAGATACATGTGTATCATAACAGGTAGGTAAATATAATTCAAGATAACCAACAGATAAAAAATGTATTTTATAAATTATGTTGTCTAATTGTAATTTATAATTCCTGCTTTCATGGTAACTTGGGAGTTTCTCTGTTTAAGAGCAGTCATCTCACGACTTAGCAATATCATCATATACATGAATGCACCATGTATGGTTGGCATGAGCTAATCTTTAATGAAACTATACTTCATATTATAAGTAGCTTTCAGTGTCAAAAGTCTCAAAATTTTGGTTTCACAGATGAAATACAGTGCAATATAAAATGACATGTAAAACCATGCATCTTCATATTGGTCACGAATCTTACATGAAGTTTAATATTAAGTAGTTGGCCCTGACATAAAAGACGAGTGTTTCAGACCGGGCACATTGGCTCATGCCTGTAATCCCAACACTATGGGAGGCTGCGGTGGGCGGATCATTTGAAGTCAGGAGTTCAAGATCAGCCTTGCCAACATAGTGAAACCCTATCTCTACTGAAAATACAAAAATTCGCTGGGCATGGTGGCATGCCCCATAATCACAGCTACCCAACAGGCTGAGACAGGAGGATTGCTTGAACCCAGGAGGTAGAAGTTGCAATGAGCCGAGATCGCACCACTGCCCTCAGGCCTGGGTGACAGAGCCAGACTCTGTCTCAAAACAAACAACCCCCCCCCCAAAAAAAAAACAGCGTTTTTAAATGCTTTTACCAGTTTTCAGACATTACAGTGATTCATTCATCTTTTTACCAATTAAATTTATACACCTATGTAAATGAAGTTGCTCTCCTTCACCATCATTTTTCTAGCTACTATAGTCTGCCTTTGTGTATCATTTTTTTGAGACAGAATGTTGCTCTGTTGCCCAGGCAGGAGTGCACTGGCGCGATCTCGGCTCACTGCAACCTCTGCCTCCTGGGTTCAAGCAATCCTCCTGCCCCAGCCTCCTGAGTAGCTGGGACTACAGGCGAATGCCACCATGTCCGGATAATTTTTGTACTTTTAGTGGAAATGGAGTTTCACCATGTTGGCCAGGCTGGTCTCAAACTCCTGGCCTCAAGTGATCCAGCTGCCTCAGCCTCCCAAAGTGCTGGGATTACAGGTATGAGCCACCACACCTGGCCTGTATCATTGTTTTTAAGAACTACATTGAAATTTTCCTCAGGAAAAAAGTTTCACCAAGTCCCGAAACTATAGCAGTCCCTTTGGTCTGCAGCCTTGCCCTTTCTTTCTGTCCATGCAGTAAAGTTAACAGCCCAAAGATGCCAAGCAAAGGCTGCCAAGGTCAGCAATGCTGTCAAACCAACCTCCTGTGTGTGGGCCTCGCTGAAACCAAGTGCATTAACCTAAGCTGAATGCCTTGGGCTGATGCCTGCTTCTACAGAATACCAGATTAACGGGTTTACAGGTCTTTATTCAAACTCCTCCTTGGTTTTCTTCATTTTCTATTACTTACAACAACCTGTACTGAAATATAATTACCAATATCATTTCTGAGGTGAGCTTACCTGGCAATGTTATCACAAATTCCATGGCCTCCAAATTTTGCAGTTTCTACAGGAGCCCCAGGCTTTCGTACCATGATTTTGAGAGTTAGACGTTTACCCTTCATGCCAGTGGCTTCTAGTCTTCTTTGAATTTCTTCTGAAAGACTCAGAAGAAAAGCTTCTGCCTCTTTTGGCTATGGAAAGACAAACGTGGAGAAACTTCCATTCCACTTTCCTATATACCTAATAATTGTTCTCAAGTATTTTAACTTTGAATATTAAACATGTTGGTTACTCACTATCATGCTCAGCATCTATTAAAAAGAAACGTGGCCAGGCGCGGTGGCTCACACCTGTAATCCCAGCACTTTGAGAGGCCGAGGCTGGTGGATTCGTCTGAGGTCAGGAGTTCGAGACCAGCCTGGCCAACGTGGTGAAACCTCATCTCTACTAAAAATGCAAAAATTAGCCTGGCGTGGTGGCGGGTGCCTGTAATCGCAGCTACTCAGGAGGCTGAGGTAGGAGAATCGCTTGAACCCAGGAGACGGAGGTTGCAGTGAGCTGAGATCATGCCACTGCATTCCAGCCTGGGCGACAGAGGGAGACTCCGTCTCAAAAAAGTAAAACTACAACAACAAAAACTGTTTGGTATACCCTCAACTATTAAATACAAATACCCACCTTCCCAACAAAGTGAAAGTAATGAGTACTTTTAAAAGATATTTTTCCTTTCTTTCATTTTTTTTTTTTTTGAGACAGTCTCATTCTTGTCCCCCAGGCTGAAGTGCAATAGCATGATCTCGGCTCACTGCAACCTCTGCCTCCCAGGTTCAAGTGATTCTCCTTCTTCAGCCTCCCGAGTAGCTAGGATTGCAGGCGCCTGCCACAATGTCTGGCTAATTTTTTTGTATTTTTAGTAGAGACGGGGTTTCACCATGTTGGCCAGGCTGGTCTCCAACTCCTGACCTCAGGTGATCGGCCTGCCTCGGCCTCCCAAAGTGCTGGGATTACAGGTGTGAGCCACCGCATAGGGCCCCTTTCTTTCTTTTCTATGCCATCACTGACTTGTTGAAAATTCTTTTGTAATTATGTTAATAAGTTCTGCTAATAAAATGTGTGTTCCAACACTGTGCTTACAGCCCAAACATCATCTATCTCCATGCGTAAGGAAACAAAACTCCTGAGGTCCACAGTGTAGGCACAGAGGTAATTAGCTCATCACATTTCAAATCCTTATGATATGGTGTTGTTTGTACATACAAATTCAAGACATATCCAGCCGGGCGCAGTGGCTCACATCTGTAATCCCAGCACTTTGGGAGGCTGAGGCAGGCGGATCACAAGGTCAGGAGTTTGAGACCAGCCTGGCCAACACGGTGAAACCACGTCTCTACTAAAAATACAAAAAATTAGCCGGGCGTGGTGGCGGGTGCCTGTAATCCCAGCTACTTGGGAGGCTGAGGCAGGAGAATCTCTTGAATCTGGGAAACGGAGGTTGCAGTGAGCCGAGACTGCGCCACTGCACTCCACCCTGGGCAACAAAGTGAGACTCCATCTCAAAAAAAAAAAAAAAACATATCCAAATCCATAATCTGAAGGAAAATGGAAACTACTCAGCCATCTGTGCTGCAGCTTTCCAAAAGCTTGCATAAGGAGGGGTTTGCTGAAACTTAATTTTAACTACAGCTTAAAAAATATTTCAACATTAAAAATATTTTTCTCATCTTTTTTATTTTTTCACTGTTAATTAGAATAATTATAATCTCAAGTTCTCTAATAACTGGCCTCCAAAGCATAATCTTTTAGTATATTTCCCCAAGAGCTAAGTTTCCTCGGTCTCAGTCTTATCTGGGGCTACACCTTACCACACAGTGCCTTAAAAGGCCTTCTTGAGGCTCTGGAGATACAACAGTTTTAAGACTTAATTTCAAGCATCGAGGGTCTAATGGTTTAGTTGTAGAGGTAGGACTATGTAAAAATATAAAGAGCAACAGATGGTAAAATCTGTTCAATGATCAGTACCTGAGTAAACCTTATTCCATAGTTGATCTCAGCTGAAACAGATTTTCTTTCCTTTTCAGTTCGAACTGGTCTATCATCCAAGCCACGGCAGAACCTATAAAGCATCTGACCTGTTTTGGGACCAAATTCTTTTTGGAGTTTTGCCATGGTCATATACTGCAAGTCTCCACAAGTTTTAATTCCCAAAGATGCCAACTTAGATTCCATTGAATGTCCAACTCCTAGGAAAGGGAATATAGTTAAGTATGCAGAATAAGCTACTAATAACAAGTTTATTAACACAAAATACCCACCATTTATGCACAAAACAACTAGTTTAAAATAATCTTTAAAGTCTTTAGGCAACATAACTGAAGCATCCACAGGCTGAAGAATTTTTTGGTGCAAAATCATGCTAGTAGATGTATTTCTAGACTCTACTTCTCAATTTGGACTCCACATATAGATGAACCAGAAACTTTTAAAATATGTATAACTCAAGTTATCAAAAATGTCACTTTCTTTATTAGTGAATAATACCAAGATATGTATCTTAGTCACAAAATCAACTAAGGAATCAACTGTCATTTAAACAAGTCTATAGTGTGACTTACAGACATACTAGCCAACTCACGAAATGTAAGGGATCTATTATGATTTCGGTCATCACCAAATCTCACAGTGGTATCAGCCACATTTTTTCAGTGAAAAACAGAACAAGAATTCACAAAATGGGCCCAAGTCCAGAAATGTTACATGCTATCACACATACCACTGACCTGAGGATGAAGGACCCTAACCAAACCAACTGGTGGTGGGGGTAGAAGACAGACTTTTTTTTTAATCAAAAGGATGATCTCTCTGAAGAGATATGAACTCTCCTACAGCTGGGCCAGCAGGCAACAGTCCCTATGTCCTATTCTGCAAGATGTAACGTTTGAGCCCCACCTAAAGGATACTGATTAATTCTGTTGCTCTAAGTTGGAGTCTTGGTTTTCTTCAATTTGCCCTAAATGCTTTAAAAAGGTCCACAAATTTGGGAAAGAGGTTTGGAGTAACTGAGGGAAACTATAATGCTTATTAAAATGGTTCCACACCATCAAGTAAAAATTTTCCATCAATGAGGAAAAGACAGCGTTGTGTTTCTGGTCTTCTGTAGGAACTTATCAAAAGAGAACTCAGGCTGGGTGTGGTGGCTCACACCTGTAATCCCAATACTTTGGGAGGCCAAGGCAGGAGGATTGCTGGAGGCCAACAGTCTGAGTTTGAGGACAACGTGGGCAACTGAGGTAGACCGTCTCTATAAAATAGAAAAAAGAATTAGCTGGGTGTGGTGGTGCGCTCCTGTAGTCCCAGCTACTTGGGAGGCTGAGTTGGAAAGATCCCTTGAGCCCGAGAGTTTGAGGCTGTAGTAAGCTATGAACCTGCCATTCCATTCCAGCCTAGGTGACAGAACAAGACCCTGTGTTTAAAAAAGAGAGCTCAGAGTGATGTCTGCTAACTTCTGTTCATAGCTCCCATCCTCCTGAGTGGTCTTCAGTAGCAGAAAAACTATCTAGTCCAAGTTCTGCCAGGAAAACCTCTGGAACCAGTATACAACACAAGGTTAGGAAGTCATCAATGTGGGTCAGACAAGTTTAAACCCAGACACTTTATTCCTTAATGGAAGTGAGATGAAGGCGTTAAGGGTGCTCGTTCACAATTGTGCCATTTTAAAGTCCAAGCCAGAACAAAGGGCAAGTAAATACCAAAGACCCCGAGTTAACAATTAAAAAAAAAAAAAAATCCTCCAGAGAAGTACCATTCACCAAAAGGTAAAATTTTAAGTGAAACCTAAGTGCTTTTCAAAATGGGGAGGAGAAACACAAGGGAATAGACAAATTACATACTTGGTTTGTCAAAGGTAGACACTTTGCACAGCTATTTGCTTTTAAGAAAGGCTTTTTTCTTCAATTTGCTCTTTTTGTTATTTCTTTTTTGTCATAAGACTTCTTAACATCAGGGAAGACTTTGTGTCTTTTGTCCCTCCCATTGTTGCCTCACTTCCCACTCCCATAATCTGACCATGATCTTTCCCTTACAGTTCTGGGGAACAAATCTGTTCTCAGGGACTTCCAAGATTAGCAAGAGACAATCATCATCCTGGGTTGTGTTAGTGTGTGCATGTGTTGGGGTGGATGGGCATGGGGAGAAACCCATAGTTTAAAATTTTAGAGTATCTTGAGTATACTAGAACAAATTATGCACTACAGGTGCAAAGGAAAGGCTATATTAAACATCACCAAGTTAACCGTAATCCATCTAATCTAAGTGGACATCCCTCTATGAAAGAAGCACACTTCTTCTCCATGCAGGCTCATCTGATGGAATGAAATGGCCTGAACCGGAGGTGGGGGAGGGAGGCAGGGGGTGTGGTGTACCTCCAACTCCTATTGAGTGGGGGTGGGAAAATTAAACTTGGAGCCAGGGCCAAAACCTTGAAGAGGGCTGCTAGTTTTAACTAAATACGTCAATTAAGTAGGTGTTTGTAAGGGAAAGATGGCAACTCTATGGACAAAGTAAGGGGGGCTCCGGGCCCAAAGAGTGCAGCCACCTATTAAGGAAAAGGTGAAGGAAAATATGCTCTTTTAGAACCAAATCTCAACGAAGAGAGAGTCAAGGAGGCTCCTGGTCAAGCAACTGGGACAAAGACTTGGCATCTGTCCTTGAAGGGGAACTATTACCCTAGGTTAAAAGTGGCCAATAATGTCCCCTCCTTGGCATCCAGAACTTGGCTATCCAATACAGATATAGAGGAGTAAACTTCAAAGAATAAAGTTTTCACCATCTACAGGAGTGCTGTTCAACTGAACTTTCTGCAGTGATGGAAATGTTCTCGTCTGCTATCCAATACAGGAGAACCTTGCTCCATGTGACCACTGAGCACTTGCAATGTGGCCAGGGCAGTGAGGAACTGAATTGGTAGTTTTATTTAACTTTAATTTAACTCAAATTGTACTAGCTTCACTTGGCTACGTAGCTACTGTATTAGTGCAGACTTTATGAATGCCTACGTGATCATGGTGGTTCTCTGAAAATGGGATAGAGAGGGAATCCATATGCTAGATGCACAAACCTAGCAAAGGCTGAATGAGGTGCAGAGGGCCCTTCATTGAAGAGTGCATGCACAGGTAAAAAGCCCTGCAAAGATCCAAAGAAAAAGTAGAAATGGTTCTTCAAACTGTAATAGTCATTGGGGTCAATCCTTTCTTTCATTAGGTAACCAGATCATATTAAGAAACGTATTTATTAGTGTAATACACAATTATTATTCTGTGGAGTCTCCTAAAGCAAAAACTTACTATTGTGTTTTTCCTTCTTATGTAGCTATTCTAATTATTACTGTGCGCAGCACGTATGTGGTCACTAAACATTTATGGGTACAAGGGACTAAAGAGGTTGGAGATGGGGCAAGTTACCACTGAATTTCTCCTGGTTATTGGTTAGAGAACCAAGTTCCTCCAAAGCATGTTCCACAAGATATAAATAGGTACTGTATATTTATCACCAAATATCTTTGAGAAATTACTAGTCTTTAACAAAGATAAATAGGTTTCTTTTCTAAAATAATCCCCAGGACTTTCACTGTACAAACCCCTCCACCAGAGAAGGTTCCCTCTCCTATATGAAACCCCTTTTTAAAGGAACAGCTTATAATTTGTGGAACACACTTCAGGACAGGAGTAACAATGGAGAAGGGAGATATTTTATAGACCTGAAATGTTCTATAACAGTCAGGTTAAGGATTTGGGTATTTTATGAAAACCACATGAACCACTGTGAGCAATACAGAACCTGGCTCTGAAGAAGAGAAGGCCAACTCTGCTGCCCTATCTTTCAAATCTCCCTTAGGAAATTCAAGGCTGTGCCTCAGCTTGGCCAGGACACGTAACTTCACACTTGCCCTTCAAGAAATAAAGTCTTTCACTGGGCACGGTGGCTCACGCCTATAATCCCAGCACTTTGGGAGGCCGAGGCGGGCGGATCATGAGGTCAGGAGACCGAGACAGAGGTGAAACTCCATCTCTACTAAAAATACAAAAAATTAGCCGGGTGTGTGGTGGGTGCCCGTAGTCCCAGCTACTCGGGAGGCTGAGGCAGGAGAATGGCGTGAACCCAGAAGGCGGAGCTTGCAGTGAGCCGAGATCGCACCATTGCACTCTAGCCTGGGCAACAGAGCGAGACTCCATCCCCCCAAAAAAAAAAAAAGAAATAAAGTCTTTCCAGCCAGGAAGCAAATGAAGGTGAATGGTAGGATTACTAGGTCAAGTAGCTAAAACGTCCCTATTTCTATTAAAACAAACAAAAACACAAAGAAAACTACAAAAAGGGTTCGATTTAAAGATGGTGTTTTGGACTAAACTGTGTCTTCCCCAAATTTATATGCTGAAGTCCTGACCCCAGTACTTCACCATGTGACTGTATTTGTTTTTGTTTTTTTTCAACACAGTCTCACTCTGTCACCCATGCTGGAGTGCAGTGGTGCGATCTTGGCTCGCTGCAACCTCTGCCTCTCGGGCTCAAGCGATTCTTGTGCCTCAGCCTCCTGAGTAGCTGGGACTACAGGCATGTGCCACCTACCCCCAGCTAATTTTTTTTGTAGTTCTAGTAGAGACAGGGTTTCGCCATGTTGGCCAGGCTGGTCTTGAACTCCTGGCCTCAAATGATCCATCTGCCTCGGCCTCCCACAGTGCTGGGATTACAGGTGTGAGTCACCATGCCCGGCCACAGTGTGATTGTATTTGGACACAGAATCTTTAAAGGGTAATTAAGATAAAACAAGGTCATATTGATGAGCCTAATCCAACCTGACTGGTATCCTCACAAGAAGAGATCAGGACGGAGACATGCATATGGGGAAGGCCATGTGAAGACACAGGGAGAGGAGGGTCACCTACAAGCCAAGCAGAGGCTTCAGTTCAGAAAGAGCCAACCCTGCTGACACCTTGATCTTGAACTTCCAGCCTCCAGAACTGTGAGACAACGCATTTCTGTTGTTTATGCACCCCAGTCTGTGGTACTTTGTTATGGCACCCCTAGAAAACTAATAGAGATGGCTAGTGTAATAAACTTAAAACTCAAATTTTACATGCAGCTTTAAATATACCAGTTCCTTCTTATATAAAACTGCAGTAAGACTTCTTATTAAAAATGTTTAAACTGTGTTGTCTACTACAGTAATTTGCTAGTTTGATTTTATAAAGTATTCTCAAATTAAATGTGAAACTAACCATCAAAAATGTCATATTACACATTTCTGACACTAATACATCGTTTTAAGTTATATACTACGGGGGTCAGGAAGCTTTAAAACTAACCTACCATAAAATGCCATTTCTGTCGTTTAATATTTATGGCCTGTTAACAGAAACTTCTAAGTTAGTTCAGACATACTTTTATTAGGCTTAAAAATAGGCATCTAAAAATGCCACTAAATCTACTTTTAACAAATGAATTTTAAAACTTTCACTATAAATGAAGATAAAGACTTTACAAAGCTGACAGAGGCACTTTATAATAAATAGGTAACTACACAAAAATATGAAATAACTGAACATCCTGCCCCTTAGGTGAGAAAGGTTAAGATGGAAGGTTTTCTTCCATGAGTGGAGTTAATTGAAAACACAATCCTTCTTTACGTTTCCTTTTTCCTAATACAGCCCACACACATTTATACTTTTAAAACTACTTGTTTAATAAACTCAGAAAACTGTCGCTAGTCCTGCAGCATGACATAGGAGAATCGAAGCTCAAAGCTTTTATCTTTAGCCCAGGAGTAAACTATTTCAATAATCATTTATTTAAAGGACTGAAAGTCAATTTCATCATCCTCCCTTTTAACATTGTTTCTTAGAATCTTGCTACTTGAGAAATAGCTAAAGTAAAACTGAATAGAAGCAAAACAAAAATGTAACATTAAGGTCCTGACAAATCATTTGAGGGGATATTTAATGCAGAATTCCAAATTTTGTTTTTCATGACACTCAATAAGACTTAAAAATTTTTATATTCATGTCTGGGCAAAAAGAAGTCTCACAGTTCTATATTATAGATATGAAAAGTACTTATAATGCCTGTAATAAAAGTATTGTTAAAATATTTATATTTACCTGGTAGATTAGTAACTAGCTGACCTCTGATAAAATCATCTACTTCTTCTGGTTTTAGGTGGTACTGCCCATCTGGTTTTGCTTTTCTAGTTGCCATTCTAGCCAGGAGAATATTAGAACCTATTAAAAAAAAAAGTCATCCAAGAAATAGTCACAATTATTTTTTAAATTTCTCAACAAAGATCTCTTCATACAGGTTATCTATCAAGTTTCTAAAAATAATAAAAATAAATTTTGATTATTTCAAATAAGGTGTAGAATTTTGCTAAGTATTTAGATTATAACCAACAGAGTACCTGGAAGGAGGTTTCTCTTTGCTCTAACGCAAGTGCCATTTCAGCATCTAACCAGAAGCAGGAATAGAGAAAGCAGTCCTGATCCTTTTTTTTTTTTTTTTTTCTTTTTTTGGGATGGAGGCTCACTCTGTCGCCCAGGCTGGAGTGTAGTGGTTGTGATCTCAGCTCACTGCAAGTTCTGCCTCCTGGGCTCCAGCCATTCTCCTGCCTCAGTCTCCCGAGTAGCTGGGACTACAGGCGCCCACCACCATGCCCAGCTAATTTTTCTGTATTTTTACAGACGGGGTTTCACCATGTTAGCCAGGATGGTCTCGATCTCCTGACCTCATGATCCACCCGCCTCAGCCTCCCAAAGTGCTGGGACTACAGGCATGAGCCACCGTGCCCAATCAGCAGTCCTGATCTTCAGAGTGGGTGTTTGTAGGAATTGAAGGCCATGATCAAAGAGTAGTTCATGTTCCCAACCACAGGAGACAGAAGAGGTAGGGAAATGACAATAAAAAGAGCGCTACTGGACTGGGGAAACCAGAAAGCCCAAAGCAGCAGCGGGAACTGAGGGTAGAAGAGTCCTCAAAACGCAGAGACAGGCAGTGAGGTTCACGGTGTAGGTGTGGGCAGGGGCCACAGAAGCAGTGGAGGAAAAGGGCACCAAGCCCTGAGAAGGGGCAGGGATCTGCAGAGCTCAGCTGCTAGGTGGGCTTCTCCGTGAATACTAAAATCTCCAAAGGGAAGACTTATATTGAGGACATATCTTGGTTTTATAGAAGACTTATATAAACAGAGATTCACGAACAGGGAAAGTTCTGGGAAGTCACACCAAAATGATAAAAGTAGTGAGTTCAGGGGAGGGGAAAGGCACTGAGGAGTGGAAATATAAAGTGGGACTTTGGCATTACATATGCTTAAACTTAAAAGAACGGATTCATATGATCACTTATAAATGAAAATTAAGGACAATTAAAAACAAAAAAGTAAAATTGTGCCTGACAATGGAATATAGAATTCCTAAGTGAAATGTTACCAACATCTGTGGGCCAACATCAGGGGGTAAAAGGTAGGCTAGCCAGTAGCTGTAGGAATGCTGGGAATGTATTAATCATACTTTTTATTTTCTGTATCTTGCAGTGTTTTGAAATCTTAAAAATCCTGCTGGCTGGGGAGAGACTGCCCTCCCAGAGCTGGCTAATTCCTAAAGACAGTAAACCTCTTACCTGGAAGCACACTTGTCATATGCAACCTAACCACCTCCTGCCCTAAATTGTCCCAGGGCCAGCTACCAGGCAACTAGGGACCACCCCTATAGCCCAGAGCCCACCAGAATTACTCAAACTAGCCACTCCCAAAGTGTTTCCTCAGCCCTGCCTTGCCTTTCTGAAAAAAAACCCTAACAAAGGCTCTGGAGCCTAGGCTTTCCGTCTGCCACTCCTTCAGCTTCTGTCTCCTAACCACCCTGGTGCTTCCCCAGTAGTGCTGTGTAGCACGGTGTGCCCCCTCCTCTCGGGAAATGGAAGTAACAAATTCTTCTTTCAATGGCATTAGCCTCTCTGCATCACCACTCAGTCATTAGTAAATTTCATGGGTACAAAGGAGACAGGGAACTTTGGAGGAAGAAGGGTTTTTGGATGAAGATGGAGGAATAATGGTTGAAAGTGACAATGGCAAGCTAAGACAGTTAACTTTACCTTCCAAGCCTGTGGTATACTGAGTATGGCAGGGACAAACTGGCTCTAGTAACAGAATGGCAAGAAAAGGGGTATCTTGCCAGAAGGTAATGAGTGGGTTAAGAAAGGAAGAGGTGACTCAGGGAAGCTTAAGTATGAAAGAGTTCCAGAGGACACGGCTGGAAGAATCAACAAAAGCAGGGTAAGTGCTGGGAGCAGCTGTGGAAACAAAGTACAAGGTTTAAAGACAGCATGGATGGAGATGGAGGAGAGACTGGACAGTTACTGAGAGCACTTGGAGTCAGGGTGACTTCTAGAACTGAGTGAAGACAGGAATAGCTCCATGTGCCGGGAGGCTGAAGTGCAGAGAGTAACAAGACTCAGACTTAACACGCAACTCTAAACCCATACCACCACCTAGCTTTAAATACGGTTTCCATTCACTTTTGGGAAAAAAAAAAAAAAAACTGTTTACAAATGTTGAATGAAACCTTTCCAATTTTTTAAGAATAAGTAAGAAATATTCTAACTTATTTATTGCAAAGATGATCAACCATTTACTTATATTTCCAGCACTTATCTCGTGTGTCACACAATTGTAAGCAATGCTAAAAACGGTTTTACAAGTGAGAGGAAGCTAATAAAAAGAAAAACTCCATAAAATTAACTGATATTCAAGAATCTCAAAGCAACTCTTTTGAGTACAAGATAAGCTAGATACTAACCAATTCCAACAGAGGCAGCACATTTCGTCTGGTCTTTGATTTCCATACGAACAGCATTTGCAAATTCATCAGGAGTAAGTTTGGTCTCTGCAAGGATTTCGGTAATGTCTACCAGCGCTTCATCACAACTGACAGCTTCAATGTTATGAGTGTAGCTATCAACACAGAGCAAAGGCAACGAATCACAGCCACAGCCACCATCTGGTAGACCCAATGTTGCAAAATAGTCTTCTTATCCTCTCTTTTTTCTATTTCCTCACAAGGCATTTTAAATGAATTGGCTGAAGTACCATTTTAGTCACCCAACTTTTAACTGCAAAGTTAATTAGTGTGTTCTCTTTCTCCTTATTAACTATCAAAATACAGCATATTGGATAGGAAAATGTTTGAGGAGTAAAATAACCAACAAAAAAAATTTAAACACAAAAAAACAAAAACACAGCATAAATTATTATTTCAGTTTCTCTATACTGACAATACTTCTATAAACCTTTGAAGAGTTGAAAACCGGTGGGTGAATTTGAACTGTCAAAACATTTAATCTAATGGTTTATGAGAATCCTTTAAGGAACAGAAAAATTAGACAAATCAGTAATTGCTACTCTCCTAAAACCAAAATATCACAGTTAAATTCCACTCACTGTAGCAGGCCTAGAATACAGAAGGAAAAAGTGGCCAGTCATCCCAACTGCTTGTCTGAGAATAGTTATCTACACTCTCTGCATGTGGACATACTTTTTAAAAAATCATCTCATAGGATCTATCCACAAAAAGGATTTGTTTTAATTAGAGAAAAGAAAAAGGAAGACAAGAGTTGCTATGTGGCCCCCATGGTAATACGAGGACTAAGAAATCACAAAATAGAACTGGACCGGAAATGGGAGGAAACTTTCCCAAGAGGCCTCAGGATCAAAACTGTCTTTCATAATCCACTTGGTAATGTATACTAGGAGGGCGGTCCTCATCTCTCACCTACACCTTACTGTAGGTAGGTTACAATCAGATTAAGATCTCTATTAAAGAAATAAGTATGTTTTGTTTAGGCTTAAAGTATGACATTTTTAAGAACAGAAGGGTATATCTGGTATGAGGTATTTTGCTTCAGAGTGAAAGTTGCCCTGAGGCAGGGAGAATATGAAGCTGAGATAGGATTTCCCAAGGGTGGTAGAAGAACACTACTGTGGATATTTTTCCCCTAAGAATAGAAACATGCCACTGAAACTGTCTCCAGCCTTCTACCGGGACCGTGTGCATGTGACTGTGTAGGAGTATAGGTCACAGCTCTCTCTCTCACATCCTCATAACCTCAGGCACAGGCTGATGCTTGCTCTAGGGCTTCAATACCCAGGACACAAGAGCACCACAGTACTGACCTCAGTCACCCATCCCTATCTAGCCCTCGTTTGGATGCTACCACCGACTTCCTCCTTTCAAAGAGGATTTGAAGCACGTTCCACTTGACAATACCAACATTCCTGTATTTGGGATTTATTTATTTAGTTACCCAACTTATAACTGGAAAGTTAATTAGTGTGTTCTCTTTGTGTTAATAGAATAGCTATAATAAGTGGCTTATCATTCAGCACTCACTCCTACATAATGACGCCAGGAAATAATCAGTTCCTTCACATTTTCTCTCTCTCTCCTACTAAAGCAAGCTCCCACAAGGGCAAGGATTAGATATTCCTTTCTGGACTAGCAGCATCTAGCAGTCACCTGTACTTAGCAGATACTGGTGTTCAAATTAACGCATAAAAAGGAAGAGGCAGAGGTGAAAACAGAGGCAAGAAGTCTATCTCTTGGAACATTAATACTGCCCAGGAGTTGACAAACCTTGGCCTAACATCCAGTAAATGCATTTTTACTGGAACTACACCAAGCCCATTCATATACATTCCCCGTGGCTGCTTTCCATTCACAACGCAGAACTGAGAACTTCTGTTGAGTGACAGAAACGTTATCTGGCTCCCTTCAGAAAACTGTGCTGACCCCTGGTTTACAGCATACATAGGCTGGTTATACTTTTAACAAATTTGAGTCCTGAGTTAATATGGAATATATCTACACTTTTAAATATTTTTAAATACACCTACAATTTTAAATATTTTTAAAATTAGTCACCTTTTCTCAAGCCAACTCATCAACCATTTTGAAACTATTATTAAAGACCCACTTTTATGAAAACTAACTTTTGGCATATCCAATGATTTTAAGAAGATAAAGGTTTTAAAGCGTCTCCACTTGTTATCAACCCATCAGTTCTAATTTTGAACAAAACTATAATTAAAATGAAATAAAAGAGAATAACCAGGTTAAAAAATTCCATCCTTCATCTATCTGGCTCCATGGGAAGAAAACCAGAACCACAGACTAGAAGTAATATAAGCCAATAATCAGATCTTACATCAACCAAGGAAGCACATGAACAATTTTGGCAATACAAAACTATCCTTTGAGATTGAGCTACCTGGAAATTGCCCAAAGAAAGGTCTCAAACCGGGATGCTGAGGAGTGGTTCCTGGAAGATAAAATTCTAACAAAAGTGATCCTGACAATCCTAAAGAAAACTTGAACTGTCTTTACTATTAGCTAAAAGAAGGAAAACACAGACACAAAATGACGGTTTGATACACTGTACCTTGCCAATGTTTCATACAATGTTTGTGCGACTTCCTTATATGCATGAAAATCGTATGGAACAGCTTGAAGATTAGGACATAGTTGTTTAGCATGCCCAAAAAACATTCCGTTCTTAATGCCAAGTTGCCTAGAGCGAGAACAAAACACAATGGAGGTTATTCTAGGAAGTTTTAAACTCAAATATTTATCAAATATGTTGATATCTCCCCATGCCACTAATTTATAATTTCCACTTAACTCCATTCTCATTAGGGATTAAAGATAGGCATTAAAATTTACAGCCTTGTTTTCCCCCAAAAGTCACAACTGTCTGAATAGTGTAAATGACACATGTAGATGTGCCAACTATGTCATTAAAATACCAGGTTTGGCTCTTGTATCTGAAGCTTTCTCCTAAAACTCATACCTCTGGCCCCTTTGCAGAGATGCCAGCATGCCATATGCTGGTGATATCACAACCACCACAGAGCAGGAATATGCTGTCAAAAAGAGGTTTTCTTCCCCTAATACAAGGCACAGTTTGGCCAGGGTTCATCTCCCAAAGACAAAGAATATAAACAAAAGAACTACACAAAACAGTGCTATGTGACAAACAGACAAAATGTACTCATCCTATTACCACCCAATTCCCAATTGACCAATTCCATGCTCCTGAAGTGGCTCCACAGTGGTTGAGATGCCAACAGCATTGTACATGGTAGGACATCACTCTGGGCAGGAGCCAGGGTTCCAGAACTTTGAGGGACCTAATTGAAAATGGTAAATTTTAAATCTGTGTGTCTCAATGCCCCACATTACCTTTGACATTTGGAGCATTCACCACAAAACTATAATTATGGAATTATACATAATTAGTAAAATTCTATTTTATCACTCTGTAAAGAATCAAGAAAAAAAATTATAGTAAAAACAAGCAAAATAATAAAGCAATGTTTCACTAAATTACATATTATATAATAGGATAATAGTTATTCTATATATCTGTTCAATAAATATTTACTACACAGCATGGAGACGTGCCCTGTTTTAAGAAACATATATACAAAGTTGCCAGTTACTCATAGGCCTCTGGCACCCTCCCAACATCCAGACCACGAAAGCCAAGAAGAAAGAGTCCTCCAAGTTACTCAGCAGTAGATGCAAAATCACATGCATTTTTATGTTTATAAAAATAGTAATATTATAAATGGTCTCAGTGCTAAGTCCCTAGTAGATAAGAAATACCTAAGAGGAAGGAAAATGACAGAGTTGTAAAGAAAACAATTCTTGATGTGTCGAGGACTTAGCGAGGTGCTGGGTATAGGATGGCAAATAAAGCAAACTCCATGACCTCCATGGGGACAACCTTGCACTTGCCTAGAAAAGGATGACCTATGGTCAACAGGCTTTGTCCACTAACGAAGAAAGTAGATACCTAACAGTTTAGACATATATGTAGAAACATAAAATAGTTTAGAAACGTTATCAGAAAGCAGAAAAAAGGTCTGGTGTTGAAAAGGGTAAATTTCACGTAATAATTATGCCAGATATATAGATTCAGCATGTAAAAGCTGAGTTTACAAATTAAAGATAACTCATTTTTTAAAAATGTGTTTATAAGGCCGGGCACAGTGGCTCATGCCTGTAATCCCAGCACTTTGGGAGGCCGAGGCAGGCAGATCACCTGAGAGGGGGAGTTCGAGACCACCCTGACCAACATGGAGAAACCCCGTCTCTACTAAAAGTTAAAAATTAGCGAGAAGTGGTGGCGCATGCCTGTAATCCCAGCTACTCGGGAGGCTGAGGCAGGATAATCGCTTGAACCTGGAGGGTGGAGGTTGCTGTGAGCCGAGATCGTGCCATTACACTCCAGCCTGGGCAACAAGAGCGAAACTCCATCTCAAAAAAAAAAAAACCCAAATACGTTTATAGTCCAGGCGCGGTGGTACACATCTGTAATCCCAGCACTTTGGGAGGCCGAGGTGGATGGATCACCTGAGGTCAGGAGTTGAGACCAGCCTGGCCAACATGGTGAAACCCTGTCTCTACTAAAACTACAAAAAAATTAGCCAGGCATTGTGGCACACTCCTGCAATCCCAGCTACTCGGGAGGCTGAGGCAGGAGAATCGCTTGAACCTGGGAGGTGGAGGTTGCAGCGAGCCAAGATCGTGCCATTGCACCTCAGCCTGGGCAACAAGAGCAAAATTCTATCTCAAAAAAAAAAAAATGTGTTTATAATCCCTGTAAATATCATGTTCTTATATTTACAATATTTTCATTTTCAAAACATTAATTTACAGAAAAATTTTCCGAAGCACATTACTTTGTAAAATATAGTACATCTACTTATGTACTCATGTAAAATGTACCCAGAGAAAACTGTTTAAGAGCCATTAGACACTATAAGGAAGTTACAAACAAAAAAGGAAAACCTTTTTCCTTTGGTTTGCCTTAGGTTTGCCATACTAGGGAAGCCAAATACCTTGAGTTGATGGCTGGGAAATGAGCTTTGTTCCATAGAAAATAAATGAGTAAACACAATTACAAAAAAGTCCAAAGTGTCTCTTAATTACCGTGACTCATCTATTACAACTAAAATCCCATACAGGATAAATTACCAAAACTTCGTTAAGTGTATGCTGCAAAAACAGTTTATTCCTACATTTAAAGCACAGAGGACATATTCTGTCTGGCAATATGCTTTGTTCAGACAGTTGTATTTGGTGTTGGATTCAACAATATTAAAAAATTGCTGGCCGGGTGTGGTGGCTTACTCCTGTAATCCCAGCACTTTGGGAGGCCAAGGCGAGCGGGTCACGAGGTCAGGAGTTCAAGACCAGCCTGGCCAACATGGTGAAACCCCATCTCTACTAAAAATACAAAAATTAGCCAGGCGTGGTGGCGGGAGCAGTAATCCCAGCTACTCGGGAGGCTGAGGCAGGAGAACGGCTTCAACCTGGGAGGCAGGGGTTGCAGTGAGCCGAGATAGCACCACTGCACTCCAGCCTGGGCAAAAGAGCAAGACTTCATCTCTGGGGGAAAAAAATTGCCGTCAAACCACTGTCACTGTCCATTCTACATACTAAAATACATCCATAAAGTAAGAAAGGTAGTGGGTCCTTACAAAAACACAAGAAAACGGGGTTTAGAAATTATTTGACTTTAAAGATCTGTGATTCTAGGATATCTGTGTATCATTACCTATTCATGTACAATCTACCTTCTCACTGATTCCATATAAAGTTTGCTCTCTACTGTAAGTATAGGCCAACTACTAACAGCAGTGCAAACTGTGACCCACATATACACATTCTACTTTGTATTTCTACCATTTCATATTCACATTCTATCCTTTGCTGGCCCCATTATTAAGCTATGTATAGTGAAAACTCACCAGTGCATCAAACTGAGCAGATCATCCCCACAATCTAGTCCCCACTCCAAACTCAGAAACATTTCTCTTATGTAAATTGTTAAAAAAATTTTCCTCAGATAAGGAAAACATAACCTGTTGGATGGCCACAAAACAAGTATCCAGAAACTATTTTCTAGAAACTTTCACTAGGAATAGCCTTCTAGAAAACAGAAAATCACAATTAAGGGACAAAAATCTTACAGCTGCATTTTTTTTTTCTTCAAGTTAAATTCATTTTCATCACTTTATGTATCTTCTTAAACATCTGCACTTAAGTGGCACTTGAATGGCTCACTATATAGTATTCTGTCCTCATATAGTCACCCCAATTATTTTGCAAGGCATGAAGCCTGACCAAATTTATAAAGGTAAATTTATATTTACCGTGGGTAAATATAAATGCACCATCCAAACACCCAACAGAAGCCTAGTGCCTACACACAATTGTGGCTCCTGGAGTCCAAAGCCACCAGAGCTGGTGACACTTTCACCTGGAGGCAGCCCTGCTCCCCAGCCAGCATTCATCTTGGTGGGGACTGGGTATGAAGGTATAAAGGGAGACCCTGCAGAGGCAGCCTAGCAAGGGTAAACAGAGCTCGCATTTTACCAACTAGCGAAATTCAAGGACTGGGAATATTTCTGGGCTTCATCACACCCTCCAGATACTGCACATAACTGTCTAGCCATCTGAAGTCCAGGCCACCATTCATTAACTTAGTAGGGAAAAAGAGACTAGCCTACTGAGCACAACATAAACTCAGCTCTAGAGTGCCTGTGCTCATAAAAAGCAGTATAACAATTCAAAACGTATTTGTATTTGACTTAATTATCATTTAAAGTAAGTTCCAATTCCTTGGCCACAGCATCAAGTGACAATGAAAACCATTAAAACATAATTCTGTTAATGAGAAAGGCAAAGTTAGCCGGGGAGGAAAAGTTTGGCATGTCATGAATGGAAAACAGTTTAAAATATAAGCATGCACATTTGAACTTAATGCTTTTTAACTTAAATATACTTTAAATAAAATAATTAGCAAATTAAAAAAAAACTATTATGATTAGACGATGCTGAGCTCAAATATTTTTTCTTCAGATTAGATGCCTGAATAGCCACAACTCTGAATCAAGACTAAAAAGATGTAACTAGGCCAGGCGCAGTGGCTCACGCCTGTAATCCCAGCACTTTGGGAGGCTGAGGCGGATGGATCACGAGGTCAGTTAGCCATCCTGGCTAACACGGTGAAACCCTGCCTCTACTAAAAAAATACAAAAAAATTAGCCGGGTGTGGTGGCGAGTGCCTGTAGTCCCAGCTACTTGGGAGGCTGAGGCAGGAGAATGGCGTGAACCCGGGAGGTGGAGCTTGCAGTGAGCCAAGATGGTGCCACTGCACTCCAGCCTGGGCAACAGAGCGAAACTCCGTCTCAAAAAAAAAAGAAAAAAAAAAAGATGTAACTGATCTAAGACTCTGTTTCGTTTTGAAATTATTGAATACTTTAACACTTGCCAGCAATGTGTAAGGGCTTGCTGTGTGATATAGGTAAAAATGTCTGTGTTTGGTTGACAAGGAAAAAAAAAAATGAAGACTTCTCTTTTTAATTATTACTCCCTCTACTTTTACAACTATTCCAATTATTTCAAAACGATTTTTTAAATTATGAGGAATATACATATATATGTGTGTGTGTGTTTCTTCCTATACTGAAACAGCCAATTATAATTATGGTTTCAGATCACTATAAGACGAAGACCTATACAAAAAGTTGGTGCTAACAAGTTGACAACACTCTTACCACTTTTAAGTGAAGAGATATTAAGAATGCCAATAATTCAATTATTTACTTATAATTGAATAGGCAAATGGGTTTTAACACTAAAAAAACTGAGTATCAGGAAGTATGGATTACAAGATATTTTTCTTAGCAATAAAAACAAAAGATTAGAGGAAATAAATATTGAAGTCCTCTTCCATTAAAAAAAAATCTAGTTCTTTTATTTCACTCTTCAAAAGACAGTAAAAATGATGATCCCCAATTTCTTTTGGTTCCTACTACATGACCTATTGGTTCTCATCAGGGAACTAGTAAGCTGTTTGTTTAAAGTCATCTAGCACTGGTGGGGGGTTGTGGGGGGCATAAATGAAATGATTAAGGCTAAAACCTCATAACACGTCTGTAACATTTAAATCACTGGCCTGACTGGCAGGTCTGAATCCACTTCAAAAGATTATAGTTCAAAAAATTATATAAAAATAATTAACCAAATTATTCATTAAGAATTATAACACACAACTTCTACATACCTGGCCTCATAACTACAAGATGCAATTTCAGCCCTTGACAAAACAGAATCAATTCCATTTGCTTGTGCAGAATCTGGATTCTCCCACAATGATGAATCTGGTATATCTGCTTTAAAAATAAAAAAAAATTAATGGTTATACGTTATAAACTGATTTTCCCTAACTTTTTCAAGAAATTTGTTTTCCATTACTTTCATATAAAAATGTTTAGTAAATTCCAAATACAGTTATCTCTATTGGTATTATCTCCTTATCTAATAAAAGAAAACTCTAAAATGGTTCGCTTCCATTATATTCTTCATCAGCAGATAAAAACTTATAATAAATTCAAAGTGTCCTGGGAGGTTGTTTTTTTTTTTTAAATACACCAGAAGATAAATATAAAATATCCTATAACACACAGTCCCTGGAGGTGGACATGGATGAGAAGTGATCAGGGAGATGAACTCCCTCCTATAACCTTAAAAGGACTGTACAGCTCTCGGTAGTGGGGAAAAGTTAATGAAAAATATAAATTTCTCTGAATATTCTTTGCTGTTTCCTAAAAGAACTATCTGTAAAACTTAAAGCTAACTAACGGGTACAACAAACATGAAATTCCTACCATCTATCTGATCAAACAATAATTTAGTAGGTCACAAACCATGAAGAGGTTTCATCCTAAATTCAAGCTTTTTCTTTTGTACACATGTCACATTATCCCCCGCTACAGGTAATTGTATTTTGGTTTAATAATGCATGTTCAATTAAAAACATTCAAGTGTGATCAGAGTATCGATGCTTTAGAGAACACAACTGGAGCCTAGTGTGGCTTACCAACATCTCTTAATATCCAAACCAAATTTACAACTTTACACAAGAAAACAAAACCACACATTCTGGAGAGCCTACTGGCTGCATGCCACTTTACTTCCTTTGCCACCTTTAGCTTCACTAGTAATTGAGAAATAAATTAAAACACAACTTCATCATAGGTCTCTTGGGATACTACTATTAGGTTCCAGGAAGAGTATGCTGTAAAAAAAAAAAAATCACATTCTAAAACCACAACCTCAGCCACATCTCTACTATTATAAACAAAAGTACCATTAGTAAAACAAACCCAAAATATATCACTTCAGCTATTCCAGACAAATCTATTTTGAGTGCACTGTAACAATACATAACTAAGAAACCCAGCATTTCTCTTTTGTTTATTTCAGACTTACTGTTCTGTGAAGTCAGCCACGTTAATGCACCACCAGGAAAACTGGCAAAGTCTCTGGCTTCATGGGCTTAAACAACTCTTCCTGGTTTGACCAGTAAGCATCAGCATCTTTCATCTAACTATGCAACCCATACAAGCATTTCTGGATTTCGGCAACCATATATACACAGCACAAACGCAAATCAAACTGACTGACATCTCAGTGGGGTCAAATCCTACTTGCTTCAAAACAGCAGAGTGTGTAATGTGAGCTATAGTTTCTGACATATGAATAACGTATGCTAGCTATACTATTACAAATTAAAGACAGAATCCCAAGCAGATTACCCAGTGTTTCTGGAGGGTTTTAAAAGGCTAAATATAAATTTTAATAGTCCATTCATCTAAGCTGAAAAACTGTAAGAATTTCAGGACTGTCAGTATCACACTTCAACAGAGGGTGCTACTAGACCCCAAAAAAAGGAGTGCTGAAGCTTGAACAGCCACAACCAACTGTCTTTCCAAGGTGTAACCATGAGTTATGCCTTACAAGTTGGAGAATTACCTGACTTTGGTATCTGAAGGGCTAGTTATCTAAGATATTGTCTTGAAAATAACAGAAAACTTATGCTTGAGGAGAGAACAGTCTCTGTGGTCCATGCGCCCCCAGTGCCCTGGCCTGAGAGGCAGCACCATCGTGTTCCTCTCCATTGGGCTGGCTGACCTGTTCCACAGTGCAGCAGAGTGCGTGGGTCCCTCCACGAGCGGAGTGAGTTGCTTCATGTGAGATTCAGGGAAATGCAGGGACACACTGTCCTCACTGGAGGGCAAAGTAGAGAACTGCTCATCAAAACTTGACAAACTAGACGGGCACATGGAGAATGTGGAGGAACGGTTGGAGAAATCAGAGGCCAGGACCCAAGTCTGTGAAAAAGAAATCGCTGAGAATAAATCTATGACTAATACGATTTTTAAAACTGTTGTTCTTTAGAATGAAAACTGAAGTTGTCGATGGGATAGAAAACATCTGTATCCTGGAAATCCAGGAAGGGGTAAAAGGCCCCAACCATGAAATCTGGAGCATAAATTGTTCCAAACAATGAGATCATCAATGAGAAGTGTGACTACTGAGTACTGCTCAGGAAGCAGCCTCCAAAAGAAGTCATGGATGGATGAGATACCCTGGTTGCACGGGGCTAATTAAAGAGTTTTTGGATATGACAACTAAGAAACTAAAGTTTCAAAAAGGACTAAGGATGCTATTTGTCCTAATACTTTGTCTAGACATATAAGCCAAACATTAGAACTGATCTTTTGTTTTTCAAAGCTAGTGCACAGAAGCCAAAGATTCAAATTCCTAAACCGATCCTCAATATTTTTATATTTGGTGCCATGTCTGATAATGACCCAGAGAAAGAAAGATCAGGGAATAACAAGCAAAGAGGAACAAAAGCACTGAAAAAAGTTCTGAGCACAAGCTTAGTTGTAATCAAACTTTATAATAAAGGATAATCTATTCATTTTATATGTAGCAAATATTCTGGTGAGCTCCTAATACGTGAAAAGGCTTAGGATATAAAAGTAAATGACATCAAGTTAAAGTAAGAGTATAAAATACAAACTGTCATATAATCTTTTTCTAGTGACGGGACAATCTCCTTTTGACAATTTTCAATGGCAAGTGAAATTTAAATATTTCTCCTAATATTACCTTCTGGTTTACCACCCACATTTAGATGTGAAGGGGATGTGATTATAGAAGGTCATTAAAATGTTATAAAAATTAGGTGACTAAACTGATGAAGACAAGTAACCAATGACAGTACTGTGTTAATAAACCATTTATAGTAAGATTGTAACAGAAGAAAAGACAAAAGAGGACTAGCTCTCTGCTACTCCTAAGGAATGTGAGCTTGTCAAGGTCAAAATTTTAAATGTAGGCTGCCGATAAAAGGACGTGTGTAACAAGACTACCTACCAGAGAGACTCTGAGCACTGAAGATGCTACTGCAAGTATATACATGGTGGTTTTTCTTCTTTCAGCATTCTTTAGTATTTCATAAATGCCTAATATATGACAAGTATTGTGTACTTCCTTAAGCTATTTCTTATTTTCTAGAACTTAAGATTTCATCGTTTAATAGCACACAGAAAATACAAAAAGAAAAACCAACCTACCACAAAAACCATACTACCAATACCTAAGAAACTACCTATACCATAATACAACTAAATCTCAACAAGTTCAGTAACAGCTACTCCACATCTACTCATGACACACAAAATTCTAGAATCTCAAAAATCTCTGAAAAGATTTAAAGACCAAGAAAACCTTTATAAAACTTGGAAATAAGTGTACACGCAAAGCATAAATATGTATCTGCAATTATGTTATTTCATACTTAAGACCACATAAACAGATGATCAAAACCAACAAAAAGACTATAATCCCAAAAAAGTCCTCAGAGATGTTCGCTGGCTTTCCTTTTGCCTTAATTTCATTGGAGTCATTGTGACAAGCCCAAAGTTTTATAACTGACAAGGGCACTGAAATAACTGCAATAAAACTAAACTGCATGCTTTCCATTTCACTGTATATCTAACTTCTGACTACTTTCTGGGTAATATATTTCTGAGACACTAATTTAAAAAATTCTCTTCGGCTTTGCAAAACAACCATGAGAAAACTAATCAGTTATCAAAAAAAATTTAATTTCTAAGAAAACATTTCTCAGTGAATTTACTCAGGGGAAAAAAGCAATAGACACATGAAAATCTTAATAAGTATTATGACTAGTACAACTTATGATTTTGCTTATTAATATCCAAAATTAAAAAGTCAAGAGAGGCAACAAGGTTATTTCTCGTAACAAATAGGTTCACTAAAGCATATGGAGAATGATTACTGGTGTTTACTTTTAATTCCAATAAATTAAAAGTTCTACTGTTTGTTATTCTACTTCCTCATACAAATCTTGAGCAACACAAACTTTAACATTCTTACTGTGATACAATAACCAAATGACCAGTAATTAACTCTCACAATAGAAAGAGGCTTCTTTAAATTCTGCCCATGATTTTTATCCCCAATCTAAATTTATACAAAGCAAATTAATCATATCTTGTAAAACATTCTTCACTCTCTACTTCAGGAAACTATCACCCTCCAATTCAACAAAACCTAACAGTGACATCCTTAAAACCCCTGAATGAAAAAGCTAACTGCTACAACTCTGCTCTCATTTCTATAACAACCATGCCAATAGCAAAATCCAGAAGCCATCCACAGGAGCACTAAGACTTCAAAGAGAGCTCATTTGTACCTGCTTTGCCTTTCAGGATTTTATTCTGGTAATACTGCCACTCCAGCTGGGGGTTAGCGCCAGGACGTAAAGGTGCCCTTCCTGTGCCTCTGTTACTTGTAACAGCCACTGGTTTTCCTGTGAGGAAAATATTAAATTATTTCTGCATGTGGTACAGGAATGTTAACAACATGTAAGCAAAAATTTTTCAAAGGATTTTAAAAACATGCCTTTTTTTCTTTAGCTTTACTTAGACATTAATCCTTAAAGAAGCTAACACTTTAAAGATTATCAATCACCATGTAAATGTCATTTAAGTTTCTTAGCACCTCCAGAAAAGCCAATTATTTGTGACCATTTTGATACATTTATTCAACCTGAAAGCAGCAGTCAACTCAGCCTTCCCTGGTTTTTGTTTGATTTCGTACTGTAGGAAACAGGCAACTCAAGAGTCTAGATTCAGACTTAAGTAGTGGGGAAAGAAAAACTAAATATTTTTTTTTTGTATTTCTAGAGTTAACATCTATACTTATCTCTCAATTTTACAGCAACAGAAACTAAATACATATGCATAGGAATCACAATCTGACCTACCACATTATCAAACATGAGCATACAGCCCCTCAATTTTTGCTTTAGTATAAACTTACTTTCCTGTATCATTTCCTTTTGTATGCATGTTAAGTTACAAGATTACTATAAATTTGTAAAGCAATAGCAGGGATAAATATATATTTACTTAATGCATTATTTTGAGGACCAAGAAATAAAATCAACAAAGGCATTAAGAAGTTACTCTATGAAAATCAATTATTTAACATTCTAAAAACTCCTTTCAGAGCTGAGGAACTACTACCCATGACAAAAATAAAGTCCTGGTTTTAACACAGCAGCTTCTGTGCCATAGTGATTCCTTATTTAAGGGAAGAATTGATTCTCAGAAGAAAACACTAAGTTATCTCTTTCAGACAGAGGTAAACACTGAAAAACCCAGAATGTATGCTTTTTAAAATACTGACTAGTTCACAAATATCTGCAATTTCACTAAGACAAAGACTGTCCAGACGACTTAACACATTTTAGCAATATTCAATAATGCAAAACTATCCTACAATCAAAAAGTTGGGATGTTCATGGGCATCAGGACAGTTAATCAAGTTATTTGCTCAAGAGAAAGCATAGTGACCCAAGTCTCAAAGACAAGAGCCACCATAAAATTTCCATTCATTAACAAGGAATAAATACAGATAAAAATTTAGAAAATGCCCAATACAGATCCTGCCTACATTAGTCTTCAATGACATATCCTTCAGCTGAAGATGAATATTCTTCCCTGAAGATCCCTATAGGGAGAAAGAAAAACTCTAATTTCCCTATACCTTCCCTGATAATCGAATATAGAAAATTTGGAAGAACCGATTTTCCCAAGGAAAATCAGAATTTTTTAAAAAAAGATTTTGTAATCTCTTTGAATATATATTTATAACAATATATCAGTTTTCTTAAAACATAAGCAAGAATACAGACCTTTGAGATCTGGTCTATTTCGTATACCCACTGATACAAAGAAGCAATCCATATCAACATGCATTATACAGCTCTGATGTCTGGGAGAATTCAATACTGACATATCTCCTAGAAGGAAAAAGACAGCATTCAAACCCCAAGCTAATTTTTACTATTTAAAACATCAGGTCTAGTTAATTTTAGAAATTATATTTAAAACATGCTTACACCCAGAATGGAGTCTTTTTAAAAAACCAGAATTGAGTACAAATTATTTCTATCACCTCAAGAGAAGCCAAATTTAATTAAGTCTCTAATTAGTTTGTCAAAAAGTGCATCTTAAAATTATTTCATTGTGCTGATTATTTTATAAAAATACAAAGGTGTTGGCATACATTTAGTTACATGAAGCTAAGTAAAACTTTTTTTGATGATCACTATTCCATGCAATCTACAAACGCGCCTGGATAAAATAACAACAATAAAAGTGACTACTATTATCCAGTGCTTGGTAGGTGTCAGGCACTGCTGTTAAGAGGTTTATGTGTATGTATTTATTTAAATTCTCACAACTATGAGGTAGGTAATCGTATCATCTCCATCTTGTAGACTAAAAGTTTAAGTCACATAGCCTATTATTAAATGGTTGAGCTGTGATTCTGTCTCAAGCAGTCTGATTTCAGAGCCTTTAAACTACCATGTTGCTGTTCTAAGTACTTGAAAAACAGTCTATAAAATGTAAATTTGTACATTTTTATCCTTATGCCATTAAATACTATTAAAGATCAGAGCTGAATGACATATACCACATTTAAGGAGATAAAGGTGAGTGTCCTCACCTAAGGACAAAAGCTTCTAATCATCCTGAGCTACAAAGAGATTCATCAGGGTCATTTTAACCCTAATCCAGGCACAAGCAGAGCTTTCCTCTATTATCAGTCTCATCCTTAGCCTGTTCGTCTGGTCCTCTAAGATACACAAATCCTGGAAAAAGAACCCTGGGCTTGTAAAAAGTTCTGATCTCATAAAGGAGTTTTTCTCAGGCTTAAAAATATTAGTACTGAGGGACAGTCTTTATAATAGGCTTCCAAAAACAGATATCCCCTAACAGTTTTGGACCACTCCATTTACCAAACTGTGACTGTGATAGCATGTACCTAATTCTCCCCCAACTTTTTGTGTTTTTTTTTGAGATAGGGTCTCACTCTGCTGCCCAGTCTGGAGTGCAGTGGTGCGATCTGCAACCTCAACCCCTAGGGCTCAAACAATCCTCCCGCCTCAGCCTCCCAAGTAGCTGAGACCGCAGGTGCGTGCCACCACGCCCAGCTAATTTTTTTTTTCTTTTTGGTAGAGACACGGTCTCACTGTGTTGCCCAGGTTGGTCTTGCACTCCTGGGCTCAAGCAATCCTCCCGCCTCGGCCTCCAAAAGTGTGCGAATTACAGGCATGAGCCACTGTGCCCAGCCTGCTCATGTATTCTTAAGCTCACAACCCCATGAGGCAAACATCATGGACTATCTATCACTTCTATTCACAAAGAAAACTAAGACTCAGAGAGGTGAACTAACTTGCCCATAGTCCTGCAGCATAAGAGTGGCAGAGTAAGGATTTAGATTCATGCTAAACTATCTAACTCCAAAGCCAGATACTTCCTTACTACCCTCTATATTATCTCAAGAAATGATTCATAAAATAATCTTAATCACAATTCTGCTGTATAAAAGTATTTTTCAAAATATCATATAAACATAATGCAAACAACTCAAAATAACGCTTTTAAACATTCAAGTAGTACAGAATGCATAAGCCAGTATCTACCAAATGCTTTCATACAATAACAAAATTTCTCATTTTATTCCCATTCACAGAACTAATTAATCATAGTTCTTAGAAGCATTAAGAATTAAATAACCTTCAGGTAACAAGGCCAAGACATGATGTAAGGATAATCTAGTATCTATATTATTCTGAAATATTTCATAAGTACCAAAAAGCATTTTTTGACTAAAAGCACATAGAAATACATCAAACTCAGTAAAACATAATAGAAAACACCCCACATAGAGTCTCTATCCCTTTCTAGGACAGAACCATGAGCTTCTCTCTATACCTCAGTTTCCACAGCTGTAAATTATAGTATTAATCTCTGAGGTCTCTCCCCATAAAAAAATCCTATAATCTGTAAAAGGAACTAAAATTTCAAACCAGATACTAATTTATAATGACTGGCCCAGAAAAACAGTCTGCTACTGTGTGTGCATTTGTTTTTGATGACAAGAAAAGTATTAAAAAACAAAATACAACGAACCAATGTACTTAGATGTGAAATAATCTCACTGAAAGTTTACCACTGTTAATTACAACAGCTCTATGTCAAAATTAATTAAAAAATCATTATGATGCAAGCTTCTAGAAATTAACAATTACTCTTATCAAACCAATTTCATTCTTACAGGAGTTTAAGCACTGGATAGATGTTATATTAACACAGTTCAAAACTTCACCAACTGATAAGGTCTACGTGAGGAATGAATGCTCAGAATCCCAACCATCTTACTGTTTAAATTCTCTGAAAATTTTCAGTCAGCCACAATTATATCTAATTGTTTTAAAAATATTTTAATAAATTAGCTTTCTATGTTATGCTTACTGTAACTTACATGATTTGACATACTTAGAGACTTTTATGATAACTTCATATTGACCAGAAATACCAATAATAGCATAAGAGCAAAATGATCAAGCATGACTGTTTCTTAAGAAGACAATTTTAATAAGTATCTACCTGTGTCAGTTACAACAAGTGCAGACCTGCCTGTTTTCATTTTTTTTAACTTTTCCCTTCCTGGAAAGATACCATTACTTTGTCTTTGTAGGGTATTGACAAACTCAGTCAATTCACACTTCCACATTGATATGTGATGCAGTCTTGAATGAGAATAGAAGTTTGAAATAAAATTGCAGTCTGAAGGTTTGGATGGCACTGAAGGTGCTGCCTTGCTAAAAGTAGACACTGAAGAAGTGCTTTTTGTGCTTGAAGGCCCCTGAACAGTGGAGTGGTGAGCACCATTGATTTTAGTGTTACTGTGCAAAGGTGATAATGAGAAAGAATTAGTTCTGTGTGGATTCCGCAAAGCATCTGTGTTTCTGGTGCTTTGCTGCAACTGCTGCAGAGTGCAGTCTCTGAAATCAGTGCTGCTCTTCTCAGCCTTATCCTCCTCCTGGGAAGAGGCTGGAGAAAGCCTGCTGGCAACACTGTTGACCATGGGCACCAAGCAATCCTGTGTCTTTAAGGCACCATTAGAGCTAGGAGTGTGTCCATTAAAAATGGCAGTGCTCCCTCCGGGATGCGGAATTCCATTCTGTTTCCTTCCCGGAGAGGTCTGCTCCAGATCCACAAAACTAAAATCATTATTTTCATCTTCTTCATTCCAACTGTTCATGCCATTGACTTTGACTTCATTTTCCGTTTCAATCTTCTTAACGATGTGATTTCTAAAGCAGGAAAAAATTTTTGAGTTAATAATATCTGACTTTTAGGTTAAAACAATTTTTTCATTTCATCATTTTCTTAGTGGTACACAGTTTGGTATTTCCCCCTTTAAAAACAGAAAATTATTATATTGAATATTGACAATGAAAAAAAAAAAACCCTGAAACTTAAACCACAAACTTTATATTCTGATTTGACAAAAGATCATTCTTTGCAAAAGTAGCAAGATAACTAGAAAAATTCTAGAATATTAACAGCCCTTTAGGTGTTTTTTGTTTGTTTTTTATTTTCACTTCAGATAGTCCCAAAGAAGAAATAAAATAGAACATTTCTCATGGCTGAAGAAAAACCCAAAAAACTTTTCAGTTATTTTTCCCATAAAAAATTAATTGGAATCTATAAGCTCTAAATACCCAGTTCTGAAGCACAGTGCTTGGCATTTACTACATGGTCAATAAATATCTGCTGAATTAATATACTACAAATAACTTTCATAAAAATGGATTTAAAAACCTTACTTGAATTCTTATTCCTAGTTTTAGTTTTTATGAAAGGTACTATTCAACACATTAAATCTAATACGAAACCAGATGGTTTCAGTAGGAAAAAAACTGACTATATTGATTAACCTATTAATGAGCTAATTGTTGCACAAATAGACAAAAAGTAAAGCCATGTCAATGTGTGGGGGTAATTCAGTAAAATTTACACCTAGAAAAATAAGGACGCTTGCCTTACTGACAAGGGAAATTGCACTTCATTTCTAAGAAATGCATTATTTAGATGCCAGGGTGGTACAAGGCAATCTGGACCAAGTTTCCTGATGACAGCTTTATAAATGCAGAACCTATGACAAATGTTATGCTAAAGTCACATCCTGGCTCCTCTAGACGTTTGTTTAAAAATGCATTCACGAGAATCATCTAAGTAACAAAAACAAAAACCTGAATTACAAAGCAGTAATTCATTCTACTTAGGAATGTCCAAATGTCCATAGCATTAATTCAATTACAGCGCAGGCTCCAGATGAAGGGCTGCCCTACAGAGTAGTAAGCCACAGGTGAAATTACCACAGTATTATCAGGTTCCACCTAAAGCCCCTCACCCTAATACCAACTTGGTTTATTAGTAATGAGAGCCTGACTACACAGAAAAGTCCCACAAGCTGGATGATCACCCATTTCTGGGTTAGCTCAGGCTCTGGCTAAACATCATATGAAATGTGACAGGCAACTCTGAGTAGATGCCATGCTCACAGATGATCACGCCAGTGATGGGGAAAAAGACAAAGTAGATATGATTAGAAGAAGAAAAAAAGAAAACCTAATTTGTCACATGCAGAGAAAGTTCAGCCTCTTGAGATAAACAGAATGCAAGGGAGCAAGAAGTCACAGATGAGCATTTCAAAGAAATGTACAAAATGTACTGAATATACCCCCCCAAAAAACCCCAGAAAACAACAAAAGTGATGTACGTCAGAAAGTCTTACATCTAGTTTTGTGTCAAAAACATTCAGACCCTTTACATGCATTATAGCAACACATGCAACAGAAAGCCATATATTGGCAGGAAAATACATTGTTAACATACATTCTTGCTGTACTATAGTTTCTCAGCCTAGACAAATGGACATTTGCAAAGTAGCTGTACTGGAAATATCACGGGTAGAGATACATTTTTTAGGCAATGGCATAAATGTATTAAGAAGTAAAATCTAAAAGGTAATTTCTTCCTAAAGTGTCACAAAGAAGATTTTGAAAAAACATATCTATTTTCTACTTTTATTAATGTGGGTAAGAAAAGAAAGCTAAAGCTATGTATTCTGTGAAAAGGTTTTCTGGTATTATTTGCTATATACCTTGATAGCACATTAAAAAAAATTAAAAGCTACAGGTAACATGAAAAATATTTGAATATGCTTGTGAGTACAAGTTAAATTAACAAATGGCAACAAAAATTACAGAAGGCAGTGATACTGGATCCTCTCAGATTAATTAGACTCCTGGTGTTTCCGGAAAAAAATATATCCAACTCCCAAAGCAAGCAATTTAATAAATAAAGAGAAGGCTAACCATAATGAACCACCTGATATACAAGGTAAGGCAACCCACCAATTAATTGTGAAACCAATTTATCCAGGGTTGCAATTAAAAGCTTAAATCAATATTAAAAAAAAAAAAGCAGCCACATGGAATAAAGTCTAGATTCACTTTCAATTCTATAACCAAGGGTCACCAACTAAACTTCCATTTATATATTTACATATTTAGAATGTTATGAATTTTGAATTTTTCAAAAATAACCCAGAAATATTAACATTTTCATTGTCTTTCTATGCATGGAACACAACAAAAATATAGCTGGTGCAGTTAGTTCCATTTTTGAGAAAGCAATACAGCAAATTACTTGTGAGGAAATAATTACTTTCATGAAAATCCATGAAAAAAGTTATTAACAATTAAGATCCACTAGTTTAAGGTGAGAAACCAGTATGATTGTAAAAACTTACTTACATTTATGAAATTATCATCATAAAAATAATTCATTTTTAGATAAGACACTCATACACACATATTTCAACATGTTTATTATAAGTGAATGGCCAGGGTTTGTATCTGCTTCTGTCTGACTGTAACAGAGCAGGGGCCATGCTCACTGCTAAAAACCAGCTTTGTGGCCAGGCGTGGTGGCTCATGCCTGTAACCCCAGCACTTTGGGAGGCCAAGGAAGGTAGATCACAAGGCCAGGAGTTCGAGACCAGCCTGGCCAAGATGGTGAAACCCCGTCTCTACTAAAAATACAAAAATTAGCCAGGCGTGGTGGCACACGCCTGTAAGCCTAGCTACTCGGGAGGCTGAGGCAGGAGAATCACTTGAACCTGGGAGGCAGAGGTTGCAATGAGCCGAGATCATACCATTGCACTCCAGCCTCGGCAACAAGAGCAAAACTCCATCTTAAAAAAACAAAAAAAACAAAAAAAACCAACCAGCTTTGCAGTAATCCCCAACTAGACAAACTTACACCCTGTTGTTGAGCTGTTTGGCTATATTGCTTGGACCTGGCAGAGGATCCTCAGGTCTGCATACAGGATTAAAGCTGAGACCTTTCTGCACACTGGACTGCTTGGTGTACAGCTGATATGGAATGTAGGAGAGGAGTCGTCCAGCTTTGATGCTGAAACAAAAAGCAACACCAATTTAGAGTTCCATACTTGGTGACAATGAGCTTCATGAAAAATAATCAATGTCCTTAAAGATACAATATTTCACCAACAACAGGTCATCTGTTTTCCTAGTTTATTCCTTCTTGCTCGGTTTTAGTGGTCCTAATACAATATGATCTTAGAGTGGGGAAAAACTGCAAGCACAGAGCTGAACTAGTCAATATTTTAAACCTCATGACTTTAGTATTTACCACCCTGTCAACAGTTAACAGAGAATCATCAAGACTTCATCAAAATCTCATCTATTAAGGTTTTCCAGGATAAATAAACTGAATAAGGATGCTCAATTTCCAAATTCATGTCAGAAACTGTAAAATAAAAATATAGGACAAAATAAAGAATCTCAACTTCAAGAGTAATAATTTATACTATTTTTATGTATACAAGAATGGTTAAGAGCCAAGACCATTTGAAGATATGAACTCTACAAGGGCCAAAACTACCATGTACATCCTCACAGCATATCACACAACACCACTCAAATCCAGGGGAACACCAGTGTTATAACGCTAGGTGGTACTAGCACTGTAACTGAAGTTCCCAAATGTCTGCTTCCTTTTGTACTTCAGAACTAAAACTAATTTGATTGCAGTATCTAAAACTGACATTTTCTTGCTAATAAACTGAGTTATATATGGCTACTCTACCTTTAAAATTATCATTTCACTTCAAATTTAAAAATAACCAATCAATATACTTATGCTATCATCCAAATTTCAAAACAAGCTCCTTTAATATTAGAAAATATTTCAAAACAACCTCTGGATTTTAAACCTAAAATATATACCAAGGAATCATCCCTCAGTTATTTAGAAAAAGACTGATAAATAACATGATAAAAATATGTTTCTTATTGTCTCATAAATCCAAGACTTGACATTTTCATTTTCTTAAATGGTGTCACACAAAACTTTTTAAAAAACAATCATTTAAGAAATGACTGAATTGGCTTACAGAATACTAATTAAAAATAACTGAGTCAACAACTTGGAATACAGGAAAACATACTAACAGAATCTAAAAACGGAACTATATATGATACAGAGTATGTCCTTTATATAATTGTGTCAATATATATTTAACAATTCTACCTAAAGTACCTTAACCTATATCAAATGCTATAACTATTAAATTATGATGGTAAAGAACATACTATACTAGTCGCAAGACATGTAACCAAATGGATTTATGACCAGGCTAAATGTTTTACCAAAATTCAGGTTACATTAAAAATGCATTCAAAATTTCAGGTTACATTCAAATATTAGAATCGAAACCCTAAAATTCGACTATTTTTTACTTTATTCTTCCTCAAACCAACTTTTCTTCCTTTTTTTTTTTTTGAGACGGAGTCTCGCTCTGTCACCCAGGCTGGAGTGCAGTGGCGCGACCTTGGCTTCACGCCATTCTCCTGCCTCAGCTTCCCGAGTAGCTGGGACTACAGGCGCCTGCCACCACGCCCGGCTAATTTTTTGTATTTTTTTTAGTAGAGACGGGGTTTCACCGTGTTAGCCAGGATGGTCTCGATCTCCTGACCTCGTGATCCACCCGCCTCTGCCTCCCAAAGTGCTGGGATTACAGGCGTGAGCCACCGCGCCCAGCCCTTTTCTTCCTTTAATAGTTCGTCTCAATTGCCTAACTATAAATCTTTGTTCTGTGGTATTATGTATATCAAACTCACTTGCTTCCCCCACCAAAAGAAGTACAGCTACTTAATACCTGAAATAAAATCCTAACCTTAGCTTTCCATCCTTTATCATAGATAGCTATAACTAAGAGACAAGTAGAGAGTGAAACTACACCCACTGTGCCAGCTGCACATCTCAGGTAAAACCAAAAGTGCAAGGAACAAAATGCCCTATGATCATTCTCGCTTTTCCTGCCCTACTGACAGCATGCTGGAGTGATGCAGACTCTACAGGTACTCTCTATGGTCAGCACTGATCATATACAAGGGTGTCAGGCCTTATCCAGCTCCTAACAAGAGCCATGTGGCCACCCACAGAATTCTTAGGCTTACATAAGTCAGTCCATGGAGACTGCTACAAAATTAGACAGCCAATTTAAATACTGCAAGTCTCAAATCAGATATCCTCAGAGATACTCAATAAAAAGAATTAAAGCCCAATGCACTACAGTAATGTTAGTGAAGTAATGTCAGTTATAATTTGAAGCCTAAACCACTATCTATCAGTTGTATACTCCTAATTACCCCTGCTTACCCATTTATCTATCTATAGATATATAGACAGAAACATTATCTGAAAGCATATTTGTATAAGACCTTTTTAAAAATCTCTCTGGGATTAATTTCTCACATTTACTAATTTCCCCTCTTGTTCTAAGCGCAAAGGAACTGTACTGACATTTTCTACTATTCTTTCAAAACCAAAAGGAAAGGATAATAAAAAAATCCATCTTTATCCAAAAGATAATACTACACGGTTTCCTTATACACTGAGTTTTTTCATGTACATTGAAACTATATTCTGATATATATATGAAAGAGTTTACATTCTATACAACGAATCAAAACACAGTCATAGCAAGTGAAATATTCATCTATTTTGGGAAGTCTTACTCTTGCTTTGTCCTACAGCCTCTGCGTTTAGGCAGAACAAAAAAAAAAAAAACACAAGGAATGGCAAAAAAAACTCATGAGAGATAAAATTGCAATCAACTTTTATTTAAATGAGTTGCATAAGCACTCTAATATTAACACTGAATGTAATTAGAAACCAAAGTTTTGACTCATATGTAAGCACATGACAAACGTATATGGTTTGGGAGTTTAGAAAGAAAAGATAAACTGAAAGTCCTACTAGTAGATCCCATTGAGCTGGCATGAACCAGAACAATAAATTATTCTGTCTCAACTCCCAACAGATCTATGTGACCATCTAATCACGGGATATACAAATATAAAAAACCCACGCTACAAGGTTCTCAATCTACAAGGATCAACACAAAATCAAGAACAACAAAAACAAGAACAATCTGTAGCAACTTAGGACAATATTTTTAAATTATGCTCCATGACACTCCTCAGGTTTGGTGGGCCAGTGGGGTACGTCATAGCAGCTTCTCATCTATTCCACATTTCAAATTTCAAGGTAAAATTGTCTCAAGACAAAGACTGTGACAAAAATTTTTTAAACCATTACTTTTAATACACTATGTACAAGTGTGAGATTTACAAAACAAAGGTTTTAGTAAAATAATTTCACACTTTAATGTACACAGGCTCCTCATGAAAGGATTCCCTTGCCTCTTCAAAGTCAGGGCCCTATAACCATGCCTACATTAACTCAGATCTACTGACATACAGACATCAGGGAACTGAAATTAAAGCAACACCCCACATACTTACAAGTGGCAGTTCCTTTTCAAACTGCTCGAATAAAAACAAAAACTAATTATTCAGAAGAGTATGTAACGTTTATTAAATAGCTAATACCTGTTAAAATTTTTAAGTATAATAAAATCTCATTAAAACACAGCTAAGAAGACATCAACCAGGGATTAGAGTGTGAATAAAAACAGTGCCATGATTTAACCAAAAGGATTCCCTGTTACAATGACATAATGGACTCCTGGCATTTAAGATATATGCCAACACTGATCCATTTCCACATGGGCCATCTATAAAAAGCTTAATTAAATGGTAAAAAGAGGACACAAACAGGATTCAGAACACCTGGACTCTAAAACCTACTCTGTTCTTGGGCAAGTCAGTGAGCCCCACTGGCCCTGTCTCCTCAAATACAAAATGAGGCCCATAGGATATATAATCATGCTGTCCAAAATCACTCTTAATTATTTAAAGACAAATGATTAAACCTCAGTCCAGACTAAGATAAAATCCATTAAAGTGAATTTTAACTATCTAAGTTGCTTTTTCTATCTTATGATCTCCCTAGGCGCATCTGGCAAAAAGAACACGTGCAAAACAAGCAACTGTAATGGAAAATAGCATTTTCTTTTCTTTTTCTTTTTTTTGAGACAGTCTCGCTCTACCACCCAGGCTGGAGTGTAGTGGCGTGATCTCGGCTCACTGCAACCTCCACCTCCCAGGTTCAAGCAATTCTCCTGCCTCAGCCTCCTGAGTAGCTGGGATTACAGGCACCCAACACCATGCCTGGCTAATTTTTGTATTTTTAGTAGAGACAGGCTTTCCCCATATTGGCCAGGCTGGTCTTGAACTCCTGACCTCGTGATCCACCCACCTTGGCCTCCCAAAGTGGGGGGATTACATGCATGAGCTATCGCACCCGGCCGGAAAACACCATTTTCTAAGTAAATCAATTCCCCCCAGCAAGATCCCTTTCCCCTCAACTCTCCTCCTGTCCACAGAAATTCCCCATTCCCTCCAAAGCCTAACTATTGCCCCCAGATAAAAACTCTAGCTCTAGTGACAACACAGCTCAACTCTGAGTGATCCAACTTCATATACTAAGACCAAGTCCTTTGAAGAGACACATACCTAAAAGCCATTTTAATCAATACTATATCATTGATAGACAGTGGTTAGGTCATGAGACCACAGTGCAAAGGAAGGAATCAGTGGGATGTTATAGGGACGAGCCTTTGACTTTATCCCTCCAGGTTTAAAAAATCCTTAATATGTAAAATGTTATTTATTTGACTTTTTTTTTTTTTTTAGACAGAGTCTCACTTTGTCGCCAGGCTGGAGTGCAGTGGCGCGATCTCAGCTCATTGTAACCTTTGGCTACTGCAACATCTGCCTCCCAGGTTCAAGCAATTCTCCTGCCTCAGCCTCCCGGGTAGCTGGGACTACAGGCGCACGCCACCACGCCCAGCTAATTTTGTATTTTTAGCAGAGACAGGGTTTCACCAAGTTGGCCAGGATGGTCTCGATCTCTTGACCTCGTGATCTGCCTGCCTTGGCCTCCCAAAGTGCTGGGATTACAGGCGTGAGCCACCGCATCCAGCCAATATATTTGACTTTCTAGAGATAGTAATGTACTTTTGAATTTTTGGAATTTTCTAATAATTGCTAATGTTACAGAATAAAAATAAAATAGTAACAGTAGCTTCTTATATATTACACCTCTACAACATGCTAGGCACTGTGCCAGGTTGTATGGACAAATGATTTTTATTTCTCACATAACCACAGCAGGCAGATATTGGCCTTCTTTCACAAATGAGGAAACAAGGTCCTGAGTGACTGCATAAAGCTTTTATTTTTTTTCTTTTTCCTGAGACGGAGTCTTTCTCTGTTGCCCAGGCTGGTGCAGTGGCGCCATCTCAGCTCACTGGAGCCTCCCATCTCCTGGGTTCAAGCGATTCTCCTGCCTCAGCCTCCCAAGTAACCGGGATTACAGGCGCAAGCCACCACTCCCAGCTAATTGTATTTTTAGTACAGACAGGGTTTCACCATGTTGGCCAAGCTGGTCTCTGCCCACCTCGGCCTCCCAAAGTGCTGGGATTACAGGCATGAGCCACCATGCCCGGCCAAGCATAAAGTTTCTAAAATTATACCAGGTTATATGGATACTGAACTGCCGAGTTTGGAAGTTCTGAAGCCAAGTATGTCTCCAGAGCCCAGGCGCAGCCTTTTCCACCACGCTGCTTCTCCGTGAATTTATGCGGCTAAATACACTATACAAAGGAACTGAGTTAATACTTAATTTGTGGAACAGTTAATGGAGGGTGTTATAACTAGTAAAAGCAAGAACTAGAAAAAAAATTCAGCAACTGACTTAAAAAGATACGCAATCTCTCATACACTGATTATAATCTATCCATACATAAAATTACTACTTTAATATTTTACTTCTTTTATAAATCAGTAATTGCTCATATGTATTACATACCTCATGTCATTTAAAAATATAAACCACTTAAGTTTTAGCTCATCTCCAAGGTTTCAGATGACATATTTAAACTTAGGAAGTCAATATGAATGGTCACCACTGATTTACAACTTATCATTTCCAAACCAACAGCAGAGAAACCACGATATAATCATTAAAAAACAGTAAATAATACTGTGACTGTACTCCCTCCTTTCCCCCTACTCCTAGCATTCTAGGTCCACATTATCTTGATGTATTACCATGCTAAAAACCTATGTGATAGACAACATGGTATAATGTACTCATACATTACTCATTCTTTCTCTCCCAACAGAATATAAACTCCATGAGGTAGTGAAGGGATCTTTGCTTTGTTCATTGTTATTTCCCAAGAACACAGAACACTGCCTAGTCTTTAAGAGGTGCACATATATTTGTTGAATAACACGCTTGCTCCACCTTCTCCCATAACTGCTTCCTGACACTTTCCTGAGTCATCACCCCTAATTCCTGGCAAACACATTAACATGCTACTTTTATTAGGATGCCAAATCCTAGGCTATAGTATTATCAACATGAGCTTAAACAGTAGTGTTGTTTAAGACATTATTTTTCACCCTGTCAATCAGGAGGCAATATATTAGTTACAATTTTATAAAAGAAATAGAAAGGCCATGCGCAGTGGTTGTAGTCCCAGCACTTTGGGAGGCCAAGGCTGGAGGACTGTTTGAGTTTGAGACCAGTCTCGGCAACATGGTGAAACCCATCTCTACAAAAAATCAGCCAGGTGTGGTGGCGCATGCCTGTAGTCCCAGCTACTCTGGAAGCTGAGATGGGAGGGCTGCTTGAGCCTGGGAGGTTGAGGCTGCAGTGAGCCATGATCATGCCACTGCACTCTAGCCTGGGTGACAAAGCGAGACCCTATCTCAAAAAAATAAATAAATAAAAAGTATTCTAACTTTAAAAATTTATTAATTAAATTTAATAAATTAAACTTACCTTTCCACAATCCATTCTGGTCGAATTACTTTTTCCCCCTTTAATTCTTTAATTTTGGCATTGGGAAGATTTGTGGCAATAATATGTGTTGTTTTAGATCTGGAATAATATACATGGTATTGACCTCCATGCAACATCATTAGTTTTCTCAATTCCTCAGCGGAAGGATCTGCAAAATTTATATTAAAATATATTAAGAGTCTTATGTGTAAGAAGTAGAACCCTAATGAATAACTCCTTAAATAGGTCAACTTTAAGAATGTCATTGGTTCACCTTCTCCTTGGCTGTGTTGCCAGTAAACAAAGCTGGGAGGTAAATCACAAAGTGAGAAAGCTATGTTGCTTTAGTACATCCTCCTTCCCTGGCTGCCAGACAACCAACTAACACAAAAACATCTGAGAAGTGCCTAGCAGAGCAAATAGGGACCTCAAGTAATGAATCAAATACTAATAACAGTACAAATATTTTTACATTTTTTACTATACTTAGCATATGACCTTGATATTGTGTTTTTAAAAATTAACAACTATAAACCCATTTATGAATCATTTTACAAAGACTAATCCTTCCACTCCTCCAGAGTATACAAGAGGAGTCAGATAAATAATAGTTACTCATATTTACTATAAATGAGACTTACTGTAGTGCTTATTAGTAGATTTTACTTCTAGAAAGCTTTATAATTTTTATTTTTATTTAAGAAAATATCTTAAAACTTAATCAAATAGTAAATATTATCCAGCTCCCTAATATGAAATTTCATTAAGGCCAAAAAATAAAGTCCAGCAAAACAAAAAAGACTGCAAACCAAGAAACACCAATTTTTTTCAATTTTGTTTCAAATGATTTATTCTTAATAAAACTACAGAAAATATCTTATATGTCTTAAATATGGGAAATATTTTAAGAAAATATCTTAAAGACACAATGTGACTTATGCTTCCCCCTAAGAAGAAATGTCTGATTCACTAAAGTCGTATTATGGCCTGCATTACTAGCATCACATTAATCATCACTGTTCTCTTTCTTTCACCTATCATCCTAATGAATGCTCTAACTCACACCTCCCCTAACAACAGCTGTACCCAGGGGGAGTTTCCACATGTGGCTTATCGCAAGCTTAATCCCAAGCAATATAGGTCCAAGTATTTAAATAAACATTTTCATTATGACAATAATTAGGTGAGCTTTAGTTTCTAGAAGATAAAAAACTAACAGCACATACAGACATACCAGGTTTGTCTAAATTTTACAGCACAAAATTTGACATTACTGATTACAAATATCAGCACTATTCAGTAGAAAATATTATGCAAGCCACATAAATAATAATTTTCTAGTAACCTCATTAAAAACAGTAAAAAGGTGAAATTAATTTTATTTAACCCAATATATCCAAAATATTATTTCAACATGTAATCAACAGAAAAAATCTGAGATATTTACTTTCTTTTTTCTTCTTAAATCTCTGGAATCCAGTGGGTATTTTACATTTACAACGCATCTCAATTTAGAATAGCCATATTTCAAGTGCTTAACACATGTTACTAGCAGCTACCAAACTGGGCAGTGTCATACAAAGAGATTTAAAAGCATCCTTTTAAACAAAATGAATTCAAAATTAATAATGGAAGTTTTCAGGGTTAAGGTTAAGTTAAAAACTGAACTACAGCATCAGAGTGATTTAATGTGAAACAGTAGAAATTAAACAGCTAGCCAGTCAGGAATCTACAGTTCAGTTTCTTTCTCTAACATTAAAGAACCTGGCTGATCTTATAAAATAACAGTGAGAAGTATCAAATTAAAGGCTACATTACAATGCATTAATATGGGCACCAAATCCAATGAAATCACAGAAATCTAAAAAATTAATTTGCAAGTTAATCTGTAACTTTCCTAAACTAATTCTATTTAATGACTTAAATAGAAAATGGCTGTCCTTTACCGAATAAAAAGACACGTCAAGAACACATTAACTTTCCATATACATACTCATAAAGTACTCACCCGTCTACTAGCTGCTCTTTGAAAACTAATTACTCCAGAAATTTGGAACTGGAAAATACATTGCCCTTCTACTGGATGAAGTTAAGAGGGCTCTTTGAAGTTCACTTCTGAAAGCTCTTACATATTCTTCAGTGTGAAGTGAAGCATGAAAACCAATCTAGTTAAAAGGCAAGATCACATAAACTATGGAATAAGACCGATCTGAGTTTAATCTTAGCTTTCACACTCCTGAGTTGTGTGACTTTGGAGAAGTTGTTTAACTTCTTTAGGCTTTCTCCTCTTTCTCCATAAACAAAGCTGTTACAATGAAATTAGTCTGGCATGTAGAGGTCACTCAATATGAAAACTGCTATTATTATAAACTATGATCACACTAGAACTCCTTTCGAGTAATGTATATGACCTCAGGATCCTGCCCTAGACTCTACGAAAAAAAAAATGACAGAAGACAATATACATAGGCTGACACATGGTGACCCAAAGTTTCAACAAAAACAGACCTGCCAATAGTGCACTATGGACAGCAGCCAGGGACCACTTTGTCAGGTCCAACAGGCTGGCATGCTAACTCTTGGCATGCATGGTCGCTGGAAGCTACCCTATTTTGAATTTTTTTTTTTTAATTTTTACAGCAGTATTCCTCCCTGGTTCTATTTCTTCAATACTAGAACATACTCCCTTATTACAAGTCCAAAAGAACATACACGATAACTGCAGATTTGCATAATAAATTCATTTTTGTATTTAACACTCTCCTTTAATTCAGCAGATGTGGGGTTAATTAGAAAAAAAATTGGGAGCCAAGCACAGTGGCTCACACCTGTAATTCCAGCACTTTGGGAAGCCAAGGTGGGCAGACTGCTTGAGCTCAGGAATTCAAGACCAGCCTGGACAACAAAGTGAGACCCTGTCTCTACAAAATATGGAAAAAAATTAACCAGGTGTGGTGGTGTGTGCCTGCAGTCCCAGCTACTAGGGAGTCTGAAGTGGTTACCTTGAGCCAGAGAGGCAGAGTTTGTAGTAAGCTGAGGTTGCACCACTGCACTCCAGCCTGGTTGACAGAGCCAGAGCCTGTCTAAAAAAAAAAAAAAAAAAAGGAAAAGAAAAAAAAAGGGGGAGATAATATCCAACATCATGAAAGCTATATGACATTAAACATTGTATGACACACTGCCTACAGAACCCATCTCTGCAATGTACTGTAACAGTTAACTTTCTCCATAGCACTGATAATCTGAAATTACCACGTCTGTTTGTTTACTTGTTTACTGTCAGATTCCCCCCTGGAACATATGCTCTTTGAAGGCAGGAACCTTGTCTGTCAAGCACTTTCATATCCCTGACATAAAGCAGGTGCTCAGTGAGTATTTGCTAAATTCATTAACATCCTCAATGCATCACAGACTCCTGCCTAGAATCCACCCTCCAGCAAAAGTGGAGTACAAGTGGTATAAATACTTAAAATCTCAAAACACTTATTCACTCACTCACAAATTAGAGACGCCATATAATGTATTAAGAGGACAGACTCCAAAGCAGGAATGACTAAGGTCAAATCCTGGCTCCATCATTTGCTAGTTACGTGGATTTCAGGCAAGTTATTTAACTTCTCAGAACCTCAGTTTCCTCACATGTAAACTGGGGATAATAATAGTGTCTCAAAGGACTTCTGTGGGAATTAAGAGCTAAAAATTATAAATTACTGAGAAAAGTAACTTGCATATAGTAAAAATTATGTGGCCAGGTGCAGTGGCTCACACCTGTAATCCCAGCACTCTGGGAGGCCGAGGGGGAGGGATCACGAGATCAAGAGATCGAGACCATCCTGGCCAACATGGTGAAACCCCGTCTCTACTAAAAATACAAAAATTAGCTGGGCGTGGTGGCACGTGCCTGTAGTCCCAGCTACTCAGGAGGCTGAGGCAGCAGAATCGCTTGAACCCAGGAGGTAGAGGTTGCAATGAGCTGAGATTGTGCCACTGCACTCCAGCCTGGCAACAGAGCAAGACCATCTCAAAAAAAAAAAAAAAAAAAAGAATTATGTGTCAGCTCTTAATAATATTATCAGTATTATTTTTACCATTTCTTACCCCAAACCGGGAAGCAAGAAGGAGCTCTAGAGCTAAAGCTGCTCTCTATTCACACAAAACATTAAATTTTGCAATTCATAATCCCTCCTACAAATCCTTCTCTTGTTGCCCACCCTTCAGTATATACTCCTTCAAGAATGTCCTTGATGTACTAGCAAAGAATAAACAGAAAATAAAAAATCAAAACAGGCCAGGCATGGCGGCTCACACCTATAATCCTAACACTGTGGGAGGCCGAGGCAGGCGGATCACAAGGTCAGGAGTTCGAGACCAGCCTGGCCAACATGATGAAACCCCGTCCCTACTAAAAATACAAAAATCAGCTGGGCGTGGTAACACGCGCCTATAGTCCCAGCTACTCAGGAGGCTGAGGCAGGAGAATCCCTTGAACCTGGGAGGCGGAGGTTGCAGTGAGCCAAGATCACGCCACTGCACTCCAGCCTGGGTGACAGAGTGAGGCTCTGTCTCAAAAAAAAAAAAAAAAAATCAAAACAAAACAAAACTAGATTCAGGGAAATTCTATCCTCCAAATTTTTACAATCGATGTCACTGTTTTGAAATGTCAGAGTGAGTGCTTTTCTCCTCATTGTTCTTTGCCTTTTTATTTTTTATTTAGAGACAGGGTCTGGCTCTGTCACCCAGGCTAGACTGCAATGGCTCTATCATAGCTCACTGTAACCTCGACCTCCTGGTTCATGCTTGTAATTTGAAAGATTTGGGAGGCTGAGGCAGGAGGATCATTTGAGGCCATGAGTTTGAGACCAACCTAGGCAACACAGCAAGATCCGTCTTTAAAAAAAAAAATCCACAACAAAACAAAAACAAAAACAAACAGAAAAGGCTGGGCACGGTGGGTCACACCTGTAATCCCAGCACTTTGGTAGGCCACAGCGGGTGGATCCTCTGAGGTCAGGAGTTCAAGACCAAGTCTGACCAACATGGAGAAACCCCGTCACTACTAAAAATACAAAATTATCTGGATGTGGTGGCATGCGCCTGTAACTCCAGCTACTTGGGAGGCTGAGGCAGGAGAACCACTGGAACCCAGGTGGCAGAGGTTGCAGTGAGCCAAGATCCCGCCATTGCACTCCAGCCTGGGCAACAAGAGTGAAACTCCAGCTCAAAAAAAAAAAAAAAAACCAAAAATTACGTGTGGTGGCACACACCTCTAGTCCCAGCTACTCAGGAGACTGAGGCAGGAAGATCCGTTGAGCTCAGGAGTTTGGGGCTGCAGTGAGCTATGATCAGTCCACTGCACTCTAGCCTGGGCAACAGAGCTTATCTTAAATAAACAAATAAATAAAATTCCACAAGACTCCTACTATTAGTTTTATTTTGCAGAACATTCTATATGCAACTAAATTTGAGGTTTAACTAAAACCAGACATAGTGACAGACAATTGAAAGCACAGTAAAAGTAAAAGCCATATACAAGGACCACAATTTTGCCCACGTTTAGACCTAAAGCCCTACAAGTAAAATGTCACAAGAGCAAATGCCACCATATAACATCAAAACAGCCATATGAAGACCACTTTCACGTCTGTAGGCCCAGCTTATAGAAAGTTTTGCTCATCTGGTTAAAACAAATTCTATAAACAAAATTTTTAAATCTTGCACAAAAGCTTTCCTAGCTAGATCTCTATTGAGAAAACATTTACTATATGCACCATTTCATCCTGCATATCCAAAGAACTTAATTAATTGTTGACTGTGCTATATAAATCACAGAAAGAAGTGAGGTGAATGGCTGCTTATACCTCCTTTGCTCCTACCATGGCAACATCTTCATTATTTCATTTGAGTTTCACAATCTTATGAATTAGAAAAGATAACTTATTGATGAGGCAACAGAGAAAACTTACTGTGCATATCCTTCTGTCTTTGGACTCCTGTCCCTCAGTTTCTGCAGCAGCAATACTACTCTCTTGACTCTTCTCACCCCTAACTACCTCAGACTTACCAACAGAGTCACCACAATCAACTAAAAGCCACAGATACACTCAACCAAACAAAAACTGAAGAAAAGTTTCAAACGCTTAGGGAACAAATTTTTGAGTACCAACTAGGTGCAAATTTCACATCAGGTACTAGCAAAATTACAGGAGGTGGCATAAATTAATATGGTAAGTCTTCTATGTCAGAGGTTCAATTCCTCCATCTCTTATCTACAAGATCAGAGTCTCACAGGAAATGGAAGGAGAGATATTATATATCCATACAAAATAATATCTGGGAGGCATTTATTTCCAAAAAATTAGACTTGTCAACATTAAAGAGAATCCTCTCCTAAAACACCACATTTGTATGTTTAGAAAACATCAATGTAAGCTGTCAGCTTTCAAACAAATCCTTATTTGAAATATAAGTCTGTTACACTTGCATATTCCCCCTTGTTTCATTTTGTGAATTGTGCTAAAGTACTTGTCCGGGCCCCCCTCCACCTGCTTTTTCACAAACTTCAGCAGTGCCAAAATCAAAAGACCTGGTCTTTTACCCATGTACTAAAGGAAGTAGAAAATAACCTGAACACCTCTTTCCATATGAACTGTCCCAATCTCACACCACTAAAGTGCAACCACTGTCCACTAAGTCTGAAGCACTGACTCCCCCTGGGCAGCTTTCACAAAAATAAACATGCCCAGAGCCTACCTCCCAGATTACAATGCAGGCCTCAAATGTGGCCCATTCCTTAAGACTGAGTTGATTTAGCATCTGAGTGAAAATATTTTAACATTCTGATGTACAAATACAAAACCTGTTATTTATTTATTCATTCAACTAATACTTATTGAGTATCTACAATGTGCCAGGCAAGGTTCTAGGCACTGGAGATATGGCAATGAACAAGACTCAAGTCTGTGACCCGTGATAGCACTTGTATTCCACTGAGGAGACAAAAATAAGTCATGCAAGTAATACCATTTTAGGTGCAAATAAATGAAGAGGAAGGTGGATAAGGGGTTAGAGAGCGACTGGAGGGCAAAGTACACCTGTTTTAGATAGGCGAAGTCAGGGAAGGTCTCCGTAAAAAGGTAACATTTGAGCAGAGATCTGAATGATGAAGACCTGAGGAAGCAGAAGGAACTGCAAATTTAAGGCCCTGAGGTGTTATCTCTAATCCATGTTTGGCAAGGGATTACTATACATAAAACAGGCTTCCTAACGCCAAAGAACTTAATATAGAATTAAGACCTAACAATACAAGACAAAACCCAGGTGTCAAAATAAATGTTTCTAGCAATAATGCTATGAATTATATATCTCTCTATATAAAATACTACTACTATGGACTGGCTTAGACAGGGAAGGAGGCAAAACCTAACTATATCTGGATCTTAATGAATGAATATACTTCCAGTTCACAGAAGTGAGGAGGGAAGGAGTTTTTCCTCAGAGGCAAAAGAACAAACAGAAACACAGAACTGTAAAAGTAAAAAGACAAATCTAGAATATCAGGGTAATCTTGTTGAGCAAAATTTAAGAACATGAGGTTGAAAATGTAGGTCAGAATTAGGACTAGAATGTCTTTCTCCATTTTCATTTGGAAAATGCCTATTTATCTAAGACCAAGCTAAACATTTCGATTCCTTTATGAAGTATTCACTCCCACTCCCAAAGGCAATTGTTTCCTCTTCTGTGTTGGCACTCACCCTCTTCTGTTCATGTCTAAGGCTTAGAGATTACTTTTTCATCACAAAATCCACATTCTCCATCAACTGCTATCTCTTTTCAAACATAGTTCCTAACCCACAAGCAGCATCCAAAATATATCTGTTCAATCAACTAAAGAAAAATAAAATGGGATATAAGGTCTGCAAACTAGAAAACTCAACATAGTAAAGATGTCAATTCTCCCCGAACTGATCTACAGGTTTAATGTAATTCCTATCAAAATCCCAGCAAGGTATTTTGTGGATAAATGACTTATTTTAACATGTATATAGGTCAGGTGCACTGGCTCACACCTGTAATCCCAGCACTCTGGGGGGCCGAGGCAGGCAAATCACCTAAGGTCAGGAGTTCGAGACCAGCCTGGCCAACATGGCGAAACCCCATCTCTACTAAAAACACACAAAAAATGAGCTGGGCATCATGGCATGTGCCTGTAATCCCAGCTACTCGGGTAGCTGAGGCACAAGAATCGCTTGAGCCAGGGAGGCAGAGGGTGCGGTAAGCTGAGATCATACCACTGTACTCCAGCCTGGGTGATAAAGTGAGACCCTGTCTCAAGAAAAAAAAAAAAAAAAGAGAGAGAGAGGCGTAGGTCCTAGAATACCCAGAATTATCTTGACAAAGAAGAAACAAGTGAAAGCAATCACTCTACCTGATATCAAGGCTTACCACATAGGTACAGTATTTGATATAGTGTGGTACTGGTGAAGGAACAGACACAAACATCAGTGGAAGAGAACAGAGAACCCAGAAACAGATCCACCAAAATATGCCCAACTGACTGTGTTGGAACAACTGGAAATCCACAAATTAAAAAAAAAAAATTATAAAACCTCAAAATGAAACATTAACTTCAATGTAAAACATAAAACTATAAAATCTAAAAATATAGAAGAAAATATTTGGGATCTAGCACCAAAGTGACAAGTTCTTAGACTTGCAAGCACAATCCATAAAAGGAAAGATCGACATATCAGATCTCATCAAAATTAAAAACGTTCTGCAAAAGACCATTTCAAGAGGATGAAAAACTACAGACTGGGAGAAAATACCTGCAAACCACTTTTATGACAAAGCAGTAGTCTCTAGAATATATAATGAAATATCAAAACTAAACAGTAAAAAATACTAAATCCAATTAGAAAATGAGGAAAAAAACATGAACAAATGTTTCACCAATGATGATGTAAAGATAAGAAATAAACACATGAAAGAATGTTCAACATTATTAGCCACGAGGCAAATGCAAATTAAAATCACAAAGAGACACAACACCATCTATTAAAATGGATAAAATGAAAACCACTGAATGCTGGCAAGGATGCAAAGAAAGTTGATTCCTCATACAAGGCTAGTGGGAGTATAAAATACTACAACCACTTTGGGTAACAGTTTGGCAGTTTCTTACAAAAACTAAAGATGTAACTATTACGGGAACCAACAACTGTACTCTTCTTATACTCATACAAAACTCATACACAAATGTTCATAGCCTACCAGATGAAATGTTCATGTCCCTAACAGATGAAAGGTTAACAAACTGGTACATCCACACTATGAAATATAACTGAACAATAAAAAGGCAACAATTTTGATGACCTGACAGATAATTTATGCTCAGTGAAAAAAGCCAGCCCCAAAAGGTTATATACTGTATGTTTTATTTATATAACATTCTTGAAATGACAAAATTATAAAAATGGAGACCAGATTAGTGGTTGCCAGGAGTTAAGGAAAGGCAGAGAACAGAAGTGGGTGTGACTATAAAAGAGTAACATGAAAGATCTTTGTAGTGTGGACGCCGGGCACAGTGGCTCACACCTGTAATCCCAGCACTTTGGGAGGCCAAGGTGGGCAGATCACGAGGTCAGGAGATCGAGACCATACTGGCTAACACGGTGAAACCCCGTCTCCACTAAAAATACAAAAAATTAGCCAGGCGTGGTGGTGGCCACCTGTAGTCCCAGCTACTCGGGAGGCTGAGGCAGGAGAATGGTGTGAACCCGGGAGGCGGAGCTTGCAGTGAGCCGAGATCGCGCCACTGCACTCCCACCTGGGTGACAGAGTGAGACTCTGTCTCAAAAAAAAAAAAAAGAAAGATCTTTGTAGTGTGGAAATGTTCTGTATATTAACTGTATCAGTATCAATTTCCCAGTTGTGACACTGTTTGCAAGTTTATTACATATTACCATTTGGGGAAACTGGGTAAAGGGTTCACAGTATCACTATGTGCTATGTCAGAAGAATCGCTTGAGCCTAGGAGTTTCAGATCAGCCTGGGAAACACAGCAAGACCTCATCTATACAAAAAATTAAAAAATCAGCTGGACATGGTGGTACACACTTGAGGTCCTAGCTACTTGGGAGCCTGAGGAGAGAGGATGGCTTGAACCTGGGATGCTGAAGCTGCAGTGAGCCATGATAGTGCCACTGCACTACAGCCTGGGTGACAGAGGGAGACCCTATCTCAAAACAAAGAAACAAACAAAACAAACAAAAAGGATAGAAGGCAAAGAAGTCAATCTTAACAAGCAAAAAACATTTTTGGGGCCAGGTGAAGGGAAGAATAGGTTGACAGGTGAACTATTAGAGGGTCTTCCCTCCAAGTTCAAGTTCAATGTTAACTGGGTTGGAAGGTATAGGGACTACGAAATCATGAGAGGCTCAAATGGCTGAACTGGGAGCTTTAAAGGAATCAAGAACACTTGGATTATTACAGTTTGTGGGGAGCATGATTAAGAATCAACAAGAAGGGACACCACAGCTTCTTTTACAGTGAAAACTGCATCTCCCAGGTTTGCAAACTGTTCACTGGAACGAAGTCTCTTTCCTCCAAATTCCTTTTCAGAGAACTTTCTATTTTCTTTTTTTCACTCTATCGCCAGGCTGGAGTGCAGTGGCGTGATCTCGGCTCACTTCAACCTCCGCCTCCCAGGTTCAAGTGATTCTCCTGCCTCAGCCTCCCGAGTAGCTGGGACTACAGGCGCACGTCACCACGCCCAGCCCAGCTAATTTTTGTATTTTTAGTAGAGACAGGGTTTCACCATGTTGGCCAGGATGGTCTCGATCTCTTGACCTTGTGATCTGCCCGCCTCGGCCTCCCAAAGTGCTGGGATTGCAGGCGTGAGCCACCGTGCCTGGCCTGAAAACTTTCTTTCACAATAGCAATGAGCAAAACTGACAAAGTCTGCACCTTTGGTGCTTACATGCTAATGGAGAAGAAAGATGATACCAAAATATATATATAGGCATTTTACAAAATAGCTGACCAGTACACCTCAAGACTGTGAAATAAAGCTTATTTTTTTAAATCAAAAACAAAATAGCACCTCCTACTTGTCTTATTACATCTAAAGAGTTATTTTTACTTGCTAATTGTTAATGCTGTTTTATCTATAAAGTTGTAAAGTATTCACTAAAACTTAATTTTTCTAAAAATAAAGTTATTTTACAGCACCACAGTTTGGATATCTTGGTGAAATTCAGCATAATGGAACTTTATTTGTACAGTTATAATGAAATCTTAATAACAAGAGCAAAAATATTAGCATCTCTATCCTGCAGAAAAGGATAGAGATAATAACAGATCCAAACAGAAAATGTTTTACACACAAAAATTAGTGATAAAAGCAGATTTAGAATTCCAGATTCTCAATCGAAAAAGTGATTACTGCAATATTCATTTTTCTTCCCTCACACAAAGAATCTCTTTTTCTTCCTCCTATGTGAATAAGGGTGCTCTCTTGAACTGGAGACTTCCATGACTGGCTAATGTAAGAAGCAATGCCTATCTGTTTTCATTAACGTTTTAATTTTTCATAGAGCATCTCAGGAAGTCCACAGAGCTTGAATTTGTCAGGATACCTTCCTACACAGAAAAGTTACAAGCTTTCTGCATGTGAACTTCCCAATGCTGCACCAGCATTTATTTTGAGATGACATTCTTGGACTAAATTCATCATCAATGATGCCTAATAAAACACTTAATTACAAGCAACACACTCTTCTCTTACTAAACCAGATAAATGTACCAGTTAATTAATACTTAACTCCAATTCAACAAATATGTCCTGAATGATTGTGTCCAGTCACTGTAGAGGCACCAAGGATATAGTGATGAAAATGTAGCTCCAGCTCTTGTCCAGTAAACAGACAACTATGGAAAGGTCTAAAGAATTCTAAGATGCAGATTCATTCAGGGAGCCATAGCTCCAGAAGAGCACAAGAAGTCACCTAAATCAGTATGAAGACAGTCAAACTATCAAGGGAAAGCGAGGCACGGAGACCTGAAAGATAGCAGGTATCAGCCAGTTGAGAAGGGGACAGGGGAATATGTAACAGACTGACACAAATATTTACAGCCATTCACTTCAAAAAATACAATGAAATGATAATAAGAAGAATCCCCAAGAAAATAGAGAAAAATTTAGGCAGAAAACCTGGTAACTAACAGGCAAGTGCTAACCGACTTTACAGTTCAGCGAAAGATAAAACTGAAGCTGGCCATATGGAAGCTTGGAAAGAAGCTGCTTGTTACCAGTAAAACAAAGAGAAAGTCATGAAATAAACACACAGGCACCTTCAAAAGTGGATGTGTGGATAAATTCATCCTTGAAACTGTGCAACAGGCAAACAAGAATTTGCACATTTCTTTCCTTTCACCAAGAATAAAGACTACACTACCCCTTCCAGATACCGGACTCAATGACAATAGGCACAGCTGGTGGGGAGGAGGTAGGAATGAGAAAATGAATAGAGAGACTAAGTGAAATTTTACTTCCTAAACTGTGAGAATTCAGGTCCTTTCCTTCCCTGCTTGGCGACCCAAATGCTGGCAGTTTACACTCTTCTACAGACAAGAGAGTAAAAGATTCTTCTCTAAGAAATCTGACACTGACACACTCCCACACACCACCCCACCCTAAAGGACCTATGGATAATGACATCTAGAGATTTACCAATGAAATGGACCTACAGTGAAGCTCACAGTTTACAAGTCCTACTACCCATGTGTGGTAATTTCCCGTTTTTCATTTTAAACCTCATGTGACTTTTTGAAACTATGTACTTTGATAAAAGTTAAAGACAATGGCAGGTAAAAGCAACATGGAAAGGAAAAAGAAGTATCTAAGCAGATGATTTATTTCTTCTCATCTTACAATCATTTGTCTATAATAAATGAGTAAAAATAGAATTTTAAAACAAATCATTCTCAATCCTAATAAAAATACATGCCAAAATAGGGTTAAGTAAAAAGTACTCAACCTGTGTATCCATTAACATAGATGGCAACTCCACTAAAAATTGTAGATGAAGTCCCATCCTTCTGCATAGCAGCATCTGATCGAAACTGTTCCTCCAATTTCTGGACCTTGGCAGCCATATACCCACCCTAGAAGTAAAGAAAAGGTAAACCAATCACAAAGGTTACATTTTCTCCCCCCTTTTTTGAAAAAAAAATTATATTTTAAAAACTAAATAAATAAATGGACCTTATTCTGTGCTAGTGACCAGAACATAATGATGACCTCATAAACATAAACCATAAGGCAAGGCAATAAATAAAACAGGAAAGTTGGGCCGGGCACAGTGGCTCACACCTGTAATCCCAGCACTTTGGGAAGCTGAGGCAGGCGGATCACCTGAGATCAGGAGTTTGAGACCAGCTTGGCCAACATGGTGAAACCCCGTCTCTACTAAAAATACAAAAATTAACCGGGAGCAGTGCCAAGTGCCTGTAATCCCAGCTACTCGGGAGGCTGAGGCAGGAGAATTGCCTGAACCCAGGAGGTGGAGGTTGCAGTGAGGTGAGATGGCGCCACTGCACTCCAGCCTGGGTGACAGAGCAAGACTCCATCTCAAAAAAAAATTATAATAAATAAATATAAATAAATAAAACACATAGGTCAAAGAAGAATTTTCCCTCTATCAACTCAAGTTTTAATTTTATTACATTCTTATGATTATAAAAGTTACTTTTAAAAAAAGCTAAATCAATAATAATAATACTGGCTGGGCACAGTGGCTCACACCTGTGATCCCAGCACTTTGGGAGGCCGAGGTGGGCAGATCACCTGAGGTCAGGAGTTCGAGATCAGCCTGACCAACATGGTGAAACCTCGTCTCTACTAAAAATACAAAATTAGCCGGGCGTGGTGGTGCATGCCTGTAATCCCAGCTACTCAGGAGGCTGAGGCAGGAGAATCGCTTGAACCCAGAAGGTGGAGGTTGCAAACGAGCTGAGATCATGCTATTGCACCCCAGCCTGGACAACAAGAGCAAAACTGCATATCAAAACATAGTAATATCACAAAATATTGTTCGTATGTACACAATTGAGCAAGCTACACCAAAGTTTAAACCAATTACAAATTTGACAAGTGGTCTCAGAGCATATTTTATTTTATTTTTTTGACAGGGTCTTGCTGTTGTCGCCCAGGCTGGAGTGCAGTGGCACGATCTCAGCTCACTGCGAACTCCGCCTCCCAGGTTCAAGCAATTCTCCTGCCTCAGTTCCCAAGTAGCTGGGATTATAGGTGCTCACCACTATGCCCAGCTAATTTTTGTATTTTTAATAGAGACGGGATTTCACCATGTTGGCCAGGATGGTTTCCAACTCCTGACCTCAGGTGATCCACCTGCCTGAGCCTCCCAAAGTGCTGGGATTACAGGTGTGAGCCACCACGCCCAACCTCAGAGCATATTTTAGACTGGCTTCCACTATCTCCCACATACAGAGGGCTTAAAATGAATTATTTCAGGTAAAAATGAGGCAACTGGATAAACCAGTGTAGTCCTCCCTACACATGGAAAAGAATACGATGAATGCTCCAGTGGCTAAATTCTGGATCTAATCAATCTATTTGATAGTAATATTAACTTTCATTAGATAACATCCACCTCACAATAAATATTAAAAAATAATTTTTTTTGCTAAACATCTTGACAGATGTAGGGATTCAACTATACTTTTCCTGAACTTTGATATAATTAAGCTTGATTTCAATTATTAGGTCTTTAAATTAAAGGTGTAGGTGGCTAGAAGTACATGATGTTTTTTTCCCAAAATGGAAATGACTGCATTATTTTTGCTGATTATTAAAATATTATATGCTCACTATGAAGTTTCTTTTCAGAAAATACAGGAAATATGGGGAAGAAAATTAAAACTGGTATAATCCTATTCATTAAAACTTTGGGGTGTTGTTTTCAAAGCTTATTTCCATAACTCAGAGCACAGAGGTTTTACAAACATATAATCATACAAAATATTTCTTTGTAACACATTGTTTTAGTCAAGGTTATCCTTCCAGGTTGAGATATATAAAGCTGAATAATGACTGTACAGTGCTCCACTATACACAGATAACTTATTTGACCAATCCCTTATTATTGGATATTTATGTGTTTTCCTGTTTTTCAGTATTATTAGCAATGCTGCAATAAAATCATCATATAGTAAATTATTGTGCACTAGGCGTATTTATTTCCTCAGGGTAAAATTCCTGAGAGTAAAGTTTAGGGGATAAAGTTTATAAACATCATAAGGCTTTCAATACACTGTGAAAACTCAAAGATTTGGTGTCTAAAGTAATTTACAATTTAGAAAACAACTTAAACCACATTATAATAGAAGAATGAAAAATAACTAGACAGTTCGATATAATTATTTTTACTCTTTTAAAACACACCCATGTTTCCCAGCCATCATTTTCAGCTCGCTTCCTCCATCCACCTCGCCTCATGGTGGAGCTTCTGTATTGGGGAGGAAAAAAAAATGTCAATTTTATAACATCATGTATTCCTAAATGATATTTTATTTCAATATCAAGAAAATGAGAAATTAAATTCAAATGTCCAACTGATGAAAGTCAAGAATACAATATTAAGTAAACTTTTTCTGAAGTTCTCCATTCTCCAGCTTTACAAGTGAAATTTGTCTATAAAACACCCTCCTACACATGTTTAAATTGTAACTCTTATATTTAAAATTCAATAGAAAAATATCTTTATGCATTCCTGAGCACCAATCCTAACATTCACTTACATAAAACACCAAATCCAACTAACATGGCCATGCTTACTTTACTTGTTACCATTATATAAGACAATCTAACAAAATATTTCCCTTCATGAGTTGTCCTATAGTGTGGCTTTTAAACTCTGTCTTTGCTATTAATAATACTGGACACTTAAGAGTTCAGTCATAGCCTGATTCACATATTCTGCCAAAGCCCTAGAAGAAGTCAATTAAAAATGATGCAGAAAAGATTATCATTGATAATAAACTATAATAGTAAATCTGTCATTCTCCTTAAGGCAACACTTACTTAACTAACTATACTACAAAACCACCAGGATGACCAAATGATGGCTCACATTAAGTGGCAGCTGGCTCAGTGGCTAGCAAAATATATAATTCATAAAAAGAGGCTAAATGAAACCCCTTGTAAAGTCAAAGCCTTTTAACACAAACAGCTACATTTTGGGCTATGACTACATTTATTCTTAACAAAATTAATATGACTTCTATTAAGATAATTTTCTTCTAGTAACTATATACATGTGTATCAAATGGTTACCATATGAAGCCTTATATATTATCCACGTCAAATCAGCTGATATGATCTATGAGAATTTTTTACTTAACAACACCTTAAACCATGACACTTTACCCCACACACATTAGTAGATAATTTCTTTCTTTTTATTTATTATTTTTTTTGAGACGGAGTCTCGCTCTGTTGCCCAGGCTGGAGTGCAGTGGCGCAATCTCGGCTCATTGCAAGCTCCGCCTCCCGGGTTCACACCATTCTCCTGCCTCAGACTCCTGAGTAGCTGGGACTACAGGTGCCTGCCACCACGCCCGGCTATTTTTTTTTTTTTTTTTTTTGTATTTTTAGTAGAGACGGCATTTCACCATGTTAGCCAGGATGGTCTCCATCTCCTGACCTCGTGATCCGCCCGCCTCTGCCTCCCAAAGTGCTGGGATTACAGGCGTAAGCCACCGCGCCCGGCCTCTTTTTTTTGAGACAAAGTCTTGCTCTGTCACCCAGGCTGAAGTGCAGTGGCACGATCTCGGCTCACAACCACCTCCGCCTCCCGGGTTCAAGTGATTCTCCTGCCTCAGCCTCCTGAGTACCTGGCTATTTTTGTATTTTTAGTAGAGATGGGGTTTCACCATGTTGGCCAGGCTGGTCTTGAACCTCTGACCTCAGGTGATCTGCCCGCCTATGCCTCCCAAAGTGCTAGGATTACAGGCATGAGCCACCATGCCTGGCCAGCAGATATTTTCTTATGAATATTTTTATTCTTAGCATACTGCAGGATTTGGTTTTTGTTTGTTGGCATTTATAACAATTTGAATTTTTACTGTCACCCTTAAAAGATGCCTAAAAGACATGCAGAAGTGTTGTCAAAAGGTTAAGTCCCAACAGAGAGACAAGATAATACAAACGTTTTAGGGGCATGTGCAAGGTGCTCCGAGAAAAGGTGGTAAACTGATTAACCCTGAGGAGAGATTTCTTTTTTAAGTCTGATGAAGGTAGGAGGAGCATGAATACCCAATGTGCTCATTATCAAGTCCCAGAAGTACCACATGCTCTGTTAAATATTTCTCCTGTTTTCAAGAGGCTCACTTTGTCCAGTCCCAACAGACTTCAGCCCTTAAAGGAAATCTGGGAGATACATTAACACACAGCACTGGACTACATGTAAACTGAATCCATACACCTGCTGGAACAAGTAAAGAGTTTGGGAGTTCTGGCCATTATACACTAAAAACACATACCCCGATAATTAAAGGCAGCTATTAAACTGTTAAATAAAGGTAAATAAAGGAGTAAAGTGTATTTTAATACATTTGGTGGCCCAATCATTTAAGAGATCCAGTTGCGTAACGTCTGTTGTATACCTACTGCACAAGGCCAATAAGAAAATTCCTTAATGATGGTTTAATGAGGCTAGAAGCATGAAACACAGTTATAATACAAAAACAAAAATTAAAAAAAAAAAACAGCTATTAAGGGTTCTTTCCCCCAACTCCAAAGTAACAAAACTATTCCAGACAAATGTTTAAAACTTTAAAAGGAAAAGGAAAGAATGAAGGACTGAAAATTTTAGCTTCGTCATTTCCAATAACTTGACTCATGAACAACAAACTCCTATTGATCCAGAAATCAAACAGTCAAAAATTACTAGCCAACATTCCAAAGAGGACAAAAATCTTCAGAGATCTGCCACCCCACCTCTCTTCCCCAAACCAGATTATTTTTCCCTCTGAGAACATCTGGCAATCCTAGAAGAGTGGCTGGGAGACTGGGCAAAGTTTCTGACAAACAGTGCTAGGAGAGAAAAAGTAGAGTCCAAGGGTCTTCCAAGGATACAGCTTGCCGCAATTGCTATCAGAACCCTATGAGTAACAAGAAACTGGAAGTAGACAGACCAAACTTTGCAGAAACTGTATTCATTATTTCAATCTCTGAAAACAGATTAAGGTGATCATGGGCCAGGCGTGGGGGCTCACCCCTGTAATCCCAGCACTTTGGGAGGCCGAGGTGGGTGGATCACCTGAAGACAGGAGTTGGAGACCAGTCTGGCCAACATGGTGAAATCCTGTGTCTATTAAAAATACAAAAAGATTGCTGGGCACGATGGCTCACGCCTATAATCCCAGCACTTTGGGAGGCCGAGGTGGACAGATCATGTGAGGCGGGGAGTTCGAGACCAGCCTGACCAACATGGAGAAACCCTGTCTCTACTAAAAATAAAAAATTAGCCGGGCATGGTGGCGCATGCCTGTAATCCCAGCTACTCGGAAGGCTGAGGCAGGAGAATCGCTTGAACCTGGGAGGCGGAGGTTGCGGTGAGCCGAGATTGCACCATTGGACTCCAGCCTGGGCAACAAGAGCGAAACTCCATCTCAAAAAAAAAAAAGAAAGAAAGAAAAATTAGCCAGGCATGGGGGCTGTTTCTGCTAATCAGCAGGGATCTTCGAAAAAGAGACTCCGCCAATGCCTCTGTAATCACATCCAGGGAAAAGTTCTCCACACTAAGATGACTGATTTGCTTCTTTAAATAGGACTTTCCCTAGAACGGAGGAGGGCATTTAATCAGGATACCACTACTTGACAGAAATATCCTTCAGAAATAACACACTCCCTCTGTTTTTATCCTGTTCCAAGCAACCTCCTGAATTACAATGTGTCCTCTTGACTAAACCTACTCACTAAGAAGTGACTGCCCTGTATTGACAAACCATCCAATTATCAAGCTAGACTTGTAAACAAAAATTGCCTTCTAGTTTTCAGAGGAACTCTTGCAGACCAGGCTCCCAATTTAATTCCACATAACTTGATGACCTTGAGGAATGTGATAACAGTTTCTGAAACTGTGATTCACAACCTAAAATAACCTGCCAATCTCTCCTTATCCAGTAACTTTAACAGGGCAGCCAATTACTGTGTTTCAAAAAATTAGTTTAAAAAACGGATGAAGAGTGAATACATGAATGCAAAAGTACCCTTACCCTTAACAGTTAGGGTACACCTTCAATAAACATTAACTACTGTTATAGTAATCTACTCTGCCAGTCTACAGAGTGAAAATCGAGTGAGACTACACATGTGGAAACCCTTTGAAAACTATAACACAGAGAACATCATTATTTTAAGTCAGTTATCCATGGTCTACAACATAATGATAACAGTAGACTAGATACGGACTCAAATCCCAATTCTACGACTGCCTAACAATGTGATTTGGAGTGAGTCTAACAGCACTGAGCCTAACATTTCTTCATCTATAAAACAAGAAAGTTCGACTGCAGAATAATCTTTGTGGGGCCATGACTGGATGAAGGGTGGATATGGTGGGGAGAAGAAAAAAGTTGGGGGTAAAAACAGCAAGCAAGCAAGGTTCCAGTCTCTAAACCCACCTTCAATTTTAGCAGCCATGCTTTTTTTTCCCCCGTAAGTTTTAGGTTTAGGGTCTGAACAAGATTGTTCTTGAAGAAAAAGCACGACAACTTGAAAAAGACTGATAACTAAGAGTAATGAACTAAAAACTAAGTACAAAATTTCTTGGTTCTTTTCTGTTTCCATATGTGACTCTGTAAGACAGTCACATGTGGAAATCTCCCAACCCTCGAAAGGTTCACAAGCTAAAACTCACCTACGAGCTAAAACTCAAGTAATCAAATTATAAAGACCAACTGAATTACAGGCTGTCAATACAGCCATGTCCAGTCCCCAGTGCTAACATGCAGTAACAACTAGCCAGGTGAGGTAAGGTTAAGGCAAATGGGAGAGCAGCTCTGTCTATGAGGAGCCCAGGGATCCTGAATGCCTACACAAGACTTCCTCTTTCCATTCTCTCAATAGGGATGTTCAAAACTCTATCAAGAGTCTCATCAAGGACATGCTTATTTAAAAATATAACAAGACTACTTATGCATGCATTTTTCCTAATGTTTTATCTTTTGCTGGAACACACTACTATCAGTTCATTCTAAACTTTATTCTGCTTTCTTTTTACTATAGTTATTGGTAGATTTTACTATCTACCCCGAGAATTATGTTTATCACCAGGAACATTCATTTTCATGTAAAAATGATATTTCCTAGCACTTTGGGGGGCCGAGGCGGGCAGATCACGAGGTCAGGAGATCGAGACCATACTGGCTAAAACGGTGAAACCCCGTCTCTACTAAAAATACAAAAAATTAGCCAGGCATGGTGGCGGGCGCCTGTAGTCCCAGCTACGCGGGAGGCTGAGGCAGGAGAATGGCGTGAACCCGGGAGGTGGAGCTTGCAGTGAGCCGAGATCGGGCCACTGTACTCCAGCCAGGGCAACAGAGCAAGACTCCATCTCAAAAAAAAAAAAAAAAAAAGATATTTCATCTATTTACAAAATAATTACTAACATTACAAGGTTCTAAACAGTTCATCACACACTAGAAAAACTTCCACTACATATCCACAAAATGTTCAAATGTTCAGTGTTAATCTGATGGTTACATATCTGTAACTCTAAAGTCTGTTGATTAACTAATGAAATTCATTTTGAGTGGCTTTTAATCCGTCTTTATTAATACAGTCATATATAAATGTATACATTTGTAAAAAGCAAAGTAGAGGTTCCTCTTCAGACTTTCCTCCCCGTGTAATTAGGAATAAATAGTAACTTCTCTTAGAAGCAAAATTTATTCAAAGACCCGTGCTAACATTCTTAAACATCTGCTAGCCGTAATAAAGAAATCAATGTACTTTATGTTCTTAGCTCCCACAATTTAGCCTAAATATTTGCCCTGGCAAGCTTATACTGGTCCAAGCAAGCCTTAGGTCATAGCCTGTTCCTCTTCCTTATTTGAAGGTGTTTTTACCTTTCTCTACATTCCACAAGTTACTTCCTCCTTCCTTTGTTCTCCTCTGCCTTTGCCTCTTTTAAAAAAAGACTGGCTAAGTTGCTAGCCAATCAGAACAAATACAGAATGTGAGGTCCTGTTCCAGCCAATGGAAACCGGGCATAGCAGCAGGGTGGACGCATCAGGTTATAAATGACCCTGTCTCCTTTGTTCGGTGTACTCTCATGGCAAAACTGCTGGCGAGTGTACCTTTTCTGCAGAAAGTATAAAAATGGCCTTGCTGAGGAAATTAAATTTATGTTCAAGTGCTACTTCTTTACAGCACCAGGGAACAAGCATTCCAAAGAGGTTTATCCTATCTTTATGTAATAGTTATCTAAGAAATATTTACTGAATGTAGTTACGAATTGACATGCAAAGAATATGCAATGAATGAATGTGCACATTATAGTAGCATAACATAATTCATGAATATGACACAAATGCAAAGAAAGCAGCCTGTGGCCACCCCTTATCTAGGCAAGGTTGAAACACAATTTGCCTTTGGTGCCCTGCCATATCTCTACTCAACACCTCTCTGTTTTCAGTGCCTCTTTATCTTACTTAGCTGTCAATTCTCTGCTAAGGCATTTATTGACAACTAAGGAACTGGTTAATAAAGGGCTTAAGGTATGATCCAACCCAGGGTCATCTGTGTTTAAAAGAACCTCTTCATGACCATTCAATGAGGAAAGGACAATCTTTTCAACAAATGGTGATAGGAAAACTGGATATCACATGCAAAAGAAGTTGGACCTTTACACCATGTTAAAAAAAAAACTCAAAGTGTACAAAAGACATAAATATAAGAGCTAAAACTATCAAACTCTTAGGAGAAAACATAAAAGCTTCATAACACTGGATTTTGCAATGACTTTTTGGGGAAAATGTAACAAAAGAAAAAAACAGATAAACTGGACTACATCAAAATTTAAAACTTCTGTGAATCACAGGGCAAAAAAGGGTTAAAAGGCAATCCACAGAATGGGAGAAAATATCTGCAAATCATATCTGATAAGGGGTTCATACACTTACCAATATAAAGAACTCCTACCATAAACTGTAATAATAAACACACAACGCCACTAAGAAATAAAAAAAGGATCTGAACAGACACTTCTCTAAAGAAGATAGACAAATGGCCAATAAGCACACAAAAAAAGTTCAGTATCATTAATCACTATGGAAATGCAAATAGAAACCACAATGAGATACCACCTCACACCCAGCAGGATAGCTACTATTAAAAAAACAAAAAACAAAAAACAAGTGTTGATAAGGATGGGAAGAAATTGGGCCCCCGAGCCCTGTTGGTGGGAATATAAAATGGTGCAGCTGATATGAGAAACAGTATGGCAGTTACTCAAAAAATCTGAAATAGAATTATCATGTAATTCCACTTGTGAGTATATATCCAAAGGAACTGAAACCTGAGACACAAAGAGATATTTATTTGTACATTCATATTAATAAGCATTATTCACAATAGCCAAAAGGTGGAAGCAACCCAAGTGTCCATCCACAGATGAATGAGTAAACAAAATGTGGTATATACATACAACGAAATACTATTCAGCCTTAAAAGGAAGGAAATTCCAAAGCGTGCTACAACTTGCATGAACCTTGAAGGCATTATGGTAAGTGAAATAAACCATTCACAAAAAGACAAATACTGTAAGATTCTACCTATATGAAGTATTTAAAGTAGTTAAATTCAGAGACAGAAAGCGGAATGGTGGTTGCGGGTAGAGTTACTGTTTAACAGGTAGAGTCTCAGGCAAGGTGAAGAGTTCTGGAGATGGATAGCGGTGATGGTTGCACAACAATGTGAATGTACTTAATGTGACTGAACAGTTAAAATGGTAAACTTTTATATGTATCGTACCACAATTAAGAAGAAAAGAGTTTTTTAAAAAAGTAGTTCTGAAGCTGGAAACACTGCATAGGCACCTGCAAGCTGCAGTGGACAGGATCTTCAGGTGGGGTGCAAAGCTGGGAAAAAGGCTACTTCAAGAAATCTGTACAGCAGTACCTGGGTGTTTTGTTTGTTTTTTACTTTGAATTGGCAGTAGTGGGAGGCCATTTGTAGAATTTACAAGAACCAGGTATTGCCTTTATGAGTGACTAAGTACATAAAGTGCTAGCACGCATGCCCTAAAAAAAGTTTGGTAACAGTCTGCTCCAATGTGCTCTTATTCTGTCCTTTAATGGTAAAAGTTTTAACAGCACAAACAGCTTTTTATGTAACATTTAGATATAAAAATACAGCTGTCTGTGGGTTTTGTTTTGATTCAACCTTACAGACCATCATTGTCTATGGCTACAGTTTTCAAACAATTGCTGAAGTTGTACGGGCACTACAGACATGCACATCCCACAAACTGGTCAGGTTTTGATCTTGAAGGGACTCTCACCAAGGTATATAAAACAAAACAAAAGGCCGGGCCTGGTGGCTCATGCCTGTAATCCCAGTACTTTGGGAGGCTGAGGTGGGCAGATCATTTGAGGTCAGGAGTTTGAGACCAGCTTGACCAATATGATGAAACCCTGTCTCCAAAAATCCAAAAAAAATATTAGCTGGGAGTGGTGGCGCATGCCTGTAGTCCCAGCTACTCAGGAGGCTGAGGCAGGAGAGTCACTTGAACCCAGGAGACAGAGGTTGCAGTGAGCCAAGATCGTGCCACTGCACTCCAGCCTGGGCGACAGAGCGAGACTGTCTCAAAAAAAAAAAAAAAGAAAAGAAAAGAAAAGAAAAGAAAAGAAAAAAGAAAAAAATTCAGACACCTAGGTGAAGGGCACAATTTCCCAGAAGTACAAGTACTGGCTCTGGAAACCTGTACTTGCTTTTAGTGACTGACTCTAAACCAAGCCAACAGTTCACATTCTAAGCATAGTGCTGCGTGTCTTTCATGTATTTAAGATATCTTTTAAAAATATACAAGTCTAAGATATTTAGATCAGGCTTTATTCCTAACCTAATAAAACCCATTTTTGCCACTTTATGTGGTTTTTTTACACCTTCAGCATACTGAAACATTTTCCTGTTGCTAATTTTTTCTGCTGCAATAAAACAATTTCTGTACCAGATGAGATACTATCTTGATAAACACAGATTTCAAAGAACTTCAATCTATCAAAGTGGCACACAGCACTCTCCACAGAAAAAATTACAGGTTTTGGTACATAAGCCTTTTCTTGAAGTAAGTATGATCTTTCCATCTTTTCTTGGGACATTCTCTATTATTCCTTCATCACTGACTTGTGTTTATACACTGCTTTGTAATGCTAAGTACAGTATGCAATCCTGCTAGGTGTTCCTTTTCAAAAATAGTTTTTCTTGCTGTATTTATAAAAGCAATTCGTGTTTATTGCAGAAAATTGGAAAATACAGAAAACAGAAAAGGAAAGAATTACCCAAATTCCTACCACCTAAAAAAATTCACCTATTAACTGACACTTTATATTTCCTTCCTTTTAGTGTTCCTTTAATTTTTAACATTCAAATTTAATTTATTTACATTTCACATTACTAGTAATACCTTTCACTTCTGAAGTGTCCTTAGTTTTCCAAGACCCCTTTACATCTACCATTTATCTTTACAACTCATCCATAGAGTGAGTCAGCCAAGTACTATTTATTTTGCACACAATAGTTGACTTCTAGGGTAGAGAAGCTAAAAAGTTCTATAAGGCTGCACTGCTGGCTTGTGGTACAAAATTATACTCATCTTCTACAAAATTATGTTCCCAAATCTTCAATGGAAAAAATAATAATGGTATCAATATGAACTGCTAAAAAGTTAAGAATACTCCTATTGAACTGAAGTAACCTAACACAATTCAACAAAACAGATGCTTCTTCACCAGGTAATCTAGCAACAGTCTGGATCATAATAGAGCCATATATGTAACAAAACTAAGGAAGAAAACAGGTCCTACAATTAAGCTCCATCTAGACCCCAACTAGTCCATATTGATAAGCAGAAGTCGGGCGCGATGGCTCACGCCTGTAATCCCAGCACTTTGGGAGGCTGAGGCAGGCGAATCACATGAGATCAGAAGTTTGAGACCAGCCTGACCAACATGGTGAAACCCTGTCTCTATTGAAAAGAAAAAAATCAGCCGGGCATGGTAGCAGGAACCTGTAATCCCAGCTACTTGGGGGACTGAGGCACGACAATCACTTGAACGCGGTAGGCAGAGGTTGCAATGAGCCGAGATTGTGCCACTACACTCCAGCCTGGGCAACAGAGTGAGACTCCGTTTCAAAAAAGAAAAAAAAAAAAAAAGAAGTAGAGATTCAAAGACAGCATCAACTTTGTTGCTAACCGGTTCTCTGAACTTAAGCAAGTCATAATCAGTCATATTTTAGTTCCTCCGTATGTGGAAAGAGTTGGACCTGTTTGAAATGCTTGTTCCCCGGTGCCATAAAGAAACAGCACTTGAACATAAATTTAATTTATTTAGTAAGGCCATTTTTATTTCCTGCAGAAAAGGTACACTCGCCAGCAGTTTTGCCACGAGAGTACAACGAACAAAGGAGACAGGGTCATTTATAACCTGATGCGTCCATCATACTGCTGTGTCCGGTTTCCATTGGCTGGAACGGGACCTCACATTCTGTATTTGTTCCGATTGGCTAGCAACTTAGAACTTTTTAAAAGAGGCAAAGGTGGAGGAGAACAAAGGAAGGAGGAAGTAACTTGTGGAATGCTGAGAAGGATAAAAACACTTTTAAATAAGGAAGAGAACAAGATATGACCTAATGCTTGCTTGGACCAGTATAAGCATGCCAGGGCAAATATTTAGGAGCACAGGTCTTTGAATAAATTTTGCTTCTAAGAGAAGTTACTATTTATTTCTAATCAGATGGGGAGGAAAGTCTTTGAAGAGGTACATCTACTTTTACTTTTTACAGACCTGACAAATTCTAGAGTCTTTTGCAATTTTTTAAATGTACATGATTCTGCGCTTGAACCCAGGAGGCAGAGATTGCAGTGAGCCGAGATTGCGCCACTGTACTACAGCCTGGGTGACAAAGCAACACTCTGTCTCAAAAAAAAATAAATAGGCCAGGCACAGTGGCTCACGCCTGTACTCCCAGCACTTTGGGAGGCCGAGGTGGGTGGATAACAAGGTCAGGAGTTCAAGACCAGCCTGGTCAACATGGTGAAACCCCATCTCTACTAAAAAATACAAAAATTAGTCAGGCGTGGTGGTGGGAGCCTATAATCCCAGCTACTCCGGAGGCTGAGGCAGAGAACTGCTTGAACCTAAGAGGCGGAGGTTGCAGCAAGCTGAGATCATGCCACTGCACTCCAGCCTGGGTGACAGAGTGAGACTTCGTCTCAAAAAAATAAATAAATGAAAATAAATAAACAAATAAATGTGTATGACTCTACACATCTAGTTTTAAAAACGCTTTCAACAAACACATACATATTATGCAACTTTACGTAACTTTTTCTATGCTTGCCAAAAAACAACAAGATGTACCTATCCACAGATGTGGCTGTGCATTAAGAATCCTAACCCAAACAGATGTTTGGCCTTTGCCCTTGGTTCCTGGGAGGTAATCCTTTCTTTTCCCCCCCTTCACATGGTCCAAGATGAGACTGGGAGGTAACCTCTAAGCCCTTAGAACGTCCACCTTATGGGAGCAGTGACTCACGCCTGTAATCCCAACACTTTAGGAGGCTGAGGCGGGCAGATCACAAGGTTAGGAGTTCGAGACCAGCCTGGCCAACATGGTGAAACCCCATCTCTACTAAAAATACAAAAATTAGCCGGGCATGGTGGCACACGCCGGTAATCCCAGCTACTCAGGAAGCTGAGGCAGAAGAATTGCTTGAACCCGGGAGGCGGAGGTTGCAGTGAGCCCAGATTGCGCCATTGCACTCCAGGCTGGGTGACAGAGCAAGAATCTGTCAAAAATAATAATAATAATAATAATAATAATGTCCACCCTGTTAAGTGCTTTTGTTTACCTGGGGGCTTTGAGCCACTCCAGATAGTTTTGCACTGTGATTTAAGGTGAAGGGCTTTGAGCCATGTATTATCAACCTCCTGAAGGGCTGAAAACTAAAGGTCAACCATGCCAACAGTCAATCATATCTAAGTGACCAAGTCCCAGTACAAATGCTGGACACCAAGGCTTGGGTGAGCTTCCCTGATTGGCAATCTCCATGAGTAGTGTCACACATCAGTGCCAGAAGTTGGCACTGTCCATAACTTCGCTGGCAGAGGATAACTGGAAGTTTCATAAGTGGACTCTTCTGTGTGCCCCATGCACCTCTTCCCTTGGCTGATTTTATTCTGTATCTTTTCACTGTAATAAATCCAACCATAAGTAAAAGCCCTTTCAGGAGTTCTTTGAACCGTTCTAGCCAATTATTTAACCTAAGGATGGTGTGGATCCCCAAACTTGCAGTTGATCTCATAAGTGAGGGTGGTCTTGGGACCCCCAACTCCACGATGGCAAAACGGCACTGTCCTCCAGTATTCATTCTTCTTTCTTACTTTTAGTAATGGAACACCTCTCCCGCCCCTCTTAGCAGGAGGCAGAGTGGGCAACCAGAGACTACATTTCCCATGCTCCTCTCAAAATCGGGGGTGGCCATGTGACTAGGTTCTGGCCAAGGAGGTATGAGCAGAGTGATGTGTACAAAAATATGAGCCATATTCCTCAAGAAAGCTGTTTACTTCTTTTTCTGGGATGCAGTTGTGAGGTAACCCAGCTTCAACCATGGGAATAAGGACAATACCCTATGGAAGGGCTAAGCACACAGAGAAATGTGAAACCCCTAAAACACTGAGGTGCTTACCTACTACGGACTGCCTATCTACCTCTGGACTATTACAGGAGAAAGAAAAACTTAAAAATTGTTTGTCCCATTGTATTCTGAAGTCCCCGTTACAGCAGCTTAGCCTGTACCCTAATGCATAAGTACATCTGAGCATTTTAATATGATTTTGATTCAATATCTATATAAATTAAAAATAGAGAGACAATAAGATGTACTGTATAAAAAATATTTGGATATATTAAACCTGAAAATGTATAACAAACATTTGTATGTCCCAGTTTGAGGCTGATCTGATTAAAAGGAAAGCGTCTATTCCAAACAATTCAATATAACAAACAGTTTTCTCTTATTCTTCTTGTTATTCATAACTACCAAAAAAAGATGCTTGACTTAACAAAATCAATAGTTAATACAAACTGAAGGGGGCTTCCTGAAACAACGACTAGTGCTTTTCTTCCCTTCAATTACAGATTTCCATAGAAAGGGAAAGAAGTAGAGACACTGTTTTAATAAACTACCTAGGAGGCTAGGCACAGTGGCTCATGCCTGTAATCCCAAGACTTTGGGAGGCCAAGGCAGGTGGATCACCTAAGGTCAGGAGTTCGAGACCAGCCTGGCCAAAATGGCAAAATCCCATCTTTATAAAAATACAAAAATTAGCCGAGCATGGTGGTGCACACCTGTAGGTAGTCCCAGCTACTCGGGAGGCTGAGGCAGGAGGATCACTTAAACCTGGGAGGCGGAGGTTGTAGTGAAACTGAGATCACACCACTGCACTGGCCGACACTGAGACTCTGTCTCAAAAAAATAAAAAATAGAAAGTACCAAAGAGAACTGCCTTCTCTAGTTTTCCAGAGTGCAGCCAAATCACCCACTTTCCAAACACCTTCCCCTCAATTTTCCTGCTTTCCTGTGTTCCAAACCACATGGCCCAATTGCATTTATTAAGCATCTCCACTAGGATGTTCTACACATCTCAAAGTCAGCATGTCCACAAGCAGGATCAAGCTACGAAGGAACACGAAAGAATGTTCTAGAGATGACATGATAAAAATTAAGAGTCTAGAGGAAGGAGGAAGAAGCCACTGATCTTCACTAAGGAGAAGTGGTATAATCTCACAGGAAAGCCAAATGATTATTTGTAGAAAAGTTCAAGGTTGCAATAAATCAGGGATTCCAAAGGCCACAGCAGAAGAGCTAGTAACAGGAACAGAACTTAGCTGAAGAATAAAGGAAGTAATATCAAAGAAGAGGGAAATGTATCTAAAGCAGTAATTCTCACACGTGAGCATGCATCAGAATCACTAGCACAGGGCCTGTTAAAACACAAGATGCTGGGCCCCAACTCCAGCGTTTCTGATTCAGTGAGTCTAGGGCAGGGCTGGAAATTTGCATTTCCAGCTGGACTGCGGCACACACTTTGAGAACCACTGGTTTCGCCTGTACCTAAAAATGTATCTATAGTGGTGATAATAGAGAAAAGGACAGTTCAGTGGTAACGACAAAGGTTATATACAGTAGAGAGAATGATGCTACAACGTGTCCTAAGTAGAATGAATTTCACATCAGGAGTAATGCGATTCACCAGGTGAAGGTTTTAATTAGATTGCAGGCGACAGGCTGGGCACGGTTGCTCATACCTCTAATCCCAGCACTTTAGGAGACCGAGGTGGGCGGATCACGAGGTCAGGAGATCGAGACCACACTGGCCAACATGGTGAAATCCCGTCTCTACTAAAAATAAAAAAATTAGCCGGGTGTGGTGGCACTCCCCTGTAGTTCCAGCTACTTGGGGGCTGAGGCAGAAGAACTGCTTGAACCAGGGAGTCAGAGGCTGCAGTCAGCCGAGATTACGCCACTGCACTCCAGCCTGGGTGACAGAGCGAGACTCTGTCTCAAAAAAAAAAAAAAAAACGAAAAGATTACAGGTGACAAAATCTCGCCTGTCCTGCCCCCTACTTCCCCTTACCCCAAATTCCAGGTCTGAGCTAATGGTTTTTCTCCATTCACTTAGAATTTACTATAATCTATAGTTTTCAAGGTGAGTAAAATGAGAATAAACCACAATCCAAGGTTATCAGAGATTTGCATATAACTATAATATGAGATCTGTAATCCCAGCATTTTTGGAGGCCAAGGTGGGAAGATCTCTTGCGTGAGACCAGCCTGAGCAACACAGCAAGACCTCATCTCTACAAAAAAAATAAAAATAATAAAAAGAGCCAGGCATGGTGGCACACACCTCAGGAGGCTGAGGTGGGAGGATCGCTTGAGCCTGGAAGGTCAAGGCTGCAGTGAACCACTGCACTTGGCCTGGGAGACAGAACAAGACCAAAAAAGTAAAAATAATAATAATAATACAAGATCCTGCATTATAGGCACTAATGGAATGCAATAAATGCACAGAGAAAACAGCCATAAATCTCATGTTCGAGAAGACACCCAAGAAAGCATCACTGAGAGGTAGATCTGAACTAAGAACAATCAGTAGGATTTTACAGGATAGAAGGTAGGATAGAAGGTAGGTGGGAAGGGGTGACATGAAGGCAAAGATTTCAGGAAGAAGAAAAATTCATAATTAAAAACATAAGAGGGCCGAGTGCAGTGGCTCACACCTGTATCTCAGCACTTTGCGGGGTTACGGCAGGAGGACTGCTCAAGCCCAGGAATTCGAGATCAGCCTGGGCAATGAAGTGAGACCCTTGTCTCCACAAAAAATTTGTTTTTAATTAGCCAGTCATGGTGGTGCACGCCCATGGTCACAGCTACTTGGGAGAGTGGGATGGGAGAACTGCTTGAGCCTGGGAGGTTAAGACTGTAGTGAGCCATCATCACGTCACTGCACTCAGGCCTAGACTACAGAGCAAGACTCTGCCTCATAAAAAATACAAAAAGATGTTTAGGACAACATTCGAGAACTTACCAGTATGTAGGAACATGGCCAGATGTAGAGGTAGACAAACTAAGGTAGGTGGAGAAATATAACAGAAGGCCTTGAATATATCATACTAAGAAGTTTAAACCTTACTTTGTAAGTTTTAAGCAAGTGTAAATTGGGTGGGAGAGTTTCTGGCTCCTGAGCCTAGCCTACACCATAACATATAAATCTTAGCAGAAGTCCTCACCTTGTGCATTCCACCCATACAAGTCATTAGATCTCTGAACTCACAAGGTAACTGGCATAAACAATGACACATAACTAAAAACAAACCCCTCAGAGCAACTGCAATTCAAAAATATAGTCAAACTCTTTTTTTCTGGACCTGCTATCAGTTCCAGCATTCACAAATCCCTTTTCTCACAAATGCTTCTATTAAATGTAATTCCAAATAAACATAAAGGAAGCAGAAGTTGTCACTGCTTCTGGAATTTTCCCTTGCTTACACCAAGAATATATTTAAAATTATATACTTTTAAAAAAACAAAAACAAAACATTACAACATGCTACATTCTTCAAGACACCAGAAGTCTTATTCAATGTAACAATTTAGCACACTATAATCTCTGAGAAACAGTGAGTTCCAAGATAATTCAATATAATCTTCAAGTGACAATCTGAAATAAGATTAGGCATAAATAATATGCAAAAGAATATTAACCTCCAACACAGTAAACTTGAAGTGTTAGTAACTTTGACTCAAGTGCTAAAATTCAAATCAGCAATTAAGTTACTGAAACATTTTACAATCCTAACACAAATAGATTGTCAACGCCTCCACCCTACCCATAAATATCTCACTTCATAATTTCTTCTTCCAAATAACTAATGAATAATTACGTACATCTAAAAGTACAAATTCAAGACCAATACCAAAATTCAGATTTTTTACAGCCAATTATTAAGCTTTAAAGTATCAAGTATACAGTTTATAACCCAAGCTACAAAATTTATGTAATTAAAACATTTAACTCAAGTGAATAACCCAAGTTTTAAATTATATTGTATCAATAAAAAAAAGTTATGTAGTAATTCTCAACAGAAGGCAATCCTTCTATACATATTCAAATGCAACCTGTTCCAATTTTTAATACAACAGAGGTAATTGGGTTACTATCACTACTACTAGTTTTAGCTGTCATAAACTGAGCAAGTGTCTGTTCTCACTTCTTTAGCCAGCATTGTGTAATAAAGAATTTGGGGCCCAGGCACAGTGGCACATGCCTGTATACCAGCACTCTGGGAAGCCAAGGCAGGAGGATCACTTGAGGCCAGGAGTCTGAAACCAGCCTGGGCAACATGGGGAGATCCCTACACACACACACACACACACAAATTTAAATTAGCCAGGTGCGGTGGTGCGTGCCTGTAGTCCTAGCTACTGGGGAGGCTGAGGCAGGAGGATCACTTTGGCCTGAAAGCTGGAGGCTACAGTGAGCTATGATAGCACCACTGTGACACAGTGAGACCCTGTCCCTAAAAAAACAAAAACAAAAAAATTTGACTGGCCATTGTCTGATTCCTGGAAAACTCTACTCTTGGAGTCTCCCAACTGATAGGAGTGTCTTTGTTATCCATGAATCCATAATGGGTCCTCCTTGGCCCACAGCTGAGTTTCTATTAACAGGGTGACTCCCAGTAGGCCCCTAGTTTCAGGATGGGGCCTGGCCATGCTGGAAATGCCAACCATGTGAATAGTGGGTTGGGCTTTGAGCAACCTGACATCAGCCTAACAACTTGACCTCCAGGGAGAAGGGGACTGGGGACTGAGTTCAATCATACCTATGTAATAAAAGTCCCATAAAAACTCCAGATGCTGTAGAGTAAGTGAGGTTTCCTGGCTGGCAATCATTCACTGCTGTACTGGAAGGATGACACGTCCTGAGGACATGGAAGCTTCATGTTTGGGACCCTCCCAGATCTTGTTCTATGTGTCTCTTTAATTGGCTGGTCCTGATTTGTATCATAACTGTAATTCCAAGAACAGCACTTTCCTGAGGTCTGCGAGTCATTCTACCAAATTATCAAACGTGAGGTGTAGTGGGAACTCCGAAAGTTGTAGCCAGTTGGTCAGAGTGTGGATAACCTGCAGGTCCTGGAGTTTGTAGCTAATATAAGAAGTGAGGAGAGTCTTGCAGACTGTACCCTTAACTTACGATGCCTTACCTAACTCTGGGTAGCAGGTGCCCAAATTACACTACAGCTATAAAATAGGATATGCTGCCTTACTTCTCTTCCCAGGACTCTTAAGAGAATTAAATGAGAAAAAAGTTAGGTAAAAGCACTCTTTAAGATATAAAACGTTGTGTTTACTTCGGCTGCACATACACTAAAATTGGAATGACACAGAGAAGATTATCATGAGAAAAAATTCTGTATTAAAAAATTTACACTTTGGGAGGCCGAGGCAGGCGGGATCGCCTGAGGTCAGGAGTTCGAGACCAGCCTGGCCAACATGGTGAAACCCCGTCTCTACTAAAAATACAAAACTCAGCTGGGCGTGGAGGCAGGTGCCTGTAATCTCAACCACTCGGGAGGCTGAGGCAGGACCATCGCTTGAACCTGGGAGGAGGAGGTTGCAGTGAACCAAGATCATGCCATAGCACTCCAGCCTGGGCCACAAGGGCAAAACTCCGTTCCAAAAAAAAAAATTTTTTTTTTTTGTTACGCTCTTTAAGATATTGAAGAAGAAATTGTTAAAACATTTGTAAAGTTCAGAACTGTCCAGGTCAAATGCTTTAAAAAAAAAAGGCTTAAAATAAAAAGCTAAGGAGTCATCAAGAAATTGAATTTATTATGAGTAAAATACAGAACTTAATGAAAACCATTTAAAAGAGCAAAAAATCTAAGTAGTTTCAACTACATAACTCAGACCAGTGCCTAAAAGATAAAAATGCATTAAGTCCATTCCTAGAAATAGCAAACGTAGAAATGATGGAGCTTAGAGAATGTAAGATGCAGCCATTATTTTGTAACTAAACCTCCAAAAAGTTCATTTTAGCCTTGGGTATGATCAGGAATGACTGAGGTCAGTAAGCAACACTTTGCTTAATAGGCTATGAGTCTGAATACAAACTACTCACATCACAACCAACTTTTTTTGCCCATCACTACCTAATATTTTAATTCAAGCACAAAGCCATGGGACCCGACTAGTCTTTAAAAGGTTTCTCAAAGCATCTTATGTGGATAAGGCAGTCTCCTGCCTATATGAGAAAGTATCATTTTCAACTGCATTATAATAGAGGAGAAAATTTTTTTCTATTACGTTCCAATGATAAAATCAAGACTTTAAATCATAATTTTACAAGAACATATCGTTTTATTTTCCACCCTCTTGAATATGAGATACTAAGTGTTGCTGGTCTTTCCCTCAGTAATGCAGGGAACAGTTTAGTGTAGCAGGGGGAAAAAATGGCCTTGGGGGGAAAACCTAGGCTCTCATCTTATTTCTCCTCTTTAGCAGGCAAATGACTCTTGGGGTCTCACTTTCCTCCAGTAAGATATAATGGCATTGCCTCTGGAATCTGTAAGATTCTTCCTACCCCTGACATTCTGAGGTGTTGAGAAGCCAATAACTCATAATTTAGATATTCTTACAAATTAAAAAGCCTTGCAAGGAAATGTCAGAAACCATTAAAATTTATGTAAAAACATCCCACCTATGTGTTCCTCCTTATTGAAGGAGATCCAGGTAAAGATCTCCTATGTAGGCTATTATCCTTAGCAAACTAACACACGAACAGAACACCAAACACCACATGTTCTCACTTGCAAGTGGCAGCCAAATGATGAGAACTCATGAACGCAAAGAAGGGAGCAATAGACACTGAGTCTACTTAAGCGTGGAGGGTGGGAGGAGGGAAACGAGCAGAAAAAGTAACTATTGTGTATCAGGCTTAATACCTGAGTGATGAAACAATCTGTACAACAAACCCCCATGACACTAGTTTATCTATATAACAAACATTCATATGTACCCCAGAACCTAAGATAGAAGTTTAAAAAAAAAATTGCCCCATAGTCAGCAGGAAACACATCACTAGTAACTTTTACTAAATATATACTTGCTACCTCCAATTTAGCCCTGAGCAAACTTAAGACATTTATGTTTTCTTAAATCTAATGTATTATATGCAAAACCTTTTCAAGCTATTTACAAAGCTGAAGCACCAAGACACATGATTCTTTGACTTATTTTTAATGACTTTTAAATATAATGAGAAAAACATTAATTACGATGCAAGTCATCATCCTATTAAAACATTTCACTTATAATACAAGCATTTAAGTATAGTAGTAGTAGTTAAATCTAAAAAAAAAAACAAAAAATTAGCCATAAATAATGATGAAGCTGCCAGTAGTTAACAACACACACTCACAAATAATGTGATAAATTTAACGGCAAGCTTCCAAACAAAAACCTTGGCATTTTAAGGTGTCCCACAGCAGACCGGTTATGACCTCGGGAACTGGCCTGAAATCTTGCCTCCTTTCTTGTGTAACCAGCCAAGTAACAACACCTCTCTAAATCTGTTTCTTTATAATGGTGCCAACCTTATACGGTAGCTGTAGATATTAATTAAGACACTGCACCTAGGAAAGAGCCTAGCACACAGTAAATAATAACTCACAATTATTAAATTTTGGAAGAAATGTTACACAAAGCAGCAGCCCTTTGACTTTAAAAAAAAAAATTTAGGCCTAGGGTTTAGGATCCTATTACTTGTTAAAGTTCAGACTGAGAAATGAAATAACAATCCTACAAAGAAGCATTTTACTAAGGACAAGTGAATTTAAAATAACTGGTATTATGCAAGTTCAATTACCACAGGCAGAATCTTAGTTTATGAGAATAATTCAAGTTGTATTAGCTGAAAGTATCTATTATTACAAAGTCACTGTCTCCATCAATTCTTTCTTCTCCTATTTCTGTATCTGCTAAAGAAAAATAAATCATTATGAAAAGAACAGAAGGATACAAAGCACAGCTGGGTTACTTTAAGTTCCAATTAATAACCAAATATAATCCGAGGGGAAAAACCCAGTGAAAGAAGGGAGAAACTGAACACAACTAAAGATGATAAAAATTTCCTTCCCAAATACTACAAGACTCATATTTCAACTGGATCTTCAAGGACTTTCCTGTCTGAAGACACGAAGCCTCTAGCAAGTCCTTTCATCACCACAATCAGATCTCCAGCTGAACTTCAAAGGGAACTCTATAAAAGCCACTCTGGTGGGCGGTTGTTGAGATAATCACTCTTAGCATCTTCTACAGATTGAAGAATAAAAAACCTGACTTACACATTAAGACCAAACACCAGTCACCATTCTCAACAGTTTATTTTTTAATTTGCTCTAGACATCCACAAAATGTATTTTTTAAAGGCGTTCCATAAATACAATTTTGGTAGCTAACAAAAATTCAGCACCAAAGTAATAAATATAAAATTTAGCCAGACACAGTGGCTCACACTTGTAATCCCACCATTTTGGGAGGATGAGGCAGGAGGATGAGGCAGGAGACTGTAGCCCAAGAGTCTGAGACCAGCCTGGGCAAAACAGTAGGACCCCATCTTTACAAAACATTAAAAGACTAGCCAGGCATGGTGGCACATGCCTGTAGTGCAGGCTACTCGAGCGCCTGAGGCGGGAGGCTGGCTTGAGCCCAGGAGGTTGAGGCTGCAGTGAGCCGTGATCACACCACTGCATTCCAGCTTGGGCAACAGAGCAAGACCCTGTCTCAAAAAATGTTAAAAAAGAAAAAAATTCAAATAACCCACCTTTATCTCATGCCAAAATACAAAATCCTAAGTGAACAAGCTAATTTCAAATAGTTCCTAGAAGGTTTAAAATTTCCCTGTTCTGGGCTGGGAGCGGTGGCTCACGCCTGTAATCCCAGCACTTTGGGAGGCTGAGGCGGGCGGATCACGAGGTCAGGAGACCGAGACCATCCTGGATAACACGGTGAAACCCCGTCTCTACTAAAAATACAAAAAATTAGCCGGGCGTGGTGGCAGGTGCCTGCAGTCCCAGCTACTCGGGAGGCTGAGGCAGAAGAATGGCGTGAACCCAGGAGGTGGAGCTTGCAGTGAGCCGAGATGGTGCCACTGCACTCCAGCGTGGGCGACAGAGCAAGACTCTATCACCAAAAAAAAAAAAAAAATTACCCTGTTCTAAGCACTTTACATACATTAACTCAATTATTACTCACCATAATCCTGTGAGGTAGGTATTATTACAGTCATCCTACAGATGAGCAGAACTGAGGCACCACCAAGTTATTAACTTGCCCACAGTCTCAATCAGCAAATGGTGGGAGCCAGAGAATTCTGACCCCAGCTGTCTGATTCCAGAGCCAATATTTAAATCAACTATACTATTCATTTACTCAACAAGCTTTACTGACAGCCTACTATGTACCAGGCACAGTTCTAAGCACTGGGGATAAAGCTGTGTACAAGTCAGACAAGACCTCTGCTCTCTTGTTGAGAAGAGGGCTGGCAGCAAACAAGTCTAAGGGGGGAAATAAATAAGTGGGGAAAAAAAACAGTGTATCTTCACCTAGTAATAAATGCTATGGAGAAAAAGAGAATAAAGAATAAAAGATTATAAAGGAAGGGGCTGGTTCCTATTTTAGAATTAGAAAAGGCCTGAGGCGATGACATTTGAGCAGAAACACAAAACAAGACATGAAGAGCCTTGACCACTTAGAGGAAGGGGTGGTCCAGTAAAAGAATAGTAAGTATAACATCCTAAGGAAGAAACACTTTGTTCAAGAACCGGCAAAATGACTATGGGACTGGGGTAGGTTGCTGAAAGTCAGTCACCTAGTAAGAGGTAACGTTAGCAGCTGGCAGCTGCCAAATCATGCTATGCCCTGATGGGATGTGCTAAGCGACTAAGATTCAAATGTAAGTGGTTCACAGGATGCTTTTGGAGGACACTAAGCAAGAAAGTGACAATCTGATTTACATTTTTAAAAAGATCCCTCTGGTTGTCAAGGTGAATCCCTAGGGAACAGTCAGGGAGCAAGAGAAATAAACCAGTGAAGGCACTATGGCAACACTCCAACCAAGAGATAATGGAACTTAGACTAGGATTCATGTACTGTTTATAAGTAGATGCTAACAGAAGAGCCTGCAACCTAATTGCCTCTAAAGAGCCTTTTTAATATCCCTTTTCCCGTCTCGTCTCCTGACTTGCCTTTGGAAAAAAATAAGATTATTTTTTAATGTCCATGTTAACGCTTCAGTTGGTGCTATTATAGTAAAAAAAAAAAACCTTTTCATTTTTAAATGTTCTGTTTAATATACTCTATGATCAGTAATACGCCACATATACACACCCATACATTCTTGAAAAGCAGAAAGAGCCACAATGCTCTTTAGTGTAGGACTTGTTCATTTATTTGGAGACGAGAGGTACCTGTCACCTCTTCTGATTACCTTTCCTCTCACGCTTTGTCTCTAGCACATCCTGGCTCATTCTAGATTGTGAACTGCAATAAACAGGTATACCAAAGGGAATATGTATTTACTGAGCACCTCCTGAGTACCATGGTGTCACTAGATGTCTCACGTTTAAGAACTGATTTAATCCTCAGCTACCCAAGGTGGGAAATGGTATCTTCATTCTACAAACGAGAAAAAATCAGAGATACTAGTAACTTAACTTGTCCACAGTCACCAGCTAACAATTTGTAGGGCCAGAAATCTAACCTCCATGTAACTGTGAAGTTCCTGTCTTTCCACTACAGCAGCTATCAAAGAAAGTGCTTTCAAATATATATTATATGTAGTCACTGCAACTTCTTATGAATAATGACCAGTTTGTTGCTGGTGAGGACAACGTTTCTTTAATGCTCTTATGTAGAATCAGAGTTTTGAAGTTGCGAGTCGGAAGTTGGAAATGTAGTGATCTTATATATTCAAGCACATTATTTTTTTAAAATTATGTTCTACTTGAGACCTCATAGAAATTATTCTAAAAGAGCAATTCCCATCTTTACAAAAAAAAATTAAATATGTACGGTTTACCGTAAAATAGCGGTTAAGGTTCTACAACAAAAGATAGGAGTTTGGTACAGACTCTACCCTCAAAGGTCCTACACAGTAAGAGAAGACAGGGCTAAAAAGATAAACGCAACACAGGAAAAAGCGCAAATAGCCTAAGAATTGAATGGAAGAGAGCCTTGTATACTGGAGAATGATTCCTGGAAGAGGAACTTTAGGTGAGCTCTTAAGTGTCCAGTACAGGAAGGCAGGGAACAATACGCAGCACTGGTGCCTGCACGGGCAAACCCAAGAATATGTGTGAAAGGTTGGTGGACAGACAGATGGTTCCCACAGGCTGATGTGCTACATACAGAACTCCATAGAAAGAACCAAGGTTATGGTTGGTCCTACCCTGCCTAAACAGGAAATGGCTTATTCTCGGAGACTAAAGTGCCAAGTCCAGAAAGACCAGACAGATACACAGAATTACGGACTGTTACATAAAGTCCTTAATAGTTACAAGCCCTTGTTGTGCTATGTGCTAGTCTGCATTATTTTCACCTAAATGAAACCATTTCTACTTAGTACATGGCGTGAGAAGACGTGGAGATAAAGAGAATTAGCAGACGTATATTATCTGCAATTTATCTTACGGAGGAGTACATTAAGGAGTATTATGTGAGATTATTTCTTTACAAACTGGGAATAGGTAGGAAGAGCAGCGAAACACAGCGCGGCTCGGTGCGCCCAGAGCGGCGTCACTGTAACAGTACAGAAGTGGGCAAGGGGCTCTCGGAAGGACCGTTGGGGAACGGCGCCCAGCGTATTTAGCGAACGGACAAGCAGCAAGGAAAAACAAGGGAGCAACAACCGCCTTCGGACATTCCGACCGGTTCTGGGATGCACCGGGGACGTCGAAGGCGGGGTTTGGAAAAACGCTGTGGCTGGAGTGCGGGTGGGAGCGGCGGCTCGGCCGGGTCGACATTCTACAAACGCTTGTGGAACGAACGCCCGAACGCGCGCGTGAATGAATGGCGCGGAACTGAATGGCCGGCCGAGGCGCCGGCGCAGGAGGAAGGAGTTTGCGGCGCGGTCTGACCGGGCCGGCGAGATGCGGCCGGGCGCGGAGGGAAGGGCCGCTGCGCCAGGGGTCGGCGCGGGGCGGCCACGGGGCTGACGGCGGCGCGGGACCGGCCGCGCCGTGACGGAAGGGAAGGGGAGGGGAGGTCACACATTACATAACCCGGCGGCTGCGAGCGCCAGGGGAAGGCGCCGCGGACAGCCCAGGCCGCGACAGGACGGCCGCGGGCCGGGGCGACGCACCCCTCCCCCGCGCCACCTCAGGCCGACCGCGCTCTGGCCGCTGCCGGGCGGGTCTGCGGCGCCTCCGGGCGACGCGTGTCCGATCCCGCCCCTCCCCCACCCCGCCGCCGGCCCGGGGGTCGCTCACCTTACGCGTTGCCCCAGACCACCATGCCCGGGCCCGGCCGCCTTCTCTGGCCTTGCGGACCCCGGCCCCGCCGCCGCCAGTGCCCTCGCCAGGGACCAGGGAGGAGGGCCGGGGGAAGGCAGCCCCACCGCCGAGCAGCGCCGCGGCCCACGCTCCCCCACGCTCGCGGCAACCAACCCCGCGCTCGCTCCGCGGTGGCTCTCCGCCCCTCCCCCTCCGGTTAGCGCGCGCGCCGCAGCCACGCCCCCTAGCGTTCCGCGCGCGCTCCCCGGCCCCGCCCACGCCCCCTCCGCGGCCCCGCTCGCGCTCACAGCCGCGCGGCGCACGCGCTCTGCTCCCCCCGGCCCGGGGCGACCCCAGCCTCGGGCGTAGCACCGAGGCGCCCGGCGTCGGCCTCCGTGTTCCTCCCCTCCCCGGCCCCGCCCTCTTGTTCTGCAGCCGCCCGCAAGGGGCAGCGCCTGGGCTGCACGTGACCGTCTCGCTAGCTGGGCGGAGGGGAGCGCAGCGCGGGCCCGCCCCCGCACTGCGCCGCCTGCCCGCCCGTCCTGCTCGGGTCACCCCCGCGCTTCGTTGACCGGGTCGCGGCGCTTCGGTTGCTATTCGGACAGCGCGCCGCTCCGTGCACAGCGAGTCCCCGCGCCTGCCCCGCCTTGGGGCTCCCCAGTGGGGAAGGACACAAGTGCAGACACTGACCGGGCTTCAAACCCCGGTACTGTGTGAAGATGCGCCAGATACCCGGGTTCCCTCCTTAAGCAATTGATTTACAGTGACATCTAGTGGAGAAAGGGACACACATGAACTGACATTTTCCTATGTCCGTTGCAACCGGGAACCACGGCCCACTCAGGTTCGCGGGAAGGAGCACTGCGCCACGGCGTTTTCGGGATTCGTGGCCTGCTCCCGCAGGGCACAGACACTATCTTCTGTCCTTTGAGTGCCCGGGCAGCATTGCACCTGAGTATTTGTAAACGGAGGGCCGGTATCCCATCCCATGTACAGCGCTGGAGTTACCCGAGAAAGCAGTTTTCTATGAATATAAAAATAATATCCTATATTATGTATGCGTAAGTACAATTCTAATTGAGGGCCTTCTAGCAGAAAACAATCCGTCCGTAAGGACCACTTTCTCCCTCTTGGCAGGGTCGCTTTGAAGACTCCACATTGTTACATAATAGTCTTTATTGTTGTAATGCACAAACATGAAGATACTTTTTTCCCCCTCATTCCCTTGCCTAAAATGCTTCAGAGTCTGCAGGTACTTAGGAAACAATCAGTATTCTTTTGAAAACTGATTTGCAGAGTTGGAACTTGTTTACTAGCAACACAGAGAATACTCAAATAGCTCATTTCTTTCCCTTTCGGTTTTTGCCATTTTATAGACTTCTATAAATGCACTTCAACTTCAGTATTCTCGTCGCTAATCCAACGAATTTAGATTGCATACTTTTCAAAGACGTCATAATTTAAAACAAATTGCGTAATTGCTTTCTTTTCTTTTCTTTTGAGACGGAGTTTTGCTCTTTTGCCCAGGCTGGAGTGCAATGGCGCGATCTCGGCTCACTGCAACCTCCGCCTCCCAGGTTCAAGTGATTCTCCCACCTCAGCCTCCCGAGTAGCTAGAATTAACAGGCATGCGCCACCATGCCCGGCTAATTTTTGTATTTTTAGTAGAGAGGGGGTTTCACCATGTTGGCCAGGCTGGTCTGGAACTCCTGACCTCAGGTAATCCACCAGCCTTGGCATCCTAAAGTGCTAGGATTATAGGCGTGAGCCACCGTGCCTGCCCATAATTTTAACAGACTCACAACCAGTTGCCGACTGCAACACCAGGAGGTCATCTGCTGAGATGCTACAGAAAAACAGTGGTAACCCCTTGTTATGGGTGAGTTTTGTTTTGTTTTGTTTTGGTGGTTGTTCTTTTGCTTGTTTTAAATGTCTAAATGGCAGCATTCCTGCACGATTGTATTTCAATTTTCTTTTCCACTCTCGTATTCAAACCGAAGATCTTTTTTTTTTCTTCTTTTTGTATTTTTCTCAAGGAAGAAACACAAACCTTGAGCCAACTGACCTTGGCAATACCTTTATAGAATACAGTAAAATGGTATTAACTGCAAACTAGTAGGCAGCCTCTGTAAAGGACGAAAAAAAATCACGTTGCTGTCTACATAAAATAGGATAAAAAGAGAGATGGAGAATACATAAATAAAAATGTATTTATGGACAAATTCTAGCGTCCTTGTGACAGGGTCTTGCTCTGTTGTCCAGGCTGGAGTGCAGTGGCAAGATCATAGCTCAGTGTAACCTCAAACTCCTGGTCCCAAGCGAACCTCCCACCTAGGTGTTCCAAAGCACTAAGTTTACAGGCATGAGCCACCTCACCCAGTCCAAAGTTTTATTTTTGTCCATTCCAGAATATTCTGTTTTATGCCATCACATAATGAAGTCCTCTTGTTTCAATTTCATGCACCTACATTTATTCATCCACTTATCTATTTATATTTATTCTCATAGGATTATCTTTCTCATGTAAGGGGAGTCAGGCTGACCTTTGGGCCACTCTGGGGGTCTAGAGATGGCCACGCTGGACCCCTACACTTGGGGGAGTGCTTTGGGGCACTGTACCTTATTTCCGTTTTCTGAACCTCATTAAAATTCATTTCATTACTGCTATCTCAAGAGGCCTATGAAAGTGCCAACCAGTGACCTTTGGAGGGACAGCCATGGATAAGGACATGACTTCTGTCCTTTCACCTCTGTATCTGGCAGTAAACTTTCCTTGGAAACATTTACATCTAGTCTCTCAAATACCAAAAACAAACAGCATGAAACTACTAAAAACAGAGGTTTGTACTCAAGTCCCTTGGCTGATGTAGACACAATAACATGTGATTTACTCCATAGGAAAGAGTGTGCTGATTGTAATAAGGATTCAGTGCATTATGCTGAAAGATGAAATAATAAGGGAGAATGATCTCACACCCACAGAAACTTAGGAAATTGGAAGTGGAATTGGTTCACCAAGACTGAACTCTTTCAAACATACCATCATGTTTGACAATATGACTGAACTCTTTCAAACATACATGGACAGGTGTATATATCTGTATTTAAGCAACACTGTTCACAGATTTTAGGATGATGCAACAATCAGTTATCGTGTACATTCTATATGCCTGTCCCCGTGCCAGACCCTGTAGGGTCAACAGCAGACAAAATACATTGCCTGCCCCCAAAAAGCTCCCAGTGTAGTGAAGGAGGCAAACAAATAAACAGGTACCTGCAGTACAGGCTCAGGGCTGTTACTTGAGGGCAATCTATGAAGCACACAGGACAGGTGTCAGGGAGGCTTCCTAAAAATGTGACATCTCAGTAAGGTCTGAGAGACTAGTCCAGTTGGTTAGGAAATGCCATTTCCAGAGGGAGCGAGATGTGCAAAGGCAGAGAAAGGAGAGAGAACAGGAAACATTTTAGAAACTGCAGAGTGCAAAGTGCAGAGTGGTGTGGGCTGTGGGGAAGGGTCCATGTTGAAAAGGGAGGTTGGGGAGGCAAGTAGGGTCCAGCGCATGAAGGGCCTGGTGTTAGTCTGTTCTCACGCTGCTGTAAAGAACTTCCCTGAGTCTCAGTAATTTATAAAGGACTGAGGTTTAATTGACTCACAGTTCCACATGGCTGGGGGGGGCCTCAAGATACTTACAATCATGGCAGAAGGGGAAGCAGGCACCTTCTTCACAAGGTGGTGGGAGAGAGAAGAGAAAGCAAAGGAGGAAGACCCCCTTATAAAACCATCAGATGTAGTGAGAACTCACTCATTATCACAAGAACAGCATGGGGGAAACCGCCTTCATGTTCCAATCACCTCCGTCCTTTGACATGGTGGTAGGGGGATTACAGGTCCCTCCCTCGACATGAGGATTACAATTTGAGATGAGATTTGGGTGGGGACACAGAGTCAAACCATATCAGGCCCCATAAAGTATCTTACTGCATTTTGACTGTATTCTGAGGGTGCAGTGAACCCTTGAAAGGTTTTAAGCAATAAAGTGAGTTTTGAAAGTCTCTCTGGCTGATGCATGGAGAATGGCTTTGAGAGGTGGTCACGGGGTCTTGCAGTAGTCCATGTGTACAGGTGCAGCCTAGAGAAAGCAGGGGGCTAGACTTCATCAGGGTAGGGGGTCTGTAAAGCAATATAATGAAACAAGAAGAAGGCAAGGAAGTTGAGGGTGTAGGCAAGGGGGAAATCATAATGATTGATTGTGGAACTTAAGCTGAAGGGGAGAGAGCACATGCCAAGGGTAGGTGGAGGTTGCTGAAAGATGATATCAATGGGCGGGGGCTGAAGGGCAGGCATGGAGGTTGTTTGAAAGGCTCTTTGGAGTCAGGTATTAACATTACATTACATGTGGCAATGACAAGATTGCAGAGGGAGTTAGTGGCTGAGATACAAGGGAAGACAAAGTCATGGAAGAGAGAAGTTCAAGGATATGAGGGGCCAGAGTGAGAGAAAGATCATCTCTGTGTATATCGAAATCATCAAGAATAAAAACTGGAGTCGTGTTGGAGCAAGGGGCAGTGAGCCAGAATACGATCTTGATGGCTCCAGGTCAGAAGGATGAACATCATTCAGTATATTCCATTCTAATATAGTAGTGGTCCTAGGACAGAGGTTCCCAAACATTCTCTGTTCATGGCATCCTTAGTACCTCAGTAATTTTTTCCCAGCATCCCTAAGAGTTTTGCCAAAAGCTATATCTAACAGTTTTGCTTATTAAATAGGTAGGGCCAGGCCAGGTGCGGTGGCTCTAGAGTGGTAATTTTTTTTACCAAGTGGATATCCTCTTCAGCAATCTTTCACCATATGGTTTCAGCATCTATTAATGATTCTGGCCTGAATAAACCATTTTATTGATGTCTCAGTCTATTTTGATTGCTGTAAAGGAATACCTGAGTCTGGTTAATTTATAAAGAAAAGAGGAAGGCTGGGCACGGTGGCTCACGCCTGTAATCCCAGCATTTTGGGAGGCCGAGGCGTGTGGATCACTTGAGGTCAGGAGTTTGAGACCAGCCTGGCCAATATGGTGAAACCCCATCTCTACTGTAAATACAAAAATTAGCTGGGCATGGTGGCAGGCGCCTGTAATCCCAGCTACTAGGGAGGCTGAGGCAGGAGAATCGCTTGAATCTGGGAGGCGGAGGTTGTAGTGAGCCAAGATCCTGCCATTGCACTCCAGCCTGGGCAATAAAAGTGAAACTCTGTCTCAAAAAGAAAAGAAAAGAAGTTTATTTGGCTTACAGGTCTGCAGGCTGTACAAGAAGCATGGCTCTGGTATCTGCTTTTGGTGAGAACCTCAGGCTGCTTCCAGTCATGGCAGAAGGCAAAGGGGAACCAGCATGTCATTCCAAGAGAGGAAGCAAGGGAGAGCGAAGTCCCAGGCTCTTTTCAAAAATCAGCTCTCTCAAAAACTAATAGAGCAAGAACTCATTCATTACTTTCAGGATGGCACTAAGCCACCAAACTGTTCTTAAGGATCTGCCTGCATGACCCAAACACTTCCCACTAGGCCCCATCTCCAGCATTAGGGATCAAATTTCAACATGAGTTTTGGAGGGGACATACATCCAAACTCTATCTAGTGGGTTGCAAAGGATGTTTTCCTAATTCCATAATTCCTTCTGCATTTATTAGTTGGCATTCTTCAAAGAACCTCCCATACTAACTGGGATAGACTATAATTTCTTCTTAAAAAGCAGCCAAGCAGAGTCTCAGCCTCCTGGATATCAGCTATTGTTCCTAGATGTGACTCTGATGGGCCACTTTCCCACCTCTTGCTGACTCTTAAATTGGACAACTTCTGCCTCTGACTCAGCATTTGAAATTAATTTCCCATGTGGGAATTTGCAAATAATCCTTACTAACAATTGATGTGTGCAGGATGGCCCAGCCACTGGCTTTCCCTGATAATCACAGCGATGACCCCAAGAAGTGCCCAAAGTTTGGTTATGTGTGACTAGTTTGTGTCTAAAAATGAGACCAAATGGTGCTTCTAAAAAATTCCAGTGACTTTCCCAAAGCTTTTTTGCTGGTCGTTTTCCCACAATAGTTGTTTCATTTCTAAATTGTTGTATACTCTGATTTGGTCTTTCTGTGTTGCTTTGTTTATCATTTATTTTTCCCTTCAAGGTAAACGTGCTTCTTCCTATTTTGAAATCTTTCAAGTTTCACCTATATCTCTGTTTATTTGCTGAATACTCCTGAGACAATAATATCTAGGCTTGGCGCTCTGCTTGGCTGAAATGCATTCTGCCTGTTAATCATTTCTACTGTCAGCACCCTTTAACTTAGCCTCCTGGATATCCGCTATTGTTCCTAGATGTGACTCTTCATTTTGGCAATTCTCTACTGTCTCCCTCTGTGAGTAATGAAATTGTCTTTTCAAAATCTAGTCTGTCTTTATCTCTTTTGTACTTTGAACCCTTCTTTTTCCCCGTGTAATAATATTTTATGTCTGTGTATATGGTTAAAAAGCCCATGATTATGAATACTGCTTGCAATATTGAGCCTCTTGATTTTTAAAATATTTTCCTGATTAAACTCATATATCATGATTAATTCTGCTTGTCTTTTATAATTCTCTTATCTTTATTCTGGCTTCTTCATATTATTTTTCTTAAAAGTCCAGAAACAAAAGTCTTCTCTATTGTTTTTTCTTTCTCTTTCTTTCTTTCTTTCTTTTTTTTTTTTTTTTGAGATGAAGTCTTGCTCTGTGGCCTAGGCTGGAGTGAGTGGCATGATCTCGGCTCACTGCAGCCTCCACCTCCCAGGGTTCAGTGATTCTCCTGCCTCAGCCTCCCAGGTAGCTGGGATTACAGACACGCACCAACAAGCCCAGCTAATTTTTGTATTTTTAGTAGAGATGGGGTTTCATCGTTGTTAGATATGAGTTCTAAATGTCTTTTCAAAGAATCAATATGTCAGTATGTTCAATTCTTTACCTTCTACTTTTAAACTTAACTTCCTCATAAAGCAACCTGTTCCATCCTGATTCATTTCAATCAGCTGCTCCACCCCAACTCATTCTGATTACCTGCTCTGTCATAACCATTTTTCCTGCCAAACCAGTCACCCCATCACTCTCTTTAAATTAGCCAATCGGAATTAGTTTAGCCTGTGTGGTCTAACCCTAGCCAATAGGGGAATGACACAGCAACAGGGGCCACATGCATCAGGGATAAGAACCCCTTCCCCTCCCTTGTCCAAGTGTGCGCTCACCATTGCTCCATCTCTAAGGGTGCACCCTTCTATAGAAGTACCTTGCCTTGCTGAGAATTAAAAAGAAAATTTTATATTCGAGTGCTATTTCTTTTGCGGCATCGAAACTTTATATATAACACTTTGGGGGCTCACCCGTGATTACATTCCCCTCCTGGGACGGTCTCTGGTTCTCTCTCGTGAGGAGGCATGCGCCCCACCCCTTGTGGTGGCCTCAGGGGTGAGAAATCAGAACCCACCCAGTGTGAGGAATAACCCAGCTCTCAGCAATGTGGGGGGAAAGAAAAAAAACAAAACTGGCCAGCAGTGTAGCTTAAAGGATCCTCACAAACTGTAGCGATGACTCTGTGCACAGCCCAAGGAAGGAGAAGCTGCAGGAGCCGGTAAAGTATTTCCCTGGTGTTCGGGACCAAGGTAAGAAAGCTTCAGGAGGTGTAGGGGGTGAAGTACTCCTTGGTCGGGTTGGCTTAGAGGTTAAAAAAGAGGCAAGACATCCCCATTGGGGGCATTTAACTTCACACAAATCTCCAGTAGTACAAAAGGTAAGAAATTTCCAGTGGGGAAATTGAGCCTCACCCCAAAAGGCAAGAAATTTCCAGTGGGGAAATTGAGCCTCACCTCAAAAGGCAAGAAATTTCCAGTGGGGGAAATTGAGCCTCACACCAAAAGGCAAGAAATTTCCAGTGGGGGAAATTGAGCCTCACCCCAAAAGGTGAGAAATTTCCAGTAAGGGAAATTGAAACTTGAACCTTACCCCAAAACCATCAAGATGGGAAATACCCCAAGCAAGACAGGGAGCAAGGGGAATAAAGATGGTAACAAATATATCCCCCAGATAACACCCTAGGTCTCATGCTAAAACACTGGAAAGATAATGAAAGGATGAAACATAGGAAAAAGCAACAAACGATAAAATATTGCTGTTTTATTTGGACTCAGAGACCCATCCTCAGACACTCAATTTTCCGGCCACAGTTTGGGTCAAATGAGGATGTAATGTGTCAGCTTCTAATCTGATATGTTAATGATAAAAGTCCAGTGTCTCAACAAGAACTAGGCTATGCCCTTTGTTGGAGGCAAGGACCTGCCCTCCTTTTCCCTTAAAAACAAATAGGGAGGAACCCAATCTGGCACCTCAAAATGAAAAGTCAGAGGAGCCAGCTCTCATGCCTAAAGACTCCAGCGCATGGGATCCCTGAGACTATCTCCCCCACTCATTGTCCCCAATCTTTCCCCTCAGACAGCCACTACTGCCTCAGATCCCATTCCAAATTCCCCCTCTTCTCACGTTATCCCTCCTTCTTATAACCCTGACACTTGGGAATTACCAGCCCATCTCAGCCTGTTCCTTCCCAACCTAAATACCCCTTTCTAAAAGGACTCCAGCATGAAGTAGAACTATGTAAAAAAGATATTCAGAATTTCCCATTTCCCTCCATACCTAAGAGGTCAGCCCCGACCCTCTTCCCTTTGAAAGAGGTACCACAAGGAGGGGGCGCCATTGGCTTTGTAAATGCTCCCTTAACCAGTTCAGAAGTCTGGAATTTTAAAAAGGAGCTTAAACCGCTACTAGATAACCCTTATGGAGTGGCAGACCAAATTGACCAATTCTTAGGACCTCAGTTGTACACTTGGGTCGAGTTAATACCCATCTTGGGCATCCTGTTTTCAGGGGAAGAAAGTATGATTCGTAGGGCTGCTATGGTAGTTTGGGAACGTGAGCACCCTCCCGGTGAAAACATTCCTACCGCGGACCAGAAATTCCCCGCCCGAGACCCCTGGTGGGACAATAACAACGCAGATCACCAGGAAAATATGCAGGACCTAAGGGAGATAATAATAAAAGGAATTCGGGAATCAGTACCCCGAACCCAAAATCTTTCTAAAGCATTTGATATACAACAGGAAAAGGATGACCGGCCTATGAAATTCCTAGACAGACTGAGGGAGCAAATGAGGCAATATGCAGGCCTCAATTGGATGATCCCCTTGGGCAAGGAATGTTGAAACTCCAATTTGTCACTAAAAGTTGGCCAGACATTTCAAGAGTTACAAAAGATAGACAATTGGGAAGACACTCCCCTAAGTGAGCTTCTCAGGGAAGCTCAGAAAGTATACATGAAAAGGGACGAAGAAAAACAGAAACAAAAGGTAAAATGTATGTTTCCACCTTCCAACAGATGGCTCCAAACCCAGGTACTTCTAGACAGTTTCCAGGGAGCCAGAAACTATAAAGGGTCCGAACCCTCTTTTAAAGGATCCCAGCCTCCATCTGGAGGACCAGGGTTCTCGTCTACCAGGCTCCCTAAAGAGTATGGGGGAGAAGAGTTAAAGAATCCCAGAACTAAGAGGGAGGAAGGACAAGATAGGTGCTATAGATGTGGAAGAACAGGCCACTTCAAGAGAGGATGTCCTGAACTAAGAAAGGAGAAAGAAGCCCTTCCACTCATGACTTTCGAGGAAGAATAGGGGGGTCAGGGGCTCTGTCTTTTTTATCTTGAGTCCCACCAGGAGCCCTTGATACATTTGGAGGTGGGACCTAAACATGAGCTTATCACCTTTTTAGTCAATTCAGGGGCTGCTCACTCCTCTGTTTGTTTCCCCCCGTCTAATGTTGCCACCTCCTCAGAGGAACTTTTAGTCTCCAGGATAAAAGGGGAAGGAGAGGGGAGAACAGCAGCATAAGCAGCTGGCAGAGGCAGGAAAGACCAGCAGAGAGGAAAGAGAGAGCGAGAGAGAGGAAAAAGAGAGAAAAAGGCAGAGAGAGAGGAAGAGACAGAGAGATAAAGAGGGAGTCAGAGAGAGAGGAAGAGACAAAGAGGGAGTCAGAGAGAGAGAAAGAGACAGAGAGAGAGAGAGATAGAAGTAGTAAAGAGAAAACAATGTACGCTATTCCTTTAAAAGCCAGGGTAAATTCAAAACCTATAATTCATAATCGAATGTCTTCCCCGTGACACTGTAACACTCCAATACCACTTTGTTGTCAGTGTTAACAAGGGCATAGCCTGAAAGCACTGAGGCTACTGATAACCCGTAGCCTTTCTATCAAAAATCCTTAACCCAGTAACTCGTGGATGGCCCAAATGCATTCAATCTATAGCGGCAACTGCTTTGCTAGCAGATGAAAGTAGAAAAATAACTTTTAGAGGAAACCTTATTGTAAGCACACCTCACCAGTTCAGAAGTATCCTAAGTCAAAAAAAAAAAAAAAAAAAGCAAAAACATAGCTTACTAACTCAAAAATCTTAAAGTATGGGGCTATTCTGTTAGAAAAAGATGATTTAACATTAACCACTGATAATTCCCTTAGCAGGTTTCCTAACACGGGATCTAAATCTTATTTACCATACAAAGGTCCAACCAGACCTAGGAGGAACTCCCTTCAGGACAGGGGGATAGATGGTTCCTCCCTAGTGACTGAGGGAAAAAGACACAATGGGTATTCAGTAATTAATAGGGAAACTCTTGTAAAAGCAGAGTTAGGAAAATTGCCTAATAATTGGTCTGCTCAAATGTGAGAGCTGTTTGCACTCAGCCAAGCCTTAAGGTACTTACAGAACCAGGAAGGAAACATCTATACCAATTCTAAGTTAATTTGGACTAAACGAGGTCTTATTAATAGCAAAGGATAATTGAAATCCCAAACTTACAAGGTTTTCAAAAAAGTAAAGTTTGCTAAAAGTTAATAGTGTAACATGTATTATCCTGACTTCTAATCTTGTGGCCTTAGGCAGTCTAGTCCACAGACATGAGGGAAGTTCGCTTTGGAAAAGAATGGTTATCATCTTTGGGAAAAAAAAAGGCGGGGGGAGTGGAGAATTTATGTAAAAAGAATGCTATATGGTAAATTATTGTGCTAAAATAAATTAACTGGTTGCTTAAAGAAAGGGATGTTTGCAACAAGACAAAGTTGAGGCATGTCGAAGAATTGTCTGTGGAAGTCGTGAAAAAAAAATGCATGTTATAAAAGGGGATTTATGCAAGAAATGTTGTATAATTTAAATGTATTTAGGTATCCTGAATGTAAAACTATTGAAGAAACAGTTTATGTGCAAGGTATATAAGGAAAGTAAAATATACTTTGGGTAAAAGGATTATAAGGAGGAATAAGAACGTGGATTTTTATCTACATTAAAAGGTTAAAAAATTGTTTTGAAGGTTTTAAGCAAGTTTAAAACGTTAATCGTAAAGGAAATTCTGTGTGTAAACGTATTGGCTAAAGTTATAAGGGTATCATCCAGTTTTTCTGTGAATTGGACATTAAAAGCACAACGGGTTTTTCTTAAAGCACTAACCTGCTCTTTAACAAAAATTATAAAAGGTTAAAAAGAGTCTATAAAAATCTTACCTTATGGTCAGATGTTAAAATTAGATAAATACGTCTACAAGGTTTTATTAAAATTGAGTTTAACATTAATAAACACTAATATAAAGGTGAAATTTAGTTTATCTGGTATAAAAATCATACAGGAAGCATTGTCAAATATCAAATGGTGTTTGGCTTTCTTTGGTCTAAAAACTAATAAAAATAGGTGATAAAGGAAATTTCTCAGTAAAAAGGCACCAGGAACTATAAAGTCCTCTGCTGATGTCCCCACATTTAAAACAAAAGATCGATTTCTTAGAAAGTATATACTTGGTTTATCTTCCACTTTCCTTTTCCTCAAAACTAAAAGTCTTTTAGCACATGTACCACCCCTAGAATTTCTGGTAAACCAGCACCAGCCTGAAGGTCACGTTCTCATCAAAGAGTGGAAAGAAGGAAAACTCAAGCCAGCCTGGGAAGGACCCTAGCTTGTGCTGCTAACCACCAAGACTGCTGTTCGTACAGCAGAAAAGGGATGGACTCATTACACCTGAGTCAAGAAAGCACCGTCCCCTGCAGAGTCGTGGGCCATGGTCCCAGGGGAAAACCCTACAAAACTAAAGCTAAGAAAAATTTAACTCTTTCATCTATTCTATTACTCTTTCTTCTTTCCTAGCTCTATTGCTGACCATCTAGTTATTAACATAACCAAGTTAATTTCACCTCAAACTGTTGCATTTAATGCTGGCCTTGTTATACCCTGTGGGGGCTTGCCAAGTCAAAGACAGCTCTTGACTTCAGAAAAGTACCTCTGTCTGGCCGGGTGCGGTGGCTCACACCTGTAATCCCAGCACTTTGGGAGGCCAAGGCGGGCAGATCATGAGGTCAGGAGATTGTAGCCATCCTGGCTAACACGGTGAAACCCCATCTCTACTAAAAATACCAAAAGAAATTAGCCGGGCATGGTGGTGGGTGCCTGTAGTCCCAGCTACCCAGCAGGCTGAAGCAGGAGAATGGCGTGAACCCGGAAGGTGGAGCTTGCAGTGAGCCGAGATCACACCACTGCACTCCAGCCTGGATGACAGAGCGAGACTCTGTCTCAAAAAAAAAAAGAAAAAAGAAAAGTACCTCTGTCCCTCCTGACTCTCCTCAGACTGGGCCTTAGTAAATTGGGACCATTTAATCTGGGGAGATTTTGATAAAGACCCCCATGTCAACCAGGAGTCTTGCCCCCCGATATAGAGCTTTTATGCCCTAGTTGGTCCAATGTTCTGTGGACCACTAAAGAGCAAAGATGGACTGCCCCAACCAGTTTTTGTACTTTCCTAAAACCATGCATTCATCTTACTAGAGGATCATAGAAGTTAAAGAATTAAAATAAACTTTGGCAATTAAGACAGGATACCAACATGCAAATGCCTGGTTGGAATGGATCAAATATTCTGTCCACACGTTAAACAAAAGCAATTGTTATGCTTGTGCACACAGCAGGCCAGAGGCCCAGATTGTCCCCTTTCCACTAAGGTGGTCTTCCGGTCGACCAGGCTTGGGCTGCATGGTAGCTGTTTTCCAGGATTCTACAGCTTGGAGTAGTAAGTCATGCCAAGCTCTCTCTCTCTGCTATATCCCGAAGTCCAGCACCCTGCCAGTCAGCCCCTGAGGGCCATCCAGCTTCTGTCTCCCAACCCTGAGTTCACTTCATGTCTCTCATGACAGGGAGGAAACTTAGCGTTCCTTGGAGACCTGAAGGGATGCAGTGAGCTTAGGAATTTTCAAGAGCTTATCAGTCAGTCAGCTCTTGTTCATCCTGAGCAGATGTGTGGTGGTATGAGTGGATGTGTGGTGGTATGAGCAGATGTGTGGTGGTATGAGCGGATGTGTGGTGGTATGAGCGGATGTGTGGTGGTATGAGCGGATGTGTGGTGGTATGAGCGGATGTATGGTGGTATGATTGTGGTGGACCTTTACTGGACACTCTGCCGAATAACTGGAGTGGCACTTGCACTTTAGTCCAACTGGCTATCCCTTTCACCCTGGCATTTCATCAACCAGAGGAAGGAAAAATAAGACGTGGTAAAGCGAGAGCAGCCCCTAATGGATCTTTCGACTCTCACGTCTATTTAGATGCAGCTGGAGTCCCACAGGGAACACCAGATCAATTTAAAACCCGAAGTCAAATAGCTGCAGGATTTAAGTCAATATTTTGGTAGGTGACAATTAATAAAAGTGTAGATTGGATAAATTACATCTACTACAACCAACAGCGATTTATTAATTACACTAGAGATGCTGTTAAAGGAATAGCTGAACAATTAGGGGCTACTAGCCAGATGGCTCAGGAAAATAGGATAGCCTTAGACATGATATTAGCAGAAAGAGGAGGAGTTTGCATCACTATTAAAACTCAATGTTGAACCTTCATCCCAAACAACACCACCCCTAATGGAAGTATAACAAAGGCGTTGCAAGGTCTGACTGCTCCGTCCAATGAGTTAGCCGGCAACTCAGGGGTAAATGACCCCTTTACAGGATGGCTAGAAAAGTGGTTCGGTAAATTCTTACTTCCCTCACAGCCGTAATGGGTGTACTTATTCTTGTCAGGTGCTATGTCATACCATGCATCCACAGGCTGATACAGAGGCTCATAAAAATGGTACTTACTGAAACCTCCCTTAACTATCCTCCACCTTATCCAGAGAAGCTGCTGCTTTTGGAAAATCAAGCAAAACAACTAAGCCAAGACATGTTAAAACAAGTTTGAAAAGAAAGCTGTAAGGAAATACCAGGGGAGGGGTTGTTAGACATGAGTTCTAAATTTGTTTTCAAAGACTCAATATGTCAGTATGTTAAATCCTTTACCTTCTACTTTTAAACTTAACTTCCTCATAAAGCAACCTTTTTCAATTACCTGATCCACTGTGACTCATTTCAATCACCTGCTCCACCCTGACTCATTCTGAGTACCTGCTCTGTCATAACCATTTTTCCTGCCAAACCATTTACCCCATCACGCTCTTTAAATTAGCCAATCGGAATTAGTTTAGCCTGTGCGGTCTAACACTAGCCAATAGGGGAACGACACAGCAGCAGGGGCCAAGTACGTCAGGGATAAGAACCCCTTCCCTCCCTTGTTCAAGTGTGTGCTCACCATTGCTCCATCTTTAAGGGTGCACCCTTCTATAGAAGTACCTTGCCTTGCTGAGAATTAAAAAGAAAATTTTATACTCGAGTGCTATTTCTTTTGTGGCACTGAAACTTTATAACAATCATGATGGCCAGACTGGTCTCAATCTCCTGACCTCAGGTGATCCGCCCACCTTGGCCTCCCAAAGTGCTGGGATTACAGGCTTGAGCCACCACACCTGGGCTGTCTTTTCTAAATTGAATATATTTCTGTAACCATTCTATCTTTTTAAAGTTATAGTAAATGAATTGTATTATTTTTAATATTTCAAGACAACATGATACAATCATTTCAACTCAACTTTAGTTTCAAAATCTTTAAAATGAAGGTTTTCATACAATTTTGGAGCTAGAGAATATGTTATGTACTGTAACACTTTCATTTTCAGACCAAGACTTTGAGGTCCAGAGAAGTTAAATTATTTGTCCAAAATTAAATAGCTCATTAGTTACAACGTCAGAACAAGAAGCCTGGTTCCTGCCTTCCTGTCCAGTGCTCTTTCTATAGCAGGACTGCATCTCCATTTAAAGTGTCATTTATATTTGAATACCATGAGTATAAGTCATCATTTTCACATCGTGTGTATTTTTCCCCTTCAGTATTCATAATTAGAACACCCACAAAAGAGAAATCTTCCAATAAAATTGGATGTCCCTACAGGTCCCCAGAGTTGTTATTGACAGAGTGAGCAGTGAAAGTCCCTGGGCTTTATGTTCTGCTCTGCTGCTGATTTGGTGTATAACTTTGAGATTATTTCCCCCTTGGGCTTTCCTAATGTGTTGGATTCCAGTTATAGACAGAATATCTGAAAGCCCTCATCTAAGTCAGTCTATTGAGAAAAATGTGTATACTAAAAGGAAAAATAGAAAATTAAAAAGACAGTTGAAAAACAAGATATACAGCATCATTTAGGACATTAAATTTGAGGAGGTGCACTTACTTTTAACCCAGGAACTTGATCCTCATGTCTCTCACGGTGGTTAAGGGTACATTTCTAAGCCTCTCCTCTTAAGTGTAATAATCACTTACATAGATTATTGATCTATCTTGGCCAGAAAGCACAGACTCTGAACATCTGACGTAAGTGTTATAAAGGACCAATTAACTGACCTAAGTATGAAAATAATCATTTGTTAATTAAAAAAACATCAAACAAGGTGACTTCCTGTTAAACTCTTGATTGAGCACACATTAGTTTCTCTGGCCATTTTCAAATATAAAAATGACTGTAAATTTCTTTTTAATAAAAGGGACTTAAATACACAAGGAAAGGGGACTGGGAGAGGAGAGGAAATGTATACAAAACTTTGGAAGCTGGAAATCAGAAGGTGCGTGGCCGTATGCTTGACTGACCAGGAGAAGCTGGAACCAGGACATCACTGCTCAGAAAGTCTGTTAGGCAGGGGACAGTGGCTCATGCCTGTTAAATCAAATTTAGCCTAAAGCTGCCTCCTTACGTATTTTAAGTTTGGCTTAAAGATTTCTCTGTACATGGTGAACTCTAACAAGTGGAAGTGTGAACAGACCATAGCCTACACTTGTGCCAATCACCAAGTTTTGGCCAATCAAATGTAGCCAGCTGTTTGAACTGTGTTCAAATAATGCTCACAGCTCACTGCAGCAGAGCCATCTTCCCCCACCATTCTGTCTGAAGTTGCTGCCACCACCCCTTGGTTCACTCTCCATCACACCACCATCCCTATCTGCTGTCTCCTCTTACACATGCACAGGTGGTCTTTGTCATTGTCTTCCCTCGTGGGAATATGAGCTCCTTTCAAAGGACTCAGTTGTCTTGTTCAGCACTATGTCCCTGCCTGGTATGCGTTGCTTGTGTGAATGAATTCATGGTGATTATTTAGTTCCTACTAGTTCTTACAAAATGTATTTTCTTCCAAAATGCTGCCATCTTTATTCCCATAACTACCGTCTTGGCACAATCCCTCATCTCTTTACTCTGAGGTAAGCACGGTTGTTTCCCAATTACCCAGAACCCCACACGTTACTTCTAGACGATTCTTCCTAAAGCACCATCTTTGTTGTGAACTCTCCCTAGGATGGTTTTGTCGATGCCTGTCAGTCAAAGACCACCAGGAACACACTGGTAGTTGAAGAAGTTGGGTTTATTATTCATTGCAGTGAGGGAGAACACACGCCATAGGGACTCATGGGTGTCTCAGACAAAGGGCGTGAGAAAGAACCTATTATGTGACTTGGCCGGGTGTGGTGGCTCATGCCTGTAATCTCAGCATTTTGGGAGGCTAAGGTGGGTGGATCGTCTAAGGTCAGGAGTTCCAGACCAGCCTGGCCAACGTGGCGAAACCTCATCTCTACTAAAATTACAAAAAAAAATTAGTCGGGCATGGTGGTGCACACCTGTAGTCCCAGCTACTCAGGAGACTGAGGCAGGAGAATCGTTTGAACCTGCGAGGCTGAGGTTGCAGTGAGCTGGGATCATGCCACTGCTCTCCAGCCTGGGTGACAGAGCGAGACTCTGTCTCAAAACATAATAAAATAAAATTAAAAATAACCTATTATGTGACTTGGCTTTCGTTGAGTGATCTGAGGAAAGGCCCAAGGAAGTGCGGTATGCTCTAGATTGGATGTTGCCAGAAAGCAGGGGTGATTCTATGATTTCATGTCTTAATAAATCTTTGTTGTTGTTGTTGTTGTTTTGAGATGGAGTCTCGCTCTGTCACCAGGCTGGAATGCAGTGGTGTGATCTCGGCTCACTGCAACCTCCGACTCCCAGGTTCAAGCAATTCTCCTGCCTCAGCCTCCCGAGTAGCTGGGATTACAGGCACATGCCACCACGCCCTTCTAATATTTGTAGTTTTAGTTGAGATGGGGTTTCACTATGTTGGCCATGATGGTCTTGATCTCCTGACCTCATGATCTGCCCGCCTCGGCCTCCCAAAGCGCTGGGATTACAAGCATGGGCCACTGCACCTGGCCAATACATCTTATCTATAGGGAGAGGAGTTTAGAACTAGGATAAAGTTATAATTGGTAAAGAAGCAACAGCCACTCATTGGGGTGGGAAAGGGGGTGTTTGGTATTTTGTGATTGGGAGAGTGACCTTGTTTTGCCTGTGCTTAGATCAGATTAGGAAGTGGCCTTGCTTTTTCTCATTTTATCATGATCTCATAATGGCTTTGTCTGAGATTGGGATTCTGTGAGATTGTTTATACCTATCTAATAGGAGATTAATATGCCTAGTTGGGAGAGTCAGACTTGCTTCTGAATGTCAGGGGCTGCCTTTATTTTTTTCTTTTTTTATTCCTTTTATTTCCCTTTTGGCCAACGGCAGACAAAATCAGACCACAGGACATTAATGATTATATCCAGATTTTCATCATTGCCAAGATATTGTTGATTAAGATCAGAAGATTGCTTGTTGAATGTAGCCTCTGATTGATCTAGGGTTAATCTTTCCTTTACCTTCTGTTGTAGGATGAGTGGCTGCACCTCTGATGAGACAATGGCTGCACAGAAGCATTTAAGACTCTGCACAGGATCCATCAGCCAACTGCACCACAGGCCATTATCAGAAGCAAAATGACAATTAGTTTTTACATTATGGTTTGAGGCCAAGGGCCTAGATTATGAAACCCAGGCAATGAAACCATGTCCCATAATCCATCTGAGAGAGCCAGATGGCTTTTTCTTTTAGCTTAGTCATTTACTGTTCTATTTACCCAGAAGTATTTATATAGGTGCAGCTGAAGTGTTTGCTGTGGCACAAACTCCTGCTTGGCTGGCTAAGAGAAAATCAAGGGCTGTACAATTGTTCATGACAACTCTAGCTAATGAGCTTAGATTAGTTTGTTTGGCTCCAAGAGCAGTAGTGTTGTTTACAACTCCTGCTAAAGTCAGGGACAAATTTCAAATTTCAAGCCACTTTGTTTTTTTTTTTTTTTTTTTAGAGACAGGGTCTCCCTGTTGTCTAGGCTGGAGTACAGTGGCGTGATCATGGCCCATGGTAACCTCAAACTCCTAGGTTCTCTCTCTTCCTCCCACCTCAGCCTCCTGAGTAGCTGGGACTATAAGTGTTTGCCACTACACCCGGCTGATTTTAATTCTTTTTTTTTGGTAGAGATAGGATCTCACTTTTTTTTTTTTTTTTCTGAGACAAAGTCTGGCTCTGTTGCCCAGGCTGGAGTGCGGTGACATGATTTCGGCTCACTGCAACCTCCGCCTCCTGAGTTCAAGCAATTCTCGTGCCTCAGCCTCTTGAGTAGGTGGGATTACAGGCACGTGCAACCACACCTGACTAATTTTTGTATTTTTTAGTAGAGGTGGAGTTTCGCCAAGTTGTCCAGGCTGGTCTTGAACTCCTGACTTCAGGTGATCTGCCTGCCTCAGCCTCCCAAAGTGCTGGGATTACAGGCGTGAGGCACCATACCCAGCCTCAAACCACTTTTCTAATTCTATTATTCCTATTATAGGAATCACAGCTTGCAGAGTATACGTGAAGAGGAAATGAGGTATTGCTCCTGAAAGTTCCCTCAAATAATTTGTGTTTGCTTCATTTTGAAGGCTTCTAGATATCCTTCACAAGGATATAGGATCCAATAGAAGGATGACAGTTTTAACTATTTGGAAATCTCTGACAATTGCTCTGAATACACAGATCAGTGAATGTGAGGTAGGGAGGTATACACCTGATGTCCATTTAAGGAGTAGTATCCTTAGTGCAACACAGACTGAATTCCCCCGAGATTAACAAATCCCTTGAGCGGAATTAAACAGTTCCTGCAAGGCAGGCTGAAGTATCTCTGAAGAGAACAAACTATCATGATCAGGATAGCCCAACATTAGCGCTTATTACCTATTGACTAGACTTTGCTGATAGGATTGTGATGATCTCAGTAGAAACATTTCATTGATATAAAGTTAAGATTAATTTTTTGCAAGATTAGAGGTTGGGATTAATGACTTGAGGAAAACTCCAGTACCAGAAGGGTTCTGTAAAAGGGAATTTTCATTCTAAAGTATTTAAAGGAACAGCTGTTATATTTTTGTCCACAGGGTCAGTTAGGGGATTACAGATTCAGCAATCCATTGGCTTCAGAGCCACAGCTGTGATCTGGGAAAAACATATGAGAGTTTTGCTTTTTATTAAGGAATACAAGAAGATCACAACGGTCAGAAATATCAGGATGGGTCAGGCGCAGTGGCTCACGCCTGTAATCCCAGCACTTTGGGAGGCCAAGGTGGAAAGATCTCTTCAGTCCAGCAGTTTGAGACCAGCCTGGGCAACATAGTGAAACCCCGTCTCTACTAATAATACAAAAATTAGCTGGGCGTGGTGGCGCACGAAAAAAAAAATATTAGGATGAAAATAAGAGGCATTATATTAGTGTTCTAGAAGGTGTTGAAGTGGTACATTAGACAACATTGTATTGTTAAGGGAAATCAGAAAATTGATGACGAATCTGAAAATGTATCTTGTTCCCTCATCTTCAGGAGAAGCTGTCCATTTTGGAGCTTCATTATTTGTTCCATAATCTGGGGTCAGTGCTGTCCATTTCTGAAGTTGACAACTTCTAGAGAATTCCTAAGAATCTTCAGTTTAAGGCTTCAGATGAAATGGATGTTTAGTAGTCAGGAGGAAGAGATGTGTGTTTTTTTTTTGAGACGGAGCCTCGCTCTGTTGCCCAGGCTGGAGTACAGTGGCTCAATCTCAGCTCACTGCAACCTCCGCCTCCTGAGCTCAAGCAATTCTCCTGCCTCAGCCTCCCTAGTAGCTGGGACTACAGGCACGTGCCGCTGCACCTGGCTAATTTTTGTATTTTTAGCAGAGACGGGGTTTCACAGTGTTAGCCAGGATAGTCTGGATCTCCTGCCCTTGTGATCTGCCTGCCTCGGCCTCCCAAAGCGCTGGGATTACAGGTGTGAGCCACTGCACCTGGCCGAGATGTGAATCTTTTGAACTGGGAAATGTGAATCAGAGGAACATTACTTTGGCCTTTTACTGCTATGTTATTTGTTAATAGTACCTGGTAAGGTCCTTTCATTGTGATTCAAGGGCAGTCTTTCTCTAGGGTCTTTTCCAGGAAGACTAAACCTCCATGTTGCAGATTATATAGAGGTTGTTCAGAGGGTGGTTTGGAAATGCACCTTTTGCTTGTTGATGAAGTAATTAATCATATCTGCCTGTAGAAAGGTAATGTGTTGGCTTCCTAGGACTACCAAAACAGAGTTCCACAAACTGGATGGCTTAAAACAACAGAATGCAGTTCTGGAGGCCGGAAGCCTGAAATCAGTGTATTGAAGAGCCACTCTCCCTCTGAAGGCTCTAGGGAATGTATTTCAGTGTGAAGGCTAATATTTACCTTCATTTTGTTGCACCTCCCTTTCTTTTCTGTTTCTCTTCTGTGACTGCACTGTATAATAATTGTTCTCATTGACAATATTTGTATCTAAAAAAATTGTTCCATCAAAGCATATTTGTTAAGAGAAAGAGTTGAATCCTAGCTAGCAGAGGCAGTTTGGTAACCATCACTAGCAAAGGGGAGGGAGGTATATTTGTGATTATATAGCATTTGTGTTTTCAAAATGTGTTCTATGGACAGTCACTTCAGGATATTTTAATTGACCCCTCAGTTAAAAAAAAAAAAAGTGTAAGAAATGTACAGCCAAACACATTGCAATAAGTTCTATTCCCAAAGGACCTTTGAAACCTTTTAATAAGCAGATATTTCTAACCACCAGGAAGATATAACCTGCTGAGTTTTCCGAGCTGATTTACTTATTTTTAAATTCTTTTATGTTAGAATCCCTTCTTTCTTTGTTTTCCTTGTTTGTTTGGTTTGTTTGTTTTGCAATAATATTATGGAATTTGAATCCACTTTGGAAACACTGCATTACTTGTTTCTTTAAATTTCAATTTTGTTAATAATTAGTTTAAATTATGATGTGTTTATGCTGTTATCAATATTGTCAATTACCACCATGTTGCTTAGGAATCCTCAGTCCTGCGTCTTCCCCTTACCTTGAGCTATAAGCAGCCTCTGTCAAAGTGGAACAATTTCTCCAACATGTTTCTTCAGGACCCACAGGCTACTGCTTCACATCTCCTCTTCTCTCCACCACCTCAAGTTTCAGTCCTTGAAGCACTTTTCTTCTCTGTCCACTCTCACTCCCCACATGATGTCATCCAGTTAACTGGTTTGAAACACCATCTCTATACTGATTACACTCTTGCAGTTACACTTGCCGTCCACACTTTTCCCCTGAACTTCAGGTTCTCATGTCCACCTGCTGACTCAATGCCTTCACTTGTCCATATTCCAGACATCACAAAAATAACCTGTCAAGAATGAATCCCTGTTCTTCTCCCAAAATCTGCTCTTCCAACCATCATTCTCATCTTGATTGATGGCAACTTCATCTTTTTTCAGCTGCACATATCAAAATCCTTGGAGGCATCCTTATACCTCTCTTTCTCCAGCACATCAATCTCAAGCCACCAGTAAGTCCCAGTGAACCTACTTTCCAAATACAGCCAGAACTCAGCCATGTGACCACTTCTCATGGCCATCTTTGCTGATCCAAGCCACCACCATCTCTTGCCTGAATTATTGCACTAGTCTTTGCACTGATCCTTCCCTTGTCCCCTATAATTGATTTTCAAAGCAGAAGCTAGAGTGATCCTTTCAAATTACTCCTCTCTTCAAACCTCTGCTTTACCCAACAAAAGCCAAATTGCTTGCAATGAACAAGAAGACCCCCTGGGGGTCTGTCACCTCTCACCTCTCTGATTTACATTCTGCTACACCCCCAATCTTAACTACACAACATGTGCGCTTTTGTCCTTCCTGTTGCTTGGCCTCCCGAGCCTGCTCCCACCTCAGGGTGTTGCAGCAACTGTTTACCCTCTCTTGCATTTTCTTCCTCCAGGTGTCTGTGTGACTCACTCCCTCACTTTCTCAATGAGGTCTGCCACTTTCTTAATGAGGTCTATCCTCCCCCACCCTTTGACCAACCAACCCTGTGCTCCCAATCTTCCTAACTCTGCTTGATTTTTTTCCTCCATGGCATTTATAACTTGCAACACACTGAATGGTCTATGGTTGAGTTTATATGAGGATCAACTTTCTCTCCAAATGTGTGTTTACTGAAATCAAATCTTTTTTTATTTTTATAAGAGATATGAGAAAATTTTTATAAGTTAAAAATCTATGAAGTAATTGACATATTGAGTTTGTTCTCACATGAAAAAAATATCACAAATTGTATTTACTCATCAACTACCACTTTGTAAAGCTATACATGGGAGAAAGCCTAATAGGGAACACAGAACATTAATCAGGTTTGTTGTATTAAAGGAGTGAGTTTATGAATTACATTTTTTATTATTCTTAAACTATCTGTAACAGTGTAATATTGTTAGGGTAATTACAGTGCATTTTAAAAAGTATTTTGCTGAAACTTTTTTTTTTTGAGACAGAGTCTGGCTCTGTCACCCAGGCTGGAGTGCAGTGGCACCATCTGGGCTCACTGCAAGCTCCACCTCCTGGGTTCACGCCATTCTCCTGCCTCAGCCTCCCGAGTAGCTGGGACTACAGGCGCCCACCACCACGCCCAGCTAATTTTTTGTATTTTTACTAGAGATGGGGTTTCACCGTGTTAGCCAGGATGGTCTCGATCTCCTGACTTCATGATCCACCTGCCTCAGCCTCCCAAAGTGCTGGAATTACAGGCGTGAGCCACCATGCTGGGCTGAAACATTTTAATTTTAAAGAAATTGCTCTGATTTTAAAATATTGCCCTTATAAGCAGCTGAGTATACATGAAAACATCATTCAATGGAAAATAACAAAAGAAGACATGTAAATAATACAAGTGCTGAGCGAGTTGTACAATTTCAGAATGCTTTGAATCTATCAAATTTCTAAGTTGATCCATCATTGTACAGGAAGTTTGACAATCAGAGCCAGCCTTGCCAATTACAAGAACTCTTCTTTGGAATTTTGGTTTCTAAGGGTCACACTTTTTGGAATATAATATTTTGTCTCTTAAGTAGTCTGTATCTACTACTAATAAATAGTAGCTGGGTATCCATATCATGTAACAGAAGGGAAATGAAATTGTACAATTTTTTTAGGTAATTCTAGGTAGTTTTTACATAATTTTAGATAAATCTCCAGGTAATTCTGAAATACTTTTGGTTGAAAATGGGCTGTATTGGATGGTTTGATTGCTTTCTTTTTTATAAAAATTAAACTCCCAGCTGTCTTCCAAGCTGCTGCAAGATGAAATGCTCCTTTCTTTATTTACCTTGTTCTCCCCTTCTCTGAAGAAGGAAATTCTACCATAGGGCCCAGGAACCTGAGCAACTGTGTTACTTATTTTAGATCCTTTGTCATTCTAGATTTCCTCAGGTTCACCAAGAGAATATCTATGCCCACCAGATTACATAAAAAGTATGAGATGAGGTTCGGGAAATAAGATAAAGATTTATAAACTGGAATTCGGAATGTGGTTTATGTAAAGATTTAAGGTAAATTAGCATATCTCAGCTCAGGGACAGACAAGTCTTAGCAGGACTCCTCCTATCAAAGAAATCTTATTTCCATTTTCTTCCCATTTTTCTGTGCTCAAGACATGATTAACTAACTGCAGAGACATGCCAAAGACAATCAAATCCTTTTTTATGTGAATATCAGATTTAAGAATGCTTTCGTCATAAGGGTGGAACTAGAAATCAGAGGTGAGTGAATTAGTCCTGGATCTGACCCAGCGACCAGAGGCACAAACCATCACTGGCAGACTGAGATAAGGGGAGGATGAAAGTGGCAGCAAATAGCCTGAAGACAAAGAAAATGGAAAAACCAAAAGGAGCCATGTTTACATTAGACCTCTAATTTCCTGAAAATACTCCCTTAATGAAAGCAGGAACCAAACCCACTTTAAGTAATTCATTTGGTTGCTATGATTGAGGAATGTGTTAGTTTCAAAAATCTTAATGTAGATTATATTTTGAAAAGGTTATTCACTTTGCATAGGGGCTAGTTTTCAAGATAATTCCTCTAAAGGGTGATTTTTCTGGTGTCTTGAGAGTTGGTGTGTACGTTCGTGATCTGGCACAGACTAGTCAGGGTGCACAAAGCAGCTCAGATTTCCAGAAACCACTACTTAAGAAAAAAAGGTGAAATGAAAAGAAAATAATTTTGCACATTACAACCCCAAATCAGACAAGGTTTTGCTCAAGAAGAGAAAAATGATGAGGGAATTCCTCACTAAAGTCTCGGTCTTTACCCATAAGCTCACTGTTCCTAAAGAGTCATGAAATCCAAGAAAACTTGTCCTGAACATGGGCATCAAGAGACTCTGATTTTCTTTATAGTTTGAGATCTCTGCTCAGATGGTAAATCAAAGACATTCAAGTATAGTGTGAGGTTCTTTCAGCCAAGATTGCAGCAAAAGGTACATGATATTTTCTGATCATAACGCCCCAGAGTGAAGAGGAATTAGAGAAATGCTGACTGGTCCTGTGGGTAGACAGGGAGAGTGGGGATTTGGGAGGATGACCTGCAACCCCAGGGGGATCCACATCATCCCATTCCTTTTCCCCACGGCATACACCCCCATCCAGGAAGCCTCAGTTGGGTGGCAGTGGGGCTGAGAGGGCAGAGGCCCCATTACTCAATGACTCGGCCCTCAGACACTCCATCACACTTTGACTGCAAGGCTCCTGAGAGAAAGGCATAGGATGTGCGGAATCCTAATTAGGGAAAAAAAGTCAGACTAGCAGTACCAAGGGAAAGCAAAGACAGAAAGCAGATAAACTGTAAGTTTGCCTTTCTTCATGGCCCAGGACACACAGCTCTTCTGAGCAAATAACTCAGAATCTTCCAGCACCCAACTATCACCAGACACCTGCAAGTTAGCTCACTACAACCTTGGCATTATCAGTACTGCATATAGCCCCCTGGAGCCCAGGAACTATCCTATAAATATCCAGCAAGCCTTTGTTTCTTTGCAGTCAGCTCCTCTCTGGCTGTGCTGCCCGTTGCAACCTTGTAATGTATTTTCATACTTTCTCTAATAAATCTGCCTTTCTTTATCTACAACTGTCTTAGTAAATTCTTTTACCCCTGTACCATCAGACCAGATAGTTGTCACTCACCTATGACAGGGAAGCCTTTGTTCCAATCATAGAATGGGCTCAAAATTGGCCACTGATATCCACACTAAAGTCATGTTTAACTAAGTTGTCACAAGACAAAAGTGGTCTTAGATAGGATCTGCAGTTGTTGAAATTCAAGACTACCCACCCAACTGGTAAGTTATCAAGTCTTCTCTAAATCTCAGTTACATCTTGGTGGACACTATCTTTATTCTGTGTTTTTTCATTAGGATAGCATCCCCTTCTACCCAGGGCTCAGACACACCCAACTCCAGAGCCAATCCCACAGACTCAGCCCAGCCACACACATGTCCATGTTTAGTCTTGCTGTAGGGGGCCTGGGGCCCTCAGCAGCATTGGTTGGAAGTACAGGATTGGAGTCAGCAAGGACTTGGTTTCATCCCTACTTCACAGCACTATCATCATAAGAATGGCAGAATGTGGTGTGTGGAAAGTGCTTGTCTCAGGGTCTGGCACATAGCAGTCTTAGTAAGTGTCGACTGCTGCTGCTGCTGCTATGTTATTCCAAGCGTGCTAAGGACAAATACATCCCAGACAAGTTGGAGCCATCCTACCCTTGGCCCACAAATATTTTAAAGATGTCTCTGTCATCACCCCATTTCTCCATTCTCCTCTGTGTCTGAGCCAAGACCTCAGCCCCTATTCAGAATCCAGACGCCCTGTCTAACTAGCCCTTTCCTTTCTCTTTCTTGGAACTGGACTCTTGGTTGCTGTTAGATTTTTGTTCTAGAACCAGAGGGATCTTTTCCACCAACCTGTAGTAGGACCCTACTGCACATGCACGCACATGCAAGCACAAGCACACACACACACTCGTGCACACACACATGCATGCTCCCACAATGTTGGCATTGCCACTGTTGTAAGACTCCTGCATTGTATCCTCCCAACCAGACTGCATTTGCCCTTGGACATGGATGTCAGCCTGGCTCAGAGTCATCACCCAAATCCTTGCGGGGCTCTCCTTTGCAGTTGTCTGCCTCTGCACTCCCAGAAAACCAGGAAGTATGGAGGAGTGGGCAGAGAAATATAAACCCTTGTGATTATAGGACAAATATTTTAAAGGACATAGAGGAAGAGTTCTCCTAGAGGAAAAACAGGTATCCAAAAACCGAAGACACCCCAGATACACTTGAGCTATGCAGCCACATCTCCAAACACAGAGGCACCCAAGTAGAAAAGTAACTTGGAATCCATCTCCTCACCTAAACAACGCATTCAAGAACAGAGAGAACCCCAGATCCTGCTGGGGATCCCGTAACATTCAAGTCAGCAGTCACAGCAGCATATCTACAGGGTGCAGAGATAAAAGTTCCCAGAGTGGGGAACAAAAAAAATAAGGACAATGATGAGGTCTGACATCATTAAGTGTTGACTGCTGGCTGAGTAATGCACTAAACACTTACACCCATTTAACCTTCAGAAACCACCCTCTAAACATGATATTATTACTAATATGCTGGTCACCTCTTTGTAAGCAAGAAACCCAAGATTTAAAGACATAGATGAGTTGCCTAAGGTCATGCAACAAGTAAGTGTAAGAGCAGGGATTAAATGCAGATCTGCATTAGTCCAGAGCTTTCTGTCTCCAACCGTATGCATGGAATAGCCAAAATTAGATGATTATGTCCATAATGGTATTCAGGAACAATGGCATGTGAATAGTTTGGCCTCAGGATCTAGTAGGAGAACTGTTATAGCCAGACAGAAACATGCCTCCGATTTCCTTATGCCTGGAAGAAATTAAAGGAAAAACTGACATTCAGTGGATAAAGCTTTGGGGGCCAGTTCTGCTATGTTTACCTCTGCACCCTCTGTTGAAGTAGCCTTCAGAGAGAAGAAGAATGGAGCCACCAAGCAGAGGATCAAAGCAGGCACCCGCAACAAACTTGAACTTACATCAATCATTCACTCCCCACCCCTCCAGAAACAATGGCCCTCACTCAAGAGGGCCTTCTCATATCCTCATATCCACCCCCCTCATGTCCGTTCTCTATTTTCTTCTTGCAGATGGGTACGACCCTGCTTCCTCACCCCTTTTGGCCAGCAGCTTCTTGCTTCATTTGTTTTGTTTTTCTCCTTCATCTCCGTCTGAGTAGAATACACTGCTGGATTTTGTGGATTTCAGAAAGAATAACTCCAGAATATGAGCACTCTATGTGTATACTATAAAGCTCCCATCCTTTCTTACCCTCAACCAGGTCTTTTCCAACACGTTGGACCAAAGTCCCATATTACACAAACAAGATTTCAAGGGATTTCATCAATCTGTACCATGATTTTCCCATTGGTAATACTACTTTTCTCACAAGCAAAATTGATAACAATGATTATTATTGTTATAATGTTATAACATTATTATATATTATATAATATATAATACATAATATTATATATATTATATATTATATAATATAATATATAATATATAATATATTATATAATATTATATATATAATAATGTTATAACATTATAACAATAATGTTATATATATAATATATATTATATTATATATAATATACAATATATATAAAATATATAAATATATATAATATATATTATATTATATATAAACATATATTATATATTATATTATATATAATATATAAATATATATAAACTATATAAATATATAATATACTATATAATCATATTATATAATATATATTATATAATTATATTATATATTATATAATTATATTATATAATATATATTATATAATTATATTATATAATATAATTATATAATTATATTATATATAATATATAATTGTTATGCTATAACAATTATATTATATATAATATATTATTATAACATATAATGTTATAATAATATAACAATGAATATTATTGTTATAATGACCTAAATTCGTATGTGAAAATTTTGTTCCCTTTGAGATAAAAGTATTTTTGAAAAACACCCCAAAGGCACTTACCCTCATTGGGTTGTACTTGAGTTCTTTCTTCCTCAACTTTCTGCCCACAGTTTCACAACTCGGAAAGCCAATTTCTCTTACAGCTTTATAGCTTTACTAAATACAACAGCCAGCCTCTCTTTAAAAACCTCCCATTTTCTTTATCAGTTAAGAGACAGGAACCAGGTTACTGATAAGCTGAACCCGATGATCACACTGTTAACAAATGTTAACTGCAGTTTTCACCACATTCTCCCTATTTGAAAGATCTTTAATGAAGTTCTATTTCCAATTTTTACCTTATCTCTATAGATAGTTACATTTTGTCTTAACTATATTTTGCCTTCTTCATGAGTGACTTTCTCAGCAAAACCTCCCCAACTCCATGTAGGTGGCAGGTCACTCATTTCCCTTAACGCGAGTTGGTAGTTGTAACTTCCCTATAGTCACATTTCTAAGAACAACAGTACCCATTTCTGCAGCAAGTTGCTTATTTGGTGTTTCTTTTTTTTTTTTTTTTTTTTGAGGCAAAGCCTCACTGTGTCACCCAGGCTGGAGTGCAGTGGCACAATATCAGCTCACTCTGCAGCAAGTTTTGTAATTGATGCCTCGTTGGCAATGTTTTTGAAAACTTTGACACATCTCGTGTGCTTAAGTGTACACCAGGCTCTGTGTGCAGTAATTTGGTATGTGCTATCCCACGCAATCCTCAGAAGCTGACAGGAGCTTCAGAGAGGAGAATTACCTTACCCAAGGTAGCAGCCAGTACAAGGGAAATCCAGGATCCAAAGTGTCTATACCTGGGCTTTTTCCACATGCCCCAGATGGCCTATCTCAGGTGGTTGTAATAGAGATTTATGGACATGTGCTGCAACTATTAGAATTCTGGATAAACTAACCTTAATTATCTATGCAATTTCTAAAAATATTGGTGACTTTCAAATAATCAGGATGTGCCATCTGCCAGAGTCTTCCCTAATATAATAGAGCATGAGACTTAGGGAGAGCACAGCCTAGTTTTCCTCTTCCCAGCTGCTTGACTTTGGGCAAATTCTCTAACCTCTCTCTCATATGAAGGGTATTGTTGTCAATATTAAATCAGTAACCTATGGAGGGTGTTATCCATATTGATGAAATACTAGTGATTTTCTGCTCTATCATATACCCATCCTATCACACCCAGCACAATTGTGTTTAAAATAAAAACAAACCTTCTGGCCGGGCATGGTAGCTCACGCCTGTAATCCCAACAACCTGGCCAACATGGTGAAACCCCGTCTCTACTAAAATACAAAAATTAGCTGTGTGTGATGGTGCACACCTGTAATCCAACCTGCTCAGGAGGCTAAGGCACGAGAATTGCTTGAACCCGGGAGTCAAAGGTTGCAGTGAGCCAAGATTGCACCACTGTGCTCCAGCCTTGGTGACACAGTGAGACTCTGTCTCAAAAACAAACAAACAAAAAAACCCTTTAAAATGTATTTGAAAGGATGGAATGATTCATAGTATGTACCATATCTAGACACCATGTTTATGTCAAGAGACTAACAAAACCTGGGTGGCACCTGACTTTCAATCTTTAACGTCACTGACGCTCGTTTTGGTTTGGGTGCAGAGCTAAGATGTCTTCTCTGTGTGAATACAACCTCACCTCCCCCACCCCCGCCTCAACACACAGACAAATGAACAGCTGTGTGTACTCTCCTTTTTTTGTGGATTTGTGTCAAGATGCTCGTCCCACCAAGTGAGCTAGATCACCTCTTCTCCTTACCTAGGGTCACCATACATAAAAGATGAAAATCTACATCGAGGAGATAATGGTAGACTCATTTGCGTACTATGCAGTCTTTAGGTGGACTATGACTTCATAAGATCATCAATCATTTATTCTCCACTGCTAGAGAACCACAGAAAATATGCCTAAGTAATACACAAAACAATACTTATCGATGTCCCCAATATTGTGCAGGCACTGTGAGAGGTGCAAGAGAAGATGAGACTCATTCCTGACCTTGAGGAACTAAACTAAAGATCATGGGAAAAGAGAGGTGGGGACAGGGATGTAGGATTTTACAAATCTGCAAATTTAAGATTTTTTGTTTTTTTTTTTGAGATGGAGTTTCACTCTTGTTGCCCAGGCTGGAGTGCAATGGCACAATCTCAGCTCACCACAACCTCCACCTCCCGGGTTCAAGTGATTCTCCTGCCTCAGCCTCCTTAGTAGCTGGGATTACAGACATCTGCCACCACACCCAGCTAATTTTGTATTTTTAGTAGAGATGGAGTTTCTCCATTTTGGTCAGGCTGGTCTCGAACTCCCAACCTCAGAAGATCCTCCCTCCTTGGCACCCCAAAATGCCGGGATTACAGGCATGAGCCACTGCCCCCGGCCTTAAGATTTAAATTATACAGAAATTTACAGCAATCAGAATATTCTTTAAATTATGGTAGGTTATCAAGAGACTATAAAGTAGTCTTTACTCAGGAGTATAACTTTTTGGCCTGGCACAGTGGCTTCTGGCACTTTGGGAGGCCAAAGCAGGAGGATCACTTGAGGCCAGGAGTTTGAGACCAGCCTGGGCAACACAGTGAGATTTTGTCTCTACACAAATATTTTTAAATAGAGTGGAACTTAAAAAAATTTTTTTCTAGCATGGTTGAGCTACAGTTCTATCCTAGTTCTAGATCTCTTAATATCCTTCACATCACATGAGAATCATGGCAGCAGTATTTAGAAACTTGAACCACATCCGCTGTGGAACTTATCCTTCAGTCTCTATCATTGGCATTTATGTACTTGATTGCCATCAAAAGGAATAATGCCATTTTCAGTGCTCCCATAAATAGTTTTCAAATCCAGGGAGACTAACATCCATCAAGGTCCTCCTGAGTTAGTAATAAAGAAGGCCACATCTGAATGCAGACATGAGGACCTGAGCAGCCGTGGGCAGCTTGAGGAAGTTTCTCTCGAATGATCCGTCTATGCCAGGGCTCTGCAAAATGTGGAATTCAGACTCCTGCTGCTGTACTCACCTGTCAGGGAGAGACTAGGCAAACTTGTAAGGGGCCAAGTCCTGCTCCGCTGTGAGGATCGCTCCCCAGGGGTGGAGGTCTTTAATGCTGCACCCCAAGTATGGTTTGCTCGCCGGCCATGACCCCTCTTGGAGGTAACTCTCCTTAATGAAAGTGCCCTAGAACCTAAGGAGGGCAGAACAACATCTGTGGCAATTCAGCAATCAATGACCTGAATGGAAAGATCAAAGTTGGCCAAACTTATTTGTCTGAAATAACATACGGTGCTCCTGGAAAAGCAGAAAAGTGGGGTTTGTGCACACACATGTGTGCTCAAGTGCTTGTGTGTGCACATGGAGGGTTGTGTCCACATGGAGAGGACATCTGAGCTCTGCACCCAAACTAAATGAATTTTCGTAATGTTGAAAATTGCCCTAAATTGGCAAAACCAAGAGATTAGCTGGTCTTCCTTGCACTTTGAAGAAACAAGTTCAGATCCGATACCAATTCCACAGCTTATGATAACCCAGAGTCCCCTCATGACATCTGCTGATTTCTGGGGCTCATTTTCTCCAAGATCCTGTGTCTCAAGCTCCAGGAGTCCCATCTCTGTTCCACTCAGCACCAGCCCAAAACTCAGTCCCCTCTCCAGTTTGCAAAAGAAATCCATTTACACCAAACATTTCTAAAATATGGTGTACCTAGCTAAAGATTCGCACATCACATGGAAGACCTGATGGCCTCCTACCATCCACCAGGTCCTCTTCCTCCTCTCCTCTCCCCTGCTCATCACCCCTCTTCCCTTGCAGAGGTACTTGGGAGCACTTCAATTCTTTCCAGTGCTTGTCGCTGAATGGCCTCAGCCCAAATTCACCAAGGTACTAGGCAGCTAGAAAGCTTTATCTCTTTTAGAAAGAAGGCAGATAGTCCAGGCGTGGTGGCTCATGCCTGCAATGCCAGCACTTTGGGAGGCCGAGGTGGGTGGATAACCTGAGGTCAGGAGTTCAAGACCAGCCTGACCAAGATGGTGAAATCCCGTCTTTACTAAAAATACAAAAATGAGCCGGGCGTGGTGGCAGATGCCTGTTATCCCAGCTACTCAGGAGACTGAGGCAGGAGAATCACTTGAACCTGGGAGGCAGAGGTCGCAGTGAGCCAAGATCCTGCCATTGCACTCCAGCCTGGGCGACAACAGCGAAACTGTGGCTAAAAAAAAGAAAGGAAAGAAGGAAAGAAGAGAGAAAGAAAGAGAGAAAGAAAGAAAGAAAGAGATGGCAAATTCATTTTTCTCTGTCACATTTACCTTTGCTTCACCTTCATGTCTGCATGAGTCCCCTTTCCCTCACTTCTAGAACATTCCCTCTTCTTACTTGGTTGCTTTAACCCATTAAATATGGTGTCTAGTAAAACCTACTCCTTTATTCTCTTGAGGAGTATAGTTTTTTAAAAAGTAGAAAAGTCATAAATATAAATGTCTGAATGGCTTATATAGGAATTCCAGCATCTATGAAAGAAACAAAACTGAAGGAGAATTCGTTTTAACCAGAAAATTCTAATCAAACCTAATACATAGCCAGAAACTTTACCTTCTTTTAAGACTAGCCCTGTGTGTCTTTACCGCACCCCTCACTCAGAATGCTTGTTCTCATGAGATTTAACAGGAAGCAAAAACTCAACCTTATTTTATGGTTACACCATACCACGTGCATTCAGATCTTTCATGATTCCATAATGGGTAAAAAACCTTCCTGTGTTCAGAAGTTAAATTGGCTGTTTTTTATTTTACTGAGGCAGTTAGCCTTAATAATTGGCTCCTAGTTGTCTGAATATGAACTGTAGGGATCAAAGACTTTGCTGTATTCATTCTCTTTCTTGTCCACTCTTTGAGAAATTAAAAATTAAACAAGGCATGAAAGCTAGTGTGTTTCGCTATTCCCCCTTACTCCTATTCCAAAGTTCAGAAAAAGTCTATGTTTAGTTAAGAGTTAACAGAGGTGCTTGATTTTGAGTTTGTGGAATAGAAGTTATGTTAAAGCCACATGTTCACCCGGAAGAAAAAAAATAATTTTGGTAAAAAATTAGATTTTTATATTCTCTCTCTCTCTCTCTCTCTCTCTCACACACACACACACAATTGCCCCTTCCTTCCTCATCATTCTTTTGCTTATTAAGCAAAAAAAAGTTTACTCAATTTTTTCTATAAAACACATTTAGATCTTTCCACATTTTAACAGGATTCACATGTCCCCCACTAGCCTTGAATAGTTTAAGCAAAAGAATGAGCAACTGGGTAGCTAGAAATTGTGAGTTGTCAACAAATTACCTTTAATAGCTGTGGCAGGCAGCCTCCAAGATGGCCCCCTGATCTCTGCGTCCTGGTGTTTCTATCCTTGTGTAGTCTTTTCCCTCACTGTACCAGGTCAGGTCTATGTCGTCAATATAATATGGAATAAGTGATCACGTGCCATTTCCAAGATTAGGTTATGTAAGGCATCCTGTACTTGTCTGGGACTCTGTCTCTTGAATCACCCCCTCTGAGAGAAGCCATCTCGAGGGCAGCCCCAGAGAGTGCTCCACACGGACAGGTCCTGAAGCCTCCTGCCAACAGCCACATGAGTGACCCTAGCAGCAAGTCCCTCAGTTGCAGTCAAGTCTTCAGAGATGAAAAAGTGTAGTCAACAGCTTGACCACAACTTCATGAGCACCCCCGAGGCAGAATCACCAAGCTAGGTCACTGTCAGATTCCTGACCCTCGGGAAACATGTGAGATAATAAAGGTTTACTGTTTAAGCTGATAAATTTTAGAGTACTTTGTTATGGCACTATAGATCCCTAATAGCTGATAGAAAATGAAGTTATACTATATTCTTTGTGGATCTAACAACAAATACGTAGAAGTCAGGGGTACTTGCTAGTAAGAAATGACTTGATCTCCATGGGTTTTTTTTTTTTTTTGGTACTGTATTTCCCTTACATAGTAGTCAAAAATTCAACTGCTACTCCTACTCAGAAGGCCTTTTAGTGTCTGTGATGTCAGGAAGCCATTTCTCTTGTAACTCTGGAGTTTCTGTTATCAGAGGAAACGTCCGATCTTACAGATTGTTCCACAGATATTAAAAGCACCCTTTCCCTAGTCTGATCAGATAAAGTCTCTCCCTTCTACACGCTCATACTATTTATTCAACAGATCTTTGTTCATGGATCAGAAGGAAACACATTTGTTTTGTCAAGAAAGCAACATTTCACCACAATGTCCTCACAATCGGGGGTCTTCCCCAAGTTACTACTGGTCAGCAGCAGCACCTAAGAGACCTCAGGGAGACAGATCTCTATGAACCCTGAGGGGACACTCAGCGTCCAGCTGGCAATAGCAGTTGTGATAGCAAAGGCAAGCATTTGTGAGAACAGTGGGTGAAGGACCCCTTGGCTGCAGTCCGTGCTTTGTGCAGACAGTCTTCTCTTTGATCACAAATGTTCTGATGATGCGACGCCTTCCTGCTGTAGTGGCTCTTGTGCCCTGAAATCTCAAACAAGCACTTTGCCTTATGACATGGTAAGAGCATAAAAGGAAAATCTGATCTGTAGGTTATGTTCTCAGTATTTTCCCTGTGTCATGGCTTTCATGCTTTGGTGTCTCAAATACCCTCTCTCCTTCTCCCATTGTAAGAACATGAGAGGAAAGGCTGATCTGTAGATTGTGTTCTCACTCTTTCCTCCTGTTGAAACGTTGAAATAAATGTCAACATTTTCCTTCATGGCTGTATTTCTTCTAAAACCTAGAACTCTAGACACTTCTATCTGGGGCTGGTAAAAATTTAAAGATGTCCTTTGTTTTGCTGAAAGTACCCAGTCCTGTCAATATGCATGACAGAATATCTTCTGAGATCAAGTCCAGATATTTTGAAGCATTACAAGAAAATTTAGATTTAGGAGGGAAAGGAGATTAGGAAAGGGGGAGAAAAGGTGATTTCACAGGGACCACAGGTATGCGTTTTCAGGAAGGATTTTAGTCATCCACTTAAAATTGTTTTGCTTCAAAGTTATGTCGAGTTCTCTAGAAATTGATGACACATTTTTTAAAACAACAGCTTATTTCCCAAAGTACTTGTGTAACATGTAGCACATAAGATCTAACAGGCACTGCCCTTCAGTCTGAAGCACACAGCACCAGAGTAGTATGGCACAAAAGTCACTTAAAAATTATTGATTTATATCAGTAATGCTCAGTTAATAAGTTTTAAAATGTATAGAATACTACAAATGAAAAAATTCTCATAACCTAATACTCAGAGATAATTATAGTCTAACATACCCACATATTTTCTGCTGGCCTTATTTCTTAGAGTGTATGTGGATATAATTGTGCAAGTATATATATATCTATAGATAGATAGATAGATAGATAGATATAATGTACAAATATTATATATACACAACAGAAAATGCAGAACTTCCCGAGAGACGCAAAAGAAAACAAGTGAAGGAAGAGTCATGTCATGCTTCTAGAGAAGACTCAGTAATAAGATTCATAATGAACTTTTTTGAAGTTGACAAGATAATTCTAAAATTAAAGTGAAGAATAAAGGAAAATGGCAAAGCTAACTTCTCACTAAGTGCCAGTGTGTGCCACACACGGGTTCCACCCACACAATCATCATAATAAACTTATAATATAGGGACTACTATTACCCTTACTTTTCGGATAAGAAAACTGAGCCATGCCGAAGTAAATAAATTTGCTGGGTCACATTGCCAGTCAGCTAAGAAGCTGGGATTTGAACCCAGGCACAATGAAAGTGAAGCCTGCACTATTATCCAAAATCTGTATTGCTTGTCAATTTTCCAGAAATACTTAAGATCAGTCAGGAAAATACGAAAAATAGTAAAAGATTAGGAGAACAGATGATTTCTCCTTGAGCCTACTGTTGTCCTACAGATATTCCTCAGTAGGTATTCCTACAGATATTCTCTTCTGAGCTTACTATTGTCCAATAAATTTTCAGTAATTAAAATAAAATAGAACAGCCACAGGAGGAGACAGACAACTTATAAGAACAGAATAAAAAATCTAGAAACCAATGGAGCATTAATAGGAATATATCACAAGATTATCAACATGATGAAAAAGTCAGTATATCAAACCTGAAAGAAAGAATAGGCTTTAAATAAACGGTGTTATGACCATTTTAAATTTAATTTAAGCATTACAAATGGTTTAATATTATCATTATAAAATATAAACATATACAAGTAAAGTTTAACCAGTAAGAAAATTAAATTCCAAATGTATTAGAGATTTAAAAGGAAAAAGAAAAAAGTTAAATCTGCAAGCAGATAGAATTAAGTATTTATTTGGTAATGAGGTAGGAATAATATTGGCCTTCTAAACTCAATGATAGAGACAGGAATCATAATGTCAAAGACCAAATAAATCTGATCACATCTGAAAATACCATAAATAGAGGGCATGCAAAAAACTGATGAAAATGTTACAAACACACACATACGCATACATATGCATGCACATGCACTCACACACTCAACACAAATATTTTATAAATTAATAACAGAAAAGACAACAATCTAAACTTTAAAATATGGAAAAGATATAAACTAAATTCAAAAAGGAAGTACAGAGATTTTCAATAAACTAATTAAAATATTATACATCAAAAGAAATAAAAATGCTAATTAAAACCAATAAATGTGCCATTTTTACTTATGAAGCTTGGAGGTTTAAAAAAATTATAATAATAATACCCAGATATTTGGAGAGATAATAAGTACATAAACTGGTGCAACCTTTTTAGATGATAATTTGGAAATCTGCATCAAAATACCCCTTAACTCAGCAATTTCTCTTCTATTAATACAGTTGAGATAATCATGGATATTCAAAAATATTTATCTGCTCTTTCACAACATTGTAACAATAGCAGGAAAAAACTAAATATAAAAAATAAAGTATTAATTAATATATGGTATTTTTAAATAATAAAATACTTTGTAGTCATCCAAAATGACGTAGACTAATAATATTTAAATAAATAGAAAATGTTTGTGATATACTTTGTTTAGAGGCAAGTTTTGTGATTTCTACTTCCAGCCAAGATAGAGTAACAGGAATAAGATTTACCCTCCCGACTTAAATAACTAAACACTGAACAAAACATATGAATCAACAGCTTTCAAGATATAGACATCAGGCAATGGACGACGGTGAACCTTGAGAGATGGGAAGCAAAAAAAGAGGCTGGCAATTGCCCTGGTTACTGCCTGGAGAGTTTCTGAACTCTGGCAAAGAGAAGAGGAAGAGAGATGAAGTTCAGTGGTCTCTCTGAGATGAGGAATCAGAGCTGGGACTCTGGAAAGGCTAAGGTAACTTGAGTTCACAGAGTACTGAGGAGGAGATCACTACAGAGATATTTGCAGCATCCTCTTCAGTTACTCAGCTCAGTACTGATGAGTTCATGCTTCTGAGGAAGTGATCTGTGGTCAAAGAAAGAACTACCCAAAACGATCAGAGGGAACAATTACCACAACTCTTACAGGGTCAGAAATAGTACCTGTGCCCACTATTCAAAATGGAAAATGACATAACTCATGAGTTTTGTCTCAATAGTAGTATAAATTAACCACAGGCTAAATGTCACTCTGGTTACACATAAAAAAACTTAAAAGGAAGACCCAAAAATGTCAAACTTGTTTCAGGGCAACATAACAGTAATTCAGAGCATAGCTCAAATATTTATAGAAATACTAAAATATTCAGCACTCAGTATGTTAAAATTAACATGGTCTGGCGTACAATAAAAAATTTTCAAGCATAAAAAGGAGCAGAAAATACTACCCTTAATAAAGAGAAGAATCAATCAATCAAAACTAGCAAAGAATTAACATAGATAAATAGAATAAGTAGAAAAGGACATGAAAACAGCTATTATATCTAAATTCCATATGTCAAAAAAAACCTACATGAAATATTGTGTTAAGCAGAGATATGGCAGATTAAAAAAAGACCTAAATAAAACATCTACAGATAAAAGCTACATTTCAGATGAAAAATATATTGTATGGAATAGAAACTACGCAAAATAAAATACAGAAAGAATACAAATCTGAAAAAAATACAGCATCTGTGAATTGTGGGGAAATTTCGAGTCATCTAATGTTAAGTGTAATTGAAGTTCCAGGAGGAAAGGAGTGAACAAAAGGACAGAAAGTTATGTGAAGAAATAATGCCAAAATATTGCAAATTTGATGAAAAGTATAAAACCCTGAAGTACCCAGAAACTCAAACACTAAAAATAGTGATAAAGAAAAACTCTTAAAAGTGAGAAAAGAAAAAACCATGTTACTATAGAGGAACTAGGGAGAGGGTGACATCAGATTTCTCATCAGAAACAATGCAAGCAGAATAAAATCTTTAAATGACTGAAAGAAAAAGTCACCTTAGAATTTTTTACTTAATAAAAATATTGTTCAAAAGTAAAGACGAAATAAAAACTTTTTCAGACATACAACAGCTGAAGCAATTTGTCAGTAACAGACAAGTACTACAAGACATGTGAAAGGAACGTCCTCCAAGTAGAAAGAACTGATACCAGACAGAGATCTGATCCACAGGAAGGGATGCAGAGCACCAGAAATGGTAACTATGGGGTAAATAAAAAGACTTTTATTTCTTATTGTTTAAATTATTTAAAAGATAATTGATTGTTCAAAGCGAAAGTAATGACAATATAATGTGGGTTTTATAATAGGGGTGTAGAAGCAACATGTATGACAGTAACAGCACAAAGACCAGAGAAGAGAAATGGAAGTTCACTGTTGTAAAACTCTTAAATTATCAGTGAATTGGTACAATATCACTTGAAGGTGGACTGTGCTATTTAAAGATGTATACTAACTCCAGATAACCCTAGAGAAACCACTACAATATCACAACAAAGAGCTATAGAGAACGATCTTACAATGGAGAAAATTTGGAATTATAAAAAAAAACAAGTAATCCAAAATAAGACACAAAAAGGATAAATGAGGAACAAAGAACAGATGGGACAAATAGAAAACAAATAGCAAGAGAAGAATTTTAAGCCCAAACTATCAATCACATTAACATAAATGATCTCCAAACACCCCAACTAAAAGCTGGAGATTCTCAGATTGGATTTAAAAAGGAAAACCCAACAACATTTTGCCAACAAGAATCCAACTTTAAATACAAAGACACAACAAGGTTCAAAGCAAAAGAAAGAAAAAAGATATTCCATATTAATGCCAATCAAAACATGGCTGGAGTGGCTATAATAAGATTAGACAAAAATATGCATATTATATATTGCTCTAAAATTATATATAACCAGGAATAAAGAGAGTTATTCTATATATTATATATAACCAGGAATAAAGGGAGTTATTCCATATATTATGTATAACCAGGAATAAAGAGAGTTATTCCATATATTATATATAACCAGGAATAAAGGGAGTTATTCCATAATGATAAAGGGGTCAATTTATCTGAAGAATATAACAATACTGTTTATGCTTCTAATAATTGAGCTTCAAAATACATGAGGAAAAAACTGATAAAAATGAAAGGAGAAATAGACAAATCTTGAGTTACAGTCAGAGATGTCAATATTCTTCTTTCAGTAATTGATAGAAGAAACAGAAAAATCTGTAAAGATATAGAAAATTTGAAAACCATTGTTAAGCAATTAGACCTAATTGTTATTTACAGAACTCTCCACCTGACAGCACTGGAATAAGCACTCTTCTTAAGTATACAAGGATCATTTACCATGAGAGAGCATATTCCAGTCCCAAAACCAAGTCTCAATAAGTTAAATGGATCAAGGCATACAAAGTGTGTTATTTGACAACAATGGAATTAAATCACAAAATCAATAAAAGAAATATATAGAAACTTTGTAAATGTGCAAAAACTAAATAATACACTTTTAAATAACCCATGGTGCAAACAAAAAATCAAAAGGGCAGTTAGAAAGTATTGTGAACTAAATGGAAACAAAAACACTACATATCAAAATTTGGGATATGCCACTAAAGAGGGAAATTTACAACACTAAAGGCATACATTAGAAAATAATAAAAGTCATAAATCAATATTGGTTACCACCTTAATAAACTAGAAAAAGAAGAGCAAAGAAAGCACAGAAAACAGAAGACAATGAAATAATACAAATCAATGCAGAAAACAGTGAAATGGAGCAGAAAAACAATAAAGAAAAATCAATGATGCCAAAAGCTGGTTTGTTGAGAAGATTAATAAAGTTGATAACTCTCTAGTCACACTGACTGAGGAAAAAAGAAAGAAGACACAAATTACTAATATCAAGAAAAAGAGAGTTGACACCACTAAGTTTCTATAGATGTTAAGAAGATAATAGGGGAATATGATAAACAATCAACAAGAATGACATATTGATAAATGCAATAGTATGAATGTACTGATAAATGCAATCATATGGATGACTTTCAAAATAATTATGCAGAATAGAAGAAGCCAGAGAGAAACAAGCACATGCTGTATTATTCCATTTATATCAATTTCTAGAAAATGTGAACAAACTTATAGTAACAGAAATCAGGTCAGTGGATGCCTGTGGATTCGGTAGGAGAAGTTGAAGGATGGACTTCGAAAGGGGTGTAGAAGCTTTACGGGGGATGGGTATGTTCATTATCTTGATTGTGGTAAGGGTTTCACTGGTGTGTATACATATGACAAAACTTAGACTGTACAATTTAAGTGTATGCAATTTTTCATATCTCAATTATACCTTAATAAAGCCGTAAAAACAGGAAATTTTAAATCTAATATACACATTATGACTCAATGTATAATAATCAACACATACCTGCAAATACATGTGTAAACACAGGCACACATACACATATGCAACATCCCATACATGTGTGCACACAGACATAGGAAAACATGTCTAGGAAACAAGGACTCCAAAATCTCGGCAATGGTTAGCTGCATGCGTAGAATTGCAGATTATTTTTTTTCTTTCTTTTTATTTCTCTGGATTTGCTATTTCCTGCAATGAAATATATTATTTTTGAACATGTATCACAACAAATATGTTTCTGACTTTAATTTCTCAACATTTTTCTTATTGCATTTGTATTTCTATATTAGGTCTACATGACAGTGATGTTTAAACACTCCAGTCCCTAGTCTGGGAAAATAGACCTCTAATACTGCAAAGGCAGAACTTAGAACATACAAAAATCTAGAAGTTTGTTCTGTTCAAAAGTCAAGGATAGCATAAGACTTAAAAGGTGATGCAAGACCAAATGCCCTAAACCAAAAGATAAGCTTCAGATATATCTGTGTACGACAGTGTTCCCTCATTCCTATGTTCACACACACACACCCACACACACACACACATTTTTAAGATATTCCCAATGACGGGTCACGGGCAAGGTTCTGAAGGGCTCTGAGATTTTTAAATGCACAGAAAGACATGTTCCAGATAAACATAAGGGGTTACTCAATCTTTCTTCTAATTCCAAGAAAAAAATGACATCTAGCCTAATTCAGACAATTAATTCCCTTCAAAATGTTGAAGGTGCAATAAAAGGAAATTATGACACAATGTATGCCTCAGTAAAGGCATGTGAAGCCAATTGTCTCTCACTGTGAGAAATTTTTCCTCTGTAATGCAACCTTCTGTAATTATCTGTAACCATTTTCTGAATGTTCTTCAGTTTCCTGGTATAATTTAAACCTAATTACCTATTATCAACCATCCATATTTCAGATTGTCCAAGCTCATTTGTGCCAAGCCCAAGGATGAACCTGGATCCTAATTATCCATTTAGTGCTAAGATGACTCCTATGACAACATGTAAACAGCACATTTGTTTCTCATACACTTTTACTTATTTACTTGAGAAACATTTACTATGCATGTTCTGTTTCCAAGTCATATGTTAAGTAAGTTGTATGTTCATAGGAACGGACACTTAACCTAGTAACCATGATAAAATGCACAAAAAAAGAATATATATATATAGCTCTCATTACATAATATTTTTAAAATTTATATTTCAATAAAACCTTATGAATAGTAATATTCCCCCAAAATCTGAAACTTTCTGGAACAAAAGATATAACTATTCCTTACCTATAGTCTAAACAAATGACTATATCCTTAAACAAATTAAAAGGCATATGGAAACTAAACAAAAAAACCTCACTATATGCCAGTCTTTAATATTCTTAATATATCAAGAGATTTTACTAGTTAATACAAAAATGTTTTTGTTTGTTTGTTTGTTTTTGTTTTTTCGTTTTTTGAGATGGAGTTTCCCTCTTGTTGCCCAGGCTGGAGTGCAGTGGCGCGATCTTGGCTCACTGCAACCTCCACCTCTTGGTTTCAAGCTATTCTCCTGCCTCAGCCTCCGGAGTAACTGGGATTACAGGCGCACGCCACCACGCCCAGCTAATTTTCGTATTTTTAGTAGAGATGGGGTTTCACCATGTTGGTCAGGCTGGTCTCAAACTCCTGACCTCAGGTGATCCACCTTCCTCGGCCTCCCAAAGTGCTGGGATTACAGGTGTGAGCCACCGCACCCAGAGAGAGATTTTTAAAAATCTACAATTTACAAAAAATGCAAATGACCAATAAATACAATGTTCAGTACCCTCATAATAAAAATGTATTTGAGGAAATGACTGTATTTCTTATGTGCCAAGTTGGTAAGAATCAGAAAAGACTTTTAATGTTCAGCTTCTGAGTAAAGGAGTTACTCACTGTTCCAGGACCTGCAGTTGGTTGGAGGGTTGAATCTGGGAGAAATTTGTTTTCTTCCCCAAGGCCCCTCAGCCTAGTGACATCAGCCAGGAGGGCCTCAGCCTCTCAGCCCAGCTCTGTTTACACTTGAGGCTCAGGGGCCAACTGTGAAAATAAAACAGGAGATCTTGAACACTTTCCAAAAGCCTGCCAGAAAGACAATATGGCATCTTTAGAAACTTGATGAAAATGTCATCAGATAAACGTCTTGGTAAATGGATTGTATCAGCTAGTGTTTGCCCAAAATTCTAAGTAAAATTCAACAATTGAGAGAACTGGGCTGTAGAAAGCCTGAATAAAAGATAATTTAAAGAATATCTACAACCAATTCTTTCACTTTACCAAAGGTGACATTGAGGTGATGTGAAGGGGTATGTCCAAAACCACACAACTAGTTGGTGACAAATTCTGGAAATACACAATGACCTGCTCAGCCAGAGGTCTTTACTCAAAGTAGTTGACTTGTCTTTCTGATCTTTCCTTTTCCCCTAAACTGCTCTCCCACCCAAGAGACTTCTAACTGTCTAATCTTGACGAAAATCCCCTAAACTCTGTATAAGTCATAGATGCCTTATCTCTTAAAAAAATGCAGGGGGATGGGTAATATTATCAAATTGTTAGGTGGTATAAATAACATAATAAGTAAGAAGAGTTAGTATGACGTCCAGCAATAGTAGATCTTTAATAACTGTTTTTTCTTTCCAACCCTAAAGACTTATCCCTCTACTAATTGTAGACTAACCATTTTGGAGCATAGATTACATAATACTAGTAAAGTTAGTAATTAAATACATGCACTCCCTCCATGGGAGGAATAAGAAAAATTGAGAGAGTTGAAGAATGGGTAGTTAATGGTGGAAATTTGGAGAAGTTATTTTAAGGAAGGAAATCAGTTCTTGGTATTCGCTCTAATCATAACACACAGATAGCTCACTTCGCCTAAATATAGGATAATTTCCGCTTCTGCAAACTAAGCTTTTATCCTACTGCTAAAACTATAGCAGAATAAAATTTTAAACTAAGTATTTCTTTAGAGAGAAGTATTTTATTACCTATAAGAGAAATGTTAAGGTTCTTGGCTAACCTCTCCATTGAAAGCATCTAGTATCTGTAGCACAGATTTGGCAGAAACAGTACATATTCTCTTCTAGGTGAACTGCAAGGTGGCTTCAGCAGTGAGACAGATGAGGACCACACAGGGCAGAGCAGCAAGGTAGGAGGAATTGGGGATTCTGAGTGACTTCATGAAGCAGATCCATCTACCATCCCTAGAGCACCTGGCTACCCATGTGTTGTTACATGAGGGAGAGATAAACCTATGTTTTGTTTGAGCTACTCTGTTTTTGTTCTCAACTCTGACTAATGCATGAAGCATCACGTACACACAGTTACTGAGGATGTTGATCAAGAGTAACAAGTACAGTTAGCTAAGGGAATGTTTACAATCTCCTCCACAGTTACACATGCAAGAGTAAAGTAAAGGAGATGATTCTAACAGGAAATTAAAACTATTTTTGATTCTCTCATTTTCTCTTCAGTCTACTCCTTTTCCAAGTAGCTTTTGGGCCTTGTTATTTAACAGAATCTCTGTGAGGTTTCATTACAGATCATCTCACTTCTTAACCACAAAACCGTGAATGATTTTTTGGCTTGTAACACCCCTAGGCCACTCTGCAAAGGAGGCTACTTTCCTAATTTGTTTGTCTGAGTACAAGCATCTTGATCCTAAGATCCAGGTAGAATCCAGTAGATACGTGACTCTGTATGACAGTACTAAGTATCTGTATGTAGCAATTGGGGCTTCTCTAACTCAGGAGATGATGTAGACTTCAAACAGCTTTGTTAAAGTCTGAACACGGTGCTGTAATGAGAATTGCATGCTATTTGTTTTATAGATTGTATACAAGTAATTTGTCAGTAGAATGACCTTTAATTTGTGACCAAGTATCAAGGCAAATTATGAGGTTTATTCATAAGCAACTGGGTCACTTTTTAATACCCATTAAGAATTTCGAAGTACTTAGAATGCAAGACTCATTTTGAATTCAGTGGTATTTAGACCTGGGTAGAAAGATATGTACACATCTATGTAATAAGAATCAAGACCATGGTATAATTTAAGGAATCTATATATTTGCAATTATGTATTTGTGATGCCTAAAATATTGACCCATTAGAATAATAGTCATGTAACTCTTTTTTAAAATGGTATAATTGGAAATTGTTTAGATTTACGATTTTAAGTGAAATCCTTACTAAGTTTATATCCAATATTTAAGCTTATATGTAGCGTCAAAATTTCTAAGAGAACTTAAATTTATAAGAATTAATTCATTACTTGGGAAGGTTTTAGCCAAAGTTCTTAAGAAGAAAAATCAAATAGAGTAAATGTATAAATGCGGTTTAAAATACCTTAAAATATTTAGTTTGCCAAATTTGTAAGTGGAGTAACCTAGTGTTGAAGTTTGTTAAAATGTGCTAGACATATAAATGGTATTATATGATTTTTAAGCTGGTCTTCAATTTATAAACTAGATTTTTTACATTTTTAACTTTGAAAAATTGAATAGTAATTTTAAAATCAAAATAAATTCACGAAGAGTCTTTTCTGCCCATAAAACTGCCCTCAAAAATCACTTAAAAAAAAACAAGGCTGGGCACGGTGGCTCATGCTTGTAATCCCAGCACTTCAGGAGGCTGAGGTGGGCGGATCATGAGTTTAGGAGTTCGAGACCAGCCTGACCAACATGGTGAAACCCTGTCTCTACTAAAAATACAAAAATTAGCCTGGCGTGCCTGTAATCCTAGCTACTCAGGAGGCTGAGGCAGGAGAATCACTTGAATCAGGGAGGCAGAGGTTGCAGTGAGCTGAGATCACGCCATTGCACTCCAGCCCGGGCGACAGAGCAAGACTCCGTCACCCAAACTCATCAGACAGAGCTATAAAGGACACGTACAAGGTTTCGTTATCTGCCCCAACTTCCCATGACTAAGAATACACAGATAAACCTAATTTATCAATATTTACCTGGGGCTGTTCTGTTGTGCTCTGTTGTGTCCTGACAGCTCAGCAATGCCCCTTTGTTTCATCAAAGTAATTGCTACTGGTTTCACTGTTGATTTGGGGAAAGTTTACATGTCACTGTATTTCCAAGTAGATGCTGTTTACTTTCAGGCTGCAGGACTCTGCTTTGATAATGCATTCTCCAAGGGTCATTACTTGGAGGGGTTGAGAAGTTCTTTCCACAGCAAGTACCTCTTTCTGATGGTATCACAACTACAAATGTGCAACACACATTACACTTTCCATGTAACTACTTCCCCTAAGAAAGAATTAAGTTGTTCAGAGTCATTGTGCTGAGAAATGTTGTACCTGCCACCTGGGGATTACACTATTTCACTTCAACTCTGTTTCCTGAAGGAGACCTCTCTGCTGTCCAGGCTCCCTTCCTTTCTCTTTGCCTCTTCCCTCTTTCTCTGTGCATCATTTTCCTCTCTCTCCTCCTGACCTGTCTTTATTCTCCCTCCTCCCCACCCTCCACCTGCCAACTGCACTGCTTGGCTTCACTTTTTCAAGTTCAAGTCTCACTCTCCTTTTCTCCACGATGAAAACTGCAGTTATTGCGCCCAGTCATGATCTTTTTCCCTAATGAAAACAAAAATGCTCTTTCTCATTATGAAACCAGATGTCTGCTACAGATTTAGCTAAATATTTACAAACATTGAGAATAGGATCCCCTGTGGAGGCCAAAATACCTGACAGGCTAGACTAGACCATGCTGACAGAGGATGGGTCTGAAGAAGGCTTTATGCAGTGAGCTGTGAAGTCAGAGGCAGCTATGGAAAGGTTCAGGGCTGAAAGATTCAGGGCTGAAAACCCAACCAAAACTTGGGTTTTGGTCCTAGCTCTACTACTTACTGGAGCAAACCAGGCTTTCAGAACTTGAATATGCAAAATAAAGATAATGATGGTACTTCTAGGATTGCTGAAAGGATTTAGTAAGATACTGTAGGGAAAGCGCTTTATAAAATTATAGTCATACAGTCATAAGACATGGCTCTTTAAACATATGGAGGCTCTTTAAGAAGAGTTCTAAATCAGCAAACGATTTTTTTTTTTTTTTTTTTGAGACAGAGTCCTGCTCTGTCGCCCAGGCTGGAGTGCAGTGGCCCGATCTCAGCTCACTGCAGGCTCCGCCTCCCGGGTTCACTTACACCATTCTCCTGCCTCAGCCTCCCGAGTAGCTGGGACTACAGGCACCTGCCAGCACGCTGGCTAATTTTTTGTATTTTTAGTAGAGACGGGATTTCACCGTGTTAGCCAGGATGGTCTCGATCTCCTGACCTTGTGATCCACCCGCCTTGGCCTCCCAAAGTGCTGGAATTACAGGCATGAGCCACCGCGCCCGGCATGATGTTGTTGTTTTTACTAATGCACATAGCAGAGAAGCTTTTACCAATATAAATTCTTTATGTTCAAGAGGACATTTAGTCATTCATCAATTGTAGAACAAATGCTATTTTTTACCTGCCTCTTTTTATCCCTCCACCATGTGATGTGATTTGAGAGGACGTGGGAAGACACACCACCACCATCACCACCACCACCATCACCACCACCACCACCACCACCACCACCACTAAAATGCATTCCTTTAAGCTAAAGGTGTGTCCCTGCTGGAACTTAACTAGACATGAGAGGCTGAAAGGAATCTTTTCCTATTAGTTATTCACAGTCTACTATGAATTATAATGCAATACACATTTCTTTCCCCGCATGACCTCTAGGTGAGAGAGGTGTTAGCTGAATGAGCTCCTAGAACAGTATTTCTCCATGTATGACTCCCAGACCAAATTAATCAGAGTTGCCTGGGGCTTTCGATAAAAAATGGATTCCTAGCAAACTTCTACTTCACAACTCTGCTTCAAGCCTGTCCCATACTTTTATTTCCAGCGTGAAGACAGTTCTGTCAGGGACAAAAGGAAATGATGACACTAGGAGGTTGCACACTTTCAAACCACAATATTGTTCTAAAGAAAGCTGAGGCTAAACAAACTACCTCTTTTCAAAAATCCTCAGGCTTCTACCCAGCTGACTAATTGGGAAGCAGGGTCTTCTTCCCCTCAGGTGTGGTACTTAAACAGGGTTTGGAGTCCCTGGGTTCCGTAGTCCCAACAGCTTCCTATGTCTCACATGTGTCAGCTTGCACAGTGACTTGGAATCCTGGACCTTCTGGGCAGTTCTCTGTGAGCAGAGCTAAACAAAAAGGGAACACCAGTCCTTCCTTGGCCCTGGGCCAAAGTTTCCCTGGGCCCTCAACAGGCCCTCAGGAGCTGTTCTGCATGCAGAACAAGGGATAGAATAGGTTTCAGGACTGATTTTAGAATCGCCTTTGATGCTAATGGCTCCCACCTGGAGCACTGTAGCAGGTTTCTGGTTTTATTAATGGCGCAGCGGCTCCCTAACTCAACACATTAGAATCTCATCCCTTGCCCCTAACGTTCTACCAGGAGCCAAATATTGTTCCCAATAACACGAGCATCTCCCTCATATGTCCTCTTCTCTTGTTTCCCACTGCCAGCATAAAGAACTATCTAACTATAACTATCTAACTCTCCTGATCTAACCAGTGGCAGGAACTATCTAACTATAACCTGAACCATTTCAGTGGTCTCCTCTCCCTTTCTGTATAACCTGCTCAGCTGACACAATTTCCCAAACACATTCATTCTCTGGAATGCCAAAGACAAAGATGAGCTGAGGATTCCCAATTTGAATAAGGCCATTCCCCAAGTTGAACAAGCATAAGGTATACTGATGCTTGAAAAAATATTTAAAATAAATATTTTTTATTTTATTTTTATTTTTATTATAAAAATATTTATTATTTTATAATAAAAAATATTTATTTTATTTTATTTTTATAAAAAACTAGAACATATTTCTAGTAAGTGAGTCTAAGGATCATTGTTTTCTCTAAAAAAAAATGGGGTTTTAACTAACAATTCAGGCATAGCTATTTTACAACCCTGTAAAGTTAAAGATTATCTTGTAGAAAACTGACCAATGGGAGGTATTTTTGTTTCTATCTCATGCAAAACACAACAGAAATTGTTTTATTACATTGTAGGACATTAAGCAGTTTTGTATCCCAGTTATCAATATTATCTTAACATCTTATGGAAATACCAGTTTCTCAGATCCTTATGGACTCAGTCCTGACACCCTGTTGTTTCCTTCATTAATTAAACTTCAACAGACACAATCTACTTCATGAGAATCATGATTTTAACAATTTGATGATTATACTTTATATATATATTTTTATTATACTTTAAGTTCTAGGGTACATGTGCATAACATGCAGGTTTGTTACATATGTATACATGTGCCACGTTGGTGTGCTGCACCCAGTAACTCATCATTTACATTAGGTATATCTCCTAATGCTATCCCTTCCCCCTCCCCTCAGGGATCTAGAACCAGAAATATCATTTGACCCAGCCATCCCATTACTGGGTATATACCCAAAGGAATATAAATCATGCTGCTATAGAGACACATGCACATGTATGTTTATTGCAGCACTACTCACAATAGCAAAGAGGATTATACTTTTCACAATAGGTACCTATTTTCAGAAACATTTTCTGGTGTGACTGCCAGACCAAATTAACTAGCCAGAGAATTGAACTGAAGAGTCTGCTCACAAGTGACCGAACATGGGGTGAAACATGAGAATCAATATTACCTGCCACTCAGCTGGCTGGTACATGCTAAGGTCTTACTTCCCTGGTCCATTTAAGATCACGTCTTTCCTCTACATTCACAGGATCACCCCAGGTGTTGTCTGTTGGATACTTACATACAAATCCTGCACCTATATTTTTTGAAAAATCACTCATGCATAATTCTGGGAAATTTCTGAAATATGCGAAACTTTCCACAAATTTGTCTCTAAAAACCCAATGCTCACCTTTTCATGAACTTTTCCATTGGATGAAATTTTCCAAATCTAAATATTTTAATATATAGATTTTATGGTATTGAGTTACAATTTACATACAGTGAAATTCACAGATCTCTGATTTTTTGACAAAGACAAAAACCTGTATAACCAATGGCTCTGTTAAAATATACAGCATTTCCATTATTCCCAAAAGCTCCCCTGGGACTACCTATATTAATTATATATTGCTGAATGACAAATTATCTTCCAAAACTTAGATATTTGAAACAATGAGCATTTTGCTTCATTATCTCACATGGCTCCTGAGGGTCGGGAATCTGAGAGTAGCCGAGGTGGGTGGTTCTGGATCTGGCTGACTCATAAGCTGTTAGTCCAGCTGGTGGCCAGAGCCACAGTCTCAAAGGACTTGGTTGGAACTGGAGGATTCACTCCCAAGCTCATTCGCTTGATGCTCATCTTGCACTTCAGTATAGATGCTCATGGCATGGCTTCCCCCAAAGTGGGTGATGAGAGTCGTGGTGGCGGGGAGCGTGAGGGAGAAGGCCCATGTGCACTTGAATATGTATTATATGGTTGTTGGGTAAAGTGTTCTGTAAATGTCAATTAGTTTGAGTCAATTATCCATGTCTATTAAGTTTTCTATATTAGGCAGAGTTTTTTGTGTATTATTACTGAAAGAAAATATAAATGATATCTAATTATAATTGCAATTTGTCTATTTCTCACTTCATATCTTGTATTTTGAAGCTGTTATTAAGTACATGTACTCAACAGAATTGTTCCTGTTTTAACGAATCGCGCCGATTTAACATTATAAAATGTCTTCCTTTTTCTCTGACAGGACAGTACTGCTTGTCCTAAAATCCACATTGTCTGCTATTAATATAGCCTCTCCAGCTTTCTAACAAATAGTGTTTATGTGGTATACATTGTATATTTTTACCATCTTTCTATTTTTAATTATGTCTTTTATTTTCAATTACCCTGTCTTCAAGTCCACTGATTTTTTTTAATTCTATGCGGTTTATTCTGCTGTTAGGCACCTTCAGCAACTTTTTCATTGCAGATACTGTTATTTTTTGGTTATAAAATTTGCACCTGCTTCTTTTAGTTTGGTCTTTCTATTTCTCTGTTTAGATGCCTTATGTGATCCTCTACTGTGATCATATTTTCCTTAAATCTTTGAACATGATTAAAATAACTGTTTAAAAAATCTTTGTCTGCTAATTTCATCATCTCTATCTGTGTCTATTCCCATTTACTGATTTTTTCTCTTGGTTTTGGGTTGTATTTTCCTGCTTTTTTGAGGGTCTAGCACTTTTTAATTGTATGTTGCACATTTTAGATGCTATGTTATTGTGTGTTTGAAGTTTGTTATTTTCCTTGAATTTTGAATCTTATTCTAGTAAGGAGTAATTTACTCGTGGATCAATTTAATCCTTTGAAAGCTTTTTATATAGCTTTACTAGGATGAGTGTGGAGCAACCTTTACTCATGGTACATTAACTGTTCTCTTAATGTATGCCCCTTTCAGGGTCTCCTCTGAATACTCAAAATTTCAGTAATGTCTCTCTATTCTGGTTTGCTAGAACTTGAGTATATTCTACCTTTGGGAGAGCACTAGACTCTATTTTCAGCTCACAGCTTCCTTGTCATTGTTCTTTGCTTGATAGTGGGATTTTGCCTAGCACTGTGGAGTCTCACCCTGTGCATATACAACTTAATATTTGTCCAAATCCCCAAAAGTACTCTTATGCAGATTTCTGATACTTACCTGGTACTTGTCTTAATTTTCTTCTCTCTGGTATCCTTTCCTAAAAATATAAGCTACCTCCATAATCTCAAACTCAGATCGCTGTCCTCTCTGATAAGCATGACCACTGTAATGTTTGTGCTCCTTGCCCTGCACAATTCAGAAAGTGCCTCTAGGCAAAAAGCTGGGGTAATGTGGGAATTACCTACTTCCTTCCTTTCAAGGAATACAGTGCCTGTTGTCCAAAGTCTAGTAGATTTTTCATGTGTGCTGTTCAGTTTCCCAGTTGTTTATGGTGGGAAGTCTAGTCTAACCTCAGATATTCTATCATGGTGCTGAAGAATCAGTTTTGATTATGACCGTGTCCTGCTCAAAATCATTTAATAGATTACTACTGTTTGCAGAATAGAATCAAAATTCCTTAGCTTGAAAATTGGATCCAATCTACTTTATCTCCTACTTCTGCTCTTTCAAAGTATCTTCTATTAAAAAAAACACACCAAAACTAATGTTTTCAGCCCAGTTATTAGAACCAGAGATTTGTTTTGAATCCTACCTGAGTCACTTACTAGCTATGTAACCTTAGACTAGTTATTTAGTCTCTCTGAGCTTTGGTTCTCTAATCTGTAAAATAAGAGTTATATCAATACCTACCTTGTAGGGATTTTAAAGCATGAATAGAATAGTTTATATAAAGCACCCAGCATAGACTCTGTTATAGAAGGTTAACCATCAGAGGTATTTATGTACCTTTTCTAATTCTCCAACTGGCTGGCAATTTCCTCAAGGGTGGATTTATGACTGATTCATCTCTCTATCTTTCCCACAACCTCCATCTATTAAATAGAGTTCAATGGTTGAAGATGTTGGCCTTGTAAATAGACCACAAAGGTTTGTTCCTTCATTCTACAAATACATATATACTGAGTTTGTGTCATGTGTTATGTATTTAGCTCCATGCAATGCGGCAAGAATATTACTGGAAGCAAAAGCAGACGTGATATCTGCCCTAGTAGAGTAAGGCAGTTTCGCATGAGAAAGAGACACAAACCAAACAAACAACAACACACACAAAAAAACCAACATGTAAAATGTATTCATCCTTCTCATTTCAATTCATTTTAGATTCTGTTGACCTAGACTGTGCGGTCAAGGGAAGTCTCCCCAAGGAAGCCAAATTAATCCATGAGCTGAAGATGAATTTCCATTAATAGCATGAGAGAGGAGCAAAGAGCATTGAACGGTGCAAAGCGCTATAACAGGAAGGAGTATGGCAAATTCAGAAAACTCAAAAGCAGGCCAGTGTGGCTGGAAAACAGTATGTGCTGCAAGATGGGGATGGAGAAGCCTTATGGAGTCCTCTAGGCTAGGTTCAGAATTTTGATCTTTAGCCTAAGAGCAGTGGGACATAATTGAAGAGTTTTAAGTAGGGAAGTGATTGAGAGGAATAGAAATGTGCAAAGATAAATAAGATATATCAGTGTTTCACTTACTGTTGCTGCATAACTAGTTACTTCAAAATACATCAGCTTACAGCAACTTTATTATTATGCAAAGTGACTCTATGCTTCTGGAATTTGGACAGGCCATGAGGGTGGAAGGTAGAAAGAGAAAGTGCATAGCTTCTCTATAATGTCTGGGGCTTTGAGATGGGAAGAATCAAAAACTTGGGAGTGACTTGAAGGCCAGGAACTGGAATTATCATAAAGCTTGCTTACTCACTTGTCTGGGCCTTGGCTAAGATAACACAAAGACTAGAACTGCCAACCAGAATGCCTACACATGATCTCTCCGTATGGCTTGGTTTCCTGATGGCATGGTGATCTCAGGGCTCCTAACATGAATGCTCCAGCAAGCAAGATAAAGCTGCATTGCTTTTTATGACCAAGCTTCAAAGTCACATGGTGCTACTTGAATGATACTCTTTTGATCAGTGCGGTCCCAAGTGCATGCAGATTCATGGGAATAGAACATAGCCTTCATGGATCAATGAGAAATGTATCAAAGAATTGAGAACAATGTTTGAAAGAGCGAAATCAGTAATAAGGTTATTGCAGTAGCAATGGCGAGAAATAAGGATAGCTTGAATGAAGGTGGTAGTAGTAGAGGTGGAGAAAAGATAGGTAAGAGATAAAATTAGTGAGACTTCCTGATAACATTGATATTAGACAAAAAAAGAGATGGTGAAGATGACTACTGGGTTCTTGGCTTATGCAACAGAATGGATGCCAGTGCCACTTACTAAGCTACAAGACAGAGGAAGTGGACCAATTTGCTCACTGTGTTTTGTGGAAAGGATAACTTAAACTTGCCTTTGAGAATGTTGAATTGAGAGACACTTTGAAGCATCCAAGCAAAAAGGTGAGTAGGCAGCTGAATGGACTCAAAGAGAAATTAGGACTGGAGATATAAATATAGGAGTTATTAGTATTTAAATGGTGATATTAACCCCAGATGCAAATGGTGTCAAAGAGAGAATATAAGGTGAGAAGAAGGATGCACCTAAAGCTTTGGACAGCTTTAACACAGAACTGCCACGGAGAGGCCAAAGATGCATGGAAGAGCAGCCAAGCAGTTAATAGAAAAACAAAGAGATTTTGCAGCTCAGAGGCCAAGAAAGAAAGAGCTTAAAAAGAGTGTCAACAGTGTCAAATGCTGATAAAAGGCTAGATGAAAAGAGGCCTAAGGATCTAGTGCAGGGAGGTGATTATTGCCTACCATGAGATGGTTTCTATGGAGTTAACAGGTACATCAGGAAAAATGAGAACATGGAGGCAGCTTGTCTGAAAAGAAGATGGAGAGCAACCCAAGTCTTTCATTCTAGGACCGCCAACGATCTCAACTTGGCCAAATCCAGTGACCAATTTGTCTGATCTCTCTCTTCTGCTGATTTCTCTGATATGGACACTTTTAATCACTCTGACTCTATAATATGTATTTACTAAAGAGAGTAACTCTATTTTTGCATATATTCCTCAGCAGCCAATACTTCTCAGAAAACTCTCCTCTGCTTCATTTTGCTGATTGTCTTCCTCCACCCAGCATTTCCCCGTGGACATCCCTCAGGACTCAATCAGAGCCATGGGTCTCACTTTTCCAGCTCAGGTCTCTCCTTTGCAGCCTGGCTGTTCCCACTCACAGTCTCACTTACCTCGTGATTTCATATCCGCCTGGTAGATGGCTTCCCAATGCATTTCTCCAGCCCATCCAAGTGCTTTTTCCTCTACCTAAGCTTTTATTGCTGGTTATTTTGAAATCCAAATACAGATGAGTTTCTTGCTGAAGCTAACAACTTATCATATCCAAAGTTAAAGTAAATCATTCCTATATGCTCTCTTTGCCATTGTTCTCTATTTCAAGTTCCCTATATCTCACATTCTGATGTCATCTTCTTCTTGTTACCTCCCTGCTTTCTGCACCCACCCTGCTCTCCAGCCTCTCAAGTGCACACACACCCAGGCCAGAAATTTCCTGTATTCCCAGTCATCTCCATTTTCACAGCAATAACCACATTCAGTGTCAGACCTCTGTCACTCCAAGAGCCACATACCAAGTTCCCTGATAACAGTTTCTCAAAATCATCTTCTTAACATGTTGCTATACTAATATGTGGTCGGCTGATTAAAATAGAAAAGGGAAGACGAAAGAAAAATCAAAATGACTAATAGATTCACTTGTTGCCAACTCTGATCCTTTGGCAAGGGCTCCCTGAAGTGCTGTTGAAAGGGATACTGAAAATCCATTCAGGCTCAGTGTTAGAGTTCCATGATGGATTGGTGCTATTTGCTGTAAGATAGGGGATGGAATTGGAAGCCTAAATAGCAGGAGAGATGCAATCCTTGGTAAGAACATTAGACCAAATATCAAAAAGCCTCTATTTTAATCCCAATGAAAGAGCTAGGAAATTCCATAGAAATTCTAAAAATTCCATAACTGTGATTTTGCTAATTTATATTAGGAAATGATATGTTTCAACTTTTATTCCTTTTCTAAGTTATTAGTTTCTGTCCTTTGTATAGCTATGGTTGCCTTCTAGAGCTATTTCTGATTAGAAGAAAAGAGTTTGAAAAGGAATGCCTGACCCAGAACATTTGAATGGATGAATCAATTATCCCACCAATACCTCATTGATGTTACCCTTTTTGCCCGTGCAAACAATAGTATATACACTGAATCTTCCAAAAGAAGAGCCACCTTGAGAAAACACACCATTTGAGAAGCAAACTCTCTTAGCAGCTCCAAACACTTTTCGGCCGGCAATCCTGTTTATGTACAAAGCAGAAGAGAGCGGGATTTGAGATTCACAGTCAGATAATTGTGACAAGGTGTTTCTAGGGACTATAATCTGCAACATCATTGTGGGTGCATGATAGATGCTAACTCACAGTGATACTATCAATCCAAATTTGGTTATAAAAACATTCCACATGAATTTTTAAAGACTTACACTCAAGGTTAATGATACTAATGTACAATCTTTCCTTGTACAGGCATTAACTCAATTGCTGTTGCCCATGGAGCAATAGCTGCTTCAGTAAAACACTAAGTACCCCTGAAAGCATACAGTGGCCTCTTGGTTTCACCCACTGGTGATTAGTCTTGCTGGAATAGCTTACCTATGAAAACTTTTCAGCAGATTTCCCAAAGCTTTCTTTGAGTATTATAGGAAGCACAAGTTGCGTGGCCCATGTGAGGTGCCCAAATATATGTGCATAAAAAATATATGCTCTTTTTAAAAAAGTTCTGCCATTTACTAAAGATAGAATCACTCATCAATTATTCTTCTGTCCTGGTTAAATATATGAGAAGGACCAAAGCTTAGGAGCTTGCTGTAGGGCAGACTCTTTGCCAAGCATATTTCAGGCATTATCTGCTTTCTTCAGATTAGTCCTACCTGTAGGTAGGCATTGTAGACACTTTGTAGGACAAGGAAACTTACATACAGATAATTTGCCCAATGTCATGAAGTTAGTAAAGAATGGAACTGGGGTATAAAACCAAACAGCCTAGCTCCAAACTTCATTTTCAACACTTTACCACACTTCTGACAACAGTCACATCTATCCACTGGCTTGCACAGACTGTCTCAGCCAAGCATTGAAAGTAAGTGGAATCAGACAGAAACAAGGCTGAGGACAGCGCAGTAGAAGCAGAATAAGAAAGTGAAGAGTGTTCTTAAGAATTCTACCTTCTGTTTGAAGAGGGCTGAATAAAAAGCACTCAAACCTGTAATGTTCACAGAAATAAAGGGATGGCTTGTGGGTCTGAGTGGACTAATGGGTTTTGGAATGTTCTAGAAGATTATATGTTGCAGTGGGTTCTGGAAGGAGGCTGTTGTGGAATCAGGCTTGGTTTAATTCTAGTTTGATTTCAGTGGACCCATGCAGAGACTAAACATTGATCACTCTTTGAAAACTTTAGCCCCCTAATTTTAAATTTCTATTGCCCGTGAAATGCTTCAGAACTTCATGCCAACTCTACCTTTTGCAGAATCGCAGATGCTGTACTCTATTTATTTTTAAATTAAATGCCTTTTTCCTGAATACAAAATGGTATGTATAATGCATTAAATATTTTTAATGAATAAAAATCACAATATGTTAAAATATGTAATATAATTTATAACATATGTATTTTAATATAAAATGATATCTGTAATCTCTAATGTATCATATATGCAAATGAAAAATGCAAAGAAGAAATAAAAACCACTTCTCATCCTGCCATGTGTTAACGCATGTCTGAGAAGAGTTTGATCATGGAATCCGTCTATTTGCCCCAGCCCAGCCTCTTCTAAGACACAGGAGTTTGTCAACTTATGGAAGAGGAACTGGAATGGTGAGACCCTTGGCTGTGAAGAGACCCCTCTTCCCTAACAGGGAGAATCTAGAAATTACCTCTGCTCTCATGCACAATGAGCTGGTTGGAAGCAACTCCTTGGGTGTGCATGTGAGCATCAGGCTGAAGTTCCTACAGCACCGCACCCCTTCACGGCACCTTCTAACCAGGTGCCTGCCTGCCTCAGGTGCCCCCTGCAGATGAAGCCTCATTCTCAACTCACTGATCAGGCCACAGAGTCTGAGATGCGCCTCACACTATCTGCCCACTTCTCCAGCATCAGGTCCTATTTCTCAGGTATCCCCGAAGCACTAAACTAGGTGCCCACTTGAGGAAGATAAAGCAGGAGGCCGGAAGTTTTGAAGCTGCTCCGCCTACCCTGCAAGCTGGATTCTTTGTGAATTAAATTGTGTGCAGATTGAACTTGACTGTCTCCTTTGAGAGAAGAGAGCAGTAGCTAGTTGGCTAAGCCCTGCTCCCACATTTTCAGGCTGTTCCTTAAAAACGCACTCACTACTCCTATGTTCGGAAGGGAGAGTTCAGCTTTGGCTCCCAAATAACTCTGCAATGGGTCGCCAAGGGACGTTAAATACATTTCTGCAACAGGGGCCAAAATTCATGGCCTAATATTCTCATATCGTTATGCCCAATTACAATATCCAAATAGACCAGCAGAAATTAAACAATAAACCCAAAAGACAATATAATAATATCCCAATTCCAGCGTTGTTCCACCTCAGCTGGGGAGGTGCATGTTGGTCAAGTAAATTTTTTTGGCCATTCTGTGCATGTCCATACATGACCAAAAAAGTTTCCCTCTATTGATTTTAGAATTATAAATAAATTTTACCAATTTGCCGATGGAATCTGTGAATAAAGAGGGTCGGCTGTATGTTCTCAAAGCCCAGGACACAGCACATTCCAGACCCATGTTGTGTGTTGTCATCCAAAGACCACAGAAAGAGTCTAATTTGCCTAGAGGAGGGAGCATAGACAGAAAATGCAAAGAAAAGAACATCTCACATTAGCCTTGCCAAGACCCCAACTAGTCTGTGATTCTTGCACAATGTCCTCAGCCTCTGATCATCACATTTGGATGAAATATTTCCTCTTAAGGATAATTGTGGTTCTATGCTTGTCATGTCCTGGAGGAAACTTATCCCCTTCTATACCCTCTTTCCTTACTCAGGGAGGTTTTTTAGAGAGGAGAGATGCAAATAACATTTCCAAATGTCCAACATGCACTGCCTTAGCTGAGAGACTGCCAGGCAAGTGACAATAGTGACATCTGAGAGGCAGAGTCCTAAAAGGAGAAACCAAACCCCCTGACTCACGCGAGTGGCAGCAGCTGGTCTCCTGTGCTCTCAGCTGAGCGGCATTCCTACTCTCTGGGTGAGTAGTTCACTGGGAATCATCTCTTAGAGGTGTCACCTCTGAATTTCAGCATGTGAGTCTGCAGACTTCAAAACACTAGGTTGACCTATAAGTGCCTTAAAGGCTGTACTCTTCTACCCCCATTGGAAAACAAGGCTGGGAGTCACTAGTGTGTGAGATTTTAGGCAGAAATTCATCTTTTTCTCTCCTTATTGTGTGTCTCTTCTAGGAGTGTGAATTGTAAAAGCTGCAGGGCATGTGTGCTTGAGACTTTTTGTTCTAGTATTCTTAAGCTGCAGGGTGAGGCAGGGGTGAGGGCTGGCAAAAGGAGGTTAGCTGCCCACATTCTGTTCCTCTTTATAACATGAAGGAGACTCTGTATTGTTGAATGAACTCCCTCTTGGGTTCAGGAGGCCTGTACACAATCCCTCCAGCAGAGAGAATCATTCTCTGCTTAGTGGCTTTATGTTAATTATGGATCACTAATTGTATAACTTCTGATTAAGATTGTGGATCTCAAGTACTTAACCTGTGGGTTCAACCACTGGGGTGGTTGATTTTTATCACAGAACAGAACAGATAGAATGAATGACCTTATCACACAGTAAGTCAGCAATTTTTTTGGGTAGAGACAAAAAAAAAAAACCTCAAACGAAACCTAAAGGAAATTTCAAAAGATATGCACTGTTTTACTGCTTTTTTTTCTTTTTTATTTATTTATTTATTTGTTTGTTTGTTTTTTGAGATGGAGTCTCACTCTTTCACCCAGGCTGGAGTGCAGTGACACGATCTAAGCTCACTGCAACCTCCACTTCCCGGGTTCAAGTGATTCTCCAGCCTCAGCCTCCTGAGTAGCTGGGACTACAGGCATGCGTCACCTTTCCCAGGGAATAGATACACACTGTTTCTAAGAATGCTGTTAGATTAGACACTAAAGAAGAAATGGTGTTCATTTAAAACAAAAGAAAAGAAAAGGAAAAAAGAGAGCTCTAAAAGAAGGCTTGCTCTGTCTATGTAAAACAACTACCCGGAGGCTTGTGAAACAACAGCAGAAAACTTCTTAGGCGAGTTGGCATTCCTTGCCCAGAGGAGAATACAACTGAACATTTCATTTTGATGGGCTTAGTGAAAGCTGCTTGTGTGCTACACAGCCTAGAGATATCTTGGTAGAGAGAGACTGTTCCCAGTGTTTCCAACTTAGAGAGGGCATATTATAAGGCAGGAGGGTGACCCCACCCAAGTCCCTCAATTATGAGTGTGGACTGGTCACCAGAGTCCCCAGCACAGTTGTGGTCCATTGAAAAATAATGGAAACCTCATCTGGAAGTGCAAACCAAAACGAGAGAACCTCCAAGGTTATGAGTGCCTCGTGGCAGCAATGGCCAATTCCCATTATGACCCACGTGGTGGGGAAGAGCAGTGGCAACACTCCTGAGCTCCCTGGGTTGATGAAGCAGGTAGTATCTATAATACTTGTGAAATATTTTTTTAATGGAGAAACATGTACTATTATCTAAGGACCTAATTTTGACCTAAAGGCAAAAATCCACATTTGTTTTGCAGGGCCATTCAACAGGAATGCCATTGAGGAGAATTCCCTCTTACAATGGCTCATTGTGCTCCCAGGCTCCTTTCAGATCTACTGCAGCAGTCATAGTCTTGCACCTATTGTCAGATTACTGGAGCAATCCCTGTTGACAGTGACTCCTCATTTGCATGTAGCATGTGCAGACCAACATTCAACTTCAGCCAAGATTACTCTTCCTCACCAACCCCAGAGAGACCTATCCAGCTGAAAGCACTGGGAAAATGACTGCAGCATCCCTGAGTGGACAGCTCCTAGCAAACAGGCAACAAGACTGTCCCCACTTCACATGTTTTGACATGAGAGGAAACCCTTGCATTCAACAAGAGAGGTCAGTCCCAGAGACTTATTAATGGGTCAGAAATTCAATTCACCTATATTGATTCAAACTCAGCTGAAAGTTTAAAAAGGTAAAAGGTGAGTGTAGATTTTTTTTCTGTGCCCATTTTTTAGTCATTACACCCTAGGAAGTGGTCTTTCTAGGAACTGGAGAATTGGACCAGTGGTTTCCTGACACCTTCTTTGGGGTGAGAAATCCTGACATAAAAGGACAGGTGTTCAGCTGATGTGCATTGACATTGACAACCATGTCATGTACCTTACAGGAAAAGTTGAGAAGAACCACAACCATAGGCAGCACCTCCTCTAGAACCACACATTATCTCAACAGAGATCCAAAAAGCTAACATTTTTTTAATGATCACAGCAGCTGCTTAATTCAAGATACTCAATATTTCTACATGTATTAGTATAACAAAGAGAGAGTTCCACATTTTTTTTGAGACAGTTTCTTGCTCTGCCATGCAAGCTGGAATGCAATGGCATGAACACCACTCACTGCAGCCTTCAACCTCCTGGGCTCAAGCAATCCTCCCACCTCAGGCTCCTGAGTAACTGGAACCACAGGCATGCACCACCATGACTGGCTAATTTTTTTATTTTCTGTAGAGGTAGGGTCTTCCTATGTTGCCCAGCTGGTCTTGGACTCCTGAGCTCAAGCGATCCTCCTGCCTCAACTTCCCAAAGTGCTGGGATGACATGCATGAGCCACCACATTTGGCGTTCCACCACTTTATATAAAACTAAGTCAGGGCAATGAAGGAGAATGTTATATTTGACAAGGAGCTGTAAAAAAAAATTAAAAATCTCAAGATCCCCAAACTTATTATGCTAAAGGGAGAGTTAAGCCTGCACACGGAGTCACTGAATACCTCCATCCTTTTCCCAGGTGAGTAGCTATTATTGCACAAACTGGCATCAAAACATTGTACATTAGCCAGACCCCCCATGGAAAGGCAAAAAGCCTCAAGCATGGCCAGATGGCTGCCCTCACAGTTTGTTCTTTGCTGGTGTTGAAACTTTTCAAGATGTATATCTTCTCATAAAACAAAGACATGTCAATTGTAACTTTAGGTCTGCAATCTAAGTCTAGCTCCTAAAATTAAGTCTGTTAGATTTCACACTGACAATGTGGATTACAAGTTTATCTTCCAGATACCAGAGCATCACCTTGTCTTTGTTCTCTTCCAGGTACAGGATTTTCTGTTCCAGGTACAGAAAGAAGACAAGATGAGATCAATCATTCCTCCACCTACCCTGAGACATGTGCATAGTCTTTATTTACTCCCTTTTTCTTCAAGCATTCACCTTACCTTATATAAAATATAGATTTACTGAGCACTAACTAAAGTCTCGCAAAAATGTAACCATTTGCTTTACACGTGCCCTCCCCTCTTCCTACAGCCTTCTCTCCTTTAGGGAACTGTATGAATACTAAGCTCCTGAAAACCTCTTCAGAGAGCACAAGCCACAGATGTTTGCTGTGACTTGTGTTGATGAAAGGAGTCAAACTCTGTAAAATATTTGAAAATATTTATTCTGAGACAAGCCATGGCCCATAACACAGCCCTCAGGAGACCCTGAGAACATGTGCCCAAGGTGGTAGGGGTGGTGGTTGGTTTTATACATTTTAGGGAGACTTGAGATATCAGTCAAACACATTTAAGATATACATTGGTACAGTCCAGAAAGGCAAGACAACTTGAAGTAGGAGGGTTTCCAGGTTACAGGTAGATTTCAAAATTTTCTGATTGGCAATTGGTTGAAAGAGTTATCAATAGAAAGGAATGTCTGGGTGAAGCAGTGTCACTGACTGGGGTAAATATTTGGGGTTTATTGTCTCATGCCAAGAAGATTAAGGACACAGACACATACAAGGAGTGAGTTTGGGAGTGGACAGTTAATAGACAAAAAAAAAAGAGAAAGGAGAACAGCTCTCTCTCGCTCGTGAGAGACAGGGGCTCCCAAATGAGAATTCCAGCCCAGAGTGGGAGTGCACTGGATTTTATAGGCAGGCTTGAGGAGGTGGTGTCTGATTTATGTAGGGCCCACAGATTGGTTGGACCAGGTGTGACATTTACATAATGTGCGGGGAGGGCTGGTCGCCCCACCCTAATCTTATTATGGAAATAGGCTTTCCACTTGGCCAGCACCATATTGTCTGCTGCACACATGGCTGACAAAGAGAAAGGAAGTTGGAGCTTCCCTTTTGAACATGCCTAGTCCCAGGTAGCCTTTTCCTATTAGCACAACTGCTGGTATTCACCCATGCAAGCTTCTAGATTGCTTGTCTATGTTTGCAGCTCAATTTTACAGGCTGCTCTTCGTTAAAAAAAGAAAATGATTTGGGGGCCACTTTTCATTAAAAGGAAAACCTTATCAAGGATTTCCGTACCCTGACTATCTGCTTAAATAATCTCTTCTTAACTTTATATCATGGGTGACAATAAGAGGTTGTGGAGACCAAAGTTTTATCATGCAGATGAAGTCTCCAGTTGGCAGTCTTCGAAGAAAATATATTGTAAATGTTTCTTATCAGACTTAAGGTCTGTGTTGATGTTAATGCTGGTCAGCTTTTCCTGAATTCCAAAAGGGAGAAGGACATAATGAGGCATGTCTGACCACCACTCTTTCTGTCATGGCCTGAACCAGTCTTTCAGGTCAAATTTGGAGTGCCCTGGCCGAGGAGGGAGTCCATGCAGATGGTTGGGGCTGGGAGGTGAGGGACCTCCAAATTTTATTTTTGGTTTACACTTGTGTTTTTCCTGGGTGCATCTTCCAGCTCTGGCTCAATAAGTCTCGATTAACTAAGACTCTTGCCTCAGTCTCTCATTTTGGTTAACAGAGTACTGTGGTTCTAATCACAGTAGTTGCCATTTACTGAGATCTTTCTCTGTGTCTGACCCTGAGCTAAGCTTCTATATTAGCCATTTCGATGAGATAAACAACCTGAGATTATGGCATAATTATTCTTATTAGATAGGAAACTGAGGCACAGAGATACGAGGTCACATAGTAAGTGCGAAAGCCAGGATCCAAAGTCTAATCAAGGCGACTCCAACACCTGCTCTTAGAGTGATAGTGTCTGCCTAATTTCTGTGTTTATTGTCTATTTTGCATCATTATTTAGGTGGATGCCTCTTGTTGTGCATAAGGAAGTAAGTGTAGGCTAGTTCCCAATAACAAAATGCTATTGCTCCACCTTGTCTCCTTGTGCTGTAACTGAGGTCCATTAGCACTGAGTACCTCATAGCCCTAGACATATTACGAGAACAGATCACATGTAAGCTTCCTGTCTTCTGGAACGTCCTGTGCTAACACAGATGTATTGACACCATTTGCAGAGACAGATAAGGCATTTCAAAACAAACACCATATTCTCAGAGAAGTATAAATGTCATGTACCCCACAGAACAGATTACTCAAGACATGCTTTTTGAAGCAAAAAGTCCACATGTTTCTGGAAATGACAGAGGTCCTCAGAGGTCTTGAGGCCAGCATTTTCTGAGCCTCATTGAACACAGAATACTTTAAAATAATAACACATTGACCTAATACTATAAGAGATTATGAGATATTTTACATTCAGAATCATGTGTAAAGCAAAGATGATCTTACAGATGAATTATAACAAAAAATATTAAAAATTAATGTATAAAGTTTTTCCAGTAAAAGAACATTTTAAAAATAGATGAATTAAATCATAGTTTTGTTAAAAGAACAAAATATCATACTACATGTTGAAATTATATGATAAAAAGTGCGACACAATCTGTGGATCTTCAAACAAAGAGCTACATGAAGGAAACAATATGTTGGGAAATGGGATGAGGGACATCTGAACATTTGTGCAGGACAGGATCCCCATTGAAAATCCTAGCAGGTTCAGGTATGGCTCACCATTCTTTAAAGGTAGATTTTCTAAAACGAAGAGAAATATATAAATGAGGTTTAACCTTTTTATCTTAATTTGATTTTAAGTGTATTTAACAGAAATCATATCCATGGCATTGTTTGTTTGTCTATGGAAGAACTCAGAAGAATATTTGAGGATTAATAGTGATCCAAGGAACTGCAGTTGATAGGAATTTGTATAGAGAAAAGAGATGAAGATGAAGGAAGAGAAATAGAGGCAAGTTTTCCTTTTATCCCATAACCCTATGCAACCCAATCTTCATTCTAATTAAATGCAAGAGTCAGTTTAGGTCCTAGATTTTTATGTTAGTAGCATAGATGATCAGAAGTGACCAACAAGAAGTTGGGATACCATGTTAGGAGGCTTCCTCAGTAACCCTATCAATAAGTGATAAGGGCTAGAATTTAGAAAACGAATGTTAGAATAAAGAAGGAAGGAAGAACAAATTGTATTTCTATGCTTGAAAGGAGAATCAGTTGGATGCGTTTACTTATTTTGCATTGGAATGGAAAGAAGAGCAAGAGTTTAGGACAGCTCTCAAATTGGGGTGGTAAAGAATCATTCCCGGCCGGACGAGGTGGCTCACGCCTGTAATCCTAGCACTTTGGGAGGCCGAGGCAGGTGGATTGCCTGAGCTCAGGAGTTTGAGACCAGCCTGGGGCAACACAGTGAAACCCCATCTCTACTAAAATACAAAAAATTAGCTGGGCATGGCGGTGTGCACCTGCTAGTCCCAGCTACTCGGGAGACTGAGGCAGGAGAATTGCTAGAGCCTGGGAGGCAGAGGTTGCAGTGAGCCAAGATCGCACCATTGCACTCCAGCTTGGGCGACAGAGCGAGACTCCAACTCAAAAATAATAATAATAATAATAATAAATAAAAATAAAAATAAAAAAGTCATTCCCAGAGATACCAAATATTGGAGGAGGAACACCTGGTAGGAAAAGGAAAAGACATGGTGAGTTCAGCTTTGAATGTGATGATGTTAAGGGGCTGTCTTGACATTATACCCTTAGGAATACATGTCAGCTAAATTCTAGGCTAGACCTATTCATTAGTAATTTGCCAATATACAAATTTTGTCAATATACAAAAACTACAGTTAAAGTTGAGGTCATTCAGGCGGAGAGAACAGAGCAAGAAACACAAGGGACAAGAATGGAGCCCTGGGATCAGAAACTTTTCAGAGGCCAGAGGAGAAAATGTACCCACAAAGGCAAGTAAAAATATTGCCGATGTGACAGGAAGGAGCACAGAGAGAGGGCAGAGAGAGCTGGTATAAGAGGCGGTGGTAAGTACAGTAATGGTAATGCCTCCAAGTGGTGAAGTTTGAAAAGGACAAGGAAGTTTCCATCAGCCATAAATACAGTCGCAAATGACTTTTCAAAGTTATTTCAGAGATATGGAGGGTGGTGTGGGCTGGACACAGGGATTGGAAATGAATTTTAGAAAAAGTGAAAACAGAAAGTTCCATGCTGTTTGGAAAATGACAATGAAATGAAAAAGACTGCTGGCCTCTCCAACCACGCCTCAGAGGCATAAAAAGGGGCAGAAGTAGCAATCCCTGCAGCAGGCACCAAGTCCTCAGAGGAGATGCAGTTCTCAGCGAAGTCAAGAGTGTTCTCTCTGAAGAATGTAGGGGTGAACGAAGCCCATTAACAATGGAACACTAAGTGTTCCTTCTGCCCTCAGCCCTGCTTCCCAAGTACCCCATGCTAGTTAATTCCTACCGATCCTTCAAGGTTCTGCTGAAATGACTTCCTCAAGAACTCTCTGGGCTCAAAGCATTTCCTTTTTTGTATGTTCCGATAACCCAGGATAGTCTCCCATTGTGCCACTCTTCACTCATATATTTGTTCAATATCGCTTTTCTTCTAGATTATGAGCCCGGTGAGACCAGGAAATGAATTTACTGCATTCACTATTGTATCACCACATAATGGTAACTCAGTAAATAATTTATGGAATGAATACATGAATCAATCAATCCATAGGGATTCCAGAGAGCAGAGTGCACGTGGCTGGTCCAGGGGGCACCAGTGGGAGAATGAGTGGGTTGGTGGGCAAAATAAGGTATGGGAATGAGAGTAGGATAAAGTGGGTGACTCAGAGGGACATGGAATTTAGTTTGGGATGAAGAAGAACTTGGATGAGAGGCACAAAGGTATTAACTAGTTTCAGCACTCTACCTATAATTCCAGTCTGAAGAAAGTTCTGTGTTGATACTTTCAAAGATTTCAAGTAATATCCAGGGTTAGATAATGTTCACTAATCATGGTACAAACGGTGTCCCAGGGTCTTTGCCCAGATTTTCAACACAATATTGGTAATTAAGTTCAGACCTTGCTAAAGGGTAGCAGGTTAAGGTCCATCTGTCTATCCATCCACCCATCCATCCATGTATCTGTCCATGCGTTCATCTGTCCCTTCATCCACCCATCCATCTGTACATCCACCCACCTGTCCCTTCACCCACCCATCCATCTGTACATCCACCCACCTGTCCCTTCACCCACCCATCCATCTGTACATCCCCCCACCTGTCTTTTCATCCACCCATCTATCTGTACACCCACCCACCTGTCCCTTCATCCACCCATCCATCTGTACATCCATCCACCTGTCCATTCACTCACCCATCCATCCATTCATCCAGTCATCTATCTAAGTGTCCACTCTTCAAATCTTATTGAGGGCCAGGCATTTTTCTAAGTATTAATGATACCCTAGGGTGCAAAAGAGACAAAACCTCCCCTCATGGATTGGTGGAGAGGCAATAAATAAGATAAAATGGAATAATGGAAGATGATGAGTGCTGAGATGAGTCAAACAGTAAAGAAGAGTGAGGAGTGTGTGTATGTTGAACCTGAGGAGGGTGGATGACAAACTCGAGATGAAAGAGCCAGAGAAAAGCTCACTGAGAAGGTGACATTTGAGCAGGACAAAGAATGTAAGGAAGCACATCATAAAAACTGACTAGAGGTGAGCATGCCAGGCAGAAGGAATGGCTGATGCAGAGGTCTTGAATGTTCAAGTCCCTGGCATGTTTAGGATGCAGGCAGGAATCAAGTGAGGCAGGAGCAGAGAGAGGGAGGGAGGGGCAAGTAGGATCTGCGTAAGAAGCTGAAGGGGACGCAATGGGAAGGCTTCGTTGGTTGTTGTAAGGATTTGATTTAGCTTTTCCTCTAGCAGAGATGGGAGCCTTTGGAATCTTGAGGAGTGTGACCTAAAACCTGAGACAGGTCTTTAAAAGTGTCCTCTGGCTGGTTGGTTTGGGGAGGGTGTCAAAAATGGAAAGGGGGAATTTGGGAACTATTATGTCATCTGAAGGACAGATTGGGACCAGGACAATAGAGGTAGGGTCCTAAGAAGTGGTAACATTCTGGATATAATTTGAAAGTAAAGCTGATGAAATTTGTCATTGAATTGGGTTTGGGTGAGAAAGAAGGAGGAAAGGGAGATCTCAGGCCTGAACACCTGAAAGGATGGAACTGGCATTTACTGAGAAAATAAAGGTTGTAGGTAGAGGAGATTTGGCATAGGGCTCTATTTGGAATATATTAAGTCTGAGGAGTTTTTTAAATATCTAAGTGGTGGGTTAAATGGGCTATTTAGAACTCAGGGGACAGATACAGGCAAGAGATATAAATTTGGACATCATGGCCAGGGGTGGTGGCTCACGCCTGTAATCCCAGCACTTTGGGAGACCAAGGTGGGTGGATCACCTGAGGTCAGGAGTTCCAGACCAGCCTGGCCAACATAGTGAAACCCCATCTCTACTAAAAGTACAAAAATCAGCTGGGCATGGTGGTGTGTGCCTGTAATCCCAGCTACCTGGGAGGCTGAGGCAGGAGAATCGCTGGAATCCGGGAGGTGGAGGCTCCAGTGAGCTGAGATCGCACCACTGCACTCCACTCCAGCCTGGGTGACAGAGCGAGACTCTGTGGCAAAAAAAAAAAAAAAAAAAAGGACATCATAAGCATATTGATTTTATTTAAAGTCATGAAACTAGATGAGATCACCAAGATAGAAAAACAAGAAATGAGCCCTCCTACATTAAGAAGTTGGGTAGGAAAAAAGGGAACTAGCAAGGGAGACAGAGAGATCAGTTAGATAGAAAGAAACCTAGGAGTTTGCAGAATCTAAAAACAAAGTAAGGAATCTTTTAAAGAGGAAGGAATGACCAGCCACATTAAATGCTATCAGCCAGCAGGATGAGGACTGGGAATAAATCACTGGATTTAGCAACACCATACCATGGGAAACTTGAGAAGTTAGTGTTTCTGGAATGGTAGGAATGAAAGCCTGTTTAGAGTGGTTTCAAGAAAATGTAGGGGGAGAGGAATTAAAGATAATGAGTAAATAGAACTATTTCAGGGAATTTTGTTGTAAAGGATAAGAAAGAAATGAAGGAAAATCTGGTAGGGAATAGGAACAGAAAGCAATGTTTGCTTTTAGTGGAAGAAATGGCAATCAATGTGTTCACTCAAGAGGATGCCCCAGAGGCAAGGGAGAAGTGCTGGAGCAGGTGAGCAGGGCCTCAATCTAGTGCACAAGGGAAGAGCTGAGCCTGGGCAGAAATGTGCTTGGACCATCCTTGGTAAGCGATGAGAAGGCTGAGCAAGGGCGCGCAGATGCTGGGAGCTGGTGCAGATGCTGGAGGGAGTTTGCAGAAGCACTTTTCCAGTGGCTTCTGCTTTCTCAGAAGGTCATCAGCTCAGGGTGAGGATGGGAGGAGGTGCTGGCAGTTTGAAAAGAGAGAAAGAGTGGTAGTGAATTCATCCTCTAGGATGGTGGGAGCGAAAAAGAATTCAGTCCATGCAGGAGGTCAGTCATGCCACAGCAGGGATGCCCTGGAGGTCCGTGAGCATGAACTTGAAGTTACGACCCTCAGGGTGAATGCGTGGTTCCCTCCAGGCCCACCAGCCACGAAGCTGCAGACATGGAGGTGGGAGTTGGGTATCACCAGGTGATATCTCAGCCAGGGGCAGCAGAAAGCAAGACACAGGTGAGGGAGTTGGGGTTTGTGCAACGGGGGTTTAGGAGGATGGAATTTCACTTGAAAACATGAAATGGGGAAGGACAGTGAAGAGATGTGTGGGTCAGAGGATTTTCTGTTGACTGTTGGAGTTGAGGTAGCAGAGGAAAGGGCCAGGAGGGAAAGAGACAGAGGTAGAAGAGAGCAAGGTTGGAAGCTGAGATGATGGCAGGGGTTGTGGAGATCCAGGGCCTGCCTGAGACCGGATGGAGGGTGAGATCACTGGCGGAGGGCACAGGACAGAGGTCACATGAAGGGGATCATCTATGTGGCTTTTGAAGTCGACAAGCAGAGTGAATGTCAAGTGGAGTGGCCGTGACCCAGGGCCAGAGCCTTTGAGAGCTGAAGAGGAGCAATGCCAGGCAGAGTGGGGCTGGGGTGCTGCTGCCCAATGCCAGGAGACTCATCTGTGACCAAAAGCAGCAGGGAAAACATCAGCAGCACCTCCAGCTCCCGTGATGGGAGGACTGGGGAAAAAAGCCCTTCTGAGAGGGCAGCAGGGCACAGCACCCAGGGAAGACCCAGCAAAAGGGAAATTGTGCACAGAAGAGTGTGAGATGCAGGGGATTTTGCCAGGATGCAGGGGGAGTTCTTGAGAAACTGGAGAAGGTTTCTGAGAATGAGGGAGGGAAGGAGGACAGAAATGGAATTGTGTATTTCCAGAGTGTTACGGAGATTTTGAGAGCAGGGTAATGTAATGAGTGGGAGATGAGGGGTGATCCGGGGGTGCATGGCATTCCAGGGATAAAAGGGATCATAAGCTTAGACTTGAGGTCTCAATGAAGACCATGGTGGTGACGGCGTGAGAGCAGGGGAAGGAGAGTAGGAGTCAGACCCCTCATAGAAGGCTTGGAGGCAGGAGCAACCATCTTACTCCAAGCCCAAGGGACCCTCCGTGCCCCTGTGAATGGAGGTCAGCAGGGCTGGGAGGAGGCTTTTCTTCTAACTATGCTGGGCTTAGTTGCTCTTGAGCCAAGGAGCTCAGGAGGCTGGAGGGCCTATAAAGGTTGCCCCACACATGGTGCAAGGAACTGTCAGGGCCATGGGGGAGGCATTCAGGGATCATTCCCAAATGCAGCCTCCCATGGTGTCCCCAAGGCAGTTGCACCATTAGCAGTCCTCGCTAGTCACTGGAGCTGTAACCTTTGCAAAACTGAGCTGGGCCTGCGTGGATGGGGGTAGGGGAAGGACGCCTGACCCCAGGGCAGGGACCAGGGCCCACCTGGACTTCTCAGGAGGCATGCCATGGCTGGAGCCCTGGAGGAGCAGTATGGCATTAAAGGGTGGTGCCCACAATAAAGAAGGAACCCCACGGCAATATGTTCTCAGGAACAGCCCAGCCCAGTCCAGCTATCCAGCCCTTCTCCCACCTTGCCTTCCCCAGGACAGTTTCCTCTCAGGATCCACCAAACACCCTCTATCAGGACCTAACCTCATATGGGAAGGAGGAAAAAGACCCAAAGATGCTTAATTCTGCTCTGCACCAGTGTTTGAAAGCCACTCCTCTAGTATCAAGTGGAAGTTCTGGGTTGCATTCTTATCAAGAACATTTGCATTTCTTAATATCCCAATAAACTCCTTACTGAGTGAATTGTGTCAGGCTCTGGGCTGGCTCTTAGAAACTGTGGGCAGGGTGGCAGTAACAGTCCACAGCCAAGACCTGGGATACTGAGGCAGCTCAGGGCTCAGAAGGTGGCCCACCATGGCAAGGGAAGAGGGAAAAGGAAGTTGTGGAGAGAGCCAGGACTTTGAAGCTTCCATGGGCCCAGATCAGGGGCCTCAAAACCCACTGTACTGGCAGACAACATGTCCCAGCAGGAGGCCAAGTTCGTCACGTACTGTGGCCTGGCAGGACTGGCCTTGGAGCCAGCAGAGGACCCAGTGAGCAGTTGTGGAAGCCGGAAGCAGAGAGACCAGAATGCAGCTAGAGTGTCATCCAGGACTGTCAAACTCTTCCCGCATGTTCTTGGATTTACTGCCTGCATGATTAAGCAACATACTCTTTTGAGAGTGCTGAAAAGCCTCCCTTGAAGTTTTGCCGGAGACTCTTAGTCTTAGTCCCAGGGGCCCCTGATGTGACAAGGAGGCTGATCCTAGTTCTCTGAGCCCAGGCAAGGTTCCAGTTTACTTTGACCCCATGAAGAGACAAAACACTCAAAAGCAAATGCCATCATCTGCTGGAACCCTGCATTTTCTCTTCTTCTATCATTGTTACTATTATTAGTTATCATTGGCCAAATGCTAGTTATATGACAAAAGACTTTACCAAACATCTTAGCTTCACAATCTCCTTTAGTCCCCAGGGAGGAAACATTATTCCCATTTTGCAGTTCAAAAACCTGAGGCTTACTAGAGAAAAATAAAGAGTTGTGCATATTGTTGAAGGAAGACAAAGAGCTAAAACTCAGGTCTGATTCCGCAGCTCGTAACCTTTTCAAAAATTTGTGAGGACTAATACACATAATATAAAATTGACCCTCTTAACCATTTGTAAGTGTACAGCTCAGTAGCATTAAGTACATTCACACTGTTGTGCAACCATCACCACCATCCATGTCTAAAACTTTTTCATTTTCCTAAACTGAAACTCTGCATCCATTGAACAGTAACGTCCATTCCTTATACACCCCACTGGCCCAGGCACCCACCATTCTATTTCCTATCTCTGAATCTGACTACTCTAGGGACCTCACGCAAATGGAATCATATGGTATTTGTCTTTTTGTTACCAGCTTATTTCACTTCACAGAATGTCCTCAAGATAAGGCAGAGTCATGGGAGAGAATGTTTTCAATGCCATGACCACTGGGTTGTGGGGCTGGTGTTTTTCCTCTGTGCCACTCTGCTACTTAGGCCTACACTCTTGATTCCACTAAGGGCAGTGTGAGGACTGAACTGTGTCCCCGCCAAGTTCACATGTTGGAATCCTAACCCCCGGTATATATGGATATGAATGTATCTGGAGATAGTGCCTTTCAAGATGTAAGTAAGGTAAAATAAGCTTATGTGGATGAATCCTAACCCAATAGGACTTGTGTCCTCATAAGAGGGCAAGACACTAGGGATGGGAACACACAGAGGAAAGACAACATGAGGACACAGCAAGAAGGCAGCTGTCTGCAAGCCAAGGAGAGAGGCCTCAGGAGAAACCAAACTGTTATTTACACAACAAAGACTGTGGTATTTTGTTATGGCAGCCTGAGTGGGTTAATACAGACAGGGATCTCTGTGTCACAAGATAGGATGAACTGTCACATACTGGCCTCTCCCACTGGCAGTAATGCCTTTTCAGTCTTATTTGTGGCAAGGAGGACAGTAGTCACTGGTAGTCTACATTTATGTACCATACAGAGAGAGGTGTGGGTTTTAAGTCCACCATGAGGACAGGCAAAGAATGTTCTTTCAACATTTTGAGTTTCCACTAACACAACACTACAACCGGCATGTCTGTGGTTTCCTTGGCCCAATTTACCTTATTCTTTTTTTTTTTTCTTTGAAACGGAGTCTCGCTTTGTCACCAGGCTGGAGTGCAGTGGCGTGATCTCAGCTCACTGCAGCCTCTGCCTCCCGGGTTCAAGCAATTCTCCTGCCTCAGCCTCCCAAGTAGCTGGGACTACAGGCGCACACCATCATGCCTGGCTAATTTTTTGTATTTTTAGCAGAGACAGGATTTTACCATGTTGGCCAGGATGGTCTCGATCTCTTGACCTCATAATCCACCCACCTCGGCCTCCCAAAGTGCTGGGATTACAGGCATGAGCCACCGCACCTGGCCTCACCTTATTCTAACCAAGCTGCACAAACTCTCATACCCAGCAGCACCATAAAAATGTAATGTCTTCACCAACTACGTGAATCGCTTCTCTCTAGCCTGCTGCTTTATGGAACTAGGAGAGGAAAAAGACTCACAGAGTGAGTGACATGACCCATTAAATGAGCTTCCACCACCTGGAAGTCACCAGCCTCCTTATTAAAATTGCAAGACACTCTGACCTCAAATACAGAGGAATTCTTACACATGTCTTTGTGTTGAACACTGTCATTTGTGGGTGCCATAATCTGTATATAATGATTGCTTTTCAGAAAAACAAGTAAAAAAATCAGCCATTGTTTTTTTCCATTCTAAGACACATAGGAAATTCTAAAATGTAGCCATCAAGATGGAACAGAAAAGCTGATGACCTGAAAGGAGTTCAAAAGTATGCAGAGGGCTGGGGGTGGAGGTGTGAGTCCAGAGAATGCCGGAGAGACATCCAGCCTGGCATTAAGAAAAGGGGCTGGGAGAATCACTCACTTGCTAGAAGAGTATCAGTGGGGCCTCCCAGGAAATTCAATCAGGAGAATCATGCCCTAAAAGTCATTTTGGAAATGTGTAACTCAGCACAGGAAAACTGAACAAGGGTGAGAATACCCCTTATGGAAATGAGATTCACATATTTTCATGTAAGATGAGCTCCAGGGAACATCAGCTACCTTGGTGAAGCCATGGGTCCCTGGGGCAAATGTTTCGACCACAAGCCAGTGTAGACCCCAGGCAAGGGAAAAGTCTTCATGCTTCAAAGGCCAGAAAAGAAATGGGGGTTGAGTGGAGGAGCAGTGATGATACCAAAGAGAATAGATAGGTATAGAATTACAGGATAGAAATTAAAGGTGAACTGAAAACTAAAAGAGAAAAATCTTATTTTGCAAAGAGGATACTCAAGGGCAGCCCCTAATGAAGAGCAGTCCCAGGACTGGGGCTATGGATGGGCCTCACAGGTCTGCTGAGCTGGTGGGAGGTCCCCTGCCCATGCTTCATCCCAGCCCAAGGTAGCCCGTGCTAGTCATGCACCCCCACCACCAAGTAACAGAAATTGTCTGTGCATATGATGGACTGCACTGAGCTTGGTGGACAGGTTTGAGAACAGGAAACTGACAAAAGGACTGAAGTGGAAAATGTCTTTGAACCCAGGGTGACATATCTCCCTCTTTTATCACTTGAAAGTGATAAGGGGGGATGTTAACCAGCATCAACAGCAAAATGACCCTGCCTTTCTGATGGCCCCTGTCTTCTCTTTCCCTAATTTTGTTTTCTCCATTGGGTACGAAATATGTGCTGGTGAAATTTACCTCATTTTACTGATTAGCACAAGTACAGAAGACATCCATTAAACAAATATTTATTGAACATCTGCTCTGGCGAGGCACTGTGTTATATCACGGGAATGGAATGGTGAATAAGATAAAGATGACTTTTCTCCTCACAAATCTAACAACCTCAAGTTATTCAACTGCAGTCAGAGTTCTTCTGATTGACCCTTCTACTCACCCAAAGCTTCTTTCCTTTCCATTCCAACAGCATCTTTTCAGATGTTCTATTTGGCTCAGATGTGAAAATGCATGATCATGTCCGTTGCTATAAGCCACTGCTTTCATTTCCTAACCATTGACAAAAGGGACTCTTGCTGGTGCACCATCACCACCTCTCTTGCACAACTCAACATTTCCCAGAACCTTCACCCATCTCCTCCCTCATCCCCACTCCTCCTTCCTAAGAAAAGCATGCCTCTTTTCCAAACTCAGCCCCTCCACTTGTGTTCTAGGTTTGATTTCTCAATCCTCCCAGCTCCCAATGCAGTCTCACCTTTCAAAGGGTTCTTCTATGTCTCAGTTCTGACGTCTGTATCTATCAGCTTCAGATAGTGATGTCTGTATCACTCGCTCTCTAAGCATGTTCTAGACACACATGCCCCTATAACTAAAGCCTTCCCTGATCTTCACTTTCCTATGAAACCACTGCCCTACCTCTCTCCTTCCTTTCTCTACCCAAATTCTTACAAAAGAGCTCTACTCCAGCCTTCACCGCCCCCACCACCCCCCTACCCCCTGGAACCTTGGGGTTTGAACTGCTCATTGAAGGTAACGGATTGCCTTCTGACTGACTTGCTAATGAAATCTTCTCAGCTCTCATCTGTTCTACACTGGTGCCATTTGACACTTTGACCACTTCCTCTTTGACACTCTACTCTTGGCCTCCATGACACCCGACTTTCTTCTTTGTGTCCCTTCCATCACTCTGATTGCTATTTTTGGGTTCATTCACTGATTCCTCTTAAATGTAGGCATTTTCTAAGGATCTGTCTTTCCTTCTCTTTCTAGAGACTCTCATAAATTCTCATAATTTCAACTATCAGCAAATGCCGATGGCTTCAAGACCCATATCAAGCCAGTCTTCCTTCTCCCCCTCCTCACTTCACCTCACCTGCAAATTCACTCATGCTACCTACAAGATATCCATCACACTTCTTCACTTCTTTCATTACTCACTACCACTGTCCAAATTCAGGTCTCATCATGTCTCACCAGGAGCGTTCAATAGCTTCCTGTTTATTCTCCATGTGTGCCCTAGTCTTAGTGCATTCAATTTCATTTCCTCCTCAATAACCAGCAATGGTTCCCACAGCCCATGGAATCATGTCCACATTCATTGCTTAAGAGTCTTCACTCTGGATGCATGTCCTTGCTCAAAATATGGGCAAATTATTTACCTTCTTTGAGCTCTGTATCCTTACCTCACAGCATTGTGGTAGGAACCGTTGTTCAGTTTGTACACTGCAGGAGTGTGTCCAGCTGATGGAGCAAGTGGCAACTAAAACCCAACCCATCCTCCAATCACTAAGTCTGTCCCACGGCCTGGGCTGAACTTGAGTCTGCTCAGAGAAGGAGGTACTTTTCTCTGCAAAGCAGGTACCTTTCTTTTCACACAAAGGTACAGTAAGGGCTGGGACTTCCCCGGATTTCTTCTTCAACACATGCATTTTATCCTCATACTTGACACTCAGGCCCAAATCTTCTATTTTTCCCAAATATGCCGTGTACATTAAGAAATCAGTGTTTATGTTCCCATTATCTCTACAGCCCTTTGTCCTCCCATTCTCTGCCAGGGGAAACCTTCTCATTCTCCGATGTCACTTGGTTTGTGAGGGCTCTGTGCATTCCTCCTGGGTTGGGACTTCCCTTTGAGTCCTGCATCCTGGTTACATATTTATAGAGCACTTATGTCAGTTTGTCTTGGATTGTACTTTTGATAAGGAATCTGCCTCCTCCATTTGTGTTGGATGACCTTAGGTCAGGACCCTGAGTGGAGCCCACCCATGTTTGCTGGTTTGAGTTCAGTGCTTCTTGTAAACCTGGGATTCTAGCTAAGCACTATAACGGTGCAGTTTGGGACACAAAGGTGTAGAGAAGAGTTTAAGGCTTAAACATGCATATCTAGAAGGAGCTAGATTAGAGAATGATTTTAAAATAACCCTAATTAAAGCAATAATAGTCGTCATAGAAAACATAACCAAAAAAGAGAGAAATCAAAATTACTTGTAATCCCACCACTCAAACCTTTGTCATCATTTTGCTCTATAACCTTACAAATGTTATTCTATATATATATATATATTTTTTTTTAGATGGAGTTTCACTCTTGCTGTCCCAGTTGGAGTGCAGTGGTGTGATCTTGGCTTACTGCAACCTCTGCCTCCCAGGTTCAAGAGATTCTTCCACCTCAGCCTCCCGAGTAGTTGGGATTACAGGCGCATGCCACCACAGCCGGCTAATTTTTTTGTATTTTTAGTAGAGATGGGGTCTCATCATGTTGGCCAAGCTGGTCTCAAACTCTTGACCTCAGGTGATCTGCCCGCCTTGGCCTCCTAAAGTGCAGGGATTACAGGCATGAGCCACTGTGCCTGGCCATATTATTTAATTTTTAAAATAAATTACCAAATTTTTCATGTGTTATACTATAGTTTCTCATGACATAAATACTTTTCTTTAACATTATTTTAATGTCTGCACCATATTTTATTGTATGCTGGACCATAATTTATTTAAATATTACCTGAATTTCATTTTTTCTGTTTTATATAACACTGGAGTCAACATAATTGTCACTAGATATCTGGCACACCATTAATAATCTCTTAAGAATAAATGCCTAGAAGTAGAACTGCAGGGTCAAAAATTAGGTGTTGTTTTCTTTTCTTTCTTTTTCTTTTTCTTTCTTTCTTTTTTTTTTTTTGTGACAGGGTATCACTCTGTCTGTCACCCAGGTTGGAGTGCAGTGGTGCAATCATGGCTCACTATAGCCTTGATACCACGGGCTCCATCACATCTGGTTAATTTTTAAACTTTTTGTAGAGACAGGGTCCCACTATATTGCTCAGGCTGGTCTCGAACTCCTGGGCTCAAGCAATCCTCCTGCCTTAGGCTCCCAAAGTGCTGGGATTACAGGTGTGAGCCACCATGCCTGGCCCAAAGTTAGGCACTTTTTAAAGATTTTTTGATACCTGTAATGAAACGGGCCCTTGGAATCATCAAGCTAACCATTCCATTTGAGATCAATGGCTCGCCAATTTCACCAGCCTCGCCAAAATGGGTATTGTCAGAGCACAGAATTTTAAGGTTGGAAATAATCTAAGAGTTGATCTGCCCCTTGGGTCTCACTCAGAATCAACTGGGCATTATGTATTTCCTTAAGCTCCTCAGTTAATTATTCTGTGCAGTCAGGTTTGAGAACCACTAATGTAGTCAAAACCCCTCACTCTAGATTTGAGGAAACTAAGGGCCAAAGAAGGTACATAACTTTCCTAAATTGACCCATGGAAGGTACACAAATAAAAATGTATCCAAAAGATAAAGGAAAAGAAAATGATGTATTCAGGTGGAAAATTAAGTAGTAATCATTTCAAGTTAATTATGGATAGGAGAACTAGGTATTTAAATTTAAAATCATATTCTAAGCATGAAGACTGTTTAAGAACACAGAGTGAAAAGAGCGCTTGTCTTTCTTCTATTCCATGAAGAAACCATTCTCAGCCAATCAATTCACAGCCATTTGTTCATTTCAAAACTTGTATATTTTTAAGTCTACCTTTACAAAGAAGAGGAGATAATAACAAGGACCCTGATAAATTAACTATGTATGTGTGGGGTGTAAGAGACACTAAAACACACTTTTACACAAAAATCAACCCTGATGGTACCAGTCAAATAACTGGGTCTTTTTGTGAAAAAGAAATGAAAATACCTCCCAGTAGCCACAAAATACTGTAATCTTGTGGTTCTAAGAAACTTTACTGAATAACAGTAAGACATGGTTGGATTTTGTGTTGATTTCAGGTTACATTTATTTCAGGTTAAAGAAAAGGTGTAAACTTGTGAGATATATAATTTCTGCAGACTTGAGCACATTGAGAGGATTACCTGCATGTGTGTTTGGTGAGAGGAAGGGTACAATAGCCTAGAGACCATGTCTGAGATGACATGTCTTTTAGAGAAGCTGAATTAGCATTTGTGATCAATGGTTACTTCCAATCACCACTTTACAAGAAAAAGTGATTTTAGCACCTTCGTTTCTGAGAAAGGCAATGTTCTCAGAAAGGAAAGTTTTTAACTCTGTTATTTGCCGCTCTCAGGAGATACTTGTGGTTTTGAGAGTGTTACTTGCCTGTTACTGAATCCACATTACTACTCCTGATGGTGAAATGAAAAGAGATATTACTTTAGTATGAATGACTCACTGGGTGACTCTGTAGATGAGTGCCTTCCTGCATTGCTGTGAGTTGCATGAGGCATGGCCTCAGATTCCAAAGTGCTTAAACTACAGAAAAAGGAAGGAGAGTAGACTCCCTTTCATGGAGGATCTCACACTCTGGGTGATGAGGCAGGTGCTCTGCATGATTCTCACATCACTTAATCTTCCCAAAGGAGACCCTCCAATGGAAAGAGTGTGCATGTAGGAGAGAATAAAGAAAATTGCCATTCCTGGAAACCATTCTACAGTGATATAATTAAGCCAAAGGAAAGAGCAGTTAATGGTGTTTGGAGAAACAAGAGTAACTTCATTCAGGAGATGATCTTACTCTGTTCCAGGACAGTTATGCTAAACCAGGAATGGGGCACATCAGAATCATTTGGTGGGAATCCCCCAGGTGGTTCTGAGGGCATCCCTTTCCCTCATTGTCTAGAGCAGGTTTTCTCAGCCTCAGAACTATTGACATTGGGGCCTGGCACTTCTTTGTTGTGGACGGCAGCTGTTCTGCACATTGTGGGATATGTAACAGGACCCGACCTCCATGAAACTGATCTCCAGTTGCCAAATGTCATCATGTCCCCTGGAGCATGATTAGCTGAAAAGAACTAATGATAGACAGTAGAATTATGAGCAGGATAAGGGAGAAGGGTCTTAGATTGCCAGGCAAGGAGTTGACTTTTTAAATGCAAATGACATTCTTCTCAATAAATTTTGGATACTTTTTAATAGGCAATGGGATATTAGCTTTGTGTAGGAATGTACATTTTAGGAAAAGAGTGCTCAGAGATGGTTAAACAGGCACAGACAATATTAGAGAAGAATATACAAATAGCAAATCAACTAGGGTGCAGTTAGAAGCTTAAAGGCATAAATGTGATTATTTTGTTGTGGCCCCAACATAAGAGAAAATAAAGATGCAGGAAATATTTCTTTATTATTTTGTAATGAGTGACCCTACCAGAGGGACACTACCCAGAAATTGAACTTGAGTTTGTGTGCTAGCAGCAGTCCTTTAAAATGAGAGAAGTTTCTACTATGATGTAAGATAAGTTAGGATAAAAAATCACACGTGTTTTCTTGAGAGGCCATCCTCATTTAGAAAGTCACACCACCTCTGAAGCACCAACAGTGTCTTCCTTAGAAGGGTAGGTTTAGGGGAAAAAGGGAAAAAGTGTTGATTGCCCTAAGGAAAGAGAGTGACTCCACATAGTGGCATTGCTAATGGCCAGTGAGACCAGGGCAGACAGAGGCATACACTCGATCAGCTCCTGACCCAGTGCTCATTCCAGACACCAAGACGGGGACCCCAGCCTCCTCTGTGATATCCTGAGTGTGCCCTCCAGAAGCAGCTTTGCTTGTATGGGTAGCAACTCACCTCCTTGAGACTCACCCCTCACTGCCACAGTCTCCCTGGGTCTTCCACCAAGGAGATTGAACCCTCAGCCATCCTAGCCAGCTTCTACTTACAACAGAGTCCCAAATCCTCAACACCTATAGCCCAAATCCTCATCATCTCTTGCCCCTGAGGTGACAGTACCCTTACTAGCCCCTAAGCGGGGAGGGGCAAAGGGTGAGACAGGCTAATGGTGAAGATCCCTTTTACATTTGCTCTCTGGCAACAGCACATTAACTGCAGTCCTCAATTATGTCCCCGTCATGCTTGGCTCAGCATTGTCCCGTACAGTTAACAATTGGTGAGTAAAGAAATGTGAGAATGTGGAAATTGGACACTAAAGTTATAATAGGAAAATTATCATCTTGCTTCTAATGCCAGTAGAAGTACAGTAGTTATGCCAAGAGGTTACTTAACATTATATTATGATTGGTAAAGACTCTGTTTTCTGATTACGATGAAATATAGCTAGAAATAATTAACAATGTTACATGCAAACAAACTGAACCGCTAGGAAAAAAGAAAGGCAACAACATTGTTTAAAATGAAACTCAAAAATCAAAAATCAAAACTTAAGTATCTCAATATTAATAAAATACCCAGAAGAATGCTGCATAGCAAACTTCTGGAATACAGCCAAAGCTGTACTGGGAGGGCAATTGTTTAATTCTTAAAAAAAAATAAAGTATTTGAATGAAGTTGCTAAGTACTTATCCTGAGAATTTAGAAAACAATCATGAGAGTCACAAATAAACTTGAAAAAAAAGAGGGAGAAGGACTTAAAAATAAAATTAATTGGTTAAGAGAAAATGTTTGCATTGATAAATTCAAGTGGAATAGAGGGTAGATGGTAAAATAAGCATCTCTGCCTAGTTAAGTCACAGGAGGGAGAAGTGAAAGTGAAAGTAAACAAAGTTAGAGATGAAACAAAGAACAATATACATTCAGAACATTAACTGCTTTTAGAAAGATTATATCTCCATATAGTAATTAATTAGAAAATTATATGTGCATTATTTCTAGATAAGAGTAAATTACCAAACTTTTATTTATTATTAAAGAAATAAAAAAGAATCAAATCAATAAATGTGTCAGAAATAACAAATATAATTTAAGAATAATCACCAAAGTAGTACCTGACTCAGATAATTGCCTTCACATCTGTAAAGAAGAAATAATTTCCAGCCTATATTAACACTGCCAGAGCTTATTAAAAGAGGAAAAGGTTTGTAATTTGCTTTATAAAGCCAGCATAATTTCTTTTCTTTTTTTTTTTTTTTTTTTTTTTTGAGACAGAGTTTCACTCTTGTCACCTAGGCTGGAGTGCAATGGTGCTTTCTCAGCTCACTGCAACCTTCACCTCCTGGGTTCAAGCGATTTTCCTGTCTCAGCCTCCCAAGTAGCTGGGATTACAGGTGCCTGCCACCATGCCTGGCTACTTTGTTGTTGTTGTTTCTTTGTTGTTTTTGTTTTGTTTTGTTTAGTAGAGATGGGGTTTCACCATGTTGGCCAGGCTGGTCTTGAACTCCTGACCTCAGGTGATCCACCCACCTCAGCCTCCCAAAGTGCTGGGATTACAGATGTGAGTCACCACACCTGGCAAGCCAGCATAATTTCTACAGGACAGAGTTAGTAAATGTAAACATTCATTCGTAATTTCATTTGCAAATATAAATGAAAATTCCAAATAAAATTAGATAAATGAAGCACATTAACAAATATAAGTACACTGTATACTCAGGAATTCAAAGATGGCTTAATATCAGGAAATGTATCAATATGCTTCATCATACCAAAAAGTCAAAGAAGAAAAATCATATAATCATCTTAATATATGCCGAAGACTCCTATGACAAAATTCAATACAAATTTTCAAAATTTAAAGCTTTTAGTCAACTAAGCCTAGAAAATCATTTAATTTAAAACAATTTAAATGTAAAATAATTAAAATTTTTAAAGAAAATAAAAACAGCCAACATCATAGCTAAGAGTAAAACCATAGAGATATGTCCCCTCTCATTCCTATTAAGCAAAATTTTAGACAGTCTAAAAATTAGACAGAAAAAAGAAACAAACACCACAAATAATGGAAAGAAAAAGACAAGTTTATTACTATTTCCGGTTATGATTGTCTATATAAACAAAATAAATCTGCCAATAAAATAAAATAAACAGCAGTTGACAAGTTAAAATAAAAGTAGAAAAACCAGGATTTCATCAGCCTGGAAGTAACTATGAGAAAAAAAAAGGAAAAAAACATTCCCAATAGCAACAACAAACAATTTCTGAGAAGAAATTTTAAAGAAACTTAAGCCAGGATCTATGTGAAAAAGTACTGTTATATTAAGAGATATTAGAGAAATATTGTATTAAGAGATAGTACCTGTTTCTAGAGAGGCATAAAATTGTAAGTTAGCATAAATTCAAAACAATTAAAATCAAAATACCAATAGAAACTTAAGACACTAATGAATGCACAAAAAGAGTCAAGAAAGTGTAGACGAAAGTATAACGATAAAGGTGGCTGGTATTGTCAGATGTTAAAATACATTATAAAATAAAAATAGTCTGTGTTTATGCCTATATTCCAGGATTGGGGATGACTTCTTTGTGCTTTTTGCATTTTCAAGTTTTTTTTCAAGTATTTATGAGCAGAGAAATCTTTAAAAATGTAATACCACTAAGTCTTTCTCCAGCTGTGCCTGTTCAAGGCTCCCACACCCTTCTCCCTCTCCTCGTTCTTGAGTTCTTCACCCCAACCTCCACCTTCTAGTCCCCCCTTCATTCTTGACTTCATGTTTTGAGAAATTGAAGTCTTTGTGGGGCTCTGAACACTTCTCATGATTTTATGCTTCTTCTTCGTGTGAGACAAGGTCTTCGGCCACATCCACCTCCACCCCATCCACCGTTTCCAGCCGACATTCCTTTATGTGGGGATCACATTCTCCAGAAAGTTCTCTCTGACCTCCCATGCCCCATTTCCCTTGCCCTTCCTACACAATATGAAAATTAAACATAATAAAATTGATTCAAGAAAAAGAAACTTTTGTTGAAGGTGATATTTCGCTGTGGAAGGAGGGTATCTTTTATTGCCTTATGTTGAAATCTTTTCTACTTATTTCTTAATTGAGTTATTTTCAAGATTCATGTCTTACTCATGTTTGAAACCTTAGACTTCAAACCAGTTTATTGATCTCAACTCAAAAATACTTTTTAAACACAATTTGGATATATTACTAGGGATGTTTATAAGCTTATTCTTCAGTCAGATTTCAATAATCTGTTTGAAAATTGGCATAAAGAAATTGAAAGCCCAGAGATTTTAAAAAGCGTTTATAAGTAGAGCCTCTATTGAGATATGCAGAGCAGAAAGGGTGCCCTCAAGTGGCTTACACTAAATTTTATTGTTCAAAATATTCTAGAATGTTACCCTTTGTGGCCCCTGTCTGTTTTACTTAAATCTATTATAGCATCAGTGATCTAAATATTTTTCTGAGCTTTTAGACCTTCAACGGTTTCTTTTTGAACTTCCACAATGGGTTCTTATGATTCTTCTTTATCTCCTACGATATTTTCTCATTAGTTTTATTTTCCCCCCTTTTAAAAGGAAGGGTTTATTAGTGAACTCAGCAGTTACAAGCCAAGGGGGTGAAAAAGTCAACTCTCTATTCAAGAGCAACTAGGAGTAAACAAACTTGCCCTTTTACCTGTGAATTCACACCTGGTCATGGTGGTGAGGAGGTGAGCAAATCAGGGCTTCCTGGCCGTAGAAACAAGTGTGTATTATCAGCAGAATTTTTGTGTGTTTCTGCAGCCTGTACTGTATGTCTTATCTTAGGCAGCAATGTCAAACCAAGCAAAAAAGGAAAACTTCGTCATACTCTGATAGTTCTAGCACATGGTTCCAGCTAAAAGAAAAGGCAAAATCTTAGAGCTGTCCCAGGTCATTGCCCTAAGCTCCCCTCCTTAGAACAACCAGAGCAAAACGCAACCCACCAAGTCACACCATGTTCAGAAATTGAGTCATTATGGAAAAGGCATTGTTGCATAATGACTTATCTAATTCATCTATGTTGATTTAAGCAGTCTTTAAATCAGGCCTTTTAAAAAGAGAAAAAGAAAGAGATCTCTCTTTATTTGGGCATGTCAGGTATGAAAAGGAAAATTTCTAAGCATCCCAAACTCCCCAAATGGAACCAGGACGGGCTGTGCTCACAATCTGGGCAACCTTCTTCAGGACAGAGAAAGGTGGAGAGGTCTTTGATGACAATATGCCCGCTTAACCCAAAGCATGGCTGTGCTTAGCCCCCATTTGTGTGGTTGCTTGGCTTGTTCTTGTGTTTTGAAGCACCATCGGAACAACCCAAGTGTACCAGTGACAGCCCCAGTCCCTTCCTGGGTGTGCCCTTCCTCTCTAGCACCAGCCAATCGCCTGAAGAGACCCACTGATAGCCCATCTGCTCCACACTGCCTCATTAGGGATCAGCCCTCACTCTTTCACTTATTCCTAAAGCTTGTGTGTCTAGGAGTGGGGAGAAGTGATGGAGTAGTAGAGGATTATGACATTTATTGGTTCAAATTTAATTCCGCTTTCATAACTATAGAAAGCATTTGTCTGGCTAGGTTATGCCAAGTAGATACATTAAAAGTTGTTTCTCGGCCAACAAACACATGAAAAAATGCTCAACATCACTCGTCATCAGAGATATGCCAATTAAAACCACAATGATATCATCTTGCACCAGTCAGAATGGCTGTTAATAAAAAGTCAAAAAAACAACGCAAGGACACAGAGAAAAAGGAACGCTTATACACTGTTGGTGGGGATGTAAATTAGTTCAACTTCTATGGAAAACAGTGTGGAGATTTCTCAATTAACTAAAAATAGAACTACCATTTGACCCACCAATCCTACTATTGGGAATCTACCCAAAGGAAATGAAATCATTACATTAAAAAAGACACTTGTACCCAGATGTTTATTGCAGCACTATTCACAATAGCAAAATCATGGAACCAACCTAAATGTCCAGCCACAGTTGATTGGATAAAGAAAACATGGTAAGGAATACTATATAGCCATAAAGAAGAATGAAATCATGTCCGTTGAAGCAACATCATGGAGCTGGAGGCCATCATACTAAGTAAAATAACTCAGAAACAGAAAGTACAATACTGCATGTTCTCACTTAAAAGTGAGAGCTAAACAATGAGTACATATGAACATAAAGATGGAAGTAACAGACATTGGGGACTCCAAAATGGAGGAGGGTGGGATGGTAGTGAGGGATAAAAAATACCTGTTGGGTACAATGTTCATATTTTGGTGATGGGTACCCTAGAAGCCAAATCCTCACCATTATGCAATATATCCATGTAACAAACATGCACATGTACCCAGGAATCTAAAATGAAATAAAATAAATATTTAAAGATTTTTAAAAAGTATTTTAAAGAGTAAAGCTTCAAACCAAGGGACACGGGGACCAAGGGTAAGCTAGGAAACGCCCAGGTCTGCTCTGACGCGCCCCCTGCAGGAGCCCGTCCAGACATGCAGGAGAGGCAAGGCCGCTGGTGCGCGCTTGGGGCATTTTGCCTTCCCTCCTACCTGCCCTCTCCTGACCCAAGTTCTAGCCCCACCTGCTTTGTCACCCACCGCCAGCCTATGGAGGTTCCCTCTCTGGTCCTTCCTGTCCCATGGGTAAAATGGACCTAGCATGTGTAATTGCGCATGTTCCCGCAGTGATGTGAAGGACTGAAGGGCTTTGAACGCTGCGCTGTCTTAAGGGAAGGCGCCTGGGGCACTGACTTCGTCCCCTTTTCCCAGATCCTGCTCAGAGCCGCTCCCCCAGGCCCCCGGCCTCTAACTGTATCCTAGCCCTCTGATCAGCCTTTGCCTACTGAGGGCAAAACTACAGGGTACAAGAATAGGGGTTGCTATGTCCCCCCATTTCCTCTGTCTTCCATTTCCCCGTTCGCTCCTAAACCCTGAGATGGGGCCCCAACTCGCGAGGGGCTCCCGGCTTCACGGGGGGCGCAGGTCACAAAGCACGTTCCGCCCTGGAACGCCCTGAGGAGATAAAAGCCGCGCAGGCCCCGCGCTCGCCGCGCACTCCGACCGTTCCCACGAGGGAGCGCTGCACTCGCTGAAAATGACTCGAAAGCTGCCCCGCCTTTCCGCCTCCCAACCCTGGCGCCCGCTCGGCGCCACCCTGCAGCGCCCTGGCGGTCGGCTCTTCTTTCCTCCCATCCGTCCCCCGTTTCTGGACCCGCAGACTACGCTCCTGTTCCATCCCACCTACTCGTCCTTCTGCCCCATCTGCTACCCGTCTCTGAACCAATTCGTCCCCGTCCACTACCCCGTCGTGGGCATCGCCCTGCCGAGCTCTTCCTGCCTGAATCTTCATAAGCGCTGCATCTGCCGCCCGCATGTCCGTTGGGGCCCCAACTTCCACTACGTCCCTCCCTATCCCCCCACGCCCCCGCCCAGCCCCTGCTTTTAGAGCCTGCCTGCAGCCCGCCCCCACCCAGCCACCCACGCGGCCCTGACGATCCACGACCCCACGGAGGGGCCCCTGCAGGTGCCGTGCTCGGGCAACGAAGGAGCGGACCCTGGGGTCCCCGCGGCCTGGCTGTGGACACGGGGACGCAGGACCACGGACACCCACCCTCGGCCTCCGCTGCCTGCTCAGCCAGCCGGGCCAGCCTCTGCATTTGGCAATGGCTTCCCCGTGGGCCTTGGTCTGGAACCACGGAGCAAACTACAGGCCCGAGACAGAGAAGGGAGAGCACGAGGAAGCAGCGCCTCTGCTCGCTGGGAGAGAAACGACTGGCCAAGGTGAGGCCTAACCACATGCCCATGACCTCCGGGTCTGTCCCGTGACAGGAAGCCCTTTCCTGGAGGTGTCCACGGGCGGTTGGGGTAAGGGCTGGGTCGCCAGGAGCTGGGGCTGTGGGAGTGCTGTAGCCTGGAGACCGTGTGGGACACCGTTGCCTGGAGAAGGCAGAAGCCCGGGGCCAGGGAGAGAGGCACAAGGGAGCAGAGAGCGCATCGAACCCGATGGAGCAATGCCAAGGCCATGGCGGGACACCCCAGGGAGAAGGTGATCCAGGATGAGGTCCGTCAGAACCAGATCTTGCAGGAGCTGTACCTCAAAGGGCTACCAGCCCAGAACGTCTATGCGCGGTATCACGTGAACCCCTCCACGAGGTCCACAGATCACCAGGAAGCCCATGTCTTGGCATGGTAACCTGGAGGAGCCTGGAGACGCCAGGTTTCCGAATCTCATTCACCACGCTGCCCAGGGACCAAGGAAGAGGGACCCAGACACAGACCGAAAACCAGGAAAGTGCATGGGACTCAGGGCCCTCCCTCAACCCAGAATGCCCAGATCGCAGGCTGAACCACTGCAGGGTCTGCAATGACATCGCTCTGTACAAGGCTCAGATGTGGAGCCTGGGAGGAGATGATGGCCACCAGTGGCATCCCAGCAGTGGACTGAGGCGCCGGATTTCATGCCCTAAGTGTGCACTGCCCCCAAAAATAAATTTTTCATGTTACTTTTGAGCCATTGTATAATTTATACCCAAACACACTTATGATAGGAACCCCAAACCTAGTATGGCTTTTTAATCTCTTTTCCAAGGAGAGAAACTTACATGATTTCATAGAAAAATTCACATTGCTACGGTGATATCAATCAGAAAGAAGTCTGCCGGAAAAGACTAACATATTGAGGCTTGTATTTGTTAGGATTATTTCCATTGTGAGAAACAGAAACCAAATTTAAGCAGAAATGAGAAATAGTTAACTCCTAAACTTCAGAGTTCCAAGGAATTCAGGCATGACAGGATCCAGGGACTCAAACAATGTCACAGATCTCTCTTGGTCTCTCTTTCCTTCTCTGATTCTGCTTATCTCTTGACTCTTCACTTTTGACATGATTCATTCTTGACGCTAACAAAATCTATCCTTGTGGAAGGAAAGACTGCTACCAGCAAAGCTATACCCACATTTCAGAGACAGAGTAGGAGAGGGAGCAAGAGAGAGACAATTTTTCCCACCTAATCCAGCTGAAAAGAATCTCCGAGGATTTAGGTTCATCTATCCTGTGTTGCAAAGCTGCCTACAAACTGTGCAAGCTGTACCATGTTAGGGTTGACCAAGCCTGGGCATGGACTCACAGGAGCCAAATGCACACAGGAAGCTTCCTAGTGGAATCAAAGGAAGGGTGAGAAAATGTACTGCTCATACCCAAAGTGTAGTCTATTACAAACTTACACATTCTCCGGGAATAAACTATAGAGTAGGAGGGAAACTGTCACTTAGGGGCACTATGGCTTATTGAATTTTGGAGTCAGCCAGCCCTGGGTTCAAATACTATGGAGTACTAGGGAAAGCGATCAAAACTCTCTAAAGCCTGATATATAGGCATGTGCAAAATATACCTCAGAAGGTTCTTGTAAAGGCTTGTACAGCCACTGCCTGGCACATACTAAATGCTCAACAAAACATGAATCCCTATAGTGGTCAGCAGCACCATTTCATGATGCCGAGTGTAGTTTGCTGTGACTTGTTTATATGTTTAGACAAAACACCTGCATTCATTCAACGTTGTCCTTCCTTGTCCTTTTGTCCAAAGAACATTGTAACATCATCCCCAGAGTGGTGCCCACTTATGCCTTCTTCCCACAGCAGCCCGCACTAAATGTCAATTCTGTACTCCTTTCCTGTAACAAAGCTTCCATTTTGTCTCCTTTCTATCTCAGCCATCAAATTGAAATGCAATCAAATAAATGTACCCTTGCAAGTGTGTGAATGAAGCTGTTGGAGACATTAATAAAATACTCTTGCTGATTGCATACATTAACTATTTTAAAATTTTAATTCTAGAAATGTATGTAGTAGTAGACTGGTCTCCCCCAGAGATGTTTTAGAGCAACACAACTTTCCAGCATCTCTAAAATGTTACTGGGTAGGTAACTGCCTATATAGAAAGCCAGGTCTAGCTGAGACACAGCATCAAGCAATAGGCATCAATTTTATTACTGTTGTCAATAATAAAAGTCTGTTATTGTCATTCAAGCCAATAGCAGGCTTTTATTTGGGACATAGAATCAATGGCCTTTGATGTTTCAGATATGAGCTGTTCCCAAAAGCTTGAGCCCAGAATAAGGTAACAAAAGCATCCTACATTAAAGCTGGAAGTGAATAAGACTATGATAAACTCACAAGTAACCTTGTGAGACAATCTTAGATTCTGTTTTGTATGTTATATTTTGCTATATATAACTAATATAAATATTGTGCATATTATTCTGAAACTTTTTATCAACATGGCTTGAAGTTTACCCATGTTCATACATGTATCTGAAGTTCATTCTTTTTAAACTGCAGATAATAGTGGATTTGGGGGATGTACACAGCTTCTCTGTACTCCTATCCACGGACATATTTAGTCTGCTTCCAAAATTCCACAGTTACAAATAACACATCAATAAATATTCTTATGCACATGCCCTTATTTGCATGAATAAGAGCTTCTTTAGGCTATGTGCCTAGAACAGCTATGAGCATTATGGCTAAATGCTCTCTCCACAGTGATTCTACCAGTGAGCAGTAAGTTCAACAGAGAAGCATCCCTACTGCCCCATGACCTCACCAACATTGCCAGGCCCTTTAAACTTTGCTAATCTGCAAGATATAAAGCAGTAACTATTGTGTAATGACATGTCCCTTATTATTAGTGAGGTTGGGCTCTCCTATGGGTCTTGATTATTTGGTGTCCTGTGGCTTTGAATTTCCTGTTTATATTGTTTGTCCATTTTTCTATTGTCTTTTTTCTTTGGTTTTCAGAAGTTCTTTTAGAAAATGTGGTGTCAGATGCCACACAGTATCTTTCCTCTTGTTCAAGATCTTCAGCAGAGGCTGAGGCTGAAGACAGCACATGCTGAGCACCAGCCACAAGCCCACTGAGAGGGACGTTCCCTAGGAACTGGCCCCACCCACACCCCCACCCCAATGAGCAACCACTCCACATATGAGGAGAGCTCACAGGTCGTCTTTGGGCCTTTGTGTTTGGTTCATGAAAAGAGCTTATTTCTTCCTCACTCTACCAGGGTGAGGGGAGATCCCCAAGATAATTATTCCAAAACTTTGAGTGCCATCAATAAAGTGGGACTGGATTTTGATTCCTGCTGTGCACCTGATTAGCTGGTAGATTCACTGTACTGTCTGTCCCTGAGTCCCTGAACTAGAGAAAAGTAGACTTGAGAAGAGGTGGTGTGGTGAGGCCCTGCCCAATGGAGTGGGCCATGAATGCCTGCTCCCCTCAAAGTTGGGCACATGCCACCAGAGGTTCTGATTCCTAAGAAGTAGGGAAATGGAGCCCCAGCGCACCTGCAGACCTGAAGGTAGACCGTGGTGGGAAACTGAGCTAGAAGCTCCAGGCACAAAGCAGCACAGGCCCCACAGGTGTGCGTGTGAGGCCACCCACTGCATGGCAGCCTGAAAGCACAGCTGGGTCCCTCCAAAACCCACCTTTGCCAGGGTCTCTCCTCAGATGTGAGCCCCTTGTAGGACATGAAGGTGTCACCATCCATCCACTTGATGCCCTTGGGCAATGAGCAGGGATGGCAGTTGTGGTACCCCAGGCAGAGCCATCATATGTAGTCAAAGATGTAGACATGGTTTTTTCCCTCATCTCTCACTGCTCCAAATGAGGTGGGAGAGATGGAGGAAGAGGACAGGTGTGTGACAGCAGCCCATCACCACCTTTATTCCACCCACTAGTCTCAGCTCCCATATCCCATGAGCAGAGTAGAGGAAAAGAAAAGCTTGGAATCAAATGATTAAAGTTTTAACATGAACCAGAGCTGAATCTGATAAACCCCAAATGACTCTTCAAAGCACCAGAAGTGACTGCAAAACTATGAAACCTAGCAGAAATAACTGAAGGGAGCTTCTACCTAATGGAAAAAAAGGGCTTGACTTTGGGGAAAAAAATCATGTTTCTACCATGCTGCCTTGAACTCAATTACCTGGCTACACCTCTCTTCCACCTGCCACAACAGTCTATGGGGCTGTTGTGATTATAAAGTGAGATTTCATTTGACACTCTTCCCACCTTGATGGCACATCTCTAGAAAAGCCTACCCCAAAATGTTCACCCATCCAATCCTGAAGCCTAGGGCTGAGTGTTGTGTCTTTAATTCATTCATTCCTCTGTGTTTCTGAGGCAAGAAGGAGGCATGTAGAATCCGGGCTCCAGTCAGCTCTCTGCATGCATTTTTATTGCTTTCTGACAAATCAAGGTTGCATGTTCTTTTTAGAATCCCTTTAGGAAGTGAAGGAAAAACACCAGGGCGCTCCCTGCGGGACACGTGGGGCAATCGCTGGAGCCCTCACTTGGCTTTGGGACTTAACGCTGCTCATCTGCCTGGGTTGTAAGGTCCCTTCTTTGTCACTGAGGTCAGACTACCAGATACCTCCCTGGAACATCCACAGGGTTCGTGTTGTGGTGGACAGACCCTCAGGGGCAGACAGAGTGAGGCGAGGACGAGCCCTGAAGCCAGGCCGTTCTTTCCCAGGCCGCTCCGTCCTCAGCAAAGCAGGACCGACCCTCCCTCCACCCCGCGCCACCGCCCCCGCCACCCCTCCCCACGGGCCAGCGGGACCTCCAAGCATGATCTCAGTACTTATTTCAGGCTGGTTTCACCCGATGACAATTTCCCTGAGTACCAAGGGAAAACCACTATAGATTATTTGTTCTAAATAAGCCAAAACAACGTCCCAAATGGACATACCTGGTGGAGGTTTTAGCCATGGGTTTAATTGAAACCAGACAGCTCGGAGGAGAGCACGGCTCTGTTTCAAGTTCCCAGATGGCTCCTGGCCGCAATGCTTTCCCACACTCAGGCCTGATGTGGTGTGGAGCCGGGCCATCACCTGGCCCCTAGGTCAGAAACAGGTGCCGGAGCTGTTGCCTCTTCCTCAGGTGGGGGCTGGGGGTGTCACAGTCAGGTCAGCCACAACCCCTTGTGACTAGTGTTGCATTTTTTAAAAAGAAAGAGAAAAAGAGAGTCTCTCATCAAATGGCTTTCTTCCATGATTTTCCTCCTGCTCTCTCTCTGCATCTCCTCACTCCCCTACCCCCAGCCATCTTCCCACCCCTTCCTTGTGGCTGTCTCCTCCATCTATTAGATCATGCATGCCATCAGGGCAGAGACATGCCTCTATGCTCACCTCTGTATCCATATAGGAGGCCCATGTGTTCAATGAGTGGCAGAAGGTGACAACAAAACTACAAAAGGCCAGTTTGGGACTTTTGTAATAGCATGGCTAAATGACTACCTGAGTTCTCCCATTTCCCCCTAAAGTGGCTACCATGCACCTTTGGCTTGGAAGGTAGACCGGTGGCATGGAGGGAAGTACAAGATTGGTCCTTTGAGATCCCTGAATGCTCTTTCACAGAGGCGAAGTTTCCAGGAAACCAAACAAAGCCCATCTTTTGGTCTCATACCCTAGAGAGGTGGAACAGGCACCCTCCTAACACTAGGTTGCCCACTGGTCTCTTGGGAGCTGCCTTGAACAAGGCCTGAAGGGACACCCGGTGCTCAACACCGAAACAGAAATCTGCCACTGTTTGATATTTGTCCTTCAAACCCCTAGGTTGGATTATAGATACAAATAAAATTAGGCCAAATGGTCCTTACCTTGCTTGGAAGCCATACAACAGATATGCAAATTAACTTGGGCAGGAGAGACCCGAGCAAATCTCACCACTGCTGTTGCGTCCAAGTTCCCATCATTCATTCATTGGGCCAAGCTCTGTGGAAGGTCTAGGGTGCCAGCAGTGTTCTGAGGGTCCTCAATTCCAGAGAAGGCCACGGCTGTACCTTCCAAAGCATTTATTTATTGGCCATGGTAAGAGCTGAGAGATAAAGACCCTTAATTTTCACACAGAATAAAATAGAGCCTACCTATTACTCATTCAATCAGAAAAGCTTTGTGGGCATTCTGACACCTGACTGATGTTGCTTGAAACAGAAAAGTTGGAAAACTGGAAAGAGAATTGATTTTCAGGCATGGGGGCTGGGAGTAAATGTCCTACCATTGCCCACCCACCTGCCCCCAATCAAGTACTTGGCTTTCTTACTTCAATGAGCAGATAATTGATTGCCTACAAGAAGACCTACAGGCTTCTCAAGATTCCAAGCATCCCCTTTAGAAATGTCTCTAGAGCCTGGTGTGGTGGCTCATGCCTGTAATCCTAGGACTTTGGGAGGCCAAGGTGGGCAGATCACCTGAGGTCAGGAGTTTGAGACCAGTCTGGCAAACATGGTGAAACCCCCGTCTCTACTAAAAATACAAAAATTAGTCGAGTGTGGTGGCATGAACCTGTAGTCCCAGCTACCTGGGAGGCTGCGGCAGTAGAATCACTTGAACCCAGGAGGTGGAGGTTGCAGTGAGCCGAGATTATGCCACGGCACTCCAGCCTGAGTGACAGAGCGAGACTCCATCTCAAAAAAAAAAAAAAGTCTCGAGAGTATCTGTGCCCTGTCAACTGTGATATGTGAAATGAAATCAGAGAGAGTGACATGAAAGCAGGGTCGGGAATAGCCCAACATCCCAAGCTTTCTCTTCGTTTTAGGGGACTTCAGCCTCCTCACAGGAAAGCAGCTCTCCACTGCAGCCTGCTGACCTCAAGCCCCTGCCTCCTCCAACCTCTTTCTCTCTGGGACCACACACATGGGAATCATAAACACAAAAGACCCTGAGACTCAGTATGGGCTTTTTTTGTTGTTTTGCCTTGGTTGGGGCTGGGAAAAGAGATAACACCAGTCAGGTCTTATGGTTGCTTCTGTTTTTAATTAACCTGCTCTACTAGAGTAGGTACTGGGAAAGGCCAGATGGTTCTCCCCTTTTGTTAGGAGCTCTGAGCTTTCTCCACCCCTGTGTTATGGCCTGTTAAGTTTTTAGGATCCATCCAACTGGATGGAAGCAATGGCACCATCCACCCCTAGGGAGGCCTGCTTGAGAACGTGCCCTACTGAGAATCACCAGCAGCAGAGAAGGTACAATGGATAAACATACAAGACAGGGGACTAGTGGGGCTGGGAATTGCACAGCCACACCTTGAAACAGAGAAGTGTATTACTAGGTCCTTCAAGACCAAAAACATCCCATCACAGCTTGTTGATCATTTCTTTTGGAATGCACAAAAAATATATAAAACAAGAAATTCCCCAGTGTCATTACCAAACTAGGAACTCAGGCTTGAGCCTGGGACACCTTAGAATAGGTTTTTCTTTCTGACATCTTCAGCCAGCATTGGTGGGAGTCACAACTGGTACAAGCTTTCCGGAGGGAAATTTGGAAGAATGCATCAAATGATCAGATATAAATAGATCTATTTAAAAGATAAATTCTTCTATTTCCAGTAATTTATCTAAGGCAAATGATCAGATGAATGCACTCTGTTTGTAAAAGTAACAAATAGAACAAACCTAAACATCCATGTGATGGTTCACCTTATATGTCAACTTGCCTGGGCTGAAGGATGCCCAGATTAAACATTATTTATGGACGTGTCTGTAAGGGTGTTTCCAGCGGAGATTAGCACAGGAATCAATGGACTCAGTAAGACAGTGAGCCTTCCCCAGAGCAGGTGGGCATCATCCAAATCCCTTGAAGGCCTGAATAGAACAAAAAGCAGAAGAAAGAGGAATTCTTCTCCACCCCCTTTCAAAATCTGCCTCACTCACTACTTGAGCTGAACCATCTCATCTTCTGCCTTCAGACCAGGATTTATATCATCAGCGCCACTGGTTCTCAGGGTGTTGGACTCCAACTAAAGAAATATTTCACTGGCCTTCCTGGGTCTCCAGCCCACAGAGAGTGGATTGTGGGCCTTCTCATCCTCCATGATCATGGGAGACAGTTCTTAATTTTGTATATATATAAAAGTCATATTGATTCTGTTTCTCTAGAAAACCCTGACTAACGCAATTCATAAATCTAAGGTTGGTATTGCAAGATCAAATCTATGTGAATATTCATATATACACCAAAAGGATAATGAATATTTTTATAACTTCCTGTTTTCATAAATTTACCCAACGAGCAAATAATCAGGGAGGAAAAAGCTGTTCATATTTTGAAAACAAAACAAAAATCTCCATCCCTAGTTTCATCCGGCTCTTCAGAATAGCCAGGATGTCTTATTTCACAGCAGACTTGCGTAAGTGTCTGAGGGTTGCGAGTTTCTTTGTTTTTAAAATTTTTTTTACTGCTGTATGTTTTCATGAATGAACTTCACTCATGGGCAGTCTTGTTTCACAAACTCATGTCCTCCACCACTCCCTGCACTGGATTATTTTGAAGTAAATCCGAGACATCATAGTATTTCATTCACAAATGTTTCAGTATGTCACCTCTAACACATAAGATGCTTTTAGAAACATAACAATGCTACCATTATCATGCCTAACAATTTAAAAGGAATGCTGTAACATCGTGAAATACCCAGCCAGTGATACACTTCCCTGGGGCCATGTCTAACAACTGTGTTACCCCTGGGTGGGTTATCTAATCTCTTACACACTTACTTTCTTCATTTTAAAATGGAGAGGATATAGGATAATTGACTGTTAATGAGATAATGTACTTAAAGAGCTTAGCTTAGGGTCTGGCACATGGCAAATGCCCCCCTACCTGGCAGCATCAGATCATTTGTGATGTTACACACATTTTCCGTTCACCGGGCTTTTGTACGAATTAATCCTTACTTTGTAAATGTCCTGTTCATATTCTCTGGCCCTTTTTGTAGTGGGCAATAAGGATACCAACATCGTATTATCCCTTTTTTACAGAGGAAGAAACTGGGGCACAGGGTTTTTGACTTGCACGAGGGATTTAGCTAGCATACTCCCTCAGCAAGTGGTTGAGTTGTGACTGGAGTCCAGGGGCCCGACGCCAGGGCCACCTCTCTGAAATCCCTATGACCACAGTCCCCTCTTGCGAGCACACAGTAAACAGGGCCTGCTGATCCCCACTCACCACCCTTGGACAGACTGCGGCAGTCTCAGAAGCCCAAGAGTTAGGAACACATTCGAAAATGGCACTATCTCCACCTTCTCAGCAGCCGAAAAAGAAGAAAGATATCCTTGGCCTTAAGTTGGAGAGCCCCGAGAAGGTAATGTGTGCACCCCGGGATGCCCGCCCACCTGTAAGGCTCCATTCTGGCCGCCTAGGTAGGTTGCGGCAGCCTGAACGGGGCTCTGTGAGCTTCGGGCTGGACAGCGGTTCCTCAGCAGCCACTAGAGGGCGCAATGGCGCCGTAGGCAGGCACCGAAGTCCTTGTTTGCCGAGCTCAGGCGTGACCTTGTTTGTCCTGTGTCTCAAGAGAGGAAATGTTCATCTCTTTCTCAAGGTTCTTCACCCAGTGAGCTGCTTTCTTTTCCTCTTGATGTCATCCTTTTACACAGGCAGGAAATTATGTTCACTTCTACTATCCTGTGGTCATTTAAAACCACAAACAAAGCTGATTGACCAGGAAGTCAGATAATTAAAAGAGCCATAAGTTCTTGATAAAGCCTTGTTGATTGAAGAAAGCAAAGTAGCCAAAGTATCGTGATTGACAGGGGGACCAGCAGCCTGAGAGGCTGAGCTCTCCAGATTGCAGTGGAAAGGCATAAGTTGGTTATTAGAACAAGTTGGCGAGCTGTGACCGGCATTTTGAAAAATTGAGCTAGACTTGAACAAAATAGAACAAATAACATAGAACAGAGCTTTTTCCATTCCGTGTGTGCATACTGAGTTGCTTACTAAATTATGTTTCTCATGGTACTTCAAAGTTTTAAAAATATGAAAGCCTTGACCGGGCTCGGTGGCTCATGCTTGTAATCCCAGCCTCGGTGACAAAAGCGAAACTCTGTCTCAAAAAAAAAAAAAAAAAAGGAGGAGAAGAAGAAATTTGGAGAAATGAGGCCATCAGAGAGGATGAGAGGACGAAAATATTCATCAGGACATAAAGCTTTGGTGGCTGTCAGACTGAGAAACAGTCCATCTACTAAGTGTGGGGAAAAAAAGCTATTGTGCATGACCCTCATGTTTCTCTATAGCCTCAATCACAGATTGGGTTTTGCCCAACTTTTCAGTGGACCACACCACGAAGGTAGTGGATTTAAGGTGAAAAATATTTGAATGTTGACAAGCTAATTGTCAGATGATTTTAGCAGAAATCAGTTTTCATTATTTAAACTGATAAGAAAATGTTTGTGATTTTGACAGGCATGGTAAACAAACAAAATTGTGATTTATGTGGCTCAAATGAGACTAAAATTTATTTCACAAATTACTGATATTTTTAACATTTACAGTTTAATTGTTCATTGTGGAAAAACAGAGAAAAGGGCATACGCTGTCCAAGCACAGGCTTCCATGTGGGCTCAGCCCACCATGACATGGGGATGAATCCCAACTCTCACCCACCATGACAGGTGATCCCCCCAGCTCTCACCCACCATGACAGGTGATCCCCCCAGCTCTCACCCACCATGACAGGTGATTCCCCCAGCTCTCATCCACCATGACGTGGGGATACCCCCCAGATCTCGCCCACCATGACATGGGGATGCTCCCAGCTCTCACCCACCATGATGTAGGGATACCCCCAGCTCTCACCCACTATGACCATGTGGATGACCACCCGCCCTCACCCTCCGTGACATGGGGATGACCCCCAGCTCTCACCCACCATGACATGGGGATGCTCCGAGCTCTCACCCACCATGACGTGGGGATGCCTCCCCCCACCAGCCCTCACCCTCCATGACCATGGGGATAACCCCCAGCTCTCACCCTCCATGACCACGGGGATGGCCCCAGCTCTCACCCACCATGACATGGGGATGGCCCCAGCTCTTATCCCATCCTCCTCTTCTCTACGCCTGAGCTCAACTGGGTGTCTAGAATGCTAACCCTAGCTTCATCCTGCAGCAGAAAATAGGTGTAGGAATGAGGAGACGTGGAGCAAAACAAGTCATCTTCCAGCCATAGGTGTCAGTCCAGCAAGTCTTAGCCAGTCGTGAGAGTACACTTCTTTCTTCTTGAGCCTAGTTCTGGGCCTGAAATCAGGAAAGATCTATTTTCTCCTTTTCTGATGTGGTGGGAGATGGGGGCTAATGAGGAAACCTGCCATGGGAATGCGAAAACCTCTACCTTGCCGTCAGTTCATCTGGTGGTATATCCCTGAGGCTTCCATTTCTCTTGGGTTATCTTTGCAAGGTGGTTATGCCAGAGGATCACAGGTGAGCAGTGGCAACTCTCACCTTTCCTATAAGAGCCCCAGAGGAAAGGTGAATTTGGATGACAAGAGCCAGGGCTCTGAGGTCCTTCTCAAGTGGAGAGCTCCTCTCCAGGGACAGCCTGGGAGATGAGGGTGGAATTGTATTAGTGAACAGCAGCATTTCTCAGAAGTCCCTGGGTGTATGGGAGGGGACATCCACACACAGAGTTCCCATCTCCCAGAATAATACTACTACTGGAGATGTGTGGCCTCTAACATTCAGACCCAGCAGCCACCACTCCTAAAGCCAGCATCACCCTCTGTAGCTCACTCCAGACCTCATCTGGAACAGCCTCTGTTCTTCAAGGAAACCAGGAAGGAATTTTCCACTTTACACAGCCCCAGATCAATACCAAACAAGCATGTGTTGGAGGGAAGTTTATAAATAAAAAACAGGACCAAGTGCCGAGGAAAGGTCAACCATGATGTGGCAGGAAGTGGTCTGCATCACTATGGGGTGCTGATGGGTGTGGGGGGCCCTGGGGACTGAGGCTCCCTGAGCACATTCCATATTTTGTCAGGCCAGCTCCTCATGGCTTCCCACGGTTTGCCAAGCACTTTTCGCATGTATATCTTCATCTTGCTTGGTCCTCCGGGGAAAGACCACACCTTCCCGGTCCCTTTATTTAATGTGACTGGGTCTTTCCCAGGGCCTCTCTCATGAGCTGACTCAGGGTATTTGAGGGGAGATACCAAAGGTAGTGGGTTTTGTGGCTGACTCAGTCATTATGGGAAGGTGAATGTAAAGGTAACCCAGCGACTCAGCACCTGTATTTCACCTCTCTGGTCCAATCTCCGCTCGCAGCCCTACCTCCAGGTCAGTCCCTGGGGATTCCCAGGGGAGTCTCTAATTCCCTCAAGCCAGGGTCTTGGAAAGGAGTGATGAGGGTTTACAGCTAATTCATAGTATTAAAAAACTATGGCTAATTTTTGTGTTTTTAGTAGAGACGGGGTTTCACCTTGTTAGCCAGGATGGTCTCGGTCTCCTGACCTCGTGATCCTCCCACCTCAGCCTCCCAAAGTGCTGGGATTACAGGAGTGAGCCACCACACCCAGCCTCTAGTAGTACTTTTATCAAAAGTAAATAGAAACGTGAAATTAATTTTCACAATACATTTTATTTAAACTAATATGTTCACAATGTTAAAATTTCAACATGTAATCACTATAAAAACTACTAGTGAGATATTTCACATTACTTTTTTCATGTAAGCCTTTGAAATCTGGTGTGTATTTTATATTTACTGTACATCCTGATTTGGAATAACCACATTTCAATCTTTCAATAGCCACATGTGGCTAGTGGCTACTGTGTTAGAGCAGTTCTAGAACAAAGGAGTCCCTTTCAAACTATTTTGAAGTCATCGTCTATAAGGCAATATGAAAGCTGATCTGAATGATTTCTCCTTTTCCAGGAAAGGAAACAAAAATGAAATCATGTTAGGGCTGCATATTTTATGGATCCCAGGAGAAATACACATAGTCTGAAAGAATGATCTCAGTCAGAAACTCAGAATGAATCATATGAATTAAACATTGGACAATGTCCAATGCTCAGCATGTGTTTTTGGTTTATACTAAGAACATATTATGCCACCAAATACAGATATTTACTATTATACTTAGTGTAGGAGTTATATTGAGACATTGTTCTAGACTACCACAGTTCCATATTTTGTGAAAAGTTATATTGCACTTTTTTTTTTTGAGAGTGTGCCCAGGCTGGAGTGCAATGGCATGATCTCAGCTCACTCCAGCCTCCGCCCCACCAGGTTCAAGTGATTCTCCTGCCTCACCTCCCTAGTAGTTGGGATTACAGGTGCGCACCGCACCACCGCGTCTGGCTAATTGTTGTATTTTTGGTAGAGACGGGATTTTGTCATGTTGGCCAGGCTGGTCTCGAACTCCTGACCTCAGGTGATCCACCCGCCTCAGCCTCCCAAAGTGTTAGGATTACAGGCGTGATCCACCACGCCCAGTCTTATATTTCACTCTTTGGGAATTGTATCTTACTGTAATCTTAAACTACACTAAAATAAATAATGTAAACCTTTTGTCAAATTGCTCAGAGTAGGTTTCTACTTTGGTTATAAGGAATAAAATTCATGCTTTTGTGTACACACTAGACATCTAAAGCAATCAACTATAGTTAACAAGCAGTGCTCTTACCAAAAGGTAATTCTTTCTAGAATCTGGCACACCATTTAATATCAGTATGAGCATATGGTGGGTTTAATAATTGTTTCCCATGTTTATAGGTTTCCTTTAGTTTTATAAGCAGTTAAAAAGAATCCCTTTCACTGAAATACAATCTGTGGTGGGACTTCTAGCTTTTCTCAGTCTTACGCTGCTAGATTTATGTCACTGCCAAAGCTATGCAATGGGTGATATTTACACTATGCTCAAACAAAGCAACCAGAAAAACACATCACTGAATAATACAGATATTCTGAAGTCAAGCAAGCCAACTTTCATTAACAGATCAATTTCCTTAGAAAAGTTGATGAAACTAAAGACTGAAGTTCAAACAAAAAGCCCTCTCAAGGGGGTATGAATTTCTGGTAACTTATGGGGTAAGAAAAAGAGCAAGAAACTTGAAAGTAGGGAAGAGAAAAAAGAAAAGGAGCAAGAGGGGATAGCCAGCTCTCAAAAGAGTCTCCAATAGGAAAGCAAAATCTGTATCTAGCCAGTACCAACATGTGAAGAAAGAGTGAGCATAGCAAAATTTAGAAAGGTTGCTTGAAAACCAAACAAAAAACCAAATACCTGTAATCCTAGCACTTTGGGAGGGCGAGGTGGGCGGATTGCCTGCACTCAGGAGTTCAAGATCAGCCTGGGCAACATGGTGAAACCTTGTCTCTACTAAAATCAAAAAAAAAAAAAAAAAAATTAGCCGGGCATGGGCTGGGCGTGGTGGTTCATGCCTGTAATCCCAGCACTTTGGGAGGCCAAGGTGGGCAGATCACGAGGTCAGGAGATCGAGACCATCCTGGCTAACACAGTGAAACTCCATCTGTACTAAAAATACAAAAAATTAGCTGGGCGTGGTGGCGCGTGCCTATAGTCCCAGCTACTCGGGAGGCTGAGGCAGGAGAATCGCTTGAACCCAGGAGGTGGAGGTTGCAGTGAGCTGAGACCATGCCACTGTACTCCAGCCTGGCAACAGAGCGACATTCGTCTCAAAAAAAAAAAAAAAAAGTCTCTTTTGGCCAGGTGTGGTGGCTCACACCTGAAATCTCAGCACTTTGGGAGGCCGAGGTGGGTGGATCACTTGAGTCCAGGAGTTCAAGATCAGCCTAGGTAACATGGCAAAACCTCGTCTCTACCAAAAACAAACAAACAAAAATTAGCCGGATGTGGTGGTGCACACCTGTAGTCCCAGCTACTTGGGAGGCTGAGGCAGGAGAATCACCTGAGACTGGGAGGCAGAGATTGCAGAGAACTGAGACTATGCCAAGGCACTCCAGCCTGGGTGACAGAGCAAGACTCTCTCTCTCTCTCAAAAAAGAAAAAACAAAAAGCCTCCTTTAAAAAATGCAGTTTGATGCTATAAATTTATCAGTTAATAGTTTTTGGGGCAAAAAATGTTTTCTGACATTTCAATAAGAGCTATAGACGAAGTCCAGCATTAGTCATGACTCTGGACTAAGTCTGGAAATCTGGAATCTCTTCCCAGCTCTGGGAGGTACAAAGTTTTAAAAAATAAGGTCAAAATGCTGGAAAACATTCCATTTATTTCCTTATTAACACAATTGTTCACTCATAAACGACAGTAACACTTGGTGCTATGGGTCATGCACTGAGGTCAGAACAAGGAACAGAAGAAAATGAGGTAAATTGGTAAATCTTTTTGCAGGCTGAGAAGTGAGAGAATGCTGGCATGCCTACTCTGTGCTGGTTTTTTTTTTTTTTTTTTTTTTTTTTTGAGATGGGGTCTTGCTCTGTCGCCCAGGCTGGAGTGCAGTGGCGCAATCTCGGCTCACTGCAAGCTCTGCCTCCTGGGTTCATGCCATTCTTCTGCCTCAGCCTCCCAAGTAGCTGGGACTACAGGCACCCGCCACCATGCCTGGCTGATTTTTTGTATTTTTAGTAGAGACGGGGTTTCACCGTGTTAGCCAGGATGGTCCCGATCTCCTGACCTTGTGATACGCCCACCTTGGCCTCCCAAAGGCTGGGATTACAGGTGTGAGCCACTGCATCCAGCCCTCTGTGCTGGGTTTTATTTTGTCATCCAATAACTCACAACTACATAATTTATTTCCTTTTTACAGATAAAGAAATGGGGGCTCAGAGCAGTCAAGAACATGCCCCAAGTTATTCGTCAGTGAGGCAGAAATTGTGGTGTCCTTGTGTAAGTTCACAGTTTATACTTTACCATTATACTGTGCTCCAAATTATCTGATATTTACTTTCAAAGCATGTGTAGGAAGTTTACTATGATGATGCAGAGACATTGTACAGAATCCAGTCCCTTGACTCTCAGGTCCCCAGAACACTCACTTCACGATTTTGTTGACCTCTTATGTCAACTTAAACCTGGCACTCTCTTGGCTGGCTTTCTCTGCTCTTTCTGGGCACTCCAAAGCTTCTGTACTTACATGCTACAATTCCAGTCACAGGAAGATGCTGAGTTCTTTAGTCCCAGATCCATATTCCTGAGAAAACCTAATTGCCTAGGCTCAGGTCATAACTTTGTGTCTGTTTCAGTTGATTATGGCTGGGCCTACTGCCCCTCTGTATGGTGGTGGGGCAGAAGTTCCCAGAGAGAGGCAGGGGTGACAGAGACTGTTGTCTCAAATGCTAGGCAGACATCTGGAGTGGTAACCACTACATCTGTTCACAGTGAGCACATCCTTGCAGGGAAACTGGGTTAATCATCTCTATTATTGAAACTCAGAGGTATAGTGTTTCTTCATAGGAATTTTCTTTCCTTATTTGAGATGGGGGTCTCACTTTGTTGCCCAGGCTGGAGTGCAGTGGTGTGTGATCTTGGCTGACTGCAGCCTCCCCTCCCGAGTTCAAGCGATTCTCCTACCTCAGCCGGCTGAGTAGCTGGGACTACAGGCATGGGCCAACATGCCTGGCTAATTTTTGTATTTTTCGTAGAGACAAGTTTTCACCATATTGGCCAGGCTGGTCTTGGACTCCTGACCTCAGGTGATCTGCCCACCCTGGCCTCCCTAAGTGCCGGGATTACAGGTGTGAGCCATCACACCCAGCCTATTTATAGGAATTTTCTATAGGTATATAAGTAATAATTTGAAGGTCACAACTAGATGCCTTTTCGTGTAACCGTATCTTGAATGGAACAAATATTTTCTTTCTACATAATTATACATAAATAACCCAATGCTTTTTAATACCCATGAAAAACCATTAGCTCAAAGACACTTGCAAAATTGTATCAGGTTGTTTTCCTTGGTGTGTATTAAGTTTGAAGCAAAGGGGATTTTCACATACCAAGACAAAGTAGAAGTCTTCCACCAAGTTGAAATCATCACATTGCAATTTAATCATACGATACAACCAATTTTTTGATGTGTTATGCCATTCACCAAATACCAAAAATTTTTTAGGGGAAACTTTACATCCTCAATACTATACACTTCCAGCTACATCACCACCTAACAGGGACTTTAAAAAGAATACAAAGTACGGTATGCCTTCTCAGTGCCTTGTTAGTAATTCAGTTACAGTTCTGCTGAACTTTCTTTAAAGGAATACAATTCTCAATCTTACACGGTTCAGAGCACAAGCATAGCTTATTGTATACAAGAGATGTGCATCAGTTCCCACTCCTCAGGGACTGTATGAATTTGGCTTTATTTTATTTTTTTTTGACAGAGTCTCACTCTGTCACCAGGCTGGAGTGCAGTAGTGTGATCTCAGCTCACTGGACTCTGCCACCTGGGTTCAAGTGATTCTCCTGCCTCAGCCTCCCAAGTAGCTAGGACTACAGGTGCACGCCACCATGCCCAGCTGATTTTTTGTGTGTTTTTAGTAGAGACGGGGTTTCACCATGTTGGCCAGGATGGTCTTGATCTCTTGACCTCATGATCTACCCGCTTTGGCCTCCCAAAGTGCTGGGATTACAGGCATGAGCCACTGTGCTGGGCCAAATTTGGTTCTTAGAAACCAAGGAGTGATGTGTGCACCAGGCCCAGGGCTGAAGAGCTGCTTCTCACTAGATGCCTCTCTTGGTCTGGCTTCTGTGTCCAGTCCTATCCAGGGTTAGCTCTGTTCCTCCTCCTTGTGGCATCTGTGTTTCTCTTTCTGCTCTGTCTCTCCCCATCTCCTAGTCCAAACATCCAAAGAAATCAATTACCTCCAGGAGATCGAGACCATCCAGGCTAACACGGTGAAACCCCGTCTCTACTAAAAATACAAAAAATTAGCCGGGCATGGTGGCGGGCGCCTGTAGTCCCAGCTACTTAGGAGACTGAGGCAGGAGAATGGCGTGAACCTGGGAGGCAGAGCTTGCAGTGAGCCGAGATCACGCCATTGCACTCACGTCTGGGTGACAGAGCAAGACTCTGTCTCAAAAAAAAAAAAAAAAAAATTAATGACCTCTGCCCCTAACTGAACAAAGCCCTTCATCTAAGGCCACCCTTTGGTTGGCAGCCTTAGCCAGACATCTGCTTCTGGTCAAACCAATGTCTTGTCCACAGGGAGGCCCAGCGCTGTTTCTGGTTTTAGCTGGATGCAGGGTATCAGACATGGCAGGTACTACGGTCTACCTGGCGGGTATCAAAGAGTTGGTCGACATTCTCTCAACAACCTAATAGGGACCAACCATGGAAGGCCAGTAGTAAAGGAGTTTGAAGTTCCCTTTCAGAAACCAATTAACAACCCCAAAGAGACAGTGGGTAACATAAAAGAGCAGCCATAAAAATATACAGTTAAACATATTTAATAGAAATATTAAAATAATCACTACACTTCCTCTCATTGCAGAAACCATGAAAGAATATGCCTTTTGTAATCAAAGTAATTTTTTATCATGCAAAAAAGTATTTTGTTATGACATTCGTAAGTGGAGACTGTATTTCAAAACAAGTTTATACAGACTTCACAAGGTCTAAAATCAAAGTGAAATATATTTAAATATGATTAGTTACATCGTATGCAGCTGGCATACTCATATTCACAGTTTATAAAGTAAAAAAACTGAACTCTTCATGTCGGCTCTGAAATAGATGCTTTTTCATTCATACATTCGCTAGTTAGGTCTGTTCTTCTAAGGAGGAAAGATGAGATATAGGAGATATTTTTTAAAGAACAAACTCAACATATCAGCAGCAAATTTCAGTTAAACTAAATTGGAAACCAATGTTCTGTGTAACCAAAGTGCAAAGTCAGTTCCCCAGCTCAGAAAGAAAATTAAGAGTATAAACTGAAGGCTTAAGAGAACTTCAGAGAGCATACTGTGTGATTAATACATAAACATTAAAAATTATCCAATTTTTGATTTAAGAACAACACAGTTTGGAGCTAGTCATTAAAACATATGCACAGGTGTCAAAGGCAAGTAACACTACCACCTAAGGTTATTCGGAGGAACTGTGAAGATGTAGCACGGACCTCTAAGGTGTCTAAAATCCCTTCTGATGGAAAGCTTATGGAACACTATCTGCCAAAAACACTGAAAGCACCAGTTTTATATTTAGATCCAATGCTGAGTGATATAGTCACTGTTAGGATAGGTTTTTATTTGGGAAAATGGAGAGGATTTTCAAAACAGATTCATGGCTTGCATGCAGTGACACCCTATCAAGAGCCTGGAAAGACACCATGAAATCACCTCAACTCAAGTGGTGGGCCCACCTATTCATAGTCAGCGTTACACTAGCCAGCTCTAGGGCTCTGACAACATAATGAGTTTTGAGATAGTATACTTTAAAGAATAAAAGGAGTTTATTTTAAAGCAAATAACTAAACTGTATTTTAACTTAGCATAATTCACTGCAGCATATTTACTTCATAGCCCCTTAACATGTCACTTTTACCAACAAAGCTTTTTCCTTCATATTCTAATCACAAAAATTTCTCAACAATTTATAACAATCTGTAAATCTGACCTTGCAATAAATAGTCATAAAACGTTATTTTTATTACTATTATTATTTTTAGAGACAAGGTCTCGCTCTGTTCCCCGAGCTGGAGTGCAGTGGTACAATCACAGCTCACTAGCCTCAAGCGATTCTCCAGCCTCAGCCTCCCAAAGTAGTGGGATTTCAGGCATGAATCACCACACCTGGCCTTGAAACATTATTTTTAAAGCCTAAATTCCAGTTGGTATGGTACCAAAATTTAGTTTAACTTCAAAATTCACAGTACTGCTGAGAAATGCGCGGGTCCTGAGGTTCCAGAGAAGTGGGGAGTGAATTCATTCCTGGTGGTTTTATTCTGGCAGCATGCATGGGAGATCACATGAGTTAGAGGGCTGTGGCCTGGTATCAACACTTCAAGCTGTTGTACTTTTACTTCAAGTTGAAACTTTTAAAATACATCTGTCATACAGATGTACAAATATATGTAAATGCAAACATATATACACACTTTTTGACAAAAGAATGATGATAACACACACGAACCATTTTTGTAAACAGATTCTATTTGGTTAATAACAGTATTCCTTCCATCAACCTATTGGAAGTCCAAACCAACTACGAAGATAGGATGCTCATCCAGAATAACGGGAAGCATTTTCTTCCTCATCTTTGGAAAGTAAAACAAAGAAAAAAAAAAGAAAAAAGAGAGTATTAAAATTTCTCAATGTAAAAATCTATATTTTAGAACCACTCTACAATATAAGCAAATAATGTCTTTTTTACTGATCACATGCCTTTTTTGGTGGGGGGGGGGTTCTTTTTTTTTTTTTTTTTTTGAGATAGGGTCTTGCTCTGTCACCCAGGCTTGAGTGCAGTGGCGTGATGAGACTTCAATGCAGCCTTGATCTCCCAGGCTCAAGTGATTCTCCCACCTCAGCCTCCCAAGCAACTGGGACCACAAGGTGTGTACCACCATGCCTGGGTAATTTTTTGTTTTTTTGTAGAGATGTAGGTCTCACTGTTTTCCAGGCTGGTCTCAAATTCCTGGGCTCAAGTGATCCTCCCACTTCAGCCTCACAGTGTTGGGATTGCAGTCACGAGCCACTGTACCCAACCATATGTCATTCTTTAGACACACTGCTTACTAAATTTCTCTTTTTAAAGGATATACTGAATTTCCGGTTGAGCCAACTTAACAGCTAATTTTCTATTTTAGCTTTAAAACATTGATAAGCAACATGAAGCAATCTAGAACTTAACCTTTAAATGGCTTTATTAAAGCAATCCAGCTATGAAAATTATGCAGAAATGATTATCTACAAACAATCTTACCAGCACATAAGAAATTCTTCCTCTATTCTGAAATACCATCTTCTCACAATATACTTTGATGTTATGAATCAATGTCTGTTCTTGAACATTATTTATTATCTTTCTCTATTAAACAATTCCAAAATAAAATTTCCAGCACAACTAAATATTATTGACGATAAGAGGATTTTAAAAAAAATTCTTTTAAAACAGAAGCTTATATACAACTTAGAATCTAAAACCAATAGATTTATGGTAAACCTTAAAACTGAACCAAAACAAACAAAAACCAAAGTTTTAATCATTTAAAAATCATGTTTATTGAGGTACAAGTTACTTATAGTAAAACCTGCCCTTTTCAGCATATAGCACTGAGTCTTGACAAATGCACAGTTATGTACCACCACCGACCAAGGCCTGGCACATTTTTACCTCCTCAAAGTTCTCCCTGGCTGCTTCTCCCACTCCTTGGCAACCACTAACCTGTTTTCTGTCCTTATAGTTCTGCTTTTTTCAGAGTGTCATATAAGTAGAATCACACTGTACACAGTATTTTGAGTCTGACCTCTGTCAACTGGCATAATGCATTTGAGAATTATCCATGTTGCTGAACTGGCAGTGCATTCTTTTTTATTGCTGAGCAGTATTCAATTGCATGGCTGTACCAGTTTGTTTATTCATTTGCCAGTTGAAGGATAACTGAGATCTTCCTTGTTTTTAGCAATTTTAAAGAAAGTTTCTATGAATAATTGTGTACAGGTTTTTAATTAAATGTTTTGGAGATATAATTCATATACCACATAATTCACCTTTTTAAAGTGCATAATTCACTGGTTTTTAATATATTCACAAGGTTTGTGCATAGGTTTTTGTGTGAATACTGGTTTTCATTCCTCTTGGATAAAGATTTAATTTGGTATTACCCTTCCAGACACCTTTCTGTGTTTTCATACATATATATGTATGACAGTTTGACCTTAGGCAGAGTAGCATTTTCAAAATTTTACATGGGGAAACTTTCTAGAGTTAAAGCCATTTTATTTTTCTGTTCTGTCTGGTTTTATCTGCGTGTTATTTACAATCTGCTGCGTAACAAATTACTACAAACTTAGTACCTTAACACATATTTATTTCACAGTTTCTGTGGGTCAGGAGATCAGAAATGGTTCTATTTCAAGGTCTCTCACAGGGCTGCAATCAAGATGTTGGCATGGCTGGGGTCTCATCTGAAGGCTGGACTGGAGAAGAATCTACTTCCAAACTTATGTGGTAGTTGGAAGAATTTAGTTCCTCAAGGCTGCTAAACTGATGGCCTGTGTTCCTTGCCTCTGGGATGGTAGCTTGCTTCAACAAAGTGTGCAAGCAGAGAAGACAGAGAGAGTCCGCTAGCAAGATAGAAGCCACAATCTCTTGTAATCTATCATTCTTGCTGTATTCTACTGGTTAAAAATAACTCATTAGGTTAGCCTACTGGCTCTCAAGGGGAAGAGATTATACAAAGGCATGCATTTCTGGAGGAGGGAATGAGGGCAAAGAATTCTGAAAAGTCTGTCTTCCACAATCTGAAGAACTTCTAGAAAGTAGGAGGAAGCGATATTGCTTAGGGATGGACAACTTGGCACTGGTTATGTGTTCCAAGTGAGGTAACCTTGTTCCCAAGAATAAAGAGAACCAGACGACTGTAAACATTTCCCTAAACTGAAATGCAGACTGTTGTATGTTCACCTGAAATGAATGGTGTAAGCTGAATATAAGATTTTTGACAAAATAAAAATTTTGCTGTGTTCTCAGATCTGGCAGGCTCCTGCCCTTGTGCAAACAATGTTCCTGGCAGCTATTCATCTCCTTAGGTAAATAAGAATTGGAGAAAAGCTGTGCTTAGATAGGGTGCATTTGCTCTTGCCTTGGAAGGCTGTTTTCTGATAAGGTTCTATATCCTCTGCAAATCAAATCAGGCACTTACAGTGTGAGTATGCATTCTCTTCCTGCCAGTCTGGAGATGATCAAAAAGCCTATAACAGGCTTGGCCTATTTTCCTATTGGGTTGCTGGGCTTTTTTTCTTTATTTACTTGTAGAGAGTTTTAGACCTCTGTGTATGTATGGTGTACAAGTGACAATATTCAGATCTGTAAACTGTAACCCAGTCTGGGAGCAAAGAAGATATAGAAAAATGACTTTTACTTCCGGCTTGAGTAGTAAAATTGAGATTCAAATTTTGCATATAGAAGTACTATATGGCTAACTTATTTGGGGAGCAAAGCTGACTTACCATAAGTCTATCTCGAATAGAAATGAAACACTCAATTTGTGAAATATGCTGAGTTTTAATGCGTGTGGGGGCAGGGTGAATTAACATTTGTGATGCAAGGAGAAGAGCAATCTATACTTACCACTGTCTATTTGACATTGTTTGGGGACTACTGCTACACTCTAAGTCATTTTACCTTATAACGCAGAGTTGTAACACGCTACTCTGAGCAGCTCATGACATCTGCTTGAAATTTAAGTTGGGCCCCTAATATGTGTTTATTATAAAGATTTTGATGCTGCTTTTCAGAGTTGGGTAACCTACTTTACCCCCTAAGCTAATGTTTCCCAAATACACCCAAACCCACAGAAAGGAAAACTATTCCTCATTAACTCACAGCCAACATCATAAACATTTTATATCTAGAGCTGATGATACAGTCAGGTATTTACCAACACTCATGTATATATGTAGAGTTTCAAGAAATAATTGCTTATCCTTACCAGATTCAACATATTCTAATGTTTCACATATTATTTTTATTTCTTAATTTTTTTTAAAGATGGGGTTTTACTCTGTTGCCCAGGCTGAAATGCAGTGGCGTGACCAGGATTTCGACCAGAAGTTTGACTGCAGCCTCGAACTCCTTATAACAAACAATCCTGCTGCCTTAGCCTCCCGAGTAGCTAGGACTATGGGCACATGCCACCAGATCTGGCATATTTTAAAATTTTTGTAGACATAGGGTCTCGCCATGTTGCCCAGGCTGATTCTGAACTCCTGTTCTCAAGCAATCCTCCTGCCTGGTCTTCCCAAACTGTTGGGCTTACAGGTGTGAGTCACTGAGCCCAGCTTGTATTCTTTTGATTTAAAAAAAAATATTCTGAATGTGATCCACCAAATTAATTTCACCATCCACTAATAGGTAGCAACCTGAATGAAAAATACTGTTATAAACTTTAGACAAAACCAGAGATTATAAACATTTGCTTCCAAGGAGATGAGAGAGGCAAAAGGTACTTGTTTGCTCTGATGGGCCCTGTTTCCTTCAGTGCCAGGAAGAGTGGCTCTCAGACCTTTCTTCTGGCATCCCTCATGTATGCAGTGTTGGTTATTATTTTCAAGGCCTTGGTAACAAAATGCCCCTAGTGTGACCAGTCAGACTGACAGTCCATATCTGTAATATGGTGGTAAGTTTCCTTTGCATGTCTTTCTTTCTGGCATCTTAGACCTTTTACCTAGGAAATTTTCTTTTTGCTTGAAGTACATCATTAAGAATTTTCAGTGAAGGCAGATTCTTAAAGTTTTTGTTTTCCAGAAGAGATCTTGGAAAATATAAAAGGTTGGCAGTTATTTCTTTTAGTACATGAGATAGTATTACACCAATGCTGTTGAGAAGTCTATTGTGAGGCAATGTGTCTTCTTTCTCTGGCTGCTTTTGAGATTTCTCTCTGTCTTTTTTAGGGGCAGTTTTACTCTTATGTGACTAAAAGTAGATTTCTTCTTTTTTTTTTTAATACTGCTTGAGATTTTATTGGGTTTTTGAATCTGTGGATAGATATCCTTCAACAGTTCTGAAAGATTTCCAGCCATTCTCTTCATATATTATCTGTGCTGTATTCTTGTCTCTCCTTTTAGAACTTCGATTAGTAAAAACATGTTTGATGTCTTTTCCCACTATTGTTTTTTGTTTCTCCCATGCTGAATTCTGTGTAATTTCTTTTGAACCATCTTGTAGTTTACATTCTTTTTTTTTTTTTTTTTTTTTGAGATAGGAGTTTTGCTCTTGTTGCTCGGGCTGGAGTGCAATGGCACCATCTCGGCTCACTGCAACCTCTGCCTCCTGGGTTCAAGCAGTTCTCCTACCTCAGCCTCCCAAGTAGCTGGGATTACAGGCATGCGCCACCACGCCCGGCTAATTTTTGTATTCTGAGTAGAGACGGGGTTTCACCATGTTGGCCAGGCTGGTCTCGAACTCCTGACCTCATGTGATCTACCCTCCTCGGCCTGCCAAAGTGCTGGATTACAGGTGTGAGCCACCGCGCCAGGCCTTACATTCTCTCTCTTAAAGAGAGAATGTAAGGTATCTAAATCTGCTGCTAAACCATCATTGTTTTTAATTGTAATAAGGTCTCTTTTATGTACTCACATTGATAAGAGACAAGTAGGAAATAATCTTTAAAGGGCAAACTAATGTAAATGTGTTTTCCTGTCTGTTTACAGGACTTAGCAAATGCACATCTTAGAGTTCTGGGTTTCTAATGTGTATCTCCTCTATGAAATTCTTTAAAAATATCTGTTATTGGTATCCCTTAGGTTAGTCTCTTTTAGAACTTCTAAATCAATGGACCCTTAACTTATAGGAGCCACCTGGACGTTAGCAACATCTACATTAAACATGCTGAGCTTTTAAAAGAGGCCTGTTAGACATGCTGAGTATTTTGAGATAGTATCATTGTTATATTGAAAACTATTGAAAACTTTAATTTTAAAATGCAAACGTTCTTAAAGTCCTGGTTAATTTTATAACTATAAAATTAGTTATAATTTTGAGATTTCTGTCTTGTTTTTTATAGGGGCAGTTTTACTCTTAGGTGACTAGAAGTAGATTTCTTCTTTTTTATAACTATAAAATTAGGCTTACTTTTGTTAGAATAAATTAAAGACAGTGAATTTGTAATTTGAATAAGTACTAAAAATATACATGATGTATTCTTATTTGGGCCCTTGTGACAAAAATACTATTGTGGCTATAGAAACCTATCCTATAGTTTGAAGAACTGAGATTACTGTCAGTATTGAGAACATTCCTCCTTCATCATTAGAAAGATTATTAAAAACCAGGTTCAAAGAAACTATCAATACTACTTATGAAGTATGTCTGTAAAAAAAATTAAGCCTGAATTTTATCAGGCTTCTAGACCAGGGGTTCTCAAGGTATGGGCCCCAGACCAGAAGTATCAGCAACAAATTGCTAAAAATGCAGAATCTTGGGTCAGAAATTGGGGACCAGCAATTGGAATTTTAGTAAGTATACCAGATGATTCAGATGCCTGCTCAATTTTGAGGATGACTCTTATCAGTTTAGTTATTAGGATTTACAGGGGATGGGGAACATGTTAAAGAGCACCAACTAGATAAGGTCAATCAGTCAAAAGTAAGATGTCTGGACATTCTGGGCCTCCTGATGTCTTAGAAAGCACACAATACCATCTATGATGTATTTTTGTCCACCATCCCACCCAATTGCACCTGGATCTTCCTATTTATAGGCAATTGGAACAAGCTCAGTGTTACCCTGTAATGATTAAAACCCAAATATAGGACTGCTATAGCATAAATGACCACTTTCTTCAATTAATAAGTGGCACATTAAAAATATACTTATATATATAATTGTTATAGATAAAAAAACAACAAAATGGCCGGGCGTGGTGGCTCACACCTGTAATCCCAGCACTTTGGGAGGCCAAGGCGGGCAGATCACAAGGTCAGGAGATTGAGACCATCCTGGCCAACATGGTGAAACCTCGTCTCTACTAAAAATAGAAAAATTAGCTGGCGTGCATCTGTAGTCCCAGCTACTTGGGAGGCTGACACAGGAGAATCGCTTGAATCCGGGAGGCGGAGGTTGCAGTGAGCCATGATCGGACCACTGCACTCCAGCCAGGGTGACAGAGCAACACTACGTCTCAAACAAACAAAAACACAACAACAAAATAAAGCTTAAGGAACATCAACCAAATGCAATATATGAGCCCTATTTAGGATACTATAAAAAGACATTCACAATAACACAGGCAAAATGAACATAAACTAGGTATAGGTGACAGAGAAATCCAATAAACATTGAATTATTCACTGAGGAAAGAAATGATGTGTGGGATTTAAGTCTCTAATTCTCCCCTATTTACGCCAAAAGATTGTCCATGAGTTGAAAACTGTTAGAGATGGGTGACAACTCAAGAGAGATTATAGCGTCTTCCTTGTGCTTGTAAATGTCAAAAATAAAAGTAATTTAAAACTAAAACAAAAATGAAACCATAATTCTTAAGATGCAGCTTGAATTCAGTTAACTATAGCAGTTGTATATGAAGCATTTCAAAGAAGTTAATGACATCACAGTATTAAATCCATCTGACATGGAAACAAACTCTAACTACATCATAGTTTTTTTTTTTTTTTTTGAGATGGAGTCTCGCTCTGCCATCAGGCTGGAGTACAGTGGCGTGACAGATCACTGCAACCTCCGCCTCGTGAGTTCAAGCAACTCTCCTGCCTCAGCCTCCTGAGTAGCTGGGACTACAGGTGCATGCCACCACGTCCAGCTAATTTTTGTATTTTTAGTAGAGATGAGATTTCACCATGTTGGCCAGGATGGTCTCAGTATCTTGATCTTGTGATCCGCCTGCCTCGGCCTCCCAAAGTGGTGGGATTATAGGCATGAACCACCGGTGCCTGGCCTATGGCACAGTTTTAAAACTGCATTTGCCTAGAAAGTGGACTGCTGTATATAGACCAAGTGTTGGGCTATATGACTCCATTGTCTTAGGCTATTTGGGGTTGGAGGAAGGAAGAGGGGTGAAGTAGAAAAGGAACAAGCTAATAAATGTTTTTTAAAAAGTAGAATTTAAAACAAAACCACGTTCAGCTGAACACCAGAACTCAACACCAGGATAAAAATCCAATTTTCAAAGAGCTAGAAGATCAAGCTAAGCACTTATTGTATTTTGCTGAACGTTAAAATTATATAAATGTACTACAGTTGCCTCAAGATGTTAAAAAGTCAGCTTTTCAAATCTAGTCACGGCCTACTCATATGACAGACCCAATTCAAATGAGCAAAATTGAAAAGTTACACATACAGACAACTTCTCAACCACCAGGCTGTTTAGTTTAAGTTAGAAGTCAGAAGTTCTGAGACTCTCCTTTTACCCACCTTGAGCAACCGCAGCAAGTTTTCCCTTTTCTTCAGGGCTGAGCTGCAACATCGTATTTATAACAGGAAGAAGTCTCTCTCTTTCACTACCTGGCTTCAAGAAAATGAACTGCAGCAAGACGTTCTTCAAGTGTTCCACGTTAGCTGCAGACTCGTCTTGCTCTTGATTCCTCTCCAATCTTCTTATTTCACTTTTGAGAAGCTGGTGTCAGAGAAATGAGTTAAAAATGGGCTTTAGGAGCTTCTGATTAAATATGGCAGACTGAACTCATGTATTTTTCTTCTCTTCCCCCCAAATTTCCCCCTTCCCTCCATATGGCAATAAAGGAAGGAATTCAGTTAACTACAGCAGCTGCATGTGAAGCATTTCAAAGGAGTTTATGACATCACCATATAAAATCCATTTGACATGAAAACCGGAACTCCAACTATGAGATAATTTCAAAGCTGCATTTGCCTAGAAAGTGGATTGCTGCATATGAACCAAGTGTTGGGCTATATGACTCCATTGTCCTAAGCTATTTGGGGTTGGAAGGAAGAGGGGTGAAGTAGAAAAGCAACAAGCTAATACAAGAGGAGAAAAAGTAGATGAGACACATCAAGAAATTCTCACGAGAAACAGATGAAGAGGTGGAAATGAGTCAGTCCAGCAGCTTACCAAGTATCACTGACAAGAGGAGAGGATGCATCCTGTGTAAATACTGGAGTTCTTGTCTCAGAAGCACAGGGTATCATGGAAATGGAGGTGAAAGCTGGGGAACTGATGGAACGTCTCCATGAGGAGCAACTAACTGGAGCCATGGGTTGGTACCAAGATGTTCCCTCTGCCTTCTACTTTCGATAGAAACTAAGCCAGTATGGCATGGGGCTCTGAAAATGGGCTGAGGGGAACATCGGTAGCCTCCACTAACCCTCTGCCCCTACGCTGTTCCTAAAGTCCCAGGCAGTTAAGACATCCACAGTGAATGGCACTTAATCAAAAGTTCAGACACAGTGAAAATTCAGGAATATAAGACAATGTAAAACACTATCAGAGAAATGAGGCAAAGAACGATATAAAAAAGGTAATATCATGTTCAAGTCTTTGAGGAAGATTTCCAGGTTGAAACCAAGCCATAGCTTTTAGTATATTTTCATTTTAGGTTAGGCAAGAAAGTTAGCGAACTTTGTCCTCAAACCTAGGACCATTTAAAAAAGTGACAATAAAGAAGATGAAGAAATCATGAAGAGAGTATAAATTTATGAAAATATAACATTTGGCCAGGCGTGGTGGCTCATGCCTGTAATCCCAACACTTTGGGAGGCTGAGGCAGGCAGATCACGAGGTCAGGAGATTCAGACCGTCCTGGCCAACATGGTGAAACCGTGTCTCTAGTAAAATAAAAAAAATTAGCCAGGCATGGTGGTGCGTGCCTGCAGTCCCAGCTACTCGGGAGGCTGAGGCAGGGGAATCGCTTGAACCTGGGAGGTGGAGATTGCAGTGAGCTGAGATTGCACCACTGCACTCCAAACCTGGTGACAGAGCGAGACTGTCTCAAAAAAAAAAAAAAAGAAAATATAACATTTAAATAAGTCATTTAGGTTTACTGGGCTAGTTAGTGATTTGTTAGCTATGATAATGTTTTTATTAGTGGGAAAATGTTATTTTATAGAGATGCATACTGAAGTATTTAATGGTGGAATGTCATGATATATACAATTTACTGAAAATAACTGAATTCGGCTTTAAAATAATCTGACAAGGATAGCTAGTGGCCTTGCACAGTGGCAGGACAGATCTATTAGGAGCAGCAAAGTACAGGGGAAAAGCATGTACTTTTCAGACAGCTATGAGTTTGAATTTTGTTCCACCATTTACCAGCTTCAATTTTTCTCTCAACCAGTTATGAGATTAAATAATGTACGTAGAGCCCAGGGCCTGGGTCATAAGAACTCCTCAATAAGCAGTATGACTATATTCTGAGGGGTGATTTATCAGTGAGCCAGGGTGGAAATACCTCATTTGAGTAATCCTCAACTGTTCTGCAACATTCCTAGATGTTTCTGGTGTCTACTTTAAACAGGAAAAACTTCCCATGCCACTTTGCCATCTCCACCTGAAAACTGTTTAGTAGTTCAGTACTATAAATATCAGTTGAATAATTTAAATTCACTGGTTATCTTTAGAATTCAAAGACTCACACCCATTTTTTATTTAAGCATATGTGAACAATGATTTGTGAACATCTCTCTAGTTTCTAAATCTATTAGGGTTTCTTAGGAAAAGTAGGAATTAAGAAATAATCTTTATGTAATAGGTGTAAAAGAAGTATTTTGGCTGGATGCGGTGGCTCACACCTGTAATACCCGCACTTTGGGAGGCCAAGGCAGGTGGATCACGAGGTCAGATCGAGACCATCCTGGCTAACATGGTAAACCCTGTCTCTACTAAAAATACAAAGAAATTAGCCAGGCATGTTGGCGGGCACCTGTAGTCCCAGCTACTCGGGAGGCTGAGGCAGGAGAATGGCGTGAACCTGGGAGATGGAGCTTGCAGTGAGCCGAGATCGTGCCACTGCACTCCAGCCTGGGTGACAGAGCAAGACTGTCTCAAAAAAAAAAAAAAAAAGGCAATATTTCTCACCATCAGGAATCTAATATAAAGATCAAGATGTTATAGATGCATCTGCAATGTGAATTTTTAAACTTGGGTGCATGTGTATGGAGGGTCCAGAAAACCAAACTGGCAGTTTTCACGGTGGCCAGGTTTTCTGATCTCACCTTAATTTGCTCTATAAGGACTGCATTGGTTGCCTCTGTTTCCCGAAGCAGGCCGTTTAAGTGATCTGCACTTTTTGTGATGGAACTGAGCTTCTGAACCAATTCTTCTTTGGTAAATTCAGCATGCCATAATGGAGGCTCTGCAAGATGTTGTTCCAAGAATTAATTTTCAAAATCATACATTACAGATGAAGATTCTAAATAATAAAAATCTAAATATAAATATCTTACTATGTGATATTTTATAGGTCTGCTTTCTTTGCCATTCATCTATTCAGCATACCTCAATCAACAGATTATATGTTGTAGGTGACACAAATAAAACAGTATCTCTGTTGTAAAGCATGTCATCTAACTGAATAAAGCCCTATGAGTCCCAGTTCTGAAATTTGTCAGAATTGTGTTTATAGACAGTTTTATTACACGTCTTCTTCCCATTTATTAATATTCCAAGATTTTATGTCATTTCACGTATAAGGAAAGCATTAACATTTACTGGTCACGTATCGTGTTCCCTCATAAGAATCTTCTATCAGGCAGGGTAGGTATCATTATTCAAACTTTACAGACGATGAAACAGGCTCACAGTTGACAGGTAATTTTTTCAGAAATCACAAAGTCAAATTGGCTTCTGGAGTCTGCTGCTCTATCATGATGCCTCCATGTCACCACTATTAACTTTGCCTGAAGGAACCATGACTTGCAGTTTCTACCCCACGTGGTCAGTGACCATGAACACAAATGACCCTTACTCCAGGTGATTCTGAAGTTTCAGGAAGATGACAGATTCCCCCTAAATTTTGAACAGTAATATTAATTACAAGTAATAAAATATACCAAAACATCACTACAAAAATTTAGCATTACTTCATCAAGAGGAATAAACTGAAACTGTCAGTTTCTTGGAAGGGTGAGAGGATAGTTTATCCTGCTTTCTAATACCCACCACCTATTTGTGACTATAAACTTCCCACCACTTATTTATGGTTCAAGCCTAGGGCAAGAGCTAGCATTTTATTTTAAAAAAGATTTGTTTAATAATTTTTCCATTTGGACAGTGTGATGGTTAATACTGGGTGTCAACTTGATTGGATTAAAGGATGCAAAGTATTAATCCTGAGTGTTGTCTGTGAGGGTGTTGCCAAAGGAGATTAACATTTGAGTCAGTGGGCTGGGGAAGGCAGACCCACCCTTAATCTGGTAGGTGCCATCTAATCAGCTGCCAGCGAATATAAAGCAGGCAGAAAAACCTGAAAAGGCGAGACTGGCCTAGTCTCCCAACCTACATCTTTCTCCTGTGCTGGATGCTTCCTGCCCTTGAACATCAGACTCCTAGTTCTTCAGTTTTGGAACTTGGACTGGCTCTCGTTGCTCCTCAGTCTGCAGATGGCCTAGTGATCGTGTAAGGTAATACTTAATAAGCATCCATCCATCCATCCCATCCATCCATCCAACCATCCAATTAGCCCTGTCCCTCTAGAGAACCCTAATACAAACAGGTAGTGGAATATTGAATGAAATTTTATTGGAGCAGCCCAAAAAAGCATATGTACCTTAGAGTAATAGTAATTAAATAAGACTGTGAAATTAAAGAAGAAGAACATATTTAGACAGAGTAACAGACCAAGTTTAGTTTCGGGAGAATTAAGCAGCTGCTCTAAAGACTGTGTGTATGTGCTGGCGGAAGACACAGACTCCGTATCAGTTGTCTCCGTGCCTTCTCCCTCTTCCCGGGTTACAGTGTGCATGTCTAGAAGCGGGAGGTCTGTGTTCTCCTTTCTCCAAGGTTCTTCAAAGATTGTTGAGAGGAAACTGGGCCTATTAGATTTTTTTAAAAGGTTAAGTGTGAGATTGTTCAAAATCTATTGATTCAGCCTTACAGAGATACACAATAAAATGAAAATATCAAATGATAAGAGTAGAGGAATTAAGTAACTATAAGATAAGTGAAAGGTGTATGAAGAATTGCTAAAACATTTCTTAAAATTTAGTCATCAAGGCCGGGCATGGTGGCTCAAATCTGTAATCCTAGCAGTTTGGGAGGCTAAGGTGGGTGGATCACGAGGTCAGCAAGTTCAAGACCAGCCTGGCCAAGATGGTGAAACCCTATCTCTACTAAAAACACAAAAATTAGCCAGGCACGGTGGCAGGTGCCTGTAATCCCAGCTGCTGGGGAGGCTGAGGCAGAGAATTGCTGGAAACCAGGAGGCGGAGGTTGCAGTGAGCCAAGATCACGCCACCGCACTCCAGCCTGGTGACAGAGCGAGACGCCAGCTCAAAACAAAACAAAACAAAACAAAAAAACTTAGTCATCAAACTTTTAACTACGTTAGTCATTTTAATAGAAGCTATAAATTAATTGCTACTAGCTAAGATAAACTGTTAGATAGCACAGCTCATAATATAGTACTACTTATTTTTTATTAATTTAGAGTAGAGGGCCAAACTACTGCTAAATACTGGCCAAAATTAAAAGACTAGATTCTAGCAATTTTTCAGGATTAGGTATTTCAGATTGCTGCATACTTCTTGAAACACACTTGCTGAAATCTGCTTGGTAGACATCCTCAATCACTGCCCTTATACCTTTACCTCTGCAGCTTCTTAATTGTTGCTGCTCACACCTACAGTGCTCATACAGTTAAGAGCCCAGAATCCAGGGCACAGAACTAATCAATTACATTGTCTAGCAAGACTTTCCTGTTTGCTGATAAACTGTAAAGTGTTATTTTTTCTGAGACAGGGTCTCACTCTGTCACACAGGTTGGAGTGCAGTGGCACGATCTTGGCTCACAGCAACCTCTGCCTCCCAGGCTCAAGCCATCCTCCCACCTCAGCCCCACAAGTAGCTGGGACTTCCGGGTGCATGCCATCCCGCCCAGATAATTTTTGTATTTTTAATAGAGATGGGATTTCACCATGTTGTTCAGACTGGTCTCAAACTCGTGGCCTCATGTGATCCACCCGCCTTGGCCTCCCAAAGTGCTGAGATTGCAGGGGTGAGACACCACGCCTGGTCTAAACTGTCAAGTTTATCAGGCCCTTTGACATGTATTGGTTTATTGACTCCCAAAAATCTGAAGTTCAGAGAAATTTAATGACTGCCCAAGGTCTCATAACTGAGTTAGAAACCAGAATTGTAATCTAGATTTTTAAACTTCAGATTTCATTTATTTTGCATTTCATTAAATTGCCTTAGTCCTGACTGCCCTTTCTGAAGCATTTTCCTGGGTTTCTGGTAAGCTGACTGCTTATTCCACTGCTGATTGCTAGATTACAATCTCTTGTGCGACCTTTGCCCTGGCTGATTACTTCCTTTGTTGATTCTTTGGCATATGTTAAATTCTTCTGAAGTTGCTTTTTTACCCTAATAAGTGACCGATAGCTGCTAATGCTCCAGTGACAATATTTCCCATGGGAAACCAAAACACCATCAACTTGCTACTAAAATACTGCATCATCATGGCTGACATTTTTCCATTTCTTCCTGGAAGCAGAATGGAAGATACTGGGTACGGCTGAACTAAAACTCCAACTAATTGTAAATGTGAAAGCAAAGAAGCTATATTGGTTATGCAATTCTACACATTCAGTGCCGCTTGAGTGTTTCTAAGTTCCTTGCTCTAGCTAATGTTTCTATTTAAAAAGTAGACAAATTTGATGACTAACAACGGAGAACACGAAACAAATCTGGTGAATACCAGAATTAAGACATGTGTCAGCCAGGCGCAGTGGCTCATGCCTGTAATCCCAGCACTTTGGGAGGCCGAGGCGGGTGGATCACGAGGTCAGGAGACCGAGACTATCTGAGGGAGAATCTTCAGGTTTTTTCTTCTCTTTTGCTGTAACACCAGTCAAAAAAATTGACAAAGATAAGGTATTAAGTATTGACGTTAATACTCTACCTGAAAATAAAAACCATAGAACCTATCTATAGGTTAAAACGGCATACTGATAAAAAACACATATACTTTGATGCAGAGATGTACGATAATCATGAATTAGAATTAGCATCCTGATTTAGTGTTCTGCCAAAAACCCTAAGTGAACACAGAATCTATTTAAAACCAAAGAAAACAAAAAAAATCTTATGTTTACTTAATAGTCATTGAAAAGAATTACTACAAATTTCTAGAATTTAAAAAGGTTAAAAATTTTAAAGTGTTGCCTAACTATACTTAGCATACAATAGTTTACCAAAATATCCATGCATTTGCAGCAATTGAAAAAAATCTTAAAACATAAGCAAGTATTAGTATACATATGAAACTAATCCAAAGCCAACTGTGATTAGTTCCTGTAAGGAAAGTTAACAATTGCCAAGAATGGAAGGTGACTAGAGTTGCGTCTAGTTTGCCTGTGTTCAAGCATGATACTAGATAAAATTAAATAAAAACTGTGACTCTATGGGTAGCTAACACTATAAAATCTAAGACCATTCATATGGCTGAAAACAACCCATCCCCAGCCACCATCAATGCAAAGGGCAAAAAATTAGAAACAGAAAAAACTTCTATATGCAACCTGTTCTGATCTATTAATGTAAAGAAGAACTTCTGGCTAAAGGAGTTTAATAAAGTAAGCCAGTTATGAAGCATGCCATGTATACCAACTGGTGACAGGGAAACATTCTGAGAGCTATGGTGTCCAATATGGTAGCCTAGCCACATTCTATTAAAACCTCACAAGGTGGCTAGTCCAAATCAAGACGTGCTAACAGTAAGTGTAAACACACACACTGGATTTTGAAGACTTGGTGAAAAACAATAATGTAAAATATCATTACTTTTTATATTAATTAGAAGTTAAAATGATATTTTGGACATAATGAGTTAAATCAAATCTATCGATAAAGTTACTTTCATCTGTTTCCCTTTTTAACGGTTTCTTTTTATTCTTTTTAATATGGCTACTAGAAAATTTATTTATGTATTTATTTGAGATGCGGTCTTGCTTTGTCACCCAGAGCTGGACTGCAGTGATGTGATCACAGTTCACTGAAGCCTGGAACTTGTGAGCTCAAGTGATCCCTCTGCCTCAGCCTCCCAAGTAACTGGGATTACAGGCACAAGCCATTGCACCAAATGACAATTTGAAATTACATACACAGGTTATATTTTCTTTCTATTGGATGACACTGCTCTGCAGAACCAGCGCCCTTCCTTTCACAATGTGAAATTTGTCCCTCTCCTCCATTATAAACAAAAACTTAGTATCATTTTCTAGCTAGGAGAAATAACAGTACACCGTAAGGTACAGATTCTTGTTCCACTTCTGCTATTACTCAGTAAAGACCCCTTGGGTAAATCAGATAGCCTCTCTTGGCCTCAGTTTACTCATGTCTAAAGTCTTCATTTCTAAGGTCCCTTGGGACAATGACATTATCAGATTCAAAACAGAATAAGGCTCTATGTTCTACAGTAGTGTATAGGCACATTCGTTCTTAGGTCAGGGATTCCTAACCTAGAGCTCACAGAAACTGTACGCAAGTATACATCCACTTTTAAGTTAACACTTTTCACATTTCTCAAAGACCGTATCTTTAAAATAAAAGATTAAGAGCTACCTTAGCTGGTAATAAAACTGGTATACTTAAAAAAAAATCAGAGATTGTTACTTTATCATTGTACTTGTTTGGCATGGCTAAGATGTGTTACTGGTCACTAAGGGTGAGATTTCACTTCCCTAACCTGTTCTTGAAGGCCTTCAACAGATCCCACTTCTTGTTCCACTCTAGAAGCCACACTTCTAAAAATGATCTGTGCAACATACATAATATGCAAGCTGTAGAATGCTGGCTGTTAAAAATGGGGTCCATTTTCAAATACAACATTTTTCTAAACCATGCACAAAAGAACAGCCCTACAGGGACACTCTTCCATACTGTATACATGCCGTTGCCACTACATGTGAATACTGGCAGACATTGGTGGCTAAAGATAAACATTAGATAAAACATAGGTCTTCATTGAGCAGACCTGAAATAGCAGAGCAATGAAGTACATTACAAATCAGCATCCCAGTACATTTTAAAAAACAAACCAACAAGGGTGTCATGCCACCAGTCAAAAGGTACTTTGCTTAAACTGGCATTCTTTAACATGCATGTTGTAGTGGTAAGTACTTCATTTCATACAGCCACAGTTATTAATACTTTGCTAAGGGCTACCAGCTGCTAAAAACTGCTGTTATCTCATACTGAGAATGCTAGTTCTATACCTTTGCTCTCAGGCTGTGAGGAAGGGGTGCTAGTCCAAAAGGCCATGGGATTAGATTTAAAAAGGCTAAAATTAAATCCTAGAAAATAAAGAATATTTCATTTTTTAACATTTTAGGAAACAAAATGAATATGCTTTTAAAACATAAAAAGCCAGAATCCCTCAATTTATACCACCAATCTGACTGTCTTACATATTCATTTATCCCTGTAGTTTCATTCTTTGCTCATTTAATACATGAGCAAGACTGACATACAACACATAAAATGAGAACATCTCAATATCATGTTTTTTTTTGTTTTTTTGGAGACAAAGTCTCACTCAGTCACTCAGTCAGGCTGGAGTGAAGTGGCATGATTTCAGCTCACTGCTACCTCCATCTCCTGTGCTCAAGCGATCCTCCTGCCTCAACCTCCTGAGTAGCTGCTAATTATAGGCATGCACCACCACACCCGGCTCATTTTTGTATTTTCAGTAGAAACAGGGTTTCACCATGTTGGCCAGGCTGGTCTCGAACTCCTGAGCTCAAGTGATCTGCCCACATCAACCTCCCAAAGTGCTGGCATTCTAGGAGTGAGCCACCGTGCCCAGCCTCAATATCATGTTTTCTGAGTGAGAAAAGAAACAGAACAAATGAAAATGAACACTTTAAAAAAAGACTCACGTTAATGCGCATGATTCAAGCATGAGTCCGTACACTGTACCAAGTTCTTTTGCTCTGCCCTAGCAAGATAGAAGTATCTTCCAGTTACTGAAATGTCTTTAACTAAGTTCTCTTGCTCTTTGAAACCTCACCGTGAACTTAAGGGAGAAAAAAAATTGCTCAAATATTTTGGGGGTGTTCACAAAGCATCGTTTATATCCCAACATTAGTATCCCACAAAGAGTCTGCATCAAGCTAAACATTAAAAGAAAGAAAAATTGTGCTTAAACAACAAAGTACCTACCCTTTTCTGGTGTTTTAAATGTGTAGTTGATTGAAGATTCTTCCGTTGGAAAGGAAGCAGAGAGATTTTTGACTTTCCTATCTGAAGACTGTTCGATATCAGAGTTCTTTGACAGTTCACATTTTTTAGGTTCTACTTTGCTTTCAGATCCACTCTGGGCTACTGAACTAGTTTCACTATTGTTACTTTTCAAAGATGCATTAAAACTAAATCCAAACAAAGACCCAGTGGCAGAACTGTTGCCAAATGCAAATGGTTTTGATTTTTCACTACTAAAAATTCTTTTAACAGACTCTGAACGAAATACAAACTTTGCAGGAGAAACCACTGCTTTTGTTGTTGTTCCAGATGTGCTAGACACTTCAACTTCTGAAGCTGCATCTGCTACATCATCACCCTGAATAACATCTGTCCTCTCTCTTGTGGTTTCTTCTAATACAGCTACAGCAATTTTGCCACATGGTGACTCTCTGGGAGTGCTTGACCGAGAAACATGAGGTGTTATCAAAGAATCTTTTTCCTGGGCTGTTTTTGCTTCATCAAAAATTTTCTTAAATGAGTCTGCAACATCCTGTAGTTTAAAACGAACAGCTAAATGCTCTACTTTTCTTTCTCCATCTGCAAAATCACATGCAGTCCACACCCATACTCTTTCTGTCCCTTTCATATTATGCAAAGTCATGTCTGGAGTTATTCTGTGATTGGCACAAAGTTTTAATACTTGGTCCCTTCTCATCACTATACGAACTTGCTTATTATCATAATTCTGTAAAATCTTTATATCACCAATGCCCCTTTCTTTCCATTGACCAACATCTTTATCATATCTGTAGAGTTCTGCCCTGTGACTAAAAACAACTTGTTCATTTTCCTCACCACTGGATACTTCAACTAGATCAGGTAAAGGAACAACAGGTTCAAAGTACTGTCCATCTCTCTCTTCTTCTTGAGTAACATCAGATTCTTCATCAGTGCCAACTGAAGTCCCACTCTGATTCAACTTGGCAGGAGACTTAGATAGACTCAAAGCAGATTTAAAACTGAAGTCAGATCCTGTTGTTGACTCATCAGAGCGGAAAAGATTTTTTCTCACAGGGCTACTTGCCAACGGAGAATCATGTACTGAGCTACTACTAACATTATCATCCAAAGCATCTTCCCTTAAATCATAGTTCTCCCATTCTAATGTGGGCCCAGTGTTTTCAGGATTGGGTTTTATTGTTGTGTCTGAGGCACCGGCCGCACCTGTACCTGAACCCTTATTTTCTTCCTCAGTGACTTTTGTTTGATCATTTGTCAAAAATGTTTTGAAATCTTTCAGTCCACTCTTCATTTCTTCAGCTCTCTGTATTAACTTGGCAGCTCTGCCAGTATCTACAAGTTTATGGGGAGTTTGAAGTGGTATGTCTAACAGAAGCCGCTGGCATTCCTCAAATTTCTGCTTGAATTCTTCAGCCAGCTCTGGTGTTTTAAATTTTGCTGCCAACTGCTCTAGTTTGGCATCACCATCAGAGAAATCACTGGCTAACCACATCCATACTCTATCTGATCCAGAGAGGGGCTTCAGGTTCATTGTAGTTGTTATCCAATGATTAGCACACACTTTTAGTACTTGTTCTCTTCGCATCAGCATTCTTGGTTTGCCATTAACCTCATTTTGGAGAATTTTTAAGTTCCCCAAGCCCCTTTCTTTCCACTGACTTATCTCAGCATCAAATCTAAATAGTTTTACCCGCTGTGAATACAGAACTTTTTCACCTTCTTCTCCTGCTACAAGTTCTACTTTTTCAGGCATTTGAACTACTGGTTCAAAATGGATGTCATCGCTGTCCTCAGTCTTATAGGCATCATCATCTTTCTCAAAGTCACCGGAAGTGTTTGCTTTATTGGCCATTTTACCGCATTGTGATGAGAATAATTTTTCTCCAGCACCTGAAAATCCCTTGAAATTGGGGTCTTTCTTGCCAAGCTGAAATCCTTCTCCTGAAGTTGATTTTCCAACATCTGCAAATGGAAAAGTGCTACTTGTTTGGCCAAAAATCACACCACAGCCATTCTTCCGGCCACTAATATCCTGAGCCTGGAAGCCAGTATCATTTTCAAGAGGCTTTTCACTTTTCTTTTCTTGATTTCCTGGTTTCGAAATGCCAAATTTAAATCCATCAGCAGACACAGGGATGGAAAATCCTTCTTTGGTTGACTTAAATTCTGTATTAGAAGAACCCTGAAACATAAATGAAGGTGAATTTTCTTGATCCACATGCCCAAAATAGTCATGAAATAAATACCTTCTTCATTCCTAAACAATTTATCAAATGATGTTAACAATAATGATGATGATGATGATGATGATAACATTTATTGAGCATTTATTAATGTGACAGCTGGGCACTGTTCTAAGCACTTTACATTATTATCTCATTTTAATATCCTCAAAAACCCTATGAATTAAGGTATTATTATTATCCTCATTTTACATATGAGGCAACTGATGCATTGAGAGGTTAAGAAACTTGCCTGTGGTCAAAATAAGCAGAAGAACAAGGGTCTAAATGCACCCCAACACTCTGTCCTCAAAGCTGTCACATTCAACTACCACTGTAATATTGAGTCTTCAATCAATTGTTATATATATAGCTGTATCAGGCCTGAAAGTACTTACCACATAGTGGGTCAGCAAGGGCATTACAGTTCTATTTCTGTTAAAACAGAACGATGAAGGATCCACCACCACCACTCCCATTTTAAAAATATTCTAAATATTCACACTTACTAACACAAAAATAAGGTGACTAAGAAGGATAATTTCTGTATTTGGAGATAAATTTAAAATATCTACATTTTAAGGGACATAAAAGTTTTAATAGTGAACTGCTCTCTTGAATTTATTTGAAGGAACCCTAAACAATTTAAAAAGAAAATAATTATAAATGTATAAATTATTCCTTTGTTACCTTTGTGGGAGTAACATTAGCTGCTGGTCTGAGAAGATACTGGGAATTATATGCTGGTGACTGACTATAATATACTGAAGGGCCAGTAGTTGCAACTAAAAAAAAAAAAAGAAAGAAAACACTGTTAAAGTCTATACTACAGTTAAGACTATCTAGGCAAGAGCTATAAATACAAAAGCAATAGAAATTAAAGAAAGATTTAACTACATAAATTTTAAATTTCTGTACATCAAAATACACCAATCAAGATTATCAAATGACAAACTAGAAAAAAATTGCTAAATATGACATGAAGAATAAGAGAATAGCATTGCTGTGATCAACAAGAACTACCTCACAAGCGTTAAAAAAGGAATAAAGAAGGAAGTAACTGTTGCCTTTTCTAAGAAAGATCAGTATGATGTGGAATTATGGACATTCAGTCACAGAAAGGACGTAAGGAACCAAGATGCCATCTGATGGTCAATGCATTTGAAGTGGGCCTAGAAAATCTGCAGAAAGACTAGGTTGTATTTTGTAAACTAAAGCTATTACTGAGAATGTTCAGCTCAAAAATCACCTGACAAATTCATGCAAAGGATGTCATAAATAACATAAAATGTGTTCCCTGGCTTAAAATAAAAAGCACATCAACACTCATACAGATGTACAAACTGTCTGCTCCCTCTGTTTGGTCTGTTTTACCAGGAAACAAAATGACTAGAAGGCACCCATGTTAATGACAAAACTACCAATAGTCATTTGCTTGAACTGTTTTATGATAGTTTTACCAGAAAACAACCAAAAGACCTTTTATGCCTGTACATGGAAGAAGAAACAGAAACTGTGCCAAGAGGTTCCAAACAATTGCCTCTGGAAAGCACTGAAAAATCAAGACCTAGAAAAGGCTAGCCAGAAGCCCAAGTTTGATTTTGGAAACCTTACAGAGGTGAGGATAGCTATTTTGAAATTACTATGGGGAGGAAGCAGGCACAGAACACAGAACAACCTGACAGAAATGGCCCAAGAATCTTAAAGTCTTGCAAGATGTCTGTCTGCATGAAAGCAAAAAGAAAAAATAAAATATTAAATAAAAAAAAAATCTTACTCTGAAGTTTAAGTAGGGACTTTAATTGACTACTGACTCTAAACTGTGCGGCTCTAATAAATCTACTAAAAGTAATCTAATTTTTTAAAGCACCGTATGAATAGACAATTTGGGAAAGAAATGTTAATAGGCCTCAAGGAACATGTTTTTGAAGTGAGCCTTGAAAATCTGCAAAATGACGAGGTTGCATTGTGCAAATTGAAGCTATTATGAGAATGTTCAGGTCAAAAAAATTACCTGACAAATTCATGCACAGGATCTCACAAGGAACACAAATGTGTTCGTTGGCTTTAAAAAAATCACATTAACATTCATGTTGATATACAAAAACTCTTCTCCATCTGTTTTGTGTGAGTTTTACCAAGAAACCAAACAACTGGAAGGTACCCACGTTGAAGATGGCACAACTACCAACTGCCATTTGCATGAATTGTTGAGCATGACTAGTATTAAAAAAACTTAAAAATTGATATCACTTTTGTTCCTACAAATTGGCAAAGGATTTTATAAACTAGTAAGTCAGCATTAGCAAAAGTGCGAAATTGGCACTATCAGATACTAGTGGTAAGAGCATAAACTGAATATTTTGAATACCCTACAAAACTAGGACAGTGTCCTAGAATTTGTAATGGCATAAACCAGAAACAACATAAATAAAGGAACAGAATTTACAGTACTTCCATGTGATGGGATACCATGAACTCATTAATATTCAAAAAACATTTAAGTTTAAAAATGCTCAGAACTAAAGTAACATTTAAAAAACAGGCTAGCTCATCTACACACAACATAGTAACATGGTAACAATCTCATAAAAAATACTATATGTATAGAGAAAGAACCAGAAGGAAATGCTCTCAAATATAAGAAATGTTAATAAGGTGGTTAGTTTTTAGTTTTCTTCACCCTGTTCAGTACTTCTGAGTATCTCCTATGAGCTCATTAATCTTTAATTTTAATCATCTTATTTTAAAAAAACAAGGACCATCTTGATATATGTTTACTTTTATTAAGGAAAAAGAATCTATGAACACAGGAACAGAAATCAGAAGATCTTGGCTCTCGCCCTTTCAGTGCCACAAAGCTGTTTTGTGAACCTGTAAATAATCTATTTGGAGTCTCCATGTTTCTCAATTGTAAAATGAGGATGTGCTGCTTCTACACATTTCACAGGGTCATTGCAAGAATAAAATGAGACAATGAGAATGTTGGATTTACATGCTTGTATAAGAACAGAAGGCCTTTTATGCCTGTACACAGAAGAAATGGAAATCATGACCCACAAGGCACCAAATAACTGACTGCACACATCACTAAAAAAGCCCCAGGAAAGGCTAGCCGGTTTGTTTATCCTCTTACGAGGGCCTATATGATGTGTAAGGTTTTAAGAAAACAAGGTTTGAACGTTAGACATTTCATATACTTATCTATGACTTACGACATTTAATAAGCTTGACTTCACAAAGATTTTCTGTTATTTTGCTTGTGTTGAGAAGATACTATCACAAAAGGCTAGTGAGGTTGCCTTAACTATATGAACCATCACACAAATGTGCTCATCTAAACTACATTTTATTCTAAATCTTTCCTGGGCTAAAAAGAGGGGGAAAAAAAGGGCACTACTACTACCATTTCAGAAGTCTGTCGTACGTAAAAGGAACAATTTTGTTATTTCTGGCTGCCTGGGAGCAATGTATTATACTGGCAAGTGCTTTGGAGTTACACCACTGGAGTGTGAATCTCGGCTCTTTCAATAACTAGCTGTATAATAATGAGTAAGTTACCTAACCTTTCTTTATCCATTTCCTTATTTATAAAAAAGGGATTAATAATGGTACCGGCCATTCTAAGTTACTGTAATTAAATCAAATTACATTCACAAAGCACTTTTGCACATAGCCAACCCACAGTAAACACTATTAGTAACCTTAGTCCATTAACTGTTTACTGTATACTCTAATAAATGTCTGATACACACCCACGCCCACCTGCACATACACAAATGCTCATAGTAATTATGTAAGGCAAGTATTACCTCCACATTTCAGACAGGTTAACTTACACAGCTATTATAGTAAGTGATAGAGCAGAACTTAAAAACCCAGTATGATTCAGGTCCAAACTCCTTTTCTTTCTTTATATAACCATAATATTTCAAATTAAGTAAGATTTCCTATATAACGTCCTGCCTCTCATCATTATCATCAAAATAATTCCCCAGAGGTGTAGGTTCTTAATTAAGCATTTCTTAGTGCATAACTCTATTCAGTAACATTTTTCAATTTAAGGAATAATCTCATCTCAGCTCATCTGAGGTGTGGATTAAGTGTTCTTTAAGCCTTTATATACACGTGATCACATACGGCTCGTTTTTTCTGCTTGGGATTATAAAAATCTCCGTAACACCAAATACAGCTTTTGAAGTCACAGATAAACAGACGTTGACATGTATATTAACAAACATATATAAACAAGGTGATTTCACACGTTATCTACTTAAAAGAGGAAAGTAAAGTAGTTTTACTAAAATATGCGATTATCCACTTGCCAACTCACCTGTTAGTGGAGCCCCATGAAATGTCTGTGACCCCTGATATCCATCAGGCACCGAGTCTGGTCCATAATTCTCTGTGGGCCAACGATGATGGGATGCTGACTTACTGCTTTTTAGTTTCAACTCCTGCATTTCTTTCTATTGGAAGGAAAAAAAAATCAAATAATTTTAATCATTTAATTATATCATGCCAGAAACAGTGCTGGGGAAACTTACTCTTTTAAATTTAAATAACTGATTTTTTCTTTTTTTCTTTTTTGAGATGGTGTCTCGATCTGTCATCCAGGCTGGAGTGCAATGGCACAATCTTGGCTCACCACAACCTCCACCTCCTGGGCTCAAGCAATTCTCCCACCTCAGCCTCCCGAGTAGCTGGGATTACAGGTGTCAGCCAGCACGCCCAGCTAATTTTTTGTATAATAGTAGAGATGGGGTTTCGCCATGTTTGCCAGGCTAGTCTTGAACTCCTGACCTCAAGTGATCCACCACCTCAGCCTCCCAAAGTGCTGGGATTATAGGTGTGACCCACCACGCCCGGACCTGATTATATCTTTTGAAAGTTTCTATTTGCCAATGAGTTCTAGGTACCTGGTGCTGATTTTAAAATATGATTCTTAATTTGTTAAAAATTTATCTGCTTCCATTTTCATTCGTTAATACAAAACCTAATTCATTAACTCTCTCACCTAAACAAATAACCTCCTAAATGATCACACTTTCATTTCCATTCTACACTTGCCTACATTAACCTTTCTGACTTTCACCTCCAGCCAAGACAATTCCCTGCTCAAAAAAACAAGAACCTACAAACTAAACTTCTTTCCCCAACTTTCACAGTCCTCTAACATTACACTGACCATCCTTTCAGTGTGTTCTTTCTACACTGCAATCTGGACTACCTGACATTCCAAATCACCTCCCCAAATTAGCTTTTCACTTAACCCCATGCTGAAACAAAATACAACTAATTCTCCAGGTGATGTTCAAATGCTCCACCAGGAAAGGGAAAAAAGCAGTAGCTGCAGAGAATTTATTATGTATATAATAATACGTCCAATGCACTTAAACTCTTAATTTTTATACTATCTACACTGTTAGGTAAACAATATTAGCTCCTATCTTAAAATGAGAGAAAGGGATGCAGGGAATAACAGCTGGAATTTGAACCACATCTGACTCCAAAAATGTTTTCTTAACACAACTCTGCTGCCTTGACAAGATGGCAGATAGATACAATGCCGTCTAGTGTAGCTATGTGGCTACCTGATCTCTGCTGAAGAAAACTAAATGACAGCACCATACCCAACCCTAGAACCTACAAAATGTCCCCTTACAAAACAGACACTTAACAGGAAATTCTTTTTCCAAAGAAATTGTAGTGGTATCAGAAAACAGGTAAATTTTGAAAAGTTTCAAACTTCTCTGTATCAGCCCAGGAATCCGATCAGTTCTAACAAGTGAGGTCAGGGACAGATCTAGCATGTCTGCTTTCTTTTTCTACAAGTGTTTCAAATAAAAATTTCCCAGAAAGACCTAACCATGAGGTCCAAAACTATCTCAATTTTCAAGCTAAATAAAATTTCCCCCATTCATCCATCTACAGTGCCTAGTCCAGATGCTATACATACACATCCAAGAAATAAGAAACTAGTGGAATCACCTAGAAAACTTTATGGTCACTGCTGGTATCCACACCAGAGCTTTGAATTTGCAATCACTGCTGTAACTGTAATTTTTAACATTCAGTGTGATGAGAACTGACTTCAATAATTCTCTCATTTTAAAGATAAGAAGCCAAACAGTCACAAAGGAAGTGACTGGCCCAAGATCATTAATTAATGGCAGAGTCAGTACTAGTACCAAGCTTTTCAAGCTCATGGACTAGTGCTCCACTATACTTCCACAGAATACAATGTTGGGAGCCTGAAACCTGTATGTTAAGTCAAAATTGTATGTAATTGTCATAGGCCATGACTACATAGAATTAACATTCAAGATTTTTGTGCAAATTCAAAAATGTCTTCCCCACCAAATAGTATTCTCTTAATTTGCAAATACTGCTGATCACACTGTAATAATCACCACACATCAGCATATCTTTGATGTAACTTTAGCAGTATAATTTAGTTCTTGCCTGATAAACATGAAAGAATCTACTTTTATTTCCAATTCCAAAAAAGTCAAGCTCCTTTGAACCCTATTGTTAAAATACAATACATATACATAACTATTTCCTTACATAAGTCAAATTCATATGGAAGTATTAAAATATAGTAAGACTTTTTGAAGCTCAGACCACTTTTCAATTCCTAGCTATACATTTGAAACACATGTAATCCACAGCTAATCTGGGAATGAACTCATAGACCAGAGTATGATTAGTACATTGTAGCAGTTCAATCACTCGGGAACCTTCTCTGTGTCAGGAACTCTTATATTTTAAATAAAACAGTTTCTACCTTTGAAGGTCTCAAATTTTGTGGAAGATGAGGAGAGAGACACATAAAGTACTTTCAAAAATATAGTAAAGGGCTGGGTGCGGTGGTTTACACCTGTAATCCCAGCACTTTGGGAGGCCAAGGCGGGCAGATCGCCTGAGGTCAGAAGTTCAAAACCAGCCTGGCCAACATGGTGAAACTCTGTGTCTACTAAAAATACAAAAATTAGCTGGGCCTGGTGGCGGGTGCCTGTAATCCCAGCTACTCGGGAGGCTGAGGCAGGAGAGTCGCTTGAACCTGGGAGGTGGAGGTTGCAGTGAGCCAAGATCGCACCATTGCACTCCAGACTGGGCAACAGAGTGAGACTCCATCTCAAAACAAAACAAAACAAAATATGGTAAAGGGTCAAGACCGAGGTATGTAGGCTGGGCACAGTGGCCCACACCTGCAATCCCAGCACTTTGGGAGGCTGAGGCAGGAGGATTGTTTGAGCCAGGAGTTCAAGGCCACCCTGGGAAACATGGAAAAATCCCATCTCTACAAAAAATACAATTAGCTGGGCCTAGTGGCATGTGACTGTCTGTAGTCCTGGCTTCGTGGCAGGCTAAGCCAAGAGGCTCTCTTGAGCTAGGAGGTCGAAGCCGCAGTAAGCTGTGATCCTACCACTGTACTCCAGCCTGCACAACAAGACCCTGCCTTAAAAAAAAAAAAAAAGACCAAAATGTCCCCTTGCCATACTATTTGGATGGCAAGGGGACATTCTGACCAGCTTCAGAAAAAAAGTGAGAGAGTGGCCAGGGAAGGAATCTTGGAATAAAATGTACAGCTAGAGAAATTAAGTAACTTACCTTAATGGCCTTTACTTCTTGGCAAATCATTTTCAGTAAAGAATTCTGATCTGCCCATCGAGGTGGTGTTTCGGGAGAATACTAAAAAAATAAAATAAAAATAACAAAAGAGCATTTAAAACACTTAGAAACAATTTCACAGTGAAATTATTCCATTCTTTCCTGTTTACCTTGTAACTTTTACTTGGTGATAGTGAATATCTGGTAGGAGACGGTGTAGAATGTTTTCTTTCTGAATCTGCATTTTGCAAAGAACCATTTGTATAGAGAGGACCTCCTTCACTATAGGCTTCGAGTTCCTGCAGGACTGACTTCAGCATCTCTTTTACAGACTCCAGGGGCACAGGCAACTCAAAATAAAAGACATTAATTAAGGGCTTTCATTTGCAAAAAATTCCAAAAGTAAAAACTCTAAAATGATATATTTTATCTCATTTACATTTTTGTCACTTTAATAAGCACTTTACACTTTAAATAATAATACACATGAAAGTGTTTTTTAATTATCTTTTTTCTTTGTTTTTCTGCTGTTTTGTATTATTATTTTTATTTTTTTGTCTTTATTCTATTTTTTTCTTCATGAACACAGAAAAGTGTTGTACAATCTAACATCTTCTGATTCTAAAGTCCATGCTCTTTCTATTACTTCTGTTAACCATGATAATTGTAGAGGAATGTTAACTTGGAAAGCTTTTCCAAGTGAACAAAATAAGTTACTGATGTTTTCTAACTGATTTTCAATGGTGACAGAAATACAGATGCTACAATACACCAGACAACATAAATCCTAATAAAAGAGTAGTAACACAAATTAATCAACAAAACACTCAGAAGACTGAACATAATTTAACATCATCATGACAATCTCAAACAGCTGACAGCAAGAAAACAAGGGCGTTCATAATGGCTGATGAGGATGAGAAGAAATGCTCTTAAGTTGTCAGCAATAACTTTCAATTTCAGCAAAGTTCATTAAGAATTAGTCCTGAGGTTATAATATTTGTTTTGATTACACTGCTAAGATAACAAAATCAATGTCTTATCTTAGAAATCTTTTCTAATTCCCCAAGAAGTACTTTTTAAGAGCATATACCTAGATTCCCAAGTTTAAAAAGACACACCAAACCTAAGACAAAGCAAGCAAATATAAGCATTTAGATACACACATCCCTTCTGTGCATTAATAACAACATATTACTGAGTATTTTTGAAATTACCAAAGTATAAGACCAACGCAAAAACATTGACCAGTGGGTTATCAGTAAGAACGTACATACAACAACCTGCTACTTACTTTCTTGACCACTGAAAGATTTGAATCACTGTCATCTATAATCTTTATTAGGTAGTCCCTGGTCTTTCTGAGATAATTTCTGCATTCTTCTTGTTCTTCAGGAAAAACGGCATCATTTTCAATGTCTTCTGCCTTCCTGTGAAAAATCTATACAAATAGTGCTTTTATGAAATCATTAGCTTTTTAAAACAAAAAACTTTCAGCTTGGCCACGCATGGTGGCTCATGCCTGTAATCCCAGCTACTCAGGAGCTGAGGCACAAGAATCGCTTGAGCCTGGGAAGCAGAGGTTGCAGTGAGCCAAGATTGTGCCACTGCACTCTAGCCTGGCCAACAGAGAAACCCCATCTTTTAAAAGAAATAATAAATAAATAAATAAAACTTTTAGCTCAAGTACTGCATCTACTTACCAGTGCAAGATTCCAATAAGAAACAACACTTTGTATAGATTCAAAAGCAGTCACAGCATCTTTTATATTTCCATGTACTGCATCCAATATAGCAAAAGTTATGTGTGCGTCTTCTTCATATTCAACAATTTCTGATGCCTAGACACACAGAATAGTTTTTAGTCAAATTGTTTATACTCAGAATATAAAACCCAAATGATTTTCCAAAGATTTTATATGATCTTAAGAGACAAACATCTCATTACTCTTCTCTGTCATATCTTATCCGTGAGAGCTAGTGAATTTAGAAAACAAGATTACCGTTAAATAACAAGGCAATTAATTTAAGCAGTTTATAGCTCCACATCTTTGTTTATAAACTGGAAATTCCCATCTCCAATAAATTCATAAAGGAACTCTGTTACCTGAATGTCTACACTATGAAAATGTTTAAACAGAGGATCAATAGGTTCAGGAATACTGTTCTTCTTTATTATCTTCAACAATGGCAAAACTTTCTTCCAATAATGAACACTTCTCCCTATGTATTCTTGTTGATCATAAAAACAATTAAGACCGCTGCCCTAAAAAAGAAAGTTAAAAGCACACAACTTTAAGGAACACGCATGATTAGATCTAAAGTTCATTTACAAGTTGTAAGAACTGGCTAAAATTTCAAGTCAAAACCAAATGGTACCTCAAGAGTCATTTGTTCAACTTCCAAATACTGTAATAACTAAACCACCTTAATACCAGTGAACTCACTGCAACCTCTGCCGTGCAGGTTCAAGCAATTCTCCTGCCTCAGCTTCCCATGTAGCTGGGATTACAGGCACCTGCCACCATGTCTGGCTAATTTTGTAGTTTTAGTAGAGTTTTTTTTGTATTTTTAGTAGAGACGGGGTTTCACCGTGTTAACCAGGAATGATCTCGATCTCCTGATCTTGTGATCTGCCCGCCTCGGCCTCCTAACGTGCTGGGATTACAGATGTGAGCCACCGCACCCGGCCTCTACACTCAACTTTTAAACACTTCTAATGATACCACCCTAATGTAGCAATCCCAACTACTTTTTAACAGTTGCCATTTTTAGATAGCTGAAACCTGCCTCTTCTGTAGTGTCAGTTTGTTCAAAAGGCTGACCATCTACACCTAATGGTGACACAAAACAAACCTTAAATATTTAGAAAGATCTATAATGGTCTTACCTACAAAGCCTTGTGCTAATTTTTTTTTTAATTTTCAGGCTGAATAATTATCAGAACTTAATTATTAAGGAATAACAGTAACAGCTCAGCTAATATGTAACATTCACTGTGTGCCAGGCATTGCTCCTCTAAGTGCTTATATTTAACTACATTAACTATTTTGCAGCAATAAAAAACACATCTGTCATAATATGACCAAGCTGCTGTTTTCAGAACAAAAAAACTTTCAATAAAAAGTGCATGATTTAAAAAAATTAAGGTAATGTTCTTTAAAAATGCTTATACTTTAAAACTCACCATTTTCTGAAGGCATTTTGCCCAATGTACAAGCAGAGCAGGTTGAAGGCCATGTTTTTCCTGAGCTCTTAGAGTGTTTATTTCATGCTGAACTACAAGTCTCAATTCTGCTGAGTTTCCAGGTCTAAAAAATAGTTCAATTTACTAAAATTGCTTTCTAAATACACAGTTCAGCGCTTACATACATATATGTTAATGGGTCACATGACAAATTAAATCTTCACATGAGGATTAAATCCCTGGTAAAACCTACGCACTAAGTGAAAGCAATATTTTTGTTTTACTACTTACACTGCTTTTCTGTGAATCAGAGTACAAACCGCATCCCACCAAGATTTTTGTCTCTCTGTACAAAGCTGTTTACACACAGGAAGGGGCAGGCATAACGGCTGATAGGAGCTGTGGTGAGAATTACATTTCTCCTTTAATTGTAAGTGGCTGGTATATACTACTCCAAGGAGAAATACCTGTTTTATTTAAGGAAAATTTAAGTTAGAAAAAAAAATTAAACAAAATTCAGAATATTTAATTTGTTAAAATCTTTGCTTACTTCAAGATCTAAAATACATATTGATTCAGGTGCATTTGTTTCAAGCCTTGAGGTTTCCTGGGGCAAATGATGGAAAAGCTGTTTTAGCCATTTTCGGATTCCAGGTAAAGCAGGCAATGAATTCCACTGTAAGCCAAGCCAAGTAAGGTGCTGAAGACTACCATTATGTGCTTGAATAGCACCTGAAATAAAATAAAAAAATTGGCTTAAGGGTTTGACATTTTTCTTTGTGCCATTAGTTTTGCCAACATAAACAATTCACATTATATATATCTTAATTATATAACTGCTTTTCTATATCAAAGCTGGAGGGAATTCTATGTTAGGCAAAATCTCATGTTCTTATTAAATGCATTCTCACTTGATTATTTCTAGAAATTTTAATAAAAATAGTAGTGATGAAGAATGTTTAAGTCCATCTTAAAAAATGACACTGACTAGAACTCAATAAACCAAAATCAACTGACAAAAGCCAAATAAAGAACACCTAACCTAATAAGAAACCCCAAAACAATGGGTTTTCCTTTAAGTCATTAAAGCAATGGAACACCACTACATTAATCCATTGGTACAGTAAAGAAATCTGTTTTTCTACAAGAAAGTCAATATTGAAAGGGTTATGTGCAGTCAGGAGTTCGAGACCAGCCTGGCCAGCATGGTGAAACTCCGTCTCTACTAAAAATACAAAAAATTAGCCGAGCACGGTGTCACGTGCCTATATTCCCAGCTACTTGGGAGGCTGAGGCAAGACAATTGCTTGAACCTGGCAGGCGGAAGTTGCAGTGAGCCGAGATTGCGCCACTGCACTCCAGCCTGGGTGACAGAGCGAGACTCTGTCTCAAAAAAAAGAAAAGAAAAGAAAAGGTTATGCGCTTCTGGAAGCATGAAGAGGTATAATCTTTCTGTCATTTTGGCAATTTGCAAGACTTAAAGATGTTCATGTCCTTTGTCTCAGTAATTCTGTTTTTAGGTATCTCTATGGAAATAACTTGCAATGAAGACACTTTTTGTTGAAGTTTTTATCAGAGTATGATTATTAACAGTGGAAAAGTTGAGAAAACTTGGATGCCCAATAACAGAAAGTAGCAAGAAAATTATGACTACTTCATAAAAAAGATTATATTGCCAATAAAAGTGATATTTATAGTTTTAATACAGAGACTATGGGAGAGAATTCATGAAGGAAGCAAGATAAATCATACATAAACAACCATTTAGATGAAAAATATGGCCAGATGCAGTGGCTCATGCCTATAATTCCAACACTTTTGTTTTTGAGACGAAGTCTCGTTCTGTCGCCCAGGCTGTAGTGCAGCAGTGTGATCTTGGCTCACTGCAACCTCCACCTCCCGGGTTGGAGCGATTCTCCTGCCTCAGCCTCCTGAGTAGGGACTACAGGCACATGCCACCACCCCCGGATAATTTTTGTATTTTTAGTAGAGATGGGGTTTCACCATGTTGGCGAGGATGGTCTCGAACTCCTGATCTCAGGTGATCTGCCCGCCTCGGCCTCCCAAAGTGCTGGGATTACAGATATGAGCCACTATGCCAGGCCTAATCCCAACACTTTGGGGGGCTTAGGCAGGAGGATCACTTGAGCCTAGGAGTTGGAGACTAGCCTGGGCAACAAAGGGAGACCCTGTCTCTACCAATTAAAAAAAAAAAATTATCTGGGCCGAGTGGCATGTGCCTATGGTACCAGCTACTCAGGAGGCTGAGGCAAGAGAATCCCTTGAGCCCAGAAGTTCAAGGCAGCAGTGACCTACGATCACGCCACTACACTCCAGCCCAGGTGACACAGTGAGACCCTGTCTCAAAATACAACAAGGCTGGTCGTGGTGGCTCACTCCTGTAATCCCAGCACTTTGGGAGGCCAAGGCAGGTGGATCACCTGAGGTCAGGAGTTTGAGACCAGCCTGACCAACATGATGAAACCCCGTCTCTACTAAAAATACAAAAAATTAGCCGGGCGTGGTAGTGGGCATTTGTAATCCCGCTACTTGGGAGACTGAGGCAGTAGAATTACTTGAACCCGGGAGGCAGAGGTTACAGTGAGCCGAGATCGCACCACCGCACTCCAGCATGGGCGACAAGAGCAAAACTTGGTCTCAAAAACAACAACAACAACAAAAAATACATGCCACCCCCACAGCACCACATTCAAACTCCCCCCAGCCCAACCCACACACAAAAGGAATACAGGAAAATATTAAGTCATTATTTCTGGGTAATAAGATTATGGGCAATTTATAAGAATTAAGACGGAGACCATTTCCTCTGAAACATATAACTTACCAACATCGTATCTAGCCAAATCTTCAAGCTCTGGTTCTTGTACATCAATGTTTCCAATATCATCGCTACCAAGAAAAGATGTATCCTTAGGTGACTGACTAGAAAACAGAGCATCATATAACACAGACTGCCCACTTTTGTTGGCAAAAGTTTCAACAATCTCTTTGAAAAAATCTTGCTTGCCACGACTTAAGTTTAGCAACATATGCCCTGAAAAAAAAAATTTAAGTTATTTCCATCACTTTAAAAATGCAGATTGTATTTGCTCACGTTGTCTCATTTGTATACCCAAAGGGGAAATAACATGATTATTGCAGACCTAACCCTCCAACCCAAAAAATACAGCTGGACAACAAAACGGGTGCTTATGTAGCAAATGAAAAGAGTACAGGTTTAATATTCTCAGTATCTACATAAGACAGCAGAAGGGGTAAAAAAGACAGGAATGTGTATGAAAAATGCCAAACATATTTGCATTTTAGATGAAAAGGTCTGGATTTAAGTGGCCATAGGAGAACCGGGACAAGCTCTTATTCTCTGATCTGATACACTGATTTCTGAACCTGGCTGATCAGAATCCTCCTTTAAACAGCTTTTAAGAATTATTTCCGGCTGGGCACGGTGGCTCATGCCTGTAATCCCAGCACTTTGGGAGGCCAAGCTGGGTGGATAATGAGGTCAGGAGATCAAAACCATCCTGGCTAACACAGTGAAACTCCGTCTCTACTAAAAATACAAAAAAAAAAAAAAAAAAAAAAAAAAATTAGCCGGCCCTGGTGGCGGGCGCCTGTAGTCCCAGCTACTGGGGAGGCTGAGGGAGGAGAATGGCGTGAACCCAGGAGGCGGAGCTTGCAGTGAGCCGAGATCACGCCACTGCACTCCAGCCTGGGCGACAGAGTAAGACTCTCTCAGGAAAAAAAAAAAAAAAGAATTATTTCCAGGCCTCGTTCCCAGAGATTTTTATTCCATAGGTTTACAGTAAGCAATCAAAAAATCATAGTCTCGGATAAAATACTGATACATGCTATAACACAGATGAACCTTGAAAACCTTGCTAAATGAAAGAAGCCAGTCACAAAAGACCACATACTATATGATTCCATTTATGTGAAATGTTCAGAAGAGGCAAACCTACAGAGACAGATGAGCGGTTGCCAAGGCTGAGAGGTTTGGGTAAAATGGGGAGTAACTGCTAATAGGTAAGGAATTCCTCATGGAGTGATGAAAATCTTGTAAAACTGACTGTGGTGACAGTGGTAATACTCTACGAACACAGTAAAAGCCACTGAACTGTACACTTTAAATGGGTGAAGCGTATGGTACATGAATTATATTTCAATTGAACTTTTTTAAAAAACCCTCCTTTGAGTTAATTCTGCTGGGCTATTAGGTTTGGTTACCACTACACAGTTGTGTCTCAGCACACTTACAGAGGCACCCTCGGGATGCCCAGATCAAAGACATAAAAAAAAAATACAGGCAATTTTCATCCAACTGTGACACCATGCAAAGGCACTTATGAGAGCCCTGCAAGGGTAGAAGGAAAAGAGAAAAGGAAAAAAGTGGAAAGTCACTTTAAGGACTGAAAGCCTAACTCCCACAAAAAAAGTGGGCTATGGAATAAAAGAGCAATGTGAGCTTTGGCCAACAGCCTAACTATACACCAAAGCTTGTAATAACCTTGATTTAATATTACATCTTGCTCTTTACAAAATTCATCCAATTTTATATCAAAACTGCTCCTTATAGAAAGCATTATGTTTCTTCAGTTCACTGCTTGATTCAATGGCCATCTAACTACCTTAAAGTTTGTATCTTAGCAAAATCACAGGTAATACGCAACAGACCTTTAGGATTCATCCCAAGCCAAAAATGGGGGGGAAAAATCCACAAATTCCAAGAGCCTAATATAAGGTAAGTATATATCTTCTATCTTCCTCACTATGCTCTCAGCTCTTTAAGACAGATCCGTATCTTCTTCATCTTTATATCCCCACAGCAGTGTTTTTAGAATCAGCTGGTGTTAAATGGTTAGCAAATCAATAATTATACTTAGTTCAGGAAGTGACTAAATATTCAGGCTAGAGGCTCTAGCAGCCAGATGAAGAAAGAGTTAAGAAATCCTCTCCACATAGGAACAAACAATATCAAATATTCATTTTTTTAAAGAATGTGCTATTTCTTCGCATCTCTTCCATACCTATTGCTCTTAACTGATACGGCGAAAAGAAATAATTTTGACAAATTATCTCCTGGACAGATGAAGATTTTATCATAAGATATGCCTTAACAGAAATTCCTTTTTCTTTTTAAATTAAATTAGTTTAATATTACTATTACCTGATTGGCTCAGTCGGTCACAGGCCATCATTTCCAGGAGATTTTGTCTAGCTTCACCTTTTATTAATTTAATCTTTGGTCTTGGAACCTAATAATTTTAGAATCAAAAATCTTAATTTGATGATACCCATACTTCTAATAGTAACATGGTCTTATCTATTACACTGTACTTTTTTTGATAATGAATAAACAGTTAACCATTAATTAAACTGAATTGGAAAAGACTGCAAAAACTGGGAACCAAGGAATTTATATAACCTATGAAAAATAGGCCAGGTACAGGCGTGGTGGCTCACACCTGTAATCCCAACACTCTGGGAGGCCAAGGTGGGCTGATCACTTGAGGTCAGGAGTTCGAGACCAGCCTGGCCAACATGGTGAAACCCAGTCTCTACTAAAAATAATAAAAAAAAAACAAAGAGCCAGGCGTGGTGGCACACACCTGTTAATTCCAGCTACACGGGAGGCTGAGGCACAAGGATAGCTTGAACCTGGGAGGCAGAGGTCGTAGTGCGCCGAGACTGTGCCATTGCACTCCAGCCTGGGTGAAAGAGCGAGACTCCATCGCAAAAAAAAAAAAAAAAAAAAAAAAAAAAAAAAAAAAAGAGGGGCCAGACATGTTGGCTCACACCTGTAATCCCAGCACTTTGGGAGGCCAAGGTGGGGGGATCACTTGAGCCCAGAGTTCAAGACCAGCCTGAACAACATGGTGAGACCCTATCTCTAAAAAAAGTTTTTTTTAATTAGCCAGGCGTGGTGGCACACACCTGTGGTCCCAGCTACTCAGGAGGCTGAGGCAGGAGGATCACTTAAATCCAGGAGGTCAAGGCTGCAGTGAGCCATGATCATGCCACTGTGCTCCAGCTTGGGCGACAGAGTGAGACCCTATCTCCAAAAAAAGAAAAAAAAAAAAAGCATACACAGAGCAGCTCTGAGAAATTAGTTTCTACTAAAAGCACATTCATGTTACATTCAGAGAAATGGAAAATTTAATTACATTACTTTTCTACCCTGCATAAATAGGACAACAGCAGATGTTGTCCTATTTGAGTAGATATGACACCCTACTTTAAAAAGTACAGGTGAAATGACACTTGGAAATGCCACATTGTAGATAACACATTTTCAGAGTATGGATAATAGGGGATAGCACTAGAATAAATGGGACAACCAGGAAATTAAAGAGATCCTAATGCAATAACCTATGGGGGAAAAAAAAGCATGATGAATAGAATGGCGAAGGGAAGACGTGACAGCTGCCTTCAAATATTAAAATTATTTTATAAAAGAAATCATCAAAAGAAGAAACAAGACCAACAGGTAGAAGGCTTGAAGAATATTTTTATTCTATATAAGGAAGTACCAAGAGCCAAACCACCTAAAGATGCACTGGGCTATCTTGAAAAGTAATGAATGTCCATCACTGAAAACGTCCAGTCATAGGCAATGCCCGCTTACTAGAAACATGCCAAAAGTAACTATATGGGTGACTAGAGCATCGGCTTTTAATTCTATCACCACTTTCTTAATTGGTGGTGGAAATGTAATTTGATACAACCTCTTTAGGGTTAGATATTTGGCAACAGCTCTAAAAATTATAAATGCACAGATATACTTTGATACTGCAATTCTTTCAGGAATTCATGGCACAAGTTAATCATTGCTAAATTACTTGAAGTAGCATTAAAAAAAAAAGTAAAAGCAAGCTAATGTCCTGGCTTTAGGACCCTGGTTTTAAAAACTCCAAAACTACAGTACATCCATACAATGGAATAATATGCAAGCATCCAAACTAATGAGAATGCCCTTTATATATACAGACATGGAAACATCTCCAAGATACAGTTAATGGAAATAAAGTAAATGCAATGTTCAAATGTTTTCCTCCTTCTTTTAAAGACAGGGGATATATGTGTGTTTACTTGGAGATGCATAAAACATTTCCTGAAGAACACACAAGAAAGCAATAACATTAGTTTCTTTGGGGGTGGAGAAAGTAAATAACTAGGGAACAGAAAGGAGTCTTCATAGCATATTCTTAAGAGCTGCCAGAATTTTAAACCATGTATATATAATTCTTTCCAAACATGCTCATTTTTCAAAATATATGATTTATGAACCTAAAAGCTTCTGATTTTGAATTTTAGAAATATTCGTATCGCCTATCCTTTTACTCACAAGTTTTCCAAACATCATGTCAGTTTGTCATCTATATGTTGAAAAGAGCACACAAAATAAGAAACAAAATGTTGACATCATTCTTTTTGTTTTGAAACTGACCTCAATTCATAAACCTGGCCTCTTTTACAAAATTATTCAACAGTTGAATCTGTGACCAGTTAATTAGTTGTGAATCCACTCAAATCATCTCAATTCACTATTTCCTTTTTTTTTTTTTTGAGATGGAGTCTCGCTCTGTCGCCAGGCTGGAGTGCTGCAGTGGCACGATCTCGGCTCACTGCAACCTCCGCCTCCTGGTTTCAAGCAATTCTCCTGTCTCGGCCTCTCAAGTAGCTGGGACTACAGGCACCCGCCACCATGCGTGGCTAATTTTTGTATTTTTAGTAGAGATGGGGTTTGACCATGTTGGTCAGGATGGTCTCAAACTCCTGACCTCAAGTGATCCGCCCACCTCAGCCTCCCAAAGTGCTAAGATTATAGGCGTGAGCCACCATGCCTGGCTATTTCCTCATCTTAACTAAAAGGTTTCAAGATACTTTGTTAACTACCTAGCTGCAATGCAGATGCACTTACTAGAACCACAGTATTCCTCTGATTAAGAGTCTGAAAATCTTGCCATAAAAGTTAGCCAATTCTTACATACCCAAATGCCAGCACATAACCTACATTTTATGCTTATAATCATTTGATCATTAAGCTTTAAAATAAACTGATCAAATAAAATACAAGCATCTAAGATGTTTCTATTATACATGCATTCTACAGAAATATGTGGTAGTTAATAAAGACTGAGGTAGGTATCTCTGTGCTGAAGTGGGACAATGAAGAAACATTTAGAAAAGCAAGGCATCTGGCAATAGGTAAAGCACACCCACATTGAGGCACAATATTTTTTAAAAGCAGAGAAAGAATGTATTGCACATTTGCATATGCAAAAAATATTTCTGAACCCAAGAAACTCCTAACAGTAGCTGTCATCTAGGAAAGGAGACCTGAGTGAATGGATTAAGAGGGAAACTAACTTTTTATGATTAAAAGTTCACAGTCAGGTGTGGTGGCTCATACCTGTAATCCCAGCACTTTGGGAGGGCAAGGCAGAAGGATCACTTGAAGCGAGGAGTTCAAGACCAACCAGCCTGGGAAACATAGCAAGACCTTGTCTTTACAAAAAATTTAACAATGTAGCCAGGCATGGTGGCAGGCACCTGTAGTCCCAGCTACTGAGCTGAGGCTGAAGCAGGAGAGGATCACTTGAGCCCAGGAGTTCGAGGATGCAGTGAGCTATGATCATGCCACTGCACTCCAGCCAGAGCAAGAGTGAGACTCTGCCTCCCAAAACTACATATCAAAAAATTTTAGGCTGTGCGCAGTAGCTCACACCTATAATCCCAGCACTCTGGGAAGCTTGAGCCCAGTTCAATGTTACGGTGAGCTACGATTACGCAACTGCACTCCAGCCTGAGTGACACAGCAAGACTCTAATAGACACACAGACAGATAAATTATAAAGTTTCCATTAAAAATAAGAACTATTGGCAGGGCGCAGTGGCTCACGCCTGTAATGCCAGCACTTTGGGAGGCCAAGGTGGGCGGATCATGAGGTCAGGAGATCGAGACCATCCTGGCTAACACGGTGAAACCCTATCTCTACTGAAAATACAAAAAAATTAGCCAGGCGTGGTGGTGGGTGCCTGTAGTCCCAGCTACTCGGGAGGCTGAGGCAGGAGAATGGCGTGAACCCAGGAGGCGGAGCTTGCAGTGAGCCGAGGTCGTGCCACTGTGCTCCAGCCTGGGCATCAGAGTGAGACTCCGTCTCAAAAAATAAAATAAAATAAATAAAAATAAGAACTATCAGTTACTTGAGAATTTCTATAAGAACCTTTTAATGTTTGTATTACCTAGTGAACCTCACTAAATCCATTAATTTTCACTAATCCATTCCTTATGAACACGGAAGTTTCTACTGAGCAAATATTAGCACTTAACATGTAAACTGTCTATCAACGGTGTTTTTAAAAGATTTACAGGCCGGGCTCGATGGCTCATGCCTGTAATCCCAGCACTTTGAGAGGCCGAGTCGGGTGGATCACGAGGTCAGAAGATCGAGACCATCCTGGCTAACATGGTGAAACCCCATCTCTATTAAAAAATACAAAAAATTAGCCAGGCATGGTGGTGTGTGCCTGTAATCCCAGATACGTGACAGGCTGAAGCAGGAGAATCACTTGAACCCAGGAGACACAGGTTGCAGTGAGCTGAGATTGCGCCACTGCACTCCAGCCTGGTGACAGAGCGAGACTCTGTCTCAAATAAAAATAAAAAGATTTATATTAGGCAGGGCATGCTGGCTCACTGCCTGTAATCCCAGCACTTTGAGAGGCCGAGACGCGCAGATCACCTGAGTTCAGGAGCTCAAGACCAGCCTGACCAACATGGAGAAACCCCGTCTCTACTAAAAATACAAAATTAGATGGGTGTGGTGGTGTGTGCCTGTAATCCCAGCTACTCGGGAGGCTGAAGCAGGACAATCGCTTGAACCCGGGAGGCGGAGATTGCAGTGAGCCAGATGGCGCCATTGCACTCCAGCCTGGGCAACAAGAGCAAAACTCCATCTCAAAAAGAAAAAAAGATTTATATTAGAAGGAGGGGCCTTCTCTAAAAGTAATTAATCCTTTTTTTTCCCTCCCCAAGCAAAAAATCCTTCTCTAAAATTAATCATTTTTCTAAGCCTGGTTTAATGCTTTTTTGGAAGACTGCTTATTTCTTTTCCTTTCAAAAGTTATGCAAGCTCATTAAAAAAAAAAAAAAAAAAAAAAGGCCAGGCATGGTGGCTCATGCCTGTAAATCCCAGGACTTTGGGAGGCCGAGGCAGGTGGATGACTAGGTCAGGAGATTGAGACCATCCTGGCTAACACGGTGAAACCCCGTCTCTACTAAAAGTACAAAAAAAAATTAGCCAGGCGTGGTGGCAGGTGCCTGTAGTCCCAGCTACTCAGGAGGCTGAGGCAGGAAAATGGTGTGAACTCGGGAGGTGGAGCTTGCAGCGAGCCGAGATCGTGCCACTGCACTCCAGCCTGGGCGACAGAGCAAGACTCCGTCTCAAAAAAAAAAAGGCCAGGCGCGCCAGGCGCAGTGCCTCGCGCCTGTAATCCCAGCACTTTGGGAGACCAAGGCAGGTAGATCACGAGGTCAAGAGATTGCGACCATCCTGGCCAACATGGTGAAACCCCATCTCTATTAAAAATACAAAAAATTAGCTGGGCTTGGTAGCACGGGCCTGTAGTCCCAGCTACTCAGGAGGCTGAGGCAGGAGAATCACTTGAACCCAGGAGGTGGAGGCTGCAGTGAGCCGAGATCACGCCACTGCACTCCAGCCTGGCGACAGAGAGAGACTTGGTCTCAAAAAAAATAAAAAAATAAAAAATAAGAAAAGGTTTTATGTTTTCAAAGATTAATAGATATACTGTTACATATACACAATACAGTCATAAATGTTATATACATGTGTTTCAATTAACATGTTAAATTGCAATCATATTCTTCTATCATAGGCTATAAAGCCATTGCCCTACGTCTACTTATTAGGATTTTGTCCAAGTAACACATCTTTTTGAATCAAGCTTTACCCATAATACGAGATTACATCTTTATCATGTTCCCAAAAATGGCAGAGTAAAAAGATCAAACTCTTCAAATTTGTCTACAAACAAATCATGGCAATGCAGGCTTTCGACAAGAGTGCATTCAACATCCCTGTTTCACCAGCCTCACCAGTATTGTGTATGCTTAGTTATTTTCCACTGTATCAAATTGACTATTTCATTTTAACTTTAATTCCACAGGTTTGTTCACATATTGTCATTACATACCAGAGCACACCTTCATTTAAAACACATCAAGACTCCGTGAAATGTCAATTGCTCCTACAAGTGGAAGACTTACCTGAAATGCTATGAGATAGCACAATGCAGCCAGCTCAGAAAGAGCTCGCCATTGAACATTATTACCATGCTGACCCATCTTCAAGAGCAGAGAACCTGCATGCATGTAGAAATGTCCTTTCATTTCTAAGAAAGTAGCTGACAGTTCATCATTTCCACCCAAAGAAGATTTCGCAGACTGAAGAGCACTATCAAAACTGTAATATGAAAATATCAAACAGATGATACACACTTACTGCACTGTGAATAATCATGGTTCATTTAATTCAAAATAAAATAAAAATTTTATTTCAAGCTTCATCTTCCACATTCAACTTCTAATAATTCTTATTCCCCATGTTATAAACTATGAATCATCTAATGCTTATTTTTATCCTGCCTACTTCCTATACTTCATGCTTAACCTCTCAAATGATGTCTTATTCCCAGTTATTTCCAGCCCTCCAATCACAGGATAAATATAAGATTAGTGATTATAGGTGCACATTTCAAAATAAACAAGGATAAAGTTGGGAGACTATTTTGTAGTTTCTTCCTGATCATATAATTTCATTATTTAATTAACAGTTGTAATTTCTCAAATTAGACATACCATTTCCAAATTATAAGTAAATAACTGACAGGTATTTGAGTATCAATACAGTAATTGCTCTTTTTACTATATAGATCATTACAGCGTTAAATAAATTGTCTTTTTTTTTTTTTTTAGACGGAGTCTCTCACTATCGCCTGGGCTGGAGTGCAATGGCACGATCTAAGCTCACTGCAACCTCCACCTCCCAGGTTCAAGTGATTCTCCTGACTCAGCCTCCTGAGTAGCTGGGATTACAGGCACCTGCCACCATGCCCCGCTAAACTTTTTTTATATTTTTAGTAGAGACAGGGTTTCACTATGTTGGCCAGGCTGGTCTCGAACTCCTGACCTCACGATCTGCCCGCCTCAGCTTACCAATGTGCTGGGATTACAGGCATGAGCCACTATGCCTGGCCTATTATTTGTAATCTATATTCTAAATTAGTTCTTCTAAATCCTAATGTTTCTCCAAATCCTCACTTTGGAAGAAAACTAAAAGCAAAAAGCAAACACTTAAACGTGAAGCATGATTTTAAAGTGGCTTACAATAAAGCAACCAGAGCAAGTGAGGTCTAAAGATCTCTGAGGGTGCTCAAAAACCCCTTCAGGGGATCCATGAAGTTAAAATTACTTTTACAATAGTACCAAAAAAAATTTATATATTACATACTCATTTTCTCATGTATGTAGAGCTGAGTTTTTTTGTTTTTGTTTTTGGAGACAGAATCTCACTCTGTCACAAGGCTGGAGTGCAGTGGCACAATCTTGGCTTACTGCAACCTCTGACTCCCAGGTTCAAGCGATTCTTCTGCCTCAGCCTCCCGAGCAGCTGGGACTATAGGCGCGTACCAACATGCCCGGCTAATTTTTTGTATTTTTAGTAGAGACAAGGTTTCACCATTGTTAGCTGGGATGGTCTCGATCTCCTGACTTCGTGATCCACCCACCTTGGCCTCCCAAAGTGCTGGGATTACAGGCCTGAGCCACCGCGCCCCACTGAGCTGAGTTTTCTAGAGGCTTCATGACGTAATAATTTTACAGACTGAAGGAGGAAGTAAATGAGAATCTAGCTATGTTCTATTAAGCGAGACATTAAAAAGATTTACAAAAATGCAAAAACAATGACACTTTTCTGACTACTTTTTTGCTGTTGGAAAATAATTATTTTTCATAAAAAATGCTATTATTGGCCCTGCACGGTGGCTCACACATGTAATTCCAGCACTTTGGGAGGCCGAGGCGGGTGGATCACCTGAGGTCAGGAGTTCAAGACCAGCCTAGCCAACATGGTGAAACCCCATCTCTACTAAAAATACAAAAAATTAGCCAGGCGTGGTGGTGGGCACCTGTAATTCCAGCTACTTGGGAGGCTGAGGCAGGAGAATCGCTTGAACCTGGGAAGCAGAGGTTGCAGTGATCCGAGATCACACTGTTGCACTCTAGCCTGGGCAACAAGAGCAAAACTCTGTCTCAAAAAAAAAAAAAAAAAAAAGCTATTATTATTAACACACAATAGGGCTTATTACATTTTTAATGGATTACATTTTTTATTTGTTTTAGTTTCTAATGTAATAAACACTGACAGAAATAACCCACATACGGCTGGGTGCAGTGGCTCAGACCTGCAATCCCAGCACTTTGGAAGGCCAAGGCAGGCGGATCACGAGGTCAAGAGACTGAGACCTTCCAGTACTTTGGGAGGCCAAGGTAGACGGATCAAGAGGTCAAGAGATCGAGACCAGCCGGGCGCGGTGGCTCATGCCTGTAATCCCAGCACTTTGGGAGGCTGAGGTGGGCGGATCACAAGGTCAGGATATCAAGACCATCCTGGCTAACACAGTGAAACCCCATCTCTACTAAAAATACAAAAAATTAGCTGGGTGTGGTGGCGGGCACCTGTAGGCCCAGCTACTCGGGAGGCTGAGGCAGGAGAATGGCGGGAACCCTGGAGACAGAGCTTGCAGTGAGCCGAGATGGCGCCACTGCACTCCAGCCTGGGCAACAGAGCGAGACTCCGTCTCAAAAAAAAAAGATCGAGACCATCCTGGCCAACATGATGAAACCCTGTTTCTACTAAAAATACAAAAATTAGCCAGGTGTGGGCTGGGCACGGTGGCTCACGCCTGTAATCCCAACACTTTGGGAGGCCGAGGAGGGCAGATCACGAGGTCAGATCAAGACCATCCTGGCTAACACGGTGACACTCCGTCTCTACTAAAACTACAAAAAATTTAGCTGAGCGTGGTGGTGGGCGCCTGTAGTCCCAGCTACTCAGGAGGCTGAGGCAGAAGAATGGCGTGAACCTGGGAGGTTCACAAGGGGGATAACAAAGGGCCCATGAGTCCTGATTAACTGATCTGACAAACCATCTGTCACCCACAGCCCTAAGCCACACTGTGAAACTGCCTAGGGTGGCACCAGCTTTTTATCTTCCTCAGGGTCCTCCCCTCAGGCCCCCAAGTCACCCCCTCATGGTCCAGATTCTTCCCTGAGTGACTCCATCCCCATGGTCATCTCCTCTCCTGAGCCTCCCCCTCTGAGGGCCAAGGGCTGTCCTCAGGGCCCTCCTGGGGCTTCCTGGTGGGGAACAACCTGAGGCAGGAGGATAAGCTCTTATTCAGAGCATTGAGAGGAAATTGTGAAGCTTGCAGTAAGCCAAGATTGTGCCACTGTACTCCCGGCTGGGTGACAGAGCGAGACTGTCTCAAAAAAAAAAAAAAAAAAAAAATTAGCCAGGTGTGGTGTCGGGCACCTGTAGTCCCACCTATTCAGGAGGCAGAGACAAGAGAATCACTTGACCCAGGAGGCAGAGGTTGCAGTGAGCCGAGACTGCACCACTGCATGCCAACCTGGCGAGAGCAAGACTCAGTCTCAAAAAAAAAAAAAAAAAAAAAAGAGAGATTGAGACCATCCTGAACCCCATCTCTACTAAAAATACAAAAATTAGCTGGGCGTGGTGGTGTGTGCCTGTGGTCCCAGCTACTCGGGAGGCTGAGGCAGGAGAATCGCCTGAACCCAGGAGGCAGAGGTTACAGTGAGCCAAGGTCGTGCCACTGCACTCCAGCCTGGTGACAGAGCAAGACTCCATCTCAAAAAAAAAAAAAAAAAAGAAAGAAAGAAAGAAAGAAAAAAAGGAACCCACAAACAAAGATCTTTGATGTCCTTAAGAAAAATGTAAAAGGAACTTGTGACCAAAAAATTTGAGTATACAAAGAACACAAAATAAAACATCCTACATGTTTTCTAAAATAATCTTAAAGTTATGTTAGTTCTTTTAGATACTGCTCTTACCCTACCAATTTAGGACACTATGTACTTTTTCAAGAAAATTACCTACTCCCTGCACTCAGTGAAATGAACTTCTTTCCTTATACCAGATGGGGAAATAAATTAACTTCCAAACAAATGGACAGCCTAAACTAGCAATCAGTAAACTTTTTCTACAAAAAGGAGGAGATTACTAATCTGGCTTTACAGGCATACAATCTCTGCTGCAACCACTCAACTCCAACCCTGTAGTATGTAAGCAGCCACAGACAATACATAAACAGAGGCATGCTGTATTCCAATAAATATTAACAAAGTTCTAATCAACCCCTGCTCTAAACTAACATCTTTATACAAATCCAAGTGATGTTTTTGTTCAATGGAATTTATTTTCAAAATGGAGACACTGGTTTTCAAAATCAAAATTTAGGAAAAAAGGTAAATCACATAGTTGAGTTATTTTGTTTCTTAGCTAAAACAGTATTTTCTGAAATACCAGTGATGCTAAGTGCTTATACTAGTACATGTGAACCTAGCCATCTGATGACAGATGAACTTTAATTTTCACTCAAGATTATACTATTATAAAAAAATAAAATATGAAATAGCAGTTAGAACATTCATTTTAAGCTTGACTATGACAAAACTGAGTATTTAACCATAAGGCTAATTTTAATCAAGCTTGAACTATAAGAGTTCTCTAAAAAGGAAAGTCATATAAAACCAATTAGAACTTCCCCGTAAAAGAAGAAAAATAAGATTGCCTCCTAGTGGTTCACTGTATTAACTATAACTCCTAGGTACATTATAGAAATAATGATTCAGTAAAGAAGTTTAGAGCAATGAACTTACTGCAAAAAGAAAAACTGCAATTTATACTAAAGCATTCTCCTCAAAGTCAACGCACCTTTCCAGTAATTCTCTACTTTCCTGCACATCTCTAGTGGAAAGCGTAAGAAGCATAAGATTAGCATAGGCCAGCAGTAAGTCTGCATTGGTTGCTCGCCAGTCACTTTTATCAGACTCCAAACACTGTAAAGACTCCAGATATTCCTATTTTGTGGAATGAATAGTAAGTTACAAAACTTAATCAGGTGTTAAGAAATTAACCATTTTATGCCTATAAATTCCTTTTCTCACTCCAACCACGTTTGTGAAACTACATTGATTTTTACATCAACCTTATAAATGAAAACACCAAAAATATATACATTTATCATAGTTATCTCCCCAATTTTCCCATTATAAATTTAACTGATCCTGGTAAAAATTTCATTTTATAACTGTTCTACCTAAATAAAAGAAATTTAAGTCCTGCGGGGCACTGCTGCTTTAGTACAAAAAGATGTATGCTAATTGCCTACATAGAAATGTAAAGACCCAGTAGCTTTTATCTACCTTAAGGGTCTGTACAACACACGAATTCCACTCTAAACTTGAACGCAAAGCTATGTTCCTCTCTGCCTCATGGCAGTGGGCCACAGCATCCTTCAATCTTTTCTTTGAGCGATAAAACTCCACTAGCCGGATGTTCACATGGACGTCATCAGGTCTTACATGAAGTTCTGACTGAATCAAGTCAAAAAGTTTACTCCATCCATCTTCACCTTCACAAACTAGAAGCTGTTCCTATTTAGAGGGGAAAAAGAAAAATTATTAGAGTAACACTTGTGCAATTTTAAACAAGTCATGCTCCCAAAGAGCACCATTCCAGTATGTCTAGTTTTATGATGATGCCACCAAAAACACCATCCTATATACCTTATTCATCCCTTCTGAGATTGCTTACAACCCAGAAACTAAGCCTCAAGAACTGTATGTGAAGAAAAGCATCTGTGATTACTGCAGTAGCTCGTACTCTCTTCAGAGACTACGAGGACTATTGCCACACATCCCTGTCTGTCTGAGTCACCACCAGAAGCCTAGACCTCCCCAGTCAATCCTCAGCAACAAGGTCCTTATGCTCAAACTGCTCTGTATCTCCTTAAATCTGACTCAATCCCACATCCCCTCTCCTCCCACTGTTCTGTTACCTTCATCATCATCTCAAAGCACTGTCATCACCTCCTGACCTTAAATGAAGACAGTATCATCTCAGGATAACCCCCACTACCATGATGGCTTTTTCTCTCTGAACTTACATACAAGGAGAGGAAGTAGGGTTTGTGGCCACTCGCTTCTCATTTGCGATGCTCTTCCATCAGCCTCTCAAGAAGCTAGGACCATAGGCATGCACCACCATGCCCGGCTAATTTTTTTTTAACGTTCTGTAGAGATGGGGTCTTGCCGTGTTGCCCAGGCTGACTACTCAGTTCCTTAATCACCTCATCTCCAGTGATGTTATCCTCTACTCCAACCTCAACCATCCACTTGCCACTGACACAGGTCTTCAAAATCTGCATTTTGGTCATACCACCGAAACCACCATACCACCCTTCTTATTCTTCCACCTCACTGAGGGCCTACATACCCTTACTTTCAGAAATATACTTCTCCACCATATGACAAGTTCCCTTCAAGACAATAACATCATCAAGTTTTAAACACCTGTAAACACATATAAATACACACACTTTCTTCTGTCAGGCAAAAAATGCTATAATCCCTTATATCCATAATTACTGTTTGCTTACAGATCCCTCCAACTAATTCCCTCTTTTCCTCAGAAGAACCCTCCCAACTGGTTTCTGTGTGCTTAGATTTGGGAAATCATAACCCCAAGCTAACTGATTTCATTTGCATTATCTCAACCATCAAACTGGTGCTGCCTAAAACAAAATACCATTTTAGTACTAACAGACTCACTTTCTCCACTCCCTGACACTTCACACCTCCTCCTATTTCCTCAACTTCCCCATACCTTCCTTTGACCCTCACTTTCAACTTATAACCTAGATTCATCCTTCACTGAGAAACCTGATGCTATCACATATAAATTCCATTTTACCTTACCTACTTAAACTCGTCTTTCCCCAGCTCTCAAGACCAAGCCGCCCATTAGTACTCTGTATTTCATTCCCCTCTCTCCTTTATCAATTTCTCCTCTTCTGGATGAGATGGATGATACCCTGGTCTCTCCCTATTGCAAAAGCCCTAGTCTTTGACTCTATGTTAAACATTTTTTTAAAAACCACTATGAGTGCTTTTAAAAAGTTCTATCTCATACTTGAGAGAAAAAGCCTTCTCAACAGTAATACTCTCATTCATTAAACAAATGTCAGAAACTGTTTACCTTAGCAAGCCTTAAATTTTAGGAGAAATGGAATTACTTTGCATGACAGTTATAAATCTCATGGATTTCAATTCCAAAAAAAAAAAAAATCTGATACAGGAAAGGTGTAACAGTGCCTTCAAGTTATTAAAGAAAATCTTTAAAGAATGCTTCAAAGTATCTAACTTGTTACACTGCAAGAAAAGAATCTCCTGCCATTACATATGTTCTTTAACACTACTGACACCAGATTAACTGGATTGCCACGCCCAATAGGGGAGTTATGTTTGAGGCATAACACCTAAGAGAGTAAAGAAATCTGCACAATTAGACCTCACGTTTTAGACTAATATTTAAAATCCAGCTGCTTATTACTGGGGAGAAAAACTTATCAGTAATATTTATCTTTGGAAGCATCTTCAATGCTTTTTCAGCTTCAAAAATCTGTACATGATTGTTCATAGCAGTTGAACAATAGCCAAAACCTAGAAATAACCAAAATGCCCCTCAAAAGTGAATGGTTAAGGCTGGGCACAGTGGCTCACACCTGTAATCCCAGCACTCTGGGAGGCCAAAGTGGGTGGATCACCTGAGAACCCGGGAGGCAGAAGTTGCAGTGAGCCGAGATAGCACCACTGCACTCCAGCATGGGTGACAGAGCAAGACTCTTGTCTCAAAAAAATAAAAATAAAAAAACTGAATGGTTAAATTGTGGACCATGAAATACTACTCAAAAGTAAAGGAACCAACTATGGATATACAAAACTTAATATGGATCACAAATGGTATTATGCTGACTGAACAAGCCAACCTCAAAAGGTCACATGCTTGGCTGGCCGCGGTGGCTCACGCCTGTAATCCTAGCACTTTGGGAGGCTGGGGTGGGCAGATCACATGAGGTCAGGAGTTCGAGACCAGGCAGGCCAACATGGTGAAACCCCGTTTCTACTAAAAATACAAAAATAAGCGGGACATGGTAAAATGTGCCTGTAGTCCCAGCTACCCGGAAGGCCGAGGCAGGAGAATCGCTTGCACCTGGGAGGCGGAGGTGGCAGTCAGCCGAGATTGCGCCAGTGAACTCCAACCTGGGCAACAGAGCGAGACTCTGTCTCAAAAACAATGAAAAAAGAAAAAAAAAGTCACACATTTCATGATGACATTTACATAACATTTTGAAATCACCAAAGTATAAAGATGGAGAACAGATTAATGGTTGCCAGAGGTCAGGCATAGTGAAGAGAAGTAAATAGCGTGACTACAAAAGGGGCAGCATGAGGAAGATCTCTGTGGTAATAGAGTAGTTCTGTATCTTGACGGCAGTGGTGGTATGAATCTACACATGTTAAAATGAAAGAAAAACTATACATACACATTGTACCAATGTCAAAATTCCCGATTTTGATATTGTGCTTTGGTCGGGTTAAACAGATTGAGTATCCCTTATCCAAAATGCTTGAGACCAGAAGTATTTCAGATTTTGAACTTTTTCAGACTTTGGAATATTTGCAGGATACTTAGCAGGTAGAGCACCCCAAATCTGAAAATCTGAAATCCAAAATTTTCCAATGAGCATTTCTTTGAGCATCATGTCAGCGCTCAAAAAATTTCAGATTTTGGAGCATTTAGGATTTCGGATTTTAAATGCTCAAACTGTATAAGCATTGGGGGAAAATGAAGTAGCATATAGGATCTTTCTGTGCAATCTTTGCAACTTCCTGTGAAAAAACTCTATGATTATTTCAAAATTAAATTTTTTTAAATTTCTATCAGAAACATATATAATGGGGGTAGGAGGAAGCTAAAGGCAAATATACATTTATAATTTTATATTGTACATACACAATAAAGTATACATTAATATATAAAACATTACAATATACATTTTAAATGTTTGCCAAACATATTTGTGTAGATTTTCTCCAGAACAGTTGCTTAGTAAACTATATTTTACTCTATAAAGAATATCAGGACCAGTCAACACACTAGCAAGAACTTCCTACCATTTTTAGTAATTACGTCTTATATACTAGAGAAACCACCTTTTATCTTTTGCTTGAAAACCTTACTATCTCAAAATACAATCCCTTCCACTTTCAGACAATAGTTATTAGAAAACACTTCTTTAAAATATCCCTAAATTGTCATCCTGTAGGTAATTTTCACTTAATGAAGCAAAAATTGTATACCAGACAGAACTTAATGTAAATCTTAGCTCTACTTAGTTTACAGCTACTAAACTGTAAAATCCCTAAAATATTAATTATTCCAGAAGGGTAAATGAGATGTCACTTATAAAGTATAACAATGCCTAATAAGACAGTAGATGCTCAGAAAGGTTTTAATACACTTTTTAAAAGAAAAATGTTAAAGGAAACACAAACACCTGGGCTTAAGGTTTGCTATTGAAAAGTAATTTAAACTCCAAATATTAGAAATGGTTATGTCTTAAGTTTTCTCCCTTTATGTTTTGTTTGTTTACCTTTAGTTTATAAATTGCAGGACTTCCTGGGAAATGTTTACTTGCTCTTTCAACCCAGTATTTTGCTCTTCCATTAGTAACATCATTTTTACAAAGCAATTCTGCAATCTTCAACACAAGATCTTTTTGTGTTGGGTTTAATTCCATTGAACGCTAATATCAGAAAAGAAATTAAAGATTAGTAAATAAATTGTATGTATGTATGTAGGAGTATATATACTTATATACTTATAGATAAAGGTTAAAAATTATCACTCCAACCCTTAAAAAATTCTACTTCTAGAGAAAACATGTTACTTCAAAGGTGTTAAAATAAAAGTGTCTTGGAATTTTCTAGAAATGAATCAAATAAAAATTATATTTGTGTCATTTGAATACAAAAAACACAAAAGAACACCATTTCTGACCGTGTTAGACTTACAATTTATAGGTGTTAAACAATTCTAAATCTGTTCCAAGCTGTGTCACATAATTGTACTATGATACCAATGCCTGTTTTATGATATTCATAAAATGTATTTGACTTACTTATATAAATTTCTCTGGGCATCATGTGTTTGGCTATGCAAAGGCTATATTTGAATCCTATAACTTACCCTGTAACATTCAATGGCTTTCTCTGTGTTTTCTTCCAATTCATAAAGAAGACCCAGAAATCTGTGAGCTCTGGGATCCCACTGTTGCACACTAATGTAAGTACATATGTATCTGTTTTTTAAAAATAATACAAAAGTAAATTAAACTTAGAACTGTACTTTTAAATGCTAACCGAAGAATACATCTTAAACCAAAGCAACCACTAAACTCGTTTATATTGTTACTCAAAACTACCACTATTCATACAGATAACTCAAAAGTATTCATAGAAAGAAATGGGTAATACTTAAAAACATGTACATAGAGCTGACCACATACTCGTTTTACCATTAAATGTCACATTTACCAAATTTTTCTCCAGTGTTATCCACACATAAGAAATGAACATATAAATTGCTTTTTCTTCCTGATCACATTTTAATAAAGCACTAACAGTTTTGCCAATAAATTAGAAGTGATTATAATAAACATTTTTAAAGTTATCATAATGCAAAATACTAAACAGCAACAATTTCCCAAACAACAAAGGGAAATACATTTACCCTTTAAGCAAGAAAGTAATTTCTAACAGTACTATATCCAGCTAAAATCGAACAGAAGAAAAATTACTAATTACAGTACCAAATACAGGAAATTTCCATTTCTCAAATCAAGTAACAACTAAAATAAGTAAATATCCTCTAGGTTCCTTGACAGTATTACGATCAGAGAAATTAGGCCAGACCCAAACTAAGGGATTAAAGTCTCACAGTAAAAAGGTACAAGAGTTAACAGTCACAGTGCTGCTAGTTACATAATTTATGTACCACCATTTTCCTTTCTTACCAGCATTTCCATCTTCCTTTGGATGCCTTTAAAAGCCTGCCTCCCAGCTGGGAGCAGTAACACACACCTGTAGTCCCAACACTATGGGAGGCCGAGGCAGGCAGACTGCTGTGCTCAGAAGTTCAAGACTAGCCTGGGCAACATAGTGACACCTGTCTCTACCAAAAAATGCAAACCTTAGCCAGGTCCACGTGGTGGTGCGCATCTGTATCCCCAGCTACTTGGGGCGCTGAGGTGGGAAGATCTCTTGAGCCCAGAAGGCAGAGGTTACAGTGAGCAAAGATGGAGCCAGCTGCTGCACTCCAGCCTGAGCAAGAGAGACAGATACTGCGTAAAAAAAAAAAAAAAAAAAAGCCTGCCTCCCTCTTAATTTCCTGCTTTAATCCACTCCCAGTCAGGAAATCAGAATCACCAAGCTTCTTATCCCTAGGATAGAGCCTTACAGCATCACATATTGTGTCAATTAAAGATCTTTTATACAAGCTATTCTCCTGCCTTACAATTACAGTTTAATTTTTTATTCATTGCTATTTTCCATCTGATTAAGGTATCAGATATCTAACCAAAAACAAATTAAGATATAGGCATGGTCCTCTTTTACTCCAACAGAAGACAATTTTTAGAAAAAGTGTTTTAAGCCAAACAATTTCTTGCCCTTGGTATAAAGCAGCAGCATGCAGAAAACACTAATTTCAGTTTCAATCTCAATGGAATCTAGGCTGGTCCTTAGCATCAGTCTGAGTGATAAATCCCTTATTCCGGAATACACTTAGGAAGAACTACTAAGAACATATTTTTACCTATTTCAAAGAAGAAAATGAGAAAAGGCATTGATTTTTTAAAAAAGAATACATGTTACAGTTTGTACTTACTTTTTAGCAAGATCATATTCTTTAGCTTCATAATGCAGCTTTGCAAAATAGAATCCTCTCATTGACTTCTAAAAAAAATTAAAAGTTGTTTTACTTTTCATACAGAAATATTTTCCAACATTTTTTCAAAAGTAGTGAAAATCTGTCCTAAGTTTATGTTCAAATACGCCATTTTCATTCACTTAAAAGTTTTTTTTAAAGCCTGACAAATGCATAATTCCATGTTTTATAATTTCCTATCACAAAACAAAAAATAGAGCTGGGTGCAGCGGCTCATGCCTGTAATCCCAGCACTTTGGGAGGCCGAAGTGGGCAGATCACCTGAGGTCAGGAGTCTGAGACCAGCCTGGCTAACATGGTGAAACCCCGTCTCTACAAAAATAGAAAAATTAGCCAGGCATGATGGGGGGTGCCTGTAATCCCAGCTACTCGGGAGGCTAAGGCACGAGAATCAGTTGAACCCAGGAGGTGGAGGTTGCAGTGAGCCAGAGGTTGCAGTGAGCTGAGATCGTGCCATTGCACTCCAACCTGGGTGACAGAGACTCCAATCTCCCAAACATCATCATCATCATCATCATCATAAATAAGCTGGGTGCAGTTGGTCACAACTTTAATGCTATTTAATTCTAGCACTTTCAGAGACCAAGGTGGGAGGCTAGCTTTGAGGCCAAGAGTTTGAAACCAGCCTGTGCAACACAACAAGACCCTGTCTCCAGGGGGAAAAAAATAGCCAGGCATAGTGGAGCATGCCTGTGTTCCTAGCTACTCAGGAGGCCAAGGAAGGAGAATCACTTGAGCCCAGGAGGTTGACACTGCCGTGAGTTATGACTGTGACACTGCACTCCAGCCTGGGTGACACAGGGAGATCCTCTCTCTAAATAATAAATACATAACATACAAAAAATAAATTCAAGAAAGCAAAACAAGCAGACAACAGAAGTTAAGAATTTTCATCAGCCTTGGAAATCTTGGAAACCCTGTGGTACCACTCTCTCACTTAACAAACAAAAGAAACCAGCTTTCTTTGGGGGGGAAAGGTATTCCAGAAATCTCTTCTCCTACCATGTGTAAGCCTCTATGGGAAAGAATAAGTAAGTACTTAGGATCTATTAAGGCACTGAGGATTCCCTGGTCCATGTACTGTTCTCTCTACAGATCAGATCAGTATTTTACAGTCAAGGAGTCAAAAAGGCAGAAATAAATATTGAATTCTTCAAGTAATAAATGAGGTCCACAGCCTGGCTCCTTGGTTACATAAACTCCAAAGTCCAAAATGCTGATGCACACCAGGCTGGGTGCGGTGGCTCACACCTGTAATCCCAGCACTTTCGGAGACTGAGGCAGGTGGGTCACTTGAAGCCAAGAGTTCGAGACCAGCCTGGCCAACATACAGAAACCTCCTTTCTACTAAAAATACAAAAATTAGCTGGGCATGGTGGCACACGCCTGTAATCCCCGCTGCTTGGGAGGCTGAGGCAAAGAATCGCTTGAACCCGGGAGGCAGAGGCTGCAGTGGGCCAAGATCGCACCACTGCACTCCAGCGTGGGCAACAGAATGAGTCCATCTCCCCCCAAAAAAAAAAAATGCTGATACAACCAGAGTATGTTCCATCCATGTGATAAAGAGTATACAGCTACTCAAACATCTTATTTTTGAAATTCCAAGACCCCAGTGAATGTCCAAAACGATGAATAGTACCAAACCAGGTTGCCATCAATTGAAACATGTTTCCTGTTTGTGTCCTCCACCCACAAATTTAATGTCTTGTCCGTCTCAACTAAGCACTTATCACACACTGTGGCTGTAACTTTTGCAGTTTGGGGTGTCACAACAAAACTAGCACAAATTTCTTTTTCCTTCTTCACAATTTCATGGACAAAAGATTTGTTCTTACCATAGATCTTAGCAACTCCAGTATATGATCTTTTTTCTTTCCTAAGTCAAAAACTCACCTCTTCACTTAAAGGAAGCACTATATGGCTTCTCTCTGGCATATGTGAACTGCCAGCATCGCTACTCTTGCTCTTTGGTGCCATTTTAAATAAAATAAGGGTTACTTGAACACAAGCACTGCAATACTCCAACAACTGATCTGATAACTGAGACGGCTAGTATGTAACTAGCGGGTGGCGAGCACATACAGCATGAATATGTTGGACAAAGGGATGACTCGTGTCCTGGGTAGGACGGAGCAGGAGGCCGTGAGATTTTTATCATGTTATTCAGAACTGTTTGCAATTTAAAACTCATGAAATGTTTATTTATATAATCTTCCATTCAATATTTTTGGACCACGGGTGACGCAGGTAAGTAAAACCACATAAGGCAATACCGTGGATAAGAAGGGACTACTGTACCAGCAACGAACAATCAGAAAAGGAAATTAAGAAAGCAATTCCATTTACAATCGCATCTAAAAGAAAAAAATGCCTGGGAATAAATGTAAACAAGGAGGTGAGAGACTTGTATGCTTAAATTACAAAACGTTGCTCAATGCCAGGCTAACACCTGCAATCCCAGCACTGGTGACAGAGCAAGACTCCGTCTCAAAAAAAAAAGAACTATAGCAATCTTAACAAAAATAATACACAACAGTCCGGACAGCACATAAAGGAACAAGGCTTGTTCCCCCCTTCCTTTTTTTTTTTTTTTTTTTTTTTTGAGATGGAGTCTTGCTCTGTCGCCAGGCTGGAGTGCGGTGGCTCGATCTCAGCTCACTGCAACCTCTGTGTCCCAGGTACAAGCTGGGACTACAGGCAACGCCACCATGCCCAGCTAATTTTTGTATTTTTAGTAGAGATGGGGTTTCACCATGTTGGCCAAGATGGTGTCGATCTCTCAACCTTGTGATCTGACTTCCTCCGCCTCCCAAAGTGCTGGGATTACAGGCATCAGCCACCGAGCCCGGCCAGTTCCCCCTTTTCAAAATGAAGAAATAGATTCAAGGTACAATGCCAAAACATAATAGAAAAATAATTCTATTACCTTCTTTGCTTCCAACTATGTTATTAAAGTAGACAATCTTAAGATAATTAAACAACTTTACAAATTATTCTTCTATATGATCTTTTGCCTCTAACCTGCTCACTTTACAAGGGAACTGAAGCTCAAGCAGGTAAATGTCTTGTTTAAAGATACACAGCTAGGAAGGAGCACAGCCCATGTTATGTAAACAGGACAATATCTGATTCAAGCAGTACTTCTTTACATGACAGCAGATGTCACTATAAGCAAATACCTGAATTCACTTAAGCTGCCAAATATCAAGAACTGATGCAGGGCTCAAAACAGGAACAGTAAGACCCTAAGAGATGCCACATCATCGCTATCTTGCACAGTAAGATAGAGATGTAATTGTAATTGTCCAAAACTTAATGTTTGTGGCCTACTTTTTCATTATGCAGTTCTAAATTTCTCTCTCTTTTTTTAATTCAAACGGAGTCTTGCTCTGTCACCCATCTTGCACAGTCAAATGAATCTCCCTCCCCCTAAAATCCTCCAAAAAAGCTGCTGTTCTCAACAAACCCATCTGATCAGCTCCAAATCTGTGGAGTCCCAACAAGGGTGAGGGCGGTGATTATACAGGACAATGAGAAAAAGTCTAGATACTGAACCATGAGTTCCCCAATCTTCTTCCCCGGGAACATAAGGGTAAGGAAATCTCTCAAAAGGCAGAACAAACAAAAGAGGAGAATAAGAGAAAAATTACAGAAACTCCAGCTTTCAGGTAAACATCATTAAAAAAAGGGTAAGAAATGGTCAAAGAAATAATACAAGAAATGCTACAGAACTGAAAGAAATGAGTTTCCCAATTGAAAGGACACTTCCAGAAAACCTTTAAGTTACCAAGAACAAGAATCTCATCGGACTCCTAACAACAGAACTTCTAGAAAATGAAGCAATGCTTTCAAAGTTGTGAAAAAAATTATTTCAAACTCAGAATTCGATAACCAAATGATCAACCAAATTAAGTAAAGACGTTTTAAAGACATACCATTAATTTCCAGACCAGCCTGACCAGTATGGTGAAATCCCATCTCTACTAAAAATAGAAAAAATTAGCCGGGCGTGGTGGTGCACACCTGTAATCCCGCTACTCGGGAGGCTGAGGCAGGAGAATTGCTTGAACCCGGGAGGCGGAGGTTGCGGTGAGCTGAGACCATGCCACTGCACTCCAGCCTGGGCAACAGAGCAAGACTCTGTCCCAAAACAAAAACAAACAAAAAAACCTCTCATCCACTTTTCCTCAAAGCAAGTGAGACTATGCTACACCCAAACAAAGTAAATGAAGAGGACATGAGATACAAGAAACAAAGGGTCTAACTCAGAAAAAAGATGAAGGGAATTCTCAAACTGATGATAAAGGGAAGTCCCAAGAGCACAGCTGTGTAGCAAAGAGGAAGAAAAACCAATCCTGGTTGGAGAAGTCAGTTAGTAAGGGTATTCCAGGTAGACAGACAATCAATCAATCAATCAATGTTTTAAGCTGCAATTGATGGGATTATGTGACCAGTTTGACCACATTTGAGGGTGTAAATTGCTGAGTTTAAGTAAGCAAGTAGTAACACAACATACAAGCAAACCAAAAAATAAAGCAATTATTCAGTCCAGGAAAAACAAAACTGCACAACAAGGGCAATTCAAATGCAAAAATATTTACCTTATATTTATATAAATGTTAAATATTCATTTAAACAAAAACTGCAATAACAGTACTGAAAGAATGAGGGGCAAACCAAAGTGTCTGAGGACAGTTTTGGAGGAGCATAATAGCCAGTACAGAATGTCTAAAATGGGGCCCGGCGCGGTGGCTCACGCCTGTAACCCCGGCACTTTGGGAGGCTGAGGCGGGCAGATCATGAGGTCAGGAGATCGAGACTATCCTGGCTAACACGGTGAAACCCCGTCTCTACTAAAAATACTAAAAAATTAGCCGGGTGTTGTGGCGGGTGCCCATAGTCCCAGCTACAGGCTGGGGCAGGAGAATGGCGTGAACCCGGGAGGCAAAGTTTGCAGTGAGCCGAGATCGCGCCACTGCACTCCAGCCTGGACGACAGAGCGAGACTCCGTCTCAAAAAAAAAAAAAAAAAAAAAGAAAATGTCTAAAATGGGAGAAAGGAAATTAAAAATAACAAAAGTATATACGTGTGTTACTCAGAAGTATGAAATATAGATGTAAAGGGCAGAAAAAACAACTAACAGCTGTCAAAGGTGCCTGCCTGTAGTCCTAAGTACTCAGGAAACAGAGGTAGGAGGATCATTTATGCCCAAAAATTTGATGGCAGCCTGGGCAACACAGCAAGACCCTATTCTAAAAAACAAATAAATAAAAATAAGAGCTGTCAAGTAGCCTTTGAGAAGTAGGAATCAGCTGCAGAATAAGAAACCAACTTGACAGAACATAGAAAAACTAAACAGAAGCCATCTGGAAAAAGAAAAACTAGAGAAAGAATTATTATTTTTTCTTTTTTTCTTTTTTGGAGACAGAGTCTCGCTCTGTCACACAGGCTGGAGTGCAGTGGCGCAATCTCTGCTCACCACAACCTCTGCCTCCAGGGTTCAAGCAATTCTCCTGTCTCAGCCTACCGAGTAGGTGGGACTACAGGTGCTGCCACCACGCCCGGCTCATTTTTGTATTTTTAATAGAGACGGATTTTCACCATATTGGTCAGGCTGGTCTCTCGGCCTCCCAAAGTGCTCGGATTACAGATGAAGAATATTTTTAAGAAGGGCAAAAGCACATGTGAGGGAGTAGAAAAATGGCAAAACAAGAGAAGACTAACAAATGAAAGCACAATGGAAGACTAGAAAGATATGATATACAGACACATCATCACACTCCAAAACTCAGACATTCTAGAAAGCATGGGCAGTTCACAGATGGCCAGCCTCTGCCAAACTGGGGGAGAATACTAACCTCTTTATATTCTTCACAGCCACTGCCTCTTCTCCCTCCATTCTTTACCTTCTATCCAAAGCACCCTGTTTTGTCATTTCACTCAAACCTAACTTCACAGAATAGCTTCACATGTTCCAAAGTTACTCACTAGTTAATCCATATTCCGCTGAAATCCCCAGGTTCTAATGTAAATGACTTTAAATTTGGGGGGGGGGAAGACTCTGTAAGTGTAAGAGAGGTGGTCATAATAACCAATCCTCAAAATTTTGCTACCACTCCACTTTATTTAATGTAAAAGTTATGTAGTTGAAAGAACATTCTAACTTCTGTCTAGACCAGTGGTTTTTAATCTTTTGGAAGCCAAGGTCCCCACTAAGAATCTCAGAAAGGCTCTAAGGTTGCTTTTTTTTTTTTTTTTAAGCTTGTTTAAAAAAAAAAAATCAGGCTGAGCAGAGTGGCTCACACCTGTAATCTCAGCACTTGGGGCCAAGGCGGGAGGATCACTTGAGCCCAGGAGTTGGAGACCAGCCTGGGTAACATGGTAAGACCCCATCTCTACATTAAAGAAAAAAGCCGGGCATGGTGGTGCATGCCTGTAGCTGGCATGCCTGTAGTCTCAGCTACCCAGGAGGCTAAGGTGGGAGGACGGATTGAGCCCAGGACGTCAACGCTGCAGTGAGCCACGATCCCGCCACGTTCCCGTCGGGAACAAGCCGGGAGAAAGAGGAAGCGCCGGCGCCAACAGTCTCCCGCCCACCGCGGTCCCCCCAGGACTCTTCCTGCGCTTGCAAGCGCCAGGCCGCCCACAGGACTGCGCTAGCCGGCCGGCGCCTCAACAGAGCTCGCCAGGGAGCAGCGCCCGTCGGGAACCATGACGCCTGAACCATGGAGGCTGCCGCCGCCCGATCGCCCGGCCGGGTCGGGGCCGCCGCCGCCGCCCGATCGCCCGGCCGGGTCGGGGCCGCCGCCGCCGCCCGATCGCCCGGCCGGGTCGGGGCCGCCGCCGCCGCCGCCGCCCGATCGCCCGGCCGGGTCGGGGCCCGCCGCCGCCGCCGCCGCCGCCCGATCGCCCTGCCGGGTCGGGGCCGCAGCCGCCGCCCGATCGCCCTGCCGGGTCGGGGCCGCCGCCGCCGCCGCCGCCCGATCGCCCTGCCGGGTCGGGGCCGCCGCCGCCGCCGCCCGATCGCCCGGCCGGGTCGGGGCCCGCCGCCGCCGCCGCCGCCGCCCGATCGCCCTGCCGGGTCGGGGCCGCCGCCGCCGCCGCCCGATCGCCCGGCCGGGTCGGGGCCGCCGCCGCCGCCGCCCGATCGCCCGGCCGGGTCGGGGCCCGCCGCCGCCGCCGCCGCCGCCCGATCGCCCTGCCGGGTCGGGGCCGCCGCCGCCGCCGCCCGATCGCCCTGCCGGGTCGGGGCCGCAGCCGCCGCCCGATCGCCCTGCCGGGTCGGGGCCGCCGCCGCCGCCGCCCGATCGCCCGGCCGGGTCGGGGCCCGCCGCCGCCGCCGCCGCCGCCCGATCGCCCTGCCGGGTCGGGGCCGCAGCCGCCGCCCGATCGCCCGGCCGGGTCGGGGCCGCAGCCGCCGCCCGATCGCCCGGCCGGGTCGGGGCCGCAGCCGCCGCCCGATAGCCCTGCCGGGTCGGGGCCGCAGCCGCCGCCGCCCGATCGCCCTGCCGGGTCGGGGCCGCAGCCGCCGCCCGATCGCCCTGCCGGGTCGGGGCCGCCGCCGCCGCCGCCGCCCCATCGCCCGGCCGGGTCGGGGCCCGCCGCCGCCGCCGCCCGATCGCCCGGCCGGGTCGGGGCCGCCGCCGGGCCGGATCGGGGCCGCCACCCGGCCAGGTCGAGAGGCCGCCGCCCGGCCAGGTCGAGGCCGTCGGTCTCTTCCAGATCCACTCACCTCTGGAGGCGACGGCGTGCAGCCCAGCACCGAGGAGGAGACGTACGGCTCCACATCGGCGTTGCTGCGCGTCATCGCGCCACCAACCTGGCTCCCGAGACGCGTGAGAGCACCGCTCAGCCCGGCAGCAGTCGCCACTTCCAAGAGGAAAGCGCCTACAAGCCAGTGACACAGCGGTGTAGCCGTTGGAGAACCACTGTGACGAACTTGCGTTCTGCCTCAGCACTGTGTATCCTTGGCGACGTGGGCGCTGGAGCTGCACTCGGCAGGGCTCTTGGCAGCCCCCTGTGGTCTGAGGGTGTCTTGACATGATGTTATGTATAGAAAACCTTAATGAAACCTCAAAAAAAAAAAAAAAAGAGACCTAAACTATCAGTGATAATAAATGAGTTCAAAGAGATTGTACCATACAAGGTCAATTAAAAAAAATGAGTTGTCTACTTATACACTAGCAAGGAACAATTCAAGTAAAATTAAGTAAACAATTCCATTTATAATATTATAAAAAATAATAAAATAATTATGAATAAATTTAACCCAAACGTGTAAGACTTGTAGACTGGAAACTACACAACACTGTTGAAAGAAATTAAAGAGGAGCTAAATCAATGGAAAGACATCCCGTGTTCATTAATTGGATGTAAACATGTCTACACAAAAACTTGTATACAGCCCAGGCATGTGGCTCACGCCTGTAATCCCAGCACTTTGGGAGTTTTCGATGGGAGGATCACTTGAGTTCAGGAATTTGAGATCAGCCTGGGCAACACAGTGAGACCCCCATCTCTACAAAAAAAGAAAAAAACAAAAACAAAAGAAAACCTATACATGAATGTTTATAGCAGTACTATTTTTATTAGTAAAAGGTGGAAACAATCCAAATTTCCATCTACTGAAGACGGATTTTTAAAATGTGGTATTATTGGGCACAGACACACGTGCCTGTAGTCCCAGCTACTGGGGAGGTTGAAGCAGGAGGGTCACTTGAGCCGGAGAGTTTGAAGCTGCAGTTTGCAGCTGCAGTGATGCTCCTTGATCCATGCAGGAGCTGTGATCAGGCCTGTGAAGAGCCACTAAACTCCAGCCTGGGCGACATAGTGAGATCTCTGTCTCAAAGAAAAATGTGGTATAGCCATACAATAGAATATTACTTTTGCATAAAAAATAATGAAGTACCAATGCATACTACAACATGAATCAGCCTTGAAAACATTCTTCTAAATGAAAGGTGCCAGTCACAAAACCTCATATATCATTTCATTTATATGAAATATCCAGAGTAGGCAAACTCAAAGACACAGAAAGTAGACTAGTGATTGCCAAGGGCTGGGCGGAGGGGAACTCTGGGAGTGCATGTGACTGCCAACGTGAATGGAGTCTCTCGTTGGGGTGATAGAGATATTTTGGAATTAGATTTTGGGGAAGGCTGTAAAACATTGCAAATTTACTAAAAAAAAAAAACATTGAATGAAATTAAATCCTATGGAGATGATAGGTATTTTCATTTTGGCCAGGCAATCTACCTGATTAGGTTCAAGCTACAAGTTCCCACCCCTCCATTCTGCAGTCTGGTTCCAAAGTCAGTTCAGTGTCCAAAGTCTTCACAGGACTATTCAGTTCTGTCTGACTTGTGCACCACCCAGTGGCCAGTTGTGTCTGTGGGTGATGGTCTCTCAGTTCAGCTGTCAATCTTTGGTGTGTTGAACAGGACCAGATCTATGCAGGAGCAGCTCAAGAATGAGCCCTGGGGTTTATAGACAGGTTAATGGGGTTGCTTCACTGATTAACTCTCTCTCAGCAATTACCCTCAGTGATCTTCACTGATGGATAAGTTCAGAGAGTCTTGGCCCAAGATGGGAGGGTGGCTTTGGTTTCAAAAGGTCTATAAACTCCTGATGTTGTTTTCTAAATATGTGTATATATGCATTAGGTTTTGTTTCTCAAGGCAACTTGTTCCAATCCCCTTCTTTTACTGTTGAATAAACCAAAGTCTGGAGTTGCTGCCCTCAGTGTAATTGAATTAGCTCTTTAAATGCCTTACTGACCAAAAGTGAGTGTGAATAGATTTTATAGTTGTTACTCCTGATCAGAAATTAGTGATCAGGACTATCACTAGGCCAGGTGCAGTGGCTCACATCTGTAATCCCAGCACTTTGGGAGGCCAAGGCAGGTGGATCACCTGAGGTCAGGAGTTTGAGACCAGCCTGGTCAATGTGGTGAAACTCCGTCTCTACTAAAACTACAAAAATTAGCTGGGTGCGGTAATTCCAGCTACTCGGGAAGCTGAGGCAGGAGGCGGAGGTTGCAGTGAGTGGAGATCGCGCCATCGCACTCCAGCCTGGGTAACAAGAGCGAAATTCCATCTCAAAACAACAACAACAACAACAACAACAACAACAACAAAAAGGTGATCTGGAATTGGAAAACAATACAGTATTTTTTAAATGAAGTTTTTAAAGAGAAAATGTTTCAAATTTCATGTTTGCTTCCACTGCATCTGTGATGTATAGATTTATTTGCTAAATACAGCAGACACGTGTTTTTAAGTTATCCTCTATGCCTGACACATTTGTGCCCACCTTAGGCTCTTCCAGTTCCCCTTTAGGTCTACAATAGGATAGAAGGAAGAAAAGACTAACACTTACTGAGTTCCAGGTATTAGACTATGTACATGCAAGGGAGATGACTATTTTCCTTAGGCTCAGATGAGAATGCTAAATCTCAGACAGGTTAAACAACTCACTCAGGCCACACACTTGCTACAAGATGGGGCCAGGGTACAAATGCACATCTATTTGGCCCCAGAGGCCAGAAGTGCTCTGCACAATTCTACACTTTCACAATCCAATGAATCTGGCCCCTTCACCTTGGGCATGAATTTATAAAAGATTGGCCATGACTGGAGAATGTGGCAGGCTGTTGTCACAGTTATAGGCAGTGGGTCCATGGCCATGGGACATGATAGAGCTACCTGGCCCTTGAAATGGATTCAGGATCCCATTGGCAGCACCTTCTTCTCAAGTGTGTTTTTGTAATGTCTCCCCAACTTCGACCTCAATGAATTGGAGAGATAGAGATTTCTGGATCTCTATGACTTGTTGCTTAAAAGGAATAGGGTACATGAATATCCCCATTTTTTCAGACTACATTGTTCTCTACCTCTGTAATCCTCAATTCCTAACACTCAATAAATACTAGAGGACTGATGACACTCCATGTGCAGGACACTGCGCTGGGAACACTGAAACAATCAACAACACACTGCACCTGCCATCCAGGAGCTCCAAGGCTGGGGTTAACACTGAGGCCAACTGACCCAAAGCTGTGACCACACTTTCCTGCTGCAGGCCCAGCCCATCCTGGTTATGAAAACCACTCATTTTTGTCCACACACACCAGGGGATAAACACCAGCCCCCACTTCCGAGGCTGCTCACCAAGCTGAACTTGCTGCCTGTCAGCCTAGGATTGGTTTATTAGATTTCTGTGTGTACATTTCCCTCTACCTTCATTTCTTCATCTCTATCATTGAAAACTATCCCTTTTGTATCCCCTTCCTTCTTAGTTGAGTTCTTTCTTAAAATTTGGTGGGATAAAGTGATTTTCACTGCAGGATTAAATTATCAGTCCTCAGTGGCATTTGATTATTAGCAATGTACTCCTAAAAATTAAAGAATTACTGTTCTAATGGGAAATTTTCAGGTGTAAAGTCTGTTCACTGATAGATCCCGCATCAAACTACAAAGGGTTACACACCTAAGTTAGAACACATATGTGTATACACACACATCTGCAGTAAATACTGCTTACTAATTATGCTATATTTGAATATGTCTGTATCTTCTATGCTCCTGGGTGTCTAAAACAACCTGCTTCCATGTAGAATCCCATTTATTTTCAAGGCCATTGTCAAAGCTGCTTCTCTCCTCATCACTTTACTCTCATAGGGATCAGTCTCCAATATCCACTCTGGGACACCTCGTTTTTCTTAGCATCTCCTATCTGCTACCCTGCCTCTCCACACCTCTCTCTGACATCCTGCCTCAATCTCTTGCTTCCATTGTTGCTTCCTAAGCCAGTCTGTATTCTCTACTACCCATATCAGAAAGATGGCCAATGCCATTTGCTTCTGTTATCTCCAAGTGATGATCATAGATGCCTGGCTGTTCCTCTCAACGTGCTCTCTCAGGCCTGTCCAGAATACCTTATTCCTTTAAATTGTGCCTTCATTCAATCAGGAGTTGGAAGTTTGTGGTGGGGGGGGGCGGTGTTTGTTGTTCTTTTTCCTTTACCCCATTTGTGAGTATTCATTCTTCCTTAGCTTGTTATGAAAAATCCCAGTTGTGACCCATTTCTGTAATTATCACTCTTAAAAGGTCATCTAAAAATGTATTGGTTTTTATCAAAAGATTTATTTAATTTTTTTCTGATGCCTGGGAGTTCCTATGTATAAAAACAAACAAAAATGACCTGATTTGGTGCAAAACCACAGAAGTGCTACCAAGGTTTCACAGTGGTAGCTCACTCTGCTCTCAACAGCATGGTTGATAATGATCAGGACTCACTCTAGAAGTGCTTCTAAAAGAAATCAGCTACATATGAAATCTACACACCATCACCTTCAGCTGGCCCTGAGCTATTTCTTACAGGTCAGTCTCAAGTCTCTATAAAACTACCTACATATGTAGGTAGGTACATCTAAAAAGAAACGTGTTCGGTAAGTGTGGGTGATGCTTTCAGTTGGCTGTGCTCATTTCATGGAAGTTATGCAACCCAATTTCGAGTATCCTGGCACAATCTAGGGCCACCTCATGAGTAAAATGCAAAGCCCTTCCGTGTTGCCCTCTCTCACTGCCACCAGCTGTGGGTTGCGGTTGGCTGCCAGACACACACTTCCTCCACTAGCACTGCCACCTGGCTCCCAGTGAGCCCCTGCAGACTGGACTAGTGTGTGTCTGCATCAACCCCATCCCTGCTCCCCACCAAGGATGCCACCCAGGAAGCTGACACTGCCCCATTCACAACACATTAATATTATCGTGAAGTCCGAGCTGCTGATTTCATTTGACTGGGGGCATGTAGACAACACGAGCAGCTGAATTTTAAAACTGACTTTCATGCAATCGTCACTTGTCATTGGTAAGGATCCCCTAAAAGGAAATCCTATCAAAGTAATCTCCTTTCATTAAGATCACTAAGAAAATAAGCAGAGAGAGATAAACTTATTTTGTTCCATAACAAAGAATGTATTTCATGTCATAGGAAGAGTAGGAAAGAAAAAGATATGCTGATTATCTGACCTTTCAGATTACTGCATATTTGAGTTGCTGAACAAAGGACAAGAGGGCTGTGAAATACATTTTGAAAAGAAAGGGTTACTCACTCCATTTGGAAAAAGTAAGATCCTGTGTCATTCAACTCAACTGGCCAAAACTCCAAAACACAATCATGCAAAGCAATTCTCGAGGAACTCCTTGGGTTCAGCTCCACATGTTCCTGTGATCCACTGCTTTTGTACCAGCTTTTGGTGGTTGTTTCAATCTCATGTGCAAGTGAACACGAGCAATGTTTCAGATAGAAAGGTTCCCCTTCAACCACAGTAATGTGGGGACGTGAAGTACAAGATTCTTCAAAAGATTAGTAAAGTAAAATAAATAAAAACAAAAACCAAAATGACAAAGGTAACTTTTTTTGGTCTCCTAATGCGTTAGGTGAAGAAGCAAGGTTAGCAAGAAAGTCCTGAGAAATCTCGGTGTCAATTTCCTGTGGGTTCTTTATTTTTGCATCAATCTTTCCAACACTAGAAAGGATAAGGCACTTTCAGAACATAGATGAAAACACAACTTCTGACAGTTTCTCCCGAACAGAAAGGTATCAGAACTTAACCAACCGTAGCTAGAAGACTAATAATTGTGTCACCTCTTAGAAGAAAATATTACACATTACAACTTCTTCATAGGGAAAGCCACAGAAGTCACAGTGCCGCCATACCTACCTCAAAATATACCCTGCTGAGGAGTCTCAGTAGAAAAGAAAACAAGAAACCTAGCAACCTTGGCGTTCTTCCTCTGCACCATCAGAAATCTCACTTACCTTGCATTCACCCTGCCTATCTAACATTCCCTGGCAAGTGTGGGGATGGTTAAAGGTGTGCCTATGTAACTTACAGTGTGTGTACATTTATTATTACTGTAGGTCACCATGTGGATAATCAAGAATTCATTAATATAATATCAATCCAAATTTGCATATCTGTCACTTTCCCTCTTTCTCAATTGACCCAGATTCTCTGGCTTTGGAAATATATCTGAACCATCGTCTACACAGGATAGGTGCTCCTTCCCCTCTTTCTGCACTTGTGGTACTTCAAGTTCAGCATTAATGGGTCTTTCTCATAATCTACCTTCCAGTGACTCTCGGGTGCACTTTTACCGCATTTTGAGGATGAGAGTATTTAAATTGAACGAAACATTTCCCTTAGGACATGGACAGAATGCCCTCTCTATAGTCAGGGTTTGTTTCTCAAAGCAGCAGTCTGGTTTTAACTCAAAATTGTTAACCACAACATAAAGAGGAAGTGATGTGATAGAAGTATTCTGATATGGTTTGGCTGTGTCCCCATTCAAACCTCATCTTGAATTTAATCATGGGGGCAGTCACCCTCATGCTGTTCTCATGATAGTGAGTGAGTTCTCATGAGATCTGATGGTTTTGTAAGGGGCTTTTCCCCCTTTTGTAAGTTTCCTGAGGCCTCCCCAGCCCTGCAGAACTGAGTCCATTAAATCTTTCTCCTTTATAAATTACCTGGTCTCAGGTATGCCTTTATTAGCAGTGTAAGAATGGACTAATACAGTAAATTGGTACCAGAAGTGGGTGCTACTGTAAAGATACACAAAATGTGGAAGTGACTTTGGAACTGCATACAGGCAGAGGTTGGAACAGTTTGGAGGGCAGTTTGGAACAGTTGGAACAGTTTGAAGAAGATAAGAAAATATGGAAAAGTTTGGAACTTCCTAAGGACTTGTTAAATGGCTTTGACCAAAATGCTGATAATGTTATGGACAATAAAGTCCAGGCTGAGGTGGTCTCAGATGGAGATGAGGAACTTTTGGGGAGCTGGAGCAAAAGCGACTCTTGTTATGTTTTAGCGAAGAGATTAGTTGAATTTTGCCCTTGTCCTAGAGATCTATGGAACTTTGAACTTGAGAGATGATTATCTGGAAGAAGAAATTTCTAAAGAGCAAATCATTCAAGAGGTGACAGAGCATAAGAGTTTGGAAAATTCACAGCTTGAGAATGTGGTAGGAGAGAAAAATCCATGTTCGCTGGAATGGGGGGCATGGAATTAAAGCTGGTTGCAGAAATTTGCATAAGAAATGAGGACCCAAATGTTAATTGCCAAGACAATGGGAAAAATGCCTCTAGGGTATGTCAGAGATCTTCACGGCAGACCCTCCCATCACAGGCCCAGAGGCCTAAGAGAAAAAAATGATTTCCTGGGATGGGCCCAGGGTCCCCTTCTGTGTGCAGCCTAGGGACGTGGTGCCCTGCATCCTACCCCTCCAGCCATTGCTAAAACAGGCCAAGATACCAGGTCAGGCTGTGGCTTCAGAGGGTGCAAGCCCCAAACCTTGGCAGCTTCCACATGGTGTTGAGGCTGCAGGTGCACAAAAGTCAAGAATTGAGGTTTGGGAACCTACGCCTAGGTTTCAGAGGATGTATGGAAACGCTGGATGTCCAGGCAAAAGTTTGCTGCAGGGGTGGAACCCTCATGTAGAATCTTTGCTAGGGTAGTGTGGAAGGGAAATGTGGTGTTGGGGCTCCCATACAGAGTCCCCATTGGAGTACAGCTAGTGGAGTTAAGAGAAGACAGCCACCATCCTCCAGGCCCCAGGATGATAGATTCACTGACAGCTTGCACCACGCACTTGAAAAAGCCCAGAAACTCAACACCAGCCCATGAAAGAAACCAGGAAGGAAGATGTACCCTGCAAAGCCACAGGAGCGTAGCTGCCCAAGGCCATGGGATCCTACCTCTTGCAGCAGCGTGACCTGGATATGAGACATGGAGTTGAAGGAGACTATTTTGGAACTTTAAGGTTTAATGACTGCCCTATTAAATTTAGAACTTGCATGGGGCCAGTAGCCCCTTTGTTTTAGTCAATTTCTCCCATTTGGAAGGGGTGTATTTACTCAATGCCTGTACTCCCATTGTATCTAGGAAGTAACTAAATTGCTCTTGAATTTACTGACTCATAGGAAGGGACCTGCCTTGTCTCAGATGAGACTTTGGACTTGGATTTTAGAGTTAATGCTAGAATGAGTGAAGACTTTGGGGGACTGTTAGAAGGGCATGATTGTGTTTTGAAATGTGAGAGCATGAGATTTGGGAGAGGCCAGGGGTGGAATGATATGATTTGGCTCTACCCCAACCCAAATCATCTTGAATTGTAGTTCCCATAAGCCCCATGTGTCATAGGAGGGACCTGGTGGAAGGTAATTTAATCATGGGGGTGATTACCCTCATGCTGTGCTCCTGATAGTGAGTGAGTTCTCATAAGATCTGATGTTTTTATAAGGGGCTTTTCCCCGTTTTTCTCAGCCTTCTCCTTGATGCCACCATGTGAAGAAGGATATGTTTTCTTCCCCTTCCACTATGATTGTAAGTTTCCTGAGGCCTCCCCAGCCATACAGAACTGTGAATCAATAAAGTCTCTTTCCTTTATAAATTACCCAGTCTCAAGTATGCCTTTATTAGCAGCATGAAAACATGGATGTTGAATATACCACAAAACACAAGAGTTAAGGAGCACCAACTTCATGTTTTCTGGTTGCAATACAATCTCTATTTTATACTAACACTTCAACATAGAAGGTGTGATACATGTGTATATGTGGGTGTCAGCTTCAATTGACATGCAAAACCCTGGTGAGTCATTAACAGTTCATTTATTTTCCTGTTTTAGAGTTACTATAATAAAGTGCATAGGCCATACAATATGTGCTCCTTTATGTCTGTGTTATTTTGACATGATTGTTATAAATGCATTCATGCTGTAGCAGTGATGTGGTCTTTTCTCATTGTAATGTAGTATCTAATCGTGTTACCATTTCACAATTTATCCATTTTATAAAAGGATGCATGTTGGGGATTTGGTTTATTAAACAAATGTCTATTGGATATTGGCTTATTTCTAGGTTTTCAGGTTTATGCTTGTCTTAAAAAGCTTCTATAAACACATATGACTGTGTTTGGATGGACATGTGCTCTCTGGAAATATTATCATTTGAAGAAACTTAATGTGAATTACACACTCTCCAGAGGTAGGAGGTTGATAATTGAAAGTCCACACCACCCGTCTCCTCAGGCAGCTAGAAGCTTTGGATATCTAATCATGGTTTACCATTAGAGGCTTTGTTGATTACCATAATGCTTGTTGGAAATGGTTCTTGATGGGATAAATAAGTGGAATTCAAGGTTTGTGGAGTTCCAAGTGCCAAAATAGGCACTCCTATTGTTCCATAAACACAGTATAAGAACCCAGCAGTGCCAACAACAAATGCCCTTTGGAATAAAGTCTGTGTTTGAAACTGTCTTGAGTTTGGACAATCATAGCATTTTGTCACTTAAACTCAACTAGGTTCAGTGAATCCTACATGTAGAACATTGTCATGTCTCCCTAGAGTGAAACATTCATGAAAAGTGCTCTCCAGGGCAGGCAGCTGGGAGCTTGGCAACTTTGCACAACTGGCTGCATGGCTGTTTCTGTGCCTGAAACATGCTCTCATTATAATGAGGAGTAAGGCTATTAGTGTATGTCCACAGGACATGGAACTCATGACACACTTTCCTGTACCTTGCTTTTCCACTCACTTGTTTCTGACAGATCATTACATATAAAAAAATGAAGATCTACCTCATTCTTTTATCATCTGGGTAGGGTTCTATTGCAGGGATCTCAATAATAAATGGATTCACGTAAGTAAATATACCCTGAGATTGGACCTGTGTTATTTGAAAGTACCAAAAGCTTAATTCAGCTATCTCTTCAGCAGTAATTATCAAAGTAGGGAAATGAGCCCATGTGTTTCCCTCTCCTAGATAATAGATCAAGGCAAATTAATATTTGTGCTCCCACTTTCTCCCCCAAAGCCTAAGGAATGCCTTGCTGTTCAATCATGGAATGCTAAAGAATGAAGTCTCAGAATCCTTCTCAATTAAAAAAAAAAAACAACTCTAGGCAATCACTGCTAATAAGTTAAAATTGGTATTTGACATCTACTATGAAGCCTACTTGAGCTCCTTGGTCTAGCCAGTCTCTTTGTTGTATATTCCGTCTCACTCTAATTTTTTTAAGCTGTCTAATATATTTGTCATTTACTTTTCTCATTATTACCTAAATAATGAGATGAATCTTTGCCTCCCTCTCAGGAAGGAGAAAGTGTGTTTCAAACTTCCTAAAACCCAATAATAAAGATGGCTGCCACCTCCTCAGTTTCAAATAACATGAAATAAATTTTCACCTCAGACAAATGTAATTTATTTCAAGATGCAAGTTTTTCACTCTGCTCTCACTACATGAACTCAGACTGCAGAATCTTTTCTTTTCTGAATAAATTCAGCATCTTCAGTAGCCACCACATAAAAAAAAAAAAACTTTGACATTCTTCCTCAATTACTCATGAAATATGTTTGAGAATATGTATAAGGTCACTTACCTGCAGTGCTTACAGATATAAGCACCCAAAGGGTCAAGAGTAATTCTCTACAATTCATGGTTTGGATTCTGCTTCAAATGCCTTCTCTGGAAAACAGAATAAAACAGATTCAGCCAAAGCTTTCAAACAAAAGCGTGCCTATCTTATGAAGGTTTAAAAATCTTCTGGCACACAGATTTTTAAAAAAACAACCTAGAAGATTTTTATAATCCTTAATATAGTAACCAATTCTCAGAACTTTCAGCCATATAAAATTAATAAAATTTCAAATGAAGTTTTGCTTCTGGAAGAAATCCCCAATAATTTATTTCTCTGATACAACAGAGTCTGAAGAATTTCAGGCCTGGTCTACTAAATCCTGCTTCCAAGGCCAAAGTTCAGAACAATAGTACTGCTACAAATATTACCATTCTATGAATAAACAATCTGTGACATGCTGAGCTATGTATGGCAGTTCTGCCCATGTAACAGAGTGTGTGTGTGTTTTCACATCAAAACGTTCCTGAATTGTAATGAGATCTTCATTTAGGGTTGAATTTTTAAAAATCCATCTTCCTCCTTCAGAATGTAGGTTTCATAATTCTAGGCACTAAGTCTATTTTGCTCTTCACTGTATCACTAAAATCCAGCACGATGCCTAGCACATGGCCAGCACTCACTAACATGTGTCACTGAGGCATAGGTGTGTATGCCTGTGTTTGCGTGTGTCTGTGGCTGCCCATATGAGTTTACTTTAGGGAAATGGAGAGATGAAGTGACAGTCTCCTACAGTCCAGACCCCTCCTTTACATTGACTGTGACCCAGTGGAACTAAGATCTGCATTGAACTTTGATCCTACTACAACCTAGCATTCGGACTTCTGATTACAACTTTAAGAGCCCAGTGGAGGAAGGATCCCCCACAGTGGAGACCATTCAGAGTCTAAATACTGCATAAACAACACCATATCCCTTGTTTACCATCCTGAGTGCAGGGAGCACAGCCTGATGGCAGAGTCTGGTTTCGGAAACACACAAACCTGGGCTGCCACTCCAGTTTGAGTCCTGACAAGCTGTGCAAAACTTGAGCAAGTCTTAGAGCCTGTTTGGTCATTACCAAAATGGAGATGATAAGAAGGCCTGCTTCTGGAATTATTGAGTGATTAAACCATCTAAGGCTTATGGAGACTTCCTGAGTGCATGGCAGCTTCTCAGCTCAGAATAATGCCCCTCTCACCAACAACTACTCATCTTCCATCCTAAAAACAGGGTTGTCAATGCCTGAATCCAGGATAAAGCTTAATGGCTAAGCTGCCAAACCATTCACATACATCCTTATGGAAAAATCACCAAATATTTGGTGGAATTTCCAAGAGATAATAATCAATAAAGTAAAGGCCAAAGAAACAAGTATGAATGGAAAGTACCAACTGTGCATAATCAAATTAGACCGGTTCTATGGTTTGAAACCTCCCCCGCTACCTCCACACACATTTTATTATTAACTCTGCCTATTCTTTTATCTTGGATGGAATAAAAAATGTTATTTCCTTTATGTCACTCTGATTAAGACTGACGTAACCTTATAAAAAGCACCACTTTAAAAAAAAATTCAATATCTACCAACAGACAAAGTTATCAGGAGATGGTTCAGCAAACTGACAAGTTAACTCTGAGTCTCAATATGAAACATATTAAGATCTCAGTACACAAAAATTAGCTGGTATTTGCACACCATTCTGCAAATGTGGATGTGTGTATGTAAAATTTTTAATGTACTTAAGTTTTATGTGTGAATTTAAGAGATTAAGGTTATATTAAATAATGAATTCGTTTCCAGAAAAAGAGCTATTCTGATAAATGTAACAGATACTCTAGCAAGTATTAATAAAATAGGCATAGAAGAATATAAATATTAAATGTCTCACATGTAAGAATTTTAAGGGTTTTTAATTGTTATGTTTAACATCAATATTTTTGCTTTTCCGTAACTCTTAAGTTTCTTTCTTTTTAAAGTTTTTCTGATTTCTAAAGCAATTTACACTCAATGTAGGAGATTTACAAAACAAAAACTGAACGAAGAAAATAATCTCAACATGTATAATATTTTAGCATGTTTTCTTGTACTTTTTATAAATGTTGTCACATAATTAAGATGTTTGGCCGGGCGCAGTGGCTCATGCCTGTAATCCCAGCACTTTGGGAGGCTGAGATGGGCGGATCATGAGGTCAGGAGACTGAGACCATCCTGACTAACACGGTGAAACCCCGTCTCTACTAAAAATACAAAAAATTAGCCAGGCATGTTGGCAGGCACCTGTAGTCCCAGCTACTAGGGAGGATGAGGCAGGAGAGTGGTGTGAATCCGGGAGGCGGAGCTTGCAGTGAGCCGAGATCTCATCACTGCACTCCAGCCTGGGCGACAGAGCAAGACTCCTTCTTAAAAAAAAAAAAAAGGTGTTTAAATGATTGCATAGCCTGCATTTCCACCTAATATTACATAATGAGCATTTTTCCTGTGTCACAAAACTCTTTGTTAAAACCATTCTAATTGCCACTTAATATTACTTCATGTGGATATATTATCATTTACCAGATGTATTATGAGATAATCACATGACCATCTTCACAGGTAAGGCAGAATGGCTCAGCTTTTTTGCAGCATGGGCTCAGGTGGCAGCCTGGGTGGATTTGAATCTCCATTCTACCCTCTACCAGCTAACCGACTGTGGGCAACTGACTTGCCTGTTCTGTGCCTCAATTTTCTTATCTATAGAAGGGGATAATAATAATACCATCTCCTGGAGCTGATGTGAAAGTTAAATGAGTTACTATTCCAAGTGTCTGGTGAATGGTAATACCACTTAAATGTTAGCTATTATTATTTGTCTACATTTCTTATTATTTCCTGGATGTTACTCGATGGCAGTACAGTGATTGAGTTGAAGACTACATTGAAACCTGACAGATGCATGCTGACAAACTGCATTCCAGAAATGTTGCAATATTCATATTCTCTCACTCAATAGCACAAGACAGCATCTATCGACCACACCCAGAAGCACACTGAGCAGCTTTACTTTTAAAATGTAATTAGACAGCCAAAATGGAAAAATGGTATCTCATTGTTTTCTGAATTTGCATTTCTTTGGGTATAAATGAGGCAAATATTAATCACTTATTATCAGCCATTTTATTTTCATGTTTATGAACCATCTCTTTATGTCTTTTGTCCAGTTCTCAGATGTTTGTCTAACTTGTTTACTTTCTCTCTTTTGTTATGCTAATATATGACAAATTTTATATGGATGTAGTCAAACCGATCATTCTTTTGCTTTGAGATCTTTTCATTGCTTTTAAGTGTAGAATATACTTTCCTGTTGGTGGTCAAATAGATGCTTACATAGTTTCTTCATTTTTATGGCTCAGTATTGTTTTGTTTTGTTTTTATATTTCACTTTTTTCATCCACCAACAATTAATTTTCTTGACTGACATGAAGATAGGGAGTAACTAAACTTACTTTCCTCAAATACCTACTAATTACTTCTCTATTGTTAATTAAATAATCCTGTATTTCCCCTACGGTTTGCTGACACTAGCTTATAATGTACAGGTCCTCCCTGAGCACTCTACTGCAAGTCTAGCACAGCATGCTTTTCCAAATGCAAACACGCACATGCACACACACACACACACATGCTCACACACACCAATGTTCCTCTACCCTCCCGTGTTTAGTTTTTCTATTCATAGCACTTATCACTAACTGTCATATTTTCACTTTATGTCTGCTTGTTTCTTTGTTATTTGCTGAATTATTGAATGAATTACATCCATAAAATATACATAATTTTGAATCCAGGTGATCATCTGATCCATTGGCACATCTGCATAATCTACTTTTGAAATGCTTTTTAAAGCATGATATCTTGGAAAGTATGTTTTAGCAACTAATGTGAAGTCTAGGCCACCACCTCTCACCCAAGTTTGGAAAAAAATAATGATGCCCGGGCTCCACCCAGTGGTCTGGAGGACAGACTGGGCATCTTGAGTCCTCAGAACTCCGCAGGTGACTCTAACGTACAGTCAGGTAGGGAGCCGCCGACGTAGGGCACTTATTTGTATTCTTAGGAAAGTACATTTAATACATCTTAAATGCATATATTTGATGTGTCTAAGACATATTAAATATTTGTGCATGTACATATGTACGTACGTGTGTGTACACACACATAACGAATAGTCACAAACTTACCTAATCACCCAAAGGCATGAAGTTTTCTCTAAATGAAAAAAAAAAGTTTCCTTCAAAAATTGGGTGACCTAGGCTTAAGGTCAGTTCCAAGCTGACCACTCTGTCTCCCAAGGCAGCACAGTAAAAAGCCCTTCCAGAGGGTCCAAACAGTCACCTGAACCCCTGGCTCTGCCCAGTTGCCCTTGTTTATGGGTCCCACCCTGAGAAACTGACCTTTCTCTAAAAGTAATTCACAGAAACACATAATGTACAGGGAAAGAGCCATTTCAAAGCTCTTTCTAATGAGGAACCTGAGATTTGAGGAAGTGAAATGGCCAGCCTCAGATTACAGCTATTCACAAGGACACACATGAATCAATGTAGATGCCTCAATATAAATCACTCATTAGCAACACATACAATCGAGCAACTCCTGAGACAAAATGCCTGGATGAAAATCATAACACCAGTTTTTTTTTAATATAATTTTTCTTCTACAGTGTTCCATGCATAGTCGTTTTACTCAGCCTGTGAGATGATAAAACAACCAAATGCAAAGAGGAGAAAATGATCTTGGGGCATAACATACACACACGCTTAAACTCTAACAAACAAAATAATTTGTGTGGAATCTGGCTTCTCATCTGTAAGGCCAAGAAAATCAATGCCACCTCATAGTCCTTGTCACACAAGTGTCTGTTGTTAGCCTTATGCTTCCCCCCAAATCTGCCTATGCCTGTGCTACCTGGGCCACCCTCCCCACTTCTCCCAGATGCCAGGTCCCTAGAGTCCTTTCAACTTGGCTCAGTATTTGCCTTCTCAAGGAAGCTCTCCAACTGCAACAGCCCCAAATGGCACATGCCTATGTCCAAGCCCGTCTCCATCACTCTGCAGGTGTTTCCATCACTCCTGGACTAGCTGCCACTCTCTGGTGAGGTCCCTGAAGGCAGGGACCCTGCCTTTTCTTTTTTTTCTTTTTTCTTTTTTTTTTCTGAGATAGAGTCTCGCTCTGTCGCCCAGGCTGGAGTGCAGTGGCACAATCTCCGCTCACTGCAACCTCTGCCTCCCAGGTTCAAGGGATTCTCCTGCCTCAGCCTCCTGAGTAGCTGGGATTACAGATGCATGCCACCATGCCTGGCTAATTTTCTGTATTTTTAGTAGAGACTGGGTTTCACCATGTTAGCCAGGATGGTCTCGATCTCCTGACCTCATGATCCGCCCACCTCAGCCTCCCAAGTGCTGGGATTTAGACCCTGCCTTTTCAATCCGCATTCCTAGGCCTTAGCCTTAGTTCTCAGCCTTTGGATGTATATTTGTGCAGCGAGAGGGAAAACACTGTCCCCAGAACCTGCACAAACCCAATTCCCCAAATTTACCCCTCCTAGCCCATCCAAGGCCCTGAGGTTGAGAGGTGCGCTCCCAATAGCAGCACTGTGTATGACACAAAATCAGTATTTGCAAAGGGTCTTGAGAATGAAGCAAGGGCAGTCAGTGAAATGAATACAATAATCTTGGATCTCTGTATCTGGCTGCAATTGACACCTCATTAATTTGTCTGATAACTGCGATGCAACGTGCTGGGCATTTTAACTTCCCAAGGCTGGGCAGAAAAAAGATAAAGGCTCTGGAATCAGAAAAACTGTAGGTGTGGGTCTGGGATCTACTACTTAGTAGCTGGACACTCTTGGGTAAATGACGGAATTCCTCCTCCCTTTTATTAAAGCATAATAATAGTTCCTACTTCATGTGGCCCTTAGGAGGATTAAGTGAAAATAAGATATCTAAAAATTTTCTACAGTGTCAGGCACACAGTAAGCACTTAAAAAATGACAACTATTGTTATCATTTATTTCAGTCGTTCTCACCTCTCCAGAAAATAATTGGGGATGTCTTAATTTCTAAAACTATACTTTCAGAGAAAGACAGGATGCTGTCTCATCAATTATTCACACGTATTCACACACACACTATCTCTCTCTCTCTCTCTCTCTTAATTGATCTTGATTTGAGAATCCCTCCCCGGATGGTGGTCTTCCCTTCCTCTGGGGGGTGGGGAGGGGATGCGGGTGGCAGCGGAGCCCACCCTTACCTTCAGAGAGGCGTCCCCGAGGCTGGGGCGGGGGCGGCAGCTCCTCCTTCACGCCAGGTCGCGACTGCGGAGGCCAAGTTCAGAAAGTAGGTGAGAAGCAGCGATCTCCGCCTCCTGACTACCGTGGAAAGTGAAAGAGAGGTGTGATTAAAGAGATAAGGCACCCAGAGAGGGCTACAAAAAAAGAAAAAAGAAAAGAAAAAAAAGAAGAAGAAGGAAAAAAAGTAGGAACAGAAAGAAGAATGTCAGGCGTCTGGCAGCTCCTGGCTGCTAACCCCGGCCAGTGGAGGCTGCAGGTGGGCACTGCCCGCGGTCGGGCGAAGCTCCGGGTCCGGGAGTGTAGCGGTCTGGGGCGCTCTCAGTCTGGGGCGCTCCCTGGCGTAGAATCCTCCCTGACTCGGGGATCCCGGTCTGGGGACCCTCCGGTCCGGGTGCTCCTCGCAGCCGTGCTCCAGGACCGGCTCCTCCACCCAGACGCCCCGCGTGGAGTTACCGGAGCTACTGGATCGCGGGGTCCAAAGGTTGCTGCTGGAAAACCCAGCGCCTTGCCCTTTTCCCGCGGACGGCGTGGGCCCCAGGCGTCTGGCGCTTCCTCCCCAGCCGCGCGGCGCGGGTCCCGGGAAAACCCGGGCCGTAGCCGGGTGACCTGCGGGACCGGAAGGGGGCGCGCCCGGGCCGCTCGCAAGCACCCTGCAGGCCGCGGTTCACAGCAGAGGATGCCAGGAGGGAGGACCGCTGGCCGCAGCGGCCGCCCCGCTCTTCAGAGGAAGAGGAGGGGAGGGCTGAGGGTGGAAGAGGGGTCCCCGGGGGATGCCGAAGGTGAGAGGGGCTCCGCGTCTCAAGTACACAAATGCGCCCCAGGCTTTTTGCTTTCCCAGAAGGATGGGAGTTCACTACAGGGAAGTAATAGAGAGGGGTGCAATTGTTGAAGTTTTAATTTTTTTTAAGGAGGCCAAAGGGGAATGTGTGTTTCTAGATTTTTATTTTGTGGCAGAACTGTTATTTAACAAAAGGAAAAGGGAAACCCATGGCCGACAGGCAAAATGTTTAATGAGACAATGATTTTAATTCTTTTTACCCAATCAAGATAATTCACCACATAATAAATAAAAATATGTAATTATTTCAATAAATGCAAATAAAAGCATCTGACAAAATTCAACACCCTTTCTGAATTAATAACGATCAGAAAACCGAGAGTAGAAATGACCTTTCTTAATCTGATAAAGAACATCTATAAGAAACCTACAGGTGACCTCATAATAGTGAAACATTTTACTTTTTCCTAAGATTAGTAATGAGATAAGGATTTTGGCTCCCACCTGGGACAACTGCTTTGCAACAAGTGAAGAAATAAAAATAAAATTAGAAAGCATAAAGATTGAGAAGAAAGAATTAAAACTACTGGTTTTAACAGAGAGCATAATTATATGTAGACCAACTTTTGAAATCTACAAAAAAAAAAAACTACTGGAAATATTAAGTTTATCAAGATCATGGAATATAAAAATCAATAGCAATTCTATATATTAGAGATGGAAACTTGAAAAGTGAAGTTTGTTAAAAGTGCCATTTACCATAGCATTTAAAAATCAAAATACCAAAGTATAAATTCATTGGATAATATATGAGATATCTCCTGTGAAAACTACAAAATATTGCTAACAGAGATGAAACATCTAAGTGATAAAGGGATATACCACGTTTACGGATTGGAAGACTTAAGACATCTATTCTCCACACTGTATATTTTTAGACTCTATATATTACAGAATCTATATATTTAATACAATTCAATCCAAATCCCAGGAAAATTTTTCAAAGAAATTAAGAAGCTGTTTCTAAAATTCATATGAAAATGCAAATAATCTAGGATTGTCCGGACAGAGACGGAGTTTTGCTCTTGTTGCCCAGGCTGGAGTGAGTGCAATGACGCGATCTCGGCTCACTGCAACCTCAGCCTCCCGGGTTCAAGCGATTCTCCTGCCTCAGCCGCCCGAGTAGCTGGGATTACAGGCATGCACTATCACGCCTGGCTACTTTTGTATTTTTAGTAGAGACGGGGTTTCTCCGTGTTGGTCAGGCTGGTTTTGAACTCTCGACCTCAGGTGATCCGCCCATTTCGGCCTCCCAAAGTGTTGAAATTACAGGGGTGAGCCACCTGCCCGGCCTGTCTGGGCAATCTTGACAAAGATGAACAAAGTTGAGAGACTTATACTGACTTGAGGATTTATAATAAGGCAATAGTAATTATGGCAATGTGATATTCACAGAAACATACAAACATACAAAATAGAAAGTAGACTAATAGATCCACACATATCTAGTCAATTGATTTTTTTAACAAAGCACCATGTCAATTCAGTGGGGAAAAAACAGTCTTTCACAAACATTGCTGGAACAGCTGGGTACCTCTACAGAAGAAGCAGCAGCAGAAAAAAGAACTTTGTCCTTGCCTTGTTCTATATACAAGTATCAATTCACAATAGACCATGGACCTAAACATAAAAGCTAGAACCGTAAATATTTCATAAAAATACAGAGAAGACCCTTGAACAGGCAGAAAATAAATAAATAAATCATGCCCTTGGACAGGCACAAAAAAAAAAATTCTTAGCTAGGACACGAAAAACAATAGCCATTTGGGACACATTGATTAATTGGACATCACCAAAATTAAAAATGTCTACTAAGCAAAGACATCACTTAAAAATGAATAGATAACCCTGGAAACATTCTCACTTTACATCTATCTGGCAAAGAACTTGCATCCACAATACATAAATAATTCCTACACATCAACAATATAAAAAGAAATACAATTTAAATAAGGCAAAATATTTTGCCTTCACTAAAAAATATATACGAATGGCCAATGAAAACATGAAAAGGGCTCATCATCATTAGTCGGGGAACTTCAGGTTAAGACCATGGTGATCTTCATCTAACACCTGTGAAAATTATTAAAATATAAAGAAACTTGACAACACCAATTATTGGTGAGGCAATGAAGCAGCAGAGCTCTCATACACAACTGGTGGGAATGGAAAGTAGTACAATTAGTTTGTGAAACAATGTATAAGTTTCTCTGAAAGTTAAATATGCACCTACCCTATGACCACTCTTAAGTGTCAAAATAAAATCGTAAGTCCACAAGTATGTTCATAGGAGACACTGTCTCAAATACATATATATAAAATACTATACATATAAAATATTCTGTATAAAATATATATTATATTATATATAATATTCTATATAAAACATCTTATATTATTTATATAGAATACTATATATTATATATAATATTATATTATATATACTATATATAGAATATATATATTATATATACTATATATTATATATATTATATATACTATATAATATATATAATATATAGTATATATAATATATAATATATATATTATATAGTATATATATTTTATATATAATATATATTATATAATATTATATATTATACATTTCATATATAATATTATATATCATATTATATATTTTATATACAATATGATATATAATATAATTTATATGTTATATATTTATATATAGTTATTATATAAATTATATAAATATAAATTATATATTTATATGTAATTATTATATAAATTATTATATAATTTATAAATTATATATAATATAATTTCTATTATATTATATATTATATATACTATATAATATATATAATATATTATATTATATAGTATATATATAATATATATTATATATATTATATAGTATATATTATATATACTATATATATTATATAGTATATATAATATATAATATAATAGAAATTATATTATATATAATTTATAAATTATATAATAATTTATATATATTATAAATATATATAATAATTTATATAATTTATATAATAATTACATATAAATATATAATTTATATTTATATAATTTATATAATAATTATATATAAATATATAACATATAAATTATATTATATATCATATTGTATATAAAATATATAATATTATATATAATATTATATATGAAATGTATAATATATAATATTATATAATATATAATATATAAAATATATGTTATATAATATTATATATAAATTTTATATATATAAATATATATCATATATAATATAATATATAATATTATATATTATATATAATTATATATATAATATAATTATTATTATTAATAATTTTAATATTTAATAATTACATATTATATATTATAGATTATATATCATATTATATTATATATTATATTATATATTATATATTACATATTATATATCATATTATATTATATAATATATAATGTATTATATATTCTTTATATTATATAAAATATATAATATGTTCTATATAATATTATGTTATATAAAATATATAATATATTATATATAATATTATATTATATAAAATATATAGTATATATTAATTATATATAATTAATAATTATATATATTATATTTAAAATGTTATATAAAAATATTATATATAAAATATTATGTATTATATATTAAATAATATTATTTTTATGTTCTATATTATACATTATTAGATATTCTATGTTATATTTTATATAATTATATATAATTATATACACATTTTATATATTATATATTATATATTATATAATATTATATATATAATGTTATATATAATATTATATATAAAGTATTATATATATAAAAAATAAAGAAAATCTGGCATGTTGGGAACAAGATTTACAACTGACATTCTGCCTGAGGGAATCAGAATGTTCTTCAAGATGACGTGAAAATCTACTGTCGAATGATTAGTTTGCTATTCAGATTATTGACAAAGAATGAGGAGAAACAAAGCAAGACAGAGAGAGAGGAAAAAAGAGTAGTGAAAACATCCCACACCACAGTGAAGACAGGCAAGCAAAAGGGAAAAGGGAAGAAAATGGTGGCTGGAGTATGGTGGAGGATTGAGGAGAAAAATTTCTGGCCATTTTGCATCCACCCAGAAGCAGGGAAATGGAAGGAAAGTTACCAGATGAAACCTGAGGCCTGAATCCCTTTAATATTCCTGCTCCTCATACTTCAGTGCAGGGGCATAAGCCAGCTAGGAGAAGTCAGGAAAGCTTCAAACTCAGATGCCTTTGCACATCACAGCAGGCACTATTGCTTCTGGGCAGCCAAGGGAGTCAAACTAGAGGCCTTTCTGGGAATTTTGCTTGGCACAGGCATTTGGTACCTCACGTGCTTCCAGAATTTGGAATTCAGCGACCTTTTATTGGCAATGTGGTCCTCCCTCCACTTGATGGTCCCCTGTACTTTCATAAGATGCCGGAGGGAGTCCTGAAGCGCCTCAGCCTGCAGCATGTCCAGCTCGCTCAGAGCCTCCATCTCAATAAGTATCACCTTGGCGTCGTTCTGGATGAGGGCACAGTGCAGGGCAACCTCCTGCTCGTAGGCAAACTCCTTGTTGTGAGTGATCTGAGGGGTCAGGATGAAAATGTGCCGCCTGCTCTTTCGTATGTTGGTTTCCACTGCAGTGACTACATCTAGTCATACAAGAAATAGATCAGATTTCTTATCAGTCTAATGCTTTAAACATAAACATCCTGAACATTTAAAAGTCTTATTGTTATAATCTGGTGTGAGATTCTCTGACAACAAGTCACTTACTCAGAGAAGTGGAAATATGTGTGGATAGAGAACCCGTTTTGTTCTTTGTGTTCCTTTCATTTGTGAGAATATCAGCCCCAATGTCCTCTTTTTATTTCCCAGGTAGCTTAGTCTTAACTAAAACAGAGTCCTTCCAAGTAAATGGGAATGTAAAGATATTTAGTCTATTGTTGCATTAGAGACTTAGAATTCTGGTTCATTCTTCTTAGAATACATATTATCTTCTTAGAATATTTGCTTATATGTTTTTCAATGGCTTAAAATTTTAACTCACATATTAAAAAGCACAAACTCAGGAAGCTTTGCCCCTCAAAATTGTCCAAAGTCTCTAGGAAAGTAAGTCCTGACTTTACTTCACCCCCATTAATCTCTGTTGTAGAAACTGATTTGATCCAAACTAGAAAAATCTCAAGGGACAATAGATCCCCTTTCCCATTTGGTGTTTATACAGCGTAGACGCCATGGTGATTCCAATTAGCTCTGGGTGGACTCAGAAAGAACATGAAATACCCAGTCCTCACTGCAACAGGAGAAAGCACAACCGTGAAGAAAACAATCCAAGATATTCTCACAGAGGGGTGTCTGAGGGATTGCAGATGCATGAGGCAGGCCAGCTGAGAAGAGGTGCTCCCAGAGGGAGAAGCACAGCTGCTCCAGAAGCCCCACGTGGAGAGGCAGGTACATGACCACCCTCTGACCTCCTGCCAGTGCCTCCCATTGGCCAAACCCAGCCTGGAGCACAGGACAAGGGTGCAATGGATTCCATGATGATCAGCCACCCAGGGCCACTGGATGGAGTGGTGGTGCAGAGAGGATTTTGATGGGGCAAATGCAAGATAAGTTGCATGAGACTATAGACAGTACCTTAGTCAGTCATGAACTTTCCTAAGTGAAGAGTGAAGTTTGGTGTTGTTGGGTTTCATTTATTTTGGTTGAGGAAAGGTCAGAGGACATGCATTGACAGAGGGAAGTAGAAAACCATTCCAGATTAGTATGTTGTCACACATTGAAGGCAGCACAAGCTTGAGTGTGAGAGAGCTAGCATCTGGGTTTGGCTGAGGAGAAGTGTAACTAGAACTTAGGTGGATGGACTGAGAAAGAAGAGGTGAAGAGCTTGTGGCCAGATGTGGCACATTGTTGAGCTCACAAACAACTGGAGTCCCTGCAGGTTCTTCAGTACATTTGTAATATGAAAAGAGTGTTTGAGAGCATTACTCATTACTTCTACTTGCATGGGTGGCCAGTGGGAAAATGGGGGAAGAAGAGAGCCTCGAGAGAAGAAATGCATTCGATTCTCCTAAATTGTATCTTTCACAAGTCTCTTGAGCCGTTATTGAGGCTATTAGCATTCCCAGATATTCCAGGGTAAACCAAAGTCACCTGTTGTTCATACCTTTACATCTATAGGCATGTGAATTCCTCTTCTTAGTAAAATGAGTTTAAAATGTAAAACTGAACATTTACTTTATTATGCTTAGGCCCTTGATAGCTGAGCCCCAGTTATATTCCAAACCCTTCCTGGTCTGTGAGAAATTAGAGAAGAGTTCACAAGGAGGGTCCATAGGTACTGGACATAAATGTATTAAGGGAAGGGAAAAATAACTACTGCAATCACAGGAGTTGTGATAAAACTGTCAAAAGTATATAAAATTGGGTAGGAATATTAAGGAACAGAAGCTATAGTTCTTTTTGTTCTGGTGAGAATATAAATTTGCAAATGTTTCACCAACATGAAGAAAGTCATGAAGACTCTCTGAGTACTTTTAAGGTATTTCAGCTAGTGCCTATGGCTACCAGAACAAAATTCGTCAATTTTTAAGTCCTCTTTCAAATCTTATGGACAGAATTAAGAAGTGGCAGAGTTATCCTGGTGGGGGACCAAGGGAATAAAGTAGGGATGATGGTTTGCTAAGTCCTTGAAGCAAAGGACTTCTAACTCTGAATTCACACCACCAACATTACTGTGAAGATCTCATCACTGGGACAATGATGGGAGAGGGACGATTGAAGGATAAGTGTCTGCTTCTGGATAAATATTTAAAGTTCTGGTCTTAAGGCCTGTGGTAGTAAATGCAATTCATTTTCCAATGCAGGGATAAGGCCACCTAGTTCACAGCCTTTAATAAGCATGAATTTCTGTCCCTAATGTATGTCAATAGCTTTACCTTCTCCAGGTAGCATATCTCTCCCATAAATGCATAAGGTATAGCCAAATTTATTTTCAAGAACATCAGGCAGAATCTGGTGAACAAAGTGCTCTACATGACTGGCCCCATCTGTACTGGATTTGTAGTTCCGTGGGTAGATAACATAAGCATCATAGAGCTTTCCATCTGAAAATGAAAACAAGAAGTACAACTTCTTACTTGATTCTAAAAATTCTCACTGGGCTCTTCAAAGACATTCCTCTCCAAGTTTTATGGCTGTTGGTGAATGTATGTCATCCTCCAAAATATTCTAGACTCAAGAGATGTTGACGGCAAACCACTGCCACAAAACACTATCAGGAAATAACAGTCTTCATCCCAAAGTGTTTCTCCTTTTTACTGTCACAGACTAAATAACAAAAAAGTGGACAAGAACCTGTCCATCTCATCAATTTTGATTAATAATCTATGAATAAGGGGGCCTTCTGTGCTGAATAGACTTTGGTTTCATCTTTGGTTTCCCCATACTCCCCTGGGGAAGTGAAAAAATTTAAAGCTAATAGTAGCAAGGGCATAGAATTTTTTAAGGGATCTGAATTTTCCACAGATCAAACAATGAGCTCCTACTTCAGTCAACTGTTTGAAAAAATGCAACATGTATCTGCCTCCAAATGAAAGCATGAAGTTTGCATCTAGCAGGCAGAACTGACTCCTTTCATGCACATGCTTGTGTGCCTGGGTTAGACTTTACGGATCAGGGTTTCAGGTAGAACACACATGCATTCCGATAGACCTTTCTAACCTGCTCACATCTGGAAAACAGGAACAATTTTGCTACTGTGTTTAACTTCATAATGTCTTACCAATACATTATGAAATTTACACCTTTCTGGGCTTGGGGCAGATTCTGTTATTGGGAACTCAGTAGGAATAGCAATCCTATTGGGGAAGAAAATTGAGCTGTTGAGATGGATCTCAGGACCATGAGGATTTACATAGCAGGATGGAAAATGGCCTCTAAGAAAATCCAAAACCACAACTCACTGATAACAGATTAGCAAGCAAAATGGAATCTGGGCTTAGCAGCCTAGCTACTGAAAGATTAATAGACAAGTAACCAACAGTTATTATGGGATTTTTTCTTTGGGAGAAAAACTTGGTATTTGCCACTTACCATTCCTAGTCTTGTAAGGTTTAGCTATGTCTCTCCAGAGCAGAGTGGCCTCAATCCAGAACATTTTTAGGATGATAACCAGGACATTGATTAGCATTAAAAATACACTACATACTGCAATTATGCAGTAGGTGCTATGATGATCAACTATTCAAAAGAAAGAAAAAGATTATTATTACTACTGAAACAAGATATAATAAACTGATACATGGATGCTGGCTTCCCTTGGGAGTACAAGAATTTCACATAAGATATACCCACTGGGAATTTTCATGGCTGCTTTAAGTACCAGGACAGTCACATTTATTGAGCCTCTACAACACATCAGGCTAAGCATTATAGGGAATTCTCAAAGGCAAAAGAGGCAGAGAGACACTTGTCAACTTAACTAAGATGGGAGGCAAAAGCATGATTTTTGCTGGCAGAGGAGTTTAGAAGGAGAGCTTGCTCCATGCAGGACTGGGAAAGGGAGCCTTCCTGGAGGAAGAGGAGGCCTCTGAAAGATGAGTAGGATTCAGGGAGATGCAAAAAAGGAAATGCCCACCTGGGCAGAGAGAATACCATAAGCCTAAGTGCAGAGAGGAAGTGTGTTTTCTGAGGAAGTGGAATAACCCAGTTTGGGGAATTGGTGGAAGATATGATTAGAAAGTTTGGTCAGGGCCAGGTTCTGTCCAGACTTGAAACCCCAACTAAGGCAGATTGCCTTCTTCTGAAGGTCACAGGAGCACTGGAGACTTGAGTGGTTTTCCCAAGAGATTAATCTGATGGTAGCAGAAAGTTTGTTTCTGTGGAAAGAAACTATGGGCACTCAGAGAAGAATGGAGTGTGGTACTTGGGTTGCAAGATGCAGAGGGTTGTAACTCATGCAATAATGAGAAAGGAACAGACAAGGTGCTGTCAGGGCATTAAGGAGAAGGCATCAACAGGTCTGAGAGACTTGTTGCCTCTAAGGGCTTGGCAGTGTGGGAGGTAGGAGAAGAAGCAAGAGTCACCTAAGTGGCTAAAGCATCTTTGATAAAGAATTCAAAAGTCAAATTACTAAGTTCTAGGTCCTACTCATAGCCCATACTTCTCTCATGGTGAACATTACTCAACCAACCCAGAAATTTTTCCTAGTACTCCTTGCTTCACAAAATGCAGATGCAACATGCATATGCACTGATGAATGTGAGAAGAATCTCAAATGAGATTTGCTGATACGGTTCTTTTCCGTCTTAAGTCTCCATGCATGGGCTCCCAGTTTTAAGGTAGAAAAATCACTGGCCCATATTCACGAATTCCTCCACAACCTCTAATAGTTTATCAGTTCTCTCAGTGACCAGCAGTATGGAATCAAGAATTATCAAGGTGATGTGACACAAAATTGGGGGGAAAAAGTGAAAATTGACAAAGAGCTTACTGTCATCAGGTTAAATAATGAAAACTCCGTAAGTAAATCGTTTCAACAGGATTCCTTTCCAGGTCACTCTCTCTCTAAAAACCTCAGCTGGATGCACAGAGGAATGTGTACTTCCTGTGGGGGTTGCTGGGAAGTAACCATGCCATTGGCTGGACGCTTCCAAGTAGAGGAAAGAAGTTGATCCAAGACATCAGAGGAAGTCTTCGTAAGTGTGAATTATTTTATAAAAGTATAACTAATTCAGGTATGTGATGACAAAACATTACTTTCTGTATACACATATAGCTAGGAAAATGCTGGCTGTGTTTGAATCCTTGCTCCATAACTGTAGTATTTCGCAAGTTATTCAACTTTCTTTGTCTTTTACTTTGAAGTATTGAGAAAATAAATGAGAAAGTTAAATGTAAAATAAGTAGGTAAGTCCTTGTACATAGGAAATAATGAATAAATGTGTATTATTATTATTATGAGCATCAAATATGTATTTAGTAATAGTTAATAAAATGGAGACATAGGCCTTTCAAGTTTTTGTTCTCTTAAATTCAAGAAATGCTATAATTTCAGAAATAAAAAAGAATTCATCATGACAACTCAATAGCAGTAGTAATAATTTGTGTTTAATTTATACAGTTGCTGAAACAGAGTGTAACCATGTTGATTTAAAGAAAAACAGGTGAAATACAAATAAGCTAGAAGGAGCAAAATCATGAAACACCTGTAACACGAAGATAATTCAAACACATAGGTAACCAGGGACATTGATCAATGATAACGTAGCAAAGCAGGAGGACACAAGGGCAGTGTGGGTGGGCAGGCTGGATGGATGGCTGCAGGGTCTACTGGGCCCACCACCACCCCAAGCATGGCCCTCACATAGCACCTTGATGGGGTCCACAGCCTTCCTGGGGTGCCACACTTATCACTGGCAGACACCAGAGACCCACAGAACACTACGGCACTTATAGCCATCTACATGAGTTATGATTCTGTTTATTTTATGAAAAACTTACAAATCAGGGGTTAAAGTCAAAATTAAAACCAGAAAAACCCCACATACCACTTCAGGCAGAGACCTGCCACGATTACACCATATTGGGGACCCGCTGTCCCCACACCCCTATCCTTTCTCCTCCTGTTGTGCCTCTCTGTGTGTATCTGGATGAATCCTAACCATACCACACACATGGGTGGGAACTCAGGGTTTAACACTTTCTTTGGCTATTTGACAAGCACATTAAACAATTTCTACATGGTTGTACAGCCCCTGAGGAGTGATGAGTGTAAAAATATATTTCTCTCTTTCCTTCCTTTTATACGGGATACAATGCTTCATATAGCAAACAGGATGTCTTTGCCTGGATATGTGAAGAACAAGTGAGGAAACTGGCAAGTGCTCAGGAGTGAAATGCTTGGAAAGCTGTTTTCCAAGACAACATTGCATTCAGAGACACACCAAGGGAGTGGGGAGAAGGATCAGTCCACCTCTGTGGGAGGAGCACTTCATCTCTGATGTTTCACATTGTCTGGGCATAGTGATGATAAAAAGCACAATGACTTGTAGACAGCTTTATCACTGTTTTGAAAACTCTGTAGACAACATATCCCCTTCTTGCCCGCACCCAGGAAGGATCACTCTCTCCAACCCTGCTTTGGCTATTTGTGATGCCAATTATTATTTATTTATTTATTTTTATATATTTATATATAAATTATTTATATATAAAAAAGAATGTTACATTTTAAAAAGATTATATAGCGTCTGAAATTAACCCAATAAAGATTCATCAGTTTCACGTTGTCCTTTTATTGTGTCAAATTATAATGATATCGTTAAAATCCTGCTAGATTCAGAAAAAACTGTAGGGAAGCAATCAACAATTTGACTTTCCAAATGATGAGGAAAGTTATTGAATTTACCAAACATAAATATAAAAATAGTATTTTGTTGTATAATTAAGACTTATAGCTAGAGAAGTAGAAATGTACACAAAAAACATTTGGTATCAATAATTTGGTTGTGCATTCATTTATTCAGTCAACAAATATTTAGCTGAGCACTGGCTAGCTGTCAGGTATTGCACTAAGGACTCGAAGATGGATGAGATGATGTCCCTGCCCTCATGGAGCTTGCAGTCGTGTTGAGCAGACTGTCAAACAGATTTAGGTAAGGCAATGTGACCAGTGCTATGATACAAACAGGATGCTACAAGAGTACTTGGAAAGTGTGTATACTGCAAACTGAGGGCCAAGAAAGGCTCCCTGGAATAGGTGGTACCTGAATTACATGGTGAATAACAGATGCAATAAAGAAATGGGCTGAGCTACCAGACTTCCCAGGTGTTCCATGTACCTTAAACACTTTATAAAGTTTAACAATGATAATGTGTGTGATATGGTTTGGGTCTGTGTTCCTGCCCAAATCTCATGCTGAATGGTAATCCCCAGTATTCGAGGTGGAGCCTGGTGGGAGGTGATTGGATCATGGGGGTGAGTTCATCATGAATGGTTTAGCACCATCCCCTTGATGCTGTCCTTGCAATAGTGAGTGACTTCTCATGAGATCTGGCTGTTTAAGTGTGGCACCTCTCTCTCACTCCTGCTTTTACTGTTTGAAGTGCCTGCCTTTGCTTTGCCTTCTGCCATGAGTAAAGCTCCTGAGGTGTCCCCAGAAGCAGATGCCGCCATGCTTCCCATACAGCCTGCAGAACCGTGAGCCAATTAAACCTCTTTTCATATAAATCACCCAGTCTCAGGTATTTCTTTATATCAATGCAAGAATGGCCTAACAAATGTCTTATTATAAAGTAGCACCTAGGATTTTCTCACTGAAATGGCAGTAGTTTGATACTTCCCCTTTTTGTTCACTTTACCACCCTCGCTAACAAAATGAGTGTTCATTATGACCAGAAAAAGGTATAGAAGGGACCATGCTTACAACATGTAATACAAGTTATAAAAGAGCACAAAAGAACACGTTCAGTTTACAGTTGTTGGTGTATTTTCTTTCACATACAGTGAGACAGAGGGAGTTCATAAAGTTAGAAAACAAGGATGACCAAAGAAGCAGCTGAGTGTTCTAGACAAACCAACGATAGGGAGTGGGGGAGGACGAGCAATTTAAGCCGCAGAGAAGCTCCCAGCAAACAGGAACAGTCTACAAAGAGCAGACAGCAAACAACATCTGGAAGAAGAGAAGCATATTTTATGGCACAGGCCATTCCCATTGTCTTGATGGATCTCTTGGAACCACACTCCATTCTGCTTACACTTGCTAGAGAAAGCTCAGGTGACCAAAGTCTCAGAAACACTCCTTACTTGGATTTTTCCTACTTAGCCTTACGGTGTGCCTTCTCAAGCCATGCAAATTCAGGGCCAGACAGTCGTACTGCAGCAATAAATCCTCTTCCTTCAGGTCAGCTATTCTTAAAACCATGTCTAGACAAGCCAGCCCATTGCTGAAACTAAGAAAACAACCTGTTACTTTTAATGCCTACTTTGCAGGTGCAAACCATGTGCAAGGGGAAGAGGATGGTTCTCTTCAATATAAAAATACCTTTGATTTTGCCCTTCCTCTTGTTGAATTCTTGGTTCACCAAAGTCTGTAATTTTTGTTCCATTAAGCTGCCACAGGACGGCAGCCCAGGACTGAGTGCCTTTTCCAAAACAAGCAGAGCAAGTTAGGTTTGCGTTTTTTCCTAGAGGGGAGTAAGGACATTCACCAATAAAATTAACTTCTGCGACTGGCATTTTATCCCATTTAATGTAAAAAAAACCTTACTGAACACTTAGTATGCACCCCACCAGGACCTCCCTCCCTCATCTCTAGCACCTTCCTCTTTCTATGTCCTCTCTTGCCTCCTCCCTGCTTCCATTACCTTCATTCACCCAGCTGGGTTTGAAGCTCAGCTCCCACTATGTTCTCATCTGCATGGGAAACTAACAAGGTCAATGATTCTGCCTTCACCAACCCCACATTATAAAGGATTTCTAGTAAAAGGATTGCCCTCTACTAGAAATTAGAGTTTCTTTCCAACTGCCCTCTTCCACATCTTTCTACAGAACTCTCTTTATCTCTCCATAAGCTACTTTGAAGATAAACATGTTTTACCGGATCTGGCTACCATTGCCCAGAATGAACACCCTGCAGGTCTCCATCCCAAGCTCTGGGATAGAGATGAAGATGAAATTAGATGCATACATGAAAGCATCATGAATTACAAAGTACAATAAACAAATGTAAACACTGCAATTGCTGTGTCCCTGTTCCCAATATTAGCAAATGCTTGGGGCAGGTGCTTCCAGGGATGTCACCTCACTTACTCCTCAAGGTTCCTTATGCTAATTGCCTGACCCCTGCTAAGGGAATTCAGAACAGGGGTCATATGGAAGGATTTTTCCAGGCAATATTTACAGCATTCTGATAAATTTTCTTACCAATTTCCACTTCCTTTATTTCATTGTGTGCAGGGGCTCCGATTACTGGAAACAGAGAAAAGCCTTGCTCATCTTAAAGACAAAAAGAAATATAAATATTAGGAGAGCATTGAATGCTAGTCAATATAAAGCTTGTATTTTCATGTTTCTATTCTATTTCATAGCAATGTTTTTCAAGTTCTTCTGACAATAACCCATAATGACAAACACACACACACACACACACACACGAAACAGAAAGGCACTTAAATAAAACTTTCTTTTATTACCTATGATGCTCTTTAATATCTTTATTCTCTGATATCACTTAAACAAATGCAGGTCCAACCCATAAAACTAATTACATGACCTAGTAGTTGTTAGAAAACTACTCTTCTACAGAATAAGAATAAGACTACAGAGAAGATTTCAAAAGACCCAGGAAAACAATAAATGGATGAGTCCACAGATTTGCTCGCAGTTCTCCACTAGGGTGGCCCATCCTCAGTGAAATCTTCCCCGTACAGAATTCTGACTCCTGTGACCACTAAGGCTGAAAGACGGGCAGTGCTTGTGGAGCACTGCTGCAATCCTCCATCCCTTCATGCTCATTTATTTAATGACAGTGTGATTAAGGACCACTGTAAGGGTTGATATTAAACAGGAAGAGGCACTGATAGGAATGTGGTCTGGTGATGCTTATTTTACAGCGGTGGAGTATTGAAAAACTCCAAAAATTTGTCTCCAATATTGCTTTGCCCTGAAAAAACTGTCATACGTAAAGGGGCTATTACATCTACGTCTGTAGATCGACTTGTGCTAAGGAGACCCCAATCCTTTGTAGATTGATAAGCTATGATTGTGAAATCTTTCCCTTAAATAAGCTTTTATAAAATTTAAAATAACTTGGAAAACACATTTTTAGAATGAAGTGACCTACTCAAGGCCATTGATGATGTTGAAAGTATTGCAAACAAAGATTAAAAACCACTCGACAACATTTATGTACACCATAGTATACCATCACAAAGCCTCTCATTAAACTTTGAATCCAATGAGTATTACTAAAGATTAAGTTCTTTTTTAAATTGCAGAAACTCTGACACCAAACTAGAAAAAAAAAAAAAGCTGGTTTTTCTCTCCAAATAGTTGTATTTCCATTCAAAAAAAGTAAATTAAGTTAGCATTCAGATTGCTTTATCTTTGGAAAATTAAGTCACAAAAAAAGAATAAAGAACAGATGTGGCTTTGAATTAGTAATGTAATTTCCCCCTGAAATTTCTTAAATCTTGATAGTGTGTTCAGAAAACCTCTTTGCGTCATAGTTCAGAATGTATAAGATAAGATGGAGCAGGAGGAAGTAAAGGGAGGAGGGAGAAATGCAAGAAACCCAACCAGAAGGGCACCGCTGTTCCCATTTCGACTTCTTTCACGTAGTATTCTATCTCATTAATGTCAGTAGCTTACCCTTGACCGTGAAGGACCTGGTTGCCGTCACACTATAATTGGCTCCATTTTCATTGTGTATAAATTTACAGGTGTAATCACCTGCGTCCTCAGTCATCACATTATCAATGACCAAAAATGACTTGTGCACCCTGTACCTTGATCCTTGAAGAGCCTGACAATTCTGAAATAAGAAATTCCATTTCCTTCTCAGTAATTCTTCACTTTTATTTATTTATCTGTTGACAGAATGTTTGTTGCCTAGGCTGGAGTGAGTGGTGCAATCTGGGCTCGCTGTAACCTCTGCCTTCTAGGTTCAAGTGATTTTCATACCTCACCCTCCCAAGCTGCTGGGATTACAGGTGTGTGCCACCACACCCAGCTGATTTTTATATTTTTAGTAGAGATGGGGTTTCCTCATGTTGGCCAGGCTGGTCTCGAACTCCTGGCCTCAAGTGATCTGCCTTCCTTGGCCTCCCAAAGTGCTGGGATTACAGGCATGAGCCACTGTGCCCGGCCACTTGTGTCTATTTTAATTGTGTAATTTTCATCTATTTCCTTCCAAATTTCTTCTTACCTTAAACCACTCAAGAGGTGCTGTCCAATTGTAGAGGTCAATGGTAGGACAATAAATTTTGGAATTTTTTTCTGATCCAGATACTGTTGAATACATCAAATAATCTGGAACATTGCAATCTGATTGTTTTTTATATATGGTGACATTCGCATATCCAGTCCTATTGAATGTGGGACTGTTAAAATAAGTCAGACAATTAAAAGAGTCACTTAGCATTGTGAAATAACTTAATCTAAATTCAGCCTTTACTTAATATTGCTTTTCTTCTTAAAAACCATCAATATACATAATGGTTATTTTCTTATTTAAAAATAAACATTAAAATCTAGAGTTTAAATACTTTTTTGTTACACTTGAGCTAAAAACATAGCCCCCATAGTAGCCCTAACAATGACTTCTTCACCATTTATTCATACACTACATCTGCTGTAATGCTGTAATCCCAGTGTAATAAAGATAATTACTATTTATTCAGAGTTTACTCTGTACCAGTGATGATGATGAGCACTTTTCACACATTACCTTAGTTTATTTTCACAATAATGCTTTGAGATGAAATATATTATTACATTATATGCATTTTACAGAGAAGGAAACTGAAGGGCAGAGAAGTAACTTGCTGGCATCGCACAGTTAACTAGTGGCAGAGCATGAATTTGACACTTGTCTAGTCTCAGACCTAGGCCCTTAACTAATACTTCCTGCTTTTTGATTTAATTCATTTGACATTTTGTGTGTGCCAAATACAGCCACAAAATCAAAACATTTAACAATTTGTGAACAAAAGTAATTAATTTTTAGGCACACAATCTCATCAGCCTTCTCTGGCTTAACTTGAAGGTTAAAAGCCCCTTTTCACCTACTAGAGGCCCCCTGAGATGGAAAACATCCAGATTACTATTTTCTGTGCTAGTTTGTTCTTAATTCCAGCCAAAAGTAAGCAATTGCTCTCAGTTATCTTGGTCACTAGGAAAGCTAGGTTTTTCTCTAAGTCAGCTACAAATCAATCCCTGCAACTGTAAATCCAAATAGCTCAGAATGAGCTAGACCTCAACCTGATAGTATTCCTAGAAGTTTATCCAAATCACTTTTATACAAATCACTTTATAAATTTAACTGTTCCAGAAAGGACTAGGGAAGGAATGAAAGCAAGGGCAGCTCAGGCAATCAACCATTGAAGAAAGGGGAGCAGGGTGAAAGAAGATGGGAGCTTTCCGCATAATACCTTCTGACAATACAGGTATAAATACCAGAATCAGCAACTTCAGCTGGTAGAAACTTCAGAAGTTGGCCTGAGGCAAACACACGATTTCTTTCCTGAGTGGGAATACTTTTGTTTGTTTGTGAGTAATACCAATCCACGGTGTAACTAGGTTTTCCTTGTCTAGGACATCTTACAATTAAAGCCTCATTTTCCAGGCCCCATGATTGTTTACCTGCAAATAAAAGATATAAAGACAGTCCTGAAATGATCAAATGAAAAGATCATAATTCTTATACTCTCAATATTTTCTTCTAGGATTAAATTTAGAAGCCGGTCATATACTGTGATACCTTGGGAAAGAATAAGTAACTGATTAAGATCTCTTACGAAATGTTAATGAATTAATTTGGAGCTAAATCCCCCACAGTTATCCAATGGAAAAGCAGACTTATCTATCTAAACAAACAGTGTGTCAGTCAATAAACATCCACAACACTTCCCATGTGCAGGCACCACATTAAATTCTGCTGCATTTGAATATGTAAAGCCAAACTGATGATATATTCATTACAAAGAATTTCTTCTGATAGATTAGTAATGAAAAATGATTGTACAAAAGCAATATATTTTTCAGTTTACAATTCAACTGGAACAACTGGAAGCAAACTGCTTAAAACAAGGTAAATGTTCTTGAAATTATTTAATTTATAAAAATTTAAATTATACTTAGAAGGCAATACTTACTAAACTTTGCTGCTGTGGAATACATGAGAATTGTGAGAATTGCTAAGATCCAAAACCCCATTCTGTTTATCAATCAAGAGCAAGTATTGGTAACTGGTTGTTGAGATTACTCCAGATGAGTCACTGGCATACGACAGTGAAGGTCACCACACATGAGGCAGTTGGTGATACTCTTCAAGACTGGGTTGGGAAGAGTAGCCTATATCTCAACTGAAAAATAAATTAGACAAAACCATAAACAGAATTTTTATCAGCCATGATTTTTACTTTCTTAGCACCACCCAGGAGAATGAATCAGTCAACACATATTTATTAAGTGCAAAGAGATGTAACAACAGCAGGTTTCAGATATGCAAGCATTGCACTTATTCCTATGGAAGTTTTGGGTCATATAGCTCTCACAATGATCATGCTATTTCACAATTATCATGCTGCTTCGCAGTTATATTTCACCAGTCTCATGAGAATGTCCTGAAAGAAACTAAATTAAGAAGGAAAGAATATGAGTTTCTATTTTTGAAAAAAAAAACATAAAATTCAGTAGACTTTAGAAAATAAAATGTATCATGTGAAACCACAGACATCCACACAGGCTGGTGGCAGCATGCTCACAAAAATAACTCACAAACAGACACATGTGCAAGTAGTCATCACAAAGCAACTAAGGAGTAGCAAAATCAGAACTAGACTAAAGCATTAGCCAAGTAATTGTCCTATTCTCAACCCCAAACCCTCAAACTTTTGTCCTTGACTCAGCTTGTTCCCAGGAGTCACCAAAGGCTTTCTAAGAGTAGTTGAAGGTCTATGAATAATAATAAATACATTAATTTTTTCTTTCAGAAAAATAATCATTTACTTTCTTACTTCTTTTCTTAAAATATAAGGGGAAGAATAGAACCAACATAGAAATTTACTAACATAAGGATAAACACAATCATGAATTATGAAGACTTTTCTTATTACAAATTTTAGATAAGTAATTGATGCTTACCCAAACTGAAAGACAGAGGGGATGAACTTGGAGTCAGTGATGGAGCTTAGAATAGTTTCCAGTCTTTGTAGGTCCCTCCTCATAGACTACTCACTCTCTTCTATTTTAAAGGGGAGACACTCCTCCCATCCTGAAATTTGATTTGTGGCCAAATCTATGACTTGTTCAAAAATGCTGGTGCATCATGTACTAAGAATTCTTGATGTTGACAAATAAATATTTAAACATAAAAACAACATTGAGTAATCCCTTGAGAGGAAATAATTGAATCATTTCCTCCTATTTTAGAATCAACTTCTCAGGCTGATTAATAACTAATGCTTATTGCCTGTGCCCCGATATTAGGACACTTTCAGTTCTAAATGGTCTTGACATCAGGGACCTGGAGGCTGCCTTTCCAGATATTCCTTGACTCCTCATTTGGCAGACACCACTCAGGAAAGCTCCGCCAGCCTTGGCAGCATTGGTGCCAGGAGTTTCAAAAGCAAAGGTGGGGGAGAGGAAATGCGAAGTAAGCAGCACTTTCTGGAACTTAGAAATTCTCTGTCTAGGGTCCAGAATGTGACTCCACCCCATCCCAAAACAGATTTCAGCTCCTTGGATTTAAGTCCCAGTAGGCCTCTCTGCCTGGATGAAGAAAAAAAAAAAGGAGCTTTTCTAGAGTGCATAGAGTGCAGAGAAAGAGAAGGAGGGTGTGACTAAGAAGCTTCCCTCAAGGGGAGTGACAAAGGAAACCATAACCCTGAACTCTAGGGCTCCAGGTAAAACAAACTTGAAAAGCAAAATTTGATTTTAGCTATGCATAGTTGCGATGACCCTATCATGAGTAAACTCAACCTACGTTTATAAGTCATCACATCTCAGAAGGATTCAGGAACTAATTCCAGACCAATATAATAATATAATGATAATAGCTAACTTTTCTTTAGAATGTCCTCTATGCCAGACACAGTCTAAGTGATTTACATGTATTAATTCCTTCATTCTCACACTCACCCAATGTGGCAGGCGCTATTATTATGATGCCCATTTTACAGACAAGGACACTGAGGCACAGAGAGATCAAGCAACTTGCCCACGTCACTTCACATTAAGGGGTGAAGTCAGAATTTGAACTCAAGAAGGCTGGCTCTGAAGACTAGACTAATCACAGAATCCAACTGCCACTGCTTGTGGAAGGTTCAGAAAGGAGTAGCTGCAAAAGGGAGAGTTATCAGTACGTTTTTTGAGCCAGCGTCTTTGCTCCCCATGGGGGCTGGGACTACTCTTGAATCTCTTATCTGTCAGGGGTTTAGTCAGCCTTTTGGCCTGTGGAGTGGCTCTGAGAGGAAGAGATACACAGTCCTTTGACCGCGGGGAGATTGACCACGAGATGTTCGCCGTAAATTAGAGGAATTAGGTCTGCACATTACTATTCTTGACCTACTTGTGGAAGTCCGTTTTATCAGGATATGATTGCAGTTTGGGTGTGAGATCACAGCCAGGAGTCAGCGAGTCTGCAACGCTGCCTGCGATTCCCCAAGTGCTGAATAGGTTTGTTCAATAAAATAACACAAACTCGGAATTCTTTTACATTTGGTATCCCAAAACATCTTTTTAAAACATGTATTAAGTTGGAGCATTCATTCTTAAACTAGGCCACGTAAGCATTAGTTTCTCAGTTTAAAAAATAAAGCTTCCATCAATTTTAACATCATAATGATGAAATTCTGCAGGAGTATTTATTAAAGTTGAACTCTTCCTATAAAATAATTCAGTTGTTCATTTGACAATTAAGACCTTTCATTCAAAGTACAATACTCTGTGGTACTTATCATTAACATCACTCAAATTTTATAGTTACAAATAAAAACCCAAGGATAAGACTGTTTAAGTAATTTGACAAAGTTCACCCAGTTGTGGCTGGGGTTGAAATCAGACTTGCTGAACTTCAAAGTCAAGCTTTTTTTCCCCCCAATGTCAACTAAAAAAAGAGAACATTCTCTATACCAGAGATTAGGGTGGTAAAGCTTTTCTTTTTATAATTTGGACTGGGTTATTAAAATAAGCTAGTCTATAATTTCTTCTTTGAAAAGAACTAAATTATTTTGGCTTCTCACTATTCAGGCACCATTCAACATAACAGAGAGTAGTTTATAGCAACTTAAGACAAACTGCAAAAAGGCAAGGGCTTCTAATACGTGAATAAAGCAAGGCATTTTAAGCACCCATAAATTTCTGCCAACTTAATCAGAAATCTTCCAGTGTCTGCTTGTTTCTCTGGCAAACACCCACTTTTTAAAGACTTCTCATAACTACTCTCCCTTTTCAGATTAATCTCATAGAATCTAACCTCACTGAACCAGCTTTTTCTTAATTTTGTTACAGTTTTGAAATCCTGTATGTGCCTATTTATAATCTACTTCACTTACATAACCACTAAAAAAACAAAAAACAAAAGAACAAACAAAACCTTATGTTTTGAGGGCAACAACTAACTGCTGGCATATGGAATGTGACACTCAAATACTTCCGAACTTAGAAGGTATCTTTCAAGACTTCTTCATTTGACTTAGCAGATATCACACTGAAATGTAAAATGTAAATGTCCTAACACACTCCAGAGCTGGCCATGTGTGGCCTGCTCTTACTGTAAACCGGTATCAAAAGACAGGGAACTTGGTTACATTAATCTTATATGAATTTCAGTGAGTCAGGCTCTCATTCAGTGACTCTCACAATAAGCCGGGGATGGATTTTTTTTTTCCCCTCATTTCACTAGAGGACATCTGGGTATCATTTTTATTCTGTTTTTTTATTTTTTTTTATTGATGAAAATGTTTGCAGGACCTGCAGTGGATGGGGCAGAACAAGCATGCCCCTAGACGGCCTAGCCTGGGCCTCTGGAGAATATGCTGGGCCCCCCAGCTCCATTAGCTGTGTAGCCGTGGGCAAAGTGCTTGTCTCTGGGATCCTTCTTGCCCATACTCCAAACTCTAGGCCCACTCAAGCCTCCACTCCTTCCCTCCAAACTCCTTCTTGCTTCACCCAATCCTCCCCTCCAAAAACGAGAAGACCCATCTGAATGGCTATTATCAAAAACTCAAAAAACAGCAGATGTTGGCATGGATGTGGAGAAAAGGGAATGCTTATACATTGTTGCTGGGAATGTCAATTAGTTCAATCTCTAAGGAAAACAGTATGAAGATTTCTCAATGAACCAAAAGTAAAACTACCATTCAACCCAGAAATCTCACTACTTTTCTAAGGAAAAGAAATTAGTGTATAAAACAGACACCTCTCCACCTCTACTAGTATATTCACTGCAGCACGGTTCACAATAGGAAAGTCATGGAACCAACTCAAGTGTCCATCAACGGTTGACTAGATAAAGAAAATGTTGTACCTATGCACCACGGATTACTATTCAGCCATAAAAAGAATGAGATTATGTCCTTTGCTACATGGATGGAGCTGGAGACCATTATCTTAAGTGAACCAGTTAAGAAACAGAAAACCAAATACCACATGTTCTTACTCATATGTGGGAGCTAAACCATGGGTACGCATGGACATAAAGATGGAAATAATAGACACTGGGGACTCCAAAAGTAGGGAGGGTAGGGGGTGATGAATGAAAAATTACCTACTGGGTACAATATTCACAATTTGGGTAAGACCAGTCCCCACCAGTAATGCAATATACCTTTGTAACAAACAAGTACATGTACCTTAGAATCTAAAATTTAAAAAAACAAACAAACAAAAACAGAAGAAACCATCATATATTCAAGGAACAAGTGGAATTCACAAAAGCTTCATGTCTCCAGAACAGAACTTCTGATCTCCTCCAGCCTCCTTGCCTCCCTTGCCCCAAAGAAAATTCAGCATCTCCCATTGTCTTCTAATTGTAATGATGACAACTCCATGCTGAATGTTGGCTCAGACCAAGACTCCATTTATTATTGACTCTTCTCTTCCTCACATATTGAACATGCAATCCATCAGGACAACTTATGGTTTCATCTTCAAAGGACATCCTACCTGCAATTGCATCTCTCCATTCTCAATGCCACCATCCTTGTCCAAGCCACCATGGTCTCTCACTTGGATTTTAATAACTGCTTCTAAATTGCTATCCCTGCTTCCACTTGTACCCTCTTAAGTATATTCCTAAAACAGACACTCTGGAGATTCTGTTAGAACCTAGGTCAAATCAAGGGGGCCTCCAAAGTCTTCCACCTCACCCAGAGGAAAAGCCAACATCTTTACAGAAGCTGGGAGGTACCACACGATGGAACACCATCAATCACCTCTCTGACCCCTCCCCTCCAACCCCGTATCCTCATTGCTGTTCCTTGAAGGCACTAGGCAGACATTGTTCCTTCTGCCTGGACAGCTTCTTCCTGTTACCCACCTCCTCCAAGAGCTAACTTACCTCCTCCAAGTGAGCACTCAAACTGTACATTCTCTGTGAGACTTAGCCTAACTACTCAATTTTCTGTTCTTTTTTTGCTTCTGATTTTTAAAAATTGCACTGAAATTTACATAACATAAAATTAACTATTTTAAAGTGCACAATTTAGTGACATTTGGTACATTCACAATGTGGTACAATTACTAACTCTATCTAGTTTCAAAACATTTTCACCATCCCCAAGTATAACTCCATACCCATTAACATGAAGTCCCCATTCTTCCTCTTCCACCACAAACCCATAGCCACCACCAATCTGCTTTCTGATTCTATGGGTTTATCTATTCTGAATATTTCCTATAAATGGAGTCACACAATAAGTGCCCTTTGTGACTGCCTTATTTCACTTAGCATAATCTTTTCAAGTTTTGTTCATATTGTAGCATGGGTCTGTACTTTATTGCTTCTAATGACTGAATAATATTCCACTGTGTGTACCTACCACACTTTGTTTATCCATTCATCCCTTAATGGGCATCTGGGTTGCTTCTAGCTATTGACTATTTTGAATAATGCTGCTATTAGTGTCCAAGTATTTGTTTGAGTTCCTGACCAATCGATTTTGAATTGCAATGTCTCCTCTCCCAATCCCCATCTCCTTAACCTGCTCCAATCTTTTTCTAAGGCATTCATCACTGTCTAACATTCTACTTATGCATCACGTTTATTATTTTCTGTTTTATCCATTGGAATATGACCTCCAGAAGGCAAGACTATTTTTGTGAGTTTTGTCTATTGATATAGCTCATGTGCCTGGAAGAGCACCAAGTAGGTGCTCAGAAATGTTTACTTATTATCATTATTATTATTATTTCTGAGGCAAGGTCTCACTCTTTCACCCAGGATGGAGTGCAGTGGTGTGATCATGGCTCACTGCAGCCTCCACCTCCCAGGCTCAGGTGATCCTCCCACCTCAGCCTCCAGCGTAGCTGGGACTACATGCACACATCACCATGCCCAGCTAATTTTTGTATTTTTCATAGAGATGGGGTTTCACCATATTGCCAAGGCTGGTCTCAAATATCTGGGCTCAAGAGGTCCACCAACCTTGACCTCCCAAAGTGCTGGGATTACAGGCTTGAGTCACCATGCCCAGCCTCAGAAATATTTATTGAATGAACCAGTACAGATGACCAGGGGATGGAATTTGGGATTCAAAAAATAAAGCTTTTATATATGGATCTAAACAGGAGCAGTCTACCTTTTACCATGCTCTTACATCTCTACCCCGAAAATCTGTCTTATTTCTTTTACCTCATCGGAAGATGAGACCTGAGTCACCCTTGGGAGGTCCCATGGGAACTCCTGGGCCGAGAAAAGATGGAGCATAGAGAGCCAGAAGAAGCTCTGTGGACTGCAGACACTCAGGAAAAAGAAATGGGCTGGTGGCCATGTGAAAAACAGCCAGCAGTCTTAACAGTTTGCACATGTGAAATGACTAAATCATCATTAAGATCCCTTCAAGACTAATATTTTATACCATTGTGTAATTTCTCACATACTAATTCCACAGACTTTATTGCTGTGGTCTGCATTTGTCATCCTTTATTTAGTTCATGCACATCTTCTTTTGTCCTGAGGTCAGTGTAACTTATTCTCCCAGCAGCAGAATCTGCTTCTAAAGCTTCTATGGAAATCTAAAGTCTGCATGGCAAATTAAAGTACTGGGAATACCCAAGACATGGTTAAAGAATAGGAACAAAGTCAGAGAACTTACACAACCTGACCTTAAGACTTAATATAAAAGCTACCATAGTGAAAACAGTGTGGTATGGGCATAAAGACAGATATGTTGATCAAAGAAGAGAGAGTCCAGAAATAGACTCAAAAATATAGAGTAAATTGATGTTTGATTGGAGTGCCAACATAAGTTTATTGTGAAAAACACTGCCTTCGACACATAATGATAGAAAAATTGACTCTCTATGTGAAAAAGCTCTACCTCACATTATACAGAAAAATGAAATAAAAATGGATTGTATTACATAACAGAACATCTTAAACCCGAAGTAGGAACATATTTTTTTAATGGATACAAAAATCACTAATCATGAAAGAAAAATAAATCATAGCTGGGACTTTATTAAAATTAGAAACTCTTCTTCAAAGACGTCATTAGAATTTGAATAGACTAAGCCACAGACCAGACAAAATACTCATAATTTGCACATCAGATGAAAGACTTGTATCTATACTTCATAAATAACTCTTACAAGTTCATATGAAAAAGATAAAATAGCCCAATTTTTAAAATGAGGAAAAGATTTGTACTGATATTTCACAAAAGAAAATATATCAATGTTCAATAAGCACAGGACAAAGTGCACAAAGTTACTAGTTATGAGATAAATGTAAACAATTAAAATCACAATGAGATTCTATTTCTTCTTTTTATTATACTTTAAGTTTTAGGGTACATGTGCACAACGTGCAGGTTTTTTACCTATGTATACATGTGCCATGTTGGTGTATTGCACCCATTAACTTGTCATTTAGAATTAGGTATATCGCCTAATGCTATGCCTCCCCCTTCCCCCCACCCCACAACAGGCCGTGGTGTGTGATGTTCCCCTTCCTGTGTCCATGTGTTCTCATTGTCCAATTCCCATCTATGAGTGAGAACATGTGGTGTTTGGTTTTTTGTCCTTGCGATAGTTTGCTGAGAATGATGGTTTCCAGCTTCATCCATGTCCCTACAAAGGACATGAACTCATCATTTTTTATGGCTGCATAGTATTCCATGGTGTACATGTACCACATTTTCTTAATCCAGTCTATCATTGTTGGACATTTGGCTTGGTTCCAAGTCTTTGCTATTGTGAATAGTGCCGCAATAAACATACATGTGCATGTGTCTTTATAGCAGCATGATTTATAATCATTTGGGTATATACCCAGTAATGGGATGGCTGAGTCAAATGGTAATTCTAGTTTTAGATCCCTGAGGAATCGCCACACTGACTTCCACAGTGGTTGAACTAGTTTACAGTCCCACCAACAGTGTAAAAGTGTTCCTATTTCTCCACATCCTCTCCAGCACCTGTTGTTTCCTGGCTTTTTAATGATCACCATTGTAACTGGTGTGAGATGGTATCTCATTGTGGTTTTGATTTGCATTTCTCTGATGGCCAGTTATGATGAGCAATTTTTCACGTGTCTTTTGGCTGCATAAATGTCTTATTTTGAGAAGTGTCTGTTCATATCCTTTGCCCACTTTTTGATGGGGTTGTTTGTTTTTTTCTTGTAAATTTGTTTGTGTTCATTGTAGATTCTGGATATTAGCCTTTGTCAGATGAGTAGATTGCAAAAATTTTCTTCCATTCTGTAAGTTGCCTGTTCACTCTGATGGTAGTTTCTTTTGCTGTGCAGAAGCTCTTTAGTTTAATTAGATCCCATTTGTCAATTTTGTCTTTTGTTGCCATGGCTTTTGGTGTTTTAGACATGAAGTCCTTGCCCATGCCTATGTCCTGAATGGTAATGCCTAGGTTTTCTTCTAGGGTTTTTATGGTTTTAGATCTAACATTTAAGTCTTTAATCCATCTTGAATTAATTTTTGTATAAGGTGTAAGGAAGGGATCCAGTTTCAGCTTTCTACATATGGCTAGCCAGATATCCCAGCACCCTTTGTTAAATAGGGAATCCTTTCCCCATTTCTTGTTTTTCTCAGGTTTGTCAAAGATCAGATAGTTGTAGACATGCAGCATTATTTCTGAGGGCTCTGTTCTGTTCCATTGATCTATATCTCTGTTTTGGTACCAGTACCATGCTGTTTTGGTTACTGTAGCCTTGTAGTATAGTTTGAAGTCAGGTAGCGTGATGCCTCCAGCTTTGTTCTTTTGACTTAGGATTGACTTGGCAATGTGGGCTCTTTTTTGGTTCTGTGTGAACTTTAAAGTAGTTTTTTCCAATTCTGTGAAGAAAGTCATTGGTAGCTTGATGGAGATGGCATTGAATCTATAAATTACCTTGGGCAGTATGGCCATTTTCATGATATTGAGTCTTCCTACCTATGAGCATGGAATGTTCTTCCATTTGTTTGTATCCTCTTTTATTTTGTTGAGCAGTGGTTTGTAGTTCTCCCTGAAGAGGTCCTTCACATCCCTTGTAAGTTAGATTCCTAGGTATTTCATTCTCTTTGAAGCAATTGTGAATGGGAATTCACTCATGATTTGGCTGTCTGTTTGTCTGTTATTGGTGTATAAGAATGCTTGTGATTTTTGCACATTGATTTTGTATCCTGAGACTTTGCTGAAGTTGCCTATCAGCTTAAGGAGATTTTGGGCTGAGACGATGGGGTTTTCTAGATATACAGTCATGTCATCTGCAAACAGGGACAATTTGACTTCCTCTTTTCCTAATTGAATACCCTTTATTTCCTTCTCCTGCCTGATTGCCCTGGCCAGAACTTCCAACAGTATGTTGAATAGGAGTGGTGAGAGAGGGCATCCCTGTCTTGTGCCAGTTTTCAAAGGGAATGCTTCCAGTTTTTGCCCATTCAGTATGATATTGGCTGTGGGTTTGTCATAGATAGCTCTTATTATTTTGAGATACGTCTCATCAATACCTAATTTATTGAGAGTTTTTAGCATGAAGGGTTGTTGAATTTTGTCAAAGGCCTTTTCTGAATCTATTGAGATAATCATGTGGTTTTTGTCATTGGTTCTGTTTATATGCTGGATTATGTTTATCGATTTGTGTATGTTGAACCAGCCTTGCATCCCAGGGATGAAGCCCACTTGATCATGGTGGATAAGCTTTTTGATGTGCTGCTGGATTCGGTTTGCCAGTATTTTATTGAGGATTTTTGCATCAATGTTCATCAGGGATATTGGTCTAAAATTCTCTTTTTTTGTTGTGTCTCTGCCAGGCTTTGGTATCAGGATGATGCTGGCCTCATAAAATGCGTTAGGGAGGATTCCCTCTTTTTCTATTGATTGGAATAGTTTCAGAAGGAATGGTAACAGCTCCTCCTTGTACCTCTGATAGAATTCGGCTGTGAATCCGTCTGGTCCTGGACTTTTTTTGGTTGGTAAGCTATTAATTATTGCCTCAATTTCGGAGCCTGTTATTGGTCTATTCAGAGATTCAACTTCTTCCTGGTTTAGTCTTCGGAGAGTGTATGTGAACAGGAATTTATCCATTTCTTGTAGATTTTCTAGTTTATTTGCATAGAGGTGTTTATAGTATTCTCTGATGGTAGTTTGTATTTCTGTGGGATTGGTGGTGATATCGCCTTTGTCATTTTTTATTGTGTCTATTTGATTCTTCTCTCTTTTCTTCTTTATTAGTCTTACTAGCAGTCTATCAATTTTGTTGATCTTTTCAAAAAACCAGCTCCTGTATTCATTGATTTTTTGAAGGGTTTTTTGTGTCTCTATTTCCTTCAGTTCTGCTCTGATCTTAGTTATTTCTTGCCTTCTGCTAACTTTTGAATGTGTTTGCTCTTGCTTCTCTAGTTCTTTTAATTGTGATGTTAGGGTGTCAATTTTAGATCTTTCCTGCTTTCTCTTGTGGGCATTTAGTGCTATAAATTTCCTTGTACACACTGCTTTAAATGTGTCCCAGAGATTCTGGTATGTTGTGTCTTTGTTCTCGTTGGTTTCAAAGAACATCTTTATTTCTGCCTTCATTTTGTTATGTACCCAGTAGGCATTCAGGAGCAGGTTGTTCAGTTTCCATGTAGTTGAGCGGTTTTGAGTGAGTTTCTTAATCCTGAGTTCTAGTTTGATTGCACTGTGGTCTAAGAGACAGTTTGTTATAATTTCTGTTCTTTTACATTTGCTGAGGAGTGCTTTATTTCCAACTATGTGGTCAATTTTGGAATAGGTGTGGTGTAGTGCTGAAAAAAATGTATATTCTGTTGATTTTGGGTGGAGAGTTCTGTAGATGTCTATTAGGTCTGCTTGGTGCAGAGCTGAGTTCAATTCCTGGATATCCTTGTTAACTTTCTGTCTCGTTGATCTGTCTAATGTTTACAGTGGGGTGTTAAGGTCTCCCATTATTATTGTGTGGGAGTCTAAGTCTCTTTGTAGGTCTCTAAGGACTTGCTTTATGAATCTGGGTGCTGTGTATTGGGTGCATATATATTTAGGATAGTTAGCTCTTCTTGTTGAATTGATCCCTTTACCATTATTTAATGGCCTTCTTTGTCTCTTTTGATCTTTGTTGGTTTAAAGTCTGTTTTATCAGAGACTAGGATTGCAACCCCTGCCTTTTTTTGTTTTCCATTTGCTTGGTAGATCTTCCGCCATCCCTTTATTTTGAGCCTATGTGTGTCCCGGCATGTGAGATGGGTTTCCTGAATATAGCACACTGATGGGTCTTGACTCTTTATCCAATTTCCCAGTCTGTGTCTTTTCATTGGAGCACTTAGCCCATTTACATTTAAGGTTAATATTGTTATGTGTGAATTTGATCCTGTCATTATGATATTAGCTGGTTATTTTGCTCGTTAGTTGATGCATTTTCTTCCTAGCCTTGATGGTCTTTACACTTTGGCATGTTTTTGCAGTGGCTGGTACCGGTTGTTCCTTTCCATGTTTAGTGCTTCCTTCAGGAGCTCTTGTAGGGCAGGCCTGGTGGTGACAAAATCTCTCAGCATTTGCTTGTCTGTAAAGTATTTTATTTCTCCTTCACTTATGAAGCTTAGTTTGGCTAGATATGAAATTCTGGGTTGAAAATTCTTTTCTTTAAGAATGTTGAATATTGGCCCCCACTCGCTTCTGGCTTGTAGAGTTTCTGCCAAGAGATCAGCTGTTAGTCTGATGGGCTTCCCTTTGTGGGTAACCCGACCTTTCTCTCTGGCTGCCCTTAACATTTTTGCCTTCATTTCAACTTTGGTGAATCTGACAATTATGTGTCTTGGAGTTGCTCTTCTCAAGGAGTATCTTTGTGGTGTTCTCTGTATTTCCTGAATTTGAATGTTGGCCTGCCTTGCTAGATTGGGGAAGTTCTCCTGGATAATACCCTGCAGAGTGTTTTCCAACTTGGTTCCATTCTACCTGTCACTTTCAGGTATACCAATCAGATGTAGATTTGGTCTTTTCACATAGTCCCATATTTCTTGGAGACTTTGTTCGTTTCCTTTTATTCTACTTTCTCTAAACTTCTCTTCTCACTTCATTTCATTCATTTGATCTTCCGTCACTGATACCCTTTCTTCCAGTTGATCGAATCGGCTACTGAGGCTTGTGTATTCATCACGTAGTTCTCGTGCCATAGTTTTCAGCTCCATCAGGTCATTTAAGGACTTCTCTGCATTGGTTATTCTAGTTAGCCATTCATCTAATTTTTTTTCAAGGTTTTTAACTTCTATGCCATGGGTTCAAACTTCCTCCTTTAGCTCGGTGTAGTTTGATCATCTGAAGCCTTCTTCTCTCAACTCGTCAAAGTCATTCTCCATCCGGCTTTGTTCCATTGCTGGTGAGTAGCTGTGTTCCTTTGGAGGAGGAGAGGTGCTCTAACTTTTAGAGTTTCCCATTTTTCTGCTCTGTTTTTTCCCCATCTTTGTGGTTTTATCTACCTTTGGTCTTTGATGATGGTGACATACAGATGGGTTTTTGGTGTGGATGTCCTTTCTGTTTGTTAGTTTTCCTTCTAACTGTCAGGACCCTCAGCTGCAGGTCTGTTGGAGTTTGCTGGAGGTCCACTCCAGACCCTGTTTGCCTGGGTATCAGCAGCGGAGGCTGCAGAACAGCGGATATTGGTGAACAGCAAATGTTGCTGCCTGATCGTTCCTCTGGAAGTTTTGTCTCAGAGGAGTACCCAGCTGTGTGAGGTGTCAGACTGCCCCGTACTGGGGGGGTGCCTCCCAGTTAGGCTCCTCGGGGGTCAGGGACCTACTTGAGGAGGCAGTCTGTCCGTTCTCAGATCTCCAGCTGCGTGCTGGGAGAACCACTACTCTCTTCAAAGCTGTCAGACAGGGTCATTTAAGTCTGCAGAGGTTTCTGCTGCCTTTTGTTTAGCTATGCCCTGCCCCAAGAGGTGCAGTCTACAGAGGCAGGCAGGCCTCCTTGAGCTGCGGTGGGCTCCACCCAGTTCGAGCTTCCCGGCTGCTTTGTTTACCTACTCAAGCCTCGGCAATGGTGGGCACCCCTCCCACAGCCTCGATGCCAACTTGCAGTTTGATCTCAGACTGCTCTGCTAGCAACGAGCGAGGCTCCACGGGTGTAGGACCCTCCAAGCCAGGTGCAGGATATAATCCCCTGGTGTGTCATTTGCTAAGACCATTGGAAAAGCACAGTATTAGGGTGGGAGTGACCCAATTTTCCAGGTGCCATCTGTCACCCCTTTCTTTGACTAGGAAAGGGAATTCCCTGACCCCTTGCGCTTCCTGGGTGAGGCGATGCCTCGCCCTGCTTTGGCTCACACTCGGTGCGCTGCACCCACTGTCCTGCACCCACTATCCGACATGCCCCAGTGAGATGAACCCAGTACCTCAGTTGGAAATGCAGAAATCACCTGTCTTCTGTGTCACTCATGCTGGGAGCTGTAGACTGTAGCTCTTCCTATTCAGCCATCTTGGCTCCACAATATCGAGATTCTATTTCATAGCTAATAAAAAAGACTGACAATACCAAATTTTTGCAAGGATGTGGCACACCTAGAACTCTGATGCATCATTGATAGGAGTGTAAAATGATACAATGAACATAGTTTGGCAGTTTCTGATTATATGCTTGTGTTACACTCCAGAAATTCTCCTCCTGGGGATTTACCTAAGAGAAATAAAAACTTACGCACACAAAAAGACTTGTACACAAATGTTCATACCAGTTCAATTCATATAGCCAAATACTGGAAACAAGACCAACGACCGTCAGCACATATATGGCTAAACTATTCTATATTCATACAATGGAACACTACCCAGCAAAAAAAAAAAAGAACTACTGATGAATCTTAGAAACATACTGAATGAAAGAAGCCAGTTTTAAAAGAATGCATGTTATATGGTCCCATTTATATAATGTTCCCAAACTGCAAGGCCAGTGAGTGGATACCTAGAATGGAAGATGAAGGGTAGCAATTACTTATAAAGGAGTATGAGAGAGATTTGTGGAATGTGTCAATTAAGATGATGGTTTCAGAGGTGGTATGCATGGATATTTGTACCCTCCTCACCTCATGTTGAAATTTGATCCCCAATATTGAAGGTGGGGCTTAAGGGGGAGCGTTTGGGTCATGGGGGTGGATCCCTCATGAATAGATTAATTCCCTCCTTCAATCCCCTCCCTTGGTGGTGAGTTCTCACTCTATTACTTCCCATGGGAGCTGGCTGTTAAAAAGAACTTAGCACTCCCCCACCCCTTGCTTCTTCTCTCCCATGTGATCTCTGCACAAGCCACCTCCCCTTAACCTTCCACCAGGATTGGAAGCAGCCTGAGGCCCTCACCAGATGCAGTTGCCCAGTCTTGAACTTTGCAGCCATTAAAATCATGAGCCAAATAAACTTTTTCTTAATAAATTACCCAGCCTCAGGTATTATTTTATAGCAATACAAAACAAAGACAATGGCGTATACATGTATCAAAACTTATTGAACTTTACACTTAAAAATGTGTGTATTTTAGTGTATATAAATTATATACACCATATATATATATACACACACACACACTATATATATATATATAAAACCTAACAAAAACTTAAAGAACATCTACTGTATGGCTCAATAACTCCCCCCTTACCCAAGAGAATTAACAAACATATCCACAAAACACTTGTAAAAGAATGTTCATAAATGCCATACTCATAATACCAAAAATTAAAAATAATCCAAATGTCTATCAACAGGAGAATGGATCCTTTTTTTTAATGTAAACTACTCAGCAATGAAAAGGAAGGAAATACTGATATAACCACAGGATGACTGTCAAAAACATCATGTTATGTAACTCTGAGTTCGTTTCCAAACAAAAACATAATAAAGCCTTGCTCCCGAAAAATTATGCTAAGCAAAAGAAACTAAACACAGAAGACTACATATTACATATCACACCTATAGGAAGCCCAACAATAGGCAAATTATAATCTATCATGCTGGAAACTAGAGAGTATGTGGAAATTTGATTGGAAAGGGGTGAGGGCAACTCTCTGGGAAGAAGAAATGCTTTCTGTGCTGTTGGGATGGTGATATGGATGATGATACATGGGGGATATGATTGCTGAATCTCATTCAACTGAATATGTAAGATTGATGCTTTTAATTGAATATTAGTTGTTTCTCAACAAGTAAAGTAAAAGAAAAGAGTAGAAAATCGTATTCTCTCATTGTGTAATAGGAAGAGAACTGTATTGAAGTCAGGAGACCCAGATTCATTTCTGGGATCTGTCACAACATGATAAATATCCACTGGAGGCCTTGCCAATATTTTATCATCAAGCTCCTCATAATAAGCCAGCTGTAGAGGAAATGGTTCCTTTTCAAAAATTATTCATAGAACAAGTTGTCCTGTGAATAATTCTGGTTTCGATCATTTTTCCCCTCAAAACTTTTAGATAAGTTTCCACTCTGAATTTATTTCCATTTTTCCATATAAGATTAAGGGCAATGGGACAGGCAACACAAAAGCATGAAGGATGGCCAGAAGGACAGCACTGTGGAATGTGAGCAGCTGAAGGCCTGAAGAGCAAAGACTGAGGTTTCCCAAAGAAGAAGGAATTCTGCCTCAAGACTGCAACACAGAAACCCCGCCTGAAATTCCGACTGGCTGCCTTATGGAATTCAGAGTCAAGACTACAACACCAACTCTTATCTGAATTTCCAGTCTGCCAGCCTGCCTTGTAGCTTTTAGACTGCCAGGCCCCACAATCTCATGAGTCAGTTCCTTAAAATAGATAGAGAGAGTATAGATAGATTAGGTAGATACATAGATACATAGATAGATAATCTCCTATTAGCTCTGTTTCTCTGGAGAACTCTAAGACAGCACACATCAATGACAAGACTAATCAGACTAGAGTTGTTTGACTTCGGACTGTTTTAAATGTAACTATAGCGAACCACACAATAATGTTTCACCTTGACCACTTAAGAATGATTTAATTTTCCTCTTAACCTCCATCATCTCAAATTTGCTATGTATTGCTGATATCTCTGTGAAACAGTTTCACTTGTGTTTTCTACAATTTCCTTTGCTTGGAAGATGCAAAGAGGGGTGGATTTATGATTCCTTGGTGATTTTGGTAAGTTTGAGAGAGAGAGATTGGGTCATCCACCACCACTATGCTTCCTCCAGAAAATTCATGTTTGCAGCCTTAAATGTAGATGCATCTAGTAATTATTCGGACCATAAAATATCAGGAGGGTCGGGGGCAGTGGCTATTGACTCATCAGTGGTAAGGATGTCAGTGTTCTAACATCTAACATGGCTGCACATACCAACACTGCATCAACTGGGCTTAGAAAAGCAAATACTGAACCCAGAAAACCAGTTGTTCTGCATCAACTGAGCTTAGAAAAGCAAAATACTGAACCCAGACAACCAGTGAGGGTTATTCTTTCATGCCAATCACTGTTTCAGATGCTGGGGATACAGCAATGCACCACACAGAGCAAAGGGAAACAAAAATCTCCTGCCCTTGTGGAATTCATGTCCTACAGGAGGACAATAAGTAACATAAAGAAATAAAAAAAAAGTTACAAAAGATTTTAGAGTGTGATCCACTTAAGGAGAAAAATACAGCAGGAGGAGAGCAATTTCAGGCCAGATGTCCTGGGAAGGCCAACTAGGAAGGAGACATTTAATAAACAGCCCAGGTCGAAGGGGCAGGCAGCATGAAAGTCCAGCCTTGGAGGCAAGCCCGGTGTGTCCGAGGGCCAGTAGGGAAGCCATATGGCCAACAGGGGGTGAGGAACTCCAGAGCAGTGAGAGCTGGTTGGGGAGGGGTAGAGACTAGATTGCGAGTGAGTCACCCTGAGCACCTTGGCTTTTATTAAGTGTGATGAAGACCACTGGAGTGTTTCAAGCTAAGGAGTGACATGACCTCTAACTTGACGTAGGTATTAAACACTTTGAATGTGAAAACACTCTTAAGAATGGCAAGGGATGAGGTATCCAGGTGAGACAGAGACGGTGGCTATGACCAGGGCGGGGAAGTGCAGGTGGTGAGACATGATTGGCATGCAGATAGATTTTGAGGGTAGAACTAGTAGGACTTCTTGATGGACAGGATATGAGAGCAGTCAAGAGAGGTTTGGGGCCCTGAGTAACTGGGTCAAATAGGGTTGCTAGTTACTGAATTAGGAAATGGCAGGTGGTATAGGTTTTAGAGTAGGATTACACTAGTTTTGGCCATATTCAGCTTGATACCTCATTAGACATAAAACTGGAGATGTGAACCCATCAGTAGGATGAATATTTGCTTCTGAAATTCAGGAGACATATTGGGCTAGAGATACAAATTTGGGATATGTCACTGTATAGATGAAATTAAACCCATGAGACCAGGTAAGATCTTCAAAAGAGTGGAAGTAGCTAGGCCATGAGGGCACAATAGAGCAACTTCTGATTTTCACTGTAAAACATCCCAGAGAATAAGTGTTCATCCTTCCCTGAAGAATGAATTTGGATCTCTGCATACAACACTGCAGAGGTGGTGAGCATCTGGCATGAAGTGACCCTGAGTTCTGACCCAGGCCAGCTGCACTGACCTCACCACCTTAAAGACGACACTGGAGTAAACACAAACCAAAGCTGTGCGATAAGGCATTGTATAGGCACCAAACAGTTTTTTGCTTTTTCCCCCACCATGGGGTAAAAGAAAATAATGCAGGACAAAACCTAACCCACTGACATTAAGACATTTTTGTTTTGAAGGACTTCTTTTTTTTTTTTTTTTTTTTTTTTTTTTGAGACGGAGTCTCGCTCTGTCGCCCAGGCTGGAGTGCAGTGGCGCGATCTCGGCTCACTGCAAGCTCCGCCTCCCGGGTTCACGCCATTCTCCTGCCTCAGCCTCCCGAGTAGCTGGGACTACAGGCGCCCGCTACCACGCCCGGCTAATTTTTTGTATTTTTAGTAGAGACGGGGTTTCACCACGTTAGCCAGGATGGTCTCGATCTCCTGACCTCATGATCCGCCCGCCTCGGCCTCCCAAAGTGCTGGGATTACAGGCGTGAGCCACCGCGCCCGGCCAGGACTTCTTATAGTTTATTAAAAGGTAACAGAAAGAGAATAAAGAAAAGTTTTTAAAATAACAAAGCAAAAGAAAGGGCTGGGAGTGATGGTTCACACCAGTAATCCCAGCACTTTGGGAGGCTGAGGTGGGAGGACTGCTGGAGCCCAGGAGTTCAAGACTAGCCTGGGCAATATAGTAAGTCCCCATCTCTACAAAAAATTTAAAAATTAGTCTGCCATGATGGCACATGCCCATGGTCCCAGCTTCTTGGGAGGCTGAGGCAAGAGGATCGCTTGAGCCTGGGAGGTCAAGGCTGCAATGAGCCATGATCATGTCACTGCACTACAGCCTGGATGACAGAATGAGATCTTGTGTCACAAAAAAAAGAAAAGAGGGCGAGAGATACAAAAGATACTGAGAATATGCCCCAAAATTCTATAAGGGCAGAAATCCTGCCTTATAGCCTGCTGGATCACTATAAGCACCTAGTGTACTAGCTTACACTGAGTTGGTGGTTAATAAATGTTTGGTAATTGTTTGAAAAACACAACCCATAAATCCACACCTACATGTACATTTTATCCCCTCATCTCCTTCCTCTCCATAACTTTTGGTGATTGTTGGCCACACTTGGGTTTCCTTGGCTTGTAGAACCATCACTCCAATCTCTGCCTCCATCACCACATGGCCTTCTTTCTGCGTGTGTCTCTGTATCCAAATTTCTCTCTCTCTCTCTTTTTTTTTTTGAGACAGAGTCTTGCTCTGTCACCCAGGCTGGAGTGCAGTGGTGCGATCTCGGCTCACTGCAACCTCTGCCTCTCTGGTTCAAGCGAATCTCGCGCCTCAGCCTCCCTAGTAGCTGGGATTACGGTCACACATCACCATGCCCGGCTAATTTTTTGTATTTTTAGTGGAGACGGGGTTTTGCCATGTTGCCTGGGCTGGTCTCGAACTCTTGAGCTCAGGCAAAATGCCCGCCTTGGCCTCCCAAAGTGCTAGGATTACAGGCATGAGCCACCGCGCCCAGCCCAAATTTCTCTCTTCTAAAAAGACGTCTGTTGGCCGGGCTCATGCCTGTAATCCCATCACTTTGGGAGGCCAAGGTTGGCAGATAGCTTGAGCCCAAGAGTTTGAGACCAGCCTGGGCAACATGGCAAAGCCTTGTCTCTACCAAAAAGTACAAAAATTAGCTGGGCGTGTCAGTGTGCACCTGTAGTCCCAGCTACTTTGGAGGCTGAAGCAGGAGGGTTGCTTGAGCTCAGGAGGCCGAGGCTGCAGTGAGTTGAGATCACACCACTGCACTCCAGCCTGGGCAACAGAGTAAGACCCTATCTCAAAAAAAAAAAAAAAAAAAAAAAGCACGAGGACACCTTGTAATTGGATTAGGGCCTACTGTGATCCATTGTAACTTAATCTTGATTGCATCTACCAAGATCCTATTTCCAAATAAGGTCATATTCACAGGTATCAGAGGTTAGGACTCGAGCATAAATTGTAGGGGAGACAATTAAGGTAGAATATAAGATTGGGGGTGAAATTCCCAAATACATGGGGCAATCTGTTATTAATTCATAAAGAGATAATCTGTGGGTTTTCAGAGGGGGTTCATTTTATAGACATTAAATCTAATGGTCATACTTCAGGCTATGGGAATTAAGAGCTCCTGAGTGCTTTGCTAATTTTATTTTAGAATTCCATTAGTTCTATTTTTTCCTTGAGGATTACGGATAATGCATTTTTGAGTAAAAGACAAAACTTTACAGAGTATTAGTAGTACTAATAAAAAGAATAGTACTAATAATAAAAAGAGAGATAAGTGGGAATTTCCCAAGTTGGAAAAACAAAAGCAAGATTTTTTTTTTTTTCTTAGAGGCGTAGCTCTCTGGCAAGGAGAAGATTCAACCTGCTCTGAGAATAAATAGACAATAACCAGAACATATTCATAACCCAGTGCAGGAGGCATTTATATAAAGTCCATCTGGAGTGTTCAAAGGGCCCTTGAGGTTTGGTTTCTGTCCATGTCTGATCTTTACAGTTTTGCCAGGATTGTGTCACTGGAAGGTAGGAGATGTTTTGGAAACATCCTCAGCACTACCTCTAAATTTAGCCCGCTTATGTTAGTCTAATATTGTTGCCAATTTATTTCTGCTATTACTTGTAATATCATGAAGCATCTTTACTAAATTCCATTTTTCATTTTTTGGCACTACTGGCAGATCATTCTGCAAATGCCAAATATTATCTGTATGCAATGAGCATCCTAATTTTTTCCATTTGCTTTTTTCCAAACCAGGAGCTTGTCTCTGACAGTCAATAATAGCCTTTTTGACTTCTCCAAGGCCTCTCTTTTCTGTGTTATTACAGGAACAATTATGTTTGGCTAATGTTGCCTTTTTTGGCATAGTGGTCAGCTAAAGCACTACCATGAGATTTGGGATCCTTGCATTCTATAAGCAGGGAAGTAACTATAATAAAAGTAGAAGGTCATAAATTTAGGGCTCAGCCCTAAGTTTCTATTTTTAAAAAGAAACCGTCCACAAATAAAATTACATCAGATGGCCGGGTGCGGTGGCTCATGCCTGTAATCCCAGCACTTGGGGAGGCCGAGGCAGGCAGATCACCTGAGGTCAGGAGTTCAAGACCAGCCTGGCCAACATGGCAAAACCCCATCTCTACTATAGATACAAAAATTAGCCAGGCGTGGTGGCGGTTGCCTGTAATCCTAGCTACTGAGGAGGCTGAGGCAGGGAGAATTGCTTGAACCTAGGAGGTGGAGGTTGCAGTGAGCCGAGACCGTGCCACTTCACTCCAGCCTGGGTGACAGAGCGAGACTCCATCTCAAAAAAAAAAAAAAAAATTATGTCAGGGATATCTGGGGAATTGGTAACAAACCTGTATAAGATTCAGGTAAATCTGTAAGACGGACTTAACTGTGAAGTTCTACTTCAGGTAAAGGAAGGGGAGTGGCTAGGTTTAGAGTGTTGCAGTGATAGTGATGTTTGAAGGTGAAAGCATAGCGTTTGATAGGATGTCAGGCAGCTAGCTGAGAAATGCTGACTATTTTCCATTAATAAAGGAGTATGTACATGGGAAACCATTAAGTTTCATGGAGAAACTAGAACTGAGCCACCTGAGGCTTCCATAAATATGCTGGTGCTGCTATAGTTCTTAGACAAGGTGACTACGTCTTAGCTACTGGATCTAATGGGAAGACTGAAATAAGCAAAGGGCCTCTGATGGTTGTCAGGTAATTGGGTTAGTATTCCTAGTGTTTAGACTTTTAATAACAAAATAGGAAAAGGGTTTATGATAAAAAAGTGACCCCAGGTTTGGGGACTGTTGCAGAGACTTTTTTAGGTTTCAGAAGTCTTATTATATATATATATATTCCTAGAGTAAGAGGTTCAGGATCTAAGGACTTAATTCACGGAAAGGGGTAGCAATGGCAGAAGAGGTTGGCACCCATCACCCATAATATATAGTCACCCTAGGAACCCTCAAAGTTGCTTTGTAATAGTTCGTTTGGGAAAACTGAATAATTTGTAATTTTTATGCAGCGAGAGATTTGCCTTGTTTTGATGGTGTGTGCCCTAAATAATGAACATTTTGTTGTTGCTATTGTTGTTGTAGCAGAATTTTAATTTCTCTTTGAAGGCTTTATGTCTCTTCTGAATGAAGGTCTTTAATAAATACACAAAATCAGTCTTAAAGTTTTGCTCATTTTTTTGAACATAGTAAAAGATCATCTACATATTATATCTACGTATTATATTAGAATAGATTCACAAGGAAATCTCAAATCCTTGCAGTCCCAATTAAGAACCTGAGAGAAATAAGAAAGGATCTTCAGTAAATCCCTGAGGCAAAACAGTCCAGGTACAGTATATTGTTGATTTTCCCATGAGAAGGGAAATAAATATTGACTGCCTAGATCTAATGGGATGCTAAAAAACATAAGCCCATCACAGTGAAGTGAGTGGCTTCAGGTAGTATTGAAGACAAAATAGAATTTGAATTAAGGACCACTGGGAAAAGAGGAATCACGATCTTATTTATGGACCTCTGGTCTTGCATAAATCAATATCTATGCCTGTGAGGTTTTTTACAGAGCAACACTGGAGTATTACAAGGGCGGGTGCAAGGAATAATGAATGAGTCCCTGTTTATAAAGTCTTCCATCATGGGCCTTAATGCTTTCTTAGCTTCGGGCTTTAAAGGGTATTGAGCAAGAACAGGTAAAGGTTTAGAAAAGTCGGTTTCTGCTTTGATGGGCTTGGTCCCCAGAATGCTTCCCTTATCAGAACTCTTGTCCCAGAGAGAATCAAGTACCTTACGTAATTCCTCAAATAGACATTGGGTTAAACGTACAAGGACAAACAAAGTGCCATATAAATTGCATTATTAAAGGATCATGCCTGGGAGAGTTTTTAGGTGCTTTTAGAAATAGGCCATCTGAGGAACATTTGAGTTGACAGTTCCATTCACATAAAAGATTCCTCCTGGCCGGGCACGGTGGTTCACGCCTGTAATCCCAGCACTTTGGGAGGCCGAGGCAGGTGGATCATGAGGTCAGGAGATCTAGACCATCCTGGCTAACAGGATGAAACCCCGTCTCTACTAAAAATACAAAAAAATTAGCCGGGTGTGGTGGCGGACGCCTGTAGTCCCAGCTACTCAGGAGGCTGAGGCAGGAGAATGGTGTGAACCCGGGAGGCGGAGCTTGCAGTGAGCTTAGATTGCGCCACTGCACTCCAGCCTAGGCGACAGAGAGAGACTCCGTCTCAAAAAAAAAAAAAAAAAAAAAAAGGATCCCTCCCAATGCAATATACTTGTGTGGTGTCACAGAGACGAAATACATACTGACTAGTGAAGAGGCCAAGAATTACAGTCACAGGTTGCGTAATGGGAAGTGTTTGAGTGCTGTTTTGAAATTCCAGAATAGTTTAGTGACTTTAAGGAAGATGAGTAGGAATCATGGTATAATTTATAGTAGACAGAGTAGCACCTGTACCTATCAGAAAGATTTGCTTTCTCCCTGTATTATTAAAGATAATCCTCCTTAATGATTTGAAGGAGAAATTGGGCACTATAATATTGCCCAGAGTCCCTTCATTATTCCTATTTAGAATAACAGGGAAGGAGCATTACTTCTGTTTCATTTTAGTTAAGATGGGTTACTTTTCCTAGTGCTCTCCCCTTTGTTAAGTGCAGTTGGACCTCTGTATCTGTGGATGACACATCCATGGATGTAACCAACCTCAGATAAAAAATATTTGGAAAAAAAAGAAAAACAATAATACAAAAATAAAAATACAAATTTAAAAAACAATGCAGTATAACAACATTGTATTAGGTATTATGAGTAATCTGGACATGATTTAAAGTATAGGGGAGAATTTGTATAGGTTATATGCAAGTAGTACACCATTTTATTTTAGAGACTTGAGCATCTGTGGATTTTGGTGTCTGCAGCAGGTCCTGGAACCAGTCCCCTTCGGATATCAAGGGAGGACTGTACAAGCAAGTGTTTTTGTCAAAGGGAAGGTTTTTACTGTCTCTTGAGGTAGAGGAGGATAGAAATAATTGCTTTAATTGTTACATGATGTGCTTTGTTTCTGTGTTTGTTTTCCTTCTGGGTATCTGAAGCCTCTTCAAAATGTTCCGCCAAATGTTGAAGTTCAGGCAATACGGTAATTTGTAAGCCATGTTTTTTGAGTTTACGTTCCATATCTGTCCAACAAAAAAGGTGGGAAGGGCACTAGAAATGCCAACATCAGGTGTTAACCTAGAACACTATCTAAATGTGCTCGTTAGTCTGTCACCAAAGTCCCTTTGGTGTCTCTTTTGCTATTTGCAAGATTGAATCAAGGTCCACTTTATTTTCTTTATTATTTTTATTTTAAAAATTAAAACAAAGTTATTGTAGTAATAGTGTTACCATTTTATTTTAGCAGGAAGGTCTTGTGTTATAATTCCAAGAGGTTGTCACCCATTTGCTGTATTTTAAGTACTCCCAATTGAGCAAAATGCATTTGATTTTTAAAAATTAAATTTTATGTGTGAATTCACATGCAATTCTGAGAAATAATACAGATAAATTTCATGTATTCTTTACTCTGTTTCCTCCAATGGCAACATCTTGCAATTATAATACAATTTCACAAGATATTGACATTGATACAATCTACCCATCTTGGTCAGATATCCACAGTTTTACTTGTATGCATTTCTGTGGGTGTGTGTACTTAGTTCTATATGATTTTATAGGTAGGTGTAGGTTTGTGTATTCACCACTACAGTCAAGATATAGAACAGTTCCATTATCACAAGGATCCCCTTTGTTGTTCCTGGATAAACCCATCCACCTCTCTCCCACCCCTTTTCCCCAAACTTCTAACGTCTGGCAGCCAATAATCCATTTTCCATTTCTAAAATTGCATCATTTCAAAAATGCTATATAAATGAAATCCTACAGTGTGTAACCTTTTGAGATTGGCCTTTTTCACTCAGCTTACTTCTCTGGAGATTCATCCAGTTGTAGCATGTATCAAATAGTTTGTTCCTTTTTATTGCTGAGTCGTATTCCACTTCTACCAATTCACCCACTGAAGGACATCTAGGCTGTTTTCAGTTCTTGGCTCTAATGAAGAAAAATTGATATGAGGATACATGTACATGTTTTTGCACAAACATAAGTTTTCATTTATCTTAAATAAATGCCCAAGAATATAACTGCTGGGTCATATGGTCGTTGCATGTTTAGTTTTATAAGAAACTGCCAAACAGTTTTCCAGAGCGGCCGTACTGTTTAACATTCCCACCAACAATGCATGAGTGATCTAGTTTCTCCACATCCTTGCTCACATTTTTTTTTTTTGAGACAGCGTCTCTCTCTGTCTCCCAGGCTGGGGTGCAGTGGCACGATCTCGGCTCACTGCAACCTCCACCTCCTGGGTTCAAACAATTCTCCTGCCTCAGCCTCCAGAGTAGCTGGGACTACAGGCGCACAACACCATGCCCAGCTAATTTTTGTATTTTAGTAGAGACGGGGTTATACCATGTTGGCCAAGCTGGTCTTGAACTCCTGACCTCAGATAATCTGCCCGCCTCGGCCTCCCAAAGTGCTGGATTACAGGTGTGAACCACCAAGGAATCAACTTCTTTCCTGATGAAGCCATTGTTAGTTTTGAGTCTCTGTCACAGCAGCTGAAGCAAGATCCTAGCTAATTTTTGTTTTGAGCCTCCTTTGCCCGTGAGTGACAAAAATTCTGCCTCGGTCAACTTGCTTTCCCTCAGTTTTTTATAAATTTGAGGTTCTTCATGGGACCCAGGCACTTCAGGGTCTTGACAGTGTCCATCTACGCAGGCTGATCCTGCTGTCATCCATGCTGGCTGCCGGTCCACATCCATGTCCTCCCGAGGCCCAGGCACCTCCACACTTTTCCTCTCTGGGTTTGCTGCCTTCGTGGGCTGTGTTAGGGAGGAGGGCATGGCCACTTTCTGCTCTTGGCTCCCACACACGTGTCTAGGGGTTGCACTGTCTGTAGGGCTCTGACCTAGAGCCAGTTCCTGGGCCCTCCCTGGAACCCGTGTAAGTCAACACTCATACCATATCCTCAGCCACACTTCCCTCAGCCAGCCTGGGATCACTCTCTAGCCTCCAGTGAGGCAACCACTCTCCTGAAAGCCTACACTCCTACTCTTGTTAATTTTAGGGCTGAGCCCTAAAATCCTCTCCCCTTCCCTGGGGGTTTTGGCTTTTGGGTTTCCCTCTCTTTTAGCCGGACACATCTTTCTCGTGAGACGATGAGCACAGAATATTGAGAGTGCTTGAATTCTAAGGTGAGGACAGGTGATAAGTTTAAAAATGTGGGAAAACAACTGACAAATACCTCAAAAAGTATTATTCTAGCAGGAAAGGAAATATTTAATTCCTTATTGATTCTGCTGATATTCTGTATACGCTACCTAATTCTTCTCCTCCTTCCCTTCCTTCTTTTCTCCTTCTTTTTTTTTTTTGAGAGAGGTTCTCGCTCTTTTGCCCAGGCTGGAGTGCAGTGGCACAATCTCGGCTCACTGCAAGCTCCGCCTCCCGGGTTCACCACCTTCTCCTGCCTCAGCCTCCCGAGTAGCTGGGATTATAGGCGCCCACCACCATGCCCAGCTAATTTTTGTATTTTTAGAAGAGACAGAGTCTTGCCATGTTGGCCAGGCTGGTGTCGAACTCCTGACCTCAGGTGATACGCTCGATTTGGCCTCCCAAAGTGCTGGGATTACAGCCGTGAGCCACCGCACCCGATCCTGAGTGAGTTTTGAAAGCTGATAAGGGATCGGCTGAGTGAAATTGGAGAAAAGTGGTCTAGGGAGTGGGAAGAGGGTACACCAAGGCATGGAGTCATTCAAGTGTGGCTTGTTCAAGAATCCCCAAGTAGGCTCAGCATAATGGGAGCCCTCCATGGCAAGAAGTGAGCGGGTTAAGAGAGGCAAGGGCCAGGTCACTAAGGGTCTTATGTATCAAAGAGTTGGATTTTCTTCTAAAGCAGTGGTTCTCAATGTGGGGTAATTTTGCCCCTCAGGAGACATTTGGCAATGTCTGGAGACAGTTTTCATTGTGACATCGTGGAGACAGGTTGCTGCTGGCATCTAATGGTCAAGAGGTTAAGGTCAGTAAACATCCTCCAACGCGCAAGGATATCCCCACTCCCCACCTCACCCCCAGGACTGGCTACGTAATTTGTAAGGTCCAGTGCAAAGTGAAATTATGGGACCCCTTGTTCAAGAAGCAGGAAAAAGGTGCCTTTAAAAGCATTAAAGGCCGGGCACGGTGGCTTACGCCTGTAATCCCAGCACTTTGGGAGGCCGAGGCAGGCGGATCACCTGAGGTCAGGAGTTCGAGACCAGCCTGGCCAACATGGTGAAACCCTGTCTCTACTAAAAATGCAAAAATTAGCCAGGCGTGGTGGCAGGCGCCTGTAATCCCAGCTACTTGGGTGGCTGAGGCAGGAGAATTGCTTGAACCCGGGAGGCAGAGTTTGCAGTGAGGCAAGATGGTACCACTGCACTCCAGCCTGGGTGACAGAGTGCGACTCCATCTCAAAAAAAAAAAAAAGTATTAAAATATAAGGCCAACATAGTGGCTCACATCCATAATCCCAGTGCTTTGGGAGGCAGGAGGATCTCTTGAAGACAGCCTGGGCGACATAGCAAGATCCCGTCTCTACAAAAAATTTAAAAATTAGCCAGCATGGTAATTTTTACATGCCTATAGTCCCAGCTACTCAGGAAGCTGAGGCAGGGGGATCATTCGGGGCTGCAGTGAGCTATGATCACACCACTGCACTTCAGTCTGAGTAATGGAGCAAGACCCTGTCTCTAAAATTTTTTAAAAAGTATTAAAACCTAAAGTTTTTTTTTTCCCTTTTTTCCATGGTCTCTTTTTATTTGTCACGGTGTTTTTTATTTGCTATTTAATGCTATTCTAAATACATAAAAACTTAAAAATTTAAACTATAAGCATGAATTTTACCATTTACCTTTTTATCACTCAATGCCAGTTTTAAATTGCAAACATAAGAATATTTAGTCATCCGCAGAATCATCAAAATTAAGCTATTTGTATGTCATAGTTCGTACATGCATAGGTATTTTGTTCTTACCAGAACAGTAGAAATGGTGCACAAAACTCAGCCAACTGTTTTTATTTCACTTCTTCATATTGGCACATTCCACCAATCCTCTCTACTTTCTGCTTAGTAATGAGGGAGGAAAGGCTGAAAGGAAAAGGAACAGAGTTTCCCTTTCCTTCTATGTAGGGTTACCTGATAAAATATAGGATTCCTAGTTTAATTTGGATTTTGGGTAAACAGTAAATAAAAATGTATTATAAATATGTGCCATTATATATTTTGGGACATATTTATACTAAAAAATTATTTGCTGTTTATCTGAGATTCAAATTTAACAGGTATCCTGTATTTTTATTTGCTAAATTAAACCCTTCTTCTGTAACATCATTTTCAGCATAAGTAGTTGGCAAGTTCAGGGAAGTAACATTAGTAAGAAAGACTATGTTAGAGTTTCTTGGCCATTTGCATTTCTTAGTAGCCATTGCCTGCTTTCTGCATTCAAAGCAGGGTGTGGTCGGAAAGCATCTTGGGGCTATCAGGGACCCTGTGTACTCAACTGCAAACTCAACACACTTATTTTGTACTTGCTCTGATTTTCACAGAACTTCCATGCATCATGGGTCCACCCGAACTCTGTGCTGTGGGGCACTGGGAACATTATATTGCAAATGGGGCAGCAATGGCCATGGCGTGCATACTGCTGTATCTGCTCTGCTCATGGGCACACTGCATCGTCCCATTGGATTTAACTTACAAAACACAAGTTTATTTATTTTTTTTGAGACAGAGTGTTGTTCTGTCGCCAGGCTGGAGTGCAGTGGCATGATCTTGGCTCACTGTAACCTCCGTCTCCCGGGTTCAGGTGATTCTCCTGCCTCAGCTTCCCAAGTAGCTGGGACTACAGGTGTGCACCACCACACTCAGCTAATTTTTGTATTTTTAGTAGAGACTGGGTTTTGCCATGTTGGCCAGGCTGGTCTCTAACTCCTGACATCAGGTGATCCTTCCCCATCAGCCTCCCAGAGTGCTGAGATTACAGGTGTGAGTCATTGTGCCTGGCCACAAAACACATGTTTAAAGTTAAGATTATTAGAATGTCAAGATGGTGAAGCAGACCAGGAAACCAGAAAGAGGGCCCTTCTGAGCACCCGGCCCTGTGGGACTGTGTGAGTTGCATGCCCACGAATCCAGCCCTGTATGTGGCCCAAAATGTCAATACTGCTGAGGTGGAGAAACCCTGTTCTAAAGGAAATAGAGAGCCATTGAAGGATTTTAAACAGTTAGAGAAGACTGAGTTTGGGGACAGGTGGCAAGAAAAGATTATGCTTTAGAAGAATCTTTTGGACAGACAGTGTAGCATTTGGGTCCAAGTAGGGGAGGAGTGGACTTGCATCTTTCTTGCAGGGGAGAGGATTAATATATTTTATTTTTTAATTTTTAATTTTTTTGAGATAGAGCCTCACTCTGTTGCCCAGGTTGGAGGGCAGTGGAGCGATCTCAGCTTACTGCAACCTCTGCCTCCCAGGTTCAAGTGTTTCTCCTGTCTCAGCCTCCTGAGTAGCTGGGATTACAGGTGCCCACCACTATGCCTGGCTAATTTTTGTATTTTTAGTAGGGACAGGGCTTCACCATGTTGGTCAGGCTGGTCTTGAACTTCTGACCTCAAGTGATCCACCTGCCTTGGCCTCCCAAAGTGCTGGGATTACAGGAGTCAGCCACTGTGCCCAGCCATTAATATATTTTAAAAAGTGTGGATTGAAAAAATTGCATGTAGTCAAATACCCTTAAAATCCCTTAGGAAGGTGCTGGGTGGTGAAAGTCACACCTGCTTGCCATGTGCTACACCCAACCAGGTTTCCTCCAGCTTGGGTGCAGATTGTTCATCCTTCAGTTGGGATGATGTGTGAAGTTGGGAGCTTATGTTTAGCATCTGTGTTGCATGAAAAATGTTTAAACACTGGAATTGCACTCAAGGTGGGGAGATGCTCATGCCACCAGCAGCCCACAGGTACTGAGACTGACTGGGAGGAGAGCAGACACTGGTTTCTGTACCATGCTCACTCTAGAGTGGCCAGTCATTGGCTCACCATACATACTGGTGGGTAGGATTAGCAGTGCCATTTAAATTGCTGCTCCAGCATCCATGATCTCCTTGCCCCATTTTGTAGCAGCCATGTTGTGTGGGGAACTGACCCCAACCCCTGCCCTAGGCATGGGTCCTGACTACTCTAAGCCAACCAGGTTAGTTCTATCCCCTAGCCACAGTGATTGGCTTGAATAACACAGGCCTAAGTCACCAGACAATGGTGGTCCCATGGCCACAGCAAAGAAGTGGCCAACCAACTTGAAGCTAGGACTTCTGTTCCATGATTTGGACCTGCTTGCTTTCTCCTTCTTGGTGTAAACAAGGAGTACCAGTTGCCACTGGAAGCCATATTGTCATGATGAGGAAAGCCGTGTCAGCAAAAAAGCCAACACAGGAAGGAAGACAGAGCTGAATGTAAGAATTAAAGAAAGGAGAGAGAAACACGAAGGTGGCTTGACAGTCAACAGGTTTATTTCAGAAAACAAACCTGGGAGGGACTTCTGACCAAGTTGGGTTAGGAGCCACACCCACTTACAGAATAAGAGTTTTTAAGGATTCAGGGTGGGAGAGTTTATTAGAGTCTTGGACTGCTTCTGTGTTTCTTTGTTGTGCTTATCTGGGAGGCAGAATTGCATGTCTGTTCCCATACATCTTTCTGCAGCTGCAGGCATATCCCCCGAGTCGGCTTTTAGCTTCCCTATATCTTAGTGCACCTGATGGGAAAGGAATGTACTTATTAAGGCCCACTAAGTTTTACTGGGGCCCATTGTATGAGGGTGAAGTTTGGCAGTTACCAAGAGACTTTCTTCCCACCTCCCTCTGTGCCCAAGCTGTCTTATCTGTGTTTTACTATCTGCTTTTTCTGGCTGCTTGTAGCTAGAAGAGAAATAATTTCTGGCTGGGCACGGTGGCTCACGCCTCTAATCCCAGCACTTTGGGAGGCCGAGGCAGGAAGATCATGAGGTCAAGAGATCGAGACCATCCTGGCCAACATGGTGAAACCCTGTCTCTACTAAAAATACAAAAATCAGCTGGGCATGGTGGCATGCACCTGTAGTCCCAACTACTTGGGAGGCTGAAGCAAGAGAATCGCTTGAACTCAGGAGGCAGAGGTTGCAGTGAGCCAAGATCCAGCCACTACTGGACTCCAGCCTGGTGACAGAGAGAGGCTCCGTCAAAAAAAAAAAAAAAAAAAAAAGGCCAGGCGCGGTGGCTCACACCTCTAATTCCAACACTTCGGGAAGCCGAGACGGGCAGATCACGAGGTCAGGAGATCGAGACCATCCTGGCTAACACGGTGAAACCCCGACTCTACTAAAAATATAAAAAATTAGCTGGGCGTTGTGTCCCAGCTACCTGGGAGGCTGAGGCAGGAGAATGGCGTGAACCCAGGAGGCGGAGCTTGCAGTGAGCTGAGATCACGCCACTGCACTCCAGCCTGGGCGGCTGAGCCAGACTCCATCTGCAAAAAAAAAAAAAAAGAAAAAAAGAAAAAAAAGAAGTAATTTCCTTGAAATAGATGAGGCTAGAAAGGGAGCTGGAATTTAAAGTGGTGGTCTTTGTCCAAGGTGACGGTGCTCCTGCTCTGTCAGAGAGAATTGCCAATAAATGAAGCCAAATCATTGACTGAATTATACCTTAAGCCTCTTCCCATTAAGCTCTTAACTTTGCATTACAATCCTCTTTATGGCTTACTCCAGTTTGAAGTAAACTGAAGTTGAGTTTTGTGATGTTCTCAAGCACAGGCATCCTGCCTTTCAAGCAGGACCCCACTGCACACACAAGATGAAAGGTGTGCCGTCTTGTTGAGGAAGAGAGAATGAACTCTTAGAGAAGGGGGAAAGGGGTTCTGCTGGGTGTTCTCAGTTGACTCATACCCATAACAGCTCCCTTTGGGGGTGTATTGTCACTATTGTATCCATCTTGTGGGAGGTTTTATGACTTACCCACAGTTACATGCCACAGTGAAGTTGAATAAAGATGACTCTATCACCCTTTGCAGATGACTTCCAGAGGTTTGATGGTCCTTGGGTGCCACAGCGAAGTAATATTGATGAGGCTTAGGATACATAAATGGGAAGGTTGTGCATAATGAGCCAGTGCACACTCAACGTCTAGTGTGAACTGGAATAGTCAGAACTCCTCTCTCCTCCCCAGTCAACACTCCTCCTCTCTCCTGGTTTCTGCTTTGCTCTTAGCCAGTTCCCATGTGGTAGGCAGAATTCTTAATTGGCTTCCCAAGATTTTCCACCTTAATCCCTGGGCCTGTGACTTTAATGAGATTATCCGCCCATGATTATGTTGTGTTACTACTGGCAAAAGAGATTTTGAAGATGTAATTAAGGCTAATAATCATTTGGCTTAGAGTTAATCAAAAGGGAGATTATCCAAGTGGGCCTAACTTAATTACATCCTTTTTAAAAGCAGAGTTTTCTCTGGCTGGTGGCAGATGAGGAGGTCAGACAGATTCAAAGCATGAGAAGGATTCGACTTGTCCTTGCTGGCTTTGAAGATAGAGGGACCACAGTCAAGGACCAGAGAGCCACCGCACCCAGCCTATTTTCTTTCTTTAAAAGCTGAGACCGATGATGTGGGAGCGATCACACACCTCATATGCATATATAAAAACCAGTACGATCCTTAAAAATAGGTTTGGTTTCCAATCATTGTTAAGGTTTTCAGGCTGGGTGCGGTGGCTCACGCCTGTAATCCCAGCACTTTGGGAGGCTGAGGTGGGTGGATCGCGAGGTCAGGAGTTTGAGACCAGCCTGGCTAGCATGGTGAAACCCTGTCTCTACTAAAAATACAAAAATTAGCTGGACATGGTGGTGCTCACCTGTTGTCCCAGCTACTCGGGAGTCTGAGGCAGGAGAATCACTTGAACCCAGGAGGTAGAGGTTGCAGTGAGCCAAGATCGCACCACTGCACTCTAGCCTAGGCAACAAGGGCGAGACTCCATCCCGAAAAAAAAATGTTAATAAAAGTTATAAATTGGGAAAGGCACAATTATAGCTTTGTGAACAGGCATATGTAACCCTGATAGGCGAAGGGGCTGTCTTAGTCTGTTTTGTGTTGCTATAACAAAATACCACTGACTGGGTAATTTATAAACAGTATAAATTTATTTGATTCACTGTTCTGGAGGCTGAGAAGTCCAAGATGGAGGGGCCATACCTGGTGACAGCCTTCTTGCTGCCTTATACCATGATGGATAGAAGGAAGGGCAAGGGAGGGCAGGAGAGAAAGCATGAGGGTCAGACTCCCTTTTATAACATCATCTTTTTTTTTTTTTTGGAGACGGAGTCTTGCTCTGTCACCCAGGTTGGAGTGCAGTGGCGCGATCTTGGTTCACTGCAACCTCCGCCACCTGGGTTCAAGCAATTCTCCTGCCTCAGCCTCCCAAGTAGCTGGGATTACAGGCATGTGCCACCACACCTAGCTAACTTTCTGTATTTTTAGTGGAGACAGGGTTTCACCATGTTGGCCAGGCTGGTCCGGAACTCCTCACCTCAGGTGATCCACCCGCTTCAGCCTCCCACAGTGCTGGGATTATAGGTGTGAGCCACCGCGCCCGGCCCTCCCTTTTATAACATCTGGCTCCCTCAAGATAACTAACCCACCCCCAAGTTAACGACACTAATCCATTCACCTCTTATTAAGCCTCACCTTCCAACATTGTTGCATATTAAGTTTCCAACACATGAACTCTAGGGGACACATTCAAATCACAGGGGGGTCTAATATAGTAACCTGGGAAAAGATAAAAACAAAAAATATTCTTTGACCTGTCTAATGACCATTTTAGAGGTGAAATGCTGCATTTAGGTACTAAATAATTTAAGTCTAAAATACATATTCAAGTAATGCATTTTATTTTATTTTTTTTTTTTGAGACAGAGTCTCACTCCTTCACCTAGGCTGTAGTGCAGTGGCTCAATCTCGGCTCACTGCAACCTCTGCCTCCTGGGTTCAAGTGATTCTCATGCCTCAGCCTCCCAAGTAGTTGGAATGACAGGTGTGCATCACCACACCTGGCTGATTTTTGTGTTTGTAGTAGAGACGGGGTTCTGCCATGTTGGTCAGGCTGGTCTTGAAATCCTGACCTCAAGTGATCTACCCACCTCAGCCTCCCAAAGTGCTGGGATTACAGGCATGAGCCACTGCACCTGGCCAAGTAATCCATTTTAGATTGGTACAAATGAAAGCAAAGAGGCAAATGCATGTATTAGAGTTGCAGGGCCAGATTCTGCCCATGAGGGTTTGTAATTCTCTTTACCTGAGTCTGCAGGTGGAGTGCATGAGTGTTGCCAAGGGAAACATCTAGCCCTTTTCTTGTCAAACATTGCTCTGAAAGCCAATTCATATGTACTCTTAATTGAACACCCAGTAATTTCACAGTATGTGCAAAATATCATTAGGCTGGGGGGTTAGGTGGAAGGATGAACAGGCGGAGCACAGAGGATTTTTAGAGTGGTGAGGAAACTCTGATACATGTAATGGTAGATACATGTCAGTATACATTTGTCCAAACCCACAGGACGGACAACACCAAGAATGAACCCTGATATCAACTATGGACTCTGGGTAATGATAATGTATCAATGTAGGTTCATCAGTTGTAACAAATGGACCACTCTGGGGAGGGACTTTGATAATGGGGGAGGCTAGTCATGTGTGGGGGCAGAGGATATATGGGATATCTTTGCACTTTCCTCTTAATTGTGTTGGGAGCCTAAAACTGCTCTGAAAAATAAAGTCTTAAAGATTTGGACAGGAAAAAAAATACATCAGGCCTCAGGAAGCTGAAGAAGATGCCTTTTGACCTAATGTGCTGATCAGGACCCCTTTGCATCATAAATATACCAGCTCCCAATTATTGCACCTCTGTCTCATGTAAATTTCCTTCTTCCAATGTTAAGAGGAAATGCAGCCTGTTCAAAAGTTTTCTTTCTTTATGCGTGTCCCATAAATCAACAAACAGGTAAAAAGAAAAACCCACTGTTTTTCTAGATATTAAGAATGCAGAAGGCAGGAAATATCAACAAAGTCTCTTCATTCATTCATTCATTCATTCATTCAACAGAGAGCAGGACTCTGCACAGCACACCACAGTCCTTCTCATTGGTTTTGGAGATCAAGCTGGCTCATGGGGCTTCCCAAAGTCTAGGACCCTGGATCACCAATCCTAATGTAAAAGCCTGCATCTGTGAGTCCGTACTCCTGTCAATTCCTCTTCCTGTTCAGAGCCTCCCTGCATCTTACTTTCTGTGCACTCAGCAACTACCTCTTCTACTGCCTAATTGTTGATCTCAGATGTAGAATTTTCTTTCTCAGTTTTTTTTTGTTTTTTTTGTTTTTGTTTTTTTTGAGATGGAGACTCCCTCTGTTGCCTAGGCTGGAGTGCAGTGGCACAGTCTCGGCTCACTGCAACCTCCACCTTCCAGGTTCAAGCGAGTCTTCTGCCTCAGCCTCCCAAGTAGCTGGGACTACAGGCACGTGCCACTATGCCTGGCTGATTTTTGTATTTTCAGTAGAGACGGGGTTTCACCATATTGGCCAGGCTGGTCTTGAACTCCTGACCTTGTGATCCACCTGCCTTGGCCTCCCAAAGTGCTGGGATTACAGGCGTGAGCCACCGTGCCTGGCCAAGATGCAGAATTTTCAAGTCACCAACTATTTGGAGATTCTCAGGCCAAACCTGTCCATTTTCAGAATGAGTCTTTCATAGAAAGATACGAAGCGGCAATCCAGTGGGAAAGGATTGGTGGGCACAGATTCAGCCTGTGTGCCCTGTTAGAATTTGCCAGACTGTCGGGATCATTCAACCGGATAGAAGGGGCCTCCCTGAAGGTGGGAAATTATTTTCCTGACATCAGACATTCATCTTAGCATGGATGATGGCTCCTTCCTCTCCATCTTAATGAATCCATGTGAATTAAAAGAAATCAGGCAGATCTAAAGACGTCATTCAACTGTGTTTCCCTTCCTCCCTCCCTCCCTGCCTCTTCTCTCTTTCTTCCTTCCCTCCCTCTCTGCCTCCCTCATCTCCTTTCTCCTCCCTCCTTTCTTCTTCCCCTCTAGGGCTCAGGCGTGCACCATGGTCAACAGGTCTCTCCCTTACTACCCTGAGCTGTAGAGAAAGAGGCTGGGACCACAAAGAGGTGGCAGAGGGAAGAGAATCCACAGAAACCTCTAACAGTCCTCATTTTTCCTGGCCAGTCTGAGGTTGGGTTATGTGGCTATAGAGGAGAACAGAATGAGAACCTGTCCCTGCTTTACTCAGTGATTTCTTCATCATGTTCTGGACCATTTGGAAGCTCCATGAGTGGAGTGAAGGAGCGAGGCTGAGCACCATCCCCGCTGCCCTCAGCTGTGTGACCATGAAGAAGTTGCATGGTTCCAGTTTTGCCATGTGTAAGCCAACCTTACACCAGATAGGGAGCCCTAGCTTCCTGCCTCACTTGTTGCAAGGGCTCAGTCAATGGCAGGCCTGTGTGCAATGGGTTATTACATGAAATGCCAGTGCGGAAGGGATTGTAGGGGTCATTGAGCCCAACTGCTTGACCTTCCTGATGTGGAGACCACAGCCCAGAGAAGTTAATGCACTTTTCAAGGTCACAGGTGTTATTCAGTGGCACCATCCCCTGGGCCTCAGAGTCCTCGGCTGGAATTGTCAGCGCTTCCTAAACCCTTCTTGGAGTGAATACTCCAGAACCATTGAAATATGCATGTGCGTCTTCCATATTTTCTTTGATATGTGTACTGGCCATTGCTGAATACAGGGTTTGAAGCTATCTTTTTTACACCAAAACAAAACAGAAGAAAACAAAACAACCCATTCAAGATGATTTACAAATTGAAGGCACCTAATAATAATACCTCGCATTTTTGGAGAGCTTTTTATTTGCAGAACACTTCCCAGACAGTAACTAATGAATTCTCCAGCTCCCCTTAGGAATAGTGACATATGCATTCCCACGCACACTAGGAACTTAATTTACATGAAATGAAGAAAAAGTCATTATAAAATGGCATTCCCCTAAATCATAATTACAACCTTCAGCCCAAGATAAACATGCTGAACCCTCCCAGGGATGCTGCGATGTTCACCCACTGCGGGGGTCTCCACTTCGATCCCAGCGCTGCCTGCATAAGGAGGACAGACCAGGAGTATTCACACAAAGTCAGTTCTCTCTGGGATCAAGGTCCCATTTTCCAGCCAAACAACTGGAGGTTAATGGCTTGTTAGGGGGCAAGTGCTGGGGCAGTGGTCTCCTCCTGTCAATCAAAAAGACAGAGTGATGGGATGTCACGGAGGTGCCAGGGACTCGTGTGTGAACCGGGAATGTGGGTTTTTACAAAGAGGAGTCTGGAGGTGGACCTCCAGTTTTTGGTCCCTGAGGGAGGGGCAGCAGTCTTCCCGGCACTTCATGAACCACATACTGGCTGTTGCTGCCTTCGCCTCCCCAGGGGGCTGGTCCCATGCTCTGGCGGCCAGGCTCAGGCAACCACCTGTTCACTCAGTGCCCTGGCCCCCTGCCGTGGGTCTTGCCTTATTTAGCACAAATAACCCTCAGTGCATTGTGATGACATCAGCCACCAATGTCGATGTCTCCATGTACCACATTTGACATGTCCCAGGCTAAATAGCTGCTTTTTTTTTTTTTTTTTTTTTTTTTTTTGAGATGGAGTTTCACTCTGTTGCCCAAGCTGGAGTGCTGTGGTGTGATCTCGGCTCACGGCAAGCTATGCCTCCTGGGTTGAAGCGATTCTCCTGCCTCAGCCTCCCGAGTAGCTGGGATTACAGGCACCCGCCACCATGCCTGGCTAATTTTTGTATTTTTAGTAGAGACGGGGGTTTCACCATGTTGGCCAGGCTGGTCTGGAACTCCTGGCCTCAGGTGATCCGCCCACCTCGGCCTCGCAAACTGCTGGGATTCCAGGCGTGAGCCACCGCGCCCGGCCAATGGCTGCTTTCTTAACGGCACAATGACTAAATGCGGAACTGCTCCTCTCTGGTCAGCAGGCTCATTGAGAATGGGTTCCAGGGGGAGGACTGCACCCTTTTACCTGCTCCTCATCCCTCAGCCTTTTCCTGCCCATGGCTGATGCCATGCGCCCCAGGCTCTGGACTCTGGGCTGTCCTGAGTCAGAAGCCACATCTCAGCCCAAGTGGCTCAGTCCACCCTCCTTGTGCTGCTCCGGCTCATTGTCCCCGCATTAATAAGTGGCTTCTGGCCGGGTGCGGTGGCTCACGCCTGTAATCCCAGCACTTTGGGAGGGCCAGGGCGGCGGATCACGAGGTCAGGAGATCGAGACTATCCTGGCTAACATGGTGAAACCCCGTCTCTACAAAAAATACAAAAAATTAGCCGGGCGTGGTGGCGCGCACCTGTAGTTCCAGCTACTTGGGAGGCGGAGGCAGGAAAATGGCGTGAACCCGGAAGGCGGAGCTTGCAGTGAGCTGAGATTGCACCACTGCAATCCAGCCTAGGTGACAAAGCGAGACTCTGTCTCAAAAAATAAAAATCATAATAATTAAAAAAATTAAAAAATAAGTGGCTTCTGGCCAGGCATGGTGGGCGGATTGCCTGAGGTCAGGAGTTCCAGACCAGCCTGGCCAACATGGTGAAACCCTGTCTCTACTAAAAACACAAAAATTAGCCAGGCGTGGTGGCACAAGCATGTAATCCCAGCTACACGGGAGGCTGAGGCAGGAGAATCACTTGAACCAGGGAGGCAGATGTTGCTGTGAGCTGAGGTTGAGCAACCGCACTCCAGCCTGGGTGACAGATTGGGACTCCATCTCAAAAAAAAAAAAAAAAAGGTGGCTTCTGCCCTTGTTCCTGGACTAGGTTCCTGGTTCATACCCAGCATAGGATGTACTGTGTTGACCTGCAGTGGGTCGGAACCATCTGGCCTTACTTCTGAGTGCACCTGTTTCAAGGCCAGAGTAGAAATGGTCTCAACGTGATCTCTGATAGAGAAAATATTTCTGCCTCAAGGGGATATTTTTAAAGGCTAAATTAGGAGTGCCTGCCAAAAATCCACCTCACACTAGACTCACAGCTGTGGCTGAGACAACAAAGGCCAAAAACAGCTCGCAGGGAGGAGAGACCTCCCCAGGGTCCCACTGGATGTACTGAGCAGAGACGTGGCAAAGCAGCCAGCGGGAATGAACAGCAAAGTGAACCAGGAAGGCCAGAGTAGCCAGAGCTGGAGCCAAGTAGGGTGGCAGCCAGCAGGGTTGCAGCCTCAGTGAGGTGCCCAGATGGCCAAGGCACTCTCAGAAAGCAAGTTAGACGGGGCCGGGTGCAGTGGCTCATGCCTGTAATCCCAGCACTTTGGGAGGCTGAGGTGGGCGCATCACTTGAGGTCAGGAGTTCGACACCAGCCTGACCAATATGGTGAAACCCCGTCTCTACTAAAAATACAAAAATTAGCTGGGCGTGGTGGTACACGCCTGTGGTCCCAGCTACTTGAGAGGTTGAGACAGGAGAATCACTTAAACCCGGGGGCAGAGGTTGCAGTGAGCCAAGAAAAGAAAAAAAAAGAAAGAAAGTTAGAAGAAGAAGGAACCCACCCACCAGCATGCAGAACACCCCGTGGGAAGTCTAAGCTGCGTCAGGTCTGAGGCTTACATGGAAATTCTCCTGCCACTGGCAAACATTAAAATTTGATTTATTTTATTTTATTTTGTTTTTTGAGACAGAGTCTTGCTCTGTCTCCCAGGCTGGAGTGCAGTGGTGTGATATCGGCTCATTGCAACCTCCGCCTCTTGGGTTTGAGCAGTTCTCCTGCCTCAGCCTCCCATGTAGCTGGGATTACAGGCACGTGATATGATGCCTAGCTAATTTCTTTTGTATTTTTAGTAGAGATGGGGTCTCACCATGTTTGCCAGGCTGGTCTCGAACTGGCAGGAGACTTCAGGTGACCTGCCCACCTCGGCCTCCCAAAGTGCTGGGATTACAGCCAGGAGCCACCATGCTTGGCTGATGTTTTTAACGCAGAGAGAGGATCAAGACAGCCATAGAGAAATAATAATAATAATAATAATAATAATGATAAAATCCATGATTTCATTAAAAATCAAGAAAGGGTGCCTTAAAAGGTCCAGGAGCTTTGAGGCACCTCTGAGAGATGGAAGAAGCCTGGGATCATTGTGAAGAAGGAAATCACAGTCCAGAGGCTATGCAGAATGAAAAATATAAGGGCCAGCTACAGTGGCTCATGCCTGTAATCCCAGCACTTAGGGAGGCTGAGGTGGGAGGATCACTTGAGGCCAGGAATTTGAGACCAGCCTAGGCAACATAGGGAGACACTGTCTCTACAAATAAAAAATTAAAAAAGTAGCTGGCCACAGTGGAGGCACACCTGTAGTCCCAGCTATTCAGGAGGCTCAGAAGTTCAAGGCTATGGTGAGCTATGATCACACCACTGCATTCCAGCCTGAGCAAAAAGAATGAGACCCTGTTTCTTAAAAAAATAAATAAATAAAGAATAAAAAAAGGCACAAAAAGAAAAAAAAAACCCTAAAGGATGGGCTGCTCATGCTCATGGAGGATCCCTAGAGGAGCAGCCACTTCTCCATCCTCAGGCCAAGAAGCAGGCAGCAAGATGTGAGCCCCTAGTATAGAGCAGAGGGTTCAGATGGTTGGGATGGAGAGGTCGCTGGCGCCCCGGCAATGCCCAGGAGGGATGGCATGTTCTTTCTGTCCAGGAGGTGAAATGCAGACTATAGAAAGAGCATTGGTGGAGAGGCTGCAAACCGAATCCCAGAGTTGAGCTCACACCAATAACCCCTCAACATTTGAGAAAAGCCATAAGAGAGGCATCAATCCTAACAAATGGAAAAGTTTACATCCAAAGAAGCAGTGTTAATAGAGGAACCCACACAAGGATTTGGTATATATATAATTAGAATCCTCAGAGAGAAGTAAAATGATATTGCACCCATAAAAAGGAATGTTTTAGAGATCTTGGAAATGACAAATTTGATGATTGAAATAAAAATCTCTGTAAATGGGCAGAAGCATTGGAGATTATAGAATAAATTGAAAGGCTGAGCCACAGGATGCTCTTAGAATAGCAAAAATGGACAAGGAGATGGGGAGTACAGAAAATGGTTAAGAGAATTCAAAGATAGACCCTATAGTTCCCAACATGCATCTAACAGAGCTTCAGAAGACAAGACAGAGGGACCGGAAGAGAAAGTGTGCTCAGAGCAATCACGGAGGATGGGCTCCCAGGGCAAGGGCAGGTGACAGCCCCAGAGTGAAAGTGCCCGGGAATGGCTGAGCAGAATCACGGGCAAGCTACAGCATGGTGACATTTCAGACAACAGGGATAAAGAGAAAACCCCAAATGCTTCTGCGGTCAGGGGAGTGGGGAGAGGTGAGACTGTATTACTACAAAGATGTACTGAATGCAAGAAGAAACTGGAGCAATCTCTTCCAACTTCTGAGGAAAATACTCCTGAATTAGAGTTCCACAGCAAGGCCAGGTGCGGTGGCTCACGTCTGTAATCCCAGCACTTTGGAAGGCTGAGGCAGGTGGATCACCTGAGGTCAGGAGTTCAAGACCAGTCTGGCCAGTCACGGTGGCTCACGCCTGCAATCCCAGCACTTTGGGAGGCCAAGGTGGGTGGATCACTTGAGGTCAAGAGTTTGAGACCAGCCTGACCAACATGGTGAAACCCTATCTCTACTAAAAATACAAAAATTAGCTGGTCGTGGTGGCGCATGCCTGTAGTCCCAGCTACTCGGGAGGCTGAGATGGTAGAATCACTTGAACCCAGGAGGCAGAGGTTGCAGTGAGCCAAGATCGCGCCACTGCACTCCAGCCTGGGCAGACAAAACAAGACTCTGTCTCCAAAAAAAAAAAAAAAAAAAAAGCCAGGTGCAGTGGCTCATGCCTGTAATCCCAGCACTTTGGGTGGCTGAGGTGGGTGGATCACCTGAGATTGGGAGTTCGAGGCCAGCCTGACCAACATGGAGAAACCCCATCTCTACTAAAAATACAAAATTAGCAAAATTAGCTAGGCATGATGGTGAATGCCTGTAATCCCAGCTACTCAGGAGCCTGAGGCAGGAGAATCACTTGTACCCAGGAGGCCGAGGTTGCAGTGAGCTGCGACTGTGCCATTACACTCCAGCCTGGGCAAGAAGAGCGAAACTCTGACTCAAAAAAAAAAAAATGTATAGGGTTCAGTGATTTTTAGTATATTCACAAGGTTATGCAACCATCCCACTACTCAATTCCAGAATATTTTCATCACCCTAAAAAGAAACCTTGTCTCCATCAGCAGTCACTCCCCATTCTCCTTCCCCGACCTCTGGCAACCGCCAATCCACTTCCTGACTGTCTGAATTTGTCCATTCTGGACATTTCATATGAATGGAATCTTACAACATGTGGCCTTTTGTGTCTGGCTTCTTGTACTTAGCACAATGTTTTCAAGGTTCTTGCATGTTGTAGCATGTATCAATATTCCTTTTTTGTTCTACTATATGGGCATACCCACTTTGTTTATTGATTTATCAGTTGATGGGCTGTTTTCTTTTTTTTGACTATTATGAATGACACTGCTATGAAAATTCATGTACACATTTTTATGTGAATACATACTTTCATTTCTCTTGAGTATATACCTAGGAGTGGAATTGCTGGGTCATATGGTAACCTGGGTTTCACTGTTTGAGGAGCTGCTAAGCTGTTTTCCACAGTGGCTGCACCAGTTTCTGTTCCCACCAGCTGGCCCTGTCCTCTGCCTGAAGGGTGGTCACTTTGCTGGGCACTGCAAAGAGAGACAAACCCCACGGTGTCATTAGGCCTCACTTGAAGCCACGCAGGTCTTAATTCTAGTTTAATGGGAGGTTCACGTAGGACTCTGTTTTCTGAGGAGTCCCCAAGACAGTAGGTGTCAACCACTCTCGTGTCCCACAGTGAGGTGAGGCCTACCACGCAGGGAGTGCAGATAGCAGAGAACTGTGCTTCAGAACCTGAGTTGAGATGACTTGCTTCAGGCCTGGAGAGGACGCTGGAGAGGCCACAGGAAGGGCTAGGACTACGGACAGGAAGAGGTGCTGTGTTCTGAGTCTCAGCCCTGCTCTCCGTGTTCCAGCACATCTAATGAGAAGGGCTGAGGAGAAAGTTTGGCCTGTGCTTCTGCAGCTTGCAGAGTGGGATAATTTCTCACGCTCACAGGTGTGGAAGTCAAAGCTGCCTGTGGCAGCAGAGAAGGGATGTGTTTGGGAGGTAACCAGTGCCCCCCTGTCCTGCTTGGGTCAAATACATGTCCTTCTGTGTATCAGGTGGGGCCACATGCAAGAGAGCTGATCTAGGCTTGATTTAGAGCCTAGCCTCCAGTCCTGCCCAAGATGTGTCCTGGAGAGATGTGGAGGCCTCAGCAGAGAGAAGCTGGGGGGTCCCATAGGATGCCCAGATGCTGAGGAGGGGCTGGATATTTGTTTGTTCAGGCTGCCCTAACAAAATTCCACAGACCTGGGGCTTAAACAACAGAAATAGACTGTCTCACAGTTCTGGAGGCTGGAAGTCCAAGATCAAGTTGCTGGCAGAGTTGGCCCCCTCTGAAGGCTGTGAGGGAGGGATCTGTTCCAGGCCTGGCTCCTTGGTGCTGTGCACCCCAGTGGCTGTCTGTGTGTCCATATCTCCTTATAAGGACACCAGGTAGAGTGGATTAGGGCTCACCCTAACAGCCTCATTTTAACATAATTACATCTTTAAAGGCCCTATCTCTAAATGCAGTCACATTCTGAGGCACTGGGGGCCAGGACTTCTGCCTGTGAATTGTGGGGACATGCTCAGCCTATACAAGTTGGCATACTTCTGTCTGTCTGGGGAACCACAGGTGAGAGATCCCTATGATGGGAGTGGAGGAGGCAGGAGGAAGACAGTTTTCTTCCAGAGACACGTTAAGGGCACCCCAAGACAGAGTCAGCACCAGGCTAGGACCCCAATCCCAGGCATATTCAAGCCAGTGAAGGAAAAATCTCCCTCCCTACACTTTGGGCTAGAGTTGGAAGTCACTGAAGGAATGCTGGGCAGGGAAGCAGTGAAGAGGTGGCCACAGCCCTTTGCCTCTGATGACCTGTCAGACCCACTCCAGGCAGTGCCTTTGGGTGGGACAGAGTCTACAAAGCAACAAATCCATGTAGGGTGCAGCAGGGCCGGAGCTAGGGGTGAAGGAGCAGGGACAGGGGGGCAGGGGGAAGCTGCTGGAGTTTGCAGTCATAAAAATTGCTGGAAACAGCTTTGTGCTTCTATTTGCCCCCAGGTCACCATGGCTTGGGGAGACATATTACACATATAAAACACTGCAGCTTGGTGGGCAGGGGGCAGCTGGACACCAGCCCAATAACCCTCATATGGGCCTTGTCTCTTGGAGAACAGAGACTGAGAATGGTCAGGAACTCGGCTGGCAGTAAAAGGCTCATGAAGTCATTTGGTACTTTTCATACAGTCCTGTAAGCCATGCTACTAAGGCATGTAGTATATTTTTTTTTAAACTGGAACAGATAGTCCCCTGTTTGGAACAAGTTCATTTATAGGAAATATGATATGCAATGGATAGTTAATTTAAAAAGAAACATTTAGCCCAAAATAATCTTGCAAAAGAAGAACAAAGTTGGAAGACTCACATTTCCTGATTTCAGATATTACTACAAAGTGACAGTAATCAAGATGATGTGGTGCTGCCATAAGGATGGATATAGAGGTTATTGGAATGGGAATGAGAGTCCAGAAATAAGCCCTCGTGTGTGCAGCCAATTCATTTTGGACAAGGGTGCCAAGAAAATTCAATGGGGGGTGGGGAAAGAATACTCTTTTTAATAAATGGTGCTGAGATAGCTGGATATCCACATGCAAAAGAATGAAGCTGCACCCCTACCTCACACCATACACAAAAATTAACTTAAAATGAATCACAGATCTAAATACTGCAGCTAAAACTTTAAAAGTCCTTGAAGAGGATATAAGAGCAAATCTTCATGACCTTGAGTTGAACAAAGCATTCTTATATATGACATGAAAGCCTGAGACAAAATTTCAAATGGATACATTAGACTTCATCAAAATGAGAAACTTTTGCACAACCAAAGGCAGTATCAAGAAGGTGAAGAGAAAACTCACAGAATTTGAGAAAATATTTGCAAGTCATATATCTGATAGGGATCTAGCATTCAGAACATATAAAAAACCCTTACAACTTAACAATAAAAAGACAAATAACCTAATTTTAAAATGGGCAAAGGATTTGCATAAACATTTCTCCAAGGAAGATATAAAATGGCCAATAAGTATATAAAAGGATGCTCAACATCCTTAGTATTAGGGAAATGCAAAGCTGAACTGCTATGCAATATTACGTCACACTTACTAGGATAGTTAGAATAAGAAAAGATGGACAATAACAAGTGTTGACAAGGACATGAAGAAATGGAAAATCCCATTCCTCGTTGGTGGAAATATACAATGGTGCTGCTCCTGTGGAAAATGCATTGGCAGTTTCCCAAAAGGCTAAACATACAGGTAGCACGACCCAGCCATTCCACACCTAGGTATATACTGAAGAGAATTCAAAACATATCTTCACACAAATACTTGTGCTATGAATGTTCATACTGGCATTATTCATAGTAGCCAAAAGGTGGAAATAATCCAATGCCCATCAACTGATGAATAGATAAAAACAATGTGTTTCTCTCCATGCAAGGAGATATTCAGCTGTAAATAAAAATGAAGTGCTGATAACATGCTACAATATGGATGAACCTTGGAAACATTGTGCTAAGTCAAAGAAGTCAGACACAAAAGGTGACATATTGTATAATTCCACCTATATGAAATGTCCAGAATGGGCAAATCCATAGAGATGGAAACTAGATTCGTGGTTGCCAGGGATTGTGGGGAGGGGAGATTGGGGAATGACTGCTAATGGGTCCAGGGTTTCTATCTGGGGTGATAAAAATGTTGTGGAGGCTGGGTGTGGTGGCTCACACCTGTAATCCCAGTACTTTGGGTGGCCAAGGTGGTTGGATCACCTGAGTTCAGGGGTTCAAGACCAGCCTGGCAGACATGGTGAAATCCCATCTCTACTAAAAATACAAAAATTAGCCAAGAGTCATCGTGGGTGCCTGTAATCCCAGCTACTCGGGAGGCTAAGACAGGAGAATTGCTTGAACCCTGGGAGGCAGAGGTTGCAGTGAGCCAAGACCACACCACTGCACTCCAGACTGGGCAACAAAAGCGAAACTCCATCTCAAAAAAAAAAAAAAAAAAAAAAGTTCTGGAATTAGACAGTGGTGATGGTTGCATAATCTTGTGAATACACTAAAAACCACTGGACTTTACACTGTAAAAGATACATTTTATGCTTTGTGAATTATATATCAATTTTCAAAAACGTAATGAGTCAACTTAAATATCCATCAATAGGGAATGTTAAATAAACCAAGATGAATTGTACTACAGAGATACTGAGCAGAGGTCCCAAGCAATGAGGTAGATCTTTCTGTACTGATACTGAACAATGTCCCAGGTTTCCTACTAAATGATAAAAGCAAGTTTCAGAACACAAAACAGCATGTATAATGTGAATCTATTTGTGTTAAATACACACACATACACACACACACAGACATGTAAATGAATATGGACAGATATATCTAATTGACAAGAGTGGGTGCTGTGGCTCACACCTGCAATCCCAGCACTTTGGGAAGCTGAGGCGGAGGATCACTTGCGGCCAGGAGCTCAAGACAAGTGTGGCAATCTTTGGGGCGAACTGTATGGGGATAAAGGGGAACTCTTATCTATTTATATTGTGTACTTTTTTTTAAGCAGTATTGTATTACTTGATTTAAAATAAATTTCAAAGAAGAAAAGGGGAAAGAAATGTAGTGAACTAAAAATGGCTTATGTTGGGGTTTAGCATTGATTATTTTAAATGTTTGTCTGCTGGTTATTTGAATTATGTCACAAAGTAACAGCTTACATTTGCACACTGCTTTACAGTAAATAAAGCTTAGACATATTAAAAAAAACATAAAAGCAAAAAACCTCCTTTAGCAAGAATATTCCAGGCTCTATTACAGGTTGTTTCTTTTTTACTCTAACGTCACACTTACTTAACATTTCCTTCCAAGAGTATTCTCAGATTGGTGTGCCTTTACTTTTTCTTTTTTGAAACAGGGTCCCACTCTGTTGCCCAGGCTGGAGTGCAGTGGTGTGATAATAGCTCACTGCAGCCTTGAACTCCTGGGCTCAAGTGATCCTCCTACCTCAGCCTCCCTAGTAGAGTAGCCGGGACCACAGGGATGTGCCACCATGCCTGGCTAATTCTTGTATTTCTTTCTTTTCTTTTTTTTTTTTTTTTTGAGACAGAGTCTTGCTCTGTCACCAGGCTGGAGTGCAATGGCACAATCTCAGCTCACTGCAACCTCTGCCTCCCGGGTTCAAGCGATTCTCCTGCCTCAGCCTCCCAAGTAGCTGGCTCCCAAGTAGCTGGACTTACAGGCATGCGCCACCACCCCCGGCTAATTTTTTGTATTTTAGTAGAGATGGGGTTTTACCATGTTGGCCAAGATGGTCTCCATCTCCTGAACTCGTGATCCGCCCGCCTCGGCCTCCCAAAGTGTTGGGATTACAGGTGTGAGCCACCGCACCTGGCCAATTTTTGTATTTCTTGTAGAGTCGGGGTTTCGCCATATACCCCATGCTAATCTTGAACTCCTAGGCTCAAGCGAGCTGCCTGCCTCAGCCTCCCAAAGGGCTGGGTTAACTGGCCTGAGCCACTGCCCCTGGCTGCTGCTCCTTTCTTTACAATGATGTTGCCCATTTTAGTAGGTCGGGTGGATTCATACTTTTGTAGGGGAAAAGGTAGTTTTTTTTATGATTAGTTGATTATATTTAAGACAAAACGTAACACATGTGAAAGGACAACATTTTACTTGGAAAGAAGTTTAAGGAAGTGACACTAGGATGTTTTAGAGACAGAGTGATGTTGATTTCAAAGTTTTTTGAGACATTAAAAAAGTAATTTCACTGATGAATTAATATTTCCCTTTAAACATAAAAGTGCTTATGCTTACAAATCCTTAAGGCTCATTCTGTTATGGTACAGTAAGATGTTTCCCCATCCCAGGAACTGCACTGCGTGAGTTTCAGGTGAATTTATAGAAACAGCAAAATCTCCAAACAGTAAAATAAGCGGTCAAAGACTCCATCATCTTTGCGCTTGTAAATTTTAGACTCAGACAAAATACAAGATCCTTCTAGACAAATTCTTAATATTAGATGTGTTCTCCACTCCTTCCTAAGATTGTGCCAAAATAATTCACTATTAAATTATTCATGATTTGAATGTGGAGTTTTCTTTGCAATATGATAAATGCAACTGTGGTGACACGAGAGAGAGAGAGAGAAAGGGGGTTTAACATTTGCACTGCCTCATGCAGATATGGGTAACCCCCAAAGTGAAGATTTTAGGTTCTGGGTGTGCAGATATCTTAGAAGCAGACTGGGAGATGGGATTCCTAAACAGGAATAAGAGATTTGGCCTGCTTAGGGGGAGGGATCCACTTAAACTTCCTAGGAAGACTTAAAAGGTCACTGTTTCAGCTGATATACTTTGCAACCTCACCGCAGATTGCAAATTATTTTTGCACATTATTACACTAGAACTATGCGCAATGTCCTCATAGTTATGTGTAGATGTGCTTTTATGAAGAAAACAACATTTATTGTAGGTTTTTAGAATTTCTTTTTCTTTTTTTTTTTGAGACGGAGTCTCGCTCTGTTGCCCAGGCTGAAGTGCAGTGGCGTGATCTCGGCTCACTGCAACCTCTGCCTCTCGGGTTCAAGCAATTCTGTCTCAGCCTGGTTTTTAGAATTTCTAATTTCAGAAGAATCACAACAAGCTCACTGCAGAAAATTTGGAAAACAGAGACAAGCACAAAAGAAAACACCAATCTTCCAAACAGTGAAATATTTTGATGCATGTACTTTCCAGTCTATTTACATGAATGCCTTAAAATAAATTTTTATCATATATAATGTTTTGGAGTAGAAAAAAAAATAAAGTTTCCTTGCAAGAAGTATTCACAGATTTTGAGAAGAAAGGCTGGAAGAAGTGATTCTTACTAAAGCCACTGGTCTTTAATGAATTGCTTGGATTCACTTTTTTTTTTCCCCACATACTCAGAGACACAGATAGGAGCCTGCAACTTTCTCAGCAGTAGTGTTTGTAATGTTGCTGCCTAACAGAGCCATTACGGCTACTTGGATTAAAATAGTGACTATCAACACAGATTCTGGACTTTCTCCACAATCACATCCAAATGCACTAACAAGAAGCCCCAAATGAATATCACATAACAAAATGAACTTGATCTACTTTAATAGAGAATAACTAGAAGAGATATGAAAATGGTATTGGACCTAATAAACAGCATTTTCATCATTGCTACAATACGTACATTTTCACGACATAAATTACTATACAGAATTGTCCTACTTAAAATCCTCTTCAATTCTTGAAACCATCCTAAGATTGATGCCTGTAAGAAGATGAAGATCTTATAATTTGTTTTTGTGACTGCCAAAGCTGGATACCTGGAAAATTCTCGAGGGAGATAAGCTGGCTCCCAAGTTGCTGACAGCTTTCCCAAGACCAAAACGCAGAATTTGAAACGGTGTTTGATGTGACACACTAGGCCTTTGATATCAGAATACTGAAGCAGAGTTGCTAGCTCCATGAATAAACCTCCAAGATGACACACACAGCGTAAAAAAATGGTGGAATTTTAAATTCCTTCACTGACTGGGGCAGACTTCACGCGAGGGACTTTAGATGTTTACAGAATTGTGTAAGCAAGAGACTATTACACTGTAACAGGAGTATCTGTTCCTTAGCACCCTGCCTGAGAAAGGGTGAAGTCCAAGTGTCCACCTGGTGTATTTCCTCCTGCTAATAAATATTGTGTTGCCAGGCTGGGTGCTGTGGCTCACGCCTGTAATCCCAGCACTTTGGGAGGCAGAGGCGGGCAGATCACCTGAGGTCAGGAGTTCGAGATCAGCCTGGCCAACATGGTGAAACCCCATCTCTACTAAAAATACAAAAATTAGCTGGATGTGGTGGCAGGTGCCTGTAATCCCAGCTACTTGGGAGGCTGAGGCAGGAGAATTGCTTGAACCCGGGAGGGGGAGGTTGCAGTGAGCTGAGATTGTGCAACTGCACCCTAGCCTGAGTGACAGAATGAGGCTCTCAAAAAAAAAATTTTTTTTTTTGTTGCCACTCTAGAAGTTTTTAGACAACTACTTGGAATTTGTTTGCACTGGGCAAGGTCTCATGCACCTGTGAAAACGACATTAGTATTAAGTTAGGCATAAATCAGGCTGAACCTTTCATCATCTCCAGCCATGGTTCCTTTTATTTTTTTTTATTTTTTATTTTTTTAACTGGAGAAAGGTTAGGAAAGGGATTTCCAGTGAGTATGAAAAGAAGGGATTCTTCAGTATGTCGTGATTACTTTGGTTAAGCTCAAAGCACTGATTTACTGATGCAAGGCAGACACACTGGCCCTGTGCCTAAAAAATATAACAGCTAAAAATTTCAATCCACCATTTAGGGCTTTGACCCTAGTGGTATGCAACATCCAGATCATTAGTTGGATTTCTAGTCTTTGTCTGCATGTTTGGGGCTAGAATGTCCAGTCACTGGGCATCACAAAGATCAATGAGATCATATGTTGATTTTCCTCTCTACAAGTTTCTCCTACAATTAAATAGTTATGTTGATGCAACCACCTAACCCCCAGAGGAAAAAAAAAAAAACATCCATTTTCTCAAGAGAGGTTTCCTCTTTCTTTCCCGAAGCTCATGCGTGACATACCTAAGTCCCTTATGACAGATCTCCTTTCTCAGAGACGAACCTCCCTGAGCAGCTGTCCTCCACCTCCTACCCCCACCCCCTAACAAAAATTACCATCAGAGGCACAAGATCCACATGAAGAGAACTCACCATGGGGGCACAGGAAGCCTGACTGTGCCACAGGCCTCTGGTGACGCTTGTAGCATGGTGTGCAGTACACACGCTATTTTCTCATGGAAGATGGCAGCCATTGGAAGCTTGGACTCCATGTTGCTTCTTCCCCTTCCCATCTGGATAGCCCCTGCTTTTTTTTCTTTCTTTTTTTGGGGTGGAGTTTTGCTCTTGTTGCCCAGGTTGGAGTGCAGTGGCACAATTTCAGCTCACTGCAACCTCTGCCTCCTGAGTTCAAGAGATTCTTCCACCTCAGCCTCCCAAGTAGCTGGGATTACAGGTGCCCACCACCACGCTTGGCTAATTTTTTGCATTTTTAGTAGAGACAGGGTTTCATCATGTTGGCCAGGCTGGTCTCAGACTCCTGACCTCAGGTGATCCGCCTGCCTCGGCATTCCAAAGTGCAGGGATTACAGGCGTGAGCCACAGTGCCCGGCCCCTCTGATTTCTTAAAACTAGGGTGTGATGAGGAGGAGGATGGGGCGTACCACCCACAGTGGGGTATTAGGTAGCCCTGCTGCCCTGCCCGCCTTGGTCTGTTAGAACTCTGCCTGCAGCCAGGAAGGACTCAAAGTGGTAGCCACACAGGTGAAGGAGCTCCCTCGCTGGTGTCTTCCCTGGCTAGTCCTGTCTCTCTCCCATCTCATGGGGGTGGGTATGGCTACCCTGCTGTCATCCTCTTGGTCTGCTAGATCCTAGTCCAATCTAGACCCTAGGAGAAAATTCCATCTCCCACATTGTACATGTCTGCACCTTGGTGCCTGCAGACATAATATATTTCCTTTGCCTCTGTTCCTACAGTAATGTTTTAAACCCTGTCAAGTGTGACACCTGGGTATCTCAAAAAGCTTGCCCAGATCTGTCGCTCCTCACAGTCGCTCAGTAAGGTGATTGACATGTTGAGTTACACTTCACATAGAGAAAACTGAGGCACAGAGAGGAGCTTTATTCAAAGACCCGGTTCAGCAGGACAAAGGAAGAGGGTGCTTGGGCACTCCAGCTACTGTTCCAACTGCGTGGCCCCAACATGAGTGCATTCCTACACTGGAGCTCTATTTCCTTAAAGCCTCCACTGTTGCTAACAACTGTTCTATTAATAGTAAGGAGTCAAGAAATGAAATCCGACTTATAGAACTTACAAGGAAAAACTCTAAAGGAACAAAAGATCAACCCAGCCCACAGAGGAGGATGTGTGTGTGTGTGAAGCCCTGGGAACTTCAAGGGATTAATAATCAGTTTGCAAATTACTCAAAAGTGTCAATGCTGCTATGTCACCATTTAAAGAGGCCTCAGAGATGGCTGGTGATGCTATGGAAGTGTCTGTAAGTAAAGATCCATGTGACACATGCTTAGAATTACAGACATCTCAGCTACATGGCCATCCTTTGGGCTTTGTGATGACTCATGCTACAGATGAAGGTAAGATGGGAGACTCCAAGAATGTTCCTTGAAAAGTCAGATACCCTTGGCTCCTGTGGATGCTGCTTAGTGAAGTAGTGCACATTCCTCACTGCTGAGTATTTTCTTTTTGCTCCTGTGGGCATCTAGAAATAAAGGGATCCTGAATACTGGGGAAAATTCAGTTTTGTTTTATGGAAAATTGAAAAAGCAATGATAAGGAAACTAGAACATTGATATTATTTTAATTAGCCAACAGCACTCTAAAAATCCTAAACATTGGTGCTATGTTATATCATGTCTAGATCCAAGTATTTCTGGATGAGCTTTCCTATTTTAAAAATGGGTAAAAAAAAAACAAAAAACAAAACAAAACCCAAGTCCCTGATTCAGCTTTTCAGGCTACATCAATACCCCTGGTGCTTCAACACAAATGCTGACCCTTGTATTGACTGGCAATTAGTGCCCTGAATTCAACCCTCAGATCAATGTCTATAAAATTGGCTGTAAGAGGTGGATTTTCAAAGTAACACACAGAGATTTAATCCTTTGATTCCCATTACTGTAAGAGCTGTGAACCTAAATCCCCTTGCAGCCAACACAAAATTTACCCCCTGCTGCCTCGGAGTGCCAATTAAAATAATAGAAACCAAAACCGTGGGCAGATGTAATTAGTTTGAGAACGGAGTTTATAATTTTCCTCATGCCAAGCAAACAAGTTAACCCCTTTGGTGACATATACAGAATAATCTGGACAAAGGGAACACAAATCTCAAGTCTGAACATTTCTTGTGCTATTTGCCAGGAAGTTGTAATATTGAAAAACTGTGCTCTCCTGAGAATGGGAAAACGAGGACATACACTCTGGTTCCAAATGGTTGGAAGTGCAGTTTATGTGGTCAGGTTGTTTTTCCCCTTTCATTAAAAAAAACTTTCAAGATTCCACTTGATCCGGGTTTCTTCGAAAATGTATTACTTTTTACAAATATAATTCTTATAGGGACAGACTTCAGCTGTGTAGCAGGCAAAGCTGCAGAAGAGAACGTTCTTGAAAGACTGCTGGGTGTTTCTTAGCACAAACCACCTCTGAAAGAGTATCAAGCTCAGTGGTTGGTGAAGCAAAGCCAAGTCCCTGTCCCACCCATCTCTGGGATGAGGAGTTCTCCATGGTGACCCTGAGTCAGGCTTCTTCTGCACCCCTCTGCCTGGTTAATGAGGACTCAACTGAACTGCCCATCTGCAAACAAACCCTTTCTGCATTTTTCTCTCTAGACACGAGTGAATTATATCAGATGGTATAATGGGAAAAAGACAAAGGATATTTGAATCTAAGGACATGGGCTGGATCGGGTGAAGGGATGGTTTTGCTTTTGTTGCTGTTTCTGCTTCTTTAGTTTGGGGAGGAGGATAAGGAAAAGGGTTGGAGATAAGACTAAAAACGAAGTTAACAAACTTACCCTCCCACATAGGGGATGCTTCATGTCAAGCCACTGGTCTAATGCCTCCGTCTTCTTTAGTTCAAAATTATCTTATTTTACTCAACCAAATATTGCAAACATGATTCCACCATGTTGGTTTCAGTTGTGTGCAGTTCTCTGACTGCACACAAGTCAGGGAACTAACTTGTGACACTAAAGAATGACAAGCAAAGTGGCATCCCAGGGCTACTGGTTGAACAGGAACCCTGTGGCCATTGAGATGACCTTCTCAAGCTTCCTGTTGAGCCTTCACTGGGACACTGGGAGCGTGCATGTGCATACGTGCATGCATGTGTGCGCGTGTGTGCCTATGTGTATGTATCAGGAAATGGCAAAGACAAATAGTAAACTATAGTCATAATGAAGAAAAACATACTTCTTTTCCATGAAAAATGTCAGACTTCATACTGATAATCTGTGGGAGCTACATTTAAGCCATTTATGAAACAAAAAGATTGCTTTTAGAGAGATTATAAACTGGGAGCCAGAACAACTGACTTGAACGTATTTTGATTCTCAAGTTTCCTTGTAAAAATATTCACAGAAATTGGTGGATGTCTTTTACGTACAACTCAACTTCTCTCATTTACAACATAAATCATTTAATGTAACATTTGCAACCTTAGAAAGGCAGACATATTTAATCCAAGTCCGTTTATAAATTCCAATTTCACATGGATTAAAAACTGCAGATAAATTAAGTCACAATAATATCCTGTACATGCATTAAGGCTGGTGACTGCTAAAGTCTCTTGGGAATCTACAAATAGGAAATCACACGCAGATTACTGGGTCTGAAGAGTGTCTACATTGTTAAAAAAATCTTGCTTTTTTTTTTTTTGGTGATGCAGATTTCAACAGTAACTCTGGAAAACTGTGAAAAATGTTATTTAAAAATATATATGTATATGCTACTGCACAGTTTCAAAGATGTGATTCATAAATAATGTTGGCTGCACTGATTAATTTTATAACAATTACTGCACTTCCAAGTTGATGCGAACACGCAGTGACTCATACTCAATATTAGGCACTAGTAATATCCTTCAGGCGTACTACAGTTTTATGTTAGCTGTATTGTACATATATATTTTTAAATGTATGCATTTATACAAACTGTGTATATTATGTATGGGGTGTCAGAAATGTACACATCACTGTTATATAATACACACATCATTGTTGTACATATGAGGATAAGTTTTAGTGCAGAAAGTCTCATTGCATTGCATTCCATGTGTTCAATCTAGCACACAATTTGTCAACTCTTCAGATTATTTTTCCAGTACATTCCTCATTAGATTGTGGGTTTCAAGTTTCCATTTGCAATTTGAATGTTTCCAGAAATCTCTGTCTTAACCAAACCTCTCTCTCCAGGCACGATTCTGCACGTGAGTCTGATCTGTGTAGAGTAGCATCATCAAAAATGCCAAATTTTGATCAGGAATATACCTGGGCTACTCTCTTTCAAAGGCAATTGAACATCGTGATAAAGGATAGCATCTATTCAGGTCATGGAAGGATATGGTCAGTTGAACTTGTGTTGAACTTTGGAGGCAAATGTACGTCTTCAAATAAAAAGACATGGTAATAAAAATTATTTGCTTAAATTTGAGAGTCTCTGGAAGGATATACATCAAACTGTGAGCAGTGGTTGTCTCAGGCAGAAGGGACAACCAGGGACTTACACTTTCTACTTTCTACATTTCTGCACTGTTTGAGTTTTTACAATGAGTAGATATTACTTTTCTAATTAGAAAACACAAGAAAGGTATTTCAACTTGAAACAAAACTAAACAGGCCAGGCATGGTGGCTCATGCACTTTGGGAGGCCGAGGCCAAAGGATCGCTTGAGCCCAGGAGTTTGAGACCAGCCTGGGCAACATAGTGAGACCCCATCTCTACAAAAAAAATAAAGAAAAAATTAGCCGGGTGTAGTGGCATGTGCCTATCTTCCCAGCTGCTTGGGAGGCTGAGGCAGGAGGATTGCTTGAGCCCAGGAGTTTGAGGCTGCAGGGAGCCATGATCGCGCCACCGCATTCCAGCTTGGGCCACAGAGCCAGACCCGGTCTCAAAACCAAACCAAACCAACAACAACAGCAGTAACAACAAAACTAAGTAAAAGGAACAAGTTATGAATGACTTTCACAAGCAACAATTGGAGGATGGTTACTAACCAAAATCACCCATGCCAAACCCCACAGAAACTGCTGTACCAACATGCTCCACATGTGCTCCACAGATGAAACGAGACAGTCATAAGAACTACACGCTCTGACCACTGCCCACAACGGTAAGTTTCAAGAAGTTTTCCTGGGAAACGTGGGCCATCAGAGGGCTGATAAAACACTGCTGGCTCACCTGTCAAATGGGGCTTCACAGGGAAGCTCATCACATAGATGTTACAACAAAGCCTGCAACTTTCAAGGTGGGCAGGACCAGAGAAGCTCTCCAGGTATGCAGGACAGACCTCCAGGGCCATCCCTTTATGTGTTTGAATATTTCATCAGGATTCTTCAAGAGTAAGTAGAACAAAGTCTCAGTCCTCCAAAAAAATGACTCAAAATTTCTTAAGTTAGGTTCAAGTTTCTGACATAGGATGGGATTGTGAACTCTGCCAAAAATTAGTGAAACAGCTGGGTGTGGTGGCTCACGCCTGTAATCACAACACTTTGGGAGGTGGAGGCGGGTAGATCACCTGAGGTCAGGAGTTTGAGACGAGCCTGGCCAACATGGTGAAACCCAGTCTCTACTAAAAATACAAAAATTAGCTGGGCATGGTGGTGCATGCCTGTAATCCCAGCTACTTGGGAGGCTGAGGCGGGACAATCACTTGAACCCGGGAGGCAGAGGATGCAGTGAGCCGAGATCGTGCCACTGCACTCCAGCCTGGGCAACAGAGCGAAACTCATCTCAAAAAAAAGTGAAAGGGTTGTAAGAAGCACCCCAGTTGGAGACATGTAAAATGGAAATTCTCTTAATATTTCCAAATGCTTGAAGGCCAAAGCCAAATGCAAATTCCACAAGCCCTTCTTATTTTCAATTAATTTCAAATCATCTAAGTTGTTCAGTCATTTATACAATTTTGAATCAGTGCTCAGAGCTAAGGAATTATGATGATCTTACTTCCCACCTACAGATCAGGCTAACAAAAATGTTAACACTGCAACCCAACCTGTAAGAATATCAGTGAATGTTTATGGATCAGCATCTAGTCTAAGTATTTTGTGCCGTCATCACCTTGAAAAAATGGATTGCACCACATATTATACTGCCTGCCTTTCTCAGACCGTCCTGGTGCAACTTTATCAAGTAAGAGGCCTCAAGGACACTGTTTTTGTTTTTAACGTGTGGCAAGATAGACCCTCTTTTTCAGGAGTTATTTTCTTTTCGTCAATATTTCATATCCAAATATATTTAACAAGATGACTAAATCTAGGGCATAAGACACTACAAAAGAAAAAACATCAGACAAAAACTGTAAACAAGATGTCAAAGAAACTAAAATGTAAACTTAATTAAAAAAAGAAAACAAGAGAAAAACTCAGAGCAAGGTGTAAACATACCAGACACACAGGACACACGAAGAGGCTCCGGTTGCTGCTGCCCCAGAAAGGAACTGTGATCTTCTGCACTGCAAGCAGCCTGCTAATCAAAGCCTGAAAAATCGCCCCCAAATCAAAACGCGTCAAAGGGCTGCAGGTGCACATTCTGCATGAGGAGTGAGAGAATCAGCATTATCATGGCAAATAGCTCTCAGCCTGGTAAGCAAAGGATTCAGGCTCCTACTGAAGGGACATTCTAGGTAATGGCCTCATTTAGCCAAGAAAATCTGTAAGAAAGCTATTGGTGGAAAGAAAAGACTTGAAACAGATTGGCTGACAAATGCCATGTGGCTCTACAGCCACCGAGTCACAGTGGCAGGAAGAAGAAATGCATGTGGCTGGTGGGCTTGTTATCACAGGTGCAGAAAACTTCAACTCCTAACTGAGCTCCAACACATAGGCACTGCTACCTTAGTGTCTGTTAACTTTCAAAGACGCCGCGTTTTTGCTAAATCTCAGTGCCATTTGCATACTACTTGCAGATGGGGCTGGGAAGGGCTGTGAGTGTCCATCTGTTTGCCTGGAATGCATTTAGTTGATAATAGAGTCAGATGGGGGAAGGGAATTAGAGGAAGAGCAGGGTATTTGGTAACATGCAATCTAGTAAACTTCCGGCACAAAAATATCTGGCTTATTTTCATTATTCAATTACCCATTAATACATACCAATCAAAAAATAATTGGGGAATAGTATATTAATACTGAAAGTAATCAACAGTATAAGAGCAGGTCCATCTTCACTGGCAGTCAAGCTTTTGGTGTGCTGTATTGCACCTGGTTAACTAACCCATGAGATTTTGGTTGAATTTTCTAAGAAGTCATGGTTTAGCACTGGAATGGACTAGAAAGTGTGTGTCTGTGATTGTGTGTGAGTACGGTGTGTGTGTGTGTGTGTGTACTTCCTCTAATCAGAAACCTCTAATCACTTTGTCTAGCCTGGGATTATGGAAACTAGACAAAGAAGGTGTGTTCTGAAGAGCTGTGTATCTTACACACATACACAGGCGGCTTCTTATATACCCACACATACAAACACACATGCCCTGCAAAAGATCATCGTTCAATGCTGAGGAAATGTTCACCGCAGTCTGATAAATGCTGTGGCTGGGAGTTTCAGTAGCACAGTGTCCAAAAACGTTGAGCCATCTGTGGAGACCAGAGCCCAGTCTGGCTCCAGGGTGAGGTCCCTATGACAGGTGGGCGCTGTTCCGCAGCCAGTGCAGGCCCTGTTGGGAGTACTGGACCAGGTGCTCCATGCTGCTGTGCAGGGTGACCGGCCCCATGAGCAGATCCAGGTCGTTGAAGAATTCTAGGGGACAGAAAGAGTTGTTAAGAATGCCACACATGCTAGGTGTGCTATCCTGAGCAACTGATGTAAGGAAAAATTCCATTCATGGTCTCTATATAAATCAAGGATTCTCCGTTCCATCATGTAACTTTAGCATTCCTTTGAACAAAATAAAATCCAAGGGTGGGGAACTCATCCTATATCCAAATAAATAAATACATGATACCTGCCATTTCTAACTCAAATGAATAGTATTTGCTTAGCCAAATAGCAAAGAAAATCCATATCCTCCGGCTGCATTCTCCTACTCCAGTAATGCTTCCCACTCCTGAACGTGAACGTGGCTCTGTCGTCCCTCACCCTGTACTCAATTCTGGTATGCGCTGAGCCCCTGGAGTGAGTCCAAGGGGTGAGGCTCCAGGTTCCTGGCGGCAAATCAGAGATGGGTCACGAGACATCTGGACTGAAGTCACCTTCTAGCTTTTGAACATTCCCTAGGTTTGCCCTTTCACCAAATGTTTATGATGCGGCCAGGCACGGTGGCTCACACCTGGAATTCCGGCACTTTAGGAGGCCGAGGAGGGTAGATCGCTTGAGGTCAGGAGATCGCGACCAGTCAGGACAACATGGCAAAACCCTGTCTCTACTAAAGATACAAACAAACATTAGCCAGGTGTGGTGGTGCACACCTGTAATCCCAGCTACTCTGGAGGCTGAGGTGGGAGAATCGCTTGAACCCGGGAGGTGGGGGTTGCAGTGAGCTGAGATTGCGCCACTGCACTCCAGCCTGGGCCACAGAGCAAGACTCCGCCTCAAAAACAAACAAATATCTATGATGTACCAAGGCACTCTGCTAGGTGCAGGGGGGTAGGGGATGATAGCAGGATGAATTGTGTGGGCTCTGCTGTCTCAAAATCACAGTTTAGTGGCTGATAGAGGAAAACACATTCATATGGCTACTCTACTGTCATGGCTGGTCACTGCATACAGTTCTTGGGAGTAAGCATCTGGGAGAAGTGTCTCAAAGGTCCTCACATACATGCTGAATGAAGACTTGCTGGGGCAGGGATGGGGAGGTGGCTAGGAGGTTGGCCAGGGCAGGGATCCAGGGGTAGAACAGAGGAGGAGGAGCAGGTAGGGGTAGGGGAACAATGCCAAGTCTGCACTGGACACTTGGCACTGAGCCCTCTGGTAGGAGACATCTAGCAGGCAGCTGGCAGTGCCATCTGGAGCTTGGCCTGCTCACAGTCTCCCAAACTGGACACGTGTATTTCTGTACATTTGTCCTTTCTGTTTTGTCCACTGGTGACACCCACCCCACCTATTTCAGTCACTCAACTGCTAAGCGCTTTTCTTTTCTTTATTTTTTCCTTGAGATGGAGTCTTGCTCTGTCGCCCAGGCTGGAGTGCAATGGTGCGATCTTGGCTGTCTGCAACCACCGCCCGCCTTCCACGTTCAAGCGATTCTCCTGCCTCAGCCCCCTGAGTAGCTGGGATTACAGGCGAGCACCACCACACCTGGCTAATGTTTGTATTTTTAGTAGAGACTGGGTTTCTCCATGTTGGCCAGGCTGGTTTCAAACTCCTGACCTCAGGTGATCCACTCACCTCAGCCTCCCAAAATCTAAGTGCTTTTCAAAGCCCTGTTCCATGGTTCCATGCCAGCTCCTCTAGCAAGCTCCTCCTGGTGGCTTCTGACCCCCATGGCATTCTCACTGGACTTTCTCTGGGCTGCATGTTATGTACTATGTGGTTTTATTTACAATCTCATGCACTCTGCCATACATTCCTTATCTCATCCTGAACATCTTGCTCTTGACTTTGGAGCTATCATGCTCCCATGCTATCATGGGAACACAGTTTGCATTTCATGGCCTGAAAGTGAACTCAGATTTGCACTCTTACCTGCTGCTGCAGGGCCAATAGTAAATTAGTATCATCTTTCAGGAGAAGAGTTAACAGTGTATGTCGATATATAGAACAATATATATCTTAAGAGAATCTGTACCTGTTGACCCCCAAATTTTATTCCACAACTCCCTCCTAAGAAAATAACCAGAAATATGGCCGGGCGTGGTGGCTCACGCCTGTAATCCCAGCTACTCGGGAGGCTGAGGCAGGAGAATCTCTTGAATCCCGGAGACGGAGGTTGCAGTGAGCCGAGATAGCGCCATTGCACTCCAGCCTGGCAACAGAGCAAGATTCTGTCTCAAACCAAAAAAAAAAAAAAAGAAAAAGAAAAAGAAAATAACCAGAAATATGAACAATGACTTATGTAGGGATATTTACACCAACATTATTTGTCACAGTGGAAAAAAATTGGAAGGAACTTAAATGTCTAACAACAGGGGAATTGTTTGAGAAATCAGGATACTTTGTGACTGTATAATCAATGTACTAGGATATTATTATCGAACCACCATAAAGGGTGTTTTTGAACTAGTTAGTGACATGAGAAAATGCCTGACATAATGTCAAATGAAGAAAGGATATACAACTGTGTGAGTATCCCAGCTACTCAGGAGGCTGAGGCAGAAGAATCACTTGAACCCGGGAGGCGGAGCTTGCAGTGAGCCGAGATCGCGCCATTGCACTCCAGCCTGGGCGACAGAGTGAGACTCCATCTCAAAAAAAAAAAAAAAAAGATTATTGATGATTTAAAAGTTGTTTTATCTGAAGTTTTCTGTGCTTTACAAATGTAGCCACAGTAAGTGTGCATTACTTTTTTTTTTTTTTGAGACGGAGTCTCGCTCTGTCGCCCAGGCTGGAGTGCATTGGCACCATCTCGGCTCACTGCAAGCTCCACCTCCCGGGTTCACGTCATTCTCCTGCCTCAGCCTCCTGAGTAGCTGGGACTACAGGCGCCCGCCACCACACCCAGCTAATTTTGTTGTATTTTTAGTAGAGATGGGGTTTCACTGTGTTAGCCAGGATGGTCTCGATCTCCTGACCTCGTGATCCGCCTGCCTCAGCTTCCCAAAGAGCTGGGATTACAGGCGTGAGCCACCATGCGTGGCTTTTTTTTTTTTTTTTTTTTTCTGAGACAGAGTCTTGCTCTGTTGCCCAGGCTGGAGTGCAATGGCATGATCTTGGCTCACTGCAACCTCTGCCTCCAGGGTTCAAGCCATTCTGCTGCCTCCCGGTTTCAAGCCTTTCTCCTGCCTCAGCCTCCCAAGTAGCTGGGATTACAGGTGTGCACCACCATGTCTGGCTAATTTAGTCTATTTTTAGTAGAGATGGGGTTTCGCCATGTTGGCCAGGCTGGTCTTGGACTCCTGACCTCAAGTGATTTACCCGCCTCAGCCTCCCAAAGTGTTGGGATTACAGGCATGAGCCACCGTGCCCTGCCTTATATTACTTTTATAATCAGTAAAAACAAATGTTATTCAAAAAGAAATACAGCTTACTGCTACACATAAAATGCTCTTTTCAACTGTAAGCAGCTGGCACTCAGAGTAACATTCTCATTCACTCACTCCATTCATTCATTCATTCATTCAGTGTTTCAGAGCTCTGGGGCCAGTGTGTTCTAGGCACTGGGCTAGGCTTAGGAACACAAACTTGAATACAATGCAGTTCCTACCTTCAAGAAGCCCTCGGGCTAAAGGGAAAAGTGTAGGTGTGCGTATCTATACCTGCACCTCGGTCTGTCTCACGCCATTTTCCACTAAGAATTGAGGGAGACAAAGGCATCGGAGGCCCCACGGTGGGGCAGAGGGCAGGAAGGGTTTCCCACCATTGGCGACAACTCCTCCTATGTCTCCTTCGAGAGGCCATGGAAACTCGCCCACCGCTGCCCTGATCGGGTGGGCCCCTGGTTCCCCATGGGGTGTGCACTCACCTCGGTTTTCCTTGGCCAGGTTGTCGGCCATCTCCCAGTAGTCATAGCTGTGCAGGATGCTGTTGGTGATGCTGACGTGGTTGGCCGCCATCTGGTGGATGCGCTGTGGGATGCTGACGATGGTCGACGGGGACAGGGCGCTGGCGTTGGAGAGGCTGCCCTGAGATCCCACGGAGCTGGCGGGAGAGGGGTTGGGAGACATGGGGGATGGGGTTCCAGTGCTCCTGGAAGGGGAGAGGTAGAAAAACCAGAGTGGCGAGGTCGGGAGCAAGCGAGGCAGGGCAGCCCCCCCTTGGGGAACAGAAAGCAAAGCGCAGTGGCCCAGCACCATGCATTGTCTGGCTTACGGCATTGACTTTGGAAAAGCGAACTTACTTTCCACTGGCCCCCCACGGAGATGGGGCTTGGGCGGCTTTAGATGAGTTCTGCAAGAAAATAAAAACACTGACAGTGAGTGCCATCTGCGTGAGGTGAAACAGGTGACATGAACGTGTTTTCAGGTGACTGCAGAGAGAAGCAAAGGCAGACACTGAAGGAAAAAGGCACCTTCAGAGAAACTGGACCTGGGAAGTCTCCATCACAGTTCTCTGTTCCCTTTCTGGAAGGGAGTCAGGACAGCTGCCTGGACTTCGGAAGTTTAACAGTATTTCTCTTAAAGGGAGTTGCTCTTGAATATTCCTAAGAGAATATATTTAAATGTACTTCCCTAGCCAACAGGATACTCAAAAGTTCTAGCTTATCTGAATATTCTGATTTAGAAGTTATTTTGCATGGACAAGGTGCCTGCATCAGCCCTCAGTGAGGTAAGTGAAGGGCTTCACCCACAGCCTGGGTTTTTATGTACAAATTTTAGGTACCACATTAAGTCATAATCCCCAGGGTCTGTTAAATCTTGAAGCAGCCTTACTTTTTCATTGTAAATTAATTTTTCTTAAAAGGAAAAAAGAGCAGGAACACCCTCATATCTCCCCTTATATACAATACTTCATATTTAAAAGTAGGACATATTTGCAGAAACAGTCGACATACATTTACTTAGTGCCTGAAAATACATGACATCAGATTATATTGTTTTAACTTAGGAAGTTTAAAAGTATTTCTTCTTAAAGGAAGTTGCTGTTGCATATTCCTAAAAGAATTGATTAAAATATATTTCCATAACAGACAGGATGTTCAAACATTCTGGTTTATCTGAATATTCTGGTTTAGGAAGTTCTGTTGCACAAGCCAGGTGCTTGCAACAGATATTTAAAAGTTTTGCCTCTAGTTAGGGAAGTTGCTCAATGCACAGTTAGATTTCCCCTCTGAGAACCCAATCATGCCTTCATAGGACTGTTAAGGGAGAAAGCGGTCTTTGTGATGCTGATAGGAGTTTTCCCCTTCCAGAGACAAGAAAACAGCCTCAGCCTGGTTCTCCAGAGACAATATGTTTCTTTTGGTTAGAAAGAACTTTATGGAGTGGTGACTGATTTTTCTGGTTTTAGTGCGGGTGTTATTAAAATGGCAAGAAATGGCCTGTCAGAACTCTGAGGTGCTACAATGGCAAGATGTAAATGTAAGGACAACACCGCAAACCATGCCACTTTTACCTGTCTCAGGAAATACAATTATTTTCATGAGGAGAATTAGGAAACCTTCCTGAACAGGGGAGCTTATCCTCCTTTTCCTGACACAATGTTACTGACACCTTTCTCAAGCTGGTGCTACTGGACTGATCACTTTGTTTCCACTTCATCCTGTGGTTCTGAGAACGTGATCTATAGAATGCATGTTCTGGATATAAGAACACTAATGGCAGAAGGGGAGAAAGGCGTGGGGGTTGCAGAAACAGTCTAGTAAAGGCTACTGAAAGGAGGAAGAAGGCAGTGACTCACGCCTGTAATCCCAGCACTTTGGGAGGCTGAGGTGGGTGGATCACCTGAAGTCAGGAGTTTGAGACCAGCCTGGATGACATGGTGAAACTCCATCTCTACTAAAGATACAAAAAATTAGCCGGGTGTGGTGGCACACGCCTGTAATCCCAACTACTTGGGAGGCTGAGACACAATCGCTTGAACCTGGGAGGTGGAGGTTAGGGTGAGCCAAGATTGTGCCACTGCACTCCAGCCTGGGTGACGGAGCGAGACTCCGTCTCAAAAAAAAAAAACAAAAAAAAAGAAGTCTTGAGTTCTCTTCCTCTACCACTAAGCCCCATGCCCAAGAAATACCGGTAGGAACAAAGTTCTTTTTTTTTAGATAGCTCTGTACTGATAAAAAACATATAGCCAAATTGTCTTGGGTACCTAAAGATTTCATGGTCTCTGAACTCAAAGTAGCATTTAAATAGCCCTTGAGGCTGGGTGTGTGGCTCGCATTGGTAATCCTAGCACTTTGGGAGGCCAAGGCGGTAGGCTCGCTGGAGGACAGGAGTTCGAGAAGGGTCTGGACAACACAAGGAGACCCTCTGTCTACAAAAAATGAAAAAATGAGCTGGGTGTGGTGGTGTGTATCTGTGGTCTCAGCGACTTGGGAGGCTGAGGTGGGAGGACTGCTTGAGCCCAGGAATTCACAGCTGCAGTGAGCTCCGACTGTACCACTGCACTCTAGCCTGGGCAACAGAACGGGACAGAAAAAAAAAAAAAAAGTCCTTGAAACTTTGTATCCAAGTTTCAGTTATCAGGAATAAGTTCTGGAGATCTATTGTATGGGATGGTGACTACAATTAATAATGATGTATAGTATACTTGAAAATCTCTAAAAGAATTGATTTTAAATGTTCCCACCACAAAAACGGTAAGTATGTGAGGTGATGGATATGTTAATTAGCTTGGTTTAATCATTCCACAATGTATAAATATATCAAAACATCACATTATACATAAGTACATGCAATTTGTTGTTGATTAATTAAAAAAATTTTAAAAATAGCTTTTGATGAAGGGTAAATGACATTAATTCCTTGAGGAGCAACTCTGATTTTCTGGTTGTGTTTTCTTTTTTTTTTTTTTTTTGAGACAAAGTCTCACTCTGTCGCCCAGGCTGGAGCGCAGTGGCGCCATCTCGGCTCACTGCAACCTCTGCCTCCCGGGTTCAAACGATTCTCGTGCCTCAGCCTCCCTAGTAGCCAGGATTACAGATGCCTGCCACCGCGCCCGGCGTGTTTTCTACCCATTCTGTATGTATTAGTGGGCTGCAGAGAATATTAAGAACTTGTATCCCTTAAAAGTTTGTTATAGCCCCTGGCGGCTTACAGAATTCAGCTTCCTTCTTTATTCAAGCATTTTCCTTGACTGTAATAATTCTCTTTAGTAGTAGATCTTACGTTCTGGATTTTTGAACACTATTGATGTTGACTTTAGGCACCTGAAGGAAAGGGAAGGCTCAGTGCTGGTTCTTGTCCTGATGACACAGGACGGTCAATGGGCTGAGAAAGTGATGTCCATGGCCTAGCACCCGGTTACTCTACATGCACAATCAGAAGGCAGTGTGCTGAACATACCCCAGGAACCCCCAGCACAGCCTGGCCATTAGAGATCACCTCTAGAGGAGGCTGGGCATGAACAGATCTCAAATGATGGTTGTGTATCTGACAAAGGGCTGTGGGAGATAGAGACGGCATAATTTCTAGTTTCTATAGATAAACAGAGAAGAGGCCCAGAAATCTCAAATTAATTATTAATGTAAGGTCGACCTCACAACAGTACATCAGCGAAGGCTTTTAAAAATTTATTCTTCTAGTGAAAATAATTTCATTCCCTGTGATAAGTAAAAGGTGGCATGGTTTGCAATTTTATCCCTATAGCTACACATGGCTATCTACTGCTTCTGAGTTCTAACAAGTCATCTCTTACCATTTTAAATAACGCCTCTATTAAAAATTAAATAAGCTACTAGAGACTAGCTAAGAGGGAATGGCTCTAAGGGGTTACTTCTAAGGAAAAGAAGCTCTAAGTGAGCATGAGGAATTTATGTTAGCTATAAAGATGAATTTCCTAGGACACTGGAACGAGTAACTGGATCTTCTTTCTCTTGAAGCCATAAAAATACCTGGACAAGGCTGGGCGTGGTGGCTCACACCTGTATTCCTAGCACTCTGGGAGGTGGAGGCGGGGAGATCACCTGAGGTCAGGAGTTCAAGACCAGCATGACCAACATGGTGAAACCCCATCTCTACTAAAAATACAAAATTAGCCAGGCATGGTGGTGTGCGCCTGTAATCTCAGCTACTTGGGAGGCTGAGGCAGGAGAATTGCTTGAACCCAGGAGGCAGAGGTTGCAGTGAGCCGAGATCGCACCATTGCACTGCAGCCTGGGCAACAAAGAGTGAAACTCTGTCTCCAAAAATACATAAAAAAATAAAAAATAAAAAAATAAAAATACTTGGACAAGAAGGCAGGGAGATACATTAGATGGGCTCTCAAAGGTCCATTCTGCGGCCTGAAAGCCACAAGTGTGGCATAAATGGGGTTACCTTGGGGACCAGAGGTGACCTGCATTAACCTCAAAGCAATGAAGTCTACCAGGTGCTTCACAAATTTGACAGGGAGACAAGTGAAATTAAGGAACAATTCTGCTCATTCACTAGACAGTACCTTGAAATAGTCGATGAGTGCTTTTGAATACTTTACAGCGTGGTCCCTTTTGAGTCGAAACATCCGCCAGTACAGGAGGGCCAGGCATCGGTAACTGCAGGCGAAAAGAGAAACAGGCCCAGAAGCGGCTGAGTGCGTCCTGCACAAACAAGACTTAAACATTTTTGTTGTTGTTCTAAGGTACTCAATAACAATACCTTGTTTCTACATAGGAAATCTTTCTATACGTGCATATAATGTCTGTGAGGGAACATCTTTTGTCAAAAAATAGAATTCAAAATTCCAAGAAGGGATTCCATAAATACATTTATCACTAGATAATTTTACAGCGTTAGGTGAATCACTCTGTTGGGTCACAGGGGCCGGCCGCTTCCTTCTTCTACCACGAGAGGGCGCTGTCTCTCCACGAGAGGCGCGAGGTAGCTCTAGCACGCAGCCTTCACTGCTTCGCGGGCGAGCCCCGCTCTGCGGAAAGGACGGCACTGCCACCTGATTTTACTGAACTATAAGCAGCTCCACTAAAGTCACAAACATGAGTGTACTTTATAAACAACAAAAACACTATGCTGGGAATAGGTGCCATCATTATAAACAACAAAAACACTATGCTGGGAATAGGTGCCATCATTTTATTATTTCCTATAATATTTTGTATACTTATTTATATATCAGTATTCTATCTTATATAATCATATTATTGTCATTTAGTGTATTATTCCAATATGGGACTTCAAGTTTGAAAGGGGCACAAAGGGCGTTTCTGAGACTTATCCTCTCTTCCTTGGAGCTCTTCACTCAGTTATTTGCTAACTCGGATCTGATGCTGACATCCAGAATACCAACATTCTGGGTACAATGGCACCATCTCCTCCTACCAACCAAATCCAGGACAGGTAACAATTTGAGACCTTTTTTGTGTTTGTTGCTGTTATTATTATTTTTTAATTCAACCGTCTTTATTTCACTGCTTGATAGACATGTATTCTATCAACATTCTCTGCCTTCCACCTACTGATGAGTAAGGAAGGGTGACAGGTAAAGAACTATAGGTTACTCGATCGTTCCCTTTTTTCTGTGGCATCATTTTCAAAGTAAGCGCCGGGCGCGATGGCTCACGCCTGTAATCCCAGCACTCTGGGAGGCTGAGGCAGGCAGATCACTTGAGGTCAGGAGTTCAAGACCAGCCTGACCCACATGGTGAAACCCCATCTCTACTAAAAATACAAAAATTAGGCCGGGCACAGTGGCTCATGCCTGTAATCCCAGCACTTTGGGAGGCCTGTCGATTTTCAATCACTGTGAATTCAGATCATGTATAGTACGGCAGCAAAAAATGGTCTGGACTTTCCCTGGTCATTAGAACTGCTCTGGGGCTTTGTATGTTCGAAGACATTGGGCAAACACTATGCCTTTCAGCACCTGGTTTGCCAATGACGGCATGCGAGGCTGGGGCTGCTATTCTAAGCGGAGATGGGCACTCACCATAATGCAGCCAGTTGTTTGTCTTCTGGTGTGGCATTGGGGCCTGAGTGGGTTTTTAGTCTCATAGCATACCTTAGAAAAAGCGGGGAGGAGGAATAGAATAAAAAACATAAAAAGCAAAGAAATAGTAAAACTAGCTTTTTTATTAACAGAACTTCTATGATGGTAGTTCTCCCTGCCTTATCCTTAGCTTTTCATAGTACTTGCTGATAATTCTTTCTTAAAAGCTAGCTGGTGCTGCTCCATTTTCCCAAGTGTTACATTACTGTGATGACTAGAACAGCTACTTTCTGCTCTTCAACAGTACAAGTTCAAATGCTACAGATTGTCGGGAGTGATACCAGTTCAAGAACTATTCATGTATATGCTAACATGTCCATTTTTCCAAATTTTGATTTATGGCTGAGTATCTGACAGATGGAGGTGAAGTTCTATCCTTCTGTGCTTACCTCCAGAAGAATTTCCATCCTGGGTATGCAGAGTAATGCTTAGATTTACCCCTCTTTCTTTGTTATGTAACTTTTACTTTGACAGCTACATAAGTGTCCTGAGTACATTTTTAATCTCTATTTGCTTCTACAGACAGATACTATGAGAAACTAGTGGCTTTTACGGACTGCACTTAATTCCATTTATTTTTCTGAACCAAGGGGACTATGGCCATTGCTTTCTCCCAACAACATACCAAATTACATATGCAGACTCTTTGAGAGCGCTGAGGCAATATGTGTAATGATCAGATTGTCCTAGGTTCAAATCTCAGCTCAGCGACTTATAAGTTGTAAGAGCTTAGACAAATGTATTAACATCTTTAAGCCTCCATTTCCTTATCTATAAAATAAGACTAATACTGCCAATCACATAACATTGCGTTAAGAATTAACTAAGATAGTGTTTGTAAAGCTCTTGGGATAGCTGGCTGGCTTGTAAATTGCTCAAGAAACATACTGTTATCATCGCACTATCTCCTCAACATGCAGACTTGTAGCATTTTTCAGTGTTATCTCTTTGCATAATTTTTACAGTGGTTGCTCTGGATTTTACAATATACATGTAATTTATTGGTATCAACATTTTATCACTTTGGGATAGTATGGAAGTCTTACTTCAATTTAGATACCTTTACCTTCCCCACTTAAAAATAGCATTGTCTTGAGTATCAGATGGTGGTATAATTTTTTATTGTTTTGTTTTGTAGCAGTGGGGTCTTACTATGTTGTCTGGGCTGGTTTCAAACTCCTGGCCTCAAGCTATCCTCCCAGCTTGGCCTCCTAAAGTGCTGTAATTACAGATGTGAGCCACTGTGCCTGGACTGCTGGTATAATTTTTGTTTCAATCCTCAAACCTGGTTTATAAACTCATAAGGAGAGTAGTTTATTGTATATATATCTATGTGTCTGTTCTTCCTTCTTTCCCAATGCTCCCATATTCCTTCTTTTGTCATTTTATTTCTGTTTGAGAAACTTCTTTTAGCCAGTCTTTAAGGGTGGGTCTTTTAGAGACACATACTTGTACTTTTCCTAAATCTGAGGCTATCTTTATTTCCCTTCATTCTTGAAGAACAGTTTCACTGACTCTAGAATTCATGGCTTCACAGTTCCTTCTTTGAACCCTTGGAAACTGTCACACCACTCCCTCCCAGCCTGCATGGTTTCAGAGAAGCCTGCTGTCATTCGAATTGATTCTCCCCTGCAGATAATTATCATTTCTCCCTGGCTGCTTTCAGGATATTTGGCCTTTAGTTTTTGGAAATGTAATCATGGTGTGTTTTTGCATGCATTTCTTTGGGTTTATCTTATTTAGGTTTTTCTCTGCTTCTTAAATCCGTAGGTTTATGTCTTTTGACAAATTTGGCAAGTTTCAGCCATTATTTCTTCAAATACTTTCTCAGTCCTACTCTCTATTCCTCTCCTCTGAGACTTCCATGGCACAAATGTTGGATTTTTTCTTATTGTGCTTGAGGCTGTATTCATTTAATTTTTTCAGTCTATTTCTTCTTTACTGCTCAGATTGGGTAAATTATATTTTTTGTCCTCAAGTTCATTGACTCTCTCCTGTCATCTCCACTCTACTACTGAGTCCATTTTTGGGGTTTATATTATCAAATTCTACAGTTTCACAATTTCCATTTAGTTCTTTTTAAAATAACTTCCATTTCTTTGAAAAGATTTTCTGGTTTTGTTTGTTGAGTGATAACTGTGATTATTGAAGCATTTTTACGATGGCTGCTTTAAAAATCCTTGTCAGATAATTGCAGCAACTGATTCATCTTTGCATTGAGGTCTTCTGATCATCTTTTTTCATGCCAGTGGTGACTGTCCTAGTTCTTGGTATGATGAGTGAGTTCCTATGGTATCCTGGACATTTTGACCATTAGGTTATGAGACTCTTGAGTCCTATTTTAAACCCAGCGACCTGTTTAGGTCTAGCAGGAAGGCCCTAGCCTACTTTGGGGGCTGTGGTTCCAATGATAATTTAATTTTCAGAGCCTTTCTGATACTATTTTAGTCTGTGTGGTTGATCTGGTGCCACCGGGGCTTCAGCTCGTCCCTGATGGTGCTGCCTGCGGAGAGTGGGAGGGTGGGAGGAGAGGGCCACCAGGCTGAGCTCGTGTGGTGGCAGTGCTCCACTGACCCACGCCTGCTTGGCCATCTGGAGTTCCCTGGTGGAGAAGGGAATTCTGCCCATCGGGACAAAGTGTACATCCTGGGCTAGGTCATCTTGGTGGTGAGAACCCCTTGCCAGCGCTCCAGGCCCTTCAGTGTCTCAGTAGGGGAGAGGAGGGTCAGGCAGGGTGGGCAATGTGCAGATGTAATTAATGCTGTTTTCTTTTTTTTTTTTCTTTCTTGAGACGGAGTCTCGCTCTGTCGCCCAGGCTGGAGTGCAGTGGCGCGATCTCGGCTCACTGCGAGCTCCGCCTCCCGGGTTCACGCCATTCTCCTGCCTCAGCCTCCTGAGTAGCTGGGACTACAGGTGCCGGCCACCACGCCCGGCTAATTTTTTGTATTTTTAGTAGAGACGAGGTTTCACCGTATTAGCCAGGATGGTCTCAATCTCCTGACCTCATGATCCGCCTGCCTCGGCCTCCCAAAGTGCTGGGATTACAGGCGTGAGCCACCGCACCCGGAAAATTAATGCTGTTTTCTAATGTAGGTTGAAAAAAGAGCTAGCCAGGTGCGGTGGCTCACGCTTGTAATCTCAGCACTTTGGGAGGCCGAAGCAGGCAGAGCACCTAAGGTCAGGAGTTCAAGACCATCCTGACCAACATGGAGAAACCCCATCTCTACTAAAAATACAAAATTAGCTGGATGTGGTGGTGCATGCCTGTAATTTGAGCTACTGGGGAGGCTGAGGCAGGAGAATCACTTGAACTCGGGAGGCAGAGGTTGTGGTGAGCTGAGATTGTGCCATTGCACTCCAGCCTGGGCAGTAAGAGCGAAATTTAGTCTCAAAAAAAAAAAGAAAGAAAGAAAGAAAAAGAGCCAAATTTGTCTTTTTGTCTTTGTTTTCTCTGTATTTTGCGTGATTCTATTGATTCTGAAGTATCTAGAAGGTGGACAGTGTTCTCTACCTGTGAAAGATTACTTCCATCAGTGGGCACAGTGGGTGTGGTACCCCAGCACCCTCTCTTTGATGGTATATCTGGCTGGCATGGTTTTTTGTGTGTTTGGGCTTGCTTGTTTGATTTTCAAGTGTGAATGCCTTTAAGCAGGTCATGATACTCCAGTTCACAGCAGGCCCTATGGCTTGCTTATTCATTGATTCCTTAATTGTTTATTAAGCACATACTATGTGCCAGAAAATATTTGAGGGGCTGAGGATTCCCCAGTGAGCAAATCAGACAAAACCCAAAAAACTCCCTGTGCTCAAGGTACTCACACTCTAGGGCATCTTCCAGCTTTGTCCCTGTCCAGTTTCTCCCACTTTCCTCCCCGCCTGCCTATGAACATCTGAGGCTGGGCCTTGTTCTGAGGAAGGAATGTATGGATCTAGGATCTCTTAGAGTAACTTTTAGCAGTCTTTTTACTTTGCTGCTTTCATTTCATCACTACTGAAAGTAATGTGCCATATAAAAAGACAGTATAAAGGATTCACCAATATATTGATTTAGTAGAAATACTTTATTAAGAAAAATGGGCAGTGTTGACTTTAAAACATTCTTGAAAAATGCTTTATGGAGGTGATGTGTTCTCTGATGTCGGCATGACAGTTTCAAAGGCTGGAAACTATTTACTGAGGGAGAGTGGTGTGTAAAACACCAAGTAGCATCTTTGGGCCAATGTAGACCAAAAAGATCACATCCTAAGATGATTAGAAATCTTCCACGCAGAATGTTGGGACATGGTGGAAAATGTCTAAGCTTTGATTGCACAGAACCCCAGAATCAGAAAAACTTTTAAAAGTTAGTTTTAGGAAGAATTATTTCTCATTATGGATATTAGACATATGTCAAGCAGTTAAACTGGCTAAAAACATAAACCATACTATGAAGGTTCTCAGTAGGGCTAATGGATGAAATTCCCTTAACTGTTGATTACAGAGATGTGACGGAGGTGCCTGTCCAGGTCTCCATCACGGAGGACAAGTATTTTCCAACGAATGCCTTGACACGTCTGCTCACAGGTCTTCACCCAGGTTGGGGGATGGTGCCCATGTCCAGTTTTTAGACCAGACAGTATAAGATGGCTTCTCCTTCCATAAAGTCCTCCTGAATGTTCTTTCATTAAATACTCCAGAAGTATTTACTGATGGAGCTAAGATTTAGATGATACTAACCTGAACCAGATTTTTTTTTTTTTTAAAGCAGCCTAGGGCTGAAATAGGCTCAAAATCTGCCACTTCCTAGCTGAGAGGAGCAGGCATGTCACAGCCCACTCAGACTCAGCCTCCTCCCTCGGCAATCGGGGGCTACAGCAGCTGCCCCCCTTGCTCACGGAGGACAGAGGGGGCAGGGTGTGCCAAGACGCCTTGCACGACCTTACCCTCTTATTTTGGGGGGATGAACACTGACTGGTTCCTGGTGGGGGATGGTGCAGGCTGACATTCTTTTCTCTGTAACCATAGTGCTTCCACACATTCCTCACTCCTCCCCTCATCCAGCAAGAAAACACGGTGCTTACCTGATGAGCTCTACTGTTTCTGAATACATCGTATAAGGAGATTTGGATTCCATGGGGCCTTGTTCCATTGCATTTCCACACTCGATAAACGACAATGCTGCTTCAGCATAGTTCAAAGCCTTTCCAAACTTTTCCACCTGATCAACAGAGTTAATACAGTGTCTTCCTAAACAATAGTTTTTTTTAAATGGCATTGTCATGTAGTTTATACACCTTATTTGAGAAACCCAACTCTGACTTCTAAAATCCTATGAAGCTGAGAGAAGAAAGAAATAGAATACTTCTTTTCCTACTTATTTTCTCAAACTGCTACTGGCTTGGAGTAAGTGAGCGAACAGTTATATACAGAATTGTATCAAACCCATGTGACAGCTGTCAATCAACAGAGCTCAGAACTGCATGGCTGCTCTGATTTCTGTTTCCCTCTTTCTAACCCCTAATGGTTTGGCGACTTCATTCCTTGTTCCTCCATGCTATGCTAAATATGCATCAAAGTTGGTAGGTCTGGTCCCATATAAGAGTTTTCATACTTCTTTTGGTACATCCCCAACTTGGATGGTTCCAGGCCTTGGTTATTATCTTTTACATTATTTGTGGCACTTACATCTCCATGCCTTCCTCTTCTCAATTTTTTTTAATTTTTTTATTTTTGAGATGGAGTCTCCCTGCAACCTCTGCCTCCTATGTTCAAGCGATTCTCCGGCCTCAGCCTCCCAAGTAGCTGGAATTACAGGCAGGCATAGGCCACCACACCTGGCCTCAATTGTTTTTTTGTTGTTGTCGTTGTTAATATTTAGAACCTCACTTAAGAGTGAGAGTGAGTAGGGGAAAGGAGAGGAGATAAACCTCAAGGAGCTATTTCAGCTTTGCTAAAATAGGACAAAAAGTTGAAAATTATTAATAAAAATGATTTTTGGTTGGGTCTGGCGGCTCATGCCTGTAATCCCAGTGTTTTGGGAAGGTGAGTTAGGAGGATCACTCGAGCCTGGAAGTTTGAGGTTCCAGTGAGCTATGATCACCCCACTGTGCTCCAACCTGGATAACACAGGAAGACGCTGTCTCTACAGGCAAAACAAAACACATTTCTATGGGATTATCTGTAGCTGTCGAAATTTGTGTTATTCTTTCCCCACATCAGCAAGGGCAGCCACAAATCAGCTTTATATTCTTAAGATCTCATCAGTCTAAACTTATGCATCAAGTTCCTGGTTCCATACCTTACTACTCTTTGTAGGTAATTACATATTCTAACTCTGGATTGCAGAATCTCCCCAGTTTTCAAATGATTCATTCATCAATTAAAACAGAATGACATAATACTCAAATACTATTCCAAGTCTTGCCACTAAAAATACAAAAAAAACTTCATTAGTAATGATAGCTTCAAAAACAGAAATGCAGAGCAAAACTTCCTCTCATTAGCAAATCAAAATTTTAAACTGCTTATAAAGGTAGTGTAGGCTATAATGCAACACTTCTTTTTTCTTTTTTTTGGAGACAGGGTCTCACTCTGTCACCCAGGCTGGAGTGCGGTGGCGTGATCTTGGCTCATTGCAATCTCTGCCTCCCGGGTTCAAGCGAGTCTTCTGTCTCAGCCTCCCAAGTAGCTGGGATTACAGGTGTGCACCACCACACCTGGCTCATTTTTTTTTTTTTTTTTTGTATTTTCAGTAGAAACAGGGTTTCACCATGTTGGCCAGGCTGGTCTCGAACTCCTGACCTCAAATGATCCACCTGCCTTAGCCTCCCAAAGTGCTGGGATTATAGGTGTGAGCCACCGTGCCTGGCCTATAATGCAACGTTTCTTGATAACACTTTCAGATGAAGTCATTTCATTTAGTATTAATATTTCCTAAAGCACCCAATTCTGTGGTATGTGCACTCCACAAGCGAAAGCTCTTTCCAGGAACATATAATAGACTTGGAGAGAGAAAATGTACACCTACAAGACAGTTCAAAGTGCAAGGCAGTCTGTGATTACCCAACAAAATACAAAATGAGGCATCCAGTGCAAATGAGATGGAGGAAAGTGAGCTAGTGATGGGGCCGTGGAGAGGCTGGGAAGGCCACAGGGAGGAGACTGAATATGATGCCGGGAAGGAATGGTAGGGTTTGGCTAGATTTGGGGAGGATGCTGAGGGTGTGAGTGTGCCCATGAGAGTGTGTGAGAGTGAATCTCTGCAGGTGCAAAGGCCCGCTGGCTGGCAGGAGCAAGGTGTGCTTAGAGGTCAGTAGGGGACCAGCCTGGCTGGAGCAGAGTGTCTCCTCTTGGGAAATCGTCAACAGGAAAGATAGGGTTGGGCAAGAGGACAATGAATGAATAATGCTGTAAACTTTAGATGCTGGATTCAGGCAGAAAATCTCTTTCTCCTTAAAAATCTGATGCTCTTCTCCAAGAGTGGCCATGCATTGGCTTCTCCAGATGACCAGAACTGTCCATCAGACTCAGACTGTGTGGACAAGAGCTGTACCTTCTGCTGCCCTCCTCTATTTTCTGATACGTAGGGGTTATTCCTCCTGTACCCCGGTGTACATAGGCAGTGGTCTTCACGTATATAAGTGTTTAACAGGTGACACTGGTAGCATTGGAAGAGGGGTACTGTTACTGTTTAAACATCTTCAGTATTCTGAAGGTCACTGGAAATGCCTTCTTCATTTCCAGCACCTGCCTCAGTCTCAGTTATGAACACTGGAGGAGACTAAAACTGGAATTACTAGGTGGGAAGCTGTCCCTTTGGACTTCATTCATTTAAGATGGAACAACCATATGATCTCTTTTAGAAAAGAAAACAAAGTTTTCCATCTCCTGCCTGAGAGCTTCAAGCTTTCCAAAACAGGAGATCATCCAAGCAAGAAAAGTTATTCTTTGAAAACATCAAATCATGGTGACTTTAGAGTCTTATGTGCAGATAATACTTTCTGTGTTGTACAGTTTCAGAGAAAGCATTCATTTCGGCAGATACATGTGAGGAACACAAGTGTTTTTGAAAAGAGATTTGATCCTGGGACCAAGCCAAGGGTTTGTCAGGCTAACAAGAGAAAAATGCAAATCTAGATTTTACTTTTTAAAGGAAAAAAAAATACTACCGCCCACTGCCTCCACTGGCTCTAGTTACTATTCAAACCTTAGGACTAAATTGAAATATTCATTTGTCTAGGGCTTTTTCCCAGTCAGGCATTATTGGTTGAAGTCATAATTTATTGGGCTATGAACATTTGATTATATAAACATTTCTCCATATAACAGACCCGGCCATCCTTGTAATAGATTTTATAATTACCCTAGCTATACTGTCCCAGTGATGAAGCTGCAGTACACACATAATTTGGAAGAACGTATCTGGAAAGAAAAGGGTCTCACCATTGCATCTGCTTTATGCTTCATTCGTTTAGCTTCTTGCATAAAATAATCGGCACTGCGAGGCCTACAAGGAGAGAATGATATTAAACGTCATTGTGGCTTAAGTGCAACATCTTTTTAAAATTTTCCTTCCTTTCACTCAAACTTAAGGCACAATTTAAAAACTCTGCTTAATGTGGAATCAAGTGTGTTTTTTGCCTTTCCAAACTACTGCCTATATGTCAAATACCACAATACATTTTCTCTTAAGTTAGCAATTCGAAACACACTCAACATACGCCAGTAGTCTCTATTTACAGTGGATTTAACATGGCCCCCTAGGGCCTAATTTGTGAATATATTTTTTTATTGTATGGTTAAAAAAAAAGCGAGAAATCTTATTTTATGTAATATTTACATAAAACAATCCCCTTTTAATGTAAAGATTGTAAATATACCTCATAATAATTGTATGGCTATACATGGGTGAGTATATTTATGTATCCTTATGAAAATAAGTGTCATTTATATGCATATCTAGTACCTAGAGTTTTATGTATATATATTGAATTATCTTAAAGCCTCACAGTGAAAAATAAAAAGAGGTAATGTTGGATGATTACATTCCAGTTGTAATGAAGTTAATTGTAGAATGATGTCTACCTTGTAACAATGCAAACATGCCATGTATTCTCTAGAGTTCTGATTAGCTAGCTGGTAAACATTAACAGCAGACATGTGGATTATTAAAGCAATAACCCTGGCCAGCGGTGACTCTGCCGGGAGATGAAGGTAACTCATCCAGAGACTGATTTGAGTGTGTGTAATGAGGCCCAGTTACGCTAAGGTACTCATTAGACAGTATCTTTAAGTGTTCAGCCCGATAGATTAAAAAAATGACATTTTTAGGCACCGGCAGCATAAACTTTATATAATCAATAAACTTGACCTATTCGTGAATATCAAATATAAGCCAGGACTCTCTGAATGGGAGATTCGACGGAAGTAGTGATATTAATCATGGACTCTTTAGCCGATGATTACATGCTTATTTTGAACTGCCTTATTTCAGATCCTAATGGGTCTTTTACCTTATTGTAATATTAGGTAGTCAGAACATTCATGTATCCAAAGAGGTCAAAATGCTTAGAAAAGCAATGTGTGACAATGACATTGCATTTTAATCAAACAAACCAGAATCACAGCATAGTTTTGGGGTCAAAATGGCTCCTCACCCCATCCCCATGCCCCCCTCTGAGGGCTGGAGCCGTCCATTCATTGTGGTAGGTCTTTCACTGAGGGTGAGGCCTGAGGTCTCCTTCCTAGGAAGGCCCTGCTCCTGCCACTCCATTTTCTCTCTTGCATCTCCTGGGTGCCCATGCTTTCTCCATATGAATGGCTTTGTTGTTGCCTTGGTGAGTTTTCCTTCTTTGTCCACATATTGACACATATCATAAGAATGTCCACATATTGTCTGGTCTTTGGTTCCAACTCTGGCAATTGATGTTATTTTTGTTGTTGTTTTTTGAGAAAGGTTCTCACTCTGTCGCCTAGGCTGGAGGGCAGTGGTATAATCACCCATACTGCAGCATCAACCACCTGGGGTTAAGCGACCCTCCCACCACAGCCTCCCAGGTAGCTGGGACTACAGGCGTGTGCCACTATGCCTGGCTAACTTTTTGTATTTTTAGTGGAGACGGGGTTTCGCCATGTTGCAAAGGCTGGTCTTGAACTCCTGAGGTCAAGTGATCCACCTGCCTCGGCCTCCCAAAGTGCTGGGATTACATGGCTTCCATCACATCACCATCCTGCTCACAGACCTAAAATCAATCTCCAGGGTCTACGAGATAAAATCTCAGTTCAGATCCCCAATAATCTTGCCGAACCCACTTAATCATATTGCTTATTCACGAAGGCCCTTGACCAAAGTCAGAGGTGGCTCCTCATTGTCTCGATAACATGGCATCCTGGTCCGAGGAGCTCTGCTCATCACTTCCCCAACCTGGAACACTCTCCTCTCTGTTCATTCACTGAGTGCCTTCTAGGAGCCGAATGTTGCCTGGCCCTCAATTTCCCCCACCGTAAGGCGTTCCGAGTAACGTTGGTCCATGTTCACCTCTGTCCTTCCTGAGCTCACATAGCACTTCTTGTTTACTACACTTGGTATTTCATTATCTTCTGAGCTGTACTGGGCATGTGTGCAACTTGGTTGCTGGTACGTTTTTAGTAAGGACCATGCTGTAGACTTCTTTGATCTTTCCCACCTGTAGTTTTTGGCACACGGTAGAAGGTAAGCAGGTCTCTCTTGAATGAATGGCACTGAATTCATTTTGAGCTTAGAAAAGAGTGGTGCCTTCCGATGGGGTGCAGCATCGCATCCAATGAGCCAGAGAGTGTTTCCATGGCAACTTGAAATTCTCCACATCATTATCTGTTCTATACTCTAGTATATAAGTTAGGTCATTTTTTTTTTCTTGCCCTGTTTTGTCACTAACAGATCACTACTTCAAATGCATTTCATTAAAGGATTATCTTGGTAATAAGCTATGGCATCTTAGTTTCCACCAGCCTTCTAAGTTACCCTTATGGATGGCAGTGGCTCACAATTCCTAATATAAGCTCCTTAATCAATATTGTTTTCATCTGCAGCATAGGGGCATATTTTTAAATCCTAATATGGAGGCTGAGTCACAGACTCTCACCATAGCACATGTGGGTAAGTAACACACCTAATTTTCTGACCGTATCAGAGCAGCTATAATCAGAGCAGTAACCTGAGATGCTAATAGCATAGGTACCATCTGGAGGCCACTTACGAACACATTTGTTAGAACTCTCATCTTTGCATAGAATGGAGGGCTCATTATAATGAGTCACTGAAGATTGCCTGATGATTGGCCCATTTTCTCCTTTCGAGTGATTTCTAGTGCTGTACTTCCAGAGCAGATCATTATAAAGCCAGCAGGACCAATGGGATGTCACCCAGTGTCCAGCCTTGCCACGAATCACAAAGGCATCCCTTCTGACAGCAATACACAAGTCAGTAGGAAAAGTAAAATTGCTGTCACCATTGTGACAGTTATAGAATACAGCAAAGATACTAAAATGAGATCTTATCTGAGTGTTCAAATAGATTTTCCATCTAATCTTCTATTTTTTTTTTAACATGGAAAACCTAGAGTTTTTGTTTTTCATTTGTGTAATAAAATTCTTCCCATTGTTTCCCACAGTGATGGTATTTTATGATGACACATGAGCAAACCTAATAAAAGTTTAATTAAACACCATAAATGGAACTAACTGTGAATCATGGGCTCTTCAGAAACGGGGCTTGAGTGATCTGAAAGCCAGAGCTTAGCTGCATGCATCTTCATTATGAGAGCTCTCTCCAACAAAAGCATTCTGAGCACTTGATCCAAATAGAATGTTTTCTTTTCTTCTCTTCCCCCTCCCACCACCCCCACCTAGAAACACACGGCCTTGGTTCTCAGCAGCATCAGGGTTTGAGCTACCCCCATATTTCTTCTGGCATGGGAATATTAAAGCAACCTTGCTTTTTGTTCTCCTTTGTGGCCGGGATAGAGTTGAATGGTCTCCCACGGAGAGCCTGGCAGACTCCTTTCTGTAATTCCTACCTCTGTGAAATGCCGCCCTCAGTAGAGCCAGCCTGTTTTGTGAAAACTGGCAGGGATGAGAGCTCAATGTGTTTGAACAACAAGTTCCTCGGCGCGGCAGAAATTGGATGATTTTCTTAGGGAAGTTGAAATCCAAATCAGACAAATAGGCAACTGCATACCAAATTAATTCATCATCTGCTATCCGATATGTCAGCTTGTCATCTGATAAGCCCCAGAGGTGTTAATATGTCCCAAGCTTTGAGGAGAATGCATAAGAAGTTAAGTAATTATTTTTAATACACAGAGTCAGTGATGACTATGGATGAGGGCACTTCAGAGTCAGCCACTCCAGGATGCTGGCACTGGCTTTATAGGCACTTCCCCACAGATGCAGGTAGATTGCATTTGGGTAGCAAGGATTCAAACACAGCTTTTATTTCCACAACTTTGATGTCGGCTGGGGCTCAGAGTCCCTGGAACCGGGCTTCTCCCAGGCACAAGCAGTCATTCACTGTTTCTTCAGGCCACAGGACTGCTTCCCTCAGCTGGCCACAGAAGGCAGGGTTTGCTCTGCAGGACGCTCAGGCTAAGTGGGGCAGGTTTGGGTGCTGAATCAAAAGTAACTTTCTGTTGAAATGGGAAATTATCAATCTGATGGTTGTTTTTCTCTGAGTGTGATATTTAAAATAATCTTACAAAACCCTAAAGATGATTGGACAGCTGAGATTTCAATCCAGGAGATGTGAATGTCCTTGTCTCCGCACCCTGCCCCCCGCACCCCTTTGCAAATCCTACTTCATTTCTTTCTTTCTCTCTCACTCACTCTTACTCTCTCACTCTGTTTTGGTTAGAACAAAAGAAGCTCCTGGCCTTGAGACAGGGATTTCATAATGGGAGAAATTCCATATGAAGACCAATAAAGGCTTAATGATTAATCAGGAAAACAAAAAGGTAGGGTCCTGCTTTGAAAGGACTAGGAGAGGAGACCCTCAAGAGAACATGCCCACTGCAAGCCCCTGGTGGGGGAGCGCCTTCCCAGCTGCAATTTCGCCTACTCAAGGATCTTAATTGGTGTCCTTTGACTAAATCATGCTGCTAGGGGTTCAACCTTTTACAATATGCGAGTCTTCCCATCCTCTATAAAATTAAAATCCTTTAGCTCTGAGACTGCTGTGCAAGTACATTACAAATGTCAAGTCCCTCTTCCTTCCTCCCGGCCACATTTCACATGCCATGGCCTTCAGCGCCTGGCGTCTATAGTCAGTCTTTCCTCACTGTCGGGAGGTTCAGGTAGCCGGGCTCCTGTTACGGGCACCATGGGGACAGAAGGGACGTTTGGTGGTTTGGCTGAATGTGCTGATTGTGACTGACTTTTCCATGTGACATACAGGCAGCAGCCAGCACTTCCTCCAGGGAGCGGCAGGCAGCCCTGGCACCTGGGGTTCTCTGGCTTCCTAGCACAGCAGAACGGTGGGCAGGATGGAGGTGGTTTTCCAGCCAAGCATCTCACTACCACTTAGCCCTGTTCAGGACTTCTGTACGGAGGCCTTCATGACACAGTTGTTCTCTCTCAATTTTCCCCAGCCAAGAATTCCCGTGTCACTAATTATGATACTAAGTAACTTACAGCTCATGGCTTTGCACTAATAAGATCAGTTTCTAGGCCTCAAGTTGAATCAAGTGCTGTCATTCATTGACACAAATTCTTACAGATCCGTTTTTTAAACAAAAGTTTGATAACCACACTAGTGTCACCTTAATACTGTGGCTGTCAAGTAGTGAATGTTGTGCGTTTGCTTAATGTCAGGGGAGGAGGTGAGGTCACACTGCCACCAATATGAGCCCACAGCATACAAAGGACAGGCTGACCTGATCACATTTTTAAAAATAAATGTTATTCTGCTCAGTTCTGTCTGTATCCCAAAGGAACTAACTGGTGCCTGTTTACAGGCATTATAGGGATTACAGGCACATGCTAACACGCCCGGCTAATTTTTTGGTAAGTAACCTAGGAAAAGGGGCTTGGAAACCCATGAATTTACATTCACCTGCATGTAGATTCCTTATAGTCATAGAAAAAAAAAATTGCAGGCACTCTTCCCTGGGAATGTAATTTATAATTCAGCTGGGTTCATTCAACACTTGTTACTGAGAGCCTACTGGCTTCAGCTGTTGTCTGAATCCCATGTTTATTCAACCATTAACAAGTATTTATAATACAAAGAGATGAGTTTACTTTTTTAAAAAAGCTGCATGATGCGGCTTTAAAAATTAAATGACAGTGTGGCATCTGTTACTTTTTGGATCACTGTAACTGGATTTCCATCAACTCGAAATCACTCCAGTGCTAATTATCTAGTCTTTTCTTCCACTGGTGGCCTCTCTTTGGTCATTTCACTGCTTGTTTTTACAAATGGCTAAAGTTCACTCTTCACCCTCGGTGAAGAGAAGTCAAGGGAGGTGACAGGACTGAGGTCTTCCTCTGTCACTGAGGCTGCTGGTGGGGAAGCTGGCACAGAATGGAGGTGGGCAGGAAGGAGGCCGAGAATTAAATTTAGTAATCCTAGGAAACCTTCCTGGAGAGGTCATGATGTGCCTCTCTCTCCCCTGAAGAACTGAGAATTAATTAATCATCATACTTCAGCTCTTGTGCCTGTACTTGGCACTTAGTAAGTGCTCCATATGTACCAAAAGGAACCTGGGAGACGTTTTGCACAATTTTAGGTGACATTCTAGCCCAGTGATCTCTTGAAGGTTGCTTATTTTTACTGCTTAAAGGAAGAGACGATGCCTATTTTTGCTTTTTTTTCTTTAAGATGGAGTTTCACTCTTGTTGCCTAGATTGGAGTGCAATGGCATGATCTCGGCTCACTGCAACCTCCGCTTCCTGGGTTCAAGTGATTCTCCTGCCTCAGCCTCCTGAGTAGCTGGGATTACAGGCGCCTGGCTAATTTTTTTTTTTTTTTTTTGTATTTTTAGTAGAGATGGGGTTTCACTGTGTTGGCCAGGCTCGTCTCAAGCTCCTGACCTCAAGTGATCCACCTACCTCGGCTCCCCCAAGTGCTGGGATTACAGGCATGAGCCACCGTGCCTGGCCTATTTTTGCTTTTCAAGCTTGAAGAATCTTTCCACAACTTTCTTAGTTCGATGGTTGAGTGGCTGTTTGAGTTGCATGTTTATTTTACTGTTATGGATTTCAAATCAGTTGGGACATATGGCAATTGGAATGCGACATCTATCTCTCCATATGATGGATATGTAACAGTGTTTTTTTATTCTATTATATCTATATCCATAAAAGGAGAAACAGTTTCATTGTAGCTGTCAGCCAGGAAAATTATACACATTGCTAATGGGAAGAACAAATGATAACAGCCTCTTTGTTGACACCAATAGTGACAAAATTATATTAGTTTCAGCCATAGCAGATTGAGAAACATTTCCTCTTATAAAAAGTCCAAGGGCTGCCAGCCACGGTGGCTCACGCCTATAATCCTGCACTTTGGGAGGCTGGGGTGGGAGGGTTGTTTGAGGCCAGGAGTTCGAGACCAGCCTGGACAACATAGTGAGACATGATTTTTTTTTTTTTTTTTGAGACACAGTCTCGCTGTTGCCCAGGCTGAAGTGTGGTAGCACGATCTCAGCTTACTGCAGCCTCCACCTCCCAGGTTCAAGCAATTCTCTGCCTCAGCCTCCGGAGTAGCTGAGATTACAGGTGCCTGCCACCACACCTGGCTAATTGTTGTATTTTTAGTAGAGACAAGATTTCACCATCTTGGCCAGGCTGGTCTTGAACTCCTGACCTAGTGATGCACCTGCCCCAGTCTCCCAAAGTGCTGGGATTACAGGTGTGAGCCACTGCGTCCAGCCGTGAGACACTTTTTCTACAAAAAAAAAAAAAAATTTAACTGGGTGTGGTAGCATGCATCTGTAGACCCAGCTACTCAGGAGGCTGAGGCAAGAAGATAGCGTAAGCCCAGGAGTTTGAGGCTGCACTGAGCCATGCTCATACCACTGCACTCTAGCCTGCGTGACAGGGCAAGACCCTGTCTCAAAAAAAAAAAAAAAAAAAAAAGTCCAAGTACCTGTAGATCAAAGTACAATCATTTAGTTGTTGCTGTTTCTGACCTAGCTTTCTGGTTCATACACTGGAAAATTCCTTGCATTTTAATATGACATATGTGTTTGTATTTTGTGTGTATATACCATGCTCTCAAAACCACCCACTGCAAGTATGCGGTGGTGCGAGTACCTCAGGGTCTAATGCTCCTTCTGTTTGATCATGTTGTTGGGTTATGACTTCCAAATGCAAATTTCTATGTTATCCTTATATACAATTTTAATCTCTTCTTTTTACAAATGGCTGAAGTTCACATGAACAATTTATATCACTGAACCCTAATTATAAATGTAGTTGGCCACCTGACTGTACTCCCACTCCATGCCCTCCCTGGGGGGTTAATCACCACCTACCTCCCTGGCTGCTTGGCAAAGGCGATGAAGACAGTGAGAGGAAGGGGGGTGGTGAGGGCCAGGAGTGTGTGTGGGGTGGGACGCAGCTGCCACCACAGGAAGAGAAGAAACACACATGCCCTCCTGGGCTGCCCTCAAGCCTTCCTAAACCCAGTTACCTTGGAATGTGTTCATTTAACAAAACAAACAACAAATGTGGATTTGGCTTTCACCCCCAAAACCCTGTGCCCTAATTAGCTTACAGGAGTTCATGCAATACTTGAAGACTAAAACTTAGTATTTTAAATTTCCCAGGGAATTGTACAGAGGTGAATAAATACATCATGCCGAGACTCCGGGTGGTAGTTAGGGATGGAGGAGCGGGGCGGACGATGAGGCTGGAGTAGCCACCCCTGCATGGTGCTTTCTGTGCTCCATGTGACACCCCTTAGGAGACGGCATTTAATGGATCCTAGGAGGGCCCCGCTGAGCGAGCTGTGGCATTTGTCACTGGGACTCTCGGACATGTAGAGCCATTTTATTTTCCAATGTCCAGAGCTGGACTGGAAGCCCTCAGAGGGCAGAAGTGCCTATATCTGCTGCTGCTCCACCCCAGAGCTGAATTTTTTCTGCCTCACCCAGCCATGTATTTGACGCCCGTAGGACTGCTAAAGCTGAAAAGAGGATTCTTCTGCCTTCCAGGCTTGTCCTTGACACATACATTTTCCCTACGAGCCGAAATAATTTTCAGCATCATTTTATCATTTCTCATTTGTCATGTTCAGCCTCTCGAGAGCATTCCAGGATGTTGTTTTTATTCATCTTCTCCTCTTGTTTTTCCTCCTTTTAAAATGATGCTGGGAATGGAAGTTATACTTGGGTGAAACTGAAAGTGCTAGAATTGGGTGAAGGATGATGGCATTTTTTTTCCTATATAAGAATCATTTATACTATTATAAAGAATATAGCAGTTGGAGGAAAAAAGCTTTCAGGAGTAAATCACTATTATTCATTGCCTATTATAATTTACAAAAACAACAATGCTTCTCTTTCTAGTAGCATAAAACCGCCAACAGCCCAAGTACAAGTGCTTAGAAGTGTAAGACTCATTAATGCTATTTGCCTTTGTTTTTTGATGTCCTGGATCCAACCCCATTAGCACTGATTATTCCGTCTACCCAAAAACCCCACCAGGACTCAGGCGTGCACTCAAAATTAAGGCTCCAATTCCATTCAAGAGGGACATTTAAATGACCAAGTCCCAGGGGAAAAAAAGGCCGCACTGTAGCTGAAGGTGGCCACACCAAGGTGCCCATGCCCCTTCCACCTGAGCAGCTTCTGTTCTGTCTTGCCCCTCACCACATTTAAAAGCGTCTGAACTTACATATCATCGAAGACAAGTTTCTGCCTCTTGCAGTCCCTGTGGCCATTGGAGCCTGGAGACCACGGCTCCGTCTGCGGCCGTGACTTGTGGAGGGGAATGTTTTCAGAATTGTTGTGAGCTGCTTTCTAAACAACAAACAACACACATCTTTGAGAAATTGGCCACCTGGTGAAGCGAGCAGCCCATCACATACACACATACATAGAATATCTTTGGCTCTACAGAACATCTTTGTGTGCTGTATTAGAATTGATGGTGATTTTGTCTCAATAAAGAAATACATGCATTCTAGGTATTTGCCGAGGGCTTCTACCTGTGTTCTCAACTGTCATTCTCATGACATTATCAAAAGGGAAGTCATGACGCCCACTCTCACAGATCCAGAAACAGGCTTGGTGAGGTTCAGCAAGTTGCCCACACTCAGTGACTGTGGTGGAGGCCAGGGGTTAGGGTTCAGACGCCCACTTTTCCCAGTCCGCTAGACTGGAGGCTGGCCAGTTCAGTCTTCATCAGCATCCTCCAGGGGGCTGGTGAAAACACAGATTGCCAGGCCCCACCCTGAGAGTCTGGGATTCAGCAGGGCTGGGGTGGGGACCTAGAATCTGCCTTTCCATCTGGTTCCCAGTGATGCGGATGCTGTAATCACCCGCCATCCTGGAACCACGCTTTCAGAACCATTCACTCATCTCAAAAATCAACCAGTCTCTCATCTCACAGGTTTGCTGGTTCTTGTTGGCTGTCTGTGAAGACCAGAAGGAGTCAACAGGAATCACTAGGAATTACTTAAAAAATAAATCAACTGGGCACGGTGTCTCACACCTGTAATCCCAGCACTTTGGGAGGCTGAGGCAGGGAGATCACCTGAGGTCAGGAGTTCGAGACCAGACTGACCAACATGGTGAAACTCCGTCTCTACTAAAAATACAAAATTAGCCAGACGTGGTGGTACATGCCTGCAATCCCAGCTACTCGGGAGGCTGAGGCAGGAGAATCGCTTGAACCTGGGAGGCAGAGGTTGCGGTGAGCCGAGACCATGCCATTGACTCCAGCCTGGGCAACAAGAGTGAGACTCCGTCTCAAAAAAAAAAAATAATAATAAATAAATAAATTCTAGGCCAGGCATGGTGGCTCACACCTGTAATCCCAGCACTTTGGAAGGCCAAGGCAGGTAGATTACTTGAGGTCAGGAGTTCAAGACCAGCCTGGCCAACATGGCAAAACCCTGTCTCTACTAAAAATACAAAATTTAGCCAGGCGTGGTGGTAGGTGCCTGTAATCCCAGCTACTCAGGAGGCTGAGGCAGGAGAATCGTTTGAACCTGGGAGGTGGAGGTTGCAGTGAGTCAAGACTGCACCATTGCACTCCAGCCTGGACAAGAACAAAACTCCATCTCAAATATATATGTATACATAGGTGTGTGTGTATATATATATATATATGAAACACATTAGTCTGTGGAAAAGTTTTAAAAATCACATTACTTGGGATACAGACATTTACATGGCACCTATTGTGTGCTAAACACATGGATCATAAAACAATGTCAGTGGTTAGGAAATGCAAATGGTTTCTCTGAAGTAATTAAATTGAGTGTATACAAATGCTTCTTTAAATATGGACTGCTTTTACGTGTAGCACTGTAAGGGTTAGAGTCTACTGTCATAGAAGACCAGGAAGCTCAGATGTCAACATTTAAAAATTGTTCTTAAACTCCTCCAGCGGCCTCTGCTCACTCTTGGTAAAAGGAGCGATCCCAGCCAAGTGGCCCTTCAGCCATTCTTTGCCTGTGGCCTCTGTTCCCCAGATTCATGAGCATGTGCAGTTCTTTCTCGGGACCTCTGCACTTGCTGCTTCCTCTGCCTGTAATGCTCTTTGTCTCTTACTATATGGTGACTTGCCTTTTAGAGATCTCGCATCAGGGGTCAGCCATCTATGGCCAGGGAGTCAAACCTGGCCCTTTTTGTAAATTAAGTTTTACTGGAAACCAATCCTGCCTATGTATTTATCTACTGTCTGCTTTCCTGCTACAACAGCAGAGTTGAGTAGCTGGGATGGAGACTGTGCAGCCCATAAACCCTTAAATTATTTATCTGACTCTTTACAGCAGCAGTTCTCAACTGGGGCAAGTTGACAATGCCCGGAGACATTTTTAGTTGTCACCACTGCGAGTGGGTGCTCATAGCATCTACTGGGTGGAGGCCAGGGATGCTGCCAAACATCCTACGTTGCACAGGACAGCCCCACCACAAGTAATTACTCAGTCCAAAATGTCAAAACCTGCTTCGCAGAGGCCTGGTTGCGGTGGCTCATGCCTGTAATCCCAGCACTTTGGGAGGCTGAGGCGGGCGGATCACGAGGTCAGGAGATCGAGACCATCCTGGCTAACATGGTGAAAACCCGTCTCTACTAAAAAAATACAAAAAATTAGCCCTGGGTGTGGTGGCCGGCGCCTGTAGTCCCAGCTACTCGGGAGGCTGAGGCAGAAGAATGGCGTGAACCCAGGAGGCGGAGCTTGCAGTGAGCCAAGGTCACGCCACTGCACTCCAGTCTGGGCGACAGAGCGAGACTCCGTCTCAAAAAAAAACCAAAAAACCTGCTTTGCAGAAAGTTTGCCACTCCTAGGACTAATTCAAGCTGCTTTGTTATAAGAGCTCCTAGTTCTTTGTGAGTTCCCTTTTTAGCACTGAAACCATTGGTGGTGAATCATGCATGTGTGTGATCCCCTGTATAAGGCTCTCTCCCTAGAACTGTAAGCTTCATGCGGGCACAAATGGGATCCGCTGGATTGTTACTGCATCTCTGGTGCTCAGCACAGTGCCCAGCACGTGATAAGTACTTACCGAATGAGCACCTGTTCGGTGAAAAATAACTAAATAAAATCTACAATTGGTTTATAGTTCTCTGCGTATCATAGTTGCTCATGATATAAGGATATAGAGGGAAATAAAAAAAACTTGAGTTGGTGGCTTTTTGTTCCATGTTTTTCTAATATAGGTATTCCCCAATTCTTTCAGTCTAGAATTAAAGACCACTGCTCCCAAGTGAGGGTGCACAAAAAAGGTTCATTTCCTGAGGATGCTGTAAGATTTAGGCTCTCGTGGGAACTTCCAGCAACTTTTAATAATCTTTAATTCATGGGATAAAGTGTTACACACTGCTCCCTCCCTCATCTTTCTCATCTTTCTTTGCAGAGTCCTGTTCTTTTTTTTTTTTTTTGAGACAGAGTCTCGCTCTGTCACCCAGGCTGGAGTGCAGTGGTGCGATCTCGGCTCACTGTAACCTCCACCTCCCAGGTTCAAGCGATTCTCCTGCTTCAGCCTCCTGAGTAGCTGAGATTACAGGCATGTGCCACCACGCTTGGCCACCCAGCTGGTTTTGATAGGCACAGTGATTACTACAGGGGAGGGTTTGGAAGTAACTAATGTTCCTGAAAGGATGAGTGGTCCAGGGCCACTGGCTGTTAGAGGCTGGCATGGCAGTGAAGAGGAACTAACGTGTAGTGTTAGTTGCATAGGCGTCCCTAGGTGTTGGAGTTTTTTTTTTTTTTTTTTTTTTTTGAGACAGAGTCTTGCTCTGTCGCCCGGGCTGGAGTGCAGTGCCGAGATCTCAGCTCACTGCAACCTCCGCCTCCCAGGTTCAAGCAATTCTACTACCTCAGCCTCCTGAATAGCTGGGACTACAGGCGCCTGCCACCACGCTAGGCTAATTTTTGTATTTTCAGTATAGATGGGGTTTCACCATGTTGGCCAGGCTGGTCTTGAACTCCTGACCTCAGGTGATCCGCCCGCCGCAGCCTCCCAAAGTGCTGGGATTACAGGCATGAGCCACCACACCCGGTTGGGGTCTTTTCATGATATTGTCTCTTTTAAGTCTTATCACTACCATTTTGCAGGTAAAGAAACAGGAGTAGAGAGATTAAGCAACTGGCCCAAGATCACACTGCAGCTAAGAGGTGAGGTCAGATTGTGAACCCAAGTCCCCTGCTCTTCCCCTGGGGCGTGCTGGAATCACCCGAGATCACTGGAAAAGGGGTGGTGGTGGGGGTCCCCCACTGCGGCTGTGACACTGGCCAATAAGGGCAGAGTGGGGGCCCTGTAGCTTTCAGTGTGGGGTTTCAATCCCAGATTTAACTCTGCCCTGGGATAAGAAATTTTTCCCAACAGAAAGACTGGTTGATTCAAACTCCTAATTTACTTTGTCCCGGGATGGTATTACTTTGAGGTCTTTTCTTTTCAGAAGGAAAAATAAAATCTTGCCTAAGCAACTGAGGGTTAGAACTCTCCCTCAGGGTTCTTCTTCCCCGCTCTCTGTTGGGAGAGTGAAGGGGGCTGTCCTCTGTTGGGTCCTCCTAGAAGCGGGAGGCATTCAGGAATTCTCAAGGGACCTCAAGCATGTGTTCAGACTGTGCTAGGTTAGAGACAGAGCTTGGGGGCGCTCAATTTCATTTTGGTTTTAATTGGGAAAGGAAGAGCATCAACAAACCGTGAGGTCTCCGCCGTGAGGCTGCAGCTGGCTGTCGGCCTTAGGCTTTTTGCTGGAAGAGGCTGAAGTAAACAAACTGTTGCCATTAGGTCGGCTGGAAGAAGTTAAGTCCTCGCTGGTGTATTTGTGTTTAGATGCATCGGAGAGGGGTGAGATGGGCGACCGAAGCATTTTTTCATTTTTATTTATTGGTATTGCCACACTGAAAAAGGAAATTACGGTAATGGAATGTTACAGAGTCAGCACAGGGAAAGGTAAATGTTTTCATATGACCCAAACCACCCAACTGGGACCTGTTGGTAGGAGAAGCTTATTGGGAATTATTATACCAGGAAACAAGTTAATGGCATTAGGATCATAACAAACAATAAGCAGATCTCACTCACTGTTTCTTTTCTCTTCCCATCAGGATGAGTAGTAATTCTGGAGCCAGCACCAAAGTACATGACTAAGACTAATAACACCTTCATTTTCCAAGTCCTTTATCCAAGGATCTCAAAATACCCAACAAACAACTTACTGTTTTCCTAACAAGCATAAGGAGCAAGCAGTGGGAAAGTCAATCAACAACAATAAATGAATTCTACATTTCTGCCTTTTTTTGAGACGGGATCTGGCTCTGCTGCCCAGGCTGGAGAGCAGTGGCAGGATCTTGGCTCACTGTAGCACTAACCTCCTGGGCTCAGGCAATCCTCCCACTTCAGCCTCCTGAGTAGCAGGGACTACAGGTATGCATCACCACACCGGGCTAATTTTTCATATTTTTTGTAGAGATAGGGTTTCACCATGTTGCCCAAGCTGGTCTCGAACTCCTGGATTCAAGGTGCCTCGGCCTCCCAAAGTGCTGGGATTACAGACATGAGCCATCGTGCCCAGCCAAATTCTACACTTCTTTTTATTTTTTATTTTTTTGAGATGGAGTTTCGCTCGTCACCCAGGCTGGAGTGCAATGGCACAATCTTGGCTCACTGCAGCCTCTGCCTCCTGGGTTCAAGTGATTTTCCTGCCTCAGCCTCCCGAGGACTCCCGAGTAGCTGGGATTACAGGTGCCTGCCACCACATCCGGCTACTTTTTGTATTTTTAGTAGAGACGGGGTTTCACCATGTTCAAGCTGGTCTTGAACTTCTATTCTCAGGTGATCCACCTGCCTCGGCCTCCCAAAGTGCTGGGATTACAGGCGTGAGCTACCGTGCCCAGTCCATATTCCACATTTCTAAAAAGACTTTTGCTATCTCATCTGAGCTTGTACTAAATATAATATAGAAAAATAATAAAACCAGAGAACAACCTGCAATATGTGAAGCCAATTCTTAATATCTGAGTTTATGACTTAACAAGGGATTGATCAGATTAAACCTAGAATATAAAAACGGTGAGTAGGAGGCCGGGTGTGGTGGCTCATGCCTGTAATCCCAGCACTTTGGGAGGCCAAGGTGGGCGGATCACTTGAGGTCGGGAGTTCGAGACCAGCCTGGCCAACACGGTGAAACCCCCTCTCTGCTAAAAATACAAAAATTAGCCAGGTGTGGTGGCGCATGCCTGTAATCCCAGCTACTCAGCTCAGGAGGCTGAGGCAGGAGAATTGCTTGGGAGAGGTGGATGTTGCAGTGAGGCGAGATTGCGCCACTGCACTCCAGCGTGGGCGACAGAATAAGACTCCGTCTCCAAAATAAATACATAAATAAATAAAATAATAAATAAAAATGGTGAGTAGAAGTTACAGTTTCTGATTCCTAACTCCTTATTTTACCTTCAAAACTACTGTCTGTGCTTGAATATAACATTCTCCAAAATCAACCATCAGTGAAGAGGGATTCACTTATACCTGAGTTTGCAATGTATATTATATTGTTAGGGCTCTATCACTTAAAAGTATTGTTTGGGGAAGACAGATTAGTTTGAAATAAACTCAGTCATCGCTAATTTAGGATACTTATAGAGGTCACCTGGTAGAGTCAGTTAAAAAATGGTAAAGCCATCTAACAAAGATTTACTCATTATTCTTGAGGTTGGGATCTCTTAATTGCACGTGTTGGTTATCACTGCAAAGAAGCCACTAAAGTCACTTCGAAAAGCAATTTCCTTAGCTGGTGGTCACAGTGGAGAAATTACAAACACAGACCTCTAGAACAAATGACAAAACCAAGGTTCTGAATGTTATGCAAATGGATACATGTGGGGATAGAATTTCTGGTGAAAAGCACTGTTCCAAAAGCACGGTGTGTCTAACAACATAGAGGCTGTGTCACGCAAAAGTGCTTTGGGAGAATCAAAAGTTGCTCATCTAGTGATGGCTAAGGTGCTGATGCTGAAGATAATGCGAACAGCCTGATTGTAATTGTTTCTCGAAATGTGAGTGAAGAAAGACCTTTTCCTCAGTCTCTATTATTTGACCTACTTTATGATTTTTACAGTGCATGGAAAACAAAACTGTGACATTAAATATTATCATGGATATCATGATTGCCTGTTTTTCATCACTGCAAGTTTATATATATATTCAAGTTGGCCAAAGAAACTTTCTTCGGAGCTCTTCTTTGAAATTGGCAATCCCCTTCTCTTGGACTGCTGTACAGCACTGGTAAAACTTGATAGTAGTAATCACAATTCCAGAGGTACACAGACCACCTTTCCAAGAATGTACTCTAAGCATTTTATATGCATTGTGTCACCACTTAACAGCAACAAAACCATCAGAACTAGGAGGCTCTGCCAGGCTAAGTCTCTAGAGCAAGAGTTTTTTAACCTGGGGTCCAATAACTTGAATAGAGAAGTGACCTCTTCATTTTCACTAACCTCTCACTGTAACAGAACATTTCCTTCAACTATGAGTAAAGGTATGAAACCAGAGTCATGGTTTAGCAGGAGCAGTAGTACAACACTTGTGACTGTGTCACCGGTATAAATCACAGCTATTTTCTTTTTTTCTTTTTCTTTTCTTTTTTGAGATGGAACCTCTATGTCACCCAGGCTGGAGTGCCATGGCACAATCTCGGCTCCCTGCAACCTCTGCCTCCCGGGTTTGAGCGATTCTCTGGCCTCAGCCTCCCAAGTAGCTGGGACTACAGGAGCGTGCCACCACACCCAGCTAATTTTTTTATATTTTTAGTAGATACGGGGTTTCACCATATTGGCCAGGCTGGTCTTGAACTCCTGACCTTGTGATCCGCCCGCCTCAGCCTCCCAAAGTGCTGGGATTACAGGCGTGAGCCACCGCACCCGGCCAAATCACAGCTATTTTCATATCATATTGCAGTTGTGCATACATACGGTTTATATTCCTCACTGCTTAGAAATTCTGGAAGCCACCAGATCAGCTAGAAAGGTTATTTAGTGCATTAACAAGCACTAAAGGATATCACACATTTAAAAATATTTGGGGACTACATTTTCCCCATTTCCCCTTTCCCAATATTTTGGGCTGGCATCCACCCTGCAAAGAGGACCGAGGAGTGGGCAGCATGCAGGGGCAGCCCTCCCTCCCGCTCAGACCCACAGGAGCCCTCGCCTTTCAAGGTGATTCCGGCGCTGCAGTGGGCCTGTGTGTGTGCACCCTCACCCTCCAGTTCCCTCGCCAAGTTTTAGCACTGCTCTACATCTTTTCCTAACCTTTCAGTTTACATTTTTATGTGTTGTGCCGAGACATTCATCTCTCTTCAAAATTCTATGTATACGGTCAGGGAGGGTGAGGAGTGTCTTAGAGAGGAAAAGTGGTTTCCGTGCTGTGGTATTTCAAAATGGAAAGAGCTTCTACGACTGATGATAAGCTACTTGTTTCTAATAAATACTTGGGATCTTGCTTTGCTTGTAAGCCATTCATCACAGAGGGGAGTCAGTGCTGGGTGGGTCCATCTGGAACCTCTTGAGAGGAGTGTGTGGGTGGCCATTTAACCTTGGGAGCACGGACCCTTCTAAGGCCACAATTTTAGTCTATATCCAATTAATTGCTTTAGGTGCTACACATGGAGATTCAGCTTGAAGTGTGTATTTCTTCGTCTGTGTAATAAGCTTAGTGTTCTTATGAGTTTAGCAGTTACCATTAAAATATTGATTAGAAATTCAGTTATTAAGGTTTTTTGGGGGAAGGGCATGTCTTGGGGAGGGCATGTCTGGTCTTTGGTTATGGAGAAGTACCTTGCCTGAGTATCTGGAGCTATAATGTGTGGCACATGTGTAGCCATAATGATAAGATTTGGGTTAAAGGAGGGAAGCAAGTCTGCAGACCTTGACCAGAGTAGTCCTCAAAAAGCCTGACCCTCCTCCAACATAGCAGGTGACTTTCAGACCCAGAGATCTCTCCAGCTCACTTCCACTTTGGAGGGAATGCACGTACCTGTTGATGTTCATGTTGCAGTGGTTTGCAGACAAAGTATTACTGGTGGAGGTGGCCAGTCTTGAAGAGCTGTCTTTCTCTCCCTGGGACTTCTTGATCTCCCTGTAGTCGTCTTCGTTGTCACACTGTATGGAAATAAACTAAAGTCAATCAGCACTGGATTTCAAGAGGTATTATGAGTTCCCAGGCACCGACTTCCACAGAGCAAGGCCTCCTGGGAGCCCCACTCACCTGGCTTCCCCGAAGCACAGCCTGAGCAGCTGTGCCCCTGCCATAGCTTCCCCATTAGCTCCTCAACAAGCAAGGATGAAATCTGTCAGTTTTACAATTGACAGCTGATGGAGAGGAGAGGCACGACGCCATGATTCAACATTTTGAATTCTGAAAGCTGCTCTGCCATCAACCGGCTTAGGATTTAGCCCTCCAACTGGTCTGAGTTCCCACTGCAGCTCCAGCGGCACTCACCTTGGCATTTCTTGGTATCAGAATAAAGTACAGCAAGTGTGTGTTCTCTGGGATTCATGCCATAAGGGCAGTGGCAAGCCTGGACTTTTCTGTCTTAAAAATTCTTGCCTTGGCCAGGTGCGGTGGCTCATGCCTGTAATCCCAGCACTTTGGGAGGCCGAGGCAGGCGAATCACGAGGTCAGGAGATCGACACCATCCTGGCCAACATGGTGAAACCCCATCTCTACTAAAATACAAAAAATTAGCCAGGTGTGGTGGTGCACGCCTGTAGTCCCAGCTACTTGGGAGGCTGAGGCAGGAGAATCGCTTGAACCTGGGAGGCAGAGATTTAAGTGAGCCGAGATCACGCCACTGCACTCCAGCCTGGCGACAGAGTGAGACTCCGTCTCAAAACAAACAAAAAAAATTATTGCCTTTTGTGAACTGCAAGCAGAAGCTATTATCTCTTGGTGCCTTAATTCTAGTTTTCAATTACTATCCCATGACATCTTAGAATCCATAAAGTACCTTTTTCTAAAACAGTACTTTGATTGGATCCTTGTTGCCATGATTGGGTTTAATTTTATTTATTTATTTAGAGACAGAGTCTTGCTCTGTCACCCAGGCTGGAGTGCAGTGGTGTGATCATGGCTCACTGCAGCCTCGACCTCCCAGGCTCAGGTGATCCTCCCGCCTCGCCTTCCAAGTAGCTGGGAATGCAAGTGTGTGCCACCATGCCTGGCTAATTTTTTGTATTTTTTGTAGAGACGGAGCTTTGCCATGTTGCTCAGGCTGATCTCAAACTCCTGGGCTCAAGCGATCCTCCCACCTTGGGCTCCCAAAGTGCTGGGATTACAGGTGTCAGCTATCAGGCCAGCCTGTGTTTAACTTTAGATATGTGTTAAGGTGCAACACAAATATATTCAGAAAGTACCATTTTCCATGAGATAACAGGAACCTAGTATGGTATCCTCAGGGCTGTCTGCATTGTTTTCCAGGAGACAAGTGCCAACACCAAAGAGAGAAAGACTCTGACTTTCTCGCTCTGGCTGGGATTTTGCCACACAGCCTCTGCCACAGGGGCTCCCAGATGCCCACACTGTAATAGTACCCCCATGGAGGGCCCAAACCAAAGCTCCGAGTTCTTAGTCCTTAGCTCCAGGGCTCCAGCAGGGCGAGACTCCACAAATTTGACAGCCAGGTCTATGGGGCCCCATCTCCAGCACCCAGTACTGGGGTACTAATGCCCAGAATACCAAGTAAAGAGCACTATAAGAATGTTCTTTCACTTCTCTTGTGTCTGTGTTTAATGATTCTTTAGATTTTATGAGTACAGCCAGGTGTCAGGCTTACTATAAATGAAGCTTCTTAAGTTAAAATAAAAATGGCCATAAGTAATACAACTATTTAAACACAGAATATTACGGAATTTTATGTACATCTTTCTGCACATCTCTCTAGTAAACTCTTCATGCCTGGGTGGCTTTATGTATTTCCAATCTGTCTATATATTACCAATGTCTATCTCTGCATATTTCATGTGTATATTTCCATCAGTGTATTCAGTTAGCCATCCATCCCAGAGGTAAAAGCCACACTCATTCCCAGATGATTAACTGATTGATTGATTCCTACACTCAACAAAGACTGAGCACCAGCAAGTAGTAAGGAAGACAGGGTGTGTAGAGAAAAACAGGAGGAATAGCAGGTAGGGAAGAAAATGAGCTGCCAAGTGTTACTGACTTGCATTGTTGGAACATATTGTGTGAATCTGACAACACCCCTGCAAAGATGTCAACATTTTTTTATTTTTTTTTTGAGACAGCGTCTCACTCTATTGCCAGGCTGGAGTGCAATGGCATGATCTCAGCTCGGTGCAGCCTCCGCCTCCAGGGTTCAAGCGATTCTCCTGCCTCAGCCTCCTGAGTAGCTGGGATTACAGGCACGCGCCACCACGCCCAGCTATTTTTGTATTTTTAGTAGAGACAGGGTTTCACCATGTTGGCCAGGATGGTCTCGATCTCTTGATCTCGTGATCCGCCCACCTTGGCCTCCCAAAGTGCTGTGATTACAGGAGTGAGCCAGCACGGCCGGCCCCGATGTCAGCATTTTCTAGATGGAGAAACTGATGTTCAGAGAAAGTAAGGTCACCTGATTAAGGTCACTGAGGAGGCCAAGGACCATAAATAACTTTCTGGGTCTAGTGCAAAATGAAAATGCTGGGCCCTTTGTTCAAAAAGCAGGAAAAGAGTGATGTTATAAAGCCCTCAAATAGAAAACATTTTCCATTCTTTCACAGTCTCTGTCATGGAGGTGTCTACAGTATTTGCTATACACACTGTACTTCTTTGGGCATGGGGATACTTGGGGGGGCAAGTGTAGCCTCTCAAGGGCCCTGTCTGCCCTTGGACGAGGTATATGTGTGCAGCCCACCAGTGTGGGCGTTCCCCTTCTGCCAATCAGAGGCCCTACCTGTGGTGCCCGAGTTGTCAGGCATTTCCCCAACAACCCACAGCAAATGGGCAACCCCCAGGGGATTTCAAGACCCTCTTTGGAATGTCTTACTACCTGGATGAGGGATGGGCAAGATCCTTCCTCTGCCTGCACCTAGGCCCCTTCTTGGGGCAAGGGCAGCAATAGTCCCTGGACTAAGACAGGAAGTGGGAGGCTGCCTAGGGCCCAGGGTGCCAGGAGGCAGAAGCGCAGGCAGAACCTGCCCTGCGGAAACAGGAAGGAGGTGGGAACACAGTGAGTCAAAGCTCCATATGCCCCTGCACATGTATCATCAATTTGCAGCATCACAAATTCAAAGATTACAGGAAAAATTTTAAGATGGCAGCCACAAGCATTCAATTCCAAGGGGCCCTGGGTGATGCACACCACTATGGTCCCATGCATGGGGCCCATGAAAAGCTGGCCCTGCAGGAGGTAAATGGTAAAGACAGGATTTGAAGTCAGGACACTTTGGTGTGAAAATCCACACACTTTCCATTATATGTGAGCACTCTCAGGGCAATGGGGACCAACTAAGGGCGCCCACTGCCGGCTAATAATGGCCAGTGCTGGGTGGAAACTATGTTGGGGCCTCTTTATAAAATTATCTTTGCTGGCCACGTGCAGTGGCTCATGCCTGTAATCCCAGCACTTTAGGAGGCCGAGGCAGGCGGATCACCTGAGGTTGGGAGTTCGAGACCAGCCTGACCAACAATGGTGAAACCCCGTCTGTACTAAAAATACAAAATTAGCCAGGCATGGTGGCACATGCCTGTAATCCAAGCTACTCGGGAGGCTGAGGCAGGAGAATCACTTGAACCCAGGAGGCGGAGGTTGTGGTGAGCCAAGATGGTGGAGCATCATTGCACTCCAGCCTGGGCAACAAGAGCGAAACTCTGTCTCAAAAAAAAAAAAAAAAAAATTTTTTTTTTTCTTTGCATCCATACCAAGGAAAAGCAAAAAGCTGCCCCTTGAAGATATTTCTTTTCATGAACTTTCTTGCAAGGGCTTCAAATTCTACTTTATAGGGATAAATTACTTCATGTTATTAATATTATGTGAAGAAAAACATCCTTTGGTACTTTATTTTTTATTTTATTTATTTATTTCTTTGAGATGGAGTCTTGCTCTGTTGCCTAGGCTGGAGTGCAGTGGCATGATCTTGGCTCACTGCAACCTCTGCCTCCCAGGTTCAAGTGATTCTCCTGTCTCAGCTGCCTGAGTAGCTGGGACTACAGGTGTGTACCATCATGTCTAGCTGATTTTTTGTATTTTAGTAGAGATGGGATTTTACCATGTTGTCCAGGCTGGTCTTGAACTCCTGAGCTCAGGCAATCCGCCCATCTCAGCCTCCCAAAGTGGTAGGATTAGAGGCTTGAGCCACCGTACCCGGTCTGGTACTTTAGAATGAATTTCTCTGGTCATAGGTGCCCTTAGGTTACAAAGATGATTGTCATAAAAAGGAGACTGAGTGCCTTCTCCATGCGCACTTACAAAGCAAGAAATATATTCATCGTGGCCAGGACAAGGTAACAAGCTGTACTCCTTAGTCCCCTTCTCAGTCAGGGATTCGAAATAGCTGTGAAACATATGTGTCCAGTCTAACTTTTCTATTGATAGACTAGACTGTCTTCAGAAAACTGGAAAATATACAAACCTCAGACTGATTTCTTATTGTGACGCTCTGAAGCCAGACAGCCTGGGTTAATTCCTGGCTCAGCCCCTTAGGACCTATGTAACCTTGGGCAAGTTGCTTTAGGCTCTCTGAGCCTCTGTTCCCTCTCCGTAAAATGGGTATGACAATATTTGCCTCATAAAGTTATAAGGATGAAATGATTTAACATGTATAAAGTGCCTAGAGCAGCATCTGTCATGGTGACCTATATACCTGTGAGCTGTTGTTACTGAAAACTTTGTCCTAAATTTGGAGCCATCCATGCATATTGCAATCTTGGTCTGTCACCCATTGTATTTTTCACTGTGATAAAAATTACTTATGAAGATACAGTAACAGGAGGGGTTAAAAATCCTCAAAATTGGCTTTAATGGATGATTAAGGTATTCCCCTGCACAAAAACCTTCGAAATGGGCTACACGTTCAGTGTCTGCTGCCAGAGATGCCCCCCAGCTCTCCCTGTCCTTGCTTTTGCTGCCCTTCTCACTCCCTGGACTCACCGCTTCCATTCCTGACCCTGGACGTATTCAAATATCCCTCCTCTACAGAGCCCTGTTTTCAGGGCCCCTCCACCATGAAGCCCTCCTTGATCAATGCTAATGGAAGCAACAGCTGCTGGTTCTGATGCTGCATCAGGGTCTGCCGTATTCATTTTCACCTGCCACAACCTTGAACTTCATGAGGCCACTGGCCTCTTGGGCCAATGAGTGATCCCACCAGCAATGTCACCCCATTCCTCCCAGCAAAGAGTGAGGGTTCTCATGTGTTTAGCTTTCTCACAGGCCCTGCATCCAGCTGCGTGTGCACACGCTTGATAAATATTTCCTATTTTGACATGCAGTGGGACAAGGCTTAATTACCTATAACTATAAAATAGGGATAATAGGCTGGGCATGGTGGCTCATGCCTGTAATCCCAGCACTTTGGGAGGCTGAGGCAGGCTGATCACTTGAGGTCAGGAGTTCGAGACCAGCCCGGCCAACATGGTGAAACCCTGTCTTTACTAAAAATACAAAAAAATTAGCTGGGCATGGTGGTGGACACCTGTAATCCCAGATACTTGGGAGGCTGAGGTAGGAGAATCGCCTGAACCTGGGAGGCAGAGGTTGCAGTGAACCGAGATTGTGCCATCGTACTCCTGCTTGGGCGACAGAGCGAGACTCCCTCCCCCCCCCAAAAAAAAGGGATAATAATGGTACTTCCCTCACTGAGCAGTTCTAAGGACTAAGTTAGATGTTAAGTGCTTACAACAGTGTCTGGATATAGTAAGTGCCCTAGAAGTGTGTGTTAGGTAAGGACACACAAAACTCCTGTGGCAGCCTACCGTCCCAAACAGCAGCCTATGGGTGCTCTATCCAAGTACCCACAAGTTAAGAGATAGCCCCTTCCCCTCCACGCCCCCGCACCCCAGTCAGCCCCAGGCCTACCTTGCGTTTCCTCTTGGATTTTGGCAAAGCCTTTTCTGCAGGTGTGTCCGAGGTGTGGCTGGGCGGTGCGCTCTCAGAGTCCTTGGTGGCAGGGGCGCTCAATACCCCTGGCTCCTGGGGCAGGTGTTCTGGGATCCTGGACAGGAGGGTCAGGTCGATTTTGACCCAGAGAGACCTGATCTCATCACTGTCCTTTAGAGGGGAGAGAAGTTCGTTCCGGCCAAAGGGGACCAGTGTGTAGAACTGCTCCTCCAGCTCCTTCGCGATGTCACTGGTGGTCCTGGCGTTGATGGAGCCTACAGGGGCCCTAGGACCATTGCCCCCGTTGGCAGCGGCCTCCTTCAGCCTCTGATCATTCCCGGAGGAGGCAGAGGCAGCCACGGTCTGTGCTTTGGACAGAGGGTACTCCTCCTGCTCGGACTCCAGGTCGGAGTCCGAGGAGGAGGACGAAGATGACGACTCTGTCTCAATGAACTCCTTGGATTTGGGGACGATCCTGCTTAGCCCCCGCGTGCGGCGCTTCTCGCAGGTCACGGAGGAGCGCAGCTCCTTGCGGTGGCTCGCTCTGTTGTTGCCACAGGGCCTGGTTTTGGTGGGCTCCTGGGGGACCACCACGCTCGTCCCCAGCGCGTCCGCGGCCGCGGGCTCCTCGGGCCGGTGGCAGTTGGCGCCGTCCCCGGCTGAGGTCCTCTCGGTGCGCCTGGTGGGCTTCTTGCCCGCGGACCTCCGGGCAGGCGCGGGCGCGTTCTCCGCGGGCGCACAGGGCACTGCGGGTGGCGGGGCGGCTGCGCTCACCGCCAGGGCCACGGCCGCGGGCGGGGACTTCTGCTTCACGCCTTTACTCCCAGGGGCCTTGTTGGCTGTCCTTGGCCTCTGCTCCTCCTTGCAAGTGCTCTTGATCTCCTTCTCTCTCAGGCTGGGCTGGCAAACGTCGGGGACTTTCCCACAGTCCTGGACGTCCTCTTTCACCGGGTTGTAGTACTGATTGCTCTCTGGCCCGTGGCTTTCATTTTGGATCAGAATAGGAGGCTTGTGGGGATTAACTTTGTTTAGCCATTTATCCAGCTGCCACTTGTTAGAGGATGCCGGTTCAGCCTGAAAGCAGAAAACCGGTGACAAACAAAACATCTTTCATTACAGGCTCACTTAAAAGGGGCCTGGCTGTTTTTATCTTGACTTACTTCTCTAAGTATATGAGCAGAAAACGAATGGGCTGGAAGCAAAAGGAAAATGGAAGCATTAAGCGTGTGTGGCAGCCCCATGTGGCACTCAGGATGCCTGGATGATGCTGTCCTTACCGGCCCGTGGCACTAAACGTCCTTGCAGCACTTCCTCTTTGGAAAAATAAGGAAAGCATTGTGCCTCATTAGAACCCATTTCCTAGTACTTTTGAGTGTTAGTATAAATTTTTTTTTATAATTATATGTACATATGTAAACTTGAAATTCCCCAAAACTCAGAGAATAGTTTAGAGGTCCTGAGCATAAATCACTTGTTTTTTTGGTGACACTTAAAACTTTGGGGAGATCTGAAGAGGGGACTAAGTGGAACCTACAATCTCAAACAATTAACACATGATTTATGTGTTGAAGGCAGGTAGGCTGTAGTAATTTGGTAGTAGGAGCAATGACCTTGGGAAGATGGCTTGTTTTGCGTATAGAACTATTTCAGAGGTATTTGTGCATCTTTGGCAGCCTGACTGGGTCAGTCTAACCTCAACCTGCTTCCATCACACTTTGCTAGAAATATTTCAAACATGGAGGTGAGATGGAACACTTTCCTACAAGCAGGTTTGCTAACTTAGAGCAACTCATGAAAGTCATTGGTTTTGAACTGTGGCCCCACAGGTTGGCTCTGTGGTTGAGGGTGTGGGGATGGCTAGGGAATGCCCTCAAATGGATGGGAAATGTGTAGATGCATTTTGTTCCTAGAAGAGGTCTGTACTTTTCAGTTGTGTCTCTAAGAATCTATGTCTCAGAAGCCAAAAAAAAATTAAGGACCAATCCAATAATTTTACAGGGAGTAAATGCTGATGTCTAAAAAGTCAATTTATCCAGCATTATGATAATTAAGAGAAAACAGGTGTATTGAGAAGAATAGAATTTTAGCCAGAGTATTTTCAATTTGTGACTCTAAGTGAAATGGGGAAAGTATTTTGGCTAAGGTGATGTGTTTTTTCTTCCCTATGGCCTTCCACCTTTCGAATTCGTGGCATCCATTGTTTCAGGGGAGACCAGATACCAGGCTAGAATAAGAAGACACTGCTTAGCTCCATACTTCAAGCTTGATCAGTTCAAGTCTAGAGCAAATTGAGTCTGTTGCCAGAGAAAAAATGGTTTAACATAATAAATATAAATAATACAATGTAATAAAATTTTAATAAAAATAATAAATAAATTTAAATAATAAAATTTGAAAAGGTTCCTTTGAAGTATCAAGGTTTGTTTTTCAACAGTGAGGCCTGTATTAAGAGCAGAACTCAGGGCTCCTGGCCTCACCCCAGGCACTGAGCATTTCAGAAGGGGAATAAGAGGGCTGTATCATAGAAGCAGGGGCCTTGGCTGAGTCCGGGGCACAGCTCAGGGAAATGGGAAGCCTCTGATGGGCCAGAGCGGGCTGGGGCCAAGAGGAATTGGCCACAGAGCATGGGGATCAGGCAACCAGAGCTATGACAGGGACCATGGACATCTTGCTGGTTGCCCCAAACCAGATGGGACCAACTGCCCTTTGGGGCAGACTGGCACAGGGTGTCTGGTGACTTGGAGAAGCAAGAAAATTTCAGTGAAGGCCAGAATGAGGATGAAGGCCCCTTCCCTGGGCTGTTGAGGATGTGGAAGCCCATCCTGGAGTGCAGGTGGGGAAGGGGGGACCCCCTGGCCCCGACACAGATTCTGGTCTTTGACGTGACTTTTTTCTTTGCTTGTTTTCATGGCCACCAACAGAACCAGGGGCTCCAGAGAAATATGCAAATGAGTAGAAAGACAGATGGTTTTTGTACCTCTGAGTTCTACGTAAATCACGACCTCACTTTATTTGGCTTCTCCAGAGAAAGGGAACACGGGAAACCTATGGAACGTGCCCAGTGCATGTGGCGGTGGCAGATGCCCTCCCACGGTCAGAGAAAGCAGGACAGTGGGACACGGAACAGCTTCTCAGCCAAGGGGGATCCCTCACCTCCCCTGAGATTAGCTGAGAGTGCCTGAAAGCTAATTTGGTGGCAAAAATCAATGGCTTCTAATTTTGTCTCCCTCAACCCCCATTTCTCTCATCAAGTCAGTGCCTTCGCCTGTGCCTCAGCTTCCCTAGACAAATGGGACACAGTAAATAGGAATGGGTGCTGAAGGGGCCTCTTGCAGAAAGGGTGCACATATTGGGAGAGGGCACACACACACATGGCAGAACACACCCCTCACGCTGGCCCCGCCACTGTGTTTCACACTAGTTCTCCCTCACTGCTACCATCCGGAGCCTTCTATAGCCCACATCTCATATGTGAGAGAAGTCTGTTTGTAGCCAAAACACAGCTGCACACGGGAAAATTCACACTGAAACCTTCTAGCAGGAGCATTAACAGAAGGGCAGAATTTAATACATTTAGTATAGGCCCACTGCCTGGTATGCTTTAGGGTCATTTTTTCTGCACTTCACAGCTGAGGAAATCAGTTTGAAGTACCCACTTTCAACACATCACTAAATCATACTTTTTTTTTCCTCGAGGATCTACAATAACCTCCTATTGCCTCTCAAACAAAATCCAAATTTCTAAGGGGGGCGTTTAAGGGCGTCCATTATCTTGTAATCATCTTTCATTGTCAGAATACCTACAGTTTAACTCCCACTTCATGTGTATTATCTCATTTAATCTTTACAGATAAGAAAGGTTATCACCCCTAACTTGTAGATGAGGCTCAGAGAGGCTAAGGGACATACCCAGAGCTGCACAGCTACCAGGCTCTACCGAGACTAACTTTGCACTCATCTAGGTTTAAAGACCAATTGTCTCCACGGCTGCATCACTGTGTCTCCCACTGTGTCTCCCACTGTTTGGCATAGCCTCGTGAAAGGGGGACCGCATTCCTTTGAGAAATGTCAGTCTTCAACCTAAAATGACAGAATTAGATCTGAATTTTGGAGAAAACACCAAGAACACTCCAAACAGTACTTGTTGCCCTGTTATACTCAATTGCGTTGTCTTTTGATGTTCGTATTTGTTTCATGTGTATATATGTCTTGTGTCTTCAAAAAAGCCAAATGCTTCTTTCAGGCAAGGGCCAGGTCTCTGTTTCTTTAGCATCCCTTGCAGCATCTATACTAGGTCAGGGAGGCAGATTGCCATGTCTCTCCTCCTAATAAGAACAACTCACAATGAGCTGTCACTCAAATTGTACCATTTATTCCTTTATCATCATCATTTTCCCCCCGACAACCTCACAGGTTAGGCAGAGCAGGAATATCTGCCATTCTGGAAATGAAGCAATTGTGGCCAAGGAAGCTGCAAGGATACAGAGTTTAGTGGCAGTGAGGAGGGGAACCTCAGGCTGCAGACGCCAGGCCACTGGCATGCGGCTGGCCACAGTCCGCCTCCTGAGCCGTCCATCCGGGGTTTCTGCCCAAGGTTCTGGTTTGTTTGCTGGCTCGCTGCTTTATATTTTCAGCCATGACTCTCCTCCCTAATTGATCTTCCCTCTGACTCATGCACCAGCTCTCCATCACGCACTCTGGTCCCTGCTTCATCTAAATCCTTCAAGTACCCGCTGCCATGGACCTCGTAGGCACCTAATAAATGAGAAGCTTGTTGAGTCAGCGAGCAACTTGAATCACATTTCTGCTGATTTTTAAGAACGATCTAGGGCAGCATTTTCCAAAATGTGCTTTTAGCTCATCTATCCCATGAAGGAGGGTTTCCAGAGTCAGATCGATTTGGGAAATGCCACAATGGAAAACACAGTATACCCGAGCAATAGTAAGGGCTGGGTGATGATTCTGTAGGTAAAGAGGTGGAATAAACCTATTTTGTCCCAGATCTGTTCAACGTTATGTATCCAGGCTTTTTTATTTTATTTTTTTCCTCCACGTAATATATATTGTACAACAAAGGCCGAGGGAGTTCCGTGTGTGGGGTCAACGTGTTAGCTGAGTGCAAAAGCAACTTCTCCTGCAAAGCTCTGGTATAAGAGGCTGTACAGTGCCCAGAAAGCAGATTAGACTCCGGTGAGAAAAAGTTGTCTGAGACCAATGAAGCCCACATCATGCCACAGAGAGGGCCCCTCCATGCTACGCGGGAACATGGCATTACCATACTACAGTGATTTACGTGAAACAAATTGGCTCTCAACACACACAGCCAGAAAGAACATCTCCTACGCAACTCAGCTGAGCCCAGTGGGTTTTCTGAGTGCTGGGACATGGTGGGGAGAATACAGGGCGCCTCCTACGCCCATAGCAGGATGTTACAGCAGGGGAGTGAGGAACAGAGGCGTTCTGCTTCAAAGCAGCACAAACTGGTCTGAGCAGCGGAATGTGAGGTGCATGGCTATGAAGAGCCTGACTGTCATGTGGGGTTCAGGAAAAGGAGTCTTACTGCTCTCTGTAAGGTGACCTGGGCCAGCTCCGCCAGATCAGGCAGCACAGCTGCGGAGGACACACAGGGTGATGTTACTTCCCGCCTTTGCCATTTGCAGTCTGCAAACTCATTTTCTTTCTAAAGGGTGTGTGTGTCTGTATTATCCTTAGGAAAAGTGTTAAAATAACTTTACTTTTATTCCACCAAATACATTTCTTTCCTGCAGAAAGAACGAACGTGCAGCGTGGCTAACACATCACCTGCTGCCTCTGCAGTCCTCTGTGTAGGGAAGCCAGGAATCCAAAACCACACATGGCCTCAGGTGACTTAAACTTTTAGGACTGACTCCTTTAGGAGGCTCTTGCCCCTCTCCTTAGTGAGGGGCCTCTGATAGCTGCTGGAAGAAATGACAAGAGCCTCCTTTCATCACCCAAGAGTTCAAGTCTTTGTAATTATCTCAGTGACATTTAGAAAGCATTTGCTTAAAGCACTTTATAACTGTACTGCTCTTTTTTTTTTTTCTTTCTTTTTCTTTGAGACGGAGTCTCGCTCTGTCACCCAGGCTGGAGTACAGTGGTATGAGCTTGGCTCACTGCAACCTCCGCCTCCAGGGTTCAAGCGATTCTCCTGCCTCAGGCTCCTGAGGAGCTGGGATTACAGGCGCCCACCACCACACCCAGCTAATTTTTGTATTTTTAGTAGACACATGGTTTTACCATGTTGGTCAGGCTGGTCTCGAACTCCTGACCTCATGATCCACCTGTCTCGGCCTCCCAAAGTGCTGGGATTACAGGCATGAACCACTGCGCCCGGCCAACTGTACTGGTCTTAAACGAGGTTCCAGCCAACACAGGAGCTCTAGGACCTACATTTCAGGATGAAAATAAGCCTGAACATTCATGAATTTAACCTGCAAAGCCACAAGGAGGAGCCTGGATGGATGATCTTCACAGACACAAACAGTTTTTGGATATCCTCACTGCCTGCCCTGTCCTTGCACTGTCCCTGGGACGCAGTTATTTCTTATAACTAAATATTCCAGAATTTCTCCACAAAGTATAGCATAAAGCAGGCTTTAAAGAAGCCTGCTTAACTCTTCTACTTCATTTAACTCCTGCATTTTTTTCATTTTGAATTATCCCCATTAGAATGTCAGCTCTATGAAGATAGGGACATTTTTTGTCATATAATTGTGTATTCCAGGGCCAAGTACTGTGTGACTGATGCTCAGTAAATATTTGTTGAATGAATTCTGAATGAGTAAATGAATGAATGAATGAGTAAATGGAATTATGCTGAAGGAATAATAATTTAGTTTCTGGGAAAAGCCAGGGTTATGTTACCATAAGGCTTTCATAGGTTAATGTTGCTAAGAGCCTTCCCCTCATACAGAGATTGATAGATGGATAAATAGATGGATAGATATAGATGGACAGATGGAGAGGCAGAGACTGAACCTCATGGGAAGGAGAGCAAGGAGAGACGGCTTGGTTCAGGATGAATGGAGAGTCCTGAGCCAGGGCAGAAAGGTGCTGAGGAGAAAATGAGCAGTGTGGGGAAAAAGAAAGTCCCCGATTTCACAGTGATCCTGCAAAAAGCCTCAGCCTCCTGAAAGAAGTAGGGAGGGGAAAAACCTGAAGGAACTGAAGAGCCACTCTGTGAACCTGAGATGGAACCACTGCTTTCAGGTGTGATAACATCCAAGGCACTGCTATAAAAGCTGGACACGGGGATGCTGATCGGGCCCATTAAGGTGCTCCCCTCCCACTGAGATGGTTTGTAGAAGTGGGTTTAGTTTCATTTCAGAGCCTATTTAGGAATATGGCCCCCCCAAATGGTACAGAGGGCTGTAAGTAAGAAATTAAACCTGACAATCATTAGTCATGTCAAATGTTTACGCACTCAAGAAGAAACTCTATTTTATTCCTTGTTTAGAAATTAGAGTCTACCCTTAGAGCTCTGCAGCCTGGGGAAGTTTCTCTCAGCCCTCTCCCAAGAATCTTCATGCTCTGAATTACTATTTAATTTTCCCCTTCCTACTTTAAAGTAGAAACAGCAATGGTTTTTATTGGTACCTTCTAATGTTTTTATAGGAGGCACCTAAATCTTCCACATAGATACTCATCACAGCTATAAAAGGTTTCATCATTTTTTGTAGGGTGATGCTAATTTTTCTTTTTCTATTTTCACAAAGAAAACACAGTTAAGAAGGTTTTATTAATATTTATAGCCCTTCTTCTTCTGATCCGTGACAAACCGCAAAAAGGTAAGAATCTGACCATGTCCAACCCATAAAACCCCTTTCCCTGTGATTTATGGGTGGTCACACTTCCCAGGCGGTGAGTGGCTCTGTCCAGCGACTGCCCTGGCTGACCCCAAGGGAGACCTGAGCCATAGGTTATTTCCTGTCAGTGATGTTTATAGCATACTTGGAAATTTCTGGAAGTCAAGAGAGAATCTGGGGGCAATGAAAGTTGATGTTTCTGTACTTCAAAGGAACCTGTGAAATTAGGAGACTGTGAGGAGGGGGAAAATGTGGAGCCCGAAGCCCACAGCCTCCTCCTGTCCAGCACCTGGCTTGGGGTCTGCAGGAGGGAGGAGACCTGCAGCAGTGTGACAGTGACAATGCCCGGACTTGCTATCCTCATAGAGAGAGAAGTGGGCAGAGGAGAGGCCTGAGCCAGGCAGCGCTTACCTCGGGGCTGGAGAAGTGGGGGGGCTTGCTGCCCTCACTCTCGCTGGAGCTGCTCTCGGTCTCCGAGTCAGATCCGGAGCTGCTCTCTGAGTCGCTGGAGGAGCTGCTGCTGCCGCTGCTGCTGCTGCTGCTGCTGCCCTTGCTGGAAGGCACCGAGGTTCTGCAGTTGGGCTGCTGGACCACGGCGCTGCCAGCCCGCGAGGCCCCCGGGAAGGAGAGGGAAGGAAAGCCAAGTGAGCAAACAGGAAAACACCACCAAGCTGTCATGCACCCTAAAGAGGGAGGAGGCACGCAGCCTACACATCTGTCAACCATGACCTGGAACTCAAAGAGCAGGCGTCGAGGTCAAAGTCATCCTAAAGGTTAAAGCAACTCATATACAGAAATAAAATTGGGGGTGAAGTTGGTGCCCCTTGGTAGTCGGGCACTGGTTATTCGTGTGGCCATTTTGGAAGGGAAGGTGGTATAACATCCAAATGGCTGTTTCCATTTTGCTGCTGTTCTGGGAATGGCTTTTCAAATGCATCCCCAAATCCAATCATCTACAAAAATGCAAGGAAATCCAAAAAGCTTGAACTATTTTGCAAAGCATGAAAAGGACTGCTTTATTTTTGCCCTAGAGGGAAAATGCAGCATGATGGCAGGGATTAGGCAGAGGGCTGTCAGGAAGGGCACGGCGTTCTGCTCTGAGCTTTCATGACCTGCTGGAAGGTTCCAGAGACCAAGGGACTGTCCAAGTTCATGTCTTGCTTCCTCCCTTTTCCCACCTGTTGTTGAGTGCTGTAGCGATTACAGGTGCTGGGATGTTGTTATAAACTGTAACCTTCCTTTGAGCCCTTTCCTAGAGAACTGAAGATCCCTCACTGACACACTTTCGTATATTCCGGACTTTAAAATTCAATCCCGGTGCTGTGACTTATAGGAGCTGCATTTCACATTTATACTTGATGTTTATATCCATGCTGAAATTTGCCAGAAAGTCATTACATACTCAAAGATAACAAGAAAAATTGACTGATGCTTTCCGATAGTAATTAATTAACCATAAAAATTCAAATAGCATACATCCACCCAGAAAGTGTTTGAGCAGAAAAGAAAATTTCAGTACTCACATAATATTCAACATCTTCAAAGCGCTTTATTAACAAAATTGAAACACACCATAATGTGTTCTTTTGAGGTCAAGCTCTAAATACCAAAAATGCCGGTCACTCTTGTATGTTGAGTCAGCAAACTGCTTCCAACTGTGACCAGTGCTTCTATAGGACCGAGCATCAGTGAAGGCCAGGGGCCAGGGAGCTTGTGGGGGTTTTATGGTCTCAAGTGCAAAGCAGCCTGGACATGGTAAAGGACTTGTTTCACCCATCCCTTAAATCTTTGATATGTGCTTTGCCCAAAGAGGACTTTCATAAATCCTGGGTATGGGGGTGGGGATGGAGGTAATACTCATTGGAGCTTTGTTTCTATAAAAACCACCAGACAAGAAACTATCTTGCAGGGGATCTAAAAATAAAAGCACCTCTTGGAACGGCAGGGTTAGGGGAACCAGAGTGTGAACATAACTTTCCCTAGTGGGGTTTTCATTTCTTCCACCAATGTCACGGTCCACACTGATTGTCTGACAAAATTCTTCAGCAGCAGACAACATCTGCACATTTATGCCTTGCCTGAGCTGCAGCGATTTCTTTTCCAGCCTGTTATTTGTGTCTAGAATTGAGTGAGGAATCCTGGATCTTAAGACAGAGTAGGGCAAGGCACAGTTAGAGCTCAGGGGCTGTAATATTTCTTTCCTTCCTTATGAACAAAAATCTGTCTTTCCTGTTGGCTGAATCGAGATGGTTACTGTCATTGGAATCATAAAAAAAGGACGATTGAATTCTGACTGAACATGAACATCTGGGATCCATGTTAATAGTCTGTAGAACCTGACAGAAACAAGCAATGGGGAAAGGATTCCCTATTTAATAAACGGTGCTGGGAGAACTGGCTAGCCATATGCAGAAGACTGAAACTGGACCCCTTCCTTACACCATATACAAAAATCGACTCAAGATAGATTATAGACTTAAATTTACAAACTAAAACTATAAAACCCTTGGAAGACAACCTAGGCAATACCATTCAGGACATATGAATGGGCAAAGATTTCATGACAAAGACGTCAAAAGCAATTGCAACAAAAGCAAAAATTGACAAGTGACATCTAATTAAACTAAAGAGCTTCTGCACAGCGAAAGAAACTATCAACAGAGTAAACAGACAACCTAAAGAATGGGAGAAAATTTTTGCAAACTATGCATTTGACAAAGCTCTAATATCCAGCGTTTATAAGGAACTTAAACAAATTTACAAGAAATAACAATCCCATTAAAAAGTGGGAAAAGGACATAAACAAACACTTCAAAAGAAGACATACATGTGGCCAAAAAGCATATAGAAAAAAGCTCAATATCACTGCTCATCAGAGAAATGCAAATCAAAACCACACTGAGATACCATCTCACACCAGTCAGATTGGCTATTACGTAAAAATCCAAAAATAATAGGTGTTGGTGAGGTTGTGGAGAAAAAGGAACCCTTATACACTGCTGGTAGAAGTGTAAATTAGTTCAACCATTGTGGAAGACAGTGTGGCGATTCCTCAAAGACCTAAAGATAGAAATATCACTCAACCCAGCAATCCCATTACTGAGTATATACCCAAAGGAATATAGATCACTCTATCATAAAGACACATGCACGCGTATGTTCACTGCAACACTATTCACAACAGCAAAAACACAGAATTAACTCAAATGCCCATCGATGACAGACTGGATAAAGAAAATGTGGTACACATATACCATGAAATACAATGCAACCATTTAAAAAAAAAAGATTATGTCCTTTGCAGGGACATGAATGGAGCTGGAGGCCATTATCTTTACCAAACTAATGCAGGAAGAGAAAACCAAATGCCACGCGTTCTCACTTATAAGTGGGAGCTAAATGATGAGAACACATGGACACTGAGAAGGGAACCACACACACTGGGGCCTATTGGAGGGTGGAGGATGGGAGGAGGCAGAGGGTCAGAAAAATAACTAATGGGTACAGGCTTAATATCTGAGTGATGAAATAATCTGTACAACAAACCCCCATGACACACGTTTACCTATGGAACAAACCTGCACATCCTGCACAGGTGCCCCTTAACTTAAAAAAATTGTTTTTTGGTGGGTCCCAAAACATCCAAAACACTGGGGGGAAACACACAAAAATAAAAAAGCAAAACAACACATGGCTCAAAAGCTTCCTTGTTAGAAGGATGGGGTTGGGGGACATAGATGTGGAGGAAAGATATGTGTTTCTCTGTCACCCTCCGGAGTGACATCTGCCAAAGATTAGCAAATGAAGATGAATAAAGAACATTCTGATTGGTGATCAAAGCCATTGGACATCATAGAAAACCAATCAGTACATTCTATCTGCTTTCACTCAACAAAAAACATGTGATGCTGGTTCTGTGTGCTCTGGGCTTTGCGTGTACAGCAGAGGCAGCAAGGTGTGTGGGATTCCTTGTGGCTTGCACCACAAAGTGACTGTCTTTTGAAAACTGGCACTTTAATTTCTGGGAAAGCGCCCATTCAACAGTTACCATGCTGCCTGCCTTTAATGGCTGCGGTCCTGAAGTGATGAGGCACACTAGCCCAAGGAGGCAGCATCTCCGATCTGAATTACATTGGCAGAAAAGCCTTATACGTTAATGTTTTCCTTTCTTAAATTACGAAATTCACTTAAAATGACAGTTTTACTGGCCTAACTATTATTTGTTTTTAAAACAGCTGAGAGAGCCAAGAGTTTAGGTTTTTCTTCATACTTTACTTGTAAGGGTTGTGAAATTTATGATGTCTGGATTAAATATATTCATGTTTCAATGGTCCCGGTAGAGTATGTATAATATCCAGAAACAATCATAGCAAAGATGGGGGCAGACTTTCCTGGAAGGTCGCTGGTAGCTCCAGTTGTGGGATCAAGATCACTCTCCCCACTTCCACAAAGGCAACTCCTCTAACCCATCTTTGCATGGGGCCTTGGGGTCAGCTGACCATTCTGGCCTCAGTGTAGTGACTGTTCCCACCACGGGTGCTTGCAGCTGCTTTACCCATCGTGGAGCAGCTGCAGCAGTGAGGGTGGCAGAGCCAAGATGAGGAAGCCAGGAATGGCATTCCCTGCAGACGAGTGCTAGTGAAAGGATGGACTCGGCTAAGCCACAAACACACACATATACATACGTCTATAGAATTTGTTGTTGCCCAGGCTGGAGTGCAGTAGTGGTCATAGCTCACTGCAGCCTCGAACTCCTGGACTCAAGCAATCGTCCCTCCTCAGCCTCCCAAGTAGTTGGAACTACAGGCATGTACCACCATACCCGGCTAATTTGTGTATTTTTTTATAAAGACAGGATCTTTCTATGTTGTCTAGGCTAGTATTGAACTCCTGGCTTCAAGCAATCCTTCCACCTCAGCCTCCCAAAGTGCTGGGATTACAGGTGTGAGCCACTGCACCCAGCCTAGGCTTTATATATTTAAAATTGCAAACTGAAAACTTTGGTGTGCCAATTGGTTTTCATGTTTACATACCAAAGATGCTTTAAAAAAATTAACTTAAGGCTGGGCAGCATAGTGAGACCCTGTCTCTACCAAAAAAACAAATTAGCTGGGTGTGCTGGCATGTGCCTGTGGTCCCAGCTACTCAGGAGGATTACTTGAGCCTGGGAGGTCAAGGCTGCAGTAAACCATGATTGTGCCACTGCACCCCAGTCTGGGTGACAGCAAGGCCCTGTAAAAAAAAACATATATATTATAGTGGATTTTTTCCTGAAATGATAACATGGATTGGTTGACATGATGACACAGGCTTGGACAATTTTTAGCATGCTACCTACCAAGTTCTTGGACCCAGTGCCATCTCATGAACACGGTGCCATTTGACAGCAGCCAGAAAACATTATTGAGATCACGGAATAAAAGTCTTTGTGTCACCAAAGCTCAGCACAGTGCCTGGCACATAATAAGTGTTCATGTGTGATTACTAAATGAAAAAGTAAAGAGAAAAAATCCAACACTGGGTTAATGAGTTTTTTTTTAAAAAAAGAGATTGAATCTTTTGAGAAGGTTATAATGTCACTTTTCCAATTAAAAAATATTTAAAAGTACTTCAGGACGGGTGCGGTGGCTCACGCCTGTAATCCCAGCACTTTGGGAGGCCGAGGCGGGAGGATCACGAAGTCAGGAGATCAAGACCATCCTGGCTAACATGGTGAAACCCCGTCTCTACTAAAAATACAAGAAGTTAGCCAGGCGTGGTGGCAGGCACCTGTAGTCTCAGCTACTCAGGAGGCTGAGGCAGGAGAATGGTGTGAACCCGGGAGGCGGAGCTTGCAATGAGCTGAGATTGCGCCACTGCACTCCAGCCTGGGCGACAGAGCAAGACTCCGTCTCACAAAAAAAAAAAAAAAAAAGAGTACTTCAGCAACCTTTAAGACAGACTTCTTCCCTTCTGAGAATATTTCTTTAAATGTACTCAAGTTTCATCTGCTATAATTTAAGCACAGTTCCCTCTTGGATGGTTTGTTTACTTTTTGCATTTTGACTTCATGAAATGTTTGGCTGGTTTTGTGAGTGGTCAGAGCCAAATACACCTTTGAGAGGGGTCCAGCTTTCTCTAAATGATCTGCTTGGTGTGTTTCTTCCTATGGCTGTGATGACACCTTCCTTTTGGAATCTGGCCTTGGCTAAGCCTGAATGCAGATCGTAAAAGAAAAGACCTGGAGGCTGGGTGCAGTGGCTCACGCCTGTAATCCCAGCACTTTGGGAGGCTGAGGCAGGCAGATCACAAGGTCAAGAGTTTGAGACCAGCCCGGCCAACACAGTAAAACCCCATCTCTACTAAAAATACAAAAAATTAGCTGGGTGTGGTGGTGGGCGCCTATAATCCCAGCAACTCGGGAGGCTGAGGCAGGAGAATTGCTTGAACCTGGGAGGCGGAGGTTACAGTGAGCCGAGATTGTGCCACTGCACTCCAGCCCGGGCGACAGTGTGAGACTCTGTCTCAAAAAAAAAAAAAAAAAAAAAAAAAGACCTGGAACCAAAATGACAAAATCTTGGATCTCACAGTCAAGGGTGCTCCTGCCTGCCAAGTGTATTGTGGGGCCTGAATACATATCCAAAATTGTCCACACACTTTTAACTGACAAGTAACTTAGAGAGAGGCTCTCTGCCTGGTTGTTGCTGTGTGGACAGCTGTGGTGCCCACATCGCACCACACATGCTGTGGGCACTCCACTGGGATTGACTGAATAATAATGTTTGCTCCTCCTCTTCAACACTCTTTGAGAACACATGCTTGATATCCAAACCGTAACCAGTGTCCTGGCAACAGTATTCCTTTATTAATAGCATCACTATTGATATTAATTCATCTAAAACCATACCACATGATAAGTAAAAATGGTAAATGCGGGATTGAGGAGGTTTGCTATTGCTAAGAATTGTCGTCCAAAAAAAACCCAACTGGCAGGACTGTTGCTTCTATCCTGAAATGTAATTGTTTGTTCTGCAACACTTCCAAGAATGATTTCTCTATACAACTTGGCTTTTGAAGCTCTTCAGGGTCTGGTCTCAATCAGATTTCCAGCTTCACCTCAATGGGTCTATCCCTAAACCTTGGCAATAATACATTTCTCAGCGTCTGGACAGGCTGGGTCTGTTTCCAGCAGGGTGCCCTTGCATATGCTATTTTCTGTGCCAGAAAGTCCTTTCTCCCTTTTTCCTTTGAGTTACCGTTACCTCCTACTCCCTCTGCAGGACTGAGTGGCTATGTTTCCCTACTCTGTAAAGGTTTTCCCAGCTCCCCTAGGCATCAATGATGTTTCCTCCTCTGAGTCCCTCTAGCACACTGCCCACTTCTCTATTGCAGCCCTTACCACGTTAAGGATTGGAATCATCTAATTTATCCATGCAATGTATTTTTTTCTGTTCCCTTGGGAATATGCAGGAGTTCTTAAAACTGGTAACTTTAGAATGCTATCATTTACATACGTATCAGGTTGAAAATTGAGAACCCACGGGGGCCACACAAGTAGCATCCATGAGTGAAGTGTTCAGGTATAAGCAAAACAAATGTGTAACATTATAAATGGCAGTAGACCCTCAGCTCCCCAGCCGGGGGGAAGGAACCAAACTGGAGAATCCCACTAGGTCGAATGCTGCTTCTCCAGGCTAGCCTATCTCTGTACCTGGAAACAAGAGCTCATTATTACCAAATCTTTTGATTTTTTTTCACATGAAGCCCCAAATCCTTATGTTTATATCAAATCTCCTGATTTTAAAATGCTGGTAACTAATTTGAAAAGTTTTAACAATGAAAAGTTTCATTGTATTTTAGCAATGAAACACATTTGGTAAAGAAAACACATGTGGGTAAGAAGAGGCCTGTGGGGCACCATTCTGAGACCTCTGATCTATGTCCCATTATTACACGTTTTGAGATGGCTCAATATAAAATAGAAAAATGTAGAGACCACAACCAGAAGAAGTTTTACCCGCTCAGGAATTTAGACTAGCAGGGCCAGGGACAAACAAGGGGTGAACCAAACACTCTCACTTCCTCAGCCCACCTTTTTTTTTCTTAAAGTGAAAGCAAGTTTATTAAGAAAGTAAAGGAATAAAAGAATGGCTACTCCATAGACAGAGCAGTTACCAAACACCATTTTGTATTTTTTTCTTTATTTTTTTAACCTTAGCATTTTTAAAAAATTTTTTATTTCCATAGGTTTTGGGGAGGAACAGGTGGCATTTGGTTACATGAATAAGTTCTTTAGCATTTATTTATGAGATTTTGGTGCACCCATTACCCTAGCAGTATATACTGAGCCCAATTTGTAGTCTTTGATCCCTCACTCCCCTCCCACCTTTCCCCCAAATCCCCAAAGTCCACTGTATCATTCTTATGCCTTTGCATCCTCACAGCTTAGCTCCCACTTAGGAGTGAGAACACATGACGTTTGATTTTCCATTCCTGAGTCACTTCACTTAGAATAATAGTCTCCAGACCCATCCAGGTTGCTGCAAATGTCATTAATTCATTCCTTTTCATGACTGAATAGTATTCCATGGTATATATATACACCACATTTTCTTTATCCACTTGTTGATTGATGGATCAGTCCACTTATTTAAAAAATTCTATTTTGAAATAAATACAGATTTACTGGAAGTTGCAAGAAAAATAGTACAGAGATCGTTCTTGTGCCCCTCACCCAGTTACTCCCAAGGTTAAATCTTATGTAACTACAGTACAATACCAAAACCAGAAAACTGACAATGGCACAATATATAGTTCCTCGTAATTTTATCACATGTATAGATTGCCAGGCCTCTGAGCCCAAGCCTGCGTGTATACATCTAGATGGCCTGAGGCAATAAAAAACTACAAAAGAAGTGAAACAGCCAGCTCCTGTCTTAACTGATTGACCAACCTTACAACATTCCATGATGACTTGTTCCTGCCCTGCCCCAACTGACTGATCGACCTCGTGACATTCTTCTTCTGGACAATGAGTTCCATCATCTCCCCACCATGCACCTTGTGACCCCTCCTCTGCTGAGAATAGATAACCACCTTTAACTGTAACTTTCCACTGCTTACCAGCCTTGCTGCTCACACGAAGCCTGTTGGTGGTCTCTTCACACAGACGCGCTTGACATAGATTCATGTAACCACCACCACTATTAAAATATAGAACTGTCCCATCACCATAAAGGTCTCCCTCATGACACCCTTTAAGGAGCATTCACGCCGACCTCTGCCCTCTACCATTCCTAATCTCTGGTGACCACTCATCTGTTTTCCGTCTCTAAAATGCTGTCATTTTGAGAATGTTATAGAAACAGAATCACATAGTTATGTGTTCTTTTTTAAACTAAATTACTGAGATACAATTTATTCATAGTAAGTGTCCTTTTGAGATGGGCCTTTTTTCAGTCGACACAATGTCATGAGAGCCATCCATGATTTTTAATATATCCATAGCTTGTTTCTTTTTATTGCCGGGTAGGATTCCATGGTACGGACCTTTAAAGGTTCCTCTGTTTTTTAACCATTCACCCAATGAGGGACATTCTGGCTGCTTCCAGTTTTGGACTGTTAAGAATAAGGCTGATATGAATATTTCTGTATAGGTTTTTATGTGGATGTAAACGTCCATTTCTCTGGGACACTGCTTCCGGGACTTTCAGATTTGTCTTTTGTCTTCAGAATTGGACTCTGATGAGTCTGGGTGGGGATTTCTTTGAGTTCACCTTGTTTGGGATTTGTTAGCTTCTTGAGTCTGTAGGTTTATGTCTTTTGTAAAATTTGGCATTTTTAAAGCCATTATGAGTTTGAATACTTTCTGGATAATTTCCAGCCTCACTCTTTCTCTTGTCCTTCTGAAACTCTGATAACACCCATGTAAGATCTTTTCTTACAGTTCTGCAGGTCCCTGGGGCTCTGTCCTTCTCTACCCCCCAGTCTGTTTATTCTCTGTTGTTCCTATCAGGCAATTTCTCTTGTTCCATCTTCAAGTTCAGTAATTCTTCCCTCTGTTCTCTTCATTCTGCGGTTGAGCTCATCCATTGAGTTTTTCAAATTTTGGTTATTGAATTCTTCAGTTCTAAAATTTCTATTTGCCTTTTCCTTGTATTTTCTGTATTATTGTGGTGAGACCCCCCCTACTTTTTCAGTTGTCTCAAGCTTGTTTTTAATTGCTTACTGAAGCATTTTATGATGGCTGCTTTAAAATGCTTGTCAGATAATTACAACATCTGTGTTGGTCTCAGTATTAGCATCTGTGGATTGTCTTTTCTCATTCAAGTTGAGATTTTCCAGGTTCTTGGTATGATGAGTGATTTTCTATTGTATTCTGAACGTTTTTGGTATTATAATACTTTGATTTTTAAAAATTATTGCTTGTTTTTGCAGGCCTCCACTAATGCGATGTTGGCAGGGGAAGGGAGGGTTGTCTCCCTACAGTTGTGCAAAGGTAGAAGTTTAAGCTCCCCACTCAGGCTTTGCTGATGGAGAGGGGGGCCACAGTTTTTTTTTCCCCCCATGGTGTTTGTCCGGAATAGGGTGGTTATTGTCTACAAGTTTTCCACGGTGGCTCACACCTGTAATCCCAACACACTGGGGAGGCCGAGGCCGGTGGATCACTTGAGGTCAGGAGTTCGAGACCAGCCTGGCCAACATGGTAAAACCCCATCTCTACTAAAAATACAAAAATTAGCTGGGTGTGGTGGCGCGCGCCTGTAATCCCAGCTACTTGGGAGGCTGAGGCAGGAGAATCGCTTGAACCCGGGAGGGGGAGGTTGCAGTGAGCTGAGGTTGCGTTACTGCACTCCAGCCTGGGCGATAGAGTGAGATATCATCTCAAAAAAAAAAAAAATTTCTTCTTGCTAGGATATGAATTTCCTGACCCTTTCACTACAGAGAACTGGCTTTCCTGTGGCTTCTGTCTGTGCCTGCTGCCAGGTTGCCAGCTTCTCCAGCATCCACTCTGTGCTATACAAGGAAAAAAGGAAACCTGGGGAAGTCACCACCATGTCTTTTCCTCAGGCCCGAAGGCCCAAGCTGATTTGCCTTCTCCCCGCCTTTCAGCCTTGTTATGTTTGTTTTATATGTAACATCCATGGAGTTTAGCTGTACTTAGCAGGAGGAAGAGGAAAAAGTGCATTAACACCTTGTCCCAGAACAGGCAACCACCCACTTGGTATTTAGCAAGTAGAAAGGAACCCTCTCTCAATACTTCCAACCTCCAGCTCTAGTTAATTATCTCAAAAGCTGACGAATGAAACAATTACAAAAGTCTCTGCTATAGTTCCTGCCCATTTTATCACCTAGTCAAATTAGGCATTAATTCATTCATTTAAAAACTGCTATTATGAGAATTAAGCTCAGATTTTACAAGGGTGTATACCAAACCTGAAAAGGACATGTTACCAAGAATGTACAGAGCCTCGTGAGAAAAATGACTCAAATGAAATGAGGCTGTAAAAAATGTTAAGGATAGAAAGTTGAGTGCTTTAAATGTTATGTTCATAGTGAAACATTCTCTCGGTATATCTGTGAGGTAATGGGCTTTCCAGGATTCCAGTTAGCTGGGGACAGAGAAATGGATTGGAATATCTAAGTGTTGACTTTGCTTTTTCCCTGGGAGAGGATAGGGTTTTGCTGATGCTGGGTTTTGCTCAAGATTGAGTTAGAGCCTCTTGGGGCACCTGGAATCTGAGCCGGTGCACGGCGCACCTGTTCCAGCTCTGTGGGAGCACCTCTGCCTCAGTCATTCCCGTGACCTTGGCTAAATAAGCCGGGGACCTCATCTAAACTCACAGGGTGTAAGTGTGTGGTCTTTCCCTGCCAGTGTGTGGGCTACAAAGCAGCATGATCACAGTTATGTAAAAATATACACACAGAGGAAAAAAATGCTGGAAGGATATTCAAATGTTAACTGTGGATATTTTTGGATGGTGGAATTATGGGGATTAACTGGTTTTTGAACTTTTCTGTATTTTCAAAATTCTCATTTTCTTTTCACCAATAAAACACATGACACCATTTTCAAGTCTACGTGATTGTGGAAAATGACTATTCATGTATTACTGAATTTAGCTTGCTAGCATTTTATTTAGGAGTTTAGGGGGTTGATATTCACAGGGGAACTTAATATTTACATTTACAGATTTTACATTTTGGGGGAGATTTTTGGCAGGTTTTGTATCATGATGGTTTTAGCTTAAAAGTATAAATTGGATAGTGTTTTACCTTTTCACAGTGTTCTGGGAAACGTTAAGTAATATGAAAGTTATCTGTTCCTTGAAAGTTTAAAATAATTTGTCACCAATAAAACCATCTAATCTCAGAAGCTTTTAGAATGGCAATTCTTTGATATCTTTCACAATTTATTATTTGGTTATTGGCCATTAATTCTTTTGTCAATTTTTGAATTTTTTTCCCAAAAGATCCTATTTAATTTATATTTTCAATTTTATTACCATAAAAGTTATATAATGTTCTCTTATAATAAAAGCATGGTATCTATTATATTACTTCTTTTTAAATTTTTCCTCTTTCTTCATTATATTTGCCAAAAGTTTTCTATTTTCAAAGAAACAGCTTTTGATTGATATACCATAATAACTCTAGTATTTTCTGGCTTTGCTGCTACATTTTCATGCTCATTTATAATACTTTTACAAACTTCTTGTGTTGAATGCTTGTTTCAGCTATGTTTACTCTTCCTTAATAATAGCAGCCTTTGCGACTATCATTCTGCCTCTGAGTATACCCATGGTTGCAGGCGATCATCCTTGTTATGTCCTGTTTTTATTTTCCTTACTTTCTAAATAGATCATTGAAGTAGTTTTTAAGTCTCGTTTGATCAAATAGTCATTTAGAAGAATGCTTTTCAATACCTGATGACATTTCAGTGGGATAAACATTACACTTAGGTCCAAAAATAAACAGGATGGGAATGTATAATAGCTTAGCACATGTGGAAACCTCAGTGGTCAGCAGCTTCAGCCCGGGGCAGGAACCTTAGAGCTGTTTTGAGCCGATTTGGAAAAGGTGAGAGGAGGGACAGGCAGCACAGCTCATTAACTCTGAACCAGGAGTGGGATGGGAGTAGAGAATGGCCTGGGGAAGGGATTAGGCCATAAAGAAGACTTATGCACCACTGTGATATCCCAAAGGGCCCTGAAACCTTCTTTTGGCCGTAGGGAACAATAAAAGTCAACAGAACCTGCCACATTTAGCAGAGGAGAAACTCAGTAATACAGGAGGTCCATAAACTTGGACATAAATTAAGTCTCACATTTCACTGCTGATGCTATTGTAGCATCTGGAACTCTTTCAGTTACAAACCAAAGAATTCAAAGATCCTCCTGACCAGCCCATTAGGCATTTACACAGACATATCAGGGAGTGAGGTGCTGAGGCCCAACTTCCAATTTAAGAAGAGTGTTGAGACACAAGGCTTGATCCCCAATTTGAGATACCAGAGAGCACAGATGTCACCTTGTGGGGTCCTAGTTACTTCCATAAAATGTCATAGATGACAATAAGCCATTAGTTCTTAACCAGCTGCTGGATCCTGTGCTCTCTTGCTTAGAGGGGCGCTTTGGCTTGGGGAATCTGTTCTAACACTCGAAACATTTCTTAGTTTGGAATTCCTGAGTTTATAGCATCACTACCTGACTACTGACATTTGCTAAGAAATACAATTTCTTTTGTTCAGGGTTCAGCCCTGCTTTTGGATTTATCAGCTTTTCTTTTTCAGATGGGTGAAGAACCTTCTCTTGTAGATGAACCAAGACAAAAAAGCTATTGCTTGGAGCTCTGGGTCATATTGGGAACCAAGTTTTACTTTCAGTTGAATAAAGACCCACATGTGGCCCCACCAAAGATAAAGGCATTTCACAAATAAAGAAAAAATACAACAATGTACAGACATTCATTGGTTCCCAAATATTCCTGGGCTTACTGATAGTTTTTCAGAGTATAATGTAATAATATATTTATTTAATACTAAAAGTCCATCAGAGAACAGTTTCTATACAGCTGTCTTCTCTGGACCCAGGGCTTTGAATGGGGCAGAGCCCTCTAGCCTGTCCTTCAGATGGAAGTGTTCTTGGAGATCTGTACATGTCACCGGGCAGCATGGAAATGGCTGCCGATCTTTTTATGTACGAACATGAATTAGGCTGGGAGTCCAGATGGTGGAGGGCCCTGGAGGACGCCAGGCTTGTCTGCTGTAAAAGGCTTCTCTGAAAGCCCTGTGTTGGCTTAGCCAGGTCCCCTCTGCACCACACAGCTTGGCAAGACCAGTTTGCAGCTGCATTTCCCGCCTGTCCTGGGCACTGTTTGAGAGACTGTGACAAGCGGCAGCTGCCTTCTGGTGATACAACTCGCCTCCACACTTTCAGGCAGGTGGTACCACTAGAGACACTGAGTTGAAAAGCCCTTCTCAGCCCAGAGAGAACCTCAAGCAGGGAATTCAACATCCTTCTTCGACAACTGGGATGGGAGCTGCCATGTGGCCTGGGCCCAGCCATGAGAAAGCTGAGAACATCCACTTGGACAACTCCTCCCCTGGCAGAGGGAGCTGAAAGCGTGGATGGAGTGGCTGCCATCTGGTGGGCGTGTGGGAGCCAGGGTGCATGGGATGGGAGGCGCTGCCTCTTTGGAGGCTGAGCTGGCTGGCTGGCGGGTGGGATGGCCGTGCCAGGGGTTGGGGGCCATTGCCCTCCAGCTGCCAAGAGTGAGCAGGCTGCCCCAGATGAGCGAATAACCTCAGCAGTGTTTCATCTGACCTGCTTGCAGGACACAGCTTCCATATGCTTCCAACTTCCTCTGTGTGCTCTCCCTGCCACTGCAGCTGCTGGATATGGGCAGGGAAGCTCCTACTCAATGGCTTTTCAGGCACCAGGTCTATGGGGAAATGCTGGGAGATTCTGGGCTACCAGAATTGCCTGATACTCTGAGCTTCTTTCTAGCCCTAATCTCAGGGGTTAGATTCCCAGGGACTGCTTATAGAGGTGAAATCATGTTGAGGGCACCTCTGTAAACCCATTTGCTTCCTACCTCAATCCTGGAAGAGAAAGGCTCTACTGTGAGGAACACCTCTTTTACCCCAAGCAATGGGAGCATTTTAAGGCAATATAACCCATTAGAGATCCTGCCACCCATGCACTTATTTGTAATAGTCCTTCCATTTATTCATATATATTTTCAGTTCGAGGAGGCCTTTTGGATAGTGCGGCCTCAAACTGCCATCCTCATGGAAACTCCATAATCCATATGGCAGTAACACTACCAGAGCTCTTTGACTTTTTTTTTTTTAAAAAACAGCTTTATTAAGATAAAATTTACATACCACCCATTTAAAGTATATAATTCAATGTATTTTATAATCTTCATAGGATTGTACAACTATCCCATGATCTAATTTTAAAACATTTTTTATCCTCATTTATCCTCCTTAAAAGAAAACAGCACTTTGGGAGGCTGAGGCAGGTGGATCACCTGAGATCAGGAGTTTGAGACTAGCCTGACCAATATGGTGAAACCCTGTCTCTACTAAAAATACAAAAAAATTAGCCGGGTGTGGTGGTGTGCACCTGTAGTCCCAGCTACTCGGGAGGCTGAGACAGGAGAATCGCTTGAACCCAGGAGGTGGAGGTTGCAGTGAGCCGAGATCGCGCCACTGCACTCCAGCCTGGGTGACAGAGTGAGACTGTCTCAAAAAAAAAAAAAAAAAAGAAAAGAAACTGTGTACCCATCAGCAGTCAATTCTCATTCTTCCCACTCCAAGCTCCCCTTGCCCCCAGCCCTAAGCAAGCACTAATCTCCTTCCTGTAGCTATAAATTTGCCTATTCTAGACATTTCATAGACATGGAATGATGTAAGTATGTGGTCTTCTGTGACTGCTTCTTTCACTTAGTGTAATGTTTTCAAGGGTCATCTATACTGTAGCATGTATCAGCACTTTGCTGCTTTTCCTGGTTGAATAATATTCCATTGTATGAATATACCACATTTTGTTTATCCTTTCATTAGCTGATGGACGTCGGATTGTTTCCATTTTGGGCTACTATGGATAATGCCACTATGAGCATTCATGTCTAAGTTTTGTGTGAACATACGTTTTCGTTTCTCTTGGGTATATACATAAAAGAGGAATTGCTGGGTCCTTTGTTAACTCTAAGTTTAATCTTTTGAGAACTGCAAGACTATTTTCCAAAGCAGTTGCACCACTTTGCATTCCCACCAGGAGTGCATGGGGTTCTAACTTCTCCACATGCTTGTCGGCAACTGTTATTGTCCATCTTTTTCATTCTGCCCATCATAGTGGGCGTGAAGTGGTGTCTCACTGTGGTTTTGATTTGGATTTCCCCAGAGGAAAATGATGTTGAGTATCTTTTCATGTGCTTGTTAGCCATTTGCATATTTTCTTTGGAGAATGTGTATTCAAATCCTTTGGCCTTTTAAAAACTTATAATTGAGTTATATTAATTTTTTATATATTCTGGATACAAGTTGTTTATCTGATATACATTGTGCAATGTATATCAGTATATATCTCTGTCTGCGGTTTGTGTTTTTACTTCCTTGATGGTATCATTCGCTACAACACAAACATTTCTAATTTTGCGGTAGTTCAGGTAACCTATATTTTTCTTTTGTCACTTGTCCTTACTTGACTTCGCTTAATAGTAACAGATGTTTAAATATATAGGATTCTTTAACTGTTTTCAAGGCATTTTCTTTTCAAGTCCCACCTCTGAGCCTCACAACAAACCAAAGGAGTAGAAAAGTCAGCTACAGTTATGTCTACAGAAGGCAGAGCAGAGGGGTCCAGTGACTCACTCTAGGTTGCATATCAGGTTAGTGGAGGAGAGAGGTTGAAGCCCAGATCTCGGGCTCCTAATACTACCCTGTGTTCTCTCGGGAGTGAAACTTTCCCAACAAGTGGGGATAAATTACCAGGCTTCTGGTCCCAGATGGACACATCAGGTCATTTTGCCCCGTGAGGCAGGATGGTGCATAGTCAGACAGACCCAGGTGGACGTTTTACTGCCTCTGCTCGCTGGCTATATGACCTTTGGGAAGTTACTTACCCTCTCTGAGCCTTGGCTACCTCATTGACATTTAAAGGGGTAACAAAAATGACAACCTCATAGTGTTGCTAGGTGGTTTAGATGAGAAAATGCTCATAACATTCTTTTTTTTTTTTTTTTTTTTTTTGAGACAGAGTCTTGCTCTGTCACCCAGGCTGGAGTACAGTGGCGCTATCTTGGCTCACTACAAACTCCGCCTCCTGGGTTCATATGATTCTCCTTCCTCAGCTTCCTGAGTAGCTGGGATTACAGACACTTGCCATCATACCCAGCTAATTTTTGTATTTTCAGTAAAGACGGAGTTTTGCCATGTTGGCCAGGCTGGTCTCAAACTCCTGACCTCAGGTGATCTGCCTGCCTTGGCCTCCCAAAGTGCTGGGATCACAGGTGTGAGCCACCGCACCCAGCCTCATAACATTCTTAACATAGTGCCTAGCACATAGCAAATGCTCAATTAATAGTTAATATTATTCTTTAATTTTTATTAACTGTAATGCTTCTTCCAACAAAGTAGCCTAACCAGTAAGAATTCTTCCAGTTTACCTGCATTATTAACTCACATTACCCATCTGGTCATTTTGCAGAATTATAAATGTTTTCTCAGGAAGGAATTGAAGAGATCAGCTAGTCCAACTCCCCAGAAAACGGAAGTGGTGTGTACAAGATTGCACAGCGAGTTTTCCAACACGACCTCTCAGAAGTCTCCTCTTTTGTTTCCATAAACCTGGCTGCTTCAGTGCAAAGCTACAGATAGCTCTGATCGATTCATTCATTCATTCATTCAGAGACAGGGGCTTGCTATGTTGACCAGGGTTGTCTAGAACTCCTGGCCTCAAACAGTTCTCCCAGCTTGGCCTCCCAAAATGCTCGGATTACACGTGTGAGCTACCATGCCCGGCCCAGACAGCTCTGATTTTGAACAAGGTCAAAGGAAGCTCCCAAGAGAGACTGCAAGGACCCAGAGAGATGGCAGTGCCCAGATCTTAGTCTGGAATCACATTTGGCTCCTGAAAACCCTCTTTCTAACCCAATCTCTGTCTGAACAAACCAATTCCATTTCTCTCCTGTGTTTAAAGCAAATAAAGTGAGCTCTGAATGTCAGCAGCATGTGGTGTTTAATTTGCATCTCACCAAGGAATACAAGACTTAAGGATGATGAGCGAAAAAGATTTTTATGGAAACCAAATTACAGCATCTGAGACACAGGCTTGTGGCCATATCAGCTCAAGCTGTGATCTTGTTAGCTGTCATAAACCAAGCTGGGTTTGTTCCCTGGGTGAGGACACTCAGGGCAAATGTGTAAAATATTACTCAGGTGTTTCTGCAGGGAGTGCTGTTCATCCTTTTCAAAGGCTGCACCACAGAGCACAGCTGATAGACTGTGTCTGGTGACAGGGAACAGGGACCACAATTAAAATGAGTGAAAACACAGTAAGAACATGCATGTCTCACCATCAGAAGCCCCTAAGGAGGGGCGTGCCTGGATTGGGTAATTCTGAGGCTCAGGGGCCTCACCAAGGACTTGGGCTCCGTCTGTCTTTCCTCACTGCCACCCTTGGCTTGTCTTTAGGTGGATTCGCCTCACTCCTCTGATGGCTGCTGCAGTTCTCACACACAGATGACAGTGTCCAGAGAAAGGGATATTACTGCCCTGTGTCCCTTGCTAAGTAGATCACCCCTCACTGGCTTGAATGTCAGCACATGCCCATGACTAAGCTAGTTCCACAGCAAGGGTAATAAGGCAACAAATGCTAGCTTAGGCCAATTAACAGTCACCCCTTAGGATGGAGGATGACCAACCTCCCCTGAAGACCCCGGCCACTCAGAGTAGAGTGACCCAAACGGGTTCTCTGTGAGGAAGTGATGGGTGACTGCTGAGCAGGCAATCAATGGTGTCTCCCTCATGCAGAAGGCCTGCTCCAGTAATGGGATCCTGGGTATTCCAGACAAACCAGATTAGCTAGACATCTGCTCCAGACCAACAGGCTGGCTTGGTGGGTCATCCCAGCTGAGACTCCAGGAGAGAGGCATTGGGCCTAGGAACCTGCACACCAGGGCTCTTGTCACAGCTGTGCTGATAACCCCACTGTGGGCCTCAGTGACCCACATGAAGAGATGGGCTTGGACTAGATGATTTCTGTGGTCCCTGTCACTTCTAATACCCTTCGATAAATGTATACTTAATTAAAAAGAAAAAAACAGGCCAGGTGTGGTGACTCACACCTGTATTCCCAGCACTTTGCGAGGCCAGGGTGGGAGGATCACTTGGGGCCAGGAGTTCGAGACCAGAATGGGCAACATAGTGAGACCCCTGTTTCTGCAAAACCAAAAAAATTTGCCAGGGGTGGTGGTGCACACCTGTAGTCCTAATTACTCGGAGGCTGAGGTGGCAGGATCACTTGAGCCAAAGGAGTTAGAGGTTTCACTGAGCTATGATTGTACTACTGCATTCCAGCCTGAGTGACACAGTGAGGACCTGTCTCCAAAAACAAACAAAAATCCCCAAAGACCCTCTGGAACTTTGGATATTTGTCCTGTCCAAATCACATGGTGAAATCTGAGCTGCATTGTTGGAGGTGGGGCCTAGTGGGAGGTGTTTGGGTCACGGGGGAGGATTGCTCATGAATGGCTTGGTGCCCTCCCCCAGGTAATGAGTGAGTTCTCACTTTATTAGTTTATGCAAGAGCTGGCTGTTTATAGGAGCCTGGTACCTCCTCCTCTTCTCCCTCTTCTTGTCATGTGACACACCTGCTTCCCCTTCACCTTCCACCATGAGTGAAAGCTTTCTGAGGCCTCACCAGACACAGATGCTGGTGCCATGCTTCCAGTACTGCCTGCAGAACCATGAGCCAAATAAATCTCTTTTCTTTATAAATTACCTGGCCTCAGGTATTCCTTTACAGCAATGCAAATAGATTAACACACCGTTTTTTAAATTACTATCCCTAGAGATGCCTAACCCGAATTTCCAACTAGAAGCTGTGTTAATTTCTATTTTAATTCTTTCTGTTCCTCCCATTTAGGCTGATGAGCAATGGCGAGGCCAAGAAAAGACCAGAGAACCCTGGAGCCAGAGTCACAGACAATTCACTCCTGCTAATCTTCAGTTGACTATAACAAGTTGCCTGGGGTTTCCTCCCTAAATTCGCACACAGCATTGCTGTGTAACAGCTGAGCAAGTGACAGATTCCTGGCTTTGCTACCTCTAGGAGTCTAGGTAATTCTCATCATAACTAAGTCTGCTATGCTGTGCTGTGGGTAGAGATTTCTTAACTTGCTGTATATAGAGTGGCTTCAAGGGATCTGCCTGCGAACTCGTCCACCCAGAGCATTTTGGATTTCAGGTTTAGGTGGGTGAGGATTTTTCTGCCATGAAGAATGGTCAGTGCTCCTTGCCTGTCACTGTTGCTCTGCAACCATATGTGCCTGGTACTGCTCTGAGTGTGGTGGGGACAGAAGGCACAAGGTTAATCATGTCCTTATAGTTGGAGGGCCTAGAATAATGTTTAAGAGAAAACAGTGTATGTCAAGCGCTCAATGCGGCCATAAAATTCCTAGTCCTAATTCTTAGTTCTAAGACTTGAGAGGCCAGGGGGAAGAACGAGGAGTAGAGTTTCCAGGCAGGAATTCTTGGAGGAAGTGGGGCCTGAAACACTGAGTAGGATTTGCTAGGAAAAGAGAGAAGGGGGCAAGCTCCAGGCAAAGCGGGTGGAATAACAGGAGGCTGGGATTTGCAGGGCGAGTTGTGTGGGGGAAGCTGAAATAGACGCAGGCCACGGGGAGGAACCATTTATCCTTCCTTCAATTTTATAGCATCCAGCACCAGGCAGCCCTTCTATTTAGATATGTGGGTGATAAGGAAGAGAGCTGAAAAAACAGACTGGGATTGCCTGGTTTCCTATAGGGTGTGAAGCTGAAATTCTATGAGCAAATCTATGTAATTTAAATAAGACTACACCAACTAGGATGTGCTGAGAACAATACAGGACCAGGGGTCTCCAGCCCCACTTTGGTACAGTCACTGCTGGAGTGGAGGGAAAATGAGTCGAGGGTGGGTGCGTTCTCCTCCAACCATGGCAACTCATTCTGATGCACTGCAGAGGCTGTGCCCCCAGAGGACCCTCAGGGAGGTGGTCCTGATCGAAAATGGCTCCCACGTGCAGACGCTGAGAATGAGCCCAACCCATGAGAGGCAAATTACCACGAACACATTTTATTCAAGGGAAGGAATGTCAAAGCCAAGCCTTTGTCTCTTTAAGGTTTGCTGAAAATAGGTTGTTTTATGGGCAGGCTGAGCAAAGAGAGAGAAGGCAGAGAGGGGGTGGTAAGAAAAAGAAGGGGGAATGAAATAAACTAGAATGTGGTCAATATAATTTTATTTGCTTTATTATTCCTGAGTATGGTGCCAATAAGTCTGAGTTCTGCGACTCCCAGCTCCACCATCACAGAGAATGTGAGCAATCTCGCTCCCAGAAATGAGCTGCCCACTAAAAGGAAAAGAATCACCACATCACAGAACAGGCCAATAAAACTCTCAGCCCAGCCCAGCCTGACTGGATGGAGTCCTCCCAGCAGGGTCTGAATGACCTGTGCATCAGTGCTGGAGGACAAGGCAGGCCTGCCGGGCTGCAGCCCATTCTTTCATTGAACTCAGACCACGGGGTCAGTGGATGCAGAGTCAGGCCCTGGCTGGGCATGGGCACAGGCAGGACGACTCAGACATGTACTGGAGACAGTCCTTGCCGACAGGGAGCTCCCGGTGGAAGCTCTGGTTCATGTCTTTGATCAGAATGACTGTGCTTTGAACAAAGGTAGCCTTGCTTTTTTCCACTGCAGAAAAGATGAGTGAGAGAGTTCCCAGGAGACTTTTGGTGGTCGAAGGGAGAGAGGACAGGAGGAAGGTATTTAGTCAGACTTCAGAGCACACCTGGCAGCACGTGCCTCCGTTAACTCCAAGGAGCAAAATGCATTTGGGACCTCCAATTTTTTTTGTTGACCTCTGGTTCTTTTTTTTTTTTTTTTAAACTTATAAGATAGGCCTTTCCTGATGCCAAATAAGGGCAATGATCAGCTTCCCCATTCCTGGAGCCAGGACCTGCCACATCATTTGCAGTGCAAAATGCAAATGAGAGCCCCTTGTTCAAAGAGCAAGATAAAAGTGCCATCCTAGGCGCTCAAAATACAAAGGTTCCTCCTTTCTTCTATGGTCTGTCAATTGGTCAAGGCATTTTAATTTGCTACTTAATGTCATGCTTTCTGGGCACTGGAATACTCATGCGGTGAGTGTAGGATCCCACAGGTATCTGGAGGCTCGCCCTGCAATTTAGCATGTGCAAGGAGCTCCCCACCTCTGCCAGCCCAGGATGGGCGTGTGATGCCCTGGCTGGGGTGAGTGAGGTTGAGCCAGGTATCTCTGTGTCTCATGGGCCCAACCGACACGGGAGAGAAGACAATCCCCATGGGGACTGCAACCTTTGAACTGGGACACACGAGGCCTCTGGGTTAGGGTCGGGGAGAGGCTCGTCCCCCTGCCCAGCCACCCACTGCATGTGCCCTTGTGCTGTCAGCTTGGGGCAAAACGCGGGTGCCATGTCTGGGCCTGTGAGCCCTGTCCTGACCTGGCATGCACCCATGCCCTCCTGGGGTGCTGGGTAGCAGCAGTTACTGTGTAGGGTGGAGCAGGCAAGGCCAGGTGGGGCCAGGGCAGCAGGCTGGAGCTGGCAGCTGAGAGGGACCCATGGGAGCCAAGGCTCTGAGCCCAGGCAGATGCTCCATTGTCCCACTGGACTTCACTTAAAAAACACGAATTCAAAGATAAAGTTATTAAGGATTTCAAGATGCCAACCACAGAGCATTAAACTAAGTAAGAGGCCATCTGCGTACAGGGCCCTGGGAGGCTGCACAGTTCACTGCTCCTGCCTGGAGCCACCGGGTTGCTTCTACCTTTGTCTTCCTCTAAAAGAAAATGCCCAAGCCACAGCTACCTCCAAGGTTCTGGGGATTGTTGCCTTCTGAAGGCATCCAGTTCCTGCCAATCATCTACCCAGCTACCTATCTGCTTGAATTCCCCTAGGTGCTTGCTAGTAGAAAGGTGGAAGAAAATTTCCCAGACTATCTCCAGGTAACCAAGGAGGTGACAGTTTGGGAAGCTTACAGAAAGCTCTATGGAGACAGAATTTTAAATAAGCTGGAGTCCCATGTAATTAAAATAATTTTGAATTAAAACTACCACTTCAGTAATTGCTTTTATATTATAATATTTACTACCATTGCCATTGTGTAACTTACCTCATTAGCTACTGTTGGAGAAAAGTCAGTCAATGAATAATTAATAGGATGTGATAACCAAGGGAGTAATGGTGCTTAAAAACAGAGCTTGAAGGAAAGTGTCACCCACACGCAGCCCCATTAATAAGAGCCTCGCAGTCCAATGCCACTTGCAAGGAGGTGAGGCCCTGGCCCGTTGCCTCCTGTTATTAGAGGTCAATAGAAAAATCTCCTTAGCCTCATCACAGACGTGGACATAGGTCAGGAATTCTCCTTAATGGCAGCAAGAAAAAGCTTCCACTTTATCAAAGCAGGCAGTCCTTGGCACAAGTAACTCAGCAAAAATACAAATTAGAAATAGCGCCCAAAGGCCAGCCGGGTGCTGAGGCTGCCAGCCATGCTTCAGAGAAAGTGGCAGTCTCGTGTCTGCCCTCCGGAGACGAAGGCAGGAGGGCAGCAAGTGGGAGCTCCGCCAGATGCCTCCGACCTGCATACGGCTCCACCCTACCGATTTCCAAACAGGCCCAGTGCTTGCAGCACGCACCACACACACTTGACACACACAAGATACAGTCTCTCGTGGAAAATCTGGAGGAACGGTTGTGCACAGCTCCTGCTGGAAGTGAGATGCTTATTCTACTGTTTGGAAAGAGAGGAGATTCATTTTCAAGGAAGCTTTCTTGAAGGGCGAGATAGAATTTTGACTTAAGTTGCATCCACTGTTTGTATATAGATGGTCTTTCAAGATCCTGACATTTTCTTATGCAATTTCCAAGAAAGATCAAATACTTTTAGAGAATACTTTTTTCTTAACGGTCTTTCAATCAAAATATCGTTTGCGTAGGGTTGCCAGGCAAAATACAGGGCACCCCGTGAAATTTGAATTTCAGATAAACAATGAAAAATATGCAATATTAGGGACACATTTAGACTACAGAATTATTCATTGTTCCTGGATTTTTACTTGCTGAATCTGGCAACCTTAGGTTTGCAATCTTTCTTATCCATCCAACATAAAGATGTGTGGTGCTGAGCATGTCTGGTGCTGAGCACAGAGAGGGCCTTTCTTGGAGGGGTTGTGTATGGATTACTTAAGGAAGATAAACGACACCTGGAAACAGCATCAACATTAAACCATGGTCAGGAGATTTCCTGCTTGAAATTTTGTAAAGTGTCTTCTGGGTTGTATGACAGGATACTAGACGAAATGACAAGCGAGAGGATTAATTATAATTAATCACAGAAGGAAAGTTTGAGGGCCTGGGAATTCATATTTCAGGTTGCCAAAGCTATTTAAAAAGCAATGTAATACAACAGTTGTAATGGAAGAACAGTCAGAAGATAAAAGTAAAGCACTGATAAAATATCATATGAGTCTATTTCAAAGTTGCAAAATTCAAGGTTAAAATATTTCTCTTTAGAGCTTTTGAATTAGTTGAAGCGGATGAAAGGCAAGCTTTATGTAACCACTTTTCCAGTGAAATAAAACCTGTTTACATCTTGGTGACTGAAAGACCTTCCAGCTAATTTAGAATTCTCAAGTGGCCATATGAAAAGATTAGAATTTCTATAAAAAGAAATGTCCCAGTTGCGTTCCAGTTCAGGTATAGAGAACGCAGTTACTGAAGGGTCTTCAGTTCATCTGAGCTAGCTGAGTGCCACCCATCTGAAGCTGCTGCGTTTGGACACTAGAACATTAGAAGATGTTATTTCATTCAACAGAACCAGCTTGGTAGAAATGTTGGAATTTAATGAAGACAAGCTCTCTTTGTGGTGTTTTACTGAAAGAACACAGTATCTGCAAACCTAGAGTCCATTTCCCAGCTCATGTTTGTTGTTGCCAGTTTTATTTTTACACTACATAAAAGGTAGAAAATTCCTTTGGAAAGTCTGCCTCCCTCCCTTCCTTCCCTCCTCTCTCTTTCCTCCTTTCCTTCCTTTCTCTTTCCTCCCTTCCTTCCTTCCTGCCTCCCTCCCTTCTTCCTCCCTTCCCTTCCCTCCCCTCCCCTTCTCTCCTCCCTCCCTCCCTCTCCTTCCCTTCCCCTTCCTTCCTTCCTCCCTCCCTCTCCTTCCCTTCCCCTTCCCCTTCCTTCCTTCCTTCCTCCCTCCCTCTCCTTCCCTTCCCCTTCCTTCCCTTCCCTTTCCCCTTCCCCTTCCTTCCTTCCTCCCTCCCTCCCTCCCTCCCTTCTCCCTCCCCTCCCCTCCCCTCTCCTTTCCTTTCTTTCACCTTTAAGGTCAGGGGTACATGTGAAGGTTTGTTATGTAGGTAAACTTATGTCACCGGGTTTGATGTGCAGGTTATTTTGTCACCCAGGTGTTAAGCCTATTACCCATTAGTTATTGTTTCTGACTATCTCCCTCCTCCCACCCTCCATCAACTGACAGGCCCCAGTGTCTGTTGTTCTCCTCTATGTGTCCATGTGTTTTCATCATTTAGCTTTCACTTGTAAGTGAGAACATACTGTAGTTAGTTTCCTTTCCTGTGTTCGTTTGCTAAGGATAATGGATTCCTGCTACATCCATGTTCCTGCAAGGAACATGATTTGTTCTTTTTTATGGCCGCCTAGTAGCATAGTATTCCATGGTGTATATGTACCATATTTTCTTTATCCAGTCCACCACTGCTGGGCATTTGGGTTGATTCCATGTCTCTGCTATTGTGAATAGTGCTGCAATGAATATATGCATACATGTGTCTTATAATATGATTTATATTCCTTTGGGTATATATCCAGTAATGGAATTGCTGGGTTGAACAGTTCTGTTTTTAGGTCTTCGAGGAATCACCAGTGTTTTCCACAATGGCTGAAATAAAATTTACACTCCCACCAACAGTGTATAACGTTCCTTTTTCTCCACAACCTCGCTAACATCTGTTTTTTTTTTGGACTTTTAAATAATAGCCATTCTGATTGGTGTCAGATGGTATCTCAGGGTGGTTTTGATTTGCATTTCTCTAATGATCAGTGATGTTGAGCTTTTTTTCATATGCTTGTTGGCCGCATGTATGTCTTCTTCTGCAAAGTGTCTGATCGTGTCCTTTGCCTACTTTTTAATAGGGTTGTTTTTTCTTGTAAATTTGTTTAAGTTCCTTAGGAATGCTGGATATTAGAGCTTTGTCAGGTGCATAGTTTGCAAAAATGTTCTCCCATTATGAAGGTTGTCTGTTTACTCTGTTGATGGTTTCTTTTGCTGTGCAGAAGCTCTTTAGTTTAATTGGATCCCATTTGTCAATTTTTGCTTTTATTGCAATTGCTTTTGGCATCTTTGTCATGAAATCTTTGCCCATTCATATGACCAGAATATTGCCTAGGTTGTCTTCCAGGGTTTTTATAGTTTTGGGGTTTTATACTTAAGTCTTTAATCTATCTCGAGTTGATTTTTGTATATGGTATAAGGAAGGGGTCCAATTTCAATCTTCTGCATATGGCTACCCAGTTTTCCCAGCATTATTTATTAAATAGGGAATCCTTTCCCCATTGCTTCTTTTGTCAAAGATCAGATGGTTATAGGTGTGTGGCCTTTTTTCTGGGCTCTCTATTCTGTTCCATTGGTCTATGTGTCTGTTTTTATACCAGTACCATGTTGTTTTGGTTACCATAGCCCTGTAGTATAGTTTGAAGTTGGGTAGTACGATGCCTCCAGCTTTTTGTTCTTTTTGCTTAGGATTGCCTTGGCTACTGGGGCTCTTTTTTGGTTTCATATGAACTTTAAAATAGTTTATTTCTAATTCTTTGAAGAATGTCAATGGTAGTTTAATGGGAATAACACTGAATCTGTAAATTTCTTTGGGCAGTATGGCCATTTTCATGACATTGATTCTTCCTATCCAAAAGCATAAAATGTTTTTTCATTTGTGTCCTCTCTGATTTCCTTGGGCAGTGGTTTGTAGTTCTCTTTGAAGAGGTCCTTCACTTCCCTTGTTAGCTGTATTCCTAGGCATTTTATTCTTTTTGTGACAATTGTGAATGGGAGTTCATGATTTGGCTCTCTGCTTGCCTATTGTTGGTGTATAGGAATACTAGTGATTTTTGCATGTTGATTTTATATCCTGAGACTTTGCTGAAGTTGCTCATCAGCTTAAGAAGCTTTTGAACTGAGACAATGGGGGTTTTCTAGATACAGGATCATGTCATCTGCAAACAAAGATAATTTGACTTCCTCTCTTCCTATTTGAATACCCTTTCTTTCTTTTTTTTTTCTTTTTTCTTGAGATGGAGTCTTGCTCTGTCACCCATGCTGGAGTGCAATGGCGTGATCTTGGCTCACTGCAACTGCCGCCTCCTGGGTTCCAGAGATTCTCCTGCCTCAGCCTCCTGAGTAGCTGGGATTACAGGCACGTGCCACCATGCCTGACTGATTTTTTTTTTTTTTTTTGAGACAGAGTCTTGTTCTGTCGCCTAGGCTGGAGTGCAATGGCACAATCTTGGCTCGCTGCAACCTCTGCCTCCCGTGTTCAAGCGATTCTCCTGCCTCAGCCTCCTGACTAGCTGGGATTACAGGCGTGTGCCACCATGCCCAGTTAATTTTTGTTATTTTTAGTAGAGACGGGGTTTTACCATGTTGGCCAGGCTGGTCTCAAACTCCTGACCTCAGGTGATCTACCTGCCTCAGCCTCCCAAAGTGCTGGGACTACAGGTGTGAGCTACTGTGCTCAGCCTAATTTTTGTACTTTTAGTAGAGATAGGATTTCACCATGTTGGCCAGGCTGGTCTCGAACTCTTGACCTCAAGTGATCCACCTGCCTCGGCCTCCCAAAGTGCTGGGATTACAAGTGTGAGCCACTGCACCCGGGCCCTTTATTTCTCTTGCCTGACTGCTCTGGCCAGAACTTCCAGTACTTTGTTGAATATGACTGACTTTTGATCAGTTTTGACCCAGTACTGCTCTCACTAGGTTAATCAGCCATTTCAGTTAAGGCTTGGCCCTGAGTGACTTTTGTCAGTGAAGTCTCAGGATACAAACTCGACATACAAAAATCACTAGCATTCCTCCTATATACCAACAATAGCTGAGCCGAGAGCCACATCAGGAATGCAATCTCATTCACAATTGTCACAAGAAGAACAAAATACCTAGGAGTACAGCTAACCAGGGAGGTGAAGGACCTCTACAATGAGAACTACAAAACACTGCTCAAAGCAATCAGAGATGATGCAATTCCTCTGTAGACCCGATTACATAGACCCTCCGACTGTACTGAGTGCAGCTTTCCTTTTTTAGAACAGGCAGGTAGGATGGTGTCTCAGTCGGTTTGGGCTGGCTATAACAAAATACCATAGACTGGGAGGTTTAAACAACAGACATTTATTTCTCACAATTCTGAAATCTGCAAATCCAAGATCAAGGTGCCAGTGGATTTGGTCCCATGGGGAGGCTCCTCGTCCCGGTGTGCAGATGGCCATCTTCGTGCCGTGTGCTCACATGACCTCTCCTTTGTGAGTGGTCTGGTCCCTCTTATTCTTCTTATAAGGGCTCTAATCCCATGATGGGATCCTACCCTTATGACCTCACCTAAGTCTAATCACCCCCACCAAAGGCCCCACCTCCTAATACTATCACACTGGGGATTAGGGCTTCATTGTGTGAATTTTAAGGGAACGTGAACATTTAGTTCATAACAGGTGCTGAGATAGATAAGCTAGTGACAAGTACCATGTTTCACTATAGACCCCCTTCTGAGGGCTGCCTATGGGGGCAAGTGTCCCCACACCTCAGAAACACTAACATCATGGAAGGGTGAGCTCAGGAAGACCCACATTTCTTTTGGGAGCTTTGCCTTTTCTAAGGTTTTAGCATCAAGACCTCCAGGAGATGCTCTTCATCGGAAAGCTCATGGCCAGAGGTAAAGATAACACTGGAAGCATGATGGGGATGCGCTGCATGAAGCTTGCAAAGGGGGAGGTTAACACAGAAATGTTAAATACTAACCACAGTGATGGCAGTGGTGTTAGAAAACATCAGTCTACAATAGCTACTGAACACCTGTCTCAGAATTAAAGACATGACTAGGATACAGTCTTTACTGCTTCCTCAATAAATTTACAACAAAAATAGAGATTAGGCCAGAGTGGGAAGGATTACAGTCCCAGGGAGAATCAACAGGGGTGCTTTCACACAGTTGGGGTACAGCAAAGGGGCCCCTGCCTTGGTGGAAAGAGAGAGGCCAGGTATATTAGTTCATTTTCACACTGCTATAAAGAAACTACCTGAGAGTGAGTAATTTATAAAGAAACAAATTTAATTGACTCGCAGTTCCACATGGCTGGGGAGGCCTCAGGACACTTACAATCATGGTGGAAGGTGAAGGGGAAGCAAGGCACGTCTTACATGGTGGCAGGAGAGAGACAGAGAGTGAGCAAAGAGAAAGTGCCACACTTTTAAAACCATCACCTTGAGTGAGAACTCACTCACAAGAACAGCATGGGGGAAACCACTCCCATAATCCAATCACCTCCCACCAGGTCCCTCTCTTGACATGTGGGGATGACAATTCCAGATGAGATTTGGGTGGTGACACAGAGCCAAACCATATCACCAGGCGTGTTCTGGGCTCACCTTGTAGAAGAAGTGACGTAGTAGAGAACACAGGGTTTCAATAGGGTCAGTGGAGCTGAGACAGAGGAGGGCATTTCAGAAGGAAGCAGCTACCAGCTAAGGCTGAAGACAGGGAAGCACTGTGAGCTGCTGCAGGGAGGCAGGCAGAGCAGAACATGGAGTGGGGCTCAGGGAGGGCCTGGCTCCTGGGAGTGCCTGGACGTGTGATCCTTCCCCTCGGCCGCCAAAGTCCCAGGACTAGCACTCTAGAAATGCATGTGCTCTTCTTTCCCAAAGAACCCCAGCCCCAGGTCAATGAAATGGTTAAGCTGGACTTCTCTCCATAGGTGGCCTGATTCTTGTGTGAACTGCCACCTGTCATGACACCCAATCCAGACAATGTCCTTTAAATTTGTCCCCATCTGCCTATCAAGAGATTACTCACAGTAAAATACATACAATATAAAAATAACCATTTTAACCATTTTTAAGTGTTCAGTTCAGTAGTGTTAAAGTACATTCACACTGCTGTACAACCATCACCAACACCCATCTCCAGAACCCTTTTCATTTTCCCAAACTGAAACTCAATACCCCTTAAACGGCAACTCCCATCTTCCATCACCCCAAGCCCTGGCAACAACCATTCTACCTCCTATCTCTATGAACTGGACTACTCCAGATACTGCATATAAGTGGAATCATACAATATCTGTCCTTTTGTGACCATCTTCTATCATTTAGCAAAATGTTCTCAAGATTCATCCGTGTTGCAGCATTGTGTTAGAATCTCCTTCTTTTGTAATGCTGAATGATATTCCAGTGTACGGATATGCCAGTTTTGTTTATCCAGTCATCTGCTGATGGACACTAGGATTGCTTCTACCTTTTGGCTATTGTGAATAATGCTGCTGTGGACAGGGTGTCCAGACATCTGTTTAAGTCTCTGCTTTCAATTCTTTTGGGTAATACCCAAAAGTGGAATTGCTTGATGATGTTGTAATTTTATTTTTAATCTTTTGAGGAACTGCCATACTGTTTTCCACGGTGTCTGCACCATTTTAGTTCCCATAAAAAATGCATAAGGTTCCAATTTATCCACAACCTTGCCAACACTTTTTTTTTTTTTTTTTAGACAGAGTCTCGCTTTGTCACCCAGGCTGGAGTGCAATGGCATGATCTCGGCTCACTGCAGCCTCCACCTCCCGGGTTCAAGCAATTCTCCCACCTTAGCCTCCCGAGCAGCTGGGATTACAGGCACCCACCATCATGCCAGGCTAATTTTTGTATTTTTGTAGAGAAGGGGTTTCACCATGTTGGCCAGGCTGGTCTTGAACTCCTGGCCTCAGGTGATCTGCCCGCTTTGGCCTCCCACAGTGCTGGGATTACAGAAGTGAGCCACTGCACCTGGCCTCAACACTTCTTAGTTCTTATTTTAAGTAGCCGTCCTAATGGGTGTGATAAGGGGTACTGAGTTTCAGTTTGAGAAAATACAATATCTCACTGTGGTTTAAACCAGGACACTTTTAAGAGTGAAGGAGGCACCACCTGTAATTATACAGAGGCACGGGCGCAAGCTGGGGTGACGGCAGCTATGGTCCGTCCAGGGCATCGCACGGGGAGTGGTGCCACTGGGGCCTTCTGAGCTCCCCGGGGCTGGGGTTTGGAAGACCAGAGCGCCAGGCTTCGTTGGAGAGCAGAATAGCCTTCTTAGGGGCCCAGCTCCTGCCTATCATCTACCCAGCTGCCTGTCTACCTGAATTCCCCTAGTTGCTCACTGAAAGGTAGAAGAAAATTTCCCAGACTATCTCCAGGTAATCAAGGTGCAGACAGTTTTAGAAGCTCAAGGAGGCTCCTGTGGAAACAGGATTTTAAATCAGTTGAAGTCTCACGTAATTAAAATGATTTTGATTGTAATGGTCACTTCAGTAATTCCTTGTCTATGAAAATATTTACCAGCATCACTATTGTACACCTTATCACATCAGTCACCATTTGAAAGAAGTCACCAGCCACCCTAACCATGGAGGTGAAGAGTTGAGGGTGAAGGAGGAAACGGAGTGTTTGACTTTATCCTTCATCACTCGTCAAGGCTAATGGCGAATCATGTCGCTTTTTGTTTTTTTAGTGCGACTGTACTACCTAGAGACACGGGCTATTTGGAATCAGCTTTTTGTTTTACATGCCTCCTTCCCCAAAATCATCTGCTAAGGCTTGACAACAGTGCTGAGAGGCGGACGGGTGACTATTACTCTCTCCACTTGACAGATGGGAAAAAAGACTCAGAGAAATAAAGTCAGTCAGTCAATAGTCAGGGGAGCATCAGGCACCGTACACGTGCCAAGATTTGACAGGCACAAGCTGGGGTTTGCTGTCCATGGAAGGCAGGAAATGAGGGGTCACGGCACAGCAGTGATGAGGGTCACCAAAAGGCAAGCAGATGGTGCTGTGTGGACGACGGCAATGCACGGAGGGCCTGCTGGGGGATAGGGTGTTTAAGCTGTAGCCTAACGTATGGGTAGAAGGTGGCCAAGTAAGCTGGAGAGGAGGAAAGAAAAGGAGCTGGGAAAGGAAAACAGCTCCAGGGAGAAGGGCCATCATGTGTGCTATAGTTTGGATATGGTTTTTCTGTCCCCCAACAAAACCAACATTGGAGATTGATCCTCACTGTGTGGTTTTGGGCCTGGTGGGAGGTGTTTGGGTCATGGCTGTGGTGGATCCCTCATGAAAGGCTCGGTGCCGTCCTCCCAGAAGGGAGTGAGTTCTCATCCTGGCAAGATGGGATTAGCTCTCATGGAATGGATTAGTCCATGAGGGTGGTTTCTTACAAAGCGAGTGGTTCCCCACTTCCTGGCCCCTCTTTGCACCTGCCCACTTCTCCTCTGACCTTCTCTACCATGTTTGGATGCAGCACAGAAGCCCTCACCAGAAGCCAAGCTGAGGTCAGTGCCCCACTTCCTGTACAGCCTGCAGAACTGCGAGCCAAATAAACCTCTTTTCTTCCTTCCTTTTTTTTTTTTTTTTTTTTTTTGAGATGGAGTCTCGCTCTGTCACCCAGGCTGGAGTGCAGTGGCATGATCTCAGCTCACTGTCTCCTCCGCCTCCTGGGTTCAAGTGATTCTCCTGCCTCAACCTCCCAAGTAGCTGGGATTACAGGCGTGTGCCACCATGCCCAGCTAATTTTTGTATTTTTAGTAGAGACAGGGTTTCACCATGTTGGCCAGGCTAGCTTCTGACCTCAGGTGATCCACCCGCTTCGGCCTTCCAAAGTGCTGGGATTACAGGCGTGAGCCACTGCGCCAGGCCACATCTTTTCTTTCTAAATCACCCAGTCTCAGGTATCCCTTTATAGCAAGAGAAAACAGACAAGACAATGTGCATGCACAGGTGAGGGAGAACGAAACCTCTGTGACTGTCTGTAGTCACATGAGGCTATGGCAGAGCTAAGCTGTGGCTTGGCAGAGCCAAGGCTTGAAGGGGACCCAGGAAATCACTGGTGAGCCCTTCCGATTATTCAGGGAATCTGCATGGTCTCCACAGCCCTGGAGTTTCACTTCCTCATTGAGGCAAGGGAGTTAGATGACCGAAGGCCGGTGCCCAGAGAAACAATATATGGGCAGGGTTCACATTTTAAAAACCCATGGCATACAAAGTTGGTGTAGAGAAGGGAGCAAAATTTGTCCTTCATTTTCAAATGCTAGTGAATAGGTAATAGTTCTCCAGTCAGTTGGAATGAAGGGGAAAAGCTTCAAGAAATATGTCTTAGGAAATAATGTTGGCTTGGCACTCCCCTCCTTCATTATATGTCTAAACACAACCATTGCACTTTTCAAGTTTTTTTTGTCATCTTCTATATTTAAGTGCAGAACACAGAAGGATGGCTGAAGTCCCCAGATCCACTTCCTTGGATAGAACAGAACTAGACGAGGTGTGTTCTTGCAAGCGGCCCCCAGCAGAATCCAGCCATCTGGGCAGGAGAACAGAGCAGCCCCTGGCCCCATGTGCAGTGCTCAGACTTGTGCTGTGAGCACGACTCGAGGCAGAGCTGGATTCTGTCATATATATATATACACACACACATACACACACACACACACACACACGGTTGCTGTATATCATGTATATGATATATATCTCTATGTACGTGATATATACACATCATATCTATGTATATGATATATACACATATCTCTATGTATATGATATATACACATATCTCTATGTATATGATATATACACATCTCTATGTATATGATATATATACAGCTCTATGTATATGATATATACACATATCTCTATGTATAATGATATATACACATCTCTATGTATATGATATATACACATCTCTATGTATATGATATATACACATCATATCTATGTATATGATATATATACATATCACATCTATGTATATGATATGTATCATATATACATATCATACATATACACATATCATATATATATATGACACAGGGTCTCGCTGCATCACTCAGGCTGGAGTGCAGTAGCACAATCATGGATCACTGTAACCTCTGCCTCCTGGGCTCAAGCAGTTTTTCCACTTCAGCCTCCCAAGTAGCTGAGACTACAGGTGTGTGCCACCATGCCAATTTGTGTGTGTGTGTGTGTTTCTGCAGAGATGAGGTCTTGCCATGGCACCCAGGCTGGTCTCAAACTCCTAGACTCAAGTGATCCTCCCACCTTGGCCTTCCAAAGTACAGGGATTACAGGTGTGAGCTACCACACCTGGCCAATTTTGTTCTATTTCAAGGGCACTCAGGTTGATGGAAGAGGGATCTCTCAGGCATCTAGCTCCATCTGCCAGGCCCTCCCTGCCGAAGGCCACACTGCCACCCCTAAACCTGGCTCTACCCCCTACTGTGTTCATTAACCTTGGGCAAGTGGCTCCATCTCTCTAGGCTTCAGTTTCCCCACGTGTAAAACAAGGATACTGACATTTGTCCCCTGGGCTGTCTGGGGATGAAATGGGATGATGGCAGCAAGTCCCCAGCACAGGGCCTGGGGCAGCAAGCATGCAACCCTGAGAGACTACGAGGTCACATACGCCCCCCACATCTGCCAGGACCACGTGCCTTTGCCAGAGAGGGGCAGGTTATCATCTGGCTTGGTGGGAACCTTCCAACAACAGCGAAGGCCATGACCACAGTCCTTCTGTAATTCCATTAAATAGTTTAGTGGCTGGGGCCATGATTCAAAGAGAACCTGGACCTCCTTCACGTAGTCCCTCAGATGACTACACCTTAATTTGCTGTGCTTGCATGGGGTCCATGGTTACTTTTCTTGGCTTCTTAGCACCAGCATTAGCCAGGCTGAATAGGGGTTTCTGTCTCCAAAGTAAGATGAGGAACTGTGGCCTAATGTGGCTCCCTGACTCACTGGCTGGGAACAGGGTGAACAGGGCCACAGGGAGGCCACGTGGGGAGCTGCCAGGGCTTCAGACTCTTGGCCTGGGCTGGGCTTCATCGAGGCCCTGTTCAGTCAGCTGGATTGGGGCCAGTGAGCAGGCTTACTTTGTCTGTGAAATAGAAAAAGGGGCCATGGACTCACCCTTCACAAGCAGTTGGTTCACTTCAACATTTTAATGGAACTGACCTGAAATTAATGAGCACTGTCACACTGAGTAAATGCTGCCTCTCGGGATGAGAGCGGCAATGGGTAGAAGGCAGTGTGACAATTCAAACCCAAGGCCACGGACAATTACATAGAGGAAGTCTGTTCAGAATTTGGCGGATCGAATGGCTGTCCCCAAATAACAGGCATGCAGATGGCTAGGGTCTGATGCTGCCTGGCGAGGGCAGAGGCAGATGCTGTATTCTGAGGGCCAGCGGGAGGACACGACGTGGCAGTGGGCCAGCCAGCCACAGCCGGGAGCCAGCACAGGAAAGGGAGTTGGACGGAGTCAGAAGGTCAGGCCGCCCCAGTGAACAGGGAGCACATTAACCTTTCCACAGCCACGGGGGAGCTTATCAGGCTCCAAAATGCAGTCATCAAAGGCCAGCCAGCCCAGTGCAGCCAAGGCTGGCCCGGGGCTACCTCTGGGAGCAGGTCATGGGGCGGCAGCCTGTGAGCGGAGGTGAGGGCAGGCCCTGTGCCCAGAGTGAGCAGCTGCAGGGTGGTGTGCTCCAGCTGGCTCTGGGAGTCCCAGGTTGGAGAGTGGAATGGTCAGGGTGGGACTGTTCCAGGGGTGGGAAAAGGAGAGGGGGGAAATGGAGAGGACGGGAGTGGGTAGGGGGTGCTGGCCTGAAGGGCTCTGAAAGCCAGAGAGAACAGACTCCATGGGCTTTGGCCAGTTTTCTTCACTAAAAGCAGATGAAAAACAGAACAAAATAAAACAGATTTGATATCATGACTTTAACTCCCATGAAAAGTAGTTAAGTAGTTTGGTTTTAAACAAAGCAAAACAAAGCAAAACACCTCAGTCTATCTATTGGCTTTAAAACCACCCACTCATCACAGATGCTTCTGCGGCACGGCCTCCGCCCACTGCAGGCACAGGCATGAGTGATGAAGACAGAGGCACCTGTGTTCAGAAACACATACGGGCACTGAAATGCATCTTTTTTGAATCTTTTTTTCTCCCTGTCACATATATCATTTGTTGCGTTTGGATTGCTTTTGAGGTCAGATCTGGCTCAACGAGAATGGGGATGACATATGCAAAATTAAAAAGGGGGGACTACCAGGTGTACCTTCACATGGCATCAGTGTAAACATTCTAACAGAACCGACCACCAATTAACCAATCACCAACCAACACATTCCACTTAGACAGCAAGTGCTTAATTTAATCTAAGTACATTCAAGAAGGAACAGGTGTACTTCTACTTCAGAAATAGATATTTTAAAAAAAGAAGTAGGGTAGACAGCAGTGACAAACACTGAAAACTATGCTAATTAAGTCTTCTCTCTCTTAATTCCAACTATGAGACGTCATGCGTATTGGATACTTAAAATTTTTTTGGATGTAAATTTAAATACAAGTTAAATGAACCATTAAGCATTAGACACACAGTGTTATGTTGTCCTTGGTCTAGAAGGGACAGCTACATTGGCATTCAAAAGGAGTGTGACATAGTGACAAAGACTCAAGTAAAAATAATTTATAGCTTAGTGATTTCAATATTTTACCCCTGGTAACTTAATATACTTAGTCTGAGGATGAGTTCAGAAGAGAGGTAGCACAAAGTGGGAAGACAACGCGCCAGAACCAGTATTTTTTTTTTTTTGAGATGGAGTCTTGCTCTGTTGCCCAGGCTGTAGTGCAGTGGCATGCTCTTGGCTCACTGCAACCTCCGTCTTCCAGCTTCAAGTAATTCACCTACCTCAGCCTCCTGCAGGTGCACACCACCACACCGGACTAATTTTTGTATTTTTAGTAGAGACGAAGTTTTATCATGTTGGCCAGGCTGGTCTCAAACTCCTGACCTCAGGTGATATGCCCACCTCGGCCTCCCAAAGTGCTGGGATTACAGGTGTGAGCCACTGGCCAGAACCAGTTGTCTTTTCACTGCCTCTAGGGACAGTCTGGTTCCCTTTGGCCCTTTCCTGTGTTCGCAGACTGCAGCGAGGCTGGGGGACTCCGGTGGTGGGGGTGGGGGACTCTGGTGGTGCGGGTTAGTTTTTCTCGTCTGTGGTCACAGACACCTGGCTAAGGAGCAGGGGAGGGGTGGTGGGTGGGGCTGTGCCCAGCTGTCCCCCCGCCCACAGAGGATCTGAGTAACTTGCAGGAAGTCTTCTCCACTAGCAGAGAAGGAAAGGACGCATGTCCGGGCTAAAACTCCAGCACCTCAAACCCAGGAAAGAGAACATGGGATTCCCAGCCCAGGCCTATGAGAAAGGGGGCATCTGGAAGAACCTGGGAAACTGGCATCGGCAGGATGTTTGCTCTTCCCCCCCACCGCCTGTTTTTCCTGTTTTTAATTCTGGAAACATACACATAACATCAAATTGGCCAAGGGTGTCCAGTTAGGTGGCATTAAGTACATGTATGTTGTTGTGCAGCCTAGACCACTATCATTCTTTCTGAAAGAGATCAAAACTCTTCTAACTGTGCCCCAGATCAAGTCACCCCATGTGTTTCTGCAGGCTCGTGGGAACTGTGAACATTGACTTGAATGGGTTAAAACTGAATTTCACCCGGAGGAGCCTTGGGCTGTGGCCTCCTTACCAGACATCAGGCAGCGAGTCTGTATTAGTCCTCAGGAATCCCTGGCCACTAAACCATCTTAAAGGGCAATTAGTGGCTTTATATAACTCGTTATTTATTTACTCAAAAGACTGTATCCTCGGCCTGCTCTCTTCTTCTATTGTGTAAAATACATATTTGGGACCTTTTAAAATGTGTGTTATGTACCTGATAGAACTCAATGGCTTCTCTGGAGCCATTCTGTTTTATTGTGGAAATTAGTACTAGGGGGGCTTTTAAAAGCTGATTTTTAGACCCGACAGCCTGCGTTTGTTCACGTTAATGCAGTGGATTGAGCTAACAGCCACCAAAGGGCTGTGAGGGACACCTCTGTGGCCTCTCTGTTGGAGCAGTGAGGCCAAGGGGCTCCACTTTTGTGAATATAGATGGTACTTGCTGGGCCTGAGAGGAGAGGACTGCATGGAGACTCAGTTGGCACTTATCTCTCTTCACACTGCCCCCGACAGTTCTCTGCCAGGGCTCCCCCACGTTATTGAACGTTACTGTTTGCTTTTGAAATAATAAGTATTATTTACTTTGAAATTATAAAATGAGACCAATTCTTTGGAGATTAGCTGGAAAGGTGTCAGGATATGACCCAGGGTGACTTTTTTATGTATTTATTTTTTTAATTAATTTTTTTTTTTTTGAGACAGAATCTCACTCTCACCCAGGTTGGAGTGCAATGGAGTGCAATCTCGGCTCACTGCAACCTCTGTTTCCTGGGTTCAAGCGATTCTCCTGCCTCAGCCTCTCGAGTAGCTGTGAATACAAGGGTGTGCCACCGCACCCAGCTAATTTTTGTATTTTTTTTTTAGTAGATGTAGGGTTTCACCATGTTGGCCAGGCTGGTCTTGAACTCCTGGCCTCGAGTGAGGGGAATCCTAAAGTGCTGGGATTACAGGCGTTAGCCACTGCACCCGGCCCAGGATGACTTTTTTCCGTGAGTAAAGTAGAAAGACAATGTGGCAGAAACAGGTGGTAGCCTCCTTGGAGGCATGCAGGAGCCTCACCTGGGACCCAAAGACCCACAGTTTGGCTTTTAGGAGAGAACAGGCTCTAGTAAAACATATTTCAAAATAGGGATGGCATGAGTAATAGAAGGGATATTTCTTAGGATTTGTTGATACTTGTTTTTCTATAGTATCAATGTAAAAACATGCCCCATACTACTAGTTATGAATTGCTTCAGACATTAAACCCATACTCTGTTATTTTCTTCTCTTGGTTTTTAAGCCTCTTGGTAGGACTTAAATCAAAGAACATCTTATGATACCTCATGCGTGACTTTTCTTGGTGGTGCAATGAGGTAATTACTATCATATGGAGGGAGAAAGGAAGCGCCTCTTCTATTCATCACCTCTTTTAATCTGTACATAAACCTAACAAGGAGGGCATTAGTAGCATCCTGCTTCTGTGACTGGGAAAGCTGAGACTTGGATGTGTAAATGCTTTGCCCAAAGTAAATTCCAGACCAAGTTCAAGGACTCAAAGTCCTGTGCTTGCTTCACGATGTCTTGTAAAAAGAGGAGAGAGTAGGGAAAGCTGGGCCAGAGGGTTTTTTTTTTCTTTTGCTTTCTTGTCTCCTTAATCATGACAGCATAAATGAGTGGCATAATTTGCATTCTTGGTCTTACTGCATTCAATAAGTCATGATTGAGCAGTCATTTTGTATAAAGTACTACTAATAGTCAAGATGTGGTTCTTGCTCTCAGTAGTTAAGACCAGACATAAATAAAGGAGGCAGAGACTGTAAGCTGGGCCTATGCCAGGAATGACATGAGGTGCTGATGGAATAGGAGCTGTGGGCGCTGGGGCAGTTGGCTATTTAAGGTTTCCGTGGAAGATGAGGCTTGACCCCATGCTTGAGGGATGCACTGCGTAACCGAAGACCCCTCCCATGCGTTCTTGCACTGGCAGCCGTCTAGAGCTGGCTTCAGACACTTTCCACTCAGATGCCCACAGCCACAGAGGGGAGGTCTGCCACTCCCTGTCCACCCTGCAGCCTGGCCCTGCCCAGGCCATTCCTTCTGCGTTCTCCTCCCTTCTCCACTCCTGGGTCACCCGATGCTTCCTGTCCTCCACATGACACCTCATATCTGTCCTCCCCCCTCTCCTTCCCCTGTCAGAGAGTAGGGTAATGTTGTACCTGTGTCCCTCCAGTAACACTGATTTCTTCATAGTCTGATGCAGAGGGCTGCTACTGAAGTAGCTAAGAGCACCAACTCTGGAGCCGCACAGACCACTCTGTGGCTTTCCAGACTGGGGGTGAATTACCTGAGTTTGGAAAGCAAGACTCACTAGGATTTTAGGGAGAGTACTTTAGAACACGAAATGAGGCCAGGTGTGGTGGCTCACGCCTGTAATTTCAGCACTTTGGGAGGCTGGGGTGGGTGGATCACCTGAGGTCAGGAGTTGGAGACCAGCCTGGCCAACACGGTGAAACCCCATCTCTACTAAAAATATAAAAGTCGGCTGGGTGTGGAGGTTTACGCCTATAATTCCAGCTACTTGGGAGGCTGAGGCATGAGAATCATTTGAACCCAGGAGGTGGAGGTTGCAGTGAACTGAGATCACACCACTGTACTCCAGCCTGGGCAACAGAGCGAGACTCTGTCTCAAAACAAAAACAAAAACAAAAACAGAAAAGAACACGAAATGAAATGAAATGGAGTTTCATGGAAAATATCTCTCTTTAAGGCCCTCACATTGCATTCTTCCTTCCTCACCAAGAGAGTCGTCGCGAGGATTAAATGAAGTAAGGTATGTGAGATGCTCAGTACACTACCGGACATGAGACTGTTCTAAGGAGATCTATGACTACTCATGTGTATGTCGGCGTTGTCGTATACTCAGTATTTATGCACAAGCCTACATGTCCTCTACCACACTGTAGATTCCCTGCGAGTGGAATCCTTGGGTAATGAATTTTTGTGTCTTCTATAGAGACCAGCAGAATCCCTAACATTTTAGGGATTCAGTACTGTAAATATTCACTGAATGAATGAAGAAGTACAAATGAAAAACGTTAAGTACGAATAGTTGGTGAAGACAGCACACTTTAAGTCATGTCAACGGTACGAAGCACAAACATGAGGGGGAGGAGAGGGAGGGAGGAGCCAGAGGCTATCTGGCCCAATCCCCACTCGCTACAAGAGACTTCTCGATAGCATCATATAGTTCTCTTTTGTTATTGAGTTCTAATCTAATTCCACTCTAATTTAATTATACTGAGTGGTTTTGATCTTTTTTTTTTTTTGAGACTTTCTTGCCTACTTTTGGACTGAGTTTTTTTCTCATTTTTCCATTTCTTCCCCCTGTGTGTTTGGATTCTATAACATCCATACAAGCAGGCATGAACACCTCTTTGAGCCACTAAGCGATGAGCCCCTAATCATCTACCTGTGATTCCTGAGGCATCTGTTGCAAGGATGGATAGCCACAGTTGCAAAGAATTATTTTCTCTTTTAAGCCCAAAGTTGCCATTATTTTAACCACAAAGCATTGGTCTAGCTCATCCATTCATTTATCAAATGACTTACGGTGTCTGCTAATTGCCAGGTACTGTGCTAGGTGCTAGAGATAAAAAGGTTACCAAGCCAGAAATATTGTTGTGATGCAAAACGTGGCCCAAACCTCCTATCTCCGACCCCAGCCAAGCTGCTCTATTGGTGCTTGATGGGAGGCAAGAGAATCATACTGACCAGGAGTCCAGGGACCTGGGATCTAGTCCTGGCTCTGCCACTTGTGGCCCTGGGTGAGTCGCATCACCTGTTCGAGGCTCAGTTTTCTCATCTGTAAAATGGGCCCCATCTATCTTTCAGGGTTGTTGTGAGGATCATAAAATGAGACAGTAAATGTGATAGTGATTCTAAACTCTAAAGCTCTCAAAGTTTTTATTCACAACTTAATTGTACATTTAAAAATAACCAAAAGAGTATAACACAAGGGATAAATGCTTGAGGGAATGGATTTTTTAAAAGTTTTTATTCATATGGCATACTTAAAAGACTTTTTTTTTTTTTTTTTTTGAGACAGAGTCTCGCTCTGTCACCCAGGCTGGAGTGCAATGGTGTGATCTCAGGTCACTGCAACCCCCACCTCCTGGGTTCAAGCGATTCTCCTGCCTCAGCCTCCTGAGTAGCTGGGATTACAGGTGCACGCCACCACGCCCAGCTAATTTTTGAATTTTTAGTAAAGATGGGATTTCACCATATTGATCATGCTGGTCTTGAACTCCTGACCTTGTGATCCGCCCGCCTCGGCCTCCCAAAGTGCTGGGATTACAGGTATGAGCTACCGAGCCCAGCCCTAAAAGACTTCTTTATAAGGAGCCATATTGCTTTGGGGAGACCGAAGGCTGCTGAGGGCCTCAGGGCAGGGTTGATGTGCACCTGCCAGCACGCCACCTTAACATCTTCATGGAACCTTAACACCTTCTTAAAAGTGCTCCACCTCCTTTTTTTTGACCCTTAAAGAAGAGACCAACTATTAGTACTGTGTGGCAACTGTGCCTGTCCTCTCACATGGCCAGGGGACTGGGTGACACATTACCCAGAAAGGTACACTTCTGTGCTGGTGGCCACTCCAACACACTTCCTTTGTTTGGCTGGAGCTGGTCCACTTGACAAGGGGTCAGGAAGATGAAGCTGAATCCAACCCCCTACACTGCCAGGTGGGTACCCGCTGCCCTCCCCACCTTGCTATGGACCATTTCTGATCTGGCTTCTGGACACAGACCATTTCACATTCTTCTACCTACATGGAGGTGAAACTCCCTTAGTTTTAGGCAATTCCTCATTTGCTTAATTTCATCATATACTCCCTAATGGGCAACAAGGAGATTGGATGTGTGAGATTTATTCGAGAAAGGGCCAAATTGAGGGCAGCAAATGTGTAAGCCTTGTGAGTCCTTTCTCCTCGCAAAGACAACACTCGTCTGGCTGGTGAAGCCAAGAGCACAGCCACACGGCTGCTTCTCATCCTGGCACCCCCAGCCCCAGCACAGCACCCCACAGAGCATGCTGGATGCGTTCAGTAAATATTTGTGAAATAAATGAATAAATCAATGGCAGTTGTTTGGATTTCAATATAAATGGATCTTGGGCCTGAGATACTGCCAGATGGGCAGACAGGTTACAGTCTGGTGATGCATCTCCAAGACTATAAAAATGTAGCCGTTGCTGGAGTCGTAGGCTGACATTTCAGATGATTATATGCACAACTTAACCACATGGCTATCTGTGCCCTCCAAGTGCCATCGCTTCAACAACTGTTTTCATGTTGACTTTTTTGCTCGTTCCTCTCTCTTTTTTTTTAAGTCAAGCATAATTTTTTGCAGCCTCTCGTATTTCTAGCGGAACGTGATTTATTCATATAAAATTATGTTCCATTTTTATAAAACCCAAGTTACTGCAAATGATGCTTGAGGTTTCACAGAAAATATTAATTCCTGATCTGCTGCTATAAAGCATGGCTGCTCGCTGAGAGCAGCGCTGTCGCTCTGAGACAGATGGAAGCAGTCCAAGGGTATGATTAACTTCTTGGTCCTGGCAATTGCCTAGTGCTCCTCTTGCCCTAGATTTCAAGATTGACCTCCAGCTTCTCTGCAGACGCACAGTTGCTCAGCTTGATAAATCACATGAATCCCTTTTTTGATCAGAGTTATCTACTATTTACTACTCATGAAGGGAAGTTAATCTTATTCAAGGCACTTCATATGCTGCACACATATCCTTCCTTCTTCCTAACAGCACTTTGCATATTTTCCACATTGGCGGTGATGTGGCATCTTTCGCAGTGCAGAGGGTCCACACCAAAGATCCACCTTTATCGTGTTTGTCCCTCTTCTTTGTCTCTACTAACCAGCATCAAATATACCGACCCACAAGAAGAAAAAACACATGAGAGGCACACAATAAGCAGTGAATAAGTGAGACGAATTGTGTCCCTTTGCAAACTGAGATTTTCTTGTAATTGGCTTCTTTACTTTGTCAAGAACTTTGCCGGGCCGAGTGTGGTGGCTCACACCTGTAATCCCAGCACTTTGGGAGGCCAAGGCAGGCAGATCACTTGAGCCCAGGAGTTCGAGACCTGCCTGGGCAACATGGTGAAGCACCCCCTCTACGAAAAGTCCAAAGATTAGCCAGGCATGGTGGCTACCATGGCACTGGGCAGGGCACGGGGAGAGCTGAGATGGCTTGAGCCTGGGAGGTCGAGGCTGCAGTGAGCTGTGATCACACCACTGCACTCCAGCCTGGGTGACAGAGTGAGACCCTGTCTCAACAAACAAACAAACAAACAAAATCAGAAAAGAAAAAAGAATTTTGCCATCTCTTCTTGCCCTGTTTGTCTGCTTTTTTCATTTCTGGGGGACATAAATGGGCCTCTGGTAGGCCAGTTGACTCTCAGTGGTATAAAATAGATAAAAAAATTCTACTGTCCAGAGTAGAAAAGAACAGACAATGCACCATCCCACTCTCACACACTCCTTCCTGTCACTGCTGGGCAGGAGGCGCAAGTGAGTGGGGCTGAAGCCCAAACTCCCCTTCTGCTTGCCATGGTGATCCAGTTTCAACCTGAAGCACATTTTGCCTATTTGGGGTGAACCATAAATTAAGTCCATTGGTCAGGCAAAACCAAGCAAGGGAAAAGGTTTTTTGGGGATGATCACAGTTGATTTTTAAAATTTACGTAACGGAAATATCACAGTTTTAATTTATTAAGATGGTATATTGATTACAGAAGATTCTCTGAACTTTAAAGCATACAGTCTAAACTGTCAGATATTGGATTTGTGCTGAAATGCCAATTTAGAAAATAAATCAGGCGACTGGAGAAATGGAAAGACAAGACTGACTTTCCAAAGACATCTGGACATTCTCTAACCTCCAACAACCCAGAGGGATGAGACTTCTACCCACTCCTTAGGAAGGGAAAGGGAAACACACCCCTTTCTTTTTCTTATAACTGGTCTCATCAGGTCAGATCTCAAGGCTTTGAAGTTGGGCTTCCTTATAGGGAAACAGATAACAAAAACTGGCTTCCTACAGTGTAAACTCATGTCCTTCCACCAACCCCAAGTCAATGAAATCCTGTTTCATCATCGATTTGTGTATCTTGGAACAAAATAGCTCTGGCCTTGTCTAAATGTCCTTGTGTTCACTGGCCACTCAAGGTTGAGGCTCAGTGGAAGTGAAATGAGCCCACGGATGAGCAAACTTATAGGACACTGAGGTTCTGAAGGAGGATAAGACCCAGAGTGTGTCACAGACATGCTCCTCCATGAGGAACCAGTGTGCATGGCCAGAGCCAGTACGGGCTTTTCTGTCCTGTCCCAGAATTATAGAACTCAGGAAGCACCTTTTGGGGTCTAAAAAGTGCTTCTCCCCCAAGAACAAAGATGAAGGCATGAGCTAATCATTATGAAATTTTATATAAAGAGGTGATAACAGGCTGAAAGCAAAAAGTTTAGGAAACCAGGATGGTTTGTGTAAATGAATGTATAATAGGTTAATACCAGGCTCTAAGTAGCCAGAGATATTGGGCCTAGAACCCCACTTTGGGATATTCAGGACCTGGGGAGATCTTTACTCAATTCCTTTCCCACCCTGAGGTTCCTCTAGCAGACAGAACATTAGGCAAGTCATACAGTGGTCTGACTTGAGGCACTCGGGTCATTTTTCTAGAAAATATTGGTTTATTCAAAAGAATAAGTAATGTGAGAGAAAATGACATCTGTCACTTGATAAGTTATTCTCTACTTAAAAACTAGAAAATATGAATGCAATTAATTCAGCAGGTGTTTTAAAATCATTATTTTGAAGAAGGCTTTCAATTTCCATCTTGAAATGGTTACAAATGCTTATCACTTATGGGGATTACGTCTGTGGCCCTGAATTAGTAGAGAATAGACAATAGAAAAAGAATGGCTGTTATTGAAAAGTCAAAAAACAACAGATGCTGGAGAGCCTGTGGAGAAAAACGAATGCTTGTACACTGTTGGTGGGAGTGTAAATTAGTTCAGTCATTGTAGAAGACATTGTGGTGATTCCTCAAAGACCTAGAGGCAGAAATACCATTTGATCCAGCAACCCCATTAATGGGTATATACCCAAATGAATATAAATCATTCTATTATAAAGACACATGCACGTGTACGTTCACTGCGGCACTGTTCACAGTAGCAAAGACATGGAATCAACCCAAATGCCCATTAACGATAGACTGGGTAAAGAAAATATGGTACACATATGCCATGAAATACTATACAGCCATAAAAAGGAACAAGATCACGTCCTTTGCAGAGACATGGATGGAGCCATTATCCTCAGCAAACTAATGCAGGAGCAGAAAAACAAACACCACATGTTTTCACTTGTAAGTGGGAGCTGAATGATGAGACCCATGAGGGAGAAACACACACTGGGGCCTGCCGGTGAGGTGTCAGGGGAGGGATAACATCAAGAAGAACAGCTAATAGATGCTGGGCTTAATACCTAGGTGATGGGTTGATGGGTGCAGCAAACCACCATTGCACATGTTTACCCATGTAACAAACCTGCATATCCTGCACATGTGCCCCTGAACTTAAAATACAAGTTGAAGAAAAAAAAAGAAAGAAAGAAAAAAGAAAAAGCACAGAGAAGGTAGCTTTACACAACTGCATTGCTAGAATAGCAAAGTCAGCTCGTCACTTTGAAATGACCAATTCTGAATAGAAAAAGTGCTACAGTAAAGTAAGGGAAATGCCCTATTACATTTGAGGATAAAGAAATTTGTAAGAAGAGTGGTGACAATGAAAACCTCTGTTTTTGGGTGGGGAATGGGCTTGACAAGGGATTTTTTGTGAAAATATCAGAAAAAAAGGAAATGGCATTGTTCATCATTAACATCCATGGACATTTTCTCTTTAGGACAAAGTTGTATATGTTTTGGGAAGAAATCTTCGAATGTATCAGTCCTAGTTTCTGATGAATTGTCTTTGTATTTGTGACCATGTCTTCAAAATAAATCCTTATTTTCCTAAAATAGGTTTTGATTCATTCTACTAAAGGTCATAATGACCTTTTTTTTTTGTATTTATATGTGTAGCTTTACTAAGATATAATTTACATTCCATAAAGTTCACCCATTTAAAGCATACAATTCAGTGGTCTGGTATACTTACAAGGTTGTGCAACCATCACCATAATCTATTTTTACAACATCATCATCTCCAAAAGAAATCTTGTACTCATTAACAATGACCAAGTTTTGTAAACTTTGAGGGTTTTCCCTTGCGTCTCAGTGCATTTTGTTGAAGGAATTGCTTACTTAAGAAGAAAAGTCAAAGACAGAAAAGAAATATGTATAGGAAAGAAATGACTATGTTATATTCTAAATGTGTTTTGATCTAGACTCTTTCCTCCTCCTACTGACACATTCAGAAGCAGAGCAGTCATCAGCTTTTGTGAAAATCCCAAAAGCAATTCCAGAAGATCATGTGCCAGCCACTCAGGACACGCAGGCTTGTGTGGTTGTCATGGGGAAGGTTTTGTAATTGAAATAAAAATACTCATGCTCAGTCTGCCACCACACAGAAAATGCTTTTCACTCATGCACACCAGATAATTCGCCTAAGTGACAGGTTTTACTTTGGAGGAAGCACCGAGCTAAGCTGGTTTACACAGTCAATGATGGCTCATTCCATGAAAAAGGAACTGGGAAGGAAGGCAGGGTGGTGAAGGTTAGCTAGACAATGTGGAGGTGGCTGCCAGCCAGTCAGCCAAGGGCACAGCTCCTCCTGCTGCTTCTAATGCTGTGGAGACACACAGGGATTTCATCTTTACCTCCTGACAGTTCCTCAAAACACACACACGCACGCACACACACACACACACACTCTCTCTCTCTCCCCAATCTTAGTAAGTGAAAAAACAAAAACCAAAACCAACCAAACCAAACCAAGAGTCTGGTCTATTCTAGAAAGTGACTTTACATACCCGCATTCAACTATCTGTCTACAGCCTTTCAGACAAAGCAGGATATAAAATACAGCCTGTGTGTGTTTCTTGATAAGGTTTACACATCTCATTCAGTAACACATGCCAGGAGAAAGACGCCAAAGCAAGGAGTAAAAAGTCAAGCACGTGGGACCGTGAGATGTTGGGTTATGTGCATAAAATATTTCAAGAGAGAGAATCTTATCAAAAGATAGATAGCTCCCGGTGAAATGATATGGAAAAAGTCTGAAGAAAACATCTCAAAATAAATGAAGTATTTATTGCTGAAAAATGAGCTTAGATCTCAGCCAATTCCAAAGTTCAGAATTTACCGCACCATTCAGGCCTTTCTCTCTAAGTTTCTTGTCTCTTGTTTCATTGCACAACAAGGGATTCTTCATACTTGCTATGAAATACAACAAGGCGATTTTTGCAGTGATAAACTCCACACATGCATGACAAATCCAAGCATGCAAAATGTTTAACATCCCAGTTCACAGATACTTTAGGGACAAAATCCGATTATGAATTATATGCCACAATAAATAGGGCTCAATGTTTCATAAAGCAATTTATAGTTCATAAAAATGACAAAATGTACCTGTCAGAGAGAGCGCGGAGAGCCGTTCTCTGAGCTGCCTGCTGGAAGAAAGAAAGGGCAGAGATGTTTATTTAATATTCTGACTTTTGAATTACGTGCTCAATGAACACTTAAAAAAAAGACCCCTGCATTACACACATTTTTGCCATGTGGCCAAATTTTAAACAACTAGCAATGAAGTAGAGAGCACTGTTGTAAAATGTGAAATGTGTGTGATGAAATGAACCTTCACGGACAGTTAACTGAAGCCCGGCAATGCACACCTGCAACTAGGGGATGAGTTTGTTGGGGGGGCAAAGGACTGTACCCAGGTAAGCTTGGACAGGCCTCTGGAAATTGGCAAAGACCAGAGCTACTTCTCTGAAATCACTTTCCCATTGCTTTATTGTCCTTTCCTATAAGAAAACAAAAAGGTCTGTTTTGGTTTCTTTGTAGCTTCTTTCCCAATGAAGGTGTAATTTTTCACTCGGATTTCAGATTGAAAGTTTCCACAGTTGGAATATGGAATGCCACTAGAAATCTCAAGGGATTATTGATTTGTTTCAGGCACAGTTAATGATATTATGACAATGATTTTTAAAATTCACATTGAAATGTTAATGGATACAATTATCTGCTGTTGGGATTTGCTTTAAGATAATACAGTGGGAGGGCTGGGTGCGGTGGCTCACGCCTGTAATCCCAGCACTTTGGGAGGCTGAGGTAGGTGGATCACCTGAGGTCAGGAGTTCAAGACCAGCCTGGCCAACATGGTGAAATCCTGTCTCTACTAAAAATACAAAAATTAGCTGGGTGTGGTGGCATGCGCCTGTAGTCCCAGTGACTCAGGAGGCTGAGGCAAGAGAATCGCTTGAAACCAGAAGGCGGAGGTTGCAGTGAGCCAAGATCATGCCACTGCACTCCAGCCTGGGCAACAAGAGTAAAACTCCATCTCAAAAATAAATAAATAAAATAAAAAAATTTAAAAAATACAGTGGGAGAAGGGCAGAGTGGGTGGGCACATACATAAGACAAGATGGCCTTGGGTTGAGAACTGCTGACGTTAGGCGATGAGCACAGGGCAGGTTCTTAATATTATTCTGGCCATTTCCCTACGTGAAATGAACAAAACTTTCATTTTGTATTGAAAATGTATTGATTTGTTTTTTGTTTTTTTCTTCTACTAAAATTAATGTGTGTGTGTGTGTGCTGAAATTTCCCATAATAAAAAACTAAAAGAAAAAAATCATAAAAAAGGCTCTATTTTGGCTGGGCATGGTGGCTCACGCCTGTAATCCCAGCACTTTGGGAGGCCCAGGCAGGTGGATCACCTGAGGTCAGGAGTTCGAGACCAGCCTGACCAACAGGGAGAAACCCCGTTTCTACTAAAAATACAAAATTAGATGGGCATGGTGGCGCATGCCTGTAATCCCAGCTACTCGGGAGGCCAAGGCAGGAGAACTGCTTGAACTTGGGGGGCAGAGGTTGCAGTGAGCTGAGATTGCGCCATTGTACTCCAGCCTGGGCAACAACAGCAAAAGTCTGTCTCAAAAAAAAAAAAAAAAAAAAAGGGCCTCCATTTCTCCATCAGATTCTCCCAAGTTTTGTACTTGCTTTCCTTTTCTCTGGCTATTCTATTTTTCACCCATTTGCCTTCTATCTCTGGGCCCAATGAGGCCAAGGAAGGCAGATGGCACACGATGCTCTCTGTCTCAGAAGTCATGATTGGGAGGTCAGTAGACCAGGCCTACTCAGTGTGCACCGGGAAACAAGGAGTGTGCAATGGTCCTTTCCTCTTTGCATGATACACAGGTCATGGTTACTGTTTTTTTTTTTTTTTTTTTTCTGAGACAGAGTCTCTCTTTGTCACCCAGGCTGGAGTGTAGTGGCGTGATTTCAGCTCACTGCAACCTCTGCCTCCCAGGTTCAAGCGATTCTCCTGCCTCAGCCTCCCAAGTAGCTGAGATTACAGGTGTATGTCACCACACCCAGCTAATTTTTGTATTTTTAGTAGAGACAGGGTCTCATCATGTTGGCCAAGCTGGTCTCGAACTCCTGACCTCAAATGATCCACCCGCCTCTGCCCCTTAAAGTGTTGGGATTACAGGTGTGAGCCACCATGCCTGGCCTATGTTTACTGTTGACCAAGGACCTCACAATACTTCTCATGCTGATCCCCCATCATATTTAGATATCAGGAAAAATAGAATCTTCAAGTTAGAAAAAAATGACACCTCAGAACCATTTTCTCTGTTATGGAAATAAAATACACCCTTGGTGACAGTTCCACATCTTGGGATAAAAATAAAAGTGGAAGCAGTTATCATCCCAGAAAAGCTCCTTCCTAAGGTAGGAGCTGGATGACCTCGGTACGCTTTTAGAATAACATGGACATGAAAGATTAAGGCAGGGCAGTGTCAGGAAGCTGCAGGGATGGGCGGCCGCTCCTCAAATGGTGCCTGGAACCATGAGCAGGTGTCAGTACATATCTGCTGATTAAATGTTAGAGGGATGAATCAGTCAGGAAAGCCTTCCCTCTGAAATCTGAGCATAATTTTAAAGACAAGGAGGGATGTGGTCAGGAGAGAGGAGGCATTGATAGCACTGGGCTAGACGGCACAGCAGGGGCCTGTCCCAGCCTCTGGCAGCAGCTCTCAACCGGGGCACCCATGACTCCCAAACCCTGGGTGTCTGGAATTGATGAGGGTGTTTCTGTGCATTACATTCATGAGGGGGATCAATAATGGCAGTAGTGTCTGGGGCCAGGGATACTAAAGCCCTTCAAAGAGCAGGAAGGTCCCTTGTATAATGAAGAATTGTCCCCTTAAAATGACAAAGGGTGCTTGCAGAGAAACACTGCGGCAGAGTAGGAATGAAAGGAGAGCAGGAAGAAGGGCTGTAGGGAACATGAGCTCTAGGGCCTGGCAAAGATAAGAGGAATTGAGACAACTTCCATAAGTAATGCAGCAACACTGAATTAGGAAAACCATCTAGTGTGTTGAGCCGGGGTTGGAGAGTCCGACATTCTGGGACAGGTTTTGCCATTCATTTGCTATGGACCTTGCGTCTGGCCTTCAACCTCTGGCTTAGTTTCCAAACCACCCTTTCCTTCTCTGAATAGGGTGCTGAAAGAGACAGTCAGTCCGTGTCCAGGCTACTATGGACAATCCAAGGGGTTACTGTCCCCTCCTCATTCCCTAGATTCTGAATGAAGACCCCATGTCCTGGTATTCCATTGTCATAGGATTACCACAACAGATAAAAGAATACAGATCTACCGATCTTCTTGATAAGGAGAGCTGAGGGAGCAGCGAGAGGCAGGGGAAGAGGACCGGAGCCTGAGGAGCCCACGCAGACACCTCCAGGGATGGGTGCTTCCCTCTCCCCAGTCCTTCTCCTGTGCTCTTCCAGGGAGCCAGCCTGGAGCATGCTGATAAAACGCACCCAGCACGCAACAGGTGGCATCACTGCTGGCAGGTTTGTCTCCTGGAGAGTTTCCCTCTCACTCAGCAAGATGGCTTTCGCTTTAGGCCGCGATACTTGAACTTAATTTAACTCCCTACTCCTGACTGTTTGGCTGAATATACAAGAAGTATTTTTGAACTGCCCCAAAGAAAGGTGGAATGTATTATCGGTATTGTCTCTAAACATCATCTCAGCAGGAGCCATGAGAGACTGGCTCTTCCTGGAGTAACAGAAATCGTAAGAGGTGTGACTAAAAGTTCAATAGAAACCTTCAACATGGCATCTGAATTTCTCCCTAGCCATGGAAATAGACCAAGGCTGTCAATATTTTAAAAGGCTATTGACTCTTTTCTCTCCCACCTCCAAACAATTCCTGCTGACTTCTGTGATACGGAAACAGTGCTTGTTGATGTGCAGCTGGTCAGAAAATGATTTAAAAAGCGAAAGGAAAACAAACAAACAAAAAGCAAGAAACACTGCTGTCTGGCCGCCAATGGAGTGCCTAGGAATTGAGGCATCCCAGTGGCGGCACCTGTTGGCAACGCCACAGGACTGATGTTAGCCCCGTCTTCTAATACAAGCTGAGTTGGAAGCTTAGAGCAAGGGCTGCTTTCCTTTAGCAGACTGGTGTGACGCTGGGAACAAAAGGTCCTTCTGGGCCGAGAGACACGGCACCCTACTGGGCACTAAGCAGTGTTCTCTGGTGATTCTTCACTCTTCCAATCTGTCACATGATGTATGCTACCACGCATGCAACACCGTGGTACTTAGCACCATCAACTGCCTGCACTGCTTTTTTTTTTTTTTTTTTTTTTGAGATGTTGTTTCACTCTTGTTGCCCAGGCTGGAGTGCAGTGATGCGGTCTCAGCTTACTGCAACCTCTGCCTCCCTGGTTCAAGCGATTCTCCTGCTTCAACCTCCAGAGTAGCTGGGATTACAGGCATGCGCCACCACACCCAGCTAATTTTTTTGTATTTAGTAGAGACGGGGTTTCACCGTGTTAGTCAGGCTGGTCTTGAATTCCTGACCTCAAGTGATCTGCCTGCGTCAGCCTCCCAAAGTGCTGGGGTTACAGGTGTGCGCCACTGCGCCTGGCCTGCTCTGCTATTTTTTAATGACTAATTTTCATTGTGCTATTTAATTTGCAGTTACTCTACATCATTAAAAATTTTACAAAAACTCACCATCTATTATGAAAGAAGAGGAGTATATGTCAGATGTTTTAAATAATTTGAGGAAAAAACCCTTCATGGCATTATATTAATTGTATGTCATATACCAGAGCAAAGACCACCAAGATGTTTTTACTGACTCCTCTCTTTAAAAAAACCTTCAGCTTTTGCACACTATTTTATTTTACTACTGGAAAATAATAAAACGAATAAATATTGGAATTAAATGGCAAAGAAAAAATTAGGTGACTCATGATTGAAACTTGAAAAAGTACTCATAGTAAACTAGATGAATTGCCCAATTTCATTCCTTCAAGAGTTATACATTACAGCAACTATATTTTTCTCTTCCTAAATCTCACATCATCTCTTCCTTGCGACTTGCCTTTTATTCAGTTCTCAGCAAAATAGGTTGAGAGGGTTAAGAGAACACGTCATTGATCCTTCCTGAGTTCATTATTCATTACGAATGATTCTAAACTCCAGTCTATGAGACAAAACATGTTCTTTTTTTTCTGCCAGAAATTGCCATTTTCAGGTTCTCCTCAAGAGATGACATATTTTCTCTGTCTTTATTATAGCAAGCTTGTTGCTTGGGAACACAATCAGTAGATATTCAGGTTTCAATGTATGCTAAATGAATTACAAGTCACATTCTGTTATTGAAGGGAAATCAAAGAGGAAATTAAATGCCCTTATTGTAATTGGGTCAAGCACTGAACAAGCTCATGGATCCTGGAGTGGGGAGGAAAACAAAGTGAGAGGCTGAAATTCAGAGGGCTCTCAGAATGATCTCATTTCTTACTTGATAGAAACAGAACTTACGCCTGGAGAGGTTTGTAATTCAGTCTGAAGTACCTACTATGTGCAAGCACTGGACTTGGCTTAGGTGGCAGTCACAACAAACAAAGCCCTTGCAATATTGTGCTTAGTGTCTAGAGGTGGGGCAGACATGAAAAGCTACACACACACGCACACACACAGCAGTCTACATTCCAAGGGGCATGGCTGAAGAGGACAGGGTGCTCTGAAACCAACTAATGAAGGAAACCTTGTTTGGAATGAGTGTCAAGGAAGGCTTACTAAGTAAGAAATAACAAAGCTGAGGCTTAAAGGATAAAGAAAAACGATCAGATCAGAGAAATGGGGGTGGGTGGCGAGGGGAGTGCTCTAGGCAGGGAAGCTCTAGTTTGGGAGCAAAGGCCAGGAGCTGGCCTAGATCCTGGCTCAGCTGAAGAACTACAAGATTTCACTGTGCTGCGGTTCGGCAAGTGGTAGGGACAGCAGCAGAGCAAGATGAGGCCAATCCCAAGGGTTTTAGACATCAAGTGAAGTATGTTAGGTATTAACCACAGGACAATAGAAAGTCATCGAAGGGTTTACATTAGGGGAAGCTGGGTGAAGCATGCATGGGGCTTGCTTATATGTTCTTTGCACTTCCTGTGAATCTATTACATAATTAAAAAAAAAAGTACGGAGGGAGGCAATAAGATTTTTCAAACATCTTGCTGGCTTCCGCATGATGAATGGAACTGGGTAGGAAGCGACAAAGTTTGAGGTTATTGCAGTGATGTGGGCAAGAGAAGAGCATGGTAGTAGTGAAGATGGAGAGAGCTAGTGTTACATTGTGAAGGTCTGATTGAGGGAACAGGTGACTGGTTGGATGTGGCAGGCCAGGGAGAGGCATCAGGTGTGAGGTCCAGGTTTCTGGCTTGGGCACCTGGTATGGATGGAGATCCACTTGTTAAGTGGATTAAACTGGGGGCATAAGAGCAGGGGGCAAAGGTAGAACTGAGTGTTGGGTGTGTGAAGTTAAAGTTGCCTACAAGATGTTTCAGTGGAGACTCTGAGTAGCTAGCTGGATACATGAGACTGAAGTTATTAAATGCCAATTAAGTAAGAAACATCAATAACAGTCATAAAAAATGGATTGAAGTTTCTGGATCTACATTTTGCTACTGTTCTAAGAGAAAAAGATTTGGATTTCAACTGGTTGGGATATATCTTTGTGTTTTCATTATGGATATCAGTAACCTCCATTTTTGCTATCAACAGTATCAGATTTATTCTGCTGACAATAAAGGAGGTATCTCTGCACAGGGATTTTAATCAGCTTGTTGCACCTGTGATAGGACATTGTATCCATATTCAAATACTTGAATAAACGCCCTTGCAGCCAATCTTAGTTTGTGTTTTGTTGTTACTGAAGCACACTGTAAAATTTAGACCCAATCACATATTTTTATAGAAGTTCTACTTGTAAAGCTTTACATTTTTGCTGTTCTTTTTCAAGTTGAGACTTGCACTTATTAATTTATTTCACGGTTTAATTTCCTTCCACATCTATAAGCAATTTTATGTTTCATTATCTGAACTTTTATGCCATTGTTTTTCACTTCAGTCCTAGTTAATGGGTCTCTTAACTTTTTATGTTGTAGGCTTCCATTTAGTATTTTTCAACCCATTTAGTAATATCTGCAAGACAAAGGAAAAATTCTTACTCCTCTCTATTTTTTCCTCAGCAATAATGAGTCTTTTGCATTTTCGGATTCCTAGAAATAAATGCTGCCTAGGAAGCATTTTGTTCGGTCAACTTTGACCTCATTCCATTCTCTATAGGGGTCAGGCAGTCAGGGATGATAATATAATTCATCATCCAAATAACAACAAATTCGAGAGAGAAAGGGGATGCTAACCAGACTGGAGTCAGAGACAAAACGAGAAAACCTGGCTGTTCTGGGCACATGGGGCTGCACAGTCACTCTAATGAGGACTGCTCTGTGCAAATATGACTTGCTGCTTATAAACCCTGTTAAATAAGATCATGATAAGAAGGCAGACCTCAGGGCCTGAGGAGCATGCCAATAACGAAAGCACAGAGCTGAACTGGGTCAGCAGAGGACGAATCCTTCCAATTCCTAATGCTGAGTCCAACCGATGCTTGTGTGATTTTCTGGCTCTCTGTCTATCGGCTCCTCCCTCTGTTCACAGCAGACACCCTGAGGTCTAGCTCACCCTTTGTGTTAAGTGTTAACTCTTTTGTAAAAATTCTTAAGCTCCTCTCCATGCACTCCTAGTCTGTAACATGAAGTAGCCCTGGATTCTAGTCATTTTTGGGGAGTATGCCGTCTACCTCATGACAATTTTAGTTTTGGCTTCCCAAGTTCCTTACAAGAACATTGATGGCAGAGATCCTAGCTCATTTTCCCTCCACCTAAAAGAGCTCTCTCTCAACCCATAACACTTACAAGATGTGAGCAGGTAACCTCGGGGATGACAAATACTACTGTTTGCCACGATCTCCAATCTAAGAGGTTTGTGGAAATACATTTTTTTCATATCTGTGTATTATTTCCCTATTTGCTTTATTTAAATACTTGGACACATTTTCCTCTTTGAAAAATATTTGACTATCTTCTGCTTCCCCACATTACTTAGGTTTGTTTATGTCTACTAGAAATTTGATAGACAATAAAAAACATTTATTGAGCACCTAGTATATCCTGAGAAAAATGCTGATTAGGGTTGACCATACCAGATGAAGTTTGCACAGGCAACATTATCTCATAAGGTGGATCCTGTTATCAACAGAGTGATCTGGGGGCCTTACGTAAGGCCAGATTGTCAGGGACGGCTATAATTTGGCAAGTCAAATCCGAGAGGACTGAGAGAGGCATACTTATTTTTTTGAGCATTTCTAGGACATTTCACTCCCTAGAGATAAACCCACGTGTGACATCCACTTCCTGGTTCCCCTTGCTCCAAAGCACGTGGCTCTTCTAGGCTCTGGAGGCTTTTGCCATCACAAATGAAAACGAAGGCAGATGCTATCAGTCAGAAGCAAGAAGAGAAAGGTGTGAGGACAACGTGAGAGGGTGCCGCAGGGACTGTCCCTGTCCAGGTAAAGGCTCTATGGAGGGCACAGAAGATACATGGCACCCTGCAGGGCAGGACATTCTGAACACCATGAAAGCAACATTATAGGTGAGAGGGGCCCTGAAGGATGCCTGAAGGAGGGCTGTGGGACACATGGCTGGTGTGGGGGTGGTAAGAGGTCACTCTGAAGTGGGAGGATGATGGCAAGAAGACCATGACCATGTGTGAGGTTATTAGTGTTCACCATGATGTGGGGTGGGTGATATCTATCCCTAAGCCAGATTCTCAGGGCAACTCAGCCTCAGCCTCCTGAGTAGCTGGGATTACAGGTGCCTGTTACCACACCTGGCTAATTTTTGTAGTTGTTTTTTAGTAGAGATGGGGTTTCACCACGTTGGCCAGGCTTGTTTTCATAATTTTATACTAACATTTATTTATATTCATAGAAAATATTTTATATTAACCTACTTTAATATTTTTGTCCAGTGCATTTAAGATATTGAAACAGAGGTCCAGGAAAATTAGCTTGCCTGTGGTCTCAGAGCCAGTAAGTAAAGGAACCAGGCCAGTGAGGGCTCCACAGAGCAGCCCCATTCTGTCTTGGCCTCACCATGGACTCCTGTGGCTGGAGGTTGAAAGCAAAGGGGACTAGGTGAATTCTGAATTGTGGCAGTTTCAGTGAGAAGAGGACTGCTGGGACACTGGGTGGATGCTAACAGACACTGGGGGAAACCTTTATCTGGGGATGCCAGTGAAGGGGAATAATAGGAGTCACCTCTTAGACAAGTGTTGGCAAAGGAGATGGGAGGATTTCAGGTTTCTGAGACTAACTTCTCTTCTCAAGAGGGTTATATCCTTATTGCTGATCTTGGCCCTTGTCAAAATCTTCTGGGGAAGAATTCTTTTTACCTCCAGGGCTCATCATGACAGAACTATGTAAAGGAAGTAGCTGTCTGGGTTAGGTCTGGGTAGGAGCGAACATCGCTGAAGATTTGCCTGGCAGAGCGGGCAAACCTACTGGTGCTGTTGGATGCTGGTGGAAGATCCAAGCTCAGCTGCCTGTTCTCAGAATCAGGTGGCTGAAACGTGGTTCCTGGGACTGAGTTTTGGCAAGGCAACTGTGCCTTCTGGATGTGCACACATGCATACATGTGCCTGTCTAGCTACAATTTCAAAGTGACAGCAAACAAACAAGAGTAGCCATCAGACCCAACGCTGGCTGAGCTGCTAGGAGATACAATGCAGGTAGTATATGCATCTAAACTTCTGGTTCTTAGGAATGGAAGTTTAAATGTGGAGTGCAGATGGTGATGCTGGTCAAAGTGAGGAAGTGATTTACCTTCTGGACAGCTGCCTTGGTTTCCAGATCTCACTAGAATGGGAAGGTCTTTTCTAGAGGTCTGTGACATACAATTTTAGAGGAAAAAATAGAAAGTAAATCACCACTAATAAGTGCTAAGTTCGAAAAGTGCCGGTTGACTTGTCTTTCCAGATAGTTCCAGCCTTGGTGGAATTTAATGCAGAAGAGATGACATGTCAGAGTGACTGGAGCATGAGGCGATCGTATGCACACGATGAAGCTTTGCATAAAGGTGATACTGACGTAGCTCCTTATCACAGCCTAGACTATTTAGGTTCTGCTTGGACAATGGATCAAGTTTCCTAGCACAAAAAGACCTGTGTGCGCAGAAACCGCTGCTTTGTGGTCCAATCCCTCCACCAGATGAAAGCACTAAGTACTGCAGGTTCCATCATGACTCTGTGGTCTGCTCATCTGGGCTTTGGTCATTCACATGTTCCTTGAACTCATCTCACAGGGCAATTTCAATGCAGGCCAGACCTTGAGCAAGGCCAAGATGGCGATGTCCATTAATGGCTTTCATCTTTGGCTCAGCAGGTGGATACTGGGATTAGTCATTTCCTATTTTGTTGAGTTTGCCAAATACATTCTGGACCTTTAAAAAGTCCTTATGCTATCGCAATATGATGCTTTGGTAGAGTCCTGTCCACTTTCCACTGGCCTTGGCAGGTGGTTGAGTAATATGAAAGCAACTAGTGCCTAAATTGTGAAATACAAATGTTACTTTGTTTTTGTAGAAAGACCAGATGAAAATAACACAAAATGTTTTGGTATTTTTGTTAAAAATGCAATCTGGGCTTGAAGAACTTAAATCTAAGTCTGGCTTTATGTTTCATTTAAACCTTTTTTACTTAGGCAAAATAGCAATATTTGAAGGTAAAAACAGGTTTGTAATGATTAGGAAAGATTCTCCTAATTTCTTAATTGCACTTTGCAAACCAATTATACAAGAGAAAGCTGAAACAGTTCTGAATGTGTTATTGTTATCAGGATTTTTACCTCTCAAGTGAACAGTGCTTTACGATTTATATGTGAAAGTGCTTTCGCATGTAATGTATAATAATCACACAATCTTCTTTGAAATGCCTTGAACTTTAAGAACAAATCCAGGTTGAAAGGAGAGGTACTCAGAGAAATAATGTGAATCAGATCTCTCCAGAGAATCAGATCTCTCTACTGGAATCCTTGCGTGCAGGGTTTTCTAGCGTGCAGATGACCATGTCTGGGGGCCTAACATTCTAGCCACTATCTGGTCTGCTTCTTAAACATGGTCTTGTTTTAATTAACACAACCTTTTGGCTGCAGATCTGGTGGGGATGGAATTGGGAAGTGCCAAGGGACCTTGAATGATCACACATGATTTTTCTCCGTGTAGAAACAACAGGCTAAGAGAGTCTCCTGAGAAAAGCTGGGCTTGTGAGATAACCAGCCCTACCTGGAGAAGCTTTGGAAAAAGAAAAACAAAAACTCAACTTTACAACTGTATATCTGGACCAAACACCTGAGGAACTGTCGGTAAATCCTTTACTATATGACACTGCCCATGCCTGGAAATGAGGGATAGCGTATACTCCAAGGAACAACATCTCTTGCAGGGTTTCACTTCCTAAAAAGCTACTGAAGAAAAAAACCATTGAAGTCATGGGACAAAGGGCTATTCCTCTGAGTTAAAGAAGAATGTCCCCTGGAGGGAGAATTCCACTTCTTCTGCCAACCAGCAACCCTGCTGGCAGCTGTGTTTGAGAAAAGTGTGCCTATCAACTAATGATGCCTAACCCCTCTCCTGGCTCCTGAACGGAGAGTCTGTGTTGGCGGTATTGATACCCACCATTAACAAAAACTTCGCTTACTTTCAAAAATGTAGATCCTTTTATGAATTCTTCATCATAACAAAGGCAATGGTTTCCCATTTTTGTCTTAATTGTATGTTTGCCCAAATTTGATGGATCATGTTTTGTTTTTTATATAATTTTCTTTTTCCAGATTTCCATTTAGGGTCCTCAGGCTAAAATTAGGCATATCCCATGACCCAGGCTGGTTGGACACAACTAAATCTACATAAATCTCCATTGAGTCTCCGAGGAGATTCGATGAGAAAATATTTTAGGAAACAGGGTTGTGAGTCTCTGTGCTCAGTGATATTTAAGTTGGCTGACCATTTCAATTTTGGAAATTATAGTCCATTAACATGAAAAAAAGGCAATTACATGTTTGTATATTTCTACCTATGCTTGTGCTTTTTGCAAATGTTTATAAAGAGTGGCATGATAAAATAAAATAATTTTGTGTTTGCTTCTGGTGACAGTAAAATTTTATTTATAAAATACAATTACTGGCCAGGCTCGCTGGCTTATGCCTATAATGCTAACACTTTGGAAGGCCAAGGCAGGGGGATCACCTGAGGTCAGAAGTTTGAGACCATCCTGGCCAACGCGGTGAAACCCCGTCTCTACTAAAAATGCAAAAAATAGCTGGGCATGGTGGCACACACTTGTAGTCCCAACTACTCAGGAGGCTGAGGCAGGAGAATCGCTTGAACCCGGGAGGCGGAGGTTGCAGCGGGCCAAGATCGCGCCACTGAACTTCAGCCTGGCGACAGAACAAGACTCTGCCTCAAAAAAAAAAAAAAAAAAAAAAAAAAAGGCAATTACTTAACTAAAAGCTTTAGGATGGTTAAACAAACCAACCAACCCTTCTGCTGAACATCTGAGTTCCACTGATTATGATGGGAGGTTCAAATATATGATTACTTCATATACGGATGTGAAAAAGGTCTGATAGGCAGTTTTCAATTAGAGTTATTGTTCTGTTTCCATATTAATAGAAACCAATTAGTTATTATGAACAGATTGGGTATTTAGCTCAGGTACAACATAAAATGCAAGACTAAAAAGAAAAACGAACATACAGTATTCTTTTTTCTATGTTGCTATGAGGTTTAATATATTTAATATATACTTTTTGTATGGTCCATTGGGGCAAGGGATTTCCTGGCATTGAAAATTTACTTAAAATATCTGTGGTTAAGTTATCATAATGAATATTACTAATGTGTAATTCATTAAGACCAACAAGCCAGCATCTTACATGATGTTTGGTACTTAGTAGGTATTTGAGTCTATGCTCAGTTTTTTGCAAAAACTGTCTAGCTCTTGTTTGCCTACAAATAACATTGACAGTACAGTTCATTTCTAATGTAGGAGAAACTTCATTTTGGAGCCTTGCCCCTCAAACCTGGTCCTGATTACTGCTTCAACTCCTGTTTATATAATTCTACACAATTTTGGCAGGATTCAAGAGCACATACCAGGGTGTTGGCTTTTATGAATCTCCTGGGATGTGAATGTCACGCTGACTGGATGAACCCTGGCCACAAATCCCAGACAAGCACAATGATTCTATTTATTCAGACTTGGCTGCCTGAATGCAGATTGACTCTGTGGGTAATAAATTTTCACAGGCCAAGAGCTTCAGGATCAACCAAGCTGATCCTGAGAAGAAAAATGCAACTAAGGAAGTAGAGTTGGGCTGCAAAAACCTCCTATGTTTTTATTCCATGTCTGCATATCATTCAGCTAATTCATTTAGTTACTGATTGACATGTACTGTCAATGCTTTCAGACATTTTAAAAGCTCTGCTTTGTGTTATGCAATTGTCATATTAAAAAGAAACAAGGGAAAAAATGAAGAGCTTCCATTACAATTGGCAATCTGCTTTTAACAGTACACCCAAAACTGATGTAAGTCATCCAGTAATCTCTGTGGTAAAGAGCACAGAATTGAGATGGGAATGTTTCTTGTGCTGCTCCATAGGAAACCAAAGGAAACAGCAATAAGAACTGCAATTTTGTGCTCAGAGCAACCTCACCTACAATCTTGGTATCTTGATGAAGCAAGGCTTTACATTATTTCTAAGAGACGCGATTATTACTCTATGCATTATAAATAAGAAAATAATTGGCTCTTTAATTTGCAGATTTATGTTAATGATCTATATATCTATTAAATTAATTGCATGCTCTCCAAATATTGATTGGGGATTAAAAGGCAACTTTTCATTGTGCAAGAAGTAAATTAATGCCAATGGGGAAATTTCCCTCTACAGATTAGATCCAATGATTGCTGTCTGTAAAATTAAAATAGTCAGTTAAAGTGGATAAACCATGCTCATTTAAAGAGAAAAATGTGGCAACAGAGTTAAAATAAAAAGACTGCCCAATATGTTTGGATAACGTAATTACTGGAAGCTGCAGGCATGTACATAGCCGTTCAATTTAGATCCCTGGTCCCTTCCTCTCCCTAAGCTATGTATTTGTCATCTCCGAAACACTTGTCTGCAGTCGACACTATCTCAGCTGCTCCTTGCTGAAAGTCTTAATCATGTGTCCCTGTCCTCATGCCTTAGCTATAGTAATGCCATCTACTTATTTGCTTGTGTCCAACCTCCCAAGCTTACCCTGACTTGAGAGGCAGAGCTCATCTTTTTGCCAAATGGGAAGACATGCAATATAATTAATCACTCCCTTCCTAATCTATTAAATTTTTTTTATACTTACTGTCTTAAGTCTTCTAATTCCTTCACATTGTTTCACAAAAACATTGGTCTTTGGAATTGTTAAAACCAACAGTTACAGAAAGGAGATCAAACAAATTACTCCAGGTATCACATACCTTTCATTTACTCAGATTAAATAAGAAAGCTGATTCTCAGATATTTTGTGCTATTTCCAGTTGGAACCTCATCCAGTGTGAAAATCATAGGTGCAACCATAAGGCTATGCTTATGCTTCCATTTCATTTATGTTCGTAAACTTTCTAAGGAAACCTGGTCACAACCCCAGAACTAGAGGCTACAGCCAAAATTTGGTTATTCTTGAAAGGGAAGGCTGTGGAGAAACTCAGTCTCTTGGTTTTGAAGACTTCTGTTTGAGATAACTTATGAAAACTTGTAGTTTCAATATAGCTTGATGTAAGCATCCTTAAGAAGGGGCTATAGACATTTCCATGGAGATTGGATAAATGCTTTTTTTCTCAAATAGGTTATTTGTGTATTAATCTATAGCCAATTTAAGATATTGGGCCTTATATTTTTGTCATCTCTGTCAATACTTTTGATGTTTGGACAGAACTCATTTGAAAAATCACAGAGTTCAGGAAAAGAACAAAGGCAGAGCAAAGGTCATCTTTGATATTGTACAATGGACAGTGGGAAATACTCTCAATTGAAGGCATCACTATGCATTTATCCACGCATTCGTTCAACAAATATTTAGCAGTTCTGCTGTGCCAGACACAGTCCCTGCCCTCAGGAAACTTCCAGTTTAGCTGGTGTAGACAGATCTTAGAAAAAGTAAACATAACATATAACTAAAATTACGATGAGATTTAGGTAAAAAGATGAAGGATACTGTGAGAAGGACTAACTGGGAGTTGATTAGATAAGAGGGAGGTCTCCCTGAGGAAGTGAAAGTTATGCTGCGCCTCCAACATGAGTAGGTGTTAGCAAGGCAAAAGTGAGGGAATAGAGGCCTATGGAGGCCCTAAGGCAGCTGAGCTCAGCTTCCTGCAGGAGCTGGGAGAAGGGCCGGGCCGCAAATGAGCTCAGTGTGAAGATGAGACGTGGACAAAGCCAGATGGTGCAGGGTAGTGTCGGCCATGCTGAGGGCTCCGAATTTGATCCCAGGTGGGATGGGAAACCTATTTAAGATTTTAGACCAAGGAATTACTTGATCTGATTTTTAAAAGATCACTGTGGGGAGGTTGTATTACAGAGGGCAGGAAACAGAAATACAATGGTTTATACCAGACTGGTTTTGACTAGCTGGGAATGGAAAGAGGTAGATGGACCAATATTTAATTTTGGAGGCTGAGTTTATAGGACTTAGAGATGAAGTGACTACCTGAGTGAGGAACAGGGAATCATCAAGGATGAGTCTGAAGTTTCTAGGCTGGAACAGCTGGGCATCTGGCAGTGCTAGTTTTGGAAATGGGAACAATAACAAGAGGAACATGTTTGTGTGTCTGGGTAGCAGTGGCAAAGGCCAGAAGTCCAGTTGGGCACAGACTGAATCTGAAATGTCTGTGAGACATCCAAGTGGAAAAGTAAAGTAGGTTTGCGGTTCAGAAGAGAGTTCTGAGCTGGGGATATAACTTTAGAAATTGTCAGTATATAAAAATTGAAGGTCATAGGAATGGGTGAGATCACCCAGAGAGCAGACATGGAGAAGAAAAGTCAGGAATAAACATGGAAAGTTTCCAACATTGGGCAGAAAATCAGAGTCAGCAAAAGAGCCTGAGAAGAGAAGCCGGAGGGGCAGGACTCAAACCAGGAGAGTGTGGTGTTAGACTCCTACAGAGAAGTGGGTGATGAACAGTGTTCAATGCTGTAAGTCTTCTAGTAAGACAGGGGACTGAAAAGAGCCCAGTATAATTGGCTCTACAGAGGTCATTGGGGGCCCAATGAGGAGCATTTTTGGTAAAGAGATGGGGTCATAATGAGATCAAAAGAACAAGTCTCTATGTAGCTCTGAGGAAATGGATGAACTTTGGATAGGAGCAGGGCAGTGTCCTCTCACAACAGGAGGACACAGGATGAGTGAAGATGGAAGCAGTGGTGCAGATGTGGTATTGTGAAGTTTAGGTTTCTCTGCTAGAAGCCAGTCAGCCATGGTATAAGGTAGGGAAATAAAGATGAATAAGATACACAGTGAAATTCAGGTTGTTTACTTATGAAGTTGGGAAGACAGAAAACTACATTTGTATTACCTATTGTTATTCATTCTGTAACAAAGGTAATTATAGGATATTAAGGGAGAAAGCATGCAAAATGACAGTACCAGCGAACTGTTATAAGTTATGTATATATAGTGTAATACCTAGAATAGCCACTAAAAAAGCTGTACAAAGAGATACACATAAAAATGTTACAGACAAATCAAAACAGAATTCAAAAGGTTTAAGGAATACACAGAAAGGCAGGAAAAAGAAAATAAAAACCAGGAAGAAACTAAACAAAAAATAGAGTGGTAGACTTAAGCTTTAACAAATCAATAATTACATTAAATGTAAATGGTCTAAATGTATCAATTAAAACACAGAAATTGGCAAAGTGAATAAAAATATGACAACTATTAATTTATGCTGTATATAAGAAACTCATTTCAAATATAACAATATTGGTAGGCTGAAAGTAAAAGAATGGAAAAAAGTTACATTATGAAAGCATTAATCAAAATAAAGCAGGAGTAGCTATGCTGTTATCAGAAAAAGTAGACCTCAGAGCAAAGAAAATGACCAGAGACAAAGTGGGACATTACATAATGATAGAAGGGTCAATCTAAGAAAATATAGCAATCCTAAATGTACACACACCAACTAACAGAGCTGTGAAATATGTGAAAACAACCCGATTGAATAGAAAGAAGAAATAAACAAATCCACAATGACAGCCAGAGACTTCAACACCTCTCTCTCAACATTAGATAGAGCAATGAGACAGAAAGTCCAGAAAAGATACAAAAGAACATCAAATAAGATTAATTGATATTAATAGAACACCCTACCCAACAACAGCAGAATACACATTCTTTTAAGTGCCTATAAAACATATACCAATACAAACCATATCTTGGGTCATAAAAAATCCTCAACAAATGTATAAGAATTGAAGTCATACAGACTATGTTCTCTGACCATAAAGGAACCAAACTAGAAACCAATAAAAGCTAAGATTAAGGGCGATCTCTGAGCACTTAAAAATTAAACAACACATTTCTAAATAATCCATGAGTCAAAGAAGTCTTACTGAACTGAATGATGATGAAATACAACACATCAATATTTGTGGGATAAAGTTTATAGCATTGCTGAGAGTCAAATGTATAGCACTAAATACTTATATCATAAAAAAGAACGAATCTCAAATCAATAATCTAATCTCCCTCAAGAAACTAGAAAACGGGCAAAAATGTACCCAAAGCAAGCAAGAGGAGGGAAATAAAGATAAGAAATCAGTGAAACTGAAACAGAAAAACCAAATAGATAATATTAATGAAACAACAAGCTAGTTCTTTCAAAAGATCAATACAGTTAATAAACCTCTAGCAAGACTGATATAAAAAAGAAAGAAGACAAATGATGAGTATCACTAATGAAACGGGCTGACACTATAGATCTTGCAGTCATCAAAAGGATAATAAAGGAATATTATAAACAACCCTATCCACATAAACATGACAACTTAAGTGACACGGATAGACTTATTACTGAAGAACAGTGTACCACTTATACCCAGTATGAAACAGATAATCTAATAGCCCTATGACTATTAGATAATCTGAGTAGCTCTATAACTATTAAAATTTTTTTTTTGGCTGGGCGTGGTGGCTCACGCCTGTAATCCCAGCACTTTGGGAGGCTGAGGCGGGTAGATCATGAGGTCAGGAGATTGAGACCATCCTGGCTAACACAGTGAAACCCCGTCTCTACTAAAAAATATAAAAAATTAGCCAGGCATGGTGGTGGGCGCCTGTAGTCCCAGCTACTCAGGAGGCTGAGGCAGGTGAATGGCGTGAACCCAGGAGGCAGAGCTTGCAGTGAGCCAAGATTGCGCCACTGCACTCCAGCCTGGGTGACACAGTGAGACTCCATCTCCCAAAAAAAAAAATTTGTTTTTGTTTTTCTCCCCGAGATGGAGTCATGCTGTCACCCGGGCTGGAGTGCAGTGGCTTGATCATAGCTCACGGCAATCTCAGCCTCTTGGGTTCAAGCAATACTCCTGTCTCAGCCTCCCGAGTAGCTGGGATTACACGCACGCACCACTATGCCCAACTAATTTTTGTATTTTTAGTAGAGACTGGTTTTCACTATGTTGGCCAGGCTGGTCTCGAACTCCTGACCTCATGATCTGCTCTCCTCAGCCTCCCAAAGTGCTGGGATTACAGGCATGAGCCACCACACCCGGCTGGGAAATAGAATTTTTAAGTTTAAAAATCTCCAGGCCCATATGGTTTTACTAGAGAATTCTGCTAAATAATTATCATCTTTTTGTTTTTGTTTTTGTTTTGTTTTTTTTTGAGAAGGAATCTCACTCTGTCACCCAGGCTGGAGTGTAGCGGCACAATTTTGGCTCACTGCAACCTCCGCCTCCCAGGTTCAAGCGATTCTCCTGCCTCAGCGTCCTAAGTAGCTAGGATTACAGGCACATGCACCACGCCTGGCTAATTTTTGTATTTTTGGTAGAGAGGGGGTTTCTTCATGTTGGTCAGGCTGGTCTCGAACTCCTGACCTCAGATGATCCACCTGCCTTGGCCTCCCAAAGTGCTGGGATTACAGGCCTGAGCCACTGTGCCCGACCTAACATCATTTTTTAAAAGCATAATCTTTTTGTGAAAAGGGCAGGGGACCCTTCTCAATTCATTTTATAAGATCAGTATTACCCTGATATCAAAACTAGCCAAAGACAGTATAAAACAGAAAACTTCCAACCAATATCCCTCATGAACATTAAAAAGACAAATGTGTGGTGAGGATGTAGAGCAACTGAAATTCTCTTACACTGCTGGTGGGACTTTCGACTGGTACAACCATTTTGGAAAATGGTTTGAGATAATTTACTAAAGTTGAACATGCACATACCCTACTGCTCAGCATTTATACTTCTGGGCATAGATCCAACAAAAATGTTCCCATGTGCTCAACAAAAGACCTGTACAAGGATGAAAAGACCTGTACAAAGATAAAAAGACCTGTACAAGGATGCTGATAAGAGCACACTATTCTACTCCCCGACCCCTGCCAAAATATCCACATGCCCATTAGCAGTGGAATGAATAAGTAAATTATGGCATACACACATAATGAAATAGGATACAGCAATGAAAATGAACAAACTTCAATTACAGGTAACAACATGGGTGACTCTCATAAACAATGTTGAACGAAAGAAGCAAGACACAAAAGAGTACCTGCCGAATAATTCCATTGATACAAAGTGCAAAAATAAGCAAAATTACACTATGGTGTTAGAAAACAGGAAAGTGGTTATTCTTCTGCAGAGTGGTGACTGGTGGGAGCATGGGGGCACCTGGGAGGTTGGTCATGTCTGTATTTTCATCTGGATACTGGTTATATCATATATATACATAATCATTTTTAAAGACATATCATTTTTATAAATCATATACAAACAGGCTGGGCAAAGTTGCTCACACCTGTAATCCCAGCACTTTGGGAGGCCGAGGCGGGTGGATCACTTGAGGTCAGAATTTTGAGACCACTCTGGCCAACATGATGAAACCCCGTCTCTAGTGAAAATACAAAAATTACCTGTAATCCCAGCTACTTAGGAGGCTGAGGCAGCAGAATCACTTGAACCTGGGAGGCGGAGGTTGCAGTGAGCCAAGGTCGTGCCACTGCACTCCAGCCTGGGCGACAAGAGTGAAACTCAGTACACACACAAAATATGCCTATTGGATCTGGTGACATGAAGATGATGGGTGACCTCAAGTTTCGATGAAGTGGCAGGCTTTGGGATCTAGCATTAATTCCAATTTTACAAACAGAGACACTGAAGCAGACAACAGTTCAGAGGCTGGGCCAAGGTTGCAAAACTAAGTAGCAGAGTGGGGATTTGAACCCTTGAAGTGGGGCTGCTGTGCTCTTAACCATTAAACTAGACTGTCTTTTGACCTTCAGGATTACAAAGGCCATGGGGAGAAAAGGAAACCTCAGATAGGAGTGTTCAAAAGCATGGAGTCTGAGGCGATCTGAGGAAGGGCAGGCAGGTATAGCAACTTGAAGCTCTTGCAGACACCTCTTTATTACAGTGGCACATGGGCTGGTTGAACCAATATTCACAAAGACAGCCAGATATAATGTCAGAAAAGGTTAAGGATTTTCATACACTGTACTATGTTTATTGAGGCAAGGGATTTTTAAAATATTTTGGGTTTACGGTGCAAACTCTGATTACATCTAGAAAAATCATTTATGTTAAATGTTCAATTATCTCAGAATGCCAGGGAATGAGTGTGTGTGTCTGTGTGTGTGTGTGTGTGTGTGTGTGTGTGTTCGTGCACCGGCTATGCTGTTTCAGGGATAAAGCATAGTTTGGTCTTGAAGAGAAAAAAATACCATATCATTAGTCTTGTTTAAAAGTATGGGAATTACAACTTTGTGATTAGACCAGGGTAAAATTATAGGCCAAAGCAGGACAACTTAATGCAATTACTGTTGAAGCAATAACTTAAACTATCATACGCAAAACCACTGTCTGGAGTCTTAATTAGGAAAAAGGGATTAATGTATAAAAATTATTCATTCTGTCAGTTCCTTTTATTGCAAAAATAGGAAGGTATATTCACATAGGAATTAAATGCAAGAATAAAGGATCTGACCTGTACATTCATAACACAATATTATCAGTGAGTACAGAATGGAAGGGGGTAGCTTAAAAAGCAAAATGAGTCAACTAAAAGCTCTTACTGCCTTAGAGAACATGTATAGTATGTCATTAGTAATGTTTATTAAAATTGAGTTTTCATTGGAAATACTTCCTGGAAATAGCTCAGGAAATTATTTCCAAATTTAAAAAGGTTTGCAGATTGAAATAGTCTGTGAACCCTTTTTCTAATAAAAAGCATACACAATTTACATGTTTGATATGATTTAATCCATAATCTATGTATCCAGGCCACTTAATGGGAAAAAACACAAAGAGTTGAAATCATTTGCTTATCATCATGTAGATAAGAAGCCAAAATTAGGAGTGAAGCCATTCTATATTTCTGCTAAGATTGCTGTGTGGCAGATATCTGGCTGCCCTGGAAACAAATCAACAGATCTGTAAAACACTCGAAGCCCGAGTGGCCTTCTTTGCCCAGTTAACCTTCTTCCACTGGGTATTCTCCACCTGCCAATCTGGTTTCCAGACTCCTCAAGCTCTTCTCCCTTTTTCGTGCCTCAGTTTCTCCCATGACATGAGTAACCTCTTTTGTGACCTCATAGCTATGCTCTGCTCACTCTTCCTCGAAATTCTCCTTTGACTTTTATTTAACCTCTGCTTGTTCTCTCTGTAAGTTATTTGTATTTGCATGTCTAGACAGTAAATCATCTGCATAGCATTTCATGATACCTTTCTATTAATTCACTATTCCAAAACCAACAGAACAGCATTATTATTTTGTACTGCATACAAAAATGACTTATTAAAAAAAGCCTCTCTGAATTGTCTTTCTACCCATCACATGTATCTAAACTTGACAAAATACAACATAGGGGATGAGAAAAAGAAAACAGAAGTGTAGAAAAATCTGTCTTTAGTGTTTTTAAACTTGCTTTGAAATACAAACATTTCTTGAAATGCAGAAGTGAAAGTGATGAATGTTAAGTGGATATTTTTTCACCTTAACTGCTGATCAGAAGAGTATTTATAACCCCCTAACTGATGTCTCGAGCTGATAAATCAACACCAGGGGAGAATATTTCAAGCACATTTATCATTTAAGACAAACAGCCTATACTGAGCATGATTACTTTTTATTCATCATTTTGGCTCACCTCTACATTTGCTCCTTCTCAATGTTAATAATATCTGTGTAAGACTTCTCAATATTTAATGTTACAGATTGCCTGTTGCATGCTGATGAGGTTAAGGTCATATGTTTGATCTCCAGAAGGCCAGTTAGCTTCACACACACACACACACACACACACACACACACACACACACGCACACACACACACACGAATAAATAAAAAAGAAAAAAAAAAGGCTCTGTCTACTTCTGAGGGAAGCCTGATCTTAGCTTCCTTGTAATACCCATTGCTGGTCTCAACATCATAAAAAATTACAGAATTCAAGGCTTAAGGGAAATTATGGGCAAGCTATTTTAATACACTGACCCAACTGCATAGAAGCTCACACTTAGCAGACGAAAGACCAGCAGCCTGGAGTGCCACCATTCAGCTTGGTTAACACCCAGCACAGTCCACCAGGCAACTGTTACCAGTGTCACCTCCAAAGGATGGTGACATAAAAGAGAATCTTACCTGTTCATTCTCCTCTTCATCACTGCTTAGCTTAAGGTCATCTTCCAGCATTCTGAAAGAAGGAACAAAGAGGTACAAAGAGGTACAGATAGTTAGTGGATTCAGAATAATTCAGCACCAAAATATCACCTTAATGTTGCTATTAGAGCAACATTTTGGAAATAAGTCCATTTGATTTCCTATTTGTTTTCTTTCCTTCTTATGCACTTTTCCTCTGGTGCACTTCGGAAATAGTAGACAGTCCCATCATAAAAATTAACCCTCACAACAGTCATCAGCTAAGACGGGCAGCTTTCAGAAGATGCTGTGTTAGCAGGGAAATAATACTTAACAATAACGTATTGTATATTTTGAAATAGCTAGAAGGGAAGAATTGGAATGTTCCCAACAGGAAGAAAAGATAAATATTTGAGGTGACGAATATCCTAGTTACCCTGATTTGATCATTACACATTGAATCCCTGTATCAAAATATCACACATACCTGAAAATAGCAATAAAAAAGAAGATGCTTTTTTTTTTTTCTCTCAAATACATAGGGGCTTTTCCCCTGGGCAGTTTGCATTCCACAATTACTTGTTTAGTGTTTTCCAAGCTCCCAGTGCTGGGCTGTGTCTCCGTGCCTGCCCCAGGGGCTTTCATGGTAAAGAGAGATGAGAAAAAGAGCCATAAAGCCATAAACTTGAGTTGTGAGCGAAGCTTCTTAGGCCATCCATCAGTCAAAGAGCTGGAAAAGATGTTGTCCCCAAGATCCTACCTAGTGGGGAAAACCAAGCAGGAGGGCGCTTTCTGAAAAGCCTGTGAAGGTGATTCCCCAGCCCACCCAGGTCCCCCCATTCATTCTGAGGAGACAGCGAGGAAGCACGAGGTTAAAAGTGAAAAAAAGAAACAGAACTTCAGACTCTGTTGTTATGATAACACTGTATTCTTTTCAGCATGGCTAAATTTTTCTTTATAGTAGTTTTCAGATTAATTCATTTCAAAAGAAATCTTACTCAGAAGTGCACTGTATAAAAGCGTGCTCTCCACGCAGAGACGCTCTGAGGGAGCAGGGGAGAGCCCACTTCTGAGGGACCCTGGGGCTCCATACATCAGTGTGAAGCCCGCTGAGCCCTTGTGCTCAAAGGCCTCATTGAAGCCAGCTTCTAAAGGCTGTCCCCTAAAATGTACCTAGTGTCCTTTAAAAGCTGGTTGTAGGCCTATCACTGATACATGCCTCTGAACATTCGTAGGAGTCATTTCAGTCACTTTTGGGGCGAACTGGGGGGTAAAGAACTGGCAGGATAAGGCATGGCCCAGGCTCTGCCCCACCTGTCTATGCATGTGGGGTGAGTCGCTTCACGCACCCTGACCCCATTTCCCTATTTGTGCAGTGACGTGTTATAGAGGGCAATCCTAAGGTCGAATCCTGCTTTAGATTCCGTTGTGAGTCTACAAAATAAATATGCTCCCCAGTTTCGTCAAGGAGAAAAACCCTTCTATTTGCTCTGGAGAACACAACAGAGAAACTTCTAAGTAGTTTTTAGGGTACTATTTAAGGCATTGCCATCAGGGCACCAAATCTGCTTCCTCACAGGCTCCTGCTCATCTCCCAGTGCCGAGAGGTGTCGTTCTTGTATTATTTAAACCACAAGTGAACAAATGAACACGTCAGCAGAGGCTGTAAAGCGGCACCCCCAATTCCTCTGCACGTCTGGCACGCCATTCATTTCCTTCACCTCACAGACACATACGCTTGGCTTCAAAGAGAAGAGACCTCTTGGTGATTTATTAGAGTACTGTTTGGGAGTAGCCTAGGGAAGTGGGCTTGTTTCCTTTGTCCTTGAGTCCCCAGTGACCAGCACAGTGCGGCACAGAACACAATGCCAGTTTGCTGGCTGGGATGAGGCCCCTTCCCCAAGACCATTTTCCTACCCAAAGGCACAGATTTCTTCCTAATGAAAAAGACCAGAGAAGGGGACAGGTCCTTGCCTCCACTCCCATGCCCTCTTTTGGGTAAACCACCACTGCAGTGTGGTTTAATCTCTAGGACTGCCCAGCAAGCACTGGGTCTTTAAAGGGTGGGTGGTCCTGCTGGTGGGAGTGGAAAGAGTGGGGAGAACTCACACAATCATGGTTAACAACCCCCTTGCTGTCAGATGGAGGCTGTGTGGCTGGGAAATTTAATGTTTAAATGGACAATACTGTGCGTGGATTGGAAGGCCATCATCCCCCAGAGCAGGAAAGCCCAACATGGCCCGAAGTGAGGGAGCTTAGGTTGGCTGCAAACTAGCCGTGCAACTCAGTCACCACATGAGCCTGGCATGGCTGAAAGTCACCACAACAGTCAAAATGCTGCTGTGTGAGGCTCTCTTTCAAGGTAGGGAATGCAGCTTACTTTTGTTTATTTCAAACATGTGCTAAATGCGTCCACACATAAACACGCATCTGTTTGAATCTCAGAGCCCCTTACACCACAATCTTGTGTGAGGTGCACCTCTGGGGCTGAGCATTTGTGCTTCTATAATGAGACTCATCTATCTCATCATCATTTCCAGAAGAAAAGCAGTCAGAGTTCAACCTTGCTTTGTGAATAATCATCACTCTGTCACTGACTTTACCTCTCTTATATTAAAAAAATGAATTTATTGTGTTTCCGGCTGGGTTCTAAATACAACAAATCACATGTAAAAATACACTGCCTTCAAGAGAGACTTCAAGAGAAGTTCAAATCTAACTAACCTTCAGAATATTTCGAAATATGAGAAAGTGGCCATGGAAACACAAACTCACACAGCTTATACAACATTCCCAGAGCAATCCTGGGTGGTGCTATTCCCAAAACATGAAATCACAGACCTGGGAGAGACGACCACGGCCATACCGCATCCCAGCCCCGACAGGCACAGAGGCACACCCTGAGGAGACCCAGGCTCCCCGCGGTCTGAGAGCAGGAACCCTCTGCTTTATTCTGATGGTCATGAGCAGGCCCTTGGCTCAACTCCCTAGCAAACGGCGCTTGTTCTTGTCTATGACCACTGCATCTTCAAGTCCGGTTTAACATTCACAAACAACTCCATGTTGAATGCTGAACATATCCGAGTGGCCTCTTAGAGAGCCTAAGGAGGGGCTGAAGTTTATAGCTGAACAATGAAACATGGTTAGGAGAAGAGAAAACCCGTGACACTCACAGGATCATAGGAACTGTCTGTACTTGGTATATGGCCAGCAGACAGCAGGCATGGCCGCCTTCACCAAACACACAAATGGCACCGTGGTGGTCATGGGCCCAACCCACTCCCAAACCCTGGGGAACATTTTTATCATTTGTCTGTTTCCACAGGGAAACAGATAGGCATAGGTATATCAAACAATAAATAAACAAACAAAAGTGTTCAACCAAGAGTAAAAGGAAGATGCAAATTAAGTGCTGATTAGGCTACTGGGGAGGGGTGGAGATCTCCTACTGTTTTTTTTTTTTTAAAGGGAAGGCAAAGACCCTGCTGCTCTAAGGGGCTCCTGAGGGCTAAATCATCTGCACGGAAGGACTGGCCATCTGCATGGAAGCACAGGGCCTGTGCATCCATCCACAGCACCCTGGCTACACGCCTACTCCTGGGTTCCTCCAGGCCCTACCCCAGCTGATGGGGCCCCCAACCAGGGCCACCCCTTTCACGTTCCCTTAGCCCCTCCCCTTCATAGCCCTTCAGATCCCTCCCAGGGGATGAAGCCCTCAACTCACAGCAGCAGCTCTCATTGTTTAAGGGATGTCCGTCCGTAGCAGACCAGCTAAGTACTTTCTAGATGTTACTTTGTCAATCCCTGCAGCAACTCCTCCGAGGTGGGAGGTGGGTGCTATAGGGGGCTGTGGACCGTGGTAGTCAGAGCAGGGACTCCAGGGTCACACTGCCCAGGAAGAATGCTAGCTCTGCCTTTCATCTAGCCCAGGCCCTGGGACCTGCCTCAGAGGGCTTCCCGGAGAACTTACTCCACAATCCTTGGACAGTGCTAAGCGCGGGACCTTACGCCAGGGAGCCTCCAATCAATGCTCATTTTTATCAATGCTCATTTTTACCAATATTCCCTTTTCCCTAGGAGGGAAGTGGGCCTCAGAGCATTTAAGAAACTCATGTGGATAAACAAGTTGAGACTTTGAGATGTCTTTGTAATGATGCCTTAAAACAGAGCCATTTGCTCTATTTTCAGGCCATTTTGAAAAGAAAGGGTCATGTTCCTGAGAGATGGCGGAGGGGAATATATTTTGGCCTGTAACTGCTGTCAGCTGGTCTGAGTGGCTTTATGTCGACAGGACAGTAAACACGCCTATCAGCCCCAGTGCACGGGGAGGTCCGCCCTGGGAGCTAGCGGGGGGCCACGAGGCCAGGAGTCCCTCCACGAGGAGCCAAGGGGGTGTTGCCAGATGACAATGGGGAAGTTGAAATAAAATAGGTACTAAAATTGAACTTTTTGGCTGCACGCGGTGGCTTGTTCCTGTAATCCCAGCATTTTGGGAGGCCAAGGCTGGCAGATCATTGAGCCCAAGAGTTCGAGATCAGCCCGGGCAATATGGCAAAATACCGTCTCTATAAAAAATATATAAAAATTTGACAGGCATGGTGGTATGGACCTGTAAACTCAGCTACTAGGGAGGCTGAGGTAGGAGGATCACCTGAGCCCTGGAGGTCGAGGCTAGAGTGAGCCGAGGTTGTACCACTGCACTCCAGCCTGGGCATAAGACCCTGTCTCAAAAAAAAAAAAAAAAAAAAAATTGAACTTTTTGAATTGAGAACAGACCTGGACTTCATGGCCTTAACACTTGAAGAGTTATCAAACTACTGTCAGGGACACTCCACGTTAGCACCTCATGGTGACTTTACAGTAGAGTCTGAACCAGCTACATGAGAACTGTGACACTTTAAGGACAGAAGCAAGATTTTTTTTAATGTGCGATTAAGCGATTGAGATTCCACCCATTTTTACTTGGGAACTTGTCCTTACAATGATTGTTGGGCATGTTGTAACACCCTTCCTGACACGCAGACAAGGAGGCGAAGGGTTATGAGCCCCCAGCTGCACTCGCTCACGCTTTCATGCAGGGAGAGCGGGCCTTGCAGGAGCTCCGTAGAGGAAAGGACGCAATGGGACTTTCATTCAGAACTCTAAAGAGGGAGCCAAAGATAAACAGGCCCATTTGCAGTTTGCCGAGCACTTCCCTGGAGGACCTTTTTCTTTCTGAAAGGGAAAGATGAATGGAAACATGCCTCATCACCACCAGCGGAACCAGTATCCAAACTCCCAATTGTTGTTTTGTTTTGTTTTAGAGACAGGGTCTTGCTCTGTCATCTAGGCTGGAGTACAGTGGCCCAATCATAGCTCACTGCAGCCTCGAACTCCTAGGCTCAAGCAATCGTCCCACCTCAGCCTCCCATGTATCTGGGACTACAGACGCCGGCTACCACGCCTGGCCAAACCCCCAACTGTTGACTCATTCAATTACTTCTGTGTCCACTGTGTGGCAGGCACCTATCCACAGAAGGTGTACTGTCTCCCAGGGGTGGTTCCCCTCACACATGACATTCAAATCAGCATTGTCATTTTACGTATTTTTAAATGCCTTCGAATTGTGAAGCTCTGGCAAATACAACTTTTGCAGAACCCAGCTGTGTCATTTGAAGGTAAACTCAGTACTTTTCAGAAAAGGGAGTAATTCAGTACAACCTTTGCAATTTTAACATTTGATTACCATAACTTCCCTGTGTGTATTATTTTCTTAATTGAGCAAGTGATAAATTTATGTTGTAGCTGGCGCCTGCATTTTTGAGGCCTAAAATTTCTTGGGAAGCAGAAATAGCAGCCTACACTTAACAGATGGCCAACTGCTTCCAAAGCTCATCTATATCTTCCACAGGTATTGCAAACGGGCACGTTAACTACCTGCAAATGTAATGGCAGCCATTTCACAGAGTAGTGGTTTTTAATTAATAGGATTTTCCCTGAATTAGTTGGCATTTGGGGCCCTTAACAGATCGGAATCCTTTAGTCCTTTAAAGTCATTTCATTTTGCTTTGTTTTAATGGTTTTTAAAAAAATCTGAGTTTTAATTGGGCTGTTTGATTTTCAGATTTGTTTCTATAGCTGGTGCTGCTACTATCTCCACCTACGTGAGATGTGAAGCCAAAGACAAATGTTTATGAATCTCCATTAAACATATTCATATATGCAAATATCTATTCTAACAGTTAGCATTGCCTGAGAGCCTATTCATTATGCAAGTGCATCTCTCTGCAGTTATTCCCCAAGCCATCATCTCCACTGCTTGGAACACGGGAGGGAAAGTTATACAACTCATTTCATTCTTTCTGAAGTCTACTGCTTTGTCAGGGTCAGTGCTACCATCTGCCTGTGGTTATTTTCATTAACAAGTAACCACCTTCTTCTCGGCGTTTGTTCGGAAGAACTTAGCTCATGCCATCCCAGCTAGCTGGGAACACGGAAGGCTAGCATGGGCTCACTCTAGGGGTTGGCAATTTAGTGCATCCAAGGCACAGGTGAACTCACTTAGTCTGGAGGCAAATGGAGAAATCAGGAAGAAGATGAAGGGGTGCTCTACTTGACCTAAGTGTTTCCAACTCTGATGTTTTAAAACCCAGGGATCTCTACATCTTTTGAAGCAATTTTGGTCCATAGCAAGGTGGTATTTGCTCATACATATCTCCTTCCTGGACTCCCTCCCTCCTGGGGAGGGATTGTCAGTGAAATCATCCATGATCCTGTAACTCTGCCATGTTGAACCTGGGGTGAAGGTGCACTGTCTCACTTATGTTTATGACCTTATTTTTAGTTAGGGACAGCAACTTCTGATGGTCCTTTTCTCCACTGACATGCTGAATCCACTTGCCACCTTCTCTGCAGGCCCATCTTCCCTGGGGGACGGCATCTCATCTCCTACCCTAGAAGAACCTCACAAAAGCCAGTCTCATTTGGGAAACCTGCCAAATCCTGGTGAGATGCCGGATGATGTGTGTCTTCAAAATCTCAATCAGTCAACTGTCTTTCCCAACAGTAAGCATATCTATAGTAATAGAAAATAAGCAGAAATAAAAGGGAAATGGAAATCAACAGTCATAAGAAGAAACAGTCAGTGGTACAGAGTCTGGGGTGGTGAAATAAATTTTGAAATGGCAGCTTGGAGGCTAGCCAGCATTAGTCTGAATTCTGTCCGTAACTAGCTCTGTGAACTTAGGCAAATCACCCACTTCCCCTAGACATTGTTTCCGCATCTCCAAAGTGAGAGTTGGATAAAACAACCACTATATAACCTCTTATTGGTCTGAATTCCTTGGTTCTGTGCCTTTACCAGTGGGTAGAATGTCCAGGAAGACTGCTGGAGAATGAGATGATCTGATACTACTCAGCACATTCTAGGTGCTAGAGATATAAAACTGGAGAAGTCTTCCTTTTCAAGTGTCTCACTGTTTACTGGGAGCAGCAGCAGTTCCTTGAACATCCCATGATGCTTTCCAGCTAGAAATATGTAAGTGCCACACACGGTTTGTGTGATTGTGAAAATATAAAAATGCTCCATCTTTTCCACTTAGGGCAATCTAGGCCACAGTTATGAAGTAGCATTCTCCAAATGTATTAGACTTTAAAATTGCTTCCTCCTAAAAGAATTACAGGGAAAGAGGGCTGGATATACTCTATCATTTCTATCAAAAAACTGAGGCTTTAGAAAGAGCACTTTAACCTGGAGTGCTTTCTCCCTGAAGATGGGTTTAAATCCTGTCTTTGTCTGTTTTAAGGACTTCTAGAAAATTAGTTTCTGAGCTCGATGTTCTCAGTATTAAAGAATTGAGTTTCTAAGGCTAAATGAATGCAAGTACAGTGTGTGAAAGAACATGATCCTTTCCCGGGCAGACAGCAGAGGACAGGTCAGAGGATTCTGACTGGGAACATAAAGTTTCTGTGGCTGTACAGATTTGGTGGTGGACATTACTTAAACCTCTTCGAAGGGGGATTTGCACCTAACCAGAGGGGAAATGAGATATGTACGTATTTATATGGCTCAAATCTGATGTTGAATATTGATAATCAGTAAATAAGTAAGTTAGCTGCCTATTCTGTTTGCTAGCTTATGGTTTGCTTATTTAATAACTTCTGACAATAAGAATGCATTGAATCTGTAAGGGTCATAACATACATCAGGTTAAGATTTGTTCTTTGGTTGGAAACATCAGTTTTTGCATTTTTATGGCTGCTGTTATTGATAAGTTAATTGCTAAAAGAGTCCCTAATTAAGAGATTTGAACAGATAAACTTAGAATTAGAAAAGAGAACCAAGCATAATCTCCTAATTAGAAAATCCATGCACTTTAAGCTATACCAGCGTTCACACATTACCTGAGGATGGCATAACACAGTGATTTCCAAACTTTATTGCACACTGGAGTCACTTGGGAATCTTTAAAAATTATTGATGCCCAGCTCCACTCCAACCCCATATTCTGATGGGATAGGTTTGGGGTGCAATCTGGGCATCTGGTTTTTTTTTCTTTTCTTTTTTTAAAGCTCCCTAGGGAGCTGATTCATGGGCCTCAGCCCCAGATATTCTGATTCACAGCAAAGTTGGGACCCACTATATAACACAGAGCTGGACTGAGTCATAAGAGCTGAATGTCATGAATAGCTCTGCACCTTGGATCAAGTCCCATACTCTAAGTTTTAGTTTGTTCATTAATATAAGGGGATGATAGTTGAGATTCAAATGAGACAATAAAGGTGAAAGCCCACTGTAAACTGTAAAGCTTCACAGGAGTTTTCAGTAATGGGTTTAGCATTACCTGGGATGTTTTGAAAGATACTGGTCTATGGGCCTTACCCCCTGTGATTCTGATTTAATTGGTCTTGGATTGGCCACAGGCATCAGTACTTCTGACAAGCTGCTATGGTCTGAATGTTCCGTGTTCCCTCAAAATTCACATATTGAAACCTAACCTTAAATGTGATAGTATTCAGAGATGGGGCCTTTGGGAGGTGATTAGCTCATGATGGCAGAGCTTTCACGAATGGGATTAGTGCCCCTGTAAGAGAGACCTCAAAGAGCTCTTTCGACTTTGTGTCCTTTCCGCCATATGAGGACCCAGCTCGTAGGTGCTGTTGATGAACCAGAAAGCAGTTTCTCAACAGACACCACATCTCGTTCCTTGATCTTGGACTCCCCGTCCCCCAGAACTGTGAGGAATAAATTACTGTCATTCAGCAGCTTCCCAATTTATTTTGTTACTTTAGCCTGAGGTATTTTTTTTTTTTACAGTAGCCTGAATAAACTAAGACATGAACATCCTAAGTGAATCTTCTATTCAGCCAGGGTTGAGAACCACTGCCTTAATTCTATTTTTTTTTTTTTTGAGACGGAGTCTCGTTCTTTCGTCCAGGCTGGAGTGCAATGGTGCATCTTGGCTCACTGCAACCTCTGCCTCCCGGGTTCAAGCAATGCTCCCTACCTCAGCCTCCTGAGTAGTTGGGACTACAGGTGCCTGCCACCACACCCGGCTCATTTTTGTATTTTTAGTAGAGACAGGGTTTTGCCATGTTGACCAGGCTGGTCTCGAACTCCTGACCTCAGGTGATCTGCCCGCCTTGGCCTCCCAAAGTGCTGGGATTACAGGTGTGAGCCACCACCCCTGGCCACTGCCTTAATTCTAACGGAACTATCACCTTCCTATTAAAATCATCTCCAATCCATAGGACAGAATTAGTCACTTCTTATCTAAGTGAATAATTTGTACATAACTAATGCATTATGTTGGAATTTTCTAACTTATCTGGCTTCACTCTCCCCCCATCTTCCATTGGAATAAGAATGCTTGAAGGGAAGGGGTGTGTTTCCTCAACGCCTAGGATAAGGCATAAACCCATCATTACTAAGGAATTACCGCGAGGCATTTTAGAATTCTTCAGTGGTTGTTTTGAGAAACCACAAGGCAGCGCTGGGGAATCTGAGATTCCAGCTTGTTCTTCAGCCTTGGGGAGGAAACAGAAAATTTTATGAATGCCACACCTTTCAAGCTCCCTGGAGAAGTCCCCACACTTTCGTCAAGACTGCATAGGATAGGGTGCTGGGTTTTCTGTCTAGTGGCAACTTGGCATCATCTCCCCTTTGAAGCACTCCTTTCTATCACAGGGGCTGGGGCCTGGGAACTACATTTCCCCAGAATCCCTGCTGATAGGGTTTTTGGTTAAATGTTGCCAGTGAGAGGCACCTGAATAGGGCTTGGAAAATCAAAGATTAACAGAAGCCTTTACTACTCCCAGGACAGTGAAGCAGGTGCAGAAGCTTCAGCAGATGGCAGATACGAGGTTCTGTGAGTGGCTTCCAGGCACCCTTCTGTGAATAATGCCTGCTGGAGACATCTGAGATTATTGTTAGCAGTTTTCTGTTATTCTTGCATTTATTGATTTCTTGAAATGACTTTCTGAACTGATGGCTGATTTCCTGTTGGTCCCCCTTCCCTGGCCCTCCTGATGGGTTTGGAAGGCACTAATTCCCTATGTTAAGTGTCTACTTGAAATACCTAGAGTGGTTTCTCTTCTCCAGATCAAACTGACTGATGTGTATAGTAATTAAGAGCATGAGCTCTGCAGTCAGAAAGCCTGGTTTATTGATTTCTATCCAGATGCTGTACCTCATGCTAGTTGTGTCCTTATGCAAAGAACTTAAAGTTGCTCTGCCTTCTGTTTCCTCATCTGTAAAATGGAAAAACGAGAGTGTTTACCTCCTAGGAATGTTGTAGAAAATGTAGAAAACATTTTATACAGTGTCTGGTATGTAGTAATTAATAAATATTCAGTAATCTAACTGGCATTTTATTACCCATTCCATCTCATGACAGCAACTATGCTACAATTTAAGTCCATTTTTCCTTTTCTTTTTCTTTCTTTTTTTTTGAGACAGAGTCTCACTCTGTTGCCCACGCTGGAGTGCAGTGGTGTGATATCACAGCTCACTGTAGCCTTGACCTCCCAGGCTCAAGTGATCCTCCTGCCTCAGCCCCCCAAGTAGCTGGAACTATAGGTGGCGCCCACCATGCCTGGCTAATTTTTGTAGGGACGAGAGGTTTTGTTATGTTGCCAAGGCTGGTCTCAAACCCCTGGGCTCAAGTGATCCACCTGCCTCAGCCTCCCAAAGTGCTGGGATTATAGCCATTTACTTTCTCTAACAGAGAAGATAAACTTCTTAATTTCTCGACCACCTCCGACGAGCACATTCTAGGTGCCAGAGATATAAAACTGAAGAAGTCTTCCTTTTCAAGTGTCTCACTGCTTATTGGGAGCAGAAGCAGAAAAGAAAGCCAGCGAGGTGATAAATACTATGGGAGCACAGATGACCATCTTTTTTCCTTGTCAGACAATCCCGGCCCTTTTATTTTTCCTTGTAGTTTGATTCTTCAGTCTGTAGTTCTCTTCTGTATCTCCTACAAGTTCCCCAGTGTCCTTCCAAATTTATAGTCATGTGTGGGACACAGGCCACTCTACAGGCATGGACTGTAGGGGGAGAATGACCCGCTTTATGTTGGAAGTCAACAGCTCTGAGAATTAAGGCCTAAGACTCATAACTTAAAGCTTTCTCCACCTAAGCTCATTTAGTCTCTCCTTCCCCAAATGTCTTGAGGAAAAAAGCCATCTGCCTCCTTGTTCAGGACAGCCATGGGGTCATTTAAGACTCATCATGGAATTTTAACAACCTTATCCTATGCTGTGTGGACCAAGATGACCATCTGGCTCCTGTGATTGCAGTGGGGACCACATTGTACCTGGGTATTACAGAGGTGCAGCCATCCCGCCTCCCCCTGCAGCTGTCCAGTTCCTGGAAAACGTGCTCCCAGGACCTTTAGCTGCTTGTGACTAGATGGAGGCTTTCACACTAATCCACTAATCCTCTCTGCCACAAACATCATAAGCAGATCGTATAAACGTGAAGAGGAGAAAAAGACTTCAATGTTCCATATTAAAGAAAAAGCATCCTATGAGCTATTTATTGGCTGGAGATTGGTAGATGATCCTCACACTAAGGCATTTCCATGAATTCATTTTTTTTTTTTGAGACAGGATCTCACTTTGTCATCCAGGCTGGAGTGCAGTGGTGTGATCACAGCTCACTGTAGCCTCAACCTCCTGGCTTCCAGTGATCCTCCCACCTCGGCCTCCCAAAGTGCTGGGATTACAGGCCTGAGCCACCGTGCCCAGTCCATGAATTCAGCTTTAATACTACCACTTTTGTAGCACTTTGCATATTTTCTCTGATACTTCCATAATTTTTCATTATAAAATGAATCCACGTGGTTTGAATATAGAAATCAAATAACTCTAATCTCAAAAAAATTCACTATATACCAGGACTTTTTCTTTCTTTCTTTCTTTCTTTTTGGAGACTGAGTCTTGCTTTATTGCCCAGGCTGAGGTGCAGTGGTGCTATCTTGGCTCACCACAACCTCCGCCTCCCGTGTTCAAGTGATTCTCGTGCTTCAGCCTCCCAAGTAGCTGGGATTACAGGTGCCCACCACCATGCCTGGCTAATTTTTGTAATTTTAGTAGAGACCGGTTTTCATCATGGTGTGGCCAGGCTGGTCTCAAACTACTGACCTCAAGTGATCTGCCTGCCTCAGACTCCCAAAGTGCTGGGATTACAGGCCTGAGCCACCCCCCTGGCCTTTCTTTTTTAAAAATAGAGTTGAAAATTAGGCCAAGTATATTGAGAGTTCTAAATCCATTGTCAGGTACATACAACTGGCTTTTGCAATGAGAAACCTGATTACCCTGCCAACATGCCTCTCTATACACCAATTACATTCTACTGGGAGTTGTTCAACTCATGGTGACACAGAATGTGTCAAATAATCCATGTAAATTAAGCCTTGCCATATCCATTGCAGAAGAGGGGTGCATTTACTGGGTTGGAAGCGGTGTCACCAGGACCAGTCAAGGCCACTCCTTAAGAAAGGTTCAGCATTTCGTCATGGTTTTATATCAGGTATATTTCGAGTTTATATAAAAAAAGAGTAAAACTGCAGAATCAAGTCCTTTGTTGCCTTCCTAACTTTTTAAACATATTCATCTATTTCTCTTTCAGCTGGAAGAAACGAATCTTAAGTGCAAGAAAAAAAATTCCTGTGAAAAACTCTAAGTGGGAATGTACACTTCTGAGATAGGATCAGACTACAGAATAGTGTTGCTTCTGCTTAGTGCTTAAGAAAATAACCAGGAAAATAACGATCTATTTAGTTACTATCCTGGAAGTCATGGTGTCCATACTGCTAAAGTGGGTCTATTCACTGATGGAGGACAGGAGAGTAGAGATAAAAACAGACAGGATCCAGGCCGGGCATGGTGGCTCAAGCCTGTAATCCCAGTAGGCCGTGGGAGGCGGAGGCGGGTGGATCATGAGGTCAGGAGATCGAGACCATCCTGGCTAACACAGTGAAACCCTGTCTCCACTAAAAATACAAAACAAATTAGCCGGGCTTGGTGGCGGGTGCCTGTGGTCCCAGCTACTCAGGAGGCTGAAGCAGGAGAATGGCATGAACCCAGGAGGTGGAGGTTGCTATGAGCCGAGATTGCGCCACTGCACTCCAGCCTGGGCGACACAGCGAGACTCCATCTAAAAAAGAAAACAGACAGGATCCCAGTCCAATGCAGACTTTCTGACTTTCCTATTTTAGATGAGTCAAGAGTCCTGACCCACAGTTTCAATTAAAATGACAGAAAGTCAACTGATTTCAGAGCCAACACCAAATAACACTGTGAAGGAAGTTGAGTTTACCTTTGAAAACCCCTACCACTTCAGGTGCACACTCCCTCTCCAGGACTCATACTCCCATGTAGACTATTCCTTTCTGACCAAGGAACTGGAGCTATTCTCATGGTCTGGAATGGGTCTCCTTTCCTGCCTACTTGCTAAAGTGTTTCTCTTCTCAGTCCCATACCCTTGGGATTCGTTGTGAGCCAGCCATATTGCATATTGAAGAGTTGGTAAGATTTGACTCCTTCTAACAGGTTCCCAAGCACTATTGACCTGTAATTGCAAAAACATACAAATAAACAAAACCCCAACAGCAACAAAGATCCTGAGGGAGTGACATTAATGGTAGAATTTTTAAGGTACAGCGGTAGCCCCCAAATGGGCCATTTTTCCTCCGTCTAATCTTATTGCATGGCAAATATAGACAGCAGCAGGCATTCCTGACTGAGAACCCTGGTGATGGCCTGATGGAAGCAGAGATGAGACTGTCTGATCCACTCCAGGCAGCATGGTCCCTAAAGGGCCCTCTACAGCTGGGAGCCTACCCTGTTCTGTAATAACAGCACATCAGCAACCTCTATCATTGTGGCAATGGTAATCAATTATTTAAGTCATATTTCATTGATTACCTTTATGTGCCAGGCATGTTGCCAGCCAATGCAAACCAATGATGAATAAGAAATGGTTCCTCCCTTAGGGAGCTCCAGTCTGGAAGGGAACTCAGGCTCACTGAATTTTCTTATCCAGGCAACAAACTGTCCCAGGATCTTTTAAACAGTTTCCTGAGTGCAATGAGTATGTAACATTAAACTCAGAACAAAGAGAAGGATCTAGGAATGCAATTTCCTATGTGGCCAAGAGATGTGTTCCTAACACAAATGTATTCCTGGCTTCTGAGGCACTTTGATCATTGTCACCCATGCAGCCATTTTTAATAGTAAATAGCTAAATATTCAGAAATAGGCACTTCACAATTATTTATTTGATTTGGGTAGTGTCAGGCTAGGGAAACACTACCAGGACACCAAGACAAGAAGACAAATGTCCTGGTATGGCAGGGGCCAGATGCGGGAGGAGGACCAGTTTTATCAAATGAGCCAGGTGGGTAATGGGAGTGAGTGGGAGCTTCAAGTCATGGAGAACAGACGGAGTGTTCTAAGAACTCAGCGAGGACACTCTTCAAGCCACGAGGCTGAGCTCCTAGAACTCTAGGAGACGGGAGCTAGAGGAGAGGTGGGCTCTCACTGGCCTGTGGAATAAAGAGGCTGATGAACCTTCCCAAGCGAGGGTCTCATAAGCAGGGAGGAAAGTATGGGGCTTAGAGGGAGAATCAGGCTGGTGGCCAGTCAGCTGTTGTTATTTCTAAATACGCTTTTATAGTAGTTTTAGATTTACAGAAAAGTTACCAAGAGAACACAGAAGGGCTCTCAAATACTCAGTGTCCAGTTTTCCTTGTCCTTAGGATCTTACAGCAGAATGATACATTTGTCACAATGAATACACCTATATTGCTATGATAACGTAAGTCCATTTGAAATGGAGTCTTGCTGTCACCCAGGCTGGAGTGCAGTGGTGTGATCTCAGCTTACTGCAACCTCAGCCTCCCAGATTCAAGCTATTCTCCTGCCTCAGCTTCCTGAGTAGCTGGGACTACAGGTGCCCGCCACCACAGGCAGCTAATTTTTGTGATTTTAGTAGAGATGGGGTTTCACCATGTTGGCCAGGCTGGTCTTGAACTCCAGGGCTCAAGCCATCCACCCACCTCGGCCTCCCAAAGTGCTGGAATTATAGACGTGGCCACCACGCCCAGCCCCATGCTTTATTTCGATTAGCTACTGTTCCTTCCCTGTCCCAGATGATGTCATCTAGGACAGAATGTTACATTTGGTCATCATGTCGCCTTAGGGTTCACTTAGCTGGGACAGTTTCTCAGACTTAATTTGTTTTCGATAACCTTGACTGTTTTGAGGAGTCTTGGCCATGTATTTTGTAGAATGTCCTGCAATTTGGGTTGTCTGATGTTTTTCTCATGATTAGATGGAGGTGATAGGTTTTTAGGAGGAAGACCCCAGAAGTAAAGGACCATTTGCATCACATCCCATCAACATGACTTATCACTGAGAATGCGGCTGAGGTTGCATTTGTTGATTCCTCTGCTTTAAAGTTACTCTTTGTACTCCCTTTCTAGACAGGACACGGAGGCCACTAAGCACAACTCGCACTTCAGAAGCGGGCAGTGATGTTCCCTCTCCTTGAGGGGCATTATCTATAATGCTTAGGTTATTTGGAATTCTGTTGTATGGGAGATTTATTTGCCCTATTTATTTATTCCAATCATTTATTTCTTTTTGAGACGGAGTCTCGCTCTATCACCCAGGCTACAGTGCAGTGGCGCAGTCTCGGCTCACTGCAAGCTCCGCCTCCTGGGTTCACACCATTCTCCTGCCTCAGCCTCCGGAGTAGCTGGAACTACAGGTGCCCACCACCATGCCCGGCTAATTTTTTGTATTTTTAGTAGAGACGGGGTTTCACCATGTTAGCCAGGATGGTCTCGATCTCCTGACCTCATGATCCGCCCGCCTCAGCCTCCCAAAATGCTGGGATTACAGGTGTGAGCCACTGCGCCCGGCCCCAATCATTTATTTCTATCAGTATGGACTCTTGCATGCTTTCTTGCTTTGGATTATAATCCAATACTAGTCAACTGTTCCTGAATCACATATAAGGTACTACACTATAGTGGCGCAGGCACTCTGTACATACAGCAAAGGGGCAGAATTACCATGTGCTGCCCATGGTAGTGATGGACACAAATCAAAGGCTTATCATTACCTGTGCAAAGTGGTTAAAATTCTAGCCAAAAAGACATTTTCAGTCCCAACAATGCAATCAGATGCTTGACCAGCAAAAGCAGTATACTTTCCAAATTATAGGTATCTGCATATCCACACATATGCCTTAAAACTACTGGGGGCATTCAATTGCCAAATCAAATGGACACCTTAGTCTCCTTGTCTTGCTTGGTCACTCTGATTTATGTGACATTTCGTATATTCCTTCACTGAGCTGTTCTTGTGCAGCTTCTCCGATTCTCGAGGCGCTCTTTCTTTTCCTTTGATGATTCTACCCCTTTCTGGCCACCCTTCAGAGCTGCTGTCACCCTAGGATCCAGCCTCAGTTTTCTTCTGAGGTCTCTCATGTCCTCATCCACTCCCAACCATGACATCCATGACTGCTTCCTCCAAGTGCCACCCCCTCAGGCCACTGCGCCTGGGCATCTCTGCACTGTGGCTTCCTGGAGGCTCGAGCTCATATTTTATCTCACGGGCATCTTCAGCATCTAGGAAAATGCCCGGCATGCAATCACCACACAATACATGTTTGTTGAGCCAATAAGTTAATCCCTACTTGGATGTGCCTCCACCTTGACTGGCCTCAAACCAGAACCTATTATCTCCCCACCTGGAATTCAACGAGCACCCACCTGGTCCTCTGCACGTGGGTTTTGACTTCCTCTCTCTCCTCCCTACAGACAACAAAACTCCTAGCAGTGTCCATCTTATTTCTCAAGCTTTTCTTGGAATTCCTCCCTTTCTTCATCCCTTGTGATGCTGCTTCGGTTTACATTTCATTTCTCACTGGCATAACTAACTCCTCTCTTCAGTCCCTTCTCCAGGCTCTATTTCCCACCTTGCTGCAGTCCCCCTATGTTTTAAATTCCTAACACTGGCTGCTTCTTAGGGTAGACAAGGCTCTTCATGATTGGCCTCAGCTGACTGCAGCTGCTGCCTGGTCCCAGCCCTGTAACTCAATACTGGAATGATGCAAAGTCTTTATAGTTCCACTTATCTGAGTCTCGGCCTGGGCTGCCCTTCCTGCCTGATGCCCTTCTCACTGTTCTCATTTATTACTCACTCCTCAAAGACCACCCCAAAGGGCACAGCTTTTTGGTGCTCAGTGACCTTATTGAATTACCCTCTGCTTTACACATGTCTATTAGTGCACTTGCCATTCCACATTGGAATGATTAGTCTTCATGTCTGTCTCATCTGCCCACTCATGTGCTTCTCAGTTGAGAGTACTGTCTGAGCCTTACTCCTTTCTGTATCTCCAGTGCCTTGGAGACACAGGTATTTATTTAATTGCAAAAAAAAAAAAAAAAAGAGCATTCACCTCTTCAAAATAGGAGACAAGACCTGCAAAGAGCACAGAAACACCCAATCGATCCACGACTCCAAATGGAATGGAATACATTAAAAATACATCTGGAGTGGGCAGAAAAAGAAAAATGAGCTCAAAATAAGTTATAAAAGCTTACTTTAAAAAACAACACTTAGAGGTCAAGGCAGGTGGATCACCCGAGGTCAGGAGTTCGAGACCAGCATGACCAATATGGTGAGACCCCCGTCTCTACCAAAAATACAAAAATTAGCTGGGCATGATGGTATGTGCCTGTAGTCCCAGCTACTTGGGAGGCTGGGACAGGAGAATTGCTTGAACCTGGGAGGTGGAGGTTGCAGTGAGCCGAGCTCACATGACTGCACTCCAGCCTGGGTGACAGAGCGAGACTCTGTCTCAGAAAACAAACAAACCCCCCCCACCCCCAAAAAAACCCCACAACACCTTAATTTATAATAACCATAATCTTTATTATTATTATTATTATTATTTGAGACAGTCTTGCTCTGTCGCCCAGGCTGGAGTGCAGTGGCGCGATCTCGGCTCACTGCAAGCTCCGCCTACCGGGTTCACGCCATTTTCCTGCCTCAGTCTCCCGAGTAGCTGGGACTACAGGCACCTGCCACCACGCCCGGCTAATTTTTTTGTATTTTTAGTAGAGATGGGGTTTCACTGTGTTAGCCAGGATGGTCTCGATCTCCTGACCTCGTGATCCGCCCGCCTCGGCCTCCCAAAGTGCTGGGATTACAGGCGTGAGCCACCACGCTCGGCCAATAACCACAATCTTTAAAGTTCATTGTCTGTTAACTTTAAAAACAAAGGAATGGTTGGGCAGATTTGTCTATTATGGAGTCAGACCAGCAGCAGGAAGGGCTCAGTTGGAAAGTGCTGAGAATCCCAGGGCTTCGATCGGTTGTATGGCTGCTTATGAAATAAAAGTTGCAAGAATGAGTGAACATGTACTCCTGTTAGAATCCATGTACGACTTTTTAGCCAGAGCTTTTCCCAGAAAAAATCAGACTTTTCACAAATATATTTTGGTTAAAAGTATACTAACCCAAGGTAAGAATTTTTTTTTTTTTCAAAAAAAGAAAATCTAATGTGTATTTTGAAGAGTTTATACTCAGGCATAGTGGAGATCCCTTCTTTCTGTTTTCTTGGTGGGAAAGGCAGAAGCAGAGAGGTCAGGAGGAAGGAGATGGGGACGGATAACAGCATGGTGGGCAGTGCCAGGCATGCTGGGTGTGTTTCTGTTTGAATGTCCAGGCTGTGACAAAGGGAAGTAAGGAATGCATGTTGGAGGGACCCATTTCTCATTTGCCCTCATGTCTAGGGCCCAGAGGACCAGTCACTTAGGACAGCTGAAGCCAAGCAACTGTTGACATTTCTGGCCTTGTCTCCTCTTCTCCCTCACCAAAATGATATTAGCCGGGACTTCCTCACCTCCTATTCACAATGCATTCCCTGTTCCAGAAACATCTCAGGCTGCTGGATTACCAAGGCCGGACCCAAACCAGGCTGTGCTCAGTCACTGCTCATTCCACCCATGTGGAGGAAAAGGTTCAAGGGGATACTTAGAGTCTCATTTGTTCACTGAGGGCTCCATAATAAAGTTCTGCTAAAAATGCATGTTGCTCCTGAACTCCTGCAGCCTGCGGTTTGGGACAGAGTGTTATTTTGGAGCATTCAGTGTTGCTGATGCTATTGTGCCCTTGTCCCCGCTTGGTGTCCAAACTGGAGCATTTCCTTGCTTTCTTAGAGCTGCCTTCACTTGAGGCCACAAAGGACTCGCACTATTAATGAGCTTGTGCACCAGGCCAACTGCTGCCTCATAATCCTCAAAACAACCCAGAGAATTTTTTAGAGGTGAAGAGGCTTTAGTGATTATCAAGACCAGCAGTTTATCAACTTTGGTCTTGTTTTTGGCACCCCAACCTTTTCTTCAAAAGAGTCTTAAGTAAAGTTGTATCACTTATCCTTCCTGTGGGGATAGAGTTGCAAAAATGCAAGTGTCACTCTGATGTCTCTTGAGTCAACTGCTCACCTGCTGTCAGTGACAGGGTGTGGGGTAATGGGATGAGCCCTGCAGAGCCCATGATCATAGGATTAGGTCAGGAGGAAGATGAACTCCAGGAGAAAGCTCCCACAATAGTAGGGCTCTTAGCTAGAAGGTGGAAATTCATTCTAACAGAGGTCTTGTTCACAAGCTTATTTAATTAGTGGCAAGAGCCCAGGAAAGGACTAAATTCTGGTAATTTAGGATGGTCTAAAGTATGGAAGGCTTTATGTACATTTCTGAACAGCCTTCTCCCCCTTCTTGGAGGCAGCTGTTTCAAGTAGCGACTGGTGCTCAGCCTCTGGAGCTGGCAGCGGAGCCCGTGGGTGTGGCGAGGTCAGAAGAGCTTTGCTCAAAGCCAGGGTGGGTGTGGCTGCCTCTGCAGCCCTGGCCCACACCCTGCCGCTGTGGACTGAGGCCTCCTCCTGCCCAAATCCAGAGAGGACTCTTAACTCTTCCTCCTGCAAGACTCAGTCCCAAGGCCCAGGAAAGCCCCAGTTGCTAACTCTGATTTGGCCCTTGTTGAGCTCTCCATGGCCCCTGTGGACAGGGAGACAGGAGAGTGGATTCTGCTCTCCCCCTTCTTCAGCATCACGTTCCTCATTCTCACTCTCTCATATTATTAATGGCGGCAAGAGTTGGGAAGATGTCACAGCATATGGGGGCAGGAGGCAGGGGCTATGCTTCAGACAGGCGAGTGATTGCAAAGGACAGGCTGATGAAGGGCCTGGAAGAAGGTTAGGAGGGGAGTGGGGAGGGAGCAGTGAGCCTCATCCCATGGTGCTGCATGCTGGGCTCCCACCTGCAATGGCTGGCCTCCTTCCTCTGCCATTCAAATCCTACACACCTTTGAGAGTCCATCCCAAGTATCACTCCTCTAGAAGTCCACCAGACATTCCTGCCTTCCCCGACCTTCCCTCTTCTCTGAACCCTATGGAGGATATGTTGTCTTGGACTGAGCCCTGGCAGATCTTCCTTCACCAGACTTCTGGACTGAGATGATGCATTAAACTCCTCTGTATCCTCCAGAGAGCCAGGTTATCAGGCACTAACCTAATGCAGAAGGAGGTGACTTAGTCTTAAGCTGTATCAGCTTCCTGAAGGCTCAAGTGCCTTCCTGGGACAGGTGGTTCTGTAGAGCTCTGAGACTCTCTGAACAGGTACCTCTATCACAGCTCCTGTCACCTTATATTGAAGTGACCATTCTCACTCCAGCCTCACCCTCTGCAGGGCAAACTGCTGCAGTCACCAATCCATACTCCCATATGCATTTTGTTATTTCCAGGGCATTGCATAGAATTAACAGGGCAGGAACTCAACAAATGGACAGATTCCCAACAAACCAAATGGAAATTAAGAGACTACTGTGAAGACACAGAAAAAAGAACTGGCTGATGAATAAGGAGAAGTGGGATTTTAAAAAGTTGTGATGCAAATTCCATTATAAACTGGAATCAAAGTCAGCATTAACTAAGAGTAACATTAAAATTATTGCCCCAAAATGGGTAATTTTAAATGTGACTGTACAAGAAAAATCTTATTTTTTCTTGTGTACGTTTAATCAGATTCTTGGAAATAAACTTTCTTTCTACTCCTGGATACTGCAAAAACTGGATATGCCCAAATCTAATTTTCATATGGAAATAGTTGATATACTATTAGGATTTTTAATCTAGTATCACCATTTACAGAAATTTTAAATTTTTTTCTATTAAAGAAAAATGCATAATTTTTTGAGAAGTCTAGATGATTTCAGCCAAAGAAAAATGAAAGAGTTGATGAGTATTAATATAGAAATGGCCTCCTGGATACTGCAATTTGTAAGTCTTAGATTTATGGCCGGTTCCTTAAGAGCAGGGAAATGGCTATTGCATGCTCCCAGGCATGATTCTTTTTATCCAATGATTCTAATACTTTTTCTATCTTTCCCTTATTACCAAAAAATAATGTCATTAAAATCTTTTTTAAGGAATAAAAGTGAAAGCCAGTAGGTTTTGGTTCCTTATTCATATACTCAGGTTTGTAAATAAGAAAAACACCCCAAACACTTCTTTTATTTCCCACTGCATCATTATTTCCAATGTTAAGTTATCCTATCTAAAATTTAGCCTTTTCACTGTAGAAATCCACATTTCTCATTCCTTAATACTTTTTTTTTTTTTTTTTTTTGAGACAGAGTCTCACTCTGTCACCCAGGGTGCAGTGCAGCAGCACCATCTCGGCTCACTGCAACCTCTGCCTCCCGGGTTCAAGTGATCCTCCTGCCTCAGCCTCCTGAGTAGCTGGGATTACAGGCATGCACCACCACACTCGGCTAATTTTTGTATTTTTAGTAGTGGCCAAGCTGGTCTCGAACTCTTGCTCTCAGGTGATCCGCCTGCCTCGGCCTCCCAAAGTACTGGAATTACAAGTGTGAGCCACCGCGTCTGGCCTCATTCCTTAATCCTTTGTCAGAACTTTCTAGTCAATACATTAGAGATAGGTGCTTTAGACGTTCAAAGGATTTTATGCACATTAAGGTCAAATTCTGACTGAAGGGAAGACCCACTGGGCACTCTTGACCCACTAGCCAGACAACAGGTGTAAAGACAGGGGCACATTTGGTGTGAGCTATGAGCAGTAGGCCACAGTGGCAGGCAGAGGAAGCTGGGTGCCCTAGACATGAGTGAGGGTGCTGGGTGTGTGCTGAGGTCACCCAGGCGCCAGGGAGAAGCCAGGGTGGCTGAGGGCTTTTAAGAACATGGACGCCTACTAATCAGTGTGACATTTTTTGCATTGCTCTCCGTAAGTCCTTTCCCTGTCCCACCCCACACGCTGAATCATTCTCTAGAACAATGTTCTCTAACAGAAATACGTGAGTCGCCTATGTAGTTTTAAATTTTCTAGGAGCTATGTTAAAAAAGCCAACAAAAACAGAAACAAAAACAGAAACCCAATGAATTTTTTTTTTTTTTTTTGAGACAGAGTCTTGCTCTGTCGCTTAGGCTGGAGTACAGCGGTACGTTCTCGGCTCACTGAAACTGCAGCCTCCTGGGTTCAAGCGACTCTCCTGACTCAGCCTCCTGAGTAGCTGGGATTACAGGCGCGTGCCACATCCTGGCTAATTTTTGTATTTTTAGTAGAGACAGGGTTTCACTATGTTGGTCGGGCTAGTCTCAAAATCCTGACCTCGTGATCCGCCCATATTGGCCTCCCAGAGTGCTGAGATTACAGGTGTGAGCCACTGTGCCTGGAGTTAATTTTAATAATGATTTAATTATTAATTTAAATAATATAATTAGTAAATTTTAATAATATATTTCACTCAATCCAATATGTTGTCCAAATACTGCCATTTAAACATATGAAAATTACTTATGATAGTGCTTACATTATTTTAGTGCAAAGTGTTCACAATCATCTGTGTATTTCATACTTAAGCCTACCTCAGCTCAGACTCCCCATTTCAAGTGTTTGACAGCCGCGTGTGCCTGATAGTTCCTGGAGTGGACAGCACCAGTGGCCCTGGCTGGGCCAGTCCTTCGTATCTTGGGTGTTTCTGGCCCCACGCTCAGTTCTTCACTGGGCGAGTCTCCCAGGGTGGGACCCTCATTTACTCAAGGCCTTCATTGCTGACAGCTTGATTCATTTAATTCATTAGCTTCCCAACAACCAGGGGATATACTGCTGGCTCCTACATCTATGGGCACACGTGTATTCTTTTTAGTCGTGTCTCTTGAAATAGCCTGGAAGTGTGCCCTTAAACTGCAGGGGAAAAAAATCTGGGAAATGCCTTTTCCTGTAAAAGCTCTGATTTTACATGCATGCCCACAGCCACCACAGTCAGGGCTGCCACACAGGACAGACAGGGACGGGCCACCCTTCCCTACTTTGCTGTGTTATAAATGAACATGTTCAGTTCCAACAACCTTAATAAGCAGAAGATTTCTCAAATGCACAACACAGTACTCCATTTCTACTTTTTTATTGGTAAGCGATGGGATTTCATTTGTAATGTATAATTCTGAGAATTCGTGGGCACTTACAAGCACTTTCATGCTCTAAGATGATTGAGGTGATGAAGAGACTGCAATAAAATATCTGTGAAAACAAAGATGATCAATCACAGGGTCGTTTTCCCTAGCCAGAGAGCTCTCTAGAATCTGTGAAAAGATTACTTACTGGAAAAATGAAAAAAAAAAAACCAAAAGAAAAAACCAAAAAAAAAAAAAAAAAAAAACTAAAAACAAAGCCCCAACCACTCCAACAGGGCTCTTTAACTGAACATTAGTCATCCCTTTCCCAAGAAAGACATTCACTCCTCACAGCCTGACAGCCTCAGACAACAGTTAGCTGTCCAAACCCATTCAGACAAAATTGATTATTTTTTTTTCATGAGGGGTGCAGATAAAATTCTCAAATGAATTGCCTGAGAAGTCAGTTTGACATAATATCCCATAAAATCTTTGCTGCTTGGAAGAACTATAAAAAGTTTCATTAACATAAAGCTTCATTCCACTCCAACTCTTTGCACCAACTTCATGGCACGTTAGAGCATCAAGGCTCAGGTGATTTACACACAGGGAGCAGAAATCATTGCATCTCAGCCAAAGAGTGTGCAATTTTAAGTCGGTTTATCTAACACTTCTATTACTCAAACTCTGCATTTAATATTTGCAAAAGGTCTAATCCAGGGTGTGCATTAGCATCCTACACAGTTATATCTGCACCCATGTGGTTTTCTACGAAGAGAAGAGAATCAGGTCAAACTTATTATTATACTTGTATTGCTCTTTCTTCCTTCTGTATTAGACATGGTCTCTGGAAGCCCAGAGCATGGACTAACAAGCTCTGCCACATCTTATAGCACAGCATGTGCTTTCTAACTATGTAAGAATGAAATTCTTTTTTTTTTTCTTTGAGTCAGGCTCTTAATTTGTTGCCCAGGCTGGAGTGCAGTGGCGCAATCATAGCTCACTGCAGCCTCAAACTCCTGGGCTAAAGCGATCCTCCTGCCATAGCCTAGTGTAGCTAGGACTACAGGCACGCGCCACCATGCCCAGCTAATTTAAAAATTTTTTTTGTAGAGATGGAGTCTTGCTATGTTGCCCAGCTTGGTCACCAACTCCTGGCTTCAAGTGATCCTGCTACCTTGGCGTCCCAAAGCACTGAGGTTACAGATGTGAACCAGCATGCCTGGCCTGATGAAATTCTTGATGGCTATAGGCAGGGACCTGCCAGCCTTGCAGTTTCCTTTGCTTTCCTCTTCTACCACCCATTTCTTTCTAAGGGAGTGAGGCCCTTGTCATATCCTGAACGTTTTGAAGGCATCAAGTCTCTTAATCCAACTTCTCTTCCCACCTCGGAATCTCAGTCCAGGGCAAAAAGTCCACCTAGCTCTTGATAAGCAGAGACTGGAAGAAGTAGGAGAAAGCTGGCGAGGGCGTCTTTTACAAGAGTTCCATTCAGTTTCCTGCAGATTTGAGAATCCTAAATGCCACATGGAGTCCTGCCGCCCATTCAGCTGGGCAGCACGGCAGGTGGGGCGAGATGGTCTTCCTGCCCAAATTCTGCCCAACGTCTGCCCATCACTGTCCTGGGTGTGGGAGATTGGGAGGGTGTGTATGTATGGTTGAGATTGTGGATATTTTACTTTGAAAAGGACTTTCCAACCCAAAGAGCAACTGTGAAGAGTCCAGAGTTTTTACAGAGAAAAAAATGCAAGTTTCAGGACTACAGAGCAAATATAGTGAGGAAGAGCAATTTGTAAAATACTAAACTAGGTTTCTAGACATACCTCTACTGTTAACAGTAATTCTTTATTTAAATAGGCAAGACATTCTGCTCTTGCAGAAAGGCCCTTGGGATCAGAATAAGAGGAAAATAGATCCTGGTAAGGACCCAGGTTCTGAGAACACCTTTTAGGGTCTGACATCTCTGCCAGGTGTGAAGAGCTGAGAATCAGTGGATCTGAGTTCTAGCCCTAGTTCTGGTGTTAACTCCTCAGCCATAACTTCCTTGTGCTTTCTTTACAATGAGGATAATAAAACCAGCTTTGTTTTCTTCACAGGCTATTGCTGAAGACAACATGATATAACAGAATTGGAAGTGCTTTCACAAACATTGTTTTATGAACACAAGGTAAGGTAGTGAACAAATACCTGACTTTGTGAATTTGCATGCTGCCAATATATGCACGCCTGCATCATTAGGTCTCATTTATGACGTTCTATGTTTGTTTTTTTTCCTTTAAAAATTTTCTGTGTATTCCCAGCTGTTCAAAATATAATTCCAAGTGTGTATCATCTGTAGAATTGGGCCACTGCAGAGCACTGTGTTGTTCCTGAACCTAACCCAAAGTTTCAAGAGCTAGCCCATCTCTGAACTTCCCACCAGCATGAAAACCCTAATCTAATCTGTGCAACAATAATCTCTAGATAGGCATCTCTCACACTTGCTTTTGGAGTACTGTTTTAGTAGCTTATTTGTGTTTTTTAAAGTTCATTTCTCCACCCACAGGATAGCTCCATATCTTCCAGCACCACTAATGAGTGAGTATTAGGGCCAAGCTGGTATCTGCAGAGTGCTGACTGGCCAAGAGTCTGCCTGTGACTCATGCCTTAGGCTGTCCAGCATTGGGGTGCTGGGGGGGCTGTAGCCATAACATTTGCAGGATTTGGAAATTCCACCTCAAGCTCCACTCCCAGGGTGTTGATTCTGGCTAACCATGTTTATGCAAAGCAATCCAAGCACTTTGACTCACTTTGGGAATCTGGCATTCTTGGGCTTTTGATATTGAGACAGTGGAAAACTTTTGTATCAGTTTAGGTCCTGCCAATAATTGCTATCCATTTAAGCACTTGATTTTTTACATATTTACCAGCAATTTCCAAGGATTTAATGGATAGAGTTAGCACTCTTCTATTGCTCCACAGTGCTAATAGTCGTGGATTCACAGGCACCCAGTGAGAATATTTTAGGCATAAACTTAGTTTTATTATTGTACCTTAGAGAAACCTTGTATTTTTAACTAGGTGGTAACTTTTTATTGTATTAGTTAACCAAAAGAAACATAAATATAACCAAAATGTTATTTTTAGTTTGTACTGGATTCTATAAAAATATGATTACCCATTCTAGCTTTATTTTGATGTTAATATTTACATTTAAATAGAACAAAAACAGTAAAGGAGCACATCAATGTAAGAAGTGTATGGCTTTAGTAAAATATATAACAAACTTTGGTAAACAGGGATTTAAAAAACTCCAATCCCTTCACCAACTCAGAATGCCAGTTCCTTACAAAGCTGCATACCTGAGCAACCACACATGTGGTTTCTGTGGATGAGACATTTAAATGATGCAATCATTTTAGGATACCAGTTATATAATATAAAGGTTTCACATGAGTGTCTAGCTGAAAAACCACTGGGTTTTCCTATGAATGCAAAGAAACCTCTGCTCAGGTGTTGGAAGCTGTGCCTCTCCAGCTGCCTGCCACCTTCCACCCCTTCACCTGTGGCTTCCGCTGGTTTCTGATGGGCACCCTTTGATCACTGGGGTCAGTTCAATTTCCTGGGCCACTGGGTCATGGGCAGGACATGAAAATGTAAGAAGAGGGACCATGCGGTTCACCTAAATAACACTCATTTAATAACAACATCAAAATCCTTGATGTGACAGGACCTATCGCCTGGCCTACTAAAAGTGGGGAGAGCAATTCTCTCATCTTCTGCTGTAGTTAATGATATTTTCCTAAACCTGCATTAATCATCAACTGAACTTCTAAGGATAAAGTAACTTCTGGGAGAATTTAAACTGAGATTGAATTTGTATCTCAGACGGTAGTGCCCACAGAGGTGGGCAGTGGCACAGGCTTCCTTCACCTTGTGTCCCATGGGAGAACTCTTCTCCCTGTCCCTCAATCCACACACAAAAGTGCAAAACAGGATTATGGGCATAGGGCATGGGCAATTTCATCTACAGCAGTGCCGATCTCTGCCTCACTCTTTGAGGTCACCACAATGCTTTCCTTCTGTTCAGAACCATAATGGTTTCTGTGTATCAATTGTTTGTGGGCAACTGCTGACAGGGAATCGAGGGATAAACATGATTCTAACCAATCGCATTCTGTGGTGTCTATGGGCTTCCACGTGTTAACATGGGAAACTTTCTGAATTTAGGTTCATCCCCATCTTGTGGAATTGGATCTCCACCAAGGGTTCCTGCTCCTCATTCAGCATGGAAGAAAGTGGATTTTGCAAATAACATTCATGATGTTTTGGACAGTATCTACTCTGCCTGCAAGGTAAGAATGAGTCTGTGGGAGAACATCCAGCTGCTGCAACTTGCTTCAAAGCCTCCTTTTTTTTTTTTTTTTGAGACGAAGTCTCGCTCTGTCGCCCAGGCTGGAGTGCAGTGGTGCGATCTCAGCTCAATGCAACCTCCACCTGCTGGGTTCATGCGATTCTCCTGCCTCAGCCTCCCAAATAGCTGGGATTATAGGTGTGTGCCACCATGCCCAGCTAATTTTTGTATTTTTGATAGAGACAGGGTTTCACCATCTTAGCCAGGCTGGTCTTGAACTCCTGGCCTTGTGATCCACCTGCCTCGGCCTCCTACAGTGCTGGGATTACAGGCGTAAGCCACTGTGCCTGGCCAAAGCCTCTGTTTTATTGGTTTCTCTTTGGTGCTCAAAATTCCCACGTTCACATTACCTTGTTTATTTGAGGTAAAGGCTTTCATCAAAATCTTCAGTTAAAATAAAAATGGCAGGAAGATAAAGGTGGGCACTTACAAATTACATTCTTAAAAGCCACCCACATTTTGGTTTATATCTCTTATTAAATCCGCAGTACAAATTGGTTTGTCAGCTCTGTTTACCTGAAAGTGTCCTGAGGGAACAGAACACATGGCAGAGAAGCCTGTCTGGCAGAATTAAGGACTAGGAGCTGGGAAGTTCCAGAGCTTAGAACAACGTCCAGAAGACAGACTTGCAATTGTGCTGCAGAAGGACAAACTGTTGCCTGTTGGCAGAGGATGGGGACAGGGGGAAGGAAGAAGCACAGAAGGAGGAACAGAAAGGGCCAAAGACAATGTCTGTCTGTTGTGAGGTCCACTGGGGCTGGCCTTGGTCACCTGCCTGACCTCCTCGGAGTGAGCGTGAGACGGTCATGTGTACTCGGGGATTGAGGAGGCCGAATGCTTTCACACTTCGTAAATTCCCGGGGAACACTCCACACTCATACTGAAAGGGACAGTGTGGCCCTGACTGACAGCATGTCCAGGACCAGAGTACTAGGCATGCTGGACTCCATAGGATTTAGAATGCCACAGTGGCCGGAGCAGCAAGCTGGCACACTGGGTTAGATGGCAAAGTGAGGATGTGTGGGTGTGGACGTGGGTGTGTGAGCAAGGTGGCAGCAGGATAGACTGGTAACACTCACTCCCATGCATTTTTAGCTTAGGCTACAAATGACAAATGGCACACCAAAGTAAGGTGTGGTCGTGCAGACAGAAAAAGCAAGGGCCTGCTAAAGCCCAGGAAGCAAAAAGGAAAGAACGTCCCTTCAGTACCTCATGACTTCCTGCTAGAGGCCTGAAGTCACTGGCACACTGGAGGATTCTGTTAGTATTCTCATCAGGTATGCTGTTTATTAGACAGATTAAGACTAGAAGAAAATACACAAAAATAGAAAGCTGCTTCTTTGAGAATGATGAGTATGTTTTCAAAAACTTTAAATTTTAAATATTTATAGATTCACATGAAGGTGTCACAAAATGTACAGGGAAGTCCTGAACACTCTTCACCCAGCCTCTGCCAAGGTTAGTGTCATGCGTAACTGTAGTAAAATGTCGAAACCAGGAAACTGACATTAGAACAATCCACAGAGCTTATTCAGATTTCAACAGTTATGCATGGACTCATTTGTGCATGTGTGTGCACGCAGCTATATGTAATTTCATCACACGTGTAGCTACACGTAACAGTCTACCACAATCAAAGTATTTAACCACACCATCACCACAAACGTCTTTCATGCCAGCCCTGTATAGCCACCCCTCAACCCCAACCCTAACCACAGGTAACCACTGATCTGTTCTCCATCTCTATAATTATGCTATTTCACAAAGGTTACATACGTGGAATGTGAAGTATCTATCCTTTTGAAATTGGCTTTTTTTCCACTCAGCATAAATTCCCTGAGATCCATCCAAGTTGTATGTATTAACCGTTCATTCCTTTTATTGCTGGGTAGCATTCAATGGACTTTTAGGTAGTTTCTGGTTCTTCGCTATGGCAAATAAAGTTGCTATGAACCTTCACGTACAAGTTGCTGTGTGAAAATATATTTTTATTTCTCTGGGATATATGCCCAAGAGTGCAACTGCTGGGTCCATTTTCAGCTATAAAAGCAACTACCAAATTATTTTCTGGAGTGCCTATACCATTTTACATTTTCACCAGCAATATGTTAGTGAGCCAGTTACTCCACATCCTTGCCAGTGTTTGGTGTTATCATTATTTTAGACATTCTGGTAGGTATGTAGTGGTATCTCATCTCATTGTGGTTTTAATATGCATTTTCTTTTCTTTTCTTTTTTGAGACAGAGTCTCACTCTGTCACTCAGCTGGAGTGCAGTGGCGCCATCCCAACTCACCACAACCTCCGCCTCCCAGGTTCAAGTGATTCTCCTGCCTCAGCCTCCTGAGTAGCTGGGATTACAGGTGTGGGCCACCACACTCAGCTAATTTTTGTATTTTTAGTAGAGACAGGGTTTCACCATGTTAGCCAGGCTGGCTAACATGGCTCGAACCCCTGACTCAAGTGATCTGCCCGCCTCAGCCTCCTGAAGTGCTGGGATTACAGGTGTGAGCCACCATGCCTGGCCTTAAGTTGTATTTTCTAATGGCTAATGAAGTTCAGTATCTTTTCATGTGCTTATTTGCCATCTGTATATTCACTTCAATGAAATGTCTGTGTATGTCTTTCATCCATTGTTGTAACTGGATGGTTTCTTTAATGCTAAGGTCTGGGAGTTCTTTATATATTCCAGATACAAGTCCTTTGTTGAATATGTGGTTTACAAATAGTTTCTCCCAGGCCATAATTTCTCTTGACATCCTCTTAGTAGGTCTTTCACAGAGCAAAAGGTTTTTAATATTGATGAAGTCCAATTTACCAATTTTTCCTTTTATGGATCAAGCTTTTTGTGTCAAGTCAGAGAACTCTTCATCCACTTCCAGGTCCCAAAGATATTTTCTTATGTTTTCATATTAGTTTCCTATTGCTGCTATAAGAAATTACACAAATTTGGTAGCTTAAAACACCACAAGTATATTTACCATTCTGCAGGTGAGAAGTCCAAAATCAGTATCACTGGGCTAACATTAAGATGATGCAGGGCTGTGTTCCTTCCGAGGCCTCTAGGAGAGACTCCATTTCCCTGTTTTTTCCAGTTTCTAGAGGCGGCCTGCCTTTCTGGACTCATGGCCCCTTTTTCCATCTTCAAAGCCAGCAGCATTTCCAAATCTGTCACCGGCTCTGCAAAGTTCCTTCTGCCATGTAAGGTAACACAATCACAGGTTTTGGGGATGAGCATGTGAATGATACGGTGGGGGGCATTATTCTATCACAGTTTTTTTCTAGAAGTTCAAATGCATTTTGAGTTAATTTTTGGATATGATGTGAAGTTTGGATTGAAGTTCATTTTATTTTAGCCTATGAATGTCCGATTGTTTCAACACCATTCATTGAAAACGTTCCACTCCACCAATCTCCGTCTTTTAATTGATGTATTTAGACCATTTATATTAAAAGTAATTATTGACATGTTACGATTGAAGTCTGCCATTTTCTTCATTTACTGTTTTATTCCTTTTGTTTCTCATTTCTCTCTTTTTTTTTTCTTTTCTTGCCTTCATGTGGGTTACTTGAACATTTTTCTTCTTTTTTCTTTTTGTTTAGAGACAGAGTCTCACTCTGTCACCCAGGCTGGAGTGCAGTGGCATGATCATAGCTCACTACATCCTCACACATCTGGCCTCAAGCAATCCTTTTGCCTTGGCCTCCCAGAGCACTGGGATTACAGGCATGAGTCACTGCAACTGGCCTTGAACATTACTTAGAGTTGCATTTTGATTTACTTATAATGTTTCTGAGTACACTGCTTTGTACACAGTTTCCTTAGGGGTTGTTTTAAGTATTGCCATACACATAGGTAACTTATCACAGCTTACTGGTGTCAATGTTTTACCACTTCCAGTGAAGTGTAGAGACCTTACCTCCATTTAGATCTCTGTATCCCCTCCAGTTTTAAAATACAATTATCTTAAGTATTTCTTCCACATGCACTGACCAGCACCATCAGATGTCATTATAACTTCTGCATCACCATTTCTTTCATATGATGAAAGAAGCTCATGAGATAAAGAATAGTTTACTTCTATTTTTACTCATCCTGTTCTCCCTGCTCTGAAAATCTCAGCTTTGTGCTTTTACCATTTTCTTTCTGGTGGAGAAGTTCCTTTAGCTATTCTTCAAGGGTAGATCTGCTAGAAACAAGTTCTCTTAGTTTTCCTGCAGCCATGCTGGAGACCTGCATGCCTTAAAGTCATCAGTGGCTGAGCCTCCTGGAAGACCTAGCACTACCCACGTGGTACTCTGTAGACACTAACATGTGCCACCTCAGCTCCTGGCACCCTGATAATGGCCAACACCAGGTGGCAAGGTGCAGGCTAGGCTCCCCTTGCCCACTCTTGGTCTTGGGCCCATGGAAATTAGAGTTGAGGCCTATTCTCAAGACAGACAGATCCCTTAGGAGGTCAATCAAGGATAGCAGTGCTGTGAAAACTATCTTCAATAGCTCAGTTGGGTCAGAACAGTGTTCTAGAAGTTTGAGTCTAAAATATGTGAGCCCTGAAATCCTTCAACTTCTAGGGTGATCTTGAGGTGTCAGAGCCATTCCTATATCCAGTAATACTCTATTGGCACAGGCTCCAGGCCTGAAGGTACCACATATAACACACCCTCATTCATGCCCAGCGGTGTACAGTACAGGAATAAGAATATAACCATTCATTATGACTCAGACCTCAGATGTCAAAAACTCTTAGCAGAAGGATTGGCTAAGAGCTCCAGGAAGACATCAGAGTTAGAGATCTTGATCTGGGAGGCATCTGGACAGAGATGAAAATTGCAGCTATAGGAATGCATGAGATCACCATGAGAAGAATGTAGAGGAAAAAAACCAAAACAGACCCAAGGCTGAACCCTGGTGGGAATATCAAGAGGATATTGTAGGATGGCAGCAAAGAATAGACGGTTCGAAGAAGGCCTTGTCAATGGGGTTCCATGCTGCAAAGAGGTCAAGGAAGTTAAAGACTGGGAAGATGTCAGAGGCTTGGCCCAGGGGCAACTAAACCATGGAGGCCCACAGTGCACAGATGCTGGGAACCAGCTGTGAGGGAGGAAGGGCTGGTGAGAAATTAAAGGATGGGAAGGGAGAGAGTGCTCAGTAGTCACAATGGTTGATGGATTTGCCTGTGTTTGTATTGTTTGGGAAAATATGGACATGTTATAAGCCTGAGTAGGAAGAACAATTAAGAAAACAACAAGAGAGGGGCTTGGAGAGGAGGGGGAGAGAAAGAATGAGGTCAACGGCACCAGAGGAGAAAAGGATCAGGCATTTCTTCCTGAAATGGGAGAGAAGCAGGCATGAATCAAGCTAGAAATAAGTTTAAGGTGAAAAAAAATAGAAATTTAGGATGCTGCTCCAAATGAACTACACAGCTGACTAGCTTATTTTTCTTTTGCATTAAAAAACCTTTGCGTTGGCTGGGCACGGTGGCTCACGTCTGCATTCCCAGCACTTTGGGAGGCCAAGGTGGGTGGATCACCTGAGGTCACGAGTTTGAGATCAGCCTGGCCAACATGGTGAAACCCTGTCTCTACTAAAAATACAAAAATTAGCAGGGCATGGTGACGGGCACCTGTAATGCCAGTTACTCAGGAGGCTGAGGCAGGAGAATCACTTGAACCCAGGAGGCGGAGGTTGCAGTGAGCCGAGATCGTGCCATTGTACTCCAGCCTGGGTGACAAGAGCGAAACTGCGCCTCAAAAAAAAAAAAAAAAAAACACGCCCTTTGGGTTGTTGAAATTAATGTGATCCTGTTGGGGCAATGGTGGTTTCCAAATCTGACCAAACATCAAAATCGATTAAGAAACTTTGCAAAAATACAGCTTCCCAGGCCCCAACCCAGCCACACTTAAGCAGAATCCCTGGTAGAGGGGGCCCAGGAAGCAGCATTTTAAAGTTTCTTCAGTGATTTAGAGGGTTAAACCAGGTTTGGGACCTCTTGAGTTATGATGTTCAACCATGTATGTATATTAGAATCATAAGGCAGGTATTGGTAGACCCAGACTCTCCAGATTACAGGTATTAATATTTTTAAAAAGCTCCACAAGTGCTCTGATGTACACCCTGGTTATAAACCATAGTCAGGGGACTGGTTTGGAAAAATAAACTATCTGGATAGGATACTTGACTTTACCATACCGATTGGTCCTCTGTCATTCAGATCGCCTGACAATTAACTTTACACTTTTCTCCTATTAAAACAGCACCTGCTTCTATCCGGGCTGTCACTGGTGGGCTGATGGTTCCCTGTGGCTTCTCAGCGGATTTCTCCAGGCAGCCAGGCTTGTGGGCTTACCATCTCTGGCCCTCTGGAAAGAGCCTGGCTTTGGAAGTTTTTGTAGTATCTTTAATATAAAGTATACGAAATTTCATTGTTCTTTATCTGAACTAACCACACAATGCACCTTATAAAAGAAACAGTAAGATACAGAATGGAGGAAGGACTGTAGAAAAAGCAATAATAGTTCATATTTCACTGATTAGAAAAAAATATTATCAGGCAGACCCATAATTAATTTGGTGAGAAAATTCCTTGCACCATTAGGCCAATTTTTTGCTTTAAAGCAGCAGTAACATCACCAAACAACTACAGAAATGAGAGTCTCGCATATAGCTGTTTGGCTTTGAGGGAAGCTGTAAGCCCAGCCCTCTAAATGCCTCTCAAAGAAATACAAATTCTTCTTTTATCTAAAATGATGGTGTGATCCAATTCCTGCTCCAGCAGCCCCAACATATCATCTGTTGGACTCTTTAAAGTTTACGGCACAGACAGAAACTGTCAGTTCCTCTCCTCTTTTATAGGACATTCACATTTGCATATTCAGCAGACAGCACAAGCCTCAAAGGCCATATTCCCCAGAATGTAATCATCCTACTTTTGAAATACCGAAGATATAATAGTACAATGAAAATATTCTTACCCCGATGAAGGCTGGCTCCAGTTGTGCCTTAGCAAGTCAAAAACTAGTAAACTTGCCTGTAACAACATCCTAAAATTCCAAAGGTTATTCTTCCCCATCCACAGTTAAAAAGCCATCTCCTACAGAACAGTGTCATATCTGTGACATGTCCAAGATTAAAGGAAGAGCCTTCTTGCTTTTAGTAATTTGTCTGGTTAGAGATTAAAGAAAAAAAAGTCAATCTTGAAGCTGTCAGTTAATATTTTTAAATTAAAAAAGCCATCTTCATGCTTCATGGGAGAAATGTGTGATTTTTAAACGGAGGTAAATTCCTCTTTGTATCAAGTATCAAATAATTTTTTTGCATTTCAGCACGAGGCAAACAAACAAAAGGTTATCCACGAAGTTTCAAACGCGTCTTAGTAACATAAACTGAAGTTAGGTAGCCTTCTTTGATATTGAATTACCAAAGTATCTCGCTGAAAAAAAAAATCCCCCTTGCAATTAATAAACAAGTTGTGGTATTTTAACAAAGTTCCAAAGCTAAGAATCTTCACATTCCAAATCTTTCCATTCCTGGAAGAGCTTTGGTATTTAGATGTTAATAGGATGCCTGCCTTTTTTTTTTTTTTCTTTTTTTGGCCAATCTTCAGGCTAAAGAGTCTGTGAAGCAGACTTTTTCCATCCTATGACCTCAGTTTTAGGATTTCTTTCTTGCAAAATTTAGTTATTTTGGTTGGCAGATTGCCAGAATTCATTCTTATTTTCTTTCTCCTTCTGGTACTTTCTCCCTTTACCCCCTTCTGTTTCTCTTCCTTTTTCACCTATCTTGTATTATTCTCTGAATTGAATTAAGAATTTAAAGTCCGGTTGGTGGACTGGACTACAGTCTATATGATGTTTGGTAGGGTTGTTAGAATTAGCAAATGAAAATACAGGATGCCTAGTTAAATTTGAATTTCAGGTAAACAACAAACAAATTTTTAGCATAAGTATGTCCCAAATATTGCATGAGACACATTTACACTACAAATTATTTGCAAGTATTGCATGGGACATACATATTGTAAAAAATTACTGTTTATCTGAAATTCAAATTTAACTGGGCATCTTATATTTTATCTGGCAACACTACTTTGGAGGTTCAATGGAAGGGATTTTAAAAAAAACAAAGGCATCCATTTACAACTCCTGAAAGAGGAGAAATTTCCACTCCTATCCTTTTGAACGCTTTTTGTCTAGATGTAATGTTCTTGATTACATCATTTTAGTTTATTTTTGACCCAGTAAGTTGTACTAAAAGCTCCACAGAGCATGTCACATCCTTATATTAAAGAAGTCCATCCCAGGTTTCAGGTCTCACTTGGTGTCAGGCCAGGCCAGAGCTTGCAAAATTGGTCCCCCAGGCAACATGGGACCTTAGCGCAGTAACAGAACAATGCCAATACTCCAGTTTTAATTTTTTCCTTTAAAATCTGAACACCAAATTTAGTACTTTTGAAGGCACTGATATAGTTTTCTCTCCTCAGTGCTCACTTTGGGGCAATTTAGCATGATTAGTAATAGTGATTATTAGAAAACCCAATAGAATTCACATGAATGTTGAAATGTAATAAAATGATCACTTCCTGGGCATTTTGAAAGGGCAGATAAAAATATTGATATGCTTCTGACATTTAAAGATAAGATGAAGATCTTAATTACATTAATTATTAATTCAGGTGTATTTCTGAACATCTAAAGAAACCCAGGAGGGCGACACATAATTCCAAAATGCCGTTCTCTTATTTAGAGACACATTGATAATCAGTGTTTTGGAAATATTTTGAAGTTTAATAGCTGAAATGGAGGCTGTACTTTCAATTCTTAAACTGGACTTTAAATTCTTAATTCAATTCAAAGAATAATACAAGATAGGTGAAGAAGGAAGAGAAACAGAAGGGGGTAAAGGGAGAAAGTACCAGAAGGAGAAACAAAATAATCACACAGAGGTGTGAGTAAAAGTATGGGCTTTAGGTGGGTGCAGAGTCAGGTGCTCTAGCACCTGTTTGTGATCCCAGCTACTCAGGAGGCTGAGCAGGGAGGATCACTTAAGCCCAGGAGCTCAAGGCCAGCCCAGGCAAATAGGGAGATCTCTTTTTTAAAAAAAGTATGAGTTCAGGAGTCAAACTGGGTTCAAACCCTAGCTCTGTCACAAACTAGCTGTGTGAGGCTGGTCCAGTTTCCTAACCTTTCTGTGCACATATTCCTTATCTGAAAATGGGGATAACCACCCCAGAGAGCCGTAAGAGTACGAGACAAGCACTCAGAACAGTGCCAAGAACACAGTAAATGCTCAGTAAGTTTTAGGGGTGAAGATCACGTGATCTAGCCCAAACTATCAATAGAAAGATAAAACTCACAAAGTCAGAGAATGTCTCCACTTTGATAACTGGGTCATGAGAGAAAAGATTTTTCTCTTGCAGTCAAATGGGTATTTTAAAAAATTTATAAATAGCAACATTTTATGTATTTACTCATTAAAAAGAAACTTCTCTTTATTTTCAGAGGATACAACTTCCAAGGTTGTGTGGAATTAGCATGATACTACTGTTCCAAGAAGTGAAGCTATATGGTTATCAGTTCTATCCAACTATTGGTTATTCTTGTTTCACCCTACTTATTATTCTATTTACTCCCAGAAACTCCACAAGCAAATAAATGACACTCTTTCTCATCCCTACCCCCAAAGCCAATTAATCGAACTCGATCGTCTAGCTTTACTGTTAAGCAGATTTTCAAATGAAATAGTCCCAAATCACTGGGTTTCCAGCCATCTGGAAACCACTTTGAACTTCATTTGTTTAGCCATGTCTTTAATGCAGCTCAGGTGTCTGTAGTCTGAGGCAGTGAGGAAAACAAGTGCTTCTGAGTCAAACACCTCTGGGGTAAAATCCTGGCTTGGCCATGCTGCCTACCTGGGTGAGCTCTCTCTGCCTTGGTTTCTTATCTATACAATGGGATATTCTAATGTTGTCTCCTTTCTGAGTTGCTATAAAGATTCGAAGAGCTGATTCATGTATAGGGTGATCCTATGTTTCAGCTTACACTTATTGTCCCTGCAGAATTGTTACACTATTACCCTTATTTTTATAAAGTATTTAATACAGAGCCTGGCACACAGTATTCAGTATTTGTTTTTTGTTTCTTTTTTTGAGACAGAGTCTCTATCGTCCAGGCTGGAGTGCAGTGTTGCCATCTTGGGTCATTGCAACCTCTGCCTCCCCGGTTCAAGGGATTATCGTGTCTCAGCTTCTTCCCAAGTAGCTGGGATTACAGGCGTGAGCTACCACGCCCGACTAATTTTTGTATTTTTAGTAGAGATGGGGTTTCACCATGTTGGTGAGGTTGGTCTCGAACTCCTGACCTCAAGTGATCAGCCTTCCAAAGTGTTGGTATTAAAAGTGTGAGGCACTGTGCCTGGCCAGTATTCAGTATTTGTATATCTTAATCATGATATACCAACACCTGCAGTATTCTAACTAAATCCTTGAAATCCCATGGAATCCTTATTTTTAAAGCAAGAATAGCCTTTTTTGACATAAAAAGGTGAGTGCCTGCCTGAATGTGAAAGTTTGGTCACCTGCCCATTATCTCCACATTCCCTGTCCCTTTGGATATTTCAGTCATTTAAGAAGTTAAAAGTGGGGGTGGAATTCTCTGCGGTAGAACCTTGGAGGCAGAGGCTAACATATTTTACATGCTTTGGCAGGATCATGTGAGCACAGCTTTACTAAAATACACTCTGCCAACAGCAGAAGGCCCTCTGAGGTGAGCAGGTGGGACGAGGCTGGGAAGCTGTCACTTGACTTCTGCCAGCTACTCGGAATGTCAGATGAATCCCAGACTGCAGCCCCTGCGGTTTCCAAGGCCCCCATCACTGCACAGAAATACCAGGCTCACTCAGCGACAGGAGCCAGGCTTCCTCCTGTCGCTCCTCCCCAGCCTCCTCACAGCCTCAAGATGCAATTCTCTTGACAGTAGGGAGGGAGGGCAGATATTAAGGGCTTTTAGGGAAATACCAGCCCTTTCTTCAGAAATGGGGTTTCTTCCTTAACATCTCTCCCGTTTCATGTGCCCTCTCTGCCAGGCCGCGTGTGGTGTCTCCAAGAGGATCTGGAGCAGGCGGACCCAGTCGGAATCTTGGCTCTGCGGCTCATGACTGCAAACCCCTCCAGGAGCCAACTCACTTCTCTGAGACCTCATTTTTCTCTTCTGTAATATGAGATGTAATAATGTAATAATACATCTCATTGGATTGTTATGAGGATTAAATGAGACAACATGTCCAGTAGACTGCCTGGTACAAAATAGGCATCTAAGGCATGCGAAGTATCTTTATGGTCCCAGGCTGCCTGAGAAGGGGTCAGCATTAGAGGCATGCGGGTGCAAAGAGAACCTGCGATCTAGGGGTGGAAGGTGGGCGGGCTTCAGTGTGCAAATATGCAAGCTTGGCATTTAGGAGGTTTTACATCTCAACTAGAATCCAAGGAAGAGGGAGAACAAATCCAGCTGATGGTATTTCTGAAAGAAGACGCACAGCGAATGTATGTGTTCCAGCCATCCTTTGTAGTATCCTGCATTCCTTCATTTATTCATACTGTACTTGCTTATTGAATAAGTACTATGTTCTCAATGCTAGAAACACTTCAACACAAGAGCATGAAGATTCATTAAAGATAACATTGGGAGGAAGCACAGGCAGTCTGTTAATGTCAGGCAATATTTATTGATTGCTTGCTGCAGTCAATAAATATGGTAATACCAGCCACAATCTCCCACAGCCCGGGCGACTCCTCAGAAAAACGTTGGCACCTGTTAAAGCCACAGTGAGTATGGAGTAGCTGAAGTTTCTTAACTCATGTCTCTGTGGACTGAAGAGCTCATTGCAAAAGAGCCAAACTCGCTTCCAGAGACTGTTCCCCACCTTAATCGTAACTGAAGTAAACCATTGCTTATGTGGTCTAACTGGAGTCACTGAAAACTTCCCTTCTCCCATGACATATATTCCAAATGCCTACTTGTTGAACCTGTGAATGGGTCCTAAAATATTCTGGGTTGTCAGTTCTTTGGGTTAAAACTTTCCTAGGTCCTACTGGAATGCTCTTGGGTTCTCCAAGAATACTTCAGGGAGCCATATATTCTAGTCGCCTCTTGGCAGCGTGCACCAGAGGAAAGGCCTGTGTAGGAAGACACTCACTGGCTGAGCTCTTTCAGCCTCAGTTTCCTCATCTGTAAATTGAGGAAAGACGAGCCCACCTTTCAGAGCTACTGGGAGGACTGAAGAGATCATTTATACAAAGTGACTTGGCCAGGGCTAGAAACATGGCAGGGCCCAGTGCACGCCATTTCCTTCTCCTTCCTCACTCCTTTGGCACAAAGCATCTCAGAAGTTGGTCAGTAACCTCTACTGTGTTTTGTGAACAGGGGCTGACAAAAGTGAACATGTGCAATTGTGACCTGCATTTAAAAAGATGAGGAATAGAAAATGTCAGAGTAATGGTAGGTGATGTTTGCGACACTTTTGGTTCAGTACACACATTCACAAAGGATACGGTATAAAATGTACTTCTGACTGTGTAGGTTAGAGTCATAAAGTTTTGAGGTGGGTATATACCCCCAAAAATTAAGAACAGGGGCTCAAAGAGATAATGTAAACCCACGTTCCTGGCAGCCTTATTCACAATGGCCAAAAGGTGGAGCCAACCCAAGTGTCCATTGACGGATAAATGGATAAACAAAATGTGGTCTGTACATATAATGGAATATTATTCAGCCTTAAAAAGGAAGAAAATTCTGACACATGCTGCAACATGGATGAACCCTGTGGACATTACAGTTTGGAAAATAAGCCAGACACACAAGGACAAATACTGTATGATTCCACTTGTATGAGGTCCCCAGAGGAGTCAAATGTAAAGAGATAGCAATGGTGATTACCAGAAATGGGGAGGAGCAGGGAACAGGGAGTTATTGTTTAATGGGTACAGAGTTTCAGTTTGGGAAGATAAAAAAAGAGTTCTAAGGAGAGGGTGGTGACGGCCGCTTAACATGTAAATGTATTAATCCTTGATACCACTGAACTGCACACTTGAAAATGGTTAAGATGGTACATTTTATGTTATGTGTATTCTGCCAGAGTTAATTTTTTTTTTTTTTTTTTGAGACAGAGTCTTGCTCTGTCGCTAGGCTGCAGTGCAGTGGCACAATCTCGGCTCACTGCAACCTCTGACTCCCTGGTTCAAGCGATTCTCCTGCCTCAGCCTCCCGAGTAGCTGGGATTACAGGCACGTGCCACCACGCTCAGCTCATTTTTGTATTTTTAGCAGAGACGGGGTTTCACCCTGTTGGCCAGGTTGGTCTCAATCTCCTGACCTCATGATCCGCCTGCCTCGGCCTCCCAAAGTGCTAGGATTACAGACAATTGAAATTTTAAAAAATTAAATTAAAAAATATTTGAGGAACCTTGACCCAGATAACCCCCCGAGGAAAGGTACATTTGGAAGGAGCCTGGGTGTAGAAGACAAAGGGTGGGCCCTGGGCAATTAAACAGGAGACAGGGGAATATAGACTCCCTATTTTTTTTTTTTTTTTCTAGAGAGAGTCTTGTTCTGTTGCTCTGGCTAGAGTGGCAATGGTGTGACCTCAGCTCACTGCAGCCTCTACCTCCCAGGTTCAAGCCATTCTCCTGCCTCAGCCTCCTGAGTAGCTGGGATTACAGGCGCCCGCTACCATGCCTGGCTAATTTTCTTGTATTTTTAGTAGAGACGGGGTTTCACCATGTTGGCGAGGCTGGTCTTGAACTCCTGACCTCAGGTGATCTGCCTGCCTCAGCCTCCCAAAGTGCTGGGATTACAGGGGTGAGCCACCATGCCCAGCCAGACTCCCTAATTTTATAAACTCTCTTTTACGACCTCTGGGACCCCGGACCTTCCAATGTCGTGCCAGAACACAGAAAATGGGGTTTGCAGTCTTTTTCTATGATGGCATCATTTCCCACAGACATTCCTGTGTTTTAGTGTTTTATTCTGAGAGCAAAACAAATACAACAGCAATGCCTAATCGCCCTCTCAGGTGAAACTGACCTTTCCTCCTCACCTCTTCTCCTTCAGTAACTCTCCCCAGCCCAAAGCTGACTCCTTGGTAGGCAAAGGCTGGTCAGTCTTCCTTCCTTATTCATTGAATAAGCCATGCCCCTTTGCAGGCCTCCAGTCTAATTTGTGATTCTAACTAATGAGGTGGGGTCTGAGGAACTTGAAGAGGCCCTTTCTATTTTATTTCTTATTCTTGGTTTCCAATAGTTGGAGAAACAGGATCTGGCCAACTTTCTCTAGACAAAGGCTGTATGCTAGGTTTTTCATTTTCTTAGCTGAAATGATTGTGGCAATCACTTAAACAGATACAAAAAGGAGGTCTCTGTGGACGGACACCTCATAGACTAAAAGATCAGCCACAGTTCATCATTTTAGACATGTATTGCTAGAGCCAAAATAAGTATCAGGAAGGTTTCAAGTTTCTCTGGAAAAAAAAACTTTCGGTAACAATTCTCAAATCGACCTTGATCTCTCAACTTCCAGACACTACTCTATGATCAGTTTGTGTAACCTTACTGTTAAATGCACTTGCATAAATGATAGATTTCTTTATATGTTTAGCACACAATTGTTCCTCTGTATTTTTTCCTTCCATATTTAATGTTTTCTAAGATAGCGCTACAACGAGCTAATTAAAAAATTTTAATGAATATTATATCAATGCAGGGACACTGACATGAACATGTTGCACTTTGCATGTTTCTATATGACTCTAAGTTGCACATTATGTACCTGAAAGAGCCTCTGGGCATCATCCAGACCTGCTCCACCAATCTGTGGTGCTCATGTCTTCCAAGACATTTTGAAATAGAAGTCAGTGGTGGAGGTGAATTCTTCAGCCTCCTGCAGGACCTGCATCCTTCACTCTGGGGAGAGGTAAAGCCACACGCTTCTTGCTGATGGTCCTGCTCTCGGAGAAGGTCCTGTCCTTGGAGAAGAGCTCACTCTGGCTGGCATCTCTGGAGTAGACCACTCAGTCTTTCTCCTCCTCAGCCCTAGCTTCATGAGATCTTTTAAAACTTTCTATTAATTTTTGTTTTTACCACCCTTAACATCTTCTTAGTTTTCCACTTTTTAGTTTTAAAAAAGAAGAGAAAAATTCTAGTAAAGCTCTGATCAGTACCAACTGCAGACATGAGGCTGTTTTACAGCTTTTATAAGTTATGAATATTGTTACAACAGGAGGAACAATGATTTATTTAGTGCCTATTACGAAACAGGCACTTTCCATATATTAATTCCAACTAATATATTAATTTTTGAAGAAGGAACATTTCATGGGTCTGAGCTTATAATAGTTATAAGACTTATAATGCGGTCTGAGCTTGTAATAGTTTCCAAGTCTTTTACTGTACACCTGGCTGGATCATTTTCCTTCTGCCTCATTTTGTTTATTTTTTCCTCCGAGGAGTTCAACACTCTGTGTTTATTTCTGATTTATGTAGGTCATTTCAAATCTTTTTTTTTTTTTTGAGATGGAGTCTCACTGTGTCACCCAGGCTGGAGTGCAGTGGTGTGATTTTGGCTTACTGCAAGCTCCGCCTCCCAGGTTCATGCCGTTCTTCTGCCTCAGCCTCCCGAGTAGCTGGGACTACAGGCACATGCCACCACGCCCGGCTAATTTTTAGTAGAGACAGGGTTTCACCGTGTTAGCCAGGATGGTCTCGATCTCCTGACCTCGTGATCCGCCTGCCTCGGCCTCCCAAAGTGCTGGGATTACAGGTGTGAGCCACTGCGCCCTGCCTCAAATCTTCATTTATTCTTTAAGGCTACAGTTACTTTGTACGATTGAGGGTTATCTACAAATGTAGAAGGGTATGCTCTTGGGATCTGTCTACAAGCCTGTGTAATTGACCTTTGACTTGAGAGTGGATTTTCAGTGGTGGTAAATGTGGATTGAGCAAGCACAGTGATCCTGCCAAATTGTGGCCTTCACAGAATCTTGGAAATCTTCATCTGCTCATTATTCCTAGAATTTTTCTGGTACAGGCAACAGTCTAGCAGGATGTTGACCTACTGCTTTTCAGGCATTATTTCAATTACTTGATCTTCTTGAGATGGTTATTGTCTCTAGAGAAACAATATAAGAGCTCTGGGATAGTAGCAGAATGGGACAGTGGTTAAGAGCTTGGCTTCTAGGATCTGAATCTTGGGTTCAAATCTTGGCTTTGCCACTTTAAGTTAATAAACACAGGGACATTAGTTCGCCTCTTTCTACTGGTAAAACAGGAGTATTACTGGATTGCTGTAAGGGTTAGAGAGGATAACACATGTCAAGTGCCAAGAGTTGTACCTTGTTAAGGTAAGTGTTCAAAACAGGTTAATTATTATCAGGTAAAAAAAGCTGTCACGTAACTATATATATATATATATATATAGGCTGGGTGTGGTGGCTCATGTCTGTAATCCCAGCACTTTGGGAGGCCAAGGTGGGCGGATCACTAGATCAGGAGTTCGAGACCAGTCTGGCCAACATGGTGAAACCCCATCTCTACTAAAAATACAAAAATTATCTGGGCGTTGTGATGCTTGCCTGTAATCGCAGCTACTTGTGGGGGCTGAGGCAGGAGAATCGTTTGAACCCAGGAGGCGGAGGCTGCAGTGAGCTGAGATCACACCACTGCACTCCAGCCTGGGTGACAGAGTGACACTCTGTCTCAAAAAAAAAAAAAAAATATATATATATATATATCCCATCATGGCAACTCCCAATCAATCCCCAGCTTCTCACAGCAACCCCTGTTGCCTTTTTCTTGAACTTCACATAAAGCAAATTTTACAGTATACACTCTTATGTGTCCGGCTTCTTTCATTTAACATAAGCTTCTGTGATTGATCCACGCTATAGCGTGAGCAGTTTGTTGCTATTTGATTAGAAGTATTCCATTGTATGAATATACCACAACTGTTTATTCACGAGTTGATGGACACTGGGGTTCAGTTTTGCACAGTTATGAATCAAGTAGCTACGAATATTCTTGCACGAATCTTTTTAATGAATATGTTTTTCATTTTTCTTGTACTAATGCCTACAAATGCAATGGCTAGGTCATGCAATAAATGTGTGTTCATTTATAAGAAACAAACAGTTTTCAAAAATTGTTAGGCCATTTTACACTTCTACTAGCAACGCATGGGAGTTTAAATTGCTCCATACGCTTACCATGATTTAGTGGTATTGGTCTTTTTAATTTGAGCCATTCTAGTGGGTGTATACTGGTATCTCATTGTGGCTTTAATTTGTATTTCCCTAAAATAAACGTTATTAGTGAAAAGCACCTTTTCATCTGCTTATCGGCCAATTTGTGTATCTTCTTTTGTCTGTTCAAAGCTTTTGTCCATTTAAGAAATTTATAATTTTGTCATTGAATTGTCAGAATATCTTATATATTCTAGACACAAATTATTTGTCAGATACACGTATTGCGAATATATTCTCCCCGTTCGCAGCTTGACTTTTCATTTTGATGAGCAGTTATCTTTAAATTTTGATGAAGTCCAATCCATTAGAACTTTCTTTCATGTTGTGTGGTTTTGTGACCTCTGTAAGACATCTCTGTCTGTTCCTAGTTGTAAAGATACTGTCTTCTGTTTTCCTCTAGAAACTTTGTTGTTTCAGCGTTTATATTGAGATCTGTGCTCCCTCTCAATTGTGTGCGGTATGAGATTCATTTTTCCCCTGAGAAGTTGCTCTGGCATCATTTGTTGAAAAGACCCGGCTTTCCCCACTGGACTGCTTTGGTGCCTCTGAGGAAAATCAAATGACCATATCCGTATGGATCCACTTCTAGACTATTTTTTCTATTGATTTATTTGTCTGCCCTTATATCAGTGCCACACTGTCTTAAATTACTTTAGTTTTACAGTAAGTCTTGAAGTCAGGTACTGTAAGGCCTCTAACTTTGTTGTTCTTAAAGACTGTTTTGGCTACCTCTTTTGGTTTTCTATAAAGATTTTAGAGTCTGTAAAACCATTTTCTATAAAAATGTCCTGCAGGTCTTTTGATCAAGATTGTGTTGAATCTATAGATCAGGATGAGAAAAATCGAGATGTCAACACTATCAAGTTTTCCAATTCATGAACGTCTCTCCATTTAGTTAGGTTTTAAATTTCTCTCAAAGATGTTTTGTAATTTTCATTATACAAGTCTTACACGTCTTTGGCTACATTTATTCAGTTTTTATGTTTTTTATGTCAGTTTAAATGGAATTGCTTTTTAAATCTCATTTTCCAATTGTTTATTGTTGATAAATGGAAACACAATAGATTTTTGGTTATTGACCTTTATAAGTTTACTTACTGATTCTAGTAGTTGTTTAGTAGTAGTCCTTAGATTCTTAGGACTTTGTCCATAAACAGTAATTATTTTCGATCTTTATGTCTACTACTTCCTTTCCTTGCCTTATTGCCTGACCAAAACCTCCAGGACAATGTTGAATAGAGGTGATAAGGGTAGATATCATTGCTGTATTCCTGATCTTAGGAAGAAGTGCTTGGAAATTCACTATTGAATATGAATTTAGCAGTAGGTTTTTCAATTTTTTTTTTTTCAGAAGGAGTCTCACTCTGTTGGCCAGGCTGGACTGCAGTGGCGCGATCTCAGCCCACTGCAAGCTCTGCCTCCCGGGTTCATGCCATTCTCCTGCCTCAGCCTCCCGAGTAGCTGGGACTACAGGTGCCCGCCACCACGCCCGGCTAATTTTTTGTATTTTTAGTAGAGATGGGTTTTCACCGTGTTAAGATCTCCTGACCTCATGATCCACCCGCCTTGGCCTCCCAAAGTGCTGGGATTACAGGCATGAGCCAACACGCCCAGCCTTTTTTTTTTTTTCCTGATAGCCATCATTAGAATAAATAAGTTTTCTTCTAGTCCTAGTTGGCTGGGAGTGTTTTTTTTTTTTTCTTTTTAAATCATGAATGGATGCTCCATTTTGCCAGAAGCTTTTTCTGCATCTATTTAGATGACCATGTGGTTTTTCTCCCTTATTCTATTCATATAGTGGAATACATTAAGTGATTTTCTAATGGTAAACCAACCATGCACTCCTGTGATAAATCCTGCCTATAGTCATAGTGAATTACATTATTTTCATGCGTCACTGAATCAGATATGCTAATATGTTGTGAATAATTTTTGCATCAGTGTTTGTGCAAACATTGATGGGATATTGTATGATATTTTTCTTTTCTTATCAAGTTTACGTCAGGTTTTGGTATCAGGGTTGTACTGACCTTATACAATAAATTGGGTAGTTTTCCTTCTCCCTTTATTTTCTGAAAATTTGTATAAGAGTGTTAGTTCATTTGTTGGTGTTCCATTGATATAAATATATCTTAAAGTTTTCATAGAATTTACCAGTGACCTTTTGAGTATTATAAAATGTCCTTTTTTGCCTCTTATACTCTTTGTCTTGAAGTCTATGTGGTAGCATTAATATGGTCACGAATCAGCTTTCTTATGCTTATTATTTACATAGTTTATCTTTTCTGTCTTCTGGCTTCAACCTACTTGTGTTTTATTTAAAGTACGTATTGGCCGGGCACGGTGGCTCACGCCTTAATCCCAGCACTTTGTGAGGCCGAGGAGGGTGGATCACAAGGTCAGGAGATGGAGACCACGGTGAAACCCCATCTCTACTAAAAATACAAAAAATTAGCCGGGCATGGTGGCGGGTGCCTGTAGTCCCAGCTACTCAGGAGGCTGAGGCAGGAGAATGGCGTGAACCCGGGAGGCGGAGCTTGCAGTGAGCTGAGATCGCGCCAATGCACTCCAGCCTGGGTGACAGAGCGAGACTCCGTATCAAAAATAAATAAATAAATAAACAAACAAACAAACAAAGTACGTATCATGTAGACCGCAGGCAGTCTTAATTTTGTAGCTGGTCTGACAATCTTTTCCTTTTAATTGGAGTTTTTTCAGTCCATGCTATAGTTTGGATATGGTTTGTCTGTCTCCATCAAATCTCATGTTGGAATTTGATCCCCAGTGTGGTGGTATTGGGAGCTGGGGCCCAGAGGGTGGTGTCTGGGTCATGGGCATGGATGCCTCATAAACAGATTAATGTCCTCCCTGAAGGTGAGTGAGTTCTCACTCTTGAGATAATAAATTAGCTCTAGAGGAGATGAAAGAGTTCCTGGAAGAGTAGGTTGTTATAAAGCCAGACCATCTCTTAGGTTTCCCTCTTCACACCTGCCCATTTCCCCTTTGCCCTTCTCTATCATGTTTTGATGCAGCATAGAAGTCCTCACCAGAAGCCAAGCAGATGCTGGTGCCCTGCTTCCCATACAGCCTGCAGAACCGTGAGCTAAGGATGCCTCTTTTCTTCATAAACCACCCAGGCTCAGGTATTCTGTAATAGCAACACTAAATGGACTATGACAGTCCATTTGTATTTAATGCAGTTACTAATATGACTGGGTTCAGGTTTACTATTTTTCAATTTGTTTTCTATTGATACCTTCTGTTTTTCATTTCTGGTCTTTCTTTCCTGCCATCTTTTATGTTAATCCATTTTTTAGTATTTTATTTTAATTCCTACAATGACTTCTTAGCTCTGCTGCTTTTGGATATTTGTTTTTAGTGGTTTCTCTGGGTATTATACCACACATCTTTATCTTATCCCCAGTCTATTTAGATTTAATGTCATATCACTTCACATAAAATGTAAAAACTTTGCAGTTGTGTAGAATTCCACTTGCCTTCCCTTATTGTTTGTGCTATTTTGTTATATATTTTACATCTGCATACATCACAAATCCCACAAAATAATATTTTGATTCTTACATTAATTAAAAAAAGATTTACCCATATATTTATTATTTCCTATAAATATTTTCTTCTTGTAGGTTTGAGCTTCCATCTCATATTATTACCCTGTGGCCTGACAAATTTTCTTTGTCAATTTATTGTAGTGTAGGCCTACTGGAAATGAATTCTCTCATATTTTGTACATCCCAACATGTCTTTATTTTACTGTCAATTCTGAAGGATATTTTTGATTATTTAGAATTCTGGGTTGGGTGCAGTGGCTCATGCCTGTAACCCCAGCACTTTGGGAGGCCAAGGTGGGCGGATCATGAGATCAGGAGATTGAGATCATCCTGGCCAACATGGTGAAATCCTGTCACTACTAAAAATACAAAAATTAGCTGGGCGTGGTGGCACGCACCTGTAGTCCCAACTACTCAGGAAGCTGAGGCAGGACAATCGCTTGAACCTGGGAGGCAGAGGTTGCAGTGAGCTGAGATAGCACCACTACACTCCAGCCTGGGGACAGAGTGAGACTCTGTCTCAAAAAAAAAAAAGAAAAAAAAAAAAAGAATTCTGGCTTGACAGTTCTTCCTTTTTCTCTTTTGTCTTTCAGCACCTTAAAGATGCCTTTGCACTGTATTACATATTTGTGATGAGAATTCTTCAGTTAATTGTATCTGTGTTCCCCTGTGTATAAGATATTATTTTTCTCTGGCTGTCTTAAAGATTTTCTTTTTCTGTTTAGTTTTCCATAATGTTCCACGGTGTAGTTTTATTTGTGTTTATCTTGCTTGCAGCTTGCTGAGCTTCTTGAATCTATAAATTAATGTTTTCATCCAATTTGGGAAGTTTTCAGCTATTATTCCTTCAGATTTTTTTTCAGGTCTATTTTGTCTCTCCTCTCCTCCTGGCATCACAATGCATGTATATCAGACTACTTGATATTATCCTACAATTCACTGAGGCTCTGTTGATTGTTTTTTAATCTTTATTCTGTTTTTCACATTGAACAATTCTTACTGATATGAGTTTAAGTTTACTGATTATTTTTTCATTTCTATGCTTCATTTATTTCAAATGTTACATTTTTCAGTTCCAGAGTTTTCATTTGGTTATTCTTATTGGTTTCCATTATCCTGCTGAGATTCTCCTTCTTTTCAGTCATGATGACTATGTTTTCCTTTACATCCTTGGACATATTATAGTAGTTGCTTTATAATTCTTGTCTGAAAATTCTAATATCTAGGTCACCTCAAGATCTATTACAGTGGCTATTTTTTCTCTTGATTATGGGTCACATTTTCCCACTCATATGTCTTTTAAGTTTTGGTTAGATAATGAACACTGTAAATTTTGTTTTAGAGATTCCAAACTCTCTTCTTTTAAACAATGTTGATTGTTTTTTGTTCTATCAGGCAATAAAATCTCTAGCTGATTAGCTTGAGCTTTTGGATACTTAGTGTTATACTTTGTTAGGAAGGATCTGTTTTGGTTTTGCCCTTAATGTTACGGTGACTCCTTTACACTGAAAGCACACACCCCTTCTGGGGTTTCAATAGAAAATCTGAGGCATTTACCAAGCCCCTCTAACTTGGGTGGGATTCAGATTCTGAACTTTGTAGGCAGTAGCTGTAGGCAGTAGGCAGCAGCTGAAAAGAGTCTCTGCTCAGCATTTTTGGCTTTCTAGTTATTGTTTTCCACTACGCTCATTGGCATATTCCCCACACATATGCAGTTTAGGGGTTATTCAAGGATTGATGGAAATTTATATACAGAATGGAGGGCTCTCTTCTTTATGGCTCTTTTCTTTCTGTGACTTACTCAATTCCCAGCCACTCTGGCAGCCCTAAACTCTATCCCCTGACACCTCAAGCCATTACAGCTGTGGCTTTCTCCTTGAGTTCTAATTGTTCTTTGTGGACTGGGGCATACCCTCATGGGAGAAGCTATATAAACGTAGTTCTCACTCTTTCAAGGATCAAATGACCCTCTTTCAAGGATCAAATTTCCTACATTCTCCGCCTTCTTTTAGTTAGACTATGAATAGTTTTTTTAACAAAAGTATTTTGTCCAGAGTTTGTAACAGCTATCTGCAGGAGAGTTAGTCTAAGATAGGTTCTTCCATCATTAATATAACTGGAAGTCTGTCACAGACATTTTAATTTGTGCTTTTGTGTGTGCACGCATGTTAAGATTAAATCGCTCCTTTCATTGCCCTGAATGCTCATCGGATCACTAAATAATATATATTGAAGGATTACTCAGGTGTTGTCCAGACTGTGTCATACTGCCAAGCATTGATCATCTGAAACCAATCATGATCGATCTCCCGTTTTTAAAGGAGGCCATGAAGAAAGATGCTTCCTTAGGAAATAAACTCTTCTGTTTGGAGACTCCCAACCTTGTATTACAATTTAAGTCCATATAATGGCTTTAGTGACTCAGGGTCATAGAGTTATACAGACAGAGGGATGTATAGGCCTTACTGAAGCCACACTGGTTCCACCACACCATGAATATGAGAGAGGCATCTTTCCCAGTGCCCCATGCTTGCTAGCCCTGTTTTCTTCGCTCTGCTCCACTCCTGCAGCTGCCATGGAGCCTATTATGTTTCATGTTTTACTTAGGCTGTCTCCCCTTTTCCCATTTTCAGAAATCTGTGTACCCCTGGTTCTGTTTACCTGACTTCTGAATCACTCTGATTACTCTGCCCCTTAATGTTACAGGCCAAACTACTTCTTCCCAAAATGTATATGTTGAAATCCTAACTTCCAGTGCCTCAGAATGTGACTTTATTTAGAGACAGGGTCTTTACAGAGGTAATCAAGTTAAAATGAGGTCATTAGGGTGGGCCCTAATCCAATATGACTGCTGACTATATAAACAGACACAGAGATAGACATGAACAGAGAGACGATGACGTGAGGACACGTTGGGAGGAGACGGTCACCTACAAGCGAAGGACAGAGGCCGGGGATAACTCCTCTCTTTACATCTCCCAGAAGCAACCAACCCTGCTGACACCCTGACTGGGACTTCCAGCCTCCAGAACCATGAGAAAATAAATTTCTGTTACTTTCGCCACCTACTTGCTGGTACTTTGCTCTGGCAGCCCTACCAGATCAGTATGCTTACCGCTTAACAAATCCTCTGCTCCCAATTTTCCTACTTGATTGTGACTCATGGCTTTAGTTTGTCTCTTGAGACCCACACCCCCTCTTGGTATGGAAAATGGGCAAAAATCAGAAGGTTTATGCTCTAACTCCTCACTTCAGTGGAATGACCTTTCTTTTCTTTTTTTTTTTTTTTTTGAGACACAGTCTCATGCTGTTGCCCAGGCTGGAGTGCAGTGGTGCAATCTTGGCTCACTGCAACCTTCGCCTCCTAGGTTCAAGCAATTCTCCTGCCTCAGCCTCCCCAGTAGCTGGGATTACAGGCGCATGCCACCACACTCAGCTAATTTTTGTATTTTTAGTAGAGGTGGGGTTTCGCCATGTTGGCCAGGCTGGTTTCAAACTTCTGACTTCAGGTGATCCACCCACCTGGGCCTCCCAAAGTGCTGGGATTACAAGTGTGAGACACCGCACCTGGCCTGGAGTGACCTTTCTGATCCTCAGATTCCTTATCCATAATATGGGGATATTGTTTCTATCCTACCTACCTAAAAAAGCTCAGAAAGATGCTGCACATAAGAATGTAAAATACTACACAAATCAAAGGCACCCTGAATCTCACTCTTTATCTGTAATGTACTGTACCTCATACCCAATTATAACAGAACCTCTGTTAGAGGTCTCTTGAGCGGTTTCAAGTTCAGAATTCTCCATTCATAGGAGAGATGCTTGCAACCTGTTATTTCTAGTTTAAGAGGCAGGTGCCTAAGAAACCGTTTTGCTCAAAGAGGCAGGAATATGGGGTGATGCTTCAAGCTCCCATTGTTTTTATATTTCCAGAGGGTTTAAAAGTAATTCCTCAGACAACTTACCTATTTTTTTTCTTTTTTTTTTTTTCTGAGATAGAATCTCCCTTTGTCACCCAGGCTGGAGTGCAGTGGTGCGATCTCTGCTCACTGCAACCTCTGCCTCCCGGGTTCAAGTGATTCTCTTGACTCAGCCACCTGAGTAGCTGAGATTACAGGCACGCGCCACCACGCCCAGCTATTTTTTTTTTGTATTTTTAGTAGAGATGGGGTTTCAGCATGTTGGTCAGGCTAGTTTCGAACTCCTGACCTCGTGATCCGCCCCCCTTGGCCTCCCAAAGTGCTGGGATTACAGGTGTGAGCCACCGTGCCTGGCCAACTTACCTATTTTCATAGATGTTATAAGAAATAAGGTACAGAGTAAAGCAAACCAGTGCTTTTAGGCAATACACTTTTTATTTTTTTATATATTATTTTTGAGACAGTCTTACTTTGTCACCCAGGCTGGAGCACAGTGGCATGATCTTGGGTTTAAGCTATTCTTGTGCCTCAGCCTCCCGCATAGCTGGGATTACAGGTGTCTGCCACCACACCCAGCTAATTTTTGTATTTTTAGTAGAGACGAGGTTTTGCCATTTTGGCCAGGCTGGTCTCAAATTCCTGGTCTCAAGTGATCTGCCTGCCTCGGCCTCCCAAAGTGTTGGGATTACAAGCGTGAGCCACTGAGCCTGGCTGGGAACGGACATTTTAGAAATACGTAAGGGAAGGAGAACTTTAGAAGCACATCCAACTGCCTTAACCAAATGGGTGCCTACTGAATGTGATTTTTAACTATGTAAAATTAAATGTAGGATGCTAGTCACTTTCCAACATACTTTGTATATTCTTTGTCAGTCTTTAAAATAATTTCATTATTGAGAATTTGAAAAAATTGTTTCTACAATTAAAACTTTTATAAAATAATTTATTAAAAAATACAACTTCCCCCAAATAGCTTACATTCTGGTTGCATGAATTTTTATGCAGTTTCTACTGTTACTCAAAAGAACTGAATTTTCAATGATTCTACCCTTTTCAGTTCTCTAGAATGCCTCCAGATGGCATTAAAAGCCTTTCCCATTATATTTTACAACACAAAAAAATTAAAAATTAGTAACATTTTAACCATTTAAGACCAGCCACATTCATTATAACATCTGAAAGCAGGACAATGGAACTATTTAAACTTTTAGGGAAGTATCTTAAGAAAGACAAACATATAATCATATCTCTTATGAAATACACAGCTCTCCTATTCAAGCCAAAGGATCTTTCTAGACAAAGAAACAGATTTTGGACAAAATAAGACACTCAGTATTTTACCACAAACTGATTTCCAATCAATAGCACTTAAAAAATGCTGTTTTTTAAAATCCTGATCCCCATACAGATAAATTCACAAAGCCTATCTTATAATAAGAAAACACATGCCACTGCTCATAAGTGATAAAAATAAAGATTTTTAAGGAGCAAACCTGTTATTGACTCTTATGGAACTAAAATAAAGTCACTTGTTAGCTCATGAATTTTTTAATTTAAATGTTGGTATATCAATTTGGCATCAAATTAATCAGTAAAAATATATTTGGATTCCTTGAATATTGAGAAGAAACAGACAAAACATAGAGTGAGGAGCACATGTTTTATAAGGGCCTTTTCTTATGTTTTTAAAACTGCTTTTGTTAATTCAAAAAAGAAACTTGAGATTCCAGAGATATCGATAATTGTGCTTTTCACATAATTCCAAGGTGAGGTTGCAGATGGCAAGCTTCTGAAATGACCTTGTTACTGCACAGCTGTGTGGGACAGCATACCTCCCAGTTTAAGTGTGAAAAGTTCTGCAATTCTTAAGATGATGCTGAAAGTCTCCAACCAAATCCCCCCAGCATACATGCTCAAATCTCATTACATTTCTACTTCATAAAGAGAAGCATTTGCATTTTTCAAGATTCCTCTTACTCTGCTAAAGCATAAAAAAGACCTCAAATGCATCTGCACCCAAAGCATTTAGAAAGACATTATCATGAGAAAAGAGAACCATGGGCTTCCTTCCATCATCATTATTACTATTACAAGATACTTGCACTATCTCATTTTATGAGGCATATTTAAGAACAGGCATCTCTGATAGAAAAATGAAAGAAACTTACGATGTATTCGATGTGCCATTGTCTGGACTCTCTGGCTCTGCATCACCTTTCTCTTAAAAAGGAAGCAGAAAAAAATACCGACATATGAGTCTTACAGTCTTTAAGATTTAAGAGAGATTAAATATATTTCCATGCTCCTATTAACAATCTTTCAAAATGTGTAGCAGGAGGCTTTTAAAACATCTTTTATTGTCTGAGAACCGGATTTGCAAAATAATTTCTTTTCTGCAATGCAACTGCCCAGGCACAAATCTGTGAGTAGGTACTGAGGAGCTATTTGCAAACAACCAGAGGCTTGGAGTGGAGACTTTGCCAGAAGATGAATATCTTACAGATGGAACCTGTTTCCTTCCACTTCACTTTACAGAAAATTTCAGGAAATAAATCCATTGGCATTCTATATCCAAGGCACTTTGAACTTTGATTGCTTCTGCTAACATAAGCCAAACCAGGTCAGGCTGAATCAGAACTTGGAGGAAAGATTTTTTTTTTTTTTTTTTGAGGCAGAGTCTCACTCTGTCACCCAGGCTGGAGTGCAGTGGCACAATCTCGGCTCACTGCAACCTCCACCTCCCGGGTTCAAGCAATTCTCCAGTCTCAGCCTCCCGAGTAGCTGGGACTACAGGTGCCTGCCACCACACCTGGCTAATTTTTTATTTTTTGTAGAGACGGGGTTTCACCATGTTGGCCAGGCTGGTCTTGAACTCCTGACCTCAAGTGATCTGCCCGCCTCGGCCTCTCAAAGTGTTGGAATTACAGGCGTGAACCACCACGTCCGGCCAGGAGGAGAGAATTTTTACTGAACACTGAGGTTGCACTGTAGGTCCCAAGATCCCCCTATTTTATACCCCATAGAGAGCCCTGGTGGCAGGTTTTGGGGCCCCTAGCTTAAAGCAGAATGAGATGTAAACCAGAAATCCTTTCTGACCATCTGAAAGGCTAGTTAAGGAAATGCTTCTGTGGGCTGTGATCATTGAGGAATTAACGAGTTGTATGTAGTTGGGGGAGCTTGGAACCAGTTCACTTCTTGTAGTTTACAGTAGGCTTAATGTAATTCCTAATCCTTCATCAATTGGTGGTTTGAACCATGCATCCTCATTCTGTAAGGAGTTTCTTTGTATTTCCTTGAGGCTTGGAGATGGAAGAAGTCACTGATAACTGAGAGCGTGGGCTCGTGTGTTTCCTGATGGTTGTGCAGAGCCAATACACCCCAGAGAAGGCTGTGAGTTGCAAGAAATAGGACTGTGGTAGTAACTTGGTTTGCTATGCTCTTTCAAGTCAGGCCTGGAGATCTCTAGAATCCCTTGGTCTACTGCTCAGGTCCTTGGGCCCACACATTGTACCATACCCCTTTTGTCAGCTGTCAACATTAGCTTGTCGTCACCTAGTCCCAGGAATGACTCCCTAAATTACATAATGAACATATCCCAAAGGTATTGCCCAAACTGAACTCAAAAGCAAACTTTATATGTCCTTCTCTTTTTCTTATAGGAATAAACAGTTGTGAGAAAAAGAAGACACAGTTTCTACAGTTCGTACGTCTATCTCAGACATTTATCCAGTGCCAGAACAGCTATGAGGGACTTTGGCTAAAAGCTGGTCAGATGAGGGGGAAAAACAAAAAAGCCACAAAATCTATTTTAACTGCCTTGATAACAAACATTGATTAGGCAGGGCCTCAATACATATAAAACCATGTTGGAATAAAGGCTAAAGTAGCAAATTAATAAATTTGCTTTAAAGCTCATTCTTGTATATTTTCTTTTGTCTTCCAGGCAAGGTCTGTGGTGCACTCATTTAGGAGGCAAATAAGGCCTGTTCAACTGGCTTCAGTGCTGGAAAATAATTTAGTACTTTGCAGAAACATTTTTTCCATGGACTAACCACAATCCCTCTTGTAATCCTAAAATAGAGAGTTATAACACCTGCATTATATAAGACAAAACTAAATGGAAGTGTATTTTTTTTCTCAAATATATGGATCCTTTCCCCCAACCTGCTTTAATTTGGTGAAACTGGTTACTTTCCCCAGTCTCTAGCCTGCAGTAGTTACCACATTCCATCTTAATGAAGAATGTAAAACAGCAGGCTTGGAAGCAGCAGGCAATGGTAAAATTCCCAAACAATTTATGTCAGAAAACAGGAAATTGAAAATAAAAACGAAGGCATTGTTTGGATGTTTGAAGAAATATATTTTGCCTTGACCAATCATGCTGCCCAAGTCGTCAGCATGGGGACAGATGCGCAGCTGATTATCTTTGCTCTTAGCAGCACTTATGTTGTGGCAACAGGGCAAACAGAATAGGTTCTGGCAAATAGGAAGGATATACTGGGGCCAAACAGGACATGGTGAACAGTCTGAGAGGGAGTGTTCTCAGCAAATTCAGTGCTGATAATGAATTTGCCTTTCTGGGGGGAAAAGTAAGCTGGTCAGGAACGAGATGGGATTAAAACTATTTTTGTCCTTCAGAAAGAATAAAACACAAAGCTTCCCCCACATCTTGAAATTTTAGGTGATGAAATTTCTGAAGTTAACTTGAAATGTTTAAGTGTATACACCACTGAGAATTATGGTCTCTTTATTAGGACCCAAGGGAAAATGATGAATGTAATGGAACATTCTAGAACATTAGTACAAATTTTTTTTTTTTTAGTTGGGTGCGCAGGAGATGTTTCCCACCCCGCCCCCTGCCCGCCCCACCATCCAAAGATAGCTGTCTCCAGGGTCCTGTTTGTGTCAGCTGTTTTCATGATGGATATTTCATGATGGACCAATGTTTCACACTGGTCTCTTTGGGAGGGAATCTGCATTGGTCATTAATAAGCTGGGTGCAGGGAAGCCATTTTACATGCGGAAATACAATTACAGAGAGGAAGAGGGGAAAAATGGCCACAGAAAGAACTATATATGCAAATATATATGCATATATGTAAATATATGTAAAATCTATGTATCTATGTGTATTATACACTTTCAATTTGACAGTCCATATTTGTCTGGCTGGGCCTTCCACATTGCCTAACATACACTAGGTGCTCAGTATGTGTCTTCTGTTCTGATGCCCTGTCACTAATACAGAATTCCATGCTGCAGTGGGAAAAGATGCTTAAGGTACCCTCGCCAGTGAGATGAAATATACAGTTTGAGATATGAAACAGCTTGCTGACTCCAATAGGTCACTTAAAAAATTATAACAGTTACCTTTTTAACGCAATGTACAGAGGACTTCTATGTTGGGTGCTCTTGTGAGCATAAAGATAAATAATGTGGAATTCATGCTCTTTAAACATTTAAATGGACTGCACTGCTGGAGTATCTTACTTTCCATCAATAGTGTCATATAGGGACTAAATATGTTTTTTGAAAAGAAAATCAAAATAATCCTGCATTAAACTGAATTCTGCACAGGGAAGTTTTGCTATACTGCAACTTTTTTTTTTTTTTTTTGAGACGGGGTCTCACTCTGTTGCCCAGGCTGGAGTGCAGTGGTGCACTCTCTTCACTGCAACCTCTGCCTCCTGGGTTCAAAGCGATTCTCCTGCCTCAGCCTCCCGAGTAGCTGGGACTACAGGTGCCTGCCACCATGCCCGGCTAATGTTTTTAATTTTAGTAGAGACGAAGTTTCACCATATTGGCCAGGCTGGTCTCCAACTCCTGACCTTGTGATCTGCCTGCCTTAGCCTCCCAAAGTGCTGAGATTACAGGTGTGAGCCACCGTGCTCGGCCATATACTGCCACATTTCTACACAGTTATATCAAAAGCAATCCATGTTTATGGTTTTTAAAAAATGAACAGAAAAGAAAAGGTAATGACTTTGCTTACTTTTATTTTAAATTCTGTTAGCCCTTCAATGATTAATCTAAGTGATGTGTTTTTCTTTGCTTGAGATGGAGTCCCAGTCTGTTGCCCAGACTGGAGTGCAGTGGTGCAATCTTGGCTGACTGCAATCTCTGCCTCCTGGGTAATCTCAAGTGATTCTCCTGCCTCAGCCTCCTGAGTAGCTGGGATTACAGCTGCATGCCACCACACCTGGCTAATTTTTATATTTTTAGTAGAGATGGGGTTTCACCATGTTGGCCAGGCTGCTCTCGAAATCCTGGCCTCAAGTAATCCGCCCTCCTTGGCTTCCCAAAGTGCTAGGATTACAGGTGTAAGCTACCGTGCCCAGCCAATGCGTTTTTATTTCTAGATGTACCAACTTTAGACAGTGCCTAATGATTTCTGATATGAAAGACAAGAGGCAAGGTATTTAATATTCTCCCCTCCCTTATAATTTTTATTAGTTCTGTTATTATTTTTAGTGCCTCTAGTGGGCATTTGTAACTTTAAATATATTTAATCTTATTTCTCTTGATTAATCACCTTCTGACAGTATTTTTTCTTTCATACCATGTAAAATGAGGAAACTCACCCATCTATTCTTCCCTCCCACCTCCCCGCTCACAGCTATGTCTTTCCTTTTATATCACCAAGATTTAAAATATTCATACTCTGTTCAGTAATTATTGAGTCATCCTCCTTAATACTAATTTAGTTAATAATTTAATTTTTGGTCTTGCCTATAGGTCAAGTAAAAAATCATAAACCAATAATGAGAATTTGCAATATTGTGACAATATAAATATTAGTCACTAAAGAAGAAAGCAGCTTGAGTAGACCTGAACAGGAGGGAATGTCACTAAGGTAGAATGAGTGCAAATGTTCCCGACATTTATGTCAAATGAATTCTCATTGTTATGTTCTACCACGTCACAGGTTTGTCTCAAGTTAAGGTTATGTTCTCCCTAAAATACTGTTAAATAGAGCATGTATTTAGTGAACATAAAATGTATATTTACATGAAATGTATATAGACACTTTCAAAGCATTAAAATGAATGAACTGTGAAAACACCTTCCAGGCCAGGGATGGAACATCATCGAAAGTGCCTTCACTGGCTCCCATCTCTTCCCACCCTTCCCACCAGCTATTGGTAAGAGAATTGTGGCTGGGCACAGTGGCTCACGCCTGTAATCCCAGCACTTTGGGAGGCTGAGGCAGGCAGATCACGAGGTCAGGAGATTGAGACCATCCTGGCTAACACGGTGAAACCCTGTCTCTACTAAAAATACAAAAAAATTAGCCAGGCGTGGTGGTGGGCGCCTGTAGTCCCAGCTACTCAGGAGGCTGAGGCAGGAGAATGGCATGAACCTGGAGCTTGCAGTGAGCCGAGATTGTGCCAATGCACTCCAGCCTGGGCGACAGAGCGAGACTCCGTCTCAAAAAAAAAAAAAAAAAAAAAAGAATTGTGTGTTAATCATTCTCTTTGTTTTCTGGAGAGTTTTTTTTTTTTTCTTTTTAACCACCTATGTATGTATTAATAAATTAACTCTGTTTTGGTCATTGTTGTTTCTAAACTTCATACGACTCTAATCATACCTAGGCATTCTTCTGAGACTCACTTCTATCATGCAGTGTTATGAATTTTAGATTTAGCCGTCATCCTGCATGTAGCTACAGTTTGTTCATCCTCACTGCTGTGCAATACTTTATTGTATAAATATACCAGTTTCTTATTTGTTCTTCTCCTGATGGACATTTAGATTTTTGCCATCATGAACAACAGAACTGCAAACATTCATGAACACCCTTCCTCATGCACATGTTAGGAGTTCTGGGCCTTAAGACTTCCATATGGCCAACTTTAGCAGGGAATCCAAAACTGATTTCCAAATTAACACTCCCCAGACAGTATATGAGACTTCAAACTGATTCACATCCATACCAACACTTGTTATGATCAAGGTTTTAAAGTTTTTTCTAATTTAATAATGTAGAATATAATTTTGTTTTGGTGTCTGCATTTCTCTGAGCACTAATGAGGTAAATATTTTGTACTTGCTCTTCTGTGTCATTTCTTAAAAATTATTTTTTAGTATTAATTTCTTATTCATAGAAACATTTTATTGTCTCAATAAGAGTCATACATATAGTCGTGTGTGTGTGCGTGTATAACTTTTCAATACATATATAAAACTTGGCCGGGCGCGGTAGTTCATGCCTGTAATCCTAGCACTTTGGGAGGCCGAGGCAGGCGGATCATGAGGTCAGGAGATTGAGACCATCCTGGCTAACATGGTGAAACCCTGTCTCTACTAAAAATATAAAAAATTAGCCGGGTGTGGTGGCGGGCGCCTTGTAGTCCCAGCTACTAGAAAGGCTGAGGCAGGAGAATTGCTTGAACCTGGGAGGCGGAGGTTGCAGTGAGCCGAGATCGCGCCACTGCACTCCAGCCTGGGTGACAGAGCGAGACTCCGTCCAAAAAAAAAAAAAAACCAAAACAACAACAACAACAACAAATAAACTTTTCCCAGTGTTAGCCTTTTTATTTTTTCTATTATCTTTGGATAATGTTAAGTTCTTAATTTTAATGTACTCAAATTTATAGATAATTTTCTTTGACACTTTTTGTGATTTAAGAAAAACATCAGAAAAATGTTTTATACTGTCTTCTAAAAGTATATACTTTTACTGATTTTTAAAAAATACCTGGATTGGTTTTTGTATATGGTGTGGGGTAGGAGTTAAGTTTCGTTTTTCTCCCTAGAAATAACCAGTTATTATGGTACTTGAAGTCCATTCTTTCTCTATTAATCTATATCATCATCTCTGCCATGAGTCCAGTTTTCATACGCCTGTGGATCTGCTTCTGGGTCTCTACTCACTCACTTTCATTGCTCAATTTGTCTATTACTGCCCTCATTACTTAGCTTTAATATATATTTAAAAATATTCGTAAGGCAAAGCTCCAACCTTGCTCTTCAGGAACATCTTGGCTATTCTTAGCCCTTTGATTTATTGTATAAATTTGAGTATCATCAGTTTGTCAATTTCCACATATCCCAAAGTTGGAAATTTGATTGGAGCTGTATTAAATCTGTAGATATCTGAAGAGAACTTGTATCTTTACAACACTGCATCTTCCAATTCATGTACTTGGTATTAGGCATCTCCATTTATTTTGATATTCCTTAACGTATTTCAATAGTTTGTTAATTTTCTCCATAGAGGTCTTAACACATCTCTTGACAGGGTTATTGCTTAGTAACTTATATTTTTATACTAATATTAAAAGTTGTTTTAAACTATAATTTTCAGTTGTTAGTGTAGGGAAATGAAATTAATTGTGTATACAGCAATCTTGCTAAATTTTCTTATTAATCCTAATAATCTGTAGATTCTTTTGAGTTTTCTGCATAAACAATATAATTTGAGAAAATGAATGTTTTTCTCCTTTCTAACAGGTTCTTTTTTCTTCCTAATTTATTGCCTCAACCAAGGATGTCCAGTATAATGTTGCATAAAAGTGGAACTCATGTCTTGTTCCTCATCTTGAGGGGAATGCTGCAAATGTTTCAACACTAAATAGGATTCTTGTTTTGAGTTTTTTTGGCAGATACTGTTATTGTGTTAATGAAGTGGGCTTCTATTCCTGATTTGCTATTTTTCCTTTAAATCATGTATAATGAATTTTATCAAATGCTTTTTCTTAATTTATTGAAACAATCCTATTTTTCTCTTTTAATATTTTAATATAATTAATCATGTTAATATTATAAAAAGGATCCAATTTTGAATTCCTAAAATAAGTACAGTTTCTTAATTATGAGTTATATTTTAAAATATATTTTGTACTTTGCTGGATGGAATTTACAAATATTTGACCTAGAATTTTTACATTTATGATCATGAATGATACCTGTGAATTCTTTTTCTTGTACTGGCTTGTCAAGTTTTGATATCAAGGTTATACTGCCTTGATATAATGAGTTGAGAACTGCTGGCTTTTTCTAATTCTCTGAAGAAGGGTGTAGGTTTGGAATTACCTCTTCCTGTGAGTTTGGTAGAATTCTTAGTAAAAATGTCTAGCCTTGAAATTGTGTGTGTGGAATGATTTTTAAAAAATTACTGGGCCAATTGTTAAAACGGCTATAGGATTATTCAGGTTATATTTATATGTAAATTTCATATAAAACATATACATATATACATATAATACCTGAAAAATCATTTTAATCATAGTCATTTCATCTAGTTTTGAAAAAATTTTGGTATAATTTTGCACATAACATATTTTTGTTCTTGATCTGCATCACAGTTTGTTACCTTTTTGATTCCTAATATTATTTATTTGTGCCTTTTCTCTTTTTGTCCTGATCAATCTCTCTGCAAAGTTTGTCAACTGTATTATAACTTCATTGAATAAACTTTTGGCTCCATTGACATTTAAAATTTTATCTCTGCTATTTTATTAATTTCTGCTTTTGTTTTTTTTTTTTGTAAATCTCTTTTCCATTTGTTTTGGGTTTATTTTCTCTTCTTTCAGCTCTTAAGATGGATGCTTAGTTCATTAATTTTTTGTTTGCTAGTATGAGTCATTTCCTTATTTATTTAGAGACGGAGTCTCACTCTGTCATCCAGGCTGGAGTGCAGAGGTGAGATCTCGGCTCACAGCAACCTCTGCCTCCCAGGCTCAAGCGATTCTCCTGCCTCAGTCTCCCGAGTAGCTGGGACTACAGGTGCCTGCCACCACACCCAGCTAAATTTTGTATTTTTAGTAGAGATGGGGTTTCACCACGTTGGCCAGACTGGTCTCGAATTCCTGACCTCAATGGATCCGCCCACCTCAGCCTCCTAAAGCGCTGGGATTACAGGCATGAGCCACTGCACCCGGCTTCTAGTATGAGTATTTCAGATGCAAAGCTGTAACTTTCCCTCTAATTCAGTTTCTTCCTCCAGTTTTAATATTAGGTATTTCTATTACCTTTCAGTCCCAAATATTTACTAATATCCAGAGTGATTGTTAATTTCTAAACATGTGTTTTCCCTCCTAGTCATATTTTCATTATCAATTTCTAATTTAATCATATTGTGGTTGGAGACCACGGTAAATATAATATTTATCTTTTAAAATCTGTTGAAACTTGCTTTATGGTCCAGTAGTTGTCAATTTTCATAACTGTTCCCTGTCTGCTTGAAAATAATGCATATTCTGCAGCTGTTGGGTAATGTACTCTTGCTCATTGTGTTGTTTAAATCTTATGTATCCTTACTAATTTTTCTGTTTGCATTATACAACAGTTACGAATTTATGTTTACATCTTCCATTAAGATAATACATTTCTCCTTGTAATTTGTGACTTTTACTTTTAAAAATTTGAAGCTATGCTTGGAATTTACATATATCAAATTATTCTGTCCATATGGTAAGTTGTATCTTTGCTTGGGTAGTGACCCTTTTTAACTGTAGTAATGCTTTTTGCTTAAAGTTTATTTTTCTGGTATCAGAATAAACATATCATCCTTTTTTATCACCAATATTTGGCTGGCATATATTTTCCTAACGTTTTTCCTTCAAATTTTCTGAATCTTTAATTTCTAAATGTGTCATTGTAAATAGCACAGAGCTAGAGTTTTATTTTTTAAATCAATTTGGTCAATATTTGTTATTGAATCATTGCATCTAATCCATTTGTTTAAATTACTGATTTTTTTTTTTTTTTGAGACGGAGTCTCGCTCTGTTGCCCAGGCTGGAGTGCAGTGGCGCAATCTCGGCTCACTGCAACCTCCGCCTCCCAGGTTCAAGTGATTCTCTTGCCTCAGCCTCCTGAGTAGCTAGGACTACAGGCATACGCCACCACGCCCGGCTAATTTTTGTATTTTTAGTAGAGATGGGGTTTCACCATGTTGGCCAGGCTCGTCTCGAACTCCTGGCCTCAAGTGATCTGCCCACCTCGGTCTCCCAAACTGCTGGGATTACAGGCGTGAGCCACCACGCCCGGCCTTTAAATTACTGATTTAATTTATGCTACCATATTTTTCCATATACTCTGTTTCATTTTCTCTTCTTTAATTCTTTTGGATTAACTAATAATATTCATATTCTATTTTTAACTTGGTTTGTAAGATGTTCTCCACATTTGGTTTGTAGGTTAAATACCTTTTAGTATAGTTTAGTGGGTACCCTACAAATTGCAAATATTTACTTAATTTATCAAAGCCCAAAGTTAAAATTTTTATCCTTCTCCAAAATAATTACAGGAACTTAGAAGATTTTAATTCCACATTCTCATCTTATTTTATGCTATTGTTTTGTGGATTCCAATTGTATTTATTTTGATTACTTAACAATATATTATTACTGGTGCATGCAATCAACATTGTTTAAATTTTCCCCATATTTACTTTCACTGCATTTAATCTTTCTCGCACCTCACATTCCTTCTGAACAAAGTATGTCTTTTAAAATTTCTTTTGTGAGGATTTACTGGTGGCATACTTTCCCAGCTTTTGTCTGAAAATGTCTTGACTCATTAAATTTTTTTTTTGCAAGATACACAATCCTAAGCTGATAGTTATTTTTTCTCAACTCAGTGATGCTTCAGCTTCTCTGTTTGCAGGCTCCCACTGATGCTGTTGTGAAGTCAGGTGTAAGTTGGTTGAGTTGTTGAAGATATTAAAGGGTATTTTAATTTTTATGTGTACTTTAGCTATAATGTGTGTAGTGTGGACTTTTTTTTTTTTCATTTATCCTTGGTATTCACTGGGTTTCTTGACTCTGTGGATTAATGTCTTTCAAGTCTGGAAAATTCTCAGCCATCAATCATCTTCTTCAGTACTGTCTCGCTTCCCTTTCCCTTTCTGAAATTCTAGTTAGATGTATGTTAGACTTCCCCACTTTATCTCCATGTCTCTTAACTAATTTCCTGTTTTCCATTTCTGTCTCTCTAGGCTGCATTCTAGATAATTTCTTAAATTCAACTTTCCAATTCATTAATTCTTTCTCAGCTATGTCTAATGTGCTGTTACATCTGCCCATGGAAATTCTAATTCCTATTATATTATTTTATTCCTAGAAGTTCTGTTTAACACTCCTCCAAGTTTTCTTGTTCTTTACCACATTTCCAATCCTCTCTTTTATTTCCAGAAATTAAAGCAAGGGCTCTAATTTCACATTCTAGGCTTGATAACCCCAGTTTCTGAATTAGGAGTCTGATTCTCCGCTGTCCTGTTTGTTCTTGCTCTTGCTCATGGTCTCGTTTCCTTTTTTGTAAGGGGTTCTTTTCTGATTGTAAGTTGCTCATTTCCCTTAGTGCTCTACTTCTGTTATTATTCATTCCTCTCCATTTTCTTTTTCTGCCACCTTGACTGGCTGTGTATCTTCAATCCTTTTCATATTTTCCATCTGTGTTTTGCTTTATACTCAGAAAAAAAAAGTTTTCAACTTTATATTCAACGTTTCAGACTTCAGCTATTATCATCCCTTCTATTGATTTTATTTTGTCAATCATATTTTTAATTCTCAAGTGTTCATTTGTTCTGTAATTACCTCTTTTTCATACCAATCTGTTCTCTTTTTATTTAACACAAATAATTTCAAATCTTTCTAAGGACTGTAATTATACTTGAAACTTTTTTCTTCTTTACCTTGAATTAGATTTCCTAGATTTCCTTTGGGACTAGTCTTTCTTTTTGGTGTCACTGGTTATATATTCATATTTTTAAATAAAAAATTGGTTAACAAAGGTAGTTGGCGTGGCTTTCCTGTATCAGTATTCTGATCAATTTTTCTAACACACCTATCCTTTGTAGGGAAGAGCTGATTTATGGCTCTTTGTAAGTGGGCAGGGTATGTTGATGTGAAGGATTCATTTAGGGCTCAAGAGAAGAGAAGCCTCCAGGTAAGCTGTAAGCCCAAGCCCTTCCTCCACCCTCTCCTCTAAGAAAAATATAAAGCACTGTACTTCAGGTGTATAGAATTTTTGTTTATTTCCCTTGAGAAATAGTTGACTCTTCTGCCATTACTCCATGTCATCTATTTTTAAGGTCTGGTACTATCTTAGAATCTATTCTGTTTCTCTCTTTGGTATTAGTTCTCAATGAGGAGTGAACTGTTCGATTTTTTTTTTTTTAGCAAATATTACTGTACTTTTTGTTTTTGGGGGTTTTTGAGAAAAAATCATCCTGAAAGCTCTGTGTGGGAATCCGTGAGGATGGGGGTGGAGGGGTAATGGTTGAAGGATGGCCAGGTGTTCCCATCACTGCAAGCAATTCGCACTTGTTCTCTCTTGGGGTCCAGTGCAAATGTGGTCTTTCCTGGGGCTCCTGGGGGCTGTTCCCACCACCACTAAAACTTGTTCCTGTCTGATTGTTCCTTTGCTGTGTCACGACCTTCCCTGTTCAGGAGTATTTTTCAGTAGGGTTTTATTACTTTCGGCTTTCCAGAACACAACTAAATTTCTGGTTTGCTGACGGCACTTCTTCCTGGTTTTGGTGTTATTTTGGATTTATTTCCATTTCTACAGCTTCATGGCTATTAGGTGGGGATTCTGAAGGAAGGGGAAGAATTGCTTAAGTGCAGTCTCTCAACTGAACAGGACGTTCTCATAATTTTTAAAAATGTAGACATAAATCATCCATGTTAATATTCAAGTATCTCAATGCTTAATAAGCTTCCATTTTATAATATCAAGTTCAATTGATCAGTAATTCAGCAAATGATCTACCTTTTGAAATATTTGTATTGAAAGTCATTTTCTGTTTCTACAATCCTTCCTTTAGTATCTATAATACAGTCTTTCTCACTTCAAAGAGAATAAAAGCACTGGCCTAAAATAATGAGTTAGTAATCAATCCACACAGATATTTTGTTTTTGGTTTCTCTGAAGCTCAGTATTTCTCTATTTCTTTTTTTAAATTTTTTATTTTATTATTATTATACTATAAGTTTTAGGGTACATGTGCACAATGTGCAGGTTAGTTACATATGTATACATGTGCCATGCTGGTGTGCTGCACCCATTAACTCATCATTTAGCATTAGGTATATCTCCTAATGCTATCCCTCCCCCCTCCCCCCACCCCACAACAGTCCCCAGAGTGTAATGTTCCCCTTCCTGTGTCCATGTGTTCTCATTGTTCAATTCCCATCTATGAGTGAGAATATGTGGTGTTTGGTTTTCTGTTCTTGCGATAGTTTACTGAGAATGATGATTTCCAATTTCATCTATGTCCCTACAAAGGACATGAACTCATCATTTTTTATGGCTGCATAGTATTCCATGGTGTATATGTGCCACATTTTCTTAATCCAGTCTATCATTGTTGGACATTTGGGTTGGTTCCAAGTCTTCGCTATTGTGAATAGTGCCGCAATAAACATACGTGTGCATGTGTCTTTATAGCAGCATGATTTATAGTCCTTTGGGTATACACCCAGTAATGGGATGGCTGGGTCAAATGTTATTTCTAGTTCTAGATCCCTAAGGAATCGCCACACCGACTTCCACAGTGGTTGAACTAGTTTACAGTCCCATCAACAGTGTAAAAGTGTTCCTATTTCTCCACATCCTCTCCAGCACCTGTTGTTTCCTGACATTTTAATGACTGCCATTCTAACTGGTGTGAGATGGTATCTCATTGTGGTTTTGATTTGCATTTCTCTGATGGCCAGTGATGGTGAGCATTTTTTCATGTGTTTTTTGGCTGCATAAATGTCTTCTTTAGAGAAGTGTCTGTTCATGTCCTTTGCTCACTTTTTGATGGGGTTGTTTGTTTTTTTCTTGTAAATTTGTTTGAGTTCATTGTAGGTTCTGGATATTAGCCCTTTGTCAGATGAGTAGGTTGCGAAAATTTTCTCCCATTTTGTAGGATGCCTGTTCACTCTGATGGTAGTTTCTTTTGCTGTGCAGAAGCTCTTTAGTTTAATTAGATGCCATTTGTCAATTTTAGCTTTTGTTGCCATTGCTTTTGGTGTTTTAGACATGAAGCCCTTGCCCATGCCTATGTCCTGAATGGTAATGCCTAGGTTTTCTTCTAGGGTTTTTATGGTTTTAGGTCTAACGTTTAAGTCTTTAATCCATCTTGAATTAATTTTTGCATAAGGTGTAAGGAAGGGATCCAGTTTCAGCTTTCTACATATGGCTAGCCAGTTTTCCCAGCACCATTTATTAAATAGGGAATCCTTTCCCCATTGCTTGTTTTTGTCAGGTTTGTCAAAGATCAGATAGTTGTAGACATGCGGCATTATTTCTGGAAGCATTCCCTTTGAAAACTGGCACAAGACAGGGATGCCCTCTCTCACCACTGCTATTCAACATAGTGTTGGAAGTTCTGGCCAGGGCAATTAGGCAGGAGAAGGAAATAAAGGGTATTCAATTAGGAAAAGAGGAAGTCAAATTGTCTCTGTTTGCAGATGACATGATTGTATATCTAGAAAACCCCATTGTCTCAGCCCAAAATCTCCTTAAGCTGATAAGCAACTTCAGCAAAGTCTCAGGATACAAAATCAATGTACAAAAATCACAAGCATTCTTATACACCAATAACAGACAAACAGAGAGCCAAATCATGAGTGAATTCCCATTCACAATTGCTTCAAAGAGAATAAAATACCTAGGAATCCAACTTACAAGGGATGTGAAGGACCTCTTCAAGGAGAACTACAAATCACTGCTCAATGAAATAAAAGAGGATACAAACAAATGGAAGAACATTCCATGCTCATGGATAGGAAGAATCAACATCATGAAAATGGCCATACTGCCCAAGGTAATTTACAGATTCAATGCCATCCCCATCAAGCTACCAATGACTTTCTTCACAGAATTGGAAAAAACTACTTTAAAGTTCACATGGAACCAAAAAAGAGCCCGCATCGCCAAGTCAATCCTAAGCCAAAAGAACAAAGCTGGAGGCATCATGCTACCTGACTTCAAACTATACTACAAGGCTACAGTAACCAAAACAACATGGTACTGGTACCAAAACAGAGTATTTCTCTATTTCTTACATGTTTACTGGAATCATGATTCCAAACCATATACAAAAACAGCAAGGGAAATGCTGGTGGGGTCAGTTCTCCTAAAGTTTCAAATGTGCTGTAAATTGCAGAGAATTCTCAGACTTAATAGGAATATTATTTTTGTATACACGTGCTGGGGTTTTGGAGAAAGATTTATTTAAAAATGAAAAAAGGCCAGGTGTGGTGGCTCACACCTATAATCTCAGCACTTTTGGAGGCCAAGGCAAGAGGACCGCTTGAGGCCAGGAGTTCAAGACCAGCCTGTGCAACATAGTGAAATGCTGTCTCTAAGAAAAATTTTAAAAAGTGGTATGTGCCTGTAGTCCTGGCTACTTGGGAAGCTAATGTGGGAGGATTGCTTGAGCCCAGGAATTCAAGGTTATAGTGAGCTATAATTGTGTCACTGTACTCTAGCCTGGGCAACAGAGCAAGACCTTGTCTCAAGAAAATGAAATTTAAAAAAAATCCCCTTACTCCTAGAAAAGAAAAAGCTAATCAAAAACTTTTCTTGGACAATGAAATGCCAGAGGGTTTTATACCACACAGGGATAGTGCCACATCATGTCTCGCAGAAGAAGCGTCCGTTTTTATAGAATCTAAATTGCAGTGAATATTACAGCATGCCATAAAAATATGCCGGATGCACACAGAAATCACAGCAGACAGTCCTTGGACAATAATTCAATCTCACGGTGAAGTGATAGCAGCAGCTTTCTGGGAATCAACAGAGTGGGATGAAAAGCTTGTGTCTTTGGGGCAGAGAGCTCTGAATTCAAATTCTAGCTGTCATCTTTTTAGCCAGGTGATTAAAAAATGACTCATTATTAGCCTCAGAAACTCATCTTCTTCATGTGAACACTGAGATCATGCAGCTCATGCAGCTATTGTAAAGATTAAGTGAAATACTGTAAGTCAGGACGCTAGCACAGAATAGACACTCAACAAGAATTTCCTTTGCTCTTCTGTCAAAAATGCCAAGCTGGCAGAAGGTGCATTTATTCATCTATGGGATCCTCCCTTTACCCTGAACATTTAAATTCAATGGTGAGACACAGGGAGGAAAGCACGGGCAACTCTTCAAGACATTCTAGTCTGTGGTGTGCGATGCTGACGTCTGTATACCACGACGTGGACTTAACCAAGTGTTTCTTCTGATCTCTTTTCTGAGGACTAAATTCATCATTTTCTTCAGATTTCATGTCTTTTGTCATTTTGCCTCATCGCTGGTGCCTGTACCCACAGCAAATCCCAACAGAGGGTGGGATAATTAAGTGATATTGCCTCTGCACCACTGTGCCATCACCCCCTCCACCGGCCTTTCTCTAGCTGTGCATGAAAATTCTGCTGCTTCCCAGTGCGTTTGCCAGGACATCTTTTCTCTCTGGCCCATTTGCCTCACAGATGCCCAGTGGTTGAGCCTCAGTTCCACACACAGATCTACAGCTCAGAGGATGTTCAGTCTTCAAATGCAGCTTTGTAATTGGCAAGGGGTGCTCTTAGCTTGCTAGCTGGTCGTGAAACTAACAAAGCTCAGTCTTTGTGAGTGTGCTTTTAGGACACGAGCAGGGTAGCTTATGAATTTTTAATGCTCAAGCCAACGTTAATACCAATTAGTAGTGCCAAAGAAGAGAATTAAAACACTACTTCATGGAATGATAGCATCCTCTCTTTGACAAAAAAGCCCATGTGTTTTAATAGCCACCAATTCAATAAGGAAACTGCTTCTTAGATAGTTGAGTCTGTCTATTTCTGGAAGAGGGCACAGTACATATACCCAGCCGGTTGTGACTTTTCTTCATGGATTCTAAGGTCAATTATCTTAAGGTCTACTGATTGATTTTCTTTGCCCACTCATTTTCCTTTAATTTAGACAACCAATTATGTGCCTTTGAAGTTTTTTTCTCCCTCCACATATACTAGGAACAGCCATAATAAAGCATGAAGTTCCTTTCTCTTGGGATGGCTTTGAAATTCACCATTTTCTGTTTTGGCCTTCCTTTCCTTGAATATGCACACTTAAGGTCATCATAAATCTTATTCATTTGGGCAGCACTTGAACAAATGGCCCCTTTCCCCAGTTTTTTAGTGAATTTCTTTGAAACCTACTGTCCAATGTGTGCTCATCCTCCCTCCCCTTCTGCCCTCTGCCCCCGCCCCCTGCTCCCCAGATGAAACTCCAGAGCGAAGTCTTTCTTACTTGGATTATTGTGTCCAGAGGATACAAGCTGAGAGTCCTGAAAGAACAAGAAATATCAATTAATTTTCTTATTTTGACTTTCAAAATCCAAGTTAAACATGAGATCATGTTTAAAACTGGTCATTCAGAACCGATTCATTGCTCTCAATCTCTATCAGCTACTTTAATGAGAAATATATACATGAAGGTGGACACATACATGTTAAGCAGTTCTGGGAATATACTTCACAATCATTTTTCTTTTGTATTAATGACTTTCTGTTTATTGAGGTGAAGTTCACATAACATTAAAATTAACCATTTTAAAGTAAACAATTCAGTGGCATTTGGTACTTTCATAAGGTTGTGCAACCACTACCTCTATCTAGTTACAAAATATTTCCATCACTCTGAAGTCAAATCCCTTACCCATTAAGCAGGGTCTCCCATACCCCTGCCCTCCCAATGCCCCAGCCCCTCACAACCACCAATTTCCATCTGTCTCTTGGATTTATCTATTCTGGATATTTCATATAAATGGAATCATACAATATGGGACCTTTGTGACTGGCTTTTTACTTAACATAATGTTTTTGAGGTTCATCCACTCTGTAGCATGTATCGGTACTTCATTCTTTTTATGGCTGAATAATATTGCGTCACATGGATATACAACAATGTGTTTATCCATTCATCTGTTAATGGGTATTTGGGCTGTTTCTACCTTTTGGATATTGTAAATAATACTGCCATGAATACGCAGGTATGTACACTAGTTCGAGTCCATGTTTTCAATCCTTTTGTGTATATACTTAGGAGCAGAATTTCTGGGTTATGTAACTCTATGTTAAACTTTTTAAGGAACTGCCAAACGATTTTCCACAGCAGTGAAACCATTTTGCAATCCAACAATGTTTGAGGGTTCCAATTTATCTACATCCTTGTCGATGCTTGTTATTTTCCATTAAAAAATGATAGCTATCCTTGTGTGTATGAAGTGGTATCTCACTGCAGTTTTGATTTGTATTTCCCTAATAACTAATGATGTTGAGCATCTTTTCATGTGTTTGTTGGCCATTTGTACATCTTTGGAGAAATATCTATTCAAGTCCTTTGCCATTTTTTAATTGGTTTGTCTTTTTGTTGTTGAGTTGAATGAGTTCTTGATATAGTTTGGATACTAGACTGTTACCAGATTTATGATTTGCAGTTATTTCCTCCCATCCTGTCAATTGTCTTTTCATTTTATCAGTAATGTTCTTTGATGCACAAAAGTTCTAAATTTTCTAAATTTAAAGTTCTAAAAATTTTTAATAAAGTTTAGTTTACCTAATTTTTCTTTTGTTGCTCATGCTTTTGGTGTCATCGCTAAGAATCCATTGCCAAATCCAAGGTCATGAAGATTTAAACCTATGTTTTCCTCCCTGATACTTACGGTTTGGGTTCTTATACTCATGCCACTGACCTATTACCATATTGACTTTTAATCTAACTTTTCTTTGAATGAATGTTTACTGCCACCCATTTCCTGTAGATGGGTTTGGCAATCATCCCACCAGTAACACTCTATTAAACAACTGTTGTCAATCTCACGATGGTGGATAAAAAGATTAGTATGGTCTCTACTTATCTGCAATGGAATAGAGCCAGTACTACACAGTATTTTAAGTTTAGTTATTGCTCAGATAAATAGAGATTGAATTTGATTTTTACTTGCATTAAAACAAAATGTTAAAATCTGTTTTGAGGATTTACATCCTCTTTCTTTGCAAAATTCTCATTTAATAGAAAGTAAACCACATACCATATGTTCTTATAAGTGGGAGTTAAGCTATGGGTATGCAAAGGCACATAGAGTGATATGATGAACTATGGAGACTCAGAAGTGGGAGGACAGGAGTGGGACATGAGATAAAAAAACTACATACTGGGTACAATGTACACTACTCAGGTGATGGGTACACTAAACTCTCAGACTTCACCACTGTATAATTTATCCATGTAACCAAAAACCACTTGTACCCCAAAAGCTATTAAAATAAAAAAAATTTAAATATGAAAGACTTACACAAGAATGCGTGAATAGGAATGTAAAAAAAAAAAAGGTAGCAGGACATAAAATCCAGCAAAACTCCTTTAAAATTTTGGCACATGGAACAAAAATCCATTGAAATTGAATGAACTTCTATTACATGGCTTAATGTATTTTACCAGAATTTTGTTCCACGAGTATAGGCTGTTATGGGGTAAAGGGTGTCATTTGATGTGACTTGTGTTATATTCAAATCCAAGTACTAATGTCTGCTTTAAAAAGAAATTCTACTGAAACAGTATAAAATGAGCCAGTCTGGTGGGCAGAGGTTGGGTAGGAAAATTGAGATGGGAAGGGATTCCCACTCTATTAAACAGCCTGAGTCATATGCAGATGCCTAATAAACCTCTTTCAATTATGGTAATAATGAGCTATTCAACTGAAGAAAAAGAACAAGCTCAACTCTCACCCTGATATTCAGGTTTTGGAAATGATTATATGAAGATGAAATATCGTTCCTGAAATGGACTAAAATATCATCTGTAAGAATGATTTTGGCCTATTTTGGATAGATGCTGTCACTAAGAAGACATCCACAATTAAATCCCCCATGTAGATTGGTATGTTTTCCTTCTCTTCAAGGGAATTTAAGAGTTTATATCTGGACATAAGTTAGTTTTAACTTTGGCACGTGAAAAATACTTTGAGTCCCATTTAGTTAATTCTGCTGTCTGTAGATCTGGGCCATTTGGTGGCATCTGTACTAGGGAGGGGAAATACACACCATCAAATGGACAAGAATGGTAATTGACATAGTTTCCAGCATTAAGCTTATTTAAAAAAAAGAAAGAAAGAAAAGAAAGAACAGAATTTTTTCTAAGACTGTTAACACAAAATAGAATTATTTTATTTACTTATCTATTTATTTAGAGATGGAGTTTTGCTCTTGTTGCCTAGTTTGGAGTGCAATGGCACGATCTTAGCTCACTGCAGCCTCCGCCTCCCAGGTTCAAGCAATTCTTTTGCCTCAGCATCCCGAGTAGCTGGGATTACAGGCACCTGCCACCAGGCCCTGCTAACTTTTTGTATTTTTAGTAGAGATGGGGTTTCGCCATGTTGGCCAGGCTGGTCTCAAACTCCTGGCCTCAAGTGATCCACCTGCCTCGGCCTCCCAAAGTGCTGGGATTACAGGCATGAGCCACTGCGCCCGGCATATCTTATTAATTTTTTAGAGACAGGGCCACATTCGTTACCCAGTCTGGAGTGCAGTGGCACGATCATGGCTCACTGCAGCCTCAAACTCCTAGGCTCAAGCGATCCTCCTGCCTTCGTAGCTGGTACTACAGGCACGCGCCGCCATGCCTAGCTAAAATTGTTAATTTCTTGGTATGTCCTAAAACCCACAGGATGATTGTTGATCACAAGCAGAGAACCAGAGATGAGCTTACAGATGACCTGAATTAGGATTACAAACCATAAGATCATGTATCCCATAGATAGTTAACTTTAAATTTTAACTAAAACACCTGTGTGATTAATAACCATTATTATTTGTTTTGTGTGATAGGGAGTGAAGAGAGACTTCAAAATGGTTGAAATAATTGGTATAAAAAAAATCTCTGTGGAAGTCTTCTGTAGGAGAGGCAAGAATAAAATCAAAGACTTTGTCCCTAATATATACTGTCATGTTGCTAGCTGATGTTTTCTTGGTGGTACATTGAAACAACAACTGCTAGTGCCAAAGTAATTGGCTATAACCCCAGTGTTCTAAACTGTGCCATTCTGTGGGTACAAATAATGTCCCATTATCATTCTTACCGGCATTTGGCCAGCCCGCTTTTGGAGGGGTCAGCTACCTTACCAGGCCACTCCCACATTTTAGGTCCTCTTATCAGACACCCTGATAAGGTGTCTGCTGGCAAACCTTGGGTCCTGGGGCTGCTGCTTTTGAAGGAGGACTGTTCTTCCCAGCCAGCTGCAAAACCCCAGGGGCCCCACAGGCTATGCAGCTCTCTTATTCTTCACAGAGCCAGAGCAAGGCTGGGTCCAGAACAGAGGGAGACCAAAGCTCCTTTCTCCAAAGGGACCACACACTGAAGTCCTTTCCACTTTTGTGTCTCCTGCCACCCCATCCAGATACCTACATATGTGTAGCTTCTGTCTCACCAGCCTTCTCTCCCCTTGCAAATGTCTTCTGTAGGTAGGTGCCTGGGGAGGTCCAGCCCCATCTGTGCATTGGTATTGTGCCCCTCTGGGAGCACTCTACTAGGCCTGCAAGATTCTCTACTAGGCTTTTTAAGGGTTACAGAAGTGAGTCCAGCAAGTTAGCGGTGGAGGTGACATGTGTACAAATCATTAGAGCCCAAGGCTGAAAGTGATGTGGTGACTGCCACTCCCAATACTTCCAGCTGTGTATCCTGTTCTGATCCCCTCCCCCTGGAATGCTCATCCTGCTGCTTTCTGTTTCCTGCCTGGCAAACTTCATTCTTCCTTCAAGGCTCTGCACAGGTAAACTCAAGGGTTACCCTGTGCTTTGAAACTTTCTTGACTCTAATGTTTTTGCTACACTGTGTCATACTTCCATTACAGTAATTATTTTTTCAACAATGACTTTAAAAAAAAAGTATAAGTGACAATAACACAAACCGTACATATTTAAAGTAAACAATTTGATAACAAGTCTCACATGAGGAAGGCTACCATTATTACTTTCTTGACCCAAGGATGGCTCTGTAACACCTATTCATTGAAGAAAAATCAGCAAAAGTGTTAGCTGCCAGCCCCTGGAAACCACCATTCTCCTCACTGCTTCTGTGTGTTGATTTTAGATTCTACATATAGGCAATGACATCTAGTACTTGGCTTTCTGTGTCTGGCTTAGTTCACGCAGTACAATGTCTATGCTGTGTGTGTGTGTACACATATGTGTGTGTATGAATAATATATGATGTATCAGAAATGTGACTATAGTTAACAATGAGGGTAGATCTTTAGAAATTTATTAGGAGGTAACGTTCTCATCACCAAAAAGAGAAAAGAAAATGGTAACTATGTGATATATAAAATGGTAACTATTGATATATTAATTAGCTTGATTGTGGTGATTATTTCACAATATCAAAACATCAAGTTGTTTACCTTAAATACATACAATTTTTGTCAATTACACCTCAATAGAGCTAAAAAATGAAATTTTTGTACTAATGATTTAAAGTCTCAATTTTACCTCAGAAGTCAAGTCATTACTTGCACTTAAGCATCTACATGAAACAAAACAGAACAAACTGGTACAATATTTTTGGAAAAGTCGTAATAAACTATGCTTTGGTATGTGCCCAATTATATTAAACGTTGTACTTATACCATGATACCTACACATAACAAAAATGTCTATGATTCTATTTTGGGTCTGGATTATTTTGGCTAGATTACGTGCAAAGATTGTAAGCATTGTGCATTTTATTCTAAGGATGGCAGGATGCCACTGGAAGTACACACTGAATAAACTGTTCAGTTAAATTCCCCTGTACTCAATGAAAGGGCTAGAAGCCTGGGAACTTCACATGGGTTCTGATGTCAATTCCACCAATGAGATGCCACATTTCATTCACTGAGGTGTTGCCTACAAAGCCTTAACTATTTACTATCTGATCCTTCACTGAAAAAGCTTCTTGACCTCTGATTCGAACAATGAGTTCTTGGGAAAGAATTAGATAAACATGTCGAAAAACAGAATAGACAGTCCGGAGACAAATCCATGTATTTATGAGAAGCTCAACTGTTGACATAGGGTATTTCAAACCAGTGATGGGGGGAATGGGCTATTACACTGATAGTATTATAATAACTTACTGACCATTGAAAAGAAGAAAACTAGAATCCTACATCGTAACATCCACAACTAAAACAAAGTATAAAAGAATTAGAATAAAATAGAGGACACTGTTAGACTATTGGAGCAGGAAAGATCTTTTTTCTCTGACATAAAAATTAAACACTTTGCTAGTGTAAAAGCACATAAAAAAGGTTTGCAAGAAAGTAGTTGTATCATATATAATAGATAAATGAATAAGAGTTAAGGAGTTCCTACAAATTAGTTTTTAAAAAGTGGCAATGGGTAATGAACAGGCAATTTGCAAAGGAAAAACAGTCAATGCTCAAGCTTAGAAGTAACTGGGAAAATGCAAATGAAAACAACAAGATATCAACTTTTCATTCATCATACAGACACACTGATAAAAAACCCAGATGATAATAATCATTGGCAAAGATATGTAAAAAGTACTTTTTTTTTGTCGTTTTTTTTTTTTTTTTTTTGAGACAGGGTCTTGCTCTGTCACCCAAGCGAGAGTGCAGTGGCGTGATCATAGCTCACTGTAGCCTCGACCTCCTGGGCTTAAGTGATCCTCCTGCCACATCAGCGTCCCAAGTAGCTGGGACTACAGGTGTGCCACCATGCCTGGCTAATTTTTTCATATTTTTGTTGAGATGGTGTCTCACTATGTTGCCCAAGCTGGTCTTGAACTCCAGACCTCAAGCAATCCTCCTGCCTTGGCCTCCCAAAATGCTAGGATTACAGGTTTGGGCCAACACGCCTGGCCAAAAGTACTCTTGAAACACAATCCAAAGTAACTGTGGCTTCTGATGCCCAGAACCACAATTCCTACTCAAGGTATCCTTATTAGAGGCATTCAAAGAGGCATTTGATCTAACAGTGTTTGTAATAATAACAAGCCATACATAATCTCAGTGTCCACTAAAAGGAATTTGATTAAATTATGGCAAATTTATACAAAATATTTTGCTGCTGTTTTGAAGAATGAAGAAAATCTCTATATATTCACTTGAAAAGGTCTTCAAATACGTTTTATTGTAAGAAAAATCAACTCTTAGAATGGAATTTATCTTTGTGATAACAGCATGAACAATTCTTTCAATAATTCACCTTAGAAAGCGGTGATATTGACAGTTATTTACTTTTTTGTTTTGTTTGTTTTTGAAACAGTCTCCATCTGTCACCCAGGCTGGAGTGCAGTGGCACAATCTCAGCTTACTGCAAGCTCCACCTCTCAGGTTCAAGTGATCCTCCTGCCTCAGCCTCTCAAGTAGCTGGGATTACATGCATGCACCACCATGCCTGGCTAATTTTGTATTTTTAGTAGAGATTGGGTTTCAGCATGTTGGCCAGGCTGGTCTTCAACTCTTGACCTCAACTGAGCCACCCGCTTTGGCCTCCCAAAGTGCTGGGATTACAGGAATGAGTCATCATGCCTGACCAGAAAGCTGTGATATTGATATTTAGTAACGATACATATTGTTGAAAAAAATCAACTTTTGGAAAAAATGCTCTTACTATACAACTTAGGAATTGGAAATATATATATATTTTTCCATATATATATATTTTCTATATATAATGCACAGGGAAAATGAAATGGCACATAAACTCTTGATAGTAATCTCTGGGTAGGGAAATAATCTCTGGCTTGGAGTGCCAGGGATGTTGAGATTTTGGTCTCTTCCCATTTGTATAATTTGATCCTTCATAATGAGTATGTAGTATGTGTCAGTTATTCAAATCAAAGAACGCCTATTAGACTCATGTATATAGTCATTTATTTTGTGGCCAATTTTTTGGTGTGCTTTTCCTTAGAAAATATAGATATCTTTTTATAAGTCCTAGAAAATATCTTAAGCTTTAAAAAAGATATTCAGGGAAATTAAATACCACACGTCTTCAATACTAAGACATAGATTTTAAGATACATCATTAATTTAATAATAGCTTTTCAGAAAAATCCAGGACATACAATTTTATACATCACATTGAATGTTTAAAATGATTATAAGATGCATTTCAACTTCATGAATGTTTTTTAGACAAAATGATAATTACAGCAGTATCACATTTTGCAGAGAAGTGTAGGTAAGTAAGATTGGAGGCTTGATTCTCCCCCTTTCATAAATGAATAAGTATGTGCTTGCAAATTGTGAAGGATCAGATTCACGTGCCTCTGGCAGGAATATTTACAGAAGAAAAGACAATCACGGGTAAGCCCACTGCCCACTAGAAATGCCTGCATGAGTGAAACATATTCCTCCTGAGGGATGCAAGATCTCACCTTATTTGGAAATGGAAATTTGGTTGGTTCCACTTTGCCAGGTGCTTGAATAGCAGAAAGTGGTGGAAGCCAGGTCATCTCCTAAAGGACGGGATAAAAACAAACAATATTGTGATACAGACAGTATTTAAAATCAGCGGTATGTAAAGCAGCTGTACAAGTGGGCCTTCATAAGGCAGGGAAGGGTTAAAAAATGTACAAAGGCTGAAAGAATTTTAAAAAAAGATGTGAAATCCACTTTTATGATTTCATTTCCTAATTTTACCAATTCTTGACTCCTTGGCTCTCCCCATGCTCCCTTTATACCTTAAAAAAGTTTGCAAGGCTGTCCTATTTTCACTTCATTTAAGGTCCTGAGTAAAGGGACAATCTAGTAGCAGAAGTTCTATGGAAAATGCCACATGAAGGGGACTCGGACTTGATCCCACAGAATTCACAGGGTGTCTCCAAAGAAATGCATAAGGTACTTTTAACTTTATGGATCTTTATTAGAGGAGTTATTTATACAATTAGAAATAAAGTATCAGTTCTCAATAAGGCCCACACATCACTTTGGTCTTCATAAAATGTCATTCACGGAGAGTGAAAAAACAAATCACGCCTATGAAATACAGAGACAGAATGGTGTCATTTCTTATAACACAGTACTAAGAACACAACATGAGCTTAACATGGAATAATTTCTCATACACTTTTTGACACACTTTCTCTAAGCCTTGGGAAAGGGAGAGAGGGAGGGGTTGTTTTATTCACTTCCAGTATTCACCTTCAGTTTCATCTCTGGAAGGGAGTTCCAATCAATAAATGATTACAGAATTAAATTGATTTCTGATGACCAGGATGCCAACTTGGTGTTTACGAATTAGACCTGAACCCTATTATTATTATTATTATTTTTTTTTGAGATGGAGTCTCACTCTGTTGCTCAGGCTGGAGTGCAGTGGCGTGATCTGGCTCACTGCAACCTCCGCCTCCCAGGTTCAAGTGATTCTCCTGCCTCAGCCTCCTGTATAGCTGGGATTACAGGTGCCTGCCACCATGCCTGGCTAATTTTTGTATTTTCAGTAGAGATGGGGTTTCACCATGTTGGCCAGGCTGGTCTCAAACTCCTGACCTCGGGTGACCCGCCCACCTTGGGCTCCCAAAGTGCTGGGATTACAGGCATAAGCCACTGCGCCTGGCCGAACCCTATTTCTTGATTTGCCTGCACTTCCAAACCTAAGCAAGCACAGAAGCAGTGGTCGATCCATTTTCAGAAAAGTGAGAAATTCTCTCGCTTGAGGTGAGGACATTTCCTTACCTCCCTTTGGCGGGTGGGTGTTGAAAAGCGAATCTGTCAGGCTTTTGGAATGAAAGAGCTCTTGGGAATGGTCAGGCACCTTCTTTACTTGGGTCATTCACCTCCCCCAGCACCTCAGATAGTGCAGAACCCACACAGGAAGCCGTGGGAGGGCGAGTGTGTTCAAAGCCATGCGGGAAGGATTTACTGACCGCATATCATCTCTCCCACACCACGACACGTGACACAGACAGGAGGTAGGTTAGGCACATACACATTCCAGGTGTCCCTTCTCCATTCTGCTGTTACCAACCAATTGTATACAGTTTTATACATCACAAAGCAAAGCAAAGGCGGATCCAGTGACCCTTTAAACTGTCCCTCTCTCCTCCCATCTCTGCCCTGCTGGTGCCTTGGTCTCCCTTTGAGGAGGCTGATAAGCAGGACTGTCAAGTTTGTGTCCACAGTAGCATCTTTGTTCATGGAGTCAAGGAACTATTTGTCATTCTCAGAGTTGGGCCACCTTGTCTAGGACCTGGTCAGCTCTTACCCAGAGTGTTGCTACCCGATTAAGAAAGCCATGAAGACACAAGTGGGTTTTCCATACCTTGGCTCCCCCATAGGGCCATCTCTCCTCTACAAGGTTTCTGATTTTACCCTTCCATTTTCATTACTGGAGAGGATATGTGATTTTGCTATAAGTGGCCTCAAATCTTCTGTAGAGAAATTATTCATCAATTACAAACTATTAAACCAATTGTCCTTTTCCTCTTCTGTTGACTGTCTGATGTGTCCCTGAGTCCATCCCACGGCTAATCAGCCACTCAATAGCTTCCTTTGCAATCACTCTTTTGCTTACACAATTTACACCGTATGATCCTCAGGGGACAACATTGAGAAGTACAAACTAATTACTCATGATTAAACATCAGACTTACACATACCACCCTGGTATGTCTATGTTAACTTTGCATACAGACTCCCTCTGTGTATCAGAATGCCTCACATTTGTGCAATTTTTCTCTGACTGTAGCTAAAATCCAAAAAGATAAACTATTATTTCAGTGTGTCCTCCAGCAACTCAAGAATAAATAAAATGAAAAGTCCATAAAAAATGAGTAACAGTACTTTCAAAAGAACACTTCCTAGACCAACAGCTTCTTACAACTGACACTTTCAGGTTCAAATCTGTTTAATACACCGTTTATCCAAGAGTGGAATAGCAGACAAACTTTGAGATACCACTAAGCTGTGATTCTTAAGGGTGGAAACTGTCCTCCTGATCTTTGTACCTTAATCAGGGTCCATCCCTGAGCACCCACTCATTCCCTGAACATTTCCTGAAAACTTACCATTGGCAGGCACTGTAACTGTGTCTTATGTACACGAAGTGCTCAGTTCAGCATCTACTGAATTTGAAAGTTAGGGTATCGGCTCTGGCTGTGTCTATTATCAGTCTTTCTTCTCTAATTCCAGCTATGCTTGTAATCAATCTTTCCATTTCTTTCTTTCTTCCTTCCCTCTAACTCACCCATTCATTAATCCAATAACCACCCAACCTCAAAAGCAATATCCACAGAAGGCAGATGACACATTCTCTTAGCTTGCTGTCCTCATGCAAATACCCCTTCTCCTTTGAAGCTCTTGCCAGGTGGTTTTGGACCCTCACTAAAGATGAGCTGCGTCTTTTTCTGTCCACTCCACCCCTTTAAATCAGACTAATGGCTCCCTCCAAAATTGCCTCCTGCCCTCCCTACCTTCATGATATTTTCCTATTTTTTTTTTTTTTTTTTTTTTGAGCTGGAGTTTTGCTCTTGTTGCCTAGGCTGGAGTGCAATGGCGCGATCTCAGCTCACCGCAACCTCTGCCTTCCAGTTCAAGCAATTCTCCTGCCTCAGCCTCCCGAGTAGCTGGGATTACAGGCATGCATCACCACACCTGGCTAATTCTGTATTTTTAGTAGAGATGGGGTTTCTCCATGTTGGTCAGGCTGGTCTCGAACTTCCAACCTCAGGTGATCCGCCTGCCTTGGCCTGCCAAAGTGCTGGGATTACAGGAGTGAGTCACCGTGCCCGGCCCCTGTTGGTTTTTAAAGGCAACTGGGCAACCTTATGGGCACCCCCAAGCATTTCTTTTCACCTTCTTGACATGTTCTTCTTCTGAGTCCATCTCTGCTCCCCTCAAATTTTTGGCTTCACAACCCTGACTTTAACTCTGATCTTTGGACTTCATCTTGAAGATTCAGAATCTTGGCTTTTCCCAGTCTACTCTGAGCCAGCTCATTCCAGGGAATCGCCAAGTCCTATTTCTCATCCGGTAAAAATCGGCATATTAAATTGCTCTTGAAATTCAACACCCAACACTAGCCACCTTGCAGACATCTTAGCTGGCTTCTCCTACACAAGGGGAGAATCAATGGTAGGTCCATACAAATCTGGATCAAGCCCTCATGTCTCCAATTTTGGACCAAGCTCTCATTCTGGCTTCTCTGATTCTATGCTTGGGCTCCTTAGGAAAGGTAACTGTGCACAATGGTGGGATACAGAAGTAGGACACGGACTTCTCTAAACTTGGGCCCTCCTTTCCTTCTCCTTTGAGGCTCTTGCCAGGTGGTTCTGGATCCTCATTAAAGATGATCTGCATCTTTCTCTGTCCACTCCACCCCTTTAAATCAGCCTAATGGCTCCCTCCAAAATCGCCTCCTGCCCTCCCTACCTTCATGTCTTTCTATTGGTTTTTAAAGGCAATTGGGCAATCTGGTGGTGGCTTGGGCCATGTGGCTTGGGCAATCCTTGAATTCATTCCTAGTCTGTTCCTTTTTCTGAGTTCCTCAGACATTCCTTCCACATTGGTGATTTTTCTTGAGCCTCACTTTGATCCCTGCTTTCTCACAACAGGTGACCCTGCCTCCTATGGCACTGAATAAACAAAGGCTCTTAAGTGTAAATGTTTCCCAAGGACAGACCTGTGGGTGTTCATTCCTGACCCCATTGCCTTCCTTCTGGTCTGACTGGAAGAGGCATGAGTTCCAAGCTAATACCTGCCTGCACCCTCTGTCTGTTACTCTGTCCTTGGGGATCTAGTTCCATCAGTATCTCACTGGTATTGGTTTAACATCAATCTTTCCTTCTCCACTGGCTTTTTCCCCCAAGACTGACAAATGATCTCAGGCCTCGGCCCTTCCTGACACTGTATTCCTCCTCCAGCTGATCTTCATTTCTCTATTTCTCTTGATAGCTAACACTCTCAAAGAAGTCTTTATACTTGCTGTTTTGACATCCTCACCTACCATTTCTATTTTTGACTTAAGATTTTTTGTTGCAGATTATACACATAAGAGTCCATATAATATTGTGCATGTGTGTGTGTAAGCTTAAGATTAATGAAACGAATACCTGTGAACTCATGACCCACCTTCACATTTCCAAGACCTTAGCAACCACTTTCAATAGAAGCAGCCCTGACATAACTCCTTCTGTTGTCAAGGGCATTGGATTTCCTTGAATGCTCATTTCCCCCTGACTCTCTTCCCCCGTGGCTCCCACGCTGTCCTCCTGGCCCAGCTCCACTCTCGGAGATCTCATGCTCATTCTTTTTTGCTGCAACTTCTTTTCTCTCACTGTTCCTTGGGTGTTTTGTGTTCAGCCTTCCTCTCACTACCCTTCTTTCCCTGGCTGATCTTGCTACTGTGGCTTTAAAAACCATGTGGTATGCTGGTGATGCCTAAAAGCACATCCAGGTCTAACATGCCCACTCTAGATGTCTACTGAGCCACTCAACCTGGGTGCTCATGAGCGATTCAAACTCACCATGTTTAAAGCTAAACTTACACACCACACAAACTTTTCTTCTTCTTGTACTTTATATGCTGGTTAATGGCAGCAACATCTATTAACTCTTCAAGTCAGCATACCTGGAGTTATGCCAGATTCCTTCTCTTTCACTCCCTCTCTCATAATAATAACAATAATTCTCATTTATTAAGCATTTAAAATATATTATGCACGATTTTAAATGCTTTATGTGATTTGCTTAATTCTCATACCCACCCTGAAAGGTAGGCTTTATTATTTTCTTACTTTATAGATGAGGAAACTAAGTCACTAAAAGGTTAAGTGATTTGCTGAAGTTCACCCAGCAGCTGGACTTAACCATATCCTGGGCTACCTCTAAGTGGATCCAAGACCTTGTATATTCTAGCTAACTCCTAACTCCAGCCTCTCAAGCTGAGATTCCCTGAATATACCATGCTTTGCACATGCTGGTAGCACCTCCCAACCTCCTATTGTTTGCTGGGTTGTTTACTCATCAGTCAAGACCCAGCTCCATTTCCTCCTTTGCTATGAAGTCTTCTTTGGCCAAACCAAGCCACCGTTGACTCAAGCTTCCTTTGTGCCACATTTCCCACGTACAGGTCTCTTTTAGAACACTTGTCCCCTCTATTGTGGTTACTTGTTTATACATCTGTGCCTCACCTCTAACCTGTGATGAACCCCTCAAGGCTGTATATTTTTTGTCTGGTGGCCCAGCACCTAATACAGAGCCTGGAGCAGAATGGGTGCTCACTTCATTTCTGAACAAATACTGAATTGAACATTCAGCATTGAATCTCTGCAGTGTGTCTACCTTTCTCTCCTTTCTGTTACCTGAACTGCCACCCTAATCACACCTTCATTATCTGTAACCTGAAGTACTCTTATAGCATCCTGATTGGTTCTCTGTCTTCTGTTAGCAGTCCACCCTCCACACTGCTGCAAACTCAGTTTTCGTAATTCAGAAAAACTTCACTGCTCTAAAAATCTTCACATGCGGCCGGGCACAGTGACTCATGCCTGTAATCCCAGCACTATGGGAGGCCAAGGCGGGAGGGAGGATCACCTGAAGTTAGGAGTTGGGAGACCAGCCTGGCCAACATAGTGAAACCCTGTTTCTACTAAAAATACGAAATTAGCCAGGCGTGATGGCACGCGCCTGTAATCACAGCTACTCGGGCAGCTGAGGCACAAGAATCGCTTGAACCTGGGAGGCAGAGGTTGCAGTGAGCCGAAATCATGCCACTGCACTCCAGGCTGGGTGACAGAGCGAGACTCCATCTCAAAAAAAAAAAAAAAAAGCTTCATATGCATCATCACATCACAATGATGATGATGATGGCGATGGTGACACTGAAGATGATGACGGCTCCTATTAAGTTTTAGTTTTCAAAATACTTCCCCATGCATTTTGTCACTTATGCCCAATCTTTAACGCAACAATTGCCATCTCCATAGTACAGCAAGGAAGTTAAAGCTCAAAAAGATTAACTGATTAGTCCAAGGTCACTCAGTTCCTAGGTTTGGCCAGATAACTCTTTACTCCCAGTCCAGTATTTGTTTTCCACTCTATTGCATTTACCCTCAGAATCCTCACCCTAGTACCCAAGACCTTCTACAATAAGGTCCCAGTCTTCAGCTTCATGCCTTTTTATTGCTCTACAAATACTCTACCTACAAGAAAAACTAGCCTCTGCTTTTACTTACACCATCCCCTTAGTGTGTGAATACCCTTCCTCATATGTCTCTGGGTCTCTTTTTATCCATTAAGGCTCATCTCAAACATCATTTGTGTCTTGAGGCTTTTGCAGATTTCCCTTCTATGCCAATATAATAGGACAGTTCTCTGCTCATGCTCCTCCAAAGCACTTATTTCTTTTTCTCTTACATTCTGTTTTGTGTTATAGTTTTATGAATATGTACTTCAATCTACACCCAACCATTTATCTCTCTTTGAATGCTCTTTCTCCAATGTAAAATAAAAGCAATACTTAGGAATCCTAATAATCTCTTTTAAGAGCATTCAGTTTTACTAGGCATAATCCCCAAATAGGAATTCTAATAATCCCTTTCAAGAGCATTTGGATTTACTAAACATAATCGCCTAAAGAAGTAATATAAATTTCCTCTGAGAGGGATATTATCTACTTATCTTTGTGGAGACTGGAACATCTTACATAGTAAGTGCTCTATATAAACTTGTTGAATTGAACTGAACATCCACATTTCAATGCAAACTTGCTTGCTAATTTTGCTTTAATTATAGCTAAGTATTTCTGTGTGATTTTTCCATCTAACAAATTCTACTAACTACATGAAGGAATAGTAAAGAAAATATGGTTACTTAAAGCATTCAGGTCTGTAAGAATTTCCAAAAACTAAGAATTATTTCTATGATTTTAATACATTTATAATGTAATACAAATACAAAATATGTAATATACATACAAAATGTAATTTATGAGGTACAATGCTTTTATAAGATTGATTATCCATTACATTAAAATTTCAAAATTGCATGGGAAAATCAAGGGCGAATGGACTATCCTGATTTCCTCTTCTATCACTTGCTAGCCTCCTGAGCTTAGGCAAGTCACATGCTCAGTAAACTACCGTGATTTCAAGCTGTGGACTTTACGATCAATCAGATCTCAGTTTGTGGTAACTTACAACCAGAGGAAATGGGGATATAACTATCCTATGGTTTAGTCATAAAGACTAAATGAGATCATACATACATACATATATAAAGAAACTAGTATAGTTCCCCTCCCATTTAAGCATTCAATAAAAGACAGTACTGATTAATATCAAGCTGAGTTTCTGAATTGTCTCTAAAATGAGAAATATAACTTCACTCTGAGCTTTAGTTGTTGGGAGTCTGAGATGAGAGAATATATGGGAAAGAGTTTTTTAAATAAAAGAATAAGTATCATGCAAATGTAGCCTGTAATTAAGCTAGGATTATTAATGCAAACTATATATTACTAAAACAGAAAGATATTTAAAGAGATTATTATTATTCCTAAGTATGATCTGTACTTTTTATTGGAGAAAATGTCCCTAAGTTTTTTCATAGAAACAGATTTCTGACAAAATAATAGCAGTCAGTGGGATAATACGATTTGATAAAAATGTATTTCATTTGCACCTCATTTCTGGTAATGATTTAAAATATAAGCAAAGGTAAAATTTATCATTCCTGCTAAAATTGCACTTAGCTTGCTCCACATTATTTTATCACTGAGAAGGAATGCTATTTCATTACAAGGACACTGATCCCACGTCACTGTAGCCATGGTCCTCACCCCTGCCTGTGTTCCCCACTTCACCCCCAACCACCCTTTCATTGCTGCTTTGCCTCTATTGACCTACTTTGGCCATCCTTTAACCACTTCCCAGACCATATGTAAGACAGGAAGGGAAATGTAATGTTTAAAGCCACTTACTCCAAAGTCTAGCTGGCGACCTTCGGATCTTATAAACTCCCCTGCCCTTTCTTTGCTTTGTCTGCCTTCTCTCCTTTTTAATTTTCTTGTCACTCAGGAATAAGCCTGCACCCTATTCCCCTAGTCTTGAGAGGTCCTCAGTTTTGCCCTTGGGGTTTCTTAGTCACCTGCCCTTTTTTTTCCTTTTTTTTTTTTTGAGATAAAGTCTCACTAAGTTGCCTGGGCTGGCCTCAAACACCGGGGCTCATATGATCCTCCTGCTTTGGCCTCCTGAGTAGCTGGAACACAGGTGCAGGCTGCCATGTCCCACTCCTTAGCCTTTTAGATACTCCAGGTGATGGAACTGAGAATCCACATATCTGCCTCAACACAGCATCGCCAGTCCCTTCTCCCTACACAGATGTCTAGTTACTCAAGGGATACATTCAGGTGACTTCTTTTTTTTTTTGTATAGGCTTATAATGCCAAGACTCTTTATACTAAATATACTCACTTTTCTCCTAAAATGAAAGAATAGATGGTTAAATGATAAGGATACAGAATATTGCTCTTCATAACTGTCTAACGTTTTCTCTATCCTCCATATCCCAATTTTTAGGAGGTCATGGGCACATGGGCCAGTTTCCATTTTCCCGTCTACTCTACAGCAAGACTGACGCCAGTCTCCAAGAACCCACACCCTGACGGTGCATAGACCTTCATGTGCTCCATCTGCACAATGCCCTCCATGTAGCTGACCACTCTTCTGATGCCAGCTGCCTCTGCCTGTTTTAGGACAAGTGACAGGAGGCCTTGGGCATCCCCACCTCACGTAGCAGCTCTTTGTTACCAAAGGAGAGAAGAAACAAAAATAGAATTTTAGCCTCAAGTTAAATCTTCGAGTTCAGAGTGTGCAGCTATGAAGACCTGCAAAGTCTATTTAGCTTACAATAGGTTCAACTAGAAAAAATTTAAGCCATGTTTTCATTTCCCTATTAAAACAAGTGAGGAGAAAAACACTTTTCCTGGTCTCTCTCCCTTGTCTGTCGCTGCCACAGGAGAGTTCCATCTCGAACAGTTACTATGTCACCTTTGCTCCAAAGTTTCCAGTGACCCTGGTCCAATTGTTCAAGATGCTCTGCCACATGGCACCATCAAGGACCACTGTGGCATTACCGCCTGCTGCTTTTCTATACACTGTCTTCCCCAAGCCTGATGTCTTACTTCCTGTCCTGCCCCAGGCTTTCCTGCCCCCATCTTGTTTCTCTTTTCCTTTCACGTTATTCCATCTCACTTACCTCTGCATTCTTTCTCATCCTGGCCTGTCTGTGAAGGTGACCTGTGCTACCCTGAGCGAGCCCTCTCTACCCTCCACTTATATATAATCAATGCCACTTTTTTTTTTTTTTTTTTTTTTCAGATGGAGTCTCGCTCTGTCACCCAGGCTAGAATGCAATGGCGTGATCTCAGCTCACTGCAACCTCTGCCTCCCCTGTTCAAGCGATTCTCCCGCCTCAGCCTCCTGAGTCCTGGGACTACAGGCACATGCTACCACGCCCAGCTAATTTTTGTATTTTTTAGTACAGACGGGGTTTCACCATGTTGGCCAGGCTGGTCTCAAACTCCTGACCTCAGGCGATCCACCTGCCTTGGCCTCCCAAAGTGCTGGGATTACAGGTATCAGCCACCGTGCCCGGCCAATGCCACTTATTTAGCAACTACATGCTACTCAGTGCTGTGAGCTTTCTTGTCATGTGTTACCACTATCAGAATATTTTTAAAATCCCTACTAGATTACAAACTCTTTGAGGGAAGGGATCATGTCTAATAATGCTCTCATAACTCCTCAAAGGCCTAGCACAATGGTCAGAATAATAGGAATTAATTGAACTTCTCTGTAAGTCTCTTTTCTTGCCTGTGAAATAATGGTAGCAAGAAATTACACTGGTTTCACCAAGCGTATGTGACTGTTGCCAGGATCGAAGGATCTGCCTGGCAGATGACCGCAGTTAACTCCAGAATTCTTTGTGCTCAGAAACTTGCTGTTTTCTAAACAAGACACGGGATGAATTCTGCGACTCGGGAATAAAAATGCAAGATGCTCACGTTGATGTTTATGTGTGGCAGTGGCTGCTGATCACAGCGTGATTTCATTTTCAGTTTCTGTATCAGAATAATCATTCAGCTTTTCAGTTCTTCTCACACGTATTATTCGTGTTATGACACTCTTATCAGATAAGTGCTGCCAACAACAGACATGGTGATTTTTACAACACTGCATCTCATCTAAATGCTGGCAGCTAATGCCACTGTACCTGGTGAAGAGGAAAACACCCCTACGGGCCTGTACCTGGGACACCAGGCAGTAGCCCTGGAGTAAGATCAAGTGGGAGACACATATTCCTTCCCTAATGGGACTGTGGTGTGCATTCTGCCTGTCAATCCATTCCTAGCATTTGTGGGCAAAGACCCAACATTCCCCTTTAAACACAGATTCCAGGGTCAGGCTTGAAGGCTCAGAACTAGGAAGTCACACTTAAAACCTTTAAGTTGGCCTCTAACTCAACAAAAATTCACAAACAACCTTATTTTACCACTCTACAGCAAAAAACAAACAAATCTGTATAGTTTGAAAAGTAATAAATATAATGCATTCATATCGATTAATAGTAACAGGCCAGGAACAGTAGCTCACGCCTGTAATCCCAGCACTTTGGGATGCTGAGGTGGGAGGATCTCTTGAGCCTAGGAATTCTAGGTTTCCGTGAGCTATGATTGCACCACTGCACTCCAGCCTGGGTGACAGAGGGAGACCCTGTCTTTAATCACAACAACAACAATAATTAGCATTTTGATGGAAATACTACTGATTGAAAACTTTTAGGAAAATGGTAGCTGCTGAAAAAAGTGCCTTTAAAACATATCTATTTCTCATAGTATAGCATAGGCTGCTAAAATGCCAGAAACCAAAATTGCAACTGATTCAAACACAGATACAAACCAGCAAATAACCAAAAAGACTGCAAAAAAGAGGGTTAACAAAAATCGTAGCAAAGTCTTGTTTCTTCAATCTGAAAACCCAGGAATATGTCCAGTTTGAACTGAAACAGGCCTGAGAAGGGGATTCCTGGGAGCTGTACACGTGTTTTCTGGTCTTACACTGACCCACTGGATGACAGGATCTCAGAATGGGACGCTGATTAATCTACTTCATTGCAGTGCCTGAGCTTCTGAACTCTGCCCCTGCCTGCGATGAGGTTAATCATCAAGGGATAAAATGGGGGTAACAATCAATAGAATCAGTTTGAGAGGCAGCTTTCAGTTCAGGTTTTGCAGACTGACAAGTACGAAAGTAGCCATTCAAACTGGAAACACTGAGGGTAACTCAGACCTGTGCATCCCACTTGCTCCTTGGTCTGTAGATTCTCACTTATCTAAAAGCAGAGGCCACAGGGCATCTGGCCTTTCATTACTTCCTTTGCATCATCAAAAGCACTCCTTATTGCAGGGAAGTCAATTCCATGCCATTGGAGACCCTACCTTTCACCTCCTTGACTTCAGCTTCCCTGGAAACTGAACTCTCCACAGAGAGGATTAGAACATTGAGAAAAGTCAAGATACAGTCTTCACCTTAAAAGTTTGTTTCATGCTAGATCCCTTAATTTTGGACCTTTCTGGAGAATTCTTGTTCTCGTTTTGCATTTTTCCAGCTTTCTTTTGGGGCAGAGGATGAGAGTCACCTGTCTTATTATCTCTCTGTGTCAAGTACATTCCTGTTCTATTTATTTACTTGAAACTTTTTTGAACAATAAAAATGAAACATTAAAAAAATTTATTCTTCGATCCACCTGGTTTTCAATGTTCATTTTATTACTTGTGTTTAAAAAATAATATGATTCTCATTCTTTAACTTGCAGATTGTTTTTAGAACTGAGCATTGCATTAAAATATTCAAAGTAGTAACATTTAGATTGGGTCTTCAGAATTTTAGGAAGATGGTTTTGCTGCTGAGTATACAGCTGCATGGACTGAGTGACTCTTGTTAAACCCAGGTGACTCCAACTTCACCACGGAGTCCCTGCTGCAGTATACAGACACCTGCTAGTTTCTGGCACTCCTTCAAATCTCGTGCTCATGATGAGAAGCAATAATTGGCCTAATTTTAAATTTTAAAAATGCTTTTTTTGACAAGCAAAAAAAAAAAAAAAAATTAAAACATTTGAGGGGCACTGAGAAAATTTCCCAAATTCTGAATCTGGGAATTCTGAAATCACTGCGTCATTTCTGAGCCAAATCCTGTCAAATCGTGTTAACTCGAGGTTTATAAAAAGTGAGCCAAATTTCTGATCAGCTCAGGAGAAAATGCACGTTACTAACTATGCCACTGACACTTTATTTCTGACTCACATAATACTTTTTAGTGGTAGCACAAACACCCAGAAGTGAGCCTTCCTAACAGACAAATAGATGATCGTTGAACTAACTGTGGTTTGCAACAATCAAACCACTCTTTCATATATACTTAAAGGAAAAGATGGCATTATTTGGGACAGACTGGAAGACTGTGGAGGTTGGAAGGAGAAGGGGGTGAAAATTACATTCTTGGCCATGTTTTCCACACTACCCATTCCTGAACCCCTTTCCACAGACAATTTGGAAATGTGCATTCAATAAAACCCCTGTCGCAATTGCAGAGAAGCAGAGGGTAGAAGAAATCAGGCTTGGAGTCAGCATCTGGGAAACCTTGTATAATTTTGGCCTTGCCATAAACCAGCAGAATGACCTCGGGCAAGTTTACTTTTCCGATTATTAGTGTCCTTATCTGTAAATTGGTATCAATCATTCTATCTTGCAGGATTACCTGAGTGGTTAGTGATAAATATACAAAGAACCTAGCATAATCGCTGGCACATAGTAGGTGCTCATAAAAAATAATTATTGCTGTATAACCTTTATAACTAGTGTTGGCAGCTTCTGGATTCGACCTCGTGAGGAAAGGGGATAAATATAGAAGACGTTTATGAATGTGTTTTTTAATCTATTTTACTCTTTAATTATTTAATATTTAACTGGTTAATTATTCATAGTCAAATAGAAGGCTTAATAAAAATGTGCTTATTAAACAATAATTTGCTTCCTTAACTCCCTTCACCACTAAAGCAGCATGTCCATAAAGGGAAGGAAGAATGCTATCTCAGGGTCTGGAATTTTTCTTCAAAGGGATAGTCACTAGAAATCAGCATGCATCCTCTTTCTAGTTTGGGGCTCTACAGATTAGAAGCTTTGCCCTCATGCTATAGACTACCCTTGCAGGCACCAGCTTGGGTAGTACAGGAGGTGTTAGGCAAGCTGGGAGTGTAACGGGAGGCTACCTGGCTATGATGACAGGGCAGTGATTACTGTCCAGGCAGGTGGCTGAGCAAGGTGACAAGCCTGGGCAAGAATAAACCCTGGAAACTACTGGGGCCAGGATCAAAGTTCCCGGTCGGGTGGGACTTCTGGTTTACCAGAGGGAAGGTTAGGCCAATCCTGCCGAAGGCACATGCCTTTCTCCCTTTCAAATGTTTCCCAGCTAAACCACTTCCAAATGAGCAGGCTTCTACTAACTTTATGCAAGTATTTTTCTCAGTTTTGAGAGGTGATTTATAAATTACTGAATGGCATTGCCCTAGGACAGCAGGGATGTCTCTGGGTCTTAAGGATGAATGTGAAGGCAGGATGACTTTATAGGAAACAGAAAATGTCTACTAACGTGCTCCAGATATTGACAGTCAAATCCAGAGGCTAGAGGAAAGCTGGTTAGCCTTGGAAAAACCATCTTTTCTTTTTCTTTTCTTTCTCCTTTTTCAGAAATAAGGTTAAATTATCCTTAAGAATAAGAAGGAAAATATTAAAACATTCCCCCCCAAAAGTTCATAGATCTTCAAGAAAAGAGAAGTTAGGACCAAAATATAAACAGGATGACAACTGCTTTCATTTGAAGAAAATAGAGTTTTCTAGAAGACTGAATCAGTATAGCCTGATAAAGTGCTTATCCATTGGGAAAAGATATTCTATGGGAGCAAACAAATAAAGATAAAAGAGGAAGACATTAAATTAATAATGGCTAAAGAAGGTGAGAGCCTGAACTCACTTGCTAAATGTGTCTTTAAAGAGGGAGCCAACATGATCTCACAAGAGTCTCTATGAGAAGGTGAGAAGGAAGGTTCTTAGTACTCAAGGGCAAATAGGCAATCTACAAATTTCAGATGAATGTTTTTATCCCTTGATGTTCACTGACAGCACAGACGCAGCTCCCTGTTTTGAAAAGAGGTCTAACAATCATGCTGAACAGTCTGAGACTTAATAGAGCCAATCAGTTCAGTTTCTATTAGTGCACCTGTACACTCAGGCATGTGTTCAACCAAACACACATTTAGACACTCAGACTACTCTAGGTCTTGGGAAACAAAGCAGAATACAACAGACATGGCCCCTGCTCTCAGGAGGTGTAAGCACCATGAGAGGAGAGAAGCAATAAACAACGAACAAATACATGTAAACGCAACAGATCTATATTCGAACAGTTGCTGCATGGGTCTGATGGGTCTAATTAGCATTTTGGCAAAGAAGAAGCATGAGAAGGGCATGGATTCTGTGTCAGACATTTGAGGGGCTGGCTTGTGGAAAAGACATTATGTGTGGTTTACAGCTACAGGAAAGATTTTGGTTTTAATAAACTTCCTAACAATTTCTGTCAATAAACATTCCACAGGTGTTTTGTGCTAAGCACTGTTCCAGGTGGCTACATTCTGGTAAAATGAGGTACACAGTAAACATGTATATGACACTATGTAACATCACACATTGTAACCCAAAGCAGCATAATTTGGCATAATGTAATATAACATAGTAACCATTAAAGCTGTGCATCAGTAAACTGGCCATCACCATCAGTAAAATGGTGAGCTGTGGCCGGGTGCGGTGGCTCACGCCTGTAATCTCAGCACTTTGGGAGGCCGAGGCAGGCGGATCACGAGGTCAGGAGATCGAGACCACGGTGAAACCCCATCTCTACTACAAATACAAAAAATTAGCTGGGTGCGGTGGCAGGCGCCTGTAGTCCCAGCTACTCAGGAGGCTGAGGCAGGAGAACGGCATGAACCCGGGAGGCGGAGCTTGCAGTGAGCTGAGATTGCGCCATTGCACTCCTCGAGGCATTTGGGATCACAAGCAGAGTGGGATGTCTCTGGGAATCCCCAGCCTGGAGCAGCTTCCTCTGACTTTGGTGGAGCCACATGCAGGGCTCAGGGCAACTTCTGCTCTCTATTCTTAACCTTCCTTAATTGTTGTGTCTCAATATTTTCAGTCTCAATTCCTGACTCAATGAAGTTCTTAATTTCATATGTGATCCCTGGTGGGTTTGGGACACATGATTTCATTTTAGTTTTTAATTTAATTGAAAAAGTATTTATTGAAAAAGTATTTCCATAATATTTTCTGCTTAAATAACATATGCTTCTGGTTAAAAAGTTAAACATTGCAAAAAAAATAGCAAATGCAGGAGAGTGAAACCCCCCAGGATCCTAACACCTGCAGATAATGTCAATGGTGACCAGTGTTAAGCACTGGGTACTTATCTGATTTTTATATACATGCACTAAGATGGGGATTATATTAATATATGTATATTTAATGAGGTCATACTGTTTGGTGATATACTCTTTTTCACTGAGCATCTTTCCCAACACAACATACAAATGTGTCTTCTTTTTTGCAGTTATTATTTTGGATTGGTTCATCTTAAAAGTCTTTCTACCTAAGAATAGTTTACACACCATAGTTACAGTGTTGCAATATTCTGTTTTTCTGTGTACTTACTGTTACCAGTGAGTTTTATGCCTTCAGTTGATTTCTTGCTTATTAATGTCTTTTTCTTTCAGATTAAATATCTCCCTTCAGCATTTCTTATAGGACAGGTCTGGTGTTGAGGAAATTCCTCAGCTTTTGTTTGTCTTAGAAAGTTTTAATTTCTTCTTCCTGTTTGAAGGATATTTTCACCAGATACACTATTCTGGGGTAAAAGTTTTTTTTCCTTTAGCACTTTAAATATGTCATGCCACTCTCTCCTGGCCTGCAAGGTTTCCGCTGAAAAGTCTGCGGCCAGATGTATTGGAGCACCATAGTATGTTACTTGTTTCTTTTCTCTTGTTGCTTTTAGGATTTTGTATGTATCCTTGACCTTTGGGAGTTTGATTATTAAATTTCTTGAGGTAGCCTTCTTTGGGTTAAATCTCCTTGGTGGTCTCTAAGCTTCTTGTCCTTGGATATTGATACCTTTCTCTAGGTTTGGGAAGTTCCGTTATTATTCCTTTGAATACACTTTCTCCCTATCTCTCTCTCTCTCTGCCTCCTCTTTAAGGCCAACAATTCTTAGACTTGCCCTTTAGAGGCTATTTTCTACATCTTATACCTGTGCCTCATTGTTTTTTATTCTTTTTTTCTTTTGTCTTTGCCGATCATACATTTTCAAACAGCCTGTCTTCAAGCTCACTAATTCATTCTCCTGCTTGATCTGTTCGGCTATTAAGAGACTCTGATGCATTCTTCAGTATGTCAGCTGCATTTTTCAACTCCAGAATTTCTGCTTGATTCTGTTTAATTATTTCAATCTCTCTGTTAAATTTATCTGATAGAATTCTGAATTCCTTTTCTGTGTTACCTTGAATTTCTTTGAGTTTCCTCAGAACAGCCATTTTGAATTCTCTGTCACATACCTCTGTTTCTCCAGAATTAGTCCCTGATACCTTATGCCTTATCTAGTTCATTTGGTGAGGCTGTTTTCCTGGATGATGCTGATGCTTGCAGATGTCACCGGTGTTTGGGCACTGAATAATTAGGTCCTTATTGTAGTCTTTGCAGTCTGGGCTTGTTTGTAGCTGTCCTTCTTGGGAAGGCTTTCCAGGTATTTGAAATGACTTGGGTGTTGTGACTAACACTGTATCTGCATTAGGGGGCACCCCAAGTCCAGTAACACTGTAGTTCATGCAGACTCACAGAAGTACTGCCTTGGTGGTCTCGGATAAGATCAGGAAGAATCCTCTGGAATACCAGACAGAAATTCTTGTTCTCTTCCCTTACTTTCTCCCAAACAAATGGAGTATCTCTTTCTCTCTGTGCTGAGCAGCCTGGGGCTGGGGGTGGGGTGACATAAGCACCCCTGTGGCTACCACGACTGGGACTGTGCTGGGTCACACCTGAAGCCAGCACAACACTAAGTCTTACCCAAGGCCACTCCCTGGCTACAGCCTGTATTTGCTCAAGGCCCTAGGGCTCTATGATCGGCAGACGGTGAAGCCAGCTGGGTTTGTGTCTTTCCCTTCAGGGCAGCGAGTTCCCCCAGCTGGGTCCAGAGATGCTGTCTAGGAGCCAGGGACTGAAGTTAAAAACCTTAGAAATCTACGTGGTCTTCTATTCTACTCTGGCTGAGCTGGCACTCAAACTTTAAGTCACAGTCCTTCTCATGGTCCCCTCTCCTTTCCACAGGCAGAAGAGCCTCATCCCAAGGCCACCACCACGACAGGCCCACAGGGATTACTGCCAGGCCACTGCCGATGTTAACTTAATGCCCAAAGGCCCCTCAGTCAAGTCGTGGTGAGTGCTGCCTGGCCTGGGATTCACCCTTCAGGGCAGTAGACTCCCCTCTGGCCCAGGGAAGGTCCAGAGATGGTATCCAACAGCCAAGGCCTGGAATCAGGGACACCAAGAGCCTGCTTAGTGCTCTACCCTGCTGTGGCCAAGCTGGTACCTAAGGTGCAAGACCAAGTCCCTTTTACTTTTCCTTCTGCTTTTCTAAGCAGAAGGAGTCTCTCACTATAGCCACCACAGTTGGGAATGTGGTGGGTCTCACCTGCAGCCAGCAGTCTCAGAGTCTCACCAAGGCCCATAGCATATGACCTGGGTATCACTGCTGGTTATTCAGGGACCAAGGGCTCTTTAAGTCAGCAAGAGATGGATCTTGCCAGGACTTGGTCCTTCCCTTCAAGGCAGTGTCTCCTTCTGGCCCAGGGTGTCTCTCTAGAAATGTTTTCTGAGAGGTACGGCCTGAAAATGGGGCCTCACAGCTCTGACTGGTACCCTATCCCTCTGTGGCTGAGCTGATAACCAAGATGCAAGACAAAGTCCTCTTTACTCTTGCCCCTCCTGTCCTTAAGCAGAAGGAAGGGGTCTCTTTTGAAGCTGGAAGCTTTGTTGCCTGGGTTTGGAGGAGGGGTAGTGTAAGCACTCCCTATTCACAATAGCAAAGACATGAGATCAACCCAAAGGACCATCAGTGGTAGACTGGATAAAGAAAATGTGTACATATATACCACAGAATACTACGCAACCATAAAAAGGAACAAGATCATGTCCTTTGCAGGAGCATGGATGGAACTGGAAGCTGTTCTCCTCAGCAAACTAATGCAGGAACAGAAAACCAAACACTGCATGTTTTCACTTATAAGTGGGAGCTGAACAATGAGAACACATGGACACATGGATGGTGGGGAAAAAACACACACTGAGGCCTGCCATGGGGGATCATCAGGAAGAACAGCTAATGGATACTGGGCTTAATACCTGGGTGATGGGTTGATTTGTGCAGCAAACCACCGAGGCACACGTTACCTATGTAATAAACCTGCATATCCTGCATATGTATCCCAGAACTTAAAAAATGAAGAAGGAAAAAAAAAAAAAAACCAGAGCAATTCAGACTCAACAGCATGCCAGGGAGAATGTCTCAGCCCTGGTGTCCTGACAAGAGCAGTTTCTGAATAGGAAGAAGGCTGGCACAAATGGATACAGCAACACATTCTAGAGATGCAAAGTTCCAACAAAAGCATTTTAAAGGTCACCTTGTTTATATAATATTTATGTTTTAAGACCTTATGATTCCCCCAATATTTCAAAGCTCTCAGAGACAAAAGAATAACATGGTATAAAGAAGTGGAACGCGGAATGAGGAGACGTGGACTCTGGTTTCAGAGCCACAGGAAACTGTGGAATCTGGAGGTGAAGACAACCCCAGGAAGTGACGTATTTCTAAATTTTCTGATGAGGACACCCGGCCCCAAGAAGTTCTGTGAGCTGCCCAAGGCCTCTCAGTCACTTGTGATACAGCTAGAATGCAGGGCAGGGGCCACTGTGTCCTATGTTCCTTCAGTCTGCAAAACAGCGATAAGAATAGCTAATTGGGGTTTTCTGAGAAGTTACTGTATTGGAAACCATAAATATGTCATTTAATGAAGAACAATGAGCTTCGGCAGGATTTCTTAAGTGTGAATGCAGTCGACATGCAGTATTCCTGCCTTCTTGGTTCTCTCGTCTCATACTCAACTCTGGTCCCCTTTCCCATCCTCCGCCTCAGAAAACAAGAAGTGGGACAAAATAGGAAAGGAGAGAAGAGGAAGAATAAACAAGAAGTGGGACAAAATAGGGAAGGAGAGAAGAGGAAGAAAAGAGTGACGATGAGCCCTGGGCGAGGTGGCAGGGGCCTGAGAGGCAGGGAAGGCAAATGGGGAGCTTTGTTCTGACCAGGCCGTGTGCTTGGTCTGTGGGGCCTCTGGCTTCCCATTGGTGAGTCCTGTGAGAAGAACTGTGATAGTCTAAGTGTCTGCCAAAAGAAGGGAGTGAATTAGATGCAACCCATTCCACCCTGCCTCAAGAACAATGTACACACAAATACATGTCAGGATTCTCCCTGAACTTTACACAGAAATTGCCTGGCTATGTTCAGCTCTTCTCAGGGAGAGAAACAGAAAGTATTTGCTCTGGAAATCTTGTATCAATATATAACCAAGATCTTAATGTTTTCAGACTTGCCCCTTCCTTTTTCTAGCATTTGTTTTTCCTTCTGTATCTCCTCAGGAAGATATGGTGGCAATTAAAAGAAAAATTATTCTGAACAGCCTGAAGTGATATGGCTAAGCCTAGCACCACTTTTATTTCAGAGTTAAACAACCATGACTTAATTCTCAAATTGCTTCCCAACCCTGGGAAGTTAAGGTCCTAGTCTCCGGCTAATTCTAGAACCATCTATCATTAAATGAAGTTGAACACAAAGAAGGGGCGACTGCAGCTAAGGGAAAGGCCGTCAATCCTGACACCAGATTAATCTTCCCCAAATGCCTTTCCTGCCTGAGAGGGTTTGTGGCTGCTTGTTAGACTAGATCCAAGTTCTCAGCCTTGTCTCAGGCCTGCCTGGCCATTGAGTGTCTCACATGCTTCCCACCATTCCTCATGGGAGCCTGGGTTCAGACCGGCCAGGTTCCCACTCCCGTTCACCGGAAGGAGGCTCTGTGACTTTCACCTGCAGGCTCTGCTCACCCGTTGTCACTTCCCCATCCACATCCTATCCTTCTATCACATCTTCCTTCAAGAAGACTCACACTGTTCAGGAAACACCTGCTCACTGCCTCCTTAAGTTCCTTTCTCTAAATGTCTACAGTGTTAATAGTTTATAGCACTCAGCCCACTGATTGAGACCACAGCTAAGTTTCTGAGGGCAGAGACCCCCTCTGTTTAGTTCACTGCTCCTTCCCCAGTGTCAAGCTTAGCCAGGTGCTCATTAAAGAATTACAAAATGAGCAAATGGTTACTTGACTTGTGAGGTAGGATAAGACAATGAGACTGATTCTTAAACTACTTGCTGTAATATAAATTCATATAATTTTTTTTGTTGCTACAAAGCTGTCATCTAGGCAGGTGAGTCTTTTATTACTAAAATGCTTGGAGTGCTCAAACATTTTGGGAATTCTTCTTTGGAAACTGTGCTACGTCAATTCCTGGGGTTGGGGTTGAGGTGGTGGGGGTGGAGGTTGATGTGATGGGGGTGGGGAATCTCAGAGTTAAGAGTGGATGTGAATTAACAAAGAGACAAAAGTCACTCAGGGCCAAGCCTTAACTGAAGTGGCTGATTAAGCTAGTGAGAGCAGTTCTGGATCAAAACTGATCAAAAGTCAGTCCTATTCAACATAGTATTGGAAGTTCTGGCCAGGGCAATCAGGCAAGAGAAAGAATTAAAGGGTATTCAAATAGGAAAAGAGGAAGTCAAATTATCTTTGTTTGCAGATGACATGATCCTATATCTAGAAAACCCCATCGTCTCAGCCCAAAAGCTTCTTAAGCTGATAAGCAATTTCAGCAAAGTCTCAGGATATAAAATCAACGTGCAGAAATCACAAGGATTCCTATACACCAACAACAGGCAAGCTGAGAACCAAATCATGAAAGAATTCCCATTCCCATTCACAACTGCCACAAAGAGAATAAAATACCTAGGAATATAGCTAACAGGGGAAGTGAAGGACCTCTTCAAGAGGAACTACAAACCACTGTTCAAAGAAATCAGAGATGACACAAACAAATGGAAAAACATTCCATGCTCATGCACAGGAAGAATCGATATCATGAAAATGGCCACACTGCCCAAAGCAATTTATAGATTCAATGCTATTCCCATTAAACTACCATTGACATTCTTCACAGAATTAGAAAAAACTATTTTAAAATTCATATGGAACCAAAAAAGAGCCTGAATAGTCAAGGCAATCCTAATCCTAAGCAAAAAGAATAAAGCTGGAGGCATCACACCGCCCAACTTTAAACTATAATACAAGGCTACAGTAACCAAAACAGCATGGTACTGGTACAAGAACAGACATACAGACCAATGGAACAGAATAGGGAACCCAGAAATAAGACCGCACACCCACAGTCATCTGATCTTTGACAAACCTGACAAAAACAAGCAACGGAGAAAGGATTCCCTATTTAATAAATTGTGCCGAGAGAACTGACTAGCGATATGCAGAAAACTGAAACTGGACCCCTTCCTTACACTATATACAAAAAATCAACTCAAGATGGATTAAAGACTTAAATGTAAAACCCAAAACTAAAAAAGCTCTAGAAAAAAACCTAAGCAATACCATTCAGGACATAGGCATGAGCAAAAATTTCACGACAAAGATGCCAAAAGCAATTGCAACAAAAGCAAAAATTGACAAACGGAATCTAATTAAACTAAAAAGCTTCTGTACAGCAAAAGAAACTACCAACAGAGTAAACAGACAACCTACAGAATGGGAGAAAATTTTTGCAATCTATGCCTCTGACAAAGGTTTAACATCCAGCATCTATAAAGAACTTAAACAAATTTACAAGAAAAAAAATAAACCGCTCCATGAAAAAGTAGGCAAAGGACATGAACAGACACTTCTCAAAAGACATACATGCAGCCAACAAACACATGAAAAAAGCTCAACATCATTGATCATTAGAGAAATGCAAATCAAAACCACAATGAGATATCATTTCACACCAGTCAGAATGGCTATTATTAAAAAATCAAAAAACAACATGCTGGCAATGTCGTGGAGAAGAAGGAATGCTTTTATACTGTTGGTGGGAGTGTAAATTCAACCATCGTGGAAGACAGTGTGGCAATTCCTCAAAGACCTAGAAGCAGAAACACCATTTGACCCAGCAATCCCATTACTGGGTATTACCCAAAGGAATAGAAATTGTTCTATTGTAGTACTATTAGCAATAGAAAAGACATGGGATCAACCTAAATGCCCATCAATGATAGACTGAATAAAGAAAATGTGGTACATATACACCATGGAATACTATGCAGCCATACAAAAGAATGAGATCATGTCCTTTGTAGGGACCTGGATGGAGCTGGAGGCCTTTATCCTTAGCAAACTAACACAGGAACAGAAAACCAAATACTGTATGTTCTCACTTATAAGTGGGAGCTAAATGATGAGAACACATGGACACATGTGTGGGAAAGACACACAGTGGGGCCTGTCAGAGGGCAGGAGGAGGTTGGAGGAGGGGAAAAATCAGGGTGATGGGCTGATAGGTGCAGCAAACCACCATGGCACACATTTAACTATGTAGCAAACTTGCACATCCTGCACATATACCCCAGAACTTAAAATAAAAGTTGGAAAAAAAAAACCCAAGTCAGGATGCCATTCCTCATGGCTCATCCTTCTCGCTCTCAAGAAGAAAGCCATTATAGGAATTCCTGAAAGACGACAACATCATTAGAATGAGTATTTAGATTCTCAAGATGACTATTTCAAAGGACAGTAGTTCCTTGCATGCACTAAAAATACCCCGAAACATGAATACTTCTTTTTTAAAATGAATCTAGCAACTAGCACACAGAAGGAAACAAGTCAATACCCACTGACCTAGTTGTGGTAGAACACTAGTTTAGTTCTGGGCAAATATAAACTTTAAAATAAACCCGATGCTTTAAAAATACCAAGCTTCTACAGTAGAACGATAAAATAATACAACAGTAGGAGACATGTGAAAATGCATGACTATCTCTCAGGAGGAAACAAAGTGTGGGGAACTTTTAAAATACAACTCTCAAAGGGGTTTCAAATAGCACCGGGGGAAAAAAGGAATGCACTTGATGTTCCTGGAGTTCCTTATAATTGTGTCTCTTTGGCTCCTAACAAAGAACCAGCAGCAGAGTCAAAATTATTTTGGGCAAATTTCAAGAAATTAAAACAAAGGTTTAAAAAATCACAGAAGAGTAGGGGTCAGTTTGTTTACCTAGCACAGACAGATGGTTGTATTTCTGTAGTTAGAGGAGCAATGCAGAAAGACTTCCAAAGTTCCAGATGAGGCACATTTGCCAAGAAAATGCTTCAGGTTGGCAGAAGGTAGAAACCCTGTATTGGGTAAATATTTAGCAACACTGAAGAATTTTTAACACTAATATCTCATTTGGAGTGGAATATGCTTTATGGTCTGAATTCTTTCCCCACTCTGTTTTATAAGTGATGATAAAAATCAAAACATAATCACCTGTCGAGGATGAATCCTGCACCTGTGAAATTATATTTCAAACAAGCCAACTTCCTAATTACAATGGAGAGGGAACTGGCATGAGGAAGCAAGTTATTTCCACCATTCCGGCAGTGGGCTCCAGGCTCCCAGATAAAGAGCTGTTGGTACAACCACAAAAAAACTGCTAAAATCATCTTTTATTATTCCTGTCTGCACAACAAATAGCTCCATCTGGGGCTCAATGGTAGACTCCAGCCAAAATTTGTAAGGGCTCGGCTCTGAGGCATCTGATAGCAGCCCTGCATAAGGCAGAAAATCAGACCACCATCGGCACCAGGATCACTGTCTACATGAGTTGATGAAGAGTTTGTGGGGGGCACTGGGCCGAGCATGTCAAGGGGCACAGAAAATTGGAAGCATGGACCCTGCTTTAAAGAAGCTTACAGGGCAGTTGGGGAGATAGGAATCTACAAACACACATATGCTAAAGCACAACAGTCCCTCAGTTATGTGTGGCAAATTCCAAATGAGGGATAGGCGGTGATGCTTGGAATTGAGCAAAGTCAGAGCCCGCTGTGAGTGGCAGTAGCCAGTGCCACACAAAGCAGGCAGGGTGTGAGCATCTTCTAAGAACTTCCTACATGTAAGTCTCCACGCTGAGTTCCTACCCAGGTCCTCTCATTTACCTGATTCCTTCCCAGGAGCATCCTGGGAGAGTGCCACTAGGAGACCACAGTTCTTCCTGCACAGAGGAAACCTTCCATTTCTCCACAACGTTTGCTTGATCCTACTTGACTCCAGGCCCTTCCTGCTGGGCTTTAAGCCAGTTGATACCACAGTGGCTGGCGCAACTCTGAAGTGTGCATGTTCAGAGTCCTGAGTCCCTAGACCCTGGGCATCTGCAGATTGAATGCTGCTGCATCCCAGGGCTCAGATGCTGAGTCATGGGGAGTGGTCTTTGGGCTTTTCTCAAAGGAGTACACCGCACTGGATATTTGTGTCCTTACTTGGGTTGGGTTAAGCATTCCCATCTGCATGCCCTGGTAAGCTTCTCTAATAGATGTTATGTACAAGGCTCTTCATTCATAACTCTTTCAAATATCTCAGGTAAGGATTGCTAGCTCTTCGCCTCCAACATCTGGAAGGCTTTCTACCTGGTTCCTTTGCTTTCTGCCTCTATGAAAATGCTCTGAAGTGCTGGTCTTGGCCAGGCAAGCTACCTGTAGGCCATGTCTTCATGCACACAGACAAGTTGGCTGCCTTCTACCAGCTCCCGGTGGTCCCACAGAGCAGATGCGCCACAGGCTGTGTCCTGTACACCCTGGCCCTGGGAGCGCAGGCTCAGTTTGCACAGCATTACTGAAGCAGGCCCTGGGGTACTTAAAAAAAGCAAAAGCAAAAAAAAAAAAAAAAAAAAAAAAAAACTGCAAAAATTAGTTCCAGCACTATCAGTTCAAATGGGCAATGTGCATGTCCATATGGCTGGGCTCCTCCAGGTCTGACTGTGCAATAAAGACAGGTTTCAGTTGGTTTGTTCCAGGCCTGAGAGCCAGAAGGCAGAGCAGTCTCTGAAGCACTGAAGCCAGAGTGACCCCTGCACATCGCATCCCTTCTGGATCCTGCCTGGAGCTCTGTCTGCCCGGAACACCCTTCTCCTCCTTCTTCCTCTGGTCTCCTCCTCCTTCTCCTTCTCATCTCTTACCTCCTTCAGGTCTGTGGCTTTCCCCAGCAGTTTACACAGTACCTGGCACTAGGTGAAGCTCAAAAATATTTGTTCAAAACATGAAGTAATGTACAATTGATACAAGGAAGGGATGACACAAGGTGCCTCAGACAGGCAGAAACAGAGGGGATTAACAGCATGCATAGAAAGCAATAGATGTATTCATGCATAAGCACACCAGCAGGATGCCACCCAACTCCCACCATAACTGGCTGGGACAATGCTTGGTAGCCTGTCTCTCCCCACTCCCATCTCTAGATGCTCTTTCATGTGAATATCAATGTGATCTATGTCATCGGTCTGCCAATCTATCTTAACAATATTAAGTCTTCCTATCCATGAGCACAGAACATTTTTCTACTTTTTTAAGTTTTAATTTCTTTCAACAATGTTTTATAGTGTTCAGTGTACAAGTATTGCACTTTCTTGGTTAACTTTATTGCTAAGTGTTTTATTCTTTGGATGCTATTGTAAATGAAATTTCCTTAATTTCATTTTTTTGATTGCTCATTGCTAGTGTATAGACATAAAACTGATTTTTGTATATTGATCTTATATTCTGCAACTTTGCCAAACTTGTTTATTACCTATAATTTTGTGTGTGTGTGCGTGTGTGGCGGGGTTGGCTCTTTAGGGTTTTCTATATGGAAGATAATGTTATCTGCGAATTAGAGATAGTTTTACTTCTTCCTAATTTGGATGCCTTTTCTTTTCTTGCCTAATTGCTCTGGCTAGTACTTCTAGGATAATACTGACTGGAAGTAGTGAGCAGACACCCTTGTCTAGCTCCCGATCTTAGGGGGAAAGCATTTGCTCTTTTATCATTAAGCATGATGTTAGCTGTGGGTTTTCCATGGATATCTGTTCTAGCTGGAGGAGGGCTGCCTCTGTTCCTGGTTTGTTGGGTGTTTTTATCATGGATGGTTGTTGGGATTTTGTCAAATGCTTTTTCTGTATCTATTGAGATGGCCATGTGGCTGTTATCATTTATTTATAGTTAGAGTATGTTACATTAATTTCAATATATAAAATCAACTTTGAATTCTTGGCATAAATCCCTAAGAAATAAATTCTTAAAACAACAGGAAGATGATAAATATGCTCATAATATTACATAGCAGTGTGGTGTTTCACATTTTTCAGGGAATTTTCACAAACAAAAAACCCTGGGTAAGTGACCACACAGTTATTATTCTTATTAGTCAGTTACGTATTTTTGTGTATTTAGAGGGTACAAGTCCAGGTTTCTTACATGCATATACTGCGTAGTGGTGAAGTCTGGGCATTTAGTGACCCCATCACCCGAAGCGTAAACACTGTACCCAGTAGGTAGTTTTTCAGCCTTCACTCCCCTCCCACCTTTCACGGTCTATTATTCCACTTTGTATGTCCATGTGTACCCATTGATTAGCTTCCACTTGTAAATGAGAACATGTGGTATTTGATTTTCTGTTTCTGAGCACACAGTTATTATTATTAGTCTTCATTTTACAAGGAAAGAAACAAAAGCTCAGAAACTTCTCCAAGGATACAACATTGGCAAATGGCAGAGCCAGGACCTGGATTCAGGTCTTCTCATTTGTGGTCTAAATAGTCACATGCACGGAGAGAGTGTTACAGTTATACTGAAAAGATAGCCGCACATCATTATAAGAAAAGATAAAGAACACATCTCATTCCAAACTAGAATCCCAGCAACTGAAGGACCACTGAAGTGTCTAATGAGCATCTGTTCATAATCCTTTTCTATGGGTCGTTCTGATCACTGTAGGAGGAGCAGGACTTATCTCCCATCTCCAAACACTCTCCCTTGACCTCACAGCAGACTAGAGCAACTATCCCATTTCTCTGCTCCTCTTTATAGCAAAACTCTCCATCTAAACTCCCTGCCCTGATTCCAGTCTGTGCTTCAAGCTGACGCTGGTCTGGCATTCCTGGGGCTGATTCTCAGTTTCCCGCCTACTGAACCTCTCAGCGCTCTGTCTGAGTAAATAATTCTCTCCTAGATGGATCACTTTCCTCCTGGCCATCAAAACATCTACTCTTAGCTTCTCCTTCCCAGGTTCCTTTGTAAGATCCTTCTCACCTTCCTGATTTTTATATGACTGTGCAACCCAGGGTTTGGCTCTACAATCACTTCCCTTTTCCAGATATACTTATGTTCTGGATGATCTCATCCTGGCCACGTTTACCCTGCCAAACTACACCTTTCGCCTGAATGCCAAACTTGTGCATCTAACTGCTTCCCAGCTACCTCCACTCTGATATCTGAATAGAACCCTAAGTGTACACACTTAAAACTCAACTCTTGAGTTCCACCACAAACCTGCTTTTTCCATTGTCTTCCCCATCTTAGTGAATGGCAACTTCATTCTTCCATTTGTTCAGATCCAAACCCTGGACTCATCTTGACTTCTCTCTTTCTTTCACCCTGAGCATGCAATATATTACTGAATCCTGATAGCCCAACCCTCAAAATGTATCCTGGATCTAGTCACTTGCGACCTCCAAGGCTGCCCACCTTAGTATACAACACTGTCATCTCTCATTTGACTTTTCCTGAGGTCTCTTGCTTCCACCCTTGTTCCCTGACAAGCCTCTTCTCCCTATAGCAGCCAGAGGGATCATTTAAAACACAAAACAGATCATGTCAGTCTTCTGCTGAAAAACTTCCAGTGGCTTCTTATCTTATGGAGAATGAAACCCAAGGTTCTTGGATCTGGCCCTGGTTCCCTCCATGACTCAGTACTCATCATTCTCCCCTTACTTACTCTACTTTAGTTACAATGATTTTCTCCAAACAAACCAAACAGGTTCCTGCCTCAGGACCTTTGCACCTACTGTTCCCTTGGCCTGTCCACCCTTCTCCATGTCAGCAATGCCACTCCCTCCCTTACTTGATAGATCTCTGCTCAACCACGACTTCAGCAGAGAGGGCTTCCCTGTCTGCCCTATCTTAAATAACACCAGCCCAGTCATTCTGTATTCCCTCACCTTGCCTTATTTTTCTTCTTAGCACTTATCACTGCCTAACATTTATATATTTATTGGTTTATCTGTTTATTATCTCCCCTTGCTAACATGTAAACATCATAAGAATAGGAAACCTTCTCTGTTTGTTCATTGCTATATCTTAGGGCTGGGTCAGCAAAACAATGGCTGCCAGGCCAAACTGGCCTGCCACATTATTTTAAACGATGTTTTACTGGAACACAGCCACACCACTTCACTCACTGCTGTTATCCATGGGTGCTTCTGTGCTACAGAAGCATAATTGAGTTGTCACATCAGAGACTGGATGGCCCTCAAAGCCTAAAATGTTGACCATTTGGTCCTTTCCAGAAAACGTTTGCTGGCTCGTTTTGGGGTCTAGAAGACAATGCTGGCACACAGTAGAGGCACCAAACACATTTGCTCGATGAATAAATGAATGAATGAATGAAATAAAAGAAGAAACCAAGAAGCGGATTAAGAAATATTATACCAAAAGGGCATTTGCATTTGTTATCAGATTAACCAAGTATAGCAAAATATTAGAAAGAGTGATTTAAACTTAACAGAAATCCAAATAAAGAAAAAAAAATCTTATAATTCTGTTTTCTATAAATTAGGAATTATATGAGGTGAGGGAAATGCTGGGGTGAATACTGCTAGCCTGTGTGACATTCAAGCTTATACAGAACTTTATTATCTGGGGGACTTCAGTTCAAATAAATGAACCCACACACACTAAAAACGATTGCTTCAGAAACCTGAAAGGGTTTTTTCTTTTTCTTCTTTACAGATCTTCTTTACATTCAGGCCAATGTTTTGATTTTCCATTTCCCCTTGGGCATGAAGACAGTTTTCTTTTGGAGTTGGGGTCCCCACATTGTAATAACTGTTAACAGAGTGCACCTGAAAGGCTTAAATGTAGACCCTACCAAAAGCCCTTTGGCCCAAACATCTGTAAATGCTAGTGAACATTATCAGATAAAGAAGCAGGATTCCCTTTTTATGATGGTATTTTTTTTAAGGTACCAATTCTGCCAGCATGAGAGAGAGTAGAAGGAACAGAACTCAAAAAGTACAAGGTCAGAGTTAAAATTTTAAAAGATGGTACAAAGTCCCCAGTGAACAGTTGCAGGACACACTGCCTGAGCTGTGCTGCCGCCATAGGAAGAGGGGCCTGCCATAGCCCTGCAAAGCTTTTCCGCGGCAATCCATCTGAAACTGCTCCTGAAACTTTGTCAACTTTGACCTGCAACACTGGTTCTCAAGAAAGCCAGTCAACAAGCATTTGTTCAATTCCTTCTATGCTTTGAGTTTAACATCAAAGGCTCAGGCCTCTCTTCTGATATTTGACCACTTTGACTGGTAATTAGGTTTGTGGATGAACAAACACCTCCATCTCAACACACGTACAAATCCAGTGTTCATGGCAAACTCAGAGACAAGACTTCTGCAGGTAACATTAGTGTTCTAAAACCCACAACAACACACAAAGTATTTTAAACTAATGGCATTTAGACATCCAGAAGCAAAAAAGACACAAATTCTTATGTTGGCACATGAGTGTGTAGAGGATCTGTTTTCTTAAGCACAAATATTTTCCAAACAAATAGTTTTAAACATCCAAAAAGTCTGTCTTTCCTTGCTGTTTTAGAAAAGTTCCTAGGGCTTCTGAGAATTTTATGAGGGATTAAAGACAGTCAATGGCTGCTTGGTACCTGGCGCCCAGGCTGGACTTATCTTTTCTTGGCATATCTTTGGCAGAGGATAGCGGTAGATAAAATCCATTATTGACAGAAGGAAAACAGACAATGAGCAGAGAAGTAAATGAGAAAGCTTCATTATGTACCCAAATTTGAAATGGTAATAAAGCTTTTGCTCTATCCCAAAGTTTGACAACTGCCATGCACTGCCAACCCCTACCTCTCAAGTCCCCTTTAATATCCTCCTCCAAACTTGAGGGGTTCCCACTGCGGAGATTCTGAAAAGCTGTTGCACACCACCTCCTCTTCTAGAGCCTGCCTATCCCAAGGGGCTGACGCATTGTCAGTGTCTGGGGACGCTGGGTAGACAATGCAAACGAGAGGGTGTAAATGTAAATTCTGCATTTGGGTGCCAGTGGCTGTGCTGCAGTGTGAGGGAACTCATCCATCTCAGGAACTCTGGCCTCTCTCATGAGAAGAAAGATGCCCTGTGAGAGCAGAGGAATACACGGCACAGGAGGATTCACTTCTGCCTCACACTGTCCTAAAGACTAAGCCATGCTGGCCACTGACGAAATACGTGTTCTTTTATTAACCAAACAACATCTTTGCTCAAATCATCTGTAGCAAATCATTTAGCCTGACTGCTTTTCTGGAATCCAGAGCTGTCTTTCTAAAATTTGTGATGTGGAAGCTGTCATTTGCGGAAACTTCCAGAAAAAGAAAGAATGGTCAGGAGACCATACTGAAGGTATATATCCAGCCACTTTTCTAAAATATTTTATTCTTGCTGTGGTACATGACAGGCCCCCCCTGGAAAGGGAAAGTGATTCAAGAGGGTCTCCTATACCTGACTCGAGCGGTAAATCAACAAACCCTTTCAGCACCTACTATGTGCTAAACATAGATATTGTATTTCATCAATTATATATTGCCCGTTGCAAGTACTTTTTGAAGCTGCATTAACTCTCTTTGATCAAAAACTTACTTTTTAAGCACACCCAAGTGTTTCTGAAAAGTATTCAAAGAAAACACTAAGGTAACCTCTGCAGATGCCTTGCTGAGAAGCCAGTCTGCATTCCCCTTGCCAGTGGCTCTAGCAGAAGTGATTAGCAGGGGGGTTAAGACCCAAAGACCCAAAGCCCCTCAGGGAATCTGGATACAGCATCTGTCAATCAGAACCAAGCCCAGATAGCCCAGTTACCAGAACTTTGTCCTCTCGGACAGTTTCCCATCTAGAAACAAGATTTGGGTGAGTCTCCACAAGTCTGCCGTTTTCAGCACCCTCGTGGATGGTCTGGAGGCATTCTTTGGGTTGTTGCGGAGCATGTGTGTATATTTCAGTGTAGTAATATCCTGCCAAACCTCTGCAGGCTCTAAATATGATAGAGCACGGTAGTCTCGCAAAGGGAATGTGCTGCACAGCACAGAAAGGAGATGAAAGATACAAGGCCTGGGAGTTAGTCCCTCTAGAGGCCTGAAACAAGCCCAGAGCAAAGGGTGACCGGATGGCAAATAAAAGTGCATAGCTCAGTAAATTATGCAAGTTCACATTACATGCTAGTATGATATTGGAACGGCATAAAGCTTTGCACAGTATTAAGACATTCTGTTTCTCAACTTTAAAATCTTAGGCTATCGGCATTTGAGAGAAGAAGCTCTATCAGGCATTTTGCTGCAAGAGCAATTTTATTCTACTGAATAATGTGGACTTACTTTCTCTTAGCCACGTTTTATTTTAGGATATGAAGTGTTAATAAGTATATATCAAAAGTAACTGTATTGTCCTATTATTCAGTCCATACCTTTCAGGTGATCTCTATAGGCTGATCTTGAGGTGAGTATATTTTAAGTTATTAGAGTTTAAAAACTCATGATAACCTGATCAGGAGGTTGTGTTCAGCTTCCTCTTTGCAAATATGTCTTTGCTACCGTGGCTGGCGTGTTCCCTCACTCCTTAACTCCAGCTCTGCAATTATCCTGACTTGTTTTTAAACCATTGCATGTTGCTGAGTGTTTGCATACAGCAGCGATGTTGCGCCCTCTGAGGTTTTAGTCACTTATCCTCATTTATATCCCTGCTTGTGTCCCGGTAGCCAGGAGAGAATGCAGATGTGGAAAGAGCAGGAGAGTGAGTTCCAGTTACTGCAGGTCAGCCTGAATTGGCTTGTCTGTTCTTAATCGAACTCTGGCAAAGCCACTCCAGGTTCTAATCTATGTGGACCTCTATAACAGAAAGCGAGTGAAATCGAGAATTACAGTCATGCAGTCCATGACAAATGAAAATCTATGTTACTACCTTAGCGCCACACTCACATTAAATGGCCATTTCCAAATTTAAAGTAATAGCACAGAAGTGGCTTCTACCTGCCTTTATAAGGACAGCGCTAGTTCGAAAATTATATCCAAATCTCCAAAAATTACCTGTAAAGGTTACAACTACCAGAGACAGGAAGATTAGCTTAGAAATAATAAAACTTTACTCTCTCCGTATTCCTCTTCTCTTTTTACAATGCAATCTCATCAGAGGTTCTACATGAACAATAAAAGGGGGACATTTTTATTTCCCCTTAGATTTCTTTTACTTAAAAGTTCGAAAAACTGTTGTAGATAACAGGCTTTTCTGCTGTCTCCTTCCAGTGAATATGTGGAAGAGTTTAGAACTCTTCAGAAAACTTCCTACTTTTCACATACACTCAAGAAATTCTGAGAGTTTGAATCAGCATGAACCTTTAAGTGATTTTTTTATTTTTATTTTTACACAGAGTCATGCTGTCACCCAGGCTGGGGTGCAATGGCGCAATCTCAGCTCACTGCAACCTCAGCCTCCCGGGTTCAAGCGATTCTGCTGCCTCAGCCTCCCGAGTAGCTGGGATTACAGGCACGTACCACCATGCCTGGCTAATTTTTTGTATTTTTAGTACAGATGGGGTTTCACCATGTTGGCCAGGCTGGTCTCGAACTCCTGACCTCAAGTGATCTGCCTGCCTTGACCTCCCAAAGTGCTTTAAGTGATTTAAGAAGAACTTGAGTTCACTTAGTGCCTGTGCCCCATTGATACAGTCTCTGCCTGATGCCCCATGGCCATTCGTTGAGTGCGGACTCTCAAATCTTGCACAATTACGGGTGCTTTCTGCAAAAGGATGGTAGGGAGATGAAGGGTTTGGGCTTTTTATTCTGACTGCCGTTTCTTCTCTGTACTCTTGGGAAAGTTGTTTAATCCCTCAGGCTCAGTTTCCTCATCTGTAAATGGGGACTGGAGATTGATAACGGTATTTGACTCATGAGGCCAAAGTGAGGCTCCATGAGATATCGGCACTAAAGCCACCATCAGTCCGCACACACTAGCTCAGTGTACATCCGTTAATGTCAGTTGTGGCTATTGCAATGATTAAAGATTAACACGGCCATAAAGCGAAAGGTAGAATATTGAATGTTCAGATAAAATAAAGTTCACCTTTAAAACAACAGATGTTTAAAAATATCAAGATTTTCCACCTTTTGCTTCTTGATCTTACATGGTAATAATGCAAGTATGACAGCGCAATGCAGTAAGCGTAAGGTTGATAACTGTGGCTCTGCCCAGAAATCAGGGGTGTGGGGGCCAGTAAATAGAACAGATGCTGAAAAACATTTGTGGGTTTTATGCCGTAGTGCTATAAAGTTGCATAGTAAAAAAAAAAAAAAACTATAACTTCAAACTAATCCTTTTATGCCAGCATGCTGTAAAATATTCAGAGGATTCGGGCTGGCTTTAGTGATGGATTCAATGTGCCGTGGAGTTTTGTCCTTTCCCAAACTTTAGCTGCAATGGCTGAATTCCCACCACACCATCTGTTCCTGACACTTGGTCTCATTAGTACGAGTATTTTTACTGATACACGCAGTAATGCTTCTCATACCATCTTAGCTAAGCATTATTTATTGTATCTATATATACAACAATATTAACACAGTCAAGCACCAGGATCGGTACTTGAGGGCATCATTAAAATCAGCCAGTGTTCAGTGAGAGACTTAATGATGGATTTAATAGTATTAAATGGGCAAAAATGCCCTTGGCCTTTACATGCTCATTTAAAAACATATAAAAGAGCAGTAATTCAGGCAGTTATACTTCTCTCAAAGATTTTGCTCTAAATCACAGATGGCAGCGGGAGGCCACGGCTGTGTGCTGGCTCACACCCCACTCACTCCAACCGAAGCCAGAAGTGCTCGTTGGGTCATAATTAGCAAACCACCTGCAAACTCGACTCTTTAAATCAGAGGCCAGTGACTGCCAGGCTGGGGCATAGACGGGAGAAAACAAGCAGAAATGGTCAAGGTGCTCTCTGGAGCCTGCCTTCGGATAGCTGTGACCCCCACGTTAGGCATTAAGACAGGGTTCCACACCTGCACCGCCACCCCTGCAGTGTGAGCGCTGTATTTTGCTTTCTGAGAAAGCCTCACGGTTTGGCTCTTTGGTGCATGAGGCTTTAAGGCGATGTGCCCCCTGCCCAGCTGTTGCCCAGCTCCCACCCCTTGCCACAGACAGCATACATCTCTGTTTTAGAAACAAATCATTTAGTCACTTAATCATGAATTCCCAATGATGTACGTCCTGCAGAGGTCTGAGCTGGGGCTGCTGGTCTGAAAGTCTACGTACTTCTGACTGGAGACCTTAGGCTAGGCTGGGTTTCAAATCTGGATGAAGACAGTTTTGGCTGAGCAGGGAGAAGAAAACGAACGAATGAACAAACAAACAAACAAACAACAACCCTGGAGCCTGGAGTTTGCTGAGAGGCTCATCTTTGGGGAGATCTGGGGCTGGCCATCCTTGGAGTCTGCTTCCTTATCAGCAAACACCTCCTAAAGTTGTTATGATACTTCTCAGAACTAGACAGCATATATGAAATCAGATAATGCACAGTTGTGCACTACTTGGTGACATTTTGGTTAATGACAGACTGCATATATGAGGGCAGTCCTGTAAGATTATAATGGAGCTGACGTCCTATCACCTAGTGATGCTGTAGCCATTGTAATGTCACAGTGTAACACATTACTCACCACTGTGGTGATGCTGGCGTAAATAAACCTAATGCGATGCCAGTCATATAAAAGTATGGCACATACAAAATTATGTACAGTACATACTATTTCATAATGATAATAAACAACGATGTCACAGGTTTATGTATTTACTACACTACACTATACTTTTATTATTTTAGAGTGCACTCCTTCTACTTATTAAAAAAAAGTTAACTGTAAAACAGCTTCAAGCAGTTCCTCATGAGGTATCCAGAAGAAGGCACTGCTATCAGAGGAGAGGACAGCTCCATGCATGTTACCGCCCCTGAAGACCTCCCAGTGGGACAAGATGTGGACGTGGAGAGCTGTGATGTCGATGATCCTGACCCTGTGCAGGCCTACACTAATGTGCTGTGCCTTTGATTTTAGCCCCAAAAAATTAAAAAGAAAAGCATTTTTAATGAAAAAAGCTTACAGAATAAGGATGTAAAGAAACTATTTTTGAATAGTCGTACAATGTTGTTTGTGCTTAAGCTAAGTGTTATTACAAAAGAGTCAAAAATTACACAACTTTAAAAATGTATAAAGTAAAAAGGTTACAGTAAGAATAGGCTAAGGTTAATTATTACTGAAGAAATAGAAGTTTTTAAAAAATAAACTTAGTATAGTCTAAGTTCACAGTGTACAGTAGTGTACGATAATGTCCTAGGCCTTCACATTCACTCAGCACTCACTCACTGACTCACCCAGAGCAACTTCCAGTCCTGTAAGCTCCTTTCATGGTAAGGGTCCTATGCAAGTATACTATTTTTAAAAAATCTTTTATGCTGTATTTTTACTCTACCTTTTCTGTGTTTAGATACATATATAGTTATCATTGTGGTACGACTGCCTATAGCATTCAGTACAGTAGCATGCTGTGCAGGTTTCTGGCCTATGAGCAACAGACCATACCATATAGCCTGAGTGTATAGTAGGCTATACCATCTTAGTTTCTGAAGTGTGATGTTCACAAAACAATGAAATGGCCTAACGACACATTTCTCAGAACATATCCATATTGTTATACCATGCATGACTGCATATGAAATGCTTCCTACAAAGCTTGGCATTCATAATTTTAATAAGAAGTTGTTGGCCAGGTGCGGTGCCATGCCTGTAATTCCAACTCTTTGGGAGGCCAAGTTGGGGGAACTGCTTCAGGCCAGGAGCTTGAGATCATCCTGGGCAACACAGTGAGACCTGTCTCTACAAAAAAATTATCTGGGCATGGCAGTGCATGTAGCTGGGCAAGGTGGTACATGCCTGTAGTCAAAGCTACTTGGGAGGCTGGGGCGGGAGGATTACTTGAGTTCAAGAGTTCGAGGCTGCAGTGAGCTAACTATGCCACTGCACTTCAGACTAGGTAACAGAGTGAGGCCCTGTCACCAAAAAAAAAAAAAAAAAAGTAGTTGAGGATTCAGGCCACTGTTCTGCCTTCTTTTCCAGACAGCCTAGAAATCATGAAAATGGAACCAGAATGACAGTATGGCTGCCCTCTCCCAGAACTTCCACCAGGCCTCTCTGCATCCCCCCTGGGATTAACCTGCATGGATGGCAGTCCAGCTTCTTCCTGCCTCTGGCCTCAGGAGAGACTTTCATTTTGGAACTGCTGACAATCACATCAAGAACAGGTCATGTCAGGAGAGGCTGGGAATGATATTACTCGAGGATTCGGAGGCTGCTTCCATGGGAAGTTACAGACCTAACTGAGTCCTTCTCACACTTTTTAAAGGCTTTCAGGAAAAATAAACATCAGCGGCATAAGCGCAAGCTCTGCAAATTAAAAGATGGCTACAAAATGATCTTCTTTGCATTTTAAGCAAATTACAGAATCATTCAACTAATTTCAACAATGAAAGGAATGTAGATCCAGTAAAAATTACACATGCACGGACCCTGGTGATGATACCTAAAATTAGATTGTTGATGGCAGCTCCTGCAAAAATAAATGCAAAGTGATTGCTCATCAGAAAATACATACTGAGTTCCCATGTGAAACTCTTGCCTGTGATAAATTCTTCCAACGAAATGACTACTCAAGCATTTACCAACCTGCCTTAGAAAATAGTGCAAGCTAATGTTTCTTGTCCAAAAATGTGTATGCAGCACAGATAAGAAAAGAAATGTGACAGTAACAGCAGAGTCTTGAACTGGCTGAAAAGCCCATACAGTAAGTGCTATAAGGACATCAACTAGGAACTGGGCTAATGTGGTAACTAGTGTCTGACAGCAGCACCCACAACAAAACTACTCAAAATGTATTAATAAAACTACCACAGGCTTTCAACATCTACACACAATGGGCTTAAGGCTTTGTAGTTTTTGAATGAAATACACTACAGAGAACCTCCTAGTGAATGAATGAAAGATCTAAGATTTTCTTCTCTTTGCAAAGGAATCCTGAGCTGTATTCATGCATTTGAGGATAAGATGTTTCCTTTATGGAGGAGTTTGCTTTTACAATTTTATTATCAATATCCATTAAGTAGTAACTGAATTTTATAGCAGGTTTCAAACAGGGGCAATGTCTGGAGATATGTTTGGTTGTCATAACAGAGCGGGTGCTACTGGCATCAAGTGGGTAGATGCCAGGGGCACTGCTAAACATCCTACAGTGCATAGGAGAGTCCCACAACCAAAAATTATCTGGCCTAAAATGTCCATAGTCCTAAGGCAAAGAAACCCTGATAAATATACAACAATCTACAACTCTGATAAATGTACGGTGATTGTACTCTGGGTATTTACTCAAGATAAATGACAACACACGTCCACACAAAAACTTGCACACGGCATAGCTTTATGTACAACAACCCAAACCGAAAACTCGAAATATCCATGGCAAATAAACAATGGATAAAGAAATTATGATACACCCATAGAATGGAACGCTTCTCAGCAACAGAAAGAACGAAGCGAGTACACAAAACATGAGTAAATCTCAAAAACAGTTTGGTAAGTAAAAGAAACCAGGTACAAAGAGTATATTCCATCTGATTCTAGACAGGTGATGTTCTAGAACTGGCGATGCAGAACTAGGCTATACAGACCACAGGCACTTCAGTGATCATGTTGGCCTGGGGATAGGAGAGTAAGGGTTGAGGTTCCTCTTCTTTTTCTTTATTCAAGATGGAAATGTGTTGAAAATTAGTTGGTAACATACAGTTGTCCCTCGCTATCCTTGGCGGATTGGTTGTAGGACCCCTGTGGATACCAAAATCTATGGATGCTTATATAAAATGATATACAATGGTGTGTTTCCATGTAATTCTCCTATGTACTTTAATAAATAATCTCTAAGTTACTTACAACACCTAATGTCATGTAAATACCATGTAGATACTTGCTTTATTGCACTGTTCGGGGAATAATGACAAGAAAAAGAGTCTGTGCCTGTTCAGTACGGATGCACCATTCTTTCCCTGGCCCCTGAACGCTTTTGATCTGCGGTTCATTTAATCTGTGAATGTGGAACCCACAAATACAGAGAGCCGACTGTACAGTCAACCTTCATTATTCATGGATTCTTTATTTCTGAATTTGCCCCCTCATTAAATTTACTGATGCCCCAAATTTCATACTCACAGTGCTTTCCTGGTCATTCATGGACACGCACAGAATGGTGAAAACCGTGACTGGCCCAATGTGCATGTTTCCCGACAAGGCTGAAAAAGGTGACACGCTGTCTTCTTGTTTCAGCTTTCCTACTGTAAATGACTGTCCTTTTTGTGGTATATTTAGTGCCATATTTTTTGCAATTTTGTGTTTTTCTTTTTCTTTTTTTTTTAATTTTGCTGTTTAAAATGGACCCCAGGCATCGTGCTCAGTGCTGTCTAGTGATCCCAAGTGCAAAAAAGTTGTGATGTCCCTTATGGAGGAAATAAGTGCATCAGATATGCTTCATTTGGGCATGGGTTATAGTGCTGTTAGCTGTGAGTTCAGTGTTAGTGAATCAACAATATATGTTAAATAAGGTGTCTTTAAACAGAGACACACATACAACAAGGTTATATACTGATTGGCTGATGTGTGATAGAAGGCTCAGAGGAACTTAACTTTGCATTTTCCCTAGGTTCAGTATTTGCTAATTCAGTATGACTTTGTAAAACATAATACCATGAATAATGAGAATGGACAGCATATGTGAGTCTTTTTCTAGACACTATTACACAGAACTCTGGGATTGAGGCTAGAGGATCACTTGAAGCCAGGAGTTCAAGACCAGCCTGGGTAACAAGACTCTGCCTCTACAAAATATAAAAAAATTAGCTGGGCGCACTAGCAGCGCATGTGTGTAGTCCCAGCTACTTGGAAGGCTGAGGTGGGAGGATCTCCTGAGCCCAGGAGATTGAGGTTACAGTGAGCCGTGATTGAGCTGCTACACTCCAACCTGCCTGAGTGACAGAGTGAGACTCTGTCTTAAAAAAAAAAACAAAACAAAAACAAACAAACAAAACAACAAAAACCCAAACAAAATGAAACTGGCAAGAGTATATCTTTGCCTTAGTATCTTAGGAGCAAAGCAATTTGTTCCTTTATCATTAGTTAAGCTACTATAGGCTTTTTGTGGATACCCTTTATCAAGCTGAGGAAGTTTCCATATATTCCTAGTTTGTTCAGAGTTAAATATATCTTAAATTTTGCCAAATGCTTTTTCTGCACCGATTGAAATATTCATATAATTTTATCCTTTATTCTGCTAATACAGAAAATTATACTGACTGATTTTTGTATGTTAAACTTTCTTGGCATTCCTGGAATACTTTACTTATTATATATTTCTGAATTTAACTAGCTAAGTTTTGTGAAAGGTTGATATCAGGCTAATGTTAGCCTCATGAAAAATATATCTGGGACATGTTTCCTCCTCATTTGTTTTCTGAATAATTTTGTACATGGTTAATATTTCTTCCTCAACCGGTAACATTTGAGTGACACCATCTGATCACGGTGATATGGTTTGGATATTTGTCCCCTTCAAATCTCATGTTGAAATGGGATGACCCCCGGTGTTGGAGGTGGGGCCTATTGAGAGGTATTTGGGTCATGAGGGTGGATCTCTCATGAATGGCCTGGTGCCCTCCCCATGGTAATGAGTGAGTTTCTAACTCTATTAGTTCCCGCAAGAACTGGATGTTAAAAAAGAACCATGGCACTTCCTTTTTCTCCAGCTCCCTCTCAATGTGACACGCCTGCTCCCCTTTCGCCTTCCATCCTGACTATAAGCTTCATGAGGCCTCGCCAGAAATGAATGCTAGCACTGTCCTTCTTAAACAGCCTGCAGAACCCCAAGCCCAAACAAACATCTTTTCTTTGTAAATTTCCCAGTCTCGGGCATTCCTTTACAGCAACACAAAACAGACTAACACACATGGAATTTGGGGGAATTACAAATTCAATTTCATTAACACAGATAGCACTACACAGATTCTATTTTTTCTGGGGTAGATTTGGTCATTTTTATCTTTAAATAAATTTGTACATTTCCCCTAAGTTGTTGAATCTATTGGCATAAAGTTGTTAACAGCAGCCCCTTATTTATTCTTTTAAGGTCTGTAATACCTGTGGTGATGTCCTCTCTTTCATTGCTCATATTAATCATTCATGTTTTCTCTTTTCTGTTGTTTAGCCCACTTAGAACTTTATTAATTTTATTGATCTTTTCAAAGGAGCAGCTTTAGATTTCATAAATTTTCAGTATCTTTGTCCATTTTCTATTTTTAATGAGTTCTGCTCCTATCTTTATTATTTCTTCCTTCTACTTCCTTTGGGTTTAATTTACTCTTTGTACTTGAGATTCTTAAGGTGGAAACTCAAGGAACCTGATGTTCAACCTTTCTTCTTTTTCTGTTATGAACATTTAAAGCTATAAGATTTCCTTGAAGAACTGCTCTAACTACATTTTACATATACATCTTCATTAGGGTCAATATTTGTTCTAATTTCTCTGATGATTTCGTCTTTGACACATGGATTTAGAAATATGTTGTTTCATTTCCCCATATTGGGGGATTTTCCAGATATCTCTTTTATTTCTAAATTAATTTTGTTTTGGCCAGAAAACATATTCTGTATTTCAGTCCTTCTAATTTATTGAGATTTGTTTTATACCCAGAACATGGTCTATTTTCCTTTTGCTATGGGTCACATTTGCTGCTTCTTTTTCTTACAATTTTGGAATGGATGCTTAACATTTTGGATGTTGGTAAATGTTTTTCTTTTCTTTCTTCAGAGATTGATGAAGTTTGTTTTGTCGAGAAATTAGGTTACTTGTGTATCAAAGCTTATTTTTAAATTGTGTTAGGGTGTAGCCAATCCCTTTATTCTAGAAATACTTTAGCTGTATTACTAAGACATAGCTAGTATCTCTACTTAATGCTCTGGGTTGTTAACAGGGTCTTTCCATTAAGGCTTGTGAGAATTTAAATGTATCTTTGCTGTATGTGAGTTCTGGGGATTGTTCTTCTAGTAGCTCCATGGCAATTTTTATTTGCATAGCCTTGTGGAATTTCATATTATGCACGCAAGGATTAGTATTCAGCTAAAGACTCAAGGGGTCCCCTATGTAGATTTCTGGAACTCTTCCTCTGAGTATCTCCACTTTAGTATTCTGTCTTGCAAACTCCAGCTGCCTAGGCCTTTTCATAGTCTATTTTCCCTCAACTCAGTGAGATTTCTAGTTCTGTTTAAAGCTCTGTCTCTTCACTACAGTCTAGAAAGCAGCTCTGAATATAAATCTGAGATGACTACAGTAGTCACCTAATTTATTTCCCTTCATGGGATCATGATTCTGTACTGACTGTTTTCCAATGTCTGAAAACAGTGATTTCATATATTTTGGGTAGTTTTCTAGTTGTTTATGGCAGGAGGGCAAATTCTATGCCATTTATTACTTCATAAGAAGAACTAGAGTAATCACTCAAAAGTACGAACCTGATGATATCACTCTCCAGCTTAAAACCCTTCCATGCTGACTATATAATTTGCTGTCTATACTGGTATATTTCTGAAGTGCTAAAATGCTAATCAGAAGAAGTGCTGGTGATTCACAATAGCAACGATATGGAATCAACCTAAGTGCCCATCAATGGATGACTGGATAGAGAAAAAGTAGTGTGCATATAAACACACACACACACCATGGAATACTACTCAGCCATGAAAAAGAATGAAATCATGCCTTTTGCAGCAACATCCCTGGCTGCACTGGAGGCCATTATCTTAAGTGAAACAATACAGAAAGTCAAATACTGATAGTCTCACTTATAAGTGGGAACTAAATAATGTGCACACATGGACACAGTATGTGGAATGACAGACACTGGGGACTCAGACAGTGGCTGGGGGGCAGGTGGGAGGGCAGTGAGGGATGCGAAATTACTAATGGGCATAATCTACATTATTCAGATGGTGGATACACTAAACGCCCAGATTTCACCACTACACAATATACTCCCATAACAAAACAGCACCTGTAGCCCTTAAATTTATCCAAGAAAAAGGTGTGGGGATAATGAGCATAAACCAGGATGATCACAGGAAAACTAGCACTTCTGTCACTGCTAAACTCCTCGGCTCGGCTTCTAGGCTCTCATTACTTCCCCTCCTCATTTCCCTCCCACCTTCATTCCTTTAGCTTGAATGCCTCTACAGTGCTGTATTTCTTACATGTAGCAACTCTCCTCTCCTGTTCATCTAGTAAACTCCTCTTCTGCCCTCCAGGTGGTTGAAACATTAACTTCCTCTAGGTCTACACAGTGCTTTGCACCTGATTTGGCTTGCACCTCATGCTATTCTATTAATTTATTTGCATGTTGCCTCCTCTTCTAGACTAGGTTTTTGAGAAAGTGAGAGAAAAATCAAGAAATCTGTTTTAGAAAAATTAATCCAGAAACAATATTTGTGAAAAATTGGATAAAGGATGAGGAACAGGGGCAATTTAGAAGATTGTTTAATATCTATATTCTTATTTAACAGCAGCCTTCAGAGCTAAAGAAGCCCAAAGGCCTCTTAACACCTAATCACCCCATTTATTCCTCTTAAACTCTCACCTGCAAACAAAACCTATTCAGAAAACCAGAATTTTAATGTACAGATCTCAGTATGAAGGTTTTTGGTATTTTATGATCTAAACAAACCTTCCAAAGTCTGGTGAGGGTCAAGTTGGCAAACCACCTGCAATCTTCCCACTAAACTATATTTAGTATCCCACTGTAGCACCCACTGCAACCGACATATGAATACATTGTGCTAACAAATACATTACTTAATACAAAACTCTTCAATTTATTACATTGTGTCATAAATTTGTTTTGCTTTATAAGAAAATATATTTTAACTCAAAAAGTTTCTTATTTGGAACAAATGCATGAAGCAAAGGTTTTCAAGCACTGGACATCAAGCAACCAACAACTTAATTCCCAGGAAATGAAAAACTGATGAGGCAAGCTGTATGACTGCCCCAGCTTACTGCACTAAGAACTTCTGGGCTATAGCACAGGGAGGGGAAACCCTGAGAAAGCCCAGTGAACACACTGAGCTGAGAGTCTGGGGAGAACAAGTTGACTTGAGTTTGCTGCTCAGGACACAAGAGCGGAGATTGCTGTACAGAGAGAATCTCAAATATCTGCAGGTCTTCCTTGAGTATTCAGCAGAGTTCTGAGTGGCACAAGTACATGAAAAAATAACCTGAGGCTAGGGAAAGAATCATCTGAAAGGATTACAGAAAAAATACCAGGTGCTTACAAGGCCAGGAACAGAAATTGTGCTCACCAGCCAGACTGTAAAACCTTATAATTAACAGGGCATTGGATAGAGCACTCAAAAGAATCTTGCCTCAGTACTAGGCAATAATTAGCCATAGACTAAACGATGCTCTTTCTCACCTAACAAACTGTGGAGACAAAACCCAAAACAATCACACTATTTCCAAGTAACTTAACTACATCCCAGAACAAAGCACAGGGAGATCTGTAGAAATACAAAAAAGCAAAACTCTGTCTGGGTCCAACCAAAGATTACCAGATAGACAGATCACCATACGTGCAAAGAAGCAAGAAAGTGCAACCCATAATGAGAAAAAAATAAGACAACCCAGAAAGGCCACAGATGTCAGACTTATTGGACAAAGATATTAAACAGTCACTATTTGTAATATGTATGTCCAAAAAGTTAAGTAGAGACATAGAAGATATACCAAAGACCCAAACTGAGTTTTCATCTAGAGATGAAAACTGTATGAAATGAAAATATACATTGAATGCAATTAATGGTAGAATAGAGATTGTAAAAGAAAACATTAGTGAGCTTGAAGACATAACAACAGAAACTACACAAAATGAAATACAGAGAGAAAAAAGAGCATAAGTAAACTGCAGAATGACTTCATGTGTGATCTAATGTACATAAAATTAGAGTCCCTACAGGAGAAAGGGGAGGGTAGAAAATATATTTAAATAAATAATGAAGGAACAAAACCGTAACATTTGATAAAAAACATAAATCTACAGATTTCGTAAGAAACTCAGTTATGATAGGTACAGTAAACATGAAGAAAGCTACAAAAGTACAAAGTATAATCAAATTGCTCAAAACCAGTGGTAAAAGAAAAACATTTAAAAGCAGCCAGAGAAAGACAAAACAGAGATTAGGATTACAACAGATTTACTGTTGGAAACAATGCAAGTAAGAAGACAGTGGAGCAACATCTCCAAAACATGGAAAGAAAATAAATAACTCCAAAATATATATATGACAAAAATATTTGTCAAAAACTAAGGTAAAATACAGACATTTTCAGATATGCAACAGCTGGAAAAGTTCATAACCAGCAGATCCGCACTATGGAAAATGTTAAAGGAAGCCCTTGAGGCAGAAGGAAAGTGCTAACAGACGGAAATATAAATATACCCAAAGCAATAAAGAGAATTGAAAAATGGTAAGTCTATTAAACATATTTTATAATTTGAATATGTTTAAAATATAATTGATTAGTTAAGAAAAAAATTATATTTTTGGAGTTGATAACATATACAAGTAAAATGTTTGACAACAATAGGAAAAAGGTGGCTGGGGAAGGAGTAATGAAGAATTGCAAAGTTCTTACACTGAACATGAAGTGGTAAAATATTACTTGACAGTAAGCTAAAGATGTCTACTATAATTCCTAAAGCAACCACTAAAATAACAAAGCAAAGAGTAATAGCTAATAAGACAACAAATGAGATTAAATGAAAACAAAAAAATAACTCAAGGCAAAAGAAGACAGGACAAGAGGAAAGGGCAATAATTATTCAATTACATTGAATAATTGCATTCAATGTTAATTGCATTGAATTACATTGAATGTAATTATTGATACGGTTAGGATTGTCTATTTTCCATCCTGTTTTTATTTATCCAATCAGATAAATAATAAATAATATATGTAAACACTATAAAATCCCAGTTAAAAGACAGAAATGAGCAGACTGCATTAAAAGATCAAGACCCAATTATATGCTGTTTATAAGAAATATACTGTAAGTATAAGAAAAACCAAATAGATTAAAATAAAATGATAGAAATATATATTACATGCTAACATTAATCAAAAGAAAGCTGAATTGGCTATATTAATATTAAGGTAGATCTCAATGCAGCCAGGGATAAAGAAGTTTATATCACAACATCTAACGGACCAATCAATACGATGTAAAAATCTAAATGCTTATGTGCCTAACAACAGAGCTTCAAAATACACGAAGCAAAAGCGAATACAACTTCAAGGAGAAATAGACAGTCCCTTAATTATAGTCAGAGATTTCAGTATCCTGCCCTAGTAATTGATAGAATACATAGGAAGAAAATTAGTCAGACTTTTCTGACTAACGTAGCCTTGAACAACACTATGACACCATGGTCTAGGTAGAAAATGTAATGAAATCTACAGAAAAGGCTACTAAAATTAATAAGTTAGTTTCACAAAGTTGCAGGATACAAGATCAGTAAACAAATATAAATTACATATCTATATGCCAGCAACTAGTAAATATAACCTGAAATTTAAAAATAAATGCCATGTATACTAATATCAAAAATAAAACATACTTAGGAATAAATCTGACAAAAGATGTTCAAGTCCTGTACATTAAAAACTATAGAACACTGCAGAGAGAAATTAAAGAGATCTAAATCTCTAATGGTAGAACAGAGATTATAAAAGAAGCACTAGTGAGCTTCAAGGCATAATAATACAAACTACATAAAATGAAACACAGAGAGAAAAAAATAGTGAAAAGAGAAAAAAAGAATATAAGTGGACGGTGGAATGACTACATGTGTGGTCTCACATAAAATTGGAGTTCCCTAAAGGAGAAGGGGGAGGGTAGAAAATATATTTGAATAAATAATGAAAGAAAAAAAGACCCTTAACATTTGATGAGAAGCAAATAGAGAGACATACCATGTTCATGATTTGGAAGAATCGATATTGTTAAGATGCCAATTCTTTCTAAATTCATTTGTAGATTCAATGCAATCATAATAAAAATCCTAATAGGCTTTTTATTTGTATGGAAATTGACAAGTTGGTTCTAAAATTTACACAGAAAAGGTGTTAAAATAACCAAAATAACTTGAAACACAAGAATAAAATCGAAAGATTATACTATTTGATAGAAAATCATACAGCTATAGTGACCAAGACAGTGTGATACCAGTGTAAGGACTGACAAGAACCAAACAGAGAATCCAGAAATACACCACATATCTACGAACAACTGATTTTCAGCAAAAGTGCAAAGGCAATTCAGTGGAGAAAGGACAGTATTTCAACAAATGGTACTGGAATAACTGGATACTCATGTGCAAAAGTTGAATTTCCATTCACACTTCACAATGAATCTTAAACCCAAATGTAAAGTCTAAAACTGCAAAATGTTCTGAACCTAACATAGAAAAAAATCCATTGTGACTTTAGATTATACCAAGATTTCTTAGCCACAACTCCAAAAACAAGAACCATAAATTTAAAAATGTAAAACAGAACTTCATAGAAATTAATTTTTAAAAAAAGTTTGAAAGACATGTCTTTACAATCTCTAAAGACAAGCCCCATACTTAGAGAAGATATTTGCAAAGTATGTAAATGACTTGAATGTAGAACACATAAAAAAGAATTTTCAAAAATCAACAATGAGAACAAAACAACCTAGTAAAAAAGGCCAAAGTTTTTTGAACACATCACCACAGAAGATACATGGATGGAAAATAAGTATATGAAAAGATGCTCAATACAACTAATCATGAAGGCAATGCACATTAAAACCACAATGAGATACCACTACATACCTATTAGAATGTTTAGGATTAAAAAGATCAAGTGTTGGCAAGGATGTGGAGAAACGAAAACTCTCCTCCATTGCTGGTAGAGATGTAAAATGATATAAGCACTTTGGAGAACAGTTTAGTGGGTTTTTAAGAAAATGTTAAACATACTCCTATTATTTGATCCAAACATTCCACTCCTAGGTATTTACCCCAGAGAAGAGAAAGCACAAAGACATTTTGTGTGTTATAAACATGTGCACAAATATTTATAATAGCTTTATGTATAACTGCCCCCAAATGGATACAACCCAAACGTCCTCTGACAGGTTAAGGGATAAACAAATTTTGTTATGTCCGTACAATGGAATACGGCTCAGCAATGAAAAGTAATGAACAATTGATACATGCAACAACATGGATAAATTTCAGAATAATTACAGAGTGACAGAAGCCAAACAAGAAAGTACATGCTATATGATTCCACATATATAAAACTCTAGGAAAATGCAGACTCACCCATAGTGACAGAAAGCAGAGCAGTGGTGGCCTGGGGATGAGTGGGGTGTGTGGAGAAGGGTAGGAGGGATCAATTACAAGGGGTCTGAGAATGAATTTGGCAATGATGGATACATTCATTATCTTATCAAAACAATAATAATGCAAATTCTATAGCATGAGTTACTTACATATAATTATACATATGTGATATTTTCACTGGTATATACCAATGTGAAAGCTTACCGAATTATCTAAATATGTGCAGTTCATACGTCGATTATATCTCAATAAAGAAATGTGAAAATGATATTTCCTATTTCTTCCTAATTCCATGCAATTTAGACTTCATACATGTAATACTTTCTGTAAGCTCCCAGCAAGGTTTCTTTCATCAACATCAGCTAAATAATTTGGAGAAATTTATCAGAAATTTCAAAGTATGTCAACTTCAATTTCTTCTTGTAATTTCATAGGTTAACTTTCTTCTCTAACCTTAGTCCAAATGCACTACAAAATATTTTCTCATGCTTTCATTAACCTGGTCTTCAGTGCTTCAACAGATTTTGGTGATTGTAATATTTACAGAGTCAACAAAGCGAAGCCAATAGCACTACTGATTGGAAAGGCAGGGGTGGGCCCCTCAGCAAGGTAACCCGCAGACCAAGCAGGAGACTGTCCTGAGCAGATACTTCCCCACTCTGAAGGGAGTCTCAAGTTCCCACTACTGAAGCACAGAACTTGTACTTCCCATTTCCTTCAGGACAATCTGGATGCAGGAGGCTGCTGTGCTAAAAAGTTTTCACCATGTCACTAGCTTGACATCTACTTTTACGACCTCTCATTCTTAATTATGTCCCTGAATCCCAGCTCCTGAGCTCATGTATTTATCTTTGTCCAGAAAAGCGGAAATTGTAAAAACAAATTCCATAGCATGAGTTACTTATATATAATTGTTATGTGGGGTCTCTATTATTTCAAGTCATTAATCAGCCAAGTTCCATTATTTTCTGAAAGTCAATCCTTTTGCCACTCTTCCCATAAGCACCTCCCAATAGAACTATTTCCTTTGTTAAATGCATGCATATGCAGGTTTTTACATGTATATTATGTATCAATTATCATATAATTACATAATTACTGTAATCGGATTTAACTATAAAATTAGAATGTGTAATTACATAATTAAAACATGTAATTACCAAGTTTAAAAAGTTATGGAAATTATTTCTTTTAAATGAATAATGCATGTATGGGAGACAAACTTTCAAAGCTCACTACTTAGGGCTTCTAAAAGTCATTTTAACTAAAAACACAATTTAAAATCCAGTAAGCCAGTTATTTCACATGACATGTTGAATACCTTAAACTTTTTTAATGGATTTTTATCTTATGAGAATATTAGAAACCTTCAAGGGCTCAGCATCTGGATGTAGGAAAAGGAGACAAAAAGGCAGCTCTCTTCAAGTGATCATGAGGTCTGACTGCATTTTTAACCTATTCCCACTTACATTAAAAGTTTTCTTGGCTGGGCGCAGGGCCTGTAATCCCAGTACTTTGGGAGGCTGAGGTGGGAGGATTGTTTGAGCCCAGGAGTTTGAGACCTGCCTGGGCAAGATGGTGAGACCCTGTCTCTACAAAAAATTTTAAAAACTTAGCCAGGTGCAGTGGTGTGTGCCTGTAGTCCTAGCTACTCAGGAGGCTGAGGCAAGAGGGTCACTTGAGCCCAACAGTTTGAGGTGGCAGTGAGCTATGATCATGCCACTGCACTCCAGCCTGGCCAATAAAGTAAGACTCTGTCTCTAAAAAATAAAAAGTATTTTCCTAGGGTTTTTTTTTTTGCAGCTATTGTAAAAGGGATTCAGTTTTTGATTTGACTCTCAGCTTGGTCACTGTTGGTGTATAGCAGTGCTACTGATTTGTGTACATGAATTTTGTAACCTAAGACTACTGAACTCATTTATCAAATCTAGACGTCTTTTGGTGGAGTCTTTAGGGTTTTCTAGGTGTACAATCATATTACCAGCAAAAAGAGATAGTTTGACTTCCTCTTTTCCAATTTGAATGCCCTTTAGTTCCTTCTCTTGCTTGATTGCCCCAGCTAGGACTTCCAGTGCTATCCTGAATAGAAGTGGTGAAAGTGGGTATCCTTGTCTTAGGGGGAATGCTTTCAACTTTTCCACATTCAGTATGTGTGGGTTTGTCATATGTGGCTTTTATTATTTTGAGGTATGTTCCTTCTATGCCTAGTTTATTGAGGGTTTATATGATAAAGTGTCGCTGGATTTTATCACATGCTTATTCTGTTTCTATTATCATATGGTTTTTGTTTATAATTATGTTGGTGTGATGTATCACATTTATTGATTTGCGTATGATGAACCATCCCTGCATCCCTAGTGATCATGGTGAATTATCTTTTTGATGTGCTGTTGGATTCTGTTTGGTAGTATTTCATTGAGGATTTTTGCACTTATGTTCATCAGGGATAGAAGTGAAAGATCTCTACAAGGGGAGCTACAAAACACTACTGAAAGAAATAATAGATGACACAAAGAAATGGAAATACATCCCATGCTCATGGATTGGAAGAATCAACATCATAAAAATGACCATGTGGCTCAAAGCAATCTACAGATTCAATGCAACTCTTTTCAAAATACCAACATCATTTTCACAGAACAATAAAAAAAATCCTAATATTCATAAGGAGCCAAAAAAGAGGCTGAAGAGCCAAAGCAATCCTAAGCAAAAAGAACAAAGCCAGAGGCATCACATGACATGACTTCAAACTATACTATAAGGTTATAGTAACCAAAACAGCATGGTACTGGTATAAATGTAGATACACAGACCAATGGAACAGAATAAAGAACCCAGAAATAAAGCCAAATACTTACAACCAACTGATCTTTGACAAAGCACACAAAAACATAAATTGGAAAAAGGACACCCTATTCAATAAATGGTGCTAGGAAAACTGGACAGCCACATGTAGAGGAATGAAACTGGATTCTTATCTCTAACCATCTACAAAAATCAACTCCAGACAGATCAAACACTTAAATCTAAGAACTGAAACCAGAAAAAAATCTAGAAGAAAACCTAGGAAAAACACTTCTGGATACTGGCCTAGGCAAAGAATTTATGACTAAGAACCCAAAAGCAAATGTAACAAAAACAAACAAACAAAAAATAAATGAGACCTAATTAACTGAGAAGCTTCTGCATAGCAAAAGAAATAATCATCAGAGCAAACAGACAACCCACAGAATGAGAGAAATATTTGCAAACTATTCATGTGACAAAGAACTAATATCTAGAATCTACAAACAACTCAAACAAGTCAGCAAGAAAAACCAAATAATCCCATCAAACCATAGGCAAATGACATGAATAGACATTTTTCAAAAGAAGATACACAAATGGCCAAAAAATATATGAAAAAATGTTCAACATCACTAATCATCAGGGAAATGCAAATTACAACCACAATAGATACCAACTTACCACAGCCAGAATGGCCGTTATTAAAAAGTCAAAAAACAATAAATGTTAGTGTGGATGTGGTGAAAAGAGAAGACTTATACACTGCTAGTGAGAATGTAAATTAGTACCACCTGTATGGAAAACAGTATGGTGATTTCTCAAAGAACTAAAAGTAGATCAACTGTTCAATTCAGCAATCCCACTACAGGGTATCTATCCAAAGGAAAATAAGTCATTATGTTAAAAAGACATCTGCACACATGTTTATCGCAGCACAATTCACAATTGCAAATATATGGAACCAATCTAAGTGCTCATCAACTGATGAGTGGATAAAGAAAATGTGATATATACACCACAGGATACTATTTAACCATGAAAAAGAATGAAATAATGTCTTTTGTAGCAATGTGGATGGAGCTGGGGGCCATTATTCTAAGTGAAGTGGCTCAGGAATGGAAAACCAAATACCCTATATTCTCATTTAGAAGTGGAGGTAAGCTATGGATATGCAAAGGTATACAGAGTGGGAAAATGGACTTTGGAGACTCAGAGGAGGGAAAGATGAAATGCAGGCAAGGGATAAAAAACAACACATTGGGTACAATGTACACTACTTGGATGACAAGTGCACTAAGATCTCAGACTCCATCACTACACAATGCATCTTGTAACCAAAAACCACTTGTACCCTAAAAGCTATTAAAATAAAATATATGTATTTTAAAAAGCTTTCTTAGTGTAATTGACAGCAAATAATGAGCAGTGATGACTAGTACAAAAGTCATCACCCAGCTGATGTTTTGGTAAATCCAGGAAATGGTATATCTGATTCAATCCCACGCTTGGTTTCAAAGGCAAAATGTTACTTAAAAAAATAAATGTTGACTATATACCTGCTTGATAATGAGAAACATCCACCTCTCTTCGTTTAAGTTCAACTTAAAGAAGAAACATTTTTGAAAAGTGAGAAGTGTGTTACATCGGTGGTATTATGATAATAATTCAAGTGTGCTTGATGCTGGGGATAAAATGACAAATCAGATGTGTTCTCTGGCCTTGCGTTGTTCAGACAAACACATGAGCCAATAAATAAAACACAAAGAGAATATGGACAGTAATGGCTTTCAAAACTTAAAAAAAATCTAATAATAAATCATTACAATTTGTTGCCTGAGGAAACAATCCTCATCATGTAAACCAGCAGTCAATTATTGATTTTTCTGACCACAATCAACACCACAGCTGAGTATGCTCTGTGCAGGAAAATCCCTACTCCTCTTCAGACCTGCCTGTAACACTTTGTACATATTTAATCATTAATAACATAACACTTATCCTATTGCTTCATAATTATGTATATGTCTATTTCTTCTTTTGAATGTGAGTTCCAGGAGGGCAAATGCTTAGCGCAGGAAACATCTGCCTGCAGGAGTCTTACACACACACACACACACACACACACACACACACACACACACGATGAAGGAACATTTGCCTGCTCTTTTCATGGAACGGGATGTTTTTGTTTTTGTCTCTTCACATCACAAGTAACCAGCACATCTTTGAAAACTCAACAGTTTAACCTGGAAATGTTCATAAAGATCATTCTCAAATGACAACTTATTCTTGGGCAAAATAAGAAATGCAAATGCAAAATAAAAGAATGTGTCCCACAGAGATGATAGAAAAAAAAAAAAGAGCAGAACAGTTATAGTAAACCACAGGCTAAGCTCTCATATTATGCATTGCATCAGCCATGATAAATAAGGTCCGCATTTGTCAGATCCGATCAACTTGGTTTCTAGGGTAGTCCAATTTCAGCAGACTGCTCTAGCACTAATCATCTTGTGAATTCATCTGCGGTAGGTTAATGTTCAATTCATTAATTAATTACTCCCATCAACATTTATTGAGCTTCTGTCTACTACATGTGAAGCGGCATGTGGGGTATGGGATATGCAACACAGAGCAGGAAATAGCCCCTGCTCTCATGGAGCTCATGTTCCAGGAAAAGGGCAGACACGTAAACAAGCCTAACACTGCAAATGCTCAGCTCTGCGACGGGAGTGCGTGCCAGGACCCCAGGAGCATGGAGGAGGATGAGGACCCCTGAACAAATTCAATGCGACGCACCAGGAATCTCGCTCCCTATTTGTTTCCTCTGGGGAACCACTCCAGACTTGACGGGGGGAAATCCCAGTTGAACTTGATATGACAGAGCAAGTAACTTAGAACAACCCTGATTCTGCAGAACCTGGACTAGCAGACCTACTAGTCACAGGAGTCCTATCCCCTCTTCATATGCCTGTCTCCACACCCCCACCCTCATTCAGGATAAAACATTCACCAGCATTCCTCTTAACGCATCTTTGTTGGGAAGATGACTGGAGCCCAGCACAGTGTATGGCAAACAGTAAGCGCTCCGTGTTGAATGCTGAATACTTACATGAATACCACTGAGAATCCATAGTAAAATACATTTGTGTGTTTTGGTTTTGTTCCAACACATTTTCATCATTTCTGAAGAAAGAGACATACTCCTGGAATGTGGCACATGGAAACTTCCTGGTTTATCAGGAGTTGATCATGACCTCTAAGAGCTCAAAGCTCAGCTGAGGCTTTTGCAGAACTGGGAAGCATGGCATTCGTCTCAGCCTAACCCCCCACATTCCCTGTGTTGCTTGTGTGGTGTTACTGGCCCCACCAGGGCTATCCCTTGCATTCATCAACAGATACCGAGAGAAAGTTGCTGTTCCCATGTTCATGAATTGAACCTGTCACCCATGAATGCACTTTTGGCTCATCAGATTAGCTGGTTGTCACCTCATAAATGAGGAAACAGGGTCCTGGATGGAAGAGGATGGTGCATAGGACAAGGCAGAGAAAATGGAGTGGTGGGTGGGTTGCTGCATGGTCTGTTGGCTCCTGAAGTCTAACAAGATGACAGAATCTGGAGTTTGGAAAGGATCCTGGACTCACCACATACCTAATGCATGAATTCCTACCAACGCACCCAGTTTCTGTTCTTCCTGGGATGGAGAACTGTCACATCCCCTAATTGACCATTTGGCTTTCTGATATCTCAGCTGGTGGAAAGGTCTTTTTGATATTGAGTCCCAATTCATAAATTCTACTCCGTGGTCCTGGTTTTTCACTCTGAGGTCAAAAGAACCAATCTAGTCACCTGATGCTGTGATCTTAGTCCTGAAATTAAGAGTCAATATTACTTGCTGCCTTGACATCTGGTAAAACAAGGAAGGCCTCAATTGGCCTAACCGCAAGTTCTCCCCACACCACCCCTATGGATAAAGTCTTGTAACCAAACACCCTCTTTAGCAAGGGGACCAGGCACAGTTCCTGCTTATCACTGAGTGGCGGGTTTAGCTCCCTGCCAGCCTGTGGAATTAGTCAAACAAGCCAATCACATCCTACTGTGAGAACCGGGGGTCAACCTACCCTCTTGTTACTATGAAGCTGGCCTCTGGCAGTCCCCGCTGGCTCACTCTCTTCCTGAATACAACCCCTGTCTGCCCCTGAGCCCCTTCCCACGCTGTGAGTATATGTAATTAATAAGCGCCTGTCAATCTCATCTGTTCATTGTCAGGGGCTGTGTGTTCAGCCATACCCATTACCATAGGGTAGGAATCCCTCCCTCGCCAATGGGGTGAAGGGGAGGCAACCAAAATAGCTACGTCTTAGAACGAGGCTCTGGGAACCTTAGAAGAGTGGGTTAAAGAGAGGCCAGAAGAACTCTGTTTGATTATAATTTAAAATTCCCATTTCCTCACTCTTTCCACCTTTCCTAAACACCACTCTCAAGGTTTTCTTAAGTGACCGTGGGTATGGAAGCTGATGTAACACAATGGCAGGAAACAAGAACAAGAACAAGTGAACAAGGCAGAATCAAGAGAGCCATACTTTAGGAAAAGGTATACAAAGAAATATTCTGGGATCCCAGGACCATCAATGACAGTAAGCTTATTCTAGAAAATAAGTGTCATTATTCATTGGATTCACCAGCACACTCTATTGTTCTTACTGTAGTTCTTTGGCTATCACATGCCCAGGTACCAGAACTCTATTTGTCTCTGTATGAAAGCACAGAGTGATGAACAAGAAAACTAGTGATTACAACTAATGCATGTGTTCTAGTTACAAACACAAACCTGCCCCTCCCCCTCCTCTGAGCTAATGGATGAACCTCAATCAATACACTCAGGAAAGACTGCAGAATCAATAACAAGGCTTATTTAACAGAATTAAGAAGTGGCTTTTTAAAAAACAAAAGAAAAAAAACATGAAAGTAGACACAATTGCAATAACTGCATTCTTATGTTGCCTGGCAACAAGATATAAAAATGATGTACAATGTCAGTAACTTATTTTCACATAGAGAAGCAGCCCCCTGCCTTGGCAATGCTATAATGTACTTTCCCCCAACTAGAACTCCACAGAGACTATTAACGCTACCATTTTCCATAATACACTGTTAAACAATCATGTGTTTTTGTTAGTGCATTAAAACACTGAATTTACTTAATGACTACTCAGTGAGGCAGCGGCTACAGAAAAGGGAGGAGTTTTTGTTTCCTTTTCAAGCACAGGAGTTCATTCCCTGGGCAGGAGAATTTAACAGGTAGCAATGGATATGAATCAAAGCACTGGAATTCACATACCTAGAGAGGAAGGTGCACTCTTACGTCTTTTCAAGGGAAAGCAGAGAATGAAGTCGAAGTGCAGTATTAGTGTTCCTTGACTTTAAAAATTTTTCTTTAGAATATGAAAGAAGTTTCTGGAAGGCAGAAAGCCTTTGAGGTTCCAAGACATATCCTTGGACATGGGAGTGAAGGTTCAATAGAAAAGGAAAGTGACAGCAGAGCGCTTTAGCTGAGAAGAAGAGAAGAACAAGGAGCGGCTACAGAGGCACCCAGCTCTCAGGGTCTACGGGGCAAGCCCTCAACGCGGGGGGCCGGCGCTCCTACTGCAGCCTGCGCCTCTGGCAGTGGGGAAGGGGCACAGGTTTGCACCCTGCTGGGAGTCACACATACATTAGCTCATTTCATCCTTCTATGAAAGCCCATTCAATAGAAGCAGAAAATAGATTCAATGGGATTAGGTGATTACCCAGTGTCTCTCGGCTAGTGAATTGGAAAGCTGGAATTTAACACTAAGCCTGTCTGTCCTCAGAGCCAAAACACACCTTTGCCTCCATTGGCTGTGACTAATTTCCAGCTGTAGGGGATGTTCTGGGATTGCTGCCATTTAGTGCCCATGGAGCACAAGTAAGGAGGAAAGCTATTTCCTCCAAAGAAGCAATAAAACAAATAAAAAACAAGAAACCACTTTCCTGATGAGTCCCACATCCCACTGCGCCGTATTTATGTGCACATTTGTTAACTTGCATGCTTCCATGATTTTTTGCAAGCTTCTTACTCATTGTTCACTAACTCCCTTGGTACAGGGCCAGGTGTTATATTTTTATAAGAAATAGTTTTAAAACAACTGTTTTCTGCTGAATCAAGCATTTTATTCAGGAGACCTCCAGTAAATACTGATGGACAACTTGTGGGTAAGGGAAAGGTCACTTTGTTTTATGAAATCTTTGGGAAAAGGAATCTGTCTTATTCACAGTGCTATCTTCAACACCTGCACTGGCCTACAGTAAGTGCTCAATAAATAGGTACAAAATCAACATCATGCACTCAGGAATTTCAAAGTCTTCCTGATATGCTGATGGACCAGTGATTTTTACTCAGGATCCTCGGGGGCTTGAACCAATACTGGTACCTCACAGCCTAACTGAAATGAGCAAAAAAGATGGATAACGTGAAGTGGAATGCTGTGGTTATGGAAAGGGCAGACAATTATAGGCAAAGACAACTTGATGTCAGCTCAGCATCCTCCCGGTTGCTATGCAACCCCAGAGAATTCCCTTGTCTTACCTGGCCGCTTTAATCTCACCACACCTGTTCCCCCATCTGAGAGATAATTACAACACTTACTGTGTCAGGCAGTCAACAAGTATTTATGGAATGCCCACAGGGCACAGAGCAATAAACCTATTGCTTACTTAAGCCAGGAAATCAAGCTACAGCAAAGCAGAGGATTAGTACAAATACCTGGGCAAACGTGCCACCCACAGAAGCATTAGGTTCTTAAATCCTCCAGGTAATTGTGGTCACACATTAGTCTTGGCTTTAGGGCCTTTTAAAGTAGTATCTGAAATATCTTGTCTATCCACTTTAGTTCAAGTGTGGGAGTGTGTGTGTGTGTGTGTGTGTGTGTTGGCTTTCCATCTCCGCTTAACAAATCACCTCAAACTTAGTTAGGCTGAAAACAACACAGATATATGATCTTAGAGTTTGACCGCTAAAAGTTTAAAATGCATGAAAACCAAGGTGCTAGCAAGACCACATTCTGTTCTGGAGGCTCTAGGGGAAACTCTGTTCTTGCTCCTTGCAATTTCTCAGGGCCATCACATTCTTTGGTTTGTGGCCCCTTTTTCCATCTTCAAAGCCAGCAACACTGGACAAGTCTTTCTGACGCTCTCATCTTTGGAATTCTCTTTCCTCTGTCTTCCTCCCCCACATCTAAGGGCCTTTATGATTACATTGTACCCATCCAGATAATCCAGGATAATCTCCCCAACTCAAGGTGGATGATTAGCAACTTTAATTCCCTCTTGCCATGTTACCTAACATATTCACATGGTCTGAGGATTAGGACATGGGAGGGACGTGCTTTTCTGCCTACCACATGTGTGTCTGGCTGTAATTATTTATCTATTGAGAGCAATGAAAGGTCATTCATTCTATGGATACAACTCAGGACCTTATGTAAGATCATCTATTGCCTTCAGAACTTTATGCTCTCAGGAAGGTGATAAGTATGTAAAATATTAACAACCAAAACCAACCCTGTAGTTTGCAAAGCACTTTGACATTCATCCTTTTGGTTAGAACCTCTCAGCTACTTTGCAAGACAAGTAAGGAAACTATTATTATCTCTGAATTATAGATGAGTAAACTGAGGCACAGAGGTTTTTTTTTTTTTTCCTTAAGGACAGAAAACAGCATATTCAAACCGAGGCATGTGGGTTTCTGGTCTGGTGCTCTTTATCCTCCCCATACTGCAAACACCTTTACAGTATGTGTCATATTGACATATGTTGCCAAAAGAAGAGAGCCTGCTCCTATTTCATGAAAGGAAAACAGATGTGAGGTTGTTCAGAAACTCAATAAAGTGCATAAAGTATGCCCCTTGCAGAGCTGAGGCACCAGATTCTCCCTCCATTAATTCAGTCTTATCCCTGATCCATGCTTGCAAAGCAAGAGACAAGGGAACGAAAGGACAGAAAGAATTTCTACAGGTTGAGTCACCATTTGGACGCGGAACAACGTGGCAATGTGGGCACTTCATGCACACAGTTAAAATAAGTCACACGCTTTATGTCTGCATATTTTCTTTGTATGAATAAAAGAATGCAGCTGTACGATGGCCTTGGCCTTGTGTGGACAGTGGTAGCTATGTACCTGAACACAGACAATGAGAGAAGTTGAGAACTTTCATTAAAATATTTCAGTCATGTAAGCCAATGAGCATTATTTTAGTCTCCATAAAGCTGCATTGTTTCAATAGAGAATCCAAGGCCAGAAATGTGCTCATTCTAAGCACAATCTCACAGTTTGTCCTGATGTCTTACCTTAAGGGGGTGTGGGCAATGATTCTTGTGCCCAATGCAAAGAGATGCCCTGATGATTAGTGTAAGGTGGCCAATCCTGATGACCAGGTTCAGACATCCAGAGCCTGCCAGCCAGCAAATCAGGCCCTACATTTTCTCCCTCTCTATTTTTTCCTTTCCTTTCCAGAAGCGGTCAGCTTCTAGAAGCCACCCACAGTGGCCTCTACAAATAAGATGTTACTTCTGAAGTAAGATCATTGTCTTCCTTCCGATACCCTCTGACGAAACCTCTGAAGGTGAAACACTAGCAGAGGCTGAAAAGTCATGATCACCTACTGGTAATGCCCCACAAAGGCATGGAGGACACACGTGCTGAGCGGTACCTGATGCAGCAGCCTCTGGAGATAAGACTTTCCCCAGAATCCCCAAATTCTCACGTACACGGCATCGTCCATGACTCTGACAGTCATATTGATGACAGATACGAAAAAACATAGTCGTTGGTATCATAGAGGAAACTACATAAATGTAAATGCATAAAGGGAAGTCGAGTGTGACTCCCTTTCTTAATTGCCTAACACAATTCCCACTAGATGCATAAATTGCAGTTCCTATTAACGGCACTATGAATAATAATCGGTTTACTTTCTGACTTGTATCTAAATATACTTTCTATATGATTTCATCTTTTATTCAGCTGTTTAAAAGCAGAACATCTAATTACGTTCCTATTAGTCAACATTAATTTTTTTTCTTTTTGCCATGGAGCATGTGTGATGACTGATTTTCTAAAAACAGAATTCTTTAGCATATGGAACAAATCGTGTTATTATTAATGCATTCCCAGATGACTCTGCATATCAATTCTCTTAATTATTTAGTCATTGCTGATTATGTCTTTTTATAATTCATTACCCTATTTCTCGCAGTGCAGGCATTTTATTCATTAAGTGTCAAAATGAAGGGCTTGACCTCCAAAAAAAAAAAGATAATCAGGAAATACCGACATAGTTTTACAAGTCTGTGCTTCCCTTCTGGAACATTTTCATGCTGTGTGATAACATGCTTTAAACAACTTTTCCAAGGACATCAGTAGGTACACATGACAGGGTTGCAGGCAGAGGTTGGAGGGGCGTCGAGCAGGGGAGGCTGTGGAGTTGCTCACACGAGGTTTTTCTAAAGATGAGACGGCACCAGTTCCAACTACAGCTCAATCACACTGCCATGTTCTCATTCTAAACAAAAATGCCATTTGTGTAATAGATTTTTATACCAGTTTTATTCAAAAGCTAACAGGATGCTTCCAAAAGAGCTCTTTAAGTAGTAGTACTGGGAAGCCTAGGATAAGAAACATTTACTAAATTAAAAGAGGACTAGGTCTTAATAAGAATTCACTTTGTCCTCAGGCTGATCCTACTGAAGTTATGAAACCTGACCTGGAGTACATAACAAGGCCTGTGTACTACGATCCTCATGCTCATGTTGGCTCATTATTTCAGTGAGGTCTGTGCACCTTGTCTGAGACCAAATTCATTATTTAAAAAAGGCAAATAAAAAATATGAAAAAGAATCAAGGAAGCTGAGAGTGTGAGGAGATTAAAGGAGAACAAACACACCTAATTCTACCTGGTTAGAGCCTTCTCTGTATCTAAGATGTCAGCTTCACACAGAGGGAATTTTGGGAAGAATCTCCCCAGGCTTCCTCAACAACTCTGCTTTATTTGTAACCTAGATGGTAGCCACTACAGTAGCAAAGATCACAGTCACATAGAACAAAACAGTTCATCTTTTATAAAGTGCACCTTCCAGCTAAACACATGGCTGCTGACCCTACCAAGTTGGGGACTACTGAGCAAGTTGTTCTAATGAAACCCATTCTGTCTGTTTTCTGACTAAGAGCAAACAATAGATGCCAAATACTCAAAGAAGGGGTGTATCTAGGCACGGCCAACCTTGCAATGGAGGGGTCCAAGAAGAGTGTTATGACCTTCAGCTCAATACCCACCTGAGGGTCTACAAGGGTTGAAGCTGAAGAGGCCAAGAAAGAAACTTTCTTGGGGGAAAGTTGCTGTAGTATGTGGCATTTTTCCTCCCCTATCTGTAGTGGGTAAGGGGATGACAGATATTTCTTTCTCACCTCCAGCCTAAGTAAAAGAGCTTCTAATCACACAAACCACCACCACCACCACCACCCTCAAAGGACTTTATATTTGTTCTGGGGGCTTGGGGATACCTAACTGAAGCCTGAAAAAGCCCACAGGGGAGAGGCAACTGAATGGTCTGAGATATAGCACAGAAGGGTATACTGGATGTGAACTGCACTCCCACCTACAGAGAGACAAAATATACTACTGCATGCAGAAGCTGAGTTGGAGCACGCATAGGGAAGGAAGGGCAGGTCCTGCGGAAGATTGAAAGGGAGGCACTACCTTCATCAAGGGAGCTACAGCTTGACATTCACATGGGGAAAATCTTTCTGGAACTATGAAAACGTCCCACAAGAGAAAGAACCCTCCAATCTCCAATGCCAGCTCACAGGAATAGCCAAGTAAGATTGTTCCAGCCCCTTACCACTCTTTTATCACACTAGCTCCGGCTCCTGGAGGAGCCAGGGCCCCAGCTAAAAAGTAAAAGGAGGAGAAATACAAGGCAGTGGAAGAAAGAAGGGGCAACCATGTCCCTCCACCCCTCCCAGGATTACAGCCTGAAGAAGGCCCAAGGTGGAGGAAGGAAAAACTTGAAGTTTAGAGCTTTGACTATGCCATATGATTTGGCATTTTAATTACACTTTTTTTTTTTTTTTGAGATGGAGTCTCACTCTGTCACCCAGGATGGAGTGCAGTGGCGTGATCTTGGCTCACTGCAACCTCTGTCTCCCAGGTTCAAGTGATTCTCATGCCTTAGCCTCCCAAGTAGCTGGGATTACAGGCGTGTCCCATCCCCCCCCGGCTGATTTTGGTATTAAAATGACACATTTTTGTCACTAAGACTGGAGAACTTTTTTATTATATAACAATGTCTAGAAACACCATGGAAGCTATGAGATTTCATCCAGGGGCAGGGGAGGAAGTAGCCCACCAAAAAAGGTCTAGAGAGACAATGAGAAGAAAAATAGAGTTGCTTTATGATCACGAATTGTTCAGTCTTATTCCTTGGATGTATCAGTTGCATTTTTTATTATAGCAAAATATAACAAAATTTTACCACTGTAACCATTTCTAGGTGTACAGTTCAGTTTAAGTATGTTCACATTGTTGTACGACCAGCACCACCATCCATCTGTAGAACTTCTCCATCTTCCCAAACTGAAACTCCATACTCATTAAACAATATGTAATGATTGCATTTTAATGAGCAAATAGAGGAATTCAGCACAAGTCCCGGCTCCTGCCTTTGGCACTTACTCCATGCTGCTGCTGCTGTTTTACTTTTACTTATTCAATTTCTGATGCTCTTATTTTCTTTGTGTAGATCTGACTTTCTGACTATATCATATTCCTTCTGCCTAAAAAATTGCCTCCAACATTACTTGTAGAGTATGTCCACTAGCAATTAATTCCCTCAGTTTTTGTTTGAGAAAGTATTTCTCCTTAACGTCTGAAGCATATTTTTGCTGTGCATAGAATTCTGGGTTGAGAGTTTTTTTTTTTTTCCTCTTTCAGCATGTTAAAGATGTCACCCCACTGTTTTCTTGCTTGTTAGTTTCTGACAAGAAGTCCGCTGTACTACTTATCCTGGTTCCTTCTCTCTCTCTCTCTCTCTGTGTGTGTGTGTGTGTGTGTGTGTACATGGATATTTACCTTGCAAGGTATTCTCTTGAGTTTGAGCTTCTGGGGCATGTGGTTTGGTGTCTGTCACTAATTTTGGAAAATTCTTGGCCCTTATTTCTTCTGCCCTGCTGTCTTTATTTTCCCCTCTGTGATTCCAGTTACATGAATGTTACCATTTGATATTATCCAATAGGTCTTGGATGATCTGTTCTTTTTTTTTTTTTTTTTTAGTCTCATTGCATTTCAGTTTGGGTAACTTTGGTTGACTTATCTTCATGCTCACTGATTGTTCAATGGTGTCCAGTCTATTGATGAACTCATTAAATGCATTCTTTATCTCTGTTTTCCATTTTTAAAATTTTTTCATTTGGCTCTCTCTTGTAGTTTCCATCTCTTTGGCGACATGGCCTATATAATCTTGCATGCTGTTTACCTTCTCCATAAGAGCCATTAACATACTGATTGTAGCCATTTAAATTCTTTGTCTGAGAGTTCTAACATCTGTGTCAAATCTAATTCTACTTCTGATGACTGCTTTGTCCCTTCAGACTGTTATTTCTTGCTGTTTTGTAAGTCTTGTAATTTTTTGTTGAAAGCCAAACATGTCATCTAGGACAGTGGATTCCGAGGTAAGCACATTGCGTGCTTGGAGATGAGGATGCCTTCCTCCTCTGTTAGTTCTTCAGTGTGGAGGTTTCTGTTAATGTGGTCAGGAGTCTAGTTGTTTGTGAAGACTGCTATCTGCTTGGCTATGAGTGTCCCTCCTTGGCTTTGGGTCTCCCTTTGCATGGTTCTCCAAGTTGTATTCCACTGTTATTCTTCTCAAAGCTTGTTAGTGTGGTGGTTGGAGAGTGGAGGAGAGAAGATGGTATCTGATGTTCCGATTAAGCCTCAGCCTCAGGTAGGCACTCTGAACAAGAGTCTTGGTGGTGTGTCCTTCACAAGTGTTCCTGAGCTTTCTCCAGATATACCGTAATGTTAGGTAGCGCACATTCCTGCCCCTTCCCCATGGGTAGAGTTTTTTGTGTTCTTCTTTTCTCCTCCTCTGGGTACAGTGAGTTTCCACCAGGAACCTCAGGATACATTTTGGTTGCCCTTCCTCCTGTAGATTAGGGCATTTGTTTCTTAGGAATGACAGGGAATATGATTCTGAGTTGAATATTGCTAGTGGTTGCCATTCTTCTTCCCCTTCTCTAGAGGGATCCACCAGTGCCCTCAGGCTGCAGTTCTGTATCCTTCCTGAAGATTAATGTTCTAGTCAGTAGGAGAGATGAAGGACATGGGTTCAGCTAGAGGTTCTGCAGTGGCTGCTGTTCAACTTCCTTGGTCAAGACCAAAGGAAAGGCTTCTCGAGATTCTCCCAGGTCTTCCCTTGGGGCACCTGGCAGAGGAGAAGCCTACAACAAAGTACAAACCTCCCCAGGTCTGCCACCCTCTCCTGCGAGCCCATGTTCAGCCTTTAGCAATTTGTTTAAAGTTTCTAGCCAGATCTTCTTACTGGCTCATACGGTCTTGTGTGGTGTCCCCCATGTAAGCAAATGTTCAAGTCCTGTTTCTTCCTGACACATCTATCTCTCTTCATATTTCAGATTGTTGTTTTCCATGCTATTTCAGATCTCACAAAGGAGTTTTCTGTTTCTTTGGCTTTTTTTTCCTGTTCTAAGAGGGGGATTACTGCTCCTTCCAGATTACTGCCTTTAGCTCTGAGTTGAAATATTGCTGAGTTTTTATTTTGTTTTGTTTTTAGAGATGGAGTCTTACTATGTTGCTCAGGCTGGCTTTGAACTCCTAGGTTCAAGCAATCTTTCTACCTAAGCCTCCCGAGTAGCTGGGACTACAGGTGCATGCCACGGTGCCCAGCCTGTTGCTGTTTTATCAGCACTTTACCAAGTTGTGTGCAATCTTTAATCTCTGAGCTAAACAACTAGCCTGAGTCAAGCACATGTTGCAGCTTCCATTGTCGGAGAAGAAAATGAGTTAGAAAACTTATTACTGTATTTACTACATTGAATATGCATGACCAATCCTTCATTTTCAAGTAATCACAGTGTCATTATAAACTCTAAATTCACTCAGAAGTGACTTATCAGAAGTAAAAAAACAAAGTTTATAATTTTAGATGCCTTTGCCTTCTTATGAAGACATATGCAGAATTCCATCTCTGACTCGTTTCTGGACCCTGGAAATAACTGGCTTTTTATAGCAATAACTCAAGGGACTGAATATAATTTAAAAGTAATATACCCAATACAGGTTGAGCATACCAAATTCCAAATTTCAAAATCCAAAATCTGAAAGTTTTTGAGCACCAACGTGATGCTCAAAGGAAATGTTTATTGTAGCATTTAGGATTTTAGATTTGGGATGTTCAACTGGTATAATGCAAATATTCCAAAATCCAAAATCTGAAACACTTACACTCCCAAGCATTTCAGATAAGAGATACTCAAATCATTAAAGTACTTATTGAGACTATTAGGTGGGTGCTACAAAATCATTTCCCGACAGAAATGTAGGGAATCTCATTCTAATCAAATTAAAACTGTACATCAATGAAAAATACGATGTTGAAACCGACAATCCTTCATCCATGGTAAATGAATGTCAATCAATTTCCCCTCCTGTGTCTTTGTTTAAACGTCTATGTAAAGTCTGGAGATTTTCTGAGCCTATCTCTTTGGCAACTCCCACTATTTTAATTCACAGTCCTTTCAAGTCCAAGTAAATTTCTGAGTTTCACATTGCTCTCCTAGTTGGATAAATCTTTATCTAGAAAGCACTTACATTTCAGTAGGAGGGTTTAGTCATTTGTCGATAAATGAGACAGCTGGTTCAAGCAATCTACCAAGTTTATTTCTATGTGAAAATACTGCTAGAAGTTAGCAGGTATACATGATCTACATGATTTTAAATTCTTTGTGAATTCTCAAAATAAATCTTTAGAAATATAGTATACTAGAACATGTATTATAAAAATTACTTTGCCTGGGTAATCTAATTCATCATTGGGCATACTTAGTATAGCCATATATACATACTTATAAATACAACTTACAGGTATAAGTTGACATAAATGAACATAAACTGACAATCAACTAAGAAGGCAAAGACATTTAAATAAGCACATTGTATTTAAAGAGATAAAAAGCTATCAACTACCTATCAAATGAATGTTCCACCAGGGGGTGTAGTATGCATTTATTATGTCTGCAGCCAATTTACCTGGCGTATGCACCTAAAAACAGTTGAACAAAAACTATATTTTTGTAGAATGATTTATGACGTCCCACTGGCTTTCATTTTTATTCCAAGGAAGCTTTGTCTGTATATTTTATTGCTTTTCAATTAAATCCAAAGTTATTTCCAACATTTTTGGTTTTCAAATTAAAGCTAAGTTGTAAAGAAAACTGTAAACAAATATCTAGATTCTTCAGGGAAGTTTGCTATTAATGCTAGATTAATTCTTTCCTATAGCCAAGAATCTTTTAGCAAAGCAATTGTTTCTTAGCGTTAAATACAATCTCACAAATATTCTACAAATGGATTTTATAGGTTGAGATTTCCTTTAAGTAAAGCTCGTCGCTAATGAATCTGGAAATATTCAGTTATTTTAACAAGAATAATAGCAGCTAACAGTCATTAGTCCCAAAATAAAGTGTTTCCTTCAATCTCAGATTTACAAAATTGGTTTACCTCCACAACCACATTTGATGAATGAAAACATTTTATTAGATATGTTGATTCACTAAGATGTGCGTATTCACAAATTTATCCAGCAATAGATGTAACAAGCATATGAAATAATAAATGAGAACAGTAGCTTTTTTCCTTGCAAAATGTACACTCTACTGACATCTATATTGGGTCAGCATCACCCAGCCACTAAGCACCAAAGCTGTTGTTGAACGTAGGAGTGGCTGATGCTAAGGCTCAAGCTCTGGTGAAAACCCACACTGTGTGGTCAGGAGAGCCGGAGCTTCTGCCACCTGGAAACTCTTGGTTTCTCCTGACTCTCCATCTTTACCTTCCCCCTCCTGGGGAAGAGGACAGCCTTGCCTGTTGTTGCTCTTACTGGGGGTAATGTGGGAAGGATGCCTCCACCAGGAGGTGCCAGTCATCATAGAGCTCCATGGAAGGCAGCACAGCACAGGCAGATGCAAAAAGAATCCAACATTTCGAGATGCATTATTCAGTAACTAGGTTACACATGAATACACACTCAAGATCAATTTGTAAGGAACTATCAAAGGCACAGTCATGCATTGCTTGACAACAGGGATTCATTCTGAGAAATGTGTTGCTGGGTGAATTTGTCGTTGTGCAAGCATCATAGAGTGCACTTACACAAACCTGGGTGGCACAGCCTGCTACACACCTAGCCTATATGGTATGGCCTATTGCTCCTAGCCTACAAAACTGTGCAGCATGTTACTGTACTCAATACTGTAGGCAACTGTAACACCCCTGTAACACACGGGTAAGTATGTTGTGTATCTGAACATACCGAAACATAGAAAAGGTGCAGTAAAAATACAGCATAAAAGGTTGAAAATGGTCCATCTGTATAGGGCTTTTTCCATGAATGGAGTTTGCAAGACTGGAAGGTGCTCTGGGTGAGTCAGTGAGTGAGTGCTGAGTGAAATGTGAAGGCCTAGGACATTACCGTACACTACTGTAGACTTTATAAACACTATGCATTTAAGCTACACTAAATTAATAAAAATATTTTTCTTTCTTCAATAATAAGTTAACCTTAGCTTGCTGCACCATTTTTACTTTATGAACTTTTAAAGTTTCTTAACTTTTTGACTCTTTTGTAATAACACTTAAAACACAAACACATTGTACAACTGTACAAAAAAGTCTATATCCTCTTCTGTGAGCTTTTTCCTATTTTTAAGGTTTTTAAATTTTTTTCTTACTTTTAAAACTTTTTTGTCAAAATTAAGTCACAAACATACATATTAGCCTAGGCCCACACAGGGTCAGGATCATCAATATCACTGTCTTCTCCTCCACATCTTTTTTTTTTTTTTTTTGGATAGAGTCTCACTCTGTCCCCCAGACTGGAGTCCAGTGGCGCAATCTTGGCTCACTGCAACCTCTGCCTCCCAGGTTCAAGCAATTCTCCTGCCTCAGCCTCCTGAGTAGCTGGGATTACAGGCGCACGCCACCATGCCTGTCTGATTTTTGTATTTTTAGTAGAGACGGCGTTTCCTCATGTTGGCCAGGCTGGTCTCCAGCTCCTGATGTCAAGTGATCTGCCCGTCTTGGCCTCCCAAAGTGCTGCAATCACAGGCTTGAGCCACTACATCTGGCCTCCCCCACATCTTTTCCCACTGGAAGGTCTTCAAGGGCAATTACATGCATGAAGTTGTCATCTCCCAGGACAACAATGCCTTCTTCTGGAACACCTCTGGAAGGATCCGCCTGAGGCTGTTTTACAGGTAACTTTTTAATATATAAGCAGAAGGAATATGCTCTAAAATAACAATAAAAATTATAGTATAGTCCAGGGGTATCCAATGTTTTGGCTTCCCTGGGTATACTGGAAGAAGAACAAAATTGTCTTGGGTCACATATAAAATACACTAACACTAACAATAGCTGATGAGCTAAAAAAAAGAAAAAAAGAAAAAAAAAGGTCCGTGCATAAAACTCATGTTTTAAAAAAGTTTACGAATTTTTGTTGGGCCGCATTCAAAGCCGTCCTGGGCTGCATGCAGCCCGCAGATTGGACCAGCTTGGTATAGTCAATACATAAACCAGTGACACAATCGCTCCTTGTCATTCTCAACTGTTCTGTATTGGACATACCTGTATGTGCTGGGCTTTTATCCGACTGGAAGCACAGTAGGTTTGCCGACACCAACATCACCACAGGCAGTGAGTAATGCCTTGTGCTATGACCTCGTGATGACCAAAACATTGTTATGCGGCACATGACTATTTCTAAGCTCACTAGGGCCCCTCGTGTCACACAACAGGCATTTGAGAGCCTCTGTCTAACTCCTCACAAGCAATCTGCAGCTTCTCACCAATGAAGAAACAAAGGCAGCCAGGGCACAACCTTTCATTTCCCCAAGGCTGTGAGAAAGAGGTGGTATAAACACAAGTCTTGGGTCCCCACAAGAAGAATTTATTCCTTCTTACATTTTGGAAATATTGATATTTTAAAAAAAATTACTCTGTGTGATTTTAGGAATGTGAGCTGGGCTCTGGGAGGCCTGAGTTTAAACTCCGTCTCTTACTTGCTGTGTTAACCTCTCTGCATCTCAGTTTCCTTCTCTGTAAGACAAGATGATGTCACAAGACGCTTCATATCCCTGCGCCTCAAAGAAAGGCAGTCATCACGCAATACTGACTTAATGGGCCCTTCATCATTTTTTGGGGATAAGAGGTCCAAGACACATCTTTTGTGGGAAGATGAGTTTTCCCAGTGATGCTAAGACACTGGGGATGGGGGTGGAGGTCAGGTTGGGGGTGGGGTTGGGGTGGGGAGGTGGAGGCACACATTAAAAAAAATTGCCAAACCAAATTTATTGCTGATCTCATTTTCTCAGCATTTCTTCTACATTCATCAAATATTTTAGCCACTGCCTTTTCATTTCATTTTCCTCCAGTTGCACGTGCTTTGCTTTTGATGTGGCACACACTTTGAAAATACATTATTAAACAGATGAGCCCGTCACCCCTGGAGCTGGCACTCTGTCCCCTGCTTATTCTTAACAAATCTCTCTTTGTGTTCTTTTGTGCTGAAGTGATTAATCATTTCCACTATCCAAGGGCTGCTGACAATCTTTCTAGATGGCTCCGCTGCCATGACCCCTCCCCGCATCCACACAGTTTGAAACATGCTAGGAATCTGCTGCTGTTCCCGGGGCTTTATTCCCATCACAGTGGGCTCCTCATCCATACGGTAACTAGCCAACCTCCAAAACAGCTCCGCTTTTATTTCTTGCCTTTTTCCAGAGTTCGGGGTGGGGGTGTGCGTGAAGGGGCTCCTGGCGACTTCAGCAGGAAAACAAGGAAACTGTAAGTTAAAAAGTCAGAATGATAAATGCTTATTTTGTAGACCAGACAGGAGGTTTTTATCTCACTGTCTGGACAGAACCTGCTGCACCTCATTTTTCTGGGCAGTATCCTCCTCTTCACTGCACTGCGGCTGGGTTTTCTTCTCCCCTTCATGCTTTCCCTCTGGTTATCTGTAACAAAGTTTTCAAATGGCTCCATATTGAAAGCCCAGGCTTTGACTCACCAGGCTCTCAATCTGTAATCTGGTTTCCAGAGCTGCAGCCTAGGTAGGTTTTGGGAAGTTGATCTTTTTTTAATAAGTGTTTACAAACATTTTTAAACTAACTTTAAAGGTACTATTTTAAAAGCCTATCCTTCCCCAACCCCCCACCCGCCCCAAGCATGCACTGTTAAACTGAATTCAAAAACATGTTCAAAGAACTGACCAAAAATACCATTAGGTCACAAGTTACTGCCAGAGAAGGGAAAGCTACAATGATTCAGAAAGTATTAATAAATGTGCAGAAATAAGTATTCTGATAATGTTAAGGTAATTAGCATAGAATCCCAGGGTGATTTTTAAAAATAATATGTACTTTACATGCAGAAATAAATCTATATTTGAGACTATTGAAAAGATATTTACAAGCACTTGAGGAATAGTTTTAAATTAATACATTATAAGTGTATAATAAGCATGCTGATCATATGATTTTAACTAGGTTTCAGAAATGTAATTACTGTTCATAGAAAGATACTTAAAAAAATGAGTAGTCATATGTTCTTTGCAGTGCTATTCACAGTAGCAAAGACATGGAATCAATCTCCATGCCCTTCAACAGTGGACTGGAGAAAGAAAACGTGGCATGTGTACACCATGGAATACTACGCAGCCACACAAAAGAATGAAAGTCTGTCCCTTGCGGCAACATGGATGGAGCTGGAGGCCATTATCCTAAGTGAATTAATGCAGGAACAGAAAATAAAATACCAGGTTCTCACTCATAAGTAGGAGCTAGACACTGACTACACAGAGACATCAGGATGGGAGTGATAGACACTGGGGACTACCAAACGGCAGGGGCTGAAAAACCACCAATCGGATATACCCAGGCTCACTACCTAGATGAGGGGATCACTTGTACCCCAAACCTCAGCATCATGCAATATACCCATGTAACAAACATGCCATGTACCCCCCAATCTAAAATAAGATTAAAATTATTAAAAAAGAATATAAAATCCTTTTTTTTTTTTTGAGATGGAGTTTCATTCTTGTTGCCCAGGCTGGAGTGCAGTGGTGCGATCTCGGCTCGCCGCAACCTCCACATCCAGGGTTCAAGTGATTCTCCTGCCTTAGCCTCCCGAGTAGCTGGGATTACAGGCATGCACCACCATGCCCAGCTAATTTTGTGTGTTTAGTAGAGACAGGGTTTCTCCATGTTGGTCAGGCTGGTCTTAAACTCCCAACCTCAGGTGATCCACCTGCCTTGGCCTCCCAAAGTGCTGGGATTACAGGCGTGAGCCACAGCACCCAGCCCAAAATCCTTAATATTTTTAATTCCACAGAACCACAGATCTCTAATTGTTTGAAGTCACAATAAAAAAGGCACTAAAATAAAAACTTACTAACCAAAAACTGCAATAATAAAGAATGAACTGCCCATAGGATATAACTTTTATAACTTTCTAAGGAATCCAGGGGAGAGAGAAATACACACACTTGCATACATAGGTGTACCTTATTAGTGTGTGTATGGGAGTTATGATAAATAAAATATATCAGCTAGTGCTAGCATATGATAATTCCTTTCAAACCTAGTATCTGGAGACACATGAAGAGGTCCACCTACCCTGAGCTGTCATCAGAAACTGAAGCTGCTTAGGAACGTAGTGCTGGCAGAGGGAGGGTCTCTAGAGTGCGGAGGTGCTGCACACGGCACTTTTCTAGAATTTCTGAGGTACAAGTGGGCCCAGGAATGGAGTTCTGGGCCAATGAAATAATGGCTCATGTTCAAAAAACAGTTAATTTAGGAGGCTAAAGAACCCCAGCGGTGGGTTAGCGATTCTGAAATTATGGGCTATGTGGACTGCTTCCAAAATCAGAACAAAACAACATGCAAATAAATATGGGAGCATGCTGGAAGAGTTCTGGAAATAGGTCTGAGTTCCAACCCTGCATTTTCCCAATACTTACATTCCACTGAATCCAATGAGCATAAAAACAAAGAATGGCACATCCACACATCAGATTTATCAGAACGTATAAAATGATGGATAAATGCAATGGCAAAGGAGAAATTAGGTTTCTGAGGTTTTTTAGGTTATAATAAACTAAATGATTACAAGACTATAAGAAGGTAATTACGCCTTATTTAAAATATATGATTATTATCTAGATAGATGTTCTAATTTTTCAAGGCTTATATTGCTTTCATCCTCAAATGATCATTTTCTACCTTAGAAATTATTTTCTAAGATCTGTGTGTGTACAATAGTAATTTGCAGCAAATCAGTGTAATTTCACAACCCTTAATTTGAAAAAATAACAGAGGACACTGTATGTGATTTTCATAATAAATACAAATTTAAAATGTATGTTTCAAGTTGATCACTTTGGATAGATGTGTTTTAATTGTTCCAAGAACTGCTTTACACAGAGCATATTAGCAGTGGAAACAGTTTTGACTTCCAGCCCTTGATTCCACCAGCAGCAACATGGTAATTAACCAAATTATCCCTGCAAATGTATTAGCTTGATTTCTTCAACTTGTAAAAATTCATTACCTATCAAAATGAAAGGCTCAGTCTCATGAAAGATACTCAGGATAAAAGTGGCAGATACAAAAAGTCTGAGTTTTCTGACACACACTTTAGCAGGAGCTGCTGCACTCCCTCCTGTTTCTAGCCCTCAGGGGTTAGCATGTGAATTTTCTTCTCTCTTGCATTTGTGCCAATTGTACAATGTGTTCTAATGCTTCCAGGTAGCACAACAGTCTTGGCAGTCCTTGGAGAGCTCATGTTTTAGGGGATGGTACCTTGAACCATTTGCATCAGGACTAGAAGGACAAAAGGGTGAAGAGCAAGAGGTCAAAATCATTCATTCATTATTCTTCATCCATTTATTCACTTAAAAAATTTTTTTTTAATTTTTTGAGATGGAGTCTCACTCTCTTACCCAGGCTGCAGTGCAGTGGTGTGATTTCGGCTTACTACAACCTCTGCCTCCCAGGTTCAGGTGATTCTCCTGCCTCAGCCTCCTGAGTAGCTGGGATTACAGTCACCCGCCACCATGCCCAGCTAATTTTTGTATTTTTAGTAGTGACGGGGTTTCACCATGTTGGCCAGGCTGGTCTCGACCTCCTGACCACAGGTGATCCACCTGCCTCGGCCTCCCAAATGCTGGGATTACAGGCGTGAGCCACCCCATCTGGCCATTTATTCACTTTTTATTAAACATCAACTATGTGCTGGTCATCGTGCTCACCCCTGGAGGTAGATAACAACAGCCCAGGAGAAAATAAGAAAGACCATTACATATTAAGTATTGTAATAAGAATAAAGTATAACTGGCAGACATGGAAGAGGAACCTCTAACTCAGACTTTGGGAATCACAAAGGCTTCCTGGAGGGAGTGACATCTCTAGTGAGGCTTGGAAGATATGCAGGAGTCGGTCAGCTAAATGTGTGGTCAGGGGTAGGCAGAGCATGTGCCGGGGTGGGGAAGAGCATGAGTTGCACCCAGAGGTGATGGTGAGAGCAGTGGTTACGCCTGCAGAAGTGCAGCATGGAGTATGAGGGGCAACGTGGTGAAAGATGAGTCTGGAAGCATACGCACGGCCACAGCATGTGCGACTCTGCAAACCACGTCTGGGGGTCTCTGGCCTGACTCTATCCTGAACTCAGGGGAGAGCCACGAACAGTTTTCCAGCAAACCTATGCTTTGGAAAGTGGATTCTGCCTCCATCGTGGAGACCAGTGGGAGGCAGAGGGCTGGCAAGCAGGTCTCTGGAGTCATGTAGGAAAAGGATGGTGGATGAACAAGGAGATAGCTGGAGGTAAAGAGAAGTGGACCCACTGGAGGGAGACAGAGCTGACAGGCTTGGTGAGGAACTGAACACGGTGAGTGTGAGGGAGAAGAAGAACCCAACAGCATGGACAGCTGGGGAATGAAGATAATCCAAGCTGCAGGAAAAGCTGGCAGAGGTGTGAGATGAGTTAAGGTGCAGGTGTCCATGACACATCTAAGTGGAGCAATCTGGTGGCCGCTGGGCAGGTGACAGAAGTTCAGGAAACAGAGCTGGGTTTGAGACACACTTGAGACCCATCCCCACACAGACGTTACCAGTCACCATGGAAGTACAGCATGTGAGTAGAGAAGAGTCAGGATGGGACCCTGAGGAACACCAACATCAAGGGGGACTTACAGGAAGACAGGTCCACGTAGGTGACCAAGGAGAAAGGATCACAAAGTGGGTGAACCCAGGAGGGTGTGACAGAGACACCAAGGGCATGAGTATTTTCACGTGGATCCTGCAGTCAGCAACATCAAATGCCTGCCAGAGATCACATGGGGAAATGCTCTCTGTACTTCTGATAAGCAAGCCTGGGGTGGTAACCTCAGTAAAAGCCATTTCAGGAAGGAAGGTGGTGGGAGAGATGGCAGTTGGTTGAAGGGGAAATGAAAGTGAAGACACAGGGAGACTTTGGTCTGGAGAGTCTAGTTAGGAAGGAAGAAAGAGCTGCAACCAATGTAGCACTGAAGATATATATATATATATACACACACACATACATATATATACATATACATATATATATGTACACACACACACATACGATGGAAAGAATCTGTATGTGTTTACTGAGAATGAGACGCTAGCAGAGAGGCAGAGGTTAGAAGAGGGCAGAGAGAGGAGGTGCTCACTCCTGTGCTGGCTTCAGTAGTGCCTGTTTCACTCACCCTTGTACCCCCAGCGCCGAGAACAGAGCCTGGCACAGTGACTGTCTGATGCCACTGGCCCAGGGGTGCTCACTGGATGGCATCCATCTCTCTGGGGACAGAGAAGGTGAAGCGTCTGCGGAGGGTGACGAGGACAGTGACAAGGAGGTGCTGGTGTCACAGGTGTGCAGCAAGCAGGGATGGTCTAAGCCAGGCATTCCCAATGGGCACCTTACAAAATTGGTTCTTGGGGATGAGAAAACCTTACTCTGTGTATAAAGCACAGACTCACATACCATATACAAACAGACATGCGGTATCTCTGTGGTATTAGAATTTCATTTGGGAGCAATTGGGAGAAAAGTGTCTTAAAGGTTCCTGAGGGGGTTGATAAAGTCAATGGTAAAATGACTGAAGGATACCCTCCAAGTCAGTAATGCTGGTGAACATTGCATTGATGGTGAGCTCCAGCGGGGAATAAGTCACCCTTCAAGGAAGAGAGCATAGTTTGGTTACTGTGATCCTGCCCTGGCAGTGAGATCCAGCATAAAGCAGAGGTTGCAACCGGCTGGCTGCCTGAAGGGGTCCACGATCCAGGCCTCCAGCACTGGCTGCTGGAGAGAAGCAGCCTGGACTCCAACCTGTCAGTCCTGGAGCAACTCAGGAGCAGTGCAGACCAGAGAGTGGACAAGCAAGGCAGCAAGCACGAACGTGTAGCGAGCTAGCAGAGACCGCCACGAGACGGACCCACTTCCAAAGGGGGCCATGACTCAGTATAACGATCCCAGCCACAGGCTGAAACCAGCAAGGCTTTTGGGGAGAAACACTGTAGTGCCCTCAGAGAATTTGATGGAGGCAGTAATGGGACTGAAAGGTCTTTGGTGGCTTACACTCGAGGACCTGTTTGCAAGAACCAGCTGCCTGATGGAATTCCTAGGTCAGAGTGAAAAGTTAAAAATGTTGGGTAGAGCTGAAGTTCACAGAACCCTTCATGCTAGGGATTTTATGGCACAAGAATTACACACACACATCACACACGTACACACATCTACAAAAATACTTTTAGTAGAATCTTATTTGCCTTCATATTTTAAGTACTAATATCACTTCAGCAGATATTTTGGTGTCTCTACAGTAAGTCCTCACTTAATGTCATCAATAGGGTCTTTGAAACTGAGGCTTCTAAGTGAAATGCTATATAATAAAACCAGTTTTACCATAGGCTAATTTTGATATAAACAAGAGTTAAGTTCCTACAGCACATTTCTGATCACAAAAACATCACCGAACTTCTCCATAAGGTCCAAACACTTTTAATATTAAACACTGAAAAAATGTGAGCTATGCATACATTAAGAAAGATTAATTAAACCAGAAAAATACCACTCAGGACATAGGCATGGGCAAAGACTTCATGACTAAAACACCAAAAGCAATTGTAACAAAAGCCAAAATTGACAAACAGGATCTAATTAAACTAAAAAGCTTCTGCACAGCAAAAGAAACTATCATCAGAGTGAACAGGCAACCTACAAAATGGGAGAAAATTTTTGCAATCTACCCATCTGACAAAGGTCTAATATCCAGAATCTACAAGGAACTGAAACATATTTACAAGAAAAAAACAACCCCATCAAAAAGTGGGCGCAGGATATGAACAGACACTTCTCAAAAGAAGACATTTATGCGGCCAACAAACATATGAAAAAAAGCTCATCATCACTGGTCATTAGAGAAATGCAAATCAAAACTACAATGTGATATCATCTGAGGCCAGTTAGAATGGAGATCATTAAAAAGTCAGGGAACAGACGCTGGCAAGGCTGTGGAGAAATAGGAACGCTTTTACACTGTTGCTGGGAGTATAAATTATTTCAACCATTGTGGAAGACATTGTGGCAATTCCTCAAGGATCTAGAACCAGAAATACCATTTGACCCAGCAATCCCATTACAGGGTATATACTCAAAGGATTATAAATCACTCTACTATAAGGACACATGCACAAGTATGTTTACTGCAGCACTATTTACAATAGCAAAGACTTGGAACCAACCCAAATGCTCATCAATGATAGACTGGATAAAGAAAATGTGGCATATATACACCATGGAATACTATGCAGCCATAAAAAGGATGAGTTCATGTCCTTTGCAGGGACATAGATGAAGCCATCATTCTCAGCAAACTAACACAGGAACAGAAAACCAAACACTGCATGTTCTCACTCATAAGTGGGAGTTGAACAATGAGAACACATGGACACAAGGAGGGGAACATCACACACCAGGGCCTATCAGAGGGTGGAGGGCAAGGGGAGGGAGAGCATTAGGACAAATACCTAATGCATGCAGGGCTCAAAACCTAGATGACCAGTTGATGGGTGCAGCAAACCAACATGGTACATGCATACCTATGTAACAAACCTGCACATTCTGCACATGTATCCCAGAGCTTAAAGTAAAACAAAAATAACAATAAAAATAAAAAAATAAAAAACCAAGTAAGATACTTACTTACACCATTCTTGGTGAATCAGTGAGTGACTGCAGTTGCAGTGGTGGTGGTTTCCATCAAGGAATAAACGTCTGCAAAGCAAAAATTGTAAGGAGCACCTCCTCCTGCCACGAAGTTTAAAGATAATCACGGGCCAGGCCCGGTGGCTCATGCCTGTAATCCCAGCACTCTGGGAGGCCGAGACAGGTGGATCACCTGAGGTCAGGAGTTCGAGAACAGCCTGGCCAACATGGTGAAAACCCTTCTGTACTAAAAATACAAAAATTAGCTGGGTGTGGTGGCAGGTGACTGTAACCCAGCTACTCGGGAGGCTGAGGCAGGAGAATTGCTTGAACCCAGGAAGCCGAGATTGTGCCACTGTACCCCAGCCTGGGTGACAGAGTGAGACTCTGTCTCAAAAAAAACAAAAACAAAAACAAAAACAAAATGAAACAAAGACAATTACAACAGGACCTGCTCACCTAGTGCTTTCATACCATGCTGTTTATTGTTGTGCATCTGTATGACTATTGTAGACTTGAAGATTTGTATGTTAGAATCATTTCTATTCATTCATTCATTTTCAGGCCACTTATCCTAGTTCAGTGGGGCGGGTGGTTGGAGAAAGGCGGGCGCCAGCCCTGGTCAGGACGCCAGCCAGCCCCTGGCAAGGCACGCTCACACACACCCACACTCACTGACACTAGGACTGTGAAGATATGCCAGTGAACCTAAAGGGCACATCTTTGGGATGTGAGAGGAAACTGGAGTCCCTGAGAAAACCCACACAGACTTGGGGACAATGTACAGGCTCCACACGTGGTGGCCCTGGATGGGAATTGGGTTTTTTTCTCATCAACCTTATAACAAAACAAAGTTGAATGAAATGATGTTATCTGAGCATCTGCTGTATGCTTCTTAATTAGCATTCTAAAAATCCTTTTAAATGCCTTAAAATACAATAACTATAAAAGTAATCTTCAGTTTTCATCTCCAGTAAGTTTTCAAAGTCTGATGAATACATATGGTGATATTAAGTATGGGAACAAGAAAGAAAAAATAAAATTGCATTGGTTCTCTTAAATAAAGTTAACAAATGACATAAACCAGGTTAGCTGGCTAGTACTGAACACTAGCATTTCACTGTCGGAGAAGAACACTCAAATGAAACCCAGATTGAAAATAAGTTAAGTGTTTGAGGAATTTACACATTTGAAGGTACCGATAGATACTATGATTTGACATGTATTAACCTTTTCAACTCTGTGCCCCTTAAAAAACACTGCAATCGAAAACCTCATTCATGGATAAAGATAAAAATTTGCACTTATTGTTCTATGTGATTCACATTTAAGCCCTTATTTTTTGAAAATGCTCACTAAAATATAAAGAAGAAAAAACTATAAAGACGTTATGAAAATGCGAACGGACTATATGGATGACAATGTGTAGTCCAATGGCCCACACACATACGAGGCCAGTTAAGGTTGTTATCTCTCAGCTCCAATCCCACCCTTCTACCCTCTTGTTTTGTGTTGCTGGGGCTGGGCTCTCTGCAAACCACCTTTCAAGGACATACTGCTGTTGAAAGAAGCACACCTCTATTTGTTTTCTCCTCTGCATTCCTCCTGTAACTCACTAATCCCACCTGCTCAGTGCCTTCTGCATGTGGCAGCTGTTGAAAGGTACTGAGTACATCTACATTTGACGTACTTGCGTCAGTCCTCTAGTGTAGTGCTGAAGTTCTCCAAGTATCTCCAAGAAACTATGAAACGTTCGCATAAAATACTGACAAACGCCCCATGAAAAGATATTGACTGCAGTATCAGAACCCACTTTTTACTGTTAGGGCAGAAGTTATAATCTCACAGACTTTTAGATGCTTGGGCTGCTAACATGCCCTTCATCTTCTAGGCATATGGTTCTGCAAACAACTTTGTGATTTCTAATGACGTGCATCAAAATGAAACAGGTAAGTATCAAAGGGCGAAGCTGTTCATTCTCAACAGGAGCTTCTGGACTTCCAGTATTCCTTTACCCATCACCCCAAAGCCTCTGGGCTCAGAACAGATTCTGAATTAAGGTGGTCTCTTGTCCCACCTCTGCTAGAAAATGAACACCTCCAGAGTCACTGCCAAGTCCACAGATTGTAGTCACAGGACCCTGCAACACAGTGGCAAGCTGTTGGCCACAGCTTGCAGGCACCAGGGTGCCCTGAGCAGGTAGAAGTGGAGCCCTTTAGGAAGGGCTTTTGGTTTCACCCCAAAGGATTAGCATAATAGCATTTATGAACAATTAATCTCACAGATATAAAATGAGATATAAAAGTGTGGTATTTCTGTTCCTAACCGTTCAGATGGCTAAATGCAAAACGAAAACACAGGACTACCAAGTCAACTAACTTATCTTGGCTAGACTTATTGTAGGTTTTTCTCAGTGAATTTCTCTAGCCCTCCATCGGGCTGACTTTTGTTTTGAGTTTATTTTGCTACAGCAAGTAATGGGATGTATTAATGGCACACCTCTACAGTTACACCTGGATTGATTTTGCCATTGGTGGGCTTCATTTCATCACTAATGATGAAATCTTTGCTCTTGGAAACAAATGAAATAACTTATAAAGGAAACAGTATGAGCTAGAAAAAAAAGCCTGCCTGGTCTGAAGCAGGGAAGATTTGACCTAGGTCCAGCTCTGCAAATGACCCAAATAGGTCACTGAAAACAAGTTATCTCTTTGTTCTCTACCTTCCAGTAGGCAGAGAATGGCGAGTATGTTTTCATTTGATTGACATTTGTGAGCACAAGGCTTCTCTTGTCCCACCATCTGGGGTCTGTACATGTGAGGGGCTATCACGATGTGCATTTCCCAAGTCAGTGCCCTCAACTCACAAATCTCCCAGGACCACAACTGGAAATCATCCCATCCAGGATGCTCCTGAGTTTCTGGAAAACCAAGGAAAAAATGAGTTCCCTTTATTTGCCTCAAGTTTGTTCCACTATAATGTCAGGAAACTGGCTGAGGTCTCCAAAATTTAAAGAAGTACTAATTACCCCCTTCAGATAAACAGAAAATGCAACTCTATGTAAATATTCCCTAAGAATATTTTGCAGCACACTGGAATTAAATTAGTGCTAAAGATGATGAGAGCAAGAAAGTAATCTGCTCAGATGTTACACTGAAATTGTCTCTAAATTCATTCCTTAAGTCCAAACCAGAATCTCAAACACTGGTCTCTTATTACAAAGGCACTCTACGTTATGAGTGTCTTCAACAAATGCCATGTAAAGCTGTCTTGCATAAAAACTGTACATCCTAGATTCCAGCCCAGCACCCCCACCCATTAAGTTATAAACCAATTTTATTTGCTGAACAAATGTTAATGCCATTCTACGTTAATGGATAATGCTATGAAAAGCACCTAAGTATTACAGCATTGGAACATTTAAGGATAAAATAGAGTGTAACTTGGAAAACTGCCTGTTACAAACATATGTCAGCCATGAAGCCTTCTAGCCCTGATCGTCCATCCTCACAGAACTCTGTTTTAATTTCTCCCTCAGTTAAGAGAATTTTGCAATAACACACAGATTTATTAGGTCCCAGGAATAAAACTCTCTGAGTAAGGATAAAAAATAATTATATGTTAGAACACAATGTAATATTCAAATGACTTGAAAACAGTCACCTCAGCAAAAATAAGAAGGAGAGAGGAAGAAGTTAAAGATGAGGTTGATAACACTGGCTATAAAACCTCTGAATTTAAGTGCATAAATGCATGATCTGGCACTTTCGAATCATAAACAGGTAGAAACGGGAAACCTCCCATTCACAATGAATTGCCTGAGTGGTTTCGTTAATGAGCCAGGGGGACGTCTTCATCGAGTAAGTCAGTACAATGTTAAGAGAGGTTGCTGTGTAAGGCGTCTTCATTAGAATCCCAGCTCTACCACTTGCCAGCTGTGTGACCTTGGGCAAGTTGTGTTTAACTTCTCTTCACTTCAGTTTCCTCATCTGTAAAATGGGAATGTTACCAATGCCTACCTCATGAAGCGGCTGTGAGGGTTAAATCACAGCTTAGAACTGTGCCTCACACATAATGCATGCTCAGTCAATGTCAGCTCTTCATCACTTGGTGGTTGTTATTGTATGAGGGACGTATTGCAATTGGAAAGGGAGCTGAAGGGAAGTTACAGCCTTTCCTCCCAAGAAGTCTCTAAATTCACTGACTGCATTTTCTGTTTTCTCGAGTTTGGCTTCTGCCCCCTCTACTCCACAAAAAGGGCACTTGCAAAGGTCACCAGCAACGTTTCTGTGGTCTAATCCATTGTGTGGTTTTAGATCCTCAACTTTCTCGTCCTCTCAGAAACTATGAACATTGAGCTTGAATCTCATTCCTTGGATTCCATGACTTTTCACTGTCATAATTTTCCCTTCACTTTTCTTGTCACTCTCTCTCACTTCCACTTGCCAGCGGCTATTCCTTCCCTTAGTCTCTAAAAGTCAGAATTTAGATTCTCACTGTTCCTCGGTCTCCAGTCTCTCTCCAGAAAAATTTACCTATTTCTATGGTGTTATTACCAATGGCATGCTAATTAATCCAAAATGTTGGTCTAACACCTCAGACCTCTGCTCTGACCTCCTGACCTCCAATATGTTGTTCTATGTTCTCTGTGTTTACTTGAATGTCCCAAAGGCACGTCAAACTCACCATGTTCAAAAATGAATTTATGATTTCCGCCCTTCCCGCAAACCAGGATCTCCCCTAATGTTTCCCATGGCCGTAAGCGCACCACCAGGCATCTCTGGTCTGGACTCCTGCAATAGCCTCCCACTCCCTCTTGCTTCTCCTTTTCCCCGTGGATCCCTCTCCATAGCAGCCAGAGTGGTGCATTTAAACTGCTAATGTGATCACATCACTCTGCTCAAATGCTCAGCTGATCCGCATCTTATAGGATCTACGACCTAGCTCCGTCTGCCTCTCCTGCTTAGCTTTATCTACCTACTCACCAACCATTCTGGCTTTCCCTCTCCTTGGAGCCACAATCTTGGAGGAAGCCTGGTGTGTCACAGATACACAATAAAGACTATGGGCGGTAACCAAGAGTCCTGGTGCTCGTGTTTGGAGGTGAAGAGGGGTAGAGGATCTTGGAGAATGACTGATGTCAGTGAGGCAGGCATAGACAGAAAGCCATTCCAGGAAACACTGGGAACACTAACGCGATCCCCTAGGAGCTCCCCAAATACCAACTACTACTACTAACGCTTTAGGCTGACAAGTAGGGAGAGAGAGTAAAAAGCTCCAGGCTCAACTAGTGCCACCATCATCTCTCTTTCCTCCTCGTCCATCCCACCTCCCCTCCTGACTGCTGCTCATAGGCTAGGAAGAGTGGAATTTGGAGCTCAGTTGCCTCCTAATCCAGCCACCATCTCCACTGCCCTCTTGCACACACATGCAGACTTCAGCCTTGCATATGAACACAAATCTGTGATCCGGTGGGTCCATGTTCTCCCTTTGTTTCAGGCCTCATCCAAAGAGTGTTGTGGCACAGGTGCAGCACTGGCGGTGGGAGGGAGGGGAGGACTGGGGCGAGAGGGGCATGAGGCTCTCATCAGCTCTCTTTAGAAAACAATAACTATATACCATTTGACCCAGCCATCCCATTACTGGGTATATACCCAAATGACTATAAATCATGCTGCTATAAAGACACATGCACACGTATGTTTATTGCGGCATTATTCACAATAGCAAAGACTTGGAACCAACCCAAATGTCCAACAATGATAGACTGGATTAAGAAAATGTGGCACATATACACCATGGAATACTATGCAGCCATAAAAAATGATGAGTTCACATCCTTTGTAGGGACATGGATGAAATTGGAAACCATCATTCTCAGTAAACTATCGCAAGAACAAAAAACCAAACACCGCATATTCTCACTCATAGGTGGGAATTGAACAATGAGATCACATGGACACAGGAAGGGGAATATCATACTCTGGGGACTGTGGTGGGGAGGGGGGAGGGGGGAGGGATAGCATTGGGAGATACACCTAATGCTAGATGACGAGTTAGTGGGTGCAGCGCACCAGCATGGCACACGTATACATATGTAACTAACCTGCACAATGTGCACATGTACCCTAAAACTTAAAGTATAAAAAAAAAAAAAAGAAAAAAAAAAAGAAAACAATAACTATAAAGCTGAATGAGCTCTTGATTGTGACACTCAGTTTTATTCAAACTGAATTTTGCTTTACCTAAACTCTATCCTTTTGGTGTGTGAATTACTCAAGTCTTTATTCAAACTTCAAGCCTTGTATGGAGAACAGAATAGGAAGGTCAAAGGATGGATTTCTTCCATATCCTCAGAAGGGCCAAGAGAGAATAAGAAGGCAGAATTTTTCTACTTAGGGAAACCAAAGAGGGGATTGGTGTGTTCTAGTATTATCCTTTTGCGGACATAAACACCATAACCAATTAAAGGAAGATGGCTTAAAAATGGAATATGTGAACTGCAAATATGAAAGTATGTTGAAAGAGAAAAATAGGAAAAGTTATATCAGCATCTTATGTTGATTGTTCTTTAACTGGAAACAAAGCCCCAGAATAGAGACAATACAGATATAAAATATACTATGTATTTTATTTAACATATACTTATATACCTGAAATGAAGCTGCCTGTTTTGACAATTGCTTTCTCTATAAATCTCTGCCAGAAAAAAAATCATTATGAATTCAACAAATCACATCTCAATTAGTTATTCTGGTCAATTTGAGACTTAGATTTATTTATGAAATAATGCTTTCCAGAAAGAAAAACATCTGGCTTTTTAAAATAGTTGTTAATGTAAAATTTTAACCCAAGTAATTGTATTACTGTAATTCACTAGCAATTAAAAAAAAAGTGTGTAGGATACCCAAAAGAAAGGACCACATTAAATTAAAATAAAGTGTTTTTTTTTTTTACAGTAAAATTCATACCATCTGGCCTAATTTGTCTTGGTGTTTTGCCCAGTGTAGTATCAGCTTTTTGAGAACTATAAATTATTAGGTAACTCCCCTGAAAAAATATGAGTGAAGAAAAAATATGGGTTGATGACGACATCCTGATTATATGTCTGAATATTTGGGAAAAAACTGATGTGGTGGAACAGCCCAATCTAAGTCAATCTGGGCACGAAACTGGTTCAGGGAGGGAACCCACACTAGACACAACGGTGATGAAAAGGACGGGCTCACAGAGGGTGACAGGGAAAATAACATGTGAAACAATAGAGAAATAACAGTTCCAGATCCTGAACATTACCTCTTTGTCAAGTGCTTCTGATTCCAATTAAGTTTACAGGAAAAATAACCAGGCAACCCCTGCCTGACTCAAAAAAAGTACAGACTATTAAAGGATGCTTTTAAATAGCAGGGTGATAAATGGGGCATCCACATGTGAGCACCAGCGTATTTTTCATCTAAATTCTGTTCTTCTGTCTTCCAGCTGATCACTTTAATAGGGTGTCACCTCAGCCTGTGCAGAGGTGCCCAGAGGGGGTGCAGCTCCTAGATTGCTAACAGAAGTGTTGTTTCAAAAACTTATGTGACTGCTCTCAGAAAAGGTAAATGTCAAACAACAGACTATGGGCTCCTTTATCATGGAGCCGCAGGTTTCCTTTCTATTTAGAGTCTATGTCCCACAGATTGATAAGACTGTTTAAAGAATAATCTTACCCGGATTATTTCTTCAACACAGCTGTTGGTTTCTCCAGATCTAGTCTCCTGAAAGCAAAGAAAAAAAAAATTAAGCCTGATGGAATAGATTGATGACCAAACAGAAGACATGCAAGGTTCCAAATTAGTGCCCCCCGCAACAAAAAAATTCAGCAAGTTACAGGTTGAGGGGATGCCTGACCTGGGACTGGCAGACAGGCTCCTTTCCCTAACAGCCAGCTCCCACTGTGGCTGCTGCTCCCCCTTCTCTGGCTGGAGCACCACACACGCACCCCAGAGGCTCAACTGTGGCCCCTCCAACCACCCCACTTTAAGCGGGGCGGGCTCCTAGGGATACAGAACGTGACCTGCAAGTATGAGCTCCATCCACCTTGGGTGCCATTAACGTGTGGAAACCATGGCCTCCGCTACAACAGTGGATCCAATTTATCCACCAAATACACGCCGTGGGCCTACCAAGTACCACAATGGTTGCTACGGCTTAAGTAAAAGTCTGGTAGTTCCACCGTCCTCAAAGCCTTGGTTTACTGGTTTGATAGGCAGAAAACTGAAAGACCAAAAAGAGAAACATCCTCTGGATGTTGGACTGGCATGTGGGGTGTCACGCTCAAGTCACTTGTTCTGTCACTCACACTGCCCTGTGCTGTGCAGATGCTCTGAGGTGCAGTGGCTTCAGGTCACAGCCGACTCTGGGGAGTGTTTTAAGTTCCAGAGATGCTGCGTGGGTCCTGCTGGCTACACAGCCAAGAGTGCAGGATGTGGGTTTGTGGGGACACAGAAGCAGTGGACACTGGTGAAAGTGCCTACCTGTGGTCTCAGGGAGATCACTTCTCTTGGTCCTACAATTCAAGGATGTCAACCTGAGAGTAGATGTCACTGTGACATCCTGGAATGAGGCTTTTCTCCACAGTCTCTTCTCCAAGGCCACTCTCCCTTCCTCCTCACTGTTCTCTCTCTACCAGGAATGCTATCTGCACCTTTCCTGGTTTTTCTAGTTAATTTCCAAATTAATTCCTAGGAATTAATTTCCAAATTAATTTCCAAATTAATTCCTAGGAATTTCCTAGTTAATTCCTAGTTAAGTCATCCTTCGAACAGCAGCTTATCCACAGCTTCCTCCGAGCAGCCACCCTGACCCTAGAGTGCTTGCCCCCAGCAGCCTCCACTTCTTCAGAGCCCTCACCACGACTGCAATTCAATAGTGAAGTCTCCAGTAATATCTCCTCCCTCTAACACATCAGCTCCCTGGATTCCAGGGCTCCCTGTCTTCCAGCACCGTGCTCCACACAGCATGGGGCACGCCCAATAACTATTGGCTGGTGGTAGGTGTATGAATAAATGAATGAGTTCACTTCCTGCAGTTCTGAGGGGCACGAGGCTCATCAGAATCAGCACTAGGACTTTAAAAAATATTACAAAGGTTCTACCAGTGACCGTGCCATCACACTCTCCATGCCCTGTGTCTGCCAGCTCATTCCTTGTCCTGGGGTAGAGCATTTCCTTTGAAACACTCTACCCTTCACTCGAGTAAGGCGCCAGGCTGAAGGAAGATATGTGAGGCTTGAAAAGGTCCCACACATGATCGAGACCTTCTCCTACCCAGAATTAGGGGATTTATCCAAGTCTCCCACCTGAGGCCCAGAAAGTTTACACAACTTGCCCAAGGCCACACAGAGTTACCATATGGTAATCTCTGTTTTAACTTTTTTTTTTTGAGACCGAGTTTCACTCTTGTTGCCCAGGCTGGAGTGCAATGGTGCGACCTTGGATCACTGCAACCTCTACCTCCTGGGTTCAGGCGATTCTTCTGCCTCAGCCTCTCGAGTAGCTGGGATTACAGGCTCCCACCACCATGCCCAGCTAATTTTTGTATTTTTAGTAGAGATGGGGTTTCACCATCTTGGCCAGGCTGGTCTCAAACTCCTGACTTCAGGTGATCCCCTCGCCTCGGCCTCCCAAAGTGCTGGGATTACAGGCATGAGCCACCGTGCCTGGCCTGTTTTAACTTTTTGAGGAACTGTCAAATTGTTTTCCACATTGGCTGTACCATTTTACATTCCCACCATCAATGCATGAGGGTTCTAATTTCTCCACATTTTCACCAATACTTGCTATTTTATTCTACTTTATAATAGCTATCCTAGTGGATAAGAAATGATGTCTCATTGTGGCTTTGATCTGCATTTTCTTTTTTTTCTTTTTCTTTTTTTTTTTTGAGACGGAGCCTCGCTCTGTCACCCAGGCTGGAGTGCAGTGGCGCAATCTTGGCTCACTGCAAGCTCCGCCTCCCAGGTTCAAGTGATTCTCTGGCCTCAGTCACCCGAGTAGCTGAAACTACAGGCATGTATCACCATGCCCGGCTAATTTTTGTATTTTTAGTAGAGTTGGGGTTTCACTATGTTAGCCAGGCTGGTCTTGAACTCCTGACCTTGTGATCTGTCCACCTCAGCCTCCCAAAGTGCTGGGATTACAGGCGTGAGCCACCAGATCTGCATTTTCTTAATGACTAATGATGCTGAGCATCTTGTGTTTACTGAACATTTGTTTATCTTCTTTGGAGAAATGTTTATTCAAGCACTTTGCCCATGTTGTAATTGGGTTGCCTTTTTATTGTTTTGTTATAGGAGTGCTTTGTATATTCTGGATATCAGAAGACTCTTAGCAGATATATGATTTACAAATATTTTGTTCCATTCTATGGGTTGCTTTTTCACGCTCTTGGTAGTGTTCATGGATGCACAAAACTTTAATTTTGATGAAGTCCAATTTACCCGTTTTTTTCTTCTGCTGTTTGAGCTTTTGAGTATCATATCTAAGAAACCATTGCTAAATTCAAGCCATGAAAATTTCCCTTTATGTTTGTTTTCTTTCAAGAGTTTTACAGACAGTTTTAGCTCTTTTGTATAGGTCTTTGATACAATCGTCTGGAAACTTTTAGGTGAGGTTTATTTTCTTGTGGATTATTTGGTGAATTTTCGTTAAAATAGGAATGTTATCTTTTTGCTTCATTCTAGTCTCATCATTAAAAGACCAACAACAAAATGTGCAAGGCACAGCCACTGCTACTAGTAGTGCATGAAGACAACATGCATATCTATCCTTATAAGCCAAGAAAAATAGTGTTCAATAATGACACCAATGCTTTCACTAATACTTCACATCCTTTCCTATACTCATCCTTCCTTCTGTTTTCCCAAAAGCTTCAGTTGGCCACATACTTATTACAAGCTTTCACTCCCATTCCCAATTCCTTACCACAGGACTGCTCTGGAAACATCACCATTCTGACACTCTGATAAAATTGGATCAGAGAGCTCTTTTGGAACCTGATCCTTTTCCAGGGAAGCCTGAGGTGACCATCACAAAGGTTATATAGGAAAGTCTCAGTCGGGCCAGGGGGCTTGATGGTCACTTGGAAGGATTTCCTTTGGCGTTCATGGTGGGAATGAGTGGTCTGAATTAGAAAATGTACTGTCAAACCTACAGAATATCATGAATCATGACTCTTATCCTACTTCTAAGTCCCAACCATTTCCTACTGCGTAATATGCTGGCAGGGCAAATGCTGAATTCTCAATGTGCTTTCTGTTTTCTACCACAAAACAATTAATCAAGAAAAACTTGACCTCAGGTCCTCCTGGTGGAATCACCCAGATATAACAGCATACTACAAATACTCTTAAAATTAAACTTCGGGTTTAATTTCTTAAAGCTAAGCTTCCCTGAATATCACACTTTAATTTCCTTTGATGTAGTTTATATAAATGACAGGTTGCTTTTATAACTATCTCCCTTATAATCCTATACATTTCAACTATTCTACTCTGATAAGGAAATGCACTGAGAGAGAAATGCAGGATAGATGCCCTATTAGATACTTCTGTCATCACTGGAGACATAGATGTAGGATCTTTACACTAAGTCATCTCTAAGGCAGCTCCAACCAGAAGCCTTGATGGTCTGGACAGACATCAGGTCATTCCCTACTAGGCAGGCCCTTTGTAAAGCTAAGGAGGCGGCAGAAGTGAGGCCAGGATGAGGGACTTCTAACAACAGTCTCAGGAAGTCCTGGCCTTAAATTACAGCATGGACAGTCTTTGGCAGAGGAACCTCTTGAGTCTTTTCAGAACACTGAGAAATGTTCTGGGGACTCAAGAAGAGTACCACATTGGTTTGAATCTCCAGGACCCCATTTAGATTGGAGTGAATCCATGGGCCACAGTATTGTAGAAAATCTGAATGTGAAAGAACTTTGGAGCTCCTTTCAGCCCAAGTCAATGACTTTAACAGATGGAGATGCCATGGCTCAGAGAAGTGAAGGGCTCTGTCCAAAAATCATTCTGGCAGCAAGGCACAGTTGAGGCAGAATCCACTCACATTTCAACACCAGCTCATTGAGTTCTCTACTATCTCATGCTGTCTCCTGCAGCTCAATCCCTAGAGCTGGCTCATGCTGAGGTAACCTGCATGCTCACAGTATGAAAATAAAAGAATGCAGGTAGTATTGGGGTAAATTTCCTCCTCCTTTTCCACGTGGCACATTACTCAACGCTTGATCATTGCCTCTCACTAGCTAATCTCCAACACTACACGCGTAGACCAAAGGGGGAAGAGAGGAGAGGGGAAGTAGAGAGAAAAAGTCAAATCTACTACCCCTTCTGTGACATTAAAAAATAAGGGGTAAGGGTTTGTGTCCTTAGAAGTAGGAGGATGGAATTCCACCTTATCTTTTCCAGATTACAGAAAGCGTAGGTAGATAGGTAGGGTTGGGGTTGGGGGATCTGGGGACGTTTACCTTCTTGAGGTCTTTCTCAAATCTGGTTTCAGCTGCAGTTGTGTGCTTACTTTGATTATATTTACATTTTGAAAACTTTCCATGTTTATGAACAAGATTAAAATATGCATGTAATTTACATCTCCAAATTCGTGTTTATATTTTTCACAATAAAGTTATTGCTTTCCTTGGAAAGGTACCCACTGAGAAGGAAGGCTGCACAATGCACATTTTAATTACTCTGTATTTTTTGACGGTTTGTAGCTGTTGTTTCATGCTGAGTTGCTGAGCTGTTGCTCCGTATTTACTCCAACTTTGATGAACCCACCTCATTTTCCTATCATTACATTTTGAAATCTGTCATAACAGTCTCACCTCATTGAACCTCCAACTAAACTTCAATTAAGAGCTAGCAACCCCAGCTGATTCTCCTCCTCTACAGCACTGTCTAGCATGTGATCTCCCTAAATCCTACCATTTAAATGTACATGCCACACACTGCCAAGAAATGTACAGGACTATGCTGTGGGTAAGTGTAGCTCGGGGAATAGCCAGGAGCATCCCATCCCTGATGGTGAAAGTCCCTAATTACCATGCCAAGCACAGAATATGGGGAGAAGCAGGGCTTAAGGAAAAAGAGTGTGATCAAATCAGTGGGAAATGGTATTTCATTGCAGAGATGGGCTGCACAAGTCCTCATTTTTGAAAATAGTTTAACTCTTTATCACACACATTTCAGGTGGAACTTGCATTCTAAAATACTACTACTTTCAAGTCACAACGCCTTTGTTTATCTTCAAGCACTCAAAAGACCCTCAAGCATTTAGAAATTGTGTATCCCATGTACACTCTTAAACACTCCTGCAGAAATATTTTTAAATCAATCTATTCTTGATTTATCAAAAACCTGACATACAAAAAGTTAGGTATGCTGTCAATACCACAAAAGCACTGGTGAGAATCTGAGCTCAAATGCAGGGACCATCATAATTCCATGGGAAGCCCATCCCTACAACTATGTCTCCTGCCTTATCTTTAAGGATAGGGCCACCTGTGAACAGAGGCAGACAGCCAGTTCTCTCCCAAATTCAGCCTGTCTCACACCTAACCTGTACCATCCCCTGTCAGGGGCTTCACTCTGCTCCCAATCCCCAAGCTAGAAGCCCAGCTGCCTCTGAGCCTCCTCTGATCCTCCTGTCTCCACCATCATCTATATATGTAGATGAGGAAAATGCAAAGGAAAAATACACAAACAGCCAGGGCTTTAACAGAGCATCCAAATGAGATATGCTAGGAAAAAGGAAGAGAAATATAATTATTATAGTTAGAAGTATTTAATCCATCCCTATTTTTCCTAACAGACAAAGGATACAAAAGCTCAGCTTCAATACTCAATTTTAGGGTCCTTTTAATGTATTGTATCACCAAGGGAAAATAAGTCAACTGTATTTATATCAGCTTACAGAGTGTTTATCATAAATCCAGAAAAACTGAAACTCACTGTTATTTTAAAATCGTTAATAATTATATTAGTTGACTATAAACTAAACAGTCAAATCTCAATAGCTCTTCTGTGTAGCAGTAAACAATTTAAAAATATTTAAAAATCCCATCCATAATTTAAGAAAAATAAATAAGGATAACCTCAACAAGAAATGTTTGAGATTTGTTTTTAAAACTTCAGAGTTAGCCAGGTGTGATGGTGTCTGTAGTCTCAGCTACTCTGGAGGCTGAGGCAGGAGAATCACTTGAACCCGGGAGGTGGAGGTTGCGGTGAGCCAAGAGTGCACCACTGCACTCCAGCCTGGATGACACAGTGAGACTCCATCTCAAAAACAAGAACAACAACAACCAAAAGGACCAAACAAAAAAAAAAGGAAAATAAAAAACTTCTGCGTTTTACTGAAAGATACAAAAAAAGACCTGAAAGGGACTGAGCTAGACTTCTCAGATACCTCCCAATTCTGGTATATGATATAAAGCCAAATCAATGTACGAAGAGGAGCAAACCACAAACTACATTAATTTTAAAAAAATTATTGAGGCAAAATTCAAGTAACATAAAATCTACCATTTTAAAGTAAACAATTCAGGGGCATTTCGTACATTCACAATGCTGTAAAACATAATCACCTCTATTTGGCTCTGAAATATTTCCACTGTTTCAAAGTAAAACCCTGTAACCAATGCGTAATTTCTCCCCATTCCCCATCAATATGAGAACTATTTTTTCTTTTTTTTTTTTTTTTTTGAGACAGAGTCTTGCTCTGTCTCCCAGGCTAGAGCACAGTGGCGCCATCTCGGCTCACTGCAACCTCTGCCTCCCGGGTTCAAGTGATTCTCCTGCCTCAGCCTCCTGAGCAGTTGGGATTACAGGCATGCATCACCATACCCTAATTTTTGTATTTTTAGTAGAGATGATGTTTCACCATGTTGGCCAGGCTGGTCTCAAACTCCTGACCTCAGGTGATCTGCCCACCTCGGCCTCCCAAAGTGCTGGGATTACAGGCATGAGCCAGCATGCCTGGCTTACTTTTTACAATGATTTTACTGTATTAAAACATTTTACACTGCACTGAAAAGAAGAACATGAGAAAATGTTCATGGGTACCATTTGCTTGTACTGGTAGATTTTCCAGTGGATGTGCTGCCTCTCATTTACGTGTTTCTGACCAGTTCCTAGCAGAGAACTCAGTACAACAGAGCAGGCATGCGATTATATTTGTTGAATGAATAAATTAATGGCCAATACACTAAAAAAAAAAAAGACTATTTACAAAATGAAAGTCCTAAACTTTATAAGAATAATGCCGGTTATCTACATTACAAAGAAATGTCTTTGCTTTATCCAAAAACTACTACAACAGCAGCAAACCACCAATGTTCTAAATTCTTAGAACATCAACATTTATTTACTTCATTAAAATTAGGCTTATATCCATTAAGTACAGAAACCATTAACAAGTCATTTGACTTCCCTAATTCCCACACTGGTACCTGTAAATTAGAGAGTAAGTATCAGTCTTCTATTAGCAGACAATATTGTTAAAGAGCTAATAATTTTCTGTCAGATATTTAGCACTAGGACAAGGTATTTCAATTATGTTATTATTTTTATGAACAGAAATTAGCGATCTGAATCAGAGCCTATAGTTAAAAGCATATTTGGTTTTCAGAAAGTTAAGTGGTCTGTCAGTGTGCTGACGACGTCAAGAACCTATTGATGGCATGAAGAGATGGGAGATGAGAAGCAGAGACAGTGATTTCATATCCTGATGACTAATTGATATTGAGTGCTTATCCATGGGGTCATGTCTCAAAAAAGTGCCGCAGTACTGTCTACTGGGGTCGTCTTCCACACTGCTCTGTCAACACTGGGTGAAGAAACCATGTTACAGGGCTTCCCACTTGCAACCTGACATTGATAAGAATACTTTAAGATTTCTGTGTTCTTTCACTTAAAACCCTACAGTCGTTAATTTTACCAAGAAGAAGATCACACAGGTTCAGGCAGGAGTAACAATGCTGAAGTCATTTAATCCTCACATTACAGGCAAACTTCAGTGAGATTTTGCAAATGTACCATTTCCTCTTGAACATTTTCCTGAATCTTTATTTTAATTAATTAATTAATTAATTTCTTTATTTTGAGACGGAGTCTTGCTCTGTTGCCTAGGCTGGAGTGCAGTGGTGCGATCTCAGCTCACTGCAAGCTCCACCTCCTGGGTTCACACCATTCTCTTGCCTCAGCCTCCCGAGTAGCTGGGACTACAGGTGCCCACCATCACACCCGGCTAATTTTTTGTATTTTTAGTAGAGACGGGGTTTCACCATGTTAGCCAGGATGGTCTCAATCTCCTGACCTCGTGATCCACCCGCCTCAGCCTCCCAAAGTGCTGGGATTACAGGCGTGAGCCACCGTACCCAGCCTATTTATTTACTTTTGAGATGGAGTTTGGCTCTTGTTGCCCAGGCTGGAGTGCAACAGGGTGATCTCGGCTCACTGCAACCTCCACCTTCCGGGTTCAAGTGATTCTCCTGCCCCAGCCTCCCGAGTAGCTGGGATTATAGGCACCCACCACCATGCCTGGTTAGTTTTTGTATTTTTAGTAGAGATGAGGTTTCACCATGTTGGCCAGGTTGGTCTCGAACTCCTGACCTCAGGTGATCTGCCTGCCTTGGCCTCCCAAAGTGCTGGGATTATAGGCGTGAGCCACTGAGGCTGGCCGAACATTTTCTTGAATCTTTATACAATTCCATTTATATGATCTAATATTCTTTTTTTAAGGGATGGCAGGAAATGTACACGAAAACACATCTGATTATCACTTATAGTCAGTTTTCTAATCATAAAATTCTGAACACAAAAGCTTGCAAGACAAACAGAGTAATCTAATGTGGCTGAAGAAACTAACCACTTAAAGATCCTACTTAGCACCACTCTAATTTGTGTCCCACAGTAAGATGGATAATCAATTCCCTTTTAGCCATGAATGGAAATGACCATTGTAAATGGCAAAAGTGCTGCTGCGTATTTGACGATATTCTATTTGGCACATTCTATTAATTTTATTTAAGCATTTTGCTAAAAGAGCAGACTCACAAATCACCCTTCCTATGTCATGTTCTTTATGGATCTTTCTCTCCATTATCATCTGACCTTCCCCATGGGGTCTCAGCTCTTCCCGACCCTCAGAACAGGGCTCATTCTGCATACTCAACATCAGCCATTTCTATGTATGCTCTCTGAGGCGATATGCTAGAAATAAATGCTGAATAAATAAATTCAGCTAAAATCAGCCAGAGCACAGGAGAGAAAGCTTATCTGAGAGGTGGGAGCAGGTAGCACTGGAAAACATGAGTGACAAACTGGCACTTTTTTTTTGTTGGCTGCTGAGGAATTTGTCAATACTCCAAGTTTTATATTTTTAAATCCATCTACCTACAACACCCTATTTTAAATTTATGAACATTTATAGCATTTTCATTCTTTTTGAGACAGAGTTTCGCTCGTTGGCCAGGCTGGAGTGCAGTGGTGCTATCTTGGCTCACTGCAACCTCCGCCTCCTGGGTTCCAGCAATTCTCCCACCTAAGCCTCCAGAGTAGCTGGGATTACAGGCACCTGCCACCACGCCCAGCTAATTTTTGTATTTTCAGGAGAAACGGGGTTTCGCCATGTTGGCCAGGCTGGTCTCGAACTCCTGACCTTTAGTTCATGCCTGTAATCCCAGCACTTTGGGAGGCTGAGGTGGGTGCATTTTCATTCTTTATTCTACTGGTGTTGCTTTACTGTTAGTCTCGGAAAATATTTGCAGGATATGAAGAGAGCTATTATAGTGGCAATCTATTTTATCTTTTCCCTTCTACTCCCATAAAATGTTCAGAGCCTTGAAAAACAAGGTGCGTGTCCCAGTAAAAGGCAGAGTGAGTCCTTCTGCTTGTAGAACTTGGGGTATCTGGGGCTGAACTCAGATATTAATCCTCACATGTGTCCCCTCTCGTTTTTCAGAGCTGGCTTCAGAACGTCTCAGCAGTGACTGCTGACCACTGAATTTTCACGTAAAACATCACCAGATAAAGTTAGCCCCAGGTGATCCTGCTCAGCAACTCAGAAGGGAAGGGAGCTTCAGAACTGCTTTCTATCCTCATTCTAAAGCCTCTGGGTGGGACCCAAGGTGAAGACAATCTCTCTGTATCTTGACGCCCACACTACTATTATAAAACTCCATGGTATTGTAATCTAAAGGGAGAACAAACAGTTGTACAAAACAAAAGGGTCAATAAGAAATAGACATCAGAGGCCGGGTGCGGTGGCTCATGCCTGTAATCCTGGCACTTCAGGAGGCCGACGTGGGGGGATCACCTGAGGTCAGGAGTTCAAGACCCTGTCTCTACTAAAATTAGCAGGGCATGGTGGTGTGTGCCGGTAATCCCAGCTACTTGGGAGGCTGAGGTGGGAGAATCGCTTGAACTTGGGAGGCAGAGGTTACTGTGAGCCAAGGTCATGCCACTGCACTCCAGCCTGAGCGACAGAGCCAGACTCTGCCTCAAAAAAATAAAAATAAAAATAAAATAAATAAATGAAATAAAAATATAAAAAAAGACATCACATGTAAAATATGCTGAGATTATTCTGGCATGATTCTATCTGGACAGAATGCAGACATTCCTGCTTCAATGCCACCTAACACTGTGTGTGAGATCCTCCACGTACAGGGAAAAGCTGCAAAGAAAACCATGTGCTTAGGCCACTTTTTGGCTTCACAACCTTTGGCTTCTCTCAAGAGAATATTAGAGTATATGATCATAAGGCAAATTTCTGTGCCAAGAATTTACCTTTCCAATGGAGAAAAGTTTGTGTTTACTGAATATAAAATAAATTAATTAAAAAGGCTTGTAATCCAACTAAAAGACATCCAAGATGATGTTGGAACAATCTAACAAAAAATGATCATTTTGTGATAAACACCCATAAGAGCAGTCAAATTAAGTCAGTAAGTGTAAACGAAAAATTGTCATGGTTATTTTCTATCTAACGCCACGACTTAAAGGCTTACAGAAAAATAAAATAAAAAAATCATTCAGTTATCTCTCGAATCTCCTCTCCAACATAATCACGCTAAGGAATAATATGCTTAATTATGGACTTGATTTCTAGCACTGGGAAAGTAGATGTTTTTTAGAAACTACTTCCATTAGGCTAAAAAAAGAGGACACTCAGAAACCTAGCAGTAGTAAAGGAGTAAATGATACAGACTATTTAATGTAACATGCAACCAACTGGGGGACTTGGAAGATCTGCAAGGTAGTCTAAAGAGTGAATGTAAGAAAAGGCTGGCTACTGCTTAGGTAAATGGTGTAGTGTGAAATGGTACAAAATCAATGGATGACAGAGAAAAGCATGATTCCACTTCTACCTCACTTCTGCCTGCACACCATAAACCATCCTCAAAGTTACAAGCAGAACAAATTAAGAGAGGACTCACCCCAGTTAGATGGCAATAGTAAGAGAATGTTTTAACCACTTTACATGGCAGCCCCAGGGAAAACAGCACCCATGGCATTGGAGGGACTGGCAGATACAGTCACAGAACAACTCTCTAAAAGAAACCACAGCCGGAAAAAGCAAATGTCCTAGCTCTTCCCTAAGATAGGATCCTCAAATTGCAGACTAATTTGTTGCTGGGTCCCCAAAATCACCAGAGGCTGTGTGGCGCAGTAGGCAGGAACATGCACCTTTGCAAACCCAATTCTGCCATTAGTTACATACGTCCCCGCGGTGGGGGCGTCATCTGATTTCTCTAGACCATACGTTTTTCATTTGTAGAACCGAGACAGTAACAGCACCTACCGAATGTGAGGGCTAAAAATGAGGCAACGCATATAAAGCATTTACAAGGTGCCTACTACACAACAGCTGATCAGTATATAAATACGATTATTTTATTTTAGAATTACATAAAAAGTATTTTCGTATTTAGAAAAGAAAGCAATGATTACTAGGAGGCAACAAGAGTTCACAAGAACCAGATGATGTTATCTCTACCATTCTCCTCTGGTTTTTAAATATAATGTGTTTAGATTTCTGCAAGATTGATTTCCCAGTGGGTAGAAGGAAATGATGGATTGGTTGCTCATATAGCTGGACGGACTGGTAGCTAATTGAACAGCCATGCCTAAGGAGTATTGTTCAACAAATACTTTATTGTGCTTACTATGTGTTCGGCATGTCCTATATGCTAAGGATTCATAAGTGAATAAGACAGACAAAAATTCCTGTCCTCATGGAGTTTATATTGTAATGAGATGAGGCAGTAAAATAATAAATAAATTATACAGTATAGTAGAATATGGAATGTTATAGGGAAAAGTTAGACCAGGGTAAGGGTATGGGACTGTGGGATGGGGCTTTATGCTTGTAATCTGTCTGTTAAATAAGCATGCTATCTGACAAACAAAACACAGTATAAGCCCCAGGCTGTTAGCCTCCTCCCCTCTTCCTACTTATAAACCTGTAGTATTTTTTCCTTCCACTATGAGAACTTCATTACTCTGAGTCATAATTGTGTGTTTAATGTTCACCTTTGTCGCTAAGCTGAAAGCTCCAGAGTCTAGGGAGAATGGCAAGACCAAGGAAGGGTCTCAGCATTTGAGGAATGGCTGCAGAAAGTGTCACGGGAAGGAGAATCAAATGGACCACACTGGATGCCTCATGTTTTCAAAGGACATTGTTATTAACGGGACAGGGTTCATACTCATTCTGGGTCATTCCAGACACAGGAGTTTGAACTAATGGGGGAAAGTCCAGGGACTATTCCAGCTTCCCAAAAGTTCTTTTTCACAGTTAGAATAATCTACAAAGAAAGTAAGCATGATTGATTTCATGTTCAATCAGAAGTTAAATGATTGAGTGGAAGTTACTTATTAACCTACACTTCTAAAATGTAAGATTCTAACTTTAAGACTATAATTCTGGTCATTTCCAACAATTTTATTAATAAAACGTTGAATGGTAAATTTCTGTATTTTCTGGGTTAGTGTAGTAGTAAGTCTATGACTTCTTTGTTAAGAAAACTCATACAGAGAATACAAAGATTATTTATTCTAAAAGTACCAATCTAAAATTATGAAATAAGAGTCATTATAGTAGCTAACAAATTAAATGGATTAATTGGGTAGAGATTTGAGAGATTATAATTAATGATAAATCAATAAAGTATTCAACATGAAAATCTATTACAACCCTGTTTATGTTATTTAACTTCAAGCATTCAGTTCTGTATGCTTATAATTAGCAAGCTATAAAAGATGCCATCCATAAAAACATAATGAGAAGAACTGTTTATAATGATAATTAAGATTCATTTGCTCAGAGAGAAGGGTTCACACGGCTACAGGTTGCAGCAAACAAAGGGTTAAGCTCATTATTGAGGAAAATACTACATTTAGGCAGCATTTATTAGACATTTAACCCTATCAGGCAGAGCCTTGCCTTAGAAAATACATCATAAATAATGCTTCTTACAAGACAGGCAAGATTTTCCAAAGTGAGGTAGCAACTACTGGGAGTCCATGACATTCTGTAACTTTGCTGGGCTCGACTCATCCAACTGTGTTAGTAATAATTAAACCCTAGCTGATGGCTTTTATGTTCTCTTTCTGGTTTCTCAAGTCTTCCCTGCATTGATGTTTTATTAAAAATATATTGTGTATTGTGAAGGCCAGTGGAGAAAAAATTTTACATTTTCCCTTTCCGCCTCTGGGCTGGAGTTTGCCTTCTATAGCACTTTGTCTCATACTCCGAGCACTGTTTGAGGCTTCTCACGGGCTTGCCAGTGGCAAAATTGAGGCTCAGAGGTGGGAAACATAAACCCTTAATACAAAGACCCTCACTTTTTAGATCCTTTTGTAATTCTGGCTTTAGAAAAATCAAAGTTTTCATTCAGCAGAGAAGAAGCTTCTTCCCCCTTTCACAGAAACTCTAATATCTATAAAGACCCACTCAGTGAAGCCTAAAATGCTTTCTAGACACATAATTGTAGCAATAAAAGTGTGTCTTCACCTCCCACTGTACCTCTGAGCTGATAGATACAATTTGTTACTCCATTGACAACCTGCCAACACTTCACAATAATTAGAGCCAATGGTCCTTTTCTAGATATAGCATAATGTAACCTTCAATATTAACGTTTTTTTCCCCCATCAGTGCAGGCCTAAGACAGAACAACTCTAAGACTAGCCCTAGCCTGAAGTCACAGAGACCTTTAATGCAGGTCACGGGCAGGACAGCAATGATCAAGGGTAAACTCTAACACATGAACTGGTAACCCAGCAGTCAGCCACTGTGTGGCCTGCTACATTAACCGCCCTCTGAGCCAAGCAGGCACCCCAGCGGTCCTCATTTAAAAAGAAAAAAATATAAGAATCTTAATAGAGAGATTGGGGGGCTTATTTTTCATGATCATGTGCCTTTAAAAGGAAAGTCCTAGAGTCAGCCCTGATCAATACAGCCTCTCCTGCTTCCTGCTTTCAATCTGTTAAGCAAGAAAATGCTTTCATGTTGGCACTAATCCCACTGTGCCCCCAAAGAAGAGAAAAAAACCTCCCGAGAGACTGTCTATTTAATATCCACACAGTCGGTTTTTAGAAAAACAAAACAAAACAAAAAACCCAAGGAAATGAAGACTATCAGGAGAACACTCCCGGAAAAACCCTCCTGAAAACATGCCTGAGTAAAAGAAAAGTCAAAAGACTAGATAGAGAAATGATGTCCAGGGAGCTCATAATCTGCTTGTGCAAGAATTCTAGTTTCTAGAAAGTCACTGATTAATAAATTCATGTGCTCATTCATTCATTCACAGATAACTGCTGGGCACCAATGCTGTGCCAGTACCTGGGATACCATAGCGAGCAAAACCCGTAGGGCCTACCTCTCAGGGAGCTTGCACATTCTACGGGGGAGCAGGCAAAAAACAAACACAACAATTTTAGATAGTGACAAGTACTTGCAAACAAAGTAAATAGTGTGATGTAAAAAGGCTGGTCTGATCATTACGATTCCTTTCAGCATGAAACTTCCCTCATATCACAAGGTATAATGAGGACTTTTAGTCCTTTGGATGGAAGTCCTAAGATGAGAGACTATATTAATCATAATAGGTGTAAAAGACAAAAATACAACAATGTAAATTTCAAATGAAGAAGCAATATGCAATCTCAATTTCTACCACATCCCCAAGACCCTTGGAAGAACCTATTTATAGCTTCATCGCAGCCATTTTGAAAAGGTAGAGAAAAAAACATCACAGGTTTTTGAAAAGAAATTTTGCAAATAACATGGCAGTATTGCAAAATGCAAATGGAAATGCTGCTGAGCCATCTGCTCAATATTACAGCAACATTGGGAAAAGGCTCTGAAAGAAATGATGTTTGAAATCATTAAAAAAATAACATGTCAAGTTTAAAATACTCAAGAATCTTAAAACCAGCATCAACACATTCAGCAACCATATGGCCCTACAGCAGGTTAAAAAAATAATCGCCCTGCTTGCAATTTCTACTTCAACCCAATGGTTTCTAAAACATGTTTCTTTTTCCCATTTGAGTACCTTTTCTTTCCATTGAATTCCTTGGTGTTTACAGTTACTTGAATTATACCTGGAGCATAATTTTTGTTTCACCCTTTCCAAAGTAGAAATAAGATAGTAAGGAAGATTAAAAGTCACCTGTTCAAGAAAAAGGAATGTGCAGATGACTCTATATAAATTGTTGAACACATCTTGTTTTAGGTTTATTGATTTCTCCATCCTGATCTCACTGTCTCAGTAATAACTGCTAATCTCATTGAGTATCGTAATTTTCCAGGCACTCTGCTAAGTGCTTTATAGTCATTATATCATTTAATCACCACAAATTTATAAAGTTGATGCTGTTATTATCTACATTTTCTAGATGTGAAATTTCCTCAAGGTCATACAGGTAACATGTGGCAGAGCCACAGTCCAAACAATTGTGGGAGCCACGTCTGTGCTCTTAACTGCTATTATATGCAACAATTCAGTGTTCAGATGTTTGTGCTGACTTCTCAAGGTTAAAAAATGGGCAACATAGCAAGATCCCATCTCTGCAAAAACATTATAATTTTTTAAATTACAAAATTTATGAAGGCCCAGAGAATTACAAATTTATAATGGAAATCCTTGGTGTTTCAAATGAATTAAAAAAGTAGTTTCATTCAACTTACTAGCTTCACCTAGTAGCTTGTGGATACAGTAGGAACTCAATACATGATTACTGATAGCAGTATTAATTCACATATAAAAATATTACATCAAATGATCAGTGTCTGGTGCATGCATTTTAAATGCTAAAGTTCCTTTTGTATCTGGATCATAAGAAGACTTTTTAAAATTACAAATAATATTTAAAGGTGATGATTAGTTTAGAACGGACCTGAGGGAAGTCAGGCAGTAGGAATATCTGCCAAACACTTAAGTTCTCTAAATGTAGAGATATAAATGAAGTTACAAATGTAACACTATCCATAGCAAAAAAAAAAGGAATAGATGAGCGTTACTGATGTGCATGGCCTCATGCAATGGTCTCAGTGCAGAACTTTATTTGGTCTTATGAAACACTTTACCAAAACTTTCACTTGGCATTCCTCTGTCTGTTGCTTTTGCCTAATGATCTTCTCTCTTCACTGATTAGCAATCTTGTCTGTCTTTAGCAACCCTTTAAATCTCATGCAGCCAAAAGTTATAAATAAAACAAAGCAAATAAACAATGTGGGTAAAACAAATCAGTGTGATAAGCAGTTGTGAAGTTGCAAACTTATTACAGAAAAATCCATGTAAACAAATCCACTAAACACATAGTCATTAATTACAGCTCACAACCTCCCATCACTTCTGCCTTCTGTTCTCTAATGTGGGGTGCTTGGTAAATCTCTGGTCTAGAGTGGCATTTTATTTTTGCAATCCTTGGCTGTAGGTAGACCTTGGCCTCTTCTCCACTCATCAGGAAGTCTTGAAAACAAAGATGCTAAGGTTTAGAGTATTATAACTGGAAATATGAAAGGCATTTTGCAATATTACCAAAAACTTGAAATGAAGGTTAAGAAATAGATCTGCATATAATGATCCATTTATTTTTGATGAAAATGATTTGTCAAAAGGCAACTCAGTGAGGAAAAGGTAATGGTTTTAAAAATGGTTCTAGAACAACTGGCTACCCATATGCAAATAGATGAACCTTGAACCTTGCCCCATAGCACATAATTAAATTGTCTCAAACTGGATCTCAGACCTAAATATAAGAGCCAAAATACAAAATTTCTAGAAGAGTAAACATCGGTGAAAATCTCAATGATTTTGGGGTTACGAAAATATTTCCTAAATAAGACACAAAAACACAAACTACAAAAAAATCGTTAAAATTAAATACTTTTCTTCTTCAAAAAACTGTGAAAAAATGAAGATATAAAGGGTAAAGGGTTTCTTTTGGGTGTGATGGAAATGTTTGAAAATTGGTTGTGGGGATGGTTGCATAAGTCTGAATACAGTAAAAACTGAATTGTACACTTTGAATTAGCAAATGGTATGATGTGTGAGTTATGTCTTATAAAGCTGTTACAAAAAAATTAAGAGAATACACAGTCTGGAAGAAAATATTTGCAAAACATATATTTGGCAGAAGGTTTGTAACCAGACTTTACAACTCTTAGAGCTCACTAAGAAGACAATCACCTCAATAAAATGAGAGCAAAAAAAATACCTTGATGGAGTATGTCAAAAGGACAGATAGCCAATAGAAAGAACTTCTAATGGCTAAAGCTAGAACAAGAAAAGAATTAAACAAAGTAGCATTGAATTATAAGGTGAAGTATTAAAAAAATTTTCATGATCCCATATTGATATAAATGAATGCCCAAATAAATAAATAGGATAGGATAAATATCTTGTGCATAAGAATTAAAATAATTTACGTAGCTACTCTGCCCTCAAGAAGGTGGAGCGTAACTCCCCAGTCCTTAAGTCTGAGCTGCCAATAGTGACTTCTTTCCAAAGAGTATAGCATGGAAGGAGGGAAAAAGGATAATTCTGGAGTGGAGAAACCTGTCAAACACTGCCTCTGCCAAGTGATTAAGGTTAATGTCAACTGTGCTAAGTCATATTGATAGTATGTAGACCTGATATGATATGATTAGACTGGCACTTTGCCTGTGTGGTCTTCCTCCCTAAAACCCATAATCCCAGTCTAAACATAAGAAAAACATCATACAAACCCAAATTGAGGGGTAGTCTATAAATGTCAGACCAATATGCCTTAAAACTCAAGGTCATCAAAAATAAGGGAAGTCTGAAAAACTGTCACAGTCTATAGAAGTCTAAGAAGATATGACAACGAAATGTGTGGTATCCTAGATGAAATTCAAGAGTAAGAAAGACATTAAGTAAAAACTAAGCAAATCTGAATAAAATATTGACTTTACTTAATAATAATGTATCAATATTTGTTCCTTTGTTGTAATAAATATACAATGCTAATATAAGATGTTAACAATATGATTTAAACAAGAACCAGAATTTTATTACACAATATTCAAAATGTCCAAGATATAATCCAAAATTACTAGGCATACAAAGAACCGGGAAAATATGAACTCACATGGGGAGAGACAACAGATGCCAACAGTGAGATCATCCAGATATTGAAGTTATCAAATTCATTGAATTGTCCATTTAAAATTGGTGAATTTTATTACACATAATTATGCCTCCAAACAAAAGGAACAAAACAGCAGCAAAAGTTTTAAAAAGAGTACAGATAACATTGAAGCATTACATTAGTATTAGTTTAGCTTGAGAGTGAGATAAATTGATTCTTATGGACTATTCTGGAACCAAATAACTACTATTCACACCATTATTTCTTAGATAAATTATGTTTTAAGTTTCAAACAATCAGCTTACAAAAAACCTTCTGGCGCCTAATCCTTTCTTAAGTGGATGGCCAAGCATTTCAGAAAATGTTGAACTCCAGAGACCCCATTTAAACCCAGGAACATGAGACTTCTGATTATTTGGGTATTAAATTATATATAAGTATGTCAATGTTATTCATATCTCTCAAAGGATTTTGGAGACAGTTTGGAAGAAAGGATTTTAGAAAACTCTCTAAAATGATGACACGGCTGACATGGGGCATATAGGAGAGAACTATTAAACTTTCTCCCTTCCTCTGGCATTGAAATTACTGTTAGAAATGAATGAGTTCTGCTTTTATAGAGTACTACTCATTAAGTTCCTCAGTCCTTTCCTAGAAAGAACCACAGAGACAAATACTGTTCTAATTTTTATCTTTACTTTTTACCAAACTATTTGCATAGGTACATAGGTTTCAAGAAGATTGCTCAAATGAATATTTATTTTCTCACAGAGAAACATCTGTGAAACTGATCATCTTTCACTCTAAATAAATAAATAATCATAATTGGTATCTGTTTGAGAGCTCATTTGCAAACTGTTCCTATAATTGTGCCACTCATTTACAGGCACAACAGAGAGAATCAGAACATAATCCTGCACCCTACTTATTTGCATTAATTGTGATCAATTGTCACAGTTTGTTTATAAGACTGAATAATTTTTAATTCTAAAATAATTATGCTGATTATCAAATGATTCTGTATGATTTAGTTTTTAGAAAATGTTTAATACAATCATTGCATTCTCAGATGTTTAACTACAGGGCTGTTTATTTCACTGTATTTGCTTTATGTCCAAGAACTGAGAGGTTCTTCCAAGTCATTCTGTCAAGTGTTCATTCGAAAAATAAACTAAAGTGAATATATGTTGTGCTTTTTAGGTGTAATAAACATTAAGATATAGGAATGTAACATTAGAGCTCATACACACACAAATCCCAGCTTGCAGCAGATCAACTTCCTGTGTCTGATGGTGAAGGATCCCACTCATCCTTCAACCCTACTCAATTCAACCTTGGTCCTAAGAATAATTAATCATTCTCTTTTATATTCTTCCAAAGCACTTTGTGTCTCCATTGTCACATTTTTCCTTGACTACCTTTAAGTTAGGGAAGTCCTTCTCCTCAAGTTGACCTTAAACCCATGGAATTCAAGATCTCATTAATGACTTTTTTCCCCTGACATAAACTAAAGAAAAATAGCTGGTTTACCACATTATACTGGATTCCTGTTCAGAAAATAATTCACTCCCCTCCTCCTCTCACTGTGGATGGAATATCCTCCCCTACCCCTTGAGTTTGGTTGGTCAACTAACTTGCTTTGACCAATGGGATGGACTGGACATGACAGCAGCTGAGGCTTAAAATGTGCTTGCTCAGCAGGGCTCACCAGCCTGAACTCCCACCATCATCATGAAAAGGATGCCCCAGGTAGCATATGGTTGAAGGAGGACTGACTTGCAGATCAGATCTGAATTCAACCTTCAACATGGAGCTGGGCCCAACCAGTTCCAGCCTGGGCTGGCAGGCCCACAACGGAAGCAAAGTGAATAAACAATTGCTGTTTTGGCAGGGCGTGGTGGCTCATGCCTGTAATCCCAGCACTTTGGGAGGCTGAGGGGGGCGGATTGCTTGAGCCCAGGAGTTCGAGACCAGCCTGAGCAATGTGGCGAAACCCTGTTTCTAAAAAAAAAAAAAAAAAAAAAAAAAATTAGCTGGGCATGGTGGCATGCACCTGTAGTTCTAGCTACTCTGGAGACTGAGGTGGGAGGACGGAGGTCGAGGCTGCAGTGAGCCACAATCTCCCCACTGCACTCCAGCCCGGGCAACAGAGTGAGATCCTGTCTTAAGAAAAAAAATGCAGCCACAAAAAAGAACGAGATCATGTTCTGTGCAGGGACATGGACGGGGCTGGAGGCCATTATCCTTAGCAAACTAACACAGGAACAGAAAACCAAATACTGCATGTTCTCACTTATAAGTGGGAGCTAAATGATGAGAACACATGGACACATAGAGGGGAAAAACAGTCACTGGGGACTTTTGGAGGGTGGAGGGTAGGAGGAGGGAGAGGATCAGGAAAAATAACTAAAGGGTATAGGCTTAATACCTGGTTGATGAAATAATCTGTACAACAAACCCCCATGACACAAGTTTGCCTGTGTAACAAACCTGCACTTGTACCCCTGAACTTAAAAGTTAAATAAAAAAGAAAACAAATGTCGTTCTAAGCCCCAGAATTTTGGGGTGGTTTGATCTTCAGTAATAGCTGACCGATACGCCTGCTTTATTAACGTGGAACTTTATTCTCCATGAATATGGCTGGGTTAAATCACATTTTGGAAGAACTGCCAAAATAAAGCAGCTCCGCTTCTCCTGTCATAAGCACAGTGCTAAATTGAGTTTGGATGGCTTTCCTCTAATAGAATTATTTTACACTTGCCCACATCAAAGCTAATGTTTCTCCTTGCTGCCCACTCAGTCTTTCAAGATTTTCCTGTGAGTTATCCTCAGCACTCTGGTGCACTACTCTTCAGAATAGCTGGAGCTATCTGCAGACATGCCACTCTACCCTGCCTTCTAGAACCACATCCTTTTTAGCATGGAATTTCTTTTTCTTTTGAGAGTGGTCCGGGAACCACCGGCGGCACAAGCATTTAGAACTGCTGTTAAAATTACCAATTGCTGGGCCCACTCCAGACCTACTGAGTCAGAATCCCTGGGGTGGGATCCAAGATTTTACATTTTTAACCAGCTCCCTAGGAAATTCTTATATTACAACCAGGTTTGCGAAACCCTGATTTATGAATATGCTAACTAACCAGATCCTAAGCCAATACCTAATCCTAGAGGATTTCGATGATTATCCACCATCATCTAGAAATGCATTTGTTTATTCCTAATTTTTGTTTTCTATGTGTTCATTTTCTGTCTACTTCAACACGTTTTCTTCTCTTCATTTTTCATCACATGAAAGGTCAATTTTTTAAAAAAGTACTCTTGGTACAGAATATTTTCAAAGCCGTTGTCTGAACAAGAGAAGAAGTTGCAAAATTCTGAGCAAGCACCAGGAAAAATCATCTTTGATCAGTTGGTTGTAACCTACAACATGCTACAGAAGGGCCAGACGAAACCGGGAGCTTAGGCCTGGGGGTGATCAGCCAGGAACACCCAGTCCTAGCAGACCAGGCTCCTAGAACTTTCAGCCAGTAAAGCTTATGGTCACCCCCCGCAAAAAAAGGATAACCTAAATAAGTTATTTCAGTGGTTCTTCTTTACTAAGAAATGCATATATTCTCTCAAAAATGTGATACTTGGTTTAGTCAGGTATTTTCCATATAGAAACCACACTCTCCGTTCCTCAAAGTGCTATCCTTACACTTTTAACTTTTTAAACTTATTAACAAATTTTTATATTAAAATATTTAATTGTGGCTGGACACAGTGGCTTACACCTGAAATCTCAGCACTCTGGGAGGCTGAGGCGGGAGGATCACCTGAGGTCAGGAGTTAAAGACCAGCCTGGTCAACATGGTGAAACCCTGTCTCTACTAAAAATACAAAAATTAGCAGCTGGGCATGGTGCTCACTCCTGTAATCCCAGCACTCTGGGAGGCCGAGGCGGGCAGATCACGAGGTCAGGAGATTGAGACCATCCTGGCTAACATGGTGAAACCCTGTCTCTACTAAAAATACAAAAAAACTAGCCAGGGGTGGTGGCACGCACCTGTAGCCCCAGCTGCTTGGGAGGCTGAGGCAGGAGAATAGGGTGAACCTGGGAGGCAGAGCTTGCAGTGAGCCGAGATGGTGCCACTGCACTCCAGCCAGGGCGACAGAGCAAGACTCTGTCTCAAAAAACAAAAAACAAAAATTAGCCAGGCGCGGTGGTGTGCACCTGTAATCCTAGCTACTCAGGAGGCTGAGGTAGGAGAATGGCTTGAACCCAGGAGGTAGAGGTTACAGTAAGCTGAGACCACATCATTGCCTAGCCTGGGCAACAAGAGTAAAACTCCGTCTCAAAAAAAATATATTAAATTGACAGATAAAAGTAGTGTATATAATTCAAGGTATACAATGTGATCACCTGACATATGTATATATTGTGTAAAGATTATCACAATAAAATTAACGTGTCTGTCACTACCCACAGTTATCATGTTCTGTGCGTTTGTATACATGTACAGTTAAGACACTTAAAATCTGCTCTCTCATCAAATTTCAAGTAAGCAGTGCAGTATTATGAATAGTCACCGTGCTGTACACTAGGTCCCCAGAACGCATCCATCTTATAACTGAAAGTTTGTACCCTTAACCAACAGCTCCCCCTTTGAATTTAGTGATTCTCTCCTTTGTGGAGAGAATCAGAGGGCTTCAGATGGAAGTGACTCACAAATCCAAATTCTTTAGGTTTCTTATGGAAAGAAATCATACTGGTAACAGACCAGATTTTCAGCAATGTTGCCAGTTAAATGACGGGTTTTGGTCAACAGCTCCAAAACTGATGTTGCCACTGACTCTGTTTCATGTGCAGCTTCCAACATCGCCAATTCAAAAGATATGTTGATCCTTTCAATGTAAGAACTCATGCAAACTTATATGTAGGCTCTTTCTATGGTATGATATGGGGAGTAGAGAAGTGGCCAAGAACAAGGGCTTTAGAGCCAAACTACCTGGATTTGATCCTGGTCACTCTCTGTGTTTCAGTTTCCCCCACTGCATAAATGAGGGTAATAACCTACCGCACAGACCTGTGTATAAGATGGGTTATACACTTAAAATAAATGGTTAAATAATGTCTCATGCACTAGGAGAGGCCAAGATTTGAAAGTTGTTATCATTCTTCTGAAATTCTGGAGTGTATTCTTGGCACTGTTATAAAGCTTTGGTTGAGCTGCTCTGTACTTAACCACTTCCTCTTTTTGTTTTCTTATCTTGAAATGCATCATACATAACAAAAGAATGGACATAATTAATGTATATGTACCTTGTAGAGAATAACAGTAAAATAAATATTTGTGTACCCAAACAGCGTAAGGTACAAAGTTATAACAATAAATGTCCAGAGTCACTGTGCTCTTCAATTATCTCATCAAACCCCCTTCACCATACTAATTGGTGTTTTTGTCATTCTTTTGCTTTTCTTTATAGTTTTACTATATATTTGTTCATCACTATTTTTAAAGAAACTTTGCAAGTTGCTCAAAAATTCTCTTATGGCCTATTTTCTTGTTTACACTCCCCATCTGCCACCTTTTTTAGGCTTCCGTGCTCTCCTCAACCAGGGAACTGTTGCAGATTTAGAAAGATGTTTTAGTCTCCACATTGGCCAAACTGCTTTTCTTCACTGATTGGTTTTTGAAGTCTTCCCCCACACTTCCCCCACCCTTCCCCAAGACCTCATCATTGTGATCCTGGGTAGCTAATGATAAATGATTTTAAAGTTTCCAGGTTTTCTTTTAATATCTATACTTTCTATTTTTTTCCCTAAAAGCTGAATTTTACTGCATTTTCTCTTAAATCTGTCAAAACACGGGGTAGAGTTCTCTGGTTTTGCTGAATTCACTGGATGGTCCAGCTTCCGGCCAGGGACTGTCCTCTGCAGCACACTATTTCATCCATAGATAATGTCCGGGGCGTTTTCTACTTACTGGGGCCAAAATGTGCTGAACTTTTTGGGTTCTGAGTTTCATGTTTCAGAAACAATCATATGACCTACCTACAAGCCTTACTCCAGCCAAGAGGACTTTTCTCAAACCCTGGATCACTAAAATTCCATTTTCACAGCCTTGTCTAATTTTTCAGGTGCATTTACAGATAATGCCCCACATCACTAGGTCTGGCCCAGTGCCCCACGGTGTGGTCCTGATGTTGGCCCAAATTACTGAGGAAAGGGAATTTCCACATTCCTAGCTTGTTCCTTTATGCTCTTCATCCTGTGTAAGAACCAGTGTAAAACAATATTTTACAAACATAAAAGGGACCTTTGAAACTTATTTGATGTGTTAGCCTGCCAAAGGCAAAGTCATCACAAAGTGGACCGAATGAGGTTGTGGTTAAACTTCCTCAATTTTCTCTTCTAAATTAAAATCTAGTGCCAGACACCAAAAGGTTTCCTCTTCCTGTCCCTCTTTTATTAAGTAGTTACAATGGCAATTAAAAAGACCCCTTTTGTCACTCCACACTACTCTCTACTCCAACCACTTCCTATAATCTAATGATGCTATCTTGGCAAACTAATATTATAAAGATTTTTTATTAAAATAAATAGGTTTTAGAAGAAACACTCAATCAAGTATCTCAGTGGATGTGTTTCCTGCAAAGGCAATGGCAGCACAGAAATTAAAAACTAATTCATCCTTCTAGACAGCTGCCCACCTTGCTCAATAAAGACTCTCCTATTCATTCCTTATGGCCATTGATTTTTGCAAGTAATAACAGAGGTTGAGAAGAAAAGCGTAAGCTTTTTTACAGATGGATGTTTCTATCATTTGCCAACAGCTTCTGCATTGTCTATGTAATGGGGAAAATGTAAAAATTTATCTTGTGCTAAAAGGATAACTATTTCAGAGTAAAAGTAATGCTTTTGGGCAATAAAGATAACTATTTCAGTGTATTATATTTTCTTTTGGGCTATGAAGTCAGATGATGACTGATTTAAACCACACAAATATCAACAGTTAGACTATTCTATTTGTCTCCTCTTTAAGAAAAAAAAAGTTTCAGAGAAGAGTTTGCATAATCCCAACCCTAACTCTTCAGCCACTATATAAAGTATCTTAAATATATATGACTTAGAGACACTGGAAAAATATTTGGATTCCTCTAACTGATTTATGATTTTTACATGCAATGTTATAGAGAACACTTCAAAAAATCAGCTGTTGATGTGTACGTGATGCTGTGACCCCAAGATACAATCAATATTATTTAATGGAGACTAATTTACCCACACGGCAGACCCTTCTTAAACACGGTATATCCAGAAGTTATTGGGCTAAGTGCGGCAAGAATGCATGAGTCAGCTGGTGGTTAGCACCCAACTGAGCAGCCCTGGGCCAGATTAGGATGGATACAGCAGATGAAAGAACATGACAGGTTCATGCTCAATTTTCATTTGAAATGCATATGCCACAAAGATGTCGCTTCTTTCACAATGGTGGAGCAAACTCTCCATGTTGGAAATGACAAAGAAGGGACAAAAGACAGACAACATGAGGACCTTCTAAGCCATCAGAATATCAGGAAACAGAAGCAGACATCAACCATCTACTTGGTGCCTCCATTCCACAGAATCCTCCAAAAGGAAGTCAAGAAAGTCCATCATTGCCACAGAGTCCTGAGCAATAATTCACCACTACTGGCAACATCTGATTAGATGAGCTACTTACTAATCTCACCCACTGTGGTCTTGCAGAATTGCAGCTTATCTAGCTTTCCCATGCTTATGTGATCCAAGGAACCTGATGATGGCTGCATAACACAGGCAAAAAACAGATGGGGAATAAGTTCAAGGTCTATTCTCTGGGACTGTCACCTTTACCAAAGGTGTCTGATCCCACTGGTGGACCTCCATTCTGGGTCCCTGATAAGTTTATCTGCTGATAAAAGTCCCTACGTGTACCACCTACTCTTTTCCTTGATGAGGAAGCCAGGAGTGGCAAAAATGACTGAACCAACAATGTCTCCAATGTGCCTGCAGCAGAGCCCGAGGGTGGCTCTCTTGTGTTCAATCTATTTTATACAATTATTTTTAAAAACACAAAAATAGACTTGTAGGCTGGGAGAACTATCCATCTAGTCCTTTGGGAGAGTCTCTCAAGTTAACAGCTATCATTGTCATGAAAAGGCCTCATGACCAGCCATTCAAGGGCTGCCTGCCCACAACTGCTCTGAAAGACGCCCATATTCCAGATACTAGAAACACTCTGCTGCGACTGGTACCCGACAAACCAACAACGAGCAATGAGAAGCTGAAGTTTAACATGTTAGCCAATGCCAGGGAACACTGCAAGTAACCAAAGGGCTTCATCGGGGAAAGAGAACTGAAAGCTTTGCCTGAATTCTGCTTCACAGTCCAATGTGTTCACTGGGCATAAAATAGTAAGGGCTAGGTAATATGTTCTTTGGGAGTGTGATAGGCAGAGTTCAGCATCATGAAGACCTCACAAAATTCAAATCAAACAAAAGGGCAGAGTCATGCTTTCTTGGCAGTTGGAGACTGAGAGGTGACATGAATGTCGCATGTTGCTCCTGAGGCATTTTAATCAGTGTCCCCTATGAACTTCCTTTAGCACTGAATAGAAAGGAAAGAGATTCTGAAACAGAGCCAATCTGACAACACTGCAACACTCAGTGTATTTGCTGAGCCCAAACTGCTGAGAACATGTGGTGGTTGGATGGAAACCAGACAGTTAAGCAACGGTCGGGTGAGATGCTGAATGGAAATGAATATAAGCTGCGTGGGTGGACAAAATCCTCTAAGGGCACAATGGCACAGCTTCCATTGCCATGGCCCAGCCATCAGGTGTGGGGGAAAGCAACAGTTGGACGATCTTAGCCAGTGGAAATGAGACAGCTTCTTTGAGTGGACTCTTTGAAGCCTTCAAGGAAAACAGCAGGCAGCTTTGGCCCATGAGCAATAGGCTCTAGAGACAGAGAGTGGTGAAATAACAAGCCAAAGAATAATTTACATGAGCATGGAAGGTCCTGGCTGTCAAACTGCTTGGGTGAGCCACACAGAGTTCACGTGTTTGACGACAGAATCAGATTCAGAAAGATCTCGGTTAAGCTGGATGGACCAACCCAGCAAAATGAAATGAAATAGAGATAAATGGGTATTATATGTAGGTCCAATGATTAAACTCCAAGAACATATGAGTGGCAGCTTAGCAGCCCTGTGTGTCTAAAACTTAGAAGTTATAGTTGGGAGCCATCAAAGAAGCAAGTTGATGAAAAATTAATTTGATTAATAATGTAAAACAAAGAAGGAGACAACCCTGTTTACAGACCAAAGGCTCCAGATGTCATCCATTAGGAAGGTGTTCAAAGAAGAGGAATACAGGAAGTCACTGACAGCATTTATTCCGGGGGTGTGAGAACTCAAGGACATAAAGGCTTACATTTTAAAGGGTTATGATGTGGACAAGAGATTGAAGTTATTCTACAAGCCTATTATGGATAAAATGAGAGGCAATGATGGACACTACAGTTCAATCATTCCTTCAACAAATATGTTAAGCTCCTACGATGTGTCAGCCATTGTGCTAGGCAGCCCGATTGGCAGTTAAGGAAAACTTTCGCAATACTCAAGCTTTCCAGAAATACACAGGGCTACCTTCTGGACACAATTCACACATGGTTGCTGAAGAGAGTAAGGCAAAAGTTGAAATTTCAGTCTTAGACTGGTTGGAAATGGAATGCATGCATCTTAAGCTCCCCACCTCAGAGAGGTTTACAATCATCTGTGAGTTACACTATGTACCTCTCTTTTTCAGTTCTTCCACATTTCAAGAGAGATGCTAACCAACTCCACATGGTGTTCAGTAGAAAGCAGCCAAAGCCAACACTGGCAAATTTAAATTGAAATGAATGGCATTTTAAAGAGAATACTGGGTTTCCCATAGACTCTCCAGGAGACCTGCAAAAATAGGCTTGAAGACCTCATCATCAGAAAAAAAGCCCAGCCATGCACTGCAGAGCTGGTCTGGGACGACGCCTCTGCAGCAAACCATGAGCTGGCATCACTGTCAAGGGACACTGGATGGTGCTACAGGAAAACAGCAGCCTGGAAACCAGAAGAAACTGCCACCATCATCACCCTCCTCACTGGAAGGGATTCCAAGCATTCTCCAGGTCTTTGTGTCACCAGCCTCCACAAGAAAGTCTGGTGAGGCTGAATCAGACTGGCAGAGTCTGGGTCACGCTGGGTCATGGCTCTAAGTCCTGGCTTCAAGGCGGGATAAAAAATCAAGCACTGGCGGTCGGGCGTGGTGGCTCACGCTTGTAATTCCAGCACTTTGGGAGGCCGAGGCAGGCGGATCACCTGAGGTCAGGAGTTCGAGACCAGCCTGGCCAACATGGTGAAACCCTATATCTACTAAAAATACAAAATTAGCTGGGTGTGGTGGCACGCACCTCTAATCCCAGCTACTTGGGAGGCTGAGGCAGGAGAATCACTTGAACTGGGGAGGTGGAGGTTGCAGTGAGCTGAGATCACACCACTGCACTCCAGCCTGGGTGACACAGCATCATAATAATAATAATAATAATAATAATAATAATAATAAATAAATAAATAAAATAAAAATAAAAAATAAAAAAAACAAGCACTGGCATTTTCAGTTTCTATAGGTGGGCCCTGCCTCACAAGAAAGGGGATTCTATGAGTACACTAGATGCTGAGTTTCAACACCTTAACAAAGACCAAAAACATTCAACATAAGGTGTAGCCATTCTTCTCTCACTACTCATTTAACAAAGCCCAAAACTTGAAGACAAAAGGTGAGAAAATTAAAGTTAGCAACATAACTTCCCTAACTTGATGAAGAGCATTTGCTTTGAAGGATCCTTCTTTAGGAAGAATTCTGATGGTCACAGTCACTCACAAATGGGGTTGACATTGACTGGGAATTCTCCCAGTGGGTTTGAGATAAGGCGGCTCTCCCCTGAATGGAACTGACAGGAGGACAAGCTGAGGAGAAACCAGGAGTTTCAGCTTGTATTACGGCAGATGAGTTTTCAGGTCATTCTGCTGGGAAACTAAGTGACCAGGAATAACTTCCTAGTATCACAGGAGTAAGAGAAACCTCCAGCAGTCAAAAAATCCACCACGCAGTCTCCCCAAGGCCTATATTTCTATATATAAAAAAAAAACATAGCTGGCAGCCCCCTTTCTCCAAAAGCCTTGAGAGAAAGTCATTTGATAAGTGAGAACTGCAGGTGTTCGGAATGTTCCTTGCTAATGTCTTGTTCTTTCTCTCCATATCCCCCCAACCCCCGGGAGTGAAAGCAGAGTGGAGTGGAGGGGCTCACCATCTCTTCCATCCATTTCCCTGTGGTTTCCAGAGGACAGTGCTGAGGTCAGAGCCAGGATAACCTCTCTGGCTGCACAGTGACGCATCCACTGGGGCATTCCAGACTCTGGGTGACACTTCATTACGCCAGACTTCCTCCAGGAAGTGTGAGCAGGCTAATCACGCCCCTGGGCGAGGCGGGCACGTGGAGGGAGAGATTAGCGTTCCCCCACAGCTGTCAAGCTGGGCCCCTCTCATTAACACCCACGACTCTCTTTCTTTCCTTTTTTTTTTTTTTTTTAGGTCCTTTGACGGCAGCTCGTGTACTTGAAGTATGTCACTGAAAAACGCACAGATGGGATCTACCAGATCATGAGAATGCTTTCACAGCTTTTGAAAGAGTGCTGGGTTTCTTTCCTTCAGAAGAAAAAAGAAATCCTGTATTCTCAGGTCTACCCATTTTCCACTCTCTTCCTGCTTTAGAAATAAACTATTGCAGAAGCCAATGTAGTAATAACCAACAGGGCAATAACTAAAATCTAGATCTTTTGATTTTTTTTTAATGCTAAAGTAGCTAATTGTATCTGCTAATCATGTCTTCATAGTTCACAGAGAGGGTACAGCATCTGAAATATATTCAACATTAGCTGCAGCCTACTGAAATCCAACGTCAGGCCGGGAGGGGAGACAGCAGGCCAGGCAAGCGAGTGTCTGACAGATTGTGCCCTGAGGGAAGATGTGTCCCAAAGCAGGAGGAAGTTGCTCAGGGAAGGGATCTTTTATCTTGCTATAAAAGTTCTGGACAAGGGTCTGGGTGCTTTAACATGGAAGCAGTAAGACAATGAGGCCTGGAGGAAGAGGACCAAGAACTGTGAGTCTGTCTCGGATGATCCAGAGGCTTTTTGAGCATTTTAACCAGTATCATCTATGATCCTCTGAACAATATCAAAGAGGAAAAGAGGATAAGGTTACTATTCTCTGGGTGGTCACTGTGTTCTCTTTTGTATGAAGCTGTCTCTTTGTGCATAGAAGAAAAGGAGCTATGCCAAGGCCCAACAGTCCTATTATTTTCTGTTTTAGAGATAGGGTCTCGCTCTGTCACCCAGGGTGGAGTGCAGTGGTTTGATCACGGCTCACTGCAGACTCGACCTTGTGGGCTCAAGCGATCCTCTGGCCTCAGCTTCCTGAGTAGCTGGGACTACTGATGTGCACCACTGTGCATGGCTAACATTTTTATTTTTTGTAGAGATGGTCTCGCTTTGTTGCCCTGGCTGGTCTCGAACTCCTGGCCTCAAGTGATCCCTCTGCCTCTGCCTCCCAAAGTGCTAGGATTACAGGTGTGAGCCACCGTGCCCAGCAAACAGTCCTATTTTTAATATAAGTTCCTAGTTCTGGACTTCCAGGTAGCACCTGCCACACCTACTGCACCCAGTCAGCTTAGGGCTTTCACCAAAAAAATCTGACACCAAGAAAAGTGGGTCCCCAGGAAGCAGTAAACTACAAGAAATGGACAGGATTTGCAATCTTCCCAGAAAATACCCAACAGCATTTATCTGTAAAGACTTTGCTGCTGATAATATTACAGTACTTCTTAAATCTCAGCAAAGGCCTTCCATAAAAAGAAGGCATTCACTCAATAAACATTTACTCAGCACCTTCTATGCCCATGTGTCAGCTGTAGAGCTGGAGGGTGGGGGTGGGAAGAGAGGAGGGAATCTAAGATGACTTGATGGGCTCGCTACTGCATAGAACCCCATCATTTAAAATGCCACTAATACAATCTTGGAAATTATGAAGTTTGGGGACTTCACAGGACTTTGACTGATAAGTAATATTGAAAAATAATTACTCAAACATGCCCATTTATCTCCAGCCCAGTACAGCCACTATTGTGCATCCTTTCAAGGGACATCAGGGCAGCAGCACAGCTTACCCTGGGGTCCCCCTGGGCACCCCAGCATAAGCAGTGATGTGCCAGACAGCCACCAAAACCAAAGTATAACTACATAACCTTGTTCCAAAGGGTTCTGGGGGAGATTCAGGGGGAAAAGTTACATATTCTTAAAATTTTGATCACTGGTGGATGCACTCAAAATCCTGCTCTTCTCTGGGAGCGATTTTCATGCTGTTCCTGAAAGCTCAGAAAGAATAGGAAAATTTTATGTTCAGTGATAGATGGGCTAGACAATGGGAAACCTGCACTGAACCAGACACAAAGGACCTAGCAGAGGTGACGCCTGCCAGGGCTGTGCACCTGTGTTTCCTTAACATCTGCAGGGACCCCATTAGTAAGTTTCTATGAAAATGAATTAGACTGTGTGCCTTCTGGTCTTGCGGGTCAGTCTCTTACCTCAACACCAGTGTCTGAACTGAACAGAGCCTGGCAGATTCTGATTCCCCCTCCAACCTCTGCCCCAGCCTTAGCCTCTGCACCATCTTCTTGGCTCTGCTCTGGTGTCAGGAGCAGCAAACAGTGCAGTCTGCAGTTAGCACCTTGTCACTGATCAGCCATAAGCCTCTAGACATGACAGAATTACTCCTCTGAGATTGAGGCTGTAGTTGGCTATCTGGACAACCTGCATCAACTTCCTACACCCACAACCCTCTGGACCTAGATTTCTACCCTGACTCTGCAGCCACGTAGGCCCCTTCCCCACAGCAGGTGGAGGAGAGGGCAAGGTCATGCCTGCCCTCTTCCATCATGTGTGAAACTGGCTGAGAAAAGCGGGATTATACCCTCAGCATCCTAGCTCTGAGAAGAACCTGCACCAGCCCTGCTGGATCTACCCATGCAGACCCCATCCCTGTGATCTCCTGGAGAGCTACTTCCTAGATAAGGAGGTAAAACTCATGGAGAGATGGGTGCCCACCTGACAATCCTCTGCAGGCCAGCAGGCGCCCTGGCAGGCTGGGCAAGTTCCCCCAAGAAAATAATTGAAGGCACTTTGTAACCATCTTGGACCCTTCTCTCTTAAGCTGTGGAAAAAGTGCAGACAATATAGCTTTTTGTTGGAAAAAAACAGCAACCATAAGAAACAGAATTTGACAATTTATCAACTACACCAAGAAGCCACTCTGTGGTCCCTCAAATTGATTTAAATACCATAATATGTCATTTAAAATGTGGACTCTGGAACTGGGCTGCCTGAGTTCAAGCCTCTTTGTATCTCAGTTTGTTCTCCTATAAAATAGGCAATATAAGATTATTCTCCTCATAGGCATTTTGTAACTACAGATTGCACATCCCTAATCTGAAAATCTGAAATCCAAAATGCTCCAAAATCTGAAACTATTTGAACACCAACATGACACACAAGGTGAAAATTCTACACACAAGCATTAACACAAACTTTGTTTTGTGCACAAAACTACTAAAATATTGTATAAATTACCTTCAGACTATGTGTACAGGCATATATGAAACATAAATGAATTTCATGTATAGACTCAGGAACCATCCCCAAGATATCTCATTATGTCTATGCAAATATTCCAAAATTCAAAAAATATATAAAGTCAGAAACACTTCTGGTCCCAAGCATTTCGGGTAAGGGATACTCAATTGGTCTCGGATGGACAGCAAAGTGCCTGGCATCTACTGAGTGCTCATCTAACCAAGTAAATATGAGCTATCATTATTTCTATTAAATATTTATTTAAATCACGGAACTATGCTTGGTTCTATTTCTCACCTCAATGAATTCTCTATGATCCATCGCGAAAATAGATTAAAAACCCAGATAAGGTGATTAAAATTACTGTTCACCTAAGGAAAGGCTCATAAAACTGGCTTATTTTGCAGATGTTTCTTCAAGGCTGACTCTTAATCAACAACTAATCGAAGGCCGTATTGTGAACATTGTTACTACACATGGAAAATATATTTTGAGAAATAAATGATAAAAGTTGTAATGTGAACCCTGAAATCATAACAATGAACTTTAAAAACTCTGTCACATTAAAATCTACTGGTCTTAGACACTGGGGACTCCAAAACACGGGAGGAATGGAGGGGGAAAAGGGTCCCAAAACTACCTGTCAGGTGCCATGTTCACTACCTGGGTGATGGGTTTAGTTGCAACCCACACAATACATGACAAAGCCCTCAGTATCACACAATACATCTATGTAACAAATTTGTACATGCATCCTGCCCTCCCAAATCTAAAATAAATATAAAAAGGGAAAAGTGGGCCAGGTGCGGTGGCTCATGCCTGTAATCCCAGCACTTTGGGAGGCTGAGGTGGGTGGATCATGAGGTCAGGAGATCAAGACCATCCTGGTAACATGGTAAAACCCCATCTCTACTAAAAATACAAAAAATTAGCCAGTCGTGGTGGTGGGCGCCTGTAGTCCCAGCTACTCGTGAGGCTGAGGCAGGAGAATGGCATGAACCCGGGAGGTGGAGGTTGCAGTGAGCCGAGATCGCGCCACTGCACTCTCCAGCCTGGGCAACACAGTGAGACTCCGTCTCAAAAAAAAAAAAAAAAAAAAAAAAAAAGGGAAAGCGGCACATGGCAAGAACATCTCTAATTAGTGATCACCGTAGAAATGCCTTAAGAACTTGATCCATATATGTGCTTTTGCCTCTGAGTCCAAATCTATTTGTCTAAATACCACATTTTGGGAGTTTGGGGGAAGCATTTCTGTTTCAAACGATGTGGAGACAAGCACTGAGAAAGACCACCACAGAGCGAAGGGGATCTATACACACAGACAGGCAAGCACAGTGTTGTCTCTGCCTAGGAACAATCCCTCCAACCCGAGGAGAAATCCTAGGTCTCATTTTAAAAATATCCTTCAGAAAAGAAATACCTCTTCAACCCACACAGTTCCCAATGAAGTCCTATGCAAAAATGCTTCTTACAAAAATAAAATAAAATAAAATAAAATAAAATAAAATTTATCGGTCTATCTTGAGCTCTAAATGAATCTTTTACACATGAATAATTTTTTAACATCATGCATCGGTCATTTAGAAAATCTTGGTTCACTGAGTTGTACTGATTTTGCAATATAACATCGTTCATTATACGACATTTAAAAAGCCCACATTCATTAACATTACCACTGATCTCATCAAAAAAAATCTTTAAGTATTTAAGTTAAAGTAGTTGTCAAACTCCTGGTGGCAGATACAAGTTTTCTAAGATTCTAATTTTTGCTTAAAAGCTCAAATTTTATCATTAACAACAAACACTGTCAGTTGTTTTCCTTGAAGTGACAAGTTCACTCCATTCATTTCTGAGAAAATGTCTGTCAAATACTCAAGTTTGAAAATCATAGTCTGTCTCTTACCCATTCTTTAAAGTGAAATAGTGTTTCGTGAATAAACGTAGCTTTTCTCAAGACAACCATCCTACCTGAACAGGCAGAAGCGCCTTGCACATATTTCATATTTATAGAGTATTAGAAAGCACATACTCCACTGTTGAGATTTAATAAAATTGGTAACGTTTGTTACTTCATCAAGGACATTCTTAAGTGAAACTGGCATTTTTTAAAAACTGGGTGTTTGTGGCAGAAAAGAATAAAATGACTGCTAATAGCGTTTGGTAGCACCGCTTTGATTCCTGCTAAGTTGCCTGCAGTACTGTCATCCATTGTTTTTACATCTATCTAATGTATTATCAACACAGTGAAAAAAGACAAACAACATTTTTGTATTATTATGAAGATAGTTTTGATCTTGGGTATGCATTGTAGGCATCACTGGGCTTTCAAAGACTCTACCTGGAAAATCACTGCCTTAGGTAGATTCCTTCACCTCTGCATGCCTCAGTATTCTCATCTGTAAAATGGAGAGGATTCGCAGTACATGTCCCACAGGGATGTGGTGAGGACTAACTGGAATTAATCATGTAAACAATGAAGAACAAAGCTGGCCTATGGAGATGCCATCTATGGACTGGCTATAAGGAGATCAGGCATCATTTGAGGCTCTTGGTTAATCCAGGTGTGACAAAAATCACCATCTTAGTGGTTTTTTTTTTTTTTTAAAGAGCATTTATCAGCTATCTCCACTGCATTGATCAATTATGTCCACTGAGAACATTCCTGGTTATTTTCCTGAGATTGTTAGAGACACCAACAGGTCAGAGACTCTTTCAAATGCCAAAACAACTAGACTTCTCTTTAAGAAGCTGGGCCGGGCGCGGTGGCTCACGCCTGTAATCTCAGTACTTTGGGAGGCCGAGGTGGGCAGATCACGAGGTCAGGAGATCGAGACCATCCTGGATAACAAGGTGAAACCCCGTCTCTACTAAAAATAGAAAAAAAAATCAGCCAGGCGTGGTGGTGGACCCCTGTAGTCCCAGCTACTCGGGAGGCTGAGGCAGGAGAATAGCGTGAACCTGGGAGGTGGAGCTTACAGTGAGTCGAGATCGCGCCACTGCACTCCAGCCTGGGCGACAGAGCTAGACTCCGTCTCAAAAAAAACAAAAAACTCTACTCACTGTAATTTCCCCTGATGTGGCCTGAGAACATTACCTAGCCCACTTCTGCAGACTTCAGAGCATGTCTTCTTAGGGGCTGCCACTCAAAAACACTGGAGGAAAAAGGTGGATGTTTATATTCATGTCCTTTTGTGTGTCTGTGTTCTCAAAATATTGTGACACCAAGAGACAGAAGAGAAATTGCCTGGTCCCTGAACCTGATGTGCAATGTCAGTTCTCTTTGGTTCAACGTGGTTTTCAAAAACGGACAGACTCTGAACAAAGATATCTGTCCCTTTAGTCAACAAGACAGGGAACTGATTTGGGGGGTTGTTTTTTCCTAATGATACTAGGTTGAATTTTTAAAAATTAAAGCAGATGTGGATATATTAGGAAGTAAAATAAAAACTTGTGTGATTTTTTTAAGACAATTTTTTTTTGACCAAAGAAACATAACTTACTGAAATGTATGATTCTGGATCACAGGGCAGAAGGCTGGGGCATGGGAAGAGCTACAAGAATCTTCATTAAGAAAACTGGTGAAATGTGAATATATTCTGTGGATTATATAATAGTATTATATCAAAGTTAAATTTCCTGAATCTGAATGATTGTCTGTGTTTATGTAAGAGCTTGTCCTTGTTCTTAGGAAATACATTGAAATATTTAGCAGTAAAGGGGCATGATGTCCGCAAGTTACTCAAAAATGATTAGGAAAAAAACATTAGAGTGAGACACAGAGAAAAAGAAGTAAATATGGTAAAATGTTTAAAATTGTGGAATCTGAACAAAGCGTACATAGGAATTATTTGTATTATGCTTGTAACTTTTCTGTAAGTTTGAAATCATAAAATAATCAAAATAGAAAGTTTTAAAATGTCATTTAAAAAAAGGACAAGACATTCTTTTGAGTTTCTTGTGTCACTTATTAATGACAGTGCTCCCCAGGCAATTTGCTCCCTGCTTATCTGTTTGGCCTTGTCCTGTACCATCTCCTTGTCCAGCTCAGAGCACTGCAACCTCTGGGCCCTTGTCTCTGACCCTCAAGTGGGCCCCGATCTGCCCCCGAGGCCTGTGGTTCTGGGTGTTCCCTAGTCCTGACCACTCTCCAGGCTCTCCTCCTCCAGGGCTGCCTGTATCACCACCTCAGAGGCCTTTCCTGATCCTCCTATTTAAAGGAGTCCCCTCACTTCCACTTCTGTCACTCTTTATAACCACTTCTATTTTATTTATCTTTCAAATAATATTACCACTGCCCAAAATTGCTTTATTTACAGTTATCTATCTTCCTCCAACAGATTATTCTCCATCTGGGTAGAGACCTTGCATTTTTGGTCGCTACCACTTGTGCTTGGAACATTGTCGGCACGCACTAGATATCTGTTAGCTGAATGAATGAACAGATGTCCCCAGGATCTGGCAGTGGGCATTCAGGCTCTTCCTCCACCAGGGGTACCGGGCATGGCAAGTACTCAATATAGATGTGTTGATTGAATGACAATATGTGAATGAGTGGATAAATTAGAGAAAGTTTCTAATTCTAAAAAGGACTAGTTCTGGAAGGCCGGTGAGCTCAGGGATTATACAGAGAAACCCACATGCAGCCTGGCTCAATATGGTCTCCCAGGCATGCACTTTGACATTTACCCTCCAAACAGCCCCAGTCTGGCTTTTGTTCCATTGCTCCACAAAAGCCGTCCCTGCGAAGGCCATTCACGATCTGCACGTCGCTGAATCCAACAGGCTTTTCCATCTTTCCCTTCCATGTCACTCTAAGCAACACTTGACAGAGTGGGCCCCTCCCTCCTCCTTCAGTGACCATTCCTCAGGCTTCTATGGCACTGGCGACTTCCAGTTTTTCCCTGATTCTCACTCTCCTGTGCCAGCTCCTCTCCAATCACTTAAGATCCCTAGGGGTTACAAAGAACCCAGTCCTGGGCCTCCTCCACTTCTCACTCCATGCTCATTCCCTAGGACATGCTATGAATCCCGGTGGCTTTGAAGACCATTTGTATTCTAAGTTGAGTCCTGAATGTGCATCTCCAGCCCAGATTTGCTGGCTGACCTCCAAGTACCTTTATCCAACCGCCTAGCTGATACAACCATTTGGATATCTCACAGAAATCTCAAAATGTCTCAAGCTGAACTCTTGATCTTTGCTGCTAAACTTCTCCTTTTTCCATCCTTCCCGCCTCAGGGAACATCCACCTTATAAACCCCCTGGATCTGTCCCTCTCACATTCACTTCATCAGTAAGTCAGGACAATTCTGCCTCCAAAAGATATCACACATCTACGATACCCCGATCCATCTCCAGTGCTGTCACTGTATCCTAAGGTACCATCACCTCTCCCCCGGCCTGTGTCCCACTTTCCATTCTCGCTCAACTCCACTCTTTACATAGAACCCAGAGGAGTCTCTGTAAAAGAGGAATCAGATCATGTCATTCCCCTGCTTGAGACTCTCCAACGGCTTTCCATGGCCAGTAGAATAAAAACAAAAATTCTTAACATAGCCTAAGTGGTCCTATACGATCTAGTGCCTCCGCACCCTCATGCCAAAATACTTTCTCTTGGCTCACGAAGCTCTAGTAACATGGATCTTCCCTCAGTTTCCCTAAAATATAAAGACTTCTCCTACCCCAAGTCCTCTGCACATGCTGTTTCTCAACCTGGAACGTATTTCCTCCAGCTTTTCAGCTCTCTAAGTCATCCACAGGCTCTCATTCATATTGAAAGGTTTTAAGAAGGAAAATTGCTTAAAGTCGAGTTGGATTTTATAGTGGCAAAAGAGTAGAAACTGAATTGGAGTGTTGCTGGACATAAGGGCAGGTTGATAGAGTGGGTGGAGGCTACTAACGCTGAGGGAGAGAGGAAGATAAGAAGGTCTAACCTAACAACATTTCCAGGAGAGTGAGGAATACACAGATTCTTGGGAAATTCCTGTCTCCCACCATTCTTGGGAAACATTCCTTAAGGACAATCATGGGAATCAGCTGGACATGGTGGCCAGCATGGAAATGCTGAAGATGCCCTCTCAGTTTCTGGGTTGGATGAATGACTCGTCAAACAGTGAAGCCATTGAGAAGTGGGATTGAGGGGGAGATGTAATCGGTATGAAGGGCAGGAGGAAGATGATGAGCTCAGTTTGGGGCATGCATTTGGGATGCCAGGGGGCCTTCAGGTACAGATGTCCACCACCTGCTGTGATGGGGACTTGGGAAAATGCTAACAATTGGAATCACCACTATGAGAAATGAGACTGAAAGTGATTAGAAGCATGAAGAAAGAGGCTGTGAGGCCCATGGGTGGTGAAAGCCATTACAACTGATGGCAGCATAGACAGGGAACCTCCTTTATGACGAGACTGTCACTGGCACTTTATTAAAGACCATCATTCTATAGTCAGAAGTTCAGACCATGTTCACAAAACACATGAAGCCAGGATGATTATTTTTGGAATGCAATGAAAAGATTAAATGAAAACATAAAACTATTTTATGAGCATAATATACTACTTTGTTTAGAAAAATATATACTGCTTGTTTGTTACTAGTATGAAGGTTGCTAAATAGAGACTAGACACTATCATCTAGACTCTAGGTGTTAATTTTTTTTCCATTCCAAAACAAAGTAATTCACAAAAACGTGCACTATTCATTCATGCAATAAGTATTACTAAGTCCCACTGTGGGCCAGATGCTATTCTAGGCGCTGGAGAGAGAGTAGTAAGAAGTACTGAAGGCACTAAAAAAATGCATGTTGGATGAACACATCAAATCAAATCACTCTATTATTACATCACACCCTCAACACTGCTCCCCAGTTCCACAGACACGATACTATCAGTCAGCTTACCTTGATTAGTAATCATTAAATGTTGCAGAAACACCTAACAGTTAAGTCCTATGTTGAAAAAAAATAGACATCCAATAAAATGCAAATTTGTGGTAAGCAGTAGGAGAAAACAAGAAGCGGAAAGAGGAAGGTTGCCTAACCTCAATGGCAATATTCTTTAGGTCATCCGTGAGCTTTGAGTTGTGAAGAAAAATCCAGGCAGGTCAATTTGACCTTGGAACAGAATTCTTTTGGTTGAATGTTAAGTGGCTAAATTACAACTTTGGGGAGAAACAGTTCTTGCAATGGAACGCTCTTCCCTGCGTGATTAGACTTAATCAGACTTTTTTGTACTTTAGGGTCAGGGAAAATTTTCAACCTGTAATCATGTACTTATTGGGACACACTAAGAGTTCATGATGGATTTTTAAACACCCAGAGCCTTCCAAATTAACTCAAAGTCTCATGATTTCTCCCTTTAATATGTTACTTTATAACAAGTAGATTTTAATAAAAATTAAGGGAAAAAAATTTCAGGTTTCTGCCAGGAGGCACTGACTTGTATTTCTTCCAAGTCTCATGCTCTCTGGGGGTATGCATCTACTGAATTCATAAAATAAAAACATAGTAAATGGTAAACGTAAATGTAAGAAGAGGTAAGACATTTCCATCAATTCCCTAAGAAAACTATCACCAAACTCTTGATTTGGAAATAATGAAGTCTCCCAAGTAAAAGTAAAAGGAGGGTTGGCTAGGGGATTCCCAATGCCTGCCAACAAAACCTGGTTTAGACTTTCTGTTTTAGAGCATTCTGGCCAATAAACTTCACAGAGATTTAAACAATAGCCCTTTGGATTCACTTTGGATTCCTTAAGTCCATGGACTGTCTTTCAAATATCTAAATGAAACATAGACAGAAGTTAGAAAAAAAACAACTAGATAACCCTAAGGCCACAAAATTAGGTAACTTCAGAGAGAAGATGTCAGAATTTTTTTATGTGCATCAAGTCTATACTCATGGGCAGCCCAGGAATCTGCGGGTAAGAAGCACTGAAGTGATAACTCATTGGGTTGAAAAAAATTTCGGAGCTGATCACGGTGAAGGAAACATAAAGCACGCAGTTCTAAAACTGTTTTCCAGATTGTATTCTTTAACAAAGATACCTATTATTTATGCTTTTGAAAAAAGTCAGTGACGTCCCTACACAGTTCATAATGAGTTCTGCAGATTCATGGAATTCCTTTCTTGAAATCATTTCCTTTCCCTGAACTTTTATGTTTATACCATCCATAGTATCACATCCATCTTCCAGCTTATTTAAATTCTGACTGTGAACAGGGACCATGTTTGTATCTTCTGGGCTGTGCTCATCAACTTCCTAGTAGCTCCATAAACGTGTATAACAACAATATTAATAATATTAATGAAGCACTACATTAAAAACTACAGCGTGTGTATCAGTATTTCTTCTATTTCCTTGAGGTACAGCAAGCAACCTTTGTAGAATTTCTCTATCACCTCGTGGGTAGGAGAATGAAAAGAGGCTCTCTGTCAAGATGATTTGGAGCTTTTGGATAGTTTGCTCCAAGTCAACAGGGTATAAACGAATGGTCCTTATACTCTTGTGTATTTTGCCAAAGGCAGCAAAATAAATTAGTCATCATTTCACACGTGGCCAAGTTCACAAACCATCACATCTTGCCAATGTGCCCAAGGACCATATCTGTGCTCTGCGACCTAAATACAGAAACCCTAGTCTTAATGTCCACCACTTTCTTGAGTATTTTATGTCCTTTTTGATTACTATTAATGTCCATGGGAACAGATAAAGTAGCTACAAACTCTTTTAACAGGTATGAGTATCAGCTATCACTGTAACTTTCATTAAAATATACAAACAGTTAAAAACCAAATAGAGCATCACTTTTTAATATTATCTAAAATAACAATAAAGGTGGTCAGATGGTTACGTGTTCATTTAATTGCTAATGAAGCCAGACCAATAAGTCAAAGCTGGATTCCCTGTAGAATATTGATTTGAAGTATTAGCAGCAAGGATCGTTTGGTAAGACAGATTTAAAATAGGAGTAAAGATTTTACTTTCCAAGGATTCATCTTTGAATTCTTGTGGGTGGTTGTTTTATTTCCAGCCTGCTAAAAACCATAATATCACCTGAAGCAAGCAGGCATGAGCCTGGAACGGGAGTGAAATGACGACGAAACATTTGTACGTTATTGAAGCTAATGAAGCAAGACACGCACTGCCTGGTTTTGTGTCACGCGCCCCTGGAGAGCCCAACTGTGTTCTGGGGCTGGCTGTGGCATCTCCCCAGGATATGGCTCACCCTGAGGCCTCTGATTCAGCGGCAGAGCTGTTTTTCCCCTCGGGAAAGACCAAACAGACACCTGACCTTTTATAAAACCTCTAGGATGAATCACAAGTAAAGTTCTTTGGCATTCTGAGGTGGTGGGTGGAAATCAAGGCTTGACAGGCGGCCATGGGATGGGCAGCGTGGGCTGGCGCTGTGGGCTATGCCATAGCGTGGAGAATCCCTCACACTAGGACCCCTGGCCTGCATGTCATCTGGCATCCAGAACTCCCACTCAATTTCCAAAAGGTGCTACCCACCCTGGAAAAAAATCTAGCCCACTGAGTAGCTGGGAAAATCCACAGCCAGGGAGACAGATGGCTCAGGAAGAAGCAATCTGGAATAATAGTGAGGGTGTGGGAGTTGGAGTGTAGGCTGGGCAAGGAGATCAGAGAGGAAAGAACGGGCATCTGTATGTGGCGACAGATGACGGAGTGCTGTTTGGGACGAGCAGTTGGAGGAGGCAAAGGAAATGGAAGTAATGTATTTATGCATAAGGGCTGTATCATAATTAGGAAAATTCCCCTTCTGTCTACCCCGCAAGTCCCACTTGGTTCAGATGGGGGCAGACAGCAGAGAGCACTTACTTCACGGAGGAAGCAGAGGCTACCCGCTATTCCAACAGGCTTTCTATTTCTGATAGAAACAAATCCAAACTGAGCTAATTTGTGTACAGCTGCAGGCAATATAAACACGGCTATTTAGAATTCTTTATAGAGTATAGGCCTTTGTACTCTATACTTCATGGAAGTTAATAAGTAGGTGTCAAACTCTGAATTAAAATTCCCAGAAGAGGACACAGCACAAAGGACAATAAAAATGATTTTTAAATAATCATAGGGATAAATAGCATCCACTTCTGACAAATGTAAGTGCTGGCATAAAATGTTATTAGGCTACAGAGATTGTCTTTTGTTCAGGAAGTATATTGTATTCTCCTGCCTCATCATTCATCATCCTAATGAGCCCTCAAAATGTAAATTAAATAGCAAAGACGGATTCATTTGAAAAGCATCTTTTCAAAAAAAAAAAAAAAAAGCTAGGTGTTAAACCATTTTTTCTACTTTTATTCTATATATTGTTTCATTTTTTTCATTGAAAAAAAGCCCTCAGTACTTGAACACTTTATGGGGTAAGTTCATGCAATTCATATTTTCAGTAAACAGTTCATTCATTCTCCAGTACTATGGGATTGGTGATTTGAAAAGAAAAAAAAAATCGCATTTTAAAATGGTATGCCCTGTAAATGATGTTTGATCCGGAAAATCTGAGAAACCTGTGCATGCATTCACTTTTTTGTTTTATTCAGAAGTGATTTGGTCCAGGGAAACCCTCAATGGAAAAGGATTAGCGAAAATTTCAAACAGCTTTAGTTTACTGAACTGAATGCATTAATGGCTAAGCAAACACCAGTTCAACCATTAATGATAAAAGAAGAAGGTCATGAGCCAAATTAGTTGCAATTTCTTGTTATGTATTGATAAGAACATTACCCGTTCCTATGATGAATAGAGAAATCAGGGTTTTGTACTTGACCTGAATTTATGCATGAGCACACACAACAGAAGTGACTGAACAGCTCTGCTGGGGAGGCACCCAGGAAAAACACGCTGGGAAAGGAAAATAGCAGCAAATCACGTCTCATTTTGGCATGATTGGTCCTCATTTGCCTGTCTCTCTCTCTCTCTCTGTCTCTCTCTCTCTCCCCCTCACTCTCCCCACCCTCTCTCACTGCAACCCATAAATCATTCTTCGCATTCTTTGGCTGTTCCTGCTTGTGTGAGAGAGCTCAGCTCCCAGCTCTCTGTGGGTGAACATATATAAAATGAAGACACAAGTAACTGCACTGTTGAGGTTTGCCTGATGTCCAGGGAACAGCCATTAATCTGCACAAGGGGGTTTCAAAAGCCCCACTCTGCCGAATAAATTATCGTTAACCAATCTAGGCATTCTAAAGACACTATATTTTTATGAGGTCAAATGTTGCAGAAATATCCCAGAGGGAGAGTAGAAACTATCCAGCTGTGAAAGAAGCTAGTGACAGCACTGCACAGAAGCCTGGGGGGTCCTGCAGTGGCTACAGACCGGCTGCAGCCCTGGCTGAAGCACATCCTCAGTCTGCCTGGTTCATGAGGACTGCTGCATTTGGGAAGCACTCATCCCTCACAGCAGTGCCCAACGCAGGCTCACCTCTAGAGAAGGGGCATCTCTCTTGGAAGGTCTGGCTGATGAAAGAGCATATCATGACAGACAGGAGCTCATGGTAAAGCCTGCATAATCCACTGGCCATCCTGTTCCAGTTTACTTACTCAGTTATTTTTAATGGAGAATTTTCTTTTTAATGTGACAGAACTGAACTCAATGCAAGGCTCAAGGCTGTCGTCATGACAGTTGCCCACATAAAGAAACTGTAGTCTGGGCCCAAGCCATGGCCCTAGCAATTTCCCAATAATGCACATTTTGACGGGCACATCAATTGGTTTATGATGTAAGAACAACACTAATTAGTGAGGAAGAAGCCAATGTCCTGTGTTGATAGGGCCCGGTGCAGTTTAAGTGATGAAGTGAACGTTACTTCTAACAAAGGAAAACAAGGTATTATTCTGCACAGATATTTAACTCTGAAGAAGTGTTGAACAATGATAGATGTATTTTAAAGTGGAATTGAAGCTTCATCCACAGTTTAGGAAGAGAACTGGCTAGGATATCAATAAATTGTTTTATATTTGACCCCAGGCAGGAAAAACAACATGCAACCCAGGGAAGGGATGCTGCCTTGCTGTGAAATATGTGCATTTTAACCTTTGCAATATGTTAATAATTAATATGAATTCACACCAATACGATATCTTCATAAAAACACAGAACTCTCATGTATAAAACCTTTCAAGTATAAAATAAGCTACCCCCTAAAGGTTTTCTGAAAAAAATTCCCATTAAAGAAGGTTCTCACAGTCTGAATGTACAGACTTTTAACCAGACCTAAAATTCTTGCGAATAAGCCCCATGCTATATGACTGACAGTACCATTAAAAATGCTAAAAAATAAAATACACGCTTCATTAGTCTCCCAGCTGAACTCAGAATCTCTGGCCCAGAATAAATCTTAGCCTTTAAGAATAAATTCTCTTCTGAATTAACATCTCAGAGTCATTAATCTTTGGAGTGACCCTTCAATTTCACTTGGAGAACTACTACATTCCTCAAAGGTCTTTTTTCTTTTGGCAAGCCATGATTTCATGGAGAGAAGGAAAATAACATGATCTTTCTTTTATCATTTCCTCATTCTCGCCCTCAGGGTGGCTTCTCTTCCCTTCCCAACTGAAACATCCTAATTCTAAAATCAACAGAGAGCCTTCTACTGAGTCAGCAAGGAACTAAAATTTAACTTTAGGGATACGTGAAAATAAAAACAAGACTAGGTAGAATTATTATTATACATTTCAGGAAGAAAGGAAGCATTATCGTGAACACAATTTTACCAAATTAAAAATGGTACAGACTTTATCCTCTATTTCAGGGGCCTTGTTTATTAAGCAGACAGAACTCTGCTTGATTATTCCATGAAGTCGCCAACCATTAATCATGCACATTTGTTTAACAGGTCAAATGAAGAGAGGAAATTTGTGTGCAGTCACGGCAAATACTGCCTCATTTTACCCACTGTGTGATACTAAAGGTACAGACATCATGTTGTAACTACATTAGGAGAGATTGGTCCATAAAGTAATTTGATTATAATTCCTTCTTGAGCAGACAACTGTTTTTGAAAAGCAAATAACTATTTATTTTTTGATTATTTATTTTTAACTGACAAAAAGTATATGTATTTATGGGGTTACGATGTGGTGTTTTGATAGATTTATACATTATGGAATGATTAAATCAAGCTATTTAACACATCCATCACCTCACGTACTTCCGTTGTATGGCTTGAACATTTAAAATCTGCTTAGCAATTTTGAAATATACATTACTATTAACTATAGTCACCACGCTTATTTGCTTATGTATGTATGTATTTATTTTTGAGACAGAGTCTCACCCTGTCTCCCAGGCTGGAGTGCAGTGGCATGATCTTGGCTCACTGCAACCTCTGCCTATGGGGTTCAAGAGATTCTCCTGCCCCAGCCTCCCCAGTAGCTGGGACTACAGGCACATAACACCACACCTGGCTAATTTTTGTATTTTTTTTGGTAGAGATGGGGTTTCACCATGTTGGCCAGGCTAGTCTCAAACTCCCGGCCTCAAGTGATCTGCCAGCCTTGGCCTCCCAAAGTGCTGGAATTACAGGCATGAGCCACTGCACCTGGCCTGCTTATTAATCAAGATTTTCAAAGTTAGATGTTTAATTAAAGGATAATATGTCTATACCACTCATCCATCAATTTTCACTGTGAAGACCACATTAGCCAGCTCCCAGAGGAGACCCATTCTGGTGAGGGGGTGGCTGGGTTCACCATATTCGCTTCTACCATCCTCCAATCCCAGCCTCTCCCTCTACCTGGGGGATTCACTGGAACAATCCATTTGTATTCCCACATTTTTTGTGTTCTTAAGCCAGAAATGTCTCCCATATAGCTTGCCAACTGCCCACCCCTTCCAAACACCTCTATCCTCTACTGCCACATGAATCTTAAAATAGAGCTTCCACTGTTCAGCTCTCCAGACTTACCAGCCGTTAATAGCCCCTCATCACCTAGAGAATAAATCTGTAGTCCTCGGAGCCAAAAGCAGCCCTGATCTCAGCCTTCTCATCTGGCTCATTTGGGCATTTTCTTCTGAACAGTCTACAGGCGTTCCTATTGGGAACATCTGCTCATCCAACCCACCTGCAATGCCTTTCAAAATGTGATTCAAATTCATCCACTTTACCCTACCTCACACACAAAGGCCTTTCCCTCATTTTCCTCCTCAAAACCCAATGACCACACTGTCTTGCTTGATATGCATTCCTTCCTGTCTCACAGGGCTATTTAACATTTCACTTGTTTAAGTCTTATCCATGTTTCCCTGAGAGCAGGAATTGTGTTTGGTACTCACATGCACAGAGCCTGCATGTAACATCACACCTTACCCAGAGTAAAGACTAAAACAAAAATGTAATCATTTAAAACTTATTTTCTTGTTCCTACTTTCAATCAAGGAATCATGAGTCTCAGAGATACTCTAGGCCCCTAAATCTATATTTGTGCCCAGGAGTTGCTGATTTCAGGGATGGGAGTTTCAAGGAGAGGGTGCAGGGTCTTTTTTAAGTCTTGACAATTCCATCCACGGCCCCTTGTAAGTTTTAGAGGTTGTGAAAGATACTGAATCCTTGGGGTTCCATGAACTTGTCTGTAGTGGGTCTGTGCATTCACTCCATCATACTCTTGGTTGGCAGAGAAGCTCAGCCACTTGGGCCACTGGAACAAGGTCATTTGGAGGGCAGAACTCAGTTCTGGGGCAGATCATACGCACAGGATTGGTTTTGGAATCTATCATGTGATAGAGCTTCTCCACCTACCTTCTCTTACTACATTAACCCATAAGAGAGGCTTACCTGTTACCAACTAGTTTCATCACATACTGTCTGGAGATATGACAGGAGATACTGGAACAAGGAACACGCAGACAGTGAAAGTTTATTGATTCAGTTTACATTTAATGATTGATTGGTAGAAAGAGAAACAAGTCCTGAACCAAGTGTGCCCCTCCTTCTTGATGCCCCAAAATGCACTTAAAAATCTCTTTCAAATATACCTCGTATGTACCCTCTGCCTCATACCTAACACTGATCACATTTTGTCCAGTTAGATTGCACCTTTCCTACCTCAGAAAGGTTTACCTGACCTTACTGGACCATGCTAGCAAGGTCTGATCACCATGTTCCATGCACACATTTTAAAGTTGGTGGAGCACTTACTTTGTCCCTGGCCAGCTCCTGCTGGGGAACCTTGTCTTTAAATGGACTGGCCTTAGCCTGTCCCAACATACACATGCCCCAAGATGCTGACAGTAAATTACAACATACTCACTGGAGTCATTACAATTTTTTTTTTTCAGGAATAAAGGAGGTACGCGCAAGGTCAGAGAGCCTCCTAAAGCAGTTTGGACACATTTCCATGATGCCAGGCCTGAGAGCAGAGCTAAAATCATCCACAGTCCTCTACTGCCTCCCCCTCCCTGCTACAAAAATGTAAAAGATGCACATTTGCCATTAGGAAAACTCCTCATTGCATTTTGGACTTGAAGTCCACTGGAGTAGGGCCATTTAAAAATGGTCTATATACCACGCTTCATGAACAAGTTTTATTACCCAAACTGAAAAAAATTAGTGATGGAAAAAATAAGGCAGATGTATATTACATCAGAATAACTGCTGCAGAAAAAATTCCAACATCATATTTCATTTGAAGATTTCTTGAATGGCCAAAGAGCAGTATTTGTGAAAATTTTTACCATATTTATTTAGGATACTTTCTTAAAGTTTTATTTTTTAAAGACTTCAATTTAGGAAAACCATGTTTAAAATGCATTGACTTCAACTCATACCTAGTGCTATAAGAAGTAACGCATCTCCCTTAACGAAATGTCCAGTTACTCCTAATTTTTAAGATTTCATCACTTCTCTCTTAACTTACCTTAATGAGAAGGCTGAACTAGCTCGCCTAGCTGAATTTATCAGTAGCCCATGCTTGAAAGAGAAATGGTTCTGCCCTCTGTTGGGGGCTGGGTTCCCTAAAGCAGCAGGTGTGCTGATGGAAGACAGATGAGCTAATCTGTTCACCTGAACCCTCTCTGTCATGTTCAATTTAGCCTCAGTCTTTAGAAACACAACCTAAAAGGTCTAAGGCAAATAGCAGCTGTCCAAATCAGAGACCAAATTAGAGACCCTGTCCCTGAGTCCAGAAAGGGTAAAAATACTCTATTGTTTCCTCACCATTTGTTTTTGGAAACACAAAATTATAGGAGGGGGAAAACCTTATTGTTATTAGAATCATCTTTCAGCAAGAAAGACAATAAATTCTAAGACCCTTAGCCTTTTGTATAACTGTTCAGTCAGGGGAGTGTTAGCACTGTGCTTGTTAATTTAGAATCTAGTTTATGAAGCTGATTATCTTTTTAAAGCAACACATTATCCCTGCTCACAAAATATCATAGTATTACTAGGAATGTAGTTTTCACATTATATTGTAATTATCACTTAAATAGCTGCGCTGTTTACCAGGAAATATAAGCTCTTCAATGTCAGGAGTTACTCCTTTTTCAAAAAAATCATGGTTCATAACACAACATTTGAAACATGGTTAGCATTAAATAAATATTTATTATTGCTATACTTATCTTTAAACTATGCTAGTAGATATCAACTATTGAGTTCTTATTGCAAAAGGCATTGTGCTCAACTCTTTCCATACATTGTCTAATCCTTTATGGCATCCCTATGGGACAGGTATTACCACCCTCTGTTCACAGGTAAGCAAACAAGGCTTAGTAAGGTAGGTAATTGCTCCAGATCATTCAGCTGTGTAGGGAAGAGACAGGCTTCCATCCAGGGCCACCCAACTCCAAACAGGCACATCCCTAAATGCTACACTAAATATCCATGGACGTCCATCATTCTGAGAACTAGCTCTCTGCACTCACTATTTGTAATCAAAATCAGCAAGTGTTATATTAATAACTTCAGAAACGCTGTCATAGTCAAAAATTTGCATCAAATGTCTTAGAAATGAGCCTAATAGTCACAATACTTTTCATAATCCCCAGAAAAGAGACGAAAAAGTATATTCCCAATAAAATACTTGGATGGAAAGGCACAACTCGAAAAATAAAACATTGTAAAACTTCACTGTAATATGAGAACAAATGAAGAGAGCAGATGATGAAGGTATTGGAATAAATTAAAGAGAGCTCATCTATAAAGCATAGATATCGAGGACAAACTTACAACTTCAAATAAATAAAAACTGTTAATTAAACAGGAGCTTCAGTATACATATAATGTTTGAACTTTGTCATTTAAAAATAGCATTTCGTTTTCTGCACCACTAGAAACTATATTTTGAACACATTCAGGATTTCACAGCTACAATACTAGAAATGTTTATTCCAATTAAATGTTACAATTACTCTACTGTGTATTATCTTTTCCTTTATTTCTCCCTATTTCATCAATTTCTTTTTTAAAATTGTGTAAGTCATGCAGTTTTTGAAACTCACCATCTTACAATGACTTTTATTCTTAAGTATGTCAGATGGACATTTAACTCGATGTGACTTTAAGAACTCTTTCTTTTACGTAATCAATCACTTGTCCTAAAAAGACTAAAGCATGTGCATCAAAACTGTATCTTTTTTTTTTTTTAAGCACGCAGCTGTCTTTGTCAAGCACTGCATCTTTTCAAGGAAATGTCAGCAATGTTATTCTTGGGCCTCCTTCTGCCCAAGAGGCCAAGGAGGGATGAACAATGGAGGCAACAAGACACTTAATCAATAGCAGTCACAGTACCATTTTTTATCCTCCAGAATCTTCATTTTCAATGAGGTTTACATCATTAAAGTAAGAAAACAGGACCGTCAATCTCCATTGGCTTCAAGTGGTGGATGGAAGAATTAATTTGACTGCCATAAAAATAATGATGTAGCTGTATGCTTTAAACCTTTAAAAATTTATTTTTAGGCTTAAAACCTAGGAGGAGGACAGACATGTTGCCTAGAAATAAAAGCACTGATTTATCAATTCTTTCTTTTTCTTATATTCTAGACAGATTTTTTTTTTAAATTTTATAGATGTGGTCTCACTGTGCTGTCCAGGCTGGAGTACAGTGGCTATTCACAGGCGAGATCATAGCTCACTGCAGCCTCAAACTCCTGGGACCAAGCAATCCTTCAGTCAGTCTCCTGAGCAGCTGAACTACAGGCCTGTGCCATGGGGACTGACTCCACACAGATTTCTAACAGATCTGAATCTTGTAAAGAAAGGCAATAGGTTTCAATCCAAGTCCTTTTAAGGTGTTATGAATAATCCATTTGAAATATATTTATTAGCAGAGGTACCTGTGCCATTGTTTTTGAATCATGTTGACACATGCCATCTCCAACATGTGTTCTCACTATGACAGATTTATATGAAAGGAGTAAAAACATCACAAGCACCCGCATAACGCCTTCCCAGGGGCAGAGGCAGGTTTTCTGGGCCCTTAAAAGCTATAATGCTATCTTTAAAGAAAAAAGCAAAATTATGGGTTTGAAATTAAGTAGAGGGCCTTAGAAGAGGACACTCAACCCAGGAGCCCTGAAACTTAAGCTGTTTTTTTGAGACAGAGTCTCACTCTGCTGCCCAGGCTGGAGTGAACTGGCGTGATCTCAGCTCACCGCAACCTCTGCCTCCAGGGTTCAAGCAATTCTCCTGCCTCAGCCTCCTGAGTAGCTGGGATTATAGGCGTGTGCCACCACACCTGGCTAATTTTTTTTATTTTTAGTAGAGATGGGGTTTCTCCACGTTGGCCAGGCTGGTCTCGAACTCCCGACCTCAGGTGATCCACCTGCCTCAGCCTCCCAAAGTGTTGGGATTACAGGCATGAGCCACCGCATCCAGCCTGAAAGACAGCCTTCTTTAATGGTAAATCTGCCCCTGCCTCATCCACCAGAAAACACAGGTGTCCTTTTGCGTGTGCACAGGCGATTTCTGAAATAGGAGGGCTCTCTGTTTGGCCTTTTTGTTCCCACAGTGTTCTCCCCCGAGTGCCCCAGACATTCTGTGTGAATTTGGTACATGTACCAGCATACGCCTGGAGTGGTAATGGGACACCAGCTCAGCCAGCGGTGCTCTGTGAATTTTCTGGAAAACTACAGGTGGTCACTTCCACCCAATGAGGCAGCAGCAAGGGAAATGGCAGGACAGGTGAAGGGTTTTGATTGGTACACAATTCAGGGAACACACAGGCTCTGTCATCAGGTGTATGTTCTGGGTTCTCATGCCTAGCTCTATACATTCAAATACTTTGCTTCTAATCCTTTAGTTTTGGTATTCACTTCAACTGAACACTCATGAGAAATGCAATTAAAAATACTTTTAACAAATGATTGAGATACATGCATTCCCAGCTCATTTTCAATTATGACAAAAACAAAACAAGCCTTGCCTGGACAGTCACGAGGCTTGACCGGGCACACTGAATGTTCAGAGGTCAGAGTGGGCAGGAGCCCCGGAGCAGGAGGAAGAAGCGGGTAACCTCTCTGAGTTCTGCACTTTCTCCCAACCAGCACTCTCTCACAGGCTGCACACTAACTACCCCTCCGTGCCCCTGTCCTTCAAAGGGCAGGAAGGCAGGGGTGTTGGGGGCAGGCTTTGACATGCACCACTTCTGTCTGGGCACAGTGACCTCTGCATGCCCCTGGCCTATCAGGTACAGATCCACAGCCTGTCAGTTGCACCCTCCCTGCCACCACCACAGGGACCTGCACAGACTGGGAGTTCATTTCCTTGCTCACTGGGGCCTGCCTTCCCCAGGCTGGTGTCTTCTGATAGCCAAACTGAGGGGTGGGAGGTATTTTGAAATGCAGATTTAATTATTCACGTGTGGTGAGGCCAACAGATCAGGAGATAACTGCCACTGAAATGATAGTTTGTTACACACAGTTCCCAATGGGAGGGGACATGCCACACACGGTGGGGGTCACACAGGGAAGCACCAAGGTCAGTTGGGAGGTAGGGGGAGCCAGGGAGAAAAGTGGGCAAGAGCCTTTATTGTTTTCCATGGGAGGGAACGGACAAGGATTTGAGTAAGTAGGTTTAGGATTGGCTATTTGGAATAACTTCAGCGGGATCTGGAGCACAGAGGCTGTCCTGAGTTATCTGGTATGTGTCCTGGATTGATTAGGGCAGGAGACAGGGGCCCAGAGTGTGAGAGCCCAGAAAAGGAGGTGGGGTATGGGCTTTGGAGCAGTTGTTTGTGGGTGAAAGGCGTGTTCACAGCAGCAGGCCAGTCTTTTGCTGTCTCTGGGAATTAGCTAGCCTTTCAGGGTCAGTGAGGCCCTAAGATGTCAAAGCTTCAAAAATGCAGAATAAAAAGACATGATTAGTAAAGAAGGGAACAAGGAGCAGGCAGGTGAGCATCACAGCCTCCAGCAGAGGCAGCCAGAGTCTGCCCAGCCTGGCAGGATGCTGAAGCTGGGGAAGACAGACTTCTCCTACCCCTGCTGCAGGTGCGGGCAGGCGGGCGACTGAGCTTTCCACTTTGGTCCTCTGACAAATGGAGGACAGCTGCAGACGGATGTTTCACCCAACACCAAGCAAGCAGACATAACCTCACTGTGCGAGGCGATACTGCCTCACTGTACAGATGAAGACACAGAGGTTCAGAATGTGTGGAAGGGCTTTTCCCAGGGTCCCACAGCTCACAGTTGGTAGAGCCTGGATTGTCTCCATTTTCTCTCTCAGGCCCTGGGCTTAAAGCCCACCAGCACTTTTTTTTTTTTTTTTTTTGAGACGGAGTCTCGCTCTGTTGTCCAGGCTGGACTGCACTGGCATGATCTCGGCTCACTGCAAGCTCCGCCTCCCGGGTTCACGCCATTCTCCTGCCTCAGTCTCCGGAGTAGCTGGGACTACAGGCACCCGCCACCATGCCCGGCTCATTTTTTGCATTTTTAGTAGAGACAGGGTTTCACCGTATTAGCCAGGATGGTCTCAATCTCCTGACCTCGTGATCCGCCCACCTCGGCCTCCCAAAGTGCTGGGATTACAGGCATGAGCCACCACACCCGGCCAAAGCCCACCAGGTTTTGAAGGTCTCACACAAATGTTTCAGACCTTTAGAAGGAAAATATATGGTCTCCAAAATAAAAAGAGAAAGCAATAATGTCAAAATTAATAACGTTTAATTAAATGTCTAAAAACATATTAAGCCATTTTTATTCATTGTTACATTTAGTTTTCATTACAAAATTCATTACACTTGAAAATAATATGTAGCTTAGATTTTTTCCCACATTCTAAGAATTCTTGAGTTTGCCTAATGATTACTGAGAAGCCAACTATAAATTAAATGAATTACTCATAGTCAGATAACTCCAAAAGCAAAATTATAAAAGCTCTTTATAAAGAGCTTTATAATAAACTTTATAAAGTTTAAAGAATTTTTTAAACTGTTGTATTTAATATGGGATGTGAGTCTATTTTAATCTGTCTCCCAGGATGGGGTGGGGCCTCTGAAAGAAAGCAGGCCTACTGTTTCGGAGGTCTTCAAAGGGCCCTGCCTGCATCAACCTGCTCTCAAATTCCAGCTCCTTCTACTCGCATTCCCTCCCCAGCAACACCTGCCCTGGACGGCAGTTCCAGAGGTCCCTTCAGAGCAGGCCCACTGCTGAGAATGGCTCAGGGGCTCTGCTTCCTGCTCAAGACAGCATCCGATCTCTGTAGCACTGCAGGCCCTGACTGCTCCCACAGAGTGTTATGGCCTCTACGCACACCAACATCCTGAGCACCAGAGGGAATCTTGGGAGATCAATATAATTGTGGAGAATAATTCTAAGATGACCTCCCAGCTCGTGGTGGGGCCCAGCATTCAACTCTGGGTCCTTCCATCCTAGAACAGCATAGAGGGAAGGTGTGGACTTGGGGGGTGACCAATGCCAGTGACCAAGGAGAAGCTGTTCCAAGGGTGGGCAAGGAAGGGAATATGGTTGCTTAATTCTCACCTCCCTGGCGCTCCCACAGATCATTCTGTGCCCATGAAGAAGACATCACAGGGTGAACCATGACCATTAACAGCTTTGCTAAAAAAATCCACGTAACTGTCTTTGTTACCCATGGCAGGACCTGCCTGCTCCCTGGTGCTGGGGCCACCTTCTGCTCAGGATGTGACAATGGTCACACCTTCTCAGCACCTTCCACAACAGGAATATATCTGAATATATGAATATATGTGAAGTATTTCACAGAGTGTGCTACACAGAGCAAGCATTTAATACGTATGACTGACTGGGAGCCTGACAGTCTCTATTTAGACAGCACTGTGGACTCAATGCATGTTTTTCCTCAAAATTCACAAGTTGAAGCCCTAACCCCAGTGTGATGGGATTTGGAGATGGGGCCTTTGGGAGGTAATTCGGGTTGGATCAGATCAGGAAGGCGGAGCCCTGTGATGAGTGTCCTTGTAAGAAGAGACATCAGAGACACAGCACAAAGGTGGCTGTCTGCAAGTCAGGACCGGGGCTCTCACCAAACACTGAACCCTGCCCGGCCCCGATCCTGAGCTTTTCAGCCTCCAGAATTCGGGGAAAATAAGTTCCCCTTGTTTAACTCTACAGTCTATGGCATTTTGTTACGGCAGCCCAATAATACTCACTGATGGTTTTATAAACTAGAGAAGAACATCAACTAACACTATTTGATTTTCATAAATTGAGAGGGGCTAGACACAGAAACTTCCAAATACCTTTATCATTATCCTTAAATTCTATTTGAAATTTTTATCTATCAGTATTTAAGGGACTCAGAAACTGAGAATCTGGGTTCAGACTACTTGAGTTTACATCCCGTTCTGCCACTTTCTAAGTTTTGAGGCTCCATGTATCTGAACCACAATCTTCTTATCTGTAAACTGGAGCTAATAAATGGCCTTCTCTCATGGAATGGTTGTGGAAATTAACCCATTTATGCCAGAGGTTGCAAATTTCTTTTTTTGTGCAAAATCAGACCTTTGCAATGACCTTGAGTAGTAGGATATAAATAACTCCCACAAGCTTAGCAATAATGGAACCAGTAATGGAACACTAGGCATAAATGGGTTAAACAGGATGTTCCTCACAAAGTGCAGAAAAATACACATTGAGCAGAAAAATACACATTGATATGGTGCCTGGATGCCTTTTTTTGAAAAAAAAAAAAAGGAGGGAAAATAAAGATAATATTTCTGGCTACATGTGCATCTGCTTAAAGAAAACTCTAGAAGGACACACAAGATAATACTAAATATGGTTGTGGTGGATTGAATGTTGAGGGAAGGGAGGAGAGAAAAAAGGGAGGAGGAAGGGAAGAAAGGGAGGGAGGGAAAAAAGGAAGGAACCAGAAGCAGTGTCTGGTACTTCATCAGCATTCTGGTTGTTTGATGTTTTTTCTGATCAGCGTCAGGAATTTTTTTTTTTTTTTTTTTTTTGAGACGGAGTCTCGCTCTGTCGCCCAGGCTGGAGTGCAGTGGCGCGATCTCAGCTCACTGCAAGCTCTGCCTCCTGGGTTCACGCCATTCTCCTGCCTCAGCCTCCCGAGTAGCTGGGACTACAGGCGCCCGCCACCACACCCGGCTAATTTTTTTTTTTTTTGTATTTTTAGTAAAGATGAGGTTTCACCATGTTAGCCAGGATGGTCTCGATCTCCTGACCTCGTGATCCGCCTACCTCGGCCTCCCAAAGTGTTGGGATTACAGGCATGAGCCACTGCACCGGGCCAGGAAAATACTTTTAAAATGCTTAAATTACGTAATACATAGGTGTATGCTTTTAGAAACATCACACAGTACAAAAGCACATAGATTTAAAAATGTAAGTCCCTCTTCTGCTTCAGTCTGTATCCAAAATTAACCAATTACTAATAGCTTTGTGTGCCATTATTTAAAAATAAAAATGGAACCACGCTATGTACGGGTGTGGCAGCTGCCTTTCATTCAGCATTTCTCGAGGCCCTTTCATTGCCAGCACACGTAGGTTGGCTCCATTTTGTGTAACTGACACATGAGAAACCACACCATGATTACACCACGATTTACTGAACTTCTTCTGTATAAGAAAGCACTGGGGTTGTTGACAGTTTTTCTGTATATGAGTTGATGCATGAGCATGGCTATTTCTGCTGGATATGTTCTGAGCAAGGAACATCAAGCTCGAAGGGCTCACACTTTCAAATTGTATAGATACTGCCAAATTACATTCTGCAAAGACAATGCCTGTGTCCAATCCCACCAACAAGGTGTTTCCCATACTTTGGAAGAGATTTATGTAAAAATCATGTAAACATTTTTAAAGTGTTTTTTAAGTTGAACCGCATTTCAGAAACATTGAGTAGAAGCATGTCTTTGATTTTAAAAAGATGATATGCTGAAATTTAGATACGCTGAAGTGCAGAGATACTCTTGTGGAATAGGGATCAGAGCCTTCCCTTATATATTATTGAACTGCATCCATTTACATAACCTTCTGAAGTCAGTTTTATAAAGAGGCCACCAGGCTCATGGCAGAGAGGATCTTACCCCTGATAAAGTCTGACCTCTGACACTGCAAAGCCCCTCACCACCGTGCCAGCCACAGTGAGCATCCGGGCTATGCTCTCCATCCTTGCTGACGAACAGACAGAGCACACAGCAGGGACTCAGTGGGAGTGATTTAAAGTACTGAATTGAAGAAGGGAATAAACCATATTTGCACATTCTCCATAGCTGCTTCTACACTTATAAAAAGCTGTCTCGGATGAGCGTGGTGGCTCACGCCTGGAATCCCAATACTCTGGGAGGCTGAGGTGGGTGGATCACCTGAGGTCAGGAGTTTGAGACCAGCCTGGCCAACATGGTGAAACCCCATCTACACTAAAAATACAAAAATTAGCCAGGCACGGTGGCACACGCCTGTAGTCCCAGCTACTTGGGAGGCTGAGGCAGGAGAATTGCTTGAACCCAGGAGGCGGAGATTGCAGTGAGGCGAGATGGCACCACTGCACCCCAGTCTGAGTGACAGAGTGAGACTCCTTCTCAAAAAAAAAAAAAAAAAAGCTATCTCATTTTTTCTTTTTTCCCCTAAATTTCAATGGAGAAACTGGCAATATAAAACTCAAGAAAACTCTGTCCACCTTAAGTTTCTGGATAAATAACTAGGGAGGCCTAAGTTGGTTGTATAATAAGTAGGGCATTTATATGACCTTGTAAATTTGTATGAAACTGTGTACTATGGAATGCACCAAACATTCTGCATTGAGGAGTTTCCTACTACTATCAGGGACCTCTGAAGTTTCCCCATCTAAAGACTCACCTGTGATCCCCAAATTCCAGAAATATAGAAAGCCATCCTGACCCACTCCCATGCTGCAGCCACCTGTCCATAAGACCACTCCTGCCACTTCTGCAGGAGTCTCTGGTTCTTGGAGTTATCTTCCTGGGTCAGTGCCTGATGCCTTTTGCATGAACTGTCACCCAAGAACCTGTCAGAAGTTTCCAGCTGAAGTGAAGCAGATTTAAGTGAAACGACTCTAAATTTCTAGTCAAGATGTTTCATTTGATCATTTACTTCCCTGTCAAAATGCTTTTTTTTTTTTTTTGAGACGGAGTCTCACTCTGTCACCCAGGCTGGAGTGCCGTGGCACGATCTCGGCTCACTGTGACCTCCACCTCCCAGGTTCAAGCGATTCTCCTCCCTCAGACTCCCCACTAGCTGGGACTACAGGCACGCACCACCATGCCCAGCTAAATTTTTGTATTTTTAGTAGAGACGGGGTTTCACTGTGTTAGCCAGGATGGTCTCGATCTCCTGACCTCGTGATCTGCCCGCCTCGGCCTCCCAAAGTGCTGGGATTACAGGCGTGAGCCACCGCGCCCGGCCCTGTGCATTCTTATTTTATAGTTCTCTCTCCATCTTCCCAGGTGTACATGAACTGTTTTGCAAGTACACCCCGTGAATTTTAAAGAAATGGTTTACTTTTATTAGTTACTATATATAATTTTTTTTAATTGTATTGTGAAGGCTTTTTAAAAAGCTGAACAATAGTTGGTTACTTTATCTACTAAAGTTAAGTGAAATAGATATTTACTACAAAATAAATGAAAGGTGAATTCAACTAATTTACCATAATTATGATTGCTATTTTGGGATAACAAAGACCAATATTTAAACTGAATTTCAGGACTTTTTATTCAGCAGCAAGTATAAGACAAATTGGATGGTAAGCATATATACTTTGAAATTTCATTTTCAGTCACATGCAATTAATTTGAAAATAAAACACCTCCCTGGCTCCCATTCTCTCCCCCTAAAACATCATTCCAGCCTATTTTCATAGAATCGTAGGAGTGAAATAGAGTCACACGGACTGTGGCTATCAGGCCCCCTCAGACTTACTCAAAATGTCTCTTTGGCCAGGTCTGCTCATCCTTTGGTGGAGACCTGCTCAAACCCACTCGGGTCTCTCTGCTCAGGTTGGTCATCTCTCCTCACACTGACCTCCCACTGCCCACACCAGACCACCTCTTCAAAGCCCGGCTTCTTATCTCACCTTGCAAGGCCTCTGCTGAGGATTTTAGTGCCCGGTTCTAACTTCCTTCCAGTTCTGGAGAGCTCACTGTCTAGACCACTCCTGTTAGTCCTCATTCACTTACCGTCTTCTATCATCATTTGACAGTCCTTTCTGATAAGAACCTTTAGGAGTGAGACACACATATATTGTTTTATTTGACCAGTAAGGTAATGAATATGTAGTTAGCAAATGCCAATAAATACTGAATTGAAATACGTAGTTGAAAAAAAGATGTAGGCAAATGAATTTTATGCACTTTAGAGCCCCAGAACTCTAATGCAAAATTATAATCTGCCAGTTTAATAAAAACACATTAATTGTGAATTGATAAGAAGAAACAAAGCCTCTCAAGTGATTACCTTCTGAAAAATACTGGAGACCTCATCTGATAAGCTGGGTTGACAAGTCTTAAGGCTTTTCAAAGTCTAGCTCCCTCTGTAATTTCCACCAAGTACACAACAAAGTTATATGAGAACCACAGAAAAAATGTGGCTGTTTCTCTTCCTTCCTGTTATTAACAAAAATGTTTGCAGAGTGGAAGATGCCTGAGTGCTCATTCCCTTCATTTCTGCTTTAGCTTCTTAAAGAATGGACATTTTTTCCCTAAAGGATCTTCAAAATAATAACCACTCCCATTTACTGGGCACCCACCCCGTGGGCAGCACAATGTCAAACGCCATATGGGATCATCACCATCACTCAAGTCATAGAGGCCAGATCCTCCACAAGGACACTGAGGCACCGAGAGAGAGTGGGTACCACGATGCCATCTCGCAGCGACATCCTTGCCCTGCTGCCAGGCTAGGTCTTGATGCTGACCACAGCTCTCCAAGCCCATCGCCTAGGAGAAGCTGTGGGTGCAAACTTCAAGAACAAGCTCTTCCTCAGGAAGAGTGCTTCTGTGAGCCACTGGATCTGGGGCAACTTCTCCTTTTCCATCATCTTCTCTGCCCCGGGCATGGCATCACAGTCTTGTCCACAGTCCTGCACTTGCTCACGTTGACACTGGGGGCTGCCATGGGTCGCCTCTGGCCCGCCTGCTGCACCCGGATACTGAGGAAGCCCATTCCCCAGGAAGCCTCTTGCGGCCACCCACTCTGATCACCTCCTGCCACCAGACCAATTTTTCAGTCACACGTTTTCATCTCAGCACAAAATTCTAAGACAGTCCTCACTGCCTTCAGGCCCGACATCAAAAGCTCCATTGCCTGGGGCTCTCGCTTTGGCCAGCGCTGCCTCCCACTTTGCCCTGCCCTCACAGGGCCTGTCCTGCCTCCTCCCCACCAGCAGCCCAGTCTCCTTCCTGTTTCCTGTCCTCCACTCCTTGCTCCCACTCTTCCCTCAAACCTCTGCTTATGCTAATCTCACCTTCTAAACCAAGAACACTGCAAATGCCGTATTTCTGCTACAGCCATTGTCACAGGGCTGGGCACACAGATTGTCTTAATAAGTACCTGTGGATTTGACATGTCTGGATTTTGGCAACACAAATGGAATGCAAAATACTGAATAGATAAGAAAACAAAAATGCCTACTTCTGAAAAAATACCTCTTCCTACTTTTACGCCACATTCACAAATATACACAAGTTCTTCCAACTCTCCTAATCTTGGCAAGTTTAAACTACAGTTTTCTGAAACAAAGGTCACTTGCTCAGCTACAGATAAATAAAAATTCACAAGCATCTCCAGGAAAATCAATACAGGTACTAAAAAATCTAAGTTGATAATAAATTTCAGTTCCCCTTGCACATAGCTCAGGAATGTCACTATTTACTGGAATCACTGTAATATCAGATATTTCAGAAGAGTATTGATTTTGCCACTGAAGTGTGACTAAAGGGATAAATAAACTGCTCCTGGGGTCAATCGATCCATTTATCTTCACTGGTATTTTATAAAAAGTCAAAGTAGCATAAACTTTGATAAATAAATGTTATCATGAAAGAAGTATTGCTGACATAAGGATTTGAAGGAAAAAAGAACAGACAATTCCGCTACCTGAAAGCCACACAATTGGCTTCACATTTTAGTAGTTTTAATAGTAGCTACCGACATAGAAACATTCTTTTTCTCCTGCCCTACATAATCCATGGGGCCAGGTCAAAGTCTGAGCCACATAGCCAAGAAACAGAGGGGCCACAAGTCAAGTCCTAATGAAATAGAAAGGCAAAGGAAATAACATTTGTTTCTGCCTTATTAGAAAGTAACTGCTAGGGTCTCCAAGGTAGAGACATGTCTTTGGATATTTTGAAGGCACGTCTGGAAATGGCAGAACTATTTAGACTTAGAAAATCAGGATGGTGTGCACTCTGAAGTGGCTTTTTAGGGCTTTATTGTTAAACCATGCTGCACCAATAACCACTTAACTGCACTGCAATGATCCCATAAAGATTTCAATGCAAGGCCATGGAGAGCTCACAACATCGTGGCTGTAATAGGATATTAAGGCTTGAGAAGAATTTTAATTCAAATGTAGGAAACGTGGGAACCCTGTGAAGAGGCTGTAACTTACCATGAGAAATTATACTGGCAAGGTTTTACTGCAGTTGTAGGGAGACAGTATTACCATCTCATGATGAAACAAAGTGATGATGAAAGTACATGAGTTGATACTGTAATTTCAGCCCAATAAAGACTTCACTTAAATTACCATACCCCAGGGGAACGCACAGCTTTCAGGAGGCAGAGACTGTTATAGATCAGAAATTTGGTTTGGGTCACCTCTAAGAGGGCTCTCAAGCTTTAAAACTTTCCAATCCAAATATGTAGCTCTAAGACTCGGGCCCACCCCCACTCCCCTTCTCAGTGACCACCCAGGGCTCATTCAGAAGCTCCTTATTTTAATTCTTGCCTTCACACAGACCATTGGACCACTGCCGCCTTCAAAGACCCCTGCCCAGAGCGACAACGTTTTTCAGGGTCCCATTGGAGGAAAGCCCACTCAGCATTTGGTGAGGCAGCTAAAAGGGCTGTATCTCCTGCGGGCTGGTGCAGTGCCCAGCAGGACACAGTGGGCCCTGGATACAATGGCATTTACTGACTGGAAGTGTCTGGGTGGCCAGACCAGGCCTGGGATTCTCTGAAGGTCACAGGATGTTGGCAATGTGGTTCTAGCAGCTGCTAGAGCTACTCTGGGCAAGAATAGAGCGGTAGCCATGGGTACAGTCAAAGGGGGAAATGCCCATGACGAAAGGCTGTCTGGCAGGTTTGATGATCTCCGCAAAATAGGTCTGGCTCAATTCCGTGACGGCAGGTTGCTAGAAAGAGTCCACAGAGTGAACAATGCTACTCATTTTCCTCCTTCTCCTAAAGAGCCGCAAGTGCAGGATTAGCCACAGGCTCGTAAAAATGCAGGTCCCCTCTAACAGCAGGTTGTTCCATGTCTTTTGAAGAAACAGACTGTGTGCGTACATGCATGTGTGCATGCCTGCATATGCATGTGTGTGCATGCATGCAATCTGGCTATGAACACATTGCAAAAAGTCTCTCTGATATCATGACACTAAAGAAATAAGGTGAGGTTATCTTTGATGGGATGTCTCTTTTCTCTTTTTTACCCCTCAATTCTTCTGAGGTGTGCTGGGATCCCTGAAGATACCTCCCCAAGGCATTATGTCTGTGTATTTTGAGCCTGCTCTTTCTCTACCATGGATCTCCTCTACATGTGGATTATTTAGTTTGGATACAGAAAATCTAAACATCACTGCAGCTTTGTCTGGGTGCTTGGGCTGTGCAGCAATCTGTGTTTCTCCCGCTGTCAAGTGGGTTCTTCCAACCCTGCTGGCACTACTAAACCATTGCCCTCCTCTCTCTTCACAGCCGAAGGGACACCTCCACTTATAAGAAACTCATTATCGTGATCCCAACCTGCTACTCTTCAGGTGTTCACTATTTCAGAGAATGGCTGGCAACTCCACCCTTCCCACTGGCCAAACTGGGAATCTGGGGCTCAGCCTCTCCTCCCTCCTCATTTCACCCCCATCCAATGCATCCTCCAGTCTTTCTGAAGAGCCATCTTCTCTGGAGACTCCTCTCCATTGCTGCAGTACTGAGTCTAGCTCAAGCTTCCACTCATTCTTATCAAATTGTTGCAGTCACCTCCCTGCATCTGCTCTTTCTCCAGTGGTTTCCCTTGCTGCAGTCACAGGGATGTTTCTAAAACACCAGTCTGATTATGTTGCTCCCTGCTTCAGACACTTTGATAGCTGTGCCCCCAGAACAGAAGGCCAACTGCTTGTCACAGCTAAGAAGGCATTTCATGACCAGTCCCACAGTCATCTCTTTCAGCTCCTGTCACAACTCCACGTTCCGGCCTCTTTCCACTCTCACCCACACTTTGAGGCTTTGAAAATGTTTTTCCCTCTGTGCCTCCTTTGCGTCTCTGCTTGGATGTAATTTTCTCCTACTTAGAGGCAGAGGTCCCTCCTGGGTGCTCCCACAGAACCCTTGTGTGCGGGTGAATACTGTTCATCAAGTATAGATGTCTGACATATTTGGAAGTATATTTGCTTATGACTGCTTAAACTGTAGGCTCATGGACTTTAAAACAGTATAAACTTTAATAAATAGTATAAATAATTTATAGCCCTGTAAATTCTTAAAATCTGGAAGTCACATGCTACAATTAGTATTGACTTGTTATACATATACAATGGAGGAAATAATTCTTTTTTATGGACAAACTAAGCATTTGTTTAAAACCAATGAGCGATAAACTCTGATTTCCAGTGTGCGGCTCTTCTGAACGTTTTAAATGCATAAATACACAAACACACACCGCGCACTCACTACATGCTTGGGCATATTCAGCAGAATTCAACTGTCATCTCAACTCAATGCAGGTGTCCCTCGTCAAGGCAGGCATCCCTCGTCAAGGCAGGTGTACCTCATCAATGCAGGGGTGCCTCATTTTACATGATAGGCATTCTTTTAAAGTAGCATGCAAACTCAATTTTTGTGAATCAAAGTTGATTTTAAGTGTCCCATTTGAGCAAATTCTATGGTAATTGTATGTTCAAAGGGAAGAATCACCTCCAAATTTAACCTTCTTGAGTAATCCAGACTTTCATAATTGGATTTACTTAAAGCAATATTATAAAGTAATTAAATTGATTTTAACGAAGAATAAAACACAAAGAAAAAACAGTAAGATGTGTGGATCACATTACACACTGCCAACATCCTACATAATGCAAACACTGAGATGATTAAGCTGTCTGAAAGGCCTCCCATGCATAATGATGGAAAAAATATAGGAAAGTTTAGAGTTTATATTCTTGTGAATCCCATTTTATCTACTAATTCAAATTTTTCTTTCTCTTTTACTCTCAATTTACAACTACCAAGGACACAAAGAGCATTCTATATTGAAGCCATTTCTCCTCCAGAGGCATAACAATGAGTTTCATGGAAGAAGAATCTCAATTTTCTGAATAAATATGAATAAGTAAATAGTTGCTTAGGTACACCAGCATATATGTATAATATTATTATGTAATTGTACCATTACACCCTATTTCAAGGATTCTAAGATGCTACCAGTATAAGACACTACCACGTTGTGTGCCATTTAGAGAGAAAAACTGCCAACCAAATTATGACACGTAATAGATTGTAAGACACAGTCCAATTTCAGAGCTATTAAAATGTGAGAAATGTGTATCTTTTAATCAATGATATATGGTAACAAACTCTCTTCTGCTTTATCTCCAGCATTTGGAAAAGTGCTTGGCAACAGTAAACACTCTATCAATACTTGTTGAGTACAGGAAGAAATAATAAGTGAATATTCAAAACAATGAAATAGGTATGTATCTTGCATTTAAGACAATTATAAAATGATTGGCACTGATCAAACGTTTTAAAAAGCAGTAGTTGCTTTATATACCAGATTATCTCTTCTTTAAAATTAGAGTTCAAGAAATTGGAATATCAATAATAAACTATTTACAGACTTCCATCACATAGATAACATCATCAAGTTTAAGATAAATAAAATCAGATATGAATTTAATGAGATTTTTAAAAACTAGATGGTGAAAATTTCTGTTATAGTTTGAAACATGTTTGTATTTGTCTCCTAGTTGACTTATCTCTCAGGTCTGGGGTATCTTAATGTTACTAGACACCCTATAGGCTTCTGTCTTGAGTCACATCCATTTGAATGGAAAATGCCGTTTTATCATCGCTAACAACCTGCTGATGCTGCCAATTACGAACCTTCTTCCTAAATACATTACAGGAAGTCCACTCTATTTATCTTCTCTATCTGACATCCTTTTAAGACATTCCCAGTAGACAGCCCTTTTCTAAATGAAGAGAGAATTTAATAACATCTCATTCCTGCTTAAATTTGCTAAGTTTAAAGCAATTGTTTTATATATCTTCTTTATTAATTTTATCATTCATCTGAAAACTCTTCTCTTTTCTTCCTCACTTGTTCTGCCTTCCTGGGCTCATGAGTATGAAACTGGAAACTGGATACGTCATTTCTGATAGCTTTACCATCTGATGCTCAGCTGGAAATGGAAGCTACGATTTCCCCAAGCCTTGATCTCCATGTATAAATGCTGGGCCTGTCAGGTCTGAGATAAATCTGTGTCTCCTCTGTGCCCAATACACAATGCAAAACAGGGTCCACGCCCCTGGAGAGTAGCTAGGCAAGGACATCATGTTCTATCTTTAAAATAAAATGCATATCCTCCCATTAAATGGCAAATCCTTCATTTCTAACGGTTGAATAGGACGGTACTTACAAATGAATTCCACTTGGTTAAATTTAGAGTTCGGGAAAAAAAAAAAGTCCTATCCAAAAATACACTCTGCCTTGGGGCCCTTTTTGTCTGATTTTGAATTAATGTATTTACACCCTTTCCTCTCAGTATCTTGTGAGACAAACACTAGTTGATATAACAATATCAGACTCTGAAATCTGAAACTTGAATACTCTGATTTAGTTCCTTGTACAGTTATTTATTTAAAGGGGGCTTTCTTTTTATTAATATGCTTTTCAGGGAGGGCACTATTGAAAGCTTGTGTGTTTTTCATTTTGTTTGTTTCTTCAATAATCAACCTTCCCTTTGCCGCTTCCCCAGACAACCCAGGAGTCCCTCCTTTCCCACAGGGAGAGGGGAAGATAATCCCGAATGAGAATGGCCCGTTCCATAGCCTGTCTCCTTCAAGATTCTCTCAGCAAAACTAACATAGGTGGGTCCTCTTTTTCAGGGCCCCTTAGGTCTAGAGTTCGAGCCGTTCCCATATTGCTGGTGCTTGCAGCCCTCCCCACAGCAGTGCTGGGCTGCTCCAGGATGGTGCCTAGGTGCCCAGTGGCCCCATCATCCTGACTCCCCTTTCCTCCAATCTCCCCACTGCTGCTCCCACCACTGGCTTCTTCCTCCTCATGCCAGACTTTGTGGCCTTCTCCTCTGTGGCTGTCACTCCAGCTTTTCCTCCTCCTGCTCTCTCTACCACCTCTGCCCCAATGCTGAGACAGCCCAGAAACCATGCTACCCATGGCAGCATGAAGGGTTGTGTTCTGGCTGCTCACAACTTTGTGGGAATCTGATGGCGCACATCTGTTCTGGAGGAACTTGCTGCTCTTGCCCACCGTGGAGCCCACATCTTCACAGAGTTGCCCTGGAGATGCCTGCTCAGGTTCTTGCTAGCCTAACCCTGCCTGTTCGGGGAAAGGCTTCCAACAAGAACTTGCATAAGAGCTATCCTGGTCATGGTGACCATCAACACAGAAGGCCAAGGATGGTCACCCATGAGCCTGCCTCAAATTCTCAGTCCGAATACTTTTTGTCGGCCCCTCTGCCCTCCCTTCCTCTTGCTCAAAAATTAAGACTATATCATCAGCTACAGTTTCTTCTCTTGTTGTTTCAGATGCTGGTTATTGTAAAATGCCAAGGAGGAACCACACTGGCTTATTGTTTGTTCCCTTTGCTCTCCTGTGTTTATTCCTAGCTTCCTGCATTTCTGCATATTGGTACAAATATAAGGCTTTTGTTTGAATTTTATATTTCAAAAACTATAACAGATATTCATGAGTTTAATTTAACTGTCTACTTACTAGCAGCCATGCTTGTTAAGGGCTGCAATAAACCAACTGAAAAATTAAGCACTCCACTTCCTCACATCCTAAGCAATACATTATTTTAAGAGTCCCGTCATTAGGAATTCAGTTGGTACTCATACCAGCAGCAGCAGATCCTAATGACTCCATTTGGTATTCATACAGATGTTATCATGTATCACGCCCTCCACTGCCATCAGAGAATCATTCCCATTCAATGTTTTTTTTTAATTCCCTGTGTTTGATAAATACGCTGATAATCTTTGCTCTGCACAATAAAAGAATATTAAATTCAGGCCTGACTAATGCATGGCTGGAAACATAAAAGAAACTTTCATAGGTCCCAACACCAAAATACTCTGACCTATTCCTACTACTCCAGCCAGCTGATTTTTAGGCATTCTTACATTTCTGGACGCCATTCTAAATAATGCGAAGATAAAACTCTCTAAATTGAATCTTAAATCTTAAAATGTACCAAACCATAACTACCTTTGACTGTTTACTTTTATCATGCCAGATATTCACTTGATTGTCTTAACAGCCCCATGAAGCCAGCATTATTAACCTCATTTTATGTAGGAGGAAAGAGAAGCAAAGAGGTTAAGAAACACGCTTGGCCACAGAGTGAGGATGTGGCAGAGCTGGGCTTCAGATTCAGGACTTCTCAACTACCAAGTGGGTGCTTTCGGACCTATGTGTCAGCCAGCAATGTAACCCTACCCCTATCTATCTGGGATGGTCAGTTGTATGTGTCAATGAGGCAAGACCTCAGTCCCCAGTCATTCAATCAAACAGAAAGGTTATTCAATCCAGGTGTTTCTGTGAAGTTATTTTGTAGATAAGATGAAAGTCGATAACAATAATAAAAAAAAGTCTATCATCAGTTGACTTTAAGGAAGAGCATCCTAGACAACCTGGGTGGGCCTGATTCAATCAGTTAAAAGGTTCTAAGGGCAGAAATGAGGATTCCCTGAAGAAGAAGAAATTCTACTGGTGGACTTCAGCTTCAGCTCTGGACCACATGTTTCTTTCTACACTGCTCTTCCTGATGGCCTGTCCACGGCTTTTGGACTTGCCTGCTAGCCCCACATTCATATAAGCCAACACCTTGCAATCAATCAATCAATCAACCTACCTATCCATATTACACACACACACACACACACACACACAATCTATGTACACATCCATATATCGCCTACTGTTTCTGTTTCTCTGTTGGAACCCATACTGGTACACCATTGAAGGGCTTTTACTGACGACTGAAGAGCTCTCAGGTGCTAATACTATGCCAGGCACTCTCACCTGTTAATGTACTACAAGTCTATATGTGTACTACATGCCAGGCAATTACTGAATGAGCCATAGTCTTTAAAATCAACCTCCCTCAACCCCTTAATGACAAGCAATTTAATTCTAGCAACACTCATGGCTGTTTCTCCTTTTGTAAGCTGGGCCTCTTTTTATCCTAACGGAGGTGGAAAGTTACAACCCTTCCTCTTCACAATCTGAAGCCACTCGTGTTTATCATGTCATTGATAAAAAGATGATAAAATTATGTAAAACCTGTAAGTTGCCTAACACTGTGCCAATTCTGTTCACTGTGTGTAATTTTATTATTTTATATAATTAACAAGTTCATGCAAAACTCAGTCATTCTATGTGCAAGATTAAAGTGAAGTAATTCGAGTATTACCAAAATATTATTCCTTAGACACCAGTTTAGAAAAGCCTATTCTTCTCTTCAGGTTAAATAACCCACGCTTTCTTAATGCTTCACTGTGAATCATGCACCCAGACTTGGAATTACCTCCCTTGTCTGCTGTGGAGCTTTTACTATTCTTTTTTTTTTTTTCTCATTCAAAGTAGCTAACATTGCCTTTGGTCTTTTAATAAATGATTCTGAATTGTTGAGGAATTCTGGTTTTTTTCTTCTTGTTGTTGTTTTGTTTTTTTTAGATAGGGTCTCACCCTGTCACCCAGGCTGGAGTGCAATGGCGCGATCCCAGCTTACTGCAACCATCGCCTCCCAGGTTCAAGCGATCCTCCCACCTCAGTCTCTCGATTACAGGTGTGAGCCACCGTGCCTGGCTGGAATGCTACTCTTAATATAAAACAAATACTATGTTTACTAACCACATTCATTCTTGGGTTCACTGTATCCTTTTTGTCCCACTAGAGTCTACCTTCTGATTCTCCCCTTCCAAGCAAAGAGAATCTTGATCCTTTACTGTCAGTCTTGATTCGAGTGAATGAGTACTGGCCTATGACCATGGGATGCGTACAAATTATCTGGTCTTTAACAAAACTGTCTACCTGATGCTTCTTTCCATTCAGGTGGCTTATGCTTGCCCAACTTTCTCCTATTTCATAAATTTTAATCTGTTTTGGCTATGTCACCTCCTGCCTATTGGTCTAAACCAATAACTGGTCACCTATTTGCCACTGAACATAGTTTTCAACTTTTCACTCATGTCATTGATCAAGAGATGTATAAAAATAACCTTTTTTTGGAATAGGTGGGGAAAGGATTCCCTATTTAATAAATGGTGCTGGGAAAACTGGCTAGCCATATGTAGAAAGCTGAAACTGGATCCCTTCCTTACACCTTATACAAAAATTAATTCAAGATGGATTAAAGACTTACATGTTAGACCTAAAACCATAAAAACCCTAGAAGAAAACCTAGGCAATACCATTCAGGACATAGGCATGGGCAGGGACTTCATGTCTAAAACACCAAAAGCAATGGCAACAAAAGACAAAATTGACAAATGGGATCTAATTAAACTAAGGAGCTTCTGCACAGCAAAAGAAACTACCATCAGAGTGAACAGGCAACCTACAGAATGGGAGAAAATTTTTGCAACATACTCATCTGACAAAGGGAATATCCAGAACCTACAATGAACTCAAACAAATTTACAAGAAAAAAAAAAGCAACCCCATCACAAAGTGGACAAAGGATATAAACAGACACTTCTCAAAAGAAGACATTTATGCAGCCAAAAGACACATGAAAAAATGCTCATCATCACTGGCCATCAGAGAAATGCAAATCAAAACCACAATGAGATACCATCTCACACCAGTTAGAGTGGCGATCATTAAAAAGTCAGGAAACAACAGGTGCTGGAGAGGATGTGGAGAAATAGGAACACTTTTACACTGTTGGTGGGACTGTAAACTAGTTCAACCATTGTGGAAGTTGGTGTGGCAATTCCTCAGGGATCTAGAACTAGATCTAGAACTAGAAATACCATTTGACCCAGCCATCCCATTACTGGGTATATACCCAAAGGATTATAAATCATGCTGCTATAAAGACACATGCACACGTATGTTTACTGTGGCACTATTCACAATAGCAAAGACTTGGAACCAACCCAAATGTCCAACAATGATAGACTGGATTAAGAAAATGTAGCACATATACACCATGAAATAGTATGCAGCCATAAAAATGATGAGTTCATGTCCTTTGTAGGGACACGGATGAAGCTGGAAACCATCATTCTCAGCAAACTATCGCAAGGACAAAAAAACCAAACAACGCATGTTCTCACTCATAGGTGGGAATTGAACAAAGAGAACACATGGACACAGGAAGGAGAACATCACACACCGGGGACTGTTGTGGGGTGGGGGGAGGGGGGAGGGATAGCATTAGGAGATATACCTAATGCTAAATGACGAGTTACTGGGTGCAGCACACCAACATGGCACATGTATACATATGTAACAAACCCACACGTTGTGCACATGCACCCTAAAACTTAAAAGTATAATAAAAAAAAAGAAAAGAAAAAAGAAAAAGCGTTTCTCCACAGAGTGGAGAAGTTCTTTTGGGTCTCGGTATAGGCCATGTCAGCTGCACAGTGAAAACCAAGAATGTGGCATTCCTTGCAAAGAAAGGAGATTCATTTTGAAATTGCTTCTCAACTTTCACGTAAATTATGCCCAATATTTTAACACATTGACAATATGATCAGCTTTCTACTTCAGAATGTGCTGAGTTTTTTCCCTATCTTTATGCAGTTGTGAAGTACCTATGAAACCAAGTGGATAAACACAGTGTTATGGGCTGAATTATATTCTTCCAAAAGTTCATGTGTTGAAGTCCTAACCCCAGTTCCTCACAATGTGACATTATTTGGAGACAGGGTCTTTACAGAGGTAATAAAGTTAAAAAGAGCTAAAAATAAATAAATAAATTACCTTTTTATGTATAGCCGCAGTATGTTCAATCTGAAATGAACTTTGAAATACAAAATGTACTGATTTGGATTGAAAAGAGCATTACTACAATGCTATCCCCTGCCTCAGAGACTATTCGCTAAATATTAATTCTATTAAAATGACCATTCAGGAGAAAAGCACTCTTAATACCTGATTTGAGAATAAGCATACTTCTGTTTAGACAATAATAGAAAACAATTCTCCCATTATTTATTCACTAAGCATTGGTAGTTAACATTTTTATTGCTCATTTGTTTTCATTTCCAAGCAGATTTTTCTAAACTAGACTTGATTAATAATTTAATATACTATATTATATAGTAGCATTTGGATATTATAAAACATTAAGGAAAGATCTAGATAGAGGATACAAATATGTTCTTCCTCCACTGCTACTGTACTTCATTTTGATCACTCCATGTGCAAAGGTATGCATCAGAAACTTCTAGATGAAAACTGCTAATTATTACAAGGATGCCATAAACAATCTTGCCTTCTGCATCACTGTGTAATAGTGCAAACAGGAATAACATGTCTTGGACCAAAGTGTAAGGAAAACTGTGCTTCTCTAAGTTGCTAAGTTGATATTTAAGGACAATATGACTCTCAAAGCCCTTCGAGTTTCTCTTTTAACTTCAGCTGCTAGGAAGCTCAAAGCCTGTCTACAGGCTACTTTTACTTACAATGTAATAATTGCATGAATTTTAACAAGTCACCTTACATTCTTTTCTAAAGAAGGACATAAGAATAGCATTGTAGTTTGGAAGGCTAAGATATATGTGATCATTTCGGGAGCTCTGACCAGCTTCGCTGTTTGGCTGGACAAATCACATAATTAGAGCTAACATTAGACACTTCTCCACATAGGAAATTAAGACTCTACAATGCCTTCCCTCTTATCCAAGCTCACTCTGACATTTGGTGAAGTTTAACTGAAGAATCTTAAAAGAAATCTTTTACATAAATGCTAAGGAAGGCATAAAAAACGCTTCTGATTTGCGCACACATGCCGTATAATAACCCAGTGCAGTGTCTGAGTCAGAGCTGCTAGGGTGTGGGCTTCCTGGGGCGGAGCACCTTAGTCCATCTATTCTGTTAGTTGTCTTATGCTTTCCTTTTGACAGTCGATTGACCTGCTTTGTAGGAAATGTGGCACTATGGGTCTTCATGATTTTGCATGATTAGCCGGGCATGGTGGCACATGCCTGTAATCCCAGCTACTCAGGAGGCTGAGGCAGGAGCATCACTTGAACCCAGAAGGTGGAGGTTGCAGTGGGCCGAGATCGTGCCACTGCACTCCAGCCTGGGCAACAGAGTGAGACTTCATCTCTGGAAAAAAAAAAAAAGAAAGAAAATGCACTTGTTATGCTGAGGGACAGGCAGTGCAAAGGATGTGAGTCTGGCTGCTGTCGCAGGTTCTGACCCCTTTGACATGGAAAAATTCCAAGTAGGAAGGTTCAGTAGTCATTTGGGGTTTCCAGTGCCCTAGGACTCATACCGAACTTTACTGATCAACACTTGAACTGCACAGAAATGCAGCTTGTAAATGCAGGTATTATGTATTATTTGCAAAATGGTCCTTTGAAAAATTAAGCTGCTCTTCTCAGCAGCAGCTGCCATCATCTCCCTGAAAGAAGGCTCAGTGGTAAACAAATGGCAGCCCAGGGGCTGCAAGGAAAGACTTGTATCAAAAACATGTGCACCACAGAGACAAAACCCACTACCTGTGCCAGGTGTTAGAGAACTCTGTGTTGCTATGCCATAATGTGAAGTTTCAAGAAGAGGTGAGTATCTGCAAAGCAATTTAACATTTTAAAAGCTGTAGGTGGTAAAGGTTAACCTCCCTGGTGATTCATCAGGACTGTCTTGTTAAGAGTGGCAGAATTTACAAGCACAAAATAATAGCTGGCAGGAGAAAGTGCCCAAATGAAAGAGGAATAGAATCCATCTACAGCCAGCTCACCAAGCCTCTGAAACAGGATTCCTTGGCATGTGGAAGTAATTCAGAGATCAATGGGAGTTATATATTGCTCTTTAGCCCAAAGGAGAATAAGGCTACATTTACACAACTAAGGAATAGTGAGTCCTGATTTCTACAAGAGATTAGCCTATAAAAGGAAGACTGTCCTATTTATTAACATAAGAACCTAGCATTATTAGAGGCTTAGGGCAAAACTCCACCTTGACCCATGCGAAAATATTTGCCCAGAAACTAACAATCAATTGTTTTACATTTAGCTAAAGTTTTATGCTTGATGACAAACATAGTCCATAAATGCCACTTGGTAATTTGCATTGGTAAAAACTAGCCAAAAGTCACACTTAGGGCATATGTGCTTCCAAATACCGCATAACTTGTTATAACATGTCCTCAAATTTACAACTATGCTGTATGTCCCCATTAAAACCCAATAAATAATTTCTCTTCACCAGTGATGATGAAGATTTTTCTTCATTAGAGTAGCTTCCAATCATGCAGTGATTTCAAAAGGTCCTATTTTTAACCCCAATAAACATAGTTGTATTTCTCACCAAATGGGCCCTCGAGATCAGAAATCACTAGGATATGAAAGAGATAGAGAGCTACATATTCAATCAGGAAACCATAAATTTAATGAGGCAAAATCTCACAGGGTCATACATACCCAATGGATAACATAGGGAAACAAATTCTTAGCTTACTGTTTCTCTATTAGGGATTGATTTTTGCCCTGCCAAAATTGCATATCCATGAGCAAAATAAATTGTTATGGCTACTTTAAGTCACTTAATTTTGCAGTACTTTGTTACACGGCAATAGCTAACCCAGAAATGTCCTTAAAGAGATTTCAGAGATGCAGGTGAAGGGCTGTCCTCTTTACAGAGACACACACTAAGTAGGACCAAAATAGACAAGAGAAAGGAAAAACCTCCATCTGCGCCCCAACACACTGTTCCCCACTAACCCCACACTCCATCAGAGCCTAGACTCACAAGCCCTTTACTGTGTTCTGATAACCACTGTGACAAAACCAATTCAATTTCACCCCTTCAGTTCAGAGGGGAAAAGAAAGAAGAGAAGGAAGTAATTTAATGACAAAGACAGTGTCTTATTCAGCTATAGCCCCTACTGTACCTACATACAACAGGAAACTTTACATAAAGAATTATATTAAACAAATATTGAATTCTAGATAGCAGCCTTGATTTTCACAATGTTAGCAATTTTGAATCCACTTTTTTGTGTATTCTGATATTGACCAAATAAGTAAGTATACTGTGGATAGTGGGAACAAGTTTTCTTATAGTCAGAGAAGGGAGTTATAAATGCAGAAGCGGGAACACTAGAATAAACCTGTGAAACTGGACTGGAATTGGAGATGTCAATATGAACCCTAGTTTCTATTAGATAGATTGGTAGACAGATAATAGATGATCAATACTGAAGTAGATGTGGACAGATATACGTATGTACATGTATATATGCACATGAAATACATACACAGTCTAGCTCTGTCCAATGAACGGGCCTAGAACACACAACACTTAAGTAGTAATGAGCACATGTGGTATCCGGATCTTGGTTTCTAAATACCATGTCCGCAATCAAAGGAACCAGGGCTCTCTTGAAAACTGGCTGATTCTAGGTCGGGGTTGTAGAATGATGAAATGATTCTAGAACATCTTGCTATACTGGAAAAAGAAATGAGGAATGATGGGGATATGTCAAATGAAAACAAGCCAACTTGAAGGGGATCCCATTGACCAAATCTCAGATAATTTGACAAAAAAAATGTGAATAATCAATCATAACCTCCTGAATAAAATAAAAACCCATGAGTTCATACTGATTAAATATAAATAAGGTAGAAGAGAAAGGTCTTCCTTATAGAGGAATGCCAAGTAATGAATGTAGAAATAATGATGCATTTCTAGAAAATCACCATTTGGCAAGCACCACTGTATTAATTGCTTCTGGTAGGTACCACCAACGAATGCGAAAAGTAATGTCTGAGAGCTTGATGAAAAGATGTCTACACGGTCTCAAAAAGATACTTATTAATAACTTCAGTGGAGAAACTTGGCAGATACCCTCTTAACCAAGTGATGGCATTCACATCACCAGTAATGGGACAAATCAATGTCACCTGCCTCTTGACATGATGTGCAACGAACTGAGAAGGACCAGCATCTCTCCTGGGTATTCCTGCAAAAAAATGTAAAACTTGAATCGAATCATGATAAAATATTAAACAAACCTAAACTGAAGAAAAGTCTGAAATGCTGGCTTTTATTCTTCAAAAATGTAAAGTTTGTAAAGGACAAAACAAGCCCAAGGAACTGCTACATATTAAAGGAGCCTAAAGAGACATGTGAACTAAATGGAAAATGCATGAGCTTGAAGTGGATCCTGGACCAGGAAGGTGAAAGAGCCATCATTAGGACAACGTGAGAGATTCAAATAAGGTCTGTAGATTATAGCATTGTATTCATGTTAACTTCTGGATTTTGATCATTATATTATGGATATGTAAGAGGATATTCTTGCTTTCTGGGAAATACACACTGAAGTATTTGTTAATAAACATCATGCTGGCCATGTGCAGTGGCTCATGCCTGTAATCCCAGCACTTTGGGAGGCCGAGGCAGGGGGATCACAAGGTCGGGAGTTTGAAACCAGCCTGGCCAAAATGATGAAACCCCATCTCTACTAAAAATACAAAAAAAAAATTAGCTGGGCATGGTGGCACGCGTGTGTAATCCCAGCTACTCAGGAGGCTGAGGCAGGAGAATCACTTGAACCCAGGAGCTGAGATTGCACCACTGCACTCCAGCCTGGGTGACAGGGCGAGATTCCATCTCAAAAAATAAATACATTAATTAATTAATTAAAATAAAATAAAATAAAATAAACATCATGCCTGCAACTTACTCTCTGTAGATGTGTAACACATGTGTTATATATACATATACAGAAAGGGGCAGATCAGGCAGGGTAGGGCAGGGCAAAGCAACGTGGTAAAGTGTTCATGTTTAGGGAATCCGAATGAAAGGTGTAAGGGAATTCTTTGACTCTTCTTATAGCTTTTAAGTATGAAATTCTTATGTCTTAAAATTAGATTGACATAAAAAGATTTTAAAAAGGCTCTCGATAATGGAACAGATTAAAATGTTACATATTATCATCTAACAGCAGTTAACATAAAAAAAAACCAGAGCCACATGGATCAATAGGGATATCAATAGGGATCAAAAGGCAAGTTAGATAATGTCACGGACAGCATGGTACCATTTACGTAATTTAAGACACATACAGGAAACATCACTACACGTTATTTATATAAACATACAAATGTAATAAAAGCCATACAAACCTGGCCTGGACACCTATTTAGTTTCATCATACTGATGATCTCTGCGGTGGGGAAAAAGGAACTGAGAATGGGAGTAAAAAGCAAAAGCCAGGGAGGGGAGTTCAAATCCCTTTGGAGCCAGGGCTATCCGACGCAGGCACAATCTGGACAGTCACACAGGGCCTTGAGATTGGTTTAATTCACTGCCTGATGCCTTGAAATTCTTAACAATTTTTTAATTATTAAATTAATTAATCCCACATTTTCACTTTGCACTGGGCCCCATGAATTATGTAGCCAGTCCTATTTCTTTTACTTCTTTCATAAAAAAAAACTGAAATGAATTTGCTATTTCTGGGTAGTACACACCCAGGTGTTTACTGTATTAGTCTATGTACTTTTTGGGATTTAAATATCTTTTTCAAATTTTTAATTATGGAATTGAATTGAGAAGAACCAGCATCTCTCCTGGGGATTCCTGCAAAAAATATAAAACTTGAATCTGATCATGATAAAATATTAAACAGACTTAAACTGAAGAAGAGTCTGAAATGCTGGCTTTTATTCTTCAAAAATGTAAAGTTTCTGAAAGACAAAGCAAACCCCGGGAACTGCTACTTATCAAAGGAACCTAAAGAGACAATCTGAACTAGATGGATCTTTTCTCAAGTTCACCTTAAGGTGTTACTGTAGCCTGTGGCCATAAAACTGGGAAAAACCCCATAACAAATCAAAATTCAGTGTTTCAAAGTGGGGTGGCCCTACAGGAGAGCTCAGTTAAAAGAAAAGCTCTCTGCCTGGGACACTCTTCCCTTCTGCGAGGCCTTAGCATTACTTCTTCAGACATTTTCTTAAACTCCCCATCTGTAATCCCTCCCGTCCTGCCTGGACTATCACCTCATCCCTCACCCTGTTTTGGTTTTTGCACAGCATTTACTACTGTCTAAAAGTCTATCACTTATTTACGAAGTTACGCGTTTTTTATTCTCCCTCATCAGAATTTGAGCCCTGGGAGGTCAGGGGATCTACATGCCTCACCTCCTGCCACGTCCGCAACACCTAAAACAGGACTTGGCACACAAGACATCTAATATACGGTGAAGAATTGAACTTAGGATGAGAGGCAGAGACAGAGAAAGACTGGCAAAGATGGAGAGAGGCCTAAAAGTATCCATCCTTTTGGAGAAAGCTCAGAGCAAGATCTTCCAACAGGTTCTCCAATGGCCTGCAGTATGCAAGCACAGTACAACCACAGTCAAGAACCAGCAGGCCAGTGGCACACTGGTTCTTGAAAATCACCATCTCCAGTCACGTCCTGAGAACACATATCATGGTAACACTCCCTAGGCAGAATTAGGAGCCACTTCTTCAGATGCAGCGGCCTCCCTAGGTCATCAATTCTGGTTGTCTCAAACTTCACAACAGGGGAAGGCTGTGACCGAATCTCATCCTCATGAGGCCACAAGGCAAAGACACCTGCAAAGATGAGGGCCTGATGCTTAAGGGCGGGGATTCCTTGGCATCTCCTTGGTGAGCTAGGATTGCCAGAGATCTCTCAGAATATTTGCACTTTCTGTGCATCTCTGCTCTTGTTCATACTGTTCCACCCCAACTTCCAACAACAGACTCAAACTTCCCTCATACACTTGCTATGATGACTGAGCCCACTGTACAGGCAGGGTCCTGGCAAATGGGGCAAGCTGGGTCCTGGCAGATAAGGGTTTAATAAAGGGACTATTTGCCTACCCCATTGCAGGGATATGGTACGACTCTGTCTGAGGTTAGAAACAGAAGGGTAGTGACCACCCTTTGGCCTGAAGGGCCAGAGCCCTGAGGCTACTAACAGGATGTCGGGGAAGAGGAGAAGACCTCACTCTTCTGCCTCCCTCTGGTCTCTTGATACTCCTCATTGGCTGAACCCACCCAGAAGCCAGAGGGCAGGAGATCCTGATGTGGTTCCTACAGTGGACTTCCCTGGCACTAAGGGAGATCGGGGAGTGGATCCAGGAGCCACCGATAGAAGAGACTCTGCATACTCCCACTAACACTTATAACAGGGAATGTGGATTCTACCCCTTTTTGTGTGAGTTCTGCCCTTGCTTCCTGTGTGCTCGCCTTGTCTCCCTCTAAGAGTTTAGATTCTGGGCTTGTCAAGGAAGGTGAACAACCCCTAAAGAGCTTAACATATAATCATACGTCATAGCATAGAATGACAATAATTTAGTGATGATGTAATAGATTACTGAACAGGCTGCCAGATTTTTCTATATTAAAAAGGACCCCAAAGTATGAGAATTTATGATATTCTGATAATAGTGATAGCAGTGGGTATCTATCTCATTAACAGTAGCCAGAATTCTACACAACTAATTTACATTTCTACACAGGATACAGCATTACCTAGTAAGAAAAGTAAATGATGGAGAATAGTTTGCTATTCAACAAGGAAACTGCATTATCTGCCCTGCAAACAGTGCGCAAAAAAATTCTGTTGGGTATTTATTACATGGCCGTTATATAAAAATATTACAGAAATAAAAATCCTAGGAAGAGAAAAAAAATCTTCACAAATTCTTATAGGCCTGAATGGTAATATGCTAGTGCACAATCAATTCTGATAGAAAATAAGGTAAAAGAAAAAACCTTGCTTTTTTCTTTTAGTGTAGTTTTCTAAGTGGAATAAATAATTCACTATTCCTTCAACCAAGAAACTCTCTCGCTTATTATTTAAAAATATTTACTGGTTGCAGTTACAAAATATGGTGCATTTTTCCCCCTGGCTTGCCCTTTGTATTGATGTATATCTTCTGATTATAAGAATGGTAACTCAGAAGTCATAAAGAAAAGTTTTTTGAAACACCATCTTGCTTTAGAGACAATAAGGAAAGGGTAATCAATCCAAGTTTGAAACATTCTGGGTATATCTTGGGCCATTTAGAATAATTTGAAATACCTTAAATTAGACTAATTCACATCACCTTCTATGTTCTTAAAAACTCTCCTAAAAAACATGTTCATTACCCTATTCCTAGTTCTGCAGCACTCCAGAAGGCAGAGTAACAGATCAAGTCACCACTTACCAGGTTCAGGTCCTGCCTTCCATAAGGAGAACGTCTGTTCTCCCGACAGTGTTTGTAATACTAATTGCTCTAACCTTTAATTCATTAACAACTTTGCATTCCTTTATTCATTCATTCTGACAACAAATATTTATGAGGTGAGACAGACCTAACGCAAATAGGTATTCAATGACTGTTACAGTCAGTGCTAACCTAAAGGCTACCTCACAAAAGTGGTAATTAAGTGAAGTATGAATAGTGAGTACTAGTAATTACTTGAAACCAAAACCCAGTAGAAGCAGCCTCTCCAAATGCAAACCTTTCATAGGTTTTAATCTCATTTTCAAAGGTTGTTATACAAATGAATAGCACCAACAAAATTCAGTAGAAAAAGTTTTGCATGAAGACCAAACTTGGGTATCTTTGAGTCTTTGTCATTCAAAACCATTTTTGCACAAAACCACTATATTCCCCCATCTCCCCACAGAAAAGTTGATTTTCATCAGGGGAATGAAATGCCTGGCTATCCTCCTTTAAAAAGCAGGAGTTAATACCAATTCTAATCATTATTTTTACTGCTTTATGGTACATCTTAGGTTACTGTCTCATTTTTATGAATATAGACAATAATCATTAATTCCCCCCGGTAGTAGTACAGAATCATCTCCCTCCACTGCAACGTTTTCCCTCATAAAAGACATGGATGAAAAACATTTGGGGCACCTAATTCTTCTTTTATGGATGATCCATGAGCATAAAACTATTAATGTTTATCTCTTAAGTGTAATTACCATATTTCCCACATCAATGCCCACGGTTGAACACATCAATTAAAACTAGATATATAATTTTCACATTTCAGATGTATTTAATTATGTGAAGAAATCTGTTTTATGCCCTCTTGTCTATATATTTCTGGAGGTGTTAGTTTGCCAGTTCTAGAATGGGTTGTCGAATACGGGATGGCTCCTTCTATGAACTAACCCAATCCTCCAGGCAGCTGCCATTAAGAGCAGAGAAGCCATGACTGTTCAGATTATTTTATGTTGAATAGGTGAATTCTGTTCATTTTTAGAAAACTGATATTAAGTTCAACTTACCTACAATATTTTTTATTAAAAAGTCTTCATTATTTAAAAAGTATTTCATACTAAATAATCTCTTTTGTCCCCTTCCTAACCAATTGGTAGTTCCTTTAAGACAAAAGTTAAAAGCAATACAGTTCCCCAAATTAAACCAAAAGTATGCACAAGAAAAATAATACAAATAACAGGAAATAAATGAAACAACTGAAAAATAAAAAAAAATTAACAAAGCCAGAAGTCAGTTCTCTAAAAAGCCTAATAAAATTGATGACCATTTGGCAACACTGATGAAGATTTTTAAAAAGAGAGAAAACCAAAGTTACCAATATCAAGAATAAAACAGTGAATATGACTACAGATTATACAAAAATTTAAAGTATGAGGGAATGTTGTGAACAGCATTATGCCAGTATATTCAACAACTTAGATGAAATAGAGAAATTCCTTGAAAAATACAACTTACCAAAAGGACACAGAAAGATATAGAAAATCTAAATAACTCTACATCTGTTTAAGAAATTGAATTTGAAATTAAACAACTTCCCAAAAGAAAACTCTAGGACTAAATGTCTCCACTGGTAAGTTTTTCCAAAAAATGAATAAAGAAAATAATACCAATCCCACACAGTGTCTTAGAAAATGAAGGAGAGAACACTTCCCAACTCATCCTATAAAGTTATTATAATCCTAGTACCAAAACCAAAGACATTATAAGAAAATTACCAACCAAAATCCCTCATGAGCACAGATGCAAAAATCTTTAACAAAACATTATCATCTAGAAATATATTTAAAAAAATACGCCGCAATCAACTAGAGTTTATTTCAGGAATTAAAGGTTTGAAATCAGCGTAGTCCAATATATTAACACATTAAGTAGGAAAACTCATTATCATTTCAGTAGACTCAGGGAAAGCACTGACACATCTATTTATGTATTTAACATAACCCAGTTGTGTTACTACACCCATTTATCCTAAAAACTTTCAGCAAACAAGGAATAGCATTTTCTTAGCCTTTAATGCACATTTAGAAAAAATGTATAGCTAAGGGCACTTGACAGTGAAATTTTAAATGTTTTTCCCTTAGGTTGGGAAGACAAAAAAGTCCACTCTCACTATCTTTATTCAACATTGTATTGGAGGTCCCAGCCTGTACAATCAGATAAGCAAGAGAAAAAAAGGTGTACAGATTGGAAAGGAAGAAGTGAAACTCTATTATTCCTCATGTGTATGTAAAAAATCTGAATAAATCTACAAGAAAACTACTAGATCTGATAAATGAATTTCACGATGTTTCAGAACACAAAATCTATTAGCAATAAAAATTGTTAAAAATGCTTTTTACAAGAGTATGAAAAACATCAAATACATACTTGGGGATAAATTTAACAAAAAACAAGCCAGCTTTTTATACTAAAAACTCTAAAACATTACTGAGTGAATACATAAATGGAGGGATATACCATGCATGCATGAATTGGAAGACTCAACAGTGCTCAGATGTCAATTCTTCCCAAATTGATCTAAAGATTCAATACCATCCAAGTCAAAATCTCAGCAGAGTTTTCTCAAAAGAAAACACATAAAAATACAACTTGAAACAGTCACAGACCTAAACATCAAAGCTAAAAAATGTTATTAGAAACAATGAGAATGCCAACTCTGTAACATTCATTCTTCCTAGTAACTCACAATTGCAGTCACATCATGAGAAGAATTTCAGATAAACACATATTGATGGTTATTCTACAAAATTCTTGGAGTAATCTTCAAAAGTGTCAAGGCTATAAAAGACAAGGGAAGACTGAGGAACTACAACAGATTGGAGGAAACTGAGGAGTTATCACAACTAAATGCAATGTAGTATCCCAGATTGGATCCTGGAATGAAACAGGACATTATGGGGAAAATTGGTGAAATCCAAACAAAGTCTGTAGCTTACTTAATCTACTGTAATGTTCATTTCTTGGTTTTAATAACTGTACCATGGTCATGTAAGATGTTAACATCAAGCGTAGCTGAAGGAAGTGTACGTAGGCACTCAATGTACTATCTTTGCAACTTCCTATAATTTTGAAATTATTTCAAAATAAAAAGCTTTAAAAAGAGTTATTAGAATGAAAGAGACACTTCTTGTAACACAGAAAGGAATAAATATGAAAGAAAAATTGGACTTCATCACAATTAAAAATATCTGTTCATCAAAGAGTACCATCAAAAGAATAAACCAGTAAGCCACGAAATGAGAGAAAATATTCGCAATACATATATCTGACAAATGACTTGGATCCAGAATATAAAAAGCACTCTGGTACTCAATAATAAAAATTAGCAACAACACTATAAAAGATAGGCGAAAGATCTGAAGAAACCCTCACAGATGAAGATAGCACATGGCCAATAAGCACATGAAAAAGTATTCAACATCTTTCCTATGTAGGAAATACAAATTAAAGCCACAATGAGATACCAACACTCACTCACTAGAATGAATAAATGAAAAAGACTAACAACACCAACTGTTGATGAGGATATGGAGTAATGATACGGAGTAACTGGAACTCTAAAAAACTGCTGACTAAGTATGTAAGATGGCATAATCCCTTTGGAAAACTCTTTGGGAGTTTCTTTAAAAGTTAAACACAAATCTACTCCATAACCCAGCACTTTCACTCCTAGGGGTTTATACAAAAGAAATCAAACCACGTTTCTACAGAAATTCCTATATTACAATATCCACATTCATTTTATTCATAATAACCCCAAACTAGAAATAGCCTGGATTTCCATCAAGGGATCAGCCAACTGCAGTTTACTTATATAGAAGATTACTATTCAGCAATGAAAAAAAGAATTAATGATGCAGACAATGATATTGATGAATCTCCAAAATATTAGTACTGTGCTGGATAAAAAGAAGCCAGAAACTTAAGGCACATACTGTATGACCCCATTCCTACAAAATTCTCGTTAAGTAAAGGACAACCTATGGTGACAGTAACCAGAGCAAAGCCTGCTTCTGGGGGCCAGGACAGTGACTGGAAAGTGGCATGGGGGAGCTTTTAGGGGTGATGGATATGTTCTGTGTCTTGATATGCATTCATCACAACTGAGTGAAAGGTAAATGTAGTAACTGAACACTTCACTGCATGCAAATTATACCTCAAAGAAAGTAATACCGTTTTCAAGAACTAAACGAACCATTACAAGATCTTCTCAAGTAAACACTTGAGAAGTGTTTTTTCCTTCATGCCTAGATTCTTTTCTACCTCTGGGGCTAAAATAAACCTCACGGTTCCAGGCCTCCAGCCACTCCTCTGCCAACAGTAGTCTACATCTATTTTCTACCCAGCCTTTTGGAGCTCTCAGCCAGGGAAGGCTGCTGTGTGTCCCTAAAATGCTTCTTGAACGTAGTATACTACATTCATGCTTATGTCATTCGTTCCTAGTGCAGCACCCGGAGTAGCAACCTTATAAATGTTTCTGATTTTACAAACTTTAAAAAAGAATAGTAATTTCTGCTCTATACCACCTTTGGAAGAACTGAAAACCACCATGCCAAATTCATTGTTTTAAGCTAACTCTTCCTCACCCCACAGGAAGCACAGCAGTACTGAGCTCCATCTCCATTCTAGATAAGATACACCGAGGAAATCTGAAGACAAGGCAGAATTGGGGTTCTCTTTAACCTGGATCTATTCAGACCATACTGCTCAAAGTTGAATGGTTCCTTAGAGAGCTACAAGATTTTGTTCACACAGTGTTGATAAGGTCTGAATCACATTTGTGATGCTTACCACAATACAGATTGTTAATTTCTACATATTAGCTTTTGATGTTGAAAAGCATACCAAGTAGCTCGAAAGAAAAAGGCTCCGGACTAAAGAATCAGCAAGTATTTTATTTCGTTCACATTCTACCCAAGTACTCTCAAGAGCCACAATTGCAAGCTCTATAAACTTAAGAATAAACTTGTATTTATGCAAAAGGACCAACGAAAGATGATCAGGATCCTCTGAAGTCTAGCTGGATGTAGAGTGAGGTCCAATGAATTCACTCAAAAGAAATATAGCACAAAGCAATAATGGTTGTTCAAAATGGCAAATGAACATATTGTTCGTTCTTTTCCAATAAAAATTCAATTTTTATTTAAGAAAAAAATTCTCAAAATAGAAAATTTCTGCATCATTGCTTTCTGACATTTAAAGAGGCAAAAAAAAGAAAAGAGAACATGTTATGGCCTACCGCAATATGTGTGCTCCAAACATATTAAATGTTTGCTGCCTCTAGACAGTCATGGTGTATAATTCACTTTTAATTTTATAATTATTACAATTAAAATTAAACAAAGGTAAAGAAAAAAATCAATACCTACCTATAAAAGATAGGAAAATCTCACTTTAAGGAATATCTCTGCTTTCTGAGTATAGAATGGACAAGAGAGAATCTGAGCAGATGACTTAATGCAGTCTACTGGGAGTGAACCTTCCTATGAATCGGCCTGCTAGATATGACCCTCAAAGAGGCATCAGACATTTCTCCAACTTAAGCTATTCCCATGTTTATTGTAACATTCCTCCCCTGAGCTCACCTGCCCTGTCCTTTCCAAGTCTCACTGAACAAACTTCGGTGTTCCACACTGGACTGGGGGATTCGGAAAATTTCCCAAAAGATAAGATCCCTGTTGTGGGGGGTTAAATTATTTTGGAAAACAAATAAACAAAAAACATACACACAAAGACAACAATGTATATCCTCTCCCTTCATCCAACACAAATCTTAAATATCCTTCAAGGTTCCACTTGTCCATCAGCTCCTTTGAGCTGTTTTCCTAGAGTTCCCAAAGAAATGAACCCTGCTACCCATATTATGATTAGCATCTTTATTATAGCTCCTACTTAAAATTCATGTCTGAAATATATGTAGTAGGCTCTAAGCTCCTCTCTAGTCCTCTCAGAATTCTTTCCATGGTGCTTAGCATAGCACCTTGTATGCAGTTAGTGGTCACCAAATAATAGTTGTATTCTCAATCTTTTCATTTAAGTCTGGAGTAGGGAAGAGGGCTGTCATGAGGAGGAGGGTTAAGGAGTGGAAATCCTGCTTCTAATTACCAGCACCATTCTCCAGTCTGTCACATTACTTATAAACTCAAACTTCATTTTACCTTTGCTTACTGCAATGAATTCAACATCGATCTGGAAAAACCGACATCATGAAGTCAATCTATCACGTGCTATGCTGCAGATTTAGGAATTATTAAAATGACATATAGAACCCAAAATGCTATTTCATCAACTTAATTTTCCTGTGTCCATACACACCAAAAATGATTTATTAATTTTTTTTTTTTTGAGGCAGGGTCTCACTCTGTCACCCAGGCTGGAGTGACACGGCTTGATCATGGCTCACTGCAGCCTTGACCTTCCGGGCTCAAGCAGTCCTTCCACCTCAGCCACCTGAATAGCTAGGACCACAGGTGCGCGACATCACATTCAGCTAATTTTTTACATTTTTTTGTAGAGACAGGGTCTTACTATGTTGCCTAGGATGGTCTCCAACTCCTGGGCTCAAGCAATCCTCCTGCCTCAGACTCCCAAAGTGCTGGGATTACAGGTGTGAGCTACCACACCAGCCCCAAAAGAGAATTTTTATTTTAGAACTACAGCATGAAGTATAAATGACTACGGTTTTATTTTATTATTATTGTACATTTTTTTCCTTTTGCTCACACTGATTTATTAAAATTTATGTCAGGCTTGACATGGATGATCAATCCTTATTTTTTCAAGCTTACTAAGGATATTTTCCTACAAAATAAGTATATAAATATGTTTATATGCAAGCCCTTCTAAGGAATGATTCTCATCATCACAGATCATGATCTAGGAATTTCTGTCAATTACTCTTGAGCTCTTTGAGGTCAAGGACTACATATTAAAGTCTTTGTACTTTCAGCACATGGCACAGTGCCTGGCACATAGTCGGCACTCAGTGAAAGTTTGTGAAATGAGTGCTCTGCCATGAGTCTTAGGCAGATGAAAGAACAACTCAAAAGTGAAGACAGACAGTATGCTGAACTCTCAGCCTTCTGCCACCACGGAAATATGTCTTTACATGCTTCCCCAGGGGTCAAGTCCTGGCCCTCACTGAGGCTGTCTGGGCAGAGCATGCTGTTCAGAAGTCAAGTGCAGGTAGAGGGTAGGGATGCTGCATACAAGAACATGATTGAAGACCCAGTCCCTGACATGGGCTCAGCACAGAGGAGACATTCAGTGAATGTTCAATGAAACTGCTTATGTTGTTCTAAAGCCAACAAGCTGAACTTCCATTCCCAGGGAGTTGCTGTACTATCAGGGAATCAACCAAGGTCTCACAACTATGGATCAAGAACCAATAATGTTGGGATATAAGCTGATGTCCCTTGCAACTGTGTAGTCTTTGCAGGCATTTTGATTAATATCTGAAAAGGCTGCTCACAGTTAAATGAAATCATCATTTAGCAAACATGTATTGAGCCCCAATTCAACTATTCAAGGAATTGAGGATACAAAAATAAATAATTTGCAGTCATCAGTACTCATGCAACTCTCAGGCATGGGGTTACAGCTGTAGCATAAACCAATGAGTACGATACCAGAATCTAAATATATACGCCTGGAAAGGAAAGCGAGAGAGCCAGTGAGACTGCAAGTGCAAAGTGCACATACAGGGGTGCAACAGCACTAAAGAAATTTAAGCAGTGCCATTGCTCCCACCTGCCCTTATCCCCAGTAAGCATGCACACCCGAGTACACTGGAGTGGAAGCCCGGGGCCTGTTACCTCCTACAGTCAGGCACTGGTTCTTTATGCTTCTCATTTCTCTGCACTGAGCTGGATGCTACTGTTTAAAGATACAAATTTTTCATACAACAAAGCCTCCAAACTCAAACCACCTACTTCATGCATTATTAATTTCTACATACACATTACACATACACACATATAGGACTGGGTAAATTAGAATATGGATTAGCTGTTTTTTGTGAGAGATTTAGGGAGCCTCAGGGACAATTTCGACTAAGTGTGATTTCTGCTTCATACTCTGAGTATGAGTCTAATGGTTCTGTGGAACAAGCAAAGTGCTTCAGAAGCATAGGACCTGGTGCAAGGGGCAAGCCTGCCCTGCCTCGGGGGTTACAGAGGATTAAGTATGGTCTGTACTGTCACGATTCAACAACCTCTTAAAAAATACAATATATGCTTAACAAGGCTTCTGTTGACCTCTTTCTGGAAGCCTGATTTCTTTCCTCCGCTTATGTTAACAGATTAAAAATTTTTTTTTAAAAACATAATTTTTTAAGTAAACACAATCAGGATCTTGCCCCCAAATGTAAATCTCCAAAAAATCTGAAGTGCGGCATCACAGCCAAGTGATGCCAATCCTGGTCTACTTCTACTACGCCTCCAACTGAGACCAGCAATCTCACACAGGCCCAGGGCATAAGCTATGTGTAGGGTGGTCCTAAAATTGTTGAGAGCCTGGACTCCTACCTCCTTAAAGGAAAGGATGTGAAAACTGCACTATGGATATCCCCACTTCTCATCACGCCCCTACTTGCACAAGCCAAAGCTTGCTTCAAGTCAAAAGCTTAGGAGATGAGCAATTAAACAATTTTCCAAAGGTTTCTAAGTGAGTCAGAAACAATCCAGCCACAGGGCCTCTCCAGGGTACTCTTAAAAGTACTAAGTGTCATGCACACATGTGTCCATTGCAGCACTATTCACAATAGCAAAGACATGGAATCAACCTAAATGCCCATCAATGATAGACTTGATAAAGAAAATGTGGCAGATATACACCATGGGATACTATGCAGCTACAAAAAAGAATGAGATCGTGTCCTGTGCAGGAACATGAATGGAGCTGGAGGCCATTATCCTTGGCAAATGAACTCAGGAACAGAAGACCAACTACCACATGTTCTAACTTATAAGTGGGAGCTAAATGATGAGAACACATGGACACATAGAAGGAAACAACACACACTGGGGCCTTTCAGGGGGTAGAGGGCAGAAGGAGGGAGCGGATCAGAAAAAACAACTAATGATTACTAGGCTTAACACCGGGGTGATGAAATAGTCTGTACAACAGACCCTTAAGATGTAATTTTACCTATGTAACAAACTTGCCCATGTACCCCTGAACTTAAAATAAAAGTTAAAAAAAATTTTTTTAAATACTAAGTGTCCTAATTAGAGAACCATGAATGTACATACTGAGAGGCCACAGAGCACGTGGGAGACTGATATGGTTTGGGTGGTTTTGTGTCCCCACCCAAATCTCATCTTGTAGCTCCCATAATTCCCACATGTGGTGGGAGGGACCCGGTGGGAGATGACTGAATCACAGGGACAGGTGTTTCCCGTGCTGCTCTCATGATAGTGAATGGGTCTCATGAGATCTGATGGTTTTAAAAATGGGAGTTCCCCTACACAAGCTCTCTCTTTGCCTGCTGCCATCCACATAAGATGTGACTTGCTCCTCCTTGCCTTCCGCCATGATTGTGAGGCCTCCCTAGCCACGTGGAACTGTAAGTCCAATTAAACCTCTTTCGTTTGTAAACTGCCCAGTCTCAGGTATGTCTTTTATCAGCAGCGTGAAAACAGACTTATACAGAGGCTGTTTCATGCTTCAGAGTCTACATAGCTATTGTGGGGCAGATGTACTAAAATGGGAAGGGAAATTAAAGTTTAAGACTAAATAACTTCGTGAAAATCTCAACGCAGCAGGTAAATGGCATTATGTAAGTTTTTAAAATATATAAAACATTAAGCCAGGGATTCTTCCTTGAATACAAGTTCAAGGAAGCTTGAACTTGTTCCTTGAATACAAGCTCTTTGTCCTCACAGACAACTACAAGGGAAAGCTGATATTTCCAGGTCATCTTCACAGCACATACTCACCTAATTACATTTCTATAACTAGAACAAGTTGTTGTTCCCGTAAACTTTGTTTTCCAGTGTCAGATGGAGCTTGAAAGCTGCTATGGATGAAAGACTCCTCCTTCAAAAGCTCTGTAACTGTATCTGTATAAACTAAGTTAGGTTGCTCTTTTTATCGTATCACTTCAGTAAATAAGGCCAGTTGTGCTCATTTGTCAACAGGAAACACAGAAAGGAACCAGAAAACAAGATGCAGCTCCAGAGGCCGGTCTTGGCCATGTGCTGGGTAAGGTAACACCATGGCTGTGTCTTGAGACCACCCCAACCTCAGTTCACTTGAATGAAGAATTTCATAATCTCAACTCTAAGGGACCTTTCAAATTAGTCCAGGGTGAGCTCAGACCCACTCTCTTGAAGTGGCAGCAGCCTTTGATGATAACAACTCTGACCGCACAAACACTACACAGCAGTGTGCGACTCACACATCACAGAAACACCACAGGAGCCACACTTTCAGGTCTAGAAGGAAATACTGTAGATTAAAGTCAACTTTTAAAGAAGTAAAAAAAGAATAATTGACATCAGTTTAATACATTTTGGACAATTATTTAAGAAATGGCATGGGTAAATGAAAGTAAAAACTCAGCAAGGTGAAGTTGGGAGTTTGAGACCAGCCTGACCAACATGGAGAAACCCCGTCTCTACTAAAAATACAAAATTAGCCAAGCATGGTGGCACATGCCTGTAATCCCAGCTACTCGGGAGGCTGAGGCAGGAGAATCGCTTGAACCCAGGAGGCAGAGGTTGTGGTGTGCCAAGACTGCACCATTGCACTCCAGCCTGGGCAACAAGAGCAAAACTCCATCTCAAAAAAATAAATAAATAAAATAAAAATTTTTTAAAAGGCTCAGCAAGGGTGAGAAAATTCAGACTCAGTACATTACTTAATCAAAATTCATAAAATTAATTTTGGAGCAATTTAGCTCCAGCAACAGAAAGAACCTAATCATCCCTTTCATCAGTAACTGCTTATCTTCTTCATTTTAATTTTATGTCGATGTGCTTATTTATTTTTATTTATTAATGAATCTAGTTTCTTGTTACCCTGGACTTCCCATATTAATAATCTAAATAAACAACCTTATTCAACACATATCTTTTTACCAAAAAATGTCCTCTTAGACAAAGCACACTCTGACATCACGTTGCCTTGCCTTCACTTGATTTAGACTCCAAGTTCACAGTGCAATAAAGTACAAGGCAATTGAGAAATTTTAAAGCAAATGTGTTTTGGGTACAGCATTTTACAACCAAAAGAGCTTTAAAATGGCATTTCTGAACAACTGAAGAGGCTAGAATGCCAACAAATATCTGAAAATGAGCATGACATTAAAATACAGTTTGACATGTTCAGTGAAAGAGAACTGGGGGTAAATGCGCCATTATACATTTTGAATTTTTAGCTTTTTTTTTTTTTAATGAGTATCTGACTTCTTCATGTGTTACAAACTCAGGAAAGCAGACAATCTTGGGATATTAAAATAGATAAAGTGTTTTCAGGATGAGATGGAGACTGCCACAGAACTGTACACAAGCATCTCTCTAAACTTAAAGAAAACACTGATTCTGGGCTAAGAGAGTGTTTACTGTGTAGATGAGGTCTACAGGATAAACTCAATTTATCCAAATCCCGTGCCTTCCAGCCGAGAAACTATAAAAGAAGACTTTGTAGAATGAAGCAAAAAGTCATACTTCCTTTCCTAAGGATTGCAACCTGTTCACAAGACAGGCAGAGTTGAACAGCGGGTCCCCTTCCAGGGCTCCAAGAAATGTGAATTCCAAGGACAAGGTAGCCCTGAAACGCCTGCCTCATGGGATCCTGCACTGTCAGTAGCAAGCATCTTCAAAGTGGCTCCTGCAGGTTGGTCTCCTCAATCACAGAGTTCAGACAGAACCCTGACACCAGCCACGTGTACCATGCGGTCAGCCAAATGTGTAAGGAACTTGTTTTGAGAGGAGAGAAGAAAATTCTACAGTAGGCGAGACAGGCTTCTCTCTCCTCCTCCTCCTCCCTTTCTTTTTCTCTCTCTCCTCTTTCTTCCCTCCCTCTCTCCCTCTTTCTCTTTCTCTCACACAGTTCCTACATTTCTGCACTGTGGGACAAACCAGGCTTCTGATCAAAGGCAATCTGAGACTTGGGTTCAAAAGCTTTGATGAAGATTGGTACCTGCTATGCAGATGGGGGGAGGGAAGAAGAGACTAGCCTAGGGGCTTTTATATTTCTTTAAAGCATCAGCCATTAATGGGCTAAGTTTACCACTGGGACCCAGAGAGCTAGTCCCCAAACACAAGCTCAAAATGTATGCATTTTCCAATTCATGGTTTTCAAGGACATGTTCCATTTCTATGAGGCTGTAATGAGATCTGAGAGATGTACATATTTTTTTAAAGTCACACTCACAATGGCGCTCACAGCACATCCGGGAGCAACTCAGTAACTTGTCTAAGCACATACATACTGAAGTTCCGACAACCACCAGCTTAAGGTTCAGAATTGAAATTCGCAGATCCAGTCTTTGCTTTTTTCAACTCTGTAATCTTGTAGACGGTTCATAGGTTTAAGACATTAAATAACCATGGATTATCATGACTCTAGAATCAGTTGGATTTGTGACAAAAATTAGCAAAATGATGAAATAAATGTAAGGACCCCATTCCCATCTCATTACTTTGGTTAGTTTATGCCCCAGGTGGGATGGGTCAGGACTTAACAGTCATCCATTCATGGAACAGTTATTGAGCTCAAGCCACTCCCTGGAGATGTCAAGAAAAGTGAGCTGCTCTCTCTGCAGGAAAGCCAAAGAATTAGGCTGGTGCAAAAGTAACTGCAGCGTTGCCATTAAAAGCAATAGCAAAAACAGCAATTTCTTTTGCACAATATATGGATCTTTTATTTAGGGAGAAAAAAGGTATTATTGATCGATATGGCTAGAAACAGGCTGGACCTTTGTGGGTATAAACCCAGAAGGGCCCTGGTGTTGAGGTGTTGGAAGAACACTGATGGATTCTTTATTTTTTTCATTAACTACTTAAAACAACAGTTATTGATAGGGTACTGTTTAGAGATCACTACAATTCCTTTGCAGTTATTTGACATATATAAACATACTATAGGCTGGGTGCAGTGGCTCACGCCTGTAATCCCAGCACCTTGGGAGGCTGAGGCGTGTGGATCACCTGAGGTTGGGAGTTTGAGACCAGCCTGGCCAACATGATAGAACCCAGTCTCTATTGAAAATACAAAAATTAGCCAGGCATGGTGGCGGGTTCCTGTAATCCCAGCTACTAAAGAGGCTGAGGCACAAGAATCACTTGAACTCGGGAGGCAGAGGTTGCAGTGAGCCGAAATGGCGCCACTGCACTCCAGTCTGGGTGACAGAGTAAGACTCTGTCTCAACAAAACCCCAAAACCCAACATACTACAAGTGAAAGTAATCTGCATTGTAAGGTTTGTTATGTGCCCTAGTCTGCCCACAGGAACCCTGAAAAACAAAATGTTAAATGGCACAGACTTTTTAACTGCAAATGCTAGGTGCATTTACCTTCCTTAATACAGCACTGTGATCACATATATGATGGTATAGATCAAGCTTGTCCAACCTGCAGCCCATGGACGCATGCAGCCCAGGACGGCTTTGAATATGGCCCAATACAAATTTATAAACTTTCTTAAAACATTATGAGATTTTTTTTGCGATTTTTTTTTAGCTCATCAGCTATTGTTAGTGTTAGTTTATTTTATGTGTGGCCCAAGACAATTCTTCTTCTTCCAATGTGGCCCAGGGAAACCAAAAAACTGGACACTCCTGGTATAGATGGTGTGGCTCATTCTGCTCATCCTTCTTTGAGAAAGCGCATTTCAGAAGCTATTTCTCCTCATTCCAGATTTTATGCTGATTAAAGAAAACAAGATTTGCACACAGAGCATCCTCTAGTTATTTGGGTAACAGACACAGCCATGAGAATGTTCCGCTCCACAGGGGCCATCAGCGCAAATGGCCTTCCCCACACTACATCGACCACTTCCCCACAGCAAGCTTGGCCAGGATCCAGCCAACCAGTGCTGACGTCCTTCGCTCAGGGAGGGTGTTGGGCCTTGCACACTATGGCCCCTTACACACTCCATTGCAATTTTGTTCATCTCTGTCCAGCTAAACTGTAGAAACCCGGAGTGTAGGGACTGTGTCTTGAATTCATCTGTGTCTGGCATGTGCAAAATGCTCCACAACATCAGTTTTACACTCTTAGGATAAGAAAATTCATTTTCAAGAGTTTTAATGACTACAGAGAGGTGGCAAGGTAAACAGTTTCCACGTGACCCCATAGACTTCTCCATTAATCATAGTTTCCAATTAACTTTTTCGTTGTGCTACATAGATCTTCTTGTTCTACTCCAGATCATAATGTACAGTTTCAATAATATGTTCTTTTAATTGATGTTAAATATGCTCCTAGAAGCTGCACTGCAACAAAGTAATTTCAGAGAAAGGCAAACTGGATTCAGTTTTCAGATAATAAATATATATGTGCATAATTAAAACAGATTGATGTTTCCAGAAAGGAGCATAATGGAATGAAGAAGGTGGTGCAGAAAGGCTGAGCCCTGTGCTATTAGTGATGAGTTTCACCAGAGGTCTTTTATTTTAAATAAAAACTTAATTTCTCTGTCTTTGAATTCTACGAGATCTCTTTCAGACAAACGCAACATTCTGAAAATCAAAGACTTGGGGATTACTTGGGAAAAGTTCCTTTGAGAACTCATCAAGAAAGCAAGGGGCTTAAACTTGAGACATAGTATTTAGCTTAAGAATTGGAAAGACTCTTTTTTTTTTAAGTTCTGGGACACACGTGCAGAACATGCAGGTTTGTTACATAGGTATACGTGTGCTATGGTGGTTTGCTGCACCCACCAACCCATCTTCCAGGTTTTAAGCCCTGCATGCATTAGGTATTTCTCCTAATGCTATCCCTCACCTTGTCCCCCACCCCCCGACAGGCCCTGACAGACAGGGTGTGATGTTCCCCTTCCTATGTCCATGTGTTCTCATTGTTCAGCTCCCACTTATGAGTGAGAACATGCAGTGTTTGGTTTTCTGTTCTTGTGATAGTTTGCTGAGAATGATGGTTTCCAGCTTCATCCATGTCCCTGCAAAGGACATGAACTCATCCTTTTTTATGGCTGCATAGTATTCCATGGTGTATATGTGCCACATTTTCTTTATCCAGTCTATCATTGATGGGCATTAGGATTGGTTCCAAGTCTTTGCTATTGTGAATAGTGCTGCAATAAACATACATGTACATGTGTGAAAGGCTCTTTCAAATACGAGACTTGACATCTGGTAGAACAAATAATTAATGGTGTCCGGAAGTAGTTAAAAAGGGAGGGATGGAAGACAAGCTTCAACTCCAGTGCCAACCCCAACTGAGCACCACGACCATCCCTGGGTCCCCGTGGCTATCACTGCATAATATCTACCATGCATTACAGGCTTTGGAGGTAGCGCCAGCATCTCTAGGGCAGCCAGTCATTTCTCTAGAATGGTGTAGAACAACAGCACCAGGAACTGAAAGGAACCTGCAGTACAACACAGCAGGTGAGGAACAGAAAGCCTTGCCTGAATCTCACCACCAGAAGTGCCCTTGGACTGGGACTCAGGTCACTTCTTTCTGCCATGTGCCTGGTGGGAGTAGGATCTAGACAGGGGTATCCAGATGAAGTGTCAGGTCTCCTTTAGTCCTGTGGTTTGACATGTTTAGTTCAATGGTTTCACACTGAACACTGACCCGACAAATGGGCATTTTCATGTGTGGAAGGTGAATGAACATGTTCTGTGAGCTTTCATAAAGTTCTGCTTAAAAAGTTTCCAAGCAGATCCTCCCTGTGGCCCCGCATGTATAGAGCTATAAAGGGAATTCCCTAAAACAACAGACAAACCTCCAGGGCCTCCACGGTGCTGCACACATGTTCTTAAGCATCTCACAAGCAGCCAATGACATGTAAAGCAAATCACCTCTCAAGAACCACAGAAGCAGGGTAAGGAAAGGGAATATCCCACAAAACCTCTAACTACAGGAGCAGGGTAAGGAAAGGGAATATCCCACAAAACCTCTAACTACAATGAGAAAATCACCCAGAGGGGAAGAACCCCGCCCCCTCAGAAGCCACTGGGAAGGGGCACTTCCACCCTTGCTCAGCCCCTCACTCACAACCCCCTGGGCAGGAGGACCGTCTTCTATTAGTGCCTCTGTCGGGGAGAAGAATGGGTGCACACGGCTCAGCTAGGTCCTTCTGGATCTTCCCAAGGAGAAAGTGAATCTGTGCTGCTCTCCTGCCATGAAGAAAACTTAGCTAGCAGGGTCTGCCCTCAGGAGAAGCTGTGGCTGCTAAGCATCACCTGAGAACAATGGGACTGGGATGTTTCATTCCAGGGAGAAGAAACACAGACCGAAGGTCACCTTCTCTGATCCGCTTTATCAGCTGGGACATTGACCTACATTTGACTGTCATGTATACCTTATTTCTCAACAAGTTTTGAATTCAGGAGAGAAAGAAAAGATGTGTGTTTATGAGCCTCTTAAACTCCCAGCACATTCATGTCTGAACATGGGAGGTCATCTAATGTTTCGCATTAGCACAGGGATGGCAAATGTCTACTGCCTTCTCTTGCACATGTGGCATTCTCCAGAGCCATGAAGACCCATCAGAATCCCTGTCAACATGGTATTCATGGCGGGGCAGCTACTTGGTGGCCACCACTGCAACATGAAATATCACCTATTTGTTATGGCTGACCTTTGCCTATGGGACACGGGCCATGTCACTTTCGAAGAACCCCTTCTTACTGTGCTTAGCCAAACAATTTACCTATAGTCATTATTCTCATTCAGCCATTCTACAAATATTTCATAAGCACTTTATAACTCTTTTGAGGGAGAGGGGAGCAGGCATTTTCTTTAAGGATCTTCTCTGAAATAAGGAAGTACTAAGAACAAAGTACCACGAACCTTACTGAGAAGACACACTCTCACTACAGTAGCATGTACAATTTAGGAAGAAGGGGACTGAAACATTCCAAAGTGTGCAGAGATGGTGGGCCATCCCCTGATGATGGACTGTGACAATCTTACATTCCATATGATGACTGACAACTTCCTGAGACCTTGGCTCCACCATCAGTGTTTCTAGGACCCCATAAATAGACCGTATCAAAGGGCTATTATCTACCTGAATACTCTAGTGCCACTTTTCTATTTTGGCAGGGTCTGCCCTCAGGAGAAGCTGTGGTTGTTGAGCATCACCTGGGCATCCCCTCACAATTTGAATACACTTCAGTTTTTTCCATTCCACTTAAAGGAGCTAGGAGAGTAAGACATCAGAGTCCCCAGCGACATGGAGGAAGGAACTGAGACCGTCTACGTGAAACAATACAACTTCAAATAAAAGGTCTTCCCAGTAAGTAACCCGGTTACTCGTCCTCAGTTAAGGGAGTTTCATGATGAATCACTGAATAAAAGCAGGAGGAGTAGGAAGTAAGAATATAAATTCAAACATAAATCTTTAAAAAAATCTCCATTATTTGTATTCTAAAATCAGAAGAGGAAGATCACCCATACTAACTGGCTAATCTAACCCTCAGGAACTACAGCCTTTGGGGAAACAGATTTGGGTATTTACGAGCTGGGTATGAATTAGAGGATCTCAGTTGGCTGGTACGGAAAGATTAGCAATCACTAGCCACACAGTCTCAGCTAATCCCCCATCTGAGGCACAGGAGCTGTTACAGCCTGGTGGGGCTATGTGGGCAGGAATCCCCAGGAAATCTGAAGGATCACTTCCTGACAGCTTCGTGTGCTGAGTATCAGCACCTGGCCTGCTTTGATGATGGGTTTTACCCTAATTAGACCACCCAGAAATGAAAGGGACAAGGGAGCCAGCTGAGTTTCAGGGAGATGTCCAAGAAGCAACCAGGAGGATTAGAGAGGAAAGGCGTTCTTGTTATCTGTCAAATCCCCATAGGTGCTGACAAGGATGAGAGGAAATGCCGTTTGAGGCTGTGTACTTACACAGTTTACAGGCTGTAACTTCATCTTCTAACCTGTAGGATAAATTACCCAAAACTAAAGGGACAAAATCCAACTTCAAACTCAGAAGACCCCAGGAAGGAAAAGGCAGGAGGGTGCATTCATTTTGTCTGCAGACTCGGGCTCATGGGGAGAAATGACTGGACTTCCGAAGTGCAAACACGCTTGCTAAAAAGGCAAACACACTTGAGAGTTATAACGACCTTCATCAGGAAAGGGTTCTTCCTTCAGTAAGTATTGTCATGCATTGTTCCCCCCTCAGCTGAGACACCAGCCCAAGGTGGATTTAACTGTGGCACTTTTCATGAGCAGTGTCAACTCAGGACACCTCAGTAAGCACAGCTCTCAGCCTCTCAGATCTAATCCCAAGACAGCTATGGTTTTTTCATGGGTCCAAAAGCCCAGAAAATAACATTCTGAAATGATGATTTATGTTCAGGAAAAGAGAAGCAGGGTAGGACCTATTTCTTGATGGACAGGAACAGGTCCATCTGAAAATGCTGGGACTGGAAGCATTTTGGATTTTGGATTTTTTTTTGAATATTTGCATTATAGAATACCGGTTGAGCATCCCAAATCCATAAATTTGAAATCCAAAATGTTCCAATGAGAAGTTCCTTTGAGCGCCACGTCAGTGCTCAGAAAGTTGAATTTTGGAGCATTCTGGATTTTGGATTTTCAGATTTGGGATGCTCAACCTGGATAAGAGCCAGCGATGTCCTGGTCTGAAAGGCTGAGAGAGAAGGGAAAAGGTCACTCACAACTCACAAAGACATTTAGGAGGATATGGAGGAGCTATACATATAAAGGCCATAGAATTTAAATGAATTGAAGGATTTTTTTTTTCTTTTTTAAGACGGAGTCTCGCTCTGTTGCCCAGGCTGGAGTGGAGTGAGCGATGTCAGCTCACTGCAACCTACGCCTCCCAGGTTCAAGCGATTCTCCCGCCTCAGCCTCCTGAGTAGCTGGGACTACAGGCGCCTGCTACCACGCCCAGCTAATTTTTGTATTTTTAGTAGAGACGGGGTTTTACCATATTGACCAGGGTGGTCTCGAACTCCTGACCTTGTCATCTGCCCACCTCGGCCTCCCAAAGTGCTGGGATTACAGGCATAAGCCACCGCGCCCGGCCCTGCATTGGATTTTTAACAGAGAAGATGTAAAAACAGTAATAGAATAACAGACTTTGCTTAAGGATGGTATGTCTAGTGACAACTGGTCAAACATGAGAGTGTTAAGAGAGGGTGGTTATAATTGGGAAGAATGTCCTGGAACATTCAGAATGCACAATCCCTGGATTTAAGGAAAAGGTTATAAAAACCAAGTAACCAGTCGTTGATGTATTTCCAGAGTCACCTATTCTTTAATGTTGTCTTGATTCTTTTAATACTGGTAAATTTTCATAGGCATCTCACAATCACAAAGAGATGAATGTGGATCCTGGCTCCATCATTCAGAGTTCCATGACCTTGCTCAGGTTAGTGGCTTCTCAGAGCCTCAGCTTTCCATCAGTTAAAAGACCTACTCTTTAGATACTTTTCAAGATTAGGGTGCTTAACCCGGTCCTAACACACAGTAACTGCTCAAAAAACAGTAACTACCATTCACTCAGTGAACAATTACTGAGCACCTACCAATGAGGAATAACATCAGCCATGTCTTCAAGGAAAATTTATAGGCAAGACAGACATGCGCACAACCAAGTTAGACTAGCTATGGAAACTGTGGGCATGTTATTTGACTCGTCTGACTGCAAACCTATCATCCATAGAATGCATATAGTAAGAGTGTGTACCTGACATGGTTGTGGTAAGGATCCACTGAGTTAATACATGTCAGGTGCTCAAAATAGTACATGACACACAGTCGATGATGATGATGATGATGATGATGATGATGATATGATGTGATGGTTAGCTTTATACGTCAACCTAGCTAGGTCACAGTACCCAGACATTTGGTCAAATACCAGTCTAGTCATTTCTGTGAAAGCACTTTTTAGATGAGATTGACATCAAAATCAGTAGGCTTTGAGTAAAGCAGATTACTCTGTGTAATGTGGGTGGGCCTCATCCAATTAGTTGGAGGCTTTAAGAGAAAAAGACTGAGGCCCTCAGGGAAGAGGGAATTCTGCCATCAGACAGCCTTTGGATAAGACTGCAACATCAACTCTTTCCTGGGTGTCTAGCCTGCTGGCCATTCCTGCAGATTTGCGACTTGCCAGTCCCCACAATTATGTGAACCAATTCTTTAATATGAGTCTTAGTGTATTTCTCTGGCTCTCCATGTATATAATATACACTTGTCAGAGACAGAGAGATTCAATGGCCTTTATACATGCAGCCCCTCTGTATACAGCTATAGAATTACCTTTTTCCTTTCTCTCTCAGCCTTTCCAACCAGGTCATTACTCGCTCTTATATGGCTTGAGCATTCCAAATCCGAAAATCTGAAATGCTCCAAAATTTGAAAGTTTTTGAGTACCAACATGACACTCAAAGGAAGCACTGTTGCTCTCTCTCTCTCGGTCTGACACATCCTATTAATCTAATACAAATGTTATTTTGTTATTTTATTATTTTATGGCTAAGAAAGAAAGGAAGTGTGAGAAATCAATATCACAAACAAGATTTCTGCTTGATCAACTTTTTCTGCGTGGCCCTGGAAGGACTATCCTGTTTCATCTTTGTTCCATAAATCCACTGGCAGAATTCCAAGAGAAGTTACTTAATGCATACCTGGTCATTTGCTTTTTATTAGAAAATAAATACAAATGTTTAATTAAGATAAACTTGGGTAACATTTAACCTTCCTGATGACACCATGGGGCAAAGGTTTTCACACTTAACTCAGTTAATCACATAAACATAACTAAGTTATCTGATGCAGGAGAGAAAAGGGCCCTGGTGAGTCTCCCTCTTTACTCTCTTAAAGAACACCTAAGCTCCTCTCCTACAGAAGAGCTCATTTCAGTTTAGATTGACACTGTATTTAAGAAACATTTAAATATTTGCAACAAATTGAAATGAATCACCCAAGATGAAAAATCCAACTTCCATACTGCAGCTTTAGAAAGGCTATGATATACTGAAATAGAAACTACTAGTTGTCTTACTCTGAACTCCATACAGGAATGTATATGGCGATTTCCTAAAACAAAGCTTCCTGAAGCATCTGATATTCTGACTACTTCTGCTGGATTAGTGGAACACTTTAAATGTAAAAAACGCAATCTGTATTTCTCTCATTATCTGTTTATAGCACTAATAAGAACCACTCTGCTCTACTGTCAGTTTTCTGCTGGGATAGTTTTAAAGTTTAAGAGTACATAAAAGCTTTATATTTAAGTCTTGCTCTCAGTGATGGGTGTATTGCTCTGGTGGGGCCTATATAGCTTTAGATGATAGTTAGATGTGTTATGCTATAGTGATTTAAAAGTTAATTTTGGGGAAACAAAATTTCTCAATAAATACTAAGATCTTAGATTTTTCAGTAACTTCCACTGCCAAATGCGTATGTCTAATGTGGCAAATGCCTCATGCTATAATCCGAAGTCAGGACACCTGATGCTCCAGGGTTTCTAGACGTGTGTGTGTGAGTGTGCACAGGGTCTATGTATGCTGGTACACTTAATCTGCTAGATGGGCTTTCTTCTGGGATTATAAAGTACTTCACACAAATTAAGCCATGAGAATAAGACTTCTCTGAAATGGACAGAATATTCCAGTTCTCTATTTTATCCTCACAGTGTCAGAGGCATTTGAATCAGAGCAACTCCATCTTGAATAGGAGCTGGGTAAAATGAGGCTGAAACCTACTGGGCTGCATTCCCAGATTGTTAGGCATTCTAAGTCACAGGATGAGACAGGAGGTCAGCATAAGATACAGGTCACGAAGACCTTGCTGCTAAAACAGGCTGCAGTAAAGAAGCCAGCCAAATCCCACCAAAACCAAGATGGTGACGAGAGTAACCTCTGGTCGTCCTCACTGCTACACTCCCACCAGCACCATGACACTTTACAAATGCCATGGCAATGTCAGGAAGTTACCCTATATGGTCTAATAAGGGGGGGCATGAATAATCCACCCTTTGTTTAGCGTATCATCAAGAAATAAACAAAAAAATGGGCAACCAGCAGCCCTCAGGGCTGCTCTGTCTATGGAGTAGCCATTCTTTTATCCCTTTACTTTCTTAATAAACTTGCTTTAGCCTTGCACTTGTGGACTCACCCTGAATTCTTTCTTGCATGAGATCCAAGAACCCTCTCCTGGCATCTGGATCGGGACCCCTTTCCTGTTAACAACAGTGTCGAAAACCAAAACCAGAACTAGAACCAGGAGGCAATTCCAGCTCGTGATTTTTTTCTGTTTGTCATACCCCCACCTGTCTTTGTTTCGTGGCCACCCGCTCCCGGCTCCCACCTGTCTGGTGCAGCACTCTGGGACCACTGGAGAGGAAATCAGAAAAGGCTGACGGAGGCTAAAGACACTGTGGTAGAGCAGGAGCATTCCCAGGCAGCACAGGCGGTGCTTCTGAAGCCCTGAGCAGGGAACGTGAGCTCTTGCTGAGAGCACACCAGGAAAAACTAACCCTTGCCAAGAAGGTGGGTCTGACCAAGGGCCCGTCTCCAGGCCACAGACGGTGACCATAGGGGAGTTTCTCTGGCAAACAGTCAGAGAGAAAAAAAGAAAACAACGATCTCAGCACCACTCTGAACTCATAGGACAGCAGGGATTCTTTAGAGGATTGGGCAGCTCTCACTGCTACTAAAGGCTTCACCTGAAAGAAAAACTGAACAGTCTCGTGGGCAGTTTAATGATGTACCACGCTACTGTTATTTACTGCACTTATTAGAGCAGCCTAGCACACCATAGTAAATCTACTAAAGTTTTACATTACCTTAAGTATATATGGTAGCAGAGTCTGACAGCTGCATATCACGATGATCCATTCTTCCATTCTTCATGACTAACAGCCCCTGAATTTTGTTGGATAAGGCAATGTAACCAGCTTAAAAACTACATTTCCTAATTTCCACTGTGACTACACATGTGACTAAATTCTGTTCAATGAGATCAAAGAAGCTCTATCTGGGGGTTTCTTACAAAGCTTCCTAAGTGGGGACTTAGCTAAAACCCCTCTTCTGTCCTTCCTCCTTCTTCCTCCTTCCTATCAGGAATAGAGACATGATGGCTGGAGCCACAGTATCTTGTGACAGTGAAGCAATTTTGAGAATAGAAGTCACACACTAAGGATGACATGATAACGAAAATGAATGAATCTGGGGTGCTGATGACATCACGGAGCCTCTGCTCCAGTCCTGCAGTGCCTACCTCTATACTTCATGGTATGTGAAAGAAAACACAAATATCATTTTGTTAAAACCATTGATTTTCAGGTCATTCACAGACAACTGCAATTCCTAACTGAATGAGTGTACACTGAACACACAGATACAACATATATATAAGTGTAAGCAGCCTGTTGAGATCAACCAATCAATCATTGAAAGATTATCTCCCAGGCAGCCGCAGTCATCCCTTTCTCTAGTGAATCGTTCAGCATTTACTGAGTGCCTACTTATCAGCCAAGTGTTGAAGATACGAAGATGGATGAGACACAGCTCATGCCCTCAAGCAAATGACGATCTGCTGGAGGACACACTCAGGAAGTAGTGGTAACTGCTGTTTGAACAGTAAGATGCATGCAGTGCATCCATTTAACAGATGTCTGTTACACACCTACTAAGTGGTAGGCAGTCTCCAAGGGCTACGTTCACAAGTCTATATTCTAGATGGCATGGGGCAGAGCAAGTTAGAGGGTGGACAAGAAAAATAACAAAGAAGAAAATGAAGGAACAAGACAACTTCAGAAAATAAGGATGATGCGCTAGTGAATGACTGCTGGGAGCTATTTTAGACATGGTGACCAGAAAAGGCCTCAATGTAAAGGTTATATTTAAACTAAGATTATGAATTAAGTGGGGGGAGGGGCGGGGGAGGGTCGTGGCACAGGGAATGGCCTGTGAAGGGCTTGGGGAAGAACATTTTTGGCAGAAGGAAGAGCAAGTAGAAAGGTCCTGAGGCAGGAATAGGTCAGATAGAATGTTAGAGGGTGGTGCTCATGGCTCAGAGAGGACCTTTGATTGTGGGGAAAGGGAGAAGTCAAGGAAAGTTTCCCAAGTTGCCCTTGACTACAACCAAGTCTTCCTCCTCTCTAGAGCCAGAGGATTCCCATCAGATAAGGAGCACAGCTGCCTGAACCCCACCCTCTCCACCCACCTGGCCTCAGCTGGCTCAGTGACACCTTTATCTGTGCCTTAATCCCAATATATTTTCCTTCCCTGAAGAGCAATATGGATGCCGTCTCCCTCCAAGTATAAGACTTGGACTGAGGGGAAAGAAGAAACCCCTCCTTTTCCTTCTGCATTAGAGAAAACCATTTTTCAGCAGCACTACCACTTCAAAAGCAGCTGTCCTGAATAAGACCCAGGCTGCTTTCAGATCAATGGCCATACCTCACTAAAACACCATTCCTGTTCGAGGTTTGCCCAGTACCACAGTTCAAAAGGATCAACCCCATTGTCATGGGTCATAGTCTACCACCAGTGTAGAAGAGCAACAGCCCCCAGGATCTACAGCTGCAGAGAGCACCAGGCAGGATAAACTGATGCAACCTGCCCCCTTACTTCAAAATCCTAAGCTGGTCCCATGTGAGCGTCCATGAACACGCACGACCATGCTGGACAGTGTCTGCAGTCCTAGGTACCCTCAAATAGCTTCATGACAAATACCAAAAAGATGATGACATCCCTAATCTTTTGATTTAGTTACTATTATTTACCCATCAGGAAATGCACTAGGAATGCACTAGTCACAGAATCAACTTTAGAAGACTTCAGGGGTGATACACCTGATTTTCAATGAATGGTGGTGTTATTACATGGACAGTGATTCTTTGATCAGTAAAAGAAAATGTGACACTGCCTTCTTTCCAAACCCTAGCTCTTTTCCTCTGAAAACTATGACTTTATCAAGTGAATGAGTTTTTCCCTATTTTAACAAAGACTTTCTATCCTTTCATAGATTCACTGCACTGAATAAATTGTCTGTTTATTACCTGTTGATCTATTTCTAGTGAATTCTGCTTGTTAAAAAAGTGGAATCGTAATTTCTCACTGGTTTTCTATTAAGCCTCCACTCAATGTTCTTGGTCTCCTCTCTAACAATGGAGCTGATGAGTTTAGTGGAGTCTCCCGGTAATTTCCCTCTTGTATTGCATGTTTCTCTCAGGTGAATATTTCAGTTAAAACTGAGACTAGTTGATAATTTTTCCCACTGAAGTCTGTATTCCATTTTTTTTTTTTTTTTTTTTTGATACAGGGTTTTGCCCAGGCTGGATCACAGTAGCACCACCACGGCTCACAGCCTCGACCTCCTGGGCTCAAGTAATCCTCCTACCTCAGTCTCCCAAGTAGCTGGGACTATAGGCATGCACCACCATGCCTAGGTAGTGATTTCATATTTTTGTAGAGAAAGGGTCTCCCTAAATTACCAAGGCTGGTCTTGAACCCCTGGGCTCAAGTCATCCTCCCGCCTCCGCTTCCCAAAGTGCTGGGATTACAGGCATGAAGCACTGCGCCCCGCTCTACTCCTATTTTTGTCTGGTTGTTCATTTGGATCCGACCAAGTATGGCCTATCCATCTCACCCACTTCTGTCTTCCATAAGCTCTGTTTAATGTCAGATAACATGTATTGACTTTTTGTTCTATCTGCCAAAATTGGGATTGGAGTTGAGTATACTGGGTTGAAGTTGATTATATTCTTTCCATGTTGTCACACTGTGGGTGTTTTTCACTGTAAAATTAGAGCTATTTAAATACATTATCTGCTCACCTACAAAAGCTCTCACTTCTTCAGAAACACAGAGGTTGGTCAATGCTTCCCATTCCACTGAATTCACACACCCTGCTGGGAATCCAGTGACGAATGGAGAATGGGGAGGGTCAGCCTCACCTTCCATGCAGGTAAATATGTTTATTTTTAAAGAAGAGTCAACCTGCTCTACTACTTTTTGTTTTTTTAATTCCTTAGTACTCACACACTATGAGCCATGCACGCACATGCTACGAACCATGCTTGGGGAAGGTACAAGAAGGGTAAGACAAGGCATTGGGTGACAGAGCTGCCAGGGGGCTCGCCTCTAGCCAGAGTGATATATAGTAAAGGGTCCACAGGACCTATGTCCAGAAAGAGTTTTCTTTTTCCAGCAAAACATAATAAACAAAATCTAAAATATATATTGTCTTACACTTGAGAGAAAATATATGAACCATAAGAAGCTAATTATTGGATTTTTTAAAAAACAGACTTAGAGAAAATGCAGTCATAAGGACTTCACGTGAGTCTTTGAGTAGAATTCAACCATTTAAGTACTCCCCACTCATTGGACACCTATGCACGTAGGCACTGTTAGTGCTGGAGTAACAAAGCACGACCTGCACCCTGCTCTTGGGGAGACCTGGCCCTTAGACATGAGCACATGTGTAGAGGTAACTCATGCAGGATGATAAGGCTGGTGGAGAGATGCAAACCAAGCACACAGGAACCGGCAATCAATCACAAAACAGCCTTTAGCTAGTTGTGGGAAGACCACGTTAGCAAACAGATGCTGAAGTCTTCTTTACACACAGAATTAGCAAAACTAGTAGCAAAACAGATCTTTGACCAGGTAAAGCCAGTAGCCTAATGGGACTCTGAAATAAGTTTTTACACTTTCCTTGAAGACTCATGGCAAATATGAACCTCCTATTTCTGTTGATGGGGTGAAGAGCGGAGGTCAAAGAGCCTCCCTGGGTCTCCCAGTTCCCATCACACTTTCTCACCTATGAGGGCAGACTGCCCACCCAGGCATCCCAGGGGCTCCCACCCTGGGAGTCATCAGGTTTGGCCCCTTTTCTTCTTTTCATGTAGACAATGAACAGGAAGGAGTTAGTAACAGTTCCTGCTTTCTACTTGCTCAATTTTTACCTCCTGCTATCTAGCAGGGGAAAATGAGAAACTCTCCATCGGCCTCACCCTCACTGGAGAAATTGTATGTGATCCAGGTTATGTAAACAACTCTTCCTTCAAACAGCTTCTTGTGGACTTTATAACCTCATCTACCAGTATTGTTATAGATGGCTCAGCTCTAAACTCTGAGATGGATAAATGATATAGAAGCCATACTCCCTGAAAGTAAGCCATGCTTATGGAAGATGCTTGGGGTTTAAAAACAAAGGCTGTCAACAAAAGCCCTCCCAGCCACTCGGCACTTATCAGAAAACCTGTGAAGGATGTGACAGAGAGATCCAGCACACCCAGCAGAAGTCTGGATGATGCTCTAAATATAACTGTTGAATGATCAGTATCAATGACTACGTATGTGCAAAGCCAGTTAACTAAATTTTGACAAATAGAAATTCCTTGGTTAACTATTTCAATGATTTTCTAAACATTTCATAGGAAATGAAATTCAAGAAACATGTATCTTTCATGCAGTCCTCCCCTGGGTTCTACCAGACACAGCCCTTACCCCAAAGAGGCAGATTATAAAGAGACCACATAGGCAGCAACAGAGTGGTAAAAAGATGGGGATGGGACAGGGTGTGATGGCTCATGCCTGTAATCCCAGCACTTTGGGAGGCTGAGGCAGGCGGGTCATTTGAGGTCAGGAGTTTGAAACCAGCTTGGCCAACATGGCGTAAACCCCATCTCTACTAAAAATACAAAAACATAAGCTGGGCATGGGTGGACGCCTGTAATCTCAGCTACTTGGGAGGCTGAGGCAGAAGAATTGCTTGAACCTGGGAGGTGGGGGTTGCAGTGAGCCGCAATCACACCACTGCACTCCAGCCTGCTTGACAGAGTGAGACGCCATCTTAAAAAAAAAAAAAAAGATGGGGATGGAACACAAGGAGGCTCTGACTTCTGCCGGAGGGTTCAGGATACCCTACTGTCTGCAGAATTTCCCCATACCCCCAAACTCAGACATGGAGCTTCCCTAGCAGACTGACAGTTACCAAAATATAGGAAAGCAAATTAACTTGGGGTACCCTAATTTGAAATCAATAATAAGTAGGAATTAGGCCAAAGTTTACGATTTTTACTAAACATATAAAATGGTCTGTTGGAGGAAACAACAGTACCAAGAGTTGTTGTGTAGGATAAGTCATACTTAACCTACTTAGGAGACTGGAGTATCTCAGACATCTCTGCATCCGTAATTATATACAAATAACTAACAAACTAATTACAAACCATTAAGGCAGTGACTATGTCTTTCACTTGTGTGTCACTCAAAGGGCCTTGCCCCCCATTCTAGACAAAATGATCTTTGTTAAAATGTGTCACTTATGGGCTTCTACTTGGCAACATGTTGGTCATCTCCTGCAAGCAGATATATTATTTGATTCAGTCGTTCATTAGGTAAATATTTATTCAATATCTATTATGTCCAAAGCTCTGTATTAAGTGCTGTAACTGAATATAAAGGCACATAACACATCTAAATAAATATACGGGATATAAAGTCAGAAAGTGAACATCCAGCCGGGTGCAGTGGCTCATGCCTGTAATCCTAGCACTTTGGGAGGCTGTGGTGGGCAGATCACTTGAGGTCAGGAGTTCGAGACCAGTCTGGCCAACATGATAAAACCCCGTCTCTACTAAAAATACAAAAAAATTAGCCGAGTGTGGTCACAGACGCCTGTAATCCCAGCTACTCCAGAGGCTCAGGCAGGAGAATCACTTGAACCTGGGAGGCAGAGGTTGCAGCGACCCAAGGTCGTGCCATTGCACTCCAGCCCGGGAGACAGAGTGAGACCCCCTCCAAAGATAGAAAGACAGGAAAGACAGACAGATAGACAGACAGAAAAAGAAAAAGAAAGAAAGAAAAACAGAGAGAGAGAAAGAAAAAGAGAGAGAAAGAGAGAGAGAAAGAAAGAAAGAGAGAGAGAAAGAAAGAGAAAGAAAGAAAGAAAAAAGAAAGAAAGAAAAGAAAGAAAGAAAGAAAGAAAGAAAGATAGATAGATAGATAGATAGATAGATAGATAGATAGATAGACAGACAGACAGACAGACAGACAGACAGACAGACAGACAGATCCATCGACAGGCACACTGAGTGAATACATTACAGGAAGTGGAGGTGGCATCTGACCAGGGAGATCAGAGGGAGGCATTCAGGACTGGCTTGGGGAATGCACAGGATTCTGGTGTGTGGAGATAAGAGGGTTGGACACCAGCTCAAGAGAGATGGAAAGCATGGCACAGGGGCCATGGGCAACACTGAGACATTTCTTTTTCTCAGCGCTGGAATAAATGAAGGGCTGGGGTTGAAGGGATGAATCAGAAGAAAACATGGACTCAGCACAGAGCATCCTGCAGCCGAGTTCAGGCATCTAGATTTGGCAGTCCAGAGTGAGTCACTGAATGCTTTTAAGCCAAGAAGGTTGTGACAATTGTATTTAAAAGCAATAAAACCAAGTTGCTTCTCCAGTCCTCCATAACTTAGGGGAGCCTCCTTCAGGCTGGCTGACTCCTTTCTCCCACGCGGGTCTGCGCTGATGAGAGGCTGCTGTACAGGTCACCATCTAGGGTGGGACTCGGAGCTCTCTGGTCTGTGGCTGAGGTTCACTGCATGTCGTGACTGCCTGTGTCCACCTTTTTTCCCAAGACGGCCTGACTGCTCCCCATCTGCAGTGCTCAGTTCCTGCAAAACTCACCCCTTTATGAAGCTCCAAGTTTTGAAGACTCCTACCCTTAACACGTCCTGCAACAACTGCTCATAGTGCCTCGGGTTCCATCTCCCTGCCCCATTACACGTTTTAATATCTGCAGCACAGTCTGAGGGCCCTGGTTGGCTTTATATGCAAATAGCATGAATAATTTTCTTTGATGTTTTATTCTATCGTGTTTCATTTGGAACAGAGAAACTCAAAGGAGGAAGGATGATGAATGAGAAAAGAGGGCAGCAGGCGCCTCCACGTAAGGTGCTCTAACTTAAATCAGCTTTTTGCAGATTCTCTGCTGTCCCCAAATCATCCTCCTTGCCTAATTCTCAAAAAGAACAAAACTTCTCCAGACAGAGCCCGCAAGGCCAGAGCAGGACAAGCAGTGTGTGCATCCCCCTCTCATCCCAAACCAGCAGTCCATGTAGAATTAAAACCAGTCTCAAAACACAAAAATAAAACAAAAAAAAAAAATCAGACTAAAAGCCCCCAACTGTCTTCTGTATCATGAGCTCACGACAAGATCCAATCTTCCCAATTACAGCAATATGAATACTGGGAAAGAAATGCGTGAAAACCTCCAAAATATCCTCAATTTACCTCCTCCAAAGTCAATTTCATTTGGGAAAAATAAAGGTAAATACATAACAGAGGGCCTTGTTTAAGTTGACAATAATATTTGGCATAGTGTTTATTTCAGCTAGGAGGTTATGCCAGGGCACAAGGGGTAAATCCATGGATTTGGGAGTCAGAACACCTCGAGATTTAAATCCTAGCTCTGCCACTTTCAAGGGTGACCTTAAGCAAGTAACTTAGGCTTTGGATTCCTCATCTGTAAAATGGAAAAATAATATTACCAACCCAATGGGGCTGTCAAGAATTAAGTGAAATACCTGCATATAAAAGTACTTAACACATCCATTTAGGATATTTTATTGCTTCTAGCATTCATATATCTAAACTGTTTTAACTATTTCTATCTCCTTAAGTAAAATATTTCTTTCTTTTTAGTTCACCTAATGCAGCAGTCCCCAATCTTTTTGGCAGTATAGACCAATTTTGTGGAAGACAATTTTTCCACAAACTGGAGAGCAGGGGGGAGGAGGGTTTGGGGATGATTCAAGTGCATTACATTTATTATGTACCTTATTTCTATTATTACTACGTTGTAATATATAATGAAATAATTATACAACTCACCATAATGTAGAATCAGTGGGAACCCAGAGCTTGTTTTCCTGCAACTAGATGGTCCCATCTGGGGTTGATGGGAGACAGTGGCAGATCATCAGGCATTAGATTCTCATAAGGAGAAATCTAGATCCCTCGCATATGCAGTTCACAATAGGGTTCATGCTTCTATTAGAATCTAATACTGCTGCTAATGTGAGCTCAGGCAGTAATGCCAGCAATGGGGAGCTTCACACAGATGAAGCTTTGCTCACTTGCCAGCTACTCGCCTTCTGCTGTGCGGCCCAATTACTAACAGGCCACTGACCAGTAGCGGTCCGTGGCCCAGGGGTTGGGGACTCTTGCTCTAAAGGCAGAAGAAAAGATAAACTTTAGGGAAATACGTGGATTCCATTTGGTATATGAATGTTCTAAATACTCATAACTCTTATAAATATTTCAAATATCAAATAATGGAATAAAATGTCTTTTCACATCATCACACAATAACCATGAAATCATATCCAGGTACTGAAATCACTTCTACTCTTCTATTTTCCCTAGCCACAACAAAGGAATTCTAAAACATCCAATCTCTGACACTAGCTATTTGATTTACAAGAGACAGGCAACAACACACTACTAACAAAGTGACTTTAGCTAAATCTTACGTACATGTGCCACTGCATCAACTCAGTTTGGACAAATAATTATACAATTAATTGTGCAGAAGCATTAAATGTAACATAATAGTAAGCTTAAATGGATTGTTTCTATACTCTTTTCCTTAGCCAAGTATTTCTGGCTGTGTGGTTGGGATTCTGGTTTTTGTTTTATTTTACTTTAACCTGTCAAAAAATAAGGGAGAAATAAGTTAAGAGTAAGTATGTGGGTGAATATGTGGTAGAGGTTCTAGGAGAGGAAGAATAAAAATACATGGGTTGAATCTGAACATTCTCTGGTTAAAGGCATAAAGTCACTGTATTCTATATACCAGAGCCTGGGTCATGTTTGTTTCCTGAATGAATGATCACAATAATTCATTGCTACTACTAATAATGAAGATCATATGACTGAATGAAAATTTAGAGGGATTTTTCTTCTCTTTCACTAAATTGTCATATCCATGAAATCATTTTATCTTACAACCTCAAAATAAGGACAGATTTAACCATTCCAAATTCATAGATTGAAAATTTATGCATCCATTTAGCAAATATTTCATAAACACCTACTATACATAATTACAATCAGACTCATATCAATATGTGAATTTTAAACTGTGTATTATTTATGTTTCTTGCCTTACTGTGACAAACTCTTGAGAAGCTGAAAACGTACTTCCTGTCTATGACAAATAAAATCCAATTTGTAGACAGAAAACTGAAGTTGAAAAAAATTAAGATAATGAGACTACATATGTCTACATCCAAACACACGTGCCTGTGTGCACACACATACACATATGTCCCTTTATCAAATTTGGTGTCCACAAGGGGCTGCACAATATGAATCCACTGAAAATAGAGGTCATAGTTCTATACTCAATAGTGAAATAAGCCTTTATCTAGTCTAAAGACTAAGAAAAATTTATTTTATAGCTTAACATTTTTAAATGTTCTAATTGAAACTATACCTTCACCCTTAAGCAAAGAATGAATCAAGTCATAATTATTTTTCAAAATAATTTTTCTGATAAAAATTATGTGGTTTCCCTTGAAAATATCTTTCTGATTTTGTATTCATAAAGAGGATCATTTTTGCAAAAATAACTTACGGTTTCTGCAATTCTTGCAAGAGCTTCTCTTTTTTTAAGATTCCTCCTATGCCATCATCCACTCGATTTTCTCTTTAATTACTAACTTGCCTAACCCTGCCAAATGCTCGTTTGCCAGCGGCTCTGCCTGCGATGCAAGCAGGTCTCCAACATCACTTTCACTGACATCATGAAATCCCGTATTTTTGTAAGATTTACACTCATATTTCCAAATTGTATTGTACCTGCAGTTTCTTGAAAGATGTTTACAACAATCTATTAGTGAAGGACAAATAGAATGGATGGGTACAAGAGATGGCAGGTTAGGAAAGAGGGATGTTTGAGAAGGAACCAGTTTTACAAATGGTCAGTTTATTAGTAAATACTGTCATATTACAATACCTTTTTATTTATTTATTTTGAGATGGAGTTTCACTCTTGTCCCCCAGGCTGGAGTGCAATGGCGCAATCTCGGCTCACTGCAACCTCCGCCTCCCAGGTTCAAGCAATTCTCCTGCCTCAGCCTCCCGAGTAGCTGGGATTACAGGTGTGTGCCACCAGGCCTGGCTAATTTTCATATTTTTAGTAGAGACAGGGTTTTGCCATGTTGGCCAGGCTGGCCTCAAACTCCTAACCTCAGGTGATCCGCCTGCCTTGGCCTCCCATTACAATAACTTTTGATTGTCTTTGCAACCCTGGAACTGACTGAAATCTCTGAGAATAACAGCTTGGAGGACATAAAAAGAAGCACTAAGCTGCCTTGCTTAGAGAGCAAGAGGTACAGGTTTGGTTACTCTCCCTTTATTTCAGAAAGGCCTTTGTTTTCTAGTATGGTTTGGATCTGTGTCTCCAACCAAGTCTCATGTCGAATTATAATTCCCAATGTTGGAGGTGGGGCCTGATGGGAGGTGACTGGATCATGGGGGCGGATTTGCCCTTTGCTGCTGTTCTTGTGACAGTGAGTGGGTTAGTGCAAGATCTAGTTATCTAAAAGCATGTAGCACCTCCTCCAAACCCCTTCCTCCTGCTCTGACCATGTAAGACATGTCAGCTTCCCCTTTGCCTTCCACCATGATGGTAAGTTTCTTGAGGCCTCCCCAGAAGCCATTATGCTTCCTGTACAGCCTGTAGAACTGTGAGCCAATTAAACCTCTTTTCTTTACACATTACCCAGTCTCAGGCATTTCTTTACAGCAATGCGAAAATGGACTAATCCACTTTTCAAGCTCCTAAACCCTCTTGCAGCCCCCTCTGTCCCGCTGCCCCCATCATGAAAGCGCCCTGCCTTGGCTGACCTCCCATGACTCGCTTTTCTTCCTTCCATGACTGCCAGTCCTGTGTGTTATTATTTCTAGGCTTTATTAGAAAGATGAATACATCAAAATAGAAATAACTTATATAAAAATTATATTAAAAACTCATCTGAACGATACTATTTATGATGAAAAGGGTGAGCCTGCAGAAGCCCTCTCACATGTCTCATGTGTCATGTTTTCCTTTACAAGGGTCCTTCTGCTCCTTATTCAAAGGACTGACTCACTCAGGCAGGGCACCTGCACCCTCCTGGTCAGGAATGTGAGTGTGGAGGGCAGGCAGCTTGGGTGCAAATCCTGCCTCTCGAACTTACTATGTGACCACGGGTGAGTTGTTGAATCATCCTGTGTTTCAGTTTCCTTACCTGTAAAATGGAGGTAATTACAGTGCTGTACTTACTCCGCTGAGTAAGAGGATTTAAGTGATAAGATAATACATGGAAAGTGCTCCATGGTGCCTGAGGTCCAGTAAGCACCAAGTGCTAGTCTTTACCGGGAACATCAAACACCAACTGGTGCTCAGCAAACACGAGGCCCCACACTAAGGCCTGGGAATACAGAGATCGTATACATGCCTCAGGCCTGAAAAGGGTTCTAAGATTTTAGAATTCCAAAGGTATCTTCACATTCACAAGCTGTGCAATTTGGGGATGGGGGACTGGGACGGACATTCAGTGCCACCTGTGTCTCCTGGCACCTCTACAACTCTAGATTGGGCATCTCTAATGTCTTTAGACTTTCCTCCACTGGAAAAAAAAATGGAGACAATACACCTTAATCCACAAATTCTTTGGAATGAGTATGGCATACAAGACACATTTGAGAAAGCGTCTAGGACAGACTCACCCCAACACTCACAAATGTGCATTTCCCTTCCTTTGTTTCTAAAAGAAGACCATAAACGTAACTTGAAAATACCTAGAAGAAGATGTGCCATTTAAATGAAAGTGATCTGTGATTAATTTTAAATCCTTCTATGTCCAAACTACAAGTCTTAGAAGATTGTGGATCGGTAATAGCTACAACTTCTCAAATTCCTCAAAATTTATTTTTTCATCCTGTACTGAAGTGGCTTACCAATGAACTAAGAAAGTTATATTGTAATACCCATTCTGGGGCTCTGTTTTATATAGAAGAAGAGAAAAATAACAGTTTCTAAAAATAGGTAAGAAAATTACGTGAAAATGAGAGGTGAAGTGAGGAATGGCAAGAATTGTAGAACCAAATCAGTGGGCTGGACACATGAGGGACGGTGAGGGATGGTGTGGGAAGAACCCAAGTGGGAAGCTGGGCTTCCACTGCCTTGACCTCCACATCGCCAGGCTTCTCTGGCATGTTCCTTTGATCAATGGTCCAAAGAGGGAGAGACTCAGCTCTCACCCATGCACCTGAGTGAGTGACTTGGGAGACACAGCAAATGCTGAGTAAGCACAGACAGCCTGTATCTGGTAGGTTTGATTGCTGGACAAGGCCATGGCCTAAGTTGCCTTGTATACTTATTCCAGGGACTTTTTGTCTATGTGTGAATGGAGTGATATGGATCCTTTACCACTACTGGAAACAAATAAGAAACCTCAAAGAATAAGTACTACCAACAGAGGGTCAGTGATGTGTTTTTGTATACCTTTAGCATTATCTAAATGCAGGGACATAAAAATGCACGGTACAAAAAAAAAACCCACTTAATTAACAATTTGCCATTCTGATAATTATACATAGAAGGCATTGTTTGGGTTTTTCTATCTTTGGTCACATTTTAGGGCTATTCTGATTTAAAAGTATAGAGTATAAAAGTCAGTGTGGCAATTTCTCAGGGATCTAGAACTAGAAATACCATTTGACCCAGCCATCCTATTACTGGGTATATACCCAAAGGACTACAAATCATGCTGCTATAAAGACACATGCACACATATGTTTACTGCGGCACTATTCACAATAGCAAAGACTTGGAAACAACCCAAATGTCCAACAATGATAGACTGGATTAAGAAAATGTGGCACATATACACCATGGAATACTATGCAGCCATAAAAATGATGAGTTCATGTCCTTTGTAGGGACATGGATGAAATTGAAAATCATCATTCTCAGTAAACTATCGCAAGAACAAAAAACCAAACACCGCATATTCTCACTCATAGGTGGGAATTGAACAATGAGAACACATGGACACAGGAAGGGGAACATCACACTCTGGGGACTGTTGTGGGGTGGGGGGAGGGGGGAGGGATAGCTTTAGGAGATATACCTAAAGCTAAATGACGAGTTAATGGGTGCAGCACACCAGCATGGCACATGTATACATATATAACTAACCTGCACATTGTGCACATGTACCCTAAAACTTGAAGTATAATAATAATAAAATAAAATAAAGAAAAAAAAGAAAATATTGCTGGACTTTGGAAACTACAAAAAAAATAAATAAATAAAGAGTGGAGAATAAGAAAGCTGGAAAAAAAAGTATAGAGAGGGTAGATTTCATATATTTTTGCAATAAATGGCAACTTACACATAACACAAATCCTGAAACTTTGTGGAAATGTTAACAAGGTAATTGTATAACATACAAAACACTGTAGGGAAGTATAGTGTTTAGAAATGCTTCAATTATCACCAAGGTGATGTAGTTAAATAAGGATAATAAAATATAATTAAACATTAATTACAGAAACTATCAAAAATAATTGACTTGTACAAAGCACAGCAATCCTACTAAAAGGAAACTGATGGATAATAAAATATATAGAGTATTCTGTCCTCTAGACATAATTATTCCAAGGCAGCAATTAAATTTATAGAAAACTGTTAAGTTTCTTCTGTGACGCTTTACTACTGTGAACTCAAGATGTTTTGAGTGAGAATTGCCTCCAAAAAATTCTTATGATTGTTTAACATCTTAATAAGAAGTACTGCCATAAATTTAAATATGTGTGTTGTATACAAAAAAAAGATGAATTTTAAGATGCTTAGGACTCTGCTATATTTGTCATATTTCTGGTGTCCACAGGATTGACTTTTGCTCCAGTTGAAAATGTCTAATTCTTCTATAGCCAAATCTGAGCACAGTTTAATATTGAAGAAAAATTTAATGTTAATGCAAAAATAACATTCTGCAGAAAGAGTGACAGAATATATTTTTATGAATAATTATCAGGCCAAATTTTTTATACAAGTTTGTTTCTTCATCATTTAAGGAAGCGGGACACTCTTCCATGAAATCATTCCAGTGTCTTATGGGAAGCATAATGTTTTTAAAAGGGTACAAAAATCTCTCCTTTTGGCCTTTTTCTAGCATATTCAGAAAGTATTGAGAATTCTCTACATAGAGGCAGTTGTAAACATAAACTTCTTTACACTGCTGCTGGGGGTGAGAGGAGAATAGGATATATTTTTATACTGACAAATGTTTTAACCACTGGAAAATGAACATGACTTTAATAGGTAAAATTATCATGTACAGGCATCAGAAAGGCAAAATAAAAGCAGAAAAACTGAGAACTGTGTGTGGAGAACAGCCTTCAAAAATCCAATTGTACTTCATTTTCCTCCTCATTTAGTCTTTTTTTTTTTTTTTTTTTTTTTTTGGCTGCAAAGATGCTTTAAAAATATATTGTTTCAGTCCAAAGATACCCCTGGCACAAGCGACAATAATACTACAGGGACATTACATTAAGGAAAGAACCAACTGATATGTGTCTATGAGAGAAGAGCTACAGGGTGAGGAACTGGGGACAAAGGAGGAAGACACTATTAGCAAGCACTGGGGCCCTCCTTTATTGATGTGGGGGAAAAGTCTGAGTCCCAGAATGAATATTTCCTGAAGCAGAGCTGAAATGGAACTGTGATGGACATGTAATGTAAACCCTGATATCAAAAGCCACTGAAGTTGGGGGGGGGGCTGTTTGTTACCGAAGCATAACTTAAGCATAAGCTGACTGACACAAAGCCTAACATCCAGTTTTTACAAGCAAGTTATGGTTTAAGGACCTGATTTTAAATGACTAAAAATGTTATCCCTCACCTGCAAAGCCTTGTTTTTACATTAAAATAAATTTAAATGATTTGGCAACATTCCTTAAATATGCCAGATTTTGACAACTCAAAATTATACCACTAAAGAAATTCCAGAGACATGTGTGTTCATCATCCATCTCTATTCATGACAGAACATTTCAGCAATAACTGAGCAAGAGGCAATTTTCTATACCTGGAGTGCGGCACTAGGTAATTCTGGCAAGGAGTTTCTGAGAGAGGAACAGAAAATGGAATAAGGAAGTCATTGATGCTATATGGAAATTCACCACTGTTGCTGCCGTGACTGAAGAGGCAATGTGAGTTCTATGCCATAAGAATCATAATGTAAAATAGGTTAAGCATAAAACAAAATAATATAAGCACCTACTCACAAAAATTAAAATTTATGGAAGATTCGGCAGAAACAGCTGAGAGTGGTGCTTAATAAATCCCAGGCCTTGTGCTAAAGCCTTGGGTTATGAAGATAACATACATTCTGTTGCCTGTGAAATCTGAAAGGGGTCTGTAACTGCATGAACTGCAAAGACACCCTCACATTCACAGGCTGTGTGTGGACATACGTGTGTGTGTGTGTGCGTATATGTATGTGTGTGTGCGTGTGTGTGTGTGTGTGCGCGCACGCATTTTTAGGTAGAGACCAATTAGATACCTTATTCAATTCAACATAGACCCCTGAAAATCTGGGAGGTCATTCCCCTGTTATCGTTAAACAATTTATCACTCTTACTGGAAAGGAAGTAATGCTTAACACCTTAGGGTTGCATGCAGAAATCAATTAAAATCTAAAGACAATAATCCAGCATGATATTTCACTTAAATGTACCTCCACAGCCTGTCAAATTAGAAAATTCGTTTATGTATGTGTGTGGGCTGTGGAAGGGGGAGAAAACAGAACACAGAGGGAGTCATTGTATTTCTTTACAGAATCAAAATGACACGGTGCAGTCACAAAGACACCGGCCCTTTGGTGTTGGCCTACAGAGCACTCACGAGGCAGCACAGTCTCCAAAGATGGCATGAAGTTTTAAAAGGACCAACTGGCCCATCCAGGTTAGAAAGATCTTTCACTAGTGCTGTCTGTGACAGACAATAAACCACTGTCAGGCTGCGAAGGTCTGTAGAAGACAGAAGTCTGCACATTAAGTCTTTTTCAGAGGGGAGTTCACTGAATGTGTGGAAACAAAGGCTTGGTCTTGTTCTGCCTATGGAACCCTCAGCATCTGAGGCAGAGGAGCAGGGGGTCTCTGGATGGCAGGCCAGGACTTCTAAAGCAGGCAGCAGGCCTGGCCCAGTCACACTCAGTCACTGGGGCTGAGGTCAGTGTGACACACTTTTTAGATGCTTGAAGAATTCTTGGTAGACCTCACTTTGCCATAGTAATTAAAATGGGATGGTTTTCAAACTCCTGGGTAGTTTTACCCCTAGAATGAGGAAACTGGTCATTGTGATGCATCCTGCCCCAATAAGAACACTGTTTTAAGTTTTAGGCACACCTACAAGAGGGACACGATCCAAACAAGACCGAACAGAAAGACAGGCTTCAGAAATGTTGATGGGAAACCATAGATGCAAAGCCTGGAAAAATTGATGGAACTGAGTAGTTACCTCAAAAAACTGGGGGATACAGGCAGGGCAACAGTGGCTCACGCCTGTAATTCCAGCACTTAGGGAAGCTGAAGTGGGCAGATCACTTAAGGTCGGGAGTTCAAGACTAGCCTGGCCAACATGATGAAACCCCATCTCTACTAAAAATACAAAAATTAGCTGGGCATGGTGGCACACACCTGTAATTTCAGCTACTCGAGAGGCTGAGGCAGGAGAATCACTTGAACCTGGGATGTGAAGGAGCCGAGATCGTGTCCCTGCACTCCAGCCTGGGTGACAGAGCAAGACTGTGTCTCGGAAAAAAAAAAAAAAATGGGAGGACACAATGCGACACAATTCAACAAATATTTACTGAGCAACTTCCAGGTGGACAATCCCATGCTAAGCACCGTGATGGGAAATGTAGATAACGACAAGAAACAGCTTCTGTCCTTAGGGAGTCTGCAATCTAAATGGGGGACAGGGGAAGGGGAGGTTGAAAATAAGCAAGTCACAAACACAAAACAGGCCTGAGGAAACACACAGTACTATGACCTATGGGTGGAAAAGACCATGTTTCACTAGAGGACCTTTCTGAGAAACAGATAGGATTTTGGGAGCCAGAGGATTTTTGAGGGGAGGGTAAGGAATAAGAACATTATCAAGGCCGGGTGCGGTGGTTCATACCTGTAATCTCAGCACTTTGGGAGGTTGAGGCGGGAGGATCACTTGGGCCCAGGAGTTCGAGACCAGCCTGGGCAACATAGGGGGGGGTCCATCTCTATAAAAAATACAAAAATTAGCCAGGCGTGGGTCACAGCTACTTGGGAGGCTAAGGTGGGAGGATCGATTGAGTCCAGGAGTATGAGGCTGCAGTGAGCTGTGATTGCACCACTGCACTCCAGTCTCGGCGACAGAGCGAGACCCTGCCTCTGATAAATAAATAAAGGAGAGGACAGCAAGAGTAGATGCTGAGCAGGCAAAGACCAAATGCTCTTAGGGAAGAAAAAGGAGGTAGCAATTTAATCAGCTTCCTTTCTGTCAAAAGGCTAAGCCCTAAGTAGTTTGAATCCTAATAAAATATTGCTTTTGTTGTTGTTTGTATTAGAGACAGGGTGTTGAGCACCACCATCCATGCCCAGCTAATTTTCGTATTTTTTGTAGCAAGACTCTGCCAAAAAAAAAAAAAAAAAAAGAACATTATCAAGAATAGGACAAAGAGTCAGAAAACAAAATGTATGGGGCTGGAAAAATATCAAAAATAGTCTAGTTTTGGCTGGAAAATAGGGCTTGACAAGAAAAGGAAGATTAGCACATCTAACACATATTTCCAAGGCATATTTATACTTAAAAAATTTTTATCACATTAATATAATGTTCTCATCACAGTTAGGAAAATGAAGCATAAAAAAAATCTTCCTCACAATCCCTCTGTTACATGTAATCCTTTTAGTCCAGAACATTGCAAGCGCTCACAGATTGCCGAGTTGAATGGAAACATGAACTTACATTTTAAAAAACAGTGTATAGCATATATATATATATATATATGCGATTATTGGCATTTTTCCTCCAAAAATCAGTCATGTGTTTCTCCCCTTTCTATCTGCTTGTAAACACAGCCCGCTCTTGCTAAATCCATGTTCACAATATGTTCCCCATTTTAACCCCGTGTTACCTTCCTCTCTACACCCAGCATAGCCTATGGCTTCCCCCTGCATCAACCAATCACATCTGCACCCAAGCAAAGGACCACAGATATTTTAACAGTAACCTGAAGAGAATAACCAAGGACAGGGATTTGTATGTGTGTTGCTTACTGTTACATTTCCAGTGTCTAAAACAGGAACTGGCACAGAGTGTGTTGATCAATAAATATTTTGTCGTTGAATAAGGTAAACAGATTTGTAAACTTACACAGAATAAGCCAAAATACAATTATGTATTTTATTTGCTTACCTGCTACTTAAGATTATTCATGATATTAATAGAGTAGCAGAATCAAGATTTTACAATAAACGAAATGTGAAAATGTATCTTTTAAAAATCCTTCTTTGATGGGCACTAGTGTTAACATCTGAGTAATTACTCCCCCAGAACTCATCTTTAAATGTTTAATTGTGTTTAAATAATAATAATACGGGTTAGCCTCTACTGTGATTTTTAGACTCAACCTGAACTTTCTGGTCATAAATAACGTCACACATTCTTAACTGTTAAAAAAAAAAAGTACCATAGTCATTCTGATACTTCATTTAATATTACTATTTACAATTATTTTCTATGTTTACTGAGAAAATGACTAGCACCATATGGACTAACTCAGAGGTATCCTGCTGAGATGCTATGCTTTATCAACAATATGCTAAATGCTGCTCTCCTTATGACAACCCCCAAACACTTTCTCTTCTAACAAGTGCTTTGCTTCATATTACAACCTTTCGTTAAGAAGTCAAGCTTGCTCTCTCCATCCTCTGCTCTTTCTTTGCCTCCCTCTCCTGTCCTATCCTTTGTGCTTGCTTACATACTAGCTAGGACAGGGGTCCTCCAAATTCAGCCTGGGGCTTGCTGCATTTGGGGAAGAGACATTTGCAGGTTCCAAAATGGCCTGGATGTCAGCAGCAGTGCACATGGAAGAGGAAGGCGTTCCAGGACTCCTAGAGCACTGTGATATGCTAATCAGGACCCAGCCTCCACACTTGCCAACCACCATGATGAGCGGCTCCTTCTGAGCTGCCCTGATGTAGCTGCCAAACCTGTGACCTACTTTCACACAGCCTTGTGCTCCTGGCTCCCCACAGGCAATGCCCTTCCACAGGGTGGACTTGCTATCTGTTTTCTCAAAACTGGAACTCACACTGAGCCAGCCAGATACCCTTTCAGCCTTTCAGTCCTACTGCCTGTGGAGCTTCAGTCATCATGTGTCAGCATTTTAAAAGCCACTCATTGTCACAGAGTTCTTCCCATCACTCTTCTCCCACTAACATCTCCCCACCTTGCCTCCCACTCCCCCAGCATATGGTGAAGCAGGGCCAAGACAACTTGGGAAAGGTGTCTTGTTTTAAGATGCTAATCTCCAGCTTTCTGTTCCGTTCTACCAGCTAGAGGCCTCTTTCATGTGAAGATCATATACTTTGGGCATCACAACTGCTGAAAAACTGTGGTTATTAATTGCTCAAGTCAGGCTGGAAGATGTATTGATCTTTCCTCCCTCGGGGGCCCCGGTGTTTCTTGCCCATATCACTCACTTGGCAATTAATCACATTTTGCCTTGAGACATCTGCGGTTTCACTTTTGCCATTTTCCTTAGCTCTTTGTTCCCAACTGGCTGGTCCACTTGATGCACACAGGTTTTAGAGATTATCTGTCTCTGAGTTTTCCACAGTCCTACACAGTCCTACACAAACTGGGTCTCAAAAGTATTTTGGACTGACTTCTTGTCTGGAAAATTTCTCCCTGCTCCTCCCTGCTAAGCACAATGATAAACCCTGAAAATACCACAAGGGGCAACCAAAGGTTCCATGTGAAAGGTGAAAAGAGTAAGGTAAACTAGTCGGAGACGCTGCCCTGCCAATAGAAGAAGGCAACCCGGACCTGGCATTTCCCAACCCACAGCCCATATACAGCAACAGAAGGCAGTCCCGGTAAGTGCATTCCTTCTGCAAATTGAAAGAGTCTCACCAACAAAACCAGGAGGGGTGGAATCCGCAAGGCGGATAGATCAATCACCCCACTGAAAAAACTTGGCCAGATGAAGCACTCTCCTACCTATCTAGGCCTCAGATTCTCCTTCCCAACTCAGACCACCATGCAAGGGGGATCACCCAGCCCAGGAAGGGTTCTCCTTCCCTACCAGGCCTCAGAAACATGAGGCAGCTGGGCACACCAGAAAAGGGAATCCCACCATGAAAAGTACCCAGCCCAGGAAGCACTCTTTATCCATTTCCTTCTTATAGGCTACATACTCCATTGCTCCACATAATGCAGTAGGGAACCCGGCCTGACAAAAACTCCTTCCTCCTCCTCAAGCAGCTGCACCAGCAGCGCAAGATAAACCAAGCAGACCAAAGTAGCACTACAAAGGCTCTGAATGTTAAGTCATCCCTACAACTACAGTCCACAAAAGTAGCCTGTGTGCTAAATGTTAAAATGGAGACTCAAAATAATAGCCAGAATGTCAGGAGATGATAAAAAATCACCCATCATACCAAGAGCCAGGAAAATCACAACCTGAATGGGAAAATACAATTAGATGATGCCAATGCTGAGATGATCAGTGTTAAAATGATGACACAAGAACTTTAAAGCTGTCATCAAAAAAATACTTCAACAATGAACTATAAACTATCTTGAAACAAATAAAACCAAAATCTCAGCTGAAAGAGAAGTTATGAAAATGAACAATATTGAAACTGTATAATTAAAAAATACTATAACAGAAATAAAAACTGACTAGATGGGCTCAATAGTAAAGTGGAGATGACAGAGGACAGAATCAGTGAACCTGAAGACATATCAACAGAATTTACTCAATCTAAACAGTAGAGAAAAAATACATCTCATTTGTCTTTTCCTTTTTTTTTAAATATTAGCAACATCTACACTGATATTTAACTTCTTTTTTAATCATTAGAGTACCAAAAGGGAAGAGGAAAGTATGGATGAAAGAGTATTCAAATAATAATAATAATAATAATAATGGCTGAAAATTTCTTAAATTTGGGGAAAGAAATAAACTCACAGATTGACGAAATCCAAATAGGATAAACAAACCCAAGCAAATCCACAACAACACACATCATAATTCAACCTCTAAGACCTAAAGACGAAGAAAAAACCTTAAAAGCAGCCAAAGAGAAAAGGTGCATTACCTGTAGGGGAGTAACAATTCATATGATAGTAGATTTCTTGTCCGAAACCATGGTGGCCAGAAAAAATGTCCTTGGCATTTGTCAAATACTGAAAGAAAAGAACTATCAACTGAATTGTATATTTGGTAACAATATTCCTAAAAAATGAAAGGGTAAATAAAGACATTCCTAAATGAAAGAAAAGAGCATTTGTACTAGCAAATCTACCCTTAATAAACGGCTAAAGAAAGTTCTGTAAACAGAAAAGATACACCGAACCAAGTTTGAAACATCAGGAAAGAAAAAGAACATCAGAATGGCTAAAATTGATGGTTGAAGCAAAAATTATTGCAGCATCTGATGTGGTACACAATGTACATACAGGGAATACTTAAGACAATTACATTTAAAGAGAGGAAAGGATAAAGATACCCAAATGGCAGTCAGGTTTCTACATTCTACACGAGGTTTAACACTCATTCAAAGTGGTAAAACACTGATAGTGGCTGTGATATGTTTTTTATGTGTATTATCATACCTAGAGATACCACTAAGAAAAGTATACAAATAGATGTACTAAAAAACAAAAAAAAACCCAAAAACAAAAATCACTGAAAACAAATCAACACAGAACCATTTTTTAAATGTTCAAATAACCCACAGACAATTAAGAAAATAGAAACAGAAGAATGAGGAGTCAGAAAAACAATAAAAGACTTAGCCCAAACATATCAATAATTACCTTACAAGTAAACAGTCTTAACAACCAAATAAAATACAGAGATTGTCAGAGTGGATAAAATAACATGATCCAATAATATGCTGTCTATTAGAAATTGATTTCACATACAACTTCATATGTAGATTGAAAATAAAAGGATAGAAAAAGATATACCATACAAACAAATAAAAAAGGCAGAAATGGCTATATTAATATCAGATAAAGTAAACTTAAGAGCAAAGTAAAATACTAAAGACAAAGAAGAATGTGACATGATCATAAAACAATCAATTGACTAGGAAGGTGTAACAATCCTGAAAGTATATGCACCAAACAACAGGGCCTCAAAAATTGATACAGCTGAAATGAGAAACAGATAAATCCATAATTATAGCAGGGGACTTAAATACCCTACTTTCAGTAATAGTCAGAACTACTAGACAGAAAATCAGCAAGGATATAGAAGAAATGTACATCACAATCAACCAACAAGATATAATTGACATATATTTTAAAACTCTACTCAACAGCAGAATACACATTTTTCAAGTGTTCATGGAACGAATGTTCATCATGATAGAGCATATTCTGTGCTACAGAACAAAATTCTACAAATTTGAAAGAACTAAAATCACACAGAGCATGTTCTCTAGATCATAACAAAATCAAACTAGAAATCAATAACACAAAGACAACAGAACAATCTCCAGATACTTGAAAATTAAACATTCATTTCTAAATACTGAATGGTTCAAAGATGACATCTCAAAAGTTATATTTAAAAATCCATAGAATGTAATAAATATAAAAATACAACACATCAAAATGTGTAGCATGCAGCTAAAGTAATGCTGAGCAGGAAATTTACAGTACTAAATGCCTACATTAGAATGAGGAACATCTAAAGTATTACATGCAAAAATTCTCCATAAAATATTAGCAAATTAAATCTAGCAATGTACAAAAAGAATTATGCACCATGATTTATTTAGGATTTATTCCTAGGACACAAGGGCAACATAAGGAATCTTTGTGGTCATGAAACTCTTCTGTATCCTGACTGTGTTAATGTCAATATGCTCATGATTGTGTTGTAAGATGTTAGCACTGGAGGAAAATGGGTGAAGGGTGCACAATCTCCTTGTGTTTTTTCTTACAACTGCATGTGACTCTACAATGATCTCAAAAATTAAAGCACCTGTGGATGCTGACTATAATTCAACTCAGCCATCAATGTTTAAGCAATGTTATGTTACAGAAGACTGACAGTGTCGTGGTTGTTGATACTCAGGGGTAAGACTCTCCAAAACTAGGATGTGAGATTGTTCTCTGAGATTTCAACTTTATAAACCATGCAAAATGAACATAAGATGAAATACACAAATTTTCAAAAAAAAAATCACTATGATCGCTGTGATTGTTAAACATATAAGACTAGATTATAAGCTGACAGAACCCACCTATTCAAAGAAAGGACATGTGGCTCAGAAGGATGGTTGAAGAAACCATGCTAACAAAAAAACAAAGAAAGTGCACAGCATCCATCCCAACTACTTCCAGGGGAAAAGAAGCCTTAGTCAAATCTATTACTAATACCCTGTTGGTAAGGCATCTGCACCATGGAGGAAGAAACACAAAATTGTATTCATTGGACTTCAATTATTCCAGTCCTGCTCTCTCTCCTGGAGTGCACAGTAGATAAATGAAAATATTTAGAAATCCACATTAAACTTGCATCGGAAAACTGAGAACAATAGCTGAAATTTATGGTTGTACACAGGTCTGCCTTTGCTTTTTTCCTCTAAGCCCGCCAAGATCACAATCCTATATTCTTTCCAAAGCTTTTTTAGTCCTTTTCCTGTTTAAATGAATAAATTGACATTCTGGTTTCACATGTTTGTCGTATTAGTTTAGTTTATGTGAGTCCACTCTTAAGAGTTTGGTGGCAAAACTAGCCTTCTGACCCCAAGGCCCAGCCTATGGGCTGTGAGAAATTCACCACTGAAATGGCACCAACCACAGGTGACCCGTTAGAAGTGGGGCGAGCTCTCAAGACGACGGACATTCTTTCTGTTTGTTTTGTGGTCCAGTGTGATCTTTCAAACCTACTAGTCATATTTCTGCCAAAACTAGCTAATTAGACATGGTGCTTTGTTCTTTGACTATATATTAACACAAATGCCTCATGATGAGTAGAAATAAACTATACATGAGATTTTTATTTTGACTAGCAAAAAATTTTGCATTTTTGTTTACTTTAAAGCACTATGAAAAAATCCAAGATATTAAAATTATTACAATAGACAATGAAATTATTTTCTTCCAATACCAGATTTTGATATAGACTTTTATTAATAAATTTATATTGAGTTTTCCAAACCTCATCCATCTTTCTCTGTCAGGATTCCCACCTAGTTTCCTAATGCCCAGTGCTCAAGTAGCCTGTCAGGTAAAAAGCAACTAAATTAGATGGACTTAATAGGTTTGTACTTAAAGATAAAGTAAAACTTACATGGCTATAATGGCCAAAGATTACAATTTACACAGATGAAATACTGCCTAAAGGGTCATCTGTTATTCATGGACAAAAAATAATAATAACCTAGGGAAACTAAACCCAGAAAAGATGGTTTTAAAAGAAAATGAAGAATGACAGAGGATATAATCAGTAAAATTCAATAGAGATATTTTTAAGTCATTGATAAATAAAATCTTTTTCATAATATTTATGAGGAAAATAATTGATTCTGATTTAAATAATTTCATTAAGATAAATATGAAAATGGGAAGAAATTGGAAACAGATTAATAGCACTCTATGGAAAATTGATTATGGGAAGGAATTATATTGGCTTAATGATGTTCCCTCAGGAACTTCATGAAAATTAATTCATGCTGGGCCAGTTCTGATTAAAATGTTTATATTCATAAGTTGGAAGTCAAAACATCCTATGTCCTGATGACATCACTGTGTTTCTTGGACTCTGCTGTCTTCCACACTGCAATTCTGCCTTCTCACAATTCTCACCCCAGCCCTTCCATTGCTCTTTCCCCCAGTCCTTCACTTCTGTGTTTTTCCCCATCTCTTACCCTTATACACAGGTACACAGGTATTCCCCAAGGTTCCATTTTCAGCCCACCTCTGTAAATCCTGTCTCCCTCCCCCTCTTCCTCTCCCAATTTCTCTGCCTCTCTTGCCCAACCCCCGGCCCCCAAGCACTTTAATGCTGATGACTTCCATCTTCACATCTTGCCTGGTCCTTTCTCCTGAGTGCCAGTTCTAGGTTTCCAGTGCCTGCTTGACTCTTTCCTATGGATGTTCCACTGTTGCATAAAATTTGAACCATTCAAAACTGGATTGGCATCTTTCTCTATAACCTACCAGACACAGGGGTATGCTGGAGCTGGCTCAAACCAGCTTGTGAACTGACTGTGTCCATCTCTTCCCACCTCCACATTCGGTGGCACCGTCCTGGGGGCAGGCTGAAATGGGCTTTGGTGAGGGCATTTACGCCATGGAAACTGGCAAACACAACAAGTAGAGCCCTTTGTTCACCAGAGAAAAAAGCACACCCTTGCTTATACGGTACCACCATATCCTTAAACAGCAAAGAAACTTGAAGCCATTTCAGGCACCTCACCCACCTTACCCTCCACATTTAATTAATTACCAAGTTATTTGTATTCTACTTCTGAAATGACTCTCACACAGCCACTTTCTTTCCAAAACCAATGCCACTGCCTTAGCTCAAGGTCACCTGTGTGTGCCTACGCTCTTGCAACAGTTTCCTAGCTGGTCTCCCTGACTGCCATCTTTTATAACACAATCCATCCCTCACACAGCCACAGGATTGTCTCACTTTCAACACAGCCTGCAACATACCATTCTGCTTTAATGTCTCACCATGTTCTAAAGAACAAAGCCCCAAATCATCTCAGCAACAGTAGGTCATTCTGTGTTCCCTGACCACAAAAACATGCACCTACACACATCCATCTTTGCCTTGTCCCCTGAGTTCCCTCATCCTCCTCTCAAGGCCCACTCAGCTGAGAAGCCCCTTCCCAGCTCCCCTCAGTAAGAATGAACTAGTCTCTCCTCTATGCCTACGCGACCTTTGTCTTGGTGCCATCCTGTTCTTCTGGCCTCATGCTTTAGTGCCTCCCACTTGCTCAACTTGGTCAGCAATTGACTTCATTTCCTTCCATTTTTAAAACATACTTTTGCCCTTAAGTGGATTCTATTTTCCTCTCAACCATGTATTTTCTTCATTTTGCTTCCCTAACCCAATTGCAATTATCCCCAAACCATAAGCATCTACAGAGTTAAGGATGCCTACTCTGTCTGTCACAATCATGCAAGATGAAAGGATGTTTAACCCCAGGCTGGGTGTTCCAAGTGGCTGCAATTAAAGCAAATCTTTTTTTTCTCCACTTTGGTTGACTCTATGATTAAAAAAGAAAATGATTTCATTAAAGATAATTTAGTTGACATTTCTGCTTTGGTACAACTAGGAGTTGAGACGGCTTTCACTGCCCTCAAATAATTTAGCATGCAGGAACATCAAGAAACAAGGAGCAGGAGTGCCATCAACATAGACGAGAAACGAGAAACACAAAGGGAGCCACAGGGGACAAATGGCCCATGGTTAAGTTTGGTTTGTCATAAAAGGCATGGGCAGCCACGACAGCTTCCGGCTAGAAGGTGTGTTGGCAACCTTCCTCCTGCCTTTCCCTTTATAAGCTTCACCTCCCTCTACCTCTCTTTGCTCCCCACTTCTTAAGCAACTGAAGAGACATCTTCTTCATCACGTGCCAAAATTTAGCAATGTGCCACTGCAAAGAAAGAGAACCACAGGCTCCAGGGTCCTAAGTGAGATGAGATGAAAAAGCAGCAAGAGGGAGTGTGGCTGCAGAAAGAGCACAGCAGGCCCTGGAGTCGGGCGGAACAAACTGACTTCTGCCCCACACTCCTGCTGTCCTCATAAGATCCAAGAAGAAGCAATGGAGTGTGGGAGCAGTTTTCTGGCTTCTTTCTCTCCATTGCTTGGGTATAAGGGAGAGGAGAAGATGGAGGTGCACTGCCCCAGCACATATTCCGCCTCTCTTATTAATGACTCCCCATGGGTGTCAGGCCACAGCATCACTCCATTTCTACCCTCAGAGGTGACACACAACTTCATGTTCTCTTTGGGTGACTAGTGACCTCAGTTCACTTTGAACAAAATGTACTCACTGGTATGAAGATCCATGTTTGGACAACTCTTCTCACATATGGGATGGAGTAAACTCCTTTGTCTATGAAGACAGATTATTTCTTATTAATGGAAAGTTATTAACCTGAAAATCTGCACCATATCTACCAGATCATTTAGACACAAATTTTATTTTATTTTCATTTATTTATTTATTTATTTATTTATTTACTTACTTACTTACTTATTTTTTGAGACAGAGTTTCACTCTTGTTGCCCAGGCTGGAGTGCAATGGCACAATCTCAGCTCACTGCAACCTCCGCCTCCCAGGCTCAAAAGATTCTCCTGCCTCAGCCTCCCTAGTAGCTTGGATTACAGGTGCCTGCCACCCCACCCGGGTTTTGTTGTTGTTGTTGTTGTTGTTTTAGTAGAGATGGGGTTTCACCATGTTGGCCAGGCTGGTCTCTACCTCCTGACCTCAGGTGATCCACCTGCCTTGGCCTCCTGAAGTGCTGGGATTACAGGTGTGAGCCACTATGCCTGGCCAAATCTAGATATAAATTTTAAAATTAACACCTACCAATACAAATAATTTTTAATATTTCTAAGTCTGAATATCCATTTAGTATCTTTTGTAATTAGAACTTATGCAATTTTACACAGAATTATCAGAAAAGTGTCCCACATTTGTATAATGTTCTCCTCTTGCAGGCATTCTCTGTCTCAGTCTCATAGCAGTTCTCTGTGCTGCTCTCCGAATGCTGCAGGAGAAGAAACAGCATATCGCATAATAGCAGACGAATGGTGATCTGGCTCTGTGAGAGGTAAAGACATTTTCTGATAAGGGATAAAGGAAGAAAATGGCAAAAAGCACAGACGCAAAAAGATGTGCTCTCTAGTTTTTCTTTAGGGCATTTACTCGATAGCTAACAACAGACTGGGGTTGTCCGCGTACCGTCCTGAAGGGAGAGGTGTCCCCATCTTCTCCATCTGTGACCCAGAGACGTTCCTTCTCTTTCCAGATCATCATCCTGACCCTCTCCCCTGACCATCCTTTCTCCCCTTCTGCTTTCAAACAATCACAGATCTTCTACAGCTTGAAACAGCCACTGATTAGTGCTGCTGCTTTTCTAGAAAACATCTCCCTTCCTCACCTCCCGTTTCCTTTCTTCATTACTAAGTTTGGTTTAGAATCAAAATCTCTATTTCATCAACACCCACCCACACACTTTGACTTCCTTCATGAGCTGGCTCAAAATCTTTATTAAACTATTTTTATTGCTTGCATAAAAGTCAACAACAAGCTTCCCTTCACCACAGAAACGAGCCTTCCTCATAGCCTCTCCAGGCATGGGACAGTTTCCCCCTGCCCCACTCCTTCCGGACATGCTCCCCTTCCTGCACGTCCAAGCCTCTAACCCTCCTTCTCCTCCCTTTCCTATTGGGGTCTACCGTTGCCCCTAGTGACGCAGGGGCTTTGAGGTGGAGTTCTTAGCCTCCTGCTCTTTCTTCTCTATGTCTCCTTCCTGAAGAGCCTGAACCACTGTGCGGATGAAGACATGGGGGAGGCGTGTCTCACGCACCTTTGCTCTACCTCCCGTGCTTCCTCAGCACTCACTGCTTGAGATCCTCAACCGTCAACCTGGCTTCTCCAGGCTCACAAGCCTTGCACTCCCTAAGTTTCCTAAGTGTCTACGTCTATAATACGAGCGTTGAAATATCTTTCCTGACTGATCCAGAGGGTGGTTGGAATAATGGAATGGTTTTTAAATCTTCATAAACACCTACAGTATTGGCATATCAATTATCTACCAACCCCCTGACTCTAAATAACTCTTTTTATTAAGCCACAAGATCTAAATCCTCTCCAATTTGTTCTCCCTTCACCTCGGTGGGATGGTGAATCTCCAGGTCCTAGGGTTTTCCTCTGATGTGTCTCACAAGCCCATTCTTGCCCGTCCAGTTCCTCTTTCCTCACTCGTTCTGCCCAGGTCTCTGTCTGCCAGGACTTGCTTCCTGCAATAGTTGCCTAATTCACACATTTCCAATTTTCCCTCTTCGATCCATTCTGCTACCCCCAGAATAATCTTCCTAAAACTTAATTTCTACCACATCTCATCCCATTCCCTAAAATGATTATAGTTCCCACTATGGCCAGGAAAATATCCAAACTCTTCTGGCTGACTCTCAAATTCTCTACAATATAACCTTTTCTCTCCAGCCAAAATTATTTCCAAGTCATTCCAAAGCCACAACCCACAACCCACTACCCACTACTCCTAAATGTAAATGTCATATCTCCCTTTGCAGCTCCACGTGTGTGTCTGTGTCTACGTTTTAAATTTATTTTGCGTAATTCACACTGTGCAGTCCACTGTTGACTGAGCATGTAGTTTTGATCCATTTTGTATTGAAAACTCTAAGCAGGGTAATATGATCATAAAATATAATTTGAAGGGCATTTTGGTTTAAATAATGACTCACCATCGAGCCCTCCACTGGGGAGTCAGGCCCAGAGCCAAACCAAAAAAAATGAATGACAAGAGTCAATGCATTAGTTAGAGGCTTCAGCTCAGTATGACTGATCTGGAAACATATCCTGATGCCTGGTTAAGAAAGCTTTATGGCAGAAAAAAAGAAAAATTTGAACTGATGTCCACTGTCTAAATCATAAATAGGAAAGCAAAAAAGCTTGGTGTGTCTGTTTTAAAATAAAAGAAGGCTAAATCCATTAACAGGTGAAACAACTGACAACGGACCCACATCAAGCCAGCGTCCTTCTCAGCATCACAGAAATCTCCTCACCTAGGGCCAGCTGACCATCTGCCAGATGGCTAGTGGTTCTAAGAAATCCACCAGGGACCAAAAGCAGGGGACTATAAGATTAGGCATCACACAAATGTATTCCAAATCCTGGAGCTGGGGTCACTGATAGTCTACTACAGAAATCAAAAGAAGTGCCTCAGAAGACAGAGGCTGGCTTCACAGTCATCCATGTGTCTACCCTGAGATCTCAGAGGTCACAGGAAGACCCAAAGATCTATCCAGCAGAAACATTTGGACAGAAGCAAGTCCAAGAGAATTCTTTATATTCACAGGGGCTACAGTTGGTCAACTCTTGATTCAGGCAGGTTTTAGGCAAGTCCTTCTTCCCTCCCTGGTCTGCACAGGGGCGATTTTAGGGAATCATAAGGGAAGAAGAGGACGTTTAGAAAAAGACAAAGAGTGACACCACACACAGAGTTTCATGGAATGTCCATATTGCTTTCCTTTTCATCACAGATAGTATTTTACTTCACTAGTTCATTCATTTGACACACAGTTATTGGGCCTTTATGGAATGCTAGGCATTTTTAGGTGCCAAGGATATAGCAATAAACAAGACAGACACAGCCCTTAGTTTGTTAAGGAAGCAGGCAATAAGTCAGCAAATGAATAAGATAATTGCAGACAGTGCTAAGTGATATGAAGAATCTGTAAGTCTACAAAGAATGGAGAGTGACTGTAGAGTGGTCAGGAACTTTAAGCATGGTCAAGGAAGGAACAGGAAGGAGGCAAAGATATGTCCCCAACTCCTCGCTCAACTCCCAGAGATGAGAGATGCCTCTTGGCTCCAGCTCTGCAGCCACTTCTGCTCAAAAGGTATGCTGCGTTGCTTTTTTTATTCCTTTGATAAACCTGGCACCAGCATAACAGGCACCTCAACACCTGTAAATGGTTAGGAATAGATGGGCATGCAAGCTTTTCTCCTCTACTGATTTTACTGGGCATAATAGGCGGCTTTTTGATATACTTGATCTGATCAGAAATAAACCCGAAAACAACACATGATACCTGTAACTGTTTTCCCTGGTTTACCTTGTGTCATTTCTAAGGCTTAGATTCCCATGACCCCCAGCTGTTCTCCACTGAGTGCTCACTGTAGAGAAAGTTGCTCTTCTTTTTCTTCCTGTTCTCTAGTCGCACTTACCTCTCTAACTCTGGTCTACGCCTCCTTATCAAGGCACAGATGCAGCTAAAAAGCATTCCACCTGCTCCCTAGCAAAGGACTTCTTTGTTAAGCTTTGACATAAGGAGGGAAAACAGAGACCTCAGGACTTCTGTTGTGTTGACATTGTTTTAAGCAAGGTGGGAAAAGAGAACAGATAAGCAAGTCGTTCTACTGGCTCCACTTTCCCACCACCTAAGTCAATTCAGAGTATTTCCCGAACATTTTTTACCCATAGATTCAGATTACCCCTAAGACAGATGGTTATGGTTTATTCCGTTTTGTGCACATAGGGGTAAAAGTCACTTAAAATTGGACTCAAATTCCTTCAAAGTTTGATACCTGCCAATCACCATTTCATCTTGGGTATACAAAACCATACTCCATAAGCTCCAATTGCCTGATTCTAATTTTCCATGTTTTCCCCTTTTTAGGTAAAGACCATCTTCAATTTTTTTTTCCTTTTTTTTTTTTTTAATGAGCAGTTTAATGGAAAATAATTGCTCCAGGTACAGGTCTTCTAGGCACATTTTGTCTCTGCAGCTATTGTTTTAATTAGTGGGCCTGCTTGTTCGCTGTCCCTTTGTTGTGGCCCGCTCTGGGGCAGGGGTGCCCGGGGAGGGTTCCTCTTGTGGAACGCAGGCCAGGCGTTAATGAGCCATTTCAGTAATAAGAGTCCTGCCTTGAGCCAGAAGCCAGAGCACCCAAGACACCCCAAGCAGCAGAAATGCTCATGAATTTCTGAAACTGCCTTTCTAATTTGCATTTAAACATAACTTCCGAAGAACAATTTCACCTGTGATTTTCTGAGCTGGAAAGGTAAGGGACTTTAGATGTTGAATATGTACAAATTATGTTAATATAACGGAGGTAAATGAAAGTCAAATGCATTGTCATGTAAAATGTAGACGTCTTTTCTAAATGTCTATTTTCTACCAAGGCTTGTTTTATTTTCCCCCTAAGTGAAATGTGATAATTTTTTTTAATTAAGTGAATCTCTATAATAATTCCTATTTGATTGAAACTGATTATTCCTCATTTTCCTGTAACCTAGACTTCGGAAACCTCAGCAAGAGGAGGCTTAGTTGGTGCCTGGTGACTTCATACAATGGATTGAAACCAATCTAATTTAACACCTGTGTGCTCATCAATAAGTGTACTCAAGCACAAAAGTGAGCACAGTGTTGAGCGATTCTGACACTGACTGCATGACAACCACAGACTCTGTATCCAAACACTCGCAGACAAGAAGCTAATTGCAGTGATGAAAGGCACACCACTAAAAGCATGAGTAATCGCTGCAGTGATGCACAGATAACCCTCTCTCCTTTACTACCAGGGTGCTGCGGCATTTATCTCAAACCTGTCTCTACCCAATCTGACAACCTTTTGTCTCTCTGACCAATGGAAAATGGAAATGATTTTTCACTACTGTTCCCGCAGCAGTGAAGGGTCTCTTCTGAGTGTGGAGATTTAGTTCAACAGTTGAGTATAAAACAAATGCAAAAGCTGACATTTGTCATCCACGGCAGAAATAAAAGGCTAATTAATGAGATCTGTTGGAGTCCCTTCTCCCAGTGCACCCACTGGTGCCCATGGAGAATGCACACTGCCTTCCCAAATTGTGACACGTGTGACAAACTCTACCAGAGTGAATGATGGTCTGGGAAAGGTATGGCAGTGTAGCTCTGTGGCATGGTGAAAGGAAGAAAACATCATCAGGTTTCAATTCAAGGCAGTGGTAGTTAATAATGGACTTCCTGAAACCTGTAGCTCAATCACTAAGGGAATATTAAGATTTTCCACTTGAAATAACCAGGATTATGTGGGCCATCCTAGAAGCCTGCTGAACTGGAATGCATTCATACCCTGGTAATCATATTAACTTACTGTTAGGCCAAGGTCAACTTGATTTTGTGTTTCACCAAAGCTCACTGGGTCTTTTCTCTTGACAGCCATTGGGCAAGTGAGGGATACACGGTTGACTTGAAGCTGGAATCCACCCAGACCCAATGAACCACTGACCTCTCATTTTTAACCCTAATGAATTGGGGTAGAATTAGATATCTTGAATTATCATACAAAGCAGAGTAAACCCAACAATCTATCAAAATTATCTAACTATCTAGACTGAACAATTTTACTTGGAAAGGATATACCTGCTTATGAAATACTAATGATGACAGCAAGAGAGTCTGATTTCAAATCTATGGGTGCCAACATTCTATGTATGGTCATGGAAATACATATGTAAACTTGATACACTGACAAGTCATTTCCTATGACATTTTGCCAATCAAAATAAAGTAAAATGAAGAAAATTGTTTAGAAAATCTGGATCTTGTTTCCTTAAGGTGTATGTAGGAGGAAGCAGTAGGAGGCAGGAGGCATTTTCATTTTTATTTTACTGTACCAGTGTTTGGAGCTCAGCAGCTGAGATGGGGTGAGTAACACATGAGCTTTGATGAGCAATTGTGGACCCAGCCCTTTTTGCCAACATCTCACTCATTACCTTTTCCCTCCACATTTTTTTTTTTTTTTTGCCAAACCACCCTACTAGATTATAACAGTCTGCATCAAGAAACATTTCATTTAATTCTGGAAAGGCACAGCCATGGAGATAGAAGATTAAAATGAAAAAAAAAAGAAAAAGAGAAAACCCACACACACAAAAATGAAACTAAGAAACAGATTCTGAAAGCAGCATTTCCTAATTAAGAAGGCCCAAGAAGGTGACAGATGTACCCAGGTCCCCACAACCAGCCAGTGGCAGAACCACCAGAAGAGCTCATTTTCCTAGTGCCTGCCCAGGTTTTTTCTACAATGCTCACAGCATTGCAAGGAGGAGTTAACGCCAATTCTTATTCAAAATTAAATTCTATTAGATATCAAGGATTTCTGGTGGGAATACTTCAGAAATGAAAAAGTATTTTCAATTTAAATTAAATTAAATTTCCAATTAAGTCACAGAGAACTGTACTTCAACAGGAATCTCTTTTACTCTACCCTTTTACAAAAGAAAAATTTCACTTTTTTTCTTTCTGGTCATCAATTAAGAGTTTTATGTAAAATGTGTCACTTTCATCTCTGATTAAAACGCATCCTACTTTAGGTTTTGAGATTAGAAGCTGAGGCCCAAGGACTCAATGAAATTGTATGGCATAGTTCCCGCAGATATACATACATATGCTCCTAGGAAAAAGGTTCGTAGCATTTATCAGATTTTCAACTGGATCTATAACTCTTCCAAAAGATTAATAAGTTCTGTTCCAGATAGAGCTGAGGTTTTGGCAAAGGTAAGGAATCCTTACTAAAGAATCTTGTTTCTCTCAATAGCCCCTAAATCTCTTCAACTCACATAATTGCTTTTAAATTCACAAAGGAAATCCATAAGGCCTACAAGGAAAAGCAAACTCCAGCCCCCACTAAAACGGGAATGGACAGCAACTGATTAATTCTGCAGTAATAAAAATTTAATATAAAACCTTTAATTTCATTTTAGGTAGCCTGAACTTCAGATTGGACATTTTCAGTAGAAAAACCATTTCTTTTTGTTCCTGTTTTTTTTTTTCCTAAAAAAGGCTTATATTTACTTGATTTGAATTTTGCTAGCATGCTTTTTCTTCTGAATTCAAGTGACTAGAACTGAAATTATTCCACCTGGGGAGAAGAGACAGCTGAAAGCCAATTTAGTATTGGTTTTCAAATACATGAAGGGTACTCAGAGAGAGGATGATTGCCAAAGAAAATGGTCTTTGAACCATATAAAGAATCTGAGCTTGCTCTAAAGTTAAATTTCGTGACTTACAGAGTGTATGACATTAAACTGAGAGACCAAGGGATCCTTTTTGGAGACTTCAAAAATAGGATAGATCATTAAATGCCTGAGATGGCTTGGATGTGGCTTTATCTGAAGTCAGGAGGATAAATCTTACCACTGATGGTCCCTTCAGACGTGTGAATCTATGGGTTTGACTGGCATGTCAGACGCTAGAATGCCAGCCCAGGACATCTAGAGAGTCATCTCTCCAATGCTGGGTAGCAGTCTATCAATCGCTCTTACTGCCTCAACATCTCTCAGCTCGCCTCCACCACCATAGGGAACCCAAGGCCTGCTCCTGTCTGAGGCTGATTTCCAACGTGGCAGAGAACTCTGCTCCCTCACCGTACCACAGCCTCCACCAATCCCTCGGAGAGCCTAAGTTTTTGAGAAAAACAAAAAGAAGTCTCATGTGTGGTGGTAGAAATTGTGTGAATGCCAATTTTTTTAAAAGTCAGTATTTAACTTTGTAGCACTCCTTTTTCCTTCTTGAGGAAAGCTAATAGCCCAGCTCTGCTTCCAAAACAAACGTCGCTAAGATTGGACCAGTCTTTGCTTTTCTTTTTGCTGGGCAACCTTGTCCCAATTTAGAAATGGAGGAGATATCCATAGCCTTAGACCTTCAGATCGGGCTCAAGAGCCTTTGTGTGGACTCAAAAGGGGAACCCAGGGGACACACAAGGAGCTGGAAGTTCAACTCCCCCTTCATCTCACCTGTTGTGTCCTTACAGGCTTAGAAGTGCAGAGTTCTTCAGGGATCCTGGAAAACCTCTGGTCAAACCTTATCTGCAATGCATGCCCCTTAGTCAAAGCTCCCAGTATTTGCCCAGCTCCTGCTGGAGCTCCTCCAGAAAGAACTCCATACTCACAATCAGCCCATCCCAACACTGTCCTGCTCTAAGGAGGAGAAGAGCTCAGCTGAAACCTGCCTCTTCTTCTTGTCCTTACATGTCCACTCCACACTAGTCTGTAAAACTCCTGAAGATCTAAATGCAGAGAACGTTCACCTGGGCAGTAAAGTTCAAAGAGAGCTGTACCATCTGCTGCCTCTGAGGTTCAGGAGGAGAATTCCTATTAGGTTAATGCCATTTCCCCTTTTAAAATGAAACAAAATCATCTGAAAAGCATGTCTGAACATGCTTTATAAGTTAAGACTGCTCACAGAACTCTGACTCCCAGGAACTACAAATCTAAATAGGATAAACATGTTTATATGTGAGTGCCTGTTGTAAAGCTAAAAACCCAGCAGATACCAAAAGATGCTAATAAGCTCAATATGGAAAAATTACTTAGAAAAGGTTTATGTTATGGTCTTAACATTGCCAATGCCTAAATTATTTATTGGTCAATAAAAAAACCCAATGCATCAATGAGAGTAATATAAAAGTGGAAGATATTAGCAACTTCTAAGACAGGCCCAGCAGCTGACATGACAAATACAAAAGCTGGACACCATCGGGATAACGGGAACATCATTCTCCCCCCAGACAAACCCAAGGTGCCACGTGTGTGCATGGCATGGTAGGGAAGAGATGAACAACCACTATAATCTCACTATCTGTGTCCCCAAAAAATTCTCATGTTGAATATCATAACCCCCAAGGTGATGATATCAAGAGGAGGGGCCTTTGGAAGGTGACTAGATCATAAGGGCAGAGCCAGTTGAGAATGGTGCCCTTATAAAAGAGACCCCAGAGAACTGCCTTACCCTCCCACCACGTGAGGATACAGCAATAAGATGTTATCTATGGGGGCAGCCCTCACCAGATAACAAATCTGCCACCACCTTGATCTTGGGCTTCTCTGCCTCTAGAATGAGAGAAATAAATGTTTATTGTTTACACATCACACATACTCAGTGTATGGTATTTTTGTTATAGCAGCCCACATAAACTAAGACAGCAACTAACAGGATCAAAGGCAGGTGGTGGAAGGACTGACTACATGGGCTCTCCAACTGAAGAGATCAATGTAATGATCTCTTCAATAGAATAGTCTGTTGAAGATCTGGAAGTATATAAATAGGGCATATTGTATTAATAGATGTATTTGCTTGCCTCCCTAGTATCCTCAAAAGATGAGGACCGGGACGAAGTTGTTCTTGTATCGCGCAAAGACCCTGCAGTGTGTTATATACAGTGTGGGTTTACAGCAAAGATTTATACTGAACTCCACTGCTTTTTTTCCCAAGGGAAAAATCAGTGCCTAAGAACTAGCTCATCTTAGTGAGAGGCAGCCTGTGAGATGGGCTCTTGAAGAAAAGGGGCAAGAAGGCTGATCCAAAGCTCAGAACAGCTATGGCTCTGAGGCTGAGAATGTTTAGATTCAAGGAGAAGTCTCATAAACCATGAGAAAGGACTATTCAGATTCCATGAAAAGGAGAATAAACAGCTCCCCACCTTTAGAAATTTTTTTAAATTCTTTATCTCTTTTTTTTTTTTTTTAAGTTAGAAACAGGGTCTTGCTCTGTCACCCAGGCTGGAGTGCAGTGGTATAATCACAGTTCACTGCAACCTTGAAATCCTGGTGTCAAGTGATCCTCCTGTTTCAGCCTTCTGAGTTGCTGGGATTACAGACATGCACCACCACGACCAGCTAATTTTTAAATTTTAACTTTTGTAGAGATGGGGTCTCTTTATGTTGGCCAGGCTGTCTCAAACTCCTGGCCTCAAGCAATTCCCCCTCTTGGACCTCCCAAAGCACTGGGATTATAGGCATGAGCCACTGCACCCGGCCTATTCTGTTCTTTACCTTTTATTTTTAAAAAATCATTCCCTAGTCCTACTATCTCTATATTCAAAATCCTCTTTCCCACTATAAATCCACTATCTGAACTCCAAATATCACCAAGAACCAGAATTCCATAAAGTACAGGCAATGTAGATACGCAAACATGGCTCTGAGAATCTTACTGCCTGTATTTCTCACTCTCTATGGTTTTCAGCTACACCCCTCTTGCCATAATTGTGTGCCCTTAATTAAATCTAAGTTTCCAGCCATTTTTTTTTAATGTGAAAACTCATAACAATGTCCTTGGGTTTATAGCACCACTATTGTCATAGCATGCTATTCAACCTCAGCTACTGCTTGACTTAACAGAAAATTCTGAGTTTCATATTCATTGTAGTAACATCAGTTGTGGAAACAAATATTGTGCTATTTGCCTTTCCCCTGCTGTTCCTCGATCTCATTTCAGCCTCAAAGGCTGTCTGGTACACTTGGTTCTTGTGCCAGGATGGAAGACACAAGATGAGTCCTCAGAGACGTGGTGTCAAGGAGTCCATGTTTTCTTTCCTCTAAGTGCAGACAGAATGACTCTCTGGCAGGAGCATACATGAGCTGGCAGTTAGAGACAGCGCAGCTCAGAAACAACTGTGCTGGAGGGATATGAAGAAAGGCAATGATTTCTCTTTCCCAATATGTGGCAATTTTTAGATGTCAAAGGAATAACAGACAGATATACCCTATGAAAGGATTTGATTTGTGGCAACTGCTTTTCTTTTCCTGATTCCATTAATGCCAGGTTTCTTGGCCTTAAGCAGAGAGCCAGGTATTTTCTTCTTATTTAGTGCTCCCTGGGCAGTTATTATCTGTATCAATTTTCCTTTATCCAGGTTAATTCTCTTAAAAATACATGCCTTTCAGTCACTGTATTGTATTTAACCAAAATATCTGTTGGTACAACATGCTCTTGTAGTTCATCTAAGGCACCTTTAAGTCACAGAGTTATTTTTAAAGTATATGAGTTACTTCTGATTATAAAAGTAATTCAGGTTCACTGTAACAATTGGAAAAGAGCAAAAAGAAATGAATAGCTCATAATGCCACCAATCAAGATAAGCTCTAGTAACTGACTGCGTATTTATAAAATTGGGATCATCCTCTATATATTGTTTTCATATACTTGTTTTTCAGTTAACATATGAAAATTTTCTTATGACATTAACTCCTCTTCAGAACTATGTGGTTTTTTGTTTTGTTTTGTTTGAGACGGAGTTTCACTCTTGTTGCCCAGGCTGGAGTGCAACGGCACGATCTCGGCTCACTGCTGCAACCTCCACCTCCCAGGTTCAAGCGATTCTCCTGCCTCAGCCTCCCAAGTAGCTGGGATTACAGGCATGCACCACTATGCCCGGCTAATTTTGTATTTTTAGTAGAGATAGGGTTTCTCCATGTTGGGGAGGCTGGTCTTGAACTCCCAACCTCAGGTGATCCGCCCACCTCAGCCTCCCAAAGTGCTGGGATTACAGGCGTGAGCCCCCGTGCCCGGCCCAAAATCATGTTTTAATATCACATTAGGGCATAGAGATTTTTTCCAATTCCTTGAAGTGCTTAATGAAACTATGATACATATTCATGCACCCAATCTTTTAATTGTCTTCACTCATATTCCAAATTGCTCTTCATAAAGTTAACAACTATTTAAACTTCTAGAAGGATACTAGAAGTTTAGATTAGAATCTTGGTTCCCAATCCTTCACTTTTTCAAGTGAAGGATTTCAAGTTTTGCCAGTTTGCTAGATAACACATTATGACAATGATATTTTTATTTGCATGTCTTCATATTCATTTTCCTACATGGTTTTGAATATCTGGAATCTTCTTTTGTGAATTGTCTGCTCAGGAACTTTCCCTATTGTTTTTAGAGCACTGGGGCTTTTTCTAATCGATATATAAGAGTACTTCATATCTTAAGGATATTAACAAACTGTCTGCAATGTTTTCCCAGTTTGTCATCTGCCTTTGAATTTGAGATCATGTTTTTAAAAATGCAAACGAATAGGAACTTAGTATTTCTCACATGAACTTCAAAATGCCATTGAGAATTACTCCACTTACAATAATCAGATGCATGTTATGTTCTTGTCCATGGACTGTTAACTACTAGAGTCTTTTTTAAAAAAGAGAGCCTTGAATTGTCAACTGTGGGAAGACAAAAGAAGCCAGTACCTTCTGTTGCTTTTTTGCCATTCATAGTGCCAGGACCTGGCAATGCCTCAAAGCTGCTATTCCTGCACAGGGCTCTTCCTCAGCCTGTAGAAGACACACACAAGCAAGCGAAGGTGGGTGGGACCAAACTACCACCTTCTGGAGTTCAGTTTGGCCTTCCAAGGTGACTGATATGGTTTGGCTGTGTCCCCATCCAAATCTCATGTTGTAGATTCCATAATTTCCATGTGTTGTGGGACAGACCAGGTGGGAGATGACTGAATTATGGGGGCAGGTCTTTCCCATGCCGTTCTCGTGATAGTGCATAGGTCTCACGAGATCTGATGGTTTTAAAAATGGGAGATTCCCTGCACAAGCTCTCTCTTTGCCTGCTGCCATCCATGTAAGATGTGACTTGCTCCTTCTTGCCTTGCCTTCTGCCATGATTGTGAGGCCTCCCCAGCCATGCGGACCTGTAAGTCTATTAAACCTCTTCGTTTTTGGAAATTGCCCAGTCTTGGGTATGTCTTTATCAGTACCATGAAAACAAACTAATACAGTGACCAAACCAAAAGAACATAAACATAACAGAAAAATGCAATCCAGCTTGGGAGCTTAGGCAACCACAGACACTAAGTTACCTGAATTTCCAAGTTTCATTCTGGCATGCTCACTACTGGAAACATTCCTTATGACTCTCAAGGTCTGAGTTTCCAACTCCCCTCATGCTATGGACCCAGGATACTGAATCGACTAGACATTTGTAGAAAACTTTAAATGTGGAGTTTTTAACTCATAATGAAACTAAAAACCAGGCAATCAAGAAAGGAATTATGATTTAAAAAATACAGAAAATCAGAACAGAAAAAATTTCCAAATTAAAGATGGGAAAGTTCAACAGTGGAGGAAACAGAACATTATGCTTTATGACTTAGGTTCGCTCACCTATAATGACCCAGGTAATTGCCATATATGGGTAACCCCCCTGAGGAACAGGATGTAATCTTAGTCACAACTTGTAAGTACTCATTCATACTTCAAGTACATAATCAGGCATACAGAGTATAATCCATACATAGTTTAATAAAGACAAAAGTCTCAGCCCCTTAAAGAACTATCCAGGTGTCTGTGGCTGATTGGAACTCAACTGTAAGAGATTAGAAATGTATTAAATGAAATCTAACTTCTGCTTAATCAGAAGAGCCTGGTACAAGTATGTGATTAATTCAAAGTTTTCCTTGAAGAGGATGGCCTCGTCAAGTCATCAGCTACCAGCTATCCAATGGCAGAGGTGGCAGAGCTGACTGAAGCCTATTCTTCATCTAGCCCATTTGCTCCGTCCTGCTTTGAATGGTTTACAACATTCCAATCCTTCAGATAAAGGCTGTTCCCCAATAGATCTTGATCCTATCTCTGGTTTTTTTTTTTGTTAATCCAAGATGATTCAATTCTTTTTCTGTGTGCATTACTTGTGAATTATTTGTCAATGTCTTTGTGATTACTATTATCATTATTGTTATTAATATAACCTGGAATAATATCAAATACTTGACAACATCTCTGCTAACCAGGCAGCGAATTGACCTTCAAGGGTCTGCTGTTGTTTGCCATCTGAGGGGAGAACCTCAAGGGCAACAGGACCAGTCTCCTTTTATCTACTGACTTCAGAAAGGCTGGAAGGCAAAAAACATAATGATTTGGGCAATCTAGGTGAGAAAAATTCACTTTTCCCTGAATTCTCAGTGTAAAGAGGCTTTAATGGACTGAGTTACTCAGGTAATTGTTCTGCATTGGTCTGAGTTTAATCAAAAGAAGAAAGAGGATAATGCTGTCAGGGAAGCAGTTTTCAGAAGGTTTAGAGTTTTGCAATCGTACTACAGAGCTCCAAAAAGTGCCAGCAGAGCAGAAAAATTAATGTAAATAACATTAGTTTTAATTTCACTCATTTTGGGAAAAAAAATCAACTTCAAAAAGCTTTTTATAAAACCCTGGTTTTCAAGCATGAGAAAGAAAAGCTATTTTACATAAAACAAAAAATAAAATAAAAAAGCTCTTTTAAAAAAACAAAAAGATATTTTACATAAAATGAAACAAAATATAGAAGGGTTTTGCCCCCAGATTGTAAGAATAAGCTTTGTTTTTGCATTTGTTTTAGTCTTTTATTTTTTAATTTCACAACATAGTGTAAATTAAAATTTAAAATGTGAAACTTCAAGTGTTAAGGCAATTGTGGCTAGAGCTGAACATAATATGGACAGTGAAGAAATACACAATGTATCCAAGATTGATATGTAGGTATCAATTGCTTCCAATGAAACAGTTCATTGACTTCTCTACAGGAAAGGAATCTATGAAGCTTCTAAATCCAGTCCTGAGTAGAAAATTATAACAGTGAAAGAGATCACTTTCATTCAGCTTCCATTTCCAGTTTTATGCAAACTCCTTTAGTATGCTACGAAACATATTGAGAGGAAATAAATACAGTCCCCTTCTGTGGCAGCCTGGACCAAGTATTAAGGTTGCTTAAGAACTAACCTGAAAGATCATCTAAATGTGTTTTTGCTTTGTTTGGGTAACCCATAGGATCAAAAACATGCTACAGCTCTATGAACGTAAAAATAATGGAATAGAAATGGAAAGATGCATATTAAAAATCTACAAATCTAAAGACAAAATAGTGTATTAATACCATCTGTTCCAGTTCTATATGGTCCAAGTCTGCCCACCCCACCAACCCCCCAACCCCATCACAAGGATCTAGTTAATTCACAGGAACTGCTTGCTGCCTGACATTCTTGCCAGAACACTTAACAGCCCCCTCATTTGTTGGGTGGTTTTATAGGTCTCTGTTGCTGAGCTGAGGTAGGACAGCTTGCAGTGTGTGAGGAGGACAGATAAAACCACCCTGCTGTGTAGATTTAGTCCATTTGCACTGGCTCTCAGACAGAAAACAAATTGCAACCTCTCACAAAGCAGCCCCTTTCTGCACTAGCAAGCCTGAAAAATGCAGGCAAAAATGAGTAAATCAGGCAACTTCACATCAGGAGGAAAAAAAATGGCTACCACTCTAACAGCTGTTCTCGTAATTAAGAACAGATTTCATCACTAAACTCTTCCTGGTTATGTCTGCAGCAAAACAAATACACAGATGTGAGGCATTTGCATACTGGAAATTGTGTACTGGATAACCAAACCAAATTTACTTTTTCTGCTTTAAAATATTCCCTTAAAAATATCCAGTCAATAATAAAGTATAAGGCAATGTCCAAACCTAAGTACAACTATATTTCTGTCATCATCTTGCAACTAAATTTATTTTGGCATTCTACCAAATTCACTTTCTTTTTACATATTCGAAATTGCAATGGACTGCCATGAACATGACCTCCTTTGAATAATGAAAATGTGCTACCCATTTCTTTTACTCATAAAATTTGCTAAATTTATTGCTGCCTCATTTATCCATGTTTTAAAAGGCTGCATGGCACATGCAGTAAAAGGAATCGCATTTGACCTTTTTAAAGGTAAATTGGTGTGGAGTTAGATCAGAGAAATAAAATTAATGAAATGATAAAATTACAGCAAAAAGTGAGAGGTAAGGATAAATTAATGGAACCACTCCACTACCATGAGGAAGAACAATTTAAAATTCACACAACAACATGGATGAACCTCACAAACAAAATGCTAAGCAAAAAGGCCAATAATATACAGCACAAAATTGAGCAAAAGTAATTGTATCATTAGAAGTCAGGATAGTGGCCACCCTTGGGTGGGTAGGGCCATCACAAGGAGGGGGCACAGGAGAGCTTCTTCAGATCTGGTCATACTCCATTTCTTCATCTGAGTGATGGTTATACAGGTGTGTGCAGTTTGTAAAAATTCTTCAAGTTGTATACTTAGGATTACTTTTCTATATAGAAATTGTACTTTCATAAGAAGAAAAAAAATAAAAAGGTGGGCCAGGCGCAGTGGCTCACGCCTGTAATCCCAGCACTTTGGGAGGCCGAGGTGGGCGGATCACGAGGTCAGGAGACCGAGACCATCCTGGCTAACATGGTGAAACCCCGTCTCTGCTAAAAATACAAAAAAATTAGACAGGCGTGGTGGTGGGTGCCTATAGTCCCAGCTATTCGGGATGCTGAAGCAGGAGAATGGTGTGAACCCAGGAGGCAGAGCTTGCCGTGAGATGGGGTCATGACACTGCACTCCAGCCTGGGCGACAGAGCGAGACTCCATCTCAAATAATAATAATAATAATAATAATAATAATAATAATAAGGTAGGACATGCACTGTGTTTTCTGATTTTCAGTGTCAACCATAGCATTTACTCACCACTTTTAGCCACAACCTCTTCAAGCGGCAAAATCCATCCTGCGTTTACACACCTTTATGACACTGTAATAGCAGTGTCCTTATTAGCCATTTTTATCAAGTCATAAGTTTCACTTTTTAAATGAATAAACTGGCCAAATGCTGAAGCTTAAGTAGCACAATGTTCTAACAGAGTCCCTTATTTAGTACTTTAAACTGATTTTCCTCCCCAAAGGTGCAAATGCTACATAATTTTCTATTGTGAACTGTATTATTAGTACTATATTTAAAGCAAAGAAGCTGTTTTAAACCTGTAATTTGCAGTCAAATGTGGTTCTAAGTGCATTTTAAAAATGACTTATTATACTGTTTTACCTAAAGAACAATAATTCATACAGAAATCCATAGATGTAAATAAGCTGATACAAAAGTAGAAAAGGAAGATCATGCCTATTCAAGATGACCTAGTATGTTCTAAGACCCTGAATTAAAATGACATTTCAGTAGGGTTGACTGGGAGTTTAAATAGTGGAGCTTTTCATTCAGAATTGCACTTTTCCAGGTTGAAATTATGCTGTGGAGTAACTAGGAAGGCATTAGAGGGCCTAGAGAAGTAAACTTAGGAAACAAGTGGTGGTTGTTAATGATGAGGGTGGTGATAAAACATGCAGGGTGCTCTACAGGCTCTTTCATCCTAGTTAGGTCTTTGGTGAACGAAAAGGCCAATCGTTACAAACATAATCACACACACTTTGCTCTAAGTGGCTTCCCAGCTGCACTTCTCAATTGGTGACCATCAATGCATGAACCAGGGGTCAAAGGCATAAAGAGACTTTCTTTCCCCTAAAAGGAGGGTCTCTCTGACCTCACCCTTTGGGTTTGTTCATCTATTTCAATATTGTTGCAAAGGCTGAAGTCATTAGTGTTTAAACCATTAAACCTAAAAGACAGGGGTACGGAGAACTTTATCCACATTCTTTCCATTCATCAATTTGGGGTCCTCATTTATAAGCGAAAGTCATAGACGATGTGTACCTAGCACAATGAAGCACTCCACAGATGAGTGTTCAGCTCTCAACTGCAATGACTGCAGAAATCAGACCCTATACTCCAGGCTGGTGCATTAACCTAACGTTAGTTTAGATCCATCCACAGACCCTCCTGTAATGCCAGTCTGAGATCTAGCTGGGGGCCCAGGGCAGTGCCACAGCTCATTTAATTGTATTTATTCTCAACTTTAGCTGAAATAAGCAATGCTACCTGGACTTCCCCTTATGCCTGGCTGGGGGCATTTGTTTTCAAGCACTTTTTCTGTAGCCACAATTTGAAAAAACTAGGTCTGCATCCTTAATGAAATTATAAGATTTAAGATTCCCATTCATTCTTACAGTGTGTACACTCTCCTACCTATCATCTGCTACCCCAAAGGAAGGTTCACCTGTGAGCCTACTCTTCCAATGCCCATATGTTTTAAAAATGTATTCTATGCTGTTTAAGAAGTTAATGTCCAGGCAGAACTCTGACAGAATGTAAGAAATAAAGTGTATTATTTTCTCAATCTCCAGCCTCAGATAATGCTTGCTTATAAAACACTATGAACCTGTTATGAAAAAGAACTGCTCTGTGATTTTTAAAGCTTTTTTATTTAATTCAACATTAATTTATGAAGCACCTGCATGTTAAGCACTGCACTCAGTGCCAAGGATATAAAGATGAATAAGAGAGCGTGCCAGCCCTCCAGGAGCACGCAGAACAATAAAAGAGGCAGCTATGTGAGCCGACTGAAAATATAATATGATGGATGGATGAATGGATGGGAGGAAGGAAAGAAGGAACAAAGGGATGAAGGATGATAGATAGATGGTAGACAACAGAGAAGCCAGGGAGTGAAGGCAGGGGGAGAAGTGCTATGAAGGAACATAGAAAGCAACTCATTCCATGAGGAGTAGAAAAGCCTTCTTGGAGGCAATGATAAAGAAGATTTAGTGCCAGCTTGACTTCATCAGGTCAGGGTGAGCAGATGCATATTTCTGGTATGGAGAAATTCACGCTAAAAGCATGGAGGCCTGCAAAGTGCACAGCATGTTAGGGGGACAACAGTCAAGCTCTGAGTAGCTAAAGTATAGTGTACCTGGCACAGCATCCTGAGGTTAAAGCTGGAGGGGTGAGGTGATGTAAAGGGTCCTATATGCCGGACCCACAACTCCAGCTTTTTCTCTTCTAGGTTAGTGTTTTCTAGCATAAGTTTCCCAGAATACTAATTCTATGGGTTGCTTTGCAAAAGCAAAAACAAAAAACCATTTTGTGGCCAAGTACATTTGGGAAATGCTGCCTCCTACAATCTCCTTTCAGGGATTAGTAACATATATTTGGTCTCGAGGGGGCTGATAAGCGTGGCAGGAAAGAAATCAGTTTAACTTGGACACCATTTTTGCAGAACTCCTGACATCCCTCGGCACTGGGTTCTGCAGAACACATGGGGGACACTGAACACTGCCCTAGGAAAGAGAGGACAAAAGGAGCTATTGGAGCATGAATGTAACATGATCTGATTTATTTTTTCCTTTTCCTTACTACAGAAAAATATTTATTTGGCAGTCTATGTCTGGTAATGATATGGAGGTTGAACTAAGTTTGGAAGAGATTAATGGCAAGAAGCCAGGTGGTGATTAAATGCAGAAGTGAGAGAGCCCACTCAAGAGACTTTCTAGGATAAAATTAAAAGGAATTCACAATGGATTGGATATGGAATGATGGGAGCAAACCAAAGAGTAACTTCAAAGGTTCTAGCTTAGGAGCCAGGCAGAAGACTCTCCTGTAACTAACAGAATTACAGAGGAGAAGCCTGCTCTACAGAAAAGGTAGTATGGTCAGTGCTGGTCATTTTAAGTATGGAATGTTGCAAAAATATCCACATAGGCAAATCAAGATAGCAGTTAGAAATATGGCTCCTCAGCTTACAAGGAAGGTCAGGACTAGAGATACACACTGTAATCACAGAGCCCACAGAAGAAGTCATCTGAATAAAGTCCTTCCAGGAAAACACACAGGACAAAAGAATCCAGAATCCAGGATACCCACATTTCAACATATAAAATACAAAGTTAATCCATCAGCTTTATGGACATACAACATTCATTAACACTGCCGTCCTAGATCTGCATTTACCTTATCCAGAACAGAATACAGGGCTGAGCCCGACAATGGTTTATATTTTTAATATTTGTCATCAGTATATAGTATAAAGGAATCAAAATATGTTTGGAATAGAATAGGATCTAATTAAATACACCTGAAGGCCAGAGCAATTAAGAGAATTGACCAAAGCCTTATAGCTAGTCTCATTTGCAACTAGTTCAACAATGATTTTTTTAAAAAAAGAAAGCGTGAATCATGGGCTCAGGTCTGAAAAGGACCCTGAGAGGTCCATCTGTGAATTTTCATCAAAATTGTATTTTTAATTCTATGAAAAAAGGTTGAAAATTAATTCAAAATATGATATTCTCTTTCATTTTACTTGTTTCTAAGGCATTTGAGGATGCAAATAAAATCAGATAATTCACTTGAAAGTAAGATCATTATCAGGTATTAGAAAAGCATTTTGCTGCTTTCCCACGTTATCTTTTTATTTTTAATTGCTATGATAGGAGAGTGCTAACAATATTAGCTGTTTTTTCTTGATGTAGTTGAGTTGTGTTTCATCAGAATATCATGGGAATTAGCCTGTATTCTTGTAAGGGTGGTCAAGAAAAGCTGTATTCTAGACCAACAATGATCTTATCAGCTCACGCAGCCACTCAACAGACATTATCAAGGGCCTTACATGAGTGAGGCACAGTCCTTACTCATAGAGGAGACATCCAGGAAAAGGATGAGGAAGTAGCCCACTCACAACTGAGTTCGAGGAGGTTTCCGTTGGCCACTACTTAGTTGAATATAACGCATTCAGTGACCAGTATGAAGTCCTTAAACACTTCAGTATACATACTTACAATCCTGCATTAAATGTAACAGGATTTACAAGTCTCTTTTGTGAGGAATAAAACCAAAAACCCAAGAATTATGAAGTTTTTTTGCACAACAATGTGAACAGACTTAACACGATCTAATTGTTCACTTTAAAGTTAAGACGGTAAATTTTATGCTGTGTGTACACATAGCATAAAATTTAACCATCTTAATCATTTTCATACAACTAAAAATTTTTTATATTATGAAATTAAAATATCTTTAAATAACTGACGTTTGTCCATAAATTGTTTGTTCTACATCCTGCGAGGATTGGGAGCTTGTCAATTTTTTTGAGCTGAGGAAGAAAGAGGTGAAACTGGATCTTTAGGAGGATTCACCAGATAATGCTACTCAGGGTTTATGAAAGAGGAATTGAATCGGTGGACACTCAGAAGTTAGGAAAGCCAGCATGAAAGTGAAATATTTAAATAGGAAGGTAGCAGTAAAATTTGGAAGAATACGAGAGACCTTTGAGAAGAGCAATCAACAAGGTGTGGATATGGTATGGATACGGAAAAAGAATCCAAGACGATTCCAGGATGTCGGATTTCAGCAAGAACATGGTATTTATTGTTACGGTCAACCTGAGTTGAAACCAAGAAAATGAAAATGCCCAGGGCGCAGCTGGAAAAAGGAGACCACAGTTTAGATGCTGAATCACCATGGACCCCAAAGATACCAATCTGTGGTGTGTACCAGAACCACAGGCTCAAATGAGGCCCCGCTGCATCCAACCTTCACGAACCTTTGTCTTTACCAGTGGAACCATCATGTTCTCCCAAAGATACCATGCTGCTCACCTGCCCCTACCCAGTCTTCACCTGAGGTTTACCCAAGCGGGGAGAAGGGATTAACAGGGAAAGGTAAAAATAATTTCACTTCAAATTTGATGAGACTAAAGAAATTTCTGGAGGGCCAGATCTCTTCTGAAAATTCCCCTGGCTCTAGGGAGACAGAAGAGTCAAGCCTTTCACACACTTAACGCTCTTCAAGATTCTGACAACTGTTGATCTTCTTTCCATGTTTGGGTCTTAGCACTGCAGGAAACTCAGAAACTCTCTTGTAATCTGCGCAGAAGGTCATTTGGTGTATCCCGATCCATCTCTGCCGTGTTCCTCTCGATAAGACATCAGATTAAATTAATCCTTGCTGTTCAACATTCACAAGACCTGCAAGTGTCTCCTCTCTGTTGCCAGACTTAGAGGGAAAAAAGCTGAGTCAGAATGTCATGATTTGAAGTTGGAGAATCTTATTGTGATGTATAAGGAGATGAAGAAAAAGAAAACTGTTTTTAACTAAAACCTTCAGAACCTTATTACAAAATGGGCCGGGCGCAGGGGCTCATGCCTGTAATCTCAGCACTTTGGGAGGCAAAGGCGGGCGGATAATTTGAGGTCAGGAGTTCGAGAGCAGCCTGGCCAACACGGTGAAACCTCGTGTCTACTAAAAATACAAAAATTAGCCAGGCGTGGTGGCGCATACCTGTAACCCTCGCTACTCAGGAGGCTGAGGCAGGAGAATTGCTTGAACCCAGGAGGCGGAGGTTGCAGGGAGCCGAGATTGCGACACTGCACTACAGCCTGGGCAACAGAGCAAGATTTTGTCTCAAAAAAAAAAAAAAAAAAAACCCCAAAAAACCTTATCATAAAAAGTTTCAGTCTTGACAGATTAAATGGAACTTTTCCACTTACAAGAAGCACAGTCAATTTCAAAGATTAAAAAAAAAGGAACTTGGAAAAGTGAATTTATTTTCACTAGAATGTATACATTTAGAATATCTTCCCTATCTCTGTCCTTTAAATTTAAGCTTAAACATTTATTTTTTATTTAAAAAGTAGGCATCCTTTAATTTCTAATCTAAGGAAAGAATGGTTTAATTAAAATTTTATTTATTTTTTTTACTTCTGCTAGCTATTTAATCTAGGAAATACAGCTCAGAAAAAAAATGCAGTCATAAAACCTGTTGGTATAAAGATAAGCAGTTTATTTAATATCTAATTAAATGTGGTCACCAGAGAAATCACAGCTTATGAAACTTTATCAGAAAAAGATTAATCCATTTCAGGCTTAACCCAAATGTCATAAGAGAACTCATGAATTTAGATAGGAATCCACTTATTATCCAAAGACGTTTTCATATCAAGTTAGGAGAGCCTATATTACTAGCTATATTTATACTTACTTCAATCAAATTTATACACTTTGTAGCTATCACTGATTTGGGGCACAATTATCGAACCAGAATAATATAATAGGGAGCCTTTCTGTATTTATCAAAAATTTCTACAATGTTCTAAAACACTTGGAGTTTATAGACCCCACTCTTTCAGAAATTAAAAAAATTAGACTGTCATTTTAACTGAAAAGCAATTCCACAACAAACTACTAAACACCTATTAGATCTTGGGCTCAGGTGTTAAGGAAATGAGGATGGAGAAAATGATTCCTTCCTTTGAAGGGCTCAGAAAGTCGTAAGTGAGATAAACCCTTAAATAACCACTGATATAAAGTAATGACAACTGTACAGCAGGGGTTGCTTGTTTCTCTCCAATGTCTAGTCTGGACACATGGTGACCCAGCTTAAAGACCTCATGTCCCAGACTAAAGCTATAGCCAGGTGATCTCTGGCCAGTAGGGTGTGAGAAAAAGTGGTTCCTGCTCTTCCAGACTGCACCTCTATGGGCAGGATATGCCCTCCCCTTTCTGTTCCTTCTTCCTGATGGCTGGAAGGGAATATGGACCATGTTGGATCATGTGGATAAGACTAACACTCCTGTAGGTGGCAGAGCAACAGAATAAAGGGAGTCCAATGTCACAGAGCAGAACCAGCACACTGCCTCAGATTGACAATGATAGAAAAATAAGCTCTTGTCTTGTATTTAAGCCACTGTTATTTGGAATCTATCCCATGAAACAGCCCCATGCTCTAATTAATATGTAACAGAGATGCTTCTTTTTCTAAGGATTTTTGGTTCTGAAAAATGCCCCCTTAAAAGAAAGAACCAAAATTGAATAGTATAAGCAAAGAAAAGCTTAATTTCTAACTTTTTCATGAAAAATAACACCTTTAATTATGACAATAAATCAATCTTATAAATAACAAAATAGAGATTATAATTAAAATCTTGTAAATTCTCAGAAAAGAATAATTTAAGTAATCATTGGGGGGCATAAGTTTAAAAATAAAATTATATAACCACATGCTGGAATCAATTTTAAAAATTAGAAAAGTAAAAACTAAAGATAAAACTAATATACAAAAACTAAAGATAAAAATAATATACAAAAACTAGAGAGAGTTGGAAACAAAATGGACACTTTAAAATACAAGAAAGGCTTAGGAAAATAACAGTGAATGTAGCTAAAAATACAGATCAAAGCAATTAGGAAGAAACTAATAGATATGAAAGAAAGACAAAAATGATTAAGCATAAGGACAGTTTCAGTAAGGGACAAATCAAAAACAGTTTGTGCAAGTAATGTGTACAAACACTTTATCTTTTTTTTTTTTTTTTTTGAGACGGAGTTTCAATCTTGTTGTCCAGGCTGGAGTGCAATGGTGTGATCTCGGCTCATTGCAACCTCCACCTCCTGGGTTCAAGCAATTCTCCTGCCTCAGCCTCCTGAGCAGTGGGGATTACAGGCGCCCACCACCATGCCCGGCTAATTTTTGTATTTTTAGTAGAGATGGGGTTTCACCATGTTGGCCAGGCTGGTCTTGAACTCCTGACCTCAGGTGATCCACCCGCCTCAGCCTCCCAAAGTGCTGGGATTACAGGAGTGAGCCACTGCTCCCAGCCAAACTTAATCTTTTTTTAAAAAAAATTCCCTGAGCTAGAACAAACTGATACGCAGACTGAAAGAACACTCCATGTTTCAGAAAATGCATAATACTGAGACATATTTTGGTTAAGCTTCAGAAATCCCAAAAATACTTTAGGGACTCAAATAGAAAGAATGAATGATCTATAAGAGCAAACAGAGTGGGCATCTTAAAAGACATCAAAGCTCAAGAGAGGCTCCAAATTCGATGAGACCAAAGAAACAGAAAGAGAGAGGTAAAAAAAGTGAGACACTGTCATCTGAAATAAAGCTCAATTCATGTTTGTTAGTTTTTTTTCCAGATAGTGGGATTTGAGTTGATTTTTAAACTTCATTTTTCTTCATTATGCAAATTATCTAAATGAGCATGTAACCTGTCAATATAAACAACTAGAAATTAGACAGAAAAATATCAAAAATAAGATGGAATGCAAATATCCCAATGACCAATTTCCAAAGATTATTATCATTTTTTAATAAGAGGAACGGGCCTTGAAGGAATAATCTGGTGGGAAAACTAGAAAACGATATTACTCCAGGCATACGCAAAGACAGAAAGGTATGAAAGAAAATGATGGTTTAAGGGAATGGCAAGAGGTCTGATAAGTGGATGGAGATCAAGCCTGGGTTAGATTATATGCTATGCTTGAACTCATTCTAGTGTTATTCTTTATTTTTGTCACTGATCTGCCTGACATCATTTGAACCAGTGAAAGCAGGGTTCACCCTATATTTGAGGTACAGAAACTCAAGTCCAGACATCAGGGACAAAATTATTAGAGCTGGAGTACCAGCTCTAATAGGACCCCATCCTAGAAGATGATAGCCCAAAGACAAGTGAGAAGGGAACTGTCCTCAGGAAATTTGTGAGATCAGATGACACCAAATAAAAATAAATAATAATGTATGGTAATTTAACACATGTGGACACTACAGGAATTGAGAAGAAAGGAAGGGGCACTTTGGTGGCTGGAGCAGGTGGGGGAAGTGGTAAGACTTGCACTAGGTCTTGAAGGAAGGACAGAGCATTTTAACTTAAGATTTCCAGTTTCACAAGAAATTGTCTTCATAGGTGAATCCTACCTGTGGCTATAATTCCATAAAAAGGAAGCATTTTTTCTTGCTGAAATTATAAAAAAAGGATGGACTAATAAGTCAATTATGCTGGGATTTGACTATTTAAAAATTAAATAACTAAAGCCTCATCTTACGTCAAAACAAATTCCAGATAGATAACTTTTCATCTATTTCTTTTTTTTTTTGAGACGGAGTCTTGCTCTGTCACCCAGGCTAGAGTGCAGTGGTGCGATCTCAGCTCACTGCAAGCTCCGCCTCCCGGGTTCACGCCATTCTCCTGCCTCAGCTTCCCGAGTAGCTGGGACTACAGGCAACTGCCACCATGCCTGGCAAATTTTTTGTACTTTTAGTAGAGATGAGGTTTCACCATGTTAGCCAGGATGGTCTCAATCTCCTGACCTCATGATCCGCCCACCTCGGCCTCCCAAAGTGCTGGGATTACAGGCGTGAGCCACCGCGCCCGGCCCATCTATTTCTTTTATAGTGTCCTATGTTAGATTTAACTCTAATCTTTGGTAACAGTCTTTGTAACCATACTAACAAAGGAAGAGAGAGAGATACAAAATTTAATTTGTCCACTAAGAACAAAGGTTAATCAACAAACCGGAAAAACTGTTTACAATGTAATTAGGAAAGATTGATTTTCTTAATATTTAAACAACTCTTTTAACTCAATGAGAAAAAATATATATAAACACTTCAACAGAAAAATGGGTAAAGGATATGAACAAAAAATGCACAAAGGTTTATAGATGAGAATTGTTTGCTCATTTTGGAATTATAAATTGGATGTCTAAGAACTTTTCTTAGGAACAAATCACATATATATACAAAATTTACTTAGTCACTCATTGCAGAATAATTTGTAATACTGAAAAAACCTAAAACAGCTTAGATAACCAACAAAAGGATTATACAAATAAATTATAGGATAAAATCACTGAAGTTGTCCAAATAAATGAGATGCTGAACCACTAAAGACCACATACTGAATGTTACCAAAAACTGTATAACGACATGGGAAAGTGGTTACAATAAGTAAGGAAAATAAATTAGATAACAACCAAATATAATAGCTTTAATCCCAATTTAATCAGAAAGATAAAGTACAGAAAAAAAGACCAGAAGGATCTGCTCTTTAACCAAAACATTAACTGTGATTATTTCCAGATTATAGAACCACAGGTGATTTTTTTCTTCTTTATGTTTTTGTTGTAGTTGTTTTGAGACGGAGTCTCACTCTGTTGCCCAGGCTGGAGTGCAGTGGCGCGATCTCGGCTCATGAGTAGCTGGGAATACAGGCACCTGCCACCACGCCCGGCTAATTTTTTTTTTTTTTTTTTTTTTTTTTTGTATTTTTAGTAGAGACGGGGTTTTGCCATGTTAGCCAGGATGGTCTCGATCTCCTGACCTTGTGATCCGCCCGCCTCAGCCTCCCAAAGTGCTGGGATTACGGGCGTGAGCCACCGCGCCCAGCCCTTCTTTATGTTCTTAATGTTATCTAAATTTTTATAACGCAGACCTGTTACTTACAAATTCTTTGCTGTCCTTTGCAGCAAAACTTCCAGAAAGACTGTATGTAATGTCTCTAATTCCTCTTCTTGCTTCTCTCTCAAACCCAAGTAGACGTTGGCCCCAAAAACTCTCATCAAGGGAAATGCTGACCTCCATGTTACTAAGCCTAACACAGCAGAGGTGACACTGGTAATAACTCCCTTCCCTTCTTGAGACCCCCTTTCCTCGTGGCTTCCCGAAGCTATACTCTACGTTTTCTTCCTACCTACTGATCCCTTCTTCTCTTTTCTGCTGGTTCCTTCTCATCAGACTGACCCCTTTAGGTAGGGATACACCACAGGTCAGCCCTCATCACCTGCTCTCACTCCCTGGGTTATGACATCCAGGCTCAAGGCATTAGATGTCACGTGTATGCTCACAACTCCCAAATCTACACCTCCAGCCCAGATACAGATTTCGTTCTCCAAACTCCAGACTTGTGGGTCACCTCCACTTGGATGTCTAAGAGACAACTCAAACTCAAAAAGCCCAAGTGAGTAAGTAAACTCTTGCTCTTGCCCCCAAAACCTGCCTCACACATAGTTTTTCTCATCTCAGTTGATAGTAACTTCTTCCTTTCATTTGCTCAGAACAAATATCTGTCCTCAGTTCCTCTGTCTGCCATCCAAGCTGTCAGCCAATCTTACTGGCTCTCCTTCAAAATATATAGAGAATCCAATCTTACCATCTTTGCTGTCCCCATGGTCCCAGCAACTATCACCCCCCACTAGATTAGCACAATAACCTGCCAAGCCAGGTTCCACTTCTCCCCTGACCCATTACAGCTCATTGTCAGTGCAACAGCCAAACCGATCATTTTCATACCTACGTCAGATCGTGACACTCCTCTGCTCCAAACCCTTCAATGGCTCCCAATTCTCACAGTAAAGCCACGGTCCTTACTGAGGCTTGGCAGGCCTTGCAAGACGTGGCCTCCCCTGCCACTTCTCCCACTCCATGTACACCGCTGCAGCATGCTGTCTTGTTGCTATCCCGGGCGAGAAGGCACATTCCCACTCAGCCTTCGCTCCAGCTTTCCATCCTACTCCACCTGGCACGTGCCTTCTCCCTGCCATGTCTTCCTGGCTAACTCTACCACGTCCCAGCCTCACTGTTCTCCTGCTCACATCTCAATGTCTCAGTGCAGTGACCCAGCCACCCTCTTGATGCTGCACCCAGCTCCCACCCTCCACCCCCATGGGCATCCCCAGCCCTCTTTCCCCTGCTCTGCTTTTTCCTCTCTCTGTACCACTTACTGTCAACTACCAAAAGGTTAAAAATCAAAATTCTAACAGGAATTTAGGTAGGCTATGGTGACACAGGAAGGCTCCTCTGACTTTCAGGTCTGTCTGGTAAAGGGTGGCATGACCCTGTGTGAGGGAATGTCCTGAGGGACACAGAAGGACCTAGTAGGTACGAATCAGTCATCAAAGATGGATGAAAATGAAATCGCCAGCAATTAAGAAATCCCAGGGGCATGACCAAAGCTAAGAAGCGTTAAGTTATAGATGGGTTGATTTGTTCATCAGCATAAGGGTCAGAGTTGCCCAAAGATGAAAAGGGCACCCCAGGAGGGCACCATCCCCTTCTGCTGGGGGGTTTCAGCATGTAGCAGCATGAGCCTCAGCAGGGATGCCATAGAGAGCATCGAGTATCCCTCGGGGGATGGAGGAGGTCTTCATCGCTGATGGAGATATCCAAGAATGGGGGAGAGGTGGGCAGAGGGCCTGTCTATACCTTTTGTCAGGGCTTATAGAGAGAAATAGCTGAATGCATACATTTTCCTATTTTCTGCTGTTAATCCTTTTGTTACACACATAAGGGGTCAACCATTTAGTATGTATTAAAAACATGCCAAGGCCTATATGGACACAGATGCTATTCCTGAAGGTTATGTCTGTCAGATAACAAATACACAGAGCTCAGGAGACATACACGGCTTATGTTCACCTAAATTATGAAACAATGCAGCATTCCCATGAATAACTGAACGAGGAATCGTGACAGAAACAGGATTGGTAAAGTACTAAATGGCATGCAGAGAAAAAGGCTGAGAGACATTCTGGGAAACAGCACCCCATGGGGCCAACGGGTGTTTCTAAGAACTCTGCATATTTTAGGTCTTTCGTACATTAAAACCTAGTTCATGTGGCAGAGACGCTGGAAATGTGGGCTCCCTCCTATATTGCTCTGTTCCCCTCATCACCCTCCTTATTCCCACAACATCTTGTGGCCACAGAACACGACCATCTGTGGGAGCACACGCACAGCACACCCGCACACACTACCCCCGGGGAAGGACTTCTGCTCATGAAAATCAAACAAAGGAGAACAAGGAAAAAGAGGCAGAGAACATAGCGTCCCACTCAGAGCACTGCCTGTTAAGTGTTTGTTTCTGAGGCCAGCATCTAGCTCTATGATTTATTTTATATGTGCTGTGTTTACATACATCAGTAAATACGGTTTCCATTTCGCTTTGTAACAGCAGCTATAAATTATATGTTGGAAGTGTTTGGCTCCTCTCTTCCCATAAAGGTCTGGCAGGGATTACGGAGGCCCCAACACGGGAAGGCCCAGGATTGGTGGGGAGCACCTTCTTTCATCCATATCCTTAAATTAATTAACTCACCCAATAAGCATCTATTGAGCACAAACTATGTGCCAGGAACCATTAGAGATGCTTCAGTAAGCAGTACCATGAAAATGGGACAAAATAAACAAAAATCCCTGGTTTTGTGGAACTTATAATCTAGTGAAATTCATCCACCTCTCTTCAATTTCTACATTCAGAGCTGTCAACCCATCTGGGGTTGGACACATGAGCAGGTAAATGCAAAGCAAATAGGGCCACTATAAATAACTATAGGAATTATTATGAGTGTGAATTGTTTCTGAGGGCTATGTGCCAGCCACCGTGCTAAGCACTGTAAGTACTAACTCACCTAACAGTCATAAAAATGCTATCAGGACGTTCTACCATGATTCTGTCACAGATGAGGCAACTGAAGCACCAGGCCATCTGGCCAGCAAATGGAGTAAAGAAACTCAGACATTCCAGCTCTAGAACCCACACTCCTCGCTCTGCTCTAGAATCGGGCCAATTACAGCAGAGAGAGGGGTCCCAGTCAGTATCACTTCCAGAGGCATCTCTTGGTCCCACAGCCCACCCTTTGGTCAGAACAGCAACGGGAGTGTCCAGGCATGGTCAACGGGTGCTTGCCACGTGAGTAGCTATGGAATGGGATCTGCAAACAGCACCAGGGAGACTCCATTTTCATCTACTGTAAATGTATTGCTAATGCTGGTTAATCATGTGGAGATAAGTGATTCTACTGCTCAGCCCAATTAAACACACTATTTAATACACTGTGGCTTCAGACAGATCTGTCTCAACAAGTCATTCTAAATGCTTACTATGTGAACATTTTAATACTTGTCCTCAGCTCAAATCTTGTTGATTTAGTATTTCATTTAATTGGGAATAAAGCTCTCATGTGATAGGTTCCACTATAGATAATAATAGCTCAGAAAAAACAAATACGCAGAAAAAGAGAGAAAAGGTGATCTCAGACTTGAAAATAAAATCTCAGGAGGGGGCTAACATCAAATAAGGAAGAATTACGCTCGCTACTCAGGATTTGTGATATTAATCCAGGATAATCTTGGTTTTCAAGATTTCAGTTATTTCTAATACAAAGGAACTTGCAGAATTTCATCTCTCTCTAGCACGCACACACACACACACACACAAACATAAAATCACTCTCAACAATATACTCGCTTTTCTATTTTGTTTGCTTTCGTTTCAAAGGTGTTTAAATAACAGAAATGTAGCCAATATTTGCCAAATGCTTAGTATATTGTCACTGTGCTAAGCACATTACATACGTCTCATTCACTCCCCGCTGCTGCAATAACTCTGCCAAGCAGGTATCATTATCATGTTCTCCACCTCACACATAAGGAAACTGAGGCCCTGAGGAATTAAGCCACTTGCTCCCCATCACACGGCTGACAGGTGGCAGGCCCAGTTCTTGCTGGTCTCCATAGCTGCACCCATTCCACAGCATTCTACCTCTTCCCTGTATATCTGAAAGACTGCACAAGATTTCTGACCAAAGAAAGGATGAAAGACACAAGCTTTTCTCACGAAACTGGAAGAGTGACACCTCCTTTCTGGGTGGAATAAATGCGGAATCACACGTCACTTTCAACCAACTCCAAACACAGAGGCCCGGGGGTTCTTGAGCAGCCCCAGGTGCGGAGCTCAGGCCCTGGAGGCTGCAGCTGAAGGGAAAGCAGCCCTGTAATCTGTTCAGACTCATTCCGGGGGAGAAAGCTTTACGAGAACTGAGAAAGTATGGAAAATAAAGTGGGCTTGCTAATAATCTCCCTCCAGGTCCCACCCTCCACGCTTTCTGGTCAGTGGTAGTTTCCCACCCTTAAGGCTAGAAAACTTGGCTTAATGATATAAGTCTGAAGGAGCCCAGAGAGGAAAGAGAAAGCAAAAAGTCTCTAGCACCTTCACACACACGATACATTTTAACGCACTTTCTTCAAATTTCTCATCACAAGACTATAGAAACTGAAACTGAAATTTTTTCATGTTAAATGCCTTACCTTTTTTTCTGTTTTGTTTTTTGGTTTTTGGTTTTTTTGAGACGGAGTCTCACTCTGTCGCCCAGACTGGACTGCAGTGGCATGATCTCGTCTCGCCGCAATTTCTGCATCCCGAGTTCAGGCAATTCTTCTGCCTCAGCCTCCTGAGTAGCTGGGATTACAGGCATGCGCCACCACGCCCAGCTAATTTTTGTATTTTTAGTAGACACGAGGTTTACCGTGTTGGCCAGGATGGTCTCCATCTCCTGACCTCGTGATCCACCTGCCTTGGCCTCCCAAAGTGCTGGGATTACAGGCATAAGCCACTGCGCCCAGCCCAAGTGCCTCACCTTTTAAGACCCCGATGGCCAAACATAAAAGGACTGGAAAATATGGAAATATTTCCACTTGCCAGTCTTCATTACGACCTTCAGAATGACCCATCTAAACTACAGAAACCAAGTGCTTCCCTCCAGCATCTGAGATCAAGGTTTGGGTCTCCACTCTTTCAGGTATACGCAGTACAGGCACTCCACGTTCTAAGAGGACGGAAGCTGCCCATCGAGCAGACAGGAGGAAGCGCAGAGCGTAACCATCCGTGCTGTTGCTATGCCACGCTGTCCTGCGGGACGTGGCCTCCGACTGCCATGGGTGAGCGAGGGTGATGGGAAAGATGACACCAGGACAGGTGGGGAAACTGAGTCTCCAGGCTTGCCACACACCCTCATTTCTCCCAGGAGCAATCAGATAGCATACTTCAATTTGAAAACATTATACATCTCAAATGTAATTAAGAAATTCGACTGGCATGAATATGTAATGTACACATTGCTTTACAGATGCCTTTTTTGCCCGACAGGCTGGTGCCGACTTTCATTTGGAAGAAATCCATTTTCATACAAAGGTAACCAAGAGTGACAGGAAATAGGAAGCCTACATCATTTATCTTCTGTGAACTTTAGAAAAAAATCAGTTAATTGCTTTTCTAGGAAGCTATTTTATGGAATCGCAGTGCTTCATCTTTCTATTCTTTTTCATGGCATAAACGGCAATTTTAAAATGCCCTTCATGAAAATTCTATGATTAATCAATACATCTTAGACTATTTAATTACTTATTTCAACAAATAAAATTCTGATCAACCATAAATGGTTTCTCTGTTCTTATAGATGAATTATCAACCACTACGAAAACATCTAGGATACCACAGTCTACTGATTGATATCCAAATTCAGGTGTCTCTTTCCTTACCACTGACTAAGCTATGGGCACCAGCTCCTGGCTTCCTCTGCTCTCCTGGCTTATCAAATGAATTCTGTTCCCGGCCACTGGAGCCCTCTGCAACAGCAGTTTCAAACTATCACTACTTATTAAATTGCAAACAGAAAACTATAAATGTGTAGGTTTTGGAATACACTGCTGAAGCTGTAACTTGTCAAACCACCAACTGCAAAAGGCCCAGGACACTCCTGTGTTGTCTCAATGGCTCTGCATGTTAGGTTTTTCACACCACTGTCCTATTTTGTGCCCTGCCCCCATCACCTAACATATACATACGTATTTTTAAATTCTACCAAGTTTAGGCTAATATAACTTTTTTCAAATCCAAAATGATCATCTTAGTAATGATTTTATATTATTCCATGAACCAAAGACAGATACACTATGAAGTTAATGATGCTTAAGCTTCAGGGTCTCTGAGGCCCTGGGGAGTTGGGGGTCGGGGGGGTGGGGGTAGTACTGGGTTAACACAGGTATATGTCTTTGAAATAATGGCAAAGGTGAGATATTTTCTATTCCTTCATTTCTAAAGAAGATCCCCAAGACTGCAAATTTGAGGTCCCACAAAACTGTATCTGCCTCTCTAGGTTAACAGTCCCCAATGTTTGAATCTGGAATTACATGCTGAGCACAAAATATTAATTTGTGTGTGTGTGTGAACAAAAAATATTTCACTTCAGTCAGAAATAAAATTCAGTGTGCTGTGCCCTAGAACATTCTAGAGGGCATGCTTTGGCTATTCGTTAGTCCCTGGTCTCTCACCCAACCGTAGACACCTTTCCAAGGGGCACTCCCAGGGAGGCTCACTTAATGAGGAGTGGTGTTCAGAATAAAAGACTCAGCTACAACAACAAAAATATGTTTTTCATTAAACACAAAACTGAGTCGGAAAAAGCCAGCCAAGAAGCAGGTGTAAGAGTTAAGGAATTCTCTTGAGGTCTTTAACTTCCACATCAAATTGCACTGGATTTTTCTGCACTAATTACCTATTATTGAAGACTCAGGAATTACTGCAAATAATTTGCCATAGCAGCAGGTAGGGTGCAGATGTTGTAAGGGAAAGAATGAAGAGTTTATGAAGTGTAAAACCAGGCAAAAGGGATTCAAAATTTCCAAATTTTAAAAAATAATACAGAATTGTTTTTCTACTACAAGGGTGATGAAGGTGAGGGAATTTTCCTAGGGCTAAAAGGCCAATTTTAAACTTAATTTGGACTGTAAATGAGAGAAACTGCAAATTAAAAGCTATGTGCTGCAGTCTAATTTATTCAGTTAATGTAAATTTCTTGGAGGCAGAGATTACATCTTACACTAAAAAAAAATTCTCTCATTGCATTGCACCTAGTTATTAATCTGATTTTCTTATGAGGAATGTACCTATACGATGCCAAACAGCTATTTTTGCATGGTCCTCCTTGTTTTTATGTCATTTTTACCTAACCCTTCCAGCCCCCAAATTCTTCACACTGTGATAAGTCTTGCTCTGTAGCTAACATCCTGAAAAACCATAGTCAAGTAATAACCTTGTAGGTTATTTTCTTTGGAAATTTCCCTAAAAAACCCTTCTCTACCTCACTGGAAATTAATGTCTGTACTATTGAGAGGACATTTTCATACCAGCAGTATCTTTATTTTTAAAAATATTGGCATGAATATTTTTGAAATTGTCACATTAAATTGTTTTACCTCTTTCAAAAAATAAAAATATTTATTCCCTCAAAAGTAAAATCTGGTTGATAAAATTCTTCAGCTTCTATGTTATGATTGTGAATTTTATTTTTTTATTTATTTTTTGTAGAGATGGGATCTCACTATGTTGCCCAGGCTGGTCTTGAACTCTGGCCTCAAGCAATCCTCCCACCTCAGCCTCCCAAAGTACTGGGATTACAGGAATGAGCCACTGTGCCTGGCCTGATTGTGGATTTTATTGGAATAGCCTATAAATATTGAACAATGTACCTGCAAAAGAGTATGTCTTAATCTTCTCTTGGAATACTGTCAACAAAGATCTCTGAGTTTGAAGGGTAGAAGTAACTTACTACTTGGCTGCTGACTGTGAAATGTAGTCATGTTTTTATTGTGAGAGTGGACTGATTAAACAGACAAGTGTTATAAGGTTCAAATTACAATATTTCTCCTAATATGCAGTGCTTTTAACTATAATAAACACTGCACCCCCCTTCACAAAAAAAAAGAACCCACCCACCAATTTTTAACTTTCTTCTACAAACACCTCTTATCTCTTCTCTATCAAAGCATGACTGGCCTTTTTGAAATATTCAGGACAAAATGTTAGGAAGAGGGCAGGCTCGCTAGTTCAATGTCACTGCATATAGGGGAAATGGAACACTTCCCATAGAAAGCTCTGATTTCTCTCAGCATGAGTCTCTGTCTGAGGCATCCCCCTCTCTCTCTGCTAACCAGACACCATACACAGCATGTTCTTTCCAATCTGAGTCCTCAAAGGGCATCCTGAAAGTGTCCAGGTTATTAATGACATACCCAAAAGCCTCATAAAAACTGCAGTTATCTGCTTAAGGCTTTACTGGCAATCAAAAATTCATCTTTTTTTGTTTTAACCAGAGTTTTATGAACTCACTGAATTCCAAAATAAACAAACATGTAAATTATTACCTAATAAATCTGAAGTTTCTCTGGTAGATAAAAACCATTTTAACAAGAAGTCAATTGAGATTGAAATAATGAAGGGGTTCCTGGTGGTTGTAAAAGTCAGTCACCACTGCTCAAGGATACGCCGGAATTTATTTGCTGCTACCAGTCATTTGATGATGACGAATCAAACAGCCTGATGAATTCAGTTTTGTAAGGTGGTACCTACGTGTGTCTCCTACAAACTTTTAAAAACGTAAATGCCTATAGAAATTACATTTTGCTTCCATTAATTTCTAGTGAACATTTTCTAGAATCTATCATAAACGTGTAATCAAAAAAAGTTACGGTATACCTGTCACTTGATTTTCTCTACAAAACCAGTGTAAACATCTCATAGATTAAAAAAGAAGTCTTTTCTAACGGTGATATGTTGATCTCCCTATCAGTCCGTGGTGATCTCTGAGATGATAGCTCAGAAATGTTTAAGCTCAGCCTTGTGAAAAATGCAACAACAAATGTCAAATCATTGCTTTCATTTGGTTATTAAATCAAATTAAGATACAAAGAATATTCTGGCCACACTGTTACTCAGTCTTTAAAGAATATGTTAAAAAGAGAAAAAACTGAACAGTTCCTAAGTATAATGTTCTAGAACTCACAGTTAATTTTAGTTAGTATACAATATCACAGCAAAAAATATGTATGCATGGTCATATTTTTTTCTTCATGTACTCTTCACAACCATCATCAATTTGGAATATGGTCTGAGATAGGACAGGATTTCCAAAACATTTGAATAGTTCACCATATTCAAAGTTGAATAATTAAAACAATTAATTTAAAAACTATTATGAGGTTTATTTGGTAAAGTTTGTGTTAAAATATTTCAAAACACGAAAATGTTAAAAGAGTTTTGGAACTCTTTTACATAAAAATTTACCTTAAATAGGTAAATAGATACTGAAATTATAGCCTTTAAGTGCTTTTCTTACTTCTGAATCACTTATTCACTTATTTCTTAATTTTATTTATACCCTCAGTGAACACTAGCTATTCAGAAGAAAATTCTCAAACTATAGTGAAGGGGACATTCCTTCCCTAACTAATACATACACACACAACTGCGTTTGCTGGAACTCTAAAAATTCAAATTATAATAAATTTGACATTTTAAGAAATCATTATTTAAGTCTGCCTCCCCTTTTAGTGACTGCTACAAATCCTACCACATGAAGTCAACCACATCACTGAAAAAAAAGAAACATGGAAACTGAATTCATGAGGGTCAAATTGTCACTTGTAACTATGCAGTTGCACGTGAACGGTGCTGATAAAGACTCACCTCCCCCTGCTTGGGGATGCTGAACTTGGAGAGCTTGGCCTTGGCTCTGGCAGGCTCCGGCTTGCTGGCAGGGACTCCCCTGTATGATGTGCAGTGCACGCTGGTTTCCGAAGACGACTTCAGCTTAGGAGACTCATCAGGGGCCTGATCTTGGCCGTCCATTGGCCGCACATACGCGGTCGGTTTCTGCTGGACCAGGCTGGGTTTTGAAGCTAGGGATGGAGGAAAGTTCTGAACACAGTGTCCGCTGCTGCTGTGCTTGGCCGCCATGGCAGGTGGCCTCTCCTGGGTCTGAAGGCCCACCTCCACATTGCACACTTGTTTGGCCCGCGGCTGCTGTCTGCCAACACCATCTCCAAGCAAGGTCCTGAGAGAGCCCTGTTGTGCTGAGTTGGAAGAAGAAGAAGAGGAAGATAAGGATGAGGGGGGGTCGACACACAGGGATTTTCTTTTTTCATTATAGTTCTCTGGGTTTTAGCAGATTTGTGCAAATCAAGCAACCTGTGCCTGTGCTTACTTGCTCTCTGTTGGCCATCGGAGGGTGGGTGCCCAGCCTTCTGCCAGCCCATAGTGCCTCTCTTACTCTGCTGCACGGGGACAGCTGCTGGTGTGGAAGTTGTAGTGCTACAGATAGACGAGGGCTGGGTCTGGGCTCTTGAATCTGCAACAAAATGTTCATCGATCTTGTTCACAGGAGTCTGAGGAACCCCAGGTTTGGGAACTCCAACGAGATGACTCTGATTAGATCTATCAGTTAAAAAGTCTTTCATTTCATCATAATTGCCTAAAGTGTTCTGGATCCGGTTGGAGAGTTCATCCCCCTTGTTAGTCTGGAGAAAGAAAAACACATCCACGCTATTGTTAGAGACAACAGAAACACCGGAGATAATCAACAGGTGCCCTTATCAATCACAGAGCCAGGGTTGTCACATGCGGAATGAGATCTGAGAGATGAAATCGAAATCCTTATCGTCTCTGAAGATGTCTGTCAGCACTTGGTGATGCGCCAGAACAGGAAGCCTGTAATGGCCTTGGGGTGCATAAAAAGGGATCTATCCGGCCGGGCGCGGTGGCTGGCTCATGCCTGGAATCCCAGCACTTTGGGAGGCCGAGGTGGGCAGAACACCTGAGGTCAGGTGTTTGAGACCAGCCTGACCAACACGGCAAAACCCTGTCTCTACTAAAAATACAAAAATTAGCAGGGTGTGGTGTCGGGCTGCTGTAGTCCCAGCTACTCAGGAGGCTGAGGCAGGAGAATCACTTGAACCTGGGAGGCAGAGGTTGCAGTGAGCCAAGATCATGCCACTGCACTCCAGCCTGGGTGACAGAAGGAGACTCTGTCTCAAAAAATAAAAAGGAGCAGGGGGCTCTATCCTTGGTATTGTGTGTGTTGCAGCTAAAACAGATTACCTGGAAATCAGGAAAATTAACTATTGCAACTTTAAAAAATGAACTGGATTAAGTCTTTCTATGATTGGATTGTCCTGTAATTGTAGTCCCGTTAGAAGCTTTACTTGAAAATTCAGATTTGGCTTGGGATTAGTCTAAATATCATTCTTGCCAGAAATCCAGAGTGACAGGCAAGAGATGTCAATGTGAAGCTTAAAGGAACAGGGGGCTAAATGTGCAGGAAGCTGGAATGACCCAGAGCTCCATGCCGCCTAAGGTATTTGTGAAATCTGGGATGACATTTCGTTTTGGAAGCAAGGTTATATTTCTGGCCTTTGGTAAAAATGAGAAATAATCTTAGACTTTCTTTCTCATTAGCCCTAACAGGTACTCTAATCCTAGCGTGATCCATGTACGACAAATATGTAACACAACCTCCTTCTAATAGTGTTTGTTTCCCAGGATCTGAGAAAACGTTAACAAATGGGATTGACCTTGATATGTCAATGTGGAGATGAAGTCTGTATTATTGATAAAAATCACAGCAAGCAGATCTCAATAGTAAACAAAAGTTGCATGTTACTGAGGGAGTGGCCAGTAAAGCCATGTGAACCACACACCTCAATTTCTGGGGGAGGACCCTGTACTTGGTGGCTGAGCTGTCTTCCCTGGGCTAAACAGACAGAAGATGCAGTCAAGTTTGGTCAGCCAATTCTTTTAGTCAAGGCCACCATCACAGGGAGTGAGAGAAACAAGTGAGAGGTAGAGATGAACAACTGAAAACTATCTACCTTGTAGGGCTCACTGAAGAGAGAGTAACTAGAATTAAACGTGCCGTCATCCTGTTGAGTTTCTTGATTTCTTCTTTCTCGTTCTTTCCTCCGTAATGCATTTCTATCTGGTTCATAGACACTGCATCAGGAAAAACAAGAGAGAACAACCACACGCACAAATTAAACTGTAAAGCCCAATGTAACACTTGTGTGAGTGCAGAAGTCTGGTTCATGGACAAATGGTGATGACAACAAGAACATGGATGAGACAAAAGCCAGAGTCATCAGGCAGTGTGCTGGGGTGTCTAACAATTACATTCTTCAGGGGGAAAAGAATCCTTAGGACCAGTTCCAACCAGTACTAGGTTTCTCTTCCTGGTATGTGAAAGAGGAACTGTTTAAGCAACTTTGACAGGAGAAGACTGAAAGGAATCTTAAGGCAGACGGTAATTACAGTGATGTGTAAATAGAAATTATGAGCATATTTTCTCTATGACAGAGCTTCTGAGTGTTATATGGGAATGCTCCTGTTCTTTTTTTTTTTTTTCCTTTTTGCATGGCTGTGTTTCTGTAGTGATTCTTTCATTAACTAGCTCCCTAAAGAGCTGTTAAAACTGCATGCTGCAGTGGTTTTCACAGTTATGAGCCTTCTTCTGATCTCTGTTAATCAGTCAAGTCGTCAAACGACTACTGAATCAATTCTTCCTTCTGATATATTTGACACTATCACTCCTCCTAACTATGAAAAATGTGCCAGGAGGAAGGGGTGCAGGCAATGAGGGGAGAGAACGGAAATTGAATTACGTTGTGTCATCAAGGAACTCCGCCTTTTGTTGAAGAAAATTAATATCTATTCTCTCAAAATACAATTATGAAGTGGCCAGGCACCAGACAACTGGAAGAAATGAGGAAGAAATAAAGTGTTCCTTCCCCCTAATAAGGAGAAAACAAAGGGGCTAATTCAACTAGTGATGAGGAAGTGACCTGTTTACTGAAGGAAGGAAATGCACTTGTTTTTCTGGCTCCCTGGATAAAGAAATCTGGCCTCCGTGTAGACAACAGAACCAACACTACCAATCAAAAAGAGCTTACAGATCCCTTAAGATGAGCTCTGTCCTCCTTTCCCAGCAGAAGCAGGTGGGTTCAGTGACCTGGCCATCATTCTGCTTCCAGCTCCCACTTGGTCTAGTGGGCAGATGCTGAGCTGGGAGTCGGGACACTCACCTGTGAAATGTGGTTCTCCCCAAATCAGCGACATGGGGATGGAAAAGCCACTCGGTCTCTCTACGCCTTAATGACTTCATTACAAAGCAGGGGCGTTTCATGGCACTGTTATAAGGCTTAAATGTGAAGGTAATCTACAAAATGGCTTTGGAGTAGCTTTAGGTGCCACAAAATCCAACATATTGCTAATAAAATATTGTTAATAATAAAAGGATCTGTGGGTTCAAAGGAACTTATAAAAATTGTGATTTTTAAAAGCTAAATAACTATCTTTAGTAAAATAGAAAGTGTATGCATCATGTAGCTGTAGGGGGACACACAAATTATTGTAAAATAAATATTGCTTATCCTAGCTCTGCCCGTGTGGCTGGGGTACAGTTTAAATTTGCTGTCTAAGGGGTGATGCGATACTAAACATGCTTCTGGCAAGGCTGCTGCAGCACCTAAGGCATTTAATTTAAATTTAAGGTTAGGGAATGTAAAGATATCCAGAACATGGAGCCTATTAGCATTTTAATTCATCCTTAGTATATTACCCACAGTTATTAGATTTGGGAGTCCAACCAGTGACCTTCATATAACGGGGACTGCAGCCTCTAGAATCTTCTACCAACTGAGAGGCTCACAGCACTAACATCACGATCACTGATCACTAAGAACTCTCTGGGGTGGCTGTGGTGACAGTGACCAGCCTAAGGAAAGCAGGAGATGGGAAAGACACTCTTATTCACAGAACCAGACTTCCAGTTCCCAGTAGAGGGTATGATGGTCCTGCCCTGCTTGTGGACATTTGTAATATGAAACCCCGGCTTTCACGAACATTCCATGGATTTAAAATGGAGACTGCTCTGAGGATATATGACCCACACTGCAGATGGATATGAAGTAGCCTTTAATCAACAGGAGAATTCTAGTTTCATTATGAACTTCTAGCTTTTGGAACAATATTGACACTTGCAGTTAGAAAACAAAAAGCAGCCGGGCGCTGTGGCTCATGCCTGTAATCCCAGCACTTTGGGAGGCCGAGATGGGTGGATCACGAGGTCAGGAGATCGAGACCATCCTGGCTAACACGGTGAAACCCCATTTCTACTACAAATACAAAAAATTAGCCAGGGGCGGTGGTGGGCACCTGTAGTCCCAGCTACTCGGAAGGCTGAGGCAGGAGAATGGCATGAACCCGGGAGGCGGAGCTTGCAGTGAGCCGAGATTGCACCACTGCACTCCAGCCTGGGTGACAAAGCGAGACTCCCTCTCAAAAGAAAAAAAAGCTTGCACAGCATGCATCATAACTCTCCCCTTTTCCCATACATAGCAGGGACTCCCACACACATGCTTGCTGCCCTCAGTCAGGTCAACCCAACCAGACACACAAGACTGGTGTGATGCACAAAGTGGCCTTATGTAAGATGGAGCAGGCAGGTGGTCATTGAGAATGATTTCTGGGCTTCTCAGAAGGCCCCCATGCCCAAAATAATACCTCCTGCATCTGCTGGCTGATGACTGAAATTCCACAACTAGAGAGTCATTCCTCTGGTTTAAGATGTCTTCACCCCTGCAAGAAATATAAACACCACAAGAAGCTGAAACACTTTAAACCTGATTAGCCTTGAGTATCTTAGCGTGCATGAGTCTGTCAGCATATTTTCCAGAAGCCAAGGGGAAAGAATCCAAGATCCCGGAGGGTCAGAATGGGAGGCAAGCTGAACAAAGGAAGGGACAACAGTAGATGCAGTCATGAAAACAGATTCATAAACTCCACTTATTTTTCAGTGTGGCTTAAATGTTTAAGACAAAGGCAATAGGATAAAAACCAAAATTAATTAGGCAGATATCAGACCCAATACATTTCCAGGGTCTGGGAGTTATGAGTCATGTCCTACTCTGAAAATGTTGGAGGTGAGAGAAAAGATGCTCCTCTTTAACTAAACCTGCCTCATCCCCCAACCCCTTTAAGCTGAAGGATACCCCAAGGCACTCCAAGATGCTTTATAAAGCATCCAGATTGCTAGATAAAATCCACTAATGAAGTTCTACCCGCATAACCAGCCTACAGCTCCTACTACCAAGAAGGAGTGAACACCCTCAGGACCACTTACTCATAATCTACTAATAGAAATCCACTAGCCATCTTTTCAGGGGCCTGCCATCATGCTTGTGCCATGCTTCCACACCATAAGATGAACCCAGAATGACTCAAAATGGCAACGTCCCCACTTCTTCAAAGGAGAGGAAAGGAAACTCAAAAAGAAAGGCAATGCCTTCCCTTTGGTTTCTCTCCTCCTTCCTTGGTGGGTAGCTCTGTAGCCTCCACTGAGCTGCTTCTTAAAACTAACCTACCCATTCCTTCTCTTTAACTAGAAGCACAAGCCCCCCACCACATGTCATTTCATGGCTAGGGAGCTAAAATGTCACTTGCTTAAAGCAGATGTCACTGTAAGAGAAAGGCTGGGCTTCCCACCCCCTGTATCTCCCTAAGTGTCTGAACTCTCACCTTTCTACCAATACTAAATGTTTTGACTCATAAAGACAGTAGCTTCTCGACAGTGAGCCCCCATCCCACTAATTACAAGTGAAAATCGTGTCGGTGCTCACCAGCCTGCAGAGTGCCTTTCTCTTCATCTCTTGCCATGAAAGCTTAGCCCTCTTCGTCCCCCTGCCATTTGAGCAATGTGAAGATCATGCTTTAAAAGCAAAGAAAGCTTTCCCCTGACAAGCTGAAAGTCAGGTCAGCTTCCCCTGGGATGGCTGACTTAGGTCTAAGAGAATTCCAATTCCCGGCATGCCAACATATACATTAAACTCAAAATGTGTTGCACGTTATGAGTTATGTTTCTTTGTTACTAGCAGATGGTAAAAATTTCTATCATCTGCAAAATTGCTCCTATTTCCATAAAAATTACAAAAATCACATTCCTCAAATGTATGTCACCAAATGTATTTATTTATTTTGCATGAAAGTGGAGGTAGCCAACTGCTTCAATATTATTTATCATTTGTTGCAGATGCATAACATTCCCAGAAAATAAACCTTTTTAATCAACTCCTTTTAAAGGGCCTATTTATTTTTAGAATTAAAAAAATAGCAAATAAAAAATGTAGTGAAAACATTTTTGATCATTTCTCACTTATTTGTTTTAAATCTATAAATTGCGGTATCTTGTAGAGCTCCAGCCAAGGCCAATTATGGTGGTTAAGTAGAAATAGACGTCTAAACATGAAACTGTCATCATTTCCAAAATTCATCTATTCTTGAGCATACGGTAACAGCATGAAACTAAATAAAAGTAACATCTATGAGCCCGATGGCTTTTCTCTTCCATTGAGCTCAAAACATTTCACCTATATGTCCCTTAATTATCCTCACAATGCCCCTTGGAGAAAGACACTGATGGTGAATATTATGACTAGGTTAACTTTTTTAAAGATCAAGAAACTTAGGATAAGAGTTTGATCATCAAAACAATGTCATAAAGACACACTGTGTAAAAGGAACAGCAATGTCCAAAGTACCTTACTCAGCTCTGCCCAGAGAACAGGAGCTATCCTGGAGCCAAGAAGTGGTGGCACCTCTTAAACCCTGATGTCTGACAAGCCCAGTAGTGAGAAGTAGTTAACATGAGCCCCACAGAGGCAAAACAGGAATAAATGAAATAAGGCAAGCTATTTCTCAGTCAGACAGAGAGAACCACGAGGAGAATTCTGGAATAAAGTCTCAGCTGTTATAATTTTTTACAGCCCCCAATTGACAAAGGATAGAAATCAGTCTCTTTCCACAGCTCACACACAAAGCAGACCTATGTAACCTAGAATTGTGGAATGGAAGATAGAGAAGTGAATAAAAAAATAAAAAATGATAAGATTCTAAAGTTGCCCAGCGAGGGCTACTGATGTCACTATTTTTATCAAGTGCTACCCATTCATTAGCCTGCTCCAATCTCTCCCTAGGCTGCCCTACTGGTGAGAAAGGTGCTGGAGCCAGGACAGCCTGCCCTCTGGCTGAGCCACAGGTTGATTCAGCAGACCCAGCCAGCCAGGGGGGATGACCTCCTTCCCACTGCACTCATCCACATGCAGCCTGATGAAATCTGATGAAATGCAGTTTGCTTGGAGCGAGTGCTCCAAGCAAACTGCATTTCCCATGGAGGAGACTTTTAGGCAAGGGTATATGAAGCCAATTGTATCCCTTGACTAGAATCATCAAAATGTTTTATTCTTATTTTTAAAAAACTATCCAAACTACTGATATGTCTCCAGGGTTGTGGGGAGTCTAAGAAATAAGTGAATTCAAGGAGAAGAGAATGAACCACCTCTCACCTATCTTTTGGAAAAAGTTATCATGTTTTGCATGTTTTTAAAATACAGTCCTTTTCAAATAACAAAAACACAATTCACTTTCGTCCAAAAGCATTTTCTGAATACCACTATGTCAGATACTGGGGAGACAGGGTCGTGATTGAGCCATCCTGCTGATGAGAAGACAACAGTCTGGGGCAAGGAGAATGGGGAAAAGGAAGAAGGGCACCCATTCACAATCAAACAATGTGAGCAGCCTGTGGTCAGGGCACTGGCAGGGGTAGCACAAGGAATCAGCATTGTTTCCTGCAGGAGACCAGCTTTGAGCTTGAGAAAACAGCAGGTTAAGGAGATGGAAAGGAAGAAGGGCTTAGAGGTACAAAATACATGGATTACTAGTAAGTGGCCTTTGGGAGTATATTCAGAGGCGGTTATGTTACTCTCTCCATACCACCTTGCTTCCTTTTTTTTTTTTTTTTTTTTTTAGACGGAGTCTCACTCTGTTGCCCAGGCTGGAGTGCAGCAGGGTGATCTCAGCTCACTGCAACCTCCGCCTCCCAGGTTCAAGTGATTCTTTTGCCTCAGCCTCCCGAGTAGCTGGGACTACAGGCATGTGCCACCACACCCAGCCAGCTAATTTTTTTTTTTTTTTGTATATTTAGTAGAGACAGGGTTTCAGGACGTTAGCCAGGATGGTCTTGATCTCCTGACCTCATGATCCGCCTGCCTTGGCCCCCCAAAGTGCTGGAATTACAGGCATGAGCCACTGTGCCTGGCCCACCTTACTTCTTTAACAAGGTGGAATTCCTCATTTAAAGTTTCATTTATGTGGTTTACCCACTGCTAACCTATCATTGCTACCTCACTCTAAATAGGTTCATCTGATCCCTTCCTAAGAGCAGATTTGGTTTGGAGCAAATGCATGAAGAGTGGATGCAGAGGACACAGAGAAACACTCTCCCCCTTTTTACAGTTCACATCAGGCTGCCTCTAAGCAGCCTGGCCACAGAGAAGACAATCTTTTCAGATACTTTGAGACCTGACAACATGCTAACATGTTCCCTGGGCATGGACCTGGAGCCATGAGGGTGAGGAGGAAGAAGAAAAGGCATAAGGAGGAGAGAAGAACGTTCCCCAGAAACTCCCCTGCTCTCCAGAGCAGCAGCGTAAGCACTGTGTATAATTAAGGAAATTTAATCAAACACTCCAAATTTATAACAATTGTTTTAAATTTAATGAGTCAAACTAATTAACATCTCTTGTTATTTATAAAGCAAATGATAAAAATTAAAAATTGTTTTTTAAATTAGAGTAAAGCAAGGTTGCTGAAGTGTACTTGCAAATTCCCTTCTTAATCTATAGACATAGGTGGTGGACTGAAAGGCAGAAAGACAGTGAGCACGGAACAGAGGCAACTCAGACAGAGAAGGTGAGGCTGAAGGTAGAACGTGGTAAAAAGGCAAGAATCTCCCAACTGGAGTCTTTTGAAGCTCTGAGTTGTTGTGGTTGTGATGCTATAGGTGCGATGGTGGTGATAGTGGTGGTGGTGGTGATAGTGGCAGCAGAAGTACTGGTAGTAGTGTTGGTGGTAGTGATGGTGATGATGGTTATGATGGTGGTGGTGGTGGTGATGGTGATGATGATGGTGGTTATGGTAGCAATGGTGACAGTAGTGGCGGTGAAGGTGTTGGTGGTAGTGGTGGTGGTGGTGGTGGTGGTGATGGTGATGATTGTGATAATGGTGGTGATGACAGTGATGGTGATGGTGGTGGTAGTGGTAGTGATGGTGGTGGTGGTAGCAATGGTGATGGTGGTGGTGGTAGAGGTGCTGGTGGTGGTGGTAGTTGTGGCGATGCTGATAATGATTGTGGTTGTGATAATGGCAACGGTAGTGGCAGTGATGGTGGTGGTGGTGATGGCAGTGGTAGTGGTGGTGGTGGCAGTGGTAGTGGGGGTGATGATGGTGGCAGCGATGGTGACAGTGGTAGTGAACATGTTAGTGGTAGTGATAGTGATGGTGATGGTGGTAGTGATGGTGATGGTGGTGGTTGTGATAATGGTGATGGTAGCGATGGTCATGGTGGTAGTGGTGGCAGTGGTAGTGATGGTGGTGGTGGAGATGGTGATGGTGGTGGTAATGGTGTTGGTGATGAAAGTGGTGATGGTACTGGCGGTGATGGTGGTGGTGGCGGTAGTGGTGGTGATGGTGGTAGCGATGGTGATAGTATTGGTGGTGAACATGTTAGTGATAGTAGTGATGGTGGTGGTGGTGGTAGTGGTGGTAATGGTGGTGGTGGTGGTGATGGTGGTGGTAATGGTGTTGGTGATGAAGGTGGTGATGGTACTGGCGGTGATGGTGGCGGTGGCTGTAGTGGTGGTGATGGTGGTAGCGATGGTGATAGTATTGGTGGTGAACATGTTAGTGATAGTAGTGATGGTGGTGATGGTGGTGGTGGTAATGGTGATGGTGGTGGTGGTGATGGTGGTGGTAATGATGTTGGTGATGAAGGTGGTGATGGTACTGGCGGTGATGGTGGTGGTGGCGGTAGTGGTGGTGATGGTGGTAGCGATGGTGATAGTATTGGTGGTGAACATGTTAGTGATAGTAGTAGTGATGGTGGTGGTGGTAGTGGTGGTAATGGTGATGGCAGTGATGCTGATGGTGGTGGTGGTGATGGTGGTAATGGTGGTGGTGATGAAGGTGGTGATCGTGCTGGTGGTACTGATGGTGATGGTGGTGGTGGTGATGATATAGTGGTGATTGTTATGATAATGGTGATGACAGTAGTGATGTTGATGGTGGTGATGATGGTGGTAGTGGTGGTAATGGTAATGATGGTGGTGGTTGTGATAATGGTGGTGACAGTAGTGATGGTGGTGGTGGTCATGATGATGACGATGCTGGTGGTGGTGGTAACGGTGTTGGTGGTGGTGAAAGTGGTAGTGAAGGTGCTAGTGGTTAAAAATCTGTTGAGGAGTGAGAAACAGTCAACAGTGCATATAACAAATTCTTAAATCCTAAAGAACATGACTATGCCCTGGCTCACTTATCCTGGATTTTCCTTATGAGCCAAGTAATTTCAGTTCTCATGAATGTTCACTCTACTTTCCCCCAGTAGCACTATAACATTGGCTCACCAGCACTCCTTTCACCCACAGTGTATTATTTCTACCACGGACTCCTCAAAAATATCGGTCCCCTTTTACTTGTTTGTCTCTGACCACAAACAAGTAAAGGTTATCTCAATCTTAATTCAATCTTGAAAATATTTTCTGGGAGCATTTCTAGATCTCTACTTTAGCTATGCTGACCTGTTCTACCAGAGCAGGAATGAGATTGAGGGTGGTCTGTGCCGTAACCACTTCTGTACTCTATCTTTTGAGAAACTATGACATTAAAGGGAGTCACAAAGTCACAAAGACCCATAGACAAGTTTAAACCACAGTCACCCCAAATAATTTTCTGGGTCTATGTCATCCTCCCAGGCCCATCTGGCCCATGTTAAATGTTGCTAGTAACAACTACTCTACATGGACTTTACATGAATTACTGCATTTAAAACCCCAAGAGGCATTCTCCCTATTTACAGTGAAGAAACAAGAGGCTCTGAGGTTAACTAACTTGTCCAAGTCCCATAACCAGTAAGCGACATCACTTAGATGTGAAGCCAGGCAGTCTGGCACCAGAGACCAAATTCTTAGACTCTGCTCCACTGCCTCCCTGGGGAACTGCTCACTGACAAGCTTTGACAAATGGTACCTTCATCCTTTGTTAGTAAAGGCTAGGCAAAAGGGTATTAATTTACAGATCATGCCTGTTTCAGTTCATTCTTCCAAGATCTGCTACGCCTCCTTGGTTGATATGTGTGTGTGTGTGTGTGTGTATATATATAGGCTAATTTTAAGAATTCTTCTAAAACCTATAAAATATAACTAGAATATGCAATTCAAATGACACAGCACTAGCAGTGAACTAATACTCTAGTCCCTACATTTTTTCAAACAGAAGATTTCAGAAGCTGTAAGGTAAACCGACTCGCCCATTTTACCGATTTTTTAGTGTGAATTCTGCATACTGAATTCCTTAAGAAATACAGAATGCCATGGTAAGTTCATTTTATGACAGAGCTAGCACAGTTGAGTTGCTATAAACTGGTATTGGACACTTATCAGTTTTTTACTGATCATTTACTGAGTCCCAACTCCATTTCTAGTTCAGTGGAACGATGACTGTTTCAAATCTCTCTCGTAAATATACTCCAGTGGGTTTTCAAGAGATGACAGATAAATGACAGCTTTGCATTTCCAAGGGTTAAATGCTTTTCCTGAGGGATCCTAAGTCTTGGTGCCATGAGAACAAGTGTCAGGCTCTAATGGAATTGTTCCATGATAAATAAACTGCCAGGCTGTATGACAAGCAGCTTTCAGAGTCTTTCTATATAGTATAAACAGCAGAAGTTAATTTGAGTTTCTTAACAGGACCTTTTTCCTTTACAATATAAAAGTGCCTTGGGATGAAGCAATTACTCTGATTTACCATCTTCTCCTTGGTAGAATATAAAGATGCAGCAGAGCCTCACAAAGGCAGTAACTTAACCAAATGAGACCCACTTGCAAAGTCCCTACTATGCTATTTCAAAGAGCTCCCTTCCCGGCAGCAGCACAGGGCCGTCATCAATCACAGGTGTCTGCGATGAGAAGGATGCTGACTCCCAGGGCTTTTCATGGAAGAGCCAATAAACTATTTTTCCTCCACCAAATGCTCAGTTAAATTTCATTTTCACTTTACAGCACCAGTTTCTGAACTTCAGCTCCTAGGAATTTTAAAAGCTATCTACACAATGAGTCATATTTTATAACATGCTTATGTTTTAACCATGATGCCCTTCCCTGCAATCCTTGCTGTGGCCACTCAGGGTCATGGGCTGGTGCCTGAAGTCAGAAGGGAGAAGGGTGTCTGAGTCCTCTCATCCAATCCCCATACTTCAGGTTGGTCAGTCTCACGGACCCAGAAAGCCCAGAGACCCTCAACGTTAGCCGTAAAAAATGGCTCATGCTCTTCCCGAATCCAACTCGACTTCTTTTTCTCCCAGGACTACTAAGTGGTTGAAATGGGGTTTCTGAAAAGGACTAAGAGTCACCTTGAACGACTGCTATCCATTGAACTGAATCAACTTACCTGTGAGGTAGAGAACAAGCCCTAGGCTAGAAAGAAGATAAATGGAACCGACTTTTCAAAAAGGAAGAATTAAAAGGAGATGCATGGCCCCAAATGCCTCATGATAGCTAATCACCCTGACAGGCCAACCATCGCGGTTCTCCACGGAGACAACACAGGTGGAAACCAACAGAATAAACTCACTAATGTACCTGAGAGGAAAGGACACCCTGTGTGAAGAGACAATGACCTGTTTTGGTACAGGCAGTTTGTCAGCTTAGCTAGAAGTCTCAGTGGGTCAAGAGGACACAGAAGAGCGAAATAAGACAATAAAAATATCAGAATCTGGAAGAGAACACAGAGCAGCCCCTGTGGTCACCACAAAAGCAGAATCGGGGTGTGAGATCAGGGGCTCGATTCCGCAGTCACCAGTGGTCAGATGCGCCTCAATTTCCCTCCTCCAATCTTCCCTCACCTCGGTCTTCACACCCTTTCCTCCTCTCTGGGGGGAGCCCTTTCTCCTCCCCAGGCTAACTCTCCCACCTGGGCTCTGAGGCCTATCCCCCCAACCCCACCTTCCCATAGATGCCACTTTCTCGTGTTTGCTCTTGGTCTCAATTGGCTTTTTTGAATCAGCAAATAAACCTGGTCAAGGCCTCTCTGTATTTAGAAAAAGAGAATGATAGGCCCTCCCTGACCCTCTTTCTTGCCATTACACCTTCTCTTATCAGCCACAGTTTTCTGCAAAGCTGTCTATACTTGCTGTCTCTCTCCAATTCCTGGTTTCCCTAAACATGCAATCTGGTTCTCCTGTTCACGGCCAGGCTTCAACTTCCTCATGGGGCAATCCGCGGATGCTTTTCACTCCCCTATCTCCCCTTGGCTAGCACTGCCCTTCAGAGGTCTCCTTCCCTGGCCCTCTGGTACCATGAGATAGTGGTCTCCCTCTTGTCGCTTTGGCTGCTCCTCAGTTTGCTTGCCATTTTTCCCTCCTGTGACACTCCAGGCTCTGTGCAAAACCTGGTCTCTTCTCAAGTGACAGTCTTTATGGGAGATGTCATTCATTCCTTGCTTTCGGGTGCCATCTTTATGTTGATGTTGTACAAGTCTCCAAGACTCACTCAAATCTCTCTTCTCAGCTACCAATTATCCAACTCCCTATGTGACCTTCTCAAGTCAGGTTTCTCATAGACAGCCTGCATGTCCAGACTTAGCTCACCACCACACCGACCCCAACCCCAGCCTCTACTTGTTGCCTGTGTCAGCAGACCGCAGCACTACCCACCTAGCTGCCTGAGTCAGAAACCTGGGCATCATCTGGACTGTGTGATTTCCCATGCCCCCATATCCAATCAACCCCCTCTAGACCTGTCAACTCTACTACCTGAAGACCGCTCATACTTGTCCAACTCTCTCCTTCTGCACTGCCAACTCCTTGGCCCAGGCCACCATGGGCTCCCTTCCAGCCCCCTGCAGAGCCTCCTAAAATGTATCTCCCGGCTGCTCTTCCTACCCCAGCCCATTCGCTCCAACCCCAGCCCAATCGTTCCTCTCCCGTCAAGCCAGGGTGGTGTTTCTTTAAAAAAGAGCAGTTTGGTCATGCCACTGCCCTGCCCTCAGGATAGAGTCCCAATCTGGTAGCCACGGCTTTACAGGACCTAGCCCCTGCTCATCTGCTCAAGGTCAGCTCCCAATCTTCCCAGTTTCTATGTTATGGCTCCTTCCTGTGCCTTGAACACCTCTGCTGTCCACCTGCCCTCTTCCTCCTGATCCTGAAGGTCTCACTTTAGTGATTTTTCCCTCTTGGGAACATTCCCAGACTCCCCTCACCAAATCCCGGGGCCCTATATAAGTCGTACGTAGAACCCTCCACTCTCCCCGATAATGGCACTTCTTATGCTAATTATCTGAATCCTTTATTAAACCATACCATAAGAAGAAAGTCTACATCTAGTTTCTATCAAACTGTATCCTCAGCACATAGAAGAGTGCCTGGCACTCTAATTCCTGGTTTCCTGAAACACGCAACCTGGTTCTCCTTTTACACACTGGCACAGAGTGGGCACTGAATAAAACAGTATAAGATACATTAAAAATATGTGGTAAATGAATGTTTGTTTCATGCTTTTTCCTTCCTTTTCAAAATTTAGGCTGTATGCATATCACCATTTGAACACACAGAACTAAACCCCATTCAGATCCTGAGTCCTACATTTTATTTATGGTTATAGAATTTAGTAATAGTGGGAATCATAATAACAGTAATATTGAGCAACTGCCTGGTGCTGGAAAGCTTGTAAAGAAAGTTTATATTTGTTATTTTATTTGCCCCCTCAACAAACCTCCTTATTTATACAAAACACAAACTTTTAATAAAAGGATATAAATCTAAAAATGATACAAGATCTGTGCCATAAACATTATTATGCTCATTTTATAGATAAAGGCCTTTCATCAATGAAAAAACTGGGGCTTAGAAAATTTAAACAGTTTGCAAAAGTCACACAATAAGTATTAGAATCGGGATTCTAAGTTGCATGGAAACTGTGGATATTAAAAACAATTTAAGTTCTAAAAAGTTTATGCTTTCCAATTTAAAAAATATTATTTAATGCTCATTATACACAAAGTACCAGCTACACAGGACAAAAAATGTCTGTGACCACAACTTCCACACAGGTACTGCAGAGGACATTTCTGTAACTTCCTTTGGTGAAAACTCTGTAGTCAATCAAGCTTGACTCAGAGGAAGACATTAAGAATTATGAATTATTTGAATTCCACAGTTCTATAATTCATTCTGTGCTAGTGACACTAAAGACGATTAATTCTAAATATCCATATAACAATGTCAGAAAACCAAGGGGTCTTCCTATAGCTGTGGCATCACTCACAAGTTCCCAATTTCAGTTAGACACCTAATCTATCATACAAATATTTTACTTGATTCCCTAGAACATTAGGAATGTTATATATCATGGGGCTGCCTAAGCATGATAATTATCACAAATCTTTAAGAAATGTTGCAAAGAGGACATGAAGTCTACTCTAACAATGTGTTTGTTTCCTCTTACCTGAAAATGTTTCCCTTTTTTTCTTTTCCTCCCTTCCCCACTTTTTTTTGGGGGGAGACAGAGTCTCACTCTATCCCCCAGGCTGGAGTGCAGTGGTGTGATCTCGGCTCACTGTGACCTCCGCCTTCCGGGTTCAAGAGATTCTCATGTCTCAGCCTCCCAAGTAGCTGGGATTACAGGCATGCGCCACCATGCCTGGCCAATTTTTTTTATTTTTAGTAGAGATGGGGTTTTGCCATGTTAGCCAGGCTGGTCTTGAACTCCTGACCACAAGTGATCCGCCTGCCTTGGCCTCCCAAAGTGCTAAGATTACAGGCATGAGCCACTGCGCCTGGCCCTGTCTCTTTTTATGTTTCCCATATACACCCACATACAACACAGCAAGTCCAATGCCACATGCAATACAGGCAGCTAGCTCTGTGATATGGAGATAAATTTATTAATGTGAAGAGAGCCCATGAAGACGGCTCTTCTTCCTCGAAACACTGCACAGAACAACAGACAAGCTAGGGTAGGTGGGGTTGGGCATTTAGTTGTACACACAGGAAGAGATAGGGGGAGACACTTCACATTTCTCCCCATCCTTGATCTCTGCCAACTCAACATCAATTAGTCCTCTGCCGAGTTAGCAGGCCTCCATTCTGTGGGCCTCCATCTGGGTTTCCCAGCTGTCTGGGCCCTTTGGGGTCTCCATCCACTGGACTTCAGAGAACACACCTCTCAGCTTAGCTGAGAACAAGCCCTGGCTCCCTGTAAGCACTCAATTACCATTTGTCGAATGGATGGATGAATAAATATCTGGTGTTCCTTCTCACTGAAGCCCTCCCTTCACTGAGCCAGTAAGGATAAACAATACGTGAGATTTGTCTGGTCTTCCCGGACAGTAAAGCGCATACTATAATACATAAAGCTGCTTCAGGTACATTCTGGAAGCAGCAGCCTCAAGGAGTAGATCAAGCTAGCTTTTACCAAATTTTGTTTATGACTGGCACAAAGAAACATGGAAGTGTCAACATTGTCCTTTTGGAATTAAAATTCTACATGCATTAACAGAAGATACTACATAATTTCTGGGAAACATACTAGAAAATTACTAAACTTGAAGACGTCTTGAACAAGAAGCAAATGATTCCAGATCATCTTAGAATTACAGAAGAGGGAGAAACAGCAAGGCCTCCCATTAAACAAGAAGAATACTTCCTATCACTGAACCCATAGTTTCCAAGGAGCCCCCTCTACCTCCAAAGATATTAACATTGTGCCAGAAATGAGAAGATTCAGCTAAGGTCCAAGCAGAGACAAGTCAGGACTCTGTGCCTTACACCCTCATCTCAAGCAGGGTTAAGAAACCAATCCATACATTGTGATCAGTGGTTGGCAATGTTAAAGTGTTCTGCCAAGGTAAAATATCATTAATACCTAAATGAAAGAGGACTAACATAGCCACCATTCAGAAAGAAACACTATTTCTCCATCTCAGACAGGTAGCCTGGGTAGGCTGTCATTAAACACTGACTTCGAACCAGCAATAGCATATTTAGGAATATACTATTTGTATTTAGAATTTCACTACAGAGGCCGGGCGCGGTGGCTCACACCTGTAATCCCAGCACTTTGGGAGGCCGAGGCAGGCGGATCACGAGGTCAGGAGATTGAGACCATCCTGGCTAACACGGTGAAACCCTGACTCTACTAAGAATACCAAAAATTAGCCGGGCGTGGTGGCGGGCGCCTATAGTCCCAGCTACTCGGGAGGCTGAGGCAGGAGAATGGCGTGAACCCGGGAGGCGGAGCTTGCAGTGAGCCGAGATCGCGCCACTGCACTCTAGCCTGGGCAACAGAGCGAGACTCCGTCTCAAAAAAAAAAAAAAAAAAGAATTTCACTACAGAATTATTTATAATTCTAAAACAGGCCGGGCAGGGTGGCTCATGCTTGTAATCCCAGCACTTTGGGAGGCTAAGGCGGGTGGATCACCTGAGGTCGGGAGTCCGAGATGGATCACCTGAGGTCAGGAGTTCAAGATCAGCCTGACCAACATGGAGAAACCCCGTCTCTACTAACAAAAAAAATACAAAATTAGCCGGGCATGGTGGCGAACGCCTGTAATCCCAGCTACTCAGGAGTCTGAGGCAGGAGAATTGCCTGAACCCAGGAGGCGGAGGTTGCGGTGAGCCAAGATCATGCCACTGCACTCCAGCCTGGGCAACAAGAGCGAAACTCCGTCTCAAAAATAATAATTATTATTATTATTATAAAACAAAAATAATTGTAAAACCAATGAAATATCCATTCTTAGGAGACTGGTTAGTAAATTACAGCACTTCATACAATAGAAGACTGTAGTCATTGCATTGGATGGAGTGGATTTAAATGTATAGATATGGGGAATATCCAAGATACAAATATTAAGTGAAAAGAATAATTTGTAGAAAAGCATGGATTATATAATCTCTTGTACATAAAATGTGTGTGCATTTATAGACACATGAAAATTTTAAAATAGTTATCTTGAGGTGAAGGATAGAGTGGTGAGGAGTGGGGAAGAATTTATATTCTTCTGCTTTAGTTGAGGGTTTTACTGCAAATATTACTTTTTAAATACAAAGCATTACATTTTAAAAATATCGACAGTGTAAGTTTTAATTTGTTCTTTCCCTTTAAACTATCTATAAACATGAAAAATGTAAAATTAAGGTAGTAACTATCAAATACAGCACAGGATTATGTGCTACACCATACCAGGATCCTGGCTTTCCCTACCAGGCTAGGCCTATTTTCTTCATTCTTCTTCCTTCCTAACCAACCCCTTCCTTCCTCACTCCTCAAAAATGAACTAGACCATTCAGTAGCTCTCCTATACACCAACAGCAACCAAGCAGACAGTCAAATCAGGAACTCAACCTCTTTTACAATAGCTGCAAAAAAAAGTAAAATACTTAGGAATATACCTAACCAAGGAGGCTAAAGACCTCTACAAGGAAAACTACAAAACACTGCTGAAAGAAATCACAGATGACACAAACAAATGGAAACACATCCCGTGCTCATGGATGGGTAGCATCAATATTGTTAAAATGACCATACTGCCAAAAGCAATTTACAAATTCAATGCAATCCCCATCAAAATACCACCATCATTCTTCACAGAATTAGAAAAAAAATTCTAAAATTCATATGGAACCAAAAAAGAGCCCACATAGCCAAAGCAAGACTAAGTAAAAAGAACAAATCTGGAGGCATCACACTACCTGATTTCAAACTATACTATAAGGCCATAGTCACCAAAACAGCATGGTACTGGTATAAAAATAGGCACATAGACCAATGGAACAGAATAGAGAACCCAGAAATAAACCCAAATACTTACAGCCAACTGATCTTCAACAAAGCAAACAAAAACATAAAATGGGGAAAAGACCCCCTTTTCAACAAGTGGTGCTGGGATAACTGGCTAGCCAGATGTAGGAGAATGAAATTGGATCCTCATCTCTCGCCTTATACAAAAATCAACTCAAGATGGATTAAGGACTTAAATCTAAGACCTGAAACTATAAAAATTCTAGAAGACAACATTGGAAAAACCCTTCTAGACATTGGCTTAGGCAAGGATTTCATGAACAAGAACCCAAAAGCAAATGCAATAATAACAGTGATAAACAGCTGGGACTTAATTAAACTAAAGAGCTTTTGCACGGCAAAAGGAACAGTCGGCACAGTAAACAGACAACCCACAGAGTGGGAGAAAATCTTCACAGTCTATACATCTGACAAAGTATTAATATCTAGAATCTACAACAAACAAACAAATCAGTAAGAAAAAAACAAACAATCCCATAAAAAAGTGGGCTAAGGACATGAATAGACAATTCTCAAAAGATGATATACAAATGGCCAACAAACATATGAAAAAATGCTCAACATCACTAATGATCAGGGAAATGCAAATCAAAACCACAATGTGATGCTACCTTACTCCTGCAAGAATGGCCATAATCAAAAAAATCAAAAAACAGTAGATGTTGGCATGGATGTGGTGATCAGGGAACACTTCCACACTGCTGGTGGGAATGTAAACTGGTACAGCCACTATAGAAAACAGTGTGGAGATTCCTTAAATAACTAAAAGTAGAGCTACTATTTGATCCTGCAATCCCACTACTGGGTATCTACCCAGAGGAAAAGAAGTCGTTATACGAAAAAGATACTTGCACATGCATGTTTATAGCAGCACAATTCACAACTGCAAAAATCGTGGAACCAACCCAAATGTCCATCAATCAACAAGTGGATAAAGAAACTGTGATTGATATATATAAATATATATATATATATATATAATGGAATACTACTCAGCCATAAAAAGGAATGAATTAACGACGTTTTCAGTGACCTGGATAAGACCGGGGATTATTGTTCCAAGTGAAGTAACTCAGGAATGGAAAATCAAACACCATATGTTCTCACTGATATGTGGGAGCTAAGCTATGAGGACAAAAAGGCATAAGAATGATACAATGGACTTTGGGGACTTGGGGGGAAGGGTGGGAGGGTGGCAAGGGATAGAAGACTACAAATAGGGTACTGTGTATACTGCTCAGGTGATGAGTGCACAAAATCTCACAAATCACCACTAAAGAACTTACTCATGTAACCAAACACCACCTGTACCCCAATAACCTATGGAAAAATAAAAACAAATAAACAGAGAAAAAAAGTGAACTAGACCAATGTTTCCACATACCTATCCTATAGGCTTTAATCCCAACCAAACTCCAGGTTGATTAAGGACATTCCAAGTCTCAAAGTAATTCCTCTGTACTCAGGCAGGCGAAAAACAAAAACAAGCTCACTGTATCTATTCTGATAGCACCTAATTTGCATCTGCTCCAGAATAATGGTGGTCTCTGATAAAGAAGCTGCATTATTCCCCAGGATACCTCAGAAGATAGCAGGTCTTCTGACACCAGGCCTGGGGGCTTCTCTTCATAAACTCAACTTGTCTCCTTCCAAGAGATATAGGACCTCCAGACTGAACTTGCAGACTGAACTTGGGTACCAAGGCTTCTAGAACTTTTTAATTTATAGATAGATAACAATTTGCTGAACTGCCAAGGCCTTCCAGGAAGTCTGAATTCTACTCTCCTGGCTACAGATTTACTAACCGTCTATTCCTCTTCCTTATTCATCCCCCTAACCACATCTCTCCTACCTTTAAAATTTCATCAGTACTCTTCTCAGCTTTTGCATAAAACTGTATCCTTTACTCCTATCTAGTTAAACTTTGCTGTTTGATAAACAAGAGTTATTATTTCTTCCCAAGTAAGTATGTAATAAAATTAGAACTTTAGATAAAAATGTGTTCCCTGTTCACAAATATTTACATTTTAAGCAGTTTTTTCTGACTAGGATTTACCAGTCTTACACAGCAAGGAAATCATCATTAATAAATGTAACACCATTTCTTAATATTAATGTTAAGCATATTATATTTTCTTAAACATTAAAGGTTGTTAACTAATAGTATCTCATTACTTTACTATGAAAACATTGGTAATTCTGCAAATTCACTGTCCATTTACTATCCATGTGAATTATTTTAGCAGGTACATTAAATTCACAAAAGAATGATAAATATCTGAAAACTGCATATCCTCATTAATCATCAAGGAAATATAAGCCAAATCAAGGTGAAACCATTTTTACCTGCAAAGTTGAAACAGTTTTTTTCAATTAGTTGGAAAGGTAATATTCAATACCAGTGACAGTGGTATTAGGTGACAGTGGTGTCTCCCAGGCAGCTTGAGGAAGTGTAAATCAGAAGAAACTTCTTAAAAACAATTTTGTATTTTGTAGAACATTTTCAGAACCTTTAAAAAGAACACTTTACCTCGATAATCTCCTCCTAGGAATCTGACCAAAGAAAACTGTCAGAAATGCTCAGATTTATGTGTATGAATTTCCATCAGAGAATTGTATATAAGAGGGGCAAACTAGAAGAAACCTAACATGTAATAATCAGAAAATAATTAAATCATTATGTAGCTATTAATACTCATGTACCTCAATAATATTTAATGACACAGGAAAGGCTCATAATGTAATGTTAAATGGGAAAAATCATATAATAATATAAAATGTTTACATTATATAAATGGATATTTGTGTGCATATACATATATATATATGAATATATCCATAAAATAAAATCTAAAAGACCACTAAGGTGTTAACAGTGCCTATTCTTGAGACACAGAAGAAATAAAATTTTATTTTTCCATTTTCTGTTCTTACTATTTTTGAATGTTTTATATTAAACATTTATTATTCCTTATACCTATTAGGATGGCTACTCTCAAAAAACAGAAAATAACAAGCATTGGTGAGGATGTGGAGATATTGCAAAGAAACCCTTGAGCACTGCTGATGGAAATACAAAGTGGGCACAACTACTGTGCAAAACAGTATGGGAGGTTCCTCAAAAAATTAAAAGTAGAATTATAATATGATTCAATAATCCTCCTTCTGGGTATATATCCAAAAGAACTGAGAGCGGGGTCTTGGAGAGATATCTACACCCCCACGTTCACAGCAGCATAACGCACAGTTTAACCAAGAGGGGGAAACAACTCAAGCGTTTATCAATGGATGAACAGATTTTTAAAGTGTGCACGCTCATACAATGGAATATTATTCAACCTTAAGAAGAAAGAAAATCCTAATATGTGGTCAGTGTGACAGGCTGAACTATGTCCCCTCAAAAGCCATATGTTGAAGCCCTAACCTCCAGTATCTACTGTATTTGGAGACAGGGTCCCTAAAGAGGTGATTAAGTTAAAATTGGGTCATTAGGGTGGGCCCTAACCCAATCTGACTGGTGTCCTTATAAGAGGAGGAAACTGAGACAGACATAGAGGGGCAACAGGGATGCTTGGGCAGAGAAGAAAGGCCACATGAAAAGGCAGCAAGAGGCCATCTGCAGCCAGGGACAGAGGCCTCAGAGAAAACTGGCCACCACCTTGATCATGGAATTCCAGCCTCCAGAACGGTGAGAAGGTAAGTTTCTGCTGTCTAAGCCACCCGGTCGGTGGCATTTTGTGAGGGCATCCCTAGCAAACTAACGCATACAACACAGATGGGCCTTCAGGATATGATGCTGAGTGAAATAAGTCAGTCACAAAGAGATAAATGCTGTGTGATTCCACTGACAAGAGGAACCTAGGGTAGTCAAATTCATTGAGACAGAAAGTAGAAGGACGGCCACTAGGGGATGCAGGGAGTGGGAAAACAGCATTTGTTGTTTAATAGATATAATTTCAGTTTTGAAAAATGAAGAGAGATTGGTTGCACAACAATATGAATGTGCTTAACGCTACTGAACTATATACTTAAAAGTAACTGGTTGGGCACAGTGGCTCATGCCTGTAATCTGAGAACTTTGGGAGACCAAGGCAGGTAGACTGCTTGAGCCTGGGAGTTTCAGACCAGCCTGAGCAACATGGCGAAACGCTGACTCTACTAAAAATACAGAATAATTAGCCAGGCATGGTGGTATGTGCCTGTAGTCCCAGCTACTCAGGCTGAGGTGGGAAGATCACCTGAGCCTGAGTGGTCGAGGCTGCAGTGAGCTGAGATCATGCCACTGCATGCCATCCTGGGCGAGAGAGCAAGACTGTCTCAAAATAATAATAATAATAATAATAATAATAATAATAATAATAATAATATGATAAACTTCTTGTTATATATATTTACCACAATTTTTTAAAAGTAGATTTGAGCCTTAAAAATTGTTTCACAATTATACATGTTGACACATTTCATTAATATTTCAGATAAAACACCATGTAATTTTCCTCACTAGCTATCAATAGCAAAATGACAGTATTCTAGAAGTTTACCTCAATTTTACAATAAGATTTGTCATTAGGGAGTTGCAAAATAAAACAACGAGATACCGCTACACACCTATTGTGATGGCTAAAATCCAAAAAGCTAATGTACAGCTTTTGGGAAAGATGCAGAGCTGGCTGGAATATAAGCAGCTGGATATGGCGGCTTAGGAAGATAGTTTGGCAAGTTCTTAGAAACTAAACATAGTCCCACCATGCAATCCAGCAATCAAGCTCCTAGATACCTACCCAATTAATCTGAAAATGTACGTCCATATAAAAATCTACACGCAAATGTTTATAGAGATTTATTCATAATCACCAAAATCTGAAAGCAATCAAGATGCACTTCAATAGATGAACCATTGGTGGTATATCCATAATGGAATATTATTCAGCAATGAAAAGAAATGAGGTATCAAGTCACAAAAATACACAGATGAATCTTAAATGCATATTGTTAAATGAAAGAGGCCAGCCTGTAAAGCTACATATTGGATGATTCCAATTATACGACATGCTGAGAAAAGCAAAATATAGAGTAGTTTCCAGGTTGGGGACAGGAAGGTAGAGAAGGTTGAATGTAGAGTACAGGAGATGTTTTAGGGCAGTGAAACTATTCTGTATGATACTGTAATGATGAATACAAGAAATTAAGCATTGGTCAAAATTCATAGAACTTTATAAACACAAAGAGTAAACCTTAAATCTCATTCAGGAGATTAGGGAAATCCCAGGAAGAAAAGCAGAATGAGATAATATATATGCATTTTAAATGTATTTTAAAAACCTCACTTAACAGTATGAGGAAATAAAATGCTGACCCAAATAATAACTTTAGAAATAAGTGGAGTCTGTAAAAAAAAGACAAAAGGAACTTCATATAAATATCATACTCTAGTTGATAAAGCTGTTTCCCAATGGAAGTACAGGATGATAATGCTGAAACTGCTATACATGCATACTGGAATTAAAGATGTAAGTAAATAGATGGTGAATAATGGAACCACGATTTCTCAATGTTGAAGTGGGTGGGATTACACATATGCAAGGGAAGGAAGTTAGAATGATCCATGTGATAAATGGATTAGAGCTGGAGACATCAGGATGAACTCAGTAGCATATGTATTAGCTTACTGTAGATATAGAGGGTTACATATAGAAATGTATACATACACACAGAGAGATTAGTATACACACATATATTTCCTTGCCCTGTAGCTGAGTGACCCTACACCCAGTAGCAATGAGTACACCTAGCATCCTGATCTTCATTTCTAATAGAACCAGGGCCACTTGGAAAAATGGCTGATTCTAGGACTGGGGCAAAAAATATACAAAATAGGTCTGAGGCACCTTGTAGTGCAGAAAGCAAGAAAATGCTCTCAACAACAACAACACAATAATGGGTATGTATCAAAGGGTTACAGGAGGCAATTGAAAGAGTTTCCAGTGGCTAAAGCCAGAGTAATTTGAGCAACACAATAAAGTAGTATTGGCTTATCACTTGAACTATAAAACAAATATCCATGAGTCTACACGGTAAATAAATAAATGGGGAATAGCTGAATCACCCATGTGGAAGAATTCCAAATAATTTATGTAGATATTCCAACCTTAAGGAGGTGAAGCATAGCACTGCACTCTTTAAGAATTACAGCTATATGCAACAACATCAATCTCACAAACATAATATTGAGTGTTACATATTGAAAGTATGTCATGTTGAAAGAAGCAACACAGGGAAGAATACCTACTATATAACTCTGTGTCTATAATGTACCAAACAAGTAGACTTATAGTCTTGGAATTCAGCATATAGTTACCTCTAGAGAAAAGGGAAAGGGTAATGATTAGAAGTATGCCTGAGAGAGGCCAGGTGTGGTGGCTCATGCCTGTAATCCCAGCACTTTGGGTGGGACAAGGCAGGCGGATTACAAAGTCAGGAGATCAAGACCATCCCAGCCAACATGGTGAAACCCCGTCTCTACTAAAAATACAAAACAAATTAGCCAGGTGTGGTGGCGGGCACCTGTAGTCCCAGCTACTCAGGAGGCTGAGGCAGGAAAATCACTTGAACCCAGGAGGCGGAGGCTGCAGTGAGCCGAGACTGCGCCACTGCACTCCAGCCTGGGCAACAGAGTGAGACTCTGTCTCCAAAAAAAAAAAAAAAGTATGCCCAAGAGAGATTCTGGGATTCTAGCTGTGCTCTGTTAACCTTGATCACTGATCTAAGTTCTGTCGAAGTTCTCAAAGTTATAACCAATTCAATGAATTGTGTACCTCACACTGTATACAAACCAATTTCAGTTCAGAAAAAGAAAATATGAACTTAATTTTGATGTAATGAAGATATCTAGTACAATTTTTTTCACATGGTGATCCAATTGACCCACTAATGGTTAAACAGATCATTATTTTCCCACTGCTCTGCGGTGCCAATTTTTGTCAAAAGTTATGTCTTCATATACGCTTGGTTCTGTTCCTGGACTGACTTTTCAATTCCATGTGTATATTTGCCTATCCCTACATCAACACTGTGTGTCTTAATTACTATAAATTTATAGCTTACTTATCTACCTATTTACTATAAGTAATAAGAAAAATTATTTATTATAAGTAATGAGTAATTACCATAAGTAGTAAGTAATAATTACTATAGATTTAAGTCTTGATGTCAGTAGAGTAAGTCCAACAACCTTATTCTTTTTCAAGATTGGCTTGTTATGCCTTATCCTCTGTACTTTTCATACATGTTTTGGAATCAGCTTGCCAATTTCCACATACAATTTTGTACACAACTGTTGGAAACTAGTTTGGGAGCAAGTACGTCACATCCTTGCATATGCCATACCCATATTTCCTTCCTTGCCAAATGGGGAAGCATGGAGATGGAGTTTCCCTTTGCCTGAGTCCCTGAGTGAGGCCAATGTTGCAAAGAACCTTCACCCCCATCAACACATTACAAACATACAGGGTTAGCAAGAAATAAACCTCATTATTAAAAAAAATTAAATTATATGGCCCTAAAACTTTAGGTAAGAGGAAGCATTAAAAGAGAAAGATTTGAGATTAACTGTGGATTTATTTTAAATATCTGAGCTATGATAAGCTTATATGCACACATACACTCATAAACACAAATGTGGGATATGTGAATCGTTACTTCTGTATGAAACATCTGAGTTACTTGCAACTCTCTGAAATTAACTCAAACCATTTACCAGATGGTAAATTCTGGAGATAAATTTAAAATATGCAAAACAATGCTATCCGACATTTCTATGAAACACAGAGTACCTAATTGTAACTTAACATTTTAATTTTGGGAAGAGGAACAATATAGAATTTTTATTTCTAATATTAGCTTTGAATGATAATCAATTCTGATTTGCAAAATGGTCTATGTTTTGTTAACAAATCAGCATTTCCCACTTGCTGTTTTTATTGGACAATAAAAGCCATATGGGCTAAGAATTCATCACGATTAATAAAAAAGATGCAAATTCTTATAATTAATATTCCACATAACTTTATAAGAACCTCTGCAACAGCTTTTGTGTATATCAAATTAAAATTTACTATATAATAAAATTATGTAGTAATAATTTTCAACCTCTAACTAAAGTCATATGATTCTTCAACATTTATCCACTGCTACACCACAGTACATAAATCATGCAGGCGAATTCTCACAATACATATTATATAGGGCACAGAATTATTTTGATTTAATTCTCAATAAGAACTGAAGCAGTAACTTGTTACTTTAGACTGGTAAATCAATAGCAAATGCTTGTTCTAAGATTGGTTATCACTCCAGTCATGCAAGTAGCTTAAAAACTGACATATTAGCATTGACAAAAGGATTGCTCTATTTGTTTTCCAAAGGCTTTCCCGCATGACTCTATACTTAGTTTTATGCCAAAGAAAATCAATCTCTTTATTCAACTTGTCAATCAGAAAACACATGTAGAAACAATTATTTTATTGCCACACATAAAAGTACACTGAATCACATAGGATGAAATAGAAATAAAATGCCAAAGTATTAACATGCCTGTAAACAGAATTAACATAAATAAAGACTTAAATGCAAAAATAAAATTAAATATAGGAATGAAACCTAAAGGATAAAAATCAGTTGAATAGACTTACTCCAATCCTCAGTTTTCAAATACACCAATCTCTTTTCATTTCAGAATTTTAAAAACTCATTAGAAGGACTAGCTTCTTCCAACACAATGGAAGTCCACAAAAACCTAATTTTCCCTTTTTTTTTTAAATCTGCAAAAACTAAGCTTTCTAGACAGATGATAATGCTGGCACATTTATATCAGAATATCAATGAAGAAAACATTTCTCTTTAAAACAAGGATTTTGAGTGATTCTAAATTACACTTTACATAACAAAGAACCAAGAAATACAGATGCCTGGCTTTTGATCTAGTGCCTATAAAAAGAGCCCCAGAAAGGTCTACATGGAATACCAAGGTAGAAAGCAACATAATACACAAGATCTAATGATCACCTAAGTTCCCCCGGTTCCATCAAGGTCACTCAAGTTCACATGCATGAAGTATTCAATGTCATTCACATTAACTGCCTCATGTAAATTTTCCTTTGTTTTAATGGATGAGTATTGTAGGGCCTGGTTGTAAAATATGAAGTCTGACCTAGGAAAGGAGTCAAATCTTTGTCCCAGTGTCCATTCCCCTGGGGATCCTCATGTCCCCAGACTTCAGCTCCCTGTATCCTCAAGGCCACCAAGGAGGCAGCACACCACTTCACACCACCACATCATAAACAATACACCTGTGTGCCAACCATGGATCTCTCTGCTATGGCTACAATCAACTGCCTCCATTTAAATTTTAGTCTCTGGGCACCTGTGGAATCACACAGATGCACAAAGTGGCACATGCTTTGAAGACGCTCAGGCCAAGACATAACCTCACTTTACACCAACTCTGTCAAAACAAGGCTGCTTATGAAGCATATTTCACTCAAGTATTAGCATCCTACATGGAGCCTTTTATTATGCTAAAGAAATCGTCACTGAATTAGACAACACTTTTCCCTATCCAAGAATACTGTTGGTGTGCAAAGAGCTTCCAAGGGTGAATAGATCACATTTACTCAACAGGAGTAAGCAGACATCCCAATGATGAACAAAAATGATTGCTGCAGACTATGATGACTCTTCAGTGAACTAAGAATGACCATCAAATTCTTATAGCTGAAGCAACCAACTAACTTTTTTGATCAGCCTTAGCCAAGAAGCACATGGGAGCAGACACCACAAAGTATGGTGTAGCAGAAAGAGCATTACTTGGAGTCCACGATATGGGCTTTAGTTCCAGCTCTGCCTTTTAGTTTACTTAAGCACTTGAAGAGCAAAAACCTTCTTTTCCTCTATATATCCTCAGTACCTAGCAGTGTTTGCAAAACTGTGAACCATCGATGAGTATTTGCTCAATGAAAGAACAAGAGAATATATAGGATGTATGTGATCTTAAGCACTTAACATCTTTGGGTTTAAGTTTCCAAATCTTTAAAAACGGGGACATAGTAAGGCAATGCATGCCTTTTACACTGGGTTGCTGAAAGAACCAAGCAAACTAGCAGATATGAAAGTTATCTGTTAACCATAAAGTCTGTTACAAAGGTACACTGCAAGTAAAGAAGCATTCTTTGAATTGGGGGTGGTGGAAGCAATGAGGCTACTTCAAGGAATATGGCCTTGAAAAGCCTAGATTTCTCCTCTGTGCCTTGAATCCTTTAATATACCTCTTGGCTTAAAAGGGTGTTCAACTCACTGAGAGAGAAAATTGATATGGTTCTAATCAAAACCAAAAATGTGTGCCAAGCTCTGAAAAATACAGTGCTAAAAAAAAAAAAAAAAAAAACTTTCTCAAAGTCTTTCCTGGCAACAGTCACCCTCATGAATTTCCCCACTAACACAATGGCACCACCCTGCTCACAATATGCCAGCCTTTCCCAGCCACCCCAGGTCCTTCTACTTAATAATTCTAGCATTGCCCACACGTTACCCTAGCACCCATTAGTATCCTATCAACTCTTCTAAAACCTAACTTCATATAACAAATCCATGAAGAAAAGTGGGCGCTTCAATCAACTTACTTTTAGATTTTAGAATAACAGGTAAAATATTTGGGAAAAAATACATTTTATTCCTACCTTGCATTTAAAAAAATGAATTCCAATAAATTAAAGAATAATTATTTTTAAATGAAGCCATTAAAAAACTAGAATGAAAGGCAGGGGCTGGCATTTCTTAATCATTAAAGCAATGAGAGAGAATGTAAAAAAATGGACATATTTGATCATGCAATCATATACACATAACCACAAAGTTACAAAATTAAAGATAAACTAGGAAAAAGATATGTGACATATAAGAGAAGGGGCAGTAGTCTCATGATATATATAAAGAGCTCTTACAAATGAAAATGGTTGAAAATCAGAGAAATATGAGTTGGGACATGAGGTGGGGGTGAAGAGGGAGAGAAAGTAGTCAAACAAGTACAAAAGCAGCAGCCTACTCCAAACAGAAAAAAAAAAAAAGAAAAGAAAAAAACAAAAACAAATAAGGAAATACCATTTTTACCTACCAAATAGGCAAAGAACTAAAAAGTGTAACCCTCAATAACCTACAGACAGCTGTGCAGAGCGGCAGGAGGTCTCATGCGCTCCTGGTGACAGCCAAACAGGTAAAATCCTTCTGGAGGGAAACTTGGCAATATATCAAAAGCGTTCTGAAAGCTCACGTCCTCTAATCAGTAATTCTATTGTTAAAAACTGTTACTAAGAAAATTAACAGCAATGTGTGCAATGATTTCTGCACAAGAATGTTCACCATAGCACATGTTCATGTAACAGCCAAAATATTAGAAGAAAAAAATCTCAATGTCCAAGAATAAACAAGTTATGGTATATTTATGTAATGTAGTTTACAAATGTGTTTTCAAGAAAAATATGGTATTTAATAATAGATGTTTACAATACTAGTGAAAATGTAAGATTCAAAACTATACAGGGTATGATCTGAACATGTGTGAAAGGCCCAAATAGGAATACACATATTTTATACATACATGTATGGGGGGTATATTTATTTTATATATATGTATTTATTTATATATAAATATATATTTATATTTTATATATTATTTATTTATATATAAATATATATTTATATTTTATATATTATTTATTTATATATAAATATATATTTATATTTTATATATTATTTATTTATATATAATATAAATATATATTTATATTAATTTGTATATAATATATAATATTAAATATAATAAATATATTTATTTTTATATATTATATAAAAATATATAATCTATAAAATATATAAAAATTAATCTATATCTATTTACATATAAACATATATAATATATAAATATATGTGGGTGTGTATATATATATATCAGCGAGAAGGTCAAGGACAGTAGTCTCAACTTCAACCTTGAGTGTTTTTGTGTTTTTAGTTTTGTTTTGGAATTATTGGATTTGGATCTCTGCAGACTCTGAAATGACGATGGGTAAAAGAAAAATTTTCAAGGTCAATTATTATTTCAAATTAGAAAACTCTAGGCTTTATTTCTTTGTACCTGGGAAGTCCTCATCAAGCCATTAAGGGAAGAGGAGAGGGTGAAGACACTGCAGCCATCAGTCCCCTGCAATGAAGTCTACGACAGAAGGATCTGCAGGAGACGCCCAAGGACACCTCAGCTGGGCTGGCACATCTAAGCCCCGCCCGCTTCCCCACCACTCTAAGGGCTAAAGTCGCTGTCTGGTCTTACTCCCGCAGATTAAAACCACATGAGCCACCTGGACCCCAACCCCATTCACTTTGGGATTCCAGCCTTCCAGCAACAATCAAGTTGTCTTATATTTTCCTCAAATTAAAAAAAAAAAAGGGCTCATTTATAAAAAAGAGAAGGGCTGCTCAGATCAAAAAGTGTTTTACAGAAAGACAAAGAGTAAACAATCTCAACCATTTTGTGAGCTAATAACACAAAGAGAGCTTTGATTTTATTTCTCATATATTTTATAAACACAGGAGAGGGTGGGTAAAAGACATCATGGGGCTTGCAGTTGAGGGGACAGAGGCTGGGCACGGGTCCAAAATCTCCCCATGATGTTACCCGTGACACATACATGCACAAAAAGTCTGCCACATAATGAAGCATTTAAATAATTTAATTTGTATCTAAGGGTCATGAGACTATGCAGCATATTTATTTTCTTCTTCTTCTTCTTTTTTTTTTTAGACAGAGCCTCCCTCTTGTTGCCCAGGCTGGAGTGCAATGGCGCTATCTCGGCTCACTGCAACCTCTGCCACCAGGTTCAAGCGATTCTCCTGCCTCAGCCTCCCAAGTAGCTGGGATTACAGGCGCCCACGACTATGCCCAGCTAATTTTTTGTATTTTTAGTAGAGACGGGGTTTCACCATGTTGGCCAGGCTGGTCTTGAACTCCTGACATCAGGTGATCCACCTGCCTTGGCCTCCCAAAGTGCTGAGACTACAGGTGTGACCCACCATGCCCAGCCTATTTTCTTCTTTATAGTTTTCCTACTTTTGAATTTTTCTGAAATTAATTGTTTTACTTTTATAATGAGAAAAAGGTCAGCAGTGTCTAAAATTTTTGTAGTTAAGTGAAATACCAACTTCACTATATCTCTTTCATCCTCAAAAATCTACAATGGCTTCCCCAATAGCTATCTTATCGAATTCACAGTCCTTCAAGTGTTTTCTACCAGACCTGATGTCCAGAACTTTTGGCATAACATAAAAGGTCCCCTTGGGCAGCGCACAGTGGCTCTGGCTATAGACTCAGGGCTTTAGGAGACCTAGACAGGAGGATTGCTTGAGCCTAGGTGGTCGAGATCAACCTGGGCAACACAGTGAGACCCCATCTTTACAAAAATTAAAAAACTAGCCAGGTGTGGTGGCTTGTGCCTCTAGTGTCTGCTACTTGCGAGGCTGAGGCAAGAAAATCACTTGAGCCCAGGAGTCAAGGCTGCAATGAGCTACGATGGCACCACTGCACTCTAGCCTGGAAGGCAAAGGGAGAACTCCTCTCTAAAAAAAAACAAAAAGGCCCTCCCCCATGGCCAATGACCTAGCCTGTCTCCCTTATTAGCTCTACCCGTTACTCTTCTGCATGGGTCCATATTCTTGATGTCCGGGCTGGCTCCCTAATGGGTCATGTTCCTTTACATCCATATGCCTTCGCTCACTTTCTAACTTTGTTTGAACTTCCTCTTCTCCCCACCACATCCCACTTACTGGCTGGCTCTGGTGAAAGGTCCCCTCCTCTTGGAAACAGTCCCTGAGGTGATTGCCTGTCGCTTCCTCCTTGTTCCAGGCACCTTGTGCTCACATTCAGTACAGACTAATTTTCCATTGTTCTCTCTAGGACAGGAACTCCTCTTTGCTGTCCCCAGCACAGAGCTCAATGACTAGCCTCAGTGGATAAATGTCTGTCAAATTGTGTTTTCATCTTAATCATTCTTTCTTATAAATTTCCAATGCAGATTCACTACCTCAGCCTTGCAATCATCTGCCTCAGCATTAAGAAGGACTGCAAAACCCAGTAACAGTATGTGCCATGCTTCCTCACTGGAATTTCATCAACCTAAATGACCCATACCTTTGCCCCCTTTTCACGACCCTCCATGCTCTTGTCACAAGAAGCCTCCCCTCCTTGACCAGTGTTATTAAGTAATATGATGATTATTGCTTACAACCTACCCTGTTAGACTGCAATCTCCTTCATGAAAGAAAATGTGACATATTATCTGGAATTCCATCTCTCCTGAGTCCCTATACAGTGTTCCACCCAAAGAAAGACCTCCAACCCAATGACTGCAGCACTACTTTGCTCCAGGAAAGAGTTCCAACCAGCTGAGATGCAATTATTTTACTAATTTGGCCAATATACATCATTGAGTTTCAAACATTCCAAATGTTCCTGGAGACCACCCTCTTCTCAGTTAAGAGGCAGAGGGAAAACAAGATCATGAATCCCTTTTCTAATCATGAGCAATAAGAGAAACAAAAATGTCCTGGTTTTATCAGTTACATCAGAGGACCACCATGAATCCCTGATGAGAGCAGGATGTTGAAGGAGCGACCAGGGCTGATGTCAGGTCGCCTGCCTATGAGAGCAAGGCAGAACCAGGGCTCTGGCACACCTGCTTTGTTCCCCTGCTACCGACAGGCTTGCTATTTCTTTCAAAGATTTTCTCATGGACCATCACAAGTGAAAGCAGTGTTAGAAAACAGCTTCAGGGCTTGGGGAGGCAGCGTTGTTTTAGACTGGCTGGAAAGTCATGCTGAGCAGCAAGAGGACAGATCTCTTTTAGAGTAGACAGCCCCACCTGGCTGCACCCTCCAAGGAGGCCACAGGGCATATCATCCAGGTGGGTCAGGTGGCACTGGGGCTCACAGTCAAGCCGTCATCAGGTTACTGCCTCTGTTTCATCACTGTGAAAGTTAAGCCATGATCCAGGTCTCTGGGTCTTCCCGAGCAAGTCAATGCAGAGCCAAAGCCTATGCACAAATGAATAACCTCACAAGGATGAGAGCTGTGTGTGATTGATGGCTCTACACAAACCATCTCAGCAAAGGAGTTCAGTAAGAGCCTTGTGAGCATATGACACTCTCCAGCTCTACTAAAGTGATAGATGGGTTCACACGGAAGCTACTAAATGGGCCTCATTGCAAAGGCATGGCTTCAACCATAGCTGGACTTCAGGGAGCACAGTGTTTTCAACATATACCTTGGAAAATTCCTCACTCATAAGTAAAGATTACATATGCAGGGGCCCAGTGAATGCTTGCCTAAAAGACAGTGTAATGCTAAGCAAAATAGTCTGTTAACAGGAAAAGAAATATCATGATTTTAATTCTGGAGTGCTAAGTCGCCTAATCTTCAATGTTTTGTGTTCAGATGACAGGCAGGAAGCTGAGCTAGAGTTTATGCTTGTCCAATTAATCAAATAACCTCCATGCCACTTATCCTTGGAATTGGCATTAGAAAAGCCCCCACGTGCCCCCAAATCATATAAATTCCACAGTTTCCTAGTCATTAAATCCAGGTTGGCCTAATGCTGATATGTCATATTTTGACATGTAGCCACAAGGGATATACAGTCAAAATTAAGAGGAGACCTGAGCTAAAACTGGCATGCCCTACTCGGATGAACAATTTATGCCCACACATAGATAAAACTGCATATATCTTCTCCAAATGATGAATATTAAACTGTTAGAAACATGGGGAGATATAATTCATTGACTCATTTTGCATAAAACATTTCTTTTAGCTTTCAACCAAACATATAGAAGGGATATTTGCATCATCACAAGTACACAGGCTATTATTACACGTAATTACATGCAGACTTTCAATACTACTATCACAATGGTATTTATTGAATAAACCTGCAGCATTAATAAAATCATATTTTCCCCGGCTTTAAACCCTACATGGCTTCCCCATGCACTTACTATAAACGTTTATCCAACCCCTCACATCGCCTCCAAGGCTCTCTGAGCCCATCTCTACCACCCCCACACCATCCCAACCTCTCCAGCCCCCGGCCCGGCCCCACCATCACTCATTCTGCCCTGCCACACTGGCCTTCTTCCTTTGTTCTTTGTCTCTTGAACAAGCTAAGAGAAAGGCCCTTGTCCCCGCTGTTTTCTTTGTTTGAAAGGCTTTCTCCCGAAACCTCCGTGCAGTAGTTAACTCTCCGATCTCAGGTCAAATGTCACCCCACAGAGGGCCCTCCGCAGCCACCCCAGCGAGTGCTGCCTTTCACCTGCAATCACCATTATGCGCCCCGCACTCACTTCATTTTCTCTAGAGCATAAGTATATTCCAATCTGAAATATATTGGTTTTTTTCTGATTATCCGGACCACAAATATATAAGCTCCAATAAGAAAGTAGTTTGCTTCCACTACAGGGTCTAGAACTGTGTCTGACACACAATAGATCCACCACAAGCATTTGTTACACAGATGAATGCTGTGCTAGAAGGTGGATAAAGCAAGTTACAGACATGGCAGCCTACCCACTGGGTGCTAATGATTGAGAAACAAGTGGACAAATAGCCAAGAAACACAGAAAAAAAAAATTTAGCAGCTGCATACTTAATTATGATTAAGTAATCAAAGTTAGTTGAACATATCAAACGTGAATAAATTATTAAGTCAAGACATGTCATATGGAAATGCTAATGACCTAGGCTGGGAAAGCTCTCTGAGGTTTGAGAATGAGGAACTTTATGAAGTTTCTAACATGGTCCCTGCTATGGCACCTAACTGCCTAGAACATCAGAGTTGCTTAATAAATACTGCTGAATTTTGCAATTCTTAAACTAAGAAAACGTTAAAATATTATTTTAGCTTTCTTAGTGAATATTTTTAAAGACCACTTGTCTATAATTCGTACTGATGTTTTTCTCGGCATAAATACCAGATATATGAGTATGAAACTTAAATAGTAGAAAAATCATCCATGGATGCAGGTAAGACACAACCCAGAAGAATTTTTTTTTTTTTAAACACAGAGAATTTTTTTTTAGCCTGACAAATTTCAAAGAGGCTTTGCAAGTGCAAACAGACTTCAGCTTTTTCACATTCCTATGCCCAGAAACTGGGACGTGAAAATGCCAGGAACCCTTTCAATAACTAGACTATGTGATAGATGCAGGAGAAACTCTCCAACCACCAAGATTACTCCTATGGAGCTGCCAAAGAACCAGATGCTTCCTTCAAAAGCATATCAATTTGGCGGTGAAAAACCCTGTGGCCTCAGCTCCAGTCGGGAAGGGCAGGTGGGATGGCACGGTGCGGGATGCCTGTTCCCACTTGCCTCAGCAACCATCTTCTTCTGACAGCAAAACTGTGTTACTCCCAGGCTTGAAGGCATGAGCAAAATACATGGCTTTGCTATATATAAGGACGGGACTTGGAAATATTTGGTCTGAGGCCATGCAAAATGAATTCCATACATGGGGAGACTGTAATATCGAAAAAGATGAAAATAGTTTCACTGCACTTGAAATTTTTATCTTCAAAGAAATTGAACATAGATGAAGGAAAAAATAGCTGCATTTAAAAAAAAAGTTTCATAATGCAGGACATTAGAAAATAAAACTTTTTTTAACCAATACATACAACAAAGAGCAATTGTTTTTATGACTGCCATCTACCAAACCATCAACTGTGAAATCTTTCTCTTTAATCATGAGTTTTTAAAGGCTCTATTCATGTGCATCCATTTTCACAAACTCTTGTGAAACTAGCATGACCTGGCTTGAAATAATAAACCCAAAGGCTTTCTGTTGTAGTTGTTGTTGAGGCATTAGTGTTTTTATTTTTTTAAGAAAGCCAGGACTTCATTTCTGCATATGAAGCTCCTCGTGGTGTTCATCCTCACTTAAATTTGCAGCCAAAATTATTTTTTCAGTCTCTTTAACCCTGGTGGGCCCCCTGAGAGCATGTGTGTTCTGGGCTTTTGTAATTAGGCAGCTTGCACCTGAGCATCTCCATCTCTAGTAATTAGAGCTCACCGCGGCAGTTTCCTTCCCAGCCGATCTGGCCATGGGGCCAGGAATGAACACATGGAGGAGTGATGAGGGTGGTGTGCGGCTGTCTTGACCTCTTCTGCACCTTACCCTACTTCAGGATGGCAGGGTTCTCAGTTACACCAGGGGTGCCTGAAAGGCAGGACCCGCATCCTCCATTCTACCCTCTCAGCACCAAGCAGGATCCCCTCTCGTGGAAAACAGCTCACCCCGTGTATTCATGCACAGCTATGTATTTTGAGGGAAGTGGCTCTTTCTGTTTTCATCTGTCACTGTCCACTAAGATACAAATAAAGAGAAAACCTCTGCATCTCTAAATGAAAACACTGAACGTATTCAGAATAGCTCCGTTTCACAATCCCCTTCCATCTATCTACCCAAGTCATAGAGTGCAATGAACCTCAATATCTTTTTTTCAAGCTGTTTTTCATTCTAAACACGTAAGTTGACTTTCCTGTCCCACTGCAGTAGCCAACAGCTAAAAATAAAATGAATTTCCCTGGGCAATATATAGAAAGGCATACTCTCTCACTTTTTTCCTTCGTGGGCTAGACAGATGCTTGCTGGTTCACTTGCCAATAATGATCGACCTGGCACTCGACTGAGCCTTCAAAACACTAAACATATCAAAGGCCCCAGGTTAACCTCTGAGATTTACTTTGGAGTAATTAATAGGTTTATAGTCCTTAAAATAATCTATGGATGTGCCAAAGAAAACTGTACCACAGTACTGTCCGTCTAGAGGCCCCATCAAACATGGGGGATGTCTGATGGGGCCTCGAAATGGACAGTACTATTTCTAAACATGGGGGATACTCCACAGCAGCCTCGCTGTCCAGCAAGTCAGACCATCACGTCAGGCAGACATGAAGAGAGAGATGGGAACAAGCTAGGGGGATGTGGACAAGACGGCAATCTGCTTTGGGAAGAAGAGCATCAGCCCACAGCATCTTTTTCAATCTTTCCAACAGAGGCTCCAAAGCACCTCCTCAGCCCAACCAGCCTCCCTGATGAAACTCAGGGCTGTGGCTGGTCAGGAAGAGAAACAAAAGGAAGGGGAGGGGGACTGGCCATGGCAACAGAGGTGGGGAAGGGGAGGAGGGTGAGGAGCCGGCCGTTTTCCTTATCAAGTGGCCAGTGGTAGAGAAGACGGTGAGGTCACTCAGAAGACAACTGAGCTAGGGAGCAGCTGAGTGCCGCAGTTACTACCCGCCAGCAACAGTCGCATGTTCACCAGCGCTCTTTTCTTCTCGTTCTGCCTCTAAGAGGCACAGAAAACAGACAAGCAACTGCAGACTAATGTACTTCTTAATAAGAACAGCAGCTCCCATGACTGCGTTCTCACCCTATGTCAGATACTCTGCTAAGAACTGCCTTATGTCTTCCCCTTTAAGGCTATCAATGAATATTTATTATTTTAAGGGAGGGCTTTCAAAAATACAGTTGATCCTTCAACAACATGGATTTTAAAAACTGCACAGGTCCACTTATATGTAGGTTTTTTTTTTTGATAAAAGTTACAGCAAATGTGCCTGCCTCTCCTGCCTCCCTTTCCCCTCCCTCCATCTTTCCCACCTCTGCCAGTCCTGAGACAGCAAGCCCAACCCTTCCTCTTCCTCCTCAGCCAGTATACTCCACAGGAAGACGGAAAGAATGAAGACCTTTATGATGATCCACTTCCACTTAATGAATAGTAAACATATTTTCTCTTGCTTATGGTTTTCTTAATAACATTTTCTTTTCTCTAGCTTATTGTAAGAATAATATCTATCATATATTAACAGTACATATAATACATGTAACATACAAAATGCGTGTTAATCAACTGTTTATGTTATCAGTAAGGGTTCCAGTCAACATTAAGCTATTCATAGTTGAGCCTTTGGGAAGTCAAAAGTTATATGTGAATTTTTGACTGCATGAGGGTTGGCACCTCTAACCCCACAGCTGTTCAAGGGTCAACAGCACAAACTCCTGAGTTCCAAGAATAGTCTACCACTTGCTGATCACATGATCTAAGGCAAGTAACTCAACCTTCAAAAGAAAACCTTTCTTGATCTGTAAAACAGGAATAACCAAATTAATAATGCATGTAAGGCATGTACTTAGCTGGTGCAGACAATGATTCTGATAACAGCTAATGTTTACATTATCCTATACCTACTCTATAGTGCTCACACACAAACAGAATGAGGCACAAGAGAGGCCCAGTAATGTGTCCAGCCCCACAGCTAGTCAGCGGTAACATCAGGATTCAAACCTAGAAGTCTGGTACCAGAGTTCATGTTCTTAAACCATTAATCTACGATGCCTCTCAAGTAAATAGTCAATAAGTGGTAGGTGTGAGGCTGTAGGAAAAAGAGGAGACGAAGGGACAGGAAAGCAGTCCTCATTGGAAAACTAGGTTTCGACTGGCACTGTTGGACTGGGCTGCAGTTTAGGTCCTCCCACTGCTGAGTTCCCTCACTTCATCTCCTGGTGCTTCTGGTTTCCCATTTATAAAATGCAAGGGAAGGATTCTATTTATCTCACAAGGTGCTTCTAAGGAGTAAAAAGTCACGTCATGTTTGACCAATGTTAGTCAGATCAAGATTTATTTTAGATAAATTATCTGTTAGTTTTAATTGCCATGACTCAGTTTTTATGTTCACTTTTTGGTCAAAGCTAAATAAAATATATAAATATATAAAATCTGGGCTCCAACCGACTCCCACACACTCTCAGCCAGGCATCTTGAGCAGGTACCATCCCTCTTGTCCAATGGCTGTGTAAAAGTGAGGGCAGGAATCTGCCTTGACAAAGAAAGTTCAACCGTCTAAACTCAGTGGATTTGAAACTATTTCAGAATAGAATTTCTCAGAATGAAAACAAATCTATGACTCCTCTTAACAGCTAAAAAAAAAAAATCTTGAAATAATGACTTTAAGAGTAAGACTTTAAAAATACAGATCTACACTTTCCACTATAACAGCCACTAACCACATATGGCATTTAAATGTAAATTAATTAAAATTAAGTTAAATGCTAAGCTCAGTTTCTTGGTCCTGACGGCCACGTGGAGCCAATGGCACCCGTGCTGGACGGCTCAGATCTAGGGCCTCTCCACCATCGCTGAAAGCGCTCTTGAGCAGTGCTGAGCCACATGCTACGTGGACAAGTCAATTTTCCTTTAACATATGCTCAGTGTACTTTATTTAAAACACTGAACTTCTTATAATATTTGTCACTCCTACATTATTCCATTATTTATATAGTCCTTCCCTTTGTTCCTTGGCTCTGTCATAGTGGTGACAGAAGGTGAATGCAATTACTGATTTACTTTTCTATCTCCCCAAGGAGACAGTGAGTTCCAGAACTCGGTAAATGCTGAGTCTTACAATTCTCAAAGGCACAACACAGACCCCGTCCTTATTACATTACCATCCTACACCGCGAGGATAAACTCCAAACAATCTGAATACAACTTGAAAACATTTTTAATTACTCAAAAAATAATCCGTAGTATATATTTTCAACAATTTTTTTAAACAAGATACAGTTGGAGTGATTAAAATCTTGAGTTAAAAAAAGTCAGCGATTAGCTCTAAGCCAATGTTTAGGCAATGCAGTAATGCTTAAGTTCTTTATTCAACCATTAGTATACTGATGAAATTCTCTGTAAGGAGTAAAATGTCCTCTGTGATAAATTAAGCTACAAAGCTGTTTCCTCTGTTCTCTGCTTTCTAGCTTGTATTAACTAGTGCCATAAAAGAAAGCCTTTAAGATAATATTTATTTGCAGAAACAAACACTGATTCAAGGCACTTAGAAGCACATATGTGCAATGAGGGGAACACTTGAGGGAATCCTAATATTTTATCATGTCCTGGATATTACTGCTGTTGTACCTGCATATCTCCATACTCATCCCACTCTCGATATTTCATGTCAAGCTCTACTCCCAACCAAAGCTGTTCTGGTGTTATAACTTCAGATTACCCACAATAATGGCACCAGTAAATATCACGTCTCACCCTTTGTCAGAACTGTCTAAGATTACATAAACATGACATATTTTAAGAAGGAATGCAACCCTGTTGTTTACAATGTAACAAAGATAATGCCGTGACAAATATCCTAAGCTATAAATAAAGACATTTACCATTGTACTGCACTTACTCATCTCCGGGTTGAACAAATGTTAATTATAGAGAATTTGAAAATGGGACTTGTTAATGTCATTTTTAATTTAGCATGTTACAGTGTAAATGTTTTCCATTGTGTTAATTTACACCTGTTATCACAAGCTTCATTATTAGGTTTATAGTGGAGCAGCTCTCCGTGACTCTGAAATTTGCTTAAAATGGCAGAAACAATTACTAATTAGAAGGGCATGTTTACTTTAATTATATTTATTTCCTAGTCTAGTTTTATATGTAATGTACTATGGAAGTGTATGATTTAATTAGTGAAACCCATTTATGAAGAGCAATTTCTCAAATGAGTACTGCTTACAAAATACAACAGATTCTTTCAGTGTTTCATAAATTCCTTGGGTGATATTTCTACAGAGAGATCCACATGGAAATCTTTCACTCATGAGTTCAGAGCATTTCCCGTTTTTGTTCCAAATACTGCAATAATTACTAGTAACAAGAATTCAGCTCTAGAAATTTTTAATGCAAATCTTAATATACAGTATGCAAAATGTAGAAATGTATGGGTATAATCTTTAAAAATCTATAACCAAAATTAACATGGGATTTCTTTATTGATGTTCACGCTCACAAATTTCAAATCCTACTTTATCAAATCCTACCGACAGTCACATTCACAAATTTAAAAATCCCACCTTAATATATAAAAAGCAAATTCGGTTTTCTAAAATAAAAAAGACATGGCTTTTTTCCTCTCTGAAGTCATTTCTCTGGCTTCCAAAGTACAACTGCCTTTTGTTTTTGTCAAATATTGAGGCACAGTAACTACCAATGAAATAACCAATTCAGGCAAAGATCATTCTGCGAAAGACTACAGGGAACGGGATATTCACCTGGTCTCAAAAGATCACCCCACAGGCTCTTTAATCACAAAAGGAAGAAAGAACCTTATAGCACAGAGAAATCTGGTGGCCACTGCCTTATTCATGTGACCACACATCCCACCAAAGGGATAGTGTGACACCATGTACTTCCTGTGGTGCCACAGGGGAAGGCCACTCTGTCCTGATGGGATATTCTCGCATCTTATAGGAGGAAACAATTGGGACTGGGGGACATTCCGCAAGACCTAGCCTGGACTTTTCAAGATGCTACATGTCACAAAAGACTTTGAAAAAGCTGGAAGACTATTACAGATTCAAAATGAGGCTAATGAGATGTGACAACTAAACATAACGTGTGATCTCTGGCTAGATTTCGGACTTTAGAAAATAACGGCCATAAGAAAAACTACTAAGACAATTAAGGAAATGTGAATATAAACTGTGCACTAGATATTATTATATTCAGGTTAAAGTGTCCTGAGTTACACTAGAAATGTTTAGGGATTAACTGTAGTGACCTGAAAGAGTCTTTCAAATGTTCAGAAAACAAAGTGAGAGCTATCAAGAGAATGTGGCAGAATGGCTAGTGAATGTGGGTGATGAGTATTCGCCCATCTCCATGACACCATTTTTTAAACTTTTCTATATACTTGAAATTTTAAAAAATCACAGTTGGGAAAATATAAATAATCCAATGGGCAGAGTGGGAGGTCAAACTAGGAGTACTCCTCATACAACATCTTACACCCCAAACTTCAAGAAACATTACTGCCCTATTCTGAATGTAAGCTTTCTAGCATTAATGTTAAACCCATGAAAATGGCAGTTACTCGGCCAGGCGTAGTGGCTCACGCCTGTAATCCCAGCACTTTGAGAGACTGAGGTGGACAAACCACGAGGTCAGGAGTTCAAGACCAGCCTGGCCAACATGGTGAAACCCTGTCTCTACTAAAAATACAAAAATTAGCCAGGCATGGTGGCATGTGCCTGTAGTCCCAGCTACTTAGGAGGCTGAGACAAGAGAATTGCTTGAACCAGGGGTGAGCCAAGATCACACCACTGCACTCCAGCCTGGGTGACAGAGCAAGACTTCATCTCGGGGGGGAAAAAAAGGCAGTTATGCTTGCAAATGGCTTCACGGTTGTCTCTCAAAATATTTAGTCACAACATTCCCATGAAGCACATTCTTCACATTGTCACATAAACATTCTTATGTTTTATTTTACTTTTTATTTTTGGGATAGGGTCTTGCTCTGTCACCCAGGCTAGAGTGCAGTGGCACGATCATAGCTCACTGAAGTCTTGATCATAGCTCACTGCCGTCTTGCAGTTCAAGACTCCTGGATCGAATATTCTTGTTTTTAGATCCCAGAAAGAATCCATGCCACAGAGCAGCCAAGATGTTTCTTGTATAAAGACTCATGCATCTTGCCAGCTTAGGTGAGAGTTCCTGTACTTGTTGTCTAGAAAAGATGTATCTGCAGAGTGTGTTTCAATTTTAAGATCCTTACTATAAGGTCCACTACACAGCACTGTGCACAAGTGTGCAAAAACACTTTCTTAAAGGAAAGTAAACGTCAGTGCAAGTAGCATTTTGTCTGACCAAGAGAAATCCCCAAGCACCCTAAAGGGCAGATCATTACCCCTCATCTCCCAGCAGTCCCTGCTTCACATTTCCACGCTACCCCTGCAGATGGGCTTGACTGATGCACCAATTTCCATGCAGCAGCTGATGCTGACAACCTCTTCTGGGGATGCTGCTGTTGACTAATGTGGAGTAACAGCCAACAAGGGAACAGTCCCGCGGAAAGAAGACCTGCCAGAAGAATGCCACATTCCAGGTTCCCTGTCTCCCATCCTCTCCTACCTACACAGAGAAACTGCCCAACATGCTCTCCGCTAATCCTTGTGACTGACACAAAGCTTTCCAGCAACCTATGTCATTTTTAGAAATGCTGGGGAAGTTATTTACAAGAGTCCTGATTTCTCCCCATGGCAAAGCCCATTTCTTCCACCTCAAATAGTCATTCAGGTAGTCTTCTTTAAATGTGGTTATCCTGCCAGTTAGGGCAGACATCAAGCCCCTTTGTTTAAATGTGCACCCACTCCCACCCCAGCCCTGGATGAAACCCCTGGGGTAGACTAGCCCTAATAAGGGAGGTAAAAAGTATTTTGAAAGAGAGCTGGAGAATACGAGCTGAGCCCACGCAACGGCTCCCAGGAAGATGTCGAGGGGCTTCCATGAAGAACTAGCTAAGGGGGGAGCTGATCTGCAGATAAATCAGCAGCTCAGCAGCTTTCAACTCAGTCTTCAAACATACTGCTCTTGCAATGTTCTGAGGCTGAAAATAGATCTTCTGTCTCCAGAAAAGGAAAGAATTAGGATGAGGCCAAGCTTGTTAGGAGAAACAAGAGAGGCTGGTATTGAACCTGATTAGACAGGAGCATCTTGCTAGTCCCCTTTCCCAAGCTGTAAAAAGTTAAGATGAAAAAACTAGCACGGCTCACATTTCTTATCTACTGTTAATATAGAGTTTAAATTAAAACTCAGGGGGTCTCTACATGGACAGATGACTTGTAAGTGTCCGCCTCTGTGTGTTCACAGATGTACAACATATACTGTGTGTATGTGTTTCAAGAAGGGACAGCCCAGATAAAGGGAGGTTACTGAAGCAGGCTAAGTTTCAGCAAAATGTAACCTTCACCTTAGAAACCAGGAACCAGAGTAATTAGATTACAATCTTTCCAACACTATGGGAGAGATTTGATCAATTAAAGCCAAGATCAGTTACATTATTTGGTTTACCTAAGTAATGGACCCTTAAATGCAATCAATACTTCTCTAGGCTGTGAGTCTTCAAGACCTGAGATGCATTCAACAAAAAACACAAATGGATTTTCAAAGGGCCTCGGGATGTTCATCACAGGCTGAGGAGGAGGACTGCAGAGGGTGGGGGGCAGAAGGAAACAGACAACAGACCTGAGCTTGCTGTATGAAGTCTTCATTTCCTTCCCTCACTGGTGTGCTGTTTTCATGTTCATTTTGTAGTTCATGTATGAATTAAATTTGTTTTACCAAAGAACCTTAATCTAGGGATGAGCAGCCATGTCACTCAAATTCATTTTAAAATTGCAGCATTAAAACTCATTTAATAGGATAAAGAATACGATTAAGATTTCTATTTGTGTTTCTGAAAATCCACAAAACTTACATTGCGAAGTTATGAAGAAAAATGCAGAAGTAGCTCTGGATCTTCTACCTTGTCCCCCATGCCATCCCTTCCACAACATGGATTTAGGGAAGGACAATGACCCAGTATGCTTGGGACCCAGGGCCATGACCCAGTATGCTTGGGACCTACCTGGAGCTGACCATATCCTGCCTTCTAGAACTACCCTGGCTTAGAGTGGATCCATAACAGTCCCGTGTTAACAGCAAACTTTCACACCACCTATACTCCTTGTCCCCACTCTATGTGCAGGGTCTGTCTCCAGTCCTCCCTTACCCAGACAGAGGAACTGCTCCAGAGGAACCCAGGAAATGCTCCTGGGTTTAGAGATTGTGATTCAACTTGGTGGGTCCATTTGCCAAATCATACTGTTTTAAAGCCTAAAAATAATGTTATCTGTATGTCCAGATAGAACACTGCCCAGGCCACTCTCAGTCCATTCACTAATGAGGACTCCTGCAGGGGCAGGGCAGGACAGGGCACTGCACCTGCTCACATTTCCTCCAGCCGCCTTCCCCAGTACGAGCTTGAGCATGCGCACCTGCAACATGTGAGGCTCTTATCAGTGATTTTGTTTAACACACTTGTAATAATTAGAAAGTGAAGCAACTAATTCCTGACTTCCCCAAGAGCAGGGCTTCTGTTAAAAGGTGTGGGGAAATGTGACAAGAGGGGAAGTGGAGAGGGGGAAATTGATCCTGAGAGTTTACGCTGCATAGCTTTGAAGTCTCTGCAGTAATGATGAAGACAAGCTGAGGTAATCTAAAACAACAGGTAATCAAAAAGTCATTTATGTTTACCTTTTATCATCAATTATCTTCCTCTTGGCAGCAGTTGAAAAATTATGTTTTACTCAAAAGTCAGCCTGTTGACTTTATTTATACAACACTTGAACTGTGTTGGGTGTCAGCGTGTTAGCCACTGTGGAATTTCAAATTCTGCTGTTTGACAGTACCCGAGAGTTGACTCTGAGAGTGGTCTTCTAATAACTGTATTCTTGGTTCCTAAAATGAGATGTTTTAGCTCAGTGCCAAGAGTGTGAAAACACATGAGGGCATTACATTAGAAACCTGGACCTGTCAATTAATATCATTTTCCTCCAACATGAAGAAAACACATCCAGAGCTCAGTCTTCTCATTTATGGAATGGGGATAATAATGTGTAGCTTGCCTTTCATAGCTGTCTTTTAGACCAGGGAAGATAAGCACCTAGAATCATCTTTGACATGGGGTGGGAGCACAGCCTATTATGATGAGACATATCCCTGAAAAAGGGTCCCTTTGAGTGTCTTCGTCTTTCTGGCTGAATCATCTGCTGATTCAAGAAGAGGAGGCCATATGCAGAGAGCACAAAGGGAACTCCCCCATGGAGCTTCAGATGGTAGCCCTGTACTCACTTAATTATTCACGCCAGCATGAAATCTGCCTGACATCCCTCTTCCTCATCCTCTTGACAGCAACAGCATTAAAGGATTAAGTAGTATTTGGGGCTCTGAAGGGGCCTGAAGAGTGTTTGTGTACAAAAGGAAGAGCTCACAATCCAAGTACATAAGACAACGGACATCACTTGGGTTTACATTGACCTCCTCTGTATCTAGGCAATGGTCTCTTCAAAATCGAGCACCACACCCCCAATGGCTGCAGTTCTCCATCCTGGTTAAGGCCTCTCCTTCTGAAGAATGACTTCTTCCATTTAACAGTCAGTCTAATCCTGAGGGCTGGAGAGGGCCACAGAGGTCATTAACACAACCTCTACACCTGCTGAACAGTGTGGCAGGAAGAACATAGGGCTGTGGAGTGAGAAGACCTAATAATCCAAGAGCTACCTTGGCCACTGACCAAGTGGGGGCACCTTGGGAAAGTTACATCCTCTGAGACTCTGTTTTCTCATCCACAGAATGAGGAAGTTGCACTAGATGATCACTGTGACAGCTGATTTTATGTGTCATCTTGGTTGGGCCATGGGGTGCCACACATTTAGTCAAACATTATTCTGGCTGTTTCTGGATAGAAGTAACATTTCAATCTGAGTAAAGCAGGTTGCCCTCCCTAACATGGGTAGGCCCCAGACAATTGGCTGAAAGCCAGAACAGAATCAAAAGGCAGACCCTCCTAGAATAAGGGGGAATCTCTGCTTGACCGCCTTGAGCTGCGACATCAGTTTTTCCCTGCCTTTGGACTCAAAATGAAACACTGGGTTTTCCTAGGTCTTAAGTCTGCCAGCCTTTGAACTGGAACTCACACCACTGGCTCTCCTGCATCTCCAGCATGCTGAGTCATTCTGCAGATCTTGGAACTTGTCGACCTCCATAATCACATAAGCCAATTCCTTATCCTAAGGCTTTACACGTATTGTTTTCCATCCATCCTATTGGTTCTATTTCCCTGGAAAATCCTAATACAATCCCCAAAGATGAACTTTCATTTCTAACCCCTACCAAATGGCCATCTGATCCACTTGTACACCTCTTAGAGACAAGACTGCACTGCTCCCTGTGGCACCTCACCCTGCTCTAAGGGCAGTGGAGGTCAGCCTCTTGGGAAGCACTACCCCAGGTGACTCCAAAGCTGAACCAGCCGCATTCCCACCCACAAAGAGTGTTTCTCCAACAGGTGTGATTTGACCTGAGCAGATACAGTAGAAATTTTATCCCTGCTTTCACTGTAATTATGTCAATGTAGGCTGAGATTGCCTTGGTTGTTATTGTTGGGTTTTATCTCATTTTGGGTTTCCTGGTTATCACATACTGTTTGTTGGCTCATATTGAGTCTGCAGTTAACCCTTAACTCATTTTCACATCCATTTCACTGGGTGTGGCCAAATCACCACCTGACACTTCTGCAAGAGACTTTTAGTACATAGGGAAGGCCTTTATATTTTTTACTATACCAACATCATCTTGTTACCTTAGGGCCAGAATTTTTGCAGTTCTTACCTGTCACCTAAAGAACCATGTCCACCTCTCCCTCTGTGTCATCCAGAGATTGGATTGCACAGTACATCATTAACCCTCACAGGAAACAGGAGATGGCACAAACGCCCTTGCTGCACTCCCCACTAGCACCCTCCCTCCTGGCCAGTGGTCTCCAGCTCTGACTTCACATTACAATCACCTAGAAATCTTAAAAAAAAAAAAAAAAAAAAAAGAAAAGAAAAAGAAAAATGTCAGGCTCAACCTCTGATTCTGATTTAGTTGGAGGGGCTGAGGAGGAAAGATGCTTGGGCATTAGTAAGAATGCTTTAGGTGATTCTAATGTACAGCAGGCTGAGAACCAGTGTTCTGTCTAGGCCAGAGATCAGCAAACTTTGTCTGTTAAAGAGCCAGAAAGCAAATATTATAGGCTTTGCGGGCCAAATGGTCTCTAAAGCAACTGCTCAGCTCTGCTACTGTAGCACGAAAGCAGCCTTAAACAATACATAATAAACAAATGGGCACAACTGTGTTCCAATAAAACTTTATTTATAAAAACAAGTGACAGGCCATTTCGCCCCAGAAGCTATTTCATTAGTTGATCAATCCATTCATCACCCAGTTTTAAAATAGTTGTGGGCCCAGCACAGTGGCTCACACCTGTAATCCCAGAGCTTTCAGAGTCGGAGAAGGAAGGACTGCTAGAGGCCAGGAGATCAAGGTTACAATGAGCTATGATCATGCACTCTAGCCTGGGCAACAGAGTAAGACCCTGTCACTTAGAACAAAAAAAAAATCACTCACACACACACACACACACACACACACACACACACACACACACTGGTTATGGCAGCAAATATAAACTCATCAAACTGTATTATCACGCTAGTCACATTTCTCCATCTCGTCTGTGACACCAGAGACTCTCAAAGCGGCTGGCTGTAATCAATATTCACTTTCTATCTGGCATTCCCTTCATGTATCAGACGAATGATCCCATCTAAACAAGAAAAAGACTTGTTCTTAGAGGATCCTTTCTGTCTCCCATTACTCACCGCTGCCTTATTATATGTTCACAAATGTCTGCTTAATATTGCTTCTAGAATTCCTCAGAAACTGACTTAAGCTCACCCATCTGTAGTTTCCAAACCATGCTTTCCCCCTTGAAAGCTGGGACATGTTTGTCAAAATCATTTACAATCTTCTGGCATCCTATTCTCCTTGATTCACAAAATATTATCTAAAGTGGTTCCACAATCACATCTGCAAGTTCCTTCCGTGCCCAGGAGGCATAAAGGCATTTTTTTAGTCATTCTCATTATCTCTTCTATCTTGGGTTTTACTATCTCCTAACCATGTTTATTCTACCCTTTCCAACTTAAAGATCATTTTTCCTGATAAAGATGATAAAATCAAAATAGAAGTTGAGCAGTTCTGTTTTGTCCATGTCATTTGTTTACTCTATACCATCTGTTCTAAATAAGGCTATGTCCTTTTTTGTGGGGAGTGCTCCAAATAGTATTGTTTTAAAACTCTTATATACAGGCAACCACACTTTCTGGTTCACCTCAGGCACTCTGGTATATACTGTCTGCCCTGGGGTAAATATGAATAGAGGCCTCTTTACTCTGAAAAGTGTCTGGTTTTTCAACAGCTGGTTCGATAAGTAAAGCTGAAGAAATGGTAAAGCACTCCACAGGGTTCATGGGCTCTCAGGTCTTCCACACATTCAAGAAAAAGAGAAAACGATTTCTGTTGAAAACTTTGGCCACACTGGGCCAGGCATGGTCACGCCTGTAATCCCAGAACTTTGGGAAGCCAAGACGGGCGGATCACCTGAGATCAGGAGTTTGAGACCAGCGTGGCCAACACGGTGAAACTCCGTCTCTACCAAAAATACAAAAATTAGCCAGGCATGGTGGCGGGCGCCTGTAATCCCAGCTACTCAGGAGGCTGAGGCAGGAGAATCACTGGAACTCGGGAGGCAGAGGTTGCAGTGAGCTGAGATCACACCACTGCACACCAGCCTGGGCAACAGAGCAAGACTCTGTCTCAAAAAAAAAAAAAAAAAACTCTAGCCACACTGGATTCATATCCTGGGCCTGCCACTTACTAGTTATATGACCACAGGATAAGTTATCCAATCTCTTTAACTCTCAGCTCAACTCACTGGAATCTCTGTGCCTATTCAATACTAAATGCATGATTAAAGCACATAGCATTTACACACATCACACGATAAATGCTCAAGACCAATTATCATTACCAATATTACTATCAGTGTTATTAACTCCCTCAACCCCTCCACAGCAACATGGTATCTGTGACTCTCTATTGGTGCAGTTTGTCCTTCCTTTTCAGAATGTCACATCTTGTTTTCTCACCAATCTCTTGCTACTGGTTTAAACTCAATGCTACCTCCCCACAATCTTGTAAAGTCTTTCTCATCTTGACAAAGAAATCTTTGTCTTCACTAGAAATCTGGAATACTCCAAGGAAGTTTCTTCTCTGGCAAAGAAGCAACCAGCATTTATAACAAAGATAATTTGTGAGCTGCTCTGGAAAGAAATGCAAACGTGTATTCCATGAATCCCTCAGCAACTGTCTTTCCTGGAATCAAGATAAACTATTATCCTTCATGGTTCCCTTGGGAACACACTCTGAAAACTTAGGAGACTGCAACTCTCAAATAGCTTGAGTAAATCACCCTAGCTAGAAAATAAAATGACATTAACTTTCTGAGAAAAGGACTGACCCAAGGCATATTCAAATAGGGGAATCATAAAAGGGACCACACAGGAGAAAAATGAGTGATAGCTACAGTTTTAGTATCAACTACAAAAACAGTAACCATTTACTGAGTAACTAAGATATGCCAAGAAATGGCATACCAGGCATTTTATAAACATGATTTCATGGATTCCTCTCAACAATTTTGCTGGAAATTGAGGCTCAGAGGAAGCACTTGCCCAAGGGACATAACTAGTAAATGGCAGGTACAGCACTTACCACGGGTCTTCTGCACTCTAAGTTCAAGCTCTTTCAGACATACCATGCTACGTGTATTTTTTTACTGAAGGTGCTCCAAACTAGTTTTTGAGACACAGTTAAAAATAAAAGGCCACCATGAAAAAAGCAAAAATAATATTTACATACATTTTAGAAAAAAATATATAAACATTGTTGGTTAAGTGGATAGCAGACCTTTAATTAGCAATTTTGAATGATGAAACAGCAACATAGGTGCAATGCTTCTGGCCAGGGCAGCTCATTAGGGACTCAGTATCCGAAGTCTTTCTTTTTTTTTGGATGGCTAGCCATGTATACACACTGTATAGCCTCTACCAAAATTACATACCACTTAGCACGAATGCAAGAGATCCCTTCCTCGTACTATAAACAAAAAATTAACTCAAAATAGATCATGAACCTAAATGTAAGAGCTAAAACTATAAAACTCTTAGAAAATATAGGCCTTGATTAGCAAAACCTTCTTAGATATGACACCAAAATTACAAGTATAAAAAAGTTTTCATCAAAATTAAAACCATTATCAAAAAATAGAAAAGATACACACAGAATGGGAGAAAATATCTGTAAATCATGTATCTGATAAGGGACTTGTACCTGAAATATACACTGAATTTTTACAACTCAATAATAAAAAGAAAACCTATTTTAAAATGAGCAAACATTCTTGGCCAGGTGCAATGGCTCATGCATGTAATCCCAGCACTTTGGGAGGCCAAGGGAGGTGGATCACTTGAGGACAGGAGTTCAAGACCAGCCTGGCCAACATGGTGAAACCCCATCTCTATTAAAAATACAAAAATTAGGCCGGGCGCGGTGGCTCACACCTGTAATCCCAGCACTTTGGGAGGCCGAGGCAGGCGGATCATGAGGTCAGGAGATAGAGACCATCCTGGCTAACACGGTGAAATCCTGTCTCTACTAAAAATACAAAAAATTAGCCGGGCGTGGTAGTGGGCGCCTGTAGTCCCAGCTACTCGGGAGGCTGAGGCAGGAGAATGGCGTGAACCCGGGAGGTGGAGCTTGCAGTGAGCCGAGATCGCGCCACTGCACTCCAGCCTGGGTGACAAAACAAGACTCTGTCTCAAAAAAAAAAAAAAAATACAAAAATTAGCCAGGCTTGGTGGTGGGTGCCTGTAATCTCAGCTACTTGGGAGGCTGAGGCAGGAGAATAGCTTGAACCTGGGAGGCAGAGCCTACAGTGAACCAAAATCATGCCACTGCACTCCAGCCTGGGCAACAGAAGTGAGACTCTGTCTCCAAAAAAAAAAAAGCAATGGATCTCAATAGACATTTCTCTAAAGAAGATAAATGAATGGCAAATAAGCACAGGAAAAGGTGTTCAACATCTTTAGTCTTTAAGGAAATGCAAATCAAAACCACAATGAGACACCACCACACATGTAGCATTGGGATGCCTATATCAAAAAGACACATAATTAAAAAGTCTTAGTGAGGCTGTGGAGAAACTGGAACCCTCATACACCACTAGTGGGAGTTTACTGGTAGGGTCGTGAAGAGATTCTAAAATTATGGTGATGGCTGCACAACTCTGTAAATATACTAAAGCCACTGAATTGTACACTTTATATAGATGAGGTGTATGGTATGTGAATTATATCTGAATATAGCCAGTGTTGTTGTTGTTTTAAAGAAAATGGTTATGTCCTCATTTCTTCCAAATCCAAGGCAAGTTAGCAAAGGCATAATGGGAAAAAGAGGTCTAATTTTCATTCAGAGGCCACATCAGTGCTCCATCTGGACAAAGAGTCAGCCAAGAAGCCAACTGCCAGGAGTGGAAGATGACCACTTCCAGGATCTGGCAGAGAGACTTTGCAAGTGCCTTTGAAAGAGGACAATGAAAATGTATCTGGCATGAAACACAGCAGGATCCAAAGAACAGGCTTTGATATTGCCAGTCATGATGTGTGTCTTTAAGATCACAGATAACGTTCTGTGTAACAACAAACACAAAATGCCTATGACTAAGTGTATCCTTCTGATCCACTCGTGTGCAGTTAGAGAACACCCAAGGGGTCCCACACACACACGTGAAGGGGTCACTCCCAACCCATGAGGGAAACACACCCTCCATCCTCCTTTGGTTCAACCCCAGCCTCCGAGAACAGGTAATTTCATAGGAGCTTGCTCAGCTCTGTGTTATCCACAAACTTGTCACCTTTATAGTCACTTGAAGAAGTTGGAAAAATACAGTGAAAGTCCTGGTGCTACAACAGAGGTGTAGCCCATGCCAGATAAGCTTTACATGTGTTACCTCATTAGTCACTCAACACAGGGTGATCATCTTACAGGAAAAGATACTGAGGCACAGGAATGTCAACTTGCCTAAGGTCACAAAGCTAGAAGGAACAAAATAGGGCTTCAAACCCAGTCATTTTGGCTCCAAAGGCTATGCCTTAACCACTGTGCTAAGCGCCGCCTGCTTAACCGGGCTACCTTTTCCACCACAATTTCTCATCCCTTCTGAAAGATGGTCACAGGTGTTGCTGAAATACAGGTAACACTATAGATATATATCAGCTCTCTGAGCTATTAGATAAATGATTTAAATATTTATTTTTATTTAAAAATATTTTAAAATTCTACTTAAATAGAATTTTACAATAGTTTTAGATTTAGGGGTACAAAAACCTTACAAAGATAGTGCAGAGAACCCTTGTATACCCCTCACCCCCTGGATACCCCTCACTTGGTTTATTCTGTTGTTACCATTGACATTACTACGTACATCTGTCACAGTGAGGGAGGGAACACTGGTATGATACTATTAACTACACGCTACACTTTCTTTGGATTTCACAACTTTTTTCCCCTTAAAGTCCTTTTCTGTCCCAAGATCCCATCCCACTACGTTTAGAGCTCATGGCTCCTTTGCCTGGCCTGGTCAGTGACACTTTGCTCAGACTTCCCTTGTTTTCGATGACGTTGATGGTCTTGAGGAACACTGTCAGGCATTTGGTAAAATATCCCTCAATGTAGGTTTGACTGATGCTTTTCTCACTCATCACTAGACCCAGATTATGGGTTTTTCAGGTCACAGAGATGAAACGTCCTTCTCACCACATCCTGTCAAGGTGTGACATAGTTGATGTGAACTGATCACTGGGATGAGAAACTGTTTGCCAGGTTTCTCCACCTCTAAGTTACTTTCTTTCCTTGCCCTAGTGTGATGTTTGAAGCTAAGTCCCAAAGTGCAGCCCATGCTGTAGGAATGAGGAGTTAAGCTCCATCTCCTTAATGGGGAGTAACTATATAAATATAACCTTATTTTTAATGATGGTTAATCCGTATGGCATTAAAAAAAATAAAACAACATGCCAAGTGACAGTGTACGGCCCTTCCCTATTGTTGGTGACTCTGCAGTGGCTGTAATGGCTTCCTGATCATCTTTATGTCTCAGAATCACAGGAGGTAAGAAGTACTATCTCCAAGGTGACAAAAAAGTAAAACAACTGGCCAGCATGGAAAGAGGGAAGTCCATTCCATTCTAGATGATGTTTAACAAACAACAGGAGTCAGAGAAAGGAGAAAAAAACTATCCCATGATGGAGGCAACACATGCTGCATGTTTGTATGGGCAGGTATTAAACTGGAAGTTTCAAGTCAGTTTCCAAGCAATGACAGATATAAATTTCCAAAGTGAGGTGCCAGGCTCTCCAAAGGAGCTTTTCAAAGTTAATGTGTCATAACTAGATTCATGATTTTTTATACCCCTGACCTACTCTGAGTGAGAAACAGAAGTCAACAGAGAATTTTGTTTTTCTTCGAGGGGGAAAATAAAGAGCTGTGTTGTGATCCCCTCCACCATCACCAAAGAGATGGGTAGCACAGTGGGGGTGGGGTGCCTACTCTCAAGTCCACTGACAGAGGCTTCAAAGCAGAAATGCACAGCACGTGATATAATACCCATAGAATTTTGGAGGCCTACTGGACTGGCAGCTGGTACACAGCTAAAAGATAGAGGCTAGCTAAAATTGCACTGGGAAGGACCTGAACCCCATTCTCCCTCTGAAGTGGAGGAAAGGCACCTTAATTTGGGAAGCCAGATGTAGAATTTATGATGGGGATGTCGATCAAGGTCATCCTGCCCAAGAGATTTCTTCCAGGGGGTCAGATGGACCCAGCAGGGTCTGGATGAGGCAGACCTCATAAAATCAGAAGCTGCGAGCAATGTGGGAGCAAGGGAAGGCAAGGCTGCCAGAGTAAGGTGGCTGCAGTTGGAGGGGCCCAGCAGAGGAGCACACGGAGTGCCCATGTGGAAGGCCCTTTAAAACCAGCTCAGGCTTCCAGAAGTATGGCAGACTAATACTCTTGTTGTTTTACTGTCTACCAGTAATGAATGAATGAAAAACAATTATTATTGTTTTGTTGGGTTCAGAGGAAATGAAAAAAAAATGTCTACAGGGGCAAAAAGGAAAAGGAACAAACAGTAACAACCAAAAATCCCTGGGCAGTGAGCCTCAGAAAAGGGGAACGGTCCTGTGAGGGCATGTGGTGATCTCACGTGATCTCTGGGAGGCTGGGCCTCAGCTCTGCGGCTGGGTGGGGGAACTAAACTAAAATTCCGGGGTTACATGGCAGCATCTGGAAGGCAATCGAATTGTCTCAGGACCACAGTACCCCCGCAGGACAGCAGCACCCTGTGACTACTGGCAAAAGCAAAAGCAAATACTCTGAGAAAAGCATCCTTGACTTAGGCCCCAAGACTTTTTCTACAATTAGGATCAACCAAATATGAGCTAGCAATTAAGGTTTACTAAACAGACAGGGAAACGAAACAACATCAGGAGTGAGAGAAAGAACAGATGCAAAGTGCCAAGGACTTCAGAGGCTTCAGTTACCAAATACTGACTATAAAATAACTACATATGAAAGGCTAAAGAAGTAAAAGACATAATCACAAAAATAAATAAGCAACAAGTGACTATCAAAAATGACCAGGCAGGGCTAGGTGCAGTGGCTCACGACCGTAATCCCACCACTTTGGGAGGCCAAGGCGGGTGGATCACCTGAGTCCAGGAGTTCAGGACCAGCCTGGCCAACATGGTGAAACCCCGTCTCTACTAAAAATACAAAAATTAGCCAGGCGTGGTGGCACTTGCCTGTAATCCCAGGTACTCGGGAGGCTGAGGCAGGAGAATCACTTGAACCTGGGAGGCGGAGGTTTCAGTAAGCCAAGATCGTGCCACTGCATTCCAGCCTGGGCAACAACGAGCGAAACTCCATCTCAAAAAAAAAAAAAAAAAAAATGACCAGGCAGTTTCAGCTTTGCAAACTGAAAAGAGCTGTGGAGATTGGCTGCATAACAATGTGAATGTACTTAATATTAACTGAACTGCATACACTTAAAAATAGTGAAGATGGTGAATTTTATGCTATGTGTATTTTACCACAATTTTTTAAATGACAAGGAAGATTTTAAAAGAACTAAAACTTTTTAAAATAAAAACTATGATTATTGAAATAAAAAAATTTGCTAGCAAGATTATACAGCATTTAGTCAAAGCTAAAAATAGAATTAGTGAATTGGAAGGAAGAAATGAAAAAATTACCTAAAAGGCAATATAGTAAGACAAGGAAATGAAAAATATAAAGAAATGTTAACCTAAATGGAGAATACAATGAGAAGGTCCAAAATATGTCTCATCGGAGACCTAGAAGAAAAGAATAGAAAGGAAGGAGGAAAGGGAATATTTAAGGAGATGATAACTGAGATGTTTCCAGGAGTGTTAAAAGACATAAATCCACAGATATACTAATCAGGGTAAATGAAAGGAAATTCAGGATGGGCGCAGTGGCTCACACCTTTAACCCCAGAACTTTGGGAGGCTGAGGCGGGTGGATCACCTGAGGTCAGGAGTTCAAGACCATCCTGACCAACATGGAGAAACCCCATCTCTACTAAAAATACAAAATTAGCCAGGCATGGTGGCATGCACCTGTAATCCCAGCTACTCGGGAGGCTGAGGCAGAAGAATCACTTGAACCCGGGAGGCGGAGGTTGCAGTGAGCCGAGATCGTGCCACTGCACTCCAGCCTGGGCAACAAGAACAAAACTCCATCTCAAAAAAAAAGAAAACAAAAGAAAAGAAAAGAAATTCAATCTAGGTGATTGTCATAAAACTGATAAACAACAATGATAAAGAAAAGAGATGTTAAATTGCAACAAGGCCCAGAAAACACAAAGCCAGCATATGACCAGACCCAGTGAGAAATCCCTTCTATTTCTTACTATCACCTACCCCTCCTCTACTCCTTTTCTCCCCAGCATTCACTCAATGAGAAAGAGTAGCTGGAGGGGGTGGGGAGAGTATCAATATGACACTAAACCTACCTCCTCCCACATAATCTGGATGGATGCCTACAGCCATGTCTTCAATGGGCAAGGAAAGTCTTACTTTCACATAAGTGAAATTTCTGAAGTTCTCATTAACATATTAATATTCTTGACTGAATATCTGAATTGCTACTAAATTAAGATGGTGTGTTTTCAACTTAACACAACTGTCCAATATAGGAAGAAAGAGAGACATGTGAGTTAGCCTTCCTCAACAAAAAGCTTGTGATAAATTCCTGTTACCTATGCATTGCAAGTTGCAGAAGAAACCAAGTCTATCTCTCACCATTTGCTTTCCCAGGGTCAAAAACCACAGTCATCTTGATAAACAAGGCCTATGCAAATATAAAAATACATCATCATGCAGCGATAATTTCAATGCCTGCACTCACCTCCATCCCATTTCTAATATGCAACATATTAACTGCCAACTCATTGTGAAAAGCATCTACGCTGTTCTCTTTTTTATAAATTCTATAGATTCATTATGATTAGATACTCTCCATATACATCAGCTAGCCAGAAAAGGGGAGGAGATAATGAATAATACCCAAGGGAAGGAAAATCCCTTTTTCAGCTGGTTTAAGTCATGCCGATAATGTGCACACAGCACTTTGCATTTACCATAAAGCTTTTCAATTAGTTCATAGACAAGTTAACCTTCTAACTCCCAGAAAATATAATTCACGCACATTTTATACCACACAGCATCCTGCTAGCTATTATCCATCATTTACAAGTGTTATTTGTCTATAAAAATGACACTAAAGTTTTGAAAAACGAGGCCGCTCTGCCTTCTTCTGGCTGTGTTTTAACAAATGGTATCAATGAAAAAGGCTTATAAAAAGTCATATAAAAAGCAATTAGTCAAAAGAGCAATAAATATTTTTTAAAAGGATATAAATGACTGCTTGTCTAGATAGCCAAATGTCTAAAGGCTGATACACAATGAAATAAGGGTTAACATAAAAGAGTACACTTCATTATTTATTGTTAATAAAGTTAATCAAATTCAGTTCTTCTTACGCATGCATTTAAACAGAAACACAAGTACGATATGCATATGTATAGAAAACAGCCCTAAAGATCATTATCTCTAAAAGAAAATCCAGCAAAAAGAGATGCATAAAATGTAGCTGTTACCCTTTTACAACATAAACTGTTTTGCTTAAAACACAAACATTTATTTTAAGTAAAACTATTAAACTAAATAATATTTTCCACAACTGACAACCATGACTAAAACATGAATTCTAGGATTAACATTAAAATAATTTTGGGACAGAGGGAAACAGAACCCTTCCATTTTTCTTTTGCTGGTATCTTATCCACCTACACTAGTTTTGTTCTTCCACTCAAAAATCTATTCTCAAAAGATATATTAGAATCTTTTTAAAACAAAATTAGATAAGCATAAGCTCATCAATCAGCAATTTCTAAATGCATTATCTTCAAGTAGTTTGGTCTTTTATGTCACTTATCTGCTTAAAATTAAGTATAAAAGAGTTTCCAAGAAAAGAAGATATAAAATTAACTTCATTTCATAATAAGTTCTCCAATCATGCCAGCAGACAGCTGACATTATTACAGCTCACACTTATAAATCAGTGATTATATACACTAGTTAAGCAAGAAAAGAAATGAAGAAGGCAATTATATAGTGGTGAAATTCCCAAGAAGCACATTTGTAGTCAATGTTGCTAAACAGTAGTTCACTTGTGGTTAAAATAAAAGCCCCCTCCCCCTGCCAGATATTTTTGGGGTTGTGAGTTTTGAGGGGAAGAAAGTAGAAACTCTATGCAATTTGTCTTACAAATAAATTAAAAAGCCAGCAAGAAATCAATGAACTGTAATTTTAACTCATTTTACTGTTTACTTTGGAGCTGAATTCTAAAACTTCCATATGACATTAAGCTATAAAATAGTACTGAATCAAACGGAGAGTAGAATACTTTGGAGGAAGGGGTGGTATCTGAATATCTATAGACATTTGGTAACGAACGAGCCAGTGACGAATGAAGACACAGGGAACTGAGCTGAGCTTGGTTTCCACACCCTCTTCTGTTCCCTGCCACTTGAATAAGGGCCAAAATGCCACTTCTAATCTTATTTTCCATTTCTTAAATGTGTTTTATTAACTCCTCTTTTATTGCAAAGCTAAATATTCTAATTGGCACATTATAGACATACAGCTACTAGATGTCAATTACACTTTAATGTGTTTGTAATGCTCTGCAGCAGTGAGGTTCTGGCAGACCCAGTGAGGTCCCATTTATTTCTTCACTTGTAATAATGGCATGATAATACAACCTGAGTAGTGCATCAGAACACAGTAGTTAGCATCACTGCAAGAGAAACACTCTCTTCCATCTTAGTTATATTGCTTTGAAGAAATCAGATATCCTTTCTACTCATTCAAAAGGAGAACCAAACAATGCTGATTATTCCTGAAGGACCTTTTGATTTTCAAAGCATTTGCTAGTAATCTGTTAATTAATCCACGCAGCCCCTCCGCAAGGAAAACTAGAGGAGAACTGCGCAATACTGTACTAACATTTTAGAGACGACAACAGGAGGGGACAGATATTTGGAGAACCTGACAAAAGTCTGAGAGCTTCTACAAACACAACCTGCAGAAAATGTCACTTGATTCATATCTTCAACTCCAGGGTTATGCCCTGAAGGAAATGCACTCATGATGATGTGAACTGCAATTCGTGGACTTGTATCTTCATCTAAACCATCTTACCCATAATTCATTCCCCCTTACCTAGCACACTTTAAGATCTGTTCATGCTTCCACATAGTTAAAAAAAAAAAAAAAAAAAGGTGGGGGGAGGGTGTAGTTCAAAAGACAGACAGATAATCCTAAACCCCTTTCGTCCCAGGACTTAGAAAGCTTATTTTTTCCAGTCCAATATACAGCCAAAGGAAGGAGCAGGATAATCTACAAGGGAAAGTGCCTCTTATCTGTTTCCTTCCTGAGAACAAATGGACCAAGCATACAGATGTGAGTGTACACATGTGTGCACACATGTGCCCCTCTCAAAGTGCATCTGAAGTAAATTAAAAGAATCCTTTCTGAGTGATCAGTCTGTTCCCTGAAAGGTCAGAATTTTCTGGTAAATATTTTTTATAACTCCACCCTGTCTAAACAGCAACAACGACAACAAAAATTTTAGCTAAAAGCATGCTTGAAGAAGAGTCTAAATTCCATTGATAAGCCAATAGTGGCATTAATAATAATGGCAATTAATAATGCACACTAGCATGATGTTGTTTTCTGTAGCACATTTTTCCAGATATCTTAAGACTCTCGGTAGCCCATATTTTTATCATCCCTCTCCATGAGGTAGGGCAAGGGTACTTATTATCCCTATTTCACAAGAGAACTATGTCCTAGAAAATTAAAAGACTTGTCTAAGCTCTAAACTGGTAACAAGGTAGAGACATGAATTTGGGTCTCCAAACTCTCTGCTAACTAAATAATGGCCCAGAAGAGACATACAAAAGTCAACACAAACAGAGTGCCAGCTGTTATTTACACTGCCTACAATAAATGTTTGTTCCAGAAAAAATAGTTCAAACAAGATGAGAAATAGTTTAAACACAAAAGGCTGAAGGGTTCAATATAGGAGAAAAAAATATGTTTGCTTTTAATACAGTGGAGGAACTGTTCAGGAACAGTTTGCTCTTCTGTAAAGGCTGGCCTTGTACTGCCGAAGGCCGCAAGATCACAAGCTACGTGGAATTGAGACGCCAGCTCGCTTCGGCACAACTAACTTCTCTCTTAATGCTCTAAGTTCCTGTCTTCTTCATAGCTTTGACCTGAACCATGAGTGATCTTTTTGACAAACAAAATTTAAATGTGTGTTATAAACAGGGAGCAAGTGTCCTAATTTTGATACAGGGTGCTAAGAAATACAGAGAACAAAGGAAATTAACTGGGAGATCCAGGGAGGCTAAGAAACAATCTGCCACTGGGAGAAACAGCCATAGCTTCTGATGAGCTAGGAAGATTTTGTGGTTGATATCACAGCTGTTTGTTGAGGCTGTGGTGGGATTTCTTTTTCAAGAGGGTGAAGGGAGATTTGAACTTGGCGCCTGACACAATTATCCTAAAGTAGGAAAGCCTCAGTTGGAAGAGGATGAGTTTCTTTAAATAGCCCAAAGGCTTCATGCGTAAAAAAGGACTTGACTTATTCTGGATAGCTCCAGAGGGCAAAACTAGTAAGTGGCCAGCAGGAACACACATACTCAGAGTAGAGCAGAGCTTGCTAATAATTAGGACTGCCTCATCCATAGCAAGGAACACTCAGAGGCTCATCTCCTCTGAACTACTTCCAGCTGGGACTCCCGACGCCCACCATCAAGGATGCTGGGAGGGAAATCCCACATTAGTAAAGACGATGGACAAGATAAACGCTAGGGTTCTTTCAACTGTTAGGATTTGAGGGTGATTTTCAAGGTCCCCATGACAGTCACTTCCAGACTATGAGGTGGAGAGTCACACAGAACTGAGTCCCAACCTCAGTTCTATCACTTTGGGTATTTTTTTCTCCTTAGATGGTAACCAAACCTTGTATTTTTTAAGTTTTCTTTGAAGTTCAGGGGTACATGTGCAGGTCTGTTATACAGTAAACTTGTATCATGGGGGTGTGTTGAACAGATTATCTTGTCACCCAGGTGTTAAGCCTAGTACTCTCTAGTTATTTTTATCCTCTCCCTCCTCCCAACCTCCACCCTCCAACAGGCCACTAAAAGAACAAGATCATGCCCTTTGCAGGAACATGGATGGATTTCTATCATTTTTTTTAACTATGTGATACTGAGTGGCTCTTCCACCCAAGTGTGACCTCCAAATCAAGGTGTTTATTAGAATCAAATGGGGAAACTACTTAACTCTAAAGATAATCAGATCTATACCCCAGAACTTCAAAATCTTACCCTCCAGAGGGGGGTCCAGGAATGTCCATTTTTTCCCATGAGTTGCTAGCAGTCCAATTTTGGAAACCACCAATAAACATTTTTAGCCTATGAATTCATTTGTAAAATAGGAAACATGATAGTTTTTGCCTAAATGAGTCATGGAGATATTTAAATAACACGTAAAATACCTAGTATGATGCCTCTACCTAGAAAACAGTCATAGTCCCTTTAAAAAACATTTTCTGCAATATATGATCAAGCTTAAGAGCATTCACTGATTAAAAATGAGGACAGAATGGCTTACATAGAGTTAATGTTTAGCCATCTCCTATTTTCTTGCCTGTTTCTTAATCCTGTCTTGTTCTTCAAGCAACACAAAATCAGAAAGAAATTTGATACGATATAATTTGAATCAGTTTAATCAAATGCCTTATCTATGTGAATAATGCCTTAAAATTAATGTATCATTAACACGCATTTAAAAGTTGAATAAAGTAATAGAAAGCCTATGATTTTTTGCTCTTTTATAATAATCAGAAGCTCCAGATATAAACTCCTCACTCAAAAAAGTTTAAAATTCATACATATCTCCCCATTCTCAGGTAAAGATAAAAGATCCCATGTCTCTTCTCCTCTGTATCACGCAGTTACACTCACTCCTTTAAAATCCTGCAAGGTATTGAAGTGGAAGAATCATCCTGTCCTGACATTTATATCTCCACAAATGGCTTCAGTTCTTTAATTGTGAAGTTGCTTCTACACATTAGGGTGAGTGTTAAGATACTCCCAGACAGAAAGGAAGAGGGAAGGTAATTGGAGTAATTTGTATCAAGTGAAAAAAGTGTCTCCTGGATTTCTGTATTCCTAGTTGCAAGTTATTAGACTGTTTCTGTTTGGGTGGTTTTATACAAAAAAAAACTGTAAAACGTGGTTGCGTAAGCACATCTAAAGGTTAAACTCCAAGCAGCTAATCTGCATGTGAGAACAAGTAACTGTCAAACATTTAACCTTTTGCAGATTAAAACCGTCTGACTAACAGATGTGAAACCATCGTTGCTATAATTGTTAGAAGTAGATATCTGAGCATTTTTAGAAGATACAACACTTTTTGGAGCAGTCATGTTTATGCTCCAGGTCAACTTTCCTGTTCATGACTGAGATACAATCACAGCCTTTCATTTATTTTCACACTGTGATTCTCCTGAATTATTATACGATGTTCATAGTTTATTCTACAGACATGCTCTTAGAAAGTTATAAGTTGAATTCTAATCATCAGTTATATTTGCACACCGTTTCATACATGATAATTTTTTTCCATTAAAACACTTAGTTTTCTTAACAGTACATGATAATTTTAGGAAGGCATTAGCTTCATTTCCAACTGATCCAAACTGGCCATGGCTCCTGAAGATTCTCTCTTTCCTTCCATTTCTCTACGCTCATTTCTGTCACATAATTACAAGTGTCAGCTCATGGTAGATGCTCAACCAAGATTTGTTGAATGAAGTAATTATCTTTAACACCTAAAAGATCTACTCCCTGAAGACATTTTTTTCACGAAAGCCTTTTTTGTATTGCAAATTGCCATCTCTAGTGAACTTGCGTGATAATTTTTAATTTTAATAAATGAGATTTTTCTTATAATAGGATATATTGTTTCTGGTTTTCAGTATTAAAATTGCTGATAGGAATGAACATTTTGTAATATATAAAAGGACGTGACAGAATAATACTGTAGCTAAATACTTATCCAGCGCAGTGTAGATACTCAAATATTTGTTTAAAATTACTCTACATTTCAGAAGTTGTGGCATTAAAACATTGGACTTGAAACACACTGCAATTTAATGCTACATTTCTTCTTGTCAACCAGGGTCTAACAGTATATGACCTGTTTCTAAGAAGAAATAGAATGTATGCAAAAGCTTTTAATTCTGGAAATGTCATCATATACAATAGAGAAAAAATTTTAAAATAAAAATGTCTAATACTAGAAAAAATCTGAGGTACCTTTTACACGAAAGTATAAAAGCGACAGGAGGGGTTCAAGTCTCCGAATTCTGAGCTTTTTATGTGAATAGCATATAAAACATGAATTGTGAAATATACAGTAGACCATCTGTGAGTGAGATGACTCCATGATGCCATACTTGACAAACACGGACTTAGATCTGAAAAACACACAAAGCAAGCATCCACTTTACCCACGAAACACGTCGGGAGAGAGGAAGTGTGGTTCTGTGAGGCCCCTGGTCTGTAGAAAGAAACCACCACGCTCTGGCTCCTGCCTGAAGCTGCACAAATGAGCTGGCTCAGTATTAGTGTCTTCTTTTAAAGGTTAGCACCTTTAAATTGCTGGCATGGCGAATGGCGGGAGCTAGAAGGGGTACCCCTAAAAATTCTTCGAGCAAAACCGTAAATACCAAATTACGACATAAAGGGGCTGCTACTTTCTTTACAAAACCTCGGCTGTGGCTTGTTTCTCCTCCGTGAATCAACTGTCTTTTTCCAACAAAGACACCCACTTCAGGGTTTCAAGGGATATCTATTCAAGGCACGTACTGTACAGCATATGTGGTTATCTACAGGTAGTACAGCCTGTAAACCTAGTTTGCTCAACTAAATAGCATTTATCATGTATTTTTATGCCTTCTGACATCTGCTACTAAATACAAACAATGAAAGCATCTCCAAAAACTAGAGATTTCTACTCTAGGAGATGTGGTGGCTGGTAAAATCACCTGCACTTTAACCACGGAACAAGACATTTCCCCTCCCCATGTCCAGCCCATGCCCAGACTGTCCTCTAAATCAGGGGTCCCCAACCCCCAGACCATAACAGTCCATGGCCTGTTAGGAACTGGGCCGCACAGCAGGAGGTGAGTGGAGGGTGAGTGAGCCTGAGCTCCACCTCCTGTCAGATCACCGGCGGCATTAGATTCTCATAGGAGAGTAAACCCTATTGTGAACTGTGCATGCGAGGAATCTGGGTTGTGCTCTCTTTATGAAAATCTAACTAATGCCTGAGGATATGAGGTGGTACAGTTTCATCCTGAAACCATCCCCACCCCCACCTCCTCATCCATGGAACAACTGTCTTCCACAAAACCGGTCCCTGGTGCCAAAAAGGTTGGGGATTACTGCTTTAAATGAACCCTTGGCCTTTAAGGGCACATGCTGCACACCTGGAGCTGGACCCATGGAGAGCTGATCCTGAGTTGGGCTGGGGCAGGCTTGCTGGCCGGGCTATACCATGAGCTAGCTGCCTGTCCTACTGGTAAAGCCTGCAACTCCAGAGAAAGTGCCCATTTTCAGACCAAGAAGGGAGGTGCTCACAACAAACGGAAACATCTCTGCAGTCACACCAAGAGCTGCACCCTTGTTCCTCATGTGTATTAAGTGCAGGATTAATGCCATGAATGCTAGGAATCCACCATATCACAAACACTGACCTGTTGGGTCAACCAGTTTCCAAAATAACCTCATTGCTGTTTCTTCTCGTTTGTATTTTATCTTTGCCTTTTCACCTTCATTTCCCCCTTTCCTGCCATTCCTTTTACCTTAACTGAGTTCTTTTGATTCCTATTTCTGTTTCCATATCAAATGACTTGGCTAGTTCACTCGTTGATTAAAATATGAAGAAGTTATTGTTGGACTGAGACATTGTTCACTGCAATGTCTTTTTTCGATGGAGAACAAGATAAAGGCCAACACTGTGAGTGTGAATGTTGAGGACAGGTTCCCTAACTTCAGCCTCAGAGGATCTTCCCATGCTGTAGTCTAACATGCTGTTACGGGTTGAATTGTGTCCCTGCAGACCCCACAATATTCAGATGCTGACATCCTAATCTCCAATGCTTCAGAATGTGACTTTATTTGAAAATGAGGTTGTTGCAGACCTAGTTAAGATGAGGTCACTCTGGAGTAGGGTGGGCACCACAACCCTGTGTGACTGGTGTCCTCATGAAAAGGGGACACGTGGACACAGGCATGCACACAGGCAGAATGCCCAGCGAACATGAAGGTGTCGGGTGATACATCCACAAGCCAAAGAACGCCAAAGATCACCAGCATCCACCAGAAGCTGGAAAGGCATGAAGGGATTCTCCCTCACCACCCTCAGAGGGAACCAGCCTTGCCAACACCTTCCTCTCAGCCTTCCGGCCCCCAGGACTGCCAGGTGACACACACCTGCTGTTGAGGCTGTCCAGGCTGTGGGACTTTATAGGGCAGCTTCATCAAATTAATACACATGCCATGCATTTTCTCTGTCTACCCTGAAATTCAACAAAATGTGTTATTTGGTCAAATAAAATGAAACACAGAGCACCAAATAACTAAGACACTAACCTCTTTCTCAAATAAAGGCAAGTTCATATATCATAGAAGTTAAAAATTAAAAGAACAATTGTCGTTGTCTATAATTCAAAGGTTGCTGTCAAGGGCTTTTCAGATGACCTCTTCATAGGAATCCTGTTTATTCTTTGCCTGTGAAAATTTTGTGTTGCACCTAAGTTTAAAATTGTAAATAAGGAACCTAATGTGCAAAATGCAACACTTTACTTCATCCATGACTTTACGGACCTGAATAAGAGACTAATGAAATGAGAAATTGTTAAATTACAAAAAACAAGAACACGTGATCTGTATAATAGGGTACTATAAACACAGTCATATCAGAGGAACTAATCCCTCACAAGTCAGAAGGAGACTGAGTAGAAAACTGCAGAACGACCACCACCCCTGGTCTCTTGTTGTAACTCAGCCACGGACCCAATGCTGAATCGCTGCAAGCCTTGGTTTCCTTGTGTGCATCCGTCAGGTGTCTCAGGCAAGGCTGCCCACTCCACTGTCTCCCAATCTAACGGAGCTCAATGACTTTGCTGCGTTTTACTCTGCTGACCCCTCACTCCTTGGAATTTCCCACTTCCTGAGTTCCTGGACTCTTCTGCCTCCTGGCCCTCCTCCTGCTCTGTTCCTCCTCCAACTGTCCAAAGTATTCCTCAGTACCCTCTTGTTCTTGCCACTCTCTGTGTTCTCCCAAAAGGAGCTATGTCCCTGCCTGCATGTCCAATCCTGACCTCTCGCCTACCAAGAGCAGTCTCTAGGACAGCAGCTATGTTAATAATCATGATAATATGCTTGCACTTACGTATATTTATACTGTGCTGAACACTACGATTTTACAGTGGATCCACACAGCATGAAGCAATAAGGTGACTTAAAAAATGGTTTGTTAATAGATCAGTTTCTTTAAAAAGGTCAACATATCCCAGCACTGTTTACAGAATTCTTTGGTTTAACAAGGGCTTTTATCTCATTTTACTTGGTGAAAAGTTAAAGCCCAGTTTGTCTCTGAATTCTAAATTAGACGGTACACAATAGGCAAAGTGCTTTCAATTGCATCCAAGGTGAGGATGTGCAGGTCCTTCGTAAGACTCAACACCCAGTTAGAGATAATGTACAAAGCCCCAGCCGAGGGCTTATTGACCTTATTTATGCCAATCACACAAACTCTGACTCTGGAGAATTAAGGGATGTTGGAAACAGTCACTGCCACTTGGAGGTCAATTAAAGTCCTCCTTTGAGCACTGGTGGAGAGGAGGCAGGAAGCCTGCAGAGGTAAAAGTATCCTAATTTAAATGCTAAAAGGACCATTACAGGATCTTAATTCCTTCTAGCAAACAGAGCACGTACTTAGATGACAATGAGTATAAATACAACCACTCTAGAAAGAAAAGACAGGAGCTCTCTGCTCCAAAGAGTATTACAGCTTTCACAAGAAGGACCTGAGCTAACTTCTCATGTTTGTAGGTGGGCGATGGGATAAGTTTGCAGAAGACCCATTTACGGGGACCATGGGCAAACAGAAGCAGACCATGAACTAAGTTAAAATTCAAGGCCCCCAGGTAAACCAGGGCAAACATCCCTGACTCCCCAGTCCACCTCTTCTAAAACTCTCTTAAGAAACACCATGATCAGTGTCTTCATTTAGCAAAGACGTCTTCAAGAACCACAGCTCGTGTTTGGGGCGATCATTTTGCCCCCTCTAGTGAGGGGGCATTTCTTTATATTAAAGCCCTGAGAATTAAAGAAAAACAATATGCAGAAAGTGCAACAAATTATTGTCCAGGCTGTGTGCTTCTCTTTCTCAGAACATTCTATTAAGATTCTTCACTAAAGAATGCCCTTCCACGGAACACCACCAGACAAGAGCTTGGAGAATAAGTACTTATATTTCCTAGAAACTGTCAGACCAGAATAATCCCATTTCTAGAAACGGCAACAACAGTGGCCAAAAAAACTGTTTATTAGGGAAATAATTACGGAAATTTCACTATAATTAGGGAAAATCTCAAATTCTGTATTTTATGTTTCCAGCTTTTACTTTTTCTGATAGGTTCTGGCCAAATTCCCAGAATGCATTTATCTGATGATATCTCAAGTGATGGCAAACACAGAATATTATATTTCAGTTGTTTGCACTGCTTGTTTCTCCATAGTTCCCACCCTCGATGAGATGTTTTGTGCCTTTGGAGGCATAGTGCTGTCCAAATGCTTTGGGGCCCCGTAGGATGGAGCTTGGTGTGACCTGGCTACTTAAGACACAGCCACACCCAAAGGCAGCTCAGATTCTCCTTTAAGACCCTGGCCAGTGTCTCTCTGCCATTCCAGGTAGTGTTAAATCTGGTTTGTGGACAGGTTAGCATGCAAAGCAAATTAGAATACAAAAATGGGCTGCAGACACGTAAATGTCTCAGGAACCAAGTGAGTTTCCTCTGATGACATGAATGTCTACGTCAAATCAGGGTATGGATGCAGAGCAGCTGGTGTTCATGGTGAAAAAGATGTGACTCAAGTGCCACTGACTGCTTCTCCCGAATTCTGCCTTATCCTCAATTATGTCTAACTACAAACCGAGATATCTTCTTATCTAATGCAGTGACAATTAAAATGTCACCCTTGAGATAGTAAGAGTAGGGCTTCTGCTGCAGAGAACTCTAAAGACAGTCAGTATCACATTCAGACTGTGTGCAGGAATTTCTTCCCCACAGAGGATGTGACAACTTCCCAGGGCTTTAAAAAAGCCTCGATACCTGAAAGTAAATACACGTCACCCCAACATGGAAGGCAATGTGGCCATTGCAGGTGAACTCTCAAAATGTAAAACCTGATACCTCACCAAGTTGCCTAAGAGACAGGTCTCAAAACACCTATGGCTCCAGCCCCGGGAACCCATTTGCCTTTTCCTCTGCACCACTGAGTCCAAGTAAACAGCACACTCTGCTTCTGAGGACACTGAGGTTGACTCCATTTGAGCTGATAAAACTGCCTCCCCAACATGTAGTTCTTTTCCCATTTTCTCCCCTTTTTCCTTTTAATAAATTTCCTGCTGTGGTACAAGGGACCAGAACAGTAAAGCCGAAAGTCTCTCATTAATGATAAAAATGATTTAATCTGCTGGAAACATTTATTTCCAGAGAGGGAAGTGTGGTGTCCCAGCTCCGTAATGCTATCAACGTTATGTATGTGCAGTAAGTAGAAGAATGGCTCCCCCAAAGATGCCCACCTCCTAATGCCTGGAACCTCTGAATGTGTTCCCTTCTATGACTTAAGAGACTGTGCAGATATAAGTTAAAGATCAGGCCTGGCCAGGCACAGTGGCTCACACCTGTAATCCTAGCACTTTGGAAGGTCAAGGCAGGTGGATCACTTGAGGCCAGGAGCTGGAGACCAGCCTGGCGAACACAGTGAAACCCTGTCTCTACTAAAAATTCAAAACGTAGCCGGGCATGGTGGCAGGCACCTGTAATCCCAGCTACTCAGGGGGCTGTGGCAGGAGAATTGCTAGAACCCAGGAGGCAGAGGTTGCAATGAGCCGAGATCATACCATTGCACTCCAGCCTGGGCGACAGTGAGACTGTCTCAAACGAAAATAAAACAATTAAAATTAATCTTAAAAATAATAAGATCAGGCCCAAGGTAGTCACTAAGGTCCTTCTAAGCAAAAGAGGGAGAAGGAAGGTTAGACAAGTGAGGGCCAGAGTGAGGAGGTTGTTGGCTTTGAGGATGGAGGATGGGGCCGTGAGTCAGAATGTGGAGCTCCTCTAGAAGCTGGCAATAGCAAGGAAACAGATTCTCCCCTAGATCCTCCAGAAGGAGCACAGGCCTGCCAACACCTTGATGTTAGCCCAGTGAAACCCACTGTGGACTTCTGATTTTCAGCACTCTAAGATAATAAATGTGTGCTGTTTTAAGCTGCTAAATTTGTGGTAACTTGTTATAGCAGCAATGGGAAACTACAGTATCTTTTACTTCCTCCTTCCTGATCTAATCCAATCCAGGAGTTTGGGGAAGTGGAGGGGGGAAATCTAGCTAATACCCAAATTCTCTTTCTCTACTATTTCCACTACCAAGTATCTGTTCCATTATCAGAAACTAACCAAGTGATGGTTTATTTATCTGGAAACCACTCAGCATCATAGAGTTTTTAAGGCTGGATAAACTAGAGGCCATTTAAGCCAAGCCTCTAATTTTATCCAAGAGGGAAAGAAAAAAAAGAAAAAAGGACAAAGAAGGGTTCAAGGAATGCCCTTGGACACCAGTTAATGGGTGAATTTTGCTGGCTTTCTAATCCAGTTCTCTAAATTTCTCATCTCTTGCTAGTATTGTTGACAACTCACTCCTTCAGAAGCATTCTTCCTGCCCTAAGCCAGTTCCCTTGGCAAATTTTCCTTTAAAATGAATATTTCAATTAGTAAACTATGCATATTTTGCATATTCCAACTAGAAAGTAGCACAGACTGGCCAGCAAATTCATGCCAAGCTAGACTGGCTCAAAGAGCTTCAGTTCATATGACAACATCCGTTCACAGGCTCAGCCCAGGTACCACATTATCAAAGATTGAAATTTTGAAACCTGGTGAATTCAGCTTCTGCTGAAATGCAGAAGATACTGTAAGCAAATATACAGGTTTGTCAAGGTCTATGAATTTCATCCAAAATACTAAGGAGAGTTTTTACTACCCTAAACTCACAGCTTTTACAGGGCTTGTTTTTATTTATTTATTTATTTATTTATTTGAACCAAAATCATAGATTTAGAGTTGGAAGTGACCTTTGTGATCATTATTTCAATCCTTTCAGAGAATTCTCTCTGCAGGAATATCTATGTAGGACTTGGACTTGACCCAAGTACATACAATGTCTCAGAGGGCTCTCTGCTCCTGGCCAAGAGCATCAGGTCTTGTTTTTAATATAATCAGTGTTGTAAATTATGGCACAGAGAACAGGCTCATTCAGCTGTGGAATGAACTGAGTTAAATGGACTTGTAAACATCCCTAAATGAAAGAATTAAAAAGTCAAATGAGGAATTATACAGCCGTCCCCTGGTATCCTCAAGGGATTGGTTCTAGGACCCCTGAGGATACCAAAATCCTAGGATGCTAAAGTCCCTGATATAAAACGGCATAGTATTTCAATATAATCTAAGCACATGCTCCCATATACCTGAAAGCATCACTATAGATTACTTATAATACTTAATACAATGTAAATGCTATGTAAATAGCTGTTATACTATAGTTTATTTGTATTATTTTTTATTGGGGCTCCTTTGCTGAATATTCTCTTTTTTTTTTTTTTGAGACAGAGTCTCGCTCTGTTGCCCAGGCTGGATGGAGTGCAGTGGTGTGATCTCAGTTCACTGCAAGCTCCGCCTCCCAGGTTCACGCCATTCTCCTGCCTCAGCCTCCCGAGTAGCTGAGACTACAGGTGCTCACCACCATGCCTGGCTAATTTTTTTGTATTTTTAGTAGAGACGGGGTTTCACCATATTAGCCAAGATGGTCTTGATCTCCTGACCTCGTGATTCGCCTGCCTCAGCCTCCCAAAGTGCTGGGATTACAGGCATGAGCCACAGTGCCTGGACTTTTGCTGAATATTTTCAGTCCAAGTTTGGTTGAATCCACAGATGTGGAAACCGCAGATATGGAGGGCCAACTGTATCATGTCAAATGTAATTAAGTTTTACTTACACAGTAGTATCCTGAATCTAAAATTAATTAATTAATTAATTAAAGCCAACTAGAAACTAGCAAACTAGAAAACAGATTTCAAGATTCTCAACTAGGTTACAAACTCCTTGAGGGCAGATGCTGTCTAAACATACTTCTCTCTCTTGCCTGCTGCACCTTATTTAACCACAGGTGCACAATCAGCATGGGCTGAATTCAACTGGTATACACAGTTCTTGCTTAGCTCCCAGAAATGAATCTAGAATACATTTCCTAGGAATCTAGAAATATGAAGCAATATGATGAACTGTACTTTCTTGTGGCCCCCCAACAGAACTCACGCTTCCCTAGCTCATAACCACTTGCAGACATAATTTAAATTTGTCCTAATGGCCCAGATTCCTGTACAAACACCAGATTCCTATACTAGTGTTTGCTCCTTGGTCTGAAGCTTATTTTTCTCAGGGTACAAGAAAGGTCTGATGCCGCAGATGCTATATCTGCGTTCTGGGTCAAGACTCACCACACAGAAAGAAGAGTAACTTAGCCTCCTTGACATCTGATGTTCCTCAAGCGCCTGGCCATGAAGACAGAACTTCCTGATCTTATTTTCCTTGCTCTTAACTCACTATGTATTTCACTGTGACTCTTGTCACTATCACTTCAGCAGAGTTCATCACACAGCAGCACTCCAGTGGCCTAGCTCAGACACTGCAAACCAACCAAGAATAAGAACCAGAATTTACAGTTTTTTAAGAGAACTGTACTATCCTTTAGAATAGCCAGAACCAGAGTGAACACCTGCTTTGCTGCAAATCAGAATGGCATGGTAGAATGACATCAAGTCGGATGTCAAATTCAGGCTGAAACCTAACTATGCCTTGGTTTCCTTGTATGTTCAATAGAGGCACTGTGTCTGCTGCATTAGGTTATTATGAGGACTAGAGAGAATATAGGTAAAGATGCTATTATTAGTAGTTAGATGTTTATTGTAATTTTGTTTAGCTCTGTCAAAGAATATTACTTTTAATTAAAACGTTAATATAGTTCATCTTGAAGATTTTCTTTTTCCTTACATTTTTATCTGGGGCCTTAGCTGAAACTAAAAACAAACAAACAAACAAACAAACAAAAAACTCTATGCAGATTTGTCACATCTCTTATAAATCATTTTCATTTTCCTGAAACCTGGAGACAAGAGGCAAAATGAAACCTACCATCTCTTCTAAAGGGAGGGAGGGAGGAAAGGACAGTCTGTGTATTAGCAAAATATATATATATATATATATATATATATATATATATATATATATATATATATATATATATATATATAAAGGCAAGACTCCAGAAAAAGAAAAAACACAGGCATGAACCAAGCACTAACCAGTGTGCCTCAATGTTTCACTTGAGGGAAATGATCTGTATGTTGCCCCCACCCCCGGCCAGGATGCTGCCAAAGGACCTGGATAGTGAACTCTGCACTTCTCTAAAAAAGATGGCTCTCAAGAAGGTGGAAACCTAGGATGACAGCCAGGAAAAGGTTGGAACCAGAGGTGGGGTCTTTATTGGGCTGGGAGCAGACTAAGTTGTACCCAGTAGCTGGCAATCAGGATCAAGGAAGAGGCTACAAAGTCAGATCACAGTAGAGATCTGGGATACACACAGAGGTCAAGGAAAAGCAAGGTTCAGAAACCAGCAATGCAGCCTGAACCACAGGCAGAAAGCCACAGCAACACTAAGATCTGATGCTTCTAAGTTTTCTGCTGGGGGCTGGAGCCATCCACAAGGTAAGCCAAGCCCACAGTCCACAGGTGGAATCAGGTCACTGTCCTCAGGAAGTAGGACGACAAGGGTTAGGAATTACTCACTGGGTACAATGTCTGTCACTCAGGTGACGGAAACCCTAAAATCCCTGACTTCACCACTATGCAATCTAAGCAAGTTACAAAATTACACTTGTACTCCATACATTTATACAAATATTTTAAAAAAGAAAAAGTCTTGATACAGAGGCCCATTTTCTCTAACCAGGAAGGAGTTTCCAAACTACAAGTCAATTCTTTCTAAAAGCACCTCTCTCTCCTTCACTCAGATCTGGAGACAGAAGAGGATGCCTCTGGGCAGCCAACCCAAGCAGAGCTGGGCAAGCAAGAAAATCGCCACCATGTCAGTGACCACCTGCTCACCCAGGCACTTCCTCCAACAGAAGACCTTCTGTTGAGCCTCCACCCTGCATCCGGCCTTCCTGAACGTCCCCTGACCTGCACCCCCTCATCATCTGGCTTAGGAACCATTTGGCCTCTGACCCACCCATGTTCTATATTCACAGACAAAAGAATAGGGAGACTGTGGATTAGGATCACAGGGCCTCTATAATTAATTCTGATTCACCCTTCACACTTTCTGACACACAGAATCATTGGGGGAAAACTCTTCTGATTTATTGAGGGTTGAGTGTAAGGTACTGTCATAGGTTAGCTGTGAAAATTCATTTAATTCTCACACAACCCCATGAGTTAGACAGGATAGTGTCCCCATCCTCACTTTATAGACATGAAAATAAAAAAATCAGATTCCAGTGAGTGGCATGGTCAGAAGTAAACTCACATTTGGCCTCTGGTTGATCAACAGTTCTCAGTAGGCAGCCTCTGTAGAGGAATTATGTCTCTTAGGGATAAAACTGAGATGTAATCTCACAGAAAGCTCTTGTGTGTTTTTTAAATTCCTTTAAAGAAAAATTTGTATTGATAGTTCTTCCCTTGATTTAGGGATTTTTTTAATATCTGGTTTCTTGAAAAGCTTTTTAAGAGGATCTGCCAAATTACATAAGCATTTCTAGTTTTTCTTAATTTTAATTCTCATTATGAGATTTTCTCATCAAAAATAATTCAGATAGTTCTAAAAATGTCCTGTAAGTAAACAATGTCAGGAAAAAGTGAGATATGTTGAAATACGAACAAACGAATGAATGAATGGACAAACTTCAGAACAAACTATCTAACTGCAGCAAGAACTGGGACTGGAAACACCTAACCAATGACAGCCCCATAGTGGTTTCTGGATGCTAAATATAGACAAGGTCCAAATTCCCAAAGTCTAACTCTGGCTTTATCACACATACTTGGCAAAAGAATGTTATCCTGATAAAGCCCTCCTGTCTGGCCATGCTTAAGTAAATGTCCCAACATGGACTGTCTTCCACCTAGCTGCCAGGGGAAAATGGATCACTTCTGTACTCTTGGTGTCTAGCCAGACTATATTAAAAAGTCCTTCATCCTGCCTCAGCAACAAAAAGTGCACTGCCATCAGTTACGTTAAAGCTGTTGTGTGATAAATTTGAATATTGCATAATGGAGGGGAAAAAATCAAGGACTTACACTACAGCTGTAAAAGGGATATGTGAAGCTATTTAGTCATGATTTTGTCATGGAGTAGTGACCTAGACAACTCAAATTCCAATTAATACTTGAAAAGCCCTTGGGACATAGTGTGATATGCATTCTTATAAAATGGCTCTTGGCTGGGCTTGGTGGCTCATGCCTGTAATCCTAGAACTTTGGGAGGCCAAGGCAGGGAGATCACCTGTGGTTGGGAGTTCAAGACCAGCCTGACCAACATGGAAAAACCCCGTCTCTACTAAAAATACAAAATTAGCTGGGCATGGTGATGCATCCCTGTAATCCCAGCTACTCAGGAGGCTAAGGCAGGAGAATCACTTGAACCCGGGAGGCGGAGGTTGTGGTGAGCCAAGATCGTGCCAGATTGTGCCACTGCACTCCAGCCTGGGCAACAAGAGCAAAACTCCATCTCAAAAAAAAGATAAAATAAAATAAAATGAAATAAAACGGCTCTTAAAATAATGCATTTGAATTCCTAAGTATTTATATACAACACTGCCCCCTTAATTTTATTTTAAGCAAAGAACAATGGCATTTTTCATTTAGCAGTTGTGCCTCGCTATGAGAAAGCCTACGTCAATCAGCCGGTTTGCAGTTCAGGCAAATCTAAGCTACCTGACTCCACTGTGCCATGAGGAAATGACAGACAAGAGAACGCCCTACAGGTACTGAGGTTTTCCTGGAGTACCTTCCAAACCATGGCCTGCATTGTGCTTATGACCTGGCCAGGTCACCGCAAGCCCCTGCTGGTCCAGGCAGTCAAGAAGGGACTCCACAGTGTCTTCACAATCACTGCACTTCTGCCTGGCACAATGGCTTTGCCAAGCTACCCTCTTCGTGCCCACCGTTTCCTCTGCTGCTAGAAACACTCACAAAGGAATAGAGTTCTTACAGTTCTCTGAGCTCCACCTCAGCGTCTGCTCATAATGGAAAACGGCTGCTGCCAGAGCCACTTCCACCCTCACGGAAGCGGGGTCACGGCTGCCTTTGGGAGTCTGATGGAAGCTGTAGGCTCTCTTCTCAGGAAAGACAAAAATGAAAGAAAGGAACAGAAATGCAGAGACGATGAGAGGGATTCCCTGACCTCCAGGTTAAGGATCCTCAGCTTTACAAGGCTAAGGGAGGAAGAATGGAAGGGGTGGTGGAAGTAGAGGCAGAGAGGGAGAGAAGGGAGTACGGAGTGAGCCAGCTCCAGGGACCAGCCACTGAACAAAGTGCTGCCCTTGTCTCAGCCTGGAATCAGACAGTATGGGTTCTGGCTCAGGCTCCAGATTCCCAGTGAAAGCCACAAAGTTCTATGACTTCATCAAAAATGCTCCCTTGCCCACAGTGCCATTAGCTATTCCACGTGACCACACCAATCTTTTTGACCAAATATTCTCTCTCATTGATTAAACTATTCTACTACAAATTGTTGATGCCTTTGGGCATATACAGGATGGAAATAGCTTAGAAAAAAAAAGTATTCTATTTAACAAAACTTTACAGTAATCGGTACAGTCCCTCATTTAGTCAATAAACACTCGGCGACCACATGCTATGTGTCAGGTCATATGCCAGGTACAATTAATAACAACATAAAAAGTAATCATAGCTAAACACATTGTGCACTTAACTGTGTGTGAGGCACTGTACTAAACACTTTACGCATATTAGCTCATTTAATCCTCACATTAATCCTTTGAGGTAGGTATTATTCTTTCTTTTCCACTATTCACAATAGACAAAATAGAGCTATCCACAGCTAGCTGGTGGCAGAGCAGGGGATCAGAACTCAGACTGTCTGGTTCACAGTCTGTGTTCTTAATCGTTACGGTTCCTGCCTTCAACCAACCCACACAACAAGGAGAAATGTAACAGTACCAAAAAGCACTGCTTGTGTTTGACAGTTCGACAGTGAAATGAACACAACCAGACTTGATCATTACACGTCGTATGCATGTAACAAAATATTATATTATACGTACCCTATAAAAATGTGCACGTATTATGCATTGTTTAAAAATAAGTTAAATCATAGAGTTAAATTTCTTAGAAAAAGAAAATGAACACAACCATAAAATATGCATAGGTATAAAATAGTTTTTTCATAAAAGGGGAATTCTGTTTGATGTCTTATTATACACATTGGAGAAATAAAATTTATTATGAAGGATTTATATAGATTGTCCAATTTCGTGTATCTTTATAATATCAAAAGTTCCATAAAGAGAATTCACTTTGAGAATAAAATTATTTTCAAAAAGAATAGCTTATAGATGTTAAGTGTTTTCACTGGTTGTCCATAGTACACCTCTTTATCCAAATATATTAGCATATTGCATATAAATTACTTTATTATCAAGAAATTCGGAAACTGAGTATACAAAATTATCAGTTTCTGTCTCAGCTATTTTGAGATGGCAGTGAACAGACTAACTATGATTTGATGATAAACTAAAGAAAAAAAATCACGCTTTGTTGAATAGAATCAATTTGGAATTGAAGAATTAATTGTGATGCAATTACATACTTTCTTAAAACTAAAAAAAAGTCAAATTGACTATCAAAATGTCTTTAGCAGAAACATACTCACAGCTCTTTTTCAAAGCAAATGTACAAAATCTCCTACAGCCCCTTGCTGTCGAAGAGAGTCACGTGACGTAAAACATCTTCCTCATCACCTCGGCCACACCAGTTCCCAATTCCATATGCTCACCTAACTGCACCCCTGTCCCCAAAGGCTCCAGTCTCCCTCGATCTTACCTGCCCTTTATGCAACATCATCTCCTCCCTGAGGCTCTTTCTTGGTCTTTCACTGAGCTCCCAAAATCCTAGATTCCAAAACCACTCTCAGCCTGTTACCATTCCCAAATCCAATAAGCAAACTATAGGACTTATGAACTCCAAAATAAATACCTGGGTCCCTACCCCAGGCACTCTGGATCCCCAGCTGATTCTGGGAAGCAGCTAAATTTGATAAGCCCTGGACTACACCATAGAAATAAGCATTTAGTTATAGGCATCACTTTCTCGGCTGTACACTGAGGGAGGTGGGCTGGAAAGATGATCTCTAAGGTTCCTTCCAGACAGATCTAACAGTCCAAGAGTCCAGACTCTATAGCTATTTCATGGATACTGGTTTCTCTCCACACAGACTCCATGCTTCTTCAGAGCAGGGGCCACATTACTTTTTCACTGTCCCCAAGCCAGCATGGTGTGTTATGCATAGAAGGAGCTCAATAAACTTGTGACTCGTGGGTTTCTATGACTGTGCCCGCTGACTAAGGGTAACTAGTAAGCTGAGCCAGGCACTGCTGTGGCAGGGCTACTTGGCAGATCTTGTGCAGACACTGAGTTACATCTTGCTCCAAAGGAACCTCCCACAAAGGCATCAAGATGTCAACACTGGATTTACTGTGGTCAGGAAACTGTAGAAATCAAACTCTTTCAAATTCTAGTATACCAAGATACAACAAGTTCTGACTTTCTGTTTATATGTTAAGGAAACCACAGAAAGCTCTCAGAGATAATGTATCTGGTTTGTAAGAATTATGATGCATACTGCCATAGTGTCATAAGAATTCCCATATCTGGCAGGGCGCCATGGCTCATGCCTGTAATCCCAGCACTTTGGGAGGCCGAGGTGGGCAGATCACAAGGTCAGGAGACTGAGACCATCCTGGCCAACAGGGTGAAACCCAGTCTCTACTAAATATACAAAAATTAGCTGGGTGTGGTGGCACAAGCCTGTAATCCCAGCTATTTGGGAGGCTGAGGCAGGAGAATCACTTGAACCTGGGAGGCAGAGGTTGCAGTGAGCCAAGATCACACCACTAAACTCCGGCCTGGCGACAGAGTGAGACTCCATCTCAAAAAAAAGAGAGAGAGAAAAGAAAAAAAGAATTCCCATATCTAAGAGAACCTAATGGTGAGAAGAACATATCATGGATCTTTTTGCTGGAATGACAGTGGGGTGATCCAGGTAACAATTCAAGTCCAGGAAGTATATTAAATGGGCTTGAATCTATTACCAAGGTTATTCTACTATTGAAAAAAGATGTTTCTAGCTGGTCTTCCGGAGTTGTCCAATGCCTGGCTACTAAACCTTCTTAACAAGAAAATCACCTTTGTTGAGATAACAGAAAAGCTAAGATTTATACAGAGAAACAACATTCCACACATTTATAAAGGACTTAATAGTTTGAATCATTTTTATCTGTTATGCCATTTAAACCTCTCACAACAGCCCTTAGAGTTAGGCAAGACACACATTATCTGCATTTTACAAATGAGAAAATGAAGCTTTGGAGAAGGTAAAAACCTACCCCACAGTGGAGCTGAAGCTCAACCCTAGGGCCTTAAACTTCATCAGTGACCCCCTGAATGAGGGATTCTACAGAGGCAGATGTATGATGTCTGGCCAAGAAAGTACAGGTGTGGGTGTGTGTTGTTTACTGTATTTTGCTTGTTTTGCTTTTCATCTGAATGTATTGAAGCAAGGTAGTAGAGCTTCAAATGGACCACAAGCCCCATCACATCCAACTGTGATACTGTTTCAGACATTTATTTGGTCTACTTGGCCCTGAAGGTATTTGAATTTTTGACCCCTATGCTAAATAATTATACTTACATACTTATATAATTCTATCTTCCCATCATGTAACATCTTATGAGCATATTCACTGCATATTTTATTTCTTCCTTATAATCCTGTTTACTCATTAGAGGACTAAGCTAAAAAACATTGAATGACTTGCACAAGATCAGGACCTAAAATCTAAATGTGTCATATAAGAAATTACATTATGTGAGAATTTCTTAAGCAGGTGTCAAGTTAAAGTTCTTCAGAAAATCATTACGTAAAAGTTTCTGAACTTGAGTACTCAAGTACTCAAATCTCTTTTGAGATTTGATTATTCTTACTTACAGGACTATCATTCAGAGAATATGCAGAAACAATGCTTTCATGTTTCCATGGGCATGTCCTGAGAAAGTCATATTCCTCTATTTTTATCTCAAGTGTTCATGAACTTTCATTATCAAAGAAGAAAATAGGCAACTGTTTCTGAAAAAGGAAGTCATTCAAAAAAATACTAGCAAAACAAATCCAGTGATATATAAAAGGATTATATACCACAACCAAGTGACAAAGTCCAGGAATGCAAGGTTGGTTCAACATATAAAAATCAGTCAATGTATTAAAGTATATAAAAGTATATTAATAGATTAAAGTATATTAAAGTATATTAAAGTATTAATAGATTAAAACCCATATGACCATCTCAATACATGTAGAAAAGGCTTTGACAAAAATCACACATCCTTTTGTGCTTAAAAACACTCAACAAACTAGGAACAGAAGGAAACTTCCTTAACCTGATAAAGGGCATCTATGAGAAACCAACAGATAATATGATACTCAACAGTGAATGACAAAGCTTTCCTTTCAAGATGAGAAACAAACCAAAGATGTCTACTCACTCCACTACTATTTAACATTCTCCTGGAGGTCCTAGCCAGGCCAATCGGGCAAGAAAAAAAAATTAAAAGCAACCAGATTGGAAAGGAAAAAGCAAAACTATCTCTATTCACAGATGACATAATGATGTGTATATATATAAAATCCTAAGAAATACACACACAACTATTAGAACTCATGAATACACTCAGTGAAGTCACAGGATACAAAATCAATGTACAAAAAAGAAAGTAAAAATATCAGTGATCCATGTTACCATCACTAAATAATCACTGGCACCTAACAAGCTTCCTCTTTTAGTTTTATTACTCTCAACCTGGGATATAGAAATCTAAAATCCAGAGTTTACTTTAGCTTTTAAAACTATCTATGATATCAGGTTAAAAGAAACATTTCCTGGCAGATGCACAGCTCTGGAAAATTTTGTTTTCCAAACGTCTGGAAAACAAAAGGAAAGCTTCCTTTGTTTACATAGCCAAGAAGGTTGAGTGATGAGAATCAGAAAAGATTTTGAAGCAACACAAGATCTTCTCCTAGGGCCATTAGAGATCAGCTAATCTGTTCAAGTTTTAATTCTCTTCTAATGGGTTTCCTCAAAGTACTTTACAGCAGTTGCAATCAGTTCCAAATATTGCATCGTGATACTCACATAAACTGGAAAGTAACGGCTACATTTCCATTTATTTCATTTATATTTTTACTTTGGCCCAGTCTCGTAGAGATTTTAAATACCATTAAGTACTTCACAATATTGGTGGGGACTGTTTCCTTCTTCATTTTCATTAGAATAAACACAGAAGTGGTATCTATCCTAATAATACAAAACATGCTTCTTAGGTAATATAAACCAAACACAAATAGAAAGAAGCATTGTTATACATTTCAAAAAAGCGTTACACTTATTTTTCTGCAGGCCTGAATACAGACCCTGCCTACTCTAAAAGTCACGAGGTATAAAGTGTGAACCTATGCTCTGGGGGCTCCTGATAAGTTCCAGGAAACTCCCTTCACAGCCTCTATATCTCAGGGCCACATCAAATACATGTTCACTCATTGGCCTCAACAGTCGATTATCACTCCCTATTTATTTGTAGGTTCACATATTTTTGCCATTTAAATTTTTTCAAAAATTAAAACCTGGCTCAAGTTACAAGTAAAGCTTGGGTTAAGGAAAGCATTCACGAAACACTTTGATTTCTGTAAATCAGATAGTTTATTGCCTGGTTCCCTTCCAATATATATGTGGGCTTTACTCTCCATTCAGAATTTGATTCTAATTTTTAAGTGGCAAGCAAAGTCGAATTATTAATTAAAGAATCAAGACATATAAGTATACCTTACTCTCTACATGGTGAAGGCAAACACTTTCAAAGACAATTTCCCTAATATTTTAAACCTATCACATGAAAACTTTAGCCCTTTGGATGGAAACATTTCACTGACTTTCTTCATCAGTCCCCCTTTTTTGCCATAAAAATTCACGAGATAATAAATTACAGTAAAAAGAAAACCACACAGTAAGGCACAGATCTTTGATAGTATAAAAGAACATTATCTAATTTAATCCCCATAACAAATCAGTGACAGTATTATCTCATTTATATATAAGGAACCTGAAGCTCAGAGATGCTGAGTTACTAAAGATGGCACAGCTAGTAAATGGCATGTCAGAATCTGAACCCATTGCTGGATGGCTCTGAACACTTTGCCCTTCCCAACATTAATTCATGCCTTTCTGGAATTTTGCCAGCCAAGTGGATTTTTTTTTAACCTAACTTAAAATATTCAAAAATAACTAACGTTATTTAACACCTTATTCCCTAAGATTTTTTAAAAAGACATTTAAAGTTATTTTTGTCATCTGTTTTAATATGTCCCAATCCCTTAAGCTAAGAATCTATCATTTTTACTTTACCCAACTATCTCGTGATATAAATTAAGCCTGTTTACTCTTTCCAGGTCACTGAAGCAATGCTTCTTTCTAGAATTAGAGTCATACAACTAGAAGAGATGGTCTGACTTTGTACAGACCATTTGTACACCATGTGTAGCTCCATTTCTAAGAAGAAACAGCAAAATGATCTACATGAAAAAAAAATCATCTTACAATTTCAGAGGACTTTCATGAAGTAGTTTTATAAATTGTATTGCTGTACCATCATTATTGTTATTAATGAAGTTACATTTAGGTGTTATGGTAGATTTGACCAGATGTGGCAAACAGTTGTTACCATTGTCTTCATCCATAAAATTTGTCAAATTATAGGTTTTATGGAGTATACAACTAATTGCAAGAAAATATATAGGCAGTGTATTTTTAACATTTTAAATACTAACAAAAAGAGCAGGACTTAATGACAGTGAACTACAGACAATCCATGCACAGTGAAGCCTGTTTAATTAGAATTCCACTAGTCTAAAATCTGTAATAGCTTGAACACAATATACTATTCATTCTGAGTTTGAAAGTTCAAAATAAATCTCAAGATGTTTTTCCATATATACCTCACTGTACCTGCTGGAGACCATTTACATACATATATATATATATATGTTTGTTTTTAAGAAGGAGTCTCGCTGTGACACCCAGGCTGGAGTGCAATGGCGCGATCTAGGCTCACTGCAACCTCTGCCTCCCAGGTTCAAGTGATTCTCCTGCCTCAGCATCCCGAGGAGCTGGGATTACAGGCGTCCACCACCACGCCTAGCTAATTTTTGTATTTTTAAATTTTGTATTTTTAGTAGGCAGGGTTTCACCACATTGGCCAGGCTGGTCTGGAACTCCTGACCTCAGGTGATCCACCCACCTCGGCCTCCCAAAGTGCTGGGATTACAGGCGTGAGCCACCACGCCCAGCCTATATCACATATATTTTAAGGTCGCATGGGACCTCAGTACTCATGCCCTCTGATTCTGTCATTAAGAGATACATATTACAGGATAGTGGTGACGTGTAGGGGCTCTGGAGCCAGGCTACCTGCATTAAATTCCCAGCTCTGCCTTACTAACTATGGGACCTTGGGCAAGTTACCTTGTGCCTTTGTTTCCTTCTCTATAAAATGGGGAATAGTAGAATCCACCCTACAGGTAATGAAGATTAAAAGAGATAATACATACCTGTGAAAGGCTCAGGACACTTCTTATGTGTAAGAAACACAACACCCTGAGGCCAGCTGGCCTAGGTGCCTTTCCAAGGAAAATCTGCCATCAAATGTTAGGACAACATCGTGGGACTCCTGTCTTTTCTATTTGAAAATAGTTTTTAAAAATCCATTTAAAACAGCCCACAATTAGACAAGCTCACTAATTTTTCCTGGCTATGTACCTTCACCAAATTACTTCTCAATCAAAATTACTTTAAATTACAGATAGTATGACATAGATGTATGCCAAAGGGGCTTATGCGGACTTTTAAGTCATATATTCAAAAATAACTAGGAAGAACCTACTAGTTTCCCTTTACAATCTGATGTTTCATATTACCCTCTTCTTTGTAGTTCCATTCTGTGAAACTTCCATTTCTCATAGGTATTTTGTTAAATATCACCCCTACCCACAAGGTTTATCCCAAAGTATCTACACAGATTCCACCCTCGCGTTCTTCCTCTGATTCTGGGCCTGGCCTGCCCACATCTCCTCTGAGGCCTTCCTCCATCAGTTTGCCCATCTTTCCCCTCAAGAGTGGGAACACGCACAGCCGCCCTCCCACCTCCCATCCATTCTTTCACCCCCACTGCCAACTCCAAAAAGCAGCTGGTCACAGACCCCACTGGCTCATGGCCTCGCCCTGGCTGATCTTTCCTTTTCAACCCTCTTCACCGGCTGCTTTCCCTCCCACTACACCGTGGTGCCTGCAGCCTACTTCTCATTCTCTCCTCCTCCACCCTAGACAATCTTGTCCAATCTCAAGGCTTTCACCAGCACCTGTATGCTGATAACGCCCACTTATTTCCATCCTGACCTTTTCCCTAAATGTCAGGATCTTTAGTAAACTTCCTAGAGACAATTTTATCTTCATGGTCCAAGGGCATTGACATGCAATACATTTAAATCCAAAGGGTTCCTCTTTCCCCACTCAGCTTGCTCTTCCTCCTACTTTCCCTATCTCATCACACAAGCTAGATAGCCTCAAAGCACCTTCATCCCCTTCTACCCAGAAAATGAGTGAATACTGTCTGTGTCATGCCCCCCCAACAGCTCTCTACTCCCTCTCCTCCTCTCCATCCTCACCGGCCCAGGCTAGTCAGCCCTCACTCCTCACTGACCTCCTGACCTTCAGACATGGCCTCTCACAGCCACCAGACTCATCCATCTATAGTGCCTTCTAGAAATAATAAAAAAAATGCAAACGTGACCATTTTGCTCCCCTGCTTAAAGCCCTCATGCAGGCCATCACCTACTGGAAAATGTTTGAGCTCCTTAGAAAGCCATGCAAGGCCCTCTGAGAGCTGCTCCCAGCTCCACTGCCCAACCTCCCATCCTGCCATTCCCAACCTGAATGCCAGGGACCTGAAACTGACCTGCACTGGTCACTGCTACTGTTCACAACTTGCTAATTTTCACCTCTTTGCCTTTCCTTACATTATCGTACCTGCCATATCCCTACCCCGCTCCCAGCCTGGCTAACTCTTATCCTTCCTTTAAGACTGCAATCAGATGTCACTTTCTCTAGGAAATCATCCCTAAAATACCATGCTGAGTAGGGTACCCCCATACATACTCCACAGGATTTGGGGCAGGTAAAAAGTCTACTTAGACTAACGAAATAATCTGTTCTTATTACCAGGCTAAAATACAAACATATCAAGGGCTAGAAATGTGGTCTCTTCACTTCTGTGTCTGGCTCAATAAAAGGATGCTCATCTCAACCCAGACACCTAGAAATCCAGAGGAAGAAAGTTACAAACAGCAGCTTCAAGCCCTCTATACTCTAGACGGATTGCGTTACATTATTATATATTTTAGGGCTCTAAAACATTACCTTTTTTTTCTTTCTGAGACAAGGTCTCTCTCTGCCATCCAGACTGGAGTGCAGTGGTGCAATCATGACTCATTGCAGCCTTGACCTTCCAGGCTCAAGCAATCCTCCCACATCAGCCTCCCAAGTAGCTGGAACCACAGGCATGCACCACGATGGCCAGCTAATATTTCTGTAGAGATGGGGTCTCCCTATGTTGCCCAGGCTGGTCTCGAACTCCTAGGCTCAAGTCATCCTCCTTCCTCGGCCTCCCAAAATGCTGGGATTACAGGTGTGATCAGCCTGTACCACCATGCCTTGTCTAAAATATTACTTTTGTCCTGCTGAGGAATAAAAGTAAGGAAAAGAAATCAATTTATGTAACTAATTATTTACCTAACTATTAGAAACCAACATACCCTACTTCCTTTCAGACTCCAAAGAATTTTCTCAGGTGTTCCGTTCATATTCAAAGATTAAACTCTACTTATTGAAAAAAATTAAAGGAAGTCACTTACAAGGATTGGTTCTCAAAAGCAGCTATGCCATGTTCTGGGGAAGGAACTACCTTCAATGAAAGGAACACAAATAAGAGAGTCCTGGTGTTACCCGCTGAGCTGTCCTCTCCTGCACGTAGACATGCTTCTGCGAAAAACTCAGCAGGCTCCAAGTCAAACTCTGTCCTGGGCTCTACAATATGCCGCCACACGTGATGATCACTGGTGCTCAGGCAGAACGGACTTTATCCACATCACTGTAACCTGAGTCCAGACTTCATCCTAGACAGTCACACAGCTAAGGCCACAGGTGGCACACCATGGTAAAAACGTGAGACCATCTGATTATCCATCAAAACAGAGGGCCTACTGCACATAGACATAGATGTGAGTTGGAGTAGTGTGGTCTTCCCATTTCTGATGTTGCCATCTATTTCCTCGAGATGACAGCCAGCTCACATATTTTGCTCAAAGGGTTGCTAGAGCTGTACCCTCCTTTAAGGTGAATCCTCATTTCTACTCCCACAACAGAAGTGGTCTTCAACCTCTTTGGCACCAGGGACCAGTTTTGTAGACGACTTTTTTTCCATGGACCAGGGGTGGAGAGATGGTTTCAGGATGGTTCAAGTGCATTACATTTATTGTAGACTTTATTTCTATTATTACATTGTAATCTATAATAAAATAATTATACAACTCACCATAATGTAGAATCAGTGGGAGCCCTGAGTTTGTTTTCCTGCAACTAGAGAGTCCCATCTGGGGGTGATGGGAGACAGTTACAGATCATCAGGCATTAGATTCTCATAAGGAGAAACCTAGATCCCACACATGCTCGGTTCACAATAGGGTTCATGCTTCTGTGAGAATATAATGCCAGTGCTAATCTGACGGGAGGCGGAGATCAGGCAGTAATGTTAGCAATGGGGAGCAGCTGTAAATACAGATGAAGCTTCTCTTGCTCGCCATCCACTCACCTCCCACTGGGCAGCCCAGTTCCTAACAGGCCCTGGACCAATATTGATCCACAGCCCGGGGGCTGGGGACCCCTGCACTCCTTAACAGAAGAGGGGCCTGGCAGGATGTTTCAGAAAGTGGAAGGAAGTAAACATTTGAATCTTTAGCACACTGAGAAGGTCTGGCAAGGAAAGTCTACCTGCTTCTTCCCAGGATGCTCTGAGCTTCTATTTTAGTAAACTACAGAGTCTATGGCCAGTGAAGATACCTACTTCACAGCCTGAGATAAAGTCCTCGGCCTCCAACTGTAGTTTCTACCTCAGCAGTTCTGAGAAAGGACACTAGAAGCCTCCCTGCCATGGAATATGATTGGTGGGACAAGAAGCAAGTGGGCCATGTGGGCAACCTATCTTCTCAACCAAGGCAGGGTCCCAGGGCAAAAGCCCAAACAATGCATCTAAAGGTCAGAACCTACCTGACCATCATCAGTAGCTTTTTCTATTCTTAAGGAACTCCTGAATGTCGCTTCTTGGGACCCAACAGAGTAAACCTCTGAGTCTGACAGTCTTTTTTTTTTGGTGTGTGGTGGGGGGCGGGTTGTCTGAATCACCTGTTATTTGTACTATTTATTGATAGTAAACTGTATTTTCTTAAATGTAAAAGAAACTGTATTAATTTGTTGACACTAGTACTGAAGCAATAATCAAATACTTGCTTATCTTACTATGGGCCTGACCTACCTTCAGGCTTGAGGGCAACTGTTTTCCTCTCTCCTCCCCCACAATCTGAAGGAAGAGTTAGAACAGTGGAAAGTAATGTTGCATATTACAAGAAATGGTTAAACACAATTAGTCAGATCATATAATGGACTATGACGTATTAAGGCAGTATCACGGCTACCAGGAGTATAGATACCAACTATGGCCCCAAATAATGCTAAACACTATTGCAAGAACTTCATCCACCAGTTCGCGTGTCTCAAGACTGCAAGATTTAAATTTGCCCTACTATTCATGAAAATTCACCTTTCTTTTCCAAATCTGGAATACCCCCCATTGTTTAAATCCAGTCTGGGTTTCTCTTGTCAGTAGCAGTCTTCAATGCCTACTTCAGAGAATGAAAATGTGTGTATGTGCACTCATGTGCTTATGTGCACGCACACACCCTCCTTAGAAAGATAAAGTCAATAAACTTCCTGTCAGTATCACAGAACATGCAAAGTCAATTGTGCAATATTTCCTTGCATTATCCATCCTATATGCAAACATTCTAATGAAATAGAACTGGAAATTACACATGGAAACTGCAGCTAAGTTTGGCCACCTAATGGACTCAGGGTACTCCGGTAATGGCGCAGAGAGAAGAAGGTTGGCCGAGCGGGGATGCAAGGTCCCCAACTGAAGTATCTGAAACCTACTATGGGTTCCACGTAGAGTCTTCAGTTGTGATTTCTCGTAGGACACTAGGAAAGTTGCAATTTGCAGCTATGGCCACAGGGTAGTGCAATAATTCTGCAAATAGCTGACCCCACCCCCAACACTCCTATCCCCCCAACCCCAGCCCTCCCAAAGACAGAATGGCTAGGAGAGAATGGGGACATTTGGTCTGAATCCTGGGCATCCACAGGGGTTACTGAGAGATTCTCCACAAATCCAAAAGTGTCTGTAAGACTATCCAGTTACTCTCAGCATTCGAGCCCGATACAACAGAAGGTCCCGGGCTTTGAAGGAATGATGGGAACTGAGAGGCTATAAAAAGTGATTAGCCTATTTATTACAAATTGTGTTTACTTAGGTTTTTATGTTTACTTCCCACCATACTCCACCAGAATACAATTAACCACCCCCTCACTCACCAGAATTGTATTAGAAAGACTCACAAAAATAAAATAAATACTGCATCTAAACGCAACCGTCAAGCTTTATGGAACTGTACTGTTATTACACAAAGGTGTCCCCAAAACAGGGAGAAGGAAATGCAAATTTTGAAAGGGCTTCTTTTCAAAGGAAATTTTTGTCTTAGTCCTTACAAGTCAAAGTTTGGTCTGTGGACCAAAACTAATACTTGGGAGCCAGTTAGAAATGTGGACTCCTGGTTCTATTAGATTAGAATGTGTATTTTAACAAGGCCTCTAGATTATTTGGATGCACATGGAAGTTTGAGACGCATTCCCCGAGTAAGAGCTAAGCATACTGACCTATGCTCTCAAAACTATTTTCTACACCCTGGGTCTTTTCTTCTTCTACAAGCATTCTACGTGAAAACAAATATATTTTGAAATTTTAAAACAAAAACAGATTATTTCCCAGAACTGGTGGTGATCCACTACAGTAAAGCCTCTTCCTATCTAAATTGCCAGGTAACTAATGAACATGTCAATGAACACTGGCTGAAATTCTGTTCTGTCACTTCATAACGCAGGTAAACAGTACAGATATGAGAAGAAAAATTTAAGACCAACAGACTCACATCATGGTCCTCTAGGGGATTTTCGAAACTAATTTCCTGCCCATATAAAAGGAAAAATAAAATTATTTCCAGTATCAAGTTAAGCACATAACTCTCTAAATGGAGTTGCTATGTTAAAGCGGTCTCCAAATTACAGTCATTTTTGTTTACCTCCGCTAACAATGAGCCTCCTGGGAAGAAATTACGTGAAGAAGTTTAAGTGCCCTCTATGCCTTTCTCCACAGGTGAGTGGGGAAATTGCAGAGGAAAAATACACAAGTGAATACAATTAATGACTTCTGCACTCTTTGATTCCTGCTACCCTGTGAGGGGAATGATCATAGAATTTTGAAGCTGGAAGGAATCTCGGAGATAGCCTATTGCTGCCGCTCTGCCTACCCAGGAATGTCTTTCTACAAAGTCAGGTAATTGTTACCCTTTGAGACAGCCCACATCACATCACTGTTAAATGCTCTCACACCCACTGATCTTACTCGTGCCCTTGAGCAACCCAGAACAACTCTATTCCCACTTCCCAGCTAAATGCCTTCAAACACTTAAGGCCCCTATCATATCCCGGGTGGTAGTTTCCTTAGATTCAACCCATTTAGTTCCTTGGATTGGGTGGTGTCCTCTTACTCTGATATAAACACTGTGTATTTTGTTTCCAGTGAAACTAAATTATGATTAGCCTGACATAATTTAATGAGACCCACAGTGCCAAATGAAGTCATTCGATGTAATGGTTGGTAATGCAATACATTCTCAGTGAAACATAAAAGATTATTTAATGGTTAATAGATCTACATATGTGAGTAGTACCACCGTAAGTAAGAGCATATTTGTCTGCTGGACTATGACGCACGACTAAGAAAAGCTACCAACCTCTACTCAAAACCGTCCCAGGGTCCTGTTGCCAGGGACAGAACGCTGCACCGCATGGACTGCTGAATCTGACCTTATGCGGCCTTTCTGTATTCTTCCTTGTTTATGAAAAAGAGACATTTTTAAGAAAGCAAAGGGTATAGAAGAGCTACATTTGGCATTCAGAGCAATTGACACTTTTATTACTTAATGTCACAACCTTATGAGGTAGGCCAGTCTAAGGGCTGTCATTTTATAAGTGATTAAACCAAGACTGAGAATAGGAAATGAGAAAAATCATGAGCTGCCCAGGGCCAAACAGAAAGCAAGGTTGGGGCTAGCTGAATTCAGAAACCTCAATTAAATTCCAAGACAAAAGGGAACAGCCAACATTGAAAATAAGTTTTATGGATTTCACTTTGAAATAAAACAACAACAAAAAAATTATGTTACCATTAAATGATATTAAAATCGTCTTTTATGGGGCCTCGATTTTGCCACCAAGGCTTTATTCCCAAAAATTAAAATAAAAAAAAAATCAAACAGGCAAATCTATTCCGGGTTAAAAATTCCGCTTACACACAAAATCTTGCATTCCATATTGAGAGGTTTTTTTTCTTAATTTGCCTATTAATCTGTATTAAGCCAAAGGTCTTCGTTCAAGTTGCTCAAGTGTCATTGATTAGACCCATTGTGGTTAACAAGGACATTCTCCCAAAATAGATTCTTAGCATTTTAAAACCCTCCTACATTTTCACAAAAGAGAATCCGGAACACAGGAAGGAATCATTTCCCCACACACAATACTCATCTTCATCGTCATCAAGATACATTTGGTTAAAAACCTATCCACACATTAAGGTGCACACTCCCTGGGTTCCTCCTCCCTGGTATCCTCTGGGGCCCCAGCCCAGCTGGAGTCCCCAAGTTCTCGGCGCCCTGAACTAACCAGTCTCTCCACCCAGCTTTCTCCAAAACACGCCCCACACAAGGGCTGAGCTCCTCCACAGCGGATGCAACACTCCACTGCTTCCCATCGAGGCCCCCTGCCTCCTCCAGGCTGATGAGCAGCCCCTTCCCCACTGCTGCCCACAGCCCTAGCCCTGGAAGCCACTCTTCTGAGAAGGCTTTGCCTCCTCGTACCTGCCGAGGCCCCTCCAGGCCCATGCTGAGGGCCAATGAGAGCCACGCAGTCAACTACACGGTGACCTTCGGCCAGTGTGAGTACACGCAGCTCTGCAGAGCTGCTGTCTACCAATCAGCTCCAGGACACCTGGGGCTCAGACAGGTGCACTCTCCTTCTGCCCTTTCTTTGTACTCTGTTTTGACCCATAAGGACTGACCAAAAGGATAGGAATAGGCCTTAAAATGTTTGCTTTACTGCAGCTGGAGGAAAGGGTAGAGGCACCTGAAGGTCAAGATCAGGGATCTGTAGCATTTTCTGGCACTATGAAGTAAAGTCTAAAAAGGCCTGGAGGAAGCCGCCCACTGGCCTGCCCATGTCCCCTGGCAGCTGATTTGAAGACAAGCAAAAGCATCAGCGGGCACTACTGGGCAGCATCCTTAGGGAGACTAAACTGCTAGTGCCTCTGCATCCCTCCCTGCCTGTATTAGCCTACCTTCACCAAACAAGATCCACACTTTATTCCCTCCATGTTTCTATTCACAGTCTTCCCACCATGTGGTTTTCCTCCTTTCCATTTCCTCCTGAAATTCTACTCCAGGACCCATTTCAAATGCCACCCCACCATGAATATCTTACTTTCAACAGGATGTGCCCATGCCCCCTCAAGCAGGCAGTGTCAGCCTTGGATTGCAGGTATTTATGGGTATGGCTTATTCTCCTATTAAGTTCCCAAAAAACACACTGTCCTTTGCATCCTGTACAGCAGGGTTTCCTAAACTGCAGGTTTCAGCCTATGAATGGGAAATTTTAAAAAAAAGAAAAAAGAGAAAGAAAGAGGACAGGAAATATCCAAGTGTATCACACATAGTAATAAGCGTTATTTCATGATGCTCTTGTTTCACTTACGTGTATGCATGTTCAAGGGGTGGTGGGTGGCAGTGTTAAATGTGTATTTGTTACTGGGGGTCATGGTCTGAAGCATTTGAAAGTCACTGCCCTGATGGTACCTCTCCTCTGTCTAATATTCTGTGAATGCTTATTGAATTGAACAGGTTGATGAGTATGAAATGATCCATGTATTCTAACTTCAAAGGCTCCAACTTAAAGGAATATAAAGAATAATGCCTATCTGAACAAAAGTGTGTGGATTCTGGCTTATATGAAGCTGTGGAGGAATGGGGTGAGTGGTAGGGAAGATCAGAATATTTATTATACTATTGTATGTTGATAGACTTTCTCTCCAATGATTAAAATGTGTTAACATTTAAGGAAGATGAAATACAAGTTCATTTTGGAAAACTTTTCTCATTCACTGAAACTACCTCATGACTACAAAGTTCTGCATCTTTAAAAGAGACAGTATAGGTAATTCCACCATGATGCATAAAATGATCTTTTAGAGACACCATGAAAGCCCTTGTTCCAGTTTTCTTTGCCCAAGATGTCTCCATGTACTCTCAATACCCCCACCCACACCATCTGTCTTCCAAGACTTAGTTCAAAGGCCACCTATTTCATGGAAGCCTTTTTTTGTTTTTTAACTCAATTTTTCCTCTTTCCATCCTCCACCCAAGTCCCAAATATGGTCTCTTTTCTGAATCACCAGTGTTGAAAACTTCCTTTTTCATGTGTGTTCTTGTCTTCATTTCCTCACTTGACAATAACACTAATATGTACAACCTACGCCTTACTCATCCTTGCATCTCCCACGGAAACCAGCACAAGGTCTTCTACTTAAGAGATGATCAATAAATATTTGTTAAACGAATTAAATGAAAGCAACAGTTAGCCTGTTAAAAGGGATGGTCATTATTTTAAAGGCCCTGAGGAATGGCTTATATGTCTAGCACCTAATCAAAAGCTGGTGGACCACAGAAGGAAGACCAGGGAGTGGAGGGGGCAGCCTTGCGCCTCTGCATATCTGCTGCCCCTGTAAACTCACGGAATGCCCAACTCTTCAAGACTCTACAGAACAAAGCTACAGTGTCGGGTGCTGAATGAACACCTTCACCTTTTTCCAAGTTCTCCAGTCTTGCTTCAAACCAGGAATTAGAGGTGGAAATTAGGGCCATCCTTTTCAACTTTAAGGTATGGCTGAAAAAGTTGAAACAGCCATCTGGATAATTCAGGCTCAAAAAACCCATCCTGAAGAGTAAGTATGGATGTTTCTGAGTGGCAGGAAGAGTGTGCAAGAAGGCAAAGGAGGTAGTTGTGAATTATCAATTGATTGTGTATATTGATTATATTCAACAGAACTGAGCTTTTCCCTTTATATTTTCTATACAGTCATTTGAGGACACTCTCTGTGACTGCAAGAATAAACTAGCTCAGATTCAAAGCCACAGTGACCACTAATAAATTCCAATTTGTTCAATTGGAAAATGATGTCCATCAATTAGAAAAAGTTCTTAGGGATTAAAATAAGATTCTCTTTTGCCATTAATCTGTATCTCCTCCTTCCTCCTTCAAAAAAGTTTTTCTATGATCAATCAAAGGAAGAAGCTTTCAATGGTCTTTAAAATGTATATTGCTCTAATACAATAATTCATAATTAACAGGTATACTTTCCTAACTATGGTAGTTTATTTTCAAATTTTTAATTTTAATACCATTTAGGGCTCTCTCTCTTTGTTATTTTAGTAGGACCTTAACTTCCAGTCCATCGAGGTTTTGTTTTGTAATTAATTTCAGAGCTGTCCTTATAAGCTGAGAGATATTTGAAGTACTCTAGAAAATGGCAATTGTCTGACTGGATTTGAAGTCAGATCACTGGGCTTTGAAGCTAATTTCTGGTTGAAATATGGCTGCCCCATTTTTAGATGTGTGACTCTGGGCAGGTTACCCTATCTTCCCATCTTCAATTTTCCTATCTGTAAAATGGAACTAATAACAGTACTTGCTTTATAATTAAATGAGCTAAAACATGTAATGTACCCAGAACAGTGTCTGATAAATAATACGTGTTCAGCAAATGCTGGTTTTAAAAAGTCTGCTGTCATCTGTTTTATGACCTCAGTAAAGTCATTTAACAGTTCAAAGCTTCTATTTCCTCATCTATAAAATGGAACTACTACCACTTACTTACCCTTTCCAGGATTAAGAGATTCAAATAAGAAAACAATGGATATGAAAATACTGGACACACAGAAAGTTCTCAAATATTAGTTATTTTGAACCATCTATAAGCTTAAAAGTAACCATAAACTTAAAAATTTACGTAAACCATAAAACTGAGAACATAGCATCCAAAAATTCATCTGTGAGAAAATGTCTAAACATATTAGAAATGCATACTCAAGCTTGGTTTTTCTTTAACTTATCAGAAACATATAAGCTTTTGTAAAATGTAATTCTACATCTGCAAAACTAGAAACCCTCCCGGTCAAGCCAAACTGTCCTAGTATATTGTGATCAAGAAAGTCTACATGCCTTCATAAGCCAAAACTCGATGCACTGATTAAAATGTGATTGCACGTACATCAACTTTTTAAAAAACGTGTAAGTTTTTGTTTTTTTAAAAGTAATAAATGTACTGCTAATGTAAATTTCAAGTCAATTCAACAGATATTTATTCTGTGACACTGCTCCAGGGTAATTCAGCTGGGAACTAAGGATGCAAAAGGAAACAGAGCTCAGGTTCTGTGCAGGAAGACCCCACAAATTACGCTGATAATCTCAAAATATCACTTATGAAAGTCATAAGGGGGTTCGCTTTGAGTCAGCAAGCAGACAAGCAGCATAAAAATATACCGAAACAGTAAGTTCTTCCCTTTGACTGAAAAACTGCCTTTTAAAAGCAAACAGCATTTTAAAAGTACAGTTGCTATCTGGAAAGCTATTGAATTTGAGCCAGAAACCAACATTTCTAAATGTAAACCTATAAAATAATAGGTATCTGTAAATGAAAGGCTGAAATAACCCCAGGAGCAGCAACACAGTAATTAGCAACTTTTACACAGTCATAACATGTTTCATATTCTTTCTGCCCTGGCTCTTTGAAGTTTCCAGTGCAATACGTAAAAGTTTTATTACATTAGGGCCCGTCCTTGTGTGTTTTACAGGCACCAACATTATGCAGAGCAAGCTGTACTTACTCATCATAGGATCTTTTATAAGAAACCGTTCGATAATGTGCTAGCTTTGTGTCCAGTTTATTTTGTTACACCTGTCTTTAGGAAAATAAAAGTCACTGGAAACCTAAATCACAGAAAATACACACAGATCCACATATCATCTATATGAGTTATAAATCATAAAGCAGTTTAGCTTTAAAATTGTACATTGCATATTCATGTGCACACCACTTGCAGTTTTAGACACATGTGAACTCTTTACTGAATTAAAGCAAAAGGAAAAAAAAAAAAGCTCAGCTCTACAATAAGCGATTACCAGAGGCAGAACAGAGTGCAGTTAATATGCTTGTTCCAGCAGATGTTCATCCCCGTAAATATTAAACATAACACAAGTTCCTCCAGGAATATGCAGGCAGTAATTTTACCACCTGAATAGTGCTGGTTGGAAACATTTAAGAGATAGTGGGGGGTTGGGGGGAGCAGAGAAAGAAGGGGGAATAAGACAGATACTAAAGCAGCCAATGGGATTTTTAAGACACCCGCAACTGGAATTAAACTGCTTCCAGCGGCGATTTACCTACAGCAGCTCCCCAGTGTGAGATCCCCGAGAAACGGAACCTGGAGTGCCCCCCGGGCTGCGAGCTGTGAGCGTGGCATAAAGGGATACCCGGGGCGCCCGCGTGGGGTGGGGAGGAGGAGTGCAACTGTGACGAGGTGTGAAGAAAGGGCCCAGAGGAACTGTGAACCCCGAGGAAAGGAGTCTCCCTGGGCTAAGGCCTCTGGAATACCGGCACGGAGAAACACTCGTTTCCTGCCCTGGATGTTCACTTTTCCATCTCGGTGGAAGTGGGTGGGAGAGACAGAAAGGATGCAGCCGAGACCGGGCGCAGGCGGGGAGGCTGGAGCATCCTCTAAGGGCACTTCGCAGCAGCACCAACTCCAGGGGGTCGCTGGTGCCAGCCAGAGGAGGGAGGGGGCGCAGTCGGAGGGAAAGGAAGTGAGAGGAGCAGGGGGCCGACGGGTGGATCCCCAGGCATTAGTGACACAGTCTTCAAATCGCTTCTTTTCCTCCCCACGGCTGCGCTCTGCCCCTGGCTACCTAGATCACCAGTCCCTGGGCTGGGGCGGGCCGCCGCGAGGGAGGGGAACAGGAGAGGGGGAAACAGACGGGCAGGCGGCCACGCATCCCACCCGGGGAGGCAGAAAAGGGCCGGCGAGGCAGGCGCCCCCGACCCACCCCACCCCCACGGCGGCCGGCCGCCCGGAGCCCCCGGCCCAGGTGAGGACGCGCGGGCCGCCGCGGCCGCCCCTCGCCGCTCCCGCCCGCCCGAAGCGGCCGGCACGGGGACTTACCACAGTGACTCGAGGTCCCATTCCTGGAGCAGGGCTAAGTCGAAGCTGTCCATGGTGGGAGGTGTCAGCGTCGCCGCCGCCGCTACCGCCGCCGCCGAGGCTCGGGCCGCCCGCGCGCTGCAACGAAAGGCGCCGCTCAAGGTGCATCCCAGCCGCGCCAGAGCGGCCGCCGCCCGCCCACCGCCCGCCCCCAGGTCGGGGCTCCCGACGCCCCCCGCCCCCGACTCCGGGCCGGCAGGGCTGGCTGCAGCGGCCGGCGCACTCACCCGCTCCCCGGCTTGCGCGCAGGCACACTCAAGAGAGAGCAGCGAGCTCACCGCGCCGCCGCCGCCCCCCGCCCCCGGCCCTGCGCCCGCCCCTCCTCCCCTCCCTCGCGGCGGCCCGGCCCGCTGCTGCAGCCGCCGCCGCCGCGGTGCTCTGCGCCCGCCCGCCCGCCTCTTTCTCCTCCGGGAGGCGCGTGTGCGCGAGCGAGGCCGAGGCGCGCGCGCACCGTGAGCCCCGCGCCGCGCCCGCCCCGCGCGCCCCTGTACTCCCCGCGCCGCTCCTCGGGGTCCCGCGGCGCTCGCAGGCCGCGCCGCCCTGCCGCCCCTCTCTCGTGGCTTTTACGGCCCGCCCGCCCCTCAGCAGCCCTGGGGTGCCCGGGGCGGCCCTGCAAGCGGGAGAGAGCAGCGAGGCGGCGGCGCCGAGTGCGGGGGGATGCGGAGCCGTGCCCGGCCCTGTCGCATCCCTCGGCCGCCCGCCCGCGCCCGGCCCCGCCCGGGCTGCACGCACTTCTCCCGCGGCCCAGAATCCACTTGACCCTGCTGGGCGCTCCCGCGGGCGGCGGACCCGGGTGGGTGCGGGGGAATTCCCCGGCCGCCCAGGCGCGGGGAGAGTGAGCTCTGCCGCCCGCAGCAGCGCCCCAAACAAACCGTTTAAGGTCTCTGGAGCCCGCAAGTTCAGCGAAATAAAGCGGCGGCGCGGAGGAAACCTCTTCCACCCGGACCTGCTCTCCGTTGCGGTTTGGCCTCCAGTGGTGGTCCCACCCACCCTCTAGCTGGCCAGCCCTGGAAACCAACCTCCTTTCTTTTTATTTCTCACCGGGAAGGGGGACAAACTGGCCTCCGGGTGTCGACTTCAAACTTGCCGCCCGTCTCCGGTCTGGAAAGGCAGGTGATCAGCTAGAAGGGTGATAAGAGTATCATCGTGGCTCCTAAAGAGTAATAATAATCTCCCTCATTGTAAAGACAGCTCTTCCCCCTGGCTTACTTTTTTAGACATGCTGAGAAGCGCATGTCTCCATCAGGGCCCTACCTCTGCTTCTCCACAGTTGGCCTAGAACCGGAAGCCCCTCCAAGGCCCCCTGACTCTCCTGACCTCTTGGCCACAGCTCCGGATTCTCACCAGGGATTCCCCAGAATTCCTAGAGAGCAGCTCAGAGCCCTGCAGTTGTGCCTCACCACGCGAACCAAACCTCGCACTCCCCGCCAAAAGGGAGTCCCTTCCAGCACTCTCCCCTTTGTTCCTTTTTCTGGGCAAGAACCGCTGACTGGGGCTGCCAGAAATGTAAACCCTGGGTGCAAGTGACGGGATCCCTCCAGCGTCAAGCCGAAGAGTCATCCTCTCACCTCACCCACCTCCGAATGAGGATTAACAAACTCAATTCAGGACACAGGTAGAAGACCAAAAGGCCAATGAGACTTCTTTCCTATTTGAGATCGGATTTCAGAATGCTCAGCCTGGCTCCCTTCTTCCCCCAGCTCTGAATCAATCCTTTCTTCATTAGCATCCATAACTAATGTGCAAAATGTAAAACGCTAAATTAAGGCAGAGTTGGCATCAACATAGTCTGAGAAAATGGAATTGTTATTTTACAAGCTGATAACTCTCAGCCCTCAAAAACCCCTCTCATTAGCTGAAGGTAGCAAGTAGCAAGAAGGTTAGGTAAAAACATAGAGAATATGAATATAGGAAAAAGTACAGGTGTGAAGGGCTGGCTGCCCAAATCCCAATGCACAGTGTATTTGGAAAAAGGAAAAAAAAGAAAAGAAAATCTGTCTTTCTAATATCCCCTTAGCATACGCCTTGTTGGAAATGTTTGCTTTGGCGAAAGTGAGATGGAGACATTGAGACAGCATTCCCAGGAACAAAGGCTGGGGGTGGAGGGTGGAGGAGGGAGCAGGAACAGCCCCTGTCTGGAAGAACTGCAAGTTCTGAGGCCTGAACAAGAAATGTGTCCTGTTCCCGTGCTCCTGGCTGCAGCTGGGAAGCTTCTTCAGAAAGGAGACCTCCCGGCCCTCACCGGGATCTGGCTTTCCTTCCCTTCCCACCACATCTGTTTATACAAAGGAGGGCCGCTGAAGGACAAACATAACCGTGTTTACTGCGAGTCCCATGCTGGGCTTGGAGCTCAGATACAGATTTGCCCTCACCATGGAGGCTGAAGATAAATAGATGATCCCAGAAAAGGAAAGAGGGAAGGCCCTGGGATGGTACAGAGCTGGTTGAGGGGTTTACTCATGAAAGGCCTCTCCCAAAAAGCCATGTAGTAACGGGCAGATTTACGTTTGAATTTAAACTCTGGTGCCTTGTGTTAATATATGAGAGTGTGTGCACCTAAAGCAATTGCAAGGCGGGTATTTAAAAATGTTTCTTTAGGAATAGCCATGATTTTCTGTTTGGGGCCTCTAACATGGGGATAGTTGGATTGATTATTTCCAGTGTTATGTTTTCATGTAATAGTGTCTTGGAGAATGAGGACTTTTGAGGAAACCCAAATAATAGTTGCAGATCCTGTTTTTTACTAAGCTGTCATGGAGATAAATTCAAAATAGTTTTTACAAGTAAAATGTAGAACAGTTAGTGAGAGCCTTTATGGGAGATCTTTATTATTTATCTGGTTTATGAAGATGTTCCTATTATCCTCCAGCCTCTGGGTATGCAAACCAAAACAAGCACTTAATCTAGTTGTCAAAATTTTAACTCCTTAATACAAAGCAAAAAAGGGGTTTGGACTTTTGGGGATTAGAATGTCAGAACTAAAAGGGAACTTCTTTATGTAAAAGAGAGACTCTCAAAAAATAAAAATTTTAGAGTGATGTTTTCTATGAAGCTGCCTTAGCTTTTGCTCATCCTATAGTGCTTGTGACCTGAGGGTCTTTTCTCCCCACATGGATGCAAGCAACACCCCTGGGAGCTGAATCAAACCACCCAGCTAAGGAGAGGGCTGCTGGGGGAAGCTGCTAAATGAGAGGAGCTGCTTGGCTTCCCGGGTCAGGTTGGTTGGTTGGTGTAGACTAAATGTACCAAAGAAAGGGACTAACAAATGAATCCTGCTCAGTCTGGGGCCCTACTCACATTCTGCCAACCTAGTGCTGGAAGCCTCCTAAATAAATCCAGAAGCAAACCTATAGCATCTAAGATCTCCCTTCAGATATGATTTGATAGAAGAGAAGCCTTTCATGGCTTTAATTCATGCCTTATCCTGAAGACGCAGCTGCAACTCAGAGGTCGTTTTTGTAACCAAGTGGGATTTTTTTTCTCTCTTTATAATCCCACCATTCCCCTAGAAAAATATGTCTGGCCAAAAGCTGGCTCTGCAGGTGGTACTGCTGGAAGGTGATAGGAGCATCATCAAGCTGCCTCAGCCCCTACAGCATCTCCTCCAGCTTTGTCCCTAAGGACACTACTCTCTCCTGTTCCAGCAAAGCTGCAGACGCATGACTCCATCTGCTTCTCCTTCCAGAGGCTTCTTGGGTGTTTGTAACTGTATCCAGGGATTGCAGGATAAACCTTCTAGGCTTTCTCCTTGCAAATTACATGCTAATATGTTGAACCCCAGGACAGCGTAGATTTTAGATCCACCCAGGAGTTCTTGTGTCTTCAGGCCTTTCCCTCTCTCTCCACAGGTATCTCTGAGTGGTTCTAACCTAGGATTCGAGGTGCCTTTCTTTCTGTATTTTTTCATCATTCACCAGGTCCCGAGCAGATGGTGTGGCTGTGCTGGCTGTCATCACTCCTCCTATGTTTCCATGGAAACATGGGGCATAGGGACCATCTCCGCCTTGGGCTCTCTGACAGTATCCTCTGGCGAAGAACTTCAGTACTTGTGCCCCTCCCCCCAGCCTGTCCGCTGTCCTAGGGAGTTGGAGACCTTTCTGGGGCCCTAGAAGCCAGGGTCATTTCAGAGATCATCTAAGGACATACTCCCTGCAAATGGTTGTGAACTGGCTGGGAAAAGGAGGGAGGGTAGAAAGGGGGCCAATACCCCGGTCGAGGGCTGAGAACTGTTTTAGAAGGCAACATATTTGGACTATCTGTCCCTGCAGCCAGCTTCCATAATAGCTGATTATTGCCCAGATGTCAAAAGAGCTGCTCCTAGGGTTCCGTCTGCTCATCAGACAACAGATATTTATTGAATGTAAGTAGTTGCTGAGGTTTTATGCTTCACTGACATTCTACCCCCTGGGAATGAGTGTTCCTGGGAATGTGCATTTCTTTCCTTTTTTTTTTTTTTTTTTTTTTTAACAAAACCAGGTTTTTCCCTAAGGAATGCACCTTCCCCAAAGTTTCCCGCATCCTCCTGCCTACATAATTCACTTATATAGTCACTATGACATTAATTAGATTCAGAAGTCTGTGGAAACAGCAGAGCTCGGCAGGGTCAGAGGGCAAGCAGGGCAGAGAAAAGAGAGGGGAAAATGAGCCCCGGGAGAGGGGAAGGAAGTGGAGGGAAGTTTTTCATGCCCTTCAAGTACCAAACAAAACAAAGATAATTTCAAAAGTGGTCAGCCACTATAACACTGCTTAGAGAATTAAAGTATTGACAAATTGAAGAGTGCTTTAAAATAAAGTGGATGGGGTATAAGCATGTATGTCTTGGTGTTAGTTGCTCCTTATACAGCCGGTACTAAAGGCTGGTGGGTGAAGCTTACCACATTTTAAAAAGAAAAAGGCAGGCACACATACTAAAGTTGAAAATGCAGGCAGGAAGGACATTTACTTTTCATAAAAGCGGATCAGAAAAGCATCTCCTATCACAGATCATGTATTTTATGCCATGCTGACCAATGTTGGGGGATAATCTCATTATTTTGTGATATGAGAAGATCCTTTGATGCTGGTAGCAAGAACCAATCATCCTGACTTAAATCTTAATATCCCCACAGGTTCTTTGTCATGCTTCTTCAAGATGTGCCCTGGCCATTCATGCAAGTTTCAAGGACTCTGAATCTGTTGAGAATAGGACATAACTAATCGTATCATTAGCAAACATGTCTATATTACTATCAACTGGGTGCTGTTCTAAAGTATCAACTCCATTTAGTCCTCCCAAAAGCACATGAGGTATGTTGCCATTGTTTTTATTTTGCAGGTGAGTATGCTAAGGAACAGGTAAGTGTCACAAACCCAAGCATGGCAGATCAGGAATTGGTATGGTATTACTGGTAGCTGTGATACCATACTCCACCTCCCACAACTTTTGCCTTAATTATCTATAGCATTGGCGCATTCTCATGCTCACAGGCACTGAAATAATGAAAGTAATACAGTCCCAGTCGGAAGGCGAGAGAGAGCCCTCTACCCCTCTCTGCAATTCTCCTCCCACCCAGTTTTGCCCCTTGAGTTCTGCCATAACCGCCCCTGGAGTGAGGCGCTCCTTGTCTCTAGCCTCAGCGTCTTCCTTTGCAACATGAGAAGGCTGGATTGGGTGTTCTTTGTCTCTGTCAGTTTTTGTCTCTGACAGTTCTGAAATGTTAGAGGTCTGTTTTTTTCAGTTGTTCTTCCTGAGCACTGCCAGACAGGAATCCCTGGAGTATGTCAAGAGAGTCATAAACCTTTTCTTGTTTAAAGGTAGGACCTCCTTCTTGGCTTAAACAAATCTCAAGGTGTTGGTCTGCTTCAAACAGGAGTGCTGTGCTATCTGTGAAGTATTAGCAGACGGCAAGAGGAATGTGTTCAGGAAGAGGACACTTAGCTTAGGTCTGGCGGAAGCATGGGGAAGAAGTCACAACACAACTGTGGGTGTCAGGCTCTTTTCTCTGGGGCACCAGAGAGTAATCAAGCATGGATTGGTAGTCCCCATGCAGCCCTCGGAGGAAACCGAAGCTGCAAATGCAGCAGTTATGGCTTACAGCCTGAAAATGGTGACATTCCAAAATTGCATCTTAATGGGTAAAACATTGGTGGAGAAAGGGCAGCAGAAGATCCCCACAAGGTCCTTCAGGTACAGGCATCTCCCACTGCTCAGAGTCCTGCTGGGGGTCCCCAAGTCCCAAACAAGAAGAAACAGAGAGCAGAGTTCACCTCTTCAGGAGCTTAAGATAAACAAGTTCATGCAGCAGACACGGCTGGCTGCCCACCCAACATCCATCTGCACTTGTCCTTGATAGCAAAACCTGAGTCTGGTTTGGGGAAGTCACAAGCCCAGCTCACATAACTGTATTTTCTAGTCTCTCTTATTGCAAGAACTGGGCATATGACTTAGTTCTGGCCAATAAGACACCTGTTTATGTCAGTCAGGATTTCTCAGAATGTTTTGCTTCCCTGCAGTAGACACCACCGCTTCCTCTAGGTCACTTTCTTCTTCCTGTCCAGAAAGGTGGAGAAGCCATCATCAATTTTAGGAGCAAAAGCCACAGACTAAAGTTGGCAGGTCTGAAGTTAAAAGGAGGCTAGGTCCTTGATGACTGCTTCATATAACCCTACCATCTTTGGACCATCCTACCCAGATCTGGACTTTTAGGAACAAAATAAGACCCTATGTGGCTAAGCCACTCTAGCGGTGTTTTGAATATTGCAGCTAACCCATTAGAGAAGTCACAGTCCCTTAAATGTGCCCCGCACATTGCCGTGTATAGTCAGGTCTACCAGATATCCCAGCCTATATGCCCCAATGGGGGCAGCACTGCCAAAGAATTAAGTGTGATTTACAAAAACCTGTGATTACTTCCTTACATGTAATCTTCACTACTTCTGAGTTCACTCCAATTGTAAGCAAGTTAATTAATAAGAAACTCATGCTCAATTGTCTGAAGACTGATTAATCTGGCTCCAGCATTTTTTGAATATTCCATATTATTTGTTTCTTTATTTTCATGTTATTTGTTAACCTGGTTAAGTTGCTGTGACATCCTCACAGGGATACCAACAGATGGCATTTACGAAAAACAGTGTAGGAATAATAATAGTCAGCCTTTCTTGTGTCCTTGCCACATACACAAAAATATGTATGTTTCAGAGTTTGTCATTGTTTCTACCAATAAACTAATTATCACTGTATGAAGCTGATTTACTTCAGAAGAAGTTTAGGAAAACAACTAATTAAGTACAGTATGTTGAAATATAAACTGCATTACAGGGTTAGAACCCTATAATAAGATCGCAGAAGCTTGAAAGTTGGGAGAAGCCATCAAGTCTCTCTCTAGCTAACCTGCTACCCATTGCAGCAGTTCCCTCCATATCAACCCTGCTATGGGCAGTCTCCACATGAATGTTTCCAGTGGTGGGGAGTGCGCTCTCTGAAGAGCCTCCCTGTTTTACTTTTCAAGGGCTCAGCTCTAGCTGGAACAACATTCTTCCTTATATTCATGGATCCCAAATTGATTTCCCTGTACCTTCTTAACATATCACAGGCTCGCAGTAAGCATGCAATTAGAGCTCAGCTTTGCTGAACTTCTTCTATTGGTCCTCCATATATTGAGACTTACGGGCTCAAGTATTTCCTCAGCACTTTGGTAAGTGAAAGAGCAAAGAAAGAAGTCTTTGCTCAGTGGAATACCATACAGAGAGGGCGAGTCAGTCTCTTAAGAGGAGCACATGGCCATGGAGATGAGAGAAACCCCACCTTCTTCTAATTTGTAGTTGGTTTCTTGGAAGAAGGGAGCTTCATAAAGAAGCTAGAGCTGGCCACAAGAAGGAAAATGCCCACAACAAGATAGGAGGCAGGAAACCCCTGGAAAAGAAAGATACCTACCTGTTAGTTCTCAGGGAAGAGGCTGGGCCAGGCATGGTGGCTCATGCCTGTAATCCCAGTACTTTGAGAGGCTGAGGCTGGAGGATCACTTAAGCCAGGAGTTCAAGACAAGCCTGGGTGACATGGTGAGACCCTGTCCCTACAAAAAATTAAAAATTAGCTGGCCATGGTGGCACACACTTGTAGTCCCAGCTACTCAAGAGGCTGAGGTGGGAGGATCACTTGAGCTCCAAAGTCAAGGCTGCAGTGAGCTGTGATCACACTGCTGCACTCCATCCTAGGTGAAAGAGTGAGACCCTGTCTCCAATGGAAGAAAAAAAGAAAGAAGCTGCACAATGGGAGGTAGAAAGCAGGAGCCCAAGGTCGTGAGAGGAAGAAAGTGAGTGAAGGAAGGGGCTCTGATTAGAGCTACAGGCCCGAGGGCCTGCCCTGCTCCACCACTATCTATAATGACAGCAACTCTTTCCAGGGATGGCTCCCAGTGTTTTTCCAAAGCTCCTACTCACCTGTGATGCTTATTATAATTCCATATACTTGGCACAGACAGTTACAATTTTATGAATTTAGCATTGCTTTCTGTCACTCTCTAGACAACAATATGAGGTTTATTACAACATAAAGGGAAATTCATCCTCTTGGACTTGACTGAGTGTCAGCCCAAATCCCCATGCTGTCATCTCTGTCATCTTCCCTTGAAGAATGCAACCTCAAGTCAGGGCTGAAGTCATTGGGGATACATTCCCAAACCAGGGTCCTGGGGTCAGGCCTCAAGAGGATAATCTCAATGATCACATAAGTCATTTCAGATATCGATTTACTGAACAAACATTATTGAACACCTATTACATGCCAAGCAGTGAGCTAAGAAAGAAGATGAGAAAGAGAATTTTGAAAGGCCAAAAAGCCCACTGTCTAGAAGATAATGCACACACATCTTAATGCACTTACTCATCCTTGAATTGAACAAATACTTCTTGATTCAGTTAGGTGCTTAGAACTATGCTAGGTACTGAGGTTATTGCCAAAGTGAAACAGACATGGTCTCATGAAACAGTCCATATACAATGTTGTTTTAATATGCTTAGTGCTATGATGAGAGAAGTGCAGGTACTCAGGGAGATCTTTCCAGAAAGAATGACTGATTTGCATTCCAAGTCAGGAACTGAATTATCAAGACTAAGTGAATAGGGGAGAATGGAATAGAACAAACGCCGTGTACTATAACGTATTACCTGCTATGACAGAAGCATGTCTGTGGAGCTAAAGGAGCAAAAGAAAGTGGATGATGACCAAGGCACTCCTAAAGGGCTTAATACAGCCCCTAACATTGGGTTGGGTCTAACGGAATGAAAGTCAAAGTGAGAGTGAGGTGGCAGTGATGGAAGAGCATTCCAGGCAGAGGGAAAACCACAGAATAGAGCACAGAGGCCAGAAGAAGCGTGCCATGTTCCCCTAGCAGAGAAGGTTCTATGTGGTCAAAGTGTTGCCTTGAGGTGGGGGGTTGTAGAAGTCAGTAGGTCAAATGGGGGTTGGGGGAAGAAGCAGAATGAAGGGAGATGGAAAAGGAGCCAAGGCCAGGGCAAGAGATTGGGGCCAGATGGTGAAGAGGCCTGTATTGATGTTGTAAAAACATTTTCAAGTAAGCAGGAAACCAAGATCAGAGATTCAGTAAAGCAGCTAGTGAACACCCAGCTGCCAAACCCAGGGGAACAACTGAGAGTTGAAAAGAGGAAATGTCTTCTGAGAAGCCAGAGAAAGTATTTCACAGAGGATTCAGCCCAGGGGTTTTTCTTTTCTTAGTTGTAAAATCCAGCAAGTCTGGAAACCCCTTCCCTCTGCACAGAGCTGGCCCAGAGCACAGTGAAAATGTGAAGTGCCTTGTTCATCAATTATTAAGAATTCAAAATGTTGACAGCAGAGCTTTAGACAAAGATAGCACCCTTCTAAGGGTACGGCCCTGTGTGACTGCACAGGTCACAGGCTCATGAAGCCAGCCCTGCACTGTGTTTTTCTGAGACAGAGTCTCGCTCTGCCACCCAGGCTAGAGTGCGGTGGTGTGATCTCAGCTCACTGCAACCTCTGCCTCCCAAGTTCAAGGGAGTCTCCTACCTCAGCCTCCCGAGTAGCTGGGATTACAGGGGCCTGCCACCATGCCTGGCTAATTTTGATATTTTTAGTAGAAACAGGGTTTCACCATGTTGGCCAGGCTGGTCTCGAACTCCTGACCTCAAGTGATCCGCCCACCTTGGCCTCCCAAAGTGTTGGGATTACAGGTGTGAGCCACCGCGCCTGGCCAGCCCTGCATTTTTGCACCATCAGGCATCCTTTCACTAACAGAATGTGTGGGTGCTGGCTCCCTGGAGCCTGGAGTCACAAGGACTAGTTGAGCAACACATTGAGAGCTCAACACTGAACTCATAACATCATGCAAGCCCCCGTGTTGAGTTCATTCCAAAATGAAAAGCTTCTTTTAGTTTCTGATCGTATTGATAATATACACACAGGAAGACAATTCAAGCCATGCACAGCCGTAAGTACGTGATTGGGGTGGAAATGTCAAATTATAGGTATGTATTTCAATTTTTTTCTCCCCTTTCTATGAGAGAGTCCTCAAAAAGACTTTTGTTTGTTATGCAAGGTGATGATCAAGATGAATCTTAGGGAAACTGAGAGGAGGAGGAAATGGTTGTACAAAATTAACATGTGGGATTTCCTGGTGATCTTCCTAAAATTGGCTCATAGCTCAATTGCATTGTAATCACAGAGCAGACTCTTTATCTATCATTTGGATACTTTAAGACTTGTTGAGATTTGCTCTGTGATCCCACCGATAGCTAATTTTGTAAGTTTCCATGCATGCTTAAAAATATGTGTATACCAGCCAGGAGTGGTGGCTCACACCTGTAATCCCAGCATTTTGGGAGGCTGAGGCGGGCAGATCACTTTGAGGCAGGAGTTCCAGACCAGTTTGGCCAACATGGTGAAACCTCGTTTCTACTAAAAATAGAAAAAATAGCTGGGCATGGTGATAGGCACCTGTAATTCCAGCTACTAGGTACTTGGGAGGCTGAGGCAGGAGAATCTCTTGAACCCAGGAGGTGGAGGCTCCAGTGGGTTGAGATCATGCACTGTACTCCAGCCTGGGTGACAGAGGGAGACTCTGTCTCAAAAAATAAAAATAAAAATAAGTGTATCCTGCTATTGTTGGTATGGTATTCCTTATTTGTTCATCCATTATATTTTCAGCTCATTTTTTTCAGATCTTTCCATTCTTACTGATATGATGTCTGATGTATTATGTCTATCTTATCTAAGAGGTTTGTCAAAATACCAGTATTTCCTATGTTTCCACTGGTGAAAAATTCTCTGTGTCTTTTAGTATGGGAATATCAACTTTTCTTTTGTTTCTTTCAGTCTGGAAATATCAATTTTATGTTTATAATTGAAGGGTATTTTTGCCAGGTTTAAAATGACAGATAAACAGTTCTTTTCCTTAAGTACTTTGAGTGCTGTCAATTTTATTGTTGTTCCTATGAGATGTTTGTCAACATTTTCCTCTATAATTGAAGCTTTTTAAAATTTCTTCTTATAATTTTTTTCAAGTTATTCTTTACATATTTGAAATCATGCTATTATGTGCCTAAGATTTAGAATAGTTACACCATCCTGTTGAACTGGCCCTGTTAACAATGATGAGTGGTCTCTCCTAATCTCTAATGATGATTTTTGCCTTAAAAATCTACATATCTCATACAGATATAACTGCATCAGCTTTCCTTGGGTTTATGTTTGTAGGAAAAGTATCTTTCCATACTTCTACTTTTTGCCTTTCTATATCCTTATGTTTTATATGTGTCATTTGTAAACAACATATAGCTCTATGTTTGCTTTTTTTTTTTAACTCAGCCTGACAAACTTTGCCTTTTAATTAAAGAAATTAATCTATTTACAGTTAATGTAATTACATTTATATTGGTCTGTTAGTCTACCATTTGCAAGGAGCTATTTGTTCTGATTGTTCTGTTCCTTTGTCTATTTTTGTGCTGTCCTCATTTGGATTATTTGAGTATACTTTTATTGTCCTATGTTCCTTCTCTATTACCTTGGAACATACATGGCTTTGTTTACTATTCTTTACTGTTGAACTTGAAAGTAAAACATGAATTCTTGACTTATCAAAGTCCAATATTAATTGTTATTTTTATTTTCTTCCAGGAAAATTCAAGGACCTTAGAACTTTTTAAATCCATTTACTCTTCTCTATATTTGTGTATCATTGTTGTCATGTACTTAATTTTCTATATATTAAACCCCCAAAGACATTATTATTTTATATAGTTAATTTTCATTAGCATTTTGCTTGCCCTTCATTCATTCCTGCGTCTCTGGTCTTCCATTTAGGATAATTTTTCTTCTCCTTAAAGAATACCAGTATTTCCTGTGTTTCCACTGGTGAACAATTCTCTGTTTCTTTTAGTACGGGAACATCAATTTTTCTTTGTTTCTTTCAGTCTGGAAATATCAATTTTACATTTATAATTGAAGAGTATTTTTGCCAGGTTTAAAATGACAGATTAACAGTTCTTTTCCTTAAGTACTTTGAGTGCTGTCAACTTTACTGTTGTTCCGATGAAAATAAAACCCCTTTTTCCTCTGTCTGCTTTTAAGATTTTCTTTTTGTCCTTGATTATCAGCAGTTTTACCATAATGTGCCTAGGTGTGGATTTCATTTTATTCATCTTATTTGGAATTCATAGGGCTTCTTATCTAAGTTTGATAGCTTCATCAGTTTGGGAAGTTCTTAGCCATTATCTCTTTAATTATTTATTTTGGCCCATTCATTCTCTTTCCTCTTCTTCTGAGACTTCAATTTTATGCATGCTAGAATTTTTAGCTGTCTTTCTATCTTTTACTTTCTCTTGTGAAATTTTACATTTTTGTCTTTTGAAAGCTTCTTTCTGAATATTTTATTCTAATGTGTCTTCCAGTCAACTAGTTTCTTCTTCAGCTTTATGTCATCTCTTGTTAAACCCATCCACTGAGTTCTTAATTTGGGGTATCACGATTTTTTGATTCTAGAATTTCCACTTGGTTATTTTTTATTGTTTCTAGGCCTCTGCCAAATTCTCAACCTTATCTTTTTGCCTTTTGGAGATTGTAAGCATAGTTATCTTAAAGTTTGGGTCTACTGACTCTTTTACGTGGAGCGCATAGGTGTCTATTTCTCCTGTCTGTTGTTTCTGCTGACAACATTTCATTAATCTCCTTGTAGCTAGTTATTTCGAATTATGTGATCAACATTGTATTTGAAAAACAGTAATATGCAAAAACATTTGAGACCTAGGGTGATATTATTTTTCTCCAGAGAGCATGTCCAATTCTGCCAAGTACTTGGGGGCATTAGCAATTCAAGATTATCTTTACATAATTTCACAAGTTCAGGGGATTTTAAAATATACTGCAATCCCTTTAGGGACATGTATACTTTCAAGACCTCATTTCTTCTAGTGTATGCTTTCAGTATTCCAACCCAAATGATAGAGATTCACTGTGCTCGAGTTTTCCCCGTTGGACCCTCACTTCATTGCCTCACCTGAGCTCCAGAAGACTGTCAAGAGCATAGTTTGCCTCTCTTCCACCACCTCCAAAACCAGGGAAGGCCACCAGGGGAAAAGTGATCCTAAACACCACATTTACTTCCTTTGATTTCTATATTTTCTGGAGCAGGGTGCTGTAATTCTTTACTCAGTTGTTAGATCCTTAATGCCCTCATATCCTAATTATTTGAAAACTTCTTTTAGATGAACTAAATAAATGCATATATTGCATTTATATGCACATTTATCCAAATAAAGTTTTATTTGGATTTGAGTAACTTGCTCTTCCACTGACTTTCACAGGATGCCTGCAAACTATCCTGTGAATGGGCTAAGAGCACAAGATTTAGAGTGAGCAAATCTGGTTCTAATCCTTGTTATGCTCCTAGAAGCAGTGCAATTTTAGGCAGCTTACTTAAACTTTCTAATTACCACTTCCCTGACTGGTAAAGGGAGCTGATGGTTATAGCTCCATTGTTGATAAATCAATGAAATAACATTGCAAAGTTATATTACAGTGTCAGCATCTAGTGTAAGCACTCATCAAATAGCATCTATTCTTATTTGATATGAGCCATTTAAATGTAACATTTACCAAGGATAAGTATTTTAGATTGAAAATGGTTATAATGATGGGATTTTTTTTTTCTGGTCATTGTATTTCAGGAAGGAACTCTTAGGTCATCATTTTTGGCCCCTGGGAATACCTGCTTCATAACTTTCCTATGCCCAAATCTTAGCACTGTTTATGCTGTAGAACTCAGCCCTTTGGAATACTTCCTTGCATTCTTGGATCAATAACAAATTCCAACTAAGGAAAATTCTGACTTTTTTTTTTTTTTTTTTTTGAGACAGAGTCTTGCTCTGTCGCCCAGGCTAGGGTGCAGTGATCCCAGCTCACTGCAGCCTCCGCCTCCTAGGTTCAAGCCAATCTCCTACCTCCCGAGTAGCTGGGATTACAGGTGTGCACCACCACACCCAGCTAATTTTTGTATTTTTAGCAGAGATGGGGTTTCACCATGTTGGCCATGCTGGTCATGAACCCCTGACCTCAGGTGATCTGCACACCTCGGCCCCTCAAAGTGCTGGGATTACAGACGTGAGCCACCACATCTAGCCCTAATTCTGGATTTGTATACACATAGTCTTAATGCATACCTTCATGCAGAGATGTGTGAGACCCCTGCTTATGTGTCTCAGTTTCTACAATTGCTCCAGTTGTCTTAAAGCCTTTACTAGCTCCCTTTTTACCCATAGGTAAGGCCCAAAGTGCACTGGTAAAGTCCCTGTGATTACCCTCAGGGGCTTTGTTGTTACAGCCCTACTTTAAGCCACTTGTCCCTGTTTTACATGTCTAGAGATTATCCACTCTTCAGGAGACCATTCCTGCTAATTCCCACTGTTGGGCATTTGAAAGCATGCTCATTTAAACATCAGTAACTAGGAGTCTTCATTGGCCTCATGCTGCTTAATTCCTAACCTGGTCTTGACCCCAGAGTCAAAGCCCTGTGAAAAGTCAATACAAGCAGCAAACAATGGTATGTTATTCTTGGCCGACTTTGCAAAACAATGAAAGAGTTCAACAATAGTTAATTATGGCTTAATAGTTGCTAACAAGTATTGAGTGTTAATAAAGTGGCAGGTAATGTGCACACATTCTCTCATTTGATTCACATAACAACCAAATGAGGTAGGCACTGTCATTATCCCCGTTTTACAGGGAAGAAAGTGTGGTTTAAAGGGGGCAAACTATTTAATCTGAGGCCTCAAGCCAGCAACAGTGTTGCATGTCAGCCATTCCCGGAGTCTGTGTGCTCCCCCACATAGAATACTTGCCTGAGAAACACAGACCTTCAGTGCATTATGGAGGAAGCCATTGTGAAGTTTTTGAAGGAATGTCTAACAAGTGAATAAGTCTGTAGTTATTAACAGAATCGCTCTGTTAGAATGGAGTAGATTACGCTTCTAAAGACTATCCTGATGGGGATAGAGCCTGAGGACCAAATTAAAGCAAACAGGTTAGCAACATCAAAACCAACTCATCACAATAGGGGGAGAAAAGTCTGGCAGCAAAGGGATATCATCTAGTCACATAAGTGATGATGTTTAATACATAGTCCATACGAGAAGTATTATCAGGTCTTGAGAAGTAGCTTCTTAGAGAGGCTTACGATTGACAAAATGGAAGGCGACACACCTGCCAGTGTATGCCTGTGAAAAATCAGCCTTCCAGGCCCAGCTAGAATATGTATTTCCACAGGATCTCTGACTGGACACATTCAGCATGAAACCGTGGTCACAGAATTTACCCCCATTAAGGATTCTAACAGCTCAGTCTGAGGCTTCCCACAGAAATCATTGCATTTGAGTATCTTTTATGGAGGCAAATTAAAATAAGAAAAAAAATTGGTAAGTTACTTAGTGGTCTGGTTGCCTTGCCTTCTTAGGAAAGGTTTTCTTTTTTATTTTGCTTCTGCACCCCCACCCCCACCCTCTGCCTTGTGAATACTTATCCAACCAAAAGCCTGTAGCCAAAAGGCTGAGATCCACATTTACCCAAACAGTTTTGGTTATTACGTATCTGAGGAAGGGAAGAAATTCTCCCCTTAACTTTTTGAGGCAATTAAAATGTAGCTTCAGAAAATTATTATGAGATTGAAGAGTCCCTTCACTCCACCTTAGCCATTTTTTTTTTAAGAGATTGGGCCTAGCTCCATCACCCAGGCTGGAGTGCAGTGATGTGATCATAGCTCACTGTAGCCTTGAGCTCTTGGGCTCAAGCGATCCTCCATGCCTCCATGCCACCATAACTGGCTAATATTTCCTTTAAATTTTGTTAGAGATGGGAGTCTCCCTATGTTGCTCAGGCTGGTCTCAAACTTCTGGCCTCAAGCGATCCTCCTGCCTCAGTCTCCATGAGTAGCTGGGATTATAGGCATGAGTCACCATGCCTGGCCACCTTTGCCTTTTATCCTAGTCTCACCAAAGTCTAAGTAAGGATAGAAATAGATTCAGGGACTGTGAATGTCAAGGTTTAGGTGTGAAGGTGAAAAGGTCCGAAATATTTATTACAAATGATAGGGACAGGAGGCAGAGAAATTCTGGGAGGGCAGGTCCCTGGTGAGGGCCCCACTCTCAAGCTGAAAAGCCCGATACCACAGCCCAAAGTGAGAACTGACAGCCCTGTTTTCCTGATTGAATGTTGCCTTTTCCAAAACCACCCATGGTCCACCCTGCCCACCATCCAGTGCCCATAAAAACCTCAGGCTCAGCCAGCAGAGAGAGGAGAAGCAGCTGGGCTTCAGAGACTATAGTTGAACATCGGAGAGAAGTGGTTTGACTTCAGAGGGACAGCTTGACAGTGTAGCTTTGGAGAGGAGTCTGGCCAGGGATGGGAATATCCTGCTTCGCAAAGATGGTGGCAATAAAGGAGCAATGGTTATGTAGGCTAAAGCAGTGGCTTCCCACAGTGAAGATATGAAAGTGAAATTCTCAATAAACTAGCTCTGTACACTGCCAGGCAGTAATACCTGGCACACGAAGTGCTCAATGAATGCTTGCTAGGTAAATAAATTGATTTTGACAGTGTCTGAGCTGGCCAAGCTTTTCAGCTGAATCTTAAAGGATGAGCTTGGCAAGTGGAGAGGGGATGGGTTCAAATCAAAGCATATGCAAAGGCACCTGGGGTGAGGATGAACTTCAAGTTCTTGTCCAGGCAGTTAGGTGGGCAGTGGTACCATTGATAAAAAAAGACGGCAGATGGAGGAGGAGGTGTCAGTCAAATTAATAACAAGCATATGCTATTTTGCCACAAGTTGGGGAAATTAATGTTTAAGAGACTGGTACATCATGACAAGTGTTACTGTCTAAAGTTGCCCTTCTCCATATTGACACAACTTACATCATTCTACAGTCTTTTTTATTGGTGCATTCTTTGACTTTCCTAGAGCCCATCTTTTAATTTTGTCATTTAGCACAATGGGATATTATTTACTAAAGATTGAGATGATCATGAGAGAACCATCCAAAATCAGAAACTTTATTTCAAATTTATCTATTATCACCTTCCTGTAATAGCTAGGCTGTCACTTTATTTAATTTCTTGCTAAAACCTATGTGTTATTGTGTCAACATTTTGTAGATGCAGAAACAAAAGCATTAAAATAAAGCATCACTCAAGGATGTGCAGGGCAAATTAAGAGATGGTCGCAGCAGAGAGGCAGAGAGTGAAGACTATAATAATAAGGTTGCCCAACCCAAAGTTGTAAAAACTGAACATATGAGACCCTGAATTGGAAAACGACATGCCTGAGAGTCATGGCCCAGGTGCGTGCAATTGAGAACAAGTATGTCTCTAGAGAAGAGAGGAAAGCAAAATGGCTCTTCGATAAATGAAGTCAATGTTTCTCAAAATGTGAGTTTTCTAAAATGAGCATTTCCCAAAATGTACATTTTTCAAATTTTAAATCTTTAGAGATTCACAATGCATACTGGCAATGAGAGACTCTGAGAATACCAGCAACAAAGAAAACGATTTAACTTCATTTAACCCAATGTGGATCAAACTAATTTGACCTTGGAATGCATTTTTCATGGAACATCTATTACCACCTCCCAGGAAGGTGTGGGAAACACTGAGTTAAAAAACGAATGTTTAATTTGGTAGATGATCAATAAATGCTTATTTTTGAATTTTTATGAGTAATTTTCTAATGAAATCTGTATCTGTTGTCAACAGTTGTTCAAAAATGGATGTAAAAAAGTGAAGTAGCCATGACCTTCAGAATGAGAAGAAAACCTTAGAAGTAGGAGGAATATGGCTTTACTAACATCCACTAAAATAATGCAAAAATGTCTACCATTTGGCTTGGCCAACCCAGGGATAAGTTATTCCCTCAATTTTTGTAGCATGTAGTTCCTCTGAAACTGCTAATTCCGCTTAGATGCCTTCTGACTGTAAGCGAAGTTTAATTATTTCATTTTCTTTAATAGCAGAGGGTTGGTAAATTGTTTAAGAGGAACAAACAATGTCTTGTTACATAGGTGGAAGGATGCAGAGTCCTGGTGTGCTCCTGGTGACATGACTGTCAAGGCATATGAAAGTTGATATTAACCAAAAATAGAGCTAATGATTCATATAACACCATTTTTCACTTTACATTGAAATGTGTTGGGTTTGTAGAATGAGAATATATGTGATCATTGGGCATACTCCAGTTCAAATTTTGGCTTCATTACTTGTAGCTCTGTAATCATAAGTCTCTGTGCTTCCGTTTTGTATTTGTAAAATGGCATCGATCGTGTTGAATAGTGTAGAATAAAGGCCTCCTCATTTTGACTCTTAGAAATCTCCAGGAGAGCATAGCTCATCATCATCCTACCCTAAAGCAAAATATCCTAGCAGACATGCCCCACCCCATCCCACTCACAGTTCTAAAGGAGAGAGGTCAGAGCCAAAACATAGACCTGCTAACAGTAAGCACGTGAAACACAGTCACTTAATCCCACTCCCTTAGATAGAAATGCAAAGCCAAGGAACCACCAGGCACATAAAGAGAATGGCAGCATGAAAGAAGAAGAAACAAGAATGCCTTCCCCCCTGAAAAAAATTACAACCGAGGAACAGAAGACAACATTAAAAGTGTTCTAATTAATATGCCAGGGGATTTGGGAGAAAATATTACACTCTTAAAAGCAGAACACAATGCTAAGAAAAAGAAACAAAGAATAAAAGAGAGTGTTCACAGGTTTAAAACAGGACTAATTACATTTTAAAAATTTAAAATACTTGGAAAATAAGCCCAAGAAGTCTCTTTCCTCTCTCAGAATGTAGGGAGAGAAAGACAAAGGAATCGAAAACTATGAGAGACATCCTTGAAGATGCGTCTAGGAGATTTAACATACAAGGCTGGAGTTGAAAAAAATTATCAAAGAAATACTTGAAGAAAAAATTTCCAAAGCTGAAGGACAAAATTCTTCAGACTTAAAAGGGTTTCCTGAGTGCACAGAACAATTAGTGAAAAGAAAGCTTGCCTAGGCACAGCTTTGATGTGTCAGAGTACCAAGGATAAAAACAAACATCTAAAGGCTTTTATACCCAGCCAGATATCAATCAAGTGTGAAGGCAGAATAATGGTATTTTCAGAAAGAAAGATCTCAGAAAGTTTATTTTTTATACATCCTTTTTTAAAGGGTATTATAGACATATTCCAGAAAAACAAGACTGAGATAGGAAGTTGTGGGCTCCAGCAAATTGTGGTTCCAATCCAGACCCCTGATAGCAGTTAGAAGAAATTTACAACATGGCAATTGCATTGCTGACATAGAGGGCAGCCAGTACAGGTGGAGCAGAAGGGGGGAGATGGGGGAGGTGTATCAGGTCTTCAGGAAAAGGGGGACTTAAAAAAATGACTTGGGGAAAATTAATCAAGGGCAACTAATGCAAGAAAACAACATCAGTTGGAAACTCTGAAAATCAGGTGGATGAATGTATAATAAACCTGAATGTATAATAAGGTCATAATTCATATATGAAGCAAACTAAAATGTGGCAAAATTAGAGCATAAAGACAGAGAGAAATTCCACTGAATCATGATTCTAGGAACCTTGATCAGCCCAGGGGTCATGACCTTAAGACATATTAAAAAGAACACATTCCTAATACATGACTTCATCAGTCAATGACAGAATCATAGCAACTTGGTTGCAATTTCAACGCAAAAACAAAAGGTAAACATGTATCTGGAAATGGGACATGAATGGTGGGGATAGAACGTGGAGAAGAGGAGAGGGCCATCAATAACTTTATCTTTTAAAGTGGGAAATAAAGAGACATATTATTGAAAGTTGATAAAATGAGAAATGGAGATTTAGCATAACACCTTACATTACAACAATAAACACAAGAAGAACAGAGATAAAAATGCAAATGTCAGACCCTGGCAATGTCCAAGATTCTGGGAGGAGAGGGGTGGTATTATGGAGCTATATCCTCAACTTTCATATTATGGAGTCTGTAAATATCATCTACTATTGACAAATTAAAAAAAAATAGAGGTGTAAGCATGTTGTCTATGTGAAGGCAAGACCAGAAGAATAGAGAATGGAAAAATGGAAACAAGCTCGCAGAGTGGGGCCCATGCCTGTCTCATTTGTTCAACGTTGTATCCCTAGAGCCTAGAATGGTTGGGTGCCGGGAATACCTGCTTAATGAATGCATGAAAAGAAGTTCACCCTGGGCAATGGTACTGGAGGTGAAGAGAAGGGCCAGGGGCTGTTGCTTTCCAACACTGAGTAGTTGCAGATGGAGGTATTATTTTGGTTAAAAAAAAAATCTGTAATTGTGAAAACTATGGAAGAATGAGGCATGCTGTGAAGGGGGTGGTCACCTTGGGGAGGGGAATGTAGGAAGAGCTCTGGAGGAGGAGCCAGCCAAGGAAGGAGAGGAGGTGTTCCCAGCTGAGGAAATAGTGTGGAGACTCCAAGTGGAAGGAAGACAGATCCAGCTGGCTGGAGCACAGCAGGGGGTGGGTGACAGGCTCCGCATGAGCCTGGGGAGGTAGGCAGGGGCCAGGTTTACACAGGCATGGTAGGCCACATTCAGGATGCTGATGAACTGCTCAAGAAATGCTCTGTGCACACACTTGGGACCAGGGTGCCATGGCATTCTGTTCTTAACTGATCAGGAATGGCCTGGACCTTTGGATTTGATGTATGGGATGAGCAACCAAAAAAAGAGAAGAAAATGCTACCTATTAGATAACTGAATAAATAGAGCGTGGCCAACTTCTCACACCCATCCTGTGCTTATTGCATGAGGCGAATGAGATGTGCTGGGAATGCCGGGGAAATGGCTGGATTTTCTCCTCACCAAGGTGTTGCTACTTGTCAGGAAGTTGTGACACTGGTTTAGCACGGAGGCAGAGAAATACGATCAGGACAATTTAGGCATTGATCAGTGGCAAAGCATGTTCTGTTCGAGAAGCCAGAGGAGTGTTTACTGGGCTCTTAGGAGCATGGGGCCGGGCCAGCTGCCAAGGATAATTGTAAAGATATGGGCTCTATTCTGAAGAAGTGCCCATTCTTAGAAGACAGAAATAGATGTGGATGCACACAGATCCAGATTCTCACAGAGCACAAATGCTGCACAGGGATTAGGCTTGGTGCTCTGGGAAGCTGAATTAACTCTTCCAACCCACTAGGGTCCTTGTTAGTGCATCGAAGCAGTAATTTACTCAATGACAAGAGTTCACGTCGCTTTCTAAGGCACTTAACTTACTCCCAGGATGTTGGTTGCACACCAGGGGAATCTGGCTCACTAATCTTTAATACTTGTCATAATTATTTTTCTTTCAATAATACTATTTCCCCCTTGAGAAACTCAAAATTATTACATAAGAAATGTAGAAATATAAGTGTGTGATATTTTTTAATAAAATGTAGTCAGTGGCCCCAGGGAATTTTTGTAGCAAAAGCCTCTCAAATCAATTATGTTTTCTCATTTCTGTTTCCAATAATTGAATATTTTATTTCTATATTTATTTAAGTTCTTTCAAAATGAAAAGGTGGAGTTGTGTTGACACACTGGGAAAGGAGGGTATTATTAATTAAACTTGTTTAAAGTCTAAGATGGAAACAGTGCAGATGCATATAAATTTGCTTCAATGAGCTGTCGGCTGCTCTGTGAGGTTACAGAAATATTATTGGCAGTTCCGGGTGGTGGCACCATTATATGCATCATTCCATCCTCTCTGGGAGGTCCCTGGTGGTGGCCCTCCAAGAGGCATCATTCCATCATCTCTAGGAGGTAACTCTGCAATCACAGTTCATCCAGTCAGAGAAAAAATGACCGAGGCTCCCCTAGGTGTTTAGTGCCCATGACTCAGCGGTTTAGAAAATCCAGGATTACGGACCGCATTTGTCTCATTTTAATCTGGATGTTCAGTCCTGCTCCCTCCCTCTGTCACTTCAACTGGCCCTCACTGTCATGTGCCTCCATTGTCTCATCTGATTCTAACATTCCTGCTGTGATGTGGGTGGGGGTGAAGGTCATTCCCCTTTCATAGGTAAGGAACACAAGGTTCAGAAAGGTTGAGGACATTTGGCCAGGGTCACAAGGCTGCTTGGTGTCGGAGTCAGAACTAGCCTGGGGTGGGGAAACGGGGTCTTCTGGTTCCTTGCGGTCACTTCCTGTGGAGTCCCTGACCTCCGGTCCTGTTTTGCCTGACCTCTCAGCTTCAACTGCTCTTCCATGCCACTGCTGCACAAATGCTCTGAATGTTTGAATAAACAACCCCTGAGAAGAGTAGCCCAAGGAGGTCCCTGCCCAGAGACTGATGAGTTGTTACCCAGAGGCCTGGAGAGCTCCCCGGATGGCAGACACTGCCTGCAGGAGTTGGCATTCATCAGAAAACAGTTCTTCACGGAGTAGGTAGATCTTCAACCCTGTCTGGCTAGCTCCCTTTCTAAGCTGGAGGTGTCAGAGGCGTGTGAACCAGAGCAACTCCATCTTGAATAGGAGCTGGGTAAAATGAGGCTGAAATCTACTGGGCTGCATTCCCAGACATTTAAGGCATTCTAATTCACGGGATGAGATGGGAGGTCAGCACAAGATACAGGTCCTAAAGACCTTGCTGATAAAACAGATTGCAGTAAAGAAGCCGGCTAAATCCCACCAAAACCAAGATGGCCATGAGAGTGACCTCTGGTCATCCTCACTGCTACACTCCCACCAGCACCATGACAGTTTACAAATGCCATGGCAATGTCAGGAAGTTACTCTATATCGTCTAAAAATGGGAGGCACGAATAATCCACCCCTTGTTTAGCGTATCATCCAGAAATAGCCATAAAAATGGGCAACCAGCAGCCCTCGGGGCTTCTCTGTCTATGGAGTAGCCATTCTTTTATTCCTTCATGTTTTTAATAAACTTGTTTTCACTTGACTCTGTGAACTCGCCCTGAATTGTTTCTTGCGTGAGATCCAAGACCCCCTCTCTTGGAGTCTGGATCGGGACCACTTTCCTGTAACAGAGGCTCCTTTAAAACAGGTATGGATAATACCACCCCTAGTTCTCTCTCTTTCCTCTAGCCCAGCCTCATGGGGAAACCTCTCCAGAGGCCTCTGATTTTTTCTGTGGTTGGTTAAGGAAGACCAGAGTGACCTACTCAAGGAAGTTAATTTCAGAGGTCAAGCAATGACTTTCCCAGAGTCTGCCTCTTCAAACTCATGCCACTGGAGATTAATAAATGTTGGTTATTGTTATTTGGCCCCAAGGAGGCTTTGAATGCAGAGAATTACGACCTGCATGCCTAGGTCAACCCCATAGCCTTAGATCGATCCACTGTGACACCAAAAGGTGAAATGGGACACAAGGGTAGAAATTACAAAGAGGCTGACTTCAGTTTGAAATAAAGGACTTTCAAGTAATTAGAACTCTTTGAAAAAGGAATGGCCCTGTCAAAAGGTTTCGTTGCCAGAAGTAGTTAAAGAGTTGTTGACTACATGTCTAAGTGTGCTGGGAAGTGAGAGGATGGTTAGAATAGATGACCTCTAAGGTCTCAGCACGGAGATATTTAATTTGTATATCCTTCCTGTGGACACATTTCTGTGTCCTGGAGTACAGAGGGAGGGAGTGGGGTCAGAGGTCAGGCCCAATGGTCAGGGGGCTCCAGAGCATCTGTCTCTGGACACAACACAGGCCCACAGCTCATAGGCCTGGCTACCTTCTCAGTTCCCCTGGTTTCATCAACATTGTCACCATTGACTGGCTTAGCAGCAGCAACCGCTTAACGTAACTAAAATATCTATTTTGATGAGATTCTGGAACAAAAATCCCAAATGACTTTTCCCCTCGAATCATAGGAAACTGCAGCAGAGATATCACTGTATCACTTGAATGTGTACCTGCTTGCCAGTTACTCCGGATTGATGCTTCCCGATGTAAACAATGGCTGATCGTAAGGTCTAAATCATATGTGTGAAACTTTCTGCAAAACAAAAGCGATTGGGTATTTAGGCAAAAACATCAGTTTAGTAGTTTCCCTGGCAAATGTCCTATAACTCTGTGTGTGTGTGTGTGTGTGTGTGTGTGTGTGTGTGTGTATACATATTCATGTATAAAACAGTTTGCTTTACAAGCAAGTAATGATCAGGTCATTCTGCTGGGCAATTTACTCTCTAGGAACCCAATGGGGCCTGTGTTACATGCATGCTTTTTTACAGGTTACTCAGAGCCATTTAGAAAATTACTATTGTGCTTCACAAAATGCCCCACCAGCCTGGGGAATTAACCCTCTTCCAAATACATCTAATTCACTTGTTCTTCAGGTAATTGGCACATTAAAGCTGATGCAGATCCAGTGTCTATATAATAAAAACAGCTAATTTTTACTGAGTGCTTAGCATGTTCCCAGAACTCTAAATGAATTGGATACAGCTTCAATAAATCCTCACAACAACCCGGATGAGAGTTCCATTATTGTCCCCATTTTAACTGAAGAGTAAATTGAGACTCAGAGAGAAAAGTAATTTGCTCATGGTCACATAGCTTCTAGTGCCTGGCATGTATGAGGCGTGCAATGAGTGATGGTTAATATTATTTTATAGTGGGAGGCACAATTGGGATTTCAGTCCAGGTCTAACACTCAATGAAGCCTTTGCACATGGCCTCTATGTAGTCCTGCCTCATAGAATTCATATTGTGCATGAAAAGGAGGCATGCCATGGCCAAGTACTGCCAGCGGGAATCCCTGTCCTAAGGAAGGCATATTGTGTATGTCACACTTTCAGTAGCTCCCTGTCAGTTGACAGCGTGTGGCACGTAAAGCAGAATGATTGAGATAGGAGTCTCCAAACTCAGGTAGGGTGCGTGAAGTTTCCAGAAGTTCATGAATACATTCAGTGTTAGTGCAAACTATGGCTAGGTTCATAGCTTGCAGATGTCATCCTTCCTAAAACTGATGTGCCCGAGAATGCTCTGCAGGCAAGGCTCCGTGCCAGCTCCACGTTTCTGCACCCCAGGTTTCTGCCGGACCAGATACTCACCTCACCTGGGCCTGTCCTCTGCGCAAAAGTAAGAGACACCCGCTCTGAAGAGTGCACCCCATGGGCACAGGGCTCGATGAGATGCCAATGCGTTTGTGAGAATTAGAAAACAGGTTTCCCTTTCTCTGAGCAAGTGGAGTGTGGGCTGGATTTTAGTCTCCATCCACGGGCTCAGCCGTGTGCCCACAGGCACATCACTGCCTGCCCAAATCTTATAGCAGTGCATTGCCTAAGAAATAAAAGCCCCTGGGCACCAAAGGGACAGTTTCAAATACTGATTTCCAGGAAGCTTCAGAGTATGGAGTTTCCTGTAGTTCTTTTAGGAGGTTTGTGAGCAAAATCACTGGCTGCAGTGTGGGTTGTTGAGATCACTGGGCTGCCATCGCAGGTCCCTGGGGCATGAGCTACCTCCGGGACAGCCCCACAGAGACAGAGACACTAGCAGTACCGCAGGCTTCTCAGCTGAGATGACAGAGGGCACCTGCTAGGCCAGAAGGTTAACCACTCACTCTTCATTTCCAAACAAAGATAGTCAAGCATCTCTTAAAGTACAAAAATATAATTGCAGGCCAGACAACAATAAAGATTGAATAATAGACTCATAAAATTAATTGTCAGAAACTCCACAGCAATATTTTCAGCTCCACGTTTCTCTAGCCCCAGATTATAAACACCCTGCTTAAAAAAACAACAACAAAGATGCACTCAACATTCCAGCCACTGCTTAAGAACGGGGCAGCTTACTAATCCTGGGAAACTTACACCTGGGGACAAAGTTTATTATTGGTTTAACCAAACTGAGAAAGTGTTGGTTTAGTCTCTCTATGGTACTTTCTCATCCCTTAAGCTACTTGAATGAGTATGATTTTCAGGTTAGTATTAATGATATGATGTGAGTGCAGTTTTCCTGGGAGAGGCTGCCTTTTAATATAGGTTTCTCAAGAATTAAAGAACTTCTGCAGCACCCTTTCCATTATATATATGAGTCAAATGTTGATATAAAGCAGTGTTGCCACCAAAGACTACCACATACCCCAGGGATCTAGGGATGAATGAGTGAAAGAATAAATAAACTTTTTAAAAATTTTTTTATTTTTATTTTTTTTAGAGACAGAGTCTTGCTCTGTTGCCCAGGCTGGAGTGCAGTGGTGCAGTCTCAGCTCACTGCAACCTCTGCCTCCCGGGTTCAAGTGATTCTCCTGCCTCAGCCTCCCGAGGAGCTGGGATTATAGGCATGTACCACCACACCCGGCTAATTTTTGTATTTTTAGTAGAGACGGGGTTTCACCATGTTGGGTAGGCTGGTCTTGAACTCCTGACCTCAAGTTATCCACCTGTCTCAGCTTCCTAAAGTGCTGGGATTACAGGCGTGGATAAACATTTTTAAAGTTCCATCTGTGTGTCATACATGGCATTAGAAGATAATAGTAATGTTAAAAGCTAATGTTTGTTGAGCACCCACTATAACCTAGACCTTGTTCTAAGAAGGGTTCATATCTTTGATCATTGAATCTGCCATCCCCTTTTACAGAACAGGTAACTGGCTCACCCTCACTCAGCCAGGACATAAAGGAGTCAGGGTGGGATGGAGCGCCTGCCTCGAGGGGTACATTGCTCCCAGCTCCAAGGGAGGACCGGCCCGCCACACACTCCACCTCCTTTGGCAGAACATTCTTAGTTCCACATCTTGGAGAATTGGTTCCCCATCTAAACCCACAGGTTGTACCTAGAATTCTGCTGTTGAAATTGAAGGATGCCTCAGTTAGACAGGAGGAATAAGTTCAGGAGATCCATTGTACAGCATGGTGACTATACTTAAGAACAATGTGTTATGTGCTTGAAAATTGCTTAGAGAGTAGATTCTAAGTATCCTCACAACACACACAAAATAAGTAAATGACAAGTAATACATATGAATACATATGTTAAATGGTTTGATTTAGCCATCCCACAATGTATACCTATATCAAAGCATCATGCTATGTGCCATAAATATACACATTTTTGTCAATCAGAAAATAACCCTAGAAACAACAAAACAAAGCCAACACTACTAAAAAGACAAAGAATGTAGTTAAGTCTTTTTTCTGCTTAATCAAGAGAAAGATCAATAAGATATAATCACTTAATGAAGAGAGAAAAAAGAAAAAGGCTAGAGAAATTTAGAAAAGTTTCTTGAAAATCAAAGTGTGCGGTATCGTTTTTCCTCTTCATCCTCAGCTTTAGTTGAAAATTAAGTGAAGTATCAAGGCAGTATACATACACTAATGCCAAGTGAATAACCAGACCCTGGCTGTCCACTATGGTAACCACTAACCACATGTGACTGCTGAGCATTTGAATCATGGCTAATCTAATTTGAAGACTTAGTACTAAAAAAAATGTTAAATATCTCACTTCCTGTTTTTATATTGATTACACATTGAAATGATAATATTTTTTCTTGTTTTGGATTAAGTAAAATATATTGTTAAAAATTTTTAAAAATTGAATGATGCTGGCCTTTTCAAATTTGAAAGAAGAAATTAGGTCAATGGGTTGGGTTTTCTCAATGTTCTGTTTTTGTTTTTGTTTTTTTAGATACGGGGTTTTGCTTTGTCTTGCAGGCTGGAGTGCAGAGGTGTGATCAGCTCACGGCAGCCTCGAACTCTTGGGGCTCAAGTGATCCGTCCACCTCAGCCTCCTATAGCTGGGATTACAGGCATGCACTACCATACCTGGCTCTCATATTTTAAAAGACTACATTGCTGTCTGGGTGCGGTGGCTCACACCTGTAATCTCAGCACTTTAGGAGGTTGAGGCGGGAGGATCACTTGAGCCCAGGAGTTGGAGGCTGCAGTGAACTGTGATCACCACTGCACTCCAGCCTGGGTGACAGAGCCAGAGCCTGTCTCTAAAAAATAAAATAAAATATGAGAAGTAAAAACAATTAAAAAAAAAACCCCTGCACTCATCCACAATTCCATCACTGGAAATATTCACTTTAATGTTTGAAAATGTATCTCCTAGTATGTATGTTTCCTTGCTTGTTTTTTAACCAGAGTGCAGTCATACTACACATACTACTTTTATTTTTCTTTTAGAGGCAGGGTTTCACAGTGTAGTTCAGGCTGGAGTGCAGTGGCCACTCACAGGCATGGTCATAGTGACTTACAGCCTGGAACTCCTGGACTCAAGCAATCTTCCTTTCTCAGCCTCCCAGCTGGAATTACAGGCACATGCCACTGTGCCTGGCTCTCATGTACTACTTTTTATCCAACTTTTTTTCACTTAATAAAATAGGCCGGGCACGGTGGCTCATGCCTGTAATCCCAGCACTTTGGGAGGCCGAGGTGGGCAGATCATGAGGTCAGGAGATCGAGACCAACCTGGCTAACACGGTGAAACCCTGTCTCTACTAAACATACACAAAAATTACCCAGGCATGGTGGCGGACGCCTGTAGTCCCAGCTTCTGGGGAGGCTGAGGCAGGAGAATGGCATGCACCTGGGAGGCGGAGCTTGCAGTGAGCTGAGATCGCGCCACTGCACTCCAGCCTGGGTGACAGAGCGAGACTCTGTCTCAAAAAAATAAATAAATAAAATAAAATAACAATAATAATATAAAGGGGCCATCTTTATATTTCAAAAGAAATATATATCAGGATTTTACATGACTGCATAGTATTTCACTGGACTAATATGGTACAATTTGCTCAAGCCACTCTCTATCTTTGGAAATGTAGCTTGTTTCCACATTTTGGCTATGATGAAACACATTATGATAAATATCTTTGCACATACACCCATCAGGAGAAATATCTAGTTTTTAAGGCTTTTGACAGCTACTACAGGGGATTACCCACAGGAAAGTTTGTACCAACATGAATTCATATAAGCCTTGTATAAAAATATGCATTTTCCAACACTAATACTAGCATTAACATTTCATCAATATTATTGTATTTCAATGTGTAGCTTTGGTTTACTAATAAAGTAAAATTTTTCTTCCCAACTGCTTATTAGGCATCTGTATTTTTTTTCTGAATTTATTTGACAGAGCTCCTTATATATGAAGGATAGTAAGCTGTCATTACATATTGAAGTAGTTTTCCAGGTTTGCCATTCATCTTTTTATGTTTTTGTGGCATTTTCGACAGAGTCAAAGCTATCTTTATTTTCAGTTATACTTTATTTATTTGGTATCAGGCGTACAAAAAACTTTCTCATCCCAAGATCATTTAATCTTTAGCTGAATTTTTCCCTAGCAATTTTACAGCTTTATTATCTCACATGACGATCCTTTTAGAATTTATTTTGATTTAACACACTAGGTTTGCATCTAGTTTTTACTCTCCTCTCCACCACCCATAGCAGTTAGACAGCGTCTCAATATCATTTACTGAAAAGTTATCCAATCATTCATTTATTCAGTAAACAGTTTATCTAAGACCCATAGGACCAGGCATTGTTCTAGGTCCTTGGGATACAAGAAGGAACTTTCATTCTAAAGGAAACAGCAGATAATGGCAACTAAATATATATGGTAAATGGAGCTAAATGCAGTGAACAGGGAGAGGCTGGCTATTTTATACAAGGTGGTCAGGGAAGCTCTCTCTGAAATGGTGGCATTGGGCAGAGACCTAAAGGGAGTGAGAGGTGACCTATGCATCTGGGGAGGAGCTCCAAGGTGCCAGGCCATGACATAGGAGTGTTCAAGAAATGATGAAGAGACCACTCTACTGGAGCAGTACCACAAATAAGGGAGAGAGCACTAGAACAGTTCAGAGGGGTGACAGGAGCCAGATCATGTAGCCCCTGATAGGTCACAGTGAAGACCTTGGATTTTGCACTGGGTGAGGGTAGTGGATTGTATTTCCCAAAGATGGCCACGGCAGTGTGTGTGAGCTCTTTTGCAATGTGGCATTGTCACGCCTCCCTCAGGAGGTGGAACCTATTCCCCAACCTCTTTGAGTCTTAGCAGGCCTGGTGACTGCTTTTGTCAATAGAAGACGGGATAAAGGCTGCTGTGTATTTTAGGAGCAACTCTTAACTGCTGTGGCAGCTTCTGCTTCCTGCCTCTTAGAAACCAATCACAATGCAAAAAGTGCAACCACCAAAACATGGCCATTCTGTGAGAAGCCCAAGGCACGGGGAGAGCCCGGGAGAACGAGATGCCACATGAAGAGAGAGAGCGCCCAAGGAGCTCCAAGGCACCAGACATGTGAGTGGAAGGGGATCCTCCTGCTCAGCCAGCCCAGATAACCAAAGACCCAGATTCATGACCCATGACATCTTGAGCAAATGAGGAAAGTTGTTTTGAGCCACCATGGTTTAGGGTAGTTGGTTATGCGGCAAGGGACAACTGAACAGTGAAGTAGGGACCCACAGGAGAGTTCTGAGCAGTCATATATTTTGACTTAAGTGTTTTAAGAATTCCTCCAGCTCTGTGCTAAGAACAGTGTGAAGGAGGGAGAGTGTGGAAAGAAGATTACTTTGGAGAGCAGGGGAGAGACCATAGGATCCAGGACCAGGGAGGCAGAGGCTAAAGTGCTAAGAAGCAATTCAATTCTGGATGATTTCAAAGAACACACAGATGGGATTTGCTGATGGATTAGCTACGGGTTGTGAAGGAAAGAAGTGAAGGATGGCTTCAAGGTCCTAGGCTGACACTGGAAGAATGAAGGGGCTTCGTGGGGTTGTGAGAAAACTGTGGGAGGAACAGGGCTGGAGTTAGAGAAATTAGCAATTCTGCTTCGGACATGTTAAGACTAAGGTTGAACACGCATTCAAAAGGAGAAACTGAGTGTTGTGCGAGAGCTGGGTCTGTAGTCGGGAAAGAAGTCAGGGCTGGGAGATGTAAGTTTGGGCATCGTTGGTGTTTCAGTGGTCACAGTGGACCAGATCATCTGGGAGCGAATGCAGATAAAGCAGGGCCGTCGGGGGACTGGGGCGCTTCACCACCCGGAGATGTGGGAGAGGTGGAGAAGGCACCCAAAAGGGAGGCCGAGAAGGCGCGGCCAGTGTGGTAGGAAGACAGGAAGAGAATGATGATCTGGGAGGCAGAGGAGGAAGGTTTCCAGAAGGAAGAAGTGAATGTGTCAAATCAGCTGAAGAATCAAGTCAAATGAAGACTGACAATTCTCACTATGACTGTCCTCATTCTTGAAATTACTGATTTGAAAAGGGGCTTTTCCCATATTCTAAATGGACACAAGTGGGAGTGTGTGTGCACTTTCACACTTTCCCTTCTCCCCCATTGATCTGTTTATCCATTTGGAGCTATATGACCGCTGAAGCTTTTGTATCTGACAAAACAAGTAGCACACTTCCTCTTTTTCTCATCTTTTTTTCAAAAGTATCCTGGTTATTCTTATCTAAAATTAATTTGAAATTTGACATTTGAATTTTATCAAGTCCTCTCCCTCCCCAAATGCATTGGAATTTTAATTTAATCTTTTAAAATAAAAATTGGTTTCCTGAGAGTTGATATTGAGTTTTCTATGTGGTATATGTTTCCATTTATGTATGTTTTACATCGCTAAGTAGATTTTATAGATTCTTTTTATATAGGTCTCGTGGTGTTTCCTCTTAAATTCTTTTCTAGGTATTTAAATTTTGATGCCTTTTATGAATTGCATCCCATTTCCCCATTGCATTTTCTTACTGGCCTTTTTCTTTTTGCCATAAGGAATCTATTTATATATAAAGAATTCTATTATTTTGAATTATTTTACTGCTGATACAAACAGATTGCAACACCTTTATTATTTTCACCATGTGGGATCCCACATGTATGAAGTTATATAACCAATGTATAAGGCTGTCCTAATCTCTGCTAGTAAAATCGTTCCTAGTTTGGAGGATGGGATTTAATATGACAGGATTTCATGGTGTTTCCCAAAGAACTTCATGATTTCCAGGTGCTCTGGGAATGACTGTAGCCACACATCTCAGAATGTCCCAGATATTCCCAATTTCAAAGATTTTTCCCTTTGTTAACCCATGAGTCAGACCATATGTCCTTTGATCTTTGCTTCAAAAAATATTGCCATGGTATTTAGAAACAGGGACAGCCCAGGCAAAGTTGTAACACATGGGATGTTTTTCCTCTGAGCCCCTAACTTTCCCCTCAGTACTCTTCCTGGTTATGTGTGCCTGGTGCGTGCATGTGTGCATGTGCATACGTGCATACACACACACACACACACACAGAGGCATCCTGGAGGAAAGGGATTTTATTCAAATACAACCACATGAACTCCCTGTACAGCCTAGACTCAGGATCGCCCTAAGGGAGTTGGCATGGAAGGTTTCAGAGCTGGGCAGACTGGGCGGGGACCCCTCATCTGTGTTTCCTGAGGGTCACCTAGCCTCTTTGAGCCTCCGTTCTCCATAGGTGAAAGGAGAGTATCGTATCTGCCTTGCAGGGATGTTGTGGGACTCAGAAGATGTCCATAACATCTATGCCCAGTGTAGAGTAGGAACTGGGAAATAATACCCATTACTGTGATTTTGTGAGGAGTTCCAGATAACTGCTCAGGTCTTTAAGAAAATTCCTTGGTCTTCATACTCCACTCCCAGCTGTGGAAGCAAAGCAATGAGAATGAGGATGCAGGAAGCATGGGGTGGCCATCTGCCAGCTCTCCCTTTTGTACGCCTATTTCTGCAAACAAACCCACCAACGGTTAGATTGCCCATGATAACAAGCCAGCCTCCACTCAGAGCTCACCGTGCAATGACTGTGTGGAAGACATTTGTGATTTTTTTTCTGTCACCACCAACTATCTTCCCTTCCTGTTACCACCGCAGTCTTCCTTCTGGGGATGCCTCACCATGCATAGATGTGGGAGATAGGCCGGAAGTCTAATGGAGGGTCTACCTTTCCTCAAGGGGAAAGCATGTGATCTAAACAGGGGTCATCACTCTCTCCCCTCTTTCTGGGATTTTAAATAAGTGACATCCCAATATGGGGACAATTGAGGTCATATCTGTCACTGTGGCAGCCACATCATGTGGCCCAGACTGTTGCCACATTTCCATTCCTGTGGTTCTTAACGGTGTTCTTACCTTTGCTTGCTGCTCTATTTTAAGTCAATCAGCCCCCAATATTGTTCTGCTAGATTGACATTTTGTTCAGCATAGCCTGATTCGGTTTCTGTCTTTTGCAACAGGAGCACTGTCTGATACAACCAGACTCCAAGAGGAAAATAGAAAAAGGGAGCTCATACCACTTAAAAAGATTTCTCTTTACTGTGGTCATCATCCAGGGCTTGGGAGAAAGGTGAAATCTTAAAAGATACCAGTAGGCCGGGTGCAGTGGCTCATGCCTGTAATCCCAGCAGTTTGGGAGGCCAAGGCGGGGCGCATCACCTGAGGTCAGGAGTTCGAGACAAGCCTGGCCAATATGGTGAAACCCCATCTCTACTAAAAATACAAAAATTAGCCAGGCGTGATGGTGGGCGCCTGTAATCCCAGCTCCTCAGGAGACTGAGGCAGGAAAATCACTTGAACCCAGGAGGCGGAGATTGCAGTGAGCCGAAATCATGGCACTGCACTCCAGCCTGGGTGACAGAGCAAGACTCTGTCTCAAAAAAAAAAAAAAAAGACACCACTAAATGGGACACAACAACTAAGTTGATGTTATGCATCATTACATTAGAGAGGATTTGGGAGTAGAATGCCTTTCTGTTTGCCAATTTATCATCAAAGGGGCAAGAGGATGAAGGGCAGAAGGGAAGTGGTGAATATCGACTTATACAACCACCACTCAAACACAAACTCTTTTCATGCTTTTAGGAGAACTTGAAACAATTTCAATTTTCAGGATGGGGAAAAGTAAAAGCCCTATTTGCCCTTTCTCCCTTCATTATCCATGGTCTCCACATTGCTCCTTGGTCCTGAGAAAGCTGCCACAAAGCATTTTACTAGTTATCTGATTGTCATTCCATTTAACATGTCCCCTGGTCTGCTGGCTGATGGTAGTTTAAGCAGGATCTAATTGGTAACATATTGCCGATTGAATTAAGTGCCATATGATAGAGATTTAAACCATGGTAATTTTTTCATAAAGAAAAATCTGTCAACAGGCTATAGGGGAGGAACAGCAATAAATCAAATTGTCATGTTTATTAGTTATTGCAGGAGTCTAGTTGTCTTGTATTCATTATAACCCCCCATTTTTAGTGCAGAGAAAAACTACAAAGAGGAATATCTGTGCAAGATGCTTTTTAATAGGTTTGTATTTGCACACAAACACCTGCTTGTATTTTAATGATGAGAACAATGGTGCCATTTCACTTTGAAAGGAGCATGTATTTTTGGCTGTTTTCTGGATGAAGAATAATGTTTTTAGTTTTTGGCAAAGCTATGTTTTAAAACATTGAGAATCAACTCACTAATAACCAAAAAAAGGCAAATGAAAGCAGAAATGAGATATGACTTGTTTGTCAGACTTGGAAATACTAAAAGAACAGATAGGATGATTGCACTAAAGGATTTCTAGAACAGTCATTGCAATTTAACTTGTGATATTCAAAAACCGGAAATCAACTAAATTTTCATATATGGGAATGGTTGCACAAATTATGGAACATCAGCTCCAGAGGGTGCAAATGGGTCATTTGAAAGAACAAGTTAAATCATACCTAATGACATGTCATTAAGAACCAGCATTATTTATACTTTTCATTTCCATTTAACTTGCCTTTACTGAAGGTGGATTTCAACACGTTTTCCTTACATGACTCGGAAATAATATAACAGCATTTTACGTATGTAGACTCATTGAGCCCTCATAAAATCCTGTGAACTCTGTAGGACAGGACATTACACCCACTTCACAGAAAAAGACGTGGAAGTGCAGAAGATAAAAGTTATTTATGGAAGGGTCCATAGCTGTCAACCTTGATAGGCAGGACATCAGGTCCTTCCTCTGAGTAGTGGTGTAGAAAAAATGGTTGGAATTTAGAAACCAGCATCCAGCTTCTCACCATGCCTTCAGCTTTCTCTGTGACTTTGAACTTGTTTCTTAAACTCTCTGAAACTGGACGTCCTCACTGGTCACGTTTTGTTACTACTTGCTTTGTATTCTGGGTGTGATGGGTGGGGGATTGGGACACAGAATCTGGAGATGGTCAGATCCCAACGCTGCTATTTCCCTGCTCTGCACTCTTAGGCTACCTACCAGTCTCTCCTCTAAAATAAGCATAATTGCAATGGCTCAGATACAATAACAAAACGTGTGTAAAATGCCGAGCACCACGTCTCACACCTGAGAGGCACTGAACGCATGTTATATACTATCATTTGGATGTCACCGTTCCATGTGCCTATTTCCTGGTTTGCTGTACAAGATGTGTATGAGTACATGTCATCAAGCCCACAGAGCTCCAGAACATGTTTCTCTCACAAGCAGGCCTCATAGGGAGGGGTGTTCTGGGCTGTTCCTCTTTCCTGCTCACTACTTGTCTGTAGCTACCGTGTAAGGACTGTAATGTCACTGCTCTGGCCTTAAGTGTCACCTCCCAAACCCATTTTACACACACCACCTCCCACCTTTCACCTTTCCCAAACTCTTACCATGTCCCTTCAAGTTTGATGGCTTAATTGTACAAAAGGTAGTGATGATGATGATGATGATGATGATGACAATGATAACAGCTGCTAATACTTACTTAGCCCTTTCAATGTTCCAGGCACTTGTCTAAGCACTTTGCATGTATTAGCTTATTTAATTCTTAAGAGGAAGGGATTACTGTCTACTACTGTACTTGTGTTACAGATGTGGGAACTCCGATGCAGAGATGTATAGTGACTTGCCTAAAACCATCATGTTAGAGTGGGAATTTAAACCTTGAAATCTGGAAAATAAGCAATGTATATATTTTTCTATTTTCTAAATGCAAATCAAATATAAATATGCATAACACCACTAAACACTAAGTGCAGTTACGCCTAGAACAAGGAAATAGCAGTTGACAGAAACGCAACCAAAACTAAGAATATTAAATGTCTGTATTACTTTCACTGTAATCACTTCACTTCAACAGTGAGATGGGATAGCCCTAGGTAAAGGAAGGTGCTCTTGTAGTTAGAATATTCTTAAAATTTGCACCAAGGAACACATGCTTTTAATAATGGCAGAGACAACATTTTTTGATGGATTATTTAGTTTGTACGATCAACATTCAAAGAATGAGTTTACCACCACTTTGTTATTGTAAACACTTGACCTTTAGCTACCTGAATGATCCCCTCTTTGAATAAAAGGAATTATGAAATGCATGTGTAGACATTATTTCATTTTTATATATGTGAGACTTGAATAGCAAGGAAATCACATATTAGGAAAAAAACCCCTTTGTCTTGCTATTAGTTCTTTTTGGTTTCAAAAATCTGGTCACTGTGTATATTGCATTATATCATATGTGTGTGTACATATATATACACACATAAACACACATACACACAATGTAATGTGTATAAATACATGATGTGTTTATGCACATACACACACACACACACAAATACACACATATACAATGTTCCATCCAAGAAATACAAATATAGTGCTGTTAGCCCCTAACAGTGAGGAGGTCATTATTCCAAGTCATTTCTGCAGAAGTGATGGTGGCCTTAGGTGGAACTGCCCATGATCTCTCCTTGCAAGCTCACTCACTGGGGCCATTGACTGGGATCCAGTCTGTGGCCATGTCATGGTTTCTATTTTTGAGGTTATGGCTAATGAGCAACATGAGGTTAAGACACACTTTTCATAAGGCCCCAGCCAGCATCATAAATGTGTGTGTGAGCATGTTCACACCCAGGTTATGTCTTCTTTATGTGCACCCTCCACCCCACACACACACACACACACATGCACACACACACATACACACACTCACGGCTTCAGTGACCAACTTTGGTCACATCCCATCTCTTCCTTCTCAATCCCTCTGGCTGTTCACCAGGGCCTGGACCATCTCGGTGAGGCTGACCAAGAATGCTCCCCACTGCCCTGACCAGCGGAGCATGGGCACAGCTACTTAGAGCGCCACCCTTCAGGACACAAAGTCGGGGCTACCTCTCTTCCATGCAAGGCATCCCAGAGGGCCCGCACACCCTCCAGTTTGATCTTACCTCTCAGCTCCCGTTCCTTTTCTTTCTCTCCCCAGTAAGTCGTTGAACGTCTTTCTTCTGAGGCTGAGCGTGGAGCTCTCTTCTCGCTGGCGAGCTTTCTGAATGGCACTTTCTGTACAAACAGGAAGAGCATGTGTGGTCACAACCCAAGTGTGCAGGTGTTGATAGAGGATGTGAAAGTGTGGAGGCGAGTGACTAAACCAGATACCCAACCGGCCAACTCTCACTTGTGGCAGGGCCTGGTCTACCAGAAGGCTGGAAGCAGGAACCTGGACTCTACTCTGGGGAGACCAACTGACAAAAGCAGAGGATGGTGGCCCTGGAGGCCAAGGGAGAAGGCCTGTTTGACCCCTGTGCTTTCTAACCCTATGTGGACCCATAAAAGAATCCCAGGAACATTTTGGAATCTCTTAGATATATGATTATCAAGAATGTTGATTTCAATGGGCTGCTTAACTTGTCCAAAGCTCTGCTGGTTTCCCAGGCTGTCTGGGCCTCCAAGAGATCAGGACCAAAGGCTCATCCTGCATCGGAACTGTGACAAGTCTTCCAGACCTTTCTAGAACAAAGCTACACCAGGAAAGAAGAGTCTTAGGCAAGGAATCAGATGTCCTAAGGCTGCTCTACATGACCTACATGATGGGTGTTACCTCCTCATCTCCCATTCAGTCAACCCACGGGCACTGGACTTCCTGCCCGACACCCTTCCCTCTCCCCATTCATGCCTGGAATTATTTTCACTAATGACACCAGGGATTCACTAATGGATGCTTTTTCAGTTCCTGTCCTATTTGTCTCCACTGGCAGTGTTTGACTTCCCTGTAGTGTTGACCATTTCTTTCCTCCCAGAACTTCTGCCTGGGCTGCCATGACTCCATACTCTCCTGGTTTTTGTCAGGCAGTCTCTCACACTGGCAGGCTTCCATTCTTTGGTCTTAATTTTCGCCCTCCTGCAAGCTCCACTCTCCGCCTCATGGTTCCTGTTCTCCATGGGTGGCCTCTTCCCAGCTCCAGATGGAACTTGCCAAGCCCACATCCATAGCATCACACATTTCTGCTGTTCTCCTGGAACATCCCCCAGCACCTCCCGTCGGACTCGCCACAATGAAACCCTGCTCTGTCCTCTACCCCACTCATTGCTTACCATGTGGCCTGTGAATTCCCTCCTGCCTTGTCCCAGCTTGCTCCTCAGGTCTCTACCCGCTTCTGAGTTAACCACCTTCTGACCTCTCACTTTGCCTCTGCTAATCTGGCTTCTTCAGGTTTGACCCTCCATTATCCTCATCCAAACAGGCCCGTCCTTATCCTGAGACTGGATACCTAGAAACTTCCCCACCCAGTCCTATCCCAAGCCCTGGGAAATTATCCCAGTATTGTCTGCCTCTTGTCCCTGGCAAGGAGAAAACGTTTCTTTATCTTATACCCAAACCAGAAATGGGGAGGCTTCCCGCGTTCTTCTCTTTGCTGAATACTCTTCAACCTTCCATCACCAAGCCCTGCCCATTCTACCTCTTCAGTCACTCCTCAGATCCTTCTTCCCATCCGCATCTCCACAGCCACACCCTCCCTCCATCGCCTCTCATCACTGCCCTAATCCCCAAGGGGTACGTGCACCCAGGGCACACCAGACCGTTCACTGAAGGATGAGAAGAAAGGAATTGAATCTCTATCTACCCACACTTGTCTGGTTTTTGTATTTAATTAAGACTCACATACCATAAAATGAGCTGTTTTAAGATGGGAATCCTGTGGCATTGAGTACACTCACAATGCTGTGCAGCCACCACCTCCATCGAGTTCCCAGACTTACATCTATTTTTACGTCATGTTTTTAGTGTTTACATTTTGTGTATGTTTCAAGGCATGCAATGTGTGAATACAGTTGTATTGTATATCATTTGTGAATAATCATACATCTGCTCAGAATAGGCGGCACAGACTTTTTTGCTGAAGAAGATACAAAATTAGAAAAGTGGGGACACGTGACCTCCTAACTCATCTCTCACATGTCAGGCTCTAGAGTGTTTTCCAAACTGCCTCCAAATTTTCTCTGCAAAAGACTACAAAAATGATGACAGTACACTCCCCTCACCCCACGACCAGTCCTTAAACCCTTCAATGGCTCCCTGTCACCCACAGGAAAATCCCTAGGCTCCATGGCTGGGCAGGCGAGATGTTGGATTCAGTGGCCTCTGCCCACTCCCCAATACCATCTCTTGCCATCCTTGATACCACTTCCTTCCTCACCACCCAACAATCCCACCACCACTCATGGTTTCTTGAACTTTCAGGCTGCTTTATGTCACAGCTTTGCACATGCTATTTCCTCTTTCAGGGTGCCTTCACTTCCATTGGCTATCTGGCAGATCCCCATGGATATTAAAAACCCTTCCATCCTGCTCCTCTCAAAGCAGAATTCCTCACCTGTGCCGGCTGAAGCCATTGCCTTCATGTTAGATGATACTATGGGCAATTTGATGGTCAGGAGGGTGGGCTCTGCCTCCAGAAAGACCTGGGTTTGGGTTCGGCCTCTATTATTTACTAGCAAGGGTACCTTGGGGATGTTACGTTCAGCTTCCTCGTCTATACGGTACCCACTCACAGAGTGACTGTAGAAATTAAACAACATAGTGTGTGTGCAGGATGTCATAAGTATTCAGTAAGTGGTGGAGATTATCATGATGGTTATTCTGTTTGTTTACCTCACTATTCTGTAAACTGCTTGTAAAATTTATAAATTTCATACCAAGGAGAGCTACTACTTCTAAGGCAGAATGTCTTCATTTTAATTAAAAAGTTGGCCAGGATTGGTGGCTCATGCCTGTAAACCCAGTGCTTTGGGAGGCTGAGGCAGGAGGATTGCTCGAGGCCAGGAGTTTGAGACCAGTCTAGGCAACGTAGTGAGACCTTGTCTGCACAAAAAAATTAAAAAATTTTAAAAAATAGCTAGGTGGTTAGACGTGGTGGCTCATGCCTGTAATCTCAGCACTTTGGGAGGCTGATGTGGGCGGATTGCTTGAGGTCAGGAGTTCGAGATCAGCCTGGCCAACATGGTGAACCTGACCAACATGGTGAAACCCTGTCTCTCCTAAAAATATAAAAATTAACCGGGCATGGTGGCACACACCTGTAATCCCAGCTACTCGGGAAGCTGAGGCAGGAGAACTGCTGGAGCCTGGGAGGCGGAGGTTGCACTGAGCCAAGATCGCGCTGCTGCACTCCAGCCAGGGTGACAGAGTAAGACTCCGTCTCAAAAAAAAAAAAAAAAAAAAAAAAACAGCCAGGCATGGTGGCATGCACCTGTAGACCCAACTACTCTGGAGGCTGAGGTGGAAGGATGGCTGGAGCCCAGAAGTTTGAGACCAACCTGGGCAACATAGTGAGACCCTGTTGCTACAAAAAATAAAAAATCAGCTGGGCATGGTTGCACACACCCATAGTACCCGCTACTCAGGAGGCTGAGGTGGGAGGATCATCACTGGAGCTGGGGAGGTTGATGCTGCAGAGAGCTATGATGATACCACTGCACTCCAGCCTGGGTGACAGAGCAAGACTCTGTCTCTAAAAAAAAAGTTAACTTTTTAGTGTACAATTGAAACAGAAGTGCTGAGAACGCACTTTCTGCGAGCTGTTCAGGTGTGGACATCTCTAGCCACACCACATCCATGTTCTCCTCCACTTATCCCCTGCTGCCCCCCAAACTCCAACCAACCTCTCTGGGCTGTGTCTGGCCACTGTGCGTTTGTATGAGGTCCTCGCTGCCCCTGAGCTGCCTGGGAAGACTCAGAGGAGCCTGCCTGCCACCATCTGCCCCATGCAGACATCCCTGCCATGGCCAGCGGCTGGACACGCTGAAGGCAGACATCCAGTGAGAGCAGCAACAGGTCCCTGGAGGCTGGACTGGTCACAATATGCATTCATTTAAAATTATTTCCAGCCTCTGGCAGAACATCTAGCACGATGGTTAATAAATGTACTTCTCCTGCTGCAACACCCGCCACACTTAATTATAATCAATTAGTCACTTGTGTGTCTTCCGCCTGGTACTGGAGGCTTCGTGAAGTCGAGGTGGTGCTGGCCCTGCCCACGCCTGTCTCTGCAGGACCTGTTGCACATAGTAGGATCTCAATAAATATTTGTTGAGTGAATAAATGAATGAAAAGTTTACTAGACTGCAGTGAGGGAAAACAAACTTGAGTGCCAATTCGGTCAGATAGTCACTGTGTGACCTCAAGCAAGTTGTGACATCCTGTAGCTTCAGTTTCCTCAGCTGTAACATGGAAAGCCCAGTCAATACCCATCCTCCCACAGGGGCACAGTTGCTGCCAAAGCAGGTCATAAACTGCAAAGCTTTTTACAGAAGTGATGTGTCTGGGTGTATCTGGACTCTTCTCCTTTCCTGGTGTAGCTTTCTTCTAGAAAGGTCTGGAAGACTTGTCACAGTCCTGACACAGGATGAGCCTTTGGTCCTGGTCTCTTGGATGCCCAGACAGCCTGGGGAGCCAGCAGAGCGAGGCGTGATGTTAGAAGATGGTGGGAGGGTTCTGGGCCATGCTGTGTCCACACAGGTTGGCGGCAGGAACGCTGTGCACCAAGCAGGCCCCACTTCTCCAGCAGGAGAAAGCTGGGGCTTCACCACCACCCCCAGGAAGGGCTGTGTCTATGCCTGTAGCTCCCCTGGGCCATTTCCCTGTTTACCATGCAAAGTTCCTTTGGCTTTCTTGGAGGGAAGAAGTGCATCTTGCAGCCGAAGCATGCCCTGTGATTGGGAATGAGACCCTAGGAAACACACCCTGTCCTGTCCTCCAGGACCCCGGAAACAGGCCCACACAGCCTGCATTCTCTGGGCATGAGGATGGCAAGGACACAGAGGGCCTGCGTGAGTCTCTTCGTGAGGCTGGGAGGGGACGGAGACATGCGTATGGGAATCCCCATTGAGCAAAGGGACAGCTAAGGTGGTAGTGGGTGAGGGAGTACTGGTTAGAACTGACTGGGGCCATTTATCATAATTCCCAACCAGGCTGGGTGTTGGTGGCCCATTCTGTCCTGGTGCTAGGTTGGGTACAGAAATGGGCAAGGAGGGAGGAGGGTCGTGAATGCCCATCAGAGGCCAACTTCATCTTCACTGACCCTGCGGGCTCCCATGTCACAGCTGACAGGGTGGCTGCCCTCAGCAGGTACCACGAATTTTGACTGAGTGAACAGGGGATTGACTCTAATCAATGCCTGTTCTGTGTATATTTATATCTCTTGTTTATCCTATGTGATAATAAAAAAGCTGTCATTTATTGAAGCTTACTATGCACCGAGAAGCACTTCTATGCATTAATGTATTTAATCTTCATGATTACATGAATGTATTTAATCTTAGCCTCATTTTACCAATGAGGAAAATGAGGCACAGATGTTTAAGAAATTGCCCAAGGTCAAACAGATCGTTAATAATAGAGTAAGGGGCCAGGCGTGGTGGCTCTCTTTTGTAATCCCAGCACTTTGGGAGTCCGAGGCAGGGGGATCACTGAGGTCAGGGGTTCGAGACCAGCCTGGCCAACATGGTTTCACCGTCTCTACTAAAATACAAAATTAGCCGGGCGTGGTGGCGTGTGCCCGCAATCCCAGCTACTGCGGAGGCTAAGGCAGGAGAATTGCTTGAGTCTGGGAGGTGGAGGTTGCAGTGAGCTGAGATCGTGCCACTGCACTCCAGCCTGGGTGACAGAGCTAGTCTCTATCTCCAAAAAAGAAAAATAAATAAATAATAGATTTAGGGTTCGAATACAGGCATGACTGCTCCAGAGCATGCAGTCTCTCTCTCTCTCTCACTCTTGCTCCCTCCCTACACACACACACACACACACACATTTCATTCACATACACTTGTATGTATGTGTAAAGACAGGTGTACACATTGTGTTTATATTTGTATGTAAATCTATATGCATAATGTTTATTCCTGGCATGGCTGTCCCACATGAAATTTTCATTAGATTACTCAGCCTTGCTATAAACAACCCAAAACATACGCGTGTATATAAAGTGATTTTACCTCATATGTTAGAATCACATAAATCAAATGGGGGAGAAAATGAGAAGAGGCTAAGTTAGTTGAACAACGTATCTCTGTTAGAACCAAATGACATCTAGTTTTAAAAGTAGATTAAGGCCGGGCACAGTGGCTCATGCCTGTAATCTCAGTGCTCTGGGAGGCTGAAGTGGAGGACTGCTTGAAGCCAGAAGTTCAAGCCCGGCCTGGGTAACATAGTGGGACCCTATCTCTATAAAAAATTAAAAATTAGGCAAGCGTGGTGGCATAGGCTTTTTGTCCCAGCTACTCAGGAGGTTGAGGCAAGAGGATAGCTTGAGCCCAGAAGTTAGAGACTGCAACCCCTACTCTTAAAGAAATTTTTAAAAAAGTAGATTAAAAAAGAAACAAAAGGAAAGGAGGCACAAGTCCCACACATGCATTTTAGAAAGACATCGTGCAAGTGGGGAATGCATTCAGGGGAGAGATGTGGAGCAGCCCATCACCAATAAGAAAAATTGCTGCCTGGGCCACTCCGTATGTAATTCATGATTGGAACATGAAGCAGGGACTGCAGCAGTGATATAATAAGACACAAATAGGGCCGACAGGGATGGAACATAATTACAGAGACACTCAATCTGCTGGTAGCATTTACCAAAGAATAAGTTGCATACACGAGAATTTGCATACAAATGAGATACTGAAAGCACAGGAACAGGATAGCGATAAGGCCTCATACATGGTATTAAAGCATGTCAGAGGCAAAAAAAAAAAAAAAATCATTAAGTTGATACCATGTAGGGTTAGCTATATTACATCACCAAAATAAATTTTAAATGGCTGACTGAGCTTTAAACAGGTACATGGCTTTCAAATCACAATATTAGCCAGTATTTGGGGTGTGTGTATCTCATTTTTATTGGTTGGCCTTGTGTATTTGAAATATTATTTTAGGAAATAATATTTTAAAATGAATGCCAAATTTTCATAAACATTATTTTTAATTCTCTTGTGATAGGCTGCATACAATTCCTAGGCAAGACTTTTTAAGAATAATTTCTTCAAATGCTTCTTTGCCATTGACACAAACTCTGTTTACACAAATAGGTCAGAAAAATATAAACTTATACATAACCATTCAAAATGTTACAACAGTTACAATTATGTTTAAAGAATCTAATAGTGTTTCTTTACTTTTCTTGAAAAATGCATTGTTGAAATAAATTGTGGGCCAGGCACAGTGGCTCACTCCTGTAATCCCAGCACTTTGGGAGGCCAAGGCTGGAGGATCACTTGAGCCCAGGAGTTCAAGGCCAGCCTGGGCAACATGGTGAGGTTTTGTCACTACAAGAAGTTAAAAAATTTGCTGGGTGTGGTGGTGCATGCCTGTATCTCCAGCTACTTGGGAGGCTGTGGTGGGAGGATCCCTTGAGCCCAGGATGTTGAAGCTGCAGTGAGCCGTGATTAGGCCAATGTACTCCAGCTTGAGTACAAATAACAGTGAGACCCTGTATTTGAAAAAAAAAAAAAAAGAAAGAAAGAAATTGTGAATGGTGAATGGATTTTGTACTGAACTAAGCTACATATCAATGTTTTAAAATAGTACTTGGGAGATTGAGATGGGAGAATTGCAGTGAGGAGATTGAGATGGGAGGCAGAGGTTGCAGTGAGCTGACATCGTGCCACTGCACTCAAGCCTGGGTAACAGAGCATGACTCCATCTCAAAAAAAAAAAAAAATTAGTAATGAAGCCCTCATTTGCAGTTTGTAGTGCATGCATTGCTAGGAGGATTGCTCTGCTCCTAGCAAACTTTTGGACAAAAATTTCCAAAGTAATTGGAAATTACAGCTGAGACCTGGACGTGTTCCTGCTCACTCTCCCTGATGCCCAGCCTCATCCCTGCTGTGTAACTTGCTCCTTGGGCACCCCTTAATGAACTTACCTGCTCCGTGAGGGGCCCCTGCAGATCTCTTTGGGTGGCTGTGGAATCAGATGCCCAGGCGGTAGACACTTCCTGGCCTGTGCTCAATGTATGCAGTCCAGCGGAGAGAGCCGGGAATAGCTCCTTGTATTCTGTCTCTGACATATTGTGGGCCATGTGGTCAGACTCCAGTCAGCTTAGGCTGTCATTAAGGAGTCTCAGAAAAAGCTGCTCAACCTGGAGGTGGCCAACCTGAAGTTTTCCGCAGCTGTAAGCTCTGTAGATGACCTAAGGACTCAGGTGATCCTCTGGCACAAGGGTGCTTATTGTTTGGGAAACTCTGTTCTAAACAACAGAAGCTAAGAGTTTGCTATTATTTTCAAACTCAATATTCCATTGGCTGATACATCTTTGTTACTGTAGCCCTTCCTTTGGGGTTTGTTAATTACTGTTTGTCTTACAATTTTTGCTTTCTGTCTTCTGATGCTATGTGTTTGGGCACATGAATGTTCCTGTTAACTTTACTTTTGATATTGATTAACCAACTTATAAAATGATTCAATTTCTCATTATAACTCTAATGTATTTTACATTGAATTTGAACTTGTTTGAATAGAAATACCATAAACCCTGCTTCCTTTATGTTTAGCATTTTCCTAAGAGTCTTTATTCTTTAAATTTTAATATTTCTTTATCATTTTTATTTATATGTTAGGAGCCTAGACGCTTAGTTAGAGTTTATTTTTTACCTAGTATTTGCCCTTTAGAAATTTTTCCCATTTACTTTTATTGTCTTAATTAGTTTATTTGCCTTTTCTGATTTTTAAAGACTTCTCTTTGATTCTATTTCTATTTGAATTGTATATAACTTTCTTTAAGATAGACATCCTGTTTTAGTCCCATTAGTCTTTTATTCTCTAAATCTAATCATTCTGAAACTGGTAAAAACCAAGCAATGTTTAAGGGTTGAAGCTTAGTAAAATGGATACTATGTTAAACAGAGTCACGTGTTAAGTAGAACTACTAATGGCACAACTACAATAATTCTAGTAATTCTGGTAGGTGCTAATGCGAGCTGAGTGTTTACCACATGCCCGAAACCTGGGCTGAGTGTTTCTTTTTTTTTTTTTTTAATTATACTTTAAGTTTTAGGGTACATGTGCACAACGTGCAGGTTAGTTATATATGTATACATGTGCCATGTTGGTGTGCTGCACCCATTAACTCATCATTTAACATTAGGTATATCTCCTAATGCTATCCCTCTCCTCTCCCCTCACCCCACAACAGGCCCCGGTGTGTGATGTTCCCCTTCCTGTGTCCATGTGTTCTCATTGTTCAATTCTCACCTATGAGTGACAACATGCGGTGTTTGGTTTTTTGTCCTTGAGATAGTTTGCTGAGAATGATGGTTTCCAGCTTCATCCATGTCCCTATAAAGGACATGAACTCATCATTTTTTATGGCTGCATAGTATTCCATGGTGTATATGTGCCACATTTTCTTAATCTAGTCTATCATTGTTGGACATTTGGCTTGGTTCCAAGTCTTTGCTATTGTGAATAGTGCCACAATAAACATACGTGTGCATGTGTCTTTATAGCAGCATGATTTATAATCCTTTGGGTATATACCCAGTAATTGGATTGCTGGGTCAAATGATATTTCTAGTTCTAGATCCCTGAGGAATCGCCACACTGACTTCCACAAGGGTTGAACTAGTTTACAGTCCCACCAACAATGTAAAAGTGTTCCTATTTCTCCACATCCTCTCCAGCACCTGTTGTTTCCTGACTTTTTAATGATTGCCATTCTAACTGGTGTGAGATGGTATCTCATTGTGGTTTTGATTTGCATTCCTCTGATGGCCAGTGATGATGAGCATTTTTTCATGTGTCTTTTGGCTGCATAAACGTCTTCTTTTGAGAAGTGTCTGTTCATATCCTTCACCCACTTTTTGATGGGGTTGTTTGTTTTTTTCTTGTAAATTTGTTTGAGTTCTTTGTAGATTCTGGATATTAGCCCTTTGTCAGATGAGTAGATTGCAAAAATTTTCTCCCATTCTGTTGCCTGTTCTGTTCTCTCCTCTCCTGTTCTGTTCTCTCCTCTCCTGTTCTGTTGCCTGTTGCCTGCTCACTCTGATGGTAGTTGCTTTTGCTGTGCAGAAGCTCTTCAGTTTAATTAGATCCCATTTGTCAATTTTGCCTTTTGTTGCCATTGCTTTTGGTGTTTTAGACATGAAGTCCTTGCCCATGCCTATGTCCTTAATGGTATTGCCTAGGTTTTCTTCTAGGGTTTTTATGGTTTTAGGTCTAACATTTAAGTCTTTAATCCATCTTGAATTAATTTTTGTATAAGGTGTAAGGAAGGGATCCAGTTTCAGCTTTCTACATATGGCTAGCCAGTTTTCCCAGCACTATTTATTAAATAGGGAATTGTTTCCCCATTTCTTGTTTTTGTCAGGTTTGTCAAAGATCAGATAGTTTTAGATATGCAGCATTATTTCCGAGGGCTCTGTTCTGTTCCATTGGTCTATATCTCTGTTTTTGTACCAGTACCAGGCTGTTTTGGTTACTGTAGCCTTGTAGTATAGTTTGAAGTCAGGTAGCGTGATGCCTCCAGCTTTGTTCTTTTGGCTTAGGATTGACTTGGCAATGCAGGCACTTTTTTGGTTCCATATGAACTTTAAAGTAGTTTTTTCCAATTCTGTGAAGAAGGTCATTGGTAGCTTGATGGGGATGGCATTAAATCTATAAATTACCTTGGGCAGCATGGCCATTTTCATGATATTGATTCTTCCTACCCATAAGCATGGAATGTTCTTCCATTTGTTTGTATCCTCTTTTATTTCATTGAGCAGTGGCTTGTAGTTCTCCTTGAAGAGGTCCTTCACATCCCTTGTAAGTTGGATTCCTAGGTATTTTATTCTCTTTGAAGGAATTATGAATGGGAGTTCACTCATTATTTGGCTCTCTGTTTTTCTGTTATTGGTGTATAAGAGTGCTTGTGATTTTTGCACATTGATTTTGTATCCTGAGACTTTGCTGAAGTTGCTTATCAGCTTAAGGAGATTTTGGGCTCAGATGATGGGGTTTTCTAGATATACAATCATGTCATCTGCAAACAGGGACAATTTGACTTCCTCTTTTCCTAATTGAATACCCTTTATTTCCTTCTCCTGCCTGATTGCCCTGGCCAGAACTTCCAACACTATTTTGAATAGGAGTGGTGAGAGAGGGCATCCCTGTCTTGTGCCAGTTTTCAAAGGGAATGCTTCCAGTTTTTGCCCATTCAGTATGATATTGGCTGTGGGTTTGTCATAGATAGCTCTTATTATTTTGAGATACGTCCCATCAATATCTAATTTATTGAGAGTTTTTAGCATGAAGTGTTGTTGAATTTTGTCAAAGGCCTTTTCTGCATCTATTGAGATAATCATATGGTTTTTGTCATTGGTTCTGTTTATATGCTGGATTACGTTTATTGATTTGCGTATGTTGAACCAGCCTTGCATCCCAGGGATGAAGCCCACTTGATCATGGTGGATAAGCTTTTTGATGTGCTGCTGGATTTGGTTTGCCAGTATTTTATTGAGGATTTTTGCATCAGTGTTCATCAGGGATATTGGTCTAAAATTCTCTTTTCTTGTTTTGTCTCTGCCAGGCTTTGGTATCAGGATGATGCTGGCCTCATAAAATGAGTTTGGGAGGATTCCCTCTTTTTCTATTGATTGGAATAGTTTCAGAAGGAATGGTACCAGCTCCTCCTTGTACCTCTGGTAGAATTCGGCTGTGAATCCATCTGGTCCTGTACTTTTTTTGGTTGGTAAGCTATTAATTATTGCCTCAATTTCAGAGCCTGTTAGTGGTCTCTTCAGAGATTCAACTTCTTCCTAGTTTAATCTTGGAAGGGTGTATGTGTTGAGGAATTTATCCATTTCTTCTAGATTTTCTAGTTTATTTGCGTTTGTAGTATTCTCTGATGGTAGTTTGTATTTCTGTGGGACCAGTGGTGGTATCCCCTTTATCATTTTTTATTGCGTCTATTTGATTCTTCTCTCTTTTCTTCTTTATTAGTCTTGCTAGCGGTCTATCAATTTTGTTGATCTTTTCAAAAAACCAGCTTCTGGATTCATTGATTTTTTGAAGGGTTTTTTATGTCTCTATTTCCTTCAGTTCTGCTCTAATCTTAGTTATTTCTTGCCTTCTGCTAGCTTTTGAATGTATTTGCTCTTGTTTCTCTAGTTCTTTCAATTGTGATGTTAGGGTGTCAATTTTAGCTCTTTCCTGCTTTCTTTTGTGGGCATTTAGTGCTACAAATTTCCCTCTACACACTGCTTTGAATGTGTCCCAGAGATTCTGGTGTGCTGTGTCTTTGTTCTCATTGGTTTCAAAGAACATCTTTATTTCTGCCTTCATTTTCTTATGCACCCAGTAGTCATTCAGGAGCAGGTTGTTCAGTTTCCATGTAGTTGAGTGGTTTTTGAGTGAGTTTCTTAATCCTGAGTTCTAGTTTGATTGCACCGTGGTCTGAGAGACAATTTGTTATGATTTCTGTTATTTTACATTTGCTGAGGAGTGCTTTACTTCCAACTATGTGGTCAATTTTGGAATAAGTGTGGTGTGGTGCTGAAAAGAATGTATATTCTGTTGATTTGGGGTGGAGAGCTCTGTAGATGTCTATTAGGTCTGCTTGGTGCAGAGCTGAATTCAATTCCTGGATATCCTTGTTAATTTTCTGTCTCATTGATCTGTCTAATGTTGACAGTGGGGTGTTAAGGTCTCCCATTATTATTGTGTGGGAGTCTAAGTCTCTTTGTAGGTCTCTAAGGACTTACTTTATGAATCTGGGTGCTCCTGTGTTGCATGCATATATATTTAGGATAGTTAGCTCTTCTTGTTGAATTGATCCCTTTACCATTATGTAATGGCCTTCTTTGTCTCTTTTGATCTTTGTTGGTTTAAAGTCTGTTTTATCAGAGACTAGGATTGCAACCCCTGCCTTTTTTTGTTTTCCATTTGCTTGGTAGATCTTCCTCCATCCTTTTATTTTGAGCCTATGTGTGTCTCTGCACATGAGATAGGTGTCCTGAATACAGCACACTGATGGGTCTTGGCTCCTTATCCAATTTGCCAGTCTGTGTCTTTTAATTGGAGCATTTAGCCCATTTACATTTAAGGTTAATATTGTTATGCGTGAATTTGATCCTGTCATTATGATGTTAGCTGGTTATTTTGCTCGTTAGTTGATGCAGTTGCTTCATAGTGTTGATGGTCTTTACAATTTGGCATGTTTTTGCAGTGGCTGGTACCGGTTGTTCCTTTCCATGTTTAGTGCTTCCTTCAGGAGCTCTTTTAGGGCAGGCCTGGTGGTGACAAAATCTCTCAGCATTTGCTTGTATGTAAAGGATTTTATTTCTCCTTCACTTATGAAGCTTAGTTTGGCTGGATATGAAATTCTGGGTTGAAAATTCTTTTCTTTAAGAATGTTGAATATTGGCCCCCACTCCCTTCTGGCTAGTAGATTTTCTGCTGAGAGATCAGCTTTTAGTCTGATGGGCTTCCCCTTGTGGGTAACCCGACCTTTCTCTCTGGCTGCCCTTAACATTTTTTCCTTCATTTCAACTTTGTTGAATCTGACAATTATGTGTCTTGGAGTTGCTCTTCTCGAGGAGTATCTTTGTGGTGTTCTCTGTATTTCCTGAATTTGAATGTTGGCCTGCCTTGCTAGATTGGGGAAGTTCTCCTGGATAATATCCTGCAGAGTGTTTTCCAACTTGGTTCCATTCTCCCCATCACTTTCAGGTACACCAATCAGACATAGATTTGGTCTTTTCACATAGTCCCATATTTCTTGGAGGCTTTGTTCATTTCTTTTTATTCTTTTTTCTCTAAACTTCTCTTCTCACTTCATTTCATTCATTTGATCTTCCATCACTGATACCCATTCTTCTAGTTGATCGAATCACCTAATGAGGCTTGTGCATTTGTCACGTAGTTCTCATGCCTTGGTTTTCAGCTCCATCAGGTCATTTAAGGACTTCTCTGCATTAATTATTCTAGTTAGCCATTTGTCTAATTTTTTTTCAAGGTTTTTAACTTCTTTGCCATGGGTTCGAACTTCCTCCTTTAGCTCGGAGTAGTTTGATCATCTGAAGCCTTCTTCTCTCAACTCGTCAAAGTCATTCTCCATCCAGCTTTGTTCCATTGCTGGTGAGGAGCTGCATTCCTTTGGAGGAGGAGAGGCGCTGTGATTTCTAGAGTTTCCAGTTTTTCTGCTCTGTTTTTTCCCCATCTTTGTGGTTTTATCTACCTTTGGTCTTTGATGATGGTGACATACAGATGGGGTTTTGGTGTGGATGTCCTTTCTGTTTGTTAGTTTTCCTTCTAACAGTCAGGACCCTCAGCTGCAGGTCTGTTGGAGTTTGCTGGAGGTCCACTCCAGACTCTGTTTGCCTGGGTATCAGCAGCGGAGGCTGCAGAACAGCGGATATTGGTGAATAGCAGATGTTGCTGCCTGATCATTCCTCTGAAAGTTTTGTCTCAGAGGAGTACCTGGCCATGGGAGGGGTCAGTCTGCCCCTACTGGGGGGTGCCTCCCAGTTAGGCTACTTGGGGGTCAGGGACCCACTTGAGGAGGCAGTCTGTCCGTTCTCAGATCTCAAGCTGCATGCTGGGAGAACCACTACTCTCTTCAAAGCTGTCAGACAGGGACATTTAAGTCTGAGAAGATTCTGCTGCCTTTTGTTTGGCTATGTCCTGCCCCCAGAGGTGGAGTCTACAGAGGCAGGCAGGCCTCCTTGAGCTGCAGTGGTCTCCACCCAGTTCAAGCTTCCCGGCCACTTTGTTTACCTACTCAAGCCTCGGCAATGGCAGGCACCCCGCCCCCAGCCTTGCTGCCTCCTTGCAGCTTGATCTCAGACTGCTGTGCTAGCAATGAGTGGGGTTCCGTGGGCGTAGGACCCTCTGAGCCATGCGCAGGATATAATCTCCTGGTGTGCCGTTTGCTAAGACCATTGCAAAAATGCAGTATTAGGGTGGGAGTGACCCGATTTTCCAGGTGTCATCTGTCACCCCTTTCTTTGACTAGGAAAGGGAATTCCCTGACCTCTTACGCTTCCCAGGTGAGGCGATGCCTCGCCCTGCTTCGGCTCATGGTCAGTGCGCTGCACCCACTGTCCTGCACCCACTTTCCGACACTCCCCAGTGAGATGAACTGGGTACCTCAGTTGGAAATGCAGAAATCACCCATCTTCTGTGTCGCTCATGCTGGGAGCTGTAGACTGGAGCTGTTCCTATTCAGCCATCTTGCTGAGTGTTTCAAAGAATGCCTCAATGACAATTTGCTAGGCCAAAGGGGTAGCAGGGGATGGAGCTGGAACCTGAACTGCAGGCTGTGTGATTCTGGAGGCCAAATCCCAACTCAGAAGGAAGGCCCTCAGAAATCTTGGAAGGAACAGCCTCTCCCAAAGTGGACTTCTGTGGCTCCTCCAGGGATGTTCAGAAGGTCTCGTTAGCCAAAGATAATTGGTCCTGGGAAAACACCACTTAAATCCACTTAAAGCAGGACCAAAATTTGACATTCAGTAAAAGAATAATAGGTTTAATTGTGATTTTATCTTGAAAAAGAGTGAAAATTATGAAAGTAAGTTTATCTTACATTTATTAAAATGTACATTATAATTGTAATTATGTATGTGCTAATTTGTAAGATAGAAAAGGAACAAACTGAGTGGTATTAGGGTGGCTTTTGGGTACAACATTCCCAACAAAAGAGTAGGGTAGCTCATCAGGACATCCTTTACTTCACACAGAGTGTTACATCACAAGCATAAGGAAAGTGTCTCTTTTATTTAAAAAAAAATAGATGCAAAGGATTCATATATTTCCCTGATGCCTCTCTTAATCCTTTGGCATTAAAATCACTTCTTTTGCAGTGCCTAAGCATTGGTTTTCCTTTCCATTTATAACTGGAGAAATTGCCAAACTAAACAGGTTAGTAGTTTTACATGTGGTTCGTACAATTCTCCAACATCACTTTTGTCTCCTTCATGAAATCTCACCATCTTTTGCAAGAGGTGTTATTTCACCACGCAATCCACTTGCATTGCCCTTTCATTGTATTGTGTGGCCTTGTGCTACTGTCTGACAAACAAGGTGGGGCAAACTGTACTAGCCCTGGCTCCTGCAAGAAATAGATGGCATACTCACCCAGACTGCATAACTGAGGAGAGTTTAATAAAGAAAACTTACAAAATGTTGTTGGGCAGGGTTGGGGGAAACAAACAAAGGATGCTAAAGGATATCTGGGTTAGCTTCAGCAGGAAGCCATTACAACCTCCCTCCCCCAACCTACCTGTGATGCAGAGAGCTGTAGCTAGAAGGGAGAGCTGCCTCAAAGGAGCTGTGACTTAGGTCACAGTCATTCATGGTAACCCAGCTGAGAGGGAGCTGAGAGAGCAATTGCCCTGGTTTCACTCTCTTCCTGTCTTCTGGCCTCCTGCCACTGACTCCCACTGGCCAAGCCCTAAGGGATTCCAGAGAGTAAAGGAGTCCCTTGATTACATTGATAAAGTTCAGCTTCCCAGGACAAAAAGTTGGGTAGAAAGGGAGAAATTGGGCCATGTGCAGTGGCTCATGCCTGTAATCCCAGCACTCTGGGAGGCTGAGGCAGGTGGATCACTTGAGGTCAGGAGTTCAAGACCAGCCTGGCCAACATTGTGAGACCCCGTCTCTACTAAAAATACAAAAATTAGCCGGGCATGGTGGTGGGTGCCCAACACCAGCTACTCAGGAGGCTGAGGCAGGAAAATTGCTTGAACCCAGGAGGCGGAGGTTGCAGTGAGCTGAGATCATGCCACTGCATTCCAGCCTGGGTGACAGAGTGAGACTCTGTCTCAAAAAAAACAGAAAGGGAGAAATTGGATCAGGAGTGACAAACAAAAATACCTCTTATACAGACTTAAAACGTGAATTTGTTGACTCAGTAGACTGATGTTTAGTGGAGAGGGAAGTCTGAATGGGAAAAAACTTTACAGGTGGTCAATTTGTTATGGACCTTCTCATTTTATAAGTTGCCCTTGCTACATTACCTCATAACTGTGGTGATTTGGATAATGACTACTAGGCTAATGTAATCTCCTATAGTTTCCCTTCTAAAGGAAGCAGAAGATTTCCCTTCTATTGAGAAGAGAGTAGAAACAGAACCAAGGATAAATTGGACTTCCGTTGGGGGGCGGATATATTTGTATACACATACACGCATACAGAAAAGTGTCATCTATATTGCATGAGTGAATTTACTGAGTTAGCTAGGAGTGATGGGCATTTTGATCGCTAGAAATGCTTTCTGGCATTTTAAAGCATGAAGACATATTTAAAATTTAAGATTTTAGGCCGGGCATGGTGGCTCACCCCTGTAATCCCAGCACTTTGGGAGGCCAAGGCAGGCAGATCACGAGGTCAGGAGATTGAGACCATCCTGGCTAACATGGTGAAACACCATCTCTACTAAAAATACAAAAAATTAGCCAGGTGTGGTGGCGGGTGCCTGTAGTCCCAGCTACTCGGGAGGCTGAGGCAGGAGAATGGCGTGAACCAGGAGGCGGAGCTTGCAGTGAGCTGAGATCGCGCCACTGCACTCCAGCCTGGGTGACAGAGCAAGACTCCATCTCAAAAAATAAAATAAAATAAAATAAAATTTAAGACTTTAAGCCTTAACTTAACCACCAGTTTCATAATATCACCTGATTTACAGGTTTAATGAGCAAAATGAAAGTTTCAAAAAGGAATTAAGTTGAAAATCTCTCCCTGTTGTATCATACTTTCAACAGCTTAAGAAAAAAAAAGTTAACTTCTGATTCCTTCTGTGAGTCTATCAGAAGATCTGAAATGAATGCCATCTAGAATAATGATCAAAATCTACTTGGTTCTATACATTCAGGGTAATTTCCCTCTTTTTGAACATTCTGCTTGTTAATATGGGACAAATAATGACAAAGGAAGCAGAATGCATCATCCTGATAAAAAGCTTAGTACAGGCTCTGCTTTCAAAGAAAAGCGCTGGTTTGTAGCTGGTGTTCTTTCACTTATTTTCAAGATGCTATCTTATTAGTATCCACTCAAATAGGAAACAGACCACTCAGTAGTGTAAAGGATTCTTTTACATTTATCACCCCTTCAACAAACAGTCACAGGGCCCTCTGGAAGGCTGACCATGACCCACGGCCCAAAGCCCTCATGCATCCCCAGCCTTTCATCTCTGGAGTCTCCTTGTCTCCTCTGGTTGCTCTCTGGGAGCCAGATCCTGGCATATCTGCACTAGTCCAAGCCAAAAGGTTTAGTTTGGGTTGCTCCAGAAGTGGACTCTGAGACAAGGATTCCAGGGTAAATAGCTTCTTTGGGAGGTAACATAAATACCACTAGGAGAGTTGGGGAGAGAAACAGGGAAAAGAAAGCAGCCCAAAGTGGGTACCATCAAACACTGTGGCCAACTGGAGCTTAACCTTCTGGGGAAATGACCTGGGAACCAGCGTAGAACACACAGCTCAGCTCAGGGGTGGAGGGCTGGAGTATTTATATTGAGTATTTCAACCAACTCTTATCAGTTGAAGGCTGCTTGCTACAGGCATTAATTCTCTGGCACTTCCAGCCTGCCATAGACAAAGGCAAAGTGGGATTTGGAGGCCATTGAAAACTCTCAGTCAAAGAGATTCAGGTAGTGGCAGTTGGAAGTCAGACTGGCAACTCTAAGGTAGGTCCGGAGGGCCAGAGGATGGGGCGGGCATCCACAGCATCTGCTCCATCATGGCTGTCTCTAAGTATGCTCTCTTCCTATTACCACCAACTCAGGGAAGCTATTTTCTTGTCTTGGAGTGGGGAGAACTCTACTCTCTCTACTCCATTTTTCTCAAAAATGTTGTGGAGTTCTTAAATTCTCTAAGTTCTTCTAAAGAACTAAGTTTTGGGTTGGGCACGGTGGCTCATGCCAGTAATCCCAGCACTTTGGGAGGCAGAGGCAGGCAGATTACCTAAGGTCAGGAGTTCGAGATCAGCCTGTCCAACATGGTTGAAACCCCATCTCCACTAAAAATACAAAAATTAGCCAGGCATGATGGTGCATGCCAGCCTGGGCAACAAGAGTGAAACACTGTAAAAAACAACAACAACAACAAAAAAAAAAACACACGGTTTTGGAAACACCAAAGCCAGAAATGCACAGGTCTCTTTGACTCTCTATTCTAACATATTGTCACATAAGAAAATGGACACAGAGCAAACAGTCTGTACAAATGGATAAAAACAAAGGTGGAAATAATGGGAGGTTTATCTCAGAACTTTATCCTTTCCTAGAATCCACTGTTGTTACTACCAACATGACCATTAGTTATTTTATCACTGTGAGTACATCAGAAAACATTATTATGAAAACACTCATGAATACTAATATTAGCAAGTGTGAACCACTATGGTCAAAAAAATAATATGCAATCTTTGACATTAGGAGCTCATAATTCAAACTTGTTTTTATTAAAATCCATCAGAGTATTTCTCTTTAAGCTATGATGGAATGACTTGCAGTAGACTAATGCTTCAGCTGAAAGCAAGTAGAAAAGCTGGAGAAAAAACAAGATAAGCTTGTTTGAAGGCATTGGAGAGATGCTGGGATAGATGCCAGGACTTTAGGGGCCAAACTCCTAGAGAAAAGGGAAGTTCATTGAGGAGAACTCAGTAATTTTTATTCTACTCAACCTCTTAGGACATTTGCTGATTCCTGATCCAAAGACAGTAAGGTTAAACTGGGCAAAAAAAAAAAAAAAAAAAGGATGCCAAGAATCAAATAAGTCTGAAGAACTTTTAATAATCTCAAATAGGAGTGGAAAGGCAAACAGGAACTTAGGGTTGCCAAGGCAGTCAACACTTGAAGGGCCAAGCATTCAAAGAGAAGTGAAGTTCAGAAAAGTGGGCCTAATATGCCACACTAGTTTCTGCATTGAGACATTTGGTGATTCTTAATTTTTGCAATGCAAAAGGCTCAGAAATCTCTGGCAAAACAGCTGGAAAATAAAACAGAGGTTTTAGTGGCCTTACATAGCTGGGGAGACAAAAATTGGAGTCTAGTCTTTCCAAGCTCTAGTAAACGCCCTAGATCTCTGTTTAGAGTCTTGGGTATATACTAAATGTAGGTTTGAATGAGAGACAGATTCAGTCTTACAAAGGCTGCAACATAGCTTTGAGCCAGGGATTTAAGTAAACTGCCCATATTTGAGTTGTCTGGCAGAGAATAGGATTAATCCTCTCTGAAGGAAGATAAATCATTCTCAGACTTTTCAATTTTTGTGTATAATATTTGCCTATTAATTAAAGTATCAGGTATATATGACACAAAGTTAATAGAAACAGGCAGTAAAAATAGACCCAAAAATGATCAAGATATTTCAGTTATTAGACACAGATATTCATATATCCTTTTTTTGAAAGAAGAAGGCAAGATAAAGGATTTCTTTTTTGTTGTTGTTTTTTGAGATGGAGTTTCACTCTGTCACCAGGCTGGAGTGCAACCTGGTGTGATCTTAGCTCACTGCAACCTCCGCCTCCCAGGTTCAAGTGATTCTTCTGCCTCAGCCTCCCAAGTAGCTGGGATTACAGGCATGCACCACCATGCCCAGCTAATTTTTATGTTTCTAGTAGAGACGGGGTTTCACCATGTTGGCCAGGCTGGTCTTGACCTCCTGACCTCAGGTGATCCACCCACGTTGGCCTCCCAAAGTGTTGGGATTACAGGCATGAGCCACCGCACCCAGCCAAGATAAAGAATTTCAACAGAAAACTCTAATATATTAAAGTATTATGAACATTCTAGAAATTAAAAATACAACTAAAATTAAGACCTAATGAACACAACAGATGGAAAACAGCTAAGGAGAGGACTAGTATATTTGCAAGTCAGTAGAAAATTTACACATTGACACAAAGATTAAAAAAAGAACAGGAAATATTTTTAAAATGTTAACAACATATGGATTAGAATGAAATGGATTAGAATGAAAAAGTCTAAAAATATGTACCTAGAATTTCAGGAGGAGATAGATTGATTGGGATACAGAAATAATATTTAAAAAGATAATATCTGAGAGTTTTCCAGAACTGATGAAAGACATGACACCACAGCTTCAAGGATCATTCTTACTCTAAAACACTATAAACAAAGATGGAAAAAAAAAACCCCACATACCTAGGTACATTATAGTAAAATGAAGAATCTTAGAGACAAAAAATCTTAAAAGCAGAAAAAAAAAAGACAGAGCAGCACTTTCAAATGAGTAACAAACAAATGATAAGGCTAACAGCTGACTTCCCAACAGAACTTCAGACACCTGAAGACAATGGAAAGATGTCTTTAGGCATTGAAAAGAAGTGATAGCCAAACTAGGAATTTATATTCAAAGAAATGCTTTTTTAAAATTAAGAAAAAATAAAAATACTTTTGAACAAACACTGAGAATGTATCACCATGGGTACCCACACAAGAAACACTACATTGGGCTTTTAAGGCAGGAGGAAAATGATCCCAGACTGAAGTACAAAAATGAATGGAGAATAAAGGAGAGACACACATGCACAGATGAATAATACGTTAAGAAGAAGACCAACAACTTATGTATCCTAAAATGTATGCACATTTAAAGTTCATGACAAGCATATCACAAAAAGCAGAAAAGGAATAGAGTTAAAAGTCCTAGCCTGGGAACTGGTAAGAGAACTAATTTATATTGAACCTTAAAAAGTAAAAAGCACAGGTGGTAGTCTCTAGGGTAGCCATTTAAAAAATAGTAAAAAAAAAACTAAGAGCAAATACATAAAAATTGTAGAATAATAATAGATTTTTAGTTATGTAAAAGAAGTTTTTTTTTTAAAGGCTAGATAAAAGGTGTACATAACAGGGAGAATGGCAGCTACCCAAACAAATTACTGATTACATTAAGACAAAATGGCCTATTTAAAATACAAAGACTTGGCCACTTGGCCAGGCATGGTGGCTCACATCTGTAATCCCAGCACTTTGGGAGGCTGAGGTGGGCAGATCACCTGAGGTCAGGAGTTTGAGACCAGGCTGGCCAACATGGCGAAACCCTGTCTTTACTAAAAATACAAAAATTAGCCGGGCGTGGTGGCACGTGCCTGTAATCCCAGCTACTCAGGAGGCTGAGGCAGGAGAATCACTTGAACCTGGCAGGCAGAGGTTGCAGTGAGCTGAGATCGTGCCATTCCACTCCAGCCTGGGCAACAAGAGTGAAACTCCATCACAGGAAAACAAACAAACAAACAAAAATACTAAGACTTAGGCTAGGTGAAAACAAAACAAAACAAAACCCAAACCCAATTATATATGGCTAACAAGAGACACAGCTAAACAAATGACAAAATAGAAAGGTTGACATTTAAAGGATAAAGTGAACTGTGTCTTGCAAACACTAAGGAGAAGAAAGCTGATATAACTGTACTAATCTACCAACTACTAGTCAACTGACAAGGTAGACTTTAAGGCAAGAAACATCTCCAGAGTTAAGGAGAGGCTTTTTTAATAATAAAAAGGTTCAAGCCTCAAGAAGCATATGAAAATTAATAAAAGGTTCAGGCCTCAAGAAGCATATGTATTTACTTAATTACATGGTTACAAACTATATAAAGCAAAACTGAAAGAAATAAACCAATCCACAACCTTACTGGGACATTTTAGCTGAATTTCTAATTAACTGACAGAACAAGGTAAAAAAAAATTCAGTAAGGGCATAAAAGACTTGACTTGCATAATATGACTAAGAAATTTGACCTGACATATAGAAAACTCCACCCCAAAATGCAGTGTTTTCAAATCTACATTGCATATTTACCTAAGTTGAACATTTTGTGGTCCATAACACAAGCAGTGAAATCATTCAGATCATCTTACCTAAAAGTGAAATTAGGCCATAAATCAGTGACAAAATATAACCAGCAAATCCCCAAATTCTTGGAAATTATGTAATACATTTCTAAACAAATCATGGGTCAAAGAAGAAATCAGAATGAAAATTAGAAAATATTTTGAAATGAGTGATAAGAGGCTCTGTTTTCAGCAACGGTGGAGGAGCCCGTATTAGATTAACTCACTCACAAATAAAAACCGTAAGCTCTGGGGAAAATACTAACAATCTCTGAACAACAGCAGCAATGAAACCAAATGACTATTTGTAAATTAGTCATGTCATAATACAAGTGCTTAAAACCAGTAAAAGAAAAAAATTATAAAAGCTTCAGACAAGAAAGACAAATTATGCACACAGGAAGATTCCAGCAGATCTCTTGATGGAAACAATGCCAATTAGAAGACAGTGGAGCAAAATATTTAAAGTACTGAAAGAAAAAAATCTGTCAACAAATTCTTTATTCAGCAAAAATGAAGACATTTTCAGGCATACAAAAGCTGGAGGAATTTGTCACAATCAAACTTGCACTTCAATAAATGTAAAAGGAAATTCCTCAAGCTGAAGGAAAATGATACAAGATGGAAATCTGAATCCACACAACAGAATAGGGAGCAGCAGTAATGGCAATTATATGGGTAAAAACAAAACTTTTTCTTACTATTTGAATTTCTGCAAAGGTAATTTCTGGGTAAAAGAAAAATAATAATGTACTTTGAGGTTTATAATACGCAATAATCCCCTCCTTATTCATGAGCGATATGTCAAGTGATTGTCCAAAACCACAGATAGTACTGAATCCTAAATATATTGTAAACAAATTCCTTTTTCCTTCTTTGCAATTTCATGGATAGAAGATTCATTCTTACTGTAGGCCTTAGCAACCTCAGCGTGCCATTTTTTCTTTCCTGATTGTCAATAACTTTCACCGCTTCACTTAAAGGAAGCACTTTACAGCTTCCTTGCCATATCTGAATTGCCATCATCACCACTCTTGTGCTTTGGGGGCATTATTAAATTAAATAAGAGTGACCCGAACACAAGCACTGTGACTCCATGACAGTCAAGCTGATAACCAAGACGTCTACTAAGTGACTAATGGCTGGGTAGCATATACAGCATGAATACACTGGAAAAAGGGATGATTTATGTCCTGGGTGGGACAGAGCAGGATGGTGTGAGATTTCATCTTGCTACTCAGAAAAGCATACAATTTAAAATATATAAACCGTTTATTTCTGGAATTTTCCATTTAACATTTTTGGACCATGGTTGACCATGGGTAATGGAAACTGTGGAAAGCAAAACCACAGATAAGTGGGGACAACTGCATATAGAAGAAAAAGGCATGACAGCAATAGCACAAAGGCCAGGAGGGGATAAATGGATATAATCTATTGTAATGTTATTAAACTATATGTATAGTGCTTTATAATACCATTTGAAGATAGATTATGATAAGTAAAATGTGTATCCCATAAATCCTAAAGTGACCATTAAAATAACAAAAGTTATAGCTAACAATAAAAGAGATAAAATTAAATCACAAAATACACTCAATCCAAAAGAAGGCAGAAAAAGAAGGAAAGAGAACACACAATAGGTGAACAAATAGAAAAAAAATAGCAAGATGATGGGATGAAACCAATTGTATCAAAAAGCACATGAAATGATCCACTACCTCAATTTAAAGGCACAGATTCGCAGATGGGATAACAAAATCAAGACCCAAGTATATGCTGCCTAGAAGAAATGTAAGAGAAACGTAAAGACACAAATAGGTTAAAAGTAAAAGAATGGAAAAAGAGATACCACAGTAAAACCAATCAAAAGAAAGCTTGAATGGGTATATTAGTATCAGGTGAAGTCAATTTCCTCGGAAAAGGACAAAGAGGGTCATCTATAATAATAAAAAGATCAGTTCATCAAGAAAACTTACAATTCTAACATTTATATATCTAAAACAGGTCTTCAAAATATATGAATCAAAAATGGGAGGAACTGTGAGGAGAAATAGAGAAATACACAATTATGATATATTTCACCATCCATGTCTCCATGACTGAGAGAACAAGTATACAGAGAATCGGTGGATAAAGAAGATGATCAACCCTATCAATGTACGTGAAATAATTGACATTTATAGAACACTCCACTCTATAACAGCACATAAAAATAGACCAAAACAGACCATATTTTGGGTGCACTTAGAAATAGACCAAAACAGGCCCTATTTTGGGCCATAAAACTATTCTCAATAATTTAAAAAAGGATCAAGTCATACAAAGTCATTGCTCTCTACAATGGCATTAAATCAGAAGTAAATGACAAAAATCCGTAGAAAATCCTCAGATATTTTGACACTAGATAACAGACTTCTAAATAACCTATGGATCTAAGAAAGACAATCAAAAAGGAAATTAGAAAGTATTTTGCACTGAATGAAAATGAAAACACAACCTACCAAAATCTATGAGATGCAGCTAAAATTATATTTAAAAGGAAATTTATAGCACTAAATGCCTATTCTAGAAAAGAAAAAAAATTCAAATCCAAGACCAAACATTAAAAAGCTAAAATAAGAGGAGCTAATGAAACCTAAAGTAAGCAGTAAGAAAGAAAATAATAAAGATCAAATCAGAAATTCATACAGTAGAAAACAGAAAACAATAGCGAAATATCAATGAAACAAAAAACTGGTTCTTTGAGATTAATAAAACTGATGGACATCTAGTCAAATGGCTTTCCTGTGATTTTTGCTGAACATTAGTTTCCAGGTTACTATCTTTTATTGTACAGTATGTGTGTTACATACGTTGCTTTTTTTTCTCACTCTATTGCCCCCATTCTTATCCATATTATCAAGATTTTTATTGAAGTAGCTTAACTAGTTTATTTTACAGCTGGGAAATTTCCATTGATAGAATCCACTGACCTTATTCAAATTTCATAAGTTTTACAAGCCCTCGTGTGTGTGTTGTGTGTGTGTGTGTGTTTAGTTCTTTATATGTGTGTGAATTTCTGTGACCACTACCATAAGCCAAATACAGAACAGTTCAGTTGCAAATAGCCCTTATACTACCTTCACATATCGAGAGCCACCTCCTTTTTACTATCTCCTGCTTCATCTCCAATCCTTGGCATCAACTACTTTCTTTTACTCCATAACTTTATCATTTTAATAAAATTGTATAAACGGAATTAAACAGAGATTGGATTTTCTCACTCAGCATAATTTTCTGGAGACCCATCCAAGTTGTTGCACAGAATAATAATGAACCATTATTAATGCTTCATTCCTATGTATTGTTCCATAGAATCCTATGGAATGGATGAACCACAGTTTGTTTAAACCTTACCTGTTGGAGGACACTTGGGTTGTTTCCATTTTTTGACTATTACTAATAAAGCTGCTGCAAACACTTCTGTACAGATTTTTGTGTGGATGTACGTTTTCATTTCTCTGCGATAAATGCCCAAGCATGCAATTTCTGGGCTGTAAAGCAGTGACATGTTTAGTTCTATAAGAAACTGCCAAACTAAATTAACACAAAATGAATCATACACCTACATGTAAAACCTAAAACCATACATTTCTAGAGAAAAACAAAATAAAGATATTCATGAACTTAGGTTAGGTATCATATTAGATACAATATCAAAATCAGGATACACACCAAAAAATTGATAAATTGTATGTCATCAAAGTTGAAAAGTTTCATTTTTCAAAATATATTTTTAAGACAATGAAAAGTGAACCACAGACTGGGAAAAAATATCTGCAAGTCCTATTTCTCATTAAAGACCTGAATCTGGAATATATAAAGAACTCTTAAAACTTAGTAATAAGAAAACAAACAACCCAATATAAAATGGGCAAAGATTTGAACTGACACTTCACCCAAGATGACACACAGATGCCAAGTAAGCACGTGAAAGATGCACAATACTATTAATATGAGAAATGCAAATTAAAACCACCATGAGATATTACTACACATAGATTAGAATGTCTAAGATTAAAATGTCCAAACGTACCAAGTATTGGAGAGGATGTGGAGCAACCGCGATTCTCATCCATTGCTGGTGGGAATGTAAATGGCACAACTATTTTGAAAAACAGTTTGGCAGATTTTTAGAAAGTTAAACACATACCTACCATATGGCCTAGCCATTCTACTCCTAGATAGACTAGACAAGAAAAGAAAACGTATGTCCACGCCAAGATTGTATGCAAATCTTTTTAGCAGCCTTATTTGCAATAGCCTCAAATGGGAAACTAACACACATCAAGAGGTGATTGGTTAAATGAATTGCAGTGTGTCCATACAGTGGAAGTATCGCCCAGCCAAAAAAAAAAATAAAAAAGAATTATCAATACAAAGCACGATGCAAATGAATCTCAAAATAGTTATGCTGAGTGAAAGAAGACTGACAAAATGAACAGACTTATGATTTCGCCTCTATTAAATTTAAAGAAAAGGCAAATAATAGAAAGTGTCATCAAGCTGAGGGATGAGGCATGGGGAGGGCAGTGGGAGGTACCACAAAGGAGCACAAGCAGTCTTGTGGGAATGCTGGAGCTTTCCATTATCTTGATTGTGGTGATTGGTAATGGTCTCACGGGTGTATACATATGTTAAAACTTATCAAATTATTTACTTTAGGTATGTGTGCATTCTCATCTGTCAATTCACTTCAATAAACCTGTTAATAAATTTAAATACAGTTTTTCTGCAAAGATATCTTTTGTCCTAGAGGTAGTCACTGATGAATTCTTCTGAACTTAAGGAAGAAATAATACCATTCTTACACAAACTCTTTTAGAGAACACATGAAAAGAAAATACCTTCCAACATGTTCTATAAACCCAGCATATTCTTGATAGCAAAACCAGACACAAGAAGACAATACAAAAAAAGTCAGCTAATCTCTCTTCTGATGCAAAATCCTAAAGAAAATATTAACAAACTGTATCCTGCAATTTATGAAGAGTATAACATATCACAAGGAATTGGTTTTTTTCAGTAATGCAATGTTAGTGTAACATCTGAAAAAATAGTTCAATGCAATTCATGTTATGGATGTAATTTCACAATAGATGTGAAAAATCATATTATTTCAACAGATTTATAAAAAGCATTTGATTAAATTCAAGACTGATTTATTTACTTTAAAAAACAGCAAACTAGAAATAAAAGGGAACGCCCTTAGAATGACAAAATATTTACAAATAGTCTACAAGAAACATTTTACTTAATGTTTCTTATAGAAACATTATAGAAAAGCTAGTGAAAGCTTTTATCCCTGTGATTAGGCATGAAACAAAGGTGTTCACTCTCACTGCTTCTTTTTTTTTTTTTTTTTGAGACAGAGTCTCTTTCTGTCGCTCAGGCTGGAGTGCAGTGGTGCGATCTCGGCTCACTACAACCTCTGCCTCCCAGGTTCAAGCGATTCTCCTGCCTCAGCCTCCTGAGTAGCTGGGATTACAGGTACCCGCCACCACACCTAGCTAAATTTTGTGTTTTTTAGTAGAGACGGGGTTTCACCATGTTGGCCAGGCTGGTCTCAAACTCCTGACCTCAAGTCATCCAGTCACCTTGGCCTCCCAAAGTGCCGGGATTAGAGGGATGAGCCACCGTACCTGGCCTTACTCTCACTGCTTCTGTTCACTATTATACTATATAATATGGCCAGTACAAGAAGGTTAGAAAAAAATTACAAGAATCGACAGGAAATAATAAAACTGTTATTCTTCACAGCAGCATGATTGTTTATGTAGGAAAGAATCCACAAACACTCAGAATTAATAATAAATGTAGTGAGAACACAGAAAACAGAGTCAACATACAGCAATCAATTGTATTTCTACATATGAGGAACAATCACAAAATAAAAAGTTAAGATACAATTTAAAAAAATCAACAAACGTCATATAACTAGGAATAAACTTAATGAAAGTTATGTAATTCTTCTGCACTGAAAATTACAAGATAGTATACAGAGAAATTAAAGGAGACCTAAATAAATGGAGGATATACCATATTTATTTTTTATCCTATAAAAATCTCATTTCTCCTCAAATTGACCTATTGATTCAGTAAGTTTATATGGGAATGCAAAGGGCCAAGAAGAGTCAAGACAACCTTGAAGAATAAGAAGAAAGATGAAGATCTTATCTAACCACAGAGTAATTCCTTATTTATTTATTTATTTATTTTTGAGACAGGGTCTTGCTCTGTTACATAGGCTGGAGTGCAGTGGCATGATCATGGCTTACTGCAACCCCCACCTCCTGGGCTCAAATGTCCACAGGGGCCACAGGCGTCCACCCCTGCGCCCGGCTAATTTTTGTATTCTTAGTAGAGACAGGGTTTTGCCATGCTGGCCAGGCTGGTCTCAAACTCCTGGCCTCAAGTGATCTGCCCACCTTGGCCTCCTAAAGTGCTGGGATTACAGGCGTGAGCCACTGTGCCTGGCCATACCCACAGTGTAATTTCTATGGAAACAATGGAGAGTCCAGAAACAGACTGGCATGTACATTGTCACTGATTTATGACAAGGGTGACACTGCAGCACAGTGGGGACATTTTTTCCAAAGGCAGTGCTGGGCCAATTGGATACCCATAAGGGACACAAATCTTGACATCTATGTCACACCATACAAAGTTACCAATTCCAGGTGAGTTGCAAATCTACCTGTGAAGGGTAAACCATAAAACTTCCAGAAGAAAACATTGGAGAATATCTTTGTGACACAGGGTTAAGCAAAGATTTATTAAATAGGATACAAAAAGCATTGACTATGAGGGAAAATTGATAAATTAGACTATGTTAAAATTAAGAATTTCTGTTCCTCAAAAGAATAGAATGCTAGGGAGTTAAGGTGCAAATCATTGAATAGACCAAAGTATTTGCAATTCATATCTAACATAGAATTTGATAAAGAAATTATACCAATAAATGAAGAAAATGAAGACAAACCTTGGACAAGACATGCAAGCAGCTATATCACAAAGGGAAGACAAATGTTCAATATTAATATGAAAGCGTTTCACATCATGAGGCATCAGATGAATACAAACCAAAATCACAAGGAGATACTACTGCATATACACCAAAGTGATTAAAATAAAAAAGACAGACAATACCAAGTGTTGATAAAGATGTGGAACAACTGGAACTCCCAATCACTATTGATGAGTGTGTAAATTTATACAACTCTTTGACAGTAAAATCTACTAATGCTGAATATCTGCATAACTTATGCCCCCCTGGGTATATCCCCAACAGAAATGTGTACACACACGCCAAAATGCACATGCAAGAATATTTATAGCAGCATTACTGATGGACGCTGAAACGAAAAACAGCCCAAATGTTCTTCAGCATCAATACATGAATCAATAAATTGTGGTATAGTCCTACAACAGAATACTCTACAGTAGGGATCAGCAGACTTTTTTGTCAAGAGCCAGAAAATAAACATCTTCAGTTTTGCAGACAACAGATTGCCTCTGTTGCATATTCTTCATTTTTTTTTACAATCCTTTACAAAATAAATGCCATTGTTAGTTTGCGACTCATACAACAATAGGCCGTGGTGGGCTGTAGTCTGCCGTTCCCTGCCCTAGATCAATAGCAATGAATGTATTACTGCTACATGCAATAATGCAAATAAATGTCACAAACAGAATTTTGCCTAAGAGAACCCATTCACAAGAGAGTGCATACTTATAATTCCAGGCAAAACTGATGATGGTAGAGGACTTGACAGCAGTCACCTTTGGGGATAATGGTAGTGATGAAAGAGGGCACATAGAGAGCATCTGAGGTGCTGGCAGCGTTGTTTCCTGATCTGGGTGATCATCATATATGTATGCATTTAGTGAAAACTTAGTTATACACATATGATTTGTATAATTTTCTAAATGCATATTATACTTCCATAATAATTTTACCTAAAAACTCTATAAAATCACCAATGTTCAGTTTCCTCTGCAATTTTTAGTTGCCAGTAAAGTTAGCCAATTCTTAACTGCCACTGTATGCCAGTTTCTTTTTAGCTGTCCTAATCAGTAAAACCTCAGCCCACCAAAATACCTAGCACCATCTAAAATGTTTGCCAGTGGCCCAGAAGAATGTGTTTGTGGCTCATAGTCAATAGACTGTTGTTAAATAAAAGCAAAATTATTGGCTTTCCTTGTCATGAGAAGGGGGAGAGAGATCTAGAAAGAGAGAGAAAGAAAGAGGAAGCAAGACAGAGTTGGAAAGCAACGAGAGCATTGCCCTTGAGGACAATGGCCCCAGCATCTGGCCTGCGGTCATTCTGCTGGATCACAACACTTCTATTTTCAGCAGAAAAGAATTAAGAGCACTCTTTCATTAGAAACAAAAAGCCTAGTTGAACATATTTTTCTCATTTGTACTTTATCCTAAACATTTGTAAAGATTTAGCAGCTCACCCCAGCAAGCCTTTTTAATCCACATTCCAGTAATAGAGATTTCAGAAATGCTTTCTCAAGGACATTCTTGTGTCCAGGCTTCAACAGAGCCAAGATACTTCATCCTCTTAGGGCGCCTGGTGAAACCTCGAGATCGTGACCCACAGGACAGACAAGAAGATGATTCTCTGAGCCTGGCGTTCTCAGACCAGCATTCTGTCAGGATGGGATTGGAGGGCAAACCCCAGGGTGTGGGCATGAACAGTGGCTCATGCCTGTAATCCCAGCACTTTGGGAGGCTGAGGTGGGCAGATCGCCTGAGGTCAGGAGTTCGAGACCAGCCTGGCCAACATGGCGAAACCCAGTCTCTACTAAAAACACAAAAATTAGCTGGGCATGGTGGTGCATGCCTGTAGTCCCAGCTACTCAGGAGGTTGAGGCAGGAGAATCACTTGAACCCAGGAGGCAGAGGTTGCAGTGAGCCGAGATCGAGCCACTGCACTCCAGCCTCGGCAACAGAGTAACAGACTGTCTCAAAAAAAAAAAAAAAAAGAAAAAAAAGAAAAAGAAAAGAAAAGAAAAAAGAAAAAGAAAGTGGTCAATGCTAGGAAATGCTGCTGTGTCTGAACTCTGGGTGGAAAAAGTAATGGATCCTGACTTTTCTTTCAATAGTAGTTGAGCTGGATATGCAGTAGGATTCAGCATCTTGAAAAAATGTGGCTTTAAAAGCCGAGGAAGGGAAAAAGTATAGGGTATTAACTGGGGGCATGGCATCCAGGGGCTTGTGATCCAGGACGGACAGGAGAGTGTTTAAAACTATCAAAATGGAGAGAAAGGCCAGAGTGTCGGAAGTGTGTGGGTAGGCAGCAACAGGAGGAAGAGAAAATGCAAGTCCAACGTGGAAAGAGAAAAATACAGAGAAAATGAAGTGAAAGGATAGAAAGCAGGTAAAAAGACATCAGGGAAGCTCCCAGGGCTAGCACACCTTGCTTGCTTTCGCCTCCTGGCCCAAGGAGCAGCAAGTGATGGGATAACTCAATTACTGATGACTAGCCCCCGAGGACAGAGTAGCTCTCCTTGACCAAGTGATCTGAGCCCCTCCCTACACCTTATTACCCTATGCCTGTGAATGGAAGAACTGTGGAGGCAGAAAGGGGAGAAGTAAGAATAATAACATGTAAGAGTTCCAGAGAAACTAAGACATGGATATTATATAGCCTGCCCGAGGCTACTCAATCAGTAGAGGTGTAGCTGGGATTTTAGGTCCTCATATTCCAAAACAAAAACTCCGCCTCCTGGGTTCACGCCATTCTCCTGCCTCAGCCTCTCGAGTAGCTGGGACTATAGGCGCCCGCCACCACGCCCAGCTAATATTTTTGTATTTTTAGTAGAGACGGGGTTTCACCATGTTAGCCAGCATGGTCTCAATCTCTTGACCTCATGATCTGCCCAACTTGGCCTCCCAAAGTGCTGGGATTGCAGGCGTGAGCCACCACACCCGGCCGGTAAACATGAGTTTTGAAGGGACATTATCTAACCCAGTGCAGGCATAATAGTCATTATAAATCATGTGGGTTCAGATGACTGCTTTTGATAGCCCAATGGAGTTAACATAGGGAAAACACAAAAGAAAACCCAGAATTCTTGGACAATCAGAAAACCTCTATGGAAGCACTGAGTGAGTCCCTTACATCGTACAGCTGCAGGGGAGCTACAGACCAAGGCCAGGGCGTGGTTGTAACAACTGCAGTGTTGCTGTATCCATTAATTGCTCAACCCTACTAGGTCTCTTATGCTGTTTCTTGTATCACTGCATTAGGACACTGTAGAGAATAAGATGCACCCTAAGAAATGAAATGGGGACGTTTGGGCAGACAATAGAGGAGAGTTTTGAACTACCAAATCCCCCTTAATCCCTTGTGGCAGAAAGCAGACATTTGCCCTTCCCCAAACACCTTCCCTCCAGCCTTTCAGTAACTGCACTTGGCAGCTGTAGCAGAAGACCCACTGCCACCACCCTCAGTGCCTCTGGGCCCTAAAGACAGCTCCATCCCATTGCCGGCCGGATGGAGATGTGTCAGGACTGCTCTGTGAGGTGATAACCCACACACTTACAGAGTCTCAGAACTTTGCTGAGTTTTATCAGCAAGGGTCTAGGAAGCATGTACGGAAGTGAATTCTCTGGACATAAAGCCAAGGAAGAAAAATCTAAAACAAGATTGGGACAAATTAATTAATATAGATGTACTTGCTCAGGGTTTGGGATTTAAAATACTCGTCTAGGCCAGGTGCTGTGGCTCACGCCTGTAATCCCAGCAGTTTAGGTGGCCGAGGCAGGCAGATCACCCGAGGTCAGGAGTTTGAGATCAGCCTGGCCAACATGGCGAAACCCCGTCTCTACTAAAAATACAAAAATTAGCCTGGCGTGGTCTCATACACCTGTAATCCCAGCTACTCGTGAGGCTGAGGCAGGAGAATCACTTGAACCCAGGAGGCGGAGGTTGCAGTGAGCCGGGATCACGCCCCTGCACTCCAGCCTGGGTGACAGAGTGAGACTCTGTCTCAAAAAAAAAATTAATTAATAAAATAAAATACTGGTCTGTGCACTTGACGGTGGCATTAGTAGTTGGTTAGGATTCATGGAGGTCTGGACTCAAATGGTGGCCTATAATCAACGAGGCTAAACTCCCCTCATAATGCTTTGAAAACTTTGGTGTGCCTAAGAATCACCAGGTCATAAGAAGTGCACTGGAAAAGAAGCGGGCCCTGCAATCCTTGAGAATTTCAGTAAAACTCAGCAAAGTTCTGAAACTCTTTTGAGGGTATGGCATATCACCTCCCAGAGCAGGCCTTGCGCCCCTGCATGAGGGCTGCAATGGAATGAACTCTCTTTAGGGCCTCGAGGCAACAAGGCAGCTGGTAGTGGGCCTTGTGCTATAACTGCCCAGGGCAGTTATTGAAAGTTATTGAATAGCAGCTCTGAGGTGGTGTCTTCTGAAGGTTGGAGATATTGGTAGGTGTGGCAATTTATTGAATTTTCTTATCTAAATGGAGACTTGACATTTTTGAATCCAGATGATTCTGTTTAACCTTCAGGGACAAGGCAGGTGCAAATATCACAATAAACAACAGCGGGCTGTTATCAGAATGCTTTAATGTGAGTATGATAAGAGCTGGGTCCCTGGGGTCCCTGAGAATGAAATAGATGGTGCTGCTTGATCTATGGAGGTAAAAAAATTCGAGGTCTGATTAACAGAAGCCTAACTTGAGTTGCCATAGTGGGAATTCAAGGTCTCTTATGCAATTCTAAGACATAAGCCATTTTGTAGCTCAAGGACATCTTTTTTTTTTTTTTTTTTTGAGACAGAGTCTCGCTGTCTCGCCAAGGCTGGAGTGCAGTGGCTTGATCTTGGCTCACTGCAACTTCCACCTCCCGGGTTCAAGAGATACTCCTGCCTCAGCCTCCCAGGTAACTGGGATTACAGGCACGTGCCACCACGCTTGGCTAATTTTTGTATTTTTAGTAGAGATGGGGCTTCACCATGTTGGCCAGGCTGGTCTCAAACTCCTGGTCTCAAGTGATCCACCCACCTGGCCTCCCAAAGTGCCGGGATTGCAGGCCAAGAACTTCTTAATTGAAGGGGTGACTGGGTTCTTTTGAAGAAGGATACAGCACTATGTACACAGAGGTATAGTATCCTGTGAAGAATCTTCCAAACCTCCCCAGAGAGACCTGAGGCCATTTTTCAAGACTGTGTCCTGAGGTACCCAGACTTTCCACGCGTTATTAGACCCTGGCTCTGAACTTGTGCTAATCCCTGGAGAACCAGTAGCCACTGTAAGGTTAAGAGACCGGCAGGACTTGTTTTCTGGTCACAACCCTGCTGACTGACACAGAATCTGGTCCAGATGGGATAAAGTGAAAAACTGGCAGAAACCAGCAGGTGGCGATGAAAGTGATTCCCTAAGCTGCCCTTACGCTCATCAACATAAGACACTCCCACCAGCGCCATGACAGTTTACAGTTGCCATCGCAATGACCCAAAAGTTACCACCTCTTTTCATGGCAACAACCCGGAAGTTACTGCCCCCTCCCTAAATAACCTGCCCCTTGATTTGCATTGGCCCACCCCTTAATTTGCATATAATTGAAAGTGGGTTTACATGAGTATAAATATATTTGCCAAAAGCTCTCCTTACCACTCTGGATATATTGCCTATGAGGTAACTCTGCTCCCAGAAGAGCAGTACTGTTCAACATCACCTGCTTATCCTTAAGTTCTTTCCTGGGGGAAACCAAAAACCTTCCCAACTTTGAGACTCACCTATTTTGCCACAGCAGTGGGCCACACATCACAGTAGAGACATTTTGAAATAAGGGATAGATAAAGTCTTTGCCCTAGACTATGTCACAGAAGGTCTAGTGAGACTGGGAACCTATCCTGTGGTTAATTTCCCCACTATCAGGATTACAATGGGAATAGATATTCTTAGTGACTGGTCCAATCTTAACATTGGTTCCTGGACATGGAGTGAAGACTACTACAGTAGGAAGAGTCAAGTAGAAGTCTCTGGAATTTCCCCAGCACCCATCATTAAGAAAGTAAACCAAAGACGTGCCATGTTCCTGCGAATTTGCAAAGATAAGTGCTGCTATCAAAGACCTGATATAAGCAAGAGCAGAGACTCCAGTCACATCTCTACTTAATTACCTGTTGAAATAGCCAGATGGCTCCTGGACAATAACAAGATGACAATCTTAACCAGAGGGTGACAGTGATTACAGCGATGGTTCTGATTACGCTATAATTATTGAAGTAAATCCACAGATTGATCTGATTACCAAAGGGGAGACGGGTGACCACTACAGCATGGAGGAAGGAAGAACTATGTTTCTAACCACGGGGTTCCCTAGGGTGCCTTTTAGCACTCACTTGCCAGAAATCCTGGACAAATAAAAAACTTTGGCAACCTGATGAAGGCAGGACCACTCAGGACCGAGATTTTGCAGGAATAAAGATTTGAGTTGGCCAGGCGCAGTGACTCAAGCCTGTATTCCCAGCACTTTGGGAGGCTGAGAGGAGCAGATCACAAGGTCAGGAGATCGAGACCATCCTGGCTAACACAGTGAAATCCCGTCTCTACTAAAAACACAAAAAATTGGCCGGGTGTGGTGGCGGGCACCTGTAGTCCCAGCTACTCTGGAGGCTGAGGCAGGAGAATGGCATGAATGCAGGAGGCGGAGCTTGCAGTGAGCCTAGATTGGGCCATTGCACTCCAGCCTGGGTAACAGAGCAAGACTCTGTCTCAAAAAAAAAAAGAAAAGAAAAGATCTGAGTCACCCTATCTATCTGTCCAAGGTGATGGCAGAGGGAAAGGTGGAAGAAGGAAGCAATGTCATCAGCTCAGACCTTGACCTAGTACAGAAGAGGGGACTGTAGCATCTGTGTGTCTGATAATGAATTGTGGTTCCTCCTGTTTTCTCCCCCTCATGAAGAGTACAAGTCATGGATAATGTATGAGGTTTCAGGAGAGAGTATGACCAAATTAACCCTAATACAGTCACTGAGGGGACTTTGTGTGTCCCTTGGTTGGAGATACCAATTATTTCCTGAATAAAAGAAAGGACTCTAAGGGGCAGAAGGGTGAAGTTGGCTGGCTAGTTCCCTTGTCTGGGGAGGCTAGCCTGTGTGGACCACACTAACAGACGTCCCTGCCCTCTGCCTTCTGGTTAGAGGGTGGGGAGAGAGTGAGGTGGAGGGATTGATTCTGCCAGCTCCCTGTATACGGATGGTCTTGGGCTGGTTGCCTCCCTCCAGGAAGGCCATGGCATCCATCAGGCAGCTCTCCTCTCTCCAGGCTCCAGTCCTATCTCAGGGTGGTAATGGCTGTTTCTAATGCTTCTGTTGATTTCCCTAAACTCTGCCTGTACCTTTGTAAATAGCTCCTTTATTAAATCATCCAACTACCCAGTTTGTGGTGCTGTGTCCAGCCAGGACCCTGAGTGATACATGGATGAATGGTTTCAACCCCCATTAATAATTTTCAGTTCCCACATGGCAATGCTTGGGCCCGAGATAAGGTAGTTGGGGGTCAGAGCCACAAATGCACTTGACCCCCCTCTATGTCTCCTTTCCTTCCAATCAGACAAAGATTCGCAGAATCCCAGGAATACCTCCCCACCTGCACCATCTTCTACCTCCCATCCGACCTGGGGCTTCTTGTGGTCTTCTCTTTCCTCAGTTTCCCTCAACAACGGTGTCCTTCCCTGAGATCCGCCCCACCTAGCTATTATACTGTCACCATCTCTGTCTCCAGCTCCATGGCTCTGGCATCCCAAATCTCTTCCACAGGCAGTGGATGAATCTCCGGGAACCAGGACTCAGCCTCTCTGCCACTGTCCCTTAGCTGCCTGGCTGGTCACCTAGAACTAATAGCTTCACATATCAGAACAACTGTCCCCACTCAACCACAGTGCCTGACCACCAATTGCACTTTTGGAGCCAGGTCAGCCTCTATTCCCTCCACTCCTGGTCAAAATTTCTTGACCTCTGCTTAGTTCACATTGGAGCTGCCCCCAACCAGACACACACATACTCTAAGGCTAGACAGTTTCACAGCCCCTAATGCCGTGCCTTGCACACAGAGGTTCCTCAATACACGAAACAACACATCGGGAGGCATCTTGTGTGAAGTCCTAGAGACAAAGGGTGCGATTTTAATTATTTGTTGAATATATCAAAGGACCAGCACGTACACAAGAGTTTTGAGATTTGACATAGCCTTTTACATAACTGATGTCTGTAATGTGACAGTGAAAGAATCACATATAAATGTCTTTTATAAGTGTCTTTTTTTTCCCTTTCTTAAAGGTTCGTTAGGGAAAGGCCCAACTTTGAATCCATGTGGAAACGGTGAAAACATTCTGGCACACTCTCTAGGGGTGAACTGGAGTCCATGGACCACCAGGAATGGTGCACAACAGTGTGTGTGTGGTGTGTGTGTGTGTGTGTGTGTGTGTGTGTGTGTGTATGTATATGTGTTGGGGCAGTTAGTGCCCCAAGGTACAGACAGAAGACAGCAGGGCGACCAGTAATCCTAGCACTTTGGGAGGCCGAGGTGGGTGAATCATTTGAGATCGGGAGTTTGAGACCAGCCTGACCAACATGGTAAAACCCCATTTCTACTAAAAATACAAAAACAAAAAAAACAAAAAACAACAACAACAAAAAAAACTAGCCAGGCATGATGACGCTCACCTGTAATCCCAGGTACTTGGGAGGCTGAGGCAGGAGAATTGCTTGAACCCAGGAGGTGGCAGTTGCAGTGAGCCGAGATCACGCCACAGCACTCCAGCCTGGGTGACAAGAGCGAAACTCTGTCTCAAAAAAAAAAAAAAAAAAAAAGCAAAGAAGACAGTAGGGCTCAGGATTTTGAACTACAGGTTCAGAAGAAAATTTTGGCGGGGGGGGGGGTGTTAGGAAGCGAATGGGTGCCTTTCCCTGAGTAGGATGGAGCAGCTGCAGCCAGGGCCGTGGGAAGGTTCCAGGCCAGCACAGAGTCAAGAAGGAAAAAAAATCACATTTTTAGGTCTCGAAGAAGACAATGTTTAATGACATAGGAATTACAGCAGTTAAGTAGTGATAGGAGGCTTAATTTGTACTCAGGGGTTAGATTTATTTTAACTCTTGCTATACCTGGTGGTAATTTGGAGTTTATGAAAAGAGAAATAATAACAGCAATAATGATGATGGTAACTAAGTCATGATAAACAGAAAAGCCTCTCACTTCTATCAGTTCATTTAATTCTGAAACAACCCTCTGAGACATATTCTATTAGCATCCCCACTTCACGGAGAAGGAAACTGAGGCACAGAGGAGTTGAGTGCTAACTTGCCAAAGTTCACACAGTTGGTGGGTAGTGGAGCCAGGGATCCCGGTCCATCTAGCGTGGCTCCAGAGTCTTTGGGGTCTTCCTGCTAAACTGGGTCATGTGGAATTTGTCATAATACTTTAATGTCTGTGGATAAAGCAAAAGAGTGAATCTTCTGTTTGATTTTTGTTACCCAGGTCTGAAAATACTGAGTCATTTATCTTACTGTACCCTAAATCGGCTACCCTGATATTAGCTAAAAGCAGCGTGACCGACTGCCCCGTTTTCCCCGAGACTGCAGGTTTCTCTTGGGATTTTCGGTGCTAACACAGGGAGCATCCAGGCAAACCAGAACGGTTGGTCATCCAAAAAGTGTGCCATTTAGAAGGAACAAATATATCTCTATGGACTCTCACTGATTTACTTTGTTTTGGCAACAAAAACATCACGGGGCAGTTCTTACATTTTGTCTCTGGCAACAACTAATACTGTAGTTTAAGTATAATGGCCCTCATTTGCTTTTCATTAAGCAGTGGCTTTCTTCCCAGGCGTCCTGGGATGATTTTGCTTTGTTGTTTAATAGAGGGATGATGTGGCTAAGGGGATCCCCAGGCTTTTAAAGCCACTGCAGGTGGGGGGATGTAGGCACAGCTGGGTGCAGAGAGAGGCCCCTACGAAGGGAAAGGCCACTAGGGAGGGTGAAAAATCTTCTGGGCTGTGGGGACTCTTCCTTCCAGGAGGTCTGACCTCTCTAACCTTTCAGGAACTCCTCTCGTACCGTGGCTCTCCCTGGGCAGGCCTAAAAGAGGATCTCATCTGGCGAGGACACACTGTAAAGGCCCAGACACCCGCATGCACCACCTTGCATCCGTCAGACAAACGCACACCGGGTTAGCCTTTCCATTCTTTGAGTCACTTGAAAATTCAGTGCCTGGTGCACAGCCAGCGCGCCTTTGATTTCTTCGCAGTAATTGGGCCATTGTCCGTGTCTCTCACCTCTCCCCAGTGCGGCCTCAGAGCGTCTTTCCCATTGTGCCCTTGGCTTTCTTTGTCACTTGGCCTCCTGCCATCCGCTGGAATCTTTCCCTTCACTTGAGTGACTTGGGAGACGGCACATTAATGCCAGTCTCTCTAGCAAGATCATACTGTCTCCGCTCCATGCGCTATCTTATTTTATGCAACAGTTCAATCGTCCTGGGTGGGAGGAAAGTCCCTCTTGCTGGTTCGTTCCATTTTATCAGACCAGGCAGCAGTCAAAATGAAGTGACAAGTGCTGGCGTGTGCTCGTTCCCTACGCCTCCATTTGGGCTCACTAATGATCTGCAATATCTGGGCTGAGGCATGTAGATTTGCGGAAATAAGCCCTAATGGCTGCTAATTTCAAGTGGCATCAACTAAGTCACTCGGTCGGAAAGGCAGTATGCAGGTGGCACAAATTGTACAGATAGCCAGTAATGGGGATACTTTCAAACTCAATTCTTGCTTAAAAGTGAATAATTGAGAAATGAATAACCTGGGATTTGGAGTCATTTGTGTAGAATTCTATTTGCATAAAAAGAACCTATGTACCAGAACCAGAAACTCAGTTTTCTGCAGCAGACTAAATCATCCCAAGTGGTGATGGCTAAAATGGAACTCTGAATAATTTCCTGACATTTCCATATCTCCTCTGCATGAGAAATCAGTTCTGAAACCCAAGCAGCTCCTCAGAAAAAAAAAATTATAAATAAGAAACTAAATATTATTTTCTCCCTATCTCTGGAAATCGAGTGGTAGCACTTCAAAAGAGGTGCAATTAAACCGCTTGAAACCCCAATCTTAATCCATCATAAAACTCTAATAGTAGAGTTCTTCCTGGGGGCAAACTCCAGTCTGCTCTGAGGTTCCTGCTTATAATTATTTTACCGTTATAAGCATAATCATCTTTCTGAAACCTGGTGTTTACTCTTCTAATCTATTTGCTTTACTCCCAACCATCAGCCAGCTCCCAGTTACAAAGACAAGCCTGGAAGGGAATGAAGCCCTTTCTAAGAACTAATAAAAGACCATCTCTTCTGCAAGTGGTGTTTGTATCATGTTTGTCATCATTTGGCTGGAAGAGACTCTAGGAAATGGGAGGGAGATTATTACACAAGAATACATATTGTAGGGAGAAATAAAGATGTGCCTATCAATTCTGTGTTCTATCCCAGAAATTGGGCGATGCAGATCCAAGATGCTCAGCGATGCTCATTTATTTGCTTTGGAGAGAGAGAGAGAGCGGGAGAGAGATGAGAGGGAGAGAGTTGGAAGGTGTTTCAGCCCTGGGAAGCCAGCACTATTGTGCTGGGCCCTGGCATGGCACTGAGGACATTGCTTAAGAGCTCACAATCAACTTATGATTAAAAATATGATGGAGAAGATTCTGGGTGTTGTCTGGCCTGGCAGACTCCTCAAGCTTAAAAGGGGAAGGAGGTTTCCTTTCTGTCAAGTTTTGCTTCGTGAATCAAGAGAAATTGTGTCACAGGTCCAAATTTAGAGTGTTTAAAGGATATTGCCTAATGACATATTAACTTGTGGGCTTACTTATTCACTGCTGACTCTTCTTTCATGGACTCTTCTCAACTCTGCTTTGAACTGGGAAGGAGGCGACAGCTGTGGGTAATGCAAGGATGCTGGGATGCTGAGGTGGGGGTGGGGGTGGTGGCAGTGGACAGATTGGTCCCTCCTCATCTCAATTGTCCTTCCTTTAACCCTGGGCAATATCTCAAACAAGCCCTGCCTCCTGAGGGGTGAGATCTCAAACAAGGCTCACCATCAAGTGCAGCCTACTCAAAGCACTCTCTCTGCCAAGGGCCTCACAGCCCCTGACCTGGGCTGCTTCCCACAGCGTCTGCCAGCTCCAGGCTTATCCCACATCAGCACCATTCTACCAGAAGCTGTATACCTTGCCAGGGGAAATCTCTTACCCTGCCACATTTTCGTTATGACACTCCTCCCACCTCTACACCTATAGTGCTAACTCATTGGCTACCATATTAGTGAAGCCCCAATTCGGTACCATTTCAACCCCTCTACCAGGCAGCAGTGTTGCCAGCCTACCAGGCAGTGTAGCTCTGCCTCCCAAAGGCTGAGGAGGATGTCGGTCATTGATGACCACACTCTGATTCTCCCAAATCTTTCTCAAAGCAGCCATCAAATGGCCACTAGCTACAAGCATGAGTTAGCAAGGAAGATTGCTCAGCAAGTAACTATTTGTGGCTCCTATGCTCCAAGCACGCTTCTGGGCCTTAAGGACAAAGCAGAAAACACAGAAAAGCACATGCCCTCATAGGAGACAGACAAGCAGGTATACAATTGGGCGTCAGATAGGGAAAATAACATCATGAAGAAAAACTAAAGCAGGTTAAGGAGATGAAGTTTCCTGGGGAGTCATTTTGCTAATGGGAGTCAAAAAAGGCCTTCTAAGAGATGGTATTTGAATAGAGAACTGATCAAAGTGAGGGAACCAGCCCTGCAAACATCCAGGGGGAGAGCCTTCGAGGCAGGGGACAGCAAGTGCAAAGGCCCTGGGGTGGGAGCCCACTTGAGATCTGTTTGCCATCCTTGTCCTGCAGCCTGGCTCCAATCTACTGCCCCAGCCCATTTTCGTCTCCTGGCCAAGGGCAATCATTGTTCACACGTGCGTAATTCTCATCTTTGTCTCTGAGTTTGCAGTTACAATAAAGTGCTTGCAAAGTCTTGTTTAAATGGCTGAAATCCCTCCTGGAAGCTGCAGGAATTCAGAGGCTTGGATGTAGGTAAATGAAACAACCCTTGTTTTGCTTTCTGGCTAAATGTTGACCCTTCTTATTTATGTAAGGAGATCAATTAGTCATGGAGAAGGGGTCAACTGACCTCTTGGATATTTGGTCCTGAACCATTTAGGAAGGTTTTGCCTTTTATTTAAGAACCTTAGCAAGCTTCCCTCGAAGTTACGTCTATTTTTATAGCCTGCCCCCTCACCTGCCCTCCGTCCTTCTTTCCTCCCTTCATTCCTTTCTTCCTTCTTCCCCACCTCTTTCCCTCTCCCAACCTGCTTTTCCCCCTTGTCTCCATCCTCCCTCCCCACACCTCCCCTGGTGTTCTGTGATGAACGCAGTGATGCAACTTGGGGCTTGTGGGTCTTCCCCGAAGGACTTCTGGAGGGGGCTCCTCCTTGATAGCCCCCATGCTGCCTGTTACCTGCACAGTGGGGGTCTTAGAGTTCATCCTGGCCTCCTGCCTGGGAGGACCCTAGCAAGCTCCACCTTTGGGATTTCATCCACCCCTGTCCAGTTGCTGCTTCGCTCCTCTTCTTGGTTTGGGTTTGCTGGCTTCTATTATTGGAGGTGGATCTCAGGGGATCTCGCGGGAATGCTCAGCACACGCATGGTTCATCTACTTAGGCTCCACAGTGCCTTGTTTTCTTTATGGTCAGGCATATTTTGTTTCCATATTACTGGATCCATCCAGAGTCATTTTGAAGATTTTTTCCAGTGATACTGTTGGATGATGGAGAATCTCTGGATATGTGTGGGGGCAGGTGGGCAAAGGGAGTTGGGCATGGAGGTGGATTATAACATCAAACATTCATCTCCAGCTCTCAGAACAAACCAAAGCCAAATATCCACATTCTGAGTGTTTCTGCTTCTGCCAGGGCCGAACATCTCCCTTTTCCATTTTGTTTGTACCTTTAGGACTTGTGTCAATGACCTCCCCTCTGACCTTTCCTACATCTGAAGAACTCTTATTTTTATTTTTTATTTTTTGAGACAGAGTCATGCTCTTTCGCCCAGGCTGGAGTGCATTGGTGTGATCCGGGCTCACTGCAACCTCTGCCCACTGGGTTCAAGCGATTCTCCTGCCTCAGCCTCATGAGTAGCTGGGACTACAGGCATGCGCCACCATACCTGGCTAATTTTTTGTATTTTCTAGTGGAGACAGGGTTTCATCATGTTGGCCAGGCTGGTCTTGAACTCCTGACCTCAGGTGATCCACCCACCTCAGCCTCCCAAAATGCTGGGGTTACAGACATGAGCCACCACGCATGACCAGAACTCTTATTAAACTCATACTTTGCTTTTTGTTTCATTCAGGGTACGCTAGTTATTAAAAACAAACAACAAACAAAATCTGAGTGGCTTAAAGGAATGACAACGTAATTCTTGCTCATGTCACAGTCCACGTGGGTTGGGCACTGGAACCAAGTCCCTTCCATTGTGGCAGAAGCATCTTCAACCCGTGACCTCCTAGGGTACCAAAGAAGGATGGAGAGTGGAGGATCTCCTTGGAATGCTCCAGAGGCCAGGTCTGAGGGTGGCAGGTGTAATTTCTCACCATGTTCTTTTGGCCAGAACTCAGGCAGCTGGTCCTGCCTCTCTGCCAGAGGCACTGTAATGTAGTGAAGTTATCTGCCCAGGAAGAAAAGGGACACATTTGGTGGGCACATAAGCACTGTCTCTGCTCTATTTGTTGATGCTTCACTTTGATTATATGTTGTCTAATTATCTTCATGGATGCAGAAAAGTGTTAAGGGGCCTCAGAAGTTTAATTTAAACATCTCATTTTGCAGATGAGGCCCAGAGAAGCAAGGTGACTTGCCAGGTGCAGTTTAGACTAGAATATTCCTCTTCAGATTCCTGGCCCGGAACTTACAATTCCACCCCTAAGCATTTTGCATTATTTTTACCTGACCAAGAAGCCATATACTCACTGAAGTTGGGAATTAGGTCTCTAATCCCAGCTCTTAGATTCGTGCTGGGTGTGAAGTAAATCCTATAATTGACCAGAAGTGAAGTTGCAGGGCACAAGTTTCCCTTTCCAAAGCGGAAACTCTCACGTGGACCTTTTTTATACAGAGGGAGAGGGTGAAAGAAAGAAGGCATATGGCCATATTTCACAAATCTAGGACGCCAATGTCTGAAAGATGCCCCATAATTTAGTTACCACCAAGGAAAAAAAACGCTGTAAATTAAATGTAGCAAAATGCTTTCTTATCACTTCAATTATAATTTTATACTTAGTAATAGAGCTAATATAGGTTTAATAAGATAGATTTGTTAAACTGGAGTTACCTATCCATAAAATTCACCATTCCAACCTTTTTTTGGGAGGGAGGGGGTCTCTCTGTCACCCAGGCTGGCATGCAATGGTGTGATCATGGCTCACGATAGCCTTGAACTCCCAGGCTCAAGTGTTCCTCTCACCTTAGCCTCTTAAGTAGTTGGGACCACAAACACACACCACCTTGCCTGGCTAATTTTAAAAAATTTATTTTTGTACAGACAGGGTCTCACTGTGTTGCCAGGGTTGCTGCCAAGCTCCTGGGCTCAAGCAATCCTCCCACCTTGGCCTCCCAAAGTGCTGGGATTACAGGCATGAGTCACTACCCCCAACCTCCAACCATTTTCTAAGTGCAGAGTTAAGTGGCATTAAGTACATTTACATTGTTATGCAACCATCACGCTTTATCTCTAGAACTTTTCTGTCTTTTCAAACTGAAATTCTGTACCCATTAAACAATTCCCCAGTAACTCCTCCTCTGAGCCCCTATTACCCACTACTCTATTTTGTGTCTCTATGGATTTGACTATTCCAGGTACCTCATGTAAGTGGAATCATACAGTAGTGGTCCTTTTGTGAGTTGCTGATTTTGTTTAGCATAATGTCTTCGAGGCTTATCCACACTGTAGCCCGTGTCAGCGCTTCCTTCCATTTTAAGGCAGAATAATAATATTCCATTGTGTATATGCACATTTTGTTGTCCATTCATCCATGGATGGGCACTCAGGCTGCTTCTGGCTAGTGTGAATAATACCGCTGCGAACATGGGTGTGCAAATATCTGTTTGAATCCTTGCCTTCAGTTACTTTGGTATATAGCCAGAAGTGGAATTGCTGGATCACGTAATTCTATATTTCATTTTCTGAGGAACTTCCCTACTGTTTTCCACACTGGCTGCCCCATTTTACATTCCCACCCACAGTGCAGGGGGTCCCCCTTTCCCCACACCCTTGCCAGTACTTACAATTTACCATTTTAAAATAATAGCCGTCCTAATTGGACATAGATTTTTATCACATAGCACTCTTGCAATTGTGTAAAAATGAAAATATAAGTGAAATTAATCATTTCAGGCATTGCTTAAACTTCTTTGCATCCAGTCTGACTTTCCTGAGGCACTGTGTGATTCAGAGAAGGTGACATTTTCCTGCCCAATGTTATGCTCTGTGCTGTAAGACCATCAAACTCACTGGTGATGCAGCATTTTCTGAAGAAGGCCCTAAAAGCACTGGTGCTGGGCTCTTCAGCTAATGTTCTTTCTGTACAGCCAGCCCACTTGTGGCTCCTGCTTTGAGAATATTGCTAAGTATGCCTGGCTTACCATCTAAATACCATCTCCCTACCATGTCCTGGCAACCCCTTAGCTCCCAGGAGTTTAAACAGCACTCCACTCTGACGTCGGAGAGTTTCGTCCCAGCAGCTGATCTCTATTCTGCATGGTTTTGATGCTGGTATTTTAGATGTCAGTGCCTGCCCAGGACTGTTGACAAAAGACATACGATGTCATTGATTGCAAGGCGTGTCTTAATTCCCGAAAGGTTAAAGTAAAAAAAGAATGTTTGTCTTAGAAAGGATGACATATATTGATAAACTATTATAGGTAAGTATTGTATTTTGTACATGGATCACTTGATAGGAAGCCTCTGCTGTAGCCCAGCCCCTCATTTAAAATTACCATTTAATAACTTGGTGAGCAGGGCAAGGAGGGCACAGCCCACCTCATTGAATGAGACTAGAGCCCCTTTCCTCCTGGAGTCACATGAGCAGGGGTAGCAGTGCTGTCGCAACAGGTGGAGAAGGTACACTGGGTGACCTGCAGGGTGTGGAGCCTGTTACTCTTGGAGACAGAGGTTAGTCCGGTCCTTTGTAGAAGAACAAGGCCTATATGGAACAAACATGAAGGCTTTTTTCAGCCATGAGACAGGGGAGTGGACATCATTTGTGCACTGAAGAGAGTCAGTTGTTCTTTCTGATGTGTGAAACAATTTTTTTCATCTCTGTCAATACTTTTGGAAAAGGTTAACCCTTTAATTTGTCCCTGAACTCTGTTCTGGGTTTATTTACTGTGCCGCAGGATCATAAAGAAGTGTGCAACCTGGAACCTGTGCATCTGGATTACTCCTGGGACATTTGAAGGAAATGAATGACAAGGTAGAAACATCCAAAACAATCATGAAAACAGAGAAAAAGATCCCAGGAGAGAAAAATTTAGAAAATTCGTTAAACCCACGATGATGAATTTATCATTCATTTGCATTTTTATAATTGGAAAATATAATATAGATAGAAAGAAGTGTATTAAAAACACACATTCCAGTAAGTCATAATTATAAAGCCCACAGATCAATAACTGGAATGCAGTTAGCATCCTAGAAACCCAGCCCTGCGTGCCCCTCTGCCCTACCCGCCTGCTTGTTGCCCATGTACCTCGCAGCTTGAAGCTCTTGGCTCCAGGCAGGACTGGCTTCATGGATGCAAAACCTGCCCAGGCCCATGGGGCCCCACTCTTGGAAGGGTCCCAGGCTGGATATTTGATGCTCTGCTCTCACCAGCTTTAAATCCTTTTTTTTTTTTTTTTTTTTTTGATCCAGAGTCTTGCTCTGTCAGCCAGGCTGGAGTGCAGTGGCGTGATCTCGGCTCACTGCAAGCTCCGCCTCCTGGGTTCATGCCATTCTCCTGCCTCAGCCTCCCAAGTAGCTGGGACTACAGGTGCCCGCCACCACACCTGGCTAATTTTTTTGTATTTTTTTTAGTAGAGACGGGGTTTCACTGTGTTAGCCAGGATGGTCTTGATCTCCTGACCTCGTGATCTGCCCGCCTCAGCCTCCCAAAGTGCTGGGATTACAGGCATCAGCCACCACGCCTGGCCCACCAGCTTTAAATTCTTAATAGTTCTTTGAACTTGTGTTTTGCAAGTCAAGTCCAATGTGGCAATGGAACATGCATGTAAACAGAGGAGATGTACGTAGGGAAGTGAAAACCTTTTTATTTTACTACCTTTTTCTTTTTTGAGACAAAGTCTCACTGTTACCCAGGCTGGAGTGCAGTGGCACGATCTCGGCTCTCTGTAACCTCCGCCTCCTGGGTTCAAGTGATTCTCCTGCCTCAGCCTCCTGAGTAGCTGGAATTACAGGTGCACGCAACCATGGCTGGCTAATTTTTGTATTTTTAGTAGAGACGGGGTTTCAACATGTTGGCCAGGCTGGTCTTGAACTCCTGACCTCAAGTGATGCTCCTGCCTTGGCCTTCCAAAGTGCTGGGATTACAGCTGGGTGTGGTGGTGAGCCATCACACTTGGTTGTATTTTAGTACCTTTAATGCCACTTTTTTCCTTCTTTTCGGACAAGGGGCTTCATGTATTCATTTTGCACTATGCTCTGTCAATTGATTACAGAGCTGGTTCTGGCAATAGAAATACTTTTTGCAAAAAAAAAAAAAAAGAAAAGAAAAGAAGGAAAAGATAAAAAAAGGAAGGAAGAAAAGAAAAGAAAAAAGTTAACTGGCAATTCTTGTTAAGGAAACCTGTGGATATTTTCTACTGACCCAGCTGGAGGCAGACCTCCAGCTACTTCGGTGGTAAGGGAAGGGATGACCACTCAGCAATTCATCTCAGTCACTGAACAAACATAAGGGCCAACCATACGAAAGGTGCTGTGACAGATTAAGGAAGAGTTTCCTCAGGGAACTGAGTTTCTGGGACAAAATAAAAGATACATTTTCCTCCCCAGCTCTTATTTTGCCTGTCAGTGTCCCTCTATTTCACCACAGTGGGAGTGATCCTTCAGATTTAGGACACTTCCGTCCTTAAAGCCTTTCAATGGCTTCCCAGTGCCCTCGGGATAAAGTGCAAACTTCCTAACCAGTGGTGATTACTCCATACATTTCCCGCAGTAATTATCAGACAACAGCACTCATAATGGGTCAACAATAAGAAAATTTCATACCTCACAGAACAAGAAGTCCAAGGAAGAGAAGCTTCAGAACCACTTAATTCTTCAGCCCAAGGATCCCATCATGGACGAAATTCTCTGCATCTGGCCGCTTTGCCTTCCAGCACATTGATTCTTCTTCTGAGGTTGGTTTTTCTTTTGATCCCAAGATGTAGCAAGAATATACCCACAGGGGAATAAAGGCAAAAGGCCGGGAGGGGACCTTTGTTCCTGTGCCACTCTTAGTTATCAGGAAAACCTCTGTAGAAAGCTCTTTTCCCCATTGTCTTCTCCGCAAGCACAGCATTGCATTCTTTTTAGTGTGAAACCAATCCCCGGAGTGGTCATGGGATATTACCATGATTGGCTTAGATCTTGGAGTGGGGAGGGGCCTCACCTCCTCTCAGTGACTTGCTGCTTCCTAATTAAATAACTTAGGTTCCAGTTGTGAAGAAGTATAGCCAGGGGTAGCGCAATCAGCAGTGCCTCCCACACTGGCCCAGCAAGCCCTTCTCTACCAGCCCCGCTTGCTCACTCAGCCTCTCCACGACCATGTCTCCTTCATGTCCCATTCCTCAGCCAATAAAATTCCTCTTCTTTTCTCAACCTGCCAGCTCTGACTTTGTTTGCGGTGTTTGCTCATGCTGTTCTTTTTACCTGGAATTCTCTTTCCACTGAAGCACCTATCCCCAGCCCCCACCACATGCACTCACATATGTGTGTGTGCACTAACACACACACACACACACACACACACACACACACACTGACCTCACTACCCGGCTAACTCTTGCTTGGCCTTTAGGTCTATAGTTGAAGCCAGCAATGGGAAGTTGGCAGCCTCTGGTCTCTTGACATATTGCATTTGGTTTCGTCAGTGTTTTTCTATTTTTGGATTAGTTCTGGACATTTAAAAATAAAAACCCAGTGTTTTGGACGTCTCTTGAAAATTGGGAACAGACACCAGGTCCACATGGTCTCAGCACTCCATTGTGTTACTGGACTGACCCGGAGTCTGCTCACCTGGTGCAGTAAGACCAAACATTCACACTGAGGTTTTGCAGTAGGAGAAAGGAGGGTGCCAAGCAAGGAGAACTGGGCAGCTCAGGCTTAAGACTTGACCTCCCTGATGGCTTGCAAGCAAGAGTTTTTAAAGGCAGGGGTAGATTTCAGGAAAGCAGAAGTTAGGGGCAAAATCGTAAATCAATGCATGCAGGTTACACATTGGTTTGGCCTAAAAAGGTGGGATATCTTGAAGGTGGGGAAGGCCTTACACGTCATCGGTGGATTCAAACATTTTCTGATTTGCAATTGGCTAAGGAAGAGAAGCTTTGTCTAGAGACTTGGAGTCAGCAGAAAAGAATGTTGGGTGTGGCCCGTGGGCGTCATTTCCTCCAGGCCCCTCAGGAAGAAATTTAGAACAAACAACGGTGGTCAGAGTTTAGTCCGCAGTTTCCTCTTATCTGAGGTCTATAGGCCAGCAGATCCATTTGGTGAGGGTGGGGTTTCTGAGGAACAACTCAGGGACATACGTTAAGATGTTATCTTTAGTTTCCACAGGGAACCAAACATCTTGTGATTTTTAACTTCCATTGGCTATTGTTTTAAGCTGCTATCACCTTCTTGCTTACCAAGTTGCTCATTTACTTTCTCAGGGCTAGCTAGGTTCCTAGAGTTTCCCTTGAAGGAACTCAAGACTTTACTTTATTTCCATGTATGATAGGGAGTTGGGAGGGACAAAAGAATGGGTCCTTGTTCCTTCTCAATTGCTTCTCCTGGGGCTAAGGGACAAGAAAAGGAAACAGTCCTGTTGGAGCAAGGAGGCAGAGTTGTGGACCTGCTTATAATTGGAGGCCTGGCCCCAAGGTATGGACGAAGGAAGAAGAAATTCCCTCCTTTTCTTCATGCCTTCCAATCTCTTGCCAGCCTCTCCCATTGGCTGAACTCAACCAGAAGTCCTGCCAGCACAATGCATTTTGCAGAGGGCAGCCTACTACTGGGGCACACACAGAACAGAGCAGAGGAAGGGAGAGAAGTGATCTGGGTGGGGAGCAAGCAGACAGCAACCAATGCAAAGTCCTTCCAAGAAGAGCTCACCCTGGAGCTGAAGCAGAAGTATGGAGGAAAAGTATGGAGGAAAAAATCCTGTTTTCAAGATTTTTGGTTGTTGTTGTTGTTCCTTTCGAGCTTTTCTGCTGTTGATGCTGTTGTTTAGTTTGGCTTATTTATCAGTTATCGTTTTATATATGGGGAAGTTGCTGTCTGGTTTGCAGTTATTAGCACATGTAAATGTGTCTGCTGAGCCAGCTACCCCTTGTAAATCACAGATAATGTCTTCATTCACCAAGGCAGAGGAGCTCTATTTAACATTTGGCCTTGGGAGTAAAAATCAAAATGAGGTGCTCAGTAGTGTGGGGGTTTTGTCTTGTTCTTTCAATGACTGAGTGCATTCACTGATGGTCAGACCTCCACAACGGCATGTGCAGCACGTGCTGTTTCCAATGCCACAGGGAAGGGTGGAAACTACTTTTGTGATCAATCTAGATTTCCCTGTAGCTCTGAATTAAACAGAAAACTTGCATAAATCTCCTCCTTTCAAAACATAATTCTCTTAAAAAATGAGATTTAGATTGGCTTGGTCCTTCTGTTTCCTGAGACAGAAGGAACATTCGGTAGATTTGGTTCCTCCACCACTGTAGGGAGAATGGCCGGGGTTCGATTTCTGCACTGTGGGGAATGAACCTGGGCATAGACTTAGAGGAACTAAGATCCCATTGTTATTCAAACTATGCAAGTTTAGAATGTAAAGTTTGGAGTAGATTTCTTACTGTGATTTAGTCAGAAAAATCTCAAACCCTATGTCTCTCCACCAGAAGTTCTGAAAAATGAGACCACGACAATAGGCGTGCACTCTGTTGCCTCCCCAGTAAACACCCAGGGGCCAGGCACTGTGCAGGTTCCCAGCTATGACTGGAATAACAGACACACCTGGTGACCACATTGAAGGGGCTCAGGTGGTGCTGTTTATGCTTAAAGTGCAGAGAACAAGTTCCAGAGCTCTGCTGTGCAACACAGTGCCTCTAGTTAATTATGCAGTTCTGTGCACTTGAACATTAAGAGGGTAGAGCTCATGTTAAGTGTTCTTACCACACACACAAAAGGCGGTAAGAAGGCAAAAGACATTTAAAGAACTTGAAGGCAGCAAAGGTGCTTTTAAAAGGCTTTAATGAGAGCTTATACTAAAGGATTTTGACCTGGAAAACAGATTGATTTCCAATTCTCTATTGCTTTGTGCTGTCAGTGCTGGCAGTCTCAAGGAGGCTATTCTCTGTATGCTGTAATTTTTAAGATTATGTAGATTTAAAAAATGAGTTATGTATGTCTATGCCACGTGCATTTCAAAGGAATACTTTGAAAATCACGCCAGCAGGATGTTGATATCCCATGGGTTGTGGGGGGCCACGGTGCATCCATCAGAACTGGAGTGGAGAGACTTGGGTTCTAGCGCAGGGCTTTTGACCCTGAGCAGTGGCGGAGCCTCTTTGTGGCTTAGTCTCTCAATGACTAAGCTATGATGCACCTCCCTGCCTTGCTTGTCTCACTGAGGGCTGATGGGGACAGAGTGAAAGCTTGTTCAAGTGCTTCAAGCAGCACAGAGCATCATACAAAGGCAGTTTGCTAGGCATACGGGGCTATCACCTGGTTTGACTCCTAGGGGAGTTGGAAGGAGGAGGGGGCGTGGAAAGGATGGGCTGTTCTGCAGCGATGCAGTGCGTCTTGGCTGCTCATATGGCAGCCGGTTTGGGCAGATGTTGAAGGAGGTGAGCCGTGGGTACACCCCTAGCTAGTGATGCCAGCCCCTCCCTGATCCCAGAAGCTCTAGGCCCTGTTTTATCACTAATCATGGCATATGGTAAGAACAGGGGCGATCTCCGGACTACAGGCAACGTGAGCTGCAGTGTTTTTCTTTCATCTCAAGTGTGTTGCCCTGATGTAAACATATATGGGTTGGGACTCCCAAACCATGGCAACCTGAGGCTGTGGTCAAGGAGGTATGGGTCTGCTGGTTGCTTTGCTTACGACTCCCTAAACCCTCTTTCCCCCACCCTACAATGTCCTTCTAGCTTCCTGGCAGGGCTCCCAGGTTAGTCCCATGTGGTCCTTTAGGGTCCTTTGCCTCTGAAGTCAAGTCACCACCCTTTCTTGTTCACTGTCAGCAGCTTCCAATGCCTCTGCCTTCCTACGGGGCTGGTGACATGGTGTGGCCCTTGTGCAACTTTTGGTTTGGCCGTGGCTTTGATCTCTCTTGTTAATGTTGTCTACTTAGTCACCCCTCATTACCAATGCTGGGCCTGCCTCCCTCTACATAATCCTGGCCGTATCCCTTGTGCAGGGCAAAGACTCTCTGTCTGTGTTAAGACCTAAAAAAAATTAAGTTGTCCAACAGGGAGGCTTAGAGTCTTACAGTGACCCTAGGCTGCAACGCTTTTCTTTTTCTCTTTTTTTTTTTGAGATGGAGTTTCACTCTTGTTGCCCAGGCTGGAGTGCAAAGGTGCGATCTTGGCTCACCGCAACCACCTCCTCTCGGATTCAAGCAAGTCTCCTGCCTCAGCCTCCTGAGTAGCTGGGATTACAGGTGTGCGCCACCACCCCCAGCTGATTTTGTATTTTTAGTAGAAATGGGGTTTCTCTATGTTGGTCAGGCTGGTCTCAAACTCCCGACCTCAGGTGATCCATCCGCCTCAGCCTCCCAAAGTACTGGGATTACAGGCGTGTGCCACCTCGCCCGGCCGCTGCAATGCTTTTCTTTTTCTCCGTCTTTCACTTCAGTGTAGTGATCCCACCCCCTTCCCACTGAGGCCTTCGTTTAAATTCCCTAAGGGTGGACTTCAAAATTGTTCCCTCCCATCTGTCCGGACTGGGATATGATAACTGCTGTTCCCAGGTCCACGGTAGGCATTTTATCTCCATCTGATCTCCTCCCAGAAAAGCCGAGAGGAGGCCCTTTCCCTTCTATCCCCGGACATGTGTGAGGGCCCCAGCTGCAGGGTGGCCGTGACACCCTGGATCCTGCAGGCCTCTCTGCCCACTTGGGGAGACTTGATGCGCAGAGCCGGACAAGCACACTGTCCTTTAAACTTACCCTGTAAATTGAACTTCAGGCCAAGACAAATATGGAGTTTTGAGCTCAAACCTATTAAAGGGATTTATGTGTGACTAAAAATAGAGAAAAATTCATTACATTCTTTTCTTGTAAGAAGCTGGATTTGCTTTGCCAAGTGTGTCTCAGAAAGTGCATCTTTTTTTTCCTGTCAATAGTTTCATTTGCTGCCATTCCCAGCAGGGCAGATTGTCCATTAAATAATCACAATATAAGGAAATCCTCAATAAAATAAAATCTTAGCTCAAGAGTACATAGGTACACCTCGCTTTAAAGAATAGAGATGTTCTTCAAAGTGGCTTTTCGGTACAACAACTAAGAAATACCAGAAATGCACCAGAGGGAAATAAAAAATGTGGCTCTGACTCTAGACAAGAGGAGAGGTTGGGGTGCGGGCAGCAGCAGCCTGGGGGAGGGGCAGAGCTCATGCCTGGGCCTGGCTGTGGCTGCAGGAAGCTGGACGCCGCCGCCTGCTCCTGGGAGGCTGCTGCCCAGAAGGCCAGCAGGGAGCTCGGGCCCCTCTTCCCCGCCCTCTCCCTTCCTCGCCTGCTTTGCACCATTATCAGCCCAAGGCAGAAACAGTGAGAGATGGGAAGCTGCCTTGGAGATGATCACAGAGCCAATAGGAGAACAGCCTTGCTTCATGGACAATTTACAGCAGCTGTCTGAAGCACAGTTGCTTCTGGAATGCAAGGCACAATGGGTACAGCTCGGAGGAAGGCATTTTATGTACTAGAAATTTCTGTGCTGAGCTTGGGAAGCTGCCTTTTAGACACACAAATGGCTTATATAACCCAGAGGTCAGCTGGGGCCTCTGTGTCCTTGGAGAGCTCTGAAGAGTCTGTCCTGTGAGGTAAAGGTGGCTTCACAAACTCCCCCTTTTCAGTGGCCTCCTGCTGACTCCTGCCACCCCCAGACTGACTCTAGGTGTGGGTCCCACCTGCCTTTGGCTCCTGTGTCACCTGTCCTGAGGAAGAGTCAGATGTGGAATCCCCCAGGCTCTCCCCGTGAAATCCATTTACGCAGAGGCAGCACGAGGCACCCTGAGGACTTACCTGGAGGAGGTGGTCAGGGTCACAGCTCCAAAATCCCCACAGGCTCTCCTTTAGGGGTGATGGACATGTTTTAAGACTGGAAAGGGTGATGGCTGCGTGCTTCTGGGGAGATACTAAATACTTCTGAGTTGTGCTATATAGTTTTAAATGCTTCATCTTACATGTATCTCACCTTAATAAAAAACAGAAACTAAAACCTTTTCCCTGCAAACCCGCCCTCGGCAGAGCACAGCCCTTCTCCCCCTCGTCCTCCCCGCTCTGCCTGGGGCACCCGCATTTGCCCTCACCCCCCCGTCAAGAGGCTCAGCAACTCAGGGCCTGGCCGGGCACGGTCACGCCTCCTCACAAGCAGTCAGTGAAGCGTGGTCCTTTCAGTCTGTGCCCTGGACTTAGCTGGAGGAAGGTTTAATTTTTAGTGAGCCAGCAGCTTCTGTGGCACTATCTCCCAGATGGGACTGGGCCCCAGTGAGCGGGATAGACAGATCCTAGCCTCAAAACTCCTCAGGTTCTCAGAGGACAGCTTGTCAGTGCACCTCCGTGGTCGGTTGGGGGCTCTGAAGTTGGATGGCAGCCCTAGAAGGCAGCCTGCCGTGGCTTCTGCCCTGCTCAGGGGCCTGTGCCTGCCCTCCAGGCTGTGATCTCAGCTTCTCCCCTCTGTGAACGAGGTGATTCTGCTCGCCTCATTGGTGATGGGACATGGCCAGCACACAGTGAGTGACAGTGAGTATCAGAGATCACCCTTCTTCCGCCTTGGAGCAGGGCCAGCAGAGGGACTCAGCTGTGTGGGGTTTTGACCTGAAGTTCCTATGGCATGACCAAGTATATTCACCTTCATTCTCAGCATTCCAAGGGAACCTGCCCAATATGGACTCAGGCATTGGGGTCCCTGGGACGCCTAGGCTGCCTGGAGAGCAAGCGGCTGGGGTCCCTGGGCCTCACCATCAGTGCCTTGCAAGGCAACTGGATCTTGGTTAATTGCTTATATTTATATTAATTACAGTTTACAAAACACTTTCACAATAATTTTCTCACTTGTTTTCACAACCACCCCAGGAAGCAGATTTCATCTTCATATTTAGAGATGAGAAAGCTGAGACTCGAAGAGGTGAGGTGACTTGCCTAATGTCACACAGCAAAGAGCAGAAGCAAGAGTCCAAACCAGGCACCTGACTCCCCAAGTGACCTCCTAGGCAGGAGCTCTGTCCATGAGATTGTCCTTAGCAGGGCTCTGCCATGGGCCCGGCACTGGGATGGGGTTTGGAGGGACTAATGGAAGCAAGGTTCACATGGATCTTGTCCCCGTGAAGCTTACAGTCTCCATAAAGGCAGTCGAAGTTCAGCAGTTCCTGGCCCAAATGGTCACCAAGACATAGTCCTCAAATCTCCAGGGCATGTGTGATCATTTTATTTTCTTCAAGAGCATATTGTGATGGTGAGCTGGCCACTGTGAGAAAAGTGGTGGCCGGCTGCTAAGGTTTGGATCTGTGTCCCCACCCAAATTGCATGTTGAAATGTAATCTCTAATGTGGAGGTGGGGCCTGGTGGGAGGTGATTGGATCATGGGGACGGTTTCTCATGATTTAACACCATCCCCCACTTGGTGCTGTCATCATGATGGTGAGTTCTCATGAGAGCTGGTCATTTAAAAGTGTGTGGTACCTCCTTCCTCCCTCTTCCTCCTGCTCTGGCCATGTGAAGTGCTGGCTTCTCTTTGCCTTTGCCTTCTGCCATGATTGTAAGTTTCCTGAGGCCTCCCCAGAAGCTGAGCAGATGCCGCCATGCTTCCTGGACAGGCTGCAGAATGGTGAGCCACTTAAACCTCTTTTCTTTATAAATTACCCAGTCTCAGGTATTTCTTTGCAGCAGTGAAAGAATGGATCAATACACCGGCCCTCGGTGTGGTCAGGGAGGTGGCCCAGCGGAGAGCAGCCTGAACCCAAGGCAGAGTCAGGGACCCGGCCCCCTAAGCCTCTGCTCAGTTTTCTCATTGGCCAAATGGAAAACATCAGAGTATCTGCCTCCTAAGCATATTCTAAAGATTGAATGAGAAAATCTACATAAAAATATTTAGCTAGCACAGTGTCCAAAGTTGTATTACCACCCACTCAGGCAAGCTCGGCTCCATGTTAATCATCTTCACTAACGGGCATTAGCTGATCCTACAAGTTTTGCAAATGATTGTGTCCTATGGGATTCACTACTTCACGTGCAATTAACCACTCAAAGTTGGATGTCCTTTATTTTTATATATGCATTTAGGCATAGATAAAAAATGTAGAGTACTAAAAACACTACCATAATGAATAGCAGACAACGAAATTATTCCTTGAGAGATTTTTTTTTTCTGAATCCTCCAGCACAAAAGACATTTGGAGGAGAACAATTTAATTATAAAAGCATTTTTTTACATCTACTATTTCATTTATTGTCAGATTAGGGGATAGACCTTAATTATAGTTTTTAATAAGTATTCTTAACCTGTCGCATATCTATGGTGTTTTTCAAAGTTACTACAATACAGTAAATAATTCTCAACAGATTAAGAAGGTAATAACATATTCCTTTTAAAGAAAGATATTGAGAAATATATAAGAAATGATAGTCTCCTATTCTCATTTCTGTGTTCACTACCCACGTGTTTTCTGGGAAGAAATATGAAATAAAATGATTTTCAAAAGAGAGTCCTTCTCAAACAAATACTGACGGTTAGCTGCTTTTACATATAATGGCAAGTTGAGTCAGCCACCATTTTTAATAAAACTGATTAATGACTAAGTGCGGACAAAACAGGGAAGTGAGTAATCAGGTGGAATTTATGCTATCCTAAAGCCGGAATAAAAGTCTATGAGATGGAAAAAAAAGTCTTTAGGGGCTTGGCCAAGTTCTTAAATAATTGGGAGGCTGAGCAGAGGGGCCGCTCTCAGGAATCAGCATCCAGTTGCACAGACAGAGCCTATTAAAAATTAACAAAATAGTTTGAGATGACTATTTTAAGCGTTATGAATTGGCAAATGGCAAATGCCTAACTGAACAGATGACTGGTTTGGATTCTTAATAGCCAATTGTAAAGGAAATGGACCACAACAGGCTTTCAGACACAGAAGTGGCCGTCCGTGCTGAGACCGAGGCGTGGGGTACATCTAAATGTAAGGATCAGCAGTTCCCCAGAGAGCAAACGTGAAAAGCTCAAGTCTAATTTCCCATCATTGTTGAGCATTTTCCAGAAAATTAAGGGCCAATCTGGAGCTGGAGATAGGAGTGTAGGGAGCATCTGCATTGGACTGAGTCTTAGAGTTGGGGAAGCCCGGGGACGGGGTGAGACTATTTTAGGCGTTATTTAACAGTCTAATAATTCGAGGGGTTTTTAAGACCATTGTATTAATCATGCTTTTTCTTGTCCATATTTCCTGGTGCTTTGACATCTTGGGGCCCTGCTTGACTCTGGAGAGACTGCCCCTTCCAGGGCTGGCCAAATCCTAGAGATAGTAAGTGACTTGCCTTTACTATGCCAGTAGGCTATAATCACCCAAGGCCAAGTACCAGACAACCCAGGAAGGCATCTACACCCCAGAGCCCGCTGAAATTATTCAGACCAGCCAATCCTAAGCCTGCCTACACTGCCTTGTCCTTTCTTTCCTGCAGAAACCACAATAAAGGCTGTCACCCATGTTTCCCCCTCATTCTCTCTACCTCCTGACAGCCCCTGGTACTTCCCATGTGGCCCTGCATGGCATGGCCTGTCCTCACTTCTCGGGAACTGTGAGTAACAAACTATCTTTTCAATGGCTGTCATCTCCTGATCTCTAGGCCTCACCATACTGGAACAATACTAAAACCTACATTTTAAAACAGCCACATCAAAATGTACTCAGCATCAAAGAAGCCCTATTAAAGTGTCATGTATCCAGAGAGGGCAAGGCCAAAAAGTGATTTTGGGCTCCATCCTGGGGGCCTTACATGCCTGCACGAGGCAACTGCACTTCATGCCTGGGACAGTGGGAAGCTTCTGCAAACTCCTGAGCATACAGACAATGACCACAGATGTCCTTGAGGAAGACCAACCTGGCCCTAGACTGTAGGATGTACTGTAGAGGCAGGGAGACCAGAGAGGAGGCTGCAGTAGCTGCCTAGGCAAGAGAGTCCAGTCCTGTACCTGGCAGAGGGAATCCAAAGGACACTGTAGATCAGAAAGGACATGATTTGCCAATGAATGGAATGTGGTGAGCAGTGGAGGAAGAATCATAATGACCCAGGGCTTACAAATGCCAGCCTCTGGAAAGAGAGGGGAAACTGAGGCAGAAAGGGAGGTTCTGGAAAGATGAGAAGGTTTGCAAGTAAGGGATCATTAATTCCTTCAGTTCCTCTTTTCAAACCTGGGTGATGGTCATCATCACGTGTGCCTCATCCAAGTATGTGTGGAGCTCCTTCAGGCCCTGTCCTAGGTGCTGAGGAGAAAGTGGTTGAACGGACAAGCCAAAGTGCCCATCTGCACAGAGCTTATATCCTGGGGGTGGGGCTGGGGAGAAAGGAATGGAAATACACGCCTTTGTTTCTTTCGAGAGCATTATGACCTAGGAACTGCAGGCCAACCATGCGCTTCTCCAGCGATTTGCCATTCATTCACCCCTGAAAACAGGTTCCCATCTGCTTCATCAACCTCACTCACACTGACATGAAGATATCATTAGAGCTTTTAGCAGGAAAGCTGGAGTCAGTTATAGCCAACTTAGAAATCCATGTTTATTTTTTTTTCTCCTTCAGGTTATCAAAGACGTGTTCCTAAAGAGAGCCAAGGTGTCCCACAACTATCAGTCAAGTGCGAGCGGGTGACCTGCTACCTGCCAAAGAGAGGGATTTTTCAGTTGTTACTCATTCTTAGTTCCTAGCACTGGGGCTAAGAAGCCCACCCTCCCGGCTCCAAGGACCTCTCTCATTTACATGGCGTATACCTTTCTTTTTTTTTCTTTCTTTTGTTTTACTGTTTTGGAGATAGAGTCTTGAAGTATCCCCCAGGCTGGAGTGCAGTGGCACGATCTTGGCTCACTGCAACCTCCGCCTCCCAGGTTCAAGGGATTCCCATACCTCAGCCTCCTGAGTAGCTGGGATTACAGGTGCATGCCACCATGCCCAGCTAATTTTTTGTATTTTTAGTAGAGACAGGGTTTCACCATGTTGGCCAGGCTGGTCTCGAACTCCTGACCTCAAGTGATCTGCTCACCTCAGCTTCCCAAAGTGTTAGGATTACACGTGTGAGCCACCGCACCCGGCCAGCACATAACTTTCTATTTGTTTTTCTTCTGCCTTCAGAATAATCATTTTGTTTCTGATTTCTTCTCTGACACTAAGACTGGGAGTCACAGGTCAAGAGGAAAACCACAGATTAGGAACAAAGAGGAATGCACTAATGGGCAAGAACATATAAAGCTTACAAATAATAGGTTGAGAGCTTTTCCAACTGTCCGTCTTGCCTCTGCCCTCTGAGGTTGGAGGTTGGCAAATGTTCTGGCTGTGGGTAAAAACTGCTGTGTTTTCCTCGTTGGCCTAAGTGCCATAAATGCGTCCTCCAGGTTCTCTCATTAAAGATGAATTTGGGTAGATTAGAGATGGGGAAAAAAAAACAGCGGAAGGTAAAAGGTTTTCATCACTTAATAATACCAATTTTATCATCACTTAGCATAACTTATTTCTGCCAATTTTATCATCACTTACAATAACTTCCATTAGGGTAATAAGGCATTAAGTATATGTTGATTGCAAATAATCTGGTTACATTCACTAATTATATGGAGACTGATTTTTTTTCCTGTTTGAAATATAATTTTAAAACATCTCTACTTCCTAAAAACAGGACATATCAAAGTAAGGAGACACATATGCTGTGGAGATAGAAAATGAAATTCTTGTGTATTTGGCAAGTGCCTGATTACAAGATGAAAATAGACGGAGAATTCATCTGCAGAAATAAAGAATGTAAATGGCTTGCTGCGGCTGATTTGCTCTCACCTTCTCTCCCTTGGGGTCAAATTAATATATTTACTACTGATAAGGTGTTTTATATAGCAGAGGTGTTGGTGCTCAAATGCCATCTCACAGAGTAGGGGGCTGCCCTGAACACATGCTCTTCAGAGAGATTAAGTATAAATTGCCAGGCTCGGAATTTTATGAGTCTTCCATAGCTGTGAAGTGCTGGTTTAAGTAGGGGATAGAGAGGCTTTGGATGCATTAGATTGTCATTTAGAGCTGCTATAAAATTTTGTAAGCCTGTCCATTCTAACCCAGCTTTCAGATGGCTATCATCACTCAATGGTAATAATGACACTACCAGTATGACTAGCAAGTTGCAACTTGAAGATTGACACATATGGACTAAATTCAAACTATTGTTTCCAACTTGATAAAACACCCCTTGGCTGTTTTCAAGTTTATAAGATCATAAATGCCCTGCGCATCCAAACTAGAGCTAGATTTTCAGAGATGCCATTTTCGGTATTTCTGGAATTGGAAGTGGTTTCCTATCAGCCAGCCACAGACATTTTCCAATCTATTTTTCAGTAAAGTGTTCAGATTTTTTTTTTGGCTTAGAAGAAATAAAAAATGACTCAGATTTCAATTAAAAACATAATGATAATGATGGTTTGCACTGTGTCATGTTTTCAACTATTTAAAAACAATTTTGTGTTTTTTTGCTCGCTTTAAAAGATCCTGAGCGTGAGGAGAATTTGTGTGATTTATTGCACTTTATAGATTCGCTCCATTTTACAGACAAGGAACTGAGGCTTAGAGAGACCAGTGACTTGCTCAAGGTCATGCATCAAGTAAGTGTCAGCATGAAGACTGGGAGGCTCCAGGTGTCCTGCTTTGCAGCTTTCAACCATAGCACATGAAATATGGATGATAGGAAATGCAAACCACTCCTTTCACTGTTAACTAAACCACAATGCACTTTCACCGCAATCTTCATGAGCATGGCTCTTACAGAAGGCTGTGACCTTTAGTGTGAGATCTGGTCAGCCTGGGCCGATGTGAGGGCCTGTCAAGCTCACGGGATGGTGTCTTTATGTTTTGCACACTTGCCGTCAGATCAGTGTGAAGAGGTGTCTGAGACAGCCAAATCTGGGCTGCCTCTATGTTTGGAGAGTGGGGCACATGTGAAGTGGCTGCGGGGACACCAGCTGTGCCACAGCATTGCCAAGGGCCTTCAGGGCTCATTGACTGCACCTAGAGGCATCTCTCAAGTTGCGCAGTCACTGTGGTTTCCTTCCTAAAAGTAATGAAAGGTAGGAATAAGTTCTGTCTCCCTGAAGGTTTCCAGAGAGCAAATAAGAAACCTAGCACAGACTGGGGCGCTGTAACTCATGCTGTAATTGCAGCACTTTGGGAGGCTGAGTGGGGAGGATCACTTGAGACCAGGAGTTCTAGACCAGCCTGGGCAACATAGTGGGACTCCATGTCTGTAAACAATTTAAAAATTAGCCAGGCATGGTGGCTGCATGCCTGTAGTCTCAGTTACTCAAGGGGCTGAGGCAGGAGGAGTGCTTGTGCCTAGGAGGTCAAGGCTCCAGTGAACCATGATTGTGCCACTGCATTCCAGCCTGGGTGACAGAGTGAGACCCTGTCTCAAAAACAAAAAAACAAAACTAGCGTAATTCAAATTTGAATATGCCCTAAGATAGAATAAGTATGTCCCTTCTGATTGCAGATTGTTACCTGAGGGTGTATGCATTCCCAATGACATTGCTACTATACTTGATATCTCACCTTGGGAGGAAAAAAAAAGGTCAAGAAAGTTTAAGTCAAAAAAAGTCATAGTCCAAGGAGGAGAGCTTTCCTTGATTTCAGTCTCTCCCATCAGTATGTGCCATCCACAATTAGAATCACACATTACAAGTTCCTGGGTGATTCCAGGGCCAAGGGAAGCAAGGTTTATATATTGCTGAGGAGAATGCTCCAACCTGAATTGTAAGATGCGTCTTGCTGTCACATTCTACTTGCATTTCTAAAACTGTAAAAAGGAATTGCTTGGCTTCCCTAAGTGTAAAATCACTAAGGTGAGATTATGTTTCCATGTTACGATGCCGCCATCACCTCTTGAGATTTACTGAGCAAGATGCCTTGTGGGAGGGAGTTTAAATGCACAGATGTAAGCCCTGCAATCCCAACACTCACAGTCTTTATATTAACAAGAACATGCTTCTAATTATTCCAAATTCTGTTAAAATTAAGCCCAAATGTTCAATTTTCCACGTGCTCCTCTTAATTAGAAATGAAATGAAAGAGAAAAAGAAACCATCAAAATTATATAAATAAAAACAGATGGAAGAGAGTATTGGAAGCTCTTTTCTATAACATTCCCTTTAATAAAATTCATTGGTTAATTTGGTTGATAAAGGCAGCGTTAAAATTAAATAAGAATTAACATACACTCAGATAAATATTTGTCGCTTCTTTCATGTGCTACCATGATAAAGGTAATTTAGCTTAAAAGCAGTCATCATCTTTCTTCATAACTGATAAAGCATTACTAATTGTGTGTGTTAATATGGTACAATATGGAATTGAATAGAGATTTTATCTTAATAACATCTCCATTAAATTAAGGACAGTGTTGTATGACAGGAAAGATAAGTCTGTTTATTCCAAGCCAGCACATCAAAAGAACAACTGTGGGAGATGGTGCAATAACTAACATTTTCTATAGTGTTCTAGCTGGCAGCCTCACATTTATAAGGCTTGTAAGCAATGTTGTAAGCAATGCTGTTTTGTGAGATAATCTAGATAATGTTTCATTGAGAAAAGTGATATTTTAATTATGGTGTAAAAGATACCGATCTTTTCCTTTCTGTGTCTAATAGGATATTTCTACAAACAAGATGCTGGATGGAAAATGATCTGATTCTGTTTCAATAAAATAACCACCCTTTGAGGCAATTTTACCACCCCTGAGCCTCTGTGAGCAGGACATGAGGGGCCAGGGGTTACCAAGAAGAGAGTTGACAATAACAACTGGACTAGGGGAAAGAGGGGGCCATGGTGTCAGTGCCTTCCTCCTTCTGTCCCTCATGGGGCTGTCTTGTGCAGGACTGCCTTCCTGCCCCATGGCAGTGCACTCAGCTATGTCCCTGCAGGCTGGTAGGCCAGGATTCCCTCTGCGCATTAGCTGCAGACAGCCCGGCCCGGGGCTGAAAAGGGGGAGCTGAACCCTGATGGCAAAGAGGGAGTTAGAGTCCAAAGCCTGGCTCCCTTCCCCACATAAGCCTGGGGAGCTTAGCTCTGATAAATACATCATTGCCTTGGCACCATCTGCCCTGGAGGACCAGGAGATGTTTGGAATGCCAGTTGTTGTGTCTGTTAGTTTGTATTTTAAAAGCACATGCCACAAACTGCCTATTCAGAGACCGGATTTGCTGTGCCTGTGAGATGCTGTGCCTTGATATGCTGACATTCTCCCATGTCATCTCTCTGCCTCTGGGAGCAAATGTCCTCCAGCCCTACAGACACATGCAGGGCCTCGGAAGACGTATCTCTTTACTGCCACTCCGGCCACCCACATGTCTGATAAGAAGCAGTATTATAGTGAATAGCCAGAGTCAATATTAAGTATTGGATAAGAATGAAAGTAGTTTGGGAATAATTATAACCACCTCCCCTACCCCAAAAAACATGCTGTTCAAAAAGTCAGTCTGGAGACGCAGATAACAACCCTATTTTTATACCAACCCGACTGAATTCTTAATACATGGCAAAAAAGAAAATCATGGCTTAACATAAAGCAGGAGATGTAATAAATAATGAACTGCACTAACAGCTTAGCATCATAAGGAGACAGATGGAAAACTTCTCTCCCGAGATCACTGCTTCCAGAATTAGAGAAAGGGCTTCTGGACGTGTTCAGGGTGGATAGTTCAAGCCTGAATTTCAATGAGATGGGAACACTTTTTAGTATAAACGCAAGATTTTCATGTCTCCCTTTTAGGAAAAATAGGGATTATGGCGTTCATCTGTTTCATCCAGAACTCGAAGCAAAACCCTAAACCTCAGACTCTTCCAGCATGTCTGATCCAATCAAACAAGGGAAGATGCTGCGGGTGCTTTGTATGCTAAGGAAGTGCTACGATGCCATCGTCTGTCCAGGAAAAGAAAGGAACACCCATCCATGTGGTTAAGCCATCAGAAAACTGGAGCATTGGGAATAAAGGAATTATTTCCACGAGACAAGCACGCCAGCCATTGGCTCATAATGAGCTGAAAGACCAATGACTGCTTCTCAGAGACTCCCAAGGGCCCAGTGTCCTGGGGGCAGACCTGTGGCTGAGTCAGCATGGTGCACAGCAGAAAGTGGGGGGAGAGTGGCCAGCGCTGCCCCGGCGGGCTCTGTCTGCATCACCTGGAGCGGCACAGACCCTTCAGTCTCCATTCTCTCTTCAGGAAAGAGGCCTACTCGCAGATGAACACACCAAGGCTCAGGTAATCTCAGGAAGCTCATTTACTCACACAGTCCTGGCCCATCGGGCTCTCTGGAGGCCCTTCTTCCTTGGCTGTCATCTATTTTTAAACTGATATGTAATAGTTGTACATATTTATGGACTATATGTAATATTTTGATACATGCATGCAATGCGTATTAAGTCAGGGTAATTGGGATATCCAAGACCTCAAACACGTATCACTTCTTTGTGTCGGGAACACTGCAAATCTTCTCTTCTAGCTATTTTGAAATATACAATATGTCATTGTTAACTGTAGTCACCCTACTGTGCTATCGAACCCTAGAACATATTCCTTCTATCTAACTGTATGTTTGTATTCATTAACCAACCTCTCTTCATCCCCTTCTACCCTCTACCCTTCCAGCCCCTAATAACTATCATTCTACTCTCTGCCTCCATGAGGTCAACTTTTTCTAGCTTGCACATATGAGTGACAACATGCTATATTTGTCTTTCTGTGCCTGGCTTATTTCAATTACCATAATTACCTTCAGTTCCATCTATGCTGCTGCAAATGACAGGACTTCATTCTTTTTTTGTGGCTGAATAGTATTCCATTGTATATACATACTGCATTTCCTTTATTCATTCAACTATTGATGAACACAGGTTGATTCCATATCTTGGCTATTGTGAGCAGTGTTACAACGAACGTGGAAGTGCAGGTATCTCTTCAACATACTGATTGCCTTTTCTTTGGATATCTACCCAGCAGAGGGATTACTGAATCATATGGTAGTTCTATTTTTAGGTTTCTGAGGAACCTTTATACTGTTATCCACAGTGGGTGCGCAAATGTTCATTCCATCCATTGACAGTGCACAAACATTGCCCGTTCTTCACATCTTCACCAGCATCTGTTATTTTTTTGTCTTTTGATAGTAGCCATTTTAATGGAGGTGAGATGATATCTCATTGTGGTTTTGATTTGCATTTCCCTAATGATTAGTGATGTTGAGCACTTTTTCATATGCCTGTTGGCCACTTGTATATCTTCTTTTGAGGAATGTCTTTTCAGGTCATTTGCTCATTTTAAAATCTGATTATTTTTATTATTTTTTTGCTATTGAGTTGTTTCAGTTCCTTACATATTCTGGTGATTAACCCCTTGTAGGATGGGTAGTTTGCAAATATTTTCTCCCATTCCATGGGTTGTTGCTTCACTCTCTTGACTGCTTCCTTTGCTGTGCAGAAGATTTTTAGCTTGATGTTACCCTATTTGTCTATCATTGCTTTTGTTGCCTATGCTTTTGCAATCTTACTCAAAAAATCTTTGCTCAGACCAAGTCTTCAAGAGCAAAATTTGCATAATATCTGATTAGGGTCTGGGGACCATTCAGAGCAAGTCCCCTGGGGCACCTGAGCCAATACGTGATCTAAACCTTCACCACAATCATGAGCCATCACATCAAATAGACCATTTCTTCCAAAATCCAACTAACTTTTTACAGGAATTGTGCATTTAAAAATGTTGAAGTCATGCTTCCTTCTCTTGGGGACACTGCAAATAATGGGGTGCTCTAGTTTCACTAAAGTGCCTCAGATGAACTTTCCAACCCACAACCCTTAAACACAAATGAGTAGTAGCATGGACAGTCAAGTGCAAGCTCAAGTTCAAAATGCCAAAACACAGGATATCAGGCATAAGATTAATTTACCTCTTACTTGCAAGAAAAGGTAGGAAATGATAAAATCAAAGGTACATGTTTTCAAAACCAAAAGAAACAACAATACATACAAAATGTTAACAAAGAGATGATGATTGTGTCAGTTATTCCCAAGGTCAGGCTGGGGGAGAGTGTAGTTGGGAAGACATCAAAAATCAGAAATTGTGGATGCCTCAGTGTCTTCTCCTTCCAACACAGTGGAATATAGACTGGTCTGAGAATGTGATGGTGTTCAGGACAATAGGTTGTCATGAGATTGGGGCAGAGCTTTTCTTTTTTCTTTTGAGACGGAGTCTCACTCTGTTGCCCAGGCTGGAGTGCAATGGCACAACCTTGGCTCACTGCAACCTCCGCCTCCTGGGTTCAAGTGATTCTCATGCCTCAGCTTTCCAAGTAGCTGGGATTACAGGCGCCCACCACCATGCCCAGCTAACTTTTGTATTTTTAGTAGAGACAGGGTTTCACCATGCTGTCTAGGCTGGTCTTAAATTCCTGACCTCAGGCAATCTGCCTGCCTCAGCCTCCCAAAGTTCTGTGATTACAGGAGTGAGCTTGTTACTTAGAAAAATTTCAAACTCATAGAAAAACTACAGTAATTACTCCTATATATCCTTTATGTGGATTCACAAAATGTTCACATTTTGCCACATAGGCTCTCTCTCTCTCTCTCTCTCTCTCTCTCTCTCTGTGAACATATATAGTTTTATGTTATTTTATTTATTTTTTGCTGAGCCTTTTCAAAGTTGTAGGTATGATGATTCCCTACATACTTCAGGATGCATCTTCCATAAGTGAGGACATTCTGTTACAGAACACATTCACTCTCATTTTCCATTACTGCATTAAAGATTACCACAAACCTAACAGCTCAAGACAACACTCATTTATTATCCCTTAGTTTCAGTGGGATTATCCCGTAGCCTGGGTATGGCTTAGCTGGGTTCTTTGTATAGGGTTGCACAAGGCTGTAATCAAGGGTGGGTCAGGGTTAGGGTCTCATCTGAGGCTTGCCATGGGAAGAATCTGCCTGTCTTGGCAGAGTTCAGTCCTTGCAGCTGTAGGACTGAGGGCTTCAGCTCCTTGTGGTATCTCTGCTGGAAGCTGCTTTCAGCTCCTAGAGGACACCCTCAGTGCCTCCCATCACAGATAACCCACAGCATGGAAGCCTGACTCTTCAAAACCAGCAAGAAAGTGAGAGACGCCAGCAGGAAGCGGCTACAATGTTACGTAACACAATCATGTAATGATGTGCACATAACTGCAGACCTCTAGTCACTTTTGCCATAATCTATTGGTTAGAAGAAAGTCATAGGTCTTGCCCCTTCTCAAGGGAAGGGTGTCACACAAGTCAAGAACACCAGATGGGCTAGGTGCAGTGGCTCATGCCTGTAATCCCAGCACTTTGGAAGGCCGAGGCTGGTAGATCACTTGAGGTCAGGAGTCTGAGACCAGCCTGGCAAACATGATGAAACCCCATCTCTACTAAAAATACAAAAATTAGCCGGGCGTGATGGTGGGTGCCTGTAATCCCAGCTACTTGGGAGGCTTGAGCCCAGGAGACGGAAGTTGCAGTGAGCCGACTTTGCACCTCTGCACCCCAGGCTGGGTGACACAGCGAGATTCCATCTCAAAAAAGAACACCAGGTGGTAGGATCATGAGGACCACCTTAAGTATCTGCCATAGCATTATACAATGACCAAATTCAGGAATTCATGTTGATATTATCCTTCTCAATGTATTAGTGCCTGATGTCAGCTTGTCCCATTGTTGGTGATATTAATTCTGATTATTTGGTGAAGGTTTCTTATCTGTTAAATTTACCAATTTTCCTTTTGTAATTATTGTCATAGCCTTCATCAAAGTTTCACCCCACCATTTTAGCAAAATTGCTGATTATTTGCCTGATTCAATTATTACCATGATGATTGCAAAATGCTGATAAAAAAAAAACTCCATCATTCTTTTTTAACTCCATTATTCAACATGTATTAGTTGGTGATTGACTGTAAGAAAGAGCTTTCCCTCTGCTGTATATCTGAGGGTATTTCCCTGTTCAGTAGGTCATCAGGCTGGGCTGCAAGATAGAATATAATCTGCCTATGGCCGATGTTAAAAAGTAGATAAGTGTCACCCGGGGAAGACACCAGACAGGATTTGAGGTCTTTGAGAACAGACAACATGCACACCTGGCACGAGTGGCCCAGCGATGACTTGCAGCCAGGGGAGAGGCAGCGTGCACACAAGATCTAGCCCCTTGCATTGCGCTGGACCCCATGGCTGGTGGGTCCACTCCACAGGTGATGTAGGCAGTGTGATCACACACAACCCACTTCATGGACCCCAACTCTTCCCCACGTAGGATCTGAAATGCAAAAAGCTGGGGATGTGTCTGACAGCCATCAGATCACACACTGAAGCAGAACACAGGAGTGCACATGGAATTTGTAACAGGGAATGATATCCCCTCCCAGGTGATAAGCCCACCACAGGCTATGCAGGCTCTTTATCTTCCCATAAGAAAATGTTTCAGGCCCAAGGCCCATCTTCCACAGCTGAGAGTGATGCACAGACCACATGTGACTGCTTTCCCAGTGGTGGCTATGTATTTATGCAGGCATGGACTTGAGGAATCTTATTATTTTAATGGCTTAAAATATATTACTGGCAGGACTTGTTTAGATGCTCTAAATTGTCCCATGTTTGGTCAGTGGGAGCCCTTTCAAGCTGGCTTCTGTCTCCTGAGTCCTTTGAACATGTCCCCAGCATTCTTTGAGTACTTCCTTACTTTCTGGCATTACAAGATGATCCAGGTCAATCTTGTTCTTTCCTGTCCCAGTCCTGGAATCAGCCATTTCTCTAAGCAGCCCAGATTTCTTGTGTATGGAAATGGCATTTAGAGACCAAGATCAGTGTGCACGGGAGAGTTTCAAACAAAGACATGGGTGAGATAGAATTGGGAGCGGACACTGCAGTGGGTGGGACATTGGATGCCAGCTGTACTGTAGATTCTTGAGAGGCTGAGAGTTAACTGTCAGCAAAGTTTTCTTGAATGCCCCCAAGTGTTTAGAACCACATTAAACCCTTAATGCGTCCCCTTTTCATGCCTGGTTGATTGATTCATTTATTCGTTGACTGTATTTATTGCTTGATAATAGAGCCAAAGTTAGTTTATTAGATGTAATTTCATGGACTATTGCAATAAGTGCAATAAAGTGCATGAGCAGCTTGGAGGTCACCCAGGCCACACCTCCATTTGGCTAATGAGGCCTCTTGGACCTCAGCAGGGGGAAATGCCATCTCCAGGTCACACACTTGGCCGACAGCAGAGCCAGGTCTGGACACCAGCCCACCTGGCTCACTCTGGCACCTCTCATCAGTACAGCCTATAACGAGATGCCAGAAAGAATCCTCTCCTTTTAAGAGCAGAAAAGGTCCCATAAGCCTCACCATGACTTGTCTACTGTGGCTTAGCATGGGAGCCATGCATTCTGACCAAGCCCACTGCAGCCAGCATTCCTAGCCTGAGGCTCATGGGCTGTCACTGAAATCCAAACTGGAGGCTGCCAGTAGGCAGGCCTTCAGTTAACAGAGTCACCCTCAACCATGGGCTCTCTGGAGTTCTGAGGCCAGCCAATCCACCAGGCTTTCTCCACCACTGACCATCTGCAGGTCCCTAAATTCTAGAGGCTGCGGTGATTCTGGGAGTCTCAAGGTCCCCATTTCCACCCTGAAGTTCTCTGTGTCTATTTCACTGTGAGAGTAAGCAATGGTACTCCTCATTCATTCAAAATAAATAAAATGTTCTAAAAAGCTAGTGTCGCAAGCATAGCTGTGGTTCACTGAGGCCTTAATCCATGCCTAATCTCTTGCATACTTCCTCTCTGGTCATTGCAACCACCATGCAAGGAAGCTATAATTATCTCCTCATTTTTCAGATGGAAAACCTGGGCCAAAAGAGACAAACAACCTTGTGTAAAGTCAGGGTAAGGGTGTGGAAGTGTGAGTTGGCAGCTGAACCCTGATCCATGGACTCTGAGCAGGTACCTCCCCTCTGCAAGTATGAAAGGACATTTAAGGCCAACAGGCTGAGTGGAGGTGGCTGGACACTGATTATTCTGCTCCCCACCACTCGGGTTGGCCTGCGTTCCCAGGATTGCGGTGGCCCCTTGGCTCTTCCCGTACCCCATCCCATCCCTGGGCTTCTCTCTCTCACTCTCTGCCAGCCCAGGTGGGCTCCTCGTGGCCCCAGGCTCTCTTCTGCCAGCAGCAACTCCTGCACTGGCTTCCTGCCTCCCTACAAGGACTTAGTTCCAGCTCTGTTTTTAAATCCCAGAAAATGTTCTGGCAGGGCCAGCCCATAAACGTCCTTCTTTTGGCTGGAGCCACACTAGAGGTTTCCCCTTGCAGTCCTTGGCACGTTGCCTGGGGGCCGCTGTGCAAGGGTGGGCCTTGGCGATAGAGGTTTTCCTGGCCCCCTTCCTGGGAAGCACTTATGGGACAGTACCTACAGATGGAGACGAACAGTTGGTCAGGGCTCAGACAAGTTTAACTTCCACTGTGGGATCAATATTCAAATAAAAACGTTTTAGTGACTCTGATAGGACTGATACTGGGGTTCCCAGTAGCCATGAAGAGGTTACAGAGTCAGACCTGGACTCCAATGCCAGTCCTACCCGCCACTGGCCATGGGACCTTAGGCACATTATCTAACCTGGTGAGGGGTGAAGTTCGTGTGACCCCCGTCTCAGGGGTTGATCTAGCCTAAAGCTAATGAAGCTTAAGGTTTTTGTATTTGTAATTTTGTATCCTTTGCTTGAGGGAGCACCTCAAATGGTATGAGCTGCAAAGACTTGGAGCTATTTCCACCCATTATTGAAGGCTATTTACCTGTTTTAAGGGACAACTGTTTTTTCTCTCTAAGGAAGAAGTGAAATGGTGACTTTGATAGCTTTGTGACCACAGAACCCAAGGAATAGACCCAGAATTCTCTGGAAGGGAAACATCACTGTCACATAGCCCTCCAGGCCTTGGTCCAAACTCCTCCCTTTCCCCCACCAGTCTGGGTCTCCTGAGCCATGCAGGTGAAAGTGCTTGGAAATGGCCAAGTGCTGTTCAGATGTCGGAGTAAGTAAGTGCTGTTTTCAGGTCACGTTCCTCTAGTGCAGCAGATCCCACCTGGCTACACGCTGGAATAAACAAGAGACTTCCAGAAACACAAATGCCTGGGCTGTACCCCAGAGAGATTCCATCAGAGTCACTGGGAGCAGGACTCATGTCTTGGCACCTTGTTTAGGTTGCTCAGAGGATGCTACTGTGCGGCCGAGGTTGAGAGCCTCTGCTCTAGAAAGCCATCCTGGGCCTTCCAGATCATGTGCTTCTGCAGTAATAATTCTGGAATATTTACCTTTGCTGCTCATTTGGTGCTTAGCCTTGTCTCCTTGTCCTGTCATTTGCTGTTTCTCCTTCACTAACTAGGCAGTGAGGACCCTCACAGCCTCTCCCCTGCCATTGCCCCAGCTCTGGGCATTTATTTAATTCTGCCTAAAGCTGCGAGCAGGAGGATGTATCTGACTGTTTACTGTGCACTCAGGCATGTCCAGTCCCGCTGGATAGGTGCTTCAGCCTATCTTATGTGCTAGGAGACTCCATCTCATCTAAGCCCTACAAGAAACCTGCAAAGGAAGGAGTTTAGTGACCCTATTTTACAGATGAGGAAGGTGAGGCTCAGAAAGGTCAAGTAGCTTGCCCAGGCCACAGGGCTACCCAGTGCTGGAGCTCTGTGTGCAAAGCCTCATGCCTCTCTCTGCAGCATGCTGCCCTAGCTATGGTCTTGTCGAAGCAAGGACTGACCAGAGAGAAAGTGTGTTTGGGTGCAAAGCCAGCTCAAATGGTAATTAAGAAAACTGTAAAGCTGAGATTTGAGTTTTTTTGCTGCAGAATTTCATGATATGATTCATGCTCATTTTGTGTGGCCAGGGTTAGCTCTGAATGATTAGGTCAGCTGTAAAATGTGGGTGCTTTCCTGAGTTCCTGCCGAAATAAATTAATAATAAAATGACCTATAAATATTTAATAGCTGATTAGAGGTTTTTCTCTTTTTTTGGATGAGTATCAACATCCTTGGATAATTGCACTTGAAAGTTGCAAATAATCTCTGACCCTTGTATTTTTCGATATAACCTATGTAAATTACCTCTCCAGAAAAATCTGTTTGGAGTAACAGACCTTGCAGGAAACGTGAATAGCAAAACCATTCAAACCTGGAGGTCACTTCACTCTGAGAGGTGAGGACAGCGTGCTGGACCAAGAAGAGGTGGCAGTGGGTGCTGATATTCCCTCAAATGACAGTTGCTTCTGTGAAAGATACAGCTCCCCAGTGCCCCCAGCCCTCTTCCTTTACGCCCAGAAGACCATCAGCCAAATTCCACACTGACCTCAGATGACTCAGAACTTTCACAGCCAGGAATGATGGTTCATGCCTGTAATCCCAGCACTTTGGGAGGCCGAGGCAGGTGGATTGCTTGAGGCCAGGAGTTCAAGACCAGCCTGGACAACATGGTGAAACCCTGTCTCCACCAAAAATACAAAGATCAGCCAGTCTCATAACCCAGTCTCAAGAAAATAAATAAATAAAAATTTAAAAGTAAAATTAAAATATTAACAAAGAAGAACCGACCTCCCTTGTAGCTATGCTGGAGTCAAGACCACAAGGATTTCCTTCTAAGGCAGCTGCTCTCCCTTAGTGGTTGGGTGAATGGTCCTGGAGCTTGCTAAAAATGCAGGTCAGTGGGGCTGGCCAAGGCAGGGCTCAGGAATCTGTCGTATTAGTTAGCAGCCCAGACCCCCTTGAGGTTGTGAATACAGACTTAGCATCACAGCCTCAGGACACCTCAGTGGTCATCCAGTCCAACCTCTTCTTGTTTGTCTGATCCGCAATCCCATCTCCGCTGTTGGAGTTCCTCTGGGCTCTCAGGATCAACACTGGAGAAGGAGGTGGGATTGGGAGGGTGAGAAGTTGGGCTGTGATGCCCAGTGAAGGCCTCAGCCAACCTCGCAGGAAGCTCTGGAGCCGGGATGGTCCCTCAGATGTGTCCACGCCAGCTCTGCCCCAAGAGCTGCTCAGAAGTGTTAGACACATTCACTTTGAGAGCTGGGTCTTGGTCCCATTGGTGAAAGGTAAACCAGGTGTAGTGAACTAAGGTCTTCTTTAGGAATTGGTGTTAGAAAAGCCCACTCCCCATGGCCAGGGCATCAGCAGCCCTGCTGGGATGCAGAGTCCTTACTGCGGTCGTCTATCAGCCTTAGCACAAGGTCTTGACCAGTATCTCTCTAACATCCTTATATTCCAGGCTTTCCTAAGCAGAATAGTGTCCTTAAGGGATCCTCCAGTCATTATATCAGCAAGCCCAAATATCCTTGTTGAGTTCAACAGTTCATCAGTTGATGAAGAAATTGAGGTCAGGGAAAAGAAGTTGCATGGTCAAGGTCACTTCACACGCTTGTTCTTTTTCAGGCCTTGGAAGTATGACTCTTTTAAGGTGTATGTTTCAAAGCATCCCCAGATGTCTCAATAAAAATACGATGACACGCCTCCCTTTGTTTCCCAGAAAGGCTTTTCTCTAACTGGAGTGCTTTAATAGAAGCAGGCAAGAAACCCCAATATCATAGAAAAACTAATTAGCAAGAGTGGAGGTGATCCTTCAATCCCATCTGTTGTCCCCAGTGCCAGAGTCCTAAACAGGGTGGGGCACCCCAGGTTTTGTGTCAGGGCTACAAGATACAGAAGGTGCAAAGATTCCAAATCTCATTGCTAATGCAACTGATTGAACAATGTGCAGTTCCTGCCTCAGCAGCACCCCCAACTCAATGCACACCTCATCAGACTCAAGGCAGGCCTGCTCCTGGTCCCCCAGCTAGCCAGAGGAGAAGGACAGAGGGGTGACCAAGGCCTCCTGTGATCTGGGGGTGCAGTTCATGTTTGCTCATGAGGGTTGAAGGTTTCTTTTCTATCAAAGTGCCCTGCCTTGGAGACCCCATGCTTGTCCTGCTTTACCTTCCAAGGTCTCTGATTCTCAGAGAGGAGATCTGAGGCTGGCATGCTCTTCCTTCCTCTCTTTTCCCATTCATCTCCACTGCACCCCACCTACTGCATCAAAAACAGCCACTTGCTCAGCCACCACAACCCTGTGTAGCAGAAAGATGTACAATTCTGATTCTTTCAGCTTCAACATCAACTGAGCCCTTTGGTACGCAATGACCTACATACTGTTTAATATGGAAATAGAAGAATGTTTATCTTAAAAAAAATCTCTGACCCACTTTCAGGCCACCAACACAGGTACTCTTGGGTAAGGCAGATTCCTGTTGACTCTGAGCAGCACAAATGCTAATATCATTAGCATGTCTCCTAGGATTTAGAATAATTCAATCAAACCCCTCCTCCCTCCAGCAAAGGCCAGTTCTGAAACTCTCCTTAATTCATTTGTCAGAACCCAATTGCTGCATCAAGGGCCTGAATTAAAACAGCAAATTCTCAAACGCAGGCTCATGGCATAGCAATTTACACATCCTCTATAGGGTGCAGTCTTTTGGGGCAAGAGATCAACTTAAGCATTCTAATGATGAATTTATAAAAGGAGTGCTTGTCACTCTTCTTCTCCTCAGTTTTCAGTTGATCTAAGAAAGTCCTTGAAAATTATTTTTTAAACAATTGTTGTCTCATATTAAAGGGTATCAGCTGTGATTTAAACCCTCTATCTGGGGAAAAGTAGACAAATTCCTTCCACATCAGGGTAGTTGAAAGAATCCATGATTTGGAATTTAGAGACCTGGGCTTAGGTCCTAGCTCTACTGTTTAATAGCAGGGTGGCCTTGGGTGATCATTATCTTTATGTTCTACTTTCTTTCCCTGAAAATGGGAATCACATTCATGTTTACTTCTATGAGCTACTTATAAAGACCAAATGAGATCATGCACAGGCATTATCAACTGAAAAGCTTTATCCAAGGATAAGGGATCTTCCTTTATTTTTGATTGACTATTAGAGGGGCCAAAGCCAACACTGAGAATCAAAAACTCTTCCTTTTCATCACCCTTTGCTTCCTAGATTATCTTTAGGTCCTCAGAGGTACCCAACCTCTCTCCATTTTCATCCATGTATAGCATGAAATGGGTATAACTTTATTCATTACCAAAGTGTAAATGTCTCTCGTGGGGACATTTTCTTAGTTACAGGAAACAAAACTTTGATCTGATTTGCTAAAGTTCTTTGAATGAGGGATTAGGGGACTCATTTGAGGCTGGGGAGGCATTTTGGTTTCCCCAAATTCAATTGCTAGGGAGCTGTTTGCTTGTGGATCCTTAAGGACAACCCTGTGGCAAAGGGATGTTGTCTGAAAGGAGCGGTTTCCCACAAGAACCCAGGGTAACTTGCATGGATCTGTGAACCTGCTGGGAGTAATCACATCACTATCTTTAATGGGGCCACTTGTAGTTGTAATCTTGACCAGAGGCTCCTCCCCTTAAAGCAGATGGCCCTCCCCACTGTGGGGGGGCCTCATCCAATCTGCTGAAGGCCTAAATAGAACAAAAGTCTGAGTAAGAGGGAAGTCTCTCTCTCTCTCTCTTTTTCTTTTTTTTTTTTTTTGAGACAGAGTCTTGCACTGTTGCACAGGCTGGAGTGCAGTGGTGCAACCTTGGCTCACTGCAACTTTCACCTCCTGGGTTCAAGCGATTTTCGTGCCTCAGCCTCCCGAATAGCTGAGATTACAGGCATACACCACCATGCCTGGCTAATATTTGTATTTTCAGTAGAGACAGGGCTTCACCATGTTGGCCAATCTGGTCTCAAACTCCTGGCCTCAAGTGACCCACTTGCCTCAGCCTCCCAAAGTGCCTTGAATTACAGGTGCGAGGCACCACGCCCAGCAGAGAATTCTCTCTTCTGCCTCACTGTCTTTGAGCTGGGACATCTGGACTAAGACTCAAACTGGATCTATCCCATTAGCTTTCCTGGGTCTGGGCTTCTCGGCCTCCAGAACCACCTGAGTTAATTCCTTATAACAAATATCTTTTTACGTATACATACAGATGTATATATACACATCCTATTGACTCTGTTTCTCTGGAGAAAACTAATACAACACTACTTGATCATGGTTCATAATACTTTTTACATGTTGCTGGATTCAGTTTGCTAGTATTTTGCAGAGAATTTTTGCATCTGTATTCGTAAGAGATATTGGTCTGTAGCTTTTTTTCTTGTGATGTCTTTGTCTGGCCTTAGTATTAGGGTTATACTGGCCTCATAGTATGAGTTGGGAAGTGTTCCCTCCTTTCCTGTATTTTGGAAAAGTGTTTAAAGAATTGGCATTCATTTTTCTTCAAATGTTCGGTAGAATTCACCAGTAAGAGTTTGGACTTGGATATTTCTCAGTGGGTAGCTTTTTGATTAATAACTCAATCTCTCTTCTTGTTATTAGTCTATTTAGATTTTTTCTATTTCTTCTTGACTGGGAAGCTCTTAAGAGAATCAAGTCACCTTTAAGAGTGAACACTGTTGGAGGTAAAAGTCAAAAACTCTATTGAGTTGATACCTGCGGCTGAGTCTTTTCTTCTTCTAAGCAACTAGATTGTGGTTGGGTCATCTAGAAACTTTTCTTGAGTGAGCTGAACTCTCTGAACCATTTGATCCAAAATATGAGCTTGTGAATTAGCAAAAGTGTGATGAAATTAAATTCCCATCATTTTGCAGTCCAACACAAAATGCAACAGGTGTTAATTCAGATGCTGGTGGCACTTCTCTGAAGATGGAGATGGCTAGGTGATATTATGTGGCTTCTTGGAGATAGTCATCTTTCAGGAAAAGCATTAAACAATGTCCTTGTTTTCTGTCACTTTTGGATAGCTCAGAGGCCTCTAGAAAGTTGTCATCAACAATAAGCACCTTCCCCACCCCATTGCATCAGAGCCTTCCAGAGTTGTCACCATGGTCCCAGTTCCTTGTGAGTTATTTTCCACTCCAGCCTGGCTGCAAAGAAAGTTTCCACTTGCTTGACTTCCCAATCTCTTCCTGTCTCTGTGAGGCATTTCATTGTTATTGCTAATCACCGCAAATGCACTGAGGGTGCCAAACTAATAAATATGGGGAAGTTGCAAGGATCAAGAAATCCAACCAAGTTCTCCCATTCTTGGACTATGGTTATTGACTTCTTTCCTGCCTGGAACCCAGAAACTCTTTGTTGTTGTTGTTGTTGTTTTCTTGTTCTCCAAGTTAGTTCTCAAGGGAGGCCTTGTCAAACTTCCTCAATTATTTAGACTTTCCTTGTCTCAAAGTCCTATAGGTCTCTTCCCTGAGGGGGTCTGCAAAGGTAGAATGAGAACTGAGAGTGAAGGGCCATGATGGCATCCCCCACTGACCACGCCCCCATAGCCTCTCACCTGGGTGACTGCAGGGATCACCTTGTAGCTCTCTCTGCTTCTTCCCTCACCTCCAACTTTATCCTCATCACACAGACCAGAGGAGAGCTCCACCTCTCCACCTGCTCCGGTTTCAGTGGTCTCCTTAAAAACACCAGGAACGCTCCTCCCTTCGCATTTGCTGTTCCTTCTGCCTGGAATACTCTTCCCTAGATATTCACAGGCTCACCCCTTTACTTTCTTCAGATATTTATATGTCACTTTCAAAGTGAGGCTGTCCATGACTACTCCATTTACAGTGTAATCCCCAACCCCTAAAGCACTCTATCCTCTTACTTGCCTTGTATCTTACTTCTCAATTCTGTTATTGCCTCCTTCCCCATTAGACTGTAAGCTACATGAGGGCAGGAGCTTTGCTATTTGTTCACTGAAGGGATTGGAGGTTGAGTAAGAATGTCATTTACACCACCTGACAGCTCATCACTCAAGCAGCTGCCAGTGGTACCTAAAAACCTCGTTAACTGCATAACAGAATCTCTCCTGGATCCAGTTTATGGGCGGAGTGAGGCCCAGGCCACCATGTTAGTTAGGCAGCTTGAAGAGAAAATGTACCTTCTTCTTTCCCCAAGCCAGAGTTTTATTACCCTCTTTTTTAAATGCATTATTCCTATAAGATGCCTTAGCAAAGTTCAGACTTTCCTGAATCAAGTTAGTAAGAAGTTAACTAGGAGCTAATTAATAAGGCAGTTAGCTTTTCAACTTATCTGTCTTAGACTTTTAGCATTGTACATTTGTGCTTCTATAGGTCACTCATTGAAGCACATTGTACATTTGTGCTTCTATTGCTGTCACTCTTTTGTCTAAAGATGGGAATATGAAAGAAGCTATGTTCATGAAGAACATTGTAGTAGTTCCTTTAAATTTTAGCCTCCTTTTTGTCCAGGGTTAGATTCCAGTGTGATCCATCATTCCTGTGCTTATCCCTTAGAATTTCTGACCCTCTTTCCCTGCACTACACTTGCCTGCAAATCCCCAATCATGATGAAACCCAACCCTCTTCACACCTGCAACTGAGCAGCTGAATGGGGCTGACTATAACCACACAGCCAGCCAGCAGGTCTGAATGAAAAATCCTGCCCACTTATTTCAAGTGGTGCCTGAGCACTCCTGAACTCCCCTCATCCATTCACGTGCCCGCTCTGCTCTCCTTGACAGCTATTTTCACCCTCCTTGCCTCCAACCATCCTCTCAGCCAATGAACTTGCTTCTTATTCCAGTGAAAAGACAGAAGCAATCAGAAAAGAACTTCTGCAAGCTTCCACCAACAAATCTAGGAACTCATCTAAATCTAGACCTAGGTACTCTGCCTGTTCCTGCTTACCATGGAGGAATTGATCATATGCCTACTGTAGCCCACACTTCCACTTGGGGATTGGTCCTGTCCCCTCTTGCCTATTCAGGGGCTTCACACCAGCAATTGTCCCCTCTTTTTCTCAAATCACAATTTCTCCCCTCTCTACAGGAGCAAGCAGACATAACGAAATATCTCCCAATTTACAAAAAAGGAAGAGAAACCCTCTTGTTATTCATTCCCTGTGAACTACAGCCCCATTTGTCAGCTCTTCTTTATGGTAAAACTCCTCGAAATGATGGTCTATAGTCTCCATCTCCACTTTCTCTTCGAATCTCTTTTCAGTTCACTCCAACCTGACCTTCATTTGCATCTACGTCAGCTTCTGTCAAGGTCCCCATGCTTAGCCACATGCTCGGTTTCCAGCCCTCCTCCAACGCACCATCTCTTCCTTGAAACAGCTTTGTTCACCTGGCTTCCTGGGCACCACATCTCTTGGCTCTCCTCCTACCTCAGTGCTGCTTCCTAGCCTGCTTCCTCTTCATCAGTCCTACATGGAGGTTGATGGAGTGCCCCGGGCATGGTTCTCAGCTCTCAGCTCTTCCTCCCCTCTGAACCTGCTCCCTAGGACGTACTATGACTTTCAGTTGCTCGTGACCACTGGGTTTGGATTTGCAACCCAGGCCTCTTACAGGAGTGGCAGGCTCCCACCAACTGCCCACTTCACAGCTGCCCTTGGCTCAAGGATCATCTCAAAATTCCTATATCCAAAAATAGAGTTCTGGAGCCAACGTGCCATTTTCTACTTCTACATGGTAGTACTTTAAGCCAAAAAAATTTTGAGTTGTCCTTGGCTTCTCTTCTTCTCTCATATGTCACAATCAACCCATCGGCCAATTCTTCAAACTATGTCTAGAATCCAACCATTTTTCACCACCTCCAGCATAACCTCACCAGGAATACTGCAGTGGCCTCACTGGGCTCTGCTTCCCCTGTGCCCCTCTATCATCTTTCCCTACACAGCATCCAGAGGAGGCTTTTACAAAAAGCCACGTCATTGGTATCGACCACTTCCATGCCTTAAGCCTCAAGATGGCTTTCCATCTGCTTACAGTCAAATCGGATCCTTTCCATGTCTCTGACCTCATCCTAAATTGCTGCATAGCAGCCCGTGGGCCTCCTGTCCTTTCTCTAATATCTGCCTCAGGGCCTTTGCACTGTCTATATCCTCAGACTATAGTACTTTCTCCCCAGATATCTGCTGGCTTGCTCCCCTATCTCTTTCTAGTCTCCTATAAATCAGACCCTCTCTAAATACTCTCCATAAAACAGCTTGGACTCCACCTCCCCACCACCCTTGATTCCCCTTAGCCTGTTTATTTTTCTTCACAGCACTGCTAGGAGCTTCACAGCTCCTGCTGACATATCATGTGCTTCTCTGTTTAGGGTCTGTTTCTTCTGCCTACAGGGGAGTGTGAACTCCTTGAGGGCAGTCCCTCTGTCTAATTGGTTCACTGCTGTAGGAACAGTGACTGACACACAAAAGCCACCCTTTTAACATCCACTGCATGAATACAAGAGTCTATTGATAATAGTGGAATTCATAAACAACCCATATCCAACAGCAGAAAAAGGATGAAGTAAATTACATTTTGGCTCCTCAGTGGAATTTTAGAGTCAATAAAATAGATGAAATCATTCACAGGTATTACTTAAAGGACACAAACAATTTTCAAAAACGACTTTAAATTGTTAACAGATGCACAGGGCAAAAGTTTTACCCACCTAACAAACAAGAAAAAGCAAATTAAAAGAACTATGGGATATCACATTCCTGTTACTAAATTAGCACATGTTTCTCTTTAAGCATACACCACTAGATTCTGGAAAGGCTTTCCTGGGGTAAACTCTCTCCCAAGGGATGTAAATTTACACAACACCTTTGGAAAAAAAATCTAGACAAAAATACATCATATTACATCAAGATGTTCATTCTTTCTCATCTGGTATTTCTCCTGGGACTATCACATAAGAACATAATAAACACCATGAATATAAAAAAACAAAATAAGAAAGCCTACATACCTAATGGTTAAGAAGATAATGATGCATCTACTCCATTAAGCATTATAAAGGCACTCAAATTATGTGTATTAAGAGTTTTATTGACTCGGAGAAATGTTTATACTATAATCTGATACTAAGTTAAACAAAAAAAATCAGCCCTGGGAGGATACCAGGTTATCCACATAGGAAGCAAAAGACATCACAGATTTCCTTTAGGAGCCTGGAGAATTTGGACTCCTGCTCACAATTACTGACTCGATGTTTTCTGTTGTGTTTCCAATGGTCTAATTAAGTTTCTCTTCAGATAATGCTTTGGCCAAGCTCTTTTTTGTTACAAATACACAATATAAAGATTTCACTCTGCATTCCCCGTTACCATCCTTCTGCATCAGTACCACACACAATTAAGTTGATCATGTTAGAGGTTCTATGCTTAATTTTTACACGCTGAAGAATGATTAGCATTTTAATAAGTCACAGCACTTAACATCTATTAACGAGTATTGAAACTCATAAACTATTTAATTTTCTACCACAGTGTGCACATTTTACCCATTAAAAAGCAAGAACAACAGAAATCAAATCAAAGAACAACAGAAAAGTGCTATCGACAGGAAAAGCCTCACCTAGACCACATCTCGCTTTTTAGAACTGATGCAGATAGCTGTGTGAAATGTTGGAATCAGTAGTGTTTGGCAGGGGAGAAGTGACAAAGAGACTTCCTCTAAGTGTCCTCATTCTCCAGAATCCAGGAAGGGTTGAGGCTAACAATTGAGTTGCCAGTTAACCCCATGGGACCCCAAAATCACAAATACTAAACCTGAGGCTCTGTTCTCTGTTGCATACATGTGCACCTGCACACACACACCCCAGCTTCAGTTCACCCAAAGAAGTAAATTACCCACTGATTGTTTTTAAAGCAATTTAAAAATTTTGAAATAGTTATAGATTCAAGTTCAGAATAACACAGACACCTTTATCCAGTTTTCTCCTATGGTAATGTTTTGCAATACTAAAGCACGATACCATAACCAGGATATTCACATTGATAAAAATCCACTGATTTTAGATTGCTCCAGTTTTACTGGTACTTGTGTGTGTGTGTGTGTGTGTGTGCGCGTGTGTGCATGCACGTGAGTGCATGTGTGTATTCTACTCAATTTTATCACATATGTAAGGCTGTGTGTGTGTATGCACACCACCACAGTTAAAATACAGAACAGTTCCCTCAACACTGGGATCCCCCTGTTGATGTTTTATAGCCACACACTTCCTTCCCCAGACTCCTGTCTGTCCCTAGTCCCTGGCAACCACTCATCTGTTTTCCACTTCTATAATTTTTACTTCTATTAAATTACATAAATTGAATTATGTAACATGTACCTTTGTGGAACATCTTGTCATATGCTTATTCGCCATCTGAATATTTCCTTTGGTTAGGTGTCTGTTTGGGTCTTTTGCCCATTTTTAAATTGAGTTGTGTGTTTTTTCGCTGTTGAGTTTTAGGAGTTCTTTGCATGTTTTTGATAACAGTCCTTTATCAGATGTGTCTCTTGCAACTGTTTTTCCCATTCTGTGGCTTGTCTTCTCATTCTCTTGATTCTATTGAGTTTTAAGACACTACCACCTTCATTGGATATGTGGCTTGGAAATATTTCCTCCCTGTCTGTAGCTTGCCTTTATAACTTCTTCATAGAATTTTTCATAGAGGAGTTTTTAATTTTGATGAGGTCCAAATTATCAATTGAATTGTGCTTTTGGTGTCAAGCCTAAGAATTGTTTGCCTGGTCCTAAGTCCCAAAGAATTTCTCTTTAATGTAAAAGGTAACCAAAGGAGTGCTCTGAAACGTGAAAAGAGGAAGGTGAACTGATTGGAAACTAAGGAGTGGAGGAACACCTTGGCAGCATGGCTATGCTGTGTGTACAACCTTCCACCCACTTGAAGAAAGAGACTCACATCTGTGATTCCCAACACCGAAGTTGCAATAGGAAGTGGCCCAGGAAGGCTCATTCCTCTGCTGGATGAAACAAGAGTTCCCTGGACAATGCCAAGAGAGATGGGTCGCGAGATCCACTGGCAAAAATCTATACGGGAAGTACTCTCTTTCCCTGCAGGCTTGAGACCTTTCTCCTCAACTGAAAGACACCAGAAACTGGGCAGTACTGGCAAGGGGAGTTTTGCCGTGGGAAGCTCCATCTTCTCTGTCTTCTAGTCTCCATGGATGTGAGATTCCTCTCTCCCACCCAGACACATGGGTGGCAGGGGGGCCCCAGCAAGAGGGATCCTGCCCAGGAAGCGCTCTTTATTTCCAAGGCATAGAAGGGTCCCTTTCCACCTTTAGAGGCACCAGCCTAGGGAAATTCTTCATGTCCCCTCAGATAGCACCAGGAGGGTCCAGTGGGAGCCTCAGCAGCTCCAGAAAACCAGGAAGGCCACAGTAGTACCACAAAGGCTGTGAAAATGAAATTAGCATTGCACTCACAGCTCACAAAACTAGCATGCACACAGAACCTAAAAAGATAATCTCCAAACCTAATAGCCAGGCTGTTCAGGATATAATGTAAAAAGTTACCCATTGTACCAAGAATCAGGAAAATCACAACTTGAAAGAAAAAAGACCATCAATGGATGCCAATACTGACACGAATCAGATGTTGAAAGTATTTAACAAGTATTTAAAAGTAGTCACTGTAAAACTGCTTTAACAATGAATTACAAATTCTGTTGACACAAATGGAAAAATTAAAATCTCAGAAAATAAATAGAAGCTATAAAAAAGAAACAATCAGAAATTATAGAAGTGAAAAATCCAATAACTGAAAAATATTAAAGGTATTACATGGGCTCAATAGTACAGTGGAGCTGAGTGAGGCTAGAACTGATAAACTTGAGGAAGGACTCGTAGGCTTCACCCAATCTGAGCAACAGAGAGAAAATAAACTGAAAAACAAAAGAACAGAGCTTCAGGGTCCTGTGTGAAAATAACAACAAAAAAAAATCCAACATTTGTAACATCAGAGTCCCAGAGGATTCTGTGGCTGAAAGAGAATTCAAAGAAAGAACGGCTGAAAACTTCTCAAATTTGGCAAAAAGACATAAACCTACAAATTCAAGAAGTTGAGTGAATCCCAAACAGGATACATCCAAAATAATCCATGCCAAGACACATCTAATTAAAGTTCTGAAAACATAAAGACCAAAAAGAATTCTTAAAAGCAGCCAGAGGATAATGACACATTACCTATGGGGAAACACCAGTTTGCGTGACAGTGGATTTCTCTTCCTCTGAAACCCTGGAGACCAGAAGAAAGTGACACATTTTTCAAGCTCTGAAAGGAAAAAAAAAATACCTGCCAGCCACAAATTCTACATCTGGCAAAACTATCCTTCAGGAATAAATAGTAAATAAACCTATTGTCAGATGACAGGACACCAAAAGATTGTGCGGTTAACAGACCTAATTTCAGAGAATGGCTAGAGCAAGTTTTCAAACAGAAGGGTAATGATGAAAGAAAGAATCTTGAGCATCAGGAAGCAAATACAATGGAAAGAGAACATATATGGGTACCTACGATAGGCTATCCTATTCCTTATGAGTGTCATCAATCATATTTGATTGAGGGAATCAAAATTACAAGACCAGTTCTCACTTGAGTCAATGAGGGGAAGGTAAAGGGGCCTGAATGGCAGTAAGGTTTTCACATGCCACTTGCAGTGGTAAAATGTTGATAGTAGTAGACAGCAATAAGTCACATATGTTCACTGTAATACCCAGAGCAACCACTGAACAGGCTATTCAAAGAGATCCACTCAAACACATTATAAACACATCAAGATGGAATTCTAAAACTTGTACAAGTAATCTATAGGAAGGTAAAAAAAAGAAACAGAAATGAGAATCATAGGAAAGTTATAAGAAACAGAAAATAAAATCGCAGGCTTAAGCTCTAACATATCAATAATTACCTCACATGTAAGTAGTCTAAATATACTAATTAAAAGGCAGAGATTAGTTTAGTAGATTAAAAACTGTGTGTCAACTATATGTTGCTTTTAATAAATTATTTCAAATTCAATGACAGGTACATTGAAAGCAAAAGTATAGAAAAAGATAGATGCAAGCAATAATACAAAAACAGAGGTAGCTGTATTGATATATGATTAAGTGGATCTCAAAGAAAATTACTTGGGACAAACAGGGATATTACATAATAATAAAAGAATCAATCCACTAGGAAAAATAACAATCCTAAATGTGTGCACACCGAGTAACGGAGCCTCAAAATCCATGAAGCAAAACTAATAAAACTGAAAGGAAAAATAAACAATTCCACAGTTGTAGTTGGATATTTCATCAGCTTCCTCTCAGCAACTGATAGAATTTCTAGAAAGAAAATTAGCTAGAAGACAGAAGATCTAAACAATGCAATTAGCCAATAGGATCTAATTGATACATATAGAACATTCCACCCCATAACAACAGAATATCAATTTTTTTCAAGGGCGTTCTGAAAACATACACTATCCTGGACCATAAAACAAACCTTAAAAAGTTTAAAGAGATTTGGCCAGGTGCAGTGGCTCACACCTGTAATCCCAGCACTTTGGGTGGCCGAGGTGGGCGGCTCAAAAGGTCAAGAGATCGAGACCATCCTGGCCAACATGGTGAAATCCGGTCTCTACTAAAAATACAAAAAATTAGCTGGGCGTGGTGGCGGGCGCCTGTAGTCCCGGCTACTCAGGAGGCTGAGGCAGGAGGATCACTTGAACATGGGAAGCGGAGGTTGCAGTGAGCCAAGATCATGCCACTGCACTCCAGCCTGGCGACAGAGCTAGACTCCATCTCAAAAAAGAAAGAAAGAAAGAAAGAAAAAAGTAAAGGGATTCAAATCATACAGATTATGTTCTCTGACCATAATAAAATCAAACCAGAACTCAGTAAGGTAAGGAAGTCAGGAAAATCTCTAAACACTTGTAAATTAAACAACACACTTCTAAATAATCCATTGGTCAAGAAGTAAGTTCCAAAGGAAATTTTAAAATATACACAGAACTGTGTAAAAATGCCACCACATTTTAAAAGCAGCCCTTGAAAATAAAAGTTTTTATAATGTGGACTTATAAAATAATTTAAATATGTTTTATTGTGTGATTTAAATATTGGATTGTCAATACACAGCTTGTCATCTTTTAAATCAAAATTGTAGAATGCTGCTTTGACTTCCACAGTTTTAAGAGGTTATAGAATACTACATATTCCTTTATAAAAATGGCCTAATTTATTGAGAAGAGCCTATCTCTTATTTCACATATCCCAGGGACTGTGGTGGCAGGCAGGGAGCATGTGGTTGGGGTATAGGCCATGTTGCTCCTTTTCCTCTGCTCAGCTTTTAAAAGTCAGGGCCTCCTCTTCTCCATTCACACTCTCTCCCCAAGTTCTCCTCCAGTTCCACAGCTTTAAATGCTGCCATGTGTCAACAAGTCTCCATTAGATGACTTTGGCTCTGGACTCCAGAGGCACTCATCCAGCCGCAAGCTTGATGTGTCCTCCTGGATGGGCATCTCGCCCACCCACAGCAGGGCTCTCCATTTCACCTCAAACCTGCATCTCCCTCATTCAGCCAGTCATTCAAGCTAGAATCCTGGCAGCCATCCTAGATTCCTCCTTTTTCCTTACATCCGTTTCATATCCATAACACACATCAGCAAGCTCTGTGGCCCCCACTGCTGTCCATTCCTCTCCTCTCCACCTCCCTCCATCCCTTCCAGCCAAACTGCCTGATACTGTTTGGCTCTGAGTCCCCACCCAAATCTCATCTTGAATTTTACTCCCATAATTTCCACGTGTTGTGGGAGGGACCCGATGGGAGATAATTGAATCATGGGGGTGGTTTTCCCCAAACTGTTCTCGTGGTAGTGAGTAAGTCTCACGAGATCTGATGGTTGGATAAGGGGAAACCCGTTTTGCCTGGTTCTCAATCTCTTTTTGCCTGTCCCCATCTATGTAGGATGTGGCTTGCTCCTACTTGCCTTCTGCCATAATTGTGAGGCCTCCCCAGCCAAGTGGAACTGTGAGTCCAGTTAAACCTCTTTCTTTTGTAAATTGCCCAGTCTCGGGTATGTCTTTATCAGCAGCGTGAAAACGGACTAATACACCGCCATCTTTCTGGTCTCCAGGAACGCAGCAGCCTCCCACCTGCCCTCCTTGCTGCTGCTCTCCTCTCCCTGCAATCCACCCTCCACACAGAAGGAAACCTTTTAAAACATGTAAAGCAGATGACGCTACTCCCTGCTTATAAATTTCCAGTAGCTTCCCATCACACTTAACACTTGTTTATTCATTTATTGTGTTTCCTTCACCAAGAATGTGTATTCCATCAGAGCTGATTCCTTTCTGTCTGGTTCACTCCAGTCCTCTCAGGACCTGGCCCTTAATGAGGGATTCCATAAGTATTTGTTGAATAAACAAATAAATAAACAGGGTTTGAGGAGGGCAGCAGCAGGCAGGATCATGAAACAAACTATTTTGGGAACCTGTATCAATGTACAATGACATGACTGTTATTCACATATATAATCTGATCACAACAATGTAAAAATAATGTGTGTATAGAAAGTGCCTGGAAATTAATAAAAATGTCAGCAACGTTTTCTTTAGATGGTGGCCTTATGAGTGATTTTCCTTTGTCTTTCCTCTAAAATTGTATTCTCTAGGATTAGCATGAATATGTGGCCGGGCGTGGTGGCTCACATCTGTAATCCCAGCACTTTGGGAGGCTGAGAAAGGATTGAGGCCAGGAGCTTGAGACCAGCTTGGGCATCATCCCTGTCTCTACAAAGAAAAAAAAAAAGTGGCGTAAATAATTTTATGATGGAGAGAACTTAATGAGGTTTTTTTCCCCCTAAGTTACTTATTGGGGTTTTCCCCAGGCTGAATTATTCCAGCATCTTTTAACTATTTCATTTCCTTACTCCTTAATCATCTTCTGGGCCCTTTGCAACAGAATCTCCCTCACTCATCACAACCCTCAACAAGTTTTCATTCATACTTTAGTCCACAATATTCTGCAGGTTTGAATATTCAAGGAAAAGAATTTTTCTTTTCATAGACGGTGTCATGGAGCAAATGTGCTCAAGAGTAATAATAAAGAACTGATTTTAGGAATATCTCCTAAAGAGGTGGGAAGGTTCTGATGGGATATAAAAACACTGGTAATTAATTTTTAAATTAATACCTAAGAAACCCTAACGAGCCTCGCATGTTTCCTCTTTTTATAAGTGGGGTTGAATGAGTTATGTTATTCACACTCTTCAAGTGTGAATCTTAAAGTAGGCTTAATTGTGTTTAGGCCGAGTACTATGAAAGCAACGTGGTACTCAAAAACTAATCTAGGGAAATTAAAGAAACATATGTAGTGCTACAAATGTGAGCATTTTTCTTAAAAAAATAAATCAGATATCGTTGCCAGGTACATGAGTATACATAGCCTTGCCCTCCATCAGGCAGTGACCCCAGTGAAGGTGGTGACATATTAATTTCAGAAATGTGTGTCTGAGAGGAGAAACACAGAACATGTTTTATGAGCAGTTCCACTCAGGGGCAGAGGTCCAAGCTGGCTTTGGGGGTGGTCTTGTGGCCACCTGGACAAGTCAGGTTTCTTGCCAGTTCTGGAACTGGCTCATTTCCAGGTATCATTAGATGAGGTTAAAATAGAAAGGGTGGGAGGAAGGGCAGGTCAAGTTGTCTGGGAAATCCAAACAGAGTGGACCCCCATGAACACCAGAGCCAATCAGATCCAGGGTAGAGTCAGAACCTATCCACCCAGCAACTTCCTTCTCATGGCCATCGGCACCTGCCATACATGAGGTCTATTGGAGACCAGCCGGCATATGCCCCATGCTGAGACAAGAAATAGCTCAACAGGCCAGAGTGGAAAATGATTAAAGTCTGAGGTGGTGCAGGCCAGCAGGGGCGAGGTTCATTTCTCACTGTTGGTCCTGCAAGTTTTACCTTATGTAAGGCATCACCCTTGGAGTGATTGTAGAGGTGGCTGCCTGACTGGTTGGAGAAGACACCTGCCTGTGAAACAGAATTGTTCTTCAGCGCTCTCATCCAGCTAATATCATCCCTGTTGTGTCAAGGCAGCCAGAAAATGTCTTGGTTATGAGTTTTGAATATGGTAACAGACACGTAGCTGGGCTAATGGAGGCGCGTGATGGTACCGCTTGTCTGAAAGTCACTTACTCTCCGCTCTGAACTTTAGGGTGTGAATTTGCCACTTATTGCCTTCTGGCTATGTTTTGCTAACTAAAACATCGACTAAAAATGTGTGGATACTTCCCATGTATATATATATGCATTAAGGGGTGAGAAGAGTCAAGAAGCAGTGACTGGCCAGGAAGAGGAAACAAGGGCTAATCAAGATGTGCTCATTAAACTGCAATGACATATTGTTCCATTTATCAAATTGACCATCGTAAAAATGGGCTGATGAAGTTCAGCATTGGTGAGGGTATAGGAAGTAACTGGCACCCAGGTACATTGTTGGTGCAAGTGTAAATCAGTACACCTTCTTGGCTTGCAACCTAGCAATATCTACTGAAATGTTTAAAGTTCTAATCTTTTAACTCTGTATTTCTACTTCTAACATTTAAGCCTCTAAAGCCTCAAGAATGTTCCTTGGGGCTTTGTTTAAAGACTTTAAAGTATTAAAAACGTAAAAGTAACCCAAATGAACTCTGAAGAAGAAGATTAAATAAATGCTGGTACAGCCGAACGATGAAATACCGCACACGTCTTAAGAATGGGTTAGACCTTCCTGTCCCTACTGATATGTAAAGTGAAACACGCAAGCTCCAAACGGCATTGGTGGTATGAGTCCACATCCAAAGTAATCAACAGCAACAGTAAGAGGGTTAGTATCAGTGTGAAAAAAGAAGACGGAGAATTATGCACCAATTTTTGGCAGCATGTCCCTAGAAATGAGATTACGTACATTCTTGTAAGGTTTGGAATTTTACATAACTTTGCACCATGTCATCAGAAGAAAAAGGCAGGGCCCATCTTAGTGTAGGCTGAAATACATTTCCATTCAGTGGCTATCTGGAGGGGTTATTCATGAAATTTGTAAACATGTGGGCATTCAAAGTGATATTTCATAGAGGCTCTAAGAGACAAATTTCCCACATGAATAAACAAAGGAAGGTATGGGGAAGTCTATGTGGCAAAGTTTATTTAGATCCTCGAATCAAGAGTTGCAATTGGTTACGTGTCTTTGAACAACTAATTTGTAAGCTTCCCAGAGTCCTGGTTTTCTCATCTGCAACGTGTGGTTGGGCAAGGCAACCTTCTTAAGGACTTCTCCAGTTGAAATGGGCTCAGCCTGCAAGTAAGTGGAATTTAGGTAAATGATACTCCTAGCAATGGAAGGTGCTGCTCATGTCTGCTAGGACGAGTGCCCGAGAGCTAGCGGACTTCAAAGTCAGCTAAACAGACTTTCCCAGCTTAATGTAGCTAGGTGGCCTTTTCCCCTTCAGCACTTTCTCTCCTTCATCCCAGGTGGTCTGCTTCCCCATCTCTAGTTGACTGAAGAAATTAAAGAGAAAAAGAGAGAGCAAGACTGAGACGGAGAGCATAAAGAAAATCAAATGAATTAGGAAGAAGAAAAGATGAATGGTGTGCGAACTGGGTCAGATAGGAGGGAGGGCAGTTAAAGATGAGTTACTGGAGGTGCAAGTCACACTAACAAAACTTTGAAAAACAAACGAAGGCCTGGTGAGGCGATGACTAACACAGCTATAGATCCGGGCATTGCAGGCCGTCCCAGAGGGCCGGCTTTACAACGTGGCCATTGATCCAGCCCAGGTGTGCACAGCCTCGGCCACTCTCATTTCCCCTTCCTGCCCACAGCCTCCCCGCTGCTCAGGAAGCTGTGCAGTCCTGGCTGTGCATGCAGAACTCAACCGCGGGTCAGGGAGCCTGGGGAGCTGGGGGCTCCAGACCCTGTTCTCACTGTAAGAGCAGCTTTTGTGTCAAAGGCAAGTTCACAGCCGCTGAGTCTTCCGAGGCATTGCAGAGCTTATGCCTTTACCGCCAGCCGGTGCTAGGCCCAGGGAGAATGATGAAGTCGTCGAGGATATTAGAACCACCATAACGTATTTCCTGGGCATTTTGTGGCCTTACCTGCAGGTAGGTATGACGATAAGCACATCAAGCAGACGGGGAGGTCAGGTGACTTGTCCAAGTCACCCAGCCAGAAGTAACGGAGCCAAGACTCAAACCCAGATCCGCTCAGTTTCTCTTGCTCTGATATTGCTGCCTTTGATTTTTGCCTTTGGATCTTTCCAGACCTATCTCCCACTCCTTGCTCCATCCCACTGAGTGTGCCCCATGGCTTTCTTGTATGCTGCGGGCCTTCCAGCCAGAAAGCTGGACCTGGCAGTGAAGGTGTGGACACACCTTAACACATGGAGGTTAAAAGCCACGACGGTCGGGAGCTCACTGAAATGGCTTATCGCTGCCTCTCCTGGGCATAACTGCAATCTGGGTGAGATCCCAGGAGACCAAGCCAACTTTAAGATGCAAAGGGACAAGTCTCTAAGGGTTTTCAGATATTGGTGGGTGAAGGATAGGGAAAGAGCCCAGAGGGGCAGGGAGGAGAGGAGCGAGGGGAGAACGAGAGGCCTTTCACAGTCTCTCAATGTATCAGCGTCAGCTGTTGCCACAGCTGTTATGAGTTGAAGTGTGGCCCCCAAAATTCACAGATTGAAGTCCTAACCCCTGTACCTCAGAATGTGACCACATTTGGAAATAGGCCTGTTGAGATCACACTGGATTAGGATGGGCCCCTAATCCATATGACTTTATACAAAGGGGAAATTTGGACACAGACCCACATACAGAGGGAATGCCGTGTGAACATGAAGACGGCTACCTACAAGCCAAAGAGAAGGGCCTGGAGCAGATTCTCCATCACAGCCCTCAGAAGGACACCTGCTGACGCCTTGGTCTCGGGCTTCCAGCCTGCAGAGCTGCAAGAGAACACCTTCCTGTAGTTTATGTTGCTCAGTTTGTGGTACTTTGTAAAGGCAGCCTTAGCAAACGAATGCAATAGCTCATTTTCAAAGCCCTTCTCAGAGAAACCTATGCCGTGGACAACAGTTCTCAGGTGTGAGAGAACTGTTAGGGCAAGATTCTAGATGGCTTCAGCCTTTCTAGAATTATTTCTAATTATTACACATTATAATACGGCAAAGGCAGAGTTAGTGATTTCAGCTCAAAATCACCATGGCTTTTCTGTGACATTTCCCTCACTTCTCAGGAAACCTTCCAAGAGAGTGGTGTTGTGCGTCCTGTAGGAAATACTTGTCTTTACTGACAGATTTCAAATAAGCACACAAACAAACACCTTAGAGAGAGGATACCCAAAGCACAAGGTCCCAAACTATTAGATGATAATTAGACTGAATGAATATTGATTACACTTAACCATGTTTTAGTCTTCTATATAATTGCCAATTGGAAAATCTATGCATCTGACAAAATGATCTAATTTTTCCACTTAGCATTCTTACATTTTTGTATCATACTGGGAAAGAATGTATCTGTGGAATATGGGCTTCAAAACAAATGGAATCAAACAAAGATGCTCTTTGTTTAAGGAACATATTCTAAATTAGGGCCATGAGAATGTGCACAGTTTTGTGGCAATTTTGCAAAACATGGTTTACTTTGATGACTTGATAAAACCCCGCACTCTATCTACAGACATTTCTGATTTTTCTGTAATCAGATATGCATTTTGCTGGGTGGAAGTATAAACACAAATCCCTTTCTGTATGTTTTCTCATGTCACCCAGCAGCCAGCAGGCGGTGAGAAGGACGTGAGCTCACCAAAGGTGAGGCTTGTGTTTAATTTGCTTCATGCAGCACTAACATGGTATAGTGTGTCACACACACAGACGCTGAATATTTCATTCATTCATTCAACAAACGCACACTGCCCTCCCGTTGCTGCGTTCAGCGCTCGACAGTGAGGAATCCCACCAGGTAGACAAGCAACTCCTAGGAGGAAAGGAATGCAGCGCTATCTTCCCTCTCTAGGTAGACGTAGTCTAGATATGCGAACCTTCACAGCTTCACTTAAGATTATGGGAGGCAAAACTCAACAGGTCCGTTTTCTATTTGTTCTCTGGGGACCTGGAAGGTCTGAGTTGATGACAACTGTAAACGGTCAGGTCTTGTTGGGCCTCTCCTAAAAACCTTAGCCATGGGACAGAGAGGAAAGCTGTCGTACAGACTGTCTTTTCTAGTTTACTGCTTTTGACTAAAATAATAACATTCACTCTGACATAATGACTACACCAATTAGACTTAATTAGACTTAGGCAAAAAAAAAACACCCCCACACACAGACACAAAACAAAAAACAAAACGAAAAAAAACTCTGATGGAATAAATGTAGCGGTGGGAAGGGAGACCTCCCCAGGAGTCCCTGCAGTCATTATCTACCGTCTCCTAGGGGCCGGGTGACAGGCGCAGTGCAGGGCAGACGTCCACTGGGGGCATGAGTGTCACAGAGCCATGGGCCTCCCCTCCCACAACCTTCTCCCTAGATGTGTCACCTCCTTTCTTACGATGCACTCCAGCACTATCTGCTGGGGAAGGGGGTGGGTGTCCAACAGGGAGAGCTGACCAGCAGGGCTCCAGGCAGCAGGAAAGGCTGAAGCCATGTAGCATCTCGCTTTGAGTGGAAGCCCCTGAGGGCAGGGCCTCTTCCACCCAGCTGTGCCGTAGCACATATACACTCAATGAAAGAAGGGTTGGATTCAATTCCAAGGACATTAAAACCCTTCTTATAACAGTCCTGGTCCTTTCTCAGGGTATCTGTATAGAAAAGGAGTTCCTCCAATACAACCCCTGAGAGTGTGTATGGGAAACCTAGAGTGAGGTGTAGGGCTGTTGTCACAATTTCTTGGGGGCACTGAGTTACACATCAATAGACAAGGGCAACTTTAAAGACAAACTAAAATGGAGGTTGCATAGAAAGTAATTTTGAATAATTGTTTAAAAAATACAAATGTCACTGCAGTATGGCCAACAGACACAAGTATTTATTCTATTTTGTTTTTTAATTGAAACTGTCAGCAAAGTTAAAAAATCCTTTTTCTCCCTGGCCACTGCCTAAAGGCTGAATGAGGCCCGCCCTGCATCCACTGCAGATGCTCACAGAGCGGCAGCCCCTCCCTGGGGATGTGATTAGCATCCCAGGGTCCTTAAAGAAAGGGAGATGTGAGGAGCTGATTAGGATTCAGATCAGCAGCCAGGCCCAGGCTGTCTGGAGCTGACATCGCCAGGTAAATAAAAGGGCATTCACTGCAGCCTGAGCATGTTCTTAAGTCCCACGGTGGAGAAGTGCAGAGCCGCACCCACGGGAGGCATAGCCCTCCTGTGGCAAAGGTCTGCAGCCCCCAGACACACGGGGATGCTTTGTGCACAAGATATTTCATTATTTCACATCACTTAGCACCCCCTCCTAACTCTAACATCCTTAGCGCTCAAGCATTGGCCAGTGTAGACCTAGCATTGGGTGGGGACTGATGACAGCCAGGGCCTGCTTCTCTGTTCCCCCATCATTTCCTGGGCGACACCCCTCTGTATGGGAACACTGTCCACCGGTCAGTAATGACCTGTATCAAACAACAGCAAAGCCATTGGCTCTGTGGCTTTAAATGAATTAACTAAACGACCTCTCAATAATGGCTAACAGTTATTGACTTCTTTCTCTGTGCCAGGGCTGTGCTTAATATTCATTATTTCACAGCAACCCTACGAGGTTGTTCCCCTCCTTGTTATACAGGTAGGAAAACTGAGACAGAGGATGTTAGTGCCAAAGGTCACACAAGCAGCACACAAGGTAGCCGGGGCTCAAATCTGTTTTTTCTTATCTCCAGAGCCTAAGCCTTGACTCCTTCACACTGTCACAGCTGACAAAGCCCCTTGTTTTCCTCCCCTCCAAGGGTCAGCACAGTCCATCAAGTTGTGCAAAGCGATTCCTCAATCTCATACAAATTCTCTTTTCCTTGGGTATCAACCCAACTTTATCTAAAAGCCCATCTTCCAGTTAGCTTGCAGGGACTGAGGGGCTGTGGTACAGGGGAGTTCAGGGCCTCTCCTGGGAATGTCTATCTGCGGTAAAGACTAAACCCTGCCGCATAAATATTGTCCAGGAAAAGAAAAGAACCTGGGTTGTGCAGGGGTTGAGTTACTCCAGCTGCCAGGACCCCCTGCTCACAGACTCCCGGAGATCAGAGGGGAGCCAGGCCAATTTGATTCTTGGCCCAGGGAGGCCTGTTTGAAGTGAATCTTCTCAGGTTTCCAAGGAGGGCAGGTTGGCTGGGGAGCTGGGAGCGCTGAGCCCCAGGGATGAATTCCGCACTGTGTGGCTCCTTAGAGAAGCTTCAGGCTGCAGGCTGGATAGCCAGCCAGGCTCCTTTCTCCCACAGGTAAGAGAGAGGTCCTCTGTCTCCCCATGTGTTATTAATACTCTGCTCAGGCCACTGCCTGCCTGTCCAGGTGGGAAGAGGGGCAAGCACGGTTCTTTTCCTACAGAGTGAGAGTCAGAAGAGGCAAGGGATGCCCACCCCCCTCCACCCAGGTTATCTGAGGGAGACGTTGACAGAGCTGAGAGCCCACAATGCGATGTCTGGGTCCTCATCCTGGCGTCAGGTAGGGGCGGGGGACTCAGCCCCAGCTCAGCCTGGAGGCTGCCGTCACTACTCTCTCTTTCCTGCAATGTAATCAGATTTAATAAAACATGAATATTGTATAATAAATACTGCCTTTTCATAAATCTGCCTGTGACATCAAGTAGCATGCTAGAAAATATTATGAAATATGTCTCGAAGTCTATTACAGCCTCCTCTGAGCATTTTATATAAATCTTTACCTGCAAGAACAGTTCAGGCATAGAATCCGGACTCCACGGAAGACCAGAGCCTTTTCTCCGTGGCAGTGACATATTATTAGCATAACACTTTTAAAAATGCAAACTAGCCACTGGAGTTCCCAAGGCCTGCACCACCTTCCTAAGAAACAACATGTTTTCCATTCACACAAACAATCGCTGCCCTGGTCCTCGGCCCTGCACCGTGCTAGCCCCGTCATCGGCAGCAACCCAGCTCCTGGGGTCAACGGTGTCCCCTCCTACCAACTCCTGATGGCTGGCTTCCTCCTCACTCCGCCCATCCTTCTGAGAGGAGCCAGTCTGTGCCATGCACCTCCCATCCTCCACCATGGCCCTCTTGTCTTTAGTGACCAGGGAGTGATGTGCAGAGCTAGTTCATCGCACAGGCATCCTGCAGGCATCCCCCCTCACACACGCCCATCTTTATTCTCTAATCTCTTCCTCCTTCTCATTCTCTTGCGACTCAAAGGAGTTTCTCCAGGAAAATCTCTTTCCGTTTTCCATCCCTCTCTTCCTTCTGTTTGGGAGCTAAACACCAACCAAAATCAGGGGCGAACAATGTGGATGTGGCGTTGGTGATCATAGTGTATTGAGGAAAAGCACACACCCGTGTTTTGCTGGGGAGGTCAATGCAATGATGCTCCCGGGCCTTCCATTTCTAAAGTTCTGGAAGAGACCCAGAAGCACCTTTCAGTCTCAGTGCTGTCTCTAACGACCTCATTCCATTTCTCCAAGGAAGCCTGCTTTCCTCAAGCGCCAGCATCCATGATGAACATTAAACATACTATTCTACTCCAGATGATTCCTTTTCTGTTGACTTTCAACTCAAGAGCCTTGATGTTTTTCCCAGGACAGTTTACTCAGAAGGGGGCTCAAGGTGTTTGTGGACTTGACTACAAGCTACACTAGTCATTGTTTATTCATAACACTCTTTCTATGGAGAATTGTGGTCTAAACACTGACCCGTTCCCCACGGTGGTCCGTGCTTGTGTGGATAACATCTCTTGTAACTCAACCCAGCTTCTGCAGCTTCACCACTGGGGCAGGAACCAGGTCCCATCTGGTGGCAACCAGCTTCACCCCGGAGTGAAGAACTGACAGTACCCTGCCTCAGGACCTCCCTGTGATGCCCAGGTGTGGGGCTCCTGAAACTGCTTCACATCCCTGTCACCTGGGAGTGCAGCAGAGTTCATACCCTGGAAGGAGCCCCTTGACCTGGGAGGCATGAGAGGGGAGTCATTGTGCTCCCTGGTTTCTCAATTGGCTGGTTCAGAAGATTCTTGAGAGCATCTATGACCCATTGTGGTGCCCAATTCCATAATGCCTCTCCTCCTTGCCCTCTCTCCTGCCCCTCACTCCTACTGTTGGGGATTGCATCCCTGAATAAACCTCAATCCCATCAGCCCTTGTCTTGGGATGTACTTTAGGGGAAATCAGGCTGAGACAGGGTGTTTCTATGCATTTTCTGCTATAAGCTCATAGCCATGGAGAACCAGGCAGGAACGTGGCTTCTCAGAGCAGTGCTCCATAAGTGTGGCAGTTGCTTCATTTGGGTCCTCTGGGTGCCCGAACTAGAACTATATTCATGACGAACCCCAGAAGAGTTTTAATTAACGTGAGTGTCCCTAAAGACAATGAAAGGAATAGTTAGTGTCTTTGCTCTAGAATGAAGACAAAAGACAGTTTGTCATCCGGTTGACTTCAACATAACATAAAGTCAGCTGTAGGTAACACAGAATGCTTCTGATATTAGTGTTCAATTCCTCACACCAACAAACATGAGAACATCATTCACTGCACATGGAAAAGGTGCTGTGTCTGTCCTGAGCTGGTCCAGACCACCTGTATTTCTCATTGCCTGGGTCTGCCTTTTCTCCTCTCTAGATTTTACTTACCCTGCAAAGCTTGTGTTGGGATGTCATTTATAGGATCGGGTTTAGGCTGAGCCCCAGGGGTTTTATTGGCGGGACTGTGGAGAAGGCTTGATCCCCTGCAGTACTCTCTGGAAAGTACCTTCCTCCGTTCGGAATCCCTGAGCTGGTGCCCCTTGCAGCCTGCACAGCTCTGGCCTCTCGCCGTGGATCTCATGGCCTCTGCTGCCAAAACTGGAGAGGAGGTTCATCCTCTGTCTCTTTGTAGAGAAGAGTCATTTGCTGACTGCGTGCTAGCTGAAAAGGGACTCCCCACAGAGCAAGAACAGCTGTCCCCTTGCTTCATGCACTCAAATTCCCTCCGTTGGGCCGTGCTGGGGATGCGCTGTCGGCCACCTCCTGCCTGATGTGGTGTGGGCTGCCCAGGAGATGAGGCAGCTGTCCGAGGTGGGTGATGTGTGCTCAGACCTCCAGGAACCGGCGAACGAGGCCTCATGGAAAGAACGTGAGGTGGCGGTGGAGGGGAACAAGAGTGGGGAAATCCCTCTAGGCGGCCTCCTGCACCCCCAGGCTCTGGAGACAGCTTTCACTGGACGCTGGAATATCAGATGGGGTGAAGACAGAAAATGCTGTGCTGGCCTGGCCCTCCCACAAACAGTCCAGTTTCACGGGCTGAAGAGGGTAAGTTGTGAGTTCTGTTTCTTCAGGAATAGAGAAACCCAGACGCCAAGACCCGGAGGAGGCAGGAGACTATGCTACTGTCTCCCCCACTTCTGGAAAGCACTGTGTGAGGTTTCCTCACCCCCAAAGGACAGGCCTGGCTTGGGCTCTCTGGAAGACACTGGCTGAAGGCCGGAGGGGGTGGCCTGGCTGTTTCAAAGCGGGAGAAGCAGGATGTGGCCTCAGAGTGCCACCTGGAGGCAGAGGCGGTGTAAACACGCAGAGAGATGCAGGCGCAGGTGCCCCAGGGACAGAACATTCCTATCTGGACAGGGTCTGTCCTGCCCTCTGTCCCCACCTTCATTCATCTGCTCTGAGGAGGCCTGGGAGACCCCAACCTCACACCTTCAGCCTTGGACAGGCTCCAGCGGGGCCAGGGCCCTTCACCCGCGAGGGCCCAGGGACCACCTAGACGTAAGGAGAGCCCAGCAGGCCCTGTGCTCTGTCAGCTCTTTCTGAACTTTTTTTTCAGTTCTTTTCCTCACAGTCTTACCAAATGTTTCCCAGCCCCAGACATTCTTAGACCTCAAGGAGGAAATGCTTATTTTTATGAACTAAATCAGCACAGAGTAAGTAGGAAATCTCTATTTCTTAACTCAAATCTTATGACCTCCCTTGGTTCTTCTTTTGAGGAATCTACATTGTATCCAGCTACATGCATGTGTTGTTAGTTCCCCAGCATAATCATGGCCGGCTCAGAAAACATGATCATGAATCCCTGGTTCTAAAGTGTTCTCAGGTGCTTTCTAAATACGATAGGTCCTGTCCCCAGGAGAAATTTAATGCACCCATCTCCAAACTAACTTAAATACAGTTTCAAAACATTGATGAATCACTCCTCTCCCTGGTTCATCTGTGGATGGATTAAAAGTCTATCTCTGGGCCGGGCACGGTGGCTCATGCCTGTAATCCCACCACACTGGGAGGCCGAGGCAGCCAGATCATTTGAGGTCAGGAGTTAGAGACCTGCCTGGCCAACATCTGACTGTAACTGTGTAAGAAGCCCTGAGTGGGAACCACCTATATAAGCCCAGGCAACCAACAGAATTATGAGAAATAATAATAAATTATTGCTTTAAACCACTGAGTTTTAGAATGATTTGTTACACCACTACAGATAACTGGATAAAGGTAGTTCCCACTCAGGGCTTCTCACACAGTTACAGTCAGAGAGTGGCTGGGGCTGGAACCATCAAAGTCTTCCTTACTGACTTGCCTGGGCTCTGCTAGGGTGGCAGGAACAGCAGGGAACTGGTTGGGTATCCCTCTCTCCACGCTGCCTTTCCATGAGGCTAGCTTCAACTGAATTGCTATTGGGTTTTCAGTTAACTGAGGGAAGGAACAAGGAAGGATTTGCAGGGGGATCAAAACTAATTTAGGCTGTATCCCAGGGTGGCTCCCTCATCACAGCCTTGCTGGTCATTTCTCTGGTCATATCCTTCCTTGACCTCTCTAAAAGAAACACCTTCACGTTTTAGGAATGGTGAAACCCTGTCTCTACTAAAAATACAAAAAAAAAAAAAAAAAAATTAACCGGGCATGGTGGCATGCACCAGTAGTCCCAGTGACTTGGGAGGCTGAGACAGGGGAATTGCTTGAACCTGGGAGGTGGAGGTTGCAATGAGCCAGGATCACATCACTGCACTCCATCTTGGGTGACACAGCGAGACTCCGTCTCAAAAAAAAAAAAAATCTCTCTGTCCTATGCCCGAGGGTGAGGTACTGCAGCTGGTCCTGAGGAGCTGGTTCAGTTGTCTATAGCGGTAGAACAAATTATTCTAAAACTCAGTGGTTTAAAGCATAACTTACTATTATTTCTCACAATTCTGTTGGTTGACTGGGCTTATATAGGTGGTTCCCACTCAGGGTTTCTCCCGCAGTTATAGTCAGAGTGTGGCTGGGGTTGGAACTATCAAAGCCTTCCTTACTCATTTGCCTGGGCTCTGCTGGGGTGGCAGGAACAGCAGGGGACCAGTTGGGTATTCCTCTCTCCATGCTGCCTTTCCACGAGGCTAACTTGGGCTTCCTCACAGCATGGTGGTCTCGGATAGCTGTACTCCTTACGCAGCCTCTGGTTTCCCCGGGCATGTTTTCTGAAAGGTCTGGGCAGAAGCTCAAGGCTTCTCATGACTCAGCCTCAGAAAACCCAGAAAGTCACTTTTACCTCATTCTACAGGCAAAGGCTAGGGCCAGCCCAGAATCCAGGGGATGAGGACTAGGAATTTGACTCTTTCAGAGAATGGAGGAGCAAAGAATGTGTGACCTTTAATGTGTGTCTTTAATCTTGTGACCATCTTTAAGCCACACACCTTGTTTCTCTGGCCAAGCACTGTTACGTACTTTGAGTTTCATATTAAATGCCATTTTCCTAGGAGGCTCTTTCCTAAGCCACTAGACTAGGATAATTTCTCCATTTTGTATGTGCTTCTATAGAGCTCTAATACACCCACCCACACACACAGAGGTTTTTCATACTTTCACACTTGCTTAATATCCATCTTCCCCATAGACAAATCCCACAGGGCAAAGGCCATGTTTTTTAGTCTTTTACTCACTGCTGGTCCCAGGCGTTTATACAATGCCTGGCTTGGTGTTCAGCTTCTGAATTGAACTTAACTGCTATTGGGTTTTCAGTTAACTGAGAGAAGGGACAAGGCAGGATTTGCAGGGGGGTCAAAACTAATTTGGGCTGTATCCCAGTGTGGCTCCCTCATCTCAGCCTTGATGCTCATTTCTCTGGTCGTATCCTTCACTGAGCTCTCTAAATAAAAGGCCTTCATGTTTTAGGAGTCTGCTGGTCATATGGGCTGACCCCCGTAGACTGGGAGGACTCCAGCTATGGGGTGGGACAGATCCTAGGGGTAGTCCCCTCTGCTAGGGCTAGAAGGAACTCCAGTCCCCCAGGCAGAACATGGCAGTAGAGGTGCTGGCACAGTCAAGAGGTGGCCAGTCATCCAGCCCCGCTGTCAGGCCAAGAGGCTCCACAGAGGCTGAGGGTGTCCCAACAGTGGGGCAGAGCATGGAGACAGGATATTCCCAGCAGACCCTCTTCAGAAATTGAGTCTCAAGGGGTCTTGGGGAACTTGGTCAGCAGATGTCATGTCTTCATCTGTCAGCTGGTGGGTCAGCTCAGCGGGACTCCTGTCTTTAGAAGGGAGGCTCAAGTCTTTACTCTGTACCAAGACAGAGATGGGGGCCAGGAAACAAGACATGCAACCATTTTCCATCATCAAGGGGCGAGATGGTGCTTGGCATGAGGCAGAACTGGGCTCTGTCAATGCCACGCATCAGGAGGAACCCCTTTTCTGTTTCAATCCCTCCTGTTCATGTGTGGTGCCCGTTAGAGCTGGCATATACTTCTGTTCTCCAGTGTCTGAGGACATGGAGGACCCATTTCCTCATTTTCCCCCTTGGGGTTGGATGGAATCATGCACCCAGTTCTCGTTGAGACCAGGATGCTGAGGTTACCGTTTTCTTTGTGGGACCAAAAAAAGAGCTCTAATTCGGCTTGAAATGTGTGTGTTTGTGCGTGTGTGTGAGAGAGGGCAGGTGCGTAATGGAGAGTGTGTCGGTGTTCCATGTGTGAGAGTGTGTAGGTGAGTGTGTGTGTGTGAAGAGATGTGTGTGATAGTGGTGTGTGAACTTGGGAGTGTGTGTCTGTGGTGCATAACTGTGTGTGTGGATGTGCAAATGTGAGTGTGTATGTGTGTTAATGTATGTGTGTGTGACTAAGGCGTGTGAGTGTGGTGTGTGAGCTTGGGCGTGCGAGTGTTGAAATGTGTGTGAGTGTGTACACGTGTGTGAGCACAACAGTGTGTGTGAGTTTGGGGTGGGCACAGGCCACAGCCAGTCTCTCTTGGGGCGTCAGATCTCTGCAACCCAAGCACCCTAAGTCGCTCTCCTTCCTCACTCCATCCTGAGCTTCCCAGCTGACTGCCTCTGCTCCGAACTCCCACGGGGAAAGCAGCGTCTCTAGGACCAGGGGCTCCGAGCATGGCACAGGGCCAACTCTCATCTCTTGCCGCCTCCTGAGAACCTGGGTGCAGCACAAAACAGTCAAATATTTTCCTCTTCTGTCATCACTAACTAGAGCTCCACAAGTTCCCAGATTGCCGTGTTAGCTCTTCACCATAATTAGCAGTTTTCTGATATCATGCTAACACTCCTTAATTCTTCCCTCAGAGACAAAGCAAATCCGTGGGATGCCGAGGGCACTTGGATAACTTCCGCTCTGGAGAGAAGCCCAAACTCCGCGTCCCAGAGACCTGAAGTGTGGCCGCCAGTGGACACCCAGCTGAGGGATGAGCAGGTGGGCCTCAGTGGTGGCTGTGGGGTCCCTGGACACTGCTCGCCACTGGCCTCCAGAAGCATTGGAGGCTTTGGGGACCTGCTGGTCCTCCGGCCCTAAATGTGGCCCTGGAATGATGAAGGAAAGTTTGCCATCTCCATCCTCCTCAAGCTGCCTGAGCACCCCAGTAGCACCCACCCTGTCTGTGCTCCCGTCTGCACCCCATGTCCTGGGGCCTGCTTTGTGTTGCACCAGATGACAGGAACCAGTGCCCTGACTGTGACTTGCTTCTCCCTTCAGGGACACACAAGCACTTTCACAGCAAGGCTACTTTTCAGCCCTTCTGCAGACAGGGCTTCCTGCAGGGATGCTGGATGCAGAGGCAGGACGAGGATGCAGGGCCTGGGTCCAGGTGCGGCTCCTCTCACACCTGGTACAGGTGGCCCCTCTCCCCGGCAGGGCACCTCGGCTCCCTGGGGAGAATGAGAAAGGGGAACTGAGAGTTCATTGTTACGTGGGGCATGCCACAAACCCCCAAAGACCCATCGGGTGAAAAGAAGAAAAACAACCGCAAAGCTATTTTCACCTGAGGCGGTCTCATGGCTGAAGCAGACGCCTAGATTACTCAATCCAGGCAGGGTCTCCTGCCTGGATTACTCAAATAATGACCCGGTGTGTCCTCCTTCCACCAGTGAGAAAGTCCCTTCTCAGTGGAAAGTTATGGGTTGAGGTCTTTTACCTGGGGCCTCCTCTTTTTGTTTAAGATGGTAGTTTAAAAAAAAACAGTTTTTTTTTTTTTTTTTTTTTTTTTTAGAGAAGTGTTAGTTTCCAGCAAAATTGAGAGGAAAGTACAGAGGTTTCCCACGTCCCCCCTGCCCAAGCACATGCACAGCCTCCCCAACTACTCACATCCCCCATCGGTTATCCATTTGTGACAACTGATGAACCCCCATGGGCACATGATCATCACCCAAAGCCCAGTGTTAGCATTAGGGTTCATTCTTGGTGTTGTACATTCTATGGGTGTGGAGAGCAGGTAATGACATGCGTCCACCATTTTAACAGAATAGTTTGCCCGCCCTAAAATTTCCCATGCTCCTCCTGTTCATCTGTCCTTTCCTCCAATCCCAGGCAACCACTGATCTTTTTACTGTCTGCATTGTTTTGTCCTTCCCATAATGCCACATAATTGGAAGCATTTACATTTCCTCCATTTCACTTCATAGCTTGGTACCTCAGTTGTTTTTAGTGCTGAATAATATTCCATTGTCTGGATATATCCTTATTTATTTATTTATTTTGATGCAGTCCCAGTCTGTCGCCCAGGCTGGAGTGCAGTGGCGGGATCGCAGCTCACTGCAACCACCACCTTCCGTGCTCAAGCTATTCTCCTGACTCAGCCTCCTGAGTAGCTGGGATTACAGGTGCCCATCAGCACGCCTGGCTAATTTTTGTATTTTCAGTAGAGATGGGATTTCACCGTGTTGGCCAGGCTGGTCTCGAACTCCTGACCTCAATGATTCGCCCGCCTTGGCCTCTCAAACTGACCTCAAGTGATTTGCCCACCTCAGCCTCCCAAAAGGCTGGGATTACAGGTGTGAGCCACCATGCCCGGCCAGCATGTATCAGTTTATTTATCCCTTCACCTTCTGAAGGACATCTTGGTTACTTCCAAGTTTTGGCAATGATAAACACGGCTGCTATAAACATGTGTGCTCAGGTTTCTGTGCAGACATTAGTTTTCGGTTCATCTGCACAAATACCAAGGAGCATGATTGCTGGATTGTGTGGTAAGGGGATGTTTAGTTTTGAAGGAAACCACCAAGCTGTTTTTCACAGTTTGCATATTTTGCTTCCTAACAGCAATGAATGAGAGTTCCTATTGCTCCACGTCCTCACCGCATTTGCTGCTATCTGTGCCCTGGATTTGGGCCATTCTGATAGGTGTGTGGTATCCAGTAGGTGTGTCTCGTTGTTTTAATTTGCATTTCTCTGATGACATATGATGTGGATTATCTTTTCATCTGCTCATTTGCCGTCTATATATCTTCTCTGAGGCATCTGCTCAGATCTTTGCCTTTGGCCTTTTGTTATCTTTAAAACACAGAAGGTGGTGCAGGGTGTGTTAAGAAGGCATGTCTGGGCAAGTGGGTGCCTTTGCCTCTCCCTGCTGCCCCCGCACAGGATTTCTCCAGGCTGTCTTGTCACCCAATTCTATTTGGTTGGGGCCACATTTACCAGGGATCCCCACTATCCCAAAACTCTGCTTGAACACATTGTCTGTCCAGGAGGGGCCTGTCGAGCTGCAGTTTATGTTCTATAGGTTCAGGCAGCTGCTGCTAAAGTGACAAGGTGACTCTCTGACCTGGTTTGCTGAGATAGTCGCAGATGACACCTCTTACCCTGGCTTAATGGTTACAACTCCCACCCCACCAAAGTGTCTCAGTTTGGACAATAACCACAGTTATTATCCTTGGGAAAGGACATTGGGCTCTGACATCTGGCCTGGCTGAATCACCTCCTCCCTGTTGGAGGGGGTCAGGGGTCAGGGTTGCTTCCCTGAAGCTCTGGAAAGGCCAGTGAAGGTGAAGGAGGTGTGACAGTAGAAACTGCTGCGAAGAGCAGACTCCTCTGTCCATGGGCAGGGACCTCAAAGGCTTTCACTTCACACCCACCTCCATCAACGTCAATGGTCACCAAGGTCCTGAAGCCTTCCTGAATTTCTTCCTGCATTTCTCCAACCAGAGCAATTCTCTTTCTTTGAGTCCTCAAGTCCACACTGAGCTTCTTTCTCCTCGCTTAGCACATTCCTTCTCCTGAGAGACAGCTTAACATGCAGCAGCTCTGTGACCTTGGGCCTCAGTTTCCCCATCTGCAAAATGAGGAGGGTCATAGTGCCTGTCTCAGAGAGTCATGAAGAGGATAAAGTGAATGAATACATGTAATGTGCTGGGAGCAGCTTCGGACACATGGAGATGTTCGCTATCATTTTAAGCACTGAATCTTATCTTCCCTCCAGATTGTAAGCATCTTTCCTTTAAAAGAGCAAAGTTCAAAGTTATATGTTGAGTAATGACCACACGCCAGGTGCTTTCACACCCACATCAATGCTCCAGACTCCAAGAGCTGGCGGTCATTGGATCCAGTTCATAGGGTGGAGAAGAGGAGGTTCAGAGTGGTGAACTAACGGGCCCAGGTCACACAGCAGAACAGTGAAAAGGTCATGGATGGCTTAAAATACCAGCCCTTCCTTCACCCTCCTTCAGCCTCTTTGTCTCTCTCTCTCTTTCTCTCTCTCTCTCTCTCTCTCTCTCTCACACACACACACACACACACACACACACTCCCTTCATAAAAATCTCACAATGGCAAGTGTCTTATATGAGACACACAGAGGAGAAGGTCCTGTGAAGAGGGAGGCAGAGATTGGAGAATCACAGCCACAAGTCAAGGAAGACCGACAACCACCAGAAGCTGGAAGGGGTAAGAGCAGCTTCCCCGCGCTGTTTCTAGAGGGTGCGTGGCCCTGCCAGTACCTTGATTTTGGACTTCTGGCTTCCACAGTTGTGAGATAATACACTTTCCTTGTTTTACGTCAACATTTTGTGTAATTTGTCTCAGCTGCCACAGAAAGCGAATAGAAATAGTTTTCCCTCAGCGCAACCTGGTGATGCACGTGTTCACTTTGAAAACACGTCATTTCCACCCGCAAAGGTTTTAGGTTCCTCAAAGGGACTGTGCAGAGGGATCGCTGCAAGTGAAGTCAACATTTGGCCTCATTCTGTTAGAACACCTGCAAGAGGAGGCTCAGGTGCTGACTGAACAAATCCTCTGGCTCTTGGGGTGATCCATGCCTTTACTGAATGCCTCCTTTGTTGTGGTCATTCTGCTGGGAAGACATTCCCATTGGAAGATACTGGACGTTTCCTTTACCATGTCAGGCATGACACTCCTACGTTAAAAAACTGTCCATACCAAGGGCATGACAGGCAATTCATAGAAGAAAGCAGGATGATCAATGGCCTATGAAAGGATCCTCAGCTGTGGCTAGGCGCAGTGGCTCACCTCTGTAATCCCAGCACTTTGGGAGGCCAAGGCAAGAGGATCACTTGAGCCCAGGCATTTGAGACTGGCACGGGAAACATGGCAAAACCCCATCTCTATAAAAACTTAGCTGGGTGTGGTGGCATGTGCCTGGAGTCCCAGCTACTCAGGAGGCTGAGGTGGGAAGATCATCTAAGCCCAGAAGGTTGAGGCTGCAGTGAGCCACCATCGTATCACTGCACTCCAGCCTGGATGACAGAGTGAAACCCTGTCAAAAAAAAAAAAAAAAAAAAAAATCCTCATCTGTGCTAGAATTAGAAGGCAAATAAAAACCACAGTGAGACACCTTTCAATTACATCAGATCACCTGAAATCAAAAGTGTTTCACAACAGCACTGGTAAAAAATGTTTTTTGTTTGTTTGTTTTTTGAAATGAAGTCTTGCTCTGTTACCCAGGCTGGAGTGCAGTGGCACCGTCATGGCTCACTGCAACCTGTGCCTCCCAGGTTCAAGCAATTCTCCTGCTGCAGCCTCCCGAGTAGCTGGGATTACAGGTGCCCACCACCACACCTGGCTAATTTTTGTATTTTCAATAGAGACATGGTCATGTCTACATGTTGGTCAGGCTGGTCTCAAACTCCTGACCTCAAGTGATCCTCCCGCCTTGGCCTCCCAAAGTGTTGGGATTACAGGTGTGAGCCAGTGTGCCCGGCCATAAACAATGTTAATAATTGTAGCTTTGTTTAGTTCGGGAAAAGAAAAGAACCCAAATGTTCACTGGAAAGAGGATAGACCTGTAAATTGAGGCACAGTTACACAATGTTAATTACCGATAAAGCTGGGCCTAACCACAGGTTGCAGGAGAGATATATATATATAGGACACTGTGGAAGGTTGGTCAGTGTTTGAGGACTGGGGTGAGTAAGAACACACGCTTGGTTAAGGTGATTTTCACTTTTTTACTGAGGAACAGCAGACAAACAGCACAAAGTATGTAGCCAAGTTTAAGGATAAAGTGAACGGCTTAGATTCCTTTTTTTTTTTTTTTCTGAGATGGAGTCTTGCTCTGTCACCCAGGCTGGAGTGCAGTGGCGCAATCTCGGCTCACTGCAACTTCCACCTCTCGGGTTCAAGCAATTCTCCTGTCTCAGCCTCCTGAATAGCTGGGATTACAGGTGCACGCAACCACATTCGGCTAATTTTTTGTATTTTAGTAGAGACGGGGTTTCACCGTGTTGCCCAGGCTGGTCTCAAACTCCTGAGCTCAGGCAATCCACCCACCTTGGCCTCCCAAAGTGCTGGGATTACAGGTGTGAGCCACCGCACCCCACTGGCTTATATTCCTTTTTACATCTTCAGTTCCTCAAACAAGCTCCATGGTCGGTGGTCTCTACAGCCTGTACAGAATGAGGAGTTTCCCAGGCTAAAGGCCGGATCTGAAGGCTCACTCACTGCCTGTGTGTGTGTGTGTGTGTGTGTGAGTGCGCATGAATGCATGTGCCTGTGTGTGCATGTGTGCACACACACAGACGATGGGGGAAGGATACACCAGCACTCACAAACCTATTATTTTTATTGTTCTTTATTATACCATACTACCTATAATTGTTCACATCTTAAAAATAAATATGAATCAAATCCATAAACATGTTAGGATTTGATAGAGTCAACAATGGGGCCAAAGGTGGGATTATATTCACAGGGCTTTTCTGTAGTATGCAACATTTCATTTCAAAAATCTGTCCCTGGGTCCTGTCAAGTTGCCATCTGCCATCCCAGGTAGAAGTCAGGAACTAGAAGAACTTACCAAGGTTTGGGAACCTTTGCAAATTGACCACTTTTGTGCTTTCTATAACCCAGTCTCCCCTTGCAGGGATTATCAAAGCCGTTCTAAAAGTCGAAGAGTCCTGTGTATATATGTTTTGGGGGTCAGAAGAAAGAAGCGAGTGCCCAGGAGGCAGTGTGGAGTTTTCATGGATGACCTCCCAGGCTTGTCTCCTCCTGAGCCAGGGCAGGCCTCCAGATGGGCGTTCCAGCCCAGGGGAGAGCTGTGCTCAGCAGAGCCCCAGCTCTGTAGAATGTGAGTCCCTGGGCCAGGGTGGAGGGGCCCGGTTGGTGAAACCTTGCTTCTGGCCCTGAAAAAGACTTGGCAGGCTTTCCTGCCCAGTGGCTTAGGTGGCTCCTGAGGCATCTTAGGAAAATGCTGTTCAGTTCTTTAGAACCTGAGGTCTGGAGGATCTATTAACATGCTTTTCCCTGGGCTGACCTTAGGACCAGTTCCTTTACCGACATGAAGCGGCATGGCTTTCAAAATGAACAGTGGAGCCAAAGAGAGCAGGAAAGCAGAGAGACCCATGTCCGCCCTGAACGCTGGTTGTAGAGGTCCCAGCTGATCACTCCTGGTCTTGACCACTTCCCTCCCCTCCCTTCAGCTGCAGCCTCTCATGTCTTTTGATTATGGTGCTGATGAAAGCGGTGGAAGCAGCTCTTCTCTCAGCATCGGCTACTCCACTTTGCAAGGCCTGCGTTTGGGTTGTGCTTTTCAAGTAAGGAGATGTTGCTACCCTGGGAATCACGTCAATGTGTTCTTAATATTTAGGGCTTATTGGTACATGCCTGCTGACTCAGTGAAGGTCCTATTGAATGACAAAAACAAGCAGACCAAAAACTCAAAGGGACTGATATGGTCTGAGTGGCCACAGCTTGATCTGGGCTCATTTTAGAGGCGCCGGGCTGTGCTGTCCTGTCCCAGGCCACTTGCTGCACACAGCTGTTGGGTGCTGGAGGGGTGGAGAGTCGAGCGGAGGTGGGTGCCGAGTTGAAAACCCACACCAGATTTCAAAGACAAAACAAAGGAAAATAGCTCATGAATAGTTTTTCTATGGATTACATGTTGAAATGCTAATTTTTAGATATTTAATATATTAAGTGAAATAAAGTAATATTGAAATTGGTTTCATCTGTTTCTCTTCACTTTTAAAAAATATGGCTACTCGATTACCCATGTGGCTTGCATGTGTGGCTGACATTGTATTTAAATTGTCTTAAGGGAATGTTACCCTATATATACTAAGGAATCCAGGCTTAAATGAACAAAAAAAAAAAAACACCCCAAAAAACAGCGACCAAACCAAACACTCTGCCCGGATGACCCAGCTGTTCCAAAGGTTCTTCTTCTTCGTCTTTTTTTGAGATGGAGTCTTGCTCTGTCACCCAGGCTGGAGTGCAGTGGCATGATCTTGGCTCACTGCAAGCTCTGCCTCCCAGGTTCACGCCATTCTCCTGCCTCAGCCTCCCAAGTAGCTGGGACCACAGGTGCCCGCCACCACACCTGTATTTTTTTAGTAGAGATGGTGTTTCAGCATGTTAGCCAGGATGGTCTTGATCTCCAGACCTCGTGATCTGCCCATCTCGGCCTCCCAGAGTGCTGGGATTACAGGCGTGAGCCACTGCGCCCGGCCTTTTTATTTTTTAACCAATGGTGGTGGGAGTGGCTGGCCTGAGCACAGGAAGCACGAGGTGCATTGTCTATAGAGAATTTAAAATGAGAAGAAAACTAACTCAAGTTTAGCCCTCTTTTCATCACCACCACAAGCTCCGTTGTGAACAATGTCAGTCCTGAATGACGGCTCCCTGCCCAAATGGGCGGCTCTCGCAGCCCCTGCCCGGCCAGATGTGCCATGTCAGGTGACTGTGTGGTACCTTGGTGTGACTCTTGGCCTTTCTCCCCTCTGTAGAGGGGCCCTCTGGATCCAAGTGGCCATGGCTAGCTTCCTACAACCCAGCCTTCCTGACTTCTCCCAATTTCCCCTCAGCCTCCCGGCCTTGGGCTCGCTCTCCAACGTGAAGTTCTTGCCTCTGCCTTGAATCAGGACTCTGTGGCCTCACCACCACCTGCTGGCAAGCTCCTACCCTTGCCTCAGGACCCTGCCTGGCCTCTCCCCTTCGGTGAAGCCCTTAGCGTCTTGGTCAGTTGGGGCTGCAATAACAAATTACCATAGACTGAGAGGCTTCAAGATAAACACTGATGCTCACAGTTCTGGAGGCTGGAAGTCTCAGGTCAGGGGCCACATGGTCAGGCTCTGGCGACGGCCCTCTGTCAGCTTCTTATGTGTCCTCACATGGTGGAAAGAGGGCAAGAGAGCTCTCGGGGGTCACTTCTATAACGACTCCAATGTCATTTATGGGGGCTCCACCCTCATGCCTCAATTACCTCCCAAAGACCCACCTCCCAGTACAAAGCCATTACACTGCAGGGTTAAGACTTCAACATGAGACTCTGGGGGGCACAAACGTTCGGTCCATAACTGCCCATCCACGTGGAACGCCCCATCTGTTCATCCACTGCGCCTGCTGCACACCTTAGGGTTGCACTTTAGTATTGCGTTATAATTTTTTATCATTAAGTAGAGCCAGACTACCTGGGTACACACCCCAGATCTGGCCCTTGAGAGCTGTGTGACCTTAGGCCAATCACTTAACCTCTCTGTGCCTCAGTTTCCTCATATATAAAATGGGGTAATAGTACCTCCTCCACGGGGCTGCTGGGAAGATGAAATGAATAATATCATACAGTAGCCTCTCTTGTTCATGGCTTCATCTTCCACAGTGTCAGTTAGCAGTCATCAATGATGGTTCAAAAATATGAAATGGAAATTTTCAGAAATAAGCAATTCCTAAGTTTTTCTTTGCTGCCGTTCTGAGCAGCATATTAGACTCTTGTTCTGTCCACTCCCTCCATTTGTCTCATCATGCCTGCATTTCACCATCTCGCTCATCGCAGGAAGGGTGAGTGCAGTACAATCAGATATTCTGAGAAAGAAAGAGGCCACATTCACATAACTGTATTACAGTATATCGTTAGAATTGTTCTATTTTGTTATTATTATTAGTTGTTAATCTCTTTCTCTGCCTAATTTATAAATTGAACTTTATCCTAGGTATGTACATTTAGGAAAAAGCAGTATTGTAGGATTTGGTACTACCTCAGTTTCAGGCATCCAGTGGGGGTCTTGGAACTTTTCTCCCATGGATAAGGGGGCGACTGTACATGGGGCTAGAATAATACCAGGAACAGTGCGTGGCGCGCTGAGCTCCATGGAAGGTGCTAATATTAATATTGGGGGCGATGCTGTGTCTGTCTTCCCTTAAGGGCAGGCCTGGGCTTTGCTCACTTTCCTGTACCCAGGGCCCGTCACAGAGCCTGGGCAAGGGAGGTGCTTCAGTGTTGTTTTCTGAGTTAATATGTTGTTTTCTGACTAAGTGATAAGAAACAGATGTTGCAGCGAGTCTGCTATGCCCTGGGGTGCCCCTTGGGACACTAGGGTTGGCTGCCACCCCGGCCCCCACCTGGTCTCTGCTGGTGCCCCCAGTGTCAGGGGCCTCATCTGACGGGGAGGCTGCATTCCGACCTCTGCTTGGGGGCCACAGGCTGACATCCCCTCTGCTCCCACCGGTCCATCACTGGCCCCCAATCGCTCCTGACCTCCAGTCCTGACCCCGCTCACCCACCAACCTGCCCACCTCCTGGGCCTGCGCTTCCTCCCACAGCCCTTCCTGGAGGGCAGGGAGGAGCAAACGCTCTTCTCAGGGACGAGGGTCCACTGGGAAGGGGGTCCCCTGGGTTCAAAAGACCTTTGTTGTCCCCACCACGGCTTTGGTGCTTCACTAAGTGTCCTGGGGCTGCAAAAAGCATAGAACTGAAAAGCTCCTAGATGAGGGTTCCCTGGAAAAACAGAACCAATAGAAAGTGTGTATCTGTATTCACAGAAATATAGTTATTCTAGGGAATTGGCTGTCGCAATTGTGGAGGCTGGCAAATCCACAGGCCTGATGTCCCAGTTAGAGTCCACAGACGGAAAGTTATTGGAGAACCAGGAAAAGCTGATGTCCCCATTCAAATGAAGGCAGTCAGGTAGGAGAGGCACCCTCTTCCTCAGCCTTTTTGTTCTATCTGGGCTCTCAGTTGATTGCAACCCCCTCACCTCACATTAGGGAGGGCCATCTGCTTTACTCTCTCTATTGGCTTAAATGTAAATCTCACGCAAAAACAACCTCACAGAAACACCTGCAATCATGTCTGCCTAAACATCTGGGCACCCTGTGGCCCAGTCAAGTTGACACATAAGATTGGCCATCACAGCTCCTCCCAGGTGGGTGCCAGGGAGTGATGAGGAAAGGAAGGGCCCGTGCCAATGAGAGAGACCAATAAGTGGCATTGATCTTCTGGCTCAGATCCTTAGTTGTGCCACTGCCCCCTATACAACCCTGGGCAGGCCAACTTGTCTGTTTGTGCCTGTGTCTCCATCTAGGCAGTGGGGCCAGGCCAGGGCCCACCTTGGAGGCAGCACATGCAAAGGGCCCTGAGCTGTCCCTGGCACCCTGGGTGGTGTCATTGGTAGTTTTATAGTGTGGTTGGGACCCTGGCCAGAGAAGCTGGAGAAATTTGGAGCAAGGAGAATGAGGAGTGAGCCAGGAAGGCTCCCAATTAAACTAAAAAAATCACTCCCGTGGCTTTGCATCTTATTTTCTTTTATTGCATTTTAGCTTTTGGATTTAGGGCCTTTTGAAGGTGGAATTTCATCAGACTGAAGAACTGTGTGAAAACCTGCTTTTTCTGGACTAAATACACACAGGAGGGTCAGATACCCAGGAGGCCCAGAGCCCTCCCTCTACAAGGCATGGGCGTTCCTTCTGCCCTCCACCTTCCAGATGCCAGGGTCTTCAGGGTCCTGCATTCATGCAGGGATGCTGAGTCCAATTCAACTACCTGCTCTCTAATCCCAGCTCTTTCTAGCAGGGCATTTTAGGTGATTCATGCTGCAGCCTGCACGAATCAAAGCTAAAAATAGGCACATTTTCATGGCAAGAGAAAACAGAGTCCTTAGAAAACACGACTCCCGGAAAAACCAAACCAGTAATCCAGACTTGGCGGCCCTGGGCGGATGACCAGTCATGGGTTCAATTTGTATTTCCTGAGCACCTACTGTATACAGGGTGCGGGGGTGGGGCCCTTTTCTCTCTTCTCATGGATCAGAAGGAAGGAATTTCCCCTCCTTTGTCACCCCAGGAGAGGAGCGCCTTCTCATCTGAAGTTCGAACTTGACATTCACGGTCCATCATTCACCTGTGGGCACAGTGCTCCTGCCCCTCCCACTCCTGGCTCCATGCTCAGGATCCTGGAGGCATCCTCCTGGAGGATGCTCATTCCACAGATGTGCCCAGATAATGTAAGATGCATAGACTTGGTTGGCCTAAAGAAAATGTCTTCCAATTAAGCTGTCTTCCTGCTAGCATTGTCTCTTCAGAGACACCCCATGGGGTCTGGGGGGCAGAGAGCTGGGGACGGCATTGGTGTAGGGCAGGAGTAACTCTGGCTGGGGTGGAAAGCCTGCTCCCCCAGTCCTCAGATGTGTGAATGGCAGCAGGGTCACCTAAGCTCCTTGAGTCTGCCTTCCCTCCTCTGTAAAATGGGATAATAGTTGTGGAGCCCATGGGCTTGCAGTGAGGAGCCCACAGATGTCAGATGCTGTGGCTGTCCTCGTCATCATCATTATTAGGACTGCTATTATGATGGCCCCACCGATGGCAGTCTGTGCATTAGCCATCTGAGGGGTGTCCAAAGGCCACGGACTATCCCCACATCTGCATACATCCTTGTGGTACTTTCTCTTTTTTAAGGTTCTTAAGAATGCATGCAATTTTTTTTTTTTTTTTGGCAGGTGAATCTGGGATGGGACCTTATTACTCCCCTTACACCACCAGTAAAAATTGGCACACCTGATGAACTCATCGCTACCCACTGCTAGATGCCAGAGCAGGGGATGGAGGAATGAGCAAGTAGCACCTGGAGTCTGATGGGGGGCAGCAGGAAAGGTAGGGGTTGGGAACGCCAAAGAGGGAAGGGTCACCTTAAGGAAGCTGGTGCTGGGGGCAGACTTCACCAACAGGAGAATGGCTGAGGCATGGCCATAAGCCACCCTTTCTCTAGAGCAGTGCTTTTCTGACTCTCGAGCACATGCGTGGCTGCTGCAGGTTTGTTAGAACCCAGCTGGCTGGTCCCCACCCCAGAGCTTCTCATTTGGCAGATCTGGGATGGGGCCGAAGACTGCGTGTCTGGCAAGTTCCCAAGCGATGCAAACATGGCTGCTCTCAGGAATGAGCTTTGAGAACCACTGTTTAAACCCATAATCTTCAAGTGTTTCAAAACCAGGGATTGGTCAAATGAAATATTTTGGAGGCAAAAATAAAGCAATGAGGCCGGGAGTGGCGGCTCACACCTGTAATCCCAGCACTTTGGGAGGCCGAGGCGGGCGGATCACTTGGGGTCAGGAGTTCGGGACAAGCCCATGCAACATGGTGAAACCCCATCTCTACTAAAAATAGAAAAAGTAGCTGGGTGTGGTGGTGGGTGCCTGTAGTCCCAGCTACTTGGGAGGCTGAGGCAGGAGAATCGCTTGAACCCGGGAGGCGGAGGTTGCAGTGAGCTGAGATCGTGCCAATGCACTCCAGCCTGGGCGACAGAGCAAGACTCCATCTCAAACAAACAAACAAAAACAAACCAAACAATAATAAAGCAACAAACAAGGTGATGGTACAGGGCGTGGCAGTGCCAGACACTTCCTAAGGCACAATTCCAACCAAATGGAAATTCTGAAGGTCCCCCTTGGCTTTAGACCAGGCATCAGACAGCAGTGAGTCCAGGCCTTGTGTTGTGCATCTTAAAAGAACTGGTTCCAACCACATAGTATTCAGGATTGGGTGTCCCAGCAATCTGTGTTTCAGTGAACCCAGATGCTTCTGAGTGTGTGAAGGCTTGAGAGGCACTGGCATATATCACTTATAGTGGCTTCAGTTACCTGCTGATGCCCACACCTGCAGCTGTATCTCACCCTAGGTGGCGGCCTCAGGTCTCCTGAGCTCACAGCCAGCTCCACCTGCACCTGCCTTTCCCAGGCTACTGAGAACTTACATCTGAACATATAGCTGAGCTCAGCTCCTTCTCCCCAGCCTCTCTTCTTCCTGGGCTCCCTAACCCGAGAAGAGCATGGTCATTTACTAATTGCTCACTATGTGCCTTGCACTGATAGGCGCTCCATATACATTAACTCCAAACCAAGGTAGATATTAGAATTCTCATTCTATAAATAAGGCTTTCAAGGCTCCAAGAAGTGAAGCACCTTGTCCAAGGTCACCTAGCCAGCAAAGATTTAAACCCAGGCCTGGGGCCTGCAGCACAGTCCTTTGACTCTACCACACTACCTGGCATCATGCACCCAGCAGACCCAGCAGACAGAGCCAGAAACTCACTCACCATCCAGGACCTGGTTTTATTGCATTCGATATTCACACCTTTTTACAGAGAGGATCTACAGATTTCATCAGCTGTGAACAACAACAAAAAGAGTACGTAGGAATTCCAAAATCCTGTAATAACAATGAAAATCACGGTAAGAGTAATATTTTGGAAGATGTTCTCTGGTTCAAGGCCTTACACAAAGCGCCTTCCCGCCTGGCTGTGGGGAGGGACTTAGCATGTCCCAGGCAGCTCAACTTTGCAGAAAAGGAGCATCTCCCATCCCTTCCACAGGCAGCAGCTTTCTCCAGTCCATGCTTCAGAGACAGAGGCACCCTGCCGAAGTCCCTCCATTCCTGAGGGTGCAGTGACCCCATGTGGCCAATTCCAAATGTAGCCACTTGATGGACATTGGGCTGTGACTGCTATTTCTTCTTCATTTAAGCAATTCTCCAATTGCTGTCTTTTGCTGAAGTTTTGCTTTCATTCCACTGAGGAGGAGAGGCAACAGAGGCGGCTTGGAATGGGAAGGGCGGGGCTGAGTGTGCAGGGACAATGTCCACCTAGCCTGCTGGCCACAAGGACCCTCCAGCTCTGAAGGTGGGCTGAGAGCGACCCCTTCGGGCCACATTGGAGGGGCAGCAACAGGTGATCTGGACGGCTGGCCTGAAGCCTTCTAGGCCCCAACCAGGCTGCTGCATCGTAGAGAAAGGAGAGAGAGAGACAGATGAGACCAAGGAAACTCTGCACTGAGTCACCCCCAGACTCAGGAGGGGGAAATGGGGGGCTGTCATGTGAGAGCTGGGAGGGCCCATGGGGTTATCAAAGTCATGGCCACATTTTATAAAGACAGCGAGGGCCAGAGTGTGACAAGGTCTCTCCTTAAAGCCGCCCACTAATATGTGTGAGCCGGTGAGGAACTGCATGTGGCTGCTACCAACATATGCCGAGTCACGGGGGCTTCAGCTAGGTAGGGGTGTCTTTCTCTTACGTAATCTGAAATTTCTCAGAAGCAGGTGGTCCAGGGCTGCTAGGGAGGCCCCAAGATGTCATGAGAGACCCCAACTCTGTCTTCTGCTTCACCAGTCCTAAAACATGGCATTTCTCCACAAGCCTACATCATGGTCACGACATCTGCTTCAGCTCCCCTCTCACTCCTGAGTCCCAGGCAGGGAAAAGAAAGAAGAGGGAAAGCTCAGAGGCCAACTGTCAGAAGCATAAGCTTCCCCTTCAATAGCATTTCCTGAGGTTTCACCCAATCACTTCCTTTTATCGTATTGGCCATTGGAACTGTAGTTTGTAAGCTGAGCGTATTCCTAGAAGGAAGGAGAGAATGAAGATATAGATTACTAGAGGCCTCACCCATCTCCACTCGGGATAATAACAGCTACCATTTCTTTGGAGCTTACTACGTTTACATGAATTTATCTATCCTCAGAATAACCCTGGCAGATAGAGTTTGTTATTCCATTTCACAGGTGAGGAAAGTGAAGTTTAGTGAGCTTAGGTTAACTGAACCACACCTAGTGAGGGCTGGGGACAAAATCTGAAACTAGATATAGCTCAAATCCTACAGTCTTCACCTTACAGCACCTAACAAAGGGGCAGAGACACAGGACTCAGGCTTCCAAAGCTACGTTACAAAGCCACTCTCCCTTGGCATGGTAACCACTGATACTTCCTTGTAAATGGAGGAGGCAGAATGAAAACATGCTTTTTGAGGAAGGAGCTGCGGCCGCTGTCACCATTGTTGGGAAGGACAGAGCACTATACTGGGTTTGTATCTAGTAAGCAAGTTTGCCCAAGAGTTCATTTCCCCAGACTCTTAATCCGTTCTCTGACCTGCTGTCACTCTTACAGACTCCAGGAGAAACCTTCCACATATCCGTGAAACTAGGTGATTTTGGTTTCACCATGATCAGTAAAAGATAATCAGTTCATCCTCTTTTACTATTTGTACAGCTGTGTCCAGGATTTTGTAAAAAATCTTTTAAATGTACAATAAAGATAAATCCTTTGGCTTTGTGAAAAGGTCCTTGGCTTCATAAAAGGACTCATTCCAGGGCTCCTTTAAGTGAAGGTCTCCAGTATCTTTAAATATAAAATATTTTAAAGTAATAGCCACTCAAGAAAGAGGCCTGAGCACAGAGAAACTTAAAGCTAGAGTGTGTGACACAGCGCCACCTGAAGATCAAGCGGAGATGAAGAAGGGTCGCTATGTAGGTCAGCGGGGAAATGGAGCTGGTTGACAACAGGATCTTCCAACTGGCCTCTTTGACAGAGGGACGTCCAACTCTGCCTAGGGCATGTGACAGTGGAGAGACATCTAGGGTGGTCCTGCTTCACAATGATATGGCCTATGGTTTGTCGTCTTGAAGCCATTCGTCCTGGGTTCTCAGCGAAGCCTTGTCAACGTCGCTGATGTATCCCAAATCTTTGGAAAGCAGGGAAATCCTGCTCGCAGCTCATACCCGGGCTCTCCAGTCCTCTGCAGTACTGGAGGATGTCCAGCAGGTGGCGCAAAAGACAAGGGCTCGCCTTACCCATCTCGTCCTTATGAAGGAAATTTGACCAAAATGACAGCCCCCTCCTTCCTTCCTCTCCCTCCTTTCCTTCCTTCCATCCTCTCCTTCTCTTCTGTCCCTCTCTTTCTTCTTTATTCATTGAATCATCAAGTATCCATGAAAGACTACAAGCAGAGCTCTGTGCAAGATAATGGGGGGATGAATTAGGACAGGGTCCTTTGCCTTTGAGGAACCTGGAGTATAATAAAAAAGTAAAATAATAAACAACTGAAATACAGGAGGTGGCACAGGCTTCTGAGGGAGCAGTGTCACTCTTGAGCTGTATCATCGCAGCCTGCAGGTTCTGGAGTCAGACCAACCTGTCTTGTCTGTCTTCTGGTCCCGATTCCACACTTGCTGCAACCTTGTGCAAGCGCCTTAATGCCTCAAAGCCTCCGTTTCCTTATCTGTAAAATGAGGATAACAATAGATTGTCCTATGACGTGTTCATAAGGTTGGCATAAGGAGTTAACATACCTAAAACATTTAGCACATTTTTTAAAAAACCAAAACGTTATTTAAAACATATAACTCATTCGTTCTTGCATGCATTCATTTATTCTATAGGCATTTGCATGACACCCATGTGAAGAAGGCTGTCCTTGTTATTATAGGAGGTACAAAGTAAATAGAAGGAATACTCCTGAGTGTGGAGATTTGCAGTCAGGGTGAATATTTCTTCAACATCTTCTTGAACACTTTTCTCTGTGACAGTCAAAATCAGCCTGGACTGAAAAGAGAAGAAAGCAGCCCAGCTGTTAATCCCGCTGGGAGGGCACACTCTGATAGCTGCAGCATCCACCGAAAATGCCATTTCTCCCGGCGTCAACCTATAGCTGGAAAATGCCAGGATGATCTCCCTTGAGTGAGCACTGCTTCCTCACCAATAGTGCCCCAGAGCCGCTTTGCTGCACCCCTCTTTTGCTACGAATCCCCAAATGCTGAGCCCTCCTTGCTCTTGCTGGCACCCAAACCGTAGTCAATCCTGCTGCTTCTGAGACTGTCTTGGAAACAGCAGCCGGCACAGGATGGATCCCACTTCCTCAGACCCTCATCAGAGTCTCCAGGGAGAGCCCAGACCTTCTAGAAGGGGCTTCCCTCCCCCCCCCCGCACCAAGTGTGCAGCACTCCCAGATTCTAAAGTCATGTCAGTCAGTGGCATTTTTCGGACCGAGGGGTGCATGGTGGTCTTCGGCAGATGGAAACTCACTTTTGCGAGCTCCCTGATAGCGGGGTGCAGGCCTCCACCTCCTCAGAGGCCCGCATGAGAAATCTTGGCAGGGAGGGAGGCAAGGGAGGAATGGGGCTCAGCTGGAATCCTGACTTCAGCAAAGGCGATGGAGGAAAGTTAAGGGCAGTGGCTGCAGTTATGTGAATCAGATGCAGCCCCGGCAGAGCTTCTGGTGCCCAGGCTGGAGCACCCCCAAGTGCCCCTTGAGCTATGAGCATCCAGCGAGACACTGGGCGTGCACAGCCTTATGGTGGGCTGTGGCATCGAACCACTGAATGAGAGAAGGTCTCTAGTAGAATCCGCCCTTCCTTCCTCCCCTCCCTCCTGCCTCCCTCTTTCCCTTCCTTCTTCCCTCCCTCCTTCCTTCCACAAGCATCTTTGTGCAGGAACTGTGTTGAGTGCTGGGGACACAGATGCCTCTGGCCAGTCCCCACATCCCCAGGCTTCTGAAGATTTCATCATGACACAGTGACAGTGGAGGGACAATCTCCCAGGTGGGGCGGCATCTGGGGGCAGGTGGCACCTGTGCACCCTTGAGCATGGGTTTGAGGGCACCCTACCGTTCCATTTTTGGGGTCTGGGCCAACATGCAGATCTGAGCCTCTGCAGGCCTGTGAGGCTGGTTCTGCTCAGCTGGCACCTTGGTTATCTGCTGAGCAGTAGCGACTGCTCTTTCAGGCCACAGTGTGTGCCACCAGGCCCATATTAGGGATCTTAGGTCTCAGGGGTGTGTGGAATACCACGCCCCTCACTCTCCCTGGGTATGGAGGGGTGTGAGACACAGCACACTCTCCTCCCTAGCCAGACCGCAGGGATCTCCACCTCCTCCCCTAGAAATAAGGGCACTGTATGCATAGTGCTAGGAGTCAGAGCCCCCACCTCAGGACTGGGAGGAGGAAGAAAAAGGGCCCTGGGGCATGGAGAAATGCCTGACTCTCACCTCCCAACACACACACCCACCCTTCTCCTTCTCCCCAGCCCTAAGCCCTCCCTCCCCACAGGGAGTGTCAGCTGGGTGCAGGTGCTCGCCTCACGCATGCTGTGCTGAATCTTCTGGACGCTCCCACACTGCCTGGCCTGACTCCACCCTTCGGAGGCCATGCGCTCTGTGAAAGGGCGTTGGCGGCAGTTGTGTGAATCAGAAGCAGTGGTCCTGCCTGAGACCGTGGTCAGGCCAGAGGCAGGGATCCAGGAGGCCTGGGGCCTAGCATAGGCCCAGGTTAGTCTGTGACCTTGGCAGTTCACTCCCTTACTTTGAGTTTGAGTGAGGGGTTGGGTCGCTGTGTCCCCAGGGAAAAATTTCCCTTTGGAAACCCAGACATTTCAACCCGCAGAGCTCAGAATTCAGGGCATGGGAAGCACAGATGCTCCAAGTTGGCTTCTGGGAGCTGGAGTCAGCACATCTTGGTTTCCAGACCTGAGGGCTTTCTACTGGGGACAAAGTGTCGTGTAAAAGTGCTTGATCCCAAGTGCCTCCTGCATCCTGGAGGACAGCATCCCGTTCTTGTCAGGTAGTGCCTGTGAGCTGGCACTAGGCCTTTAACAGCCATGCCAATTTCCTATAAGATCAGAAGCTCCTGTCTAGTTCAGCAGGTGACATGCATCCACCATCACAGCCCATGCTGCATCCTTCACAATGGAGGTGCTGTCCACTGCTGACGAAGCCAACACTCCATGAGCCCTGTCTTAGTGCTTCTGATGGAGGCCCTCTGGTTGGGAGAGAGAAATCTCTACTCAGAGTAGCAGTCTATTTAGATTTCAGAATGAATCAGTGGCCCTTCGGCTTTCTATCAAGTTCAGCATTTGTCTCCATTACTGGCAGATTGGACACTTGGTGGAAGCAGTAGCTACATTATCTTTGGTAAGTAGAAGCCTGTGCCATTGGGCTCACTCACAGCCTCCATCCCTGCCACCATTGTGCCAGCACTGGGGGGCCAGTGACACAGGCTGGCCCATGTTACCTGACCGAGTCATTTCGCCTACTTGGCTGCTAGGAGCGTCTTCTGTGGTGGATGCTCTCCAGTGAGCACTATCATGTAATAAGACTGTCATCACGCTCTCCGCCCGCCACTCCCATGTGCCCACCCGCATGCCTCTACCGGACCTCCCTGCCCCAGATCTTGCAGCCTTTGTCTTTCCAGGCTCCTGAAGCCAGACAAGCCATTTGGCACTGCCCACGAGTCCATGTATATTCTAACTGTGGCCTAGTTTTCCTTCCACACAAAGTGGATGACCAGGTACTCTGCCTCAAATTCTGCCCATTGGGAGCTTTCTCCATCGCTACTGTCTTTCGAGGCCACCCTTGATCAAGGCTGTATGCAGCTGCCATCTATGTGCAGCTCACACAAACACGTCAAGCCCACTTGAGCATGAACTGAGCTTGGATGTTTTCTTCCTCCTTTGGTTATACAGAATTCCCCACATAGCCATGGGGATGAACTGGTAAGATGCAGTGGTGCACACACGGTGGATGACAGAGGTCTGAGCTATGTTTGTGTAGTGTGCCCTGGTCCTGCTCGTGTGTGACTGTAGGGATACCACTTTCATCTTAAGATGGATTTTTGCTGACCCGCCTCATCTTATGACATGATGGTTCTGCCCAACCCTAACTCATCGGGGCAGCTGTGGCTGCATGTCCACTTTCTGCCATGGTCAAGGGCTCTGTCTCCACCAGGGCCCAGCAGCATGCTGGCAGTCTTATGATTCTCCTATTATAATTTGCCATAAATTCCACACAGCTCCTTTCTTCTGTTGTATTATTTTGCTAGGGTTGCTATAATAAAGTACCACGATTGAAAGCCTTAAACAACTGCAGTTTATTTTCTTGCAGTTGTGAAGGCTAGAAGTCAGGATCAATGTGTCAGCAGGGTTCGTCCCCTCTAAGGGCTGAGAGGGAAGTGTGTGCTCCAGGCCTCTCTCCTGGGCTTGCAGATGACTGTCTTTCCCCTGTGTCTTTACATGAGCTTCCTCCCTGGATGTAGTTGTGTCCAAATTTTCTCTTATACGGACACCAGTCATATTGGATTAGGGCCTACCCTAATGACCTCATTTTACCTTTATTAACTCTTCTGCAATGACCCTGTTTGGGTCACATTCTAAGGTACTGGGATTTAGGACTTCAACATATGAATTTCTGTGGGAGGGGGATGTCAGCTGACACAATTCAGCCCATAATACCCCCCAGTGATCCTCTTCATGTCTCAGTCTGCCAGGTGATGTGCCCAAGTGTCAGCACCCCATGGACCACAGCCTGGGCCCCGTGCAGAGTTCTTTCTTGCTCTTAGCCCTCCCCAAAGCAGGCAGCTTTTCATTTCACCCAGGACACAGGTCTGAGCAGCACTTCCAGATGTGTCATACGCTGCCTCCAAAATCCAAAGAAGTTTACAAGGTACTGTGCTTCTTTCTTCACGGTAGGAGGTGCAAGATGCAGTGATTTGTCCTGAATGCCCCTCATCCCTGCCTCCCTAGAAATTTCATTGATGTGGCAAAGCCCCTGAATCACTGCAAGGTTTATCTCCCATCCTCTGGAGTGCATGTGTTTTACCCAGGCCTCTGATGTGCTAGCCACTTCTTGCTCATCCACTTTGATTAGAGTGGCCTCAGTGATGTAATAGATTGTGACCTGATGCTCTACAAATCTTCTAGTTGGTCCAGATCTCTTCCTACTTTAATTATGACAGAGGGCAGGTAGGTCAACATTAGCCCTGAGGCAAAACTATAAATGTACACATTGTTTCATGCGAAAGTAAAGTGCCTCTTTCCCGATAGAAAATGCACTTGGAAAATCAATGTCTGTACACCATTTGCTACAGTCTAAGTGACTATGTCCTGGCAAAGATATAAAAATATATCTGGCACGGCAGACGGCAATCAGTGCTAATCCTCCGTTGAGTTTAGAAGAGTCTACTCTCATTTTCTAAGGTCAACCAGGAGTTTTCAGTGGCAAGACTTGTAAGTTAAATAGATAAATGATGGGCTACAACCTCACATCCTCTAGATATTTAACAGTGATGCTAAATTCTGCCACCCCTCCTGGGACATGATATTGTTGTTATTTACTGGAGTGGCTGAGGGGAAGAGGAAACAGTTTTGGAGGCTTCCACTTCCCCTCTTCACTGTAATAGCTCTTACCTCTCAGGCCAAGAATACTCTAAAATGTGTCCATTCTGATAATATACTTAAGTACCAGAAAAATGACCCACTGTGACCCAAATCCTGACTGGGGCTGCATTTATTACCTGGTCCCCATGTACCCACTCTAATAGGGGTGTCACGATGATGTTTCATGTCCCTGGAAGCGATGTGGACTTGGACCCCCAGAGTCCTTGAAATCCACCATCTCCCCTTCCCCCAGTGTACTGTTACCTGAGAGAACGGGTGATGGCACCTCTGGAGGAGGACTGGGAAACCCGGCCATGATATCGCAGGCCCTTCCACCTGGTTCTCTTCCTCAGTCAATGGCTTCTGGGTCTGAAAGCAGCTCAGACATGGAAACCAGACCAAGGGAATGTGAATTTTGATTAGGACCAGACCCCTTTGCCTCCTCACCATCACTCCTGATTGCTTTTAGTGGGGCTGAGCGGCTCCCTGCTGGCCGTCTATTTTGCCCCGAGGGATGCACTGCTTTAATAACCACCTCTGTACCTATGAGCCAACAGCAGCCCTCCCTCCACTCCCCAAACACAGTGCCTCATCACAGTCATCATGCTCACCTGGCTTCTGGTGTTTCCACGTGGCCTCTGTTGTTTTGGAATTATACCATCCTGATTGCCATGAGGGAGCCGAGTTCTGTAGCAGCCTCTCCTATCATCAGCTCTGGCTTGGACTTCAGTGTGGCTGGTGTCCCTTTCACCAGGATAATCTCCCATCTCCTGGGCTCCGTGTTAGTGTGCTAAATCCTGAATCCTAGGACAGCACTCCCAGATTGGCCAGCTCTCCTTTATTCAATGCTGTATACCAGTACCCTGGATAAAACACCCTCAGGTTCCCACCCAGCGTACAGTTTCCTGGCTTCTGCTGGTCCATGCTGGCTAAGGTCTTACAGCTCCTGGGGAATATAGTGCTTCCCTCCCCCTACATCAGGCTCAGAACATCCCAATGGGTTTCACTGATATTTCACCCTAGTTACAGGCTAAGTAACCAGGAGGGAAGGTGAGGGTAGATTCCGAGAGGCACGTGGCATCGGCCCCTGCAAGAAGAAGCTTTCATACCATCATCTCCAAGCTACTTCTATAGGTTCAGGGGAATCTGGATATTCCGATTCTTCCACTGGTTTCAGCTGGTGATTAACTATTCATATATTTTATCTTTTTCCAGAGCATTGGCCAATTTTAGCGATAGCTACCTAATTCCATTGTCCTTATAGTTATGATTTACTCCATATTTCTCAAAGGGCTGATAGATTGCAGGAGCTAGTACACCATCCCAGTTCACGACCAGTGAACCTTTTTGTAGGGAAAAGAAAGAGAGATCAGTCTGTTACTGTGTCTATATAGAAAAGGAAGACATAAGAAACTCCATTTTGACCTGTACCCTGAACAATTGCTTTGCCCTGAGATGCTGTTAATCTGTAACTTTAGCCCCAACCTTGAGCTCACAGAAACATGTGTTGTATGGAATCAAGGTTTAAGAGATCTAGGGCTGTGCAGGATGTGCTTTGCTAACAATATGCTTACAGGCAGCAAGCTTGAATGTTTACAGGCAGCATGCTTGATAAAAGTCATCGCCATTCTCCATTCTCAGTAACCAGGGGCACAATGCACTGTGGAAAGCCACAGGGACCTCTGCCCTGGAAAGCCGTGTATTGTCCAAGGTTTCTCCCCATGTGATAGCCTGAAATACGGCCTCGTGGGATGGGAAAGACCTGACCATCCCCACAGCCCGACACCCATGAAGGGTCTGCGCTGAAGAGGATTAGTAAAAGAGGAAGGCCTCTTGCAGCTGAGATAAGAGGAAAGCCTCTGTCTCCTGCCTGTCCCAGGGAACAGAATGTCTCGGTATAAAATCCGATTGTACATTTGTTCTATTCTGAGATAGGAGAAAAACTGCTTTGTGGCAGGAGGTGAGACATATTGGCAGCAATGCTGCTCTGTTACTCTTTACTCCACTGAGATGTTTGGGTGGAGAAAAGCATAAATCTGGCCTATGTGCATGTCCAGGCATAGTACCTTCCCTTGAACTTATTTGTGACACAGAATCCTTTGCTCACATGTTTTCTTGCTGACCTTCTCCCCACTATCACCCTGCTCTCCTGCCACATTCCCCTTGCGGAGATAGTGAAAACAGTAATCAATAAATACTGAGGGAACTCAGAGACTGGTGCCGGTGCAAGTCCTCTGTATGCTGAGTGCCGGTCTCCTGGGCCCACTTGTCTTTCTCTATACTTTGTCTCTGTGTCTTTTTTCTGTCTCTCGTCCCACCTGACAAGAAATACTCACAGGTGTAGAGGGGCTGGCCCCCTTCACGTTTTAAATATTGGACTGTCACTTCATGATGGGGCTGTGTTCCACCTACCACCAGTGATAGGGGTTCTTATTGCTAGAAAAGTGGTGAGTGATCCAGCTCCAACCCCCACTCCTGGTACTAACTAACCATTGCAGGCTGGCTCTAGGGAAGCAGATCTGAGACAAGGACTTAGCAGGCAAGGTGCTTATTAAGGAGTGTTCTTGGGACTCATGCCTAAGGAAGGAAGTGGCTGTGGGCAATGGGAGAAGTCCAGCTGTCCTGCAGGTGCAGTGACAGTATCAGTTGAGCGCAGAGCTCAGAGCAACCTGGCCCTTCAGAGTTGTCCCATGTGTGGCTGAGGTGGCTAGGCCTTTATGCAACGACTTTGATCAGTCACAGAATGTTAACTTTCCCAAAAAGGGAGAGCCTTTGGGTAAGGTGGCCCTGTGAAGGGGCAGGCAGCCAAAAGCCACCACCAGCAGAGCTCCCCGCAGCGGCAGCAACCAGTCTCTCACTGAAGGGGAGGTGGGCCATGGACCACGGGTGCCCACCACAGAGAAATATGTTGGATCAGTAAAAAATAAACCTTTGCCACGGAGAGCACTGAGATGTGGGGGATGCTTCTTACCACAGCATCATGTAGCCCATCCTGACTGAAACACCTGACTTCATGTGGAAAGGAAGGAAAAGATCTCAAGAACATAAAGAGGAACCTGTCCAGAAGCATACGCCTGTTCATTTTTAAACATGTTGATTCAATAGTCATTCCAAGCATATTCAGGTGGGTGAGTGAGGTGGACAGTTTTGTTTATAATAAACCTTGGTTAGTTTTCACCAAATCCACTGGCTCAGGCCCCAGTCAGTGGACACAGTCACTGGGCCTGGAGGGAGGCCCAGCTGGGGACACCGAGGTGGGCCACGGGGCCGGGAGGGGGCAGCTTTCTGGAGGAAAAGCCAAATGTTAAAATCAAATTAAATAAAAAATTTAGTTTCTCAGCCACACTAACCACATCGTCAGTGCTCAACAGCGACATGTGGCAGGTGGCTACCATACTGTACAGCACAAATACAGAGCATGTCTAAGTACTCATTTTCCTTATGACTCCGAGCTTTATTTCCAACAATGTCCGTCATCACAGAAAGTTTCATCCAACATTGCTGAAGGAGTTAAGATTAGTCACTGCATGAGGAAGCGGGAAAATGCCTGATCCTTACAGCTCACATATAAAAGACTTCATCAGAGGTTTTCCCAGATTTGACAACCATCCTATTTAAATGACATTACCAATAATGACTTGTGAAAACTGAAACTTTTAGTCTATGATTTTTGCCCCATATCCATGTTAGAGGAAGAACTTAAATATCATTCTCTCTTTAGTAACCAACACAAGATTGTCCTAAGAAGAAAAAGATGATCAAAGAGTATGCAGGGTTAGGTGCAGTGGCTCATGCCTGCAATCTCACACTTTGGGAGGCCAAGGTGGGAGAACTGCTTGAGCCCAGGAATTTGAGACCAGCTTGGGCAACACAGCAAGACCTCGTCTCCATAGAAAGTAAAAAAATTAGCTGGGTATAGCGGCATGCACCTGTGGTCCCAGCTACTCAGAAGGTTGAGGCAGGAGAATCCTTTGAACCCAAGAGGTTGAGGCTGCAGTGAGCTATGCTTGTACCACTGCCCTCCAGCCTGGATGACACAGCAAGACCCTGTCCCCCAAGAAGAAAATAAATAAATAAACAAACAAACCAACTAACCAGAGTATGTAAGTTAAAAAAAAGAAAAAAAAAGATGGAAAAGGTATCATAAAGGTGCCAGGGAGTTAATAAAAATACTTTTCAGTATTTTGTAGAGTGCGTTATGCTGTTTTAAATATTGTAATTTATGCCTCTAAAAATTCCAAATAAATATATGCTTTCATAGTTAACTCAGTATTTGCAATTCATATTCCTTTTCTTAAGAAGCACTGCCCCCTTCCTCCCAAATAAACAACTATACAAGCTTCAGTTCTTATTAAATCTTATCTGCCTTGGATAGAAATGATTTTTAAAAGTAATTATGGTTTTAAGCCAAAGCCATTGGCAGCCCTCTTTCCTTTTTTTTCCTACTAAAATTAAATTGGAATCGTTCCACATCTGCACTGCGTTGAATACCGTTCCTCTAAAATTCATGTCCCCTAGAACCTGTGGATATAACCTTATTTGGAAATAGAGTCTTTGCAGATGTAATCAAGTTAAGATGAGGTCACCCTGCATTAGGGTGGAAGTTAAATCTAATGACTGGTGTCCTTATATAAGGAAAGGGACATCTGGACACAGACACACAGAGGGAAGAAGGCCATGTGACGATGGACACGGAAACTGGAGTGATGCAGCCGCTGGCCGAGGAAGGCCGAGGTCGGCCAGCAGCCACACCAGCTGGAGGAGGTGAAGGAGGAGTTTTCCTGGGGCCTTCAGAGAAAGCCCGGCCCTACTGGCACCTTGGCTTTGGATTTCTAATGTCCAGAAATGTGAGCGAAGAAAACTGATTTATTGTGAAAAGCCGTCAGTCTGTGGTGATGTGTTAGTACATCCCTACGACACAAACACAAAGGCCTAGGCACTGATTTGATCTAATTTCTCATCAGTCTAGCCTATTACTTAGGTGTGATTATTTATTAAAGAGCATTTACAACACTGTAAGTTTTATTCAGTTCAAATATCACATATTAGATATACAATACCAATTAATTGAAATGAACAGTACAAGAATACATGAAGTAAATATCATAACATTTAAGTTTCGTCTCACTTAGGCAACAAGAAATGCTGAGTAGTATTATTACATATTCAAACCAGACTTAAACTTCAGAAACAGAAGGCCAGATGAGTGACCTGTATCACAGGATACGACAACACATCACCTATCTCCAAACAAGAAAAAGCATGATTATTAAGTTTATCTACACCGGCTTATTTATTCAAATTTGCTCTTCTTATTAAACAGAAAAAAAAATACACATTCAATTCCTAATTGGTAAAATCATTTCACAACTCTAAAATTACGATGCTAATGACACCACTCTCCACTAGCATGAAAGAACAATATATGAATAGAGTACACAGCTTTCCAACCTATTAACAGGTTCTTATTTTCAGAATTGAGTGGGAAACTGTGTGTGGGGTAAACAGCATGAGAGAGAAGTCGGTCGCTGGTTGAACTGTTCGCAGTACAAAAAGGTGACAAAACTATGAAAGTGAAAATACTATGGTAGATAACGAAGGCCCCAATGCAATTTTTGAAAATGATCCCTGAAGAGCAAAAGGTTAGAGACACTCATGTTGCAAACTCCATCTTCATCCTTCAAAGGTCACAGGTGCTAACCAGCCGAGACTCACGACAGTCAACTTCCTCAGGGATCTCTATTATGATCAGGGCCAATCCTTCACCTCGGGGGCTGTCGTAGTACCCCGGGAGCCTCACATGCCTCTCCCAGCCCCTCCCTGCTCTGAGTGACTGAGAGAACTTCCTTAGCTGCAGGGCTGCAGGCAGGTGCTTCTGCTCCTGAGCTCCTAAACACACCAAGGGGTGCTTGAAGGGCCAGGCCCGCCCCTCTCTAGAGGAAAAACCTACTCATTTGAGACTACAAACCTCTTCTAGAAGCTGTAACCTGAAATGCTAGAATGAGCTTATATTAATCATGCTTTTTTATAATGTATAATGTTTTCACATCTTGGGGACCTCACTGACTGGGGAGAGACTGCCCTTCCCAGGGCAGGTCAATTCTTAGAGATAGCAAAGGGGTCCCTTGGGAGTGCACCTTTGCACACTAACCAACTCAGAATCCGTCTCCTCGATTTGACTCTTCCACTGCAGAAGGCAGTATCCCCTCACCCTGATCACCCAGGGCCAGGCACCAGGCAGCTGGAGACCGCCCCTGTAGCTACTGCCCAAGACATTCAAACCTGCCAATCCTACACTCTGCCCCCGCCCATCTTCGCCTTTGCCATGGAGACACAGTGGAAAGCTGCTCGCCTAGTTCTGCCTCCTGACCACTCTGGTGCCTCCTTCTCCTGTGGCCCTGCGTGGCCTGGTGCGCTCCTTTTCTCCAGAAATGCAAGTAACAAACTTTTCTTTCAATGACAGCAGCCTCTCCTTTATGAATTAAACGTGGGTACATTTTGATACCACAGGCACAGTGAGCGGGGTGAGTCCATGTGTGGCAGAGGGCATGCCTCGCCTCTTGGCTGCGCGCGGCTTACTAACTGTACCCCCACCCTGGGGAGCATGGCCACTGCTGGCATGTTTGCACTTTGGCTGCACCACGTATGCTGTGTCTGCCAGAGTGTCTGTGACAGTCCACCCTAAATTATAAGAGGACTGAGCTCATTCAGTCCTTGGTGCTGCAGACTAGGGTGATGTCAATCGCAGTCCCCTACACAGGACCTTCTGGGTATAATTGTATAATTGGATGCACTGGGTCCCTCTGAATTCCCTACCTGGACATACCTACTTTCTTGGCTGGTGGTCTCAGGGCAATGACGGTAACTCCCTCCACAAGGAGCAAGGAACGGCTTTCCCTGTGAGCTTGTGTTGGATGAGAGTCTGATAACCGAACCAGCAACGCTGAAGTCAGTGGTGGGCTGCTCACCTGAGGGGCCCTCCCCCAGCATCCAGTGAGGAATTAATCGCACTCCTGGGCAAAGGATCTGGGTGTTGGTCTCCAAAGCGCTGCAGGGATCCTCTGGCCATGCGGCCGGTGAGAGGCACCCTCCTCACAGAAATGACAGCCGCCAAAAGGTTTAAATGTTGCTTTAAGAGCCTTGCAGCTGTTGTGACTCATTTCTCAATCCGGTGGGATGCAAAGGATCTATCCATAGAGACCAGTGGCTCGAGGTTTAAGGAAAAGGGGAAGGGGTGGGACACTTTGTTCCCACTCCCCTGAGACCTGCAGAAGCCCCTGAGCTACGTGAGCCTGTAACCACCCCCCGCCAGTGTGCCTGGGCACTCTGAACACCCTGCCTGTCAACATGCTGGGACCGCCTCCTTCCAACTAAATTGCCACAAAATCAGAAAAAAAGGAAAAAGCGAGAAAAAGCCTAGGTACAAGGGAAAAAACATTAAAGGTAACTAAATAGACTGTGTATTTATGCGTGTGAGCACATATACATACACATACACACATATATACACATGCAGATAGGCTATTTTAAAGCAAATATATAATAAATTGTACATGTATATGTACATACGCAGCTAAACGGAAGGTCCCTAATCTGATCCAATTAGAAATCCAACGCTTATACACTAAAAATGTATACAACAAATTATATACTAATATTACAAATAAATAAGATGTATATACTGAAACATTTAACCAAAACATAAAAGGGTGCCTATTGGCTTTTGTGTCTCCATAACTTAGGTTCTAAATTAATTGTAACATTTGCTAAAATGTACCCATTGACAAAGCTTCATAGTCTTAACACTGGGGCTCAAATTACAGTTATACCTGGAGATCCCACTAAATCTAAACATTGTACCCCTATAATCTTTTAAAAAAGGCAACTAAATATAAAATGGGGGGGGGGGATGGGTAAGGTATGCTTCACTTTAACTGTAGCCTGTCTAAATTTCCTGTGGTCATAGTACCCAACGCCCTAATATCCCATATTGAACACAGACACTCTAATAAAACAAATAATAAATTAAAATTAAAGTCAGTCTTTGGCAGTTATAAACTAGCTCGATAAAATGATGCCCCATGGACCTCCAGTGAAAACAGTTAATATGAGGTATTCAAGGATTAAAACTTACTAATTAATAAAGGGGTGATTATACCCTTGTTTCTCCATTGAACAGCCCAATTTTTCCTATCCTTAAACCTGGAAAAAAAAAAGTGTGCCTCATGGTGAATTACTACAACCTTATTGCTGCGGTCCCATCCATTACCCAATTTCCATTATTATTAAAATTATTAATTCTACACAATAAATAACTGGCCAATATTTTGCTCTTACAGATTTGGCTAACATGTCCCATTAAGTGTCTACTTGCACAGCTTCTTGGCTGCCGTTTGCCTTCTGCCCTGAGGGGCACATACACCTTTGCAGGCCACCGACAGGGAGCTCCACGGCTTTGCCATGGCACACAATGTCTGCAGACAGGGTCTTCACCACATCCACCTTCTCCAGGAGCACAAATGAGGAAACTCATTGTCACACTCATTAAGGACATACAAGTCCAACATCTTTAGATACTTTCGAGGTTCTGATGGCAATGTAGTCCTCATTTACAAATTTTACTTAATCTTCTTGCTGCTGCTTACAAATCAGCTTGCTTTCAATGGGGCACCCTCCATAAACAACCTCTATAATCAAACCTTAAAATCCATGGGCACTCCTGTTGGTGCCCTCAGAGACCCCTTCATTATAGAAGCTCTGGCAAGCTCTATGCAGGCCTGGAGTCTCTGGCCCACTTAGGATGGACTTCAGGTGCCTAAGGGCTTCGGATGCAAGAAACTATCCCTCTCAGCCTCATGCTACCCTATTAAAGCAGTAAATGGCTGGATGCCTACTGGACTCTCCTGGACACAGAGGCTCTCAAGGACCTAAGCCTAGGACCCCGATCTCCAACTGTCCATTATAAACACCTGACAAGCTCAGCAAAACTACCGATGCCTCCTTAACACAGGACAGAGTCAAGCCTGGGCCCTCTGGTGTATTCTACCCACAGGAGGGTGGTCTCCCGTGTCCTCAGTCCCTTGTGAGGTCCTCCTCCCGCAGACCCCTTGGTGTCCCTTAGATTAACTGAGTGAACAGCAGTGGGAGTTCACAGAGGGTACAGATGGCATTGCCAACCCTCATATAAATGATGGAGCCCAAGAGAATGTTGCTGCTTCCCATCTTCTAGCCAGCATGCCCTGATACGAAACGGAACCCAAAAAACAATGCATGTGGCCAAAGTTAGGCAGTCGTCTTAACGCTGGATGCCCTGGTCAGCACAGCGCCCCAGCTTCACATTTATGGTCAACTGTTGGACCACTGCCCAAGAGTTGCCCCCTTCAGGATGAAAAACTCTGGGACTCTTCCTCACAGATACCCCAAATCCAAATCTAAATCACATCTCTCCACAGGTGCTACAGCTGGGATTCCAGGTCTTGCCAGGACACTCCTTCATCTCTTCAGAGTGGCAGGCATCACTGGAAGTCACCGAGACACACATGCCACTTCTCGGAATCCACAATGCTGGGCTCTGGGAAAAGGCATTCGCTACAACTTCCACAGCCCCGATAGGTTCCACACAATCGGTTTCACGAAGACACACAATGGTCTCCTCAAACAACTCCATTTCAAATTCTGGTCTGCAAACAGACCCCGAAATGGGCCTCTATCTTGCACCACAAACCTGAACCTCTCTTAATTTAGGGCCTTTCGGTTGACTCACACCTCACACAAACTTTAAAAAACATTACCATAGTCCCCTTTAAACATAAAAAGAGGGCTATGTCTTGCATTCTTGTATATAAAAGCTCATTACATATTAGGGCCTTCCATAATGTTTCCCCCTATTCCTATAAATCTTGGATCTGATCCCCACCCCATCAGGGCTGGAGCCCAGAGAGAGAACACATTCTCTCCTGGACCCACTAACCCCAGGGCTCCCACAGGCCGTGCAGCTGCTCATCTGATATGGGACCCATTTGAGCCTAAACTTCCACCAAAAAGCAAGAACCAAAACCCTATCAAGCACAGCTGCACACATTCTGGGGTCTATTGATCTTGTCACCACTGATGTGGGGGCTTTCGCTGGTTTATGATCCAGAGACCCAGACCCTCCAGGTAAGCCACTGTTTCAACCAAACGCGGCAAATGCTGGGACCCACATCAGCACCAGTGGGTGTCCGCTTAGAAAGGAGACCCCACGTCTCACATCCCAGAAGACATTGCCCAGCCCAGCAGCTCACAGCTGAAGATGACATGGTCCCAGCCACGACCTCGCCGTGGGAGATAACTTGGTCCCAGATATTAAAACCTCTGCCCTAGCGATGTCCATGGGCTACCTCTCCTGAGGCACAAAGTGGGCACATGACATGTTTGCTGTTCTTCCTTTTAATATTGAGGAGTCCACTAATGCTGATACACGCCCTGCTTCTGCCAAAACATGGCCCCCTACACTCCCATGTCTAAATGGAAACTCTGGTAGAAGGGACTACTCTCTGTACCATTCTAAAACTTAAGGGAGCGTCTTGCTTTCCCAGGAGGTAACTGCCCCCTATCAGTCAACTCCTCAACCCCTGGGGGAGGAGCACCCAGCCCCGGTGCCTTCTCCTACCACCCCAGCCTGCTTTCCACCGTGACTTCCTGTCCTGGGTCTCCACAGCCACTCCCTCCCTGTGGTGGCACATGAACACCACAAGTCTCTACTTATCCTTTACTGAATTATCAGTGCACACCCCCAGCCACACAACTGCCAGGCCTGCCACCCCAAGCCGAGAAACACCGCGATATCATCATCAGACTCATATGTTTAACACATGTTAATAACTGCACCAAGAAATGTTAGAGGCCCCCCCACCCAAAACTGCAGAACTACATTCTTGACTAATGCCACACACATGAGAGACTCAGCTATGGGCCAGCCTAAGGGACTCCTGTATCTCCACGTGTCTTCCTCCTTTCTACTCTCAGAATAAAATGTTTTCTATGCTCTTCAGGGCAACGTATGCCCTACTCTTTAAAAGTTTCTGCTATCAAAAGTGACCTTAGTATGTCAAAACAGCAGAGGACCAATGGTATTAATCATGATTTCTATATTTTATGATAGTTTGACATCTCAGGGGCCTCGCTGACCCGGGAGAAACTGCCCATCCCAGGGTGAGCCAATTCTTAGACATAGCAAAGGGCTACCCTGGGAGCAAAGTGACCAATCCAGAGCCCATCCTCCTCTATCTGGCTCTTACAACCTAGGAAGCAATATCCCCCACCCTAACGACCTAGGGCTAGGTGCCAGATGGCTAGAGACTGCCTGTATAGCCTAGAGTCTGAGCTGTTATTCAGACCAGCCAGTCTTAGCTATTTCCCTGCCCTTTCCTGCAGAACATACAGTAGAGGGTCTGAGCCACGTTCCTCCTCACTCCTGCTTCTGCCTGTCTCCCATGCTTCCCCTCATGGCCCGGTGTGGTCTGCTGGGCCTCTCTTTCTTTCATTTCTGTAGGAATTGTGAGAACAGTCAACGCTGTCAATGGCATCCACCTTTCTGCGTCCTCAATCAGTTACTTTTATCAGACCTGGGTGCAAATTCGAGTTTATGTCCCCAACTTGGGGGAGTGCAATGGTGGCACTTCAATTTCTTCATTATCTGTGCTCACCTAAAAGCTGAGTCACTGCTAAAAGGCTATTTTATAGAATTCAGCAGTTGAGAAGTGAAAGTCAAGGTGAGGCTGAGGTGAGGAGTTGTAAAGGGAAAAAGACTTTCCCCTGGGAGCCAGAGCCAGTGCTCTGCATGAAGTGTCTCACCCCAGTAGAGAGGGGGTGATGCCGGCAAAGGGGTACGGTTATCTCCCTGTGTGGGCGATGGCTCACGCAGCTCATCCTTCCCATCCAGAGCGGGCTTCCCTGGGAATTCGTTTTTGGTGAACAATAGAATCAGAATGTGGCCTTTGGGAAGGACAATGTTGAAGGGGAAGAACTCCTTCCACTGAATGCCGCTGCTGTCTATGCTAAAACATGGGGAGATGGGCCGGGCGCGGTGGCTCACGCCTGTAATCCCAGCACTGTGGGAGGCCGAGGCGGGCGGATCATGGGGTCAGGAGTTCGAGACCAGCCTGACCAACATGGTGAAACCCCATCTCTACTAAAAAAAAAAAAATACAAAAATTAGCTGGGTGTGGTGGCGCGTGCCTGTAATCCCAGCTACTCAGGGGGCCAAGGCAAGAGAATCACTTGAACCCAGGAGGCGGAGGTTGTGGTGAGACGAGATTGCGCCATTGCACTCCAGCCTGGGTGACAGAGTGAGACCCCATCTCAAAAAAAATAAAAATGGGGATACGGGGACCTCCCTACCCTACTCAATAGTTATACTGGGGAAAAATAAAACTCTGTGCTTTCAACTAAAAGAAATCACCCACATTTATTTTCTTCTAATTTGCTATCACCTTTCTTCTTCATATCTTTCACACTTCTTCTTATTTGATAGACAGTATTCAAATTTTGAAGAGTGGTATTTACCCAAGTAATTTAAGTGGTGGGGCACAAAAGAAAACAAGAAGGAGAAGAAACAGATGGGTATTTTTTTAAAGCCCTTAAAAATTATAACAAATTCTATGTAACACAGGCAATGGAGTATTTCGATGGTAACAACTGCCAATTTTCCAAAAAGTTTATAATAAAGTGATAATATCATAGTTCATCGTTATTCTACCATCTATAAACTTCAACTGTTCCTTGATGATTCAAAAGTCCTGTGGTAAGACTTAACATATATTAAGAGTTGAGATACAATTTGTTAAACAGTCTTGGTGTGTTTTTTGTTTGTTTGTTTTTGTTTTTGAGAGAGGGAGGAGGTTTAAGTGCAAAAAGGACACATTTGTGACCCTAAAAATGAGATAATACTGTTGAATTTGGTACATGAATTGGTTAAGAATTATTGTGTTTCTATGGATAAACCTTAACATTTTAAATTATTTTCTTTTGAAACTTTAAAAAGTATCCTAACTTTCAATTCTGAAGATGAGGACACACATGGGGGATGGGATAAGCTAAAAATGCCACGGGCTTTCAGAAAGCTGCCTTTGGGATCTTACTTGCATTTCAAAGACACAGGCAGGTTTGGGCGATGAATGGAAAAATACAGAACAGCATGTATTGTTCCTCAAGAAGAAAAATGACTCCCCCACGCTGCTATTACTCTTTTCTGCTTTTATTCCAATGTAACGAGAGCATGCCTATTGGAGCACTTTCAGTACAATTAAGCTGGAATGTCCTGACATTGAATGAGAGATTACATTATTTTCTGAGAAATCCTTAGAATTGGCATCTCCCCAACAGAAAAGTGGCAGAAGGGGGCAGGCGGAGGAGGAAGCAGACCGTTCTGCTTTAGCTTAATTGGTAGCAAACTGAAGCTGGGGGGTTGTTTTTTTTAGGTTTGTAAAGGAGGCTTCCTTCATGATATGACCGTAGGATGCTGTCACCCTGACCCGGTTCCTGATGCGTGATGTTTCTAAGTGCTCAGTAAGTACCAATCTACTCCCACACTGCAGTATGTGGGGGTGTGATGCTGAACAGAGAGAGCACGATGTGATCATAGTTAATTCCCTCTGGTATCAAAAAAATAAAACCTATCAAAAAATAAAAACGTATGTTGCTCTCATCTGCGTCATCATTGTTGTTCAGACTTTTACATAACATGTCGAATGAGAAGACTCAGAAAGCCAGGCAGAATCATAAAGAAATAACTGAATAGTTCTGATTCCAAGAACTGTGTGACCTCATGACATTTAAAGAGTGAAGAAGAGAAAGCAACAGGTTCCAAGTATTATAGCAAGCATACCAGCTTAACTTCAGGAAGGCTCGTGGAGAAGCTGTGATCACATTGTGGTTATTTAGACACTTCCAAATGGAAACGGCATTGATAACTATTCAGCTGTGATATGAAGGTACAAAAAAATTTTCCAAAAGGGAAAGGCAGAGAATGGTCAATGCATACTGATTTTCATGAACCACTTCCGGTAAAGGTCTTCTGGCATGTGAGATGCATTTTGTTTTCTTTATTTTATTCCAATCAATGAATGATTCAGTTATTCCAATCAAATGATCGGGTTAGGTTATAATGCCTAAGAAAGTTGAATACTACTGTTAATGCATAAATTAATAAAATCTCTTAGAAATCACTTGGCCAAACTGCCATTAAACCATCTCAAGATGATATTTGAGATTCACAATAAGTGAGGCACTTGAAACATTGGATTGGAAAATACTTTCACATTTTCTCTTTACAATTAAGTGATGCTGGTATTTTCTAACTCCCATGATGAGACTGAGTTTTATCTACTGAAAACTAAAAGAAAAATTAATAATATTATAAAGTCTTTCTAATAAAATGCTTGATGGATTGATATACCATCAACATTGTATATTATGAGATATATATATTTTAAAACTAAAAAATCACCTTCAATGAACAAAGCAAAACTTGCAGCTGTGATGTGGTCGTGACCCTCTGGTTAAGAATGTCCACCTTACAGACGAGGAAGCCAACCAAATGCACCAGCTGGTTGGGCCAGAGAGAACATATGAGTATCTCAGATTCAGTTATTCCAATCAATATCACCAACGTGCATTACAGGATGGAAGTCATACTACTGTCCTTTAACAGATAACACCTGGTCTGATCACCGTAAAACTTTCTTTCAAAAAAATAAAGATAATTTTAGGTTGGTGTTGGAGAAAAACTTACTGAATATTTACATCCCATACTGGCCATCCTCCCTTCGTATATTCTGATCTATTTTCCTGGAATAGATAGATTACCATGGCATGGCAGATTTTTTAATGTTTTTGTATATTAATAAATGGATAGTAAACTGAAATTTACTGATGGGGCTAATTTCTAATGCAAATCCCAATAGAAAAAGATGACTGTTTCCTAAATGCTTAGTAACCACTGATCAATGAGACAAGGTTCTACTTTCAAAGCATTCTTTGCACTTGGTGGTTTTATGTTTGACATCCCAATGCATATACAATTTTAACTCACTTTATTGTGTGTAAATATATATATATATATATATCCTCAAGTGAATGATACTGTTCTCAGGTTTTTCTATATCCAAGGTATACTTTCTTATGTTTTGACATTCATTTGATTACAACATGCAATTTACGACACCTGGGACTACAACAGGACATTAAACACAGTTCTATCCAGAGGCTACTACTTCTTGGGTAAGGACTAGTTTGGGCTCCTGCACTGAACAATGGTGTGATTATTCGATTTCACAGACAACTTCACAGCAACACGCAAAGCCTAAGCGTAGTTTTGGTTAGCCTGTGTTCTAAGAAATCCACTTCCAGATAAAAACGTGGTTCCCCCATATTGTCTACACACTAAAGCATGCCTTTACCATCTGGCAGAGCCAGATACTGACTGGGAAGTGAATCCTTCTTTCTCGTGAAACCCAAACCACATGTAAACCATCTGCAGGGTCCTGTGCTGTCAGTGAACTGCATTCCCCAAGCACCTGCTTCTAAGAGATTTTCTTAGGTTGTTTTCCAACTATGGGCTCCATTCAGACTTCAGGCTAACCTCATACAAGGTCAGATCCCACCAGACACAGAATTGTCATTTTTGAGGAGGACTCAATGTTTGGCAAGCGTCCCATTTTGGAACCTCATCCACAAGCACTTGACAAAGCACAATGAATGGACGGCTATTCGTCCATGCCTGACATTTATAGAAGTACAAGGGCTGCCAGAAACCTTGACAGATAGAAAAATCAATTATTTCTCTCCCTGGCATTAGCCAGCTCTTGCCGACTATTCATCTTACGCGTGATGATGACTAATATCCGTCGGATGGCAAGGAGCCGCTCTTTGAGCGAGGTCATGCCGAGGATGGCCAGCTGAGCCTTGCGCTCCAGGGGCAGCACGGCCAGGATCCACCAGGACCAGGCAGGGCCGCTGGGATTACTCTGCAAAAGAGATGAGGGGAAAGCAAAGTTAACACTGAAAATGGAAGCCTGTTCCCCAACACAGTCTTTTGCTCCACCAACAGACACGTGAGCAAGAATTAAATGCCACCTTGTATTTTAGGGCTACTTCACAATTCATTCAGCTCTCAAAATACATAGTTTACTTTTACAGTACACATTTAAAGGTGGGGGAACTCACAAAAGGAAGAGCCTGCAAAGAGAAGCATCTTCCATGGGGAGATTCTATGAATTAGTTGCTTCTGTTCTCTCAAGCTTTCAGTTAAGAGTATATACCAGTCAGAGGAGAATACTATCACTTTAACCTTCACTTTCCAATGTTCTGTGCTATTATTTTTTATGTCTTAAGCATGCCATATAAAGCATAATATTATAAGGGCTAAAAGTATGTGTACAAGTTTGAGTGACATACTCAATGTGGCAAATGAGTATATGTATGAAACATATATATGTATGCATGTCGTATGCAAGAGTTATCATAAGTTATATATATAAGAATTATTATGCCACCAAATAACCTTTATTTCACAGAATCAAACAAAGCACTTCTAGACTAAGTGCTAGGCAAAAGCCGATCATAAACTTGTTCTCAATATTCTTAGTACTGGAACCAAGATATCCAGGCCTTTTTGTTTCCAGGGTCTAGGATTCTTAACTCTATTCCTTCTCCAAAAATGTGCAGGATGCCAATAAGAGCTGGGAGGGTGAACTCTGGAGTCACCTTAGTTTAGGGTGAGGTAGATTATGCTGGAGGACTAGGAAGGGCACTGTGGCCAAAGCTCACCAGGGGTAGCCCAAGTCACTGTGAGGAAGACATCAACCTGCCCTTCAGAGGTAGAAACGCACAGATGGAGAAAACAACCTTTTATACAGATTCACACTCTTTTCCCTGCCTCATCTCACAGAGAAAGAAAAAAACTGAGTAGCATGCTTAATGGGAAGTACCTCATATAAAAATTGATGTATTACCTAAAGTCCCTCTGTAGTCATGAGAAAAATGGTCCCCCATATGGTACCTTATATGGCAGAGGGAATTGGAGGATGTGATTCAGTTAAGGACTTTGGGATGGGGGGATTATCCTGATGGGCCCAGTGTGTTCATATAGGGTCCTTTCTGGGCTGTGGTCAGAGGGACATGTGGCTTTGGAAGAACGGTCGGAGAGAAACAACATTGCTGGCTCTGATGGAGGAAGGAAGCCGAGGAATGCCGCCAGCCTCTACAAGCTGCAGAGACAAGGAAATAGACTCTCCCCCACAACCTCCAAAGAGAAACGCATGTTGCCATCACTCTGATCATAGTCTGGCCTGCAGAACCAGGACTGGAAGATAATACATATGTGTTGTTTTAAGCCACCACGTTCATGAAATTTCTTAACAGCAGTAGTAGGAAGCTAATATACCTGCCAAGTAGAGATTGATTAATTTGGTTAATAAACAACAACTCCTAGGAAAAAGAATGACTCATATCCTAATGCAAGTCAGTGTAACCACCATCCTTTCTGAATATGAGTTCCAGGATACTGTAGAACAAAGGCTTATGCAAAAAGGGCAAGCCAGGAAGGACTTAATGGCAATTTCTGGCAGTTAAAGCATTTTTCTGTGTTTGGAAAAAAAAAGAATTCAGGCAGGGGGTAAAAGATAGAAGCTTCAAGAGACAGAAAAAAAAAAGTTAAAATGGATGGCAAAAGACCTTTCACATCACCCTAAACCAGCTGAGAGCCAATCCCCCTCCCCTACTGTCTTTGACAGCTGAGCATCCATGTACAGGTAGGAGGTATACACTCTCAGGCACAATCTTAAACCAGCCCAGCCTGGCTCTCCCATCTAATGCAGAGGAGAGGCCCACCTGAGCTTAGAAATGCTCCACAAACCTAAGCTCATTCATTGCTTAAAGAACCAGCTTCACCAAAAGTACTTGTAGGGAGCACCAGAGAAAGCCCATGACAGCTGGGCAGCAGGGTACTTAGAGGACAAGGAAGTCACGCTACTGATGTCACAAGAATGATGGGATTTTTCTCTTCACTTATTCAACATCTGTATACCAGGTGCAAGGCAATGCTATGCGCCAAACGTGGAATGTTCATGCCAATACAATAAAGTTACTACTTAAATTTTAAGATGTAAGTGAAAGAAGCAAAAGGCTACAAAAGCTGACAGCCAAGCAGAATAAACTGATTGTTGTTAGAAAAGAAATTATGTTCTGTTAGAGAGCCTTTGTTGTTTTGCTTCACAAGTCATGTGCTACCACAGTAGGTGCTCCTTTGGGCTGTTAGTAGATGAACTGGTTCATAAGCAACCACATTGGGGTAACCGGCATCATACTGCCAAGCTCTCCACCAGAATGATGGCTCAGCACACTACAGCAGGAAGTAACAGAATTATAAAGGAAAAAAGAGGGCATACCTGAGGCTCAGGTTCTCTGTCTGGCATTACCCCAAAATGACTTAAAATTTGTTCTTTCATGCGATCCTGGAGAGACGCGAACCAGGAAACAGACTGTTGATGCACAGAATCGTGGAGAGCGGCAAGTTCTTCATACTCTGGACCCTCCACCTGATCAGGGAAAGAGGCACAGCTGTGTGAACCATTCACAGTAATGCATGTAACACAGTCAGCGACCTCTGCACCTCCACTAAGTGGATTTGTGGCAGTTAGCATTTTAATAATTCATCAGTTTCACAAAAATGGTACATGCTCAATATAGAAATCTGTATTTTTTGCATAGTTGAAATCTATCAATTGTATCCTGATTTTTCTCTTAATACCATAATATAAGCACATTTCCTGTAATTTTGAATAATGTTCAATGGCTGCATGCAATTATATATTTGAGATACATGCCAATTTACTTAACTATTCACGTAAGTTATTTAGAATATTCTAGCTTTTTTATTTTTAAAAATAACACAATAATATAAACATTTATGGAAAAGTTGTTTTGTTTTGTTTTGCTTTTTTGACAAGGGAGGGAGGTATGGTTTCCTCAGTGTAGTTTCCTAGAGACCTTGACAGAATTACCAAGTCAAAGGGTGACATTTTAAAAATTGTATTCCATATCACCAAACTATATTCCTAAAGGCACGACAGGGCAAGACTACACTCATTACATTGGCCTGGGCTGATGGACTCCAGCTTGTGGTCGGCCACAGCACCTTAGACTGACCAAGCTTGGCCTCTGGTCCCTATGTCACTATCACATCTGTCATTTAAATTACGCCTCAGTCCTCTTCAGGAACACCTGGTAGAGGAGGAAGAGCATGGAACTGGGAATCACGGGGCCAGGGTTTGTTCTGGCTTCATCACCAACTCTCATGTGTGAATCTAGCCAGTCTCACAGCCTCGTTAGGGCAGAGTTTTCTCATCTGTATAACAGGAATAAACCATGAAGGTCCTTTCGTGTTACAAAATTCCAGTACCTACAAAAACTACGGTGTGCTGAGAAATTATAATATAATGCATATACCACCCTCAATTTGATTTATACAAATCAAATATTCATATGTGATAGAGGATTTTCTTATAAAAATAAGCTAAAATTATTTCATGTTGTAGCTGTTTAAGCCCCCATTTAAAATAAGCGCTTACACTATTAAAACTACAACACTATTAAAATCTACAACAACGGTCAATAAACCCTGCCGTCAGGTCTATCCATCCCACAGAGAGACCCTGAGAATTATCACTTTCAGCTGTAGCTTTGAAACCCAGCTTTCTGGTCCAGCCTGGGAGCTGGGCTCCCTGCTCTGCTCCCATGCACTGGGATGACCAGAAACAGCAGCTGGAGGAGGCACAGAGACAGTGTCCTGGGTGTGACTCCATTCACAAATCCTAAGTGTACAGCACTGCCCCCAAAATGACTTCCAGTGTGATGTGGGGTGGCTACGTACCCTCACTTCCACAATTCCAAATGTCAACCAAAGAATTTAAAAGAGGGATACAATAATTCCAAGGATTTCCTCCTTTTAAGTATTTTAAAATTTCTTGCTGCAGTATAATTTACAGACCAAAAAGTGCATAGATCTTGTTTAGCTCAAAGAGTTTTCTCAACTGTATACACCAGTCTGACCATCACCCAAAACCAGATAGACATTTCCACTACTTAGAAAGATTCTTCACCACTCCCTCCAGTCAATTACAAAGCCAACCCCACAAGCCTTTTCTGACTTCTGTCCCCAGAGTCTAGTTTTGCCTGTTCCTGGAAGTATACAGATGAAGCCACGCGGTATGTGTTCGTCCTGTGTCTGGCTTCTCTCACTTAGCATAATGTCTGTGAGAGTCATCCATATTGTTTCATGCACGAGTGGTTCATTTCTTTTTATTGACAGGTAGTATTCCATTGCATGAATGGACCACAATGTGTTTACTGACTCAAGTGTGATCAGCACCTGGGCTGTTCCTGGTTTGGGGCTATAATGGAGTAAGACTGATGTAAGTCTGTTGGAGAATCTCTCAAAACATTTTGCTAATTTGTCAAATTATATGTCCTGATATTTCTATTAGACACATGAAAAAATTCTTAAGGGTTAATAAATTCAAGTCTTTTATATTTAGCTTTGGGAGGTATTTTTTAAGTTGTAGATTTTGTCACGTTCTGAATTAATACCAACCTAGAGAACAGGGACTGACAGACTGCTGTTCATGAGTCAAACCATGCTCACCACCATGTTTCCGGAAGTCACATTTAATGGAAACCAGTCATGCTCATGCCTTTACACATAGTCTACGGCTGCTTTTGCACTACAAGGGCAGAACTGGGTAGCTTCGACAGAGACCATACGGCCTCTGGAGTCTAAAGTACTTATTAGCCGGCCCTTTACAGAAAAAGTTTGCCAGCTCCAGGGCTACAGCATCGAATACAAATCAAAAGCCTATTTTGCAATGCACAGGTTTACATGTTGCATAAGTACAATAAGGTCTTTTTTTTTTTTTTTTTTTTTTTGAGATGGAGTCTTGCTCTGTCACCCAGGCTGGAGTGCAGTGGCACGATCTCAGCTCACTGCAACCTTCAGCTCCCAGGTTCAAGCAATTCTCCTGCCTCAGCCTCCCAAGTAGCTGGGACTACAGGTGCCCGCCACCACACATGGCTAATTTTTTAGTAGAGCCAGGGTTTCACCGTATTAGCCAGGATGGTCTCAATCTCCTGACCTCGTGACCTGCCCACCTTGGCCTCCCAAAGTGCTGGGATCACAGGCGTGAGCCACTGCGCCCGGCCAGATCATTTTTTTAAAAGGAGATTTCTGTACCAGCTCCCAACTCAGGTAAAAATCCACTGAGAAAATAAATAACTGCTGAAGGCAGGGGCTCATGCCTGTAGTCACAGCGCTTTGGGGCTACTACGCTTTGGTCGAGGTGGGAGGACTGCTTGAGCCCAGGAGTTTGAGACCAGCCTGGGAAACACAGGGAGACTCTGTTTCAATGACAAACAAAATTTAAATTAGCCACGTGTGGTGGTGTGCACCTACAGTCCCAGCTACTCGGGAGGCTAAAGCAGGAGGATCGTTTGAGCCTGGGAGGTCAAGGCTGCAGTGGGCCAAGATCATGCTGCTGCACTCTAGCCTGCACGACAGAACAAGACCTTGACTCAAAAATAAATAAACAAATAGATAAATAAATAACTTAAGTGATGAATTAAGGACTTACGTAATATTGTCAGTACAAGTTTGACAAAGCTTTTCCACAATGCAGAGGGAAACAAGAGGACCGACTGCTATAAAATACACCAGTATGATAAGCCTTACCTTTTCATCTTCAAGATATTCAATGTCCGCTGTGTTATAGCCATCTCTGTGGCGGTGGCTTAGCACTCGGAACCGACTGATGCCAATCGCGTCTACAACAGAACTTCCATCAGGAAACGTTCTCACGTCCTTAATCTCCAGCATGCATCCATACTCTGAAAGCCTGAAAAGACAGGAGAAATGACTGTGATTTTTAAAATGCAGGGGGCCTTCTTTTTCCCTGGATGAGAGTTTACTTTTAAAAGGAATACAAAGCCACACAAAACAGTGTCTCCACATCAGACCAGCAAGGTTATTGTCGCTAAGAGACACGTGCACATGGTCGCTTCTGTTAGATGTTAAATATAGTGGTGATGGTGGCTGCAGGGGAAGGGCTCCAGGTGAGACAGGACTTGTGCCTTAGCAGTTCCAACGGGCTAGTGTTTTGGGAAGGACCCGAGAGATGGGAAGAGATGAAATCTCAAATGTGGCTCCTCAGCCACCTTGGCGGGGCACCATCAGGACTGCCCAGCTGGTGCCACGCACACACTCGGCTTTCCAAAGCTCTCCCCAGCTCTTACCCACACTCCGATTGTAACTATCACCCTTATCCTAGTGATATTCTCATGCTACCACGTGCCAAGCAACGCACGGAGCAGTTTATAATACATATGAATTCAAGCCCACACTTAAAATTTGATTCATCAAAAGTCAACAAAGTGAAAAAACAAGCTATGAGTTCCATGTGCACTGAGAATATAGAACACTAAAAAGAATGTGAAAAACGACAAGGAAAACCAGATAAACCACAAAACATATGTCTCTTGAACCCACCAGAGGGTGGAGATTGCTCAGGGTAACCAAACAAAGATCCCACAGGGAGAGAGTAGGCAGAGCCCAGGAAGAGACACAAAAGTGTGTAGGAAGCATTCAGCTATTTTTTTTTTTTAAACAAATTGCCAATGACCTTGTGTGGGCTGGCATCAGAGTGCAGGTCTGGAGAGCTGCACTCACAAAGGGAGTTTGCATCACACACCCGCTCCTGTCCACAGATAAGAGCCTCCTTGATGAGTCATGCCCTGCAGTGAGGCAGGCTTGGAGGAGCTGACGTTTATCTGGAGGCCTCTGCTGGTGCTGGTTGCTGGGGCAGCAAGTCCTCCACCTTCAAAGGCACTCAGCTCCTCCTCCCTCCTGCCTTTGCCCACAAGGTCTTCACCTCATTCCAATTCTGCCAGCTCTGCCCTCCCCAACCAAAGTGCCGTGGAAAGCAGTCCCCGGCCACTGCCTTCATCTCCTTGCCTCCCCTTCACTCCTCCATATCCTACCGTTCCATTAAAATGACTCCAAAAGAAGTCAGAGATGCCCTCTGAATTGCTCAAATCACTTAGCAGGCTCCTGTCTGACCTCCCTAAGGCACGGCCCTGCAGACTGTTGCTGAGCTAATGCTTCTGCTCTCCTGCACCCTCTCTAACCAGCCCGGCCCTTCACAGCCCCTACCTCTGCATGTCCCTCCTGCTCCATGCTGCCCAGGGTGGTATTCTAGGCTATGTCTATTCTCATTCCAAAGCTCTCCCCAGCTCTTACCCACACTCTGACTGTAACTATCACCCGTAACCTAGTGATGTTCTCACGCTACCACGTGCCAAGCACCACACACAGCAGTTTATAATATATACGAATTCAAGCCCACAAAACACGGAGGCTCAGAGGAATTAACTTCTCTAAGGCCACAGGGAGATTTAGAGCCAAAATGAGAACTCATGGCAGTGTGATTCTAAAGTTCTCATGGTGAGCAGCTTTACTACACATCCCCCAAATTAAAGAGCAGCGATGATTCAAACTGCCACCTGGATGCCTCTACTTATATACTTAATAAAACTCTCTCTTCCTGGTATCTAACAGGATGATCTCATTCATAGCATGGTGAAACTGGAGGCGCCCTGAAGATTCCTCTTCAAGGGAGGACTGAATGCCCCAGCAACCAGCAGAGGCCTCCAGACAAATGTCAGCTCCTCCAAGCCTGCCTTGCTGCAGGGCATGACTCATCAAGGAGCCTCTTATCTGTGGACAGGAGCCTGTGTGTGATGCAAACTCCCTTCGTGAGTGCAGCTCTCCAGACCTGCACTCTGATGCCAGCCCACACAAGGTCATTGGCAATTTGTTTAAAAAAAAAAATAGCTGAATTCTTCCTACACACTTTTATGTCTCTTCCTGGGCTCTGCCTACTCTCTCCCTGTGGGATCTTGTTTGGTTACCCTGAGCAACCTTCACTCTCTGATGGCTTCAAGAAATATATGTTCTGTGGTTTATCTGTTTTTTCTTGTTTTTCTTGTTGTTTGGATGGGAATAACATTCTTTTCAGTGTTCTATATTCTCAGTGCACGTGGAACTCTTATAGCTTATTTTTTCTCTTTGCTGACTTTAGATGAATCAAATTTTCATATATTCTAATTTACTAATCTCTCCCTCTGTTATGTATTCTCAGCACCTTGTATAAAAAAATCTTTCCCCACTCCTAATTATAAAGGCAGTCCCCAATATTTCCTCTTAAATGTTTTTATATTTTGTTTTTCACATTTCACATTAGGAATGCAAATGTGTTATTTTTTTATTTATGGCATAAGGTAAAGCTTTTTTCCCCCCCTCTCATTTGGACCACCCACTAATTTTCTGGGCACCCTTTACTGAGTAGTTTGTCTTTTCTCATACAATTGTCTATAAATTTGGCGTCCACATATGAGTGGACCTGTTTCGGATCTCTACATTATTGTGTCACTGGTCTACTTACTAAGGCTTGTAAACTTGATATTACAGGAATGTTCTCCTGTTTGTTCAGCCAGATCTGGGCTTAGTCTTTTGCTTTTCTACACGGATTCTAAAATCAGCTTGAGCAAGTCCATGAAGAAGCTTCCTGGAGATGCTGACAGGAATTACTCTGGATTTGTGGAACTGGATAGATATGGCATCTCTACGGCATTGAGTCTGTGCACCAACGGACATGGCATTTCTCTCCGTTGATTCAGACCTTCTTATCTTTCAATAAAATTTCAGAATTTTCTCCATAAAGGTCCTACACATATTTTAAAAAGATCTGTCCCTAGATATTTATGGTGGAAAATTCTGAGTGGCCCTAAAAATGCAGTCTCCTCTTCTTCCTGGGCACGTAGGTGGACTATATTTGCCAGGCTCCTTTGCAGCAGGTGTGAACAGGAGGCAGCCCCCTTTCTCCAGAGTCCTTTAAGAGCACGTGCGCCTCCTCCATAGCTAGCACTTGAATGCAGTGACCTCATCATGACCATGTAGGGCTGACAAGGCCCTAAGGGATGGGAGGGTCCTGAGTCCCCAAATCAGTCCACAGAGGGGAATGACCTGCTGGCTTGCAACACCCTCTCTGGACAAAGACGTGGAACGAGGGGAGGTGAAAACCAAGCTTAGTGTGTTTTTGTAAGACTGAAAATGATTTGGCTGTAGAGACAGAGAAAAAGCTTTGCGCAGGATATAGACATTTTTCTTTTTAAAATGTTTTTGTAGAGATGGGGTCTCCCTATGCTGCCTAGGTTGGTCTCCAACTCCTGGGCTCAAGCGATTCTCCCACCTAAGCCTTCCAAAGTGCTGGGATTACAAGCGTGAGCCACCAAGCCCAGCCGCAATTTTCCTAGACCTCAGAAGTTGGACTAGATTTGTTTGTATATAAATGGGGATAAAGAAAATTGCAGGCAGAGGGAAGCACAGAGGTGTGGAAACATGAGCTGTCACAAGAGAAGGGCAAGTAGCATGGCAATGGACTAGTGGGTGTGACACTTGAAAGGAAGAGGTGGGCAGTGAGGCTAGAAAGAAGGGATGGGACTGCATTGTGGGCAGCCTTGAACTTGGACTTTGTTATGTAACGGGAGCCACTGGAGGTTTTCAAGCATCAGCCTAAATCATTCTGCAAGAAAAATGACAAACGATGCCCTTCATTAGGACCCTTTGAACCAAATGCTGACAGTTCTTACCCTGCGTGCTCAGCAGATAAACACATGCCAAACCGCTTGGTGCCAGTTTCCATGCATCTTCTTATCATAAGCCGATAGCGGGGCTCAAAAACGTGGAGTGGACATGGGACCGTGGGGAAGGCCATGGCACACACAAAGATGGGGACGTCTCTGGTCAGACTGCAGAGCAAGGGGACATGTTATCTCAGATGTATGAGCTGTTAGATCAGAGGGTAGTACTGGCCATCAAAATAGCAAAAGCCAGCCAACCTCAGTTCTCCCCTCTACAAAACAAAACCCTCAGGCTAAGAGGGACAAGAAAGCCAAGGACCATAGCATGTGAAAATTCTCTGCTCACCCAGGTTTCCTGACAAATCTGTCTTATTTAACTTGAGGAAAGAGAACATGCTGAATTATATTACTTTGCTTGGAAAAGTTATACCTTTTAAGCACTCTAAAAAAATTCTGATAAAAGCAAAAACTACATAGTAGTCAAAGGCAATGAGTTTTAGATAGAAGAGTGGAAGAGTGATAAGATTGCTACTAAAATACAAAACTTTTACCACTTTAAAAGATGAAAACTGTCAAGCCTGCTGTGATTCGCAATCCTGGGTATTAGTTCTCATTCTCTCTACTTTTTAAAACTGTGCTTCACTTTACTCCACTTTGCAGACATTACATTAAAAATTTTTTGAGGTAAAATATACGTATACAATGTGCTATTCTTAAGTGTACAGTTCATCAGTAACAAATACATTTATATTATTTGCCTTTTATTTATTTTTAATATATAAATTATTTTTAATTATTTATAATAATTTTTAATATAGAGGTGGAGTCTTGCTATGTTGGCCAGGTTGGTTTTGAACTCCTAAGCTCAGGCAATCCTCCTGCACTGGCCTCCCAAAATGCTAGGATTACAGGCATGAGCCACTGTGCCCAGCCTTCTTTGCTTTTTAAATCCTGAAAAATTCAGTATCACTTATTTACATACAAAAAGCAACTATACAATTTTGTTAAAACACTTTAAAAATATCTTATAAAAAAAGAAAACAAATTCTTATAACTTCTTGCAATTATGTTTCCAAAAATATTTTGCAATTAACATCCTTTTCCATTTACAGACCAAGAGAGTTCTCTGCCATGAAAAGAAAATCTGAGGTGAAGCTGAAGTTGACAAAGTTCAATCTGAACTTAAGACCAAGGACACACAACATGAGCACTTACTTTGACAGCTCTGACATTTCTTCATCATAAATTCTCTTCCTATCAGACAATTCATCCGGCAAATATCGAAATATTAATTCTTCGGCCAGAACAGTTATGTTAAAGTTTCTGCTTGCCAATAACTGTAACAAAAAAAAGTCAAATGATACTGTATGGTAATTGATTCTAAAGGACGAAGCTTCCGAGTGGAAAGGTGAACAAGGAGGTGGTGGGTGGGATCTCTGAGCAGGTAAGAAGGAAAAGGGATGGAGAGGGAGGCAGGCCAGCCTGTAACAAGAGCAGGGGCAGCCCCTCCACTGTGAGAAAAGGCCAGGAGGAGGCGTTCACCTGGATGAAGGATGAGGCAACTCAATCTTGACAGCATCTACATTTTCAACCAAGTGCCATGATGTTGGTGAGAGGGGAGGAAGTGAAGTAGGGCATGTTGGGAGAGGAGAGACTTTTGCAATGATCAGCTTGGAGAGTGAAGAACTGGAACTACTAGAGAAAGAATGTAAGAATGATTACTTATGTTTTGAGTCTAAGACTTAAAATTTTTCATTTAAACTGACACCAATCTTCCCAACATTGTGTTTTTTTCTAGCTTTGTTGTATTACTTAGGATGCATGCAAAAGGCAAAGGTTGATTTTTTTGGATTGAGAAAGAGAGAGAGGGACCATGGATTAAAGCGGGATGTGAAGGGAAGGTAGGAGACTGAACAAGAAAGTGCTGGGATCGGTGGGTGGAAGGGCCACAATGTGGCTGAACTACTACTCTGTGTGTGCGTGTGTGTGTGCACGTGTGTATGTGTGCACACAGAGTAGTAGTTCGGTAGGCTGCACTGTTTTATTGCAGGCATGTATACTAGCATATAGTAGCTCTTTTCACTGACATTCTGATGCACATCAGGGACCACTGCAGGTGCTTTATTAGTCCTGAAAACAGTATAATACTATAGCTGTTCTCTCCACTGCGCTCATAAAGCTGTGATTCAGAAAGGGTAAGGGGTCAGTGCTGAGCCACCATGGCATAGCGAGGACCCCAGGCCTGGCGGGCTTCAGGGCTCTGCTCTTTCCTTGGTGGCCTGCTGCATTTCTGGGCTTGGGATGGCTCCACGTATTTCCAACACACCATGGCTGGGTGAGTCCTTCGCATACTGCCAGGTTTCCTTGTGGTTGGTGTGAAACAAACTAAATGTATTGCTGTGATTGACTGAGAACCAGGAGTTCAAACTTTGGAAATGCCTATGTTTGAGAACCACCATCACAGGGTAACTGGTAGAGAAACAGGCTATCATCTCACTCACAAAACTGCTTCATAATTGTCATTATTAATGACATAGGTATTTAATAAATGGTTTATGATGTCCTTTTATTGAAGAGTAATACAATAAAACATGGTCTACTTGGCATGATGCTAACCAAGGGCTCTGGAGATTCATATATAATTGATGATTCAGGTCCCTGGTAGTGCATGCAAAGTCATCTATGCGCATGATGTGACTCCCGCATTGAAGAAAGACAAAACTATAATTTTGGATTTTATTTCACTTTATAGCATTCTAATTTCTGGAACATTAGGAACCCATGTATAGTTTGCATGTAATCATTCATTCATTCATTCAACAAAGACTTCTAGAGTCTCTGGTGTATGTGCTAGTCCCTGGAAATACAGGGAAAACAGGTCATAGGAAGTCTCAGTACTTAAGCAGCTTCTATTCTTTTTTTTTTTCTTTTTGAGACAGAGTCTCGCTCTGTCGCCCGGGCTGGAGTGCAGTGGTGCAATCTTGGCTCACTGCAAGCTCCACCTCCCGGGTTCACGCCATTCTCCTGTCTCAGCCTCCCGAGTAGCTGGGACTACAGGCGCCCACCACCATACCTGGCTAATTTTGTTTTTGTATTTTTTTTTAGTAGAGACGGGGTTTCACCGTGTTAGCCAGGATGGTCTCTATCTCCTGACCTTGTGACCCACCCGCCTCAGCCTCCCAAAGTGCTGGGATTACAGGCGTGAGCCACCGCGCCCGGCCAAGCAGCTTCTATTCTAGTGCCGACCTCCAGCTATCACTTCTTCAGTCAGCCCCCTACAAGGCAGCATCAAAACAGAAGTGAGTAAGGTCTGTGTTGTAAACAGGGCTCACACATACATGCATTTTATTCTTGTAAGAACAGATGAGCCTGTTCTGGCCCAGGCAGGCACCAAAACAAGAGGCAGTGGGTCCGTTGCATCTACTAGCAAGAAGAGACAGCAAATGCCCAGAGGAAAACTGCACAGGGGCCACCAAGGAAACAGCTCTGCAGACTCAGAGTACAGTCACCACTGTGACACACAGTGCACAGCACAATAATTGATGTTCACGAGAACTCTGAAGAATTTAAAAAGATTCAGTATGCATGCAATTTAATAAAGCAAGTATGTGCATACAATGTTTTAGAAAATGTTTTCAATTGTAACTAGTTATTTTAATGTTTTGGCAGTAAATTTTAAAGGTTATAATTATTTAAAACTTAAGTATAATATCTCCTCTTATCACATCAGATTTAAAAAATAAATTTTACTGTACATTTGTAAAAAGAAAAAAAACTTTATCCTACTTAAAATGCATTCAATAAGTTTAATCTCTGGAAAGTAATTAAGGCAAATATTATCAGTCTCATTTAATGAATGCAAAACAAAAGAAGACACTCCCCACCCCCTTAAGATGTTATATGACTTGCTCCATAGAAAGTTCATGGCACTAATAGGACCACAGCCCAATACAGCTGATATGGATTCACTATTTCAGAAATTGATCAGAAGGTCTTCAGCTTTTAAATACTCTTCATTGTATTTACCATACCTAACGTAAATGGATTTAATAGTTTATATTGGGGCTAAATATCATTAAATAGCTTCCCCATGGGACCCGAATTTTACTGGTTTTGATTTCAGACCAAAGACAATAATAACTGACAACTATAAAAGCCCTAAAGGGACTCACCAGTGGTCAGAAATGATCAAGTCTTCAATCCTACGAAAAACTCTCAAGATGAAAAAGAGAATTCCTGGAGCACATTAAGTGCACCATGACAACGTCTCAACCATTTACAATGAACGTAATGTAGGGTTCATAATGTTAGCTATTTTCAATCTATCTCAACTAAAATTTCTACCTAAAAATGTCCTTAACATTTAGCAATTTCTGTATGTCAACCTTCCTTGTGTATTTCTTGATTCATCAAAGAGATGAGAAAAGACCTATCTTTGATTGGAGAAATCTCAGTTTCTTTAACAACTGGGTGGGGGAAGCAACACGAGACAGGGAGTAAGCGTCCACCAAGGTATGAGAGGAGGAGCTGTCCCGTCATTTCCTAAAGTGTACTTACTTCCGAAAGTTTGTCTTTGCACAAAGGACAGTGTGGGGCGTGGTCAAGGCAGCGCTCAAGGCATTTTAGGCAAAATGTGTGTCCACAGGGCGTAGTGACAGGTTCAAAGAGCAATCTGGAAGAAAATATCTGTTTTCAGCCAGAAATGTCCAGGACAGACTTTCAAATCATGGACTGGTTTTTGAAGGATTCCTTATGCAATCCCCTTTCTGTTCTAGAAATCACTTGCATGCACTTTCATTTTATATCTTATTAAATCTTTAGAAAATAAATCAATTATTACTGAGCTCTCCATAGTTTCCGTGATAATAAAAAGCCCATTACACTTTGGTATACGTTTCAGAAAGGCTGCAGTTTTAAAAGAGTTGCACGGATTCTGTACCATCCTACCTCATGCAGAGGGCACACTCAAAGTCAGTTACATCAAGCGAGAGCCCCTGACTTTCTTCTGTCTCAGAGTTTGGGCTCCTTTGAGGTGAGAGATCTGAATGTGAAAAAATTTAAAACGCTGTAATTAACACCTAAGCACCTGAACAACAGCATGCAAGAAATGTATTTTCTCTGGACCAAACGTGTTGTATCAATGTAACAAATCACACTGGGCAGAAATAGTTCCTGCCCAGTTAACAGTATACAGCAATAATTTATCTGGATGGTAAGCATGAATAAAATTTTAAATTATAGCTAAATTTTCTCTGCTATTTTTGACTATGAAGTCTTTGCAGTATAAAACATCTAAAATGCTCTATAATCTTAGAGCTGATATAATCATTTCATTACTAATATTAAATGGTGTAAAATTTTAAAAAATATATTGAATACCAGTTAACATTCTATCACTTTGGAGTCACAGAACTGCCTGATGAAAACAGTTCACTGACCTTTCTTGGGAATTTTTCCAGGGGCGTTCAGGTCAGGTGCATCCTCCACGTCATCCGGAAACTGTCTCTTTAAGCCAGCGCTGGGTGCTGTTGGAAGGATGCTTTCTAATGCCTTTTTATCCTCTTCAAAGTGTAGACCCAGTATAAAATACAAAACTGAAGAATTGGTATTTCCAAGCGTATCAGATTTCTCAGATGAATTCTGGTTAAGTGGGAAAAAAAGGAATCCTGAGTATTAAAGAAATCATAGCATAAGAGAAAAAGAATGCAGAAGTCTGTACTAGAAATCTTTGGGGAAAAAAAAAGGGGGGGCATACACTCTTCTTCATAATTGGTTTCATCTATTAATTTCTAAGATGAGCTTTATTCTTTTCACAGCAAAATACAGGATAATTTCTTCCTGAGCCAGGGCAAGTGAAAAGCTATCTTCATATGCAATCTGTCTGTCTGTCTATCTATCTACACACACACACACATACACACACACACACGTACACACATAAAATCATATATCATATTCAAATCATCCCTTTGCTTTATTTTTTTTTAAATTATACTTTAAGTTCTAGGGTACACGTGTACAACGTGCAGGTTTGTTACATATGTATACATGTGCCATGTTGGTGTGCTGCCCCCTTTAACTTGTCCTTTTACTTTATTTTCTCCAAGCCAAAATAACTTCAAGTCTCCTGCTGTTTGGGGTGATTTGGTGGTGTTCTAAAGCTTCTTTCAATCTTTAATCATTTTCATTACTTCCATAGACTTCATGTAAAAGTTCCAACTCCCAGGTTGAGGAGCTACAACTGGTCTTGAGAAATATGTCTAACTAACATAATGCCATAATGTGTGAATAATCTGTAAACTGTTTAAAATGAAGCAACTACGTAAAGCTTAATCAAGAGAATCCTGACAAATGCATGCACATCATACCTCCGAGCTCCCTGCATCACCTTCTTCCAGCAGAGCCTGGGCATTCATGTGGCTGTGACCCTGAGCCTTTAATCTGCTTTGGATGGAAGATGTTAAATTTTCATGCACATTTGCTGTAGCTGAAAACAGCACTTCACACATTACCTATAAAATTGCCAAGAAAAGAAAAAATATATATTTTAAAACACTTTTGTAAAAATATAGTATGTCTTATAGATTCAGAGGAAACTAAGAGGCCAAATAAGCCTAAAATGTTGAAAAGAATAATTTTAACTGCCAACCTTTTAAAATCCAAACATTTTTGAAACCAGAGTCAATATTTTAAGTTCTTTTAGCTTCCAATCCCTTTCCATCTTACACTTCCCAATGACAAAATGATAGCAATACCACTTCCTTCTACCTGGTCCTTACACACTACATAAAATCTCCCCTAAAAGCCACACAGATAAAAGAGAAAGGGAGTGTAAAGGTTGCTGGGGGCCTTGAATTAAATCTAAGCTGTGATCACCCACAGGGATGAGGTCACTATACAGAACTGCTTTATTTATGAGAACCAGAAGACCCACCTCGTAAAGAACTTTAAAGGAAGAGAGAGGGAAAGGCCCTAATTGTGGTTCAAGAACTAGGGAGTGGCATTGGTGGGGGCAGGGGAAGGGTGGTCAGCAATGGCCAGTTAGGCATTCTAGCTGACACCCAGTGCTAGCAGACACTCAAATGGTCCTGTCAAACCTCATGGCTTCAGCTGCATCCAAGGCTTGAGGAAAGCAGAAAGGAGTGACTGAAACCTAAACAAAGACTCCTCCCACTCTCCACTGTTCCTCATGGTTCAAGGTGAGTGTGCTAGAATCCATGGCCCTGCAGCAACGCGCACCACCACCCTCAGCAGGGACATCAATGTCCTCAGCCCCAGCTCTGAGTAGCCTCAGCAGAGCTGCTGGAGATGGAGCCACATTCCATGTGAACAGGCTAACACTGTTTTTGGTACCGTCTGTGATACAAGATATCTATCAGCCATAGAATGTCCAGGGGAAAACACCATGTCTGAAAAAGCTCCAGGTAGACAACAACCCAGAAGACCTAAACCCTGGTCCAGGAACCTTGGTGAATGTGCTTCATCTCTTTGACCTTGGGCTGACTTTCTCAGAAAAGTGTTATGAGAATCAGTTGAGATATGTTTTAAGATTCTTAGGAAGTTTCCGTATAGGACAAAGCAGGTAGGGATAGCTGAATAGCAGGCTGAAGATGCAATATTATTTTGACAAGTTGAAATGATGGCCAAAAACCAATGAGTGACACTGGTCAATTGAACAACTGTCAGGACAACTGAACAGGACTAATGCCAATCAATTGCACAAGAGAAGATAAAAAACAACATTGCTCTGAAGTTCTTACTTTTAAAAAAGAGGAACGAGGTATTTAAAAATAAACATGCCCCTAATGTGAACACAAGTGAAGGTAAAATTTCACCAACTGTGGCTGTCAAATGTAGATGCTAAAACACAGGGTACATTAGAACACATCCAGAAGAGCATATCTTAGAAACGCCACTCTGTGAGAAAAGAATGTTTGGCCCACAGGGTGACATTAAGGCAAAGATAATAGCTGTTCCCAAACATCTAACGTGGTTTGAATTGTACAAGGAAGAACTGATTCATTTTCTGTTGCTCCAGAAAATAGAACTACACAGGTAAGTAAAAATTACAGGGTAAATACGTGGTAGAAGTTGACAATAAACAGGGAAGCGCAAACATAAAAACATAAAAACGCTGGTCATTGGAAATGCTAAGTAAATATCAGGTAACTATCGTATAAGCTTTTTAACAGGACAGATTTCCACATTCAGTGTGACTGGATGATGGGTAAAAGAGCAGGTATTTCTGCACTATGCTGGTGAAGCTTTGCTGAAAATTACAGGTCACCCTATAGAGCCGAATTGATACATTTTACATATATCATAATGTCTTTTATGAAGCTTCTACACAAACTATAATAACCTTGCCTAACATGTGTCTTTATGTCAACAGAATCGAGGCATGTTTACACTGTCTCATGAAACACTCTGCTTTACCCAGAGACAAAATATAATGTTTACCTAGAAGTTATCCAATGTATGAACCTTACAATTATTGCCATGTGTTTTTTATTGCATTATCACGAACATTCAGAATTATATTTCTTGTTTATTTCACATGCAAGGGTTACTCAGCATGGACATGAAGGCTATAAATAAGACCTGATAGAGAAAGTCCTTTAACAGAACTCATACCTTCTGTGCTTCTTTCTTCACAGAGTTACATTCAGGATTCAGAGCAAGGCAGTAGAGAAATTCCTTTAACACTTCCTTACTTCTTCCCAATCCAGAAAGAGCCTGAGCTTTTACTTGATGTCCCTAGATTCACCGAAGACAAAGTGTACATTTTTAAAACCCAGCATGATTATATACTTGAATACAAACTTCCCTGAACAAATTTATTAGAACAATTTGTTTTAATTTCACATTACATAGAATAAACAAAGCCCATCAAAGGATGACTCTATCGCTACTTTCTCTACCCTGGAAACTTAGCAAACTTCAATAGCTCATAAATACAATCTACAGTCAGAACACAGGAGCTACCATACCTGAAATGTTCTGCTCAAAGGAGTTCTAAGGGACGTGCTAAGAGAAAACTGGCTATCCACTTTAAATTCATTCAGCAGTTACAGGTCATTACCATCTTCCTGCCTTCCAGGAGTTTACAGTCTCATGAGCTAAGACAGACACGACTAAAAACAATTACAATACAAATCATAATATACTAAGTGCCACAATAAAAGTAAACAAAATACAATATGGATCAGTAATTTCCCATGGCATTTTCTTTTCATCTTATGAATGCAGTATTTTCTCAAATCTATAAAAACACTATTTTTGTTTCCTTTTTTACTGGTTTACATATAGTTGAAAGACTTTCTCTTAGCACTTGGAATATGTTGTTCCAATGTCAACCAGCTTCCACAGTTTCAGATGAGATGACAACCATAAATATTATTTCCCTGTATGTCATTTTTCTCATTCTCATTCCATGTCATTTTTCTTTACTGCTTTCAAGACTTTCCTTTTATCTTTGGTTTACAGCCTAGCCATTTGATTATGACTTGAGTTTATCATTGCTTATAAGTTGAGTTAACCTTCTCGGATCTGAAATTAATGTTTCCCACTAAATTTGGAAACTTTTTACCCATTATTTCTTCTTTTTTTTCTTGCCAAACATTTTCTGTCTTCTTCTGAGATTCCAATTGCACATACGTTGTACCACTTCATATTGTCCCACAAGTTTCCAAGATTCTTTTCATTTTTCTTTAATCTTTTTTCTTTCTGTTTTTTGCATTGAATAATTTCTCTTCCTATAGATCTATCTTCAATTTCACTGATTATTTTGCCATGTATAATGTGTTATTAACCCTACCTAGAAATTTTAAATTTCAGCATTGATAATTTTTATCTCTAGAATTTCCTTTTTTTTTTCTTTTTTAGAGACAGGGTCTCACCCTGTTGCCCAGGCTAGAATGCAATGGCATGATCACATCTCACTGTGACCCTTAACTCCTGGGTTCAAACAATCTGCCTCAGCCTCCAGAGTAGCTCAGACTACAGGCACATGCCACCCTGCCTGGCTAGTTTTTTAATTTTTTTGTAGACTTGGGGTCTTGTGATGCTTCCCAGGCTGGTCTTGAACTCCTGGCCTCAAGTGATCCTCCTGCTTCAGCCTCCCAAAGCATTGGGCATACATACATGAACCATGAACCCAGCCAGAATTTCCATTTTTTATAGTTTCCATCTCCCTGTTGAGATTGCTCTTAAGTCAAAGGTACCATATTGTCCTTCAATTCTTTGCATGCAATTTAACTCTTTGAACTTATGCATAATAGCTTCTTCAAAGTCTCTTTGTGGAAAATATAATATCTGGGCCCACTCAGAGACAATTTTAGTTGACTTTTTTTTTTTTTTTTTTGAGACAGAGTCTTGCTCGCTCGTCCAGGCTGGAGTGCAGTGGTACAATCACGGCTCATTGGAACCCCTGCCTCCCAGGTTCAAGTGATTCTCCTGCCTCAGCCTCCTGAGTAGCTGGGACTACAGGCGCCTGCCACCATAACTGGCTAATTTTTTTTTTTTTTTTTTTTTTTAGTTGAGATGGGGTTTCACCATATTGGCCAGGCTAGTCTCAAACTCCTGACCTTGTGATCCGCCTGCCTTGGCCTCACCAAGTGCTGGGATTATAGGCGTGAGCCACTGCACCCAGCCTCCATGGCTCCTTTTTAAGCCTTGTGGTTCTCCCTGATGCCTATGAAATTTGGAAATAAGCCAGGATTTGGCCAGAGCTGGGAATCATCCACTCCGGGATTTCTCTGCTTTTAGGGATTCCCCTAATTTCCAGCTCTTCTGTTAGAACTCGGGAACTCTGAACTCCTGGTACTTTCACGTAGTGATGCTGAGTGTTTGTCCCAGTACTGTTTTTGTGCAGCTGCAGCTGTGGAGATAGACAGAACTCAGGGACCGAAAAGACAAAACAAAAAAACAAACAAAAACCCCCACACAATTCTTTTCCTTTTCATGTGCAGGTTTTTTTAGAAACTCTCCTCCAGCTTCTGTTTTTGGATGTTTTATAGTGTCTTTATTTTTTTTAATACAGTTCTTATAACTGTTTTCCCCTCTGGATTCACATGACGACTTCACTCCTTCACTATTACCAGAAGTAAACCACTACCCCTGTTAATGTCATTTTAATTATTTCTGTATAAAAATTCTCCAGAACATTGGCAGCCACTGATGGGTAAATGTGAAGGTCTATTTTCAGGTCCTGTCTTACTGCACTTCTCTCTCCATTGTTTGAAATACCATGACTGTGCTGATGGTGCCCAGGTTCCATCTCCAGCACCAACATCTCTCCTCATGCTTGCTGTCTATTCACACATTGCTTACCTTGCAGCCCTCTGGAAGAGCAGCCATTTCAAAAGACATGATGAGTATTTTAGACAACAAATCATCAGTGTCATCCCTGAGCTCCCTGAAGTCTCAAATACACTTCAGACAATCAGTGATTCATCTATGGGACTTTACATTGATAATAAATGTGAAGTTTTACTAATTTTCTTATTCTCCTTTCACAAAAGCAGAATCACAAAAGATTCAGCTTTTGTGGAGCCTGAATCTTACATAATGTGGAAAGTCTGTTTAAGGAAAAGTACAAAATTGTTATTATTATTATTTTTTGAGATGAAGTCTCGCTCTGTCGCCCAGGCTGGAGTGAAGTGGTGCCATCTCGGCTCACTGCAACCTCCACCTCCCAGGTTCAAGTGATTCTCCTGCCTCAGCCTCCAGAGTAGCTGGGATTATAGCTGTGCACCACCACACCTGGCTAATTTTTTCTTGGCTATTTTGTGTGTGTGTGTGTATTTTTAGTAGAGGCGGGGTTTCACCATGTTGGCCAGGCTGGTCTTGAACTCCTGACCTCAAGTGATCCTTCTGCCTCAGCCTCCCAAAGTGCTGGGATTACAGGTGTGAGCCACCACACCTGGTCAGGAAAAGTACAAAATTAAGAATACAAAGTTGCTAGGGCCCCTTTCAGGCCTTATAAAAGTCCCCAACTTTCATGTTTCAGTAGCGTCTAAATTTGCTTCGATATCAAAAGTTCTGAGAAAATAATACTGTCTTATATGCACAAAGAACTTCACGTAAAGTTTCAAGTTTTTCATACATGTGCACAGAATCTCAATTGAGATTTGCATTTTTTATACCACAGTGTATCAGTAAATATTTACTAACTGAATTAACTGGTTTTTAAGTAATTTTAAGTCTTACAAGTTCGCTGTTTGGGTAAGATCAAACTAATCATGTGCCTATATCTATTTCTGCAAATGGGCAAATATTTTGCTGGCAATGGATTATCTCCAGTTGCTCCAAAAGCTTCGAATCATTAGCCATGATGAATATTAGCCATGCCTGGATGCTTGAAAGGGCAGTTTTGCTTGAGTAAGGCACACTGCTGTAACCCACCTCCCCCCAGAATCTAGAAGTGCTTCTCAAAGTGCTTGGTTCTAAAAGAGCTTCCATCTCAGCTTGATCACACTCAGCCACCTTAGTCTTCCCCTCAGTGAACTTACTTCCCATCCCCTTACCTTACCTTCCAATGGCACTTCTTCCCCAATCCTTAGTTATAATAACAAACTTAGAATATATCTTTTACTATCTTAAACTTACTTTTTTTTTTTTTTTTTTGAGGTGGAGTCTCGCTCTTTTTTTTTTTTTTTTTTTGAGGCGGAGTCTCGCTCTGTTGCCCAGGCTGGAGTGCAGTGGTGCTATCTCGGCTTACTGCAACCTCCGCCTCCCGGGTTGACGCCATTCTCCTGCCTCCGCCTCCCGAGTAGCTGGGACTACAGGCGCCCGCCACCATGCCCAGCTAATTTTTTGGATTTTTAGTAGACACGGGGTGTCACCGTGTTAGCCTGGATGGTCTCGATCTCCTGACCTCGTGATCCGCCCGTCTCGGCCTCCCAAAGTGCTGGGATTACAGGCGTGAGCCACCGCGCCCGGCCTAAACTTACTTATTAAACTACGTTTTGGCTGAAGCTGCTCTTCACTGGGCATCTGTCAAGAATTGAGGTCCACAAATTTGCAGTAAACCCTGCAGATATGACCACCGTCTCATACCATCTCAAACACTAAATATTCATTTGCTGCCTCCCTTGACAAGTTATAATTAGCCACGTACCTCTGTAGAAATTAAGTCTATCTTTTGTCAGAGACACACTGTCAAGTTTTTAGCTCAAAGAATACTACGGAGAGGAATCTAGCTTCAGAGGGCAATGCAGAGCTGCTGTCAGTCAGAAATAATAGTTATAATTCATAATAACTAAGGCTTGATCATTACTGATAGAAATTAACTCAGAAGAAGAGTGGCAGGGGAGAGGAATTGGGGAGACGTCAATCAAAAGATACAGAATTTCAGTTGAACAGGAGAAATAAGTTCAAGAGATCTATTACGATACCATATGTTGACTATGGTTAATAACAATGTACTGTATTCTTGAAAACTGCTAAGAGAATAGATTTTAAGTGTTCTTACCACAAAAATGGTATGTGAGGTTATGCATATGTTAATTAACTTGATTTTGCCATTTCTCATTGTATAGATGTTTCAAATCTACATATTGCACCTGATAAATTATATAAATTTTTGCTTGTCAATTAAAAACATAATTTTAAAGAAGAATGGATGAAGGCATAGGAGAAAGGGCATTTGAAATTGGAGTCTAAACTTTTTTTTTAGGGAAGCAAACAAGCAACAAAATAGATTTCTGAGCTTAGTCCAACAAACATCTGCTTCCATTCTTGGGCTTATCCCTAAGTTGAACTCGACACTCAGGCTAACCTGAAAGCATTTGTTTTAAAAGATGGGAGGGAGGCTGCGTGCGGTGGCTCACGCCTGTAATCCTAGCACTTTGGGAGGCCGAGGCAGGCAGATCATGAGGTCAGGAGATCGAGACCATCCTGGCTAACACAGTGAAACCCTGTCTCTACTAAAAAATACAAAAAATTAGCTGGGTGTGGTGGCACGCACCTGTAGTCCCAGCTATGTGGGAGGCTGAGGCAGGAGAATTGCCTAGCCTAGGGGACAGAGCGACACTCCGTCTCAAAAAATAAAAAATAAATAAAATTAAAAAATAAGAGATGGGAGGGAAAAAGGGCAGGCTTCCCGGTGCTTGTCTACTAACCTGGCTTAATGTCTCTTTAATGTTTATAAAACAAAGTTGATATAAAGTAATATAGCAAATATTTTTAATTATTAACTGACTAAAAGAGCATGCTATAGCTGTTAATTTCAAGTTCTTTAAAACTTTAAAATTCAAAGATTCATGAAAAGGCTTTTATTCTTTGGCTTCTTAAACTTCTCTAAGTATAACTTAAGTTATCATTATTAGATCCGCAAAGTTCGTTTTTTGTCATGAGAGAAATAGTAAACCTTTCCAATCAAAACACAGAAACTAAAATTAGTGTAAAATGTACACAAAATGTTAACTCTTTCACCAATAGCATTGATTTGTTCATATGCATATTAGGACCCAACAGCTAATCATGATCATTATGTGATCTTCCTATTTACATTATAATTTTAAATATTTTTTCTTCACTTACAACTTTATAAAATTTGATGATTTTATTTATATATTTTTTCAATGTAGAGAGCATATTATTCAGCTAAATATCTATTAAGTGTAATCGAAATTAGTGTTTCTCAGCTAAATCAGTTGGAGATTTAGTCTTTTAAATTAGGTTGCTTTAGTGTGAGGTGGATTGCTAAACGTAGGCTACAGTAATGTGAGGGAAACATACTTTGTCTATAGGTACCTGATCACAATAATCTTACTTTTATTTTTAATAAAATCATATAAACTTCACATTGATTATCTCCAAAGCTAACAAATACAAATACCTTAATCAAGAGAGGTTCATTCTGACAAGCTGCACTGGCATCTTGGAGAGCTTGCTCATAGTTCTTCATGGTCAAATATAACTCCGCCCGCAGCAGCAATAATGAATTATCATCAGGAGCTGAAAGACAGGAGGAATACAAATCAATAAAAATGACTGCATTTAAAAACAAGTAATCTTAATGTCATTACATATATTAAAGTGTATATATACATATGTATAAAGTATAAATACAATACAATACAAAATAAGTATAAAAACAAAATAAGAAAGAATTCCTCTCTCCAATCGTATTTAGAGTTTAGTTATTTGATAAGTATATTTTAGACAGCTCCTCTCAGGAAAACAGGAAGAAGATTAACAAGACTTGAAAGAGCACCAAGAAAAACAGACTGCCACTGAGTATTCCTACACACACACGAGCTACATCATCTCCAATAATAAATTCAGCAACTGCTGAATCCTCTCACTGCTATAACTAGGTATTTTTAGAAGAGATTTAAAATAATTTTTATGAAAGTATGCAAGGAAATTCATGTTTAAGAAACAGGAAAGTAAAACATAATTTTTTTTCTTTTTTTTTCAGACATCGAGTCTCGCTCTGTTGCCCAGGCTGAAGTGCAATGGCATGATCTTGGCTCACTGCAACCTCTGCCTCCTGGGTTCAAGCAGTTCTCCTGCCTCAGCCTCCCCAGTAGCTGGGATTACAGGTATGTGCCACCATGCCCGGCTAATTTTTGTATCTTTAGTAGAGATGGGGTTTCACCATGTTGGCCAGGCTGGTGTCAAACTCCTGACCTCAGGTGATCCACCCACCTCGGCCTCCCAAAGTGCTGGGATTACAGGTGTGAGCCACCATGCCTGGCCCATAATTTGTTTTTCTACACAACTTGGTAGATGTTGATTTGTCCCCATAATTGTACCTACAGTATATTCTCTTAAGGAGAGAAAGGAAAAAAAAAACTCCTTTCTCTGCATTCCTCAACAGCAGAGGTCCTGATAACGACTCACATGCTGCCACAGACTTAAGTCCAGCTACACAGAAGCCAAGACTGGCTCCCTCTTTGAACTGACTTGCAGTCTACGAAGTATTGACTTGGCAGGGTCCCATGGAAAAGGCAGGAAGCCAGACCTCAGAAAGGCAGAACCATCACAGCCATTTTCCATACTGTGGGGCCTGGCTCACTCTACCTTTGCCCACCTACGATCCTTGTAGGAGGGCTACAGCTATGCATTTTGGTTCAACCACAAACTTTCTGAGCTCCTAAGATGTGTTCTCATCCCTCTACCTAATGTACATTTTCAGTTTCCTCCAAAACCTTGACCTTGATTCTTTTCAAACTACCCACTTGGTGCTTTCCAAATGCCACTAGCCTCCTTTTAGTTTATGTAGGTAACTGAGCAAGCATACACCGAAGAACTTACGCACAAAGATATTACATCAAGACATGGTGAAAAGTAACTACTTATAAATGTGTCATCACCACATATGTGTAATATAGAGAAAGTATAACAAGAAAAAAGTAGAAGGGGAAAGAAACAGCAAGAGTTAAACAATACAATTTGAATTATTAAGAGAGACATTGCTGGGTATGGATAACTGGCTAGAGCAGGTGGCAGAAACTTTTTTTCTGTAACAGGCCAGATAGTAACTATTTTAGGCTTTGCAGGCAAAGAGGCAAACTGAAGGATATTATATAGATACTTGCTTAACAAGAAGGAGAACAAATTTTGACAGATTTTTTATTGATGCAATTTAAAATATGGTAACAATAATTTAAGTACTTTTTTGTAATACAGATAAACTAATGAGAAGAATGGAATTCTTGTTTGGGGAATAACATGTTTCTTAAGTTTCCAACTTAGTGTTTCCTATCATCAAAACAACTGAAAATATTCATCTGTTAATTATGATCTAACATGAGATTTTATGTATTTCATCTTTGAAAATGCACATAGTAACTGTGAAAGTGCTGGCATCAATTCATATGATTTTAAATTGAGCATTTTAATTGCTGGGAAGACATTATAAAATTCTATTAGATTCTCCTCATGGTATCTGCCTTTTTAGCATGTTATTAGATTATTTCCAACTAAAAGATTGGTGAAAATGCCTCAATCACACAGTTAAATGCATTTTGAAATATACAATTCTCCTTTGGAGATTTCCAAAAATCCAAAGGAGATTTGGGGAAAAAAATGTAATACTTACTATAATGCTGATTTTTTTCCAAATCTTCCAAAGGAGATTTGGAAAAAAAAAATTTTGGAAAAAAAAATGTGCTCCTGGAAGTACAGTTTTTTAGGCTTGGGCTGCTGCAAACCTGTGTGAGAACGGAGATCACATATCCTGTTTCCACTTGGCTACAGTTTCTTATTAGTCCAATCTGCCAATGGATTCTCTTGAATATTTTAAACAAGAATGTCATGTGCAATTCACTCTTTTTCATTCTAGTATTTATACTCCTATTTCCTCATGCTCTCATATTGCAATAATAGTGAAAGCATTTTCTCTTATTCTTGAATTTAAAAAGCATGTGTCTAATGTTTTAACATAAAATATGTTTGTTGTAAGTTTCTGAGAGAAAATATTTATCAAGTTAGGTGATTTCTCTCCTATTCCTAGTTTTCTGTAAGGACTTTATAACAAGTCGGTGTTGAATTTTATAGACTGCTTTCAGCATCTGAGAGATTACATATAGTTATCTCCTGCAACCTGATATGGTGAATTACTCTGAAAGATTTGTCTAGTACTGAATTATCCTTATGGTCCTAGTATAAGCTCTTCTTGGTCTTAACTCCTATTACATTGCTGGACTCAAAATACTAAGAAATTTAATTAGGATTTTGACATCTATATACATATGTAAGACTAGCCTACACATTTTTTTTTCTTGTGCAAGCTTTACCTGATTGTGGTGTCAAGATTATACTAACCTTATTAAATGAGATGAAAATCTTCCCACATTTTTCTATGATCTGAAATAAGATGGAAATTAGTCATTGAAAGCTGTAAGGACTTTCTTGACCTTAGCGCCTTTTCAGCAGAAGAGAATCCCTGAGGAGCATCTCGATTTTTTTGTAGGCTTTTACTTCTTCATGGATAAATATTGATAATTCGTATTTTCCTTAAAATTGTCCTTTTTATATAAGTTTTAAAATCTTTTATAAATATCCTTTTATATCTGCAACGATGCTTCTTTATTCCTTATGGTATTTATGCCTTGCTTTTTCTTGAACACATTTATCAAATATTTGTCCCTTAATGGTCTTGGCAATGAATCAGTTTCTCACCTGTTAACTAACTCAATTTTTTTCTGTTTTACTAATATCTTGTTCATTATTCCTTTGCTTATACTATCTTTGTGTTAGCTTAATTCATCCTGATAAAGCTTCTAGTGTTAAAAATACATTTCATTTACATTTATTTTTAATCATTCTTTTCTAATGAATACATTTAAGTCTCTACTCCTCACATTCTAAAGGGTGCTTTAACTGAAGTCCAAATTTCATAAAATTCACTTCCCATCTACACTTGATCTTAGCCAAAAGGCCAAGAAACAATCACTTCTCATCTTGACACTGAATGAATCACTGTTTTCTTTGTTGACGTCCACCATTTGGTGATACATTTGTGAGGACAGCACTTCACAATTTAGTCTTTTAAAACACGTAAAATAAATGCTTACACATTTTCTAAGGATTAAACCTTAGGCTCAACAAAACTAAAGGAGTTCTCCAAGGATCCCTCAAAACTAAGTGGAAGAGGAAGTGCAAATTATTAAAAGTCTTTGTGTAGAGAAAACATATGGAAGAAAAATGTACATATGTACTTTCCAAAGAATTGATGCAACATCTCAGTAGGTTCACCAATTAACCCCTCTATGGGGAAAAGTCATAAGAGGGCAGCCTAAGACCCAGGCTTTGAGAGGAAAAGAAGAGATGTCTACCACATTTGTGTTTAGGGTCGACCAAAGGCTGTTTTCCAACAGCAACCCAGAGCCACTGTTGTACTAGGTGCTAGGGTTACTGCTATAAAATCTGTCAAATGTGTGCAGTGGTGAGAAATGGAGGATTCCATGTTATTTTACACAAGTTAAATGAGCCAGGCGTGGTGGTTCACGCCTGTAATCCCAACACTTTGGGAGGCCGAGGTGGGCGGATCACTTGAGGTCAGAAGTTTGAGACCAGCCTGGCCAATATGGCGAGACCCCATCTCTACTAAAAGTAAAAAAATTAGTCAGGTGTGGTGGAACGTGCCTGTAATTCCAGCTACTTGGGAGGCTGAGGCATGAGAATCACTTGAACCTGGGAGGTGGAGGTTGCAGTTAGCCAAGACTGTCCCACTGCACTCTAGTCAGGGTGACAGAGTGAGACACAGTTTCAAATAAATAAATAAACAAACAAACAAATGGACACATAAAGCAATAAAAACTGGGTAGTGTTCTCTGTGAAAAGAAAGAATAAGTGGCAATACTCCTAAAGCCTATTTATTCAAATTGATGGAAGACTGTAATTACAGAGTCAAGTCCACAAATCTTAGGTGTATATCTCAACCTTTGCATATGTACCCGTGCCATCATCATGTAGTTCATTCCCAGGGCCTAAGAAGGTTCCCTTGTGCACTATCCCACTCAGTGTGCCCCTCCTAAAGGTAACCACCATTCTCACCTCTGTCACTTTGGATTACTTTATCCTGTTTTCTAACTTCTATAAATGGATATTTATAAATGGAATGTACTTTTTCGTATCTGACTTCTCACTAAATTATCATTCTGTGAGATTCATTCTTATTGTTATATGTCTCAGTAATATTTTTAAATTAATATTTAAATAAAATTTAAACATTGCTGTGTAATATTACACTGTATGACTTGATTTATTTACTCATTCTACTAGTGATGAACAATTGAACTGTTCCCCAAATGTTTCTGGCATATATAAATAAAGCTGCAATGAACATTCCTGTACACATATTTTGATGGACATAAGCATTCATTTTTATCTAGTATATACTCAAAAGTAGAAATGCCACATCAGAGGTTGTACGAGTTTAGCTCTAGCAGGTGCTAACAAACACATTTCTTAAGTTGTCGTACAAACTTATGCTTCCACCAGTAATTTAAGACTTCCAATTGCTGCAAATAAAAACTAAGTATTGCCAGTTCTTTTCATTTCAGCTACTCTGGTGGGGATGTACTAACTTATTTTCATTTTAATTTGCATTTGAGCACTAATTATGTTGTGCAGTCTTTGAGATGTTAATTGCTCACTTTGAGATCTAGTTTTTAACTCTTTGCCTATTACACAGTTTCAGCTAAAGTTGTTTCTATCAATGGTGTTAAGTGAGTACTTACTGCGTTTAGACAGAATGGCTTTTTCTTTTTGAATCATAGGCATTATTTATTCTGCATTAGAGGTCTCAGTAAGATATTTGTATACTCATCCCCTTCTCACTTTTTTGGGGGCCTCTGAGGAACAGAAGTTTTATTGTTATGCTTTTTGTATCTTATTTAAGAAACAATTGCCTACCCCAAGTCCTTGAAAACAGTCTCCTATGACTCCTAGATACTTAATTGTAATTTTGTTATATGATGTGAGGTAGGTATTCAGGTTCATTTTTTTCCACATAAAAAAGCAACTGACTCTTTTTTCCCCATTGAATTTTTCCCCACTGAATTCCATTAGCATCTTTCAGAAAATCAAGAGACTGTATATGTGAGAGTCAGTTTCAATGTGTCTATTTTTAAGCCAATACAATGCTGTCCTAATTACTGCAGCATTATAGTAAGTATTGGAATCTACCAGTGTAAATCCTCCAGCTTTGTTGTTTTTTTTTCATTGTTGCCTTGGCCATTCATCAATTTCCACCAAAAACACTGGCTAGGATTTTCTCTGAGATTGCACTGAATTTACCATTCAATCAGCAGAGAACTGATGTCTTGCCGATACTGAGTTTTGCAATCCATGAAAAAAATGATATATCCATCCATTTAAGTCTGCTTTAATTTCTCTCAGAAATGTTTCATGTTTTCAGTGTATTGAAATGAAATTTTCAGTGTAGAGGTATTAAACATCTTTCAGCTATTTCAGGATTTATTCCAAGGAATTTGTTTACATAAATTGTTTAAAATTTTTTTCCTATTTGTTTTTTCTAAGTATATAGTTATCTTTGATAACCTCTATATTGACCTTGTAGTCAGCAATCTGGATAAATCATTTATAATTTCTAATAGTTCCTACATTCTTCTGGAGTTTCTATGTACGCCAGGTCATCTACAAATAACGACAGTTTTTTGTTTTATCTTTTATTTTTCCAATCTTAATACATAGCTATCTAGAATCTCCAGTGAAATGCTGAGTGGCAGTGAGAATAAAACATTGTTACCTTCTCATTCAATGGGAAAACATTATTTCATCATTAATTATGATAGCTGCTATCTCATTTTTGTAGACTTTTAAAAAATTAAGAAAGTTCCTTTTTATTCGTAGTTTCCTGAGAGATGCATCATATCATTTTTCTTTTTTCTGTAGATGGTGAATTACATTGCTTGATTTTCCAGGATTAAACAAAACTTAACCTGCTTGCTACTGATGTGATATTCTTTAAGGATATCAATGGATTCAGTTTGCTAATATTTTATTTAGGATTTTTGCAACTGTATTCATAAGAAACATTGGGCTGTATTTTTCCTGTCTTGTTACTGATTTTGGCTCCTTTATTTCCTTCTTTGTACTCTCTTTGGATTCTATTTGCTTTTCTTTTCCTAGCATCTTGAAATGGAAGCCTAAAGATCACTGACTATCAGCTGTTCTTTGGTAGTATGGGCATTTAAAACAGTAAGTTTCCCTCTAAGCACTGTTGCATTGCATCCCACAGTGTTTGATATTTGTATTTTCATTATCATTCAGGCAAAATAGAAAATTTTCTGGCCAGGTGCGGTGGCTCACACCTGTAATCCCAGCACTTTGGGAGGCAGAGGCGGGCGGATCACGAGGTCAGAGATTGAGACCATCCTGGCTAACACAGTGAAACCCTGTCTCTACTAAAAATACAAAAAATTAGCCAGGCGTTGTGGCAGGTGCCTGTAGTCCCAGCTACTAGGGAGGCTGAGGCAGGAGAATGATGTGAACCTGGGAGGCAGAGCTTGCAGTGTGCTGAGATCATGCCACTGCACTCCAGCCTGGGCAACAGAGTGAGACTCCATCTCAAAAAAAAAAAAAAGAAAAATTTCTAATAATTATTAGAAATTCTAATAATTCTAATAATTATTAGATAATTAGAAAATTTTCTACTTTATGTTGTGATTCATTTTACCCATCATTATATAAAAATATACTGCTTAATTTCAAAATAACTGAAGATATTCTATTTATCTGCTATTTAATTTTAGTTTAAGTCCACAGTGTTTAAAGAACATATACAGTCTGATTTCAATCTTTTAATATTTATTATGACTTCTTTCATGGCCTAATCCAGGAGTTGGCAAACACAACCACAGGCCAACTCCAATGCTCTGCCTATGGTCATGGGAGCCTAAATGGCTATGTTTTTGCAGTAGTTGTATGTAGTGACACATATTAATTAAATCTAAGTGCTGAAGTATGTTGTATCTATATCCTTACTTATTTTTCAATCCTTACTTTATCAGTTACTAAAAGTTTTGTTCAACATCTCCAATTATTTCCCCTTTTGCTTTTGTCTCCTTTTGTTCTCTCCATATGTGTGTGTGTACACTTGTTGTTAGATGCATAAAAATTTAGGCATATTATTACACATTTTTTTTCTGTTGAACTGGCCCATTCATCATAAATGTCTTTATTTCTTCTGATATTCCTTGCCTTAAAGAATACTTTATCTGATAGTCACTTTGCCATATCAGGCTTTTTTTTTGTCAGTCTTTGTTGCCATCCTACTAATTTTAACCTTTTTTTGTGTTCTTACACCTAAAGTTTACCTCGTGTGTAAACAGCATGTAGCTATACTTCACTTAATCCAATCTGCCAACACTTAGTTTTTAAATGGGAAATTTAGGTCTTCACATTTAATGTAAATTAAATCCCCATTTTTCTATTTCTTTTCTAGTTGTCCCACTTATTCTCTCCTTCTCTATTCTTCCCTCCCATTTTCTTTTGGATTAATTAAGTATTACTTTAGTATTCCACTATAGCTTTTTAATTTTACCTTCCTATTGGTGGTTACCAAAGACAACAGAATATGCAAACCTGATTTAGCAGTCTACTTTAAATTGGTACTGTTACTACCTCCAAAACAGTGTACAAACCATACAACAATTTAACTGTATTTACCCATTCTGGCTTTGTCCTGTTGCCATATCTTTCACTTTTATGTATGTTACAAATACCACAAGACATTATTATTGTTATTTGAAATAGTCAATATTGTCTCATATTGTTACACCTTCTAGCATTCTTTACTCTGTGCATTAGTTTCATGCTTCCATATGGATACGTTTCCTTTAGCCTGAAGACTTCCCCTCAGTATATCATGAAATGCAATTCTGATGGTAATAAAATCCTTTAGCTTGAGTTACTTCTTTGGTTTAAAGCACCTTGATTTTGTCTTCATTTGTGAAAAATATTTTCAGCTGGGTAAAGAATTCCAGCTAGGTTTTTTTTTTTTCTTTCAGCACTTTAAAGACATTATTCCATTAGCTTCTAGCTTCAATAATTTTGTCTAAAAGTCAACTGTCAGTCTTCTATGATTCCTTCGAAGGAAATATGTCCTGTCTTCTCTCACTGCATTTAAATTCTCTTTATCTTTGATTTTCAGGAACTTGACTATAATGTGCTTGGATGGGTTTTGTGTGTATGTTTGTGTGTGCACTTGTGTCCACCCTGTTCGGCTTAGTGAACTTTTTGATTCAGTGATTTAAAGTTTCTCATCGGATTTGGAAAATTCTCAATTACTTTTTTCTTTAAATATTTCTCTTGCCCTTCCCCTCTCTCTTCTTCCAGGATTCCAGTTTCATCGATGTCGGAACTTTTGTCTGTGTCTCACATAACTCCCATGCTCTCTTTTATTCTTCTTCTGTGATTCAGTTTGGATATTTTCTGTTAACTTGCTTCTGAGTTTTCTCATTCAGATTTCTGATGTGTGCCATCTGGTTTGTAACAAATCTAACTAATTCTCAACTTCAGATATTGTATTTTGAATTTCCAGGATACCCACTTGGTTCTTTTCTATGGACAATTGTCTTCTGAATGCTTTATATTTTCATACATTTATTTACCTCTTTCAACATACGTACTAGTTATTTTAAATTCCACTCATAACTTATCGGCCAAAAGTAGTCACATGGCTCCACCTAATCACAAGTGGAGCGGGAAGTGCAATCCTACCTTGCCTGGGGAAGGTATAGAGATAGACCAGGACTAATGACTACCACACTTCGCTAAGGTCACATAATAAATAAGTATCAGACATCAGGTGTGGTGGCTCATGCCTATAATCCCAGCACTTTGGGAGGCTGAGGTGGGCAGATCACTTGACTACAGGAGTTGGAGATCAGCCGGGACAACATAGTGAAACACATCTCTACTAAAAACACAAAAAAAAAATACGAGGCATGGTGGTGCATGCCTGTAATCCCAGTTACCTGAGAGGCTGAGGCACGAGAATCACCCTTGAATGCAGGAGGCAGAGGTTGCAGTGACCAATATCATGTCACTGCAGTCCAGCCTGGGTGACAGAGCCAGACCTTGTCTCAAAAAAAAAAAAAAAGAAAAGGCCAGGCATGGTGGCTCACACCTGATATCCCAGCACTTTGGGAGGCTGAGGCGGGCAGATCACAAGGTCAGGAGATTAAGATCATCCTGGCCAACATGGTGAAACCCTGTCTCTACTAAAAATACAAAAATTAGCTGGGCATGGTGGTGCGTGCCTGTAATCCCAGCTACTTGGGAGGCTGAGGCAGGAGAATTGCTTGAACCAGGGAGTCGGAGGTTGTAGAGCCACGCCACTACACTTCAGCCTGGTGACAGAGCAAGACTCCGTCTTAAAAAAAAAAAAACAAAAAGTCAGAGCTTGGATCTAAACACAGGTATTTCTGATTCCAAACATCTGTGAACTTTTTTTTTAACTATATCAAAACCTCTTTAAAAGGGCTAATTTATTTTGAAATTAAATGTTTTCATAAAATTTTAAGCTAATCTTTGAATAGAAAAATGAATACATTCTATATAAGTTCTCATATGAATTTACTGAAATAGCCTATTTTAAAAACGTTTAAATTAGGTCTAATATATATACAGAAAAGCTAAAAATATAAGTATATAGTGCAATGAACTATTGCAAAGTGAACACACTTGTGTATCCATCCCCTAAATCAAGAAACAGAACATCACCACTACCCCACAGATCCCTCTCATACTTCCTCACAATCACTATTCCCTTTTCATCCCCCCAAGGTAACCACTGTCCTTACTTCTAACATCCTACAGTAATTTTGTCTGCTTGGACTTACAGATAAATAGGATCATATAGTAAAAATGCTTGAGTCTGGCTTCTTCCACTTAACATTATGTTTGTGAGATTTGTCCACATTGTAGTTTGTAACTGTAGTTGATTTATTTTCTTTCTGTATAGTATGCTATGAAAACATAATCATATATTCACCCCTTCTGCTCTTACTGGACATTTGGGTTGTGTGCACTTTTGGGGTATCTCTAACAATGACATACACTCTTGTATCTACTTATACATTCTTTTGGGGGCACATATGCATATACCTCTTTGAAACTATTTGGCCAAGGACAGGCTTAACATCTGTAGATACTACCAAATATTTTTCAGGGGTATAATTTGCAGTCCCATTAGCAGCATATAAATATCACAGTTTTCATTTTTCTACATTTTCTCCAACATCTAAATACAGATGAAGTATTTCTGATGAAAATTTGGTGTTGGAATTGGGTAGTGCAGTAAATGCAAAATATATAACGAATTTCAAAGGCTTAGTTTAAAAAAGTAAAATCTCAATTATTTTTTAAAATTGAAGGCATGTTGAAATAATATTTTGGATGTATAGGGTTAAAAATTGCTAAAATAAATTTCACCTGCTTTTTTCACCCTTTTAATGTAGCTACAAGAAAATTCCAAATTATGTGTGGCTTACACAATAGTTCTAATTGGATAGTGTTGCTCTAACACCATCAATACCTAAATTAGTAGAAAACTAAAAAATATGCCTGTTAAAGTATGGATATGTTGGTTGCAAAAACTACAGAATACTCGTTAGAAAAGCTGAGTTAAGTGCTCTGTTCCAGCAGAGAATATCCCAATTTAGATACAGATATTGAGCACTTGTTCAATATTTGGATCTTTTTTTTTTTGCAAGACAAAATTGAATGCTAGTCACTTTATAATTTGTGCCTTCTGAAAGGGAAAACCTTAATCCTAAGTTTAAAATAAAATGTGCACTGACTATAGCATGGTAGTAGATTATTTTAGTAACAAGAGATTCAACAAGTCTTCTCGGCTAGTGCTTTAAATCGTATATGCCCTATTATAAAACCGGTGAAACCAGAAAGCAAACCGTTCTCCTCACACTGCCCAAAACAACTGCCAATAGAGCGCATACTCATATGTCAAAGCCAAAACGATGACAGAAGTTTGGTCTTCCTTTCAGCTAAATAGTGTTAACAGGTGGTGGCTGGGTGAAGGCAGGAGAGTGCCTGTTGCTGGCCTTAGGCCTCAGATAAATAAGGGAATGACTGAATGAACAATTTAAAACTACACACACTAGTCAGTGTAACTATCTAGTAAGTTAAATACGCCATGACATCTAATGATGGCCTCTGAGACAGAGAGCAGGCTAGAGCCGGAGCGTTCGACGTGATTACAGCAGAGTGGAGGCGGTTCCTTCCTGGCTACATTAGCTGAAACCCAAAGCAAATCTTGCCCCAGCACAAGGCACCCCTTTCTGCGCCTGTAGTGTGTCAGCTATGTGCATTTTCCTTCAGGATGAGCAAAAATATTTCGTCATCCTCCCCGCTCCTCAACAGCGCAGAAGGTGCCGAAAAGCAATTACAGGACCTTACAGAGCTGCTCCGGGGGCCGCGGGAAACTTACCAGCATCCTGGAAAAGACAAAACCAGTGGGGTGCACGTGGCCTCTCCTGGCTGCAGGGTGTGGCCGCCCCCACCCTTCACCTTCCCATCGTTAGGAAGCAAAGTGACCCCTAAGCCTAGACAAAGCTCTCGAAAGCCCAAAGCCTGTCGGGCCCACCGGCCAGCTCCCCACCCCGCTGCTGGGCCGGACAGGTGTAGGGGAGGCGGACCCGCCCCGCAGCCGACTCACCCAGCTCCAGGGCCTGGTCGCACCTGAGCAGCGCGGCCTCCGGCTGCTGCTGGCGCTGCAGGCTCCGCGCCTGGCCTGCCAGCCTGCGCAGCCGGCACTCGGCCGGGAAGCACTTCTCCAGCAGGCCGCTCAGCACCACGTTCACGCGCCGCACCTGCGGCCGCGCGGGCCCTGGCTCCACGCAGCGCTTGCAGACTGTGAGCCCGCAGGGCAGCGTCACCGGCTTATGCAGCAGCCGCCGGCAGCGCGGGCAGCCGAGCAGGTCGCGGGGCGCGCGGGGCTCCGGGGCCGGCCCTCCCTCGCCGGGCGCCTCGGGCTCGCCGCCCGGGTTCTCCGCGGACAGCGGCCGCTCGCGCAGGCCCACGGCGCGCACCAGGCCGCCCGCCAGCTCTTCCAGCTCCTCGGGCCGCAGCGCCCCGAGCCGCGCGGCGCCGCGGAACGCGCCCAGGGCCTCGGGGAGGCGGCCGGCGCGGGCCAGCGCGTCCCCCAGCCTCAGGCACAGGCCGCGGTCCGGCTGCGCCAGCCCGGCTAGCATGGAGCGAAAGAGCTCCGCTGCCATCTCGTACTCGCCCGCGCGGAAGGCCTCCTCGCCCTCCTCTAAGCGCTGGGCGATCGGCTCCGCGCGGTCGCAGCCAGGACACTGGGGCGGCGGCGGCGGCGGGACCGGCTCGGGGCTCATCACCGCGGGGCTGCGACGACGCGGGTCCGGAGCGAAGGCGCGGAGCAGGGAGGATGCGCTGCTGCTGGGAACTGGCCGGCGGGAGCGCGGTCTCAGCCCTCGCCAGCAGCCACGCGCGTCTGGGGGCGGCGCGCTGCGAGCGGCTGAGACCGCGGGCGGGGGCGGGCGCCTGGCTTGGGCAGCGTCCTCAGCGCGGTGTGGGCGGCGAGCCCCGCAGGGCTGCAATCGTTCCGGGGCGGGGGCTGGGACAGGCACCGCGGGCGCAATCTGAGCCCCTGCCCACGCGCAGCGGCCTCTCAGTCCCGCCGGCTTAGGTAACCCAGGTCGCTGCGGTAACGCAGTGACCGCGCTCCAGGTCCGCGTCTCTTGCGATGCTTCCCCCACTCGCCTGAGGGCCCCTGCGCGACTGCGCGCGCGTCCTCTGCCTGCCGCCTCCCCGCAGAGGTGCCGGGGCCCTGGGAGCAGGTGGCCTTGGCCGCGCGCGGGCTGCTGGCGCGCCGGCACCGCGGCACCTGCTCTTCCCCAGAGGCCTGGCCGCCCCCACAACCTGTGGCTCCGCTTAAGCGAGAACCCAGGAAAAGTCACCAAACGCATCATGCATCTCTAGCTTCGACTTAGGAAATTGTCCTAAATGACCGGGGAGGCTGAAGTGGGCACCCAGAGGCCCCGCCTCAGCGAGCTTCTTCTCTTAACTCTAGGCTGAGGCCTTTGAGAACTCATTTTAACAGAGAACGTGGAGGGCCAAGAGAACCAGATACCAGGAGGAGGAGGGATTCGAGAAACGGACAATTGTATTGTGGCCTTGATTAGGAAGCAGAAATAGAATTAGAAATAGAATTCTAATTAATAGAATTAGAATAGAAATAGAAAGGGTGCCCTAGCATGGAGTACTGCAGACATAAGTTGCTGGGGAGAGGGAGCTAAACGCTCCGTTGTTGTACAAGCAAGGATTAAATTAAAATCCTCTGTGCGCATTAACCGGGTTCATAATTTCTCCTATATAGCCTATGTATTTCTCCTATATAGCCTGCTCCCTTCTTCCTGTCGTCACAGTATCTGTTTTATCCTGTGTATTTGAATACAATAAAATGCATTACAATATTCTAGAATTCATACTACTGTTCATATTTCAAGAATAAATTTTTTAAAAAAATTGGAGAGGTTTTTCTACATCTAAAACTGCTGGCTAAAGAAAATATACAATACCTCGACCACATCTGGCTTTGGGAAAGGAGAAATGCCTCATTAAGTGAGAGAACATTTTAGACCAGTTCCTAAAAGGGAAAAAGAGGCAATTTTTGGCCAGCCCTCTAGTTCTACAATAAACAAATGCAGAGTACCCCCCTCCTTTTCCATGAAGGATTTCCCCCAGCTGTCTACCTAACTTAATTGATAACAGTGTACTGTTTGGGTCTCTTTTTCACTACTGAATTATTTCAAATTCACTTTTTCAATCACTGTTTGGATTTTTATCTGCTTTCTTTATAGAATAACAATTCACTTATATTTGAGGGTGATTTATCCATCAAATTCACAACCAACAATCAGGAAGCAATGGGGAAAAAGCTTCAGAGCACAGACCATACAGTAAAGATTGTGAAACCTTATGATCTCAGATCCTATTTGTTCTTATTTTAGACAAATATCTAGCAAGAGAACAGAAAGAAGCTTGCCGGAGGTATGCCTGCTGAGAGCCAGAAGTGTTTAAAGCAAAAATGTTAGTGTGTTGTGAGGTTTATAATACGTAGAAATAAAATATATCACAAATATAACACAAAGGCAGGTAGAGGAGAAATGGCAGGATACTGTTGTAAGGTTCTAATGCTATATGTGAAATGGTATAATGTCACCTTAAGAAAGACTGTAATGAGTTAAGGATGTGTCCTCTAACCCTAAAGCAACCTCCTAAATAACACAAAGAGCTATAGTTTAAAAGCCTATAGAGATGAAATGAAATTGTTAAAAAAAAACTCTATTAATCCAAAAGAAGGCATAAAAAGCGAGGAAGGAAACAATTAGATAAAACAAATAGAGAACAAATAGCAAGATGGCAGGTTTAAACCCAATTATATCGGTTAATGTTCATTAAATATTGTCTAAATACCATAATTAAAAGGCAAAGATTGTCAAAAGGAAGACCCAGATATATGCTGCCTACCAAAAAAGAACTTTTAAATATGAAAATACAAATAAGGTAAAGGTAAAAGGATGGAAAAAGATGTTCTAGTTAACTCTAAGCAAAATAAATCTAGAGTGACTATATTGATAGCTGACAAAGTCTATTACATAGCCAAGAACATTGCTAGGAGAAAGGACAGCCATTTCATAATGATAAAGGTGTTAGTTGGTCAAGAGGACATAATAGTCCTAACCGCGTGTGTTCCCAATAACAGAGCTTTCAAATATTTGAAGCAAAAACTGATAGAACTGTAAGGTGAAATAGGTAAATTAATAATTATAGTTGGATATTTAAATATCCCTTTTTCACCATAGAAAGAACAAGATCATGTCCTTTGTAAGGACATGGATGGAGCTGGAAGCCGTTATCCTCAGCAAACTAACACAGGAACAGAAAACCAGATGCTGCATATTCTCACTTATGAGTGGGAACTGAACAATGAGAACACATGGACACAGGGAGGGGAACAACACACACTGGGGCCTGTCGGGGGTGGGATCGAGGAAGGGAGAGCATGAAGAAAAATAAGTAATTCATGTGGGGCTTAAAACCTAGGTGATGGTTTGATAGGTGCAGTAAACCACCATGGCACACGTTTACCTATGTAACAAACCTTCACATCCTGCACATGTACCCCAGAACTTAAAAATAAAACACCCCTCTTTCAACAATTAATACAAGTATACTGAAAATCAGTAAGGCTATAGAAGACTTGAGCAATTCTACAAACCAACTCAATCTGATTGATGTTTATAGAACACTCCACCCAACAATAGCAGAATACACATTCTTTTCAAGTGCACATGGGACATTTACCGATATAGAACATCTTAGAGCCATAAAACAAATCTCAATTTAAAAGTATTCCTCCTAGGGCACTGATACATCAATAAATTGGATCAAATTGAGAACTTCGGCTGTTTAAAAGACACTGCTAAGACATGCTGCACACTAGGAGAAAATATTTGCAGATCACATAGCTGATAAAGTACGAACCAAAAATATATAAAGAACTCCAAGAACTCAATAAGAAAATACAGAACTGGATTAAAAAGTGAGTGGAAGATTTGAACAGTCATTTCATTACAGAAGACATATTGATGGCAAATAAGATGCTCAGCATTATGAGCCACTGGGGAAATGCAAATGAAACCCCAAGCAGTTAGTACTGCGCACCTAGTAGAATGTCTGTGATTAAAAAGGCTGACCATGCTGAGTGCTGGCAAATACAGGGCATATGCAGAACTCTCACACACTGTCAGTGGGAGTGTACCATGGTGCAGCCACTTTGGACTACAGTTTCTTAAAATGTTAACTGTATACTTATCATATTAACCACCCATTCCACTTCTAGGTATTTATCCAAAAGAAATAAAAGCATATGTCCATTCAAACACTTCTACATGAACCTTCATAGCAGCTTTATTTGTAACAGCCCCAAGCTAGAAATAATTCAAATGTCTTTCAACGGGTGAATGAACAAATTATGATTTCTCTACACAATTGAAAACTATTCAGAAATAAAAAGGAATGAACTATTAATGTATCAAATAACATGTATGAAATCCAAAATAATTATGCTGAGTGAAATAATACAGCAAGATAGAGTACGTATGTATAAATTATTCTATTTATACAAAAATCTTAGGCTGGGTGCGGTGGCACATGCCTGTAATCCCAGCACCTTGAGAGACCAAAGCGGGCAGATTGCTGGAGCCCAGGAGTTCGAGACCAACCTGGGCAACATGGTGAAACCCCTTCTCTACTAAAAATACAAAAAATTAGCCAGGCATGACAGCACATGCCTATAGTCTCAGCTACTCAGGAGGCTGAGGTAGGAGGATCGCCTGAACCCAGGAGGTCAAGGCTGCAGTGAGCTATGATTGCACCACTGCAGCCTGGGCGACAGGAGTGAGACCCTGCCTCAAAAAAAAAAAAAATCTTGAAAGTATGAGTGAATCTACACTAATAGAATCTACACTACAGATGAGTGGTCATGTGGGGATGGGAAGAGGGATTACAAAGATCCATGAGGAAACTTTTAGGGATGATGCATACATTTGTTACCTTGATTGTGGTGATGTTCTCATGGGTGTATTTGTGTGTCAGAACTTATCACAATGTATATTTTTTTATTACAAAAACCATTTTTTATAGAGATGGGGTTTCACTGTGTTGCCCAGGCTGGTCTCGAATTCCTGAGCTCAAGCGATCCATCTGCCTCAGCCTCCCAAAGTGCTGGGATTGCACACATGAACCACTGCAACCTGGCCTATATACTTTAAATATATGCATCTTATTGTATTGCAATTATACCTCATTGGGGCTGCTTTTAAATATGTGTCAATTTAAAGAGAGGTACTTAAAAATTAAAATTTTAAAAAATATATAGGATGCTTCTAAAGCTATATTTCACAGAAAACTATAGCCTTAAATGCTTGTGTTAAAAAATAATAAAAACTAAAAAGCAATGTGTTAAACATCTAATTCAAAAAGTTGGGGATTAAAAACCAACAGAATAAACCCCAAAAGTAGTAAGAAGACAAAGAGAAGAAACTAGTGAATAGGTCTTATCTTGGTAAAAAGAAGATACAGATATCAACTCAAAAGGTGAGAAAAAGGAGCAAACAGGCAACAAAATGAAACACTGTAAGAGGACAGAAGTAAGTTAAAATGTATCAAAAATGTTAATAAATGTAAGAAGACTAAACTTACCGTTCACTGAATATATCAGATTGTAAAATAATCCAGTCCAACTATATGTTATTTTAAAGAGGTACACCTAAATTATGAAAACAGATGTAAGTTAACAATAAAAAGATGAAAAAAGATATATCAGGTAAATGCTAACAAAAATAAAGCTAGGATGGCTGTATTAATAGCAGATAAAATAGATTTTAAGGCAAAAAGCACCTAATGATACAAGGTTCAACTCACCGTGAATATACTAAATTCTAAGTGGGTATGAAATTAATAAAAGATTCTCAAAATGTATAAAGAAAAGAAATTGATGCAACTACTTGGGTAGACAAGAAGTTGTGAGTGAAAGTGAAATTTTACTCTTTTTAAAAGGATTTTTTTTTTAATAAAGCCTTTTATTTTTTTATTTTTTATTTTTTATTTTTTGAGACGGAGTCTTGCTCTTTCGCCCAGGCTGGAGTGCAGTGGCGTGATCTCGGCTCACTGCAAGCTCCGCCTCCTGGGTTCACGCCATTCTCCTGCCTCACCCTCCCGAGGAGCTGGGACTACAGGTGCCCGCCACCACGGCTAATTTTTTTGGTATTTTTAGTAGAGACGGGGTTTCACCGTGTTAGCCAGGATGGTCTCGATCTCCTGACCTCGTGATCTGCCAGTCTCGGCCTCCCAAAGTGTTGGGATTACAGGCGTGAGCCACCGCGCCTGGCCAAAGCCCTTTATTGTACAAGATTTCAAGCAGGCATAGCCGAAGCAGAGAGGAGAGTAATAACAAAGCACCACGTATCCATCTCCCAGCTTCAACTCACAGCCTGTCTTGTTTCTCACTTTTCCTTCCCCTGCTCTTTTCAACAGACATCTAGATATCAAATCGTTTCATCTGTGAATAACTCAACATGTATCCCCAAAGGGTAAGGAATCCTTTAAAAAGAAAACACCACACCTTCATCACATTTTTAAAAAAAGTCATGTGATGTCATCGAATATCCAGTCAGTTCGTAATTCTCTATCTTATCACTTTTCAAGTTTGTTTGCTTGAGTCAGAATCAGAATTCAAATAAAGTCCATATATTCTTAATGGTTTATATCTCTCATCAGTGTCTTTCAACATATAAGCTCTCCTTTATTTTTTTAACCTTTATTTATTTATTTATTTATATTTATTTTTTGAGACAGTCTTGTTCTGTCGCCCAGGCAGGAGTGAAGTGGTGTCATCATGGCTCACTGCAGCCTGGAACTCAAGCCATCCTCCCACCTCAACCTCCCAAAATGCTAGGATTACAGGTGTGAGCCACGGCCTCGACTTTCCTTTTCAATTTTTTGAGGAAGAAACCAGATCATACGTTTGTAGATCAAAATGTCAGGTTGTCTGTTTGTGCTGTTAACAGCCATTGATGATCATTGCCCAGATCCAGTTTCATTCATTAGAAGTTGCCAAAAGGTGATGTTTTAATGACTGTTCAGTTCTTCTTAACTTATTTGCTGCAATACTTCTATAAAGAGGAACTCCCTCTCGTTATCTGTTTAAGCCAACAGTTTGAATGGGAATTTAAAAAAATTATCAGTTTTAAAAAAACAAGCTGGTTTCCTAACATCCTCCAAAGGTAAATGGTATTTTATTATTCACCATTATGAACACATAGATTTAAGCATATTTGATATACTTTAATCCACTGCTGTTATAATTGTTATTAATGTTCCCATCATTCCAGTAGAAGCCTCTGAAATTTGGGGGCTGAGATTTTTTTGACATGACCCTGGAAGTCTTTGAGAGCCTCCTTGCATTCTGGAATAACAAAATGTAAGTTCCTTTGGCACATTTTCTGTGCTGGGTTTGGAACCAGCTGTTTCTCCAAGGAGCCCTGGTTTCTTTAGTGGGAAATAGTAATCAGAAAATAATCTGGCCTTAGGGGTGCTTTTTTCTTTGTTTCTTCTGGGTGGGTCATCGTTTCTAGACCTCTTCAATGGAAAGTGGTTTTCATTTTATCTTTATGCACCATGTTTTTGAAAAATATGCATATATATATATATCAAAAATTTTTAGGAGTTATCTAGATTTTAGGACTATATGTTTTACATTAAAATATAATGTATGTTTGAAACATATATGGTATTCAACTTTATGCTTTTTATTTTAAAAATATAATAAACGTTAAAAATATATGTGGTACCAACGTCATCCTAGTTCTCTAAAACTAAATAATAATAATAATAATAATGCATTTCAAGACTGGTCTGAGAGTGGTCTGGTATTTCAAACAAAGCATTAAGTATCTACTATTCATCTAGCAATAAATATCTTTAAGGATACCAATAAAATAAGCAAATGAGAATTCCTGGCACTCTGTCATTTAATTTAGAGATTTTTAAAGGAACTGATGGTTATGAAATACTTGGTATGAAGAAGACTATTTGCCTTTGTAATTAATTCCAGATAATTTGATAAGCAGCACTATTTTTTCAATTACAAATAACAATGTCTTAGATGCTGAGATGTGTCACTTCTTATAGCACTGGAATGAAAGATGTAAGTTACAAAGATACAAGTTATAAAAAAAAAGTTACAATAGCATGTTACAAACACTTCTCAGCAACATGTTCCAAGAAACATTCAAGTATGGTAACATTTATGTGGGTAATTACCTGTAAAATAAGTTAAAACACTTTTTAATAATTTAGTTATGATGGACAGCAGAGCTTTTTTTTTCCAACCTGACTTGTAGATTGTTTCTCAATATTTATATCACCACAGGCTAATAATCTTACTTCTCTGTGTCTTATTCCCTCCTGTATAAAAGGAAATTAATACACATTCCTTTTACTACCATATATTCACTACATTGTTTTTGGGAAAATTCACATAGAATTTCAAATTCTATGTGAAATGCGTTTGCAATGACATCTTTGGAAAAGTATACATTTTTGCTTTTTTCTGCACATTCTAAAGGCTGTCATAGTATTTTTATCTTGGAACATATTTGGGGGTAGCAGGGAGGGAGTTCTGCATTTGAAAGGGCCCAATACTTAGCTAGAGTGGAAAAAGAGGGTGCTGCAGGGCTCTGATCCTTCCTGCAGAAGGGGTGAGCCTACCTTGACAAATCTAATCTTTATATTGCAAGATCCTCTATGACAAAGTTTCCCAATCTTGTTTTACTAGTGAACACTTTTCATGGAAATATGTAACTACAGACCCCCTGTAGATCATAAGTTTTGTAAGATATATGTAAAAAGGTGACTTTCAGTTAAAATCTTTTAAGAACAGGATGTTATTTTTACTCTTTAAAAAAATGTCGCCCAGGCTGGAGTGCAATGGCGCGATTTAGGTTCACTGCAACCTCTGCCTCCTGGGTTCCAGTGATTCTCCCGCCTCAGCCTTATGAGTAGCTGGGATTACAGGCACCCGCCACCATGCCCAGCTAATTTTTGTATTTTTTAGTAGTGATGGGGTTTCACCGTGTTGGCCAGGCTGATCTCGAACTCCTGACCTCAGGTGATCCACCTGCCTTGGCCTCCCTAAATGCTGGGATTACAGGTGTGAGCCTCCACGCCCAGCCAAAAATTTTTAATTTTTTTTAAGACAGGGTCTCTCTCTCTGTTGCCCAAGATGGAGTCCAGTGCCGCAGAGTTCACCGCAGTCTTGACCTTCCTGGACTCAGGTGATCCTCCCACCTCAGTCTTCCTGCAGCTGGGGCTACAGGTGCATACCGCTATGGCCGGCTAATTTTTAAATTTTTTGTCTTGACATGTTCTCCTTATGCTGCCCAGGCTGGTCTTGAACTCCTGGGTTCAAGCGACCCTCCCACATTAGCCTCCCAAAGTGCTGGGATTGTAGGCATGAGCCACCACACTTGGCCAGGAAATTATTCTTAAATTATATTAAAAGTAATTTTAGTACCTTTATAAAGTATTATGTAAAGAAAAAAATACTGTTTTCCTAATATTAAAGACACATCACCCAATTTAATTATGTAAGAAAAGAATGATTTGTTGACAAATGTGGAACTGCTCACTGTTCTTGTTCTCAGAAATGAGTGTGCACTGAAGTGTAGATTGAAATTTAATTAAGGTTTAGGCCTAAAAATACACAAAAACCACTATTATGTCTTAATATTTGGAATTATTGAATTTTGGCTTCACAAAAAGCAACAGGTTTCTACTTACAAGTAATGTTTTGTTACTAAACAACCTGATGACAGAATTTCAGACTGCTTTTTATTAGACATTTCATCTGAAGAATTATGTGTTACAGATGTGGATAGTTCCTCCCTCTCTCGATAAATGAAGAGAAAATTAGAAATAATTGTCACTATATTTTGTCTTTCAAAATGTTGACTTTTTAAATACTAGGGACAGCTTAATGTTCTGTATTAGAATTTTGGTGAGAGGGAAGCCAGATCATCAGTTCACTGGTCTAATGAACGTCCTTAAATTTTTAATTTTCAAATTTTTAAGGTCCTTATTAATTTTGTGTGTTTCAATAGCACCATTTATTTTTTTCAAACCAACAGTCCATTTTGGGGATGAATTAAACATTATTTCATGAGAATGAAGACAATTTAAAAGTGTGTAGCAGTCAACCTCCACCCCTGGAAGAGAGGGATGTTCAGTGGACACACTGAGTCAGGGGTCACCTGTGTGAGTTCCTCTCTGCTAAGCCTCTCACTATGTCCACACTTAGCTGACACTTCCCTGTTTTCAAAAGTAAAACCTATTAAACTGTCATTTTATCTATTAATTATTAAAACAAGAAATGGCAGCAGATGCTATTGCTACCCTTAAAACACTGCCCTAAGAGAATCAGACGTATTCACCCATACACCTATGACACTATTGTACACTGTTGGTTGACCCTAATTTCTCATTTTGCATCTAAGTTCTTTTGGTGGCTGAATAACAGAATTACAGAGCTGGACGGAAAGATGAGCACCATATAATTTGCCCTGTTTATTTGTTTATTTAATGATTTATTTGTGTAATTGCAAATGCCCGTAACATTTGAGAGGTTAAGTGATTTTAGTTCAAAGCCAAGTCACACATCTATTCAACGATAGAAATAGATCTAGACCCCAATTCACTTTTCTCAGATCCAGTGTCCTTCAGAGAGGAGTATTTCGTGGGACTATTGGCAACTATTTATTGGATGAATTCGAGATCACCTCTCAGAATTATAATGGCATTTCACCCTTTACCTAATTTCCATTATGGCAGGTGTGTTGGCTTTAATGGCAGATGAATTACTGCCAGGGACTTAGCAAGAACAATTGAATACATGTCATCCACCTTTTTACTAGAAGCATGAGGTACGCTATGATCTCATTCACCAAATCTTATGGTCAAAACAGACATACAACTGAAATTTGTAAATTGTTTTAAAAACTCAGTCTAGCCTTATATCAGACAGAACAACAGAGCAGAACTCACATTCAGGGAAATGTGCTTTGATATTTTCCTTTACTTGTTCACACACAGTTGAAGACAGAACAGGATTGAAGCCTGGAGAAATCTTGAAATGGGTGAATTAGTCTTTGGAATCTGTCACCCCCTTTTCCTGGGGCCTTTCCTTCCTTTGTATTTCAGCTGGAATTGGTGGTGGAGCTGGTCAAGTGGTTACCAATCTGTAGTAGGCAAAACACAAAAAGGTCAACACACAGCATTCTAGTTCCCAAGCAAAAGATATTTGTACATCAATTAAGAGCAAGGTGAAAGAGAACCAACCTGTTCTCTTGACTATAGCAAATAGGTGGTGAATAAAGCTGATTTATTATAGTTTTCTCCATCTCCACACCAGGCAGCTGAGCCAGTGATACGGGAGTGGGGCAGGGAAGTGTTGGGTAGGGTGGGGTTTCTGGCAGGGGCTCCACTCTAGAGCCTGTACCCATGGACCTAAGTGAGGACAGGCACTCCTGTTTTCATGCCTGAATGTTTCATTTTCCAAGACCACTCTGGCTTGCCACACACCCCATCCTGTGCCCATAAAAACCCCGAGACCCTAGCGGGCACAGACACAAGTGGCTGGATGTTGAGAGGAGAAGAGGAGCAGAAGAGCACACCAATAGGCAGCAGGCACTGGCAGGCCACGACGGCAGGACAACGTGGAATTTGGTCAGGGGCAGTCAGAGGAGAGTCCGGCCACTGGACGGCCTGACTCCAGGGGAAGACCACCTTCCCACTCCATCCCCCTTCTGGCTCCCCAACTACCTTGCTGAGAGCAACTTCCACCACTCAATAAAACCTTACACCCATCCTTCAAGCCCACGTGTGATCCGATTTTTCTGGTACACTAGGGCAAGAGCCCGGGATACAGAAAGTCCTCTGTCTTTGTAATAAGACAGAGGGTCTAATTGAGCTGATTAACACAAGCCACTTGCAGAAGGCAAAACTGAAAGAGCACACTGTAACACATGCCCACTGGGGCTTCAGGAGCTGTAAACACTCAACCCTACATGCTGCCATGGGGTCAGACCCCAAAAATGCTCCCCATGATCTGCCTTTGTGCATGCTCCTGCTAGGGGGTTGAGCAGTGGGGCACCAAAGAAGCAAGCCACACCCCTGTCACACACCTGGTGAGGAGGATAAGGGAACTTTACCCATTTCAAAAGGGAGCCGGGAGAAAGGGATCCAGGACTCAGACTTCCTTTTTAATTTTTTAAGATATAATTATGCAATTGTTGGGAACAAGCCCCCCAAAGTCTGGCCATAAACTGGCCCCAAAACTGGCCATAAACAAAATCTCTGCAGCACTGTGACATGTTCATGATGGCCATAACGCCCAAGCTGGAAGGTTGTGGGTTTACAGGAACGAGCGCAAGGAACACCTGGCCCCCCGCTCAGGGCAGAAAACTGCTTAAAGGCATTCTTAAGCGACAAACAATAGCACCAGCGATCTGTGCCTTAAGGACATGCTCCTGCTGCAGTTAACTAGCCCAACCTATTCCTTTAATTCGGCCCATCCCTTCGTTTCCCATAAGGGATACTTTTAGTTAATTGAATATCTATAGAAACAATGCTAATGACTGGCTTGCTGTTAATAAATACGTGGGTAAATCTCTGTTCGGGGCTCTCCATTGTGAAGGCTGTGAGACCCCTGATTTCCCACTTCACACCTCTATATTTCTGTGTGTGCGTCTTTAATTCCTCTAGCGCCGCTGGGTTAGAGTCTCCCCGACCGAGCTGGTCTTGGCATGCAATCACACCAAACGAGCAACAAAACAAAGACTGAGTATATGAAAGAATTTAGTACTATAATCAAACCAAATTTACAGCAAAGTTAATGTGATAGCTATTTAACAATACAAATAAGCATAGTTATCCTCAAATGCTACAAAAACGAGTCTAATGTACGATAATTAGGATGGATAGTGAGAGTTCATACTAATAGCGCCAATATAACTAATTAATGGAAATTTGAATTTCCTGGGTCTATTGAGGAAAAGCGGAGTGAGCAGAGGAAGAAGCCACTCTGAGTCTCTTCTGAAAATCTATGGAGCCGTAACCCTGGGGATCCCAGGGTGCTCTGCCTTGTTGGTTAGGTTACCTTCATCCTGTATTTTCTGGAGACCAAGGGCTATGAACTGTCCTGTCCACTCCCCCTCCCTGGGGCCTGGCTTTATGGTACGGAAGAGTAGAGTGACTCACAGCATTACTACCAAAGTGAGGTAGTACTTCAATCTATGATGAGTATGTAAACAGAGGGTAGGCACTTAGAAACCTCTGCAGCAATGTGACATGGTGACACTGTTGGGCTATCTAAGCCCTGGGTTTCTCAGGGAGCAGGGTATCGACAAGTTTAGTGTTGTCAAGCCCTCAAGGTAAGCCTCCTGCACAGCAGGACCACAATACAACGTGTGATATTTGCCAAATGTATCCTACAAGTGTATAAAATGCTGAGAAAATGTAAACATTTATTTTATTTTATAATTGTTATTTATTATAATTATAATTTTCACAAAGTAATTTTTAAAAATTTCTGGTTTACTGTTATAAGCTAAAACAGGGAAGTAAAATCTGTATTATTTATTTGAAACTCTGATTTACAGATTGGTAAACAAGCTTCTCTGGACTATTTTGTCAAGAGAAGACACAGGTTTTCCGCATGCATCTGTAGACATGAAACAGTAAAGCTCATGATGATGACGTAAGTGATATGAAGAAGTAAAGACCAAAAATTAGCTTCAATTTTCCTCAGAAGTGTGATTTCTCACATATTGAGTTTGGATTTGTGGCTGTGATTGATGGTGAAAGGCTCAAACCACAGTGTGTTATTTGCAGAGACATCCTGGCTAGTGAAACAATGAAGTCATCAAAGCCTAATGGCATTTACAATTAACCATAAAGAATTAAAGGCCAAAACTGAAATAACCCCTTAAGAGAAGGATTATTCTGAGGCAGGCAGATCACTCAAGGTCAAGAGTTTGAGACCAACCTGGCCAACATATAGTGAAATCCCGTCTCAACTAAAAAATACAAAAATTAGCTGGATGTGGTGGTACAGCCTCTAGTCCCAGATACTTGGGAAGCTGAGGCAGGAGAATCACTTGATTCCAGGAGGCGGATGTTTCAGTGAGCCAAGATTGCACCACTGCACTCCAGCCTGAGCAACAGAGTGAGACTCCATCTCTCAAAAAAAAAAAAAAAAAAAAGAGAGAGAGAGAGAAGGATGATTGAGTAGCATAAAAGCTGATAGAAAAAACATTTAATATTTTACATATGACATGAGTGCCTCAAGCACATCTTACAAAGTAATACTTTGAAACACTAAGAAAAAAGATATAGATACATACAACACACACACACACACACACACACATACATTAGTGGAAAACTGCATCAAAGATGTTTGTTTAAAATGTTGAGTGAATCTGAGGCAAAGAGAATAAATAGCTCAAGAACCACTTCCCAATGACATGTAGCTCAAAGGATTGAAGAACTGGCTAACGTTATGAAAAACCACCTTACAGAACAGATGAAACTAGCAAAGCATTGTTTATTGAAACTTGATGAATGCACAGATATTATTAATGTGGCAATTATTTCAGTATAATTTGAACACTGTGTTGATGTGGAGAATCCCTTATTACAACATTATTGCCAACAAACAACGAGTTCTGAATAGCATACAGGTAGGAAGAACTGCATGAGAAGAATTACAGCAAAGTGTTTGGATTTTAGGTTTTGTGTAGACATGTGTTCTGATGGTGAAGCTGCAATGATAGGAAAACATTCTGGAGTTGTCAGATTAAGCAGTTGTACCAGAATGTAAAATAATGCGCCACTGCTTTCACGGAGAAACACTTGCTATGAAAACAAGTCAGCTCAACTACAGTGACATAGTATAAATAGTAAAATGTGTTAAACTCAAGATTTTTTTAATTGTGTGAAACCATGACAGCTGATCACAAATAACTATTATTATTGCTCTTGAGATATTTCAAAGAAAAAAGTTCTGTTGAGAATGTTTGAACTTCAAAATGAATGCTTAGAGCTCCTGCAATATAAGAAACAAGTTCAATCCCACTTTTTAAATATGTAAATTGGACAGTCAGACTTGTTCATTTGTCTGGTATTATTTTTAATTGTCTTAATAATATAGCAGCTATTAAGAAATTATTTTTAGGCAGCTAGAAAGGGCAAAAGAGTTCTTGGTGGAATATTCCTTTAATAAAAAGCAGCCCCCAAACCATTTCTTCTTTAACAGAAAGCAGCCTGAAAGGTCAGGCCACAAGCATAGATATACAAACCAGGAGCTTTCAGCTTCATATGTCAATGCCGGCAGCTGTACCTGCATCCAGGTACATTCAATATGGCATTTTCCACTCTCTTTTCCTTGTCACCTTGTGTGCGAGTGTCATGGAACTGTCCAGGTAAAACCACATGTGCAGGTGTCATGGCAACCGCCAGGTAGAAGCCATATTTGCATAATAAAAGATTAGGTTGGGAGGGCCAGTCTTTTCTCCGGCTAGGTAAAGGGCACACCTGGTCAAACCAACCTCCTGGGCCCTATCTAAATCAATCACTGCCTCCTTAAGCCTCTGTACAAAATCAGTTGCGTTCCGCCCCAAACCGTAGACCCTATCTTGGACGACCCACTTTCTCAGCATGAGGAAGCTTTCTTTCTCTCTCCTCTTTTTTGTCTATTAAATTTTCCACCCCTAAACCCACTCCTCATGTGTGTCTGTGTCCTGAAATCTTTCTCCGTGTGAGACAAAGAACCACGGGTAACTCCCCAGACAAGAGTCATTTCATTAATATGTCCACTCAAGGAAGGAGTGCAACATGTTTCTCAATTTCAGATAAGATGGAGGGCAAAAGAGAAAGTTGGAAGCACGGAGGAGCAGAGCTTCTACAGATTGTTAGAACATGCATGAGCTAACCTCAATGATAAATTATTTAGGTGATGCTCTTGATATTGCATAGCTGTAAAAAGTTATCATCACACTTTTTATACATTTGATACAATGCTTTGAATTTTTTTTTTGAGACAATTTTGAGACAAAGTCTTGCTCTGTTCCTTGGGCTGGAAGGCTGGAACACAGTGGCACGATCATAGCTCACTGCGCTTGAACTCCTGGGCTCAAGCAATCCTCCTGCCTCAGCCTTCTGAGTAGCTGGGAATATAGGCCTGCACCTCCACACGCTGATAATTTTTATTTTTTGTAGAGATGGGGGTCTCACTATATTGCCCAGACTGGTCTTGAACTTCTGGCTTTATGTGATCCTCCTGCCTCGGCCTCCCTCCTACCTCAGCTGGTATCACAAGCATAAGCCATTGTGCCCAGCCCTGAATTTAATTATTCATCAAAAGAATTTCTCAGAAGAAAGTAATAAATCAGGAATAATTTCTTTCATCAAAAGATAATTAAATTCAATTCTAACTTTACAGGACAAATTTGTTGGAACTGGCTACTGATGAAGGATTGAAGATTAATTTTGAAAATACAGTATAGTATCACTTGCTTCATTTTGGAAAGAGTTCAAAATAAATATCCTGAATTCACTGAAATTCCTTTAAAATTTAAACATTTTAAATAGAAATTTTGGTCAACATTCCCCTGTGACATGGTTTCTCTACTGCTAATGTTATTAAAACAAAATATGGAGCAAAACAGAAACCTTGTCTTCTACAAATGGCATTGTTGGTAATCCAATTCAGATGAGATTAACACACAAGAAGCATGCTCATTTGTCACTCTAAAGGCTTCATGTATTAATATACATGGTGTTTATTCAGAGGGTGCATACAGACATTTCATATGGAGAATCACCTTTCACTCATTACATTTTATCTAGTTACATTGGTGTCACAGCCAAAAGTTACAAGTATATAGACTACCTGTACAAATGCGTGCTTTCAGTACATGTGTATAATTTTTGTAATTCTTTTTTTCTAATGTTATGTTTGTGCTGATTATATTTATTGAACTATAATTTTATGTTGAATGTATTACTAAGTAGATTCTGCTGAATCTATTAATAAAAATCTGGGCTTGTATTTTGTGTATCTTTATTTTGTTTTTCCTAGTAATTTGGTTTTTTGTGTTTTACAAAAGTATTTATTTGCAGTGACTTGGAAATTAAAGATAGTTTGACAAAGACTGACTTACTGAAATCCCAACTTTTTTTCCTCATCTAATATTTCCATTCTCTTTATGCAGATTAATCAGATTGAAATGATTAATGCTCACTCCTCTCCCTTCCTTCTCAACTCTTCCTGGGATGTGTGTTTGGGTGATTTAGCCAATCCTATCCTTCCCTTACCACTCCCTAAAATTCACTGGTGTAATTTTAGGGAGCGTCAAGGGAAGGATAGGATTGGCTAAATCACCCAACTTGGCTGTGTGAGAGAGGAGGGAACAAAGCTAGCATTACTGCGTAAATGGTTTAGTGAATCTCTACCCCAGCTTTTTATAACTTCCTCTATCTGTTAAAAATATTTCACTGCTGAACTGCTGGCCATCTCCTCTCCAAATGCCTCCACTTCAAATCTCAAAATTTCAAAGTCTGTAAATGCACTCTCTGAGAGGGGCTAATGATTACTTGCAGTGACTTACTATTATGAATAAGGCTTAATCCTTTAAAAGAATATTCATACTTTAAAAATGAAATGAGTTGACCCAAATGGATGAGGGCTGCTCCTGTGTTTAGAAACCCATCTGTGACCATGCTGCTGTAATCCATCCTCTTTCCTTACCTGGTCACGCAGCAAAACATAAAACCATGGAGTCACCACCCATATCCACCCTTGTCTCATTTACAAACAAAGCTAAACTGAAACAAATAGTTTAATCCTAGAACCAGCAGGTACTGGTAGAGGTTGAACACCTAATACATGGAAGCCGGACCCAGCTTACTTTGGGGGATAAAATTTGAATACATCAATATCCTAAAACTGCTTAAATAATTCAAAAATGTAAATAAGATGAACCTGGCGCCACCTGCACAGGTGCTGACAACTGACAGCCCGAGGACAACTCCGATGGCGCCATACTCCCTCACCATCTGCCACGTGTGCAGGCTTTTTTTGTTCCTGTCTCCCTCATGAAACTGTGAGTTCATGTAAGGAGATGATATATGTCCCCAACAGCTCCTAGCATGGGATCTAGCCCATGGTTTATGCCTAATAAACCTCTGTAGGATGAATGCCATCTCACCTTTTCCAAATCCACAAAGCCCGGTGACCATGGAGACATATGGCCATTTCTGTTTATAGAAAACAGGAGCCAATGAATGAGTAACTCAGATGCTTGCCTTTTAAGAGTGGCCATCCTGGAAATTTTCCTTATCAAACTACCCCGTCACCTCAGCTTACACACCAGAATGTGCTTTGTTTTTGACTTCGAAGCCTCACAGAGCAGAGAGGAAATTGATTTGTCATCCAGGTGCATTGTGTCTAGTGATCCAGACAGAAGCATGAGCTCTCAATGATCTCTTATGCTGAACAGCATAAACAAGCCATCTGGAGCAACAGGTTCACCATGCTCAGGCACCGAGTGGCCGGGGAGGAGCTGCTTCCACCATAGCAGCCACGCTGCCTCACTCTCCTTCCCTTGACAGATCTCAAGAGGAGGCACTAGGTGTCTGGGGAGCTAGACCAGAGCCCAGCTGCCAGCTTGTCCTGTTGGTCCCAGCATGCCGGCCGGTCAGCACACCAGCTCTGCCAGCAGCTGCACACCCAGGATCAGGGTGAGCCAGTTCCACAGCCGGGACCTCAGAAAGGAATGTTCAGATGCTGCAGTGAGCAGATGGGATGTTGCAGCATCTGTGTCAGTTTCCTGACTATTTCCAAAGCTCCTACCCCAAACAGGAGATGTTTGCAGACATACCTGTGCTCATCAGGTGCTGAGATACTTCCTTTCCTAATGAAAGACAAGGTCAAGAGCACACCCCTGACGTTTCCCACAAAAAGACACTAACTCCCCACCTTCCTCCACTACTGCTCTTATTTTGTGGTAAAAATAAAAATGAGGAAACTGAGCACAAGGGGTTTTCGTACCCCACCTGAGAGGCCCCGGTAAGGCCAGTGCTGATATTTGAATCCAGACAAACAGGTTTCAGGTTCTCAGCTTTTGACCACTATGTACCCTATGCCCAGTGGCCAGCGATGCTCATTTCTAGAATTTAGACATCTGCAGCCCCGTTTGTAGTCGGGGCAGTGTGGTGATCCAGTGGTTAGAATGTTCTCTGACCTTGACCTTCCTCCATTCAGCTTCGGCATAAATGTACTTCCTATGAAAATATTTTTACAATTGCTTTCTTTTTATATATTATCCAAGTGCCTTAGCCTAACCTCAAGATTATCTACAAAATAACCCACTTACCTTTGGCAATATTTAGAAAATGTCTTCACTGTAATAGTCATTTTCACAGGGGTGACAAATTGATTAGTGTAAATGAAAAATGATATGTCTTAATTCCTGAATTCAGGTGGGCCAATAAGACTGGAATGTCAACCCAATGCATTTAATAAGAGAGTACTATCTCAGGTCCAGCTAGAAATAAAATTGGAATTTGTAAAAAATATTATGTCGGAATATTTTTAAATAACACATGTTAATTACATTAGGTGCTGTGAAATTTAGCTACTTTCTTTTTTCATTTTTATCTGTTTTGTTTTGTTTTGAGACAGGGTCTTGCTCTGTCTCCCAGGCTGGAGAGCAGTAGTGTGATCACAGCTCACTGCAGCTTCGATCTCCTGGGCTCAATCAATTCTCCCACCTCAGTCTCCTTAGTAGCTGGGATTCCAGGCATGTGCCACCATGTGGGCTAATTAACTACTTTCTTTACTGTTCAGCTGTGTATTACAGATATGTGCTTAAATATAAAGTTAGACAGAAAGGGATTGAACAATGTGTATGCATTTGTGTAGGGGCAAAGGATGACTGTGAATTAATTACTAAAACCAATTAGGGCACCCCCTGAAGACTAATAGAAATAAGTTTAGTTTGCTACATTACTGCTCTTACTCATAGATTCCAGAAGGCTTTAATTAAATTCATGCTTTATAACTTGTCAAAAATAAAATAGACATGCATAACAGTTATTAGATGGTTGTCATTGAACCAAAACAGGAATTAAAAGAGAAAGAGAAAAGAGGGCTCAAGAGGAAAGAAAAAACCTCAGACTATTTGGAAAGAGTGAGTGTTGTTTTTATTTGTGTGTAAACTTGAAAGCTGGTCAAGAGGCTGCTCTGCCCAGCATTCCCTTGAGCAAACTGACTTGGGGAATCAAAGTGAACCATTTCAGTTATGTGCGGAGGATCTGAGAAACTTTGAAAGTGTCGGTGGTAACTGTGGCAAGTGATCTTTGTCCTTCTATGAGCTCCTCCACCTTAGATAGGCCAATGTGGGCTTTATTCAAACGGATTTATTTTCCACTATTTTCTGGAAAAATTGAGATACATTTATTTCCATCTTAAAGAAAATATAAGAATCTCTAAAGTCGAACTCTCCCTATATATTTTTTTTAGTTTTCAGAAAAGTTTACTCTGAAAATCCAGTAGAATTGATAATATCCATAAGAAATTTAGCAAATGCTCAGGAAAAACTCTAAAAGAAATACTACCTGAGCATCAAGCATGGTAGTAAAAGAGTAATATGGAACTACAGTTTGAAATGTAATTGGATTTAACTGTATTCTGACTCTAAACATAATCAGTGGTTACATTAGCTATTGGACAAGAGGAAGGATGAACCCCAACTGTGCCCTTTCATGGCTTAAGCCAGGACAGTTCCCTGGCTTGCAAAAGATTTAGCTTATCTCTGTTCTGCCTTCCCCATAGGAAAAGCTGGGAACTTGTTGGGAGGTATTTGAATATCAGCCTCTCAGGCAAGGCTCCCTCTACTCCCTCCTTCACCCCCTTCCTGCCCAATCTTGCACATTATTCTCTTCCTATGAGGTAAACTGTCAAATCTCCCCCAAACCCAGCCTCCCTAAGTGGCTGGTGCTAACCCTTGTCTTGCAACTGTATTTGCAATCCAGTAATGCTACTGATAAGGTTTGGCTGCGTCCCCACTCAAATCTCATCTTGAAATGTAGCTCCCATAATCCCTGCGTGACATAGGAGGGACACAGTAAGAGGTAATTGAATCATGGGGGTGGGTTTTTCCCATGCTATTCTCATGAAAGTGAATAAGTCTCATGAGATCTGATGGTTTTATAAAGGGCAGTTCCCCTGCACATGTGCTCTTGCCTGCCACCATGTAAAACATGCCTTTGCTCCTCCTTTGCCTTCCACTATAAATGTGAGGCCTCCCCAGCCATGTGGAACTGTGAGTCCATTAAACCTCTTTTTCTTTATAAATTATCCAGTCTTGGGCATTTCTTCATAGCAGTATGAAAATGGATGAATACAGTAAATTGGTACAGGTAGAGTGGGGTACTGCTATAAGGATACCTGAAAATGTGGAAGCGACTTTGGAACTGGGTAACAGGCAGAGGTTGGAACAATTTGGAGGGTGCAGAAAAAGACAGGAAAATGTGAGAAAGTGTGGAACTTCCTAGAGACTTATTGAATGGCTTTGACAAAATGCTGACAGTGATATGGACAATGAAATCCAGGCTGAGGTGGTCTCAGATGGAGATGATGAACTTGTTGGGAACTGGAATAAAGGTGACTCTTGCTATGTTTTAGCAAAGAGACTGGTGGCATTTTGCCCCTGCCCTAGAGATCTGTGGAACTTTGAACTTGAGAGAGTTGATTTAGGGTATCTGGCAGAAGAAATTTCTAAGCAGCAAAGCATTTCAGAGGTCACCTGGTGCTGTTAAAAGCATTCAGTTTTATGTATTCACAAAAATATGGTTTGGAATTCGAACTTATATTTAAACGGGAAGCAGAGCATAAAAGTTTGGAAAATTTGCAGCCTGATGATGCAATAAAAAAGAAAAACCCATTTTTTGAAATGAAATTCAAGCTAGCTAGAGAAATTTGCATAAATAATGAGAAGCCAAATGTTAATCACCAAGGCAATGGGGAACATGTCTCCAGGGCATGTCAGAAGTCTCCCCAGCAACATTCCCATCACAAGCCAGGAAGCCTATGAGAAAAAATGTTTTTGTGGGCTGGACCAGGGTCTTGTTGCTTTGTGCAGTCTCGGGACTTGGTGCCCTGCATACCAGCTGTGGCTAAAAGGGGCCAACATAGAGCTCAGGCTGTTGCTTCACAGGGTGCAAACTCCAGACCTTGGCAGCTTACACATGGTGTTAGGCCTGTAGGTGCACAGAAGTCAAGAATTGAGGTTTGGGAACCTCCACCTAGATCTCAGAGGACGTATGGAAATACCTGGATGTCCAGGCAGAAGTGTGCTGCAGGGGTAGAGATCTCATGGAGAACCTCTGCTAGGGCAGTGTGGAAGGGAAATGTGGGGTGGGAGCCCCTACACAGAGTCCCCACTAGGGCACTGCCTAGTGGAGCTGTGAGAAGAGGGCCACCATGTCTAGACCCCAGAATGACAGATCTGTTCCCGGACTGAACCAGGTCTGGCTGCATGTTCTCATGGCCCTATAATGAGATGCATATGAATTGGGAAAGAAGAGAGTTTGCTTCTGTAACTGGATACAGGGAGAGGGTCAGAGATAATTTGTTAGACCAACTCAGGATTATAAAGTTTTTCCAGTGCCTACATATGTTTAGATTGTATGCCTATGTTCAGTACCATATTCGCCTAAGTTTATAGGTGATTAATTTTGTTTTAACTACAAGGCCAGAGGCCAGAAATGTCCTCTAAATCTACTTAATCCATGAGGGCCCTGGAACCATGGTGATTAAGAAATGTCTCCTAAGTCTGTTTAATGAGGGCCCTGACACTGGAGTGATTACTTCTGTCTTATCTTACCTACGATTTGTGTCTAGAGAGTTGCTTCAGACCCCCAGTAAATTTATTCAACCCAAGATGGGTCTTGGTATGAGGAATGTAGGGCTGTCTTTGTTATCTTGACTTACCCCAGATGTGGTCAACCCAAGATGGGTCCTGCTACAAGGAATGTAAAGCTATTTCCATTATCTTTACTTGTTCCAAGCTTCAGGAGAAGCCTGAGCAAGACTCTCCTGAAACATATGTTTCATTTCTGGCTTTAATGTCTGGGCATCAGTTTCCCTAGGTTTAATTATTAACTTACTGTTAAGGCAGACGCTGTGGAAGTTTGCCTGTATAACTGGAGTGCTATGGAGCCCTGTCTGTGTGACTGTCAGGGAGAATTGGCCTGCCACAGATCAACAACAGCTTGTACTGTGTGCCTGGAAAAGCCGCAGCCCGTGAAAGCAGCAGAGAGGGAGGCAAAAAGCCACAAGGGCAGAGCTCCCCCAGACCATGGAAACCCAGCTCTTGCATCAGCATGACCTGGATGTGAGACATAGAGTCAAAGGAGATCATTTTGGAGCTTTAGGATTTGACTGCCCTGCTGGATTTTGCAATTGCATGGAGCCTGTATCCCCTTTGCTTTGGCCAATTTCTCCCATTTGGAACAGATGTATTTACCCAATGCCTGTACCCCCATTGAATCTAGGAAGTAACTAACTTGCTTTTGATTTTACAGGCTCATAGGCACAAGGGACTTGCCTTGTCTCAGATAAGACTTTGGACTGTGGACTTTTGAGTTAATGCTGAAAACAGTTAGGACTTTGGGGGACTATTGGGAAGGCATGATTGGTTTTGAAATGTGAGGACATGAGATTTGGGAGGGGACAGGTGTGGAATGATATGGTTTGGCTGTGTCCCCTCCCAAATCTCATCTTGAATTGTAGCTCCCATAATCCCCACATGTCATGGGAGGAACTTGGTGGGAGGTAATGAAATCATAGGAGCAGGTCTTTCCTGTGCTGTCCTTGTGATAGTGAATAAGTCTCACAAGATCTGATGGTTTTATAAAGGGCAGTTTCCCTGCACACACTGTCTTGCCTGCCACCATGTAAAACGTGGCTTTGCTCCTCCTTTGCCTTCCCCCATTATTGTGAGGCCTCCCAGCTAGGTGGAATTGTGAGTCCATTAAACCTCTTTGTCTTTATAAGTTACCCAGTCTCAGATATTTATTCATAGAATTATGAAAATGGACTAATACAGCTACTTCTTCCCCAGTGGCCCAATTTGTTAAACTACCCTAAAATATACTCCAACAAGTACCGGGAAGTCAATCCTGCTGAATAATTTTTACCAGTTCATACATTAATTTGTTATTTATTAACAGCTGAAGGAGGACAAGGAGCCTACAAAAGCTCCTAGAATGTTACAGGCATTTCTTTATCATTCCTGCACACTTGATACTGACTTGGGAGTTAGTGAGTAAATATAGGTTAAAAAAGAGGTTGGGATGGAAGTTAAGCCCTATTCTTACAGAAATTTGTGATTAACTCTCGCCAAACCTTGGCATATTTAGTTTTCTACATTACATATTTTTCTATTTTTCTTCTGTAGAGATGATAGTTGCCTATTACAAATTGTAAATTTGGGACAAGTTAAGATCACCCCAGGAGTGTAAAATCTTGGCAGCTGCTGGAAGTCTGCTCAAGCACAGTGTAGTTGGTTTTCCTTACTTACCCTCATAGATATCCGCAGCTGAAAATAGGTTGTATGGCTTTCAACTATAGAAGTACGGCTCTTTATGCTATGGGTCTTTAGAGGACAAAAATAACCCTGGCTGCAGGGCGTCATGAACAGAGGTGTGGATGAGCACTAGTAGGCTTTTCCCAAGGCTAAGTCACTAGGTCCATTTAGCTGATGTGCAAGGAAAGGGAGGCAAGGCTTGGAAAATAAGTTGGCGAGGGGAAAAGGGCCCTAGTGACAACCTGAAGAGTCCGTGGTCTGAAACCTAATACAGTGGAGGAAATGGAGCAGTGGAGACTGCAGCGACTCAGAAGAAGAACAGCAAGGATTTTATTCATCCATTAGAAACAATTAAAGCTCCAATGTAACCCACATGCTCCCCTTGGTCAAAAGCCCTTAGCACAGATTGTGGCTCCTGAAAGGCTATTTAGCTACCATTTTAAAAATCATTCTGAAAGTTAAGGCAACAAGAGCAGGATCTTCTGCTCTGGGCTCAATTGTAATATTGGAGAAAGGACTATGTGGCCAAGCAGAAATTATGGGAACTTGGGAGAAATTCCCTGCCATGTTGGAGTGAATTCCAGACAAGGGAGATGATGGCATTGTCTTATGGGTCTTACATTTTAAGAAGATGTATTTCATAACTTCCAGAGAAAAGATAATCATAAATTCTTGGTGAAATTTTATTTTAAAAGACTCATAAATGTGTATTTTTGCTAATCTATTCATAATTGAGGTCACAGTGGTGGTGAGAATTTGAGAGGGGAGGGTCAAATGGTGCCCAACCTCACAGGCTTTGGCAGGGACTTCAGCATTTACTGTGAGGTGGAACACTGCTGGAGGGCTTTGAGCATAGGATTCATGCGAGGTGACTGACATCTGAAAATGTTCACACTGGCTGCTCTGTTTACCTAGCACCTCCTCAATAATTATGCAAAAAGTTTACAACAATATGTAGGAGTTTACTTTCACTCCCTACATATCTTTTGTGCTATTATGTCATATGTATTTTTTCCTGATAAAAGTTTTTTCTTTGCCTTTATTTTTGCAAGCTATTTTTGATGAGCATAGAATTCGAAGTTCAAAGTTACTTTCTTTCAGCATGTTAAAGATGTCATTTCATTGTTCTGGCTTTCATAGTTTCTAGTGAGAAGTCTGTGACTGATTTGTGTTTGTTCCCCTATGCAATACGCTGTTTTTTCTTCTGATTGCTCCTAAGATTTTTTCCTTTATCATTGGTTTTCAGGAATTTTATGTGCCTTGGGGTGGTTTTCTTTGTATTTAACCCTCTTGGAATTCATTGAGCTTGTTAAACTTGTGGACATATAGATCTAAACAGATTTGGAAATTTCGGAGGCCATTATTTCTTCAAATATATTTTTCTGTTCCCCATTTTCTCCTTCTGGTACTCCCATTACATGTGTGCTAGACTATTTGACATTATCCCAGAGGTCACTGAGATCCTGTTGATTTATTTTCAGTGGTCTCTTTTTTATTTTGCATAGTTTCTGTTCTATCTATTTCTATGCATTCTAGTTCACTAATCTTTTTTTCTGCATGGTCTAGTATGTGAATTTTTTTTCCCACACAGTGAGTTTTTTTTCCAGATATTGTATTTTTAATCTCTAGGAACTTCCATTTGGTTCCTTTATATACCTCCCATTTCTCTCCTTACTACACTCATGTTTTCCTTTAAGCACTTAAACATAATTATAATAACTGTATTTACGTCTTTTGCGGCCACTTTCATTATTTCTATTGTTTTTAGGTCTGTTTATATTGACTGATTTTTCTCCTAAGTTGTGAGTCACATTTTTCTATTGCTTGGCAAGTCTAATAATACTGAATTGGATGCTGGAAATTGTGCTTTTATTTAATGAGTATCTGGATTATTTTCTTTTTAAGTACAGGGCAAGGCTGGCCATGGTGGCTCACAACTGTAATCTCAGCATTTTGAGAGACTAAGGAGGGAGGATCACTTGAGCCCAGGAGTTTGAGATCAACCTGGGCAACAAAGTGAGACCCCGTCTCTCCAAAACAACAACAACAACAACCAATTAGCTGAGCATGGTAGCGTGTGCCTGTGGTCCCAGCTACTTGGGAGGCTGAGACGGGAGGATCACTTGAGCCCAGGAGGTCGAGGCTGCAGTGAGCCATGACTGTGCCACTATACTCCAGCTTGGGTGACAGAGCAAGACTCCCTCAGCCCCCCAAAAAGTATAGGGCATTGTTCTGATAAAGTTACTTTCTGTTCCTTTTGAGGCTTCTTTTGAAGTTTTGTTATGGTGGATCTAGAGTTGCCTTTATATCAAGGAGAGCGTAGCCTTACTTCTAAGATGTGGCCCATCTGGGGGTTTCTATTGGGTGCCCTGAGTGGTGAGGGACAACTCTTTACTCTGGCTAATGGCGACCTTGCATAATTTCTAGGAGTGTGGGAGCCCTGAGAACCATTCAGCTCATAACTCTGACCTCTCTTTGCTCTACCTCATGGAGCTTCATCCTACATGTTGTCTGAACTCCAACCTCTGTCTCCTAAGCCCAGGGAGGATTCTGTTCACTTTTGGGATCCGCTCCCTACTCCATGGTCCACAATGAGCCTCCAGACAGAAAGTTGGAGTATATATAGAATTTTTTTGAATGCATGGAATAATAGTTAGCTATTCCATATGCACAGTATTTTTTACTGAAGTAAAAACGATCCTTCCACTATCTTAGGATCAATTTAAACTTAATATGGTTAATACAAAACTGAACACATGGAAGAAAACTACTAAAGCAAACAGGTATTTCCCGCCCCCCCAGGCATTCCAAAAGAAAAAAAGCCGATATTTTCAGTTTCCTGCAGGATCTTTACTCACCAAGATTAATTTCAATCAATTCCAGTGCACTGCAGTGGAGCAATGGACAGCCCACACAATATGATGGAAAGGTGACTGGCCTGTGAACAGGGAGCCATGGATTCCAGTCTTGATGGTGTCACTGTGTGGTTTCAGGCTAATTCCCTCAACTATAAAGGAGGCAATGATGACTGCTCTACCCAACCCCCAGAGTTGTTTTCAGGATCAAAAGAGCTAGTGGAGGCCAGGCGCTGTGGCTCACACCTGTAATCCCAGCACTTTGGGAGGCTTAAGCAGGTGGATCACTTGAGGTCAGGAGTTCGAGACCAGTCTGGCCAACATGACAAAACCCCATCTCTACCAAAAATACAAAAATTAGCTGGGCATGGTGGCAGGTGCCTGTAGTGCCAGCTGCTTGGAAAGCTGAGGCAGGAGAATTGCCTGAACTCAGGAGGCAGAGGTTGCAGTGAGCTGAGATGGCACCATTGCCCTCCAGCCTGGGGGACAAAAGTGAAACTCCACCTCCAGAAAAAAAGCTAGTGGACATGGAAGTGCTACATAAAGAATAAAGGGCTGGATAGAAGGATTATCATTATTAGACTCATGAAAAGTACATTATGTTCAGGAGTAACTTAAGGTCTCTGTAGTAGACGTTCTCAATTCGGAGAAGCAAGTCAGATTGCACGTCAAGAACACAGCAGGGGTGTGTGGGCTTGACCTCTCCACACACTCTCCAGGCAGAGTTGTGGAGAAGCACACCAGAGCAGTTTGCAGGAGTCCATATTTTGTCATGATAGGGCCCTGAGAAGTCCACCTTCAGGGATCACTGATATGATTTGGATTTGTGTTCCCGCCCAAACCTCATGTCAAATTGTAATACCCAATGTAGGAGGAGGGCCCTGGTAGGAGGTGATTGGATCATGGGAGTGGATTTCCCCCTTGCTGTTTTTGTGATAGTGAGTGAGTTCTCATGAGATCTGGTGTTTCAAATGTGTAGCACCTCCCTCTTCTCTCTCTTCCTCCTTCTCTGGCCATATAAGATGTCCCTGCTTCCCCTTCCCTTCCACCATGATTGTAAGCTTCCTGAGACCTCTCCAGCCATGCTTCCTGTACAGCCTGTGGAACCTTGAGTCAATTAAACCTCTTTTCTTTATAAATTACCCAGTCCTAGGTAGTTCTTTATAGTGATGCAAGATCGCACTAATACAATCACTCTACTGAGTGCTGTCACCTCTGTGCCATTGGAGTACCATGGTGCAGATTAACTATTGTTGAGGCTTGGCAGGACCTGGCAAGCTCTGTTCTTCCTGGTTCGTGCTCATGGCCAGTCCCAGCCCCCTCCAGAGCAGCCTAGATGAGCTGGGTCTCAGGACCCCTTTTGTCCCCCCTATCCTCCAGAGAAGTGCCATTCACTGGGCCTCCCGCCCAGCCACCTGGCTTCTGTCTTCTCTACTGACAGTCAGAAATCCATTCTTATTAACTGCTGCCTAATTATCAGCTTAATTAAGGGCACTTGCTGGTGAGATAGGCCCCTCCGTTCCAGGTTCCTGCCATACCTATCACGGTTAATTTGTTCCTGAAGAATCAGGACTGAAGTCTTGTTTCAGCCAGACGTTTGGTTATCTGTAAGTCAGCTCCCACTCAGTCCCCCTGGATAATTGGGAATAGCCTGTGCAGCAGGGCGGGCCAAGGCACAGGAAGAAAGTCTCCCTGAACCCAGCTGTTAACGGTGTCTGCCAGCCAGTAGCTTTGGCATCACCTGGAGCTGCTTCAGAATGAACCATCTCAGGGCCTGCCACAAGACTACTGAAGCAGAACGTGCATTTTAACCAGAGCCACAGGTGATTTGGGGTTGAGAAGCACTGCCCCAGACTAAGGTATGACTTGGACAGCAGTGGAGCATTGCCAGAGGCACCAGGGAGCATCCAAAGACAGCGTTTACGCTGCTGTATAGAGGACACCAAAGGAGCAGTGAGCCAATTGGAGGAATAAAGGGAACACAGTTACCACCTACATGGAGAGGAAGGAGCTGGGTGGCTCTCGAGGCCTGAGCGTTACGACTCCCTGCTGGGTAGATCTCTCTTATCAACAGTGGGAAGGGGCAATTTGAGAAGCACCATTCAGTGAACACAGTTTTCACCTAACCCAAGAAAACTGTAAAAATATGTCAAACAGGCATAAGCCCAGTCTCTGGATAATTCTAATTTCAAAACAACAACATTCCTCTGAGCATACCCAAACAAGGTCAAAATGAACAGGGTCAGAATGAACCAACGATTTGTACAAAAACTAACAAACAAAAACCAAAACAAAACACCTAGCCAAAATCTGGCTGCAAACCCTTTAAGCAAATTAAAATAAATGACATATACACTATGTGATTAAGCGTTTGCCCTCTTGTTATCAGTGAGAAAGGGCAAGATGTCATCACAGATGAATCAGCAATAGAGTTTGAGATAAGAAATTGGAGGACCTAAGTTTGAATCTTGGTTCCACTTGTGTGACAGTTTCAAACTTTTACCTTGTTGACAATCTTTGATAAAATAAAGCTCCTAAGGCTGGGTATGGTGGCTCATGCCTATAATCCCAGCACTTTGGGAGGCCGAGGCAGACAGATCACATGAGATCCAGAGCTCAAAACCAGCCTGGCCAACATGCCAAACCCTGTCTCTAATAAAAATACACAAATTAACTAGGCATGGTGGCGTGCGCCTGTAATCCCAGCTACTCAGGAAGCTAAGGCACAAGAATCGCTGGAACCCATGAGGCAGAGGTTGCAGTGAGCCAAGATCCTACCACTACACTCTAGCCTAGATGACAGAGCAGGACTCTGCTTCAAAAATAATAAATAAAAATAAATAAATAAAGCTCATAATATGTTTCAAGGGAGTGTCATGGGAATCAGCCAGGATGGCTGGAATACACCTACCTGCCTGGCACCTGAGTCAGCTTACGGTATATTCTTCACTCTTCATTCCTCAGCCCAAGGTGATATTGGGCTTAGCAGGGCTGGGACCGGGCTGCATCTGGGAATAAGGGGAATCCCGGGCGAAAGAAGGTTAGAGGACAAAGTGCCGTCTCTGCTGGAATCAAATATTGTCTTCCAGAGAGGAGTCATTTTGGGGTCTGGATAAAATTCTGGTGCATGGGCCCAAGACTTGGAACCCATCCCAGCCCTGGTACCAGCCAAAAAGATGTAAGGCAAAAATGAGAATCCTCTCTCCTAGTTAATTTTAAAAGACATGAAATTTCCTCAGTTTTCTCCATGTATTTATATGTTTTATGCAATTTTGCTTAACACGCAGATCTTTCTTTTGCCTAGCCCAGCAAGGTCGAGAGATTCTCCTCTCAATTATATTTTACAGCTAACCTGCTCGTATACAAGGAAGTCAGGGTATCGGGATATGTATAGCAAGATCCAGCAGAAAATCAGAGAAGAAAAGAAAAAAAAGTCAGGGATATAAGGTGGATAGGAAATTTATGATTTTCAGTGTTGAGTGAGTGGAAAGGAGAAGAAACTGGAAGAAAAGAGGTGAAGAAAATGATTGAGAGGAGTTTTGATGACGAAAGAGGCCTTTTAAATAGCACATTCTATAAACCTGCAGGCTGAGCCAAATGAATATTCAGTGACAAAATATAACATAACAGCAGTGAGGGCAAGGAAGGCATGGGCCACAAATGAATGAGGCATTAATAAAACACTAAACCCTCCCCTCACTGGAGCACCAGTATGAGAGGTGCTAAAGCATAACGATGTGCAAGTTAATAAATACCATGGCCAAACAAGCAGGTGGCAAAGGCAGTCAAAGCCATTGAAATCAGGCTGAAGATACTGATAAAAGATGTCATGAAGTGCCTGGGAAATACCGCGCTGATCTACTTACAGTTGACGGGGTCGGGGCACGGGGTGGGCAATTTTGTACTCATTTATAATTTTAAATTCGTTTTCCTCCTCCAAATCCTTCACTTTATTTTTAAAAAAATAATTGTGGGCTGGGCATAGTTGCTCACACCCATAATCCTAGCACTTTGGGAGGCCAAGGCGAGTGGATCACCTGAGGTCAGGAGTTCAAGACCAGCCTGGCCAACATGGTGAAACCCCATCTCTACTAAAAATACAAAAATTAGCCGGATGTGGTGGTGCACACCTGTAATCCCAGCTACCTGGGAAGCCGAGGCAGGAGAATTTCTGGAACTCAGGAGGCAGAGTCTGCACTGAGCCGAGATAGTACCACTGCACTCCAGCCTGGGTAACAAAGCGAGACTCCATCTCAAAAATTAAATAAATAAATAAATAAATAAATAAATAAATAAATAAATAAATAAATGATTGTGGAAGAAATGCTCAGAAAAAAAGTAACAAGTATTTGGAAACAAAGCAAAGCATAGCACAGAAAAAAGGAGGAGAAGGACGAAGAGGAGAAATTGTAGAATACAGTTGGGACTGTCCTTCTATTTGTGACAACAAGAGAAAAGGGTCCAGGGATCATAGTGAATCACAAACAAAACTCAAGTCAGCATTGTGGTGTACTTACACCAAAAGGTAAATATGTTTGTTGCCATGATGAGGAGCAGAAATAGAGTGTGTTTTAGAAAGAGCTCTGCACTGGGGTTAGAAACTGCTAGAAGTGACTGCCATGCACTTTGTGTTCATGAGGATCCTGCAGCTCTGTTGAGGCTCGGTGGGAAAGAGTGCAGGACTGTTCTCTGCCAGAGGCTCCTGGTGTCTATTAGACAAACCTGTAAGTTATCGTGTTTATGTTGCTATGAAAAAACTGTGTGACTCTGGATATTTTCCCCAATTTACTTAAGCCTAAGTTTCCCCATATAAAACAAGGAGGGTAGACAAAATGATCTCTAAGGGTTGATTCTCTCCAGCTGGCTGGAGGGTGGCTGGAGGGAAGCTGGAAGTGGAAGTCCATCTGATTGCATCAGGTGAGCCAATGCACTAGGATAAGATGGTCACTGTCACAGCTGGGTTCCAGGGGTAAGTGAGGTTCCCAGAACAAGGGGAAAATCAAGCCAATCCATGTGGAGAAGGCCACTGTCAGGTGCTTGAAATGCCAATAGGAACATGCACCTGGAAGACCAAACCTAGGGTCAAGGTTTGAATCTTAGAGTCAAGAACTCCAACTCAAGGCTGAATTCAGAAGAACAGTCTGGGAAAAAGCACAAGGCAGAATGTCCAGTAGGGGTAAAATCATGATGGTATAGTTTTCTGACTCTCCCTTAAATCCTCTTAATATCCCCCTCTAAAATTCCTTAAATCTCCTCCCAAAAACGAATGAGGGCTGGGCGCAGTGGCTCATGCCTGTAATCCCAGCACTTTGGGAGGCTGAGGTGGGTGGATCACCTGAGATCAGGGGTTCGAGACCAGCCTGGCCAACATGGTGAAACCCTGTCTCTACTAAAAATACAAAAAAAAAATTAGCCAGGCGTTGTGGTGGGCACCTGTAATCCCAGCTACTCGGGAGGCTGAGGCATGAGAATCACTTGAACCGGGAAGGCAGAGAGAGTTTGCAGTGAGCCGAGATCAGGCCACTGCACTTCAGCCTGGGGGATGGAAGAAGACTCCCAAAAAAAAAAAAAAAAAAAATGAGGACAGAAAAACTTGTGGACCACATCTTCAATGAAATTAAGTGACAAGATATCCCAGAAGTCATGAAATACGGATAAGTCGGCCAAACCATCTGACAACAATTAGACCTTCTAAGACCCATGTGAGATCTGCAGCTCTGGGCAGGGGAGAGTTGGGCCCAAAAGCGGACCCCAACTTGTGTGGAAACCTCTGCAAGTAGATCTGAGAACCACTGGCAGCATAGGGACATCTCCACAGGTTCCTTTGTGAGTATGAATGCAGAAAGATCACAGGACCCACTGAGGGGCAGCAGGGAGATCAGATGGGGGCCAACCCTTTAACACAACCTCCCTTGCAGAAGAAGTAAGATGCACCGTGAGGAAAACCTGCTACTTGTAAACCCGAATGGAGCTGAGTAAGAACTGGGGCATCAGTTCTGAAACATGGGAGGATCAGAGGAGCCCAACTGCAGAGAGAGGCCATTTTCTATTACCTCCTGGTAACAACAGAGTAAGAAGCCTTTGAGTTGTACAGCTAGGAAAACTACCCTGGCCCATCCACACCCTGAACTTTGGAATTTGTTCCTAAATGCACAGGAAAATGCTTATTTAAACATGAACAACAGGAATAATTATTTAATTATATATAAAGATTTGTGAATAAAAATAGAACCTAAAACAATATGACAGAACTAAAATTTAAAAACGTATACTTTAAAATACATGTCTAATTAAAATACATGACAACAGGCTGGGCATGTTGGCTCACACCTGTAATCCCAGCACCTTGGGAGGCCAAGGCAGGTGTATCACCTGAGGTCAGGAATTTGAGACCAGCCTGTCCAGGAGTTTGAGACCAGCCTGGCTAACATGGTGAAACTGCATCTCTACTAAAAATACAAAAATTAGCTGGGTGTGGTGGCACATGCCTGTGATCCCAGCTACTCGGGAGGCTGTGACAAGAGAATCACTTGAACCCAGGAGGTGGAGGTTGCAGTGAGCTGAGATCATGCCACTGCACTCCAGCATGGGTGACAAGAGTGAAAGTTCATTTCAAAAAATAAATAAATAAATAAACCATGACAACAATAATATAAAAGGAGGGAGAGTAGTAAATAAAACTAAAATAGCATCACATTGTTTCATTGTGTGGGAAGGGATTAAAATTGGAACTGAAAATATACTACCTCCTTGCAGTCCAGACAAGATGGTGTGGATTCATCTCTCTCTGCTCCTACCCACTAAGGACAACTGGATAAACACTGGATATATATATATTTTTTTGGTTGCCAACTGGCTATCTCCTTTGGAGATGCCAAATGTGGTAGAAAGATGACACACTGGCTTGGAAACCTAAGGCTGGAGAAATGGCACTGTGGCAGGTGCCCTGTGTGTTCCCTGTCCCCTTCCCCCTCCCCATCAGAAGATGACTCAAACATGGAGTTTTCTGACCCTTGATGCAGCAACAGAAAGCAGTCTAGGTAAGCTTATCTTCCCCTGTCTCTAATGGAAGTCCATCTGATTGCATCAGGTAAGCCTGACATCATGAGCAAGGAGATTGCTGCGGATCAGCCAACAATAAACAACTAACTACTATTAATACTTCCCTGCTAGGTTTGAGACTCACCTGTTCCACCAGAGAGATCCCAGGAGGGTGGGACTGAGGAACCCCTTCTGCTCTGATACAGTTTGGCTGTGTCCCCACCCAAATCTCGTCTTGAATTGTATCTCCCATGATTTCCATGTATTGTGGGAGGGACCCAGTGGAAGATAATTGAATCATGGGGGCGGTTTCCCCTGACTGTTCTCATGGTAGTAAATAAGTCTCATGAGAGCTGATGGTTTTATAAGGGGAAACCCCTTTTGCTTGGTTCTCATTCTCTCTTTGCTGCCACCATGCAAGATGTTCCTTTCGCCCTCCGCCATGATTGTGAAGCCTCCTCAGCCATGTGGAACTGTGAGTCCATTAAACCTCTTTTTCTTTATAAATTACCTAGTCTTGGGTATGTCTTTGTCAGCAGCATGAGAACAGACTAATACATGCCCCACCAGATACTAGGGTTAATGAAAACAGTACCACAAAGGTTCTGAACATTAAGTCATAGGCTATGAAAGTAGGACAGAATCTGCATGATAATTAAACAGGGTGACTTTTCATTAAAATAAAGGACTTTATAAGACCCAGAGTCTCTTAACATAACAGATAAAATGCTAAGGATATAATTTTAAAAATCACCTGTGGGAAAGAACAAAGAAAATCTGAATTTGAAAATCAAACAACTGACATCAAGACAGAGATAATTTTTAGGGTGGAATTATCTGACAAGTACTTTAAAGCAGTCTTCAGAAGTCTTCAAAAATCAATGACAAATTATCTTAAATGAAATGAATAGAAAATCTCGGCCAAAAAATAAAAGTTATAAAAAAGAGCTAAACAAACATTACTGAACTGAAAAATACAATAGATATTTTAGAAACTTCCAAAGGATAGAATCAGTGAATCTGAGGACAAATTGATACGCTCTTCCAATCTGAATAACAAAGAGGAGAAAGACAAAAAAAAAAAAAAAAGAAAATAAAATAAATAACAGAGCTTCACAGATTTGTGATAAATAACAAAAGATCAAACATTCATGTCAAAGGGAATTCCAAAAAGAGGAAAGAATGTGAGACTGACAAAATATTCAAAGATACAGTGGCTGAAAACTTGCAAATTTGATTAAAAACACAAACTACAGATTTAAGAAATCGAACAGACCCCAAATAGAATAAAACCAAATAAAATGACATCAAGACACATTGTATTTGTTTTCTATTGCTATCATAACAAATTGCCACAAACTTGAAACAACACAAATTTCTTATCTCTGGTTCTGTAAGTCAGAAGTCCAATTCAGAGATCACTGCATTCCTATCTGGAGACTCTGGGGAGAATCTCTTTTCTTAAGTTTTCCAGAGTGTAAAGGCAGCCCATGCTTCTTGGTTCATGGCCCCCTCCTCCATCTTCAAAGCCAGCCATGTGGGCTTTCTTCAGTCACCATGTCTCTCTCTGAACACAACAGTTAAAAAATTAGGTTGTGGCCAACCAGGTAACCAGGAAAATCTTTCCATCTCAGAATGTTTAACCAAATCCCATCTACAAAGTCTCTTTTGCAATGTAAGCTAATATAGGTACTGGGGATTAAGGTATGGACATCTTTGGGGGCCATGATTCTGCCTATCACACACATCATAATTAAACTTCTGGAAACTAAAGGCAATAGTAATAATAATAATAATCTTGGCCAGGCACTGTGGCTCACGCCTGTAATCCCAGCACTTAGGGAGGCCAAGGTGGGCAGATCACTTGAGGTCAGGAGATCGAGACCAGCCTGGCCAACATGGTAAAACCCTGTCTCTACTAAAAATACAAAAAAAAAAAAAATTAGCTGGGCGTTGTGGTGCTTGCCTGTGATCCCAGCTACTCAGGAGGCTGAGGCAGGAGAATCACTTGAACCTGGGAGGCGGAAGTTGCTGTGAGCAGAGATTGCGCCACTGCACTCCAGCCTGGGTGACAGAGAGACTCCATCTCGAAAAAAAAATATGGCTGGGCATGGTGGCTTATGCCTGTAATCCCAGCACTTTGGGAGGCTGAGGCAGGTGGATCATGAGGTCAAGAGATCAAGACCATCCTGGCCAACATGGTGAAACCCCTTCTCTACTAAAAAAAAAAGACAAAAATTAGCTGGGTGTAGTGGTGCACACCTGCAGTCCCCGCTTCTCGGGAGGCTGAGGCAGGAGAATCACTTAAACCCAGGAGGTGGAGGTTGCAGTGAGCTGAGATCATGCCACTGCCCTCCAGCCTGGTGACAGAGCGAGACTCCATCTCAAAAAAAAAAAAAATTAAAAGAAAATAAAAAATAAAAACAATCGTGAATGAAGCCTATCGTAACATAGGAAAAGTCGGTCTTTTTCTTATTCTCTACTCTCACAGTCTTTTTCCTACTCTCTACTCTCATACGGTCTCTTGTAAAAGTTCTCAGAACCAAAATGGTATCACTTGTGTTAAAAAACAAACAAACAAACAAACAAACAAACAAACAAAACAAAACAAAAACCTAACAGATAGATCCCGGAAAGGCCATAATGGAAGATGCCTTAAATCCCTGATAAAAACTATTACAAAAAATTCTGCAAAAACTGCAACCTTGCACAAAGGCTATGACTACACAAAAACTATACAGGACATTGCCAGGACATCTGCCCAGCAACTGCCTGTCCAACCCCAGACTGGCGCCATTCTTGTTACTGATCCCTGTAGCCAAGTATAATTATGTCAAAAAATATATAATCCTATCAATTTTTCCTTTAAAAACCTTGTCTTCCTTTGCCTCCCAAAATACACACATAGTTTACTATGGCATGCATATTCCCGTTACAATGCCATATTCCTAAATAAATGTCAGCTTCTTTTAAAGAGCCTCTCTGTTTTTTATTTAGTTCTGTCAACACTTTTGACACAAGATATGGGGTAGGGGGATTCCAACACATCAATCAATTTTCTGGAAGATTCTCCAGAGGCTAGAAGCTGCATATCCTCTAATTTAACTTGATTCTGACACTCAATACCTGGAGGCAGCATTAGGTCCCATGTCAAGGATCAGTTCCACAAACTTGTCCCACTTCAGATGCCACTGAAGCCACTGACCGGCTATGAATCCAGGTTCCCTTAATGCCTCCTTGAGTTTGATTAATTGCTAGAGTGGCTCACAGAACTCAGGGCAACACTTATATTTACCAGTTTATTAACAAAGGTTATAGCAGAGAAAACAGATGAGTAGCTGGATGGAGATATGTGTAGGTAAGGCACATAGGAAGAGGTGTGGGGCCTCCATGCCCTCTCTGGATGTGCCACTCTCCGGGAACCTCCACATGTTCAGGTATCTGGAAGCTCATCTGAAGTAGTTGGGTTTTTATGCAGACCTCATTACACAGGCACATTTGATTATATCATTGGCCACTGGAGATTAATTCAACCTTCAGCCCCTCTCCTCTTTCCAGAGGTCAGGAGGATGGGGATAAAAGTTCTTACCCCCTAATCACATAGTTAGTTCCCCCTGGCAACTGGTCCCCATGCTGAGGTTATTCAGGAGCCCACTAAGAGTCACCTTGTCTGAACTGAAGATGCTCCAGTCATCCAGGAAATTCCCAGGGACTTAGGAGCTCTGTGTCAGGAATCTTAGTCAAAGGCTAAAATTAGAACAGAAGATTCTCCTAGTATCCCTATTGCTCAGGAAATCACAGGGGTTTCAGGAGCTCTGTGCCAGGGACTGAGAGAAGATACTAATATAAGTATTTCCTATTATTTCACATAGCCAGAGATAAATGATACAACACCTATAGGGAAACACCAATTCAGAGAACAGTGGATTTCATCTGATAGTACAGAGATCAGAAGGAAGTGGCACAGCACTCTTCACATGCTGAAACAAACAAACAAACAAAAAAACTCTGTTAACTGTGAATTTAATATTGGATAAGACTATTTTTGAGGAATAAAGGAGAAGTAAAGACATTCTCAGATGAAGGAAAATGAAAAGAATTTGTCATTAGTAGACCTAGTACTAAAGATTGGCTAAAGAAAGTTATTCAAACAGAAAGAAAATGCTAATAGAAGAAATCTCGGAGCATCAGAAAGGAAGACAGAATGACAGAAAAAACAAGGGTCTAAAGGTACACCACAGGCTAGCCTCTTCCTCTTGAATTGTAGAATGATACATTTTATTTTTAAAATCATATTCGATGATTGAAACAAAAAGTAAGACACCATTTGAAACTCAAGAAAACTATATTTAAAAGTGAGAGAAACTAAGGGGCCTAAATGGAAGACAGGTTTATGTATTTGACCAGCAGTAACAAGGAAGCAGTGTCGTTCATCTGGGGTAATACCTGGAGTTCGTTGCCTCATGCCAAGGAAATCAAGGACATGGACACATGTGGAGTGAGGTTAAGAGCAGAGGTTTAATACACAAAAGAAAGAGAAAAGAGAATAGTTCTCTCTCCTGCAGAGAGAGAAAGGTGCCCTATGGGTCTTTGGTTTTGTGGTGAAGTGCATGGGGTTATATAGACTGGCTTGAGGAGATGGTGTTTGATTTACATAGGGGACAAAGATTGGTTGGACCAGGTGTGACGTTTATGTAGCACATGAAGAAGCTGGCCACCCCACCCTAATCTTCTTATTATGCAAATGCATTTTCTACTTGGCTGGCGCCATGTTGTCTGCTCCTTACTGTGAGCAAGGAAAAGGGCCGATGGAGTTGCCATGTTAAACATGCGTGGCCCCAGGGTAGCCTTTTCCTATTGGCACAGCTGCTGGTATTCACCCATGCAAGCTTCCAGCTTGCTTATCTGTGTCTGCAGCTCAATTTTACAGACTGCCCTTTGTTAGAAAAGCAATGATTTGGGGGCTGCTTTTCATTAAAAGGAAAACCTTACCAAGGACTTCCTTACCCTTACTACCTGCCTAAATAATTTCTTTTTTTCTTTTTCTTTTTTGAGATGGAATCTCGCTCTGTCACCAGGCTGGAGTGCAGTGGCCTGACGTCAGCTCACTGCAATCTTGGCCTCCTGGGTTCAAGCGATTCTCCTGCCTCAGCCTCCCGAGTAGCTAGGATTACAGGCTTGTGCCACTGCACCCAACTAATTTTTGTATTTTTAGTAGAGACAGGGTTTCACCATGTTGGCCAGGATGGTCTCGATCTCCTGACCTCGTGATCCACCCATCTCAGCCTCCCAAAGTGCTGGGATTACAGGCGTGAGCCACCGTGCCCAGCCAATAATTTCTTTTTAACTCCTATATCAACAATATGTTGCTAACAGTAAATGGTGAAAAATTTCACATACACAAAAGTTATACAAATAGAAACACTCAAAAACATTATAAACAAATCAAGATGAATTTCTTTAAAAAAATTCAAGTAATCCACAGGAAGACCAGAAAAGTAAAACTGAGCAAGAAACATAGGAAACTGAAAAAAATAAATAAAGTGGTAGACATAAGCACAAACATATGAATAATTACCTCAAATGAAGGCCAAGCACGGTGGCTCATGCCTGTAATCTCAGTACACTTTGGGAGGCCAAAGTGGGCAGATCACCTGAGGTCAGGAGTTTGAGACCAGCCTGGCCAACTTGGTGAAACCCCATCTCTACTAAAAATACAAAAAATTAGTTGGGTGTGGTGTCACGTGCCTGTAGTCCCAGCTACTCCAGAGGCCAAGGCAAGAGAATTGCTTAAAGCTGGGAGGTGGAGGTTGCAGTGAGCCAAGATCATGCCACTGTACTACAGCCTGGGCAACAGAGTGAGATCCATCTCAATAATAATAATAATAATAATAATAATAATAATAATAATAATTACCTCAAATGTAAATGGTCTAAGTAAACCAAAAGACAGAGATATTGGGGAAACCAGCCCCCAATATTCAACGTGGGTCCTTTTCTATTTTTCCTAAGTGTCGGCCAATCTGAGAAATAAAGGGAAAGAATACAAAAGAGAAATTTTAAAGCTGGGTGTTCAGGGGAGACGTCACATGTCGGCAGGTTCCGTGATGCCCCTCAAGCTGCAAAACCAGCAAGTTTTTATTAGTGATTTTCAAAAGGGGAGGGAGTGTACGAATAGGGTGTGGGTCACAGAGATCACCTGCTTCACAAGATAATAAAATATCCCAAGGCAAATGGAGGCAGGGCGAGATCACAGGAGCGGGGTGAAATTAAAATTGCTAATGAAGTTTTGGGCATGCATTGTCATTGATAACATTTTATCAGGAGACAGGGTTTGAGAGCAGACAACCAGTCTGACCAAAATTTATTAGGCGGGAATTTCCTCGTCCTAATAGGCCCAGGAGCGCTACGGGAGACTGGGGCTTATTTCATCCCTTATCTACAACTGTAAAAGACAGACGTTCTCAGAGCGGCCATTTTAGAGACCTCCCCCTAGGAACGCATTCTCCTCAGGGATGTTCCTTGCTGAGAAAAAGAATTCAGCAATATTTCTCCTATTTGCTTTTGAAAGAAGAGAAATATGGCTCTGTTTCGCCCAGCCCACGGGCAGCCAGACCTAATGGTTATCTCCCTTGTTCCCCGAACATCACTGTTATCCTGTTCTTTTTTCAAGGTGCCCAGATTTCATATTGTTTAAACAATTTGTGCAGTTAACGCAATCATCACAGGGTCCTGAGGCGACATTCATCCTCAGCTTACGAAGATGATGGGATTAAGAGATTAAAGACTGGCATAGGAAACCACAAGAGTATTGATTGGGGAAGTGATAAATGTCATTGAAATCTTCACATTTTACGTTCTTCTGCCATGGCTTCAGCTGGCCCCTCCGTTTGGGGTCCCTGACTTCCTGCAACATCTCTCCCTTTCTTTTTATATAAATGTGCCATGGCGATGAAGGCTTGTTCATTCTCTCGATTTTGATGCAAGATTCTTTGACTGGTCCAGCACACTAAAAACAAGCCAATTAAACAGAGAAACATAATTCCAAAATTTACTACAGTGGAGCCCCCAGTAGACTTAATCCAAGTTGTGGGGTTTAGTCCAGAAAGATTTTCTGCCACCTGATCTAATGCCTCAGCTCCAGGCACAATGGATAAGTGAGCTTGAAAGGCTGCAAAAATTTGTTTCTTTAATTTAATTATGTCCAATGATAAATTATCTTCCCTACCCAGAAGGTGTCCTTTGACCATTTCCCATGAAGGATCAGTCTCATTATAGGAATACGGGGTGATACAGAAATCCGAAGTATTCCAATCGCACTGCATTTGCATGCAATGTTCGAGACTCACCACCCTATCTCCAAGCCAAATAACAGACTGTCTTAAATCATTAATTTGATTAGCCAATTTTTGATCAATGCCTTGTTGAGAATTCCACATTTGGGTGGAATTGGTTTGCCAATCATTAATAAAATGAGCCATTTGGATAGATTGATGTAATGCCATTCTGGCAGTGGTGGCCATTGCAGTGACTGTAATTAGGCCCATGATCACAGCGATTAAAGTGAAAACAAATCTCTTAGATCTTTTTAGAATTTGCTGTAACACTTCATTAATTAAATGTATTGAGGGGGAGGATTCCCAAGCTCTGGGCAAAGTTACCGGAATCCAGATTCCTTCTCGAGCTCGAACCAACATTACACTTTTTCTGGAGTCAAAATGGGAGTTAATGCAAGTGTATAAATGACAATTAATGCATTGGATAGTTTGATTGTTCATCCAAATTTTGATATTTCTTACTAACAGCGTGTAAGGAGGCTTAACACAACTCTGTATGGGAACAGTCAGGTTGGAGGTAAGTAAAGCAGAATGTCTGGATCTACGTTGATACTGAGAGAGAGGAATGGTAGTGGGGACAACATACAGAATAGTTTCCCCTTCCCATACTCGCAGTCCAGACATGGAAATAGCCAATTTCTAAAGTTCTGGGTGTTCTGGGCTCAGAATGGGGAGTATCATACGAGACCTCAGTGAGGGAGGGGTATGCCTTTATCTTCCCATTTTAAGGGAAAGAATGAGCTGAACCTCCTATGCAAAGTAGAATGATGATTCTCGTTCTCCCAATAAGAAATAAAATAAGTAGCCTCCAGGCATTCCTTTCTGCCAGAGGAGCAATTGTTTTTTAAATAGCCCTTTGGTGTCCAGTCTATTACTAAACCATATGAGTCATTTTTTAATATTACTGCATGTGAGTTAACACAATCTTCCCAAATTAAAGTTTTAGATGGGCCCTCAAAATTTTTAGGGCATGGTTTTCCTGCAGGTTTATATTGAAAGTATGGGGTATCTCCAAGTACTCCCTCTTTCATTTGTTTTAAAGCAGAAAGGGAGAGGCCAGAGACCAAATGTCCTGGTTCCTCTGTAGCTGATCTCTCTGGAAGATAAGCAGCCCAGACTTGAGCTTCTAGATGGATACAACCAGGTGCATGTCCGAGGCACAGAGGAGGATATTTATAACCCATGGTAACATTAAATGCAGTGCCTTCTTCTCCTGGTTGAGCAGGGCAACGGTCATCTGTAGCTCCAGGCATCCACACACTATTATTAGTGTAGATTTCTGCAGGAGCATCTACCCAGGTGAGAGGTCGAATAAGTGGAGGAAAAGGCACATAAGAATAATTATGTGTAGCAGGTAAATCAGTGTGAGAGGAAACTGGTGAGACAGAAAGTATAAGGAGGAGAATCAAATAAAACCTACTGTAAGCGAGATTCAGTGCTGAAGGAGGAAGAGAACAGAGGGATGTTATTTTCAGGCTAATAGAAATAGTGAGATTTTTAGGTTTGTAAGGAGAAAAAGAAAGGTAATCAGGAGAAGTGGGATTAGTTAGATGGGTCTCCATTGCCATTAGGGAGGGTTGAATCAGACCCATTGTGATTTGGTGTGCCTGCTTCTGAGGAGTCAGCACAGATCTCACCACGTCTGAGGGCGGTCTCTGACACAGACGTCTTTTCCCTGTGGTTTTCGTTGTCAGTATTCACCTGAAGCTTGAGTCTCCTGGTGGATACCCAGACAGGGGATTGATGATCTCCTGGTGAAATACAAGCATATCCTCTTCCCCACGTTATAATTGTGCCAGGTTCCCAAGTATTAGTTTGGGAGTTTTTCCATAACACTGGCTTGCCTTCGTTTAGGGAGAATTTTTTGCCCGTATAATGGCGTTTGGCTGCAGTTAGATTATTATTCTTAGGGACATTTAAAAAATTTAAAGTAAACAATGCCAAATGTAATTGGGAGTGGGGGGTAGTTAAATTATGTTTTTGTTGGTCAGACTATTTGGACAATTGGGCTTTTAAAGTGTGATTGGCCCGTTCCACCACAGCCTGTCCCTGAGGATTGTAAGGGATTCCAGTAATATGGGAAATTCCCCACTGTTGCATAAATAAATCAAAAGCCTTACTAACACATCCAGGGGCGTTGTCTGTCTTAATTTGATATGGAAGCCCCATAACTGCAAAGCAAGAATACAGATGTTTTTTAACATGGGCCATGCCTTCCCCTGTTTGGCAAGTAGCCCAGATAAAACCTGAGAAGGTATCTACAGAAACATGCACATATGACAGTCTGCCAAAGGAGCTAACATGAGTCACATCCATTTGCCATAAAGCATTAGGAATTAGGCCTCTGGGATTAACGCCAGGTTCCTGGTTTAGAAGTACGAAGACTTGACACTGAAGGCAGCTGTGAACAATAAACTTAGCCTGTTTCCAGGTAAGAGCAAATTTATCTTTTAATCCAGCAGCATTGACATGAGTGAGATTATGGAACTCCTGAGCTTCTTGGGTTGCAAAAGAGACCAAACAGTCAACTTTATGGTTACTGGCAGACATGGGTCCTGGTAAACCGGTCCCTCCATTCGGGGTCCCTGACTTCCTACAACACAGAAACTAACCAAATATATATTTAAAAAAACCTAATTATCTGCTGTTTAAAATTCAGTGACATTAGGCAGGTTGGCTGAGGCAGAAGAATCACTTCAACCCCGGAGGTGGAAGTTGCAGTGAGCCGAGACCATGCCACTGCACTCCAGCCTGGGCAACAGAGCGAGATTCCATCTCAAAAAATAAATACGTAAAAAAAATGATACAGAAAGATATACCATGCAAACATGAATTTTAAAATTAAAAGTCTAATAGCTAAAATTGTTAAAAATTTAAATTTATTGTGATATCTATTTCATTCCTGACATTAAGTTAAAATTATTAAAGTGCATTTATTTATTTATTTATTTATTTATTTATTTATTTTTTGAGACGGAGTCTTGCTCTGTCACCCTGGCTGGAGTGATCTCTGCTCACTGCAAGCTCCGCCTCTCGGGTTCATGCCATTCTCCTGCCTCAGCCTCCCGAGTAGCTGGGACTTCAGGCGCCCACCACCACGCCCAGCCAACATCTAAGGCCAGGCATGGTGGCTCACACCTGTAATCCCAGCACTTTGGGAGGCTGAGACAAGTGGATCGCCTGAGCTCAGGAGATTGAGACCAGCCTGACCAACATGGTGAAACCCTGTCTCTACTAAAAACACAAAAATTAGCCAGGCATCATGGTGGACACCTGTAACCCCAGCTATTTGGGAGGCTGAGGCAGGAGAGTCTCTTGAACCTGGAAGGCAGAGGTTGCAGGGAGGCGGAGGTTGCAGGGAGCTGAGGTTGCGCCAGTGTACTCCAGACTGGGTGACAGAGTCAGACTCCATCTCAAAAAAAAAAAGTTTTTTAAAAAGTAGGCTATATTAATATCTGATCAAGTAGAAAAAGAGCAAAAATATTCCAAAGAAAAAAGACAAAAATAAAGATGAGAGAAAACAATAAAATTGAAAATAAGACACTAATAGAGAAAATCAATGAAACAAAAAGCTTTGAAAAAAATTAATATTAATAAAACTTTAGCAAGACTGATAACAATAAAAATATAGAAGATACAAATCATCAATATCAGGAATGAAATAAGGTCTATTACTACAATTCTGCAGTCATTAAACAATAAAAGGGTGATATCACAGAAAATATCACAGTAAGGAACTTTGAAAATTATCTCCTTCATAAAAGCAATTAAAAAAAACTGGCAAAAAGAATTGTCAGAATCAATGTTTTTAGAGCTCTGCAAATTAACCAAAGGGTTGCAACAATTCAGGACACATTAATTCAAAAAAAAATGGGTGAATCTTAGAACACTGAACTGAAACTGCCTTTGCAAAAATTAGAAATCTAACCTAACTGATAACATCTTGTTTCTAAACCTTACAAGCTAACTGCCTTTGTTAGCTTTAAAACAAAGATGGTAACAGTCCCTTCCTTGCTATCCCCCTCCTTGCTCAGGACTGAAGTCACCTTTGTAAGACCTATGAAAGACCACAAGATTAGGATTATGGGAGGGGCCTGAATGTTGCTAAAATGTGGGCCTAGTTAAGCGATACCAGCCATTGTTCCCTAGTTTGCCTTTCAATAATTGTTTAGGGCTCTGAAGGTCACAGGATTTGTTTTGTTTGTTTTAAACTTCCTGTGAACGTTTCTTCTACTTCAAGTAACAAAACCTGTGAAGTTCTATGTTTTCATGTACAGTTATATAATCCTCTGAAATATACAATATACAGAAATCTCTATCAAGTAAACCTAAAGAAACACACTTGATTTTTACATTTGTGTATTTATATTAGAAAACAAAACAATAACACACATGCACAAAATACACAATCATTTAGTTTTATGAAAATAGTTCTACAGATATACAATAAATTTTTAAAAATTTTTTTACAGTTCAAATTTTAAAAAATTTACAAAACTCAGTAAAAACTGCAAGAGTCTGTGGTATTTAAAACAAGACCTGCACTGTCTTCCTGCTCCCAGCTCAGCTAGATGGAAACTCAACTCCAGACTAGTACAGCCAAGAACTCAGGGACTCTTTTTTCCTCTCTCCCATGCAAACTGCTAGTCAGAGGGCTATCTTTCCAGGAGGGGCAGGGCATCAGATTTCTCATCCTTCCCCCAGATATTTGTTGCTGTGGCCAAGCTCCAGGTTAGTGCCACAGAGAGAGGTTGGCTCCCTTCCTTTGGCCAGCTCACACTCATGGGATGAAGGCTCTCCCTGTGCAGAAGGATACTGAGAATCCTGGGGTAACAATTGCCTTTGCCCTGGCTTGTGTGGCAAGCTGAGGAGACCCGGTGCTGCTTCCCTTCATCCAGTGAGTGCTCAGCTCTTAAAGCAGGGATGTCACTCAGAAGCTTGCCATTGTCCCTACCCCCAGGACAAGAACAGTGGCTCATAGATTTTGCCCAGGGAGATAAGCAAGCTGTATAACAGAGTTCCAAATCCAATAAAAAAGCAACTGGCTGCAGTTGCAAGAGTGTGGAGAAGCTCAAACAGTGCAAGGTGTAGTGACAGGCAGTTGGGAGGAGATTAATAGATTCATTGGAGATATAGGCTAAACTGCAAGCTAGCTATTTTCCAGAAAAAACAAAAAACAAACAAAAAAACAGAAAGAGACAGCTTAGAAGAAACTTTTTGGAGTCAGAAAAAAAAAATCTCAAACATATGCAGAGGGAACTATCCTTCCAAAAGACCCCCAGGTTGATTGGATTAGCCTGTGAAGCAATATATGCCCCAGGCTTTGTTGAAAACAATAGAGAAATCAACTGGCAATTAGTGAAGCTTAACACCTGGGTATAGTCAAGAAAAAAGAGCACTGCCAAAATTACTGTTATCCCAAAGTCACTGTGGGCATACAGGAGGCTATACCCTCTGCAGAGCAACATCAGACATGAGAGGCTTGACACTGAAGGGGAGATGGGGGAAGGTAGGATGAAAAAAGACTTAATAATCCAGCCAGTCACTAACAAATAAGCAAATAACAATAACAAACCCCAAAGGTAGGGGAAGGACCAGTAGCCAGAGTTACTACAATGTATTCTACTGTTACAGGAGCAATAGGTTCATATGCCCACTGTGCATTGAGACAGCAGGGTTTGCAGCAGAGAAAGAGATTAAAAATAGAAGCGCAGCCAAGTGAGGAGATGGGAGAAGACCCTCAAATCCATCTCCCTGAGGAGTTCTGGTCTGGGATTTTTAAGGGGATTATGAAGGGCAGGGGCTGGAAAATTGAGGTCATTGATTGGTCAGGGTAAAGGGGATGAAATCACCAGGATCTGGAAACTGCATTCTTTGGTGAATCAGCTTCTTGTTGGGGTCCTGAAGACCAGCTTGCATCAGCTGTTTCATTAGTATGCAGGACCTAAAAGAATCTCTCTTTTTTTTTTTTTTTCATGATCTGTGATTTTAATTATCTTAAGTCTTATGATTACACATAATTTTTAAATTTGCGTATATCTCCTCTACTTTAATCCTTTAAGTTGGCAAAAGCACCATTCCTAATCACAAATACAGAGCAGTTCTACAGTTTTATGTTTCTGAATGACTAAACAATCCTAAATTATAACTTAGTCTAACTTAGATAGTAAAGAATTTTAAAGTGATGCTTAACTTGCTACTATTTTTAAAGCATCTGACCTTATAGATCATCACATTTTATAAATGTGAGAAGTATTAAATGATCTTTATTTGATATTACATACAAACCACACTATAATGCCTTTCAATAGGTCAAAGGAACCATTTTAGATACAGGGAGTTCTAATCAGATCGGCATAGTTAAGGCCAAAAATATAAAGTAGACATTCCTACCTTATCTTCAGCCCTTGCCTTTAAGAGGCAAATGGAAACAAAACACAGGTGCATCTTACTTGGTTGTGAGACAGTGAAGGAATTTCCTCAGTATTTAAATATATTCACATAACCAGTTATATAAATCTAAATATAAAACCAATCTCCAATAGATTTTAAGATGGCATTCACCATCTTTATGAAAAATTAAACATTACTAATGAAGCCCAATCATATCTTTAGAAAGGGTAAAACAGTGATAGCTTTTACTGAATCAGAGTTACCATTAAAATAAAATTAAAAAACTGAACATATTCATTTAACCACAAGCCAGTCTTTAACCACAAGCCAGTCTTGGCTAAATCAGGACTGCCCAACAAAAATATTCTGTCAGTCATTCATGATCTGAATTCTGGTGTATGAGATCTATTAAATTATGGTACATAAAACAAAATCATAACACATTTTTGTTTTGTAATAAATAAAACAGTGGCCAATTATTACTCATTACTAGCTATCAAGCCTGCCTTTTCTGCCTTCTTCTTAATGCTGGCAAAGATCATTTTTGTTCCAAGGATGCACTTCTTGGGATTCTCCAAATACTCCATCAGTATACCCTCTCCCCAAGTGATGCCTTTGTTCTTATTGAGGTCCATGTAAGAGAATCCAACAGCCTGACCTGTATTCTGTCCAAAGAGGCCATGGAGATTTGTCTCAGTCTTGCGCTTGCCTCCCTTTTCCACGGTATGGCACTGGGCACACTTCTGAACAAAAATCTTATTGCCTTTCTCAACATCACTCATATTTAATTTTCTCTTTTGTTGCTGGCATTATGAAGGTTCCTGCTCAGAAGCTGGATGTCCTGCTTCTTGAGATATTCTTGAAAGAATATCTCAAATGGGAAACCTAATGTTTCACAGTGCTTAAGTTGTTATCTATAGAGCAGTTAAAAGGAATGATAATCTTTTTTTTTTTTTTTGAGACGGAGTCTCACTGTTGCCCAGGCTGGAGTGCAGTGGTGCGATCTCGGCTCACTGCAGGCTCCACCCCCCGGGGTTCACGCCATGAGGAATGATAATCTTATAACAGGATCTGCATGATTCTTGGACAGTAGGTAGCTAAAAACTTTGAGGAAGCAGGTCTGAGAGTAGCTGACCTAATGATCAATGCTGAGTGTGCTGCAAGTTTGGTTAGTTTCCCATCTGCCCCTCTCTTGCTCCTTGATTAACTCTATAAAGTTCATAGGTATGGTGTCACTATAAAATGACCAGTTTCTAACAATAAAAATATATAAAGCATACAAAGAACAGGGAAATACGACCCATCCACCAGAGCAAGCAATGAAAATTGGCTATGAAAGTGACTAGATGTTGGATTTAACAGACAAATATTAAAAGTAGCCGTTACAAACCTGTTTAAAGAGGTAAAGGGAACCATGACTAAAGAAGTAAAGGAAGTATGATGACAATGTTGCATAAAGTCAATAAAGAGATAGAAATTACACACATATGTGTATATATACACACACACATACACACACACACAGATGCTCCTTGGCTTATAATGGATAAGTCCATTGTAAGTCAAAAATATCAAGAGTCAAAAATGTATTTTTGCTGGGTTTGGTGGCTCATATCTATAATCCAAGCACTTTGGGAGGCTGAGGTGGGAGGATCACTTGAGCCCAGGCATTCGAGACCAGCCTGGCAACATAATGAGAACCCGTCTCTATAAAAAAATGCATTTAATATCCTGATAAACTCATCGCAAAGTCAAAAAATGTAAATCAAACCATTGTAAGTCAGGGACTGTCTGCATATAGAACCAAATGGATAAGTAGAGCATTAAAAAGTACAATAACTGAAATAAAAAATTCACTTGAGTCTCAACAGTTGACTTGAACTGGCAGAAGAATTAGCAAATTTAAAGATATCCCAATACAGATTATACAATCTGAAGAGCAGAGAGAAAAAAAAAGAAGAGTACCTGACAGAAAGTTTATACCTTTAATATACCATTAAGCATATTAACATACATATAATGAAGGTACCAGGAGAGGAGAGAGCAAAAGAAGCAGAACAAAGAGTTGAAGAAATAATGACTGAAAACTCCCCAAATTTGATGAAAAATCATTAATCTACCCAACTAGGAAGCTCGATGGACCTCAAATAGGATAAATGCAAAGATATTCACAAATAGACACATCACCATAAAAATGCTGAAAGCCAAAGACAATGAGAACATCTTGAAAGCAGCCAGAAAAAAAAAACAATCACTGTCCAAGAATCATGCAGATCCTGTTATAAGATTATCGTTCCCCTTAACTGCTCTATAGATAACAATTTAAGCACTGTAAAATATTAAGTTTTCCATTTGAGATATTCTTTCAAGAATATCTCAAGCAGGATGTCCAGCTTCTGAGTGGGAACCTTCAAGGAAACTCACAAGGAAATTCTTATAAGATTATCCACAGACTTTTCAATACAAACAATGAGAGCCAGAAGGCATTAGGATAATATAGTCAAAGTGCTCAAAGTAAGCCAAAAAAAAAAAAAAACTGTCAACAAAAAACCCTATATTCAGCAAAGCTATTTTTCAAAAATGCAGGCAAATAGAGCTTTTTTTTTTCGAAAATGCAGGCAAATATCTCACAGATAAGCAAAAAAGGAGAGTATTTGTTATTGGCAGAGCTGCCTTACAGAAAACACTAAAGAAATTCTTCAGGCTGAAAACAAATTATCCCAGACAGTAATTTCAATCCCCATGACAAAGCACAGACCACCAGGAAACATAATCATGTAATTATAACATACAGTATAAATGCATATTTCTTCTCTTTTATTCTCTTAACTGTTTTACAAAGTAATTGTATAAAACTATATATGTGTGTATATATGATATAAATTATATACATAAGATAGAAATTATATACGTGTGTGTATATGTATATGATGTGTTATGAGGGGTCTATAATATATAGAAATATATGCCAATAACAGCACAAGTGGATGAGAGAAAAAGTGTATTTGGCTGAGAAAATGACTCCAGCTAGTAACTCAAATCCAGGCAAATAAAGAGAGCCAGACATAATAAATAAGAAGACTGAAATAACAAAAGCTACACATATATACTTACTTTTCTTTCTTTCCTTAACTTCTGTATTAGTTTTCTGGGGTTGCCACAACAAATTATCACAAAACTGAGTGGCTTAAAACAATGTAAGCTTATCCTCTCACAGCTCTGGAGGCTACAAGTCTGAAATCAAGATGGTAGCAAGGTTGAGTCCTCCTGCAGGTTTCTGGGGGAGAATCTGTTCCATGCTTCTCTCTTAGCTTTTGGTGTTCAGCAATCTTTGACATTCCTTACCAGGTAGATGCATCACTCCAGTCTGCCTTCCTTGTGCTTTTCTTCTCCTTGTGTGTCTCTGTGTCTTCACATGGCATTCTTCTTTTTATGTCTTTCTCACTCCTCTTCTTGTAAAGACACGACTCATATTGGGTTAAGGGCCTACCCTACTCCAAAATTATCTCATCTTAACTAACTATGTTTACAATAAGCCCATTTCCAAATAAGGTCATATTCTGAGGTTCTGAGGCTTAGTACATATCTTTTGGGGGAACATAATTCAACCCATAACAGCTCCTTTAAAATACATAAAATTATAAAAATAATAATTATTAAAATGTAGTGTTACATGTTTAACATTAGTATACGTATAAAAATAATGCCCCAGAAAGTGAGGAAGTGAATAGAGCTATAGCAGTGACATTTTTATATCTCACTGGAATGAAGTTAGTATGAACAAAGTTGTCAAAGCTTTAACTAGAATCACCAAGAAAAAAAAGGAGGAAGACAAAAAATACCAGACTCAGAAATAAAAAAGGACATCACAGAAATAGAAAAGATTATAAAGAAATATAATTTGTGTGTCAATAAATGGATAATTTAGATGAAATGGACAAATTCATTATAAACTCATAAACTACAAAAACTGATAATAAATAGACAATCTGAACAGACCAATAAAAAAGAGGTTGAATTAGTAATAAAGAACTCTCTACAAAGATAACCACAGGACCAGATGGATTCACTAGTGAATTTAACCAAACATTTAAAGAAGAATTAATTCCAATTATTAACAAACTCTTCCAAAACATTTAGAAAAAGGGCAAACACTTCCCAACTCATTCTATGAGGCAATTGCTTCTGTGATACCAAAACCAAACAAAGACATCATGAGAAATTGATAGACCACTATTTCTTATGAATATAGACATAAAAATCCTCAACAAAATATTGAAAAACTGAATCCAGAGTTGTATAAAAAGGATTATATACCATCACCAAGGGGGAATTTTTGCAGGAACACAGTGTTTTTTTAAACACTGGAACATCCATTAAATTAATATGCCAAATTAGTAGAATAAAGGAGAAAACCATTGATTATCTCAATTGATGCAGAGAAATAATGTGATAAAATCTGACAGCCTCTTATGATAAAAAGCACTAAACAAACTAGATATGGAACTTCCTCCATCTGACAAAGGGCATCTACAAAAAGTTTGTAATTAACATCATACTTTATGGTGAAAGACTGGATGCTGTCTCCCTAAAATCAGGAACAAGGAAGGAATGTTGTATCTTACCACTTCTATTTGATGTTGATTGCTACATGCTACAACATGGATGAACGCTTTGAACACTTACACTTAGTCACAAAAGCCAGACATAAAATACCGCATGTTATATGATCTTATTTATATAAAATGTCAAGAATAAGCAAATCTGTAGAGACAGAAAATAAATTAGTCATTTCTCGGTGAGGGAAAAGGTGGGGAAGAAACAGAGGATAATAGTGAAAGAGTATGGTGCTTCTTTTTGACTTGATAGAAATGTTCTAAAATTGACTAGGTAGACAGGTGCACATACCAGTTATACTCAAAACCATTTAAATTGATAAATTGTATGATATATGAAATATATCTCTGTAATAGAGATATTATAAAATTATTTTCACAAAAGCAAACACTTTTCAAACAATTTGACATTTCCCTAATCCACGAAGGAACTCTCAACAAAAAATTAAAAATTTTGTCTACAGTCTGAATTCACTACCACAGTTTAGTGATATGGTAATCATTAAAAGGACTCAACAAGCAAACAAAATACGAATTTCTAGCAACTATACATATTTATGTTAAAGGTATTTTTAAAAATACATCTAAAAAGAATGTCAAAGTCAAAATTCTTTAGGACTAGACAGCAAAAAGACCTACAACTCAAAGACTGTGCTGAGAGAAAAATTAGAGCCTTGAAGAAAATTTTAAAAATTTTAAAATTTCTCTCAGGGAAAAAAAAAGAAAAAAGCAAGAAAATAAACTTAAAGAAAGTGGACTAAAGTAATCATAAAGGAATGAACAAAAATTAATAATAGAAAATAAAATAAAACAGTAGATTTGACTAATAAAAGTCGAAAGCGCTGGGCGCGGTGGCTAATGCCTGTAATCCCAACACTTTGGGAGGCCAAGGCAGGCAGATCACATGAGGTCAGGAGTTCGAGACCAGCCTGGCCAACATGATGAAACCCTGTCTCTACTAAAAATACAAAAATTAGCCGGGCATGGTGGCGGGCACCTGTAGTCCCAGCTACTCAGGAGGCTGAAGCAGGGGAATTGCTTGAACCCGGGAGGTGGAGGTTGCAGTGAGCCGAAATTATGCTACAGCATTCCAGCCTGAGTGACGAAGTGAGACTCCGTCTCAAAAAAATAAAAATAATTCAAAAGACCAACATCATAAGACCAACATTTGAGAAGACCAACATCATAGACAAATATTTAGAAGTATAATTAAGACAAAAACCAGAAAGAAGATAGTAATGAAAAACAGAAGCAATGAAAGGAGGCTTAACTACAGATACAAAAGAGTTTTTTAAAATTAGAAATTAATATTTCTTTACTTCATTGAATTTGCAAGCTTAGATGACATAGGCAACTCACAGGATTATAAAAATTCCAAAGTTGGTCCAAAGTGGAGTAGAAAGCTTATGCAAACCAACAACCATAGAAAAAAGTGAAATAACATTTGAAGAGGTATTCTGTCTGCCAAAGGTTCAAGGCCCATATGGTGGTTTGGGGTGTATTTTCTAAAACCTCCAAGGAACAAATAACTCATAGCTTATGCAAACTGTTCCAGGGCACAGAAAAAAAAGGGGTGGGGGGGGGGACAGGCAGGTGATGCTAACCAGCTCCAGCTCATTAGGAGCCCAGTATAATCCTGTGCTCAAATGAGACAAAAGAAGGACAAGAGAATGTCATCTTTCTGGTTTTCAAAAACTGGTTCAAAATCAATGAGAACACTTGGACACAGGGTGGGGAACATCACACACCGGGGCCTGTTGTGGGGTGGGGGGAGGGGGGAGGGATAGCATTAGGAGATATACCTAATATAAATGATGAGTTAATGGGTGCAGCACACCAACATGGCACATGTATACATATGTAACAAACCTGCATGTTGTGCACATGTACCCTAGAACTTAAAAGTATAATAAAAAATAAATTAATTAATTTAAAAAATTGGTTGAAAACTATGGTTAGTGATACTTCTTGTAATTGTCCTATTCTGTCTGCTCTGTTTATGATGCTTCCTCCTGCAGGTTCCTTGTGGGCCTTGCTGCCCCTGTTTATGGTGCTGTTTCCTCTCAAGTGTCTCATGCTCCTTGGTTGTGAGGTTTGAGGTTCCCTGCTCCCATGTCATTAACTGCTGTCTCTTTGCAGTGCCCTGCCTCCAGTGTTTGAGGGGAAGGAGGAGGCATGTCTCTTTGGGAGGAAGGTGTGTAGCAGCTCATCTCCTGAGTCCGAGGCTCCCTGTTCCTCTTTTTTTTCTTTTCTTTTCTTTTTTTTGTTTTTGTTTTTTTTTTTTTTGAGACAGAATCTCGCTCTGTTCCCCAGGCTAGAGTGCAGTGGTGCAATCTTGGCTCACTGCAACCTCCGCCTCCCGGGTTCAAGTGAGTCTCCTGCCTCAGCCTCGCAAGTAGCTGGGAGTACAGGCATGTGCCACCACATTCAGCTAATTTTTGTATTTTTAGTAGGGGTGGAGTTTCACCATGTTGGTCAGACTGGTCTCAAGCTCCTGACCTCAAATGATCCACCCACCTTGGCCTCCCAAAGTGCTGGGATTAGAGGCGTGAGCCACCACGCCCAGCCTCCCTGTTCCCCTTGAGCTGTGTGGAATCTCCAGCCCCGGGGCACATCCACTCATTACTTTGAGCTGAGGGCAAACACCTCTGCTGTTACCTACTTGGCACAAGCTTGGCAAAGGGCCAGACCTAACTGGGAACTCTGAATGTCGTTCTCGACCCAATCGCTTTTCAGGTTTCCCAGGTTCCCTGCTGCTCCCTGTGTCCGATGTCCCCGAACTTGGAACATTCCCAGAGTAGTGGCCACTGTCTTGCTGCCACAGCCCTTTCTGGGTTTGAGGCTATCATTGTCTTCATTAATCATATTCTGTCTGTTTTCTGTTTCTCAGGGATTACCTAAAATTTGCCTTCAATTGATGACCCTTTTTCTTTTCCTGGCACTAACAGCATTGCTATTAATTTGCTTTACTAGAAAGGTATTCGGTCACTTCCTCTCAAGTTTGGCCTTTGGTCAGTGGGGACCCATACGGGTTCAACATGCTTGTTGAGAAGTGTTATTTCTGTTCGGGACCCATCTACCCTGGCCACGGCATGATGTTCATCTGCAACAATTCCAAGGTGTTCAGATTTTGCAAATCTAAATTTCACAGAAAGACATTCTTCTGCTATTGCTAGGGAATGTTCTTTCTGCTTCACTGTGCTGCTTTGCCCCCAAGTGTCTGATGTTTCTTGATTGCGCATCACTCATTATTAGGTCTGAGATTCCCTGTTCACTTGTTGGTAGCTGCTGTTCTTGTTTGCTGTCTCCTGTCCCCAGTGTTTTAGGGGAAGGAGGAGGACTTGTTGCCTGGGTAGGTGGGCAAGAAGAAAGTTGCAAAGAAATAATGAAAGCAAAGGGAAGGAGAGGTAGGTGGGTGTGCTCAGCCAGCCCCTTTGATCCAATCTTTATATCTATACTAATTTCAAGGTGCTTTTAGTTATAAACTACATGTTGTCCTAACACTGAAATAGTGAACTTTCTTAAATTGGTAAAATAGGTAGTTATACCAATGTTACTTAAACAATAGAAATAAAAGTAATATTATTACTGCTTATCTGGCAGCACAGTTGTCAACTGGTTTCACCTTACCCCCTTAAAGCCTACCTCTTTCTGTTTCTCCCTCTCTTATGTGGCACATTCAGTGCTCTTGGCATCCTCAGTGAAATCAGCTCTTTGCTCACCCAACACATCAAGATTCTCCACTAAATGAGAAGAGCATCCTGAAATGACTCCCTACAAGAGGTCCAGCTTCTCCACGATTATATTTGCTTAAATTTACATTTTTCTCATTTACCAAGAGGATATACTAAATGATTAGTTGATTTTAGAATGTACATTCTTAAGGGCCAGAGAGTTCCTATCACTAGATTATTAGCTCTTTGCAGATCATATATTATTAAGCCCTACAAAGGGGTGTTGTTTGATGGTGATGATGACAGGGATGATGCTCTATGCAGTGTATCCTTCTGAAAGAGAGCCTGGTAGTGTCCATTTATCAACCTCAAAGTGCTGTGTAAAACCAAAATATTCCACTCTCATCATTAAATTCTATACTTTATTATTTACTATAGCATCTAAGATCTTCTTGATCTTAAGCACATTTTTAGCCTGTGTCACCTCCTAAACACAAACATTCAAGGAACTATAGTTAGTTTTTATAGCATTATATCCCAGGATGGTAGCTGGCATTATTGTGTCTACTGAAAAGTACTAAGGAACACACAAAGGTGAAGTAATTAATCATATGCCAAGACAGCGAAAGAACCGCAATGACATGTTTTAGATGTAGAAACCCCTGTTCTACCTAGTAGACTCGGTGCCGGCCCCTCGGCAAGCACTGAGCATGCCTGTTCCTCATTTTCACAATCGAACTTACCTACCATTACATCAAGAAGACATGCTGATTCCCAAATGAGCAGGACTGGCTGAACATTAAAGCCAAATGATGGATGAGGAGTCCCTGTGGGATGGTGCTATGAACACGGGCCACCACAATTAACATCACGATCACTGTCGTTACATACTGGCCCTTGGCAGACAAGTTTTTACCATCAGGCCCAGATTTACATGATTCAAAGTGTATAAAAATAAACTATGAACAACATCCCACCTGCCTGGAACACAGATGCACATTGAATAGGAGATGGCGTGGATTTCTGTATGAAGTGGCCATTAGTCATTCTACAAGTACAGACCTTGTTGCCAGAAGTGGAAACAAGCCACCATTAGTGTTAATGGAGTTATTGGCTGAGTGGTAATGAGGCTATTGATTGGACAAAAGCTCTGTGGCCTTTTTTTCCCTTTTAGAAGTCCCTGAACCTGAGCATGTACAGCATTACAATGGAAATTTCTCGCATCAAATCCTTTGCATGTGTCCTGGTAAATCTTCTTCACAAAGTAGTTCTTATATGTATAACTCAGTTTCACAGATCTCGTAGATATCGGTTGGCATTCTCCAGAATCATGTGGCAAAAAAAAAAAAAAAAAAGCAGCAAGCAGGCTAAAAAGAAATTAGACATAGGCCGGGCATGGTGGTTCATGTCTGTAGTCCCAGCACTTTGGGAGGCCGAGGCGGGTGGATCACAAGGTCAAGAGATGGAGACCACCCTGTCCAACGTGGTGAAACCCTGTCTCTACTAAAAATACAAAAATTAGTTGGGCATGGTGGTGTGCGCCTGCAGTCCTAGCTACCAGGTAGGCTGAGGCAGGAGAATTGCTTGAACCCGGGAGGCGGAGGTTGCAGTGAGGCAGGATTGCGCCACTGCACTCCAGCCTGGGAGACAGAGCGAGACTCTGTCTCAAAAAAGAAAAAAAGAAAGAAATTAAAGACATAAAGCAAGCCTACCCATTTCTACTTCACATTACAGCTCTTTCCACACCTGGTGCCCATTTCTCAGATTCTCTCACTATACACCTTCCTGCCCTTTATTCCTGGCATTAAATGACTGAATCTGCCAGGGTGTTCCCAGCCAGGTATGTTCACATGCAGATTCCCACAAGTAATTGTCACCCAGGCTGGAGTGCAGTGGTGCGATCTTGGCTCATTGCAACCTCTGCCTCCTGGGCTCAAGCGATTCTCCTGCCTCAGCCTCCCAAGTAGCTGGGATTACAGTGCCTGCCACCATGTCCAGCTAATTTTTAGTATTTTTAGTAGAGACAGGGTTTCGCCATGCTGGCCGAGCTGGTCTTGAACTCCTGACCTCAAGTGATCCACCTCAGCATCCCACCTCTGCATCCCAAAGTGCTGGGATTACAGGTGTGAGCCACTGCACCTGGCTCCCACAAGCATTTTTAAAGCCATCTGCCATTAATACCACAAAGACAGAATCAGCAGGATGCTGTGTCTTTGTGCAGGAGAAACATATCTCAGGTGATACAGGCTGAAGGTTGTCAGTGAAGTGTGTACACAATAACATGGGAAGCAAGAAAGCAGTCAATGTGTGGAGCAGAAGGCTTTTAAAGGAAGAAAAACCCTGCTGCATTACATAAAAGCAAAGTATACATTTTATATATCTTTGCCAAGAACGGAAGCTATAGCTGTAGGCTTACTGAAACCAACCTGAGTTATATGGTATGTATATACACATACACACACATATAAAGCTTTTTCTGAATATCTTGATTTTACTGTTTGCTGGGTTCTTATCAAGCAAGAACATCATCTGGAGAATAATCTGCAACTTTGAGCAATCATTGAATAGAAAAATTGCTCACAAATGCTCCCTGCATTTAGTTAGATGGGTTTTGTTGAAGCTGATGAGCACAATTCTGCCAGACACGGAGAGGCCTCTTTTTCTAAAACTCCCTCCAAAGCCCTGAGGAGCCTCTATTCAGGCCAAGGTCGGCTAACACCCCTGTGGCTGAGAGTTGCTTTCTTCACTGCAGGTGAAGATACCCCTTTGTAACTGGAACGGCTGCTCTGGGCCCACCACAGGTCACCATTCCTTTCAGAGGAAGACATACATAGTTAGTGTAACTTGTCCCAAGTATTGCTGGGGCAGGCTCCAGGATGGGTAAAATCATGGCGAAACCATACAAAGACCAAAGCAAGGCGTTCCAGATTTCAAACAAATCACTAACACCACCACCACCACCACCAACAAAACCCTGTGGGTTTTAGCAGCCTTTTACTAGGAATTATCTTCTAGGGAGGGAAGCTTTGCATTGTTTTTAGAACTTATGATTTAATAAAACAGACAAAATTTCTGTTCCCGTAGCTCTGAGATTTTTGGTGATCTCTGTACACTTGTTTTCCCATTCTCTACCTGCTCTGCAACAGAGAAAAATCTGAACACATATGTCCTAGGCCTAATCTCCGAACAGTGATGTTTTGTAACTGTCATCATTGTAGCTTCGGAGAGTACCTTAGTGAGTTTCCCCAAGAGAGTTTACAGAAAGGGAACCTGGCTTTAGCAGGAGCTAGAATAGGAAACAGCGCCCCCTGGAGGAACATGGGGAAATGAAACTGGCAGAGAAACTTCCAAGTGGATAGCTTTGAATGGTAGCCCAAGAACCTCCCTCATTTGTTGCACTTCCTGTTCTTTGATGCCCCTCACTGTAAAATGGGTACTCTCACTTCTGCCATTCTGTTCATATTCTTATGCTTGGAAGTGTGTAAAATACTATGCAGATCAGAGGTTCTCGACACCTTCCTCCTCAGGAACCACCTTTGATTTATCCAAAATTATATACATCTTCATATTTGCCTCTTTTTAGGATCAACGGGAGGTAACATTAACGGGAATGCTGGAATTGTGAAACATCAGGTACTTGGTGAAAGTGAATCACAAGGCTTCATGCAGACATGCTGGGGAGAAGGATTGTCGGCCTCTTCCCGCTTTCCACATCAGCTGTCATGGGGCTGCCCAGGGCAAGCATGGCCACACCCTTCTAGACTCTGGTCTAGAAGTCTACAGCTTTTGATCATAATTGTCTAATATGTACATATATTTTTTTCTTTGAGATGGAGTCTCGTTCTGTCGCCCAGGCTGGAGTGCAGTGGTGCAATCTCCACTCACTGCAACCTCCGCCTCCTGGGTTCAAGTGATTCTCCTGCCTCAGCCTCCCAAGTAGCTGAGATTACAGGCACATGCCACCACGCCCGGCTAATTTTTATTTTATTTTATTTTTAGTAGCGATGGGGTTTCGCCATGTTGGCCAGGCTGGTTGCGAACTCTTGACCTCAGGTTATCCACCTGCCTCGGCTTCCCAAAGTGTTGGGATTACAGGCGTGAACCACCACACCCGGCCATAATTACTAATATTTAAGGATCAACTGTAGACTAGAAAATATGTTGCTGTTATTTTTATAATTAACCTTTTAGTTTTCAGATAATTTATCAGTGCAATTTGCCTATGGCTAATTCTTTAGTTTTATTCTCTCTGTAACATGGAAGTTCAGCCTAGTTTTGCCCTTTGGAAAAGCCATAACATTGATTTTCTTTTCATTAGAAAAAAATATATTTATTACCGGCAATTCCATGCCTAGGTATCCCGTGGAAGTGGAAACATATACCTACACCAAGTCTTGTATGCAAGTGTTCATAGCAGCATTATTCATAAGAGCCAAACCTGGGAAAGAACCCAAATGTTCATCAAATGGTGAACAGATAAAATTGGTATCTCCATATAATGGAATTCCCACAGCAGTAAAAATGAACTAATTTCTTTTTTTTTTTTTTTTTTTTGAGACAGGATCTCACTCTGTTACCTAGGCTGAAGTGCAGTGGTGTGATGTTGGCTTACCACAACCTCTGCCTCCCAGGTTCAGACAATTATCCTGCCTAAGCCTCCCAAGTAGCTGGGATTACAGGTGCCTGCCACCATGCCTGGCTAATTTTTGTATTTTTAGTAGAGACGGGGTTTCATCATGTTGGCCAGGCTGGTCTTGAACTCCTGACCTCAATGATCCACCCACCTTGGCCTCCCAAAGTGCTGGGATTACAGGTGTGATCCACCGCGCCCAGTCTATGAACTAAATATTGATACATGCAGCAATACGGATGGATCTAAAAGACTATACTAAGGGAAAAAAGCCATACTCAAGAATTTATACATCATATGAATTCATTTATGTGAAATTTCTAATAAAGGCAAAAACAGAAACAGGAGGAAGAAGAGTGGTTGCCTGGGCCTAAAGCTGGACCTCAAATGGGTATTTAGGAGATTTTTTGGGTAACAAATGTGTTCTAAAACTAGATTGTAGTAATAGTCGCAAAAGTACATTTACTAAAACATAGAACTGCATAGTTATAAAAGGTAAAATTTATGTTTTGTAAATTACGTGTTAAGCTGAAGAACAAAAACTAATTTTAAAAAAATCTATCTTTCCAGGTTATTAAGATTTTGTCCCTAAAAATAATATAAGTTTTTGATAACTGAACTTCACAGTTATTAAGTTGACTTACTGACTTTTAGGAATTTATTTTTGGCATGCTAGTTTAAATCAATCATGACAAAATTTGGGCAGCAAAAGCATCGTATTGTTCAGAGTCCGTGAGACAGGGCTCAGCCTAGAGGGGAGGGAGTGGCAGAGTATGGCAGGTGCTACTCAGTCCTACAGAAAGTAGCAAAGTCCAAGGTGGCAGAAAGCCAGAGCCCAGGAAAGACAGCTAAGGCCAGTTCTACATTATCATCTGTGACCAGGAATGGAGGCTGAGGATGACTTTCCAGGTCTCTCTGGGGTTCTGGAAAATGCAGAGGCCAGAGCCCACGTCAGTGTCCAAACAGTAAGGAGTCTGAGGCTCAGCCACAGAGCCTCCGAAAGTCTGGCAGCAACAGCAAGAGGGGAATTCTCAGCTTATGGAGCTCCTGTACCCAAATCCCACAAATTCTGGTCTGTTCATTTCTGTCACTGAGAAAGGAATAGCACGTAAAACACATCACGCAAAATTAAAGATGGGTGCATATATTTCAGATTTCAACATTAGTGTAAAAAATACACACTATGATTTTACATCAGAACACCAGAGACAAACATTATGGATATTAAGGAAAACAAAATGTTAAATAACTGAGAAATAAAATGAGTAAACACTAAGCTAATCGGGCTTTTTACTATTGCAACATGTCTAATGAAGTGGTTTCAACCATACAAAAAGGATCAGGACATGAGTATTTCCAGTCTACTTGGAATAAATGGATCTGATTCTATGAATCATTTAATAAAACCTGGTCCTGGATAACAGGACAGGATCCACTTCCCTGGTGGTTAACTTGGTACATTCTGTTCTATGCTAGTTTTTACTTTCAAACTTGAGTACTGAGCAAATACTTTAACCTGTCATTCCTTATCAACATCTTGGTGAAAACTGAGGGTTTGTGGGCAATTCACTTTCTGAAAAACGCAAGGCCCAGAGCCCATTCACTTATTCGTGTAGGGTCATGGGTACTAGTTCTGAATTTACAAAATGGAGTAAATGTATTAGTGTAGAACCAAAGGGCCTGGAAGCCAGATGCTCCAAGTCTATTTCTTGCATAAGGGATCTAGGAGGAAGGTAAAAGGAATTCTCTTTTCCTTCCTTAGCACCTGGGTTCTCAGTGGGTTTTCTATGAAGTCCTTGAATGAATGCTTATTAAAGCGCATTCTCATCCAGCCACAAAGCACCATTTCTAACCTCTACATGTAGACAAATTTTATTACCAGGACCAGTGTGGAGACAGGTGGCCATACTTTCTTCTTTCTGGTTATGCTCAGCCCATTCCATTCCGGCTTAGCTTGCAGGCATAGCTACCTCTTCCTTTAGAACCTCTGGGCCTGGAAGAACTCACTGGGCCTCCAGGTCTTAAGGTGGAGCACGGCCAACTTGGCTGGCTCAAGATGAGATTCCCATGTCTTTTATTTCCAAAGCAGTGGGGCCTGACATGAGTTGAGCTGCTCAATGTTCATAGACAGCTTTGATATTATGTGCAAAGATCTCTAAAGTATATCTTACACTTAAGTTACTTTGAGATTAATGAAAGTGCAAATTCCTATTGTTGTTTTACATCTGGCACTTTTCTAAGGGAGAAGGCAATAGATGGCCCACAAAAAGAAAATACACATTTAGAAATTGGCAACCACTTTTCTGTGGGAATGATCTTTTATTTTTCCTCATCCCCATCCTCAAATTATGGGACAGGAAGGGCGGGTGAGAGCTGTTCATGATAGGGTTTTGGAATAGGGTGAGGGTAGAAGGAGTTTCAGTTAATATCTTATTCCCTAGTTGAATCCTGGCAGCAGGGGAAGGGGGGAGGAAGATTCAGTGGTTGCTGCATCCATGCCAAGGTATACAATATATGGGTAGCCAAGGAGGTCAGTGAATGTCCAGATAGAAAATGCCATATCCGCATGAACATAACAAGTCAATTCAACATTCATGAAGCACCTATTGTTTTCAGGCTTGGGTGCTGCTATGGCAAATGTAAATATTCCCTGCCCTGACGATCACATAGTGTTATAGCCTGAATGCTTGTGCTCCCCAGAATTCCTATGTTGAAACTCTAATCCTCAGTGCAATGGTAGTTGAAGGTAAGGCCATGGAGAGGTAATTAGGTTTAGATGAGGTCATGAGGATAGGAACCCATGATCGGATTAGTATCCTTATAAGAGGAGGGAGATCAGAGCACTTTCTCTGCCATGTGAGGACATGGTGAGAAGCTAGCTGACTGCAAGCCAGAAAGAGAGCCCTTGCCAGGAACTGAATCTGCCAACCCCATGATCTTGGGCTTCTCAGCCTCCAGAACTGTGAGAAATAAATTTCTGTCCTTTAAGCCACTCAGTCTATAGTATTTTATTGCGGCAATCCAAGTAGACTAAGAAATTACTACCAAGAAGTGGGTGCTGCTGTAACAAATAATGTGGAATCAGCTTTGGAAATGGATGATGTACAGATAATGGAGAAGTTTCAGATGCATGCTAACAATATGGACATGAAATGTGATTCTGATGAGGACTCAGATGGAAAAGACAGGCTGGGCACGGTGGCTTACGCCTGTAATCCCAACACTTTGGGAGGCCAAGGCAGGTGGATCACCTGAGGTCAGGAGGTCGAGACCAGCCTGGCCAACATGGTGAAACACTGTCTCTACTAAAAATACAAAAATTAGCCGGGCATGGTGGTGGGCACCTGTAATCCCAGCTACTCAAGAGATTGAGGCTGGAGAATTGCTTGAACCCGGGAGGCAGAGGTTGCAGTGAGCTGAACTCGCGTCATTGCACTCCAGCCTGGGCAACTGAGTAAGACTCCTTTGCAAAAAAAAAAAAAAAATAGAAAAGAGGAGAGCTGTAGAGAAAGCGTCCATCTTCTTAGAGAATATATACATAATTATGAACAGAATGTTGGTAGAAATATGGAAGGTAAAGGTCATTCTAGTGAGGTCGCAGACAGAAGTGAGGAAAATGATATCGGACAGTGCAGAAAGGGTTATCTTTGTTATCCAGCGGCAAAGGATTTGCCTGACTTATGTTGATGTTCCAGTGTTTTGTGGAAGGTACAACCTGCAAGTGATGACATTAAGTACTTAGCTGAAGCAATTTCTAAGTAGTGTTGAAGAAGCAGTTTGGTTTCTCCTGATTGGTTGTAGTAAAATGCAAGAAGAGAGAAATGACTTGAAGACTGAATTATTAAGCAAAAAGGAACCAGAGCCTAAAGATTTTGAGATTCTCAGTCTATGTTGCAAAAAATAAGAAAACATGTTCAGAAGAGAACAAGGGTATGGCTGACCTACCATTTGATAAGGAGATTAGTGTGGGTGTGGAGCATGGACCTAACCAGCCATCTCAACAGAGATGGCCAGGAACAGAAATGGGATGATACCAACACAAACACTGCCAGCTGACACTAACGACAGCAGAGGCCAGGCACGGTGGCTCATGCCTGTAATCCCAGCACTTTGAGAGGCTGAGGTGGGAGGTTTGCTTGAGCCCAGGAGTTTGAGACCAGCATGGGCAACATAGGAGGTGGGGCAACAGGCCAAGTCATGGGAGTGACTTTGCCACCCCAGTGGTTCTGGAAGGTGAGACCACTGCTCCAGTGGGTCTGGAGGGCAGAGCATCAAACCAAAAAAGATTAATCTTAAGCCATAAACCCTAATGTGATTTGCTTTACTATGTTTTGGAACTGCTTGGGACCCATCATCCCTTTCTTTCCTCTGATTGCTCCCTTTTGGCATGAGGATGTCTGTGCCTGTCGCAGCATTGTATTTTGGAAGCACGTAACTTATCTGGTCATAGGTTCACAGATGGAGAGGAATTTTGCCCCAGGATGAATTGTATCTTAAGGAAGGGCATCTTGGGCTTAAGAGTTCCTAAATGCTTTCTGAGCTGGATATTAAGGGATGAATAGCAGTTAGCTACCTGAAGAGGAGGGGTGCAAGGAACAGCCTGTGACAAGGTCTGGAGATGACAAGAGGCCATGGCAAACTCATGGAAATGAGAATAGATGGCTATAGCCAAAGCCTATGGGTGGGGCATGGAGTGAAAGTGAAGGAGATGGTGAGAGATGAGACTGCAGAGGAACCAGAGTCTAAATCCTTCAAGACCTTGTACTTTATGTGGAAGAAAATGGACTTTTTTTCTAAGAGCAATGGGGATCCATTTAACAGTTTCAGCTAAGGAGCAACACAATCAGAGTTTTATTTGACAAAACCCACTCTAGCTGTGGGGTATAGAAATGATTGCAGGTGGGGCCAGGCATGCTGATTCACGCCTGTAATCCCAGCACTTTTGGAGGCCGAGGCAGGCGGATCACCTGAGGTTGGGAGTTCAAGACCAGCCTGACCAACATGGAGAAACCCCGTCTATACTAAAAACACAAAATTATCTGGGTGTGGTGGTGTGGTGGCGCATGCCTGTAATCCCAGCTACTCAGGCGGCTGAGGCAGGAGAATCACTTGAACCTGGGAGGCGGAGGTTGCAGTGAGCCGAGATCGCGCCATTGCACTCCAGCCTGGGCAACAAGACCAAAACTCCGTCTCAAAAAAAAAAAAAAAAAAAAGAAAAAGAAAGAAAGAAATGATTGCAGGTGGCCAAAATCAGAGGCAGAGGCAGGGGGAGCAGCAGGGCAGGCATCTGTGTTTGTGGGTGTGGCCCGCCTGGGACGTCTAGTGGCCCATACTGGAGAGGTGGCAACAGGGATGGAAAGAAGTGGCCGGGAACCCAAAACCTGTAAATAGTTGAATCTACTGGAAGTGGTGACTGATTGGATGTGAGGAGTGAATAAGAAGGAGTTGTCCAAGATTCTGACCCAGATTTCTGGTTCAGACACCTGGATGGTTTGTGTCACTGTTCCCTGAAATCATGGCCACATATAAACCAACAGGTTTGAAGGGAAGATGAAGGTTCTGCTCAGGAATTAATAAGTTTGAAATGAGTGTGGGGCAACCAGGAGGAAATACCTAGTAGGCAGGTGGTATAAGTGTCAGAAGCTCAAAAAGACATGCAGACGGAAGGCACAAACTTGGGTCTAAATCAGCATTCGAAAAGTCTTGAGAACTTTGTGCCAAGCACTGTTTTAGACAGTTGTGCTACCACAGCGGACAAAACACACAAAAGTTCTTGGGTTCCCACGGGGCTTATTTCCACACAGATGGTAACTGAAGATCTGCAGGGAGGCCTCCTTGCCCAGAGAGAGAGCGGTGACAGAAAAGAACTGAGCTAAGAATACTGGGAAGCAATAGAAATTAAAGGATGCACAGAAGAAAAGAATCTGGAAAATAGACTGACTGCCCTGAAAACTGCTAGATTCAAGATGGAGTGGGGGTGACAGGTAAGGCAGGGCCCCATGTGGGATGGGGAAAGAGCTAAGGCAGGATGGTCTTAGGATTCGAGAGCCCTGAACGTGCTTGAATGCCACCGGGAAAGAGCCCGGTGGGAAGAAGGGGTGCAGATACAGGAGCTGGCACTAGAGCAGGAGGGTAATTCGGAACAGATGTGGGGAGGTGCAGAGCAAGGTGGGAGGCAAGCCCCGCCCACTGTAGTAGAAAGGGGAGAGGATGTGTGGATGCAGGAAGTTTGCAGGTGTGGAGTCAGGATGTTGGAGAATGCTCATCTGATGGCACCTGTTCCCTCTGTCAGGGACAAGGTCATCTGCCCACAGTAAATGAGAGTGGAGTGGAAGTTTGAGAAAAATGGACAATGTTGAAATAGACACCATGGTGAATGGGGAGAGCAAGCTGAAAAGCCAAGGGAAGCTGCTGGGAGGCACTGGGTTGGGGGCCTCGGTGGGGTGGTCAGATGAATGAAGGGCAATGAACCAAAGAACAGCAGGGTTAAAAAAAATGGATTTGAGTCAGTAGAATGTAGCTGGCAGTCAATGCTGTGGGCTCTGGTGTCAAAGTACTGGGACTCAAATCCCCAGTCTGAGCTTCTCAGGTGTGTGCACCATACAAGTCACGGTAAGTGAGTGGGGCAAGGGGCAGATGAAATGAGAAAGGGAATTTGTTATATAAAAACTGTTGGGCCGGGTGTGGTGGCTCACGGCTGTAATCCCAGAACTTTGGGAGGCCGAGGCAGATGGATCACCTGAGCTCAGAAGTTCTTGACCAGCCTGACCAACATGGCGAAACCCTGTCTCTACTAAAAATATAAAAATTAGCCAGGCATAGTGGCACATGCCTGTAGTCCCAGCTACTCAGGGGGGTGAGGCACGAGAATTGTTTGAACCCAGAAGGCAGAGGTTGTATTGAGCCGAGATCGCACCACTGCACTCCAGCCTGGGTGACAGAGTGAGACTCCGTCTCCAAAAACAAAACAAACAAAACAAAAAAACAAACGGTTGAAGCTGAGAGCTACTTGGAGTTCAGTGATCACTTTGACACACACATGTATTTTTGAGAATGAGTTTCACTCTTGTTGCCCAGGCTGAAGTGCAATGGCGAGATCTTGGCTTATTGCAACCTCCGCCTCCCGGGTTCAAGCAATTCTCCTCCCTCAGACTCCTAAGTAGCTGGGATTGCAGGCATGTGCCACCAAGCCCAGCTAATTTTGTATTTTTAGTAGAGAGAGGGTTTTTCCATGTTGGTCAGGATGGTCTTGAACTCCCAACCTCAGGTGATCTGCCCGCCTTGGCCTCCCAAAGTGCTGGGATTCAGGAGTGAGCCACTGCACCCAGCCGACATGTATTTTTAAATTTATATAATAAAAAGAAAAAATAAATCCTCCAGAGCCCCTATTACCCAAATGACACCCAAACTTGCAGAGCACAGCCATTCCTGGTCACATCAAGCTACCTGCCCTTCCCCTGCAGGCACCAACTACTTGCTGTAGGGGTGTGAGTCTGTACTGGTGCATGCTCCTCCCTCAGCTTTGGGGACACCCCCCTATCACCCCAATCATCACAGCTGTTGGTTGCCTTGTGTTTGCCCCTCCTCCCAGAGGGGAAGAGCACACCCCTGGAAGCCCTATGTGATGCTGCCCAGCCTTCCTGTCTGGGCGCCCACGTGTTTCACAGCCGACTCGCCATACCTTGGATGCAGCTTCCATCCCCCTGGGCATCCTCTCCTCTGGCCAACCCTTCTGTAATGCTCCCCAAGTGTGGCTACCTCACCTGCCTGAAGCCTCCTGACTCAAGCTGGATAGGTGCAGCCTTGTCCTGGCACTTCCCAGGCCTCTCATCTCCTATGAGCCTGCGGTTCTGCTCAGCCCTGTAACTGCACCATCCTTCTGAGGGTCTCGGCATGTCCGAGGAGCTTGGGAAACTATGCTGCATAATTTGAGTTTAGTCCCATAGGCTGCCTTCGCCTCACATTTAGCTGCTGTCTTGATTTTTCCCTTTCTGTTCCCTGCTTCTGGAGATTCCAGATGAGCAAAGCATGCCGGGGTTTAGAGTGAGAAAGCTGGGGGGTGAAAGGGAGGACCTCCCCCCCAGTGCTGTGTCAGAGGCTCTTCTTTTCAGGAACCCAGGGCAGAGGCCACCTGGGTGCCCTGCAGGCCGTGAGTGCACACCTTCGTGTGCACCCAGTCAGCCACTGTGAAAATCAAATCTCATCTCAGCTCTGGGCGTTTCTCTGTAGTGGTTCTCAACACAAGACCAATAAACCTGACACGCGCTACGAGTGAAATCCAGCAGGAGAGAAGCGGTCTAAGACACAAACCCATTAAGTCAACCTCGTATTACTAAACTTCCTAATTTAGGAACTGCCCTCCGGGCCCTAGCACCACTTCTTGGAGGCAGGGTCGCTGTTTGTTTCTCTCAAACCCAGGCTGTTAGTGCAGAGGTCCCCCTAGGCCTGCCTACTCCAGCCACCCCCACCCTGGTGTCACTGCCTGGGAATGAGCTGTGCCACCATCCAGCCCAGTCCTGAGGAACGCCCAGACAGGGTAGCAGAGCCCTCCACATGGTGGTGCCTCAGGGGGCAGAAGGAGGTGCACCACCTGCTGTAAGCTGAGGAGGGAGTTAGTGGATCTGGAGCCTCAGAAGGAAGTCAGGGGACAGGGGAGTGGGGGTACTGGCTGTGCAGAAATGAACGGGGTGGGCCGCCGTGCTTGGCGGCATCCTTGCTGTGGACACAGTGAGATGTCCAGGAGATACTATGGTAGCAATCTCCACTTGTGTGGCAAAATATGTTAGGAAAATGACCCAAATGCCAAAGGGGAGGAAGAAACCATCCCAGGGGCCAGACTTTTGTTTCTGAGGGAAAATACTATTTTAATTAAGACTAGCTTTAAGGCCTTCCATTCATATACAGATCCACAGTTAGATTCCAAACAGCAAAGAGGTAATCAATCAGCTCATTTGGTCTGAAATTGTAACAAGACTTTGCTAAACGTTACAGAAAAATAACCCAGCGTGGCGTCCTCAGCCCTGCGTGTCCATGGCGGCTGAAGGCTGGGCCTCCTGCGGTCTGCTTACCCTGAGCAGCTATGAATGCGTGCACACCTGCCTACCCCACCTGCCTGGGGCGCGCGTGGCCACAGGCACCCTTCCCAGAACCGCAGCTCATGTCAGGTTTGGCACATAAATTTTATTTAACTTTCACATTGACACAATCAGGAAACCATTCTGAGAAAAGGTAGAGGCCGCCTTGAAGCGAAGCCTGGCTCCCTCCTCCACCCCGGGCTCGGCGGCACCATGCAGGCTCAGGTTGGCACTCATCCCAGGAAACTGTCCCAGTTCTCAGCGGTCCTGGCTGTGGACGGTATCTGAAATGGTCGCTGCAGCTTGCCCTGCACCAGGGCCTACCTTGTTGCCAGGAAGCCGCACTGCTGGAGGCTACCTGGGCCCTGGGTTTTATTGCTGGTGAACTTGGTTACCCACCTTCCAGTCACATGGTCCAGGATGGTGGTGTGATCAGAAATGGCTCTGGCAGTGCCCATTTTGCTGAGATGAAAGGAATCGAAATGTGTAAACTACACCGAATTCTGTGATGCTGGCATGTTGCCCCTGCTCATCTTCAGCCCCAACATGGGAGCTACCTGGAGAAGACAGGTGGAGACTCACTGCTGTCCACCCAGGTAAGGCAAGTCAGAACTGATGCGCCGGGATCCACAGCAGCCTGAACTCCAAGCCCAACCAGCCCCCCAACTCCTGGGCCATGGTCCTTTTAAGGCCCTCAAAGACACTCCCCTTCTCAGGTAGAAAAAGCCTCCCCTCCCCTCCCCTTCTAAAATCGTATCTTTTGTGCTGAATGAAATAGGCGCTTGGCAGACACAGGTTCAGAAGCATGGACCAGCATTACACAGGCATGGATTCTGGAAAGATGGAGCCCTGGATACCACACCACCCTCTGGCCATCGCTGACTGTCTACAGGAACAAAACAGTCACAGAAAGAATGCTTTGCCTCCACAATTGTCGCAGCACCAAGATGAAGGCCAGAGGTGCTGTTTTACTCCTCAGATCTGATGCTGCAAAAGTCTCTGCGATTTCAGCAGCCCCCTTGCTTCTCTGTCCCTCCTCAGAGTCCTGGGTGCTGTTCCTGCAACCCACCAGTGATGGATGAAGCCACCCCAACTAGCCAGGAGAACCTCAGGGGCATCCCCTTCCTTAACACCTGAGGGAAACGGCTCCTAACGCTGTGTGATGCTTCCTCCCTGCTGGGCTGTCAAACTGCAAATCTTTAGCCTTTTCTCCCCTCTGAGGTGAGCAAAGGCCAGCGACATCCTAATGCACGCAGGGGTGTGGGCAGGGTCCTCAGAGCATCTTACATCCAAACTAAGTTGTAACAGTCGGGGTCCTGCGTCATATGCCGAGGCAACTCACAGGCCTGTGGGAGACCCCAGGCGTCCTCAAAGGAGGGGTGTGGTGGAGGAAGGGTCCTTTCTGGGCTCAGATCTTCACCTGGTTAGCCCCAGGTCTGATAAAGATATTTGAATTCACAGGTCTTATGCATTAGTTTAGCAAAAAGTCTGGTTTCTGGTACCCAAAGAGCTTAAAGTCCCCCTCGAAACGGGCATACAGGCGTCGGATGTCTCGTTTGCTGATGCCCAGGAAATAGTGCTCCACCTTGGTTCTGTTATACACGGTAATGCCCGGAGGGATAGTTGGGTATGACACCAGATGGTCAATGCCAGCCTCTTTTAAGATGTATGGGGCATCGTCCTCCAGGGTCTCGTGGTGTCCAATCACACTGTACATTATCTCACAGGGAGCACAGAGCTCTACATACGTCACCCAGTGAATGATGTGGTCCCCAAACTGAAGGTCTAGCCATCTGTGGTTCGGATCGCCGAGGTAGCGCACGAAATCTTCAAACTGGATCCCCCGGGTCTCCGTCCGGTTCCTCCTGTATTTTCTGATGATGCCAGGAGCAATCTCATGCCTGTACCAAGGCTCAAACCGGGGATTGTGAACAAATTTATCCTTAAATGCAGAAATAAGTCTTTCGAAGGGATCTCTTACAATAAAAAACTTGAAGTATGTTTTCAATCTAAGGAAAAAAACGAACAAGAGGTTAACTTGATGCCACAGGAGGTCACAGCTGAGGGGGCGGGAGAGGGAGGAATGAGCGGAGTGCAGCACTGTGTATGGGACCCTCACGTGCCGAGGCTGCCATGAATGCATTCCACACGTCTCTTAATCAACTCCAAGATCCTGTGGATTAATCCTGTTATTACCACACTTTGCAGGTGAGGAAACAGAGGCTTGGAAAACCTTACCTGTCCAAGGCCACAGTACTCATTGTAGGCAGTCACTGTGAAGACATCTATTTAATCTACCTTCTGTTTTACTTGAATGATTCAAAACTTCAAGAATATTTACAAATTTTGTTCCTGGGCAGAAAATCATAAGGGCAGGAACTCTGAGTCAGGAATAGATGGTGCCAGGGAAAGTTACTTTAAGGGCATATTTTTAAAAGTTCAATTCAAATTGCCAGGGGAAGGGGGGCAAGAGAAAACAGAGAGTCAGGCTTCACGATCCAGCGGGCAGGAGCAGGTCTGGGTGAGCTGCAAGCGGGCGGCAGCAGAGCATGGCCCTGGGGAGGAGGGCCGGCAGCAGTGACGATGACAAAGACGATGACAACAGTGACATCACAGAACACGGCGTGATTACGACAGGCCAGAAACTGCTCTCTGTGCTTTGCGTGTTTTCACTCACTGAGTCTCACAAAAGCCCCATGAGTGCTCAGGGCAACAGCAGGACACTCCTCACCAGGAGCATCTCTGGTAAGGGTTGTAAGGATGGGCAGGTGCCATGCAGGGCAGGCGCCATGCAAGGCAGGTGGCTGCAGACCCAGGAGGCAAAATCCAGCTGGTGACCTGACGTGAGCTGCTGCTTTTGCATCCTCACTCCTTTTCAGCCTTGCTCTCCTGGGCCACCTGAGAGCTACTACATGAGAACTTTCTCATCTATTAGCTAAGGACTCCATCTTCTTTTTTTTTTTTTTTTTTTTGAGACAGAGTCTTGCTCTGTCGCCCCAGCTAGAGTGCAGTGGCCAGATCTCGGCTCACTGCAACCCTTGCCTCCGGGGTTCAAGCGATTCTCCTGCTTCAGCCTCCTGAGTAGCTAGGACTACACATGTGTACCACAGCGGGCTATTTTTTTTTTTTTTTTAGTAGAAATGGGGTTTCTGTCAGTCACACTTGTCTTGAACTCCTGACTTCAAATGATCCGCCCACCTCGGCCTCCCAAAGTGCTGGTATTACAGGCATGAGCCACTGCGCCCAGCCTGGACTCCATCCTTGCTGTGATCAGGGGTTCCGTCTCTCTACCCTGCCCATGCTGGATGCAGCCCACACAACCACTCCAGGGGCAGCTCCCACAGCAGTGGGCACAATGCCTCTGGGAGAATCAAATACTCAGTGAGGTCTCTGCAATCCAAATCCCTTTCTTATAAAGAAAAGATCATATTCAGCAAGCAATCTATAAAACTTTACCAAAGCAGAACAAAGTTGCCTGCTAATTTCTATTTAAAAAATGATGTAACCTTCATGTTAATGGACTGTGTGAAGGTAAGGCTGGAAATTCTCAGAAGGAACTGAGAGTTTTGAGACGCCGAATGGGGGGTGTAGCTTAGCTGCCTCTCACTGATGCAAACCGACAGCCCTCTGTGGTCCTCCGATCAATCTGCCAAGTACAGAACCCAGCCTGGGGTTTTTCCCAAATTTCTTCTCAGGTTTACAAAAACTCCCCCCTCCCCTTTGAGGAAGCTGCTCTCACCGCTTCTGAATTTCTGCATCACTGAAGGAAGAGAGCCGAGGAAGGCCGTTCTTCTCGTGGTCGTGCACCACGTTTTCGGGGATCTCCTCAATGGAAGGAAATGCTCCTGGGAAGTAAACGGAAAGGAAGGCGGGTTGGCTGCTCCAGTACGCCCCTTAGAGAAGGGCATGTCCTTACCTCGTCCTTACCTTGGGCCCCATGTTCCCCACGTGTGCATGACAAGCCCACCCCCAATATCCAGCCTCCTCAGACTCATTGGACCAGGTCTGTTCCGATGTATGGGATGGCGGACAGTAGGTTTGTAATTACTGTGGCCCCTCAGAATCCAAGTTTAGGTCTTTGAATTTCAACTGCTTCTGCCAGCAGGATGAACGAGTGAAGAAAAGCTTCTGGGAATCCATAAGCCAACTAGAGGAAACTGATGATTTCAGGGAGGAGGGGGAGGGAGCAGGAGTGGAAATGCTGGCAGTGCCTACCCCTGGCAATGGACCTAACTGGGCTAAATCTGCCATTAGAGGAAGATCGCTGCATGCAAACAGAATTCCTAACACCAGCAACACTTACTCTACTCTGAGACTGGGGGAAAATGCCAGAGAAGCAGGACTTTGGAACGTCATGCTAACAGATGCCCGCAGCAGCTTCACAGTCCCATCCCATAGACAGGCTAAGCTCTCCAAGCACCACATGCCCCTGGCCCACAGTGGCTCTCAGGTACCCCAGCAGCATCCCAGGCTGGCAAAGAGCAAAGACCTTTTGATGCTGGAAAAATCTGACTAAGCTATGGAAGCTGTGATACATTTGAGACAGGAGTCAAAAGAGGACAAGGTGTGTCGGGAAGGCAGGGCCGTGCCAACAGCCAGGGTCTGTCATCAGGGACCAGTGCAGGTCCAGGCTGCTGAATGGAACTTGGGCAGAGACCATCCTAGGGTTGGTGGCTGAGCAGGTTTTTCACTCTTTTCTCAATACAGACAAATGGAAATACACTGTCAGTATGCTGAGGTTTTCTCCAAGTCTCTGTAAGCCTTAATATCCATCTTTGTGTTAATCCTGTAGGGTTAAGATTGGAGTCCTGGCAGGGAAGAAACTCCCTGGGCCATCTGACCAGTGGACACAGTCTTGTCTGTTTTACTGATTCCTCCCCCGAGTGTTTAAAGCCCAGTCCAGAACTCTGCAGTACATGCTATGGATGGCTGTAAACTAGGCGTGGGGAGCACTGCTCTCAAGGGGACAATGACAGAACCAGCTCTGTGGGTCCACATATGGGCCCATTCATGCACCTGTCCCCATCCAGGTGCACTAGTGGTTACCGAAGACAGCCACAAGGACCACCCGCTTCTGTATTACATGATCCAGCAAGCCCACTCTGATTTCTATGCTGCCCTTCTAAGTGGGTGTTTACTTCTTAAAGTATGCTGCTTCACACTGTGGTGGCTGATTTGTGAGCCTTTGTATATTCCTTGTTTTCAATTCGATTTGCAGCCTCATTCTGCTTCTGAAAACCCAACATGCTATCCAATCACTGCAGAAGCACATTAATTATATGTGACAACCAGAAGATGAGGTGCCACCATTCTCTCTCCCAGCCAACCCGTGCGAAGGCCAAACAGTGGCCAGGAGTGACCACCGACTCTGTGGGCAGCATCAGGAGTGGCAAGCAGGACATGGAGCCTCAGGGCCACCTACCCATGGTGCCCCAAAATCCGATTCCTAACCCAGGAGTCCCACTGCTGTTGACTGGAACTAACTCCTGTCTGAAGCTAAATTTCATAAGCAGAGCCCATAATTATTAGGATCGGTTCAGACTAATTGGAATTTAAATAAATAGACATCTCTAAAAAGAGTAGTGAGTAATCAAAACTGCAGTGTATGAGGTTACTTTGTGATGATCTAATTTGTTCCCTAGCAAACATCAGGTTTCCTGAAGCAAGCTGACTCAATCCTCTGAACACAGATGCTTAGTGTGAAATGGGGTACAATTTCTTCCTGCTCGCTGGCACAGAACGCTTGGTCTGCAGGTAAAGAGGCTCCAGGCCCCGGGCCAGGGCTCCCCTCCCAGGCTCTACGGTGTGAGCCCTTCTCACTGCAGAGAGGGCGACCGTGAGGCTTCCTGGTGGCTCTGCGAGTGTGGGGCCCTGAGGATGTGGGACAGAGTGGGTGACTATAACCATCAGCACAGGGAACCTGAAGAGACAAAGGAGGGGGGCCTGGGGGTGGGCGAGCCACCTAAAGTGAGGATCTGCTGTGACAGGCGAGGAGAGCTGGACTGTGGCTGTGACCCTTTGAAAAGAATCGGTGTCTAAACGAGCCCCACTAACTTGTAAGGCACAACACTAACAGGAAACAACAAAAACAGGCCTGTCTGGAAGGCCACCAGTCCTTTCAGGTCAAACCAGCCCTCTTGTGACTCCTCCTTGCTGTCCTCCCCAGCCTCCTCAGCACCGGCCACCAAGACCCTTCCCAGATGGACATTCAGCGGACCCACACACACCATTTAGAACAATCAGCACTTTCTTCCACTGGGTGTTGCCCACTTTGGGAGTCTGGCAGAAAAGAATCTTGTGCTTGTCACAGACAAATATTCGGTCCAGGACAAACTTGGAGACAGGAGTGTGCGAGAGATTCTTCAGGGCATCATCCCTGCAGACGTTTCTGATGAGTTCCAGGCGCTCCATGTAGACCAGGGGCTGACTGAGCTGGTTGTCTGGAAGCTCCTTCCCAGTTGGCTGCAGGTGACACAGAGCAGAAGAGGCCCAGGGATCATTAAAGGAGGCAGGACCGGGCCAAGCAGAGCCGCTCCTGCTGGTCTATCCCCTCCTTTCCATCTGGAGCCTTCCCTTCTTCCCTTCCTTGTCTGTCTACAGAGTGACACCCACTATCCCCAGCCCCTTCACGAGGCCTTCAGAGCCTCTCCACCAGCCCGATCGGCAGGCTGGGCAAGGAAAATGAATGCAAGCTTGGTTCCTCGGACGTCTTTGGAGAGAAGTTCGACTTTAAAAAACAAAATAAGGCCAGGCACAGTGGCTCATGTCTGTAATCCCAGCACTTTGGGAGGCCAAGGTGGGCAGATCCCAAGGTCAGGAGTTCGAGATCAGCCTGGCCAACATAGTAAAACCCCATCTCTACTAAAAATACAAAAATTAGCTGGGTGTGGTGGTGCACACCTGTAATCCCAGCTACTTGGGAGGCTCAGGCAGGAGAATCACCTGAACCCAGGAGGTGGAGGTTGCAGTGAGCCTAAGATCACACCACTGCACTCCAGCCTGGGCGACAGAGCAAGCAAGACTCCGTCTTGGGGGAAAAAAAATTAAAAACCAAAGTAAGAAGTTTGGAATCCTCTAGCTAGGGGGAAAAAGATGAAAAAGCTCAAATTCTACATGCTGGTCCATTCTTTTCAGGGCTGTTTTAGAACCTAAGAGAATACCTGTAATGTGAGAGGCCTTGTGTGTGCGTGGGTTGGAGGGGGCACAGGGAGATGTGCCAGTACACACAGAAGTTGCTCAGAGGCCCCCTGTCCTCGGTGAGTTAAAGTCCCCTTGCTGCTCACACCTTCTTGTTCTAAGGAGGCATCCTGAGGGCATTCCTGAATAGCAGGGCAGCTTCCACCAACCCCATCGGCCCCCTCTAGCTGTGGCCCTGTTTCTCAGCATTTTTAAGGCTTCAGCTGCTACATCTATCTCTCTCTTTTTTTTTTATGAGACGGAGTCTCGCTCTGTGGCCCAGGCTGGAGTGCAGTGACGCGATCTCAGCTCACTGCAAGCTCCGCCTCCCGGGTTCCCGCCATTCTCCTGCCTCAGCCTCTCGAGTAGCTGGGACTATAGGTGCCCACCACCATGCCTGGCTAACTTTTTGTTGTATTTTTAGTAGAGACGGGGTTTCACCGTGTTAGCCAGGATGGTCTTGATCTCCTGACCTTGTGATCCGCCACCTTGGCCTCCCAAAGTGCTGGGATTACAGGCGTAAGCCACCGCGCCCGGCCACATCTATCTCTTAAAGCTACACAGAACTTCCCAAAATTTCAAAGCAGATGATCCTTCCAAATAATTGTATTGAATGGACCCAAATATCCTTGTTATATCTTTTAAAATGCACTGGGCTTGCCAGGAAATCCATTTATAGGGTAGTTTTAACAACCTGTCCTCCCAGGGGACAACGTCAGTTAGAAAATGGGAAGGACGTAAGACTTCCAGAACACACTAGAACCGGGACGCTGGAACTATCAGGATGACAGAGGTCCCCCCTCAGGGCCCCCCACCCAGCTCTTCCTTTATGGATCTACTGTAACCAAACTCTCTTACACTCATGACCTCTGGCCAGGATGCTTTCTCCCTTGTGTGTTTAAGTGAATTTCTTGGGATTCCCTGGTGGTGGGAAGAGCATCCTGGGGGCTACTGACTGCCTGCTTTTTGAGATGAAGACACTGGGGAAGCGAGAGGCCCCTTTGCAGAGTGGCCTCCGTTCCTCCCCACAGGGCATCAGCGGCTGCCCGGGCCCTCCACCCACCATGGAAAACCAGGAGCCACGCCAGGCACTCTCCTTGCTCTTACAAGAACGGGTCTCGTTTAACCTCATTTCCTCATCCATCCCACCTCTTGCTCACTTATCCCAAAAGAGCCTCTCTGTCTTCTCCTCCCTCTCTGTTCCAAACCTAACCCCGATCATGGATGGCACTCAAGAACAGCGCATCAGGAGAGAGCACCTCCCAACAAGTTCCCTTTAGAAAATGCAGAAAACTCTGCACTTTTAGATACTGCTTTTCTTTGAACAAAGAAAAGATATTAGATATTGCTTTTCTTTTAGCAAAGCATTAGAGACAAAGACAAAAATTCTTCTTCTAAGAGACGAGGTCTTGTTCTGTCACCCAGGCTGGAGTGCAGTGGCACAATCATGGCTCACTATAGCCTCCAACTCCTGGGCTCAAGTGATTCTCCCACCTCAGCCTCCCAAGTCACTGGGGTTATAAACATACACCACCATAACCACCTGATTTTTGTATTTTGTGTAGAGATGAGGTCTCAGTATATTGCCCAGGCTGGTCTCAAACTCCTAGGCGCAATCGATTCTCCTGCCTTAGCCTCCCAAAGTGCTGGGATTATAGGCGTAAGCCACCATGCCCAGCTAAAGAAAAAAGATTTCTTGTTCAATTGTGTGTAAGAATGAGCATTGTTTTCTTTTTTCCCTTTGGAAATATACAAAGCCAACTTAAAGACAAATATTATTTTCTATTTTCCATTCAAACATTTGGCTACACCATGCACAAAGTAAACTTTTTTTCTGAGACCGAGTTTCGCTCTTGTTGCCCAAGCTGGAGTGCAATGGCATGATCTCAGCTCACTGCAACCTCCGCTTCCTGGGTTCAAGAGATTCTCCTGCCTCAGCCTCCCGAGTAGCTGGGATTACAGGCACATGCCACCACACCTGGCTAATTTTTTGTATTTTTTAGTAGAAATGGGGTTTCACCATGTTAGCCAGGCTGGTCTTGAACTCCTGACCTCAGGTGATCTGCCCGCCTCGGCCTCCCAAAGTGCTGGGATAACAGGAGTGAGCCACCGCACCTGGCCAAAATAAACTTTTAAAGGTGAGCTACAGAATCTGATCATGTTGATAAATCCCCTTTCTTGTGAGAAGACACATGCTGAGTTTTGGTGTCACCTAACGGCATGTGGCCTCAGCGGACATCACCTCTGACATCCCCCACTTCCCTCACCTCCCATCTGAGTCTCATGAGAATGACTGGGGCAGCGGGTAAGAGAGGGGCACAGAGGACACTGAGTTCAAAGCCCAGGCCCACAACTTGCTGTCCAGGGGATACTGACCCAGTGAGCACAGTTCCTTGAGCCTCATGTTTCCCAAATGCAAACAGAATAAAAATATACCTCAGAGGGCGGCTCAGAAGACCAATGAGATTGAAACCCAGTAAAGTACACTGCAAACTGTAAAGCACATTCAGGCGCAGTCTGTTTATTTGCAATGACTCCTGCAGGCTGGCAATCTCTCCAGGAGCACCCTCCACCCGGAGAGGGAGCACCAAGATGACCACCCTCTTCCTCACAGGGTATGGCATCCTCGAGGGAACCTTGTTGCGACACTTTGCCAAAGGCTTACCCTACCTTTGTTTTTATCCATGTAACTTTGATTTCCTATTAAATCCATCCTATTAAAGCCACTCTCCTATTTCCCATAAGATTTTTTGGTTTTGTTTCTGTACCCCATCCAAATTATTTTCTTACCCTGGGATGCCTCAACCTAAAAGCAACATTTAGGCTGTCTCAGAGTTCTGTAAACTTGGCCTCCATTCCATCAATGTCCTACGAGAAGTAACCTCCAGCAGCACTCTACTGACTGGTGTATGTTTTCTATATTTATTGAGTTCTAATTTATCATCCTTACACTGTGACCCATGGATAGGAGCTGTCCCCACCTCTACGGCTTGATTCTGGGCTAAAAATATTTTTAGGGCTCGCTGTACCCATTTCATTCCTTCTGGAACAATTGCAACTTCAACCCTCTAGATCCAGAATGGGGGTTAGGAAGTGAGAGGCCTTCCAGAGTGCACCCCTCATGCCAGCTAGGGAATGATCAGGAATTTAGGTGCACAAGGAAGCCTGCAGAGAGCCATGGAGCCGGAATGTCAAGGCAGCAAGGGCTGGGTGGAAGTCAGCAGCCTTGGGCTCTGCCAGGAACTCCATGGGACTGTGGAGGATCCACCTTTTTTCTAGGCTCAGTTCTCTCATCCATACAATTTGGAGGCTGAATTAGTTGTTCTGCTGTCCAGGGCCCCCTTTCACTCTAAAACCCCATGACTGGGTGAGATGTCTTCTCCCACTTCTGGTTTCCTCCTGACCCTGCCCAATACTCTCGGCTCCCCGGGCGAGGCTCATGTTCAGCTGGTCAGGAATGCTGCACAACCAACAGTGACAGAGCAACCCTGATGCACAGAGCTCTGTGAGGGGCACAAAAATAGACGTGACCTGTGCCTCTCCCAAATGCAAATTAACAAGGTGAACTAACATGGAGAAGTAACACAGGAAAAGGCTCTAACGCAGACGTGATGACAAGCGGAACCAGCCACAGGGGAAGGCCAGCTCCCCGCGACAGGGGTGCCGTGTTCGAGAGGACAAGGACCACGGCCTGGCTGTGCCCACCTTCAGTTCCTCAGGAATGTGGTTCTCTTCTGGCAACTTCCTCACTTCCGGCATGGTTGTCAGGAACAGAAACTCCTGTTTGGCACTGTACACTGGAAGACAGAGAGGTTGAATGTCTTCTCTAAAAGGAAAAGGCACACAGGTGGATGGGACAGAACAGAGGCCCCAGAAATAGAAGCTCTCAAAGACGCCCAAATGCCTTTTGACAAAGCCATAAAAGCCATTCAGCGGAGGAGGGCAGTCTGTCCAACAAATGGTGCTGGGGCACCTGGACATTCACACACGGAACAAACCTTGATCCAAACCCCACCCCTTATTCAACAATGAACTCAAAGTGGATCACAGACCTGAATGTGAAACATAAAACCATCAATCTTTTTAAAAAACAACCAAAGAGAAAATCTACACTGTGAAAGCCCATTTGAAGAGGAGGAAAAGACAAGCTCCGGATAGGGAAAAAATATTTATGAACCACTTATCTGACCAAGGACTCCTATCTAAAATATATAAAGAATCCTCAAACTCAACAATTAAAAAACCAACCAATCTAATTAGAAAATAGGTACGATACACCCAGACATTTCACTGGAGAGTATCCGCAGATGGCAAATAAGTACATGCAAAGATGGTCAAGGCTGCAGAGACCTTCACATCACAGGCTCTGCCCTCAAGCGGCTCAGAACCAATGAGGAAGTCAACCAGGAGAGGAAAAACCAGCGCCTACAAACACAAACCAGGTCCACAAGGGCATCATTTTGAGTCTTGCTATATGATTCCATCACATTCCCTTCGCTGAGGGGGATTTATTTTCTTATGAGAAAGTCTAGTTACAACACCTGATTCTAGTTCAATATGATACTGAAATTTGCTAACTTAGGATAAATCATTGCCACAAATATCACTGGCCCCACTGCTGAGCTGAACAGAAACTGTAACACTAAAAAAAGTAAGTGTTGATTTAAACAGCAACTCACGACAACCATGCTCTTCCTAGGGGCTCCAGTGGCAGGAGAAACCGGGAAAGGCAGGTAGGTGAGAAGAACATGCACACCACTGATGGGGGTTCTGAGGCTGGCCCTGTCCCAGAGGACAGAGCTGAAAGGAGCAGCCCGGGAGCACTGAGGCCAAGGCTTCTCCACGCACTTTCCAGGAAGTGGAACTCCCCACCGTGGACACTGCCGCGTCTGTTATTTCCTGGTCTTGACACTTCACAATGGGCTTCTGGTGAACGTGTGTGAAATAAACTCCAACATGTGAGAAACCCTTTATGGCCACGAGCTTACAGGGGTTCCTGTGCTGCCCAAGATCCAGGCTCCGGGACACACTCTCTAAAGCACAGTGCTGGAGGGGCAGGCTCCAGGGGAGAGGCCTACACCACCCCAGCCCAGGGCCTCTCTGACGCCTGCAGGGGCGGGCTCTGAGTGTAAATGCTCTTGATGCTTCAGCCCAGCGTCCTTGTGCACTGGCAAGATGCTGGGTGCCAGCTCGCATCCTGCATCCAGAACTCAGCTGGCGGACATCCACCTTCAGGATCCTAACCTAACCAGGTCCCTTGGGACAATTAGGTAACATCTCACGCGAGTGAGGCAGGCTGGGTAGTGCTGTGGTGGTCACCCCGCAACGGGAGCGGGCCCACAACAGAAGATTCTCACTGAGTTCACTGCACTCTGTGCGGCCAACAGCATCCTCACCACCAGCAGCCCCTGCCTCGGGGTCAGGGGCAGCACTCCCATCTCAGTGACCCAGCACCCACACGCCACACCAGATCTCACAGGGCAGGGGAAGTGCCCCCTTCTACTCGCCTGAAGGCAGCCGGCTGGAAAGATCTCACAGGCAGTATTAAGGACCGCTGCGGTGCTCCTCTCCAGGTGTAAAATCCGAAAGCCCTTCATCTTTCTTCATAGGTTTTATCTCCTAACACTCCTTACCACTCCTTTTCTCCGCTTCACAAAACCCTGTTCTGCGCCTACACTTGCTTTTTTTCTAACCGGGCCTACCCCTGCTTAGCTTCCAGGATCAGTGTCTACACTGAAAACATTCAGCACGAAAGTTGATACATCAAAGGAGAATGCGACCTCATTTACCAGATGCCGCTGGGAAACAAGGCATTCTTTAGAGGCCATTCTGCCAGATAACAGTACACAAAGGCACAAGTCTTATTTAACTATTACCTATAGAAGTCTCACTAAAATGTATTACATCTACTCCTACTTTTTTAAGCAAAATAAACCATAAACAATTTAACCTCATGACCTGCCTTTTGAGTGCCTTCCATACCAGGAGGTGACATTTAGGAGAATCCTGAGTAACACCTATTTCTTATTCTCAGCAGCTCTGTTTCTCTTCAGTTCTCCAGCTAGGATCTACCACTGTCCTTCTCAACTGGGCCCCACCCCTAGTGATTCTCCTTCACTGGGTCTCAAGCAGCAGCAGGTCTGTAAAGTCCCACAGGTGATTCTGAAGTGCTGCGGGGATGAGAACCCGGCTCTAGGGCTTCAGGAGGGATCTCTCAGTGGCATGTCACTGTGCTGAAGCTGCCATGGAAATGTCCAAACTGTCAAACTGAGATCATCGTGTCACATTCCAGCAACCCTCCAACAATCGACCCTTGCTCTGCTGACGGAACCCCAAGTCCCGGGCGTGCGTGAGCTGTCATGCTCCGTGACACCTGCCCAGATACCTGCAGGTGTAATATCACCTCCCGGGGCTGTGCAGACCTCACAGGTTTCTCTCCAGGGCTCCTGGAGGATGAGGCAGGACATGTGATGACAGCCAGTCAGGGCCCAACAACTGTCATGGGGAGAACCACCATGTGGGCTAATTTCAGGGTGTCCCTCTTTTCCCTGCAGACCTCCCTTCTAACCTTGCTGTCCCTCTGCAGACAAGGTGGGGCAGAGAGAGGATGGGGCAGGAGGTGTAGGACATCGGGCAGTCCTTGACACAGCCAGGGACATGCCTGGGAGCTCTGTGGGGCGGAGCAGGGGCCTGTCCCACACAGACAGCACAGGTCAGTGCAGCCTCCAGGAAGAACTGCTGGCACAGAGGCATCTCTAACTGCCCCTTTCCAAGGCCACCATCGGCAGGAGGACAAAGTACGGTGCAGAGTAAAGATGCTGTGCTCATCCACGTTCCCCAGTATCTCCCAATCAGCCTAAAGGAATGGGCCAATCCACGGCACAAATGAGGACTTCAATGACTCCATGTGTCCGGCCTCCTCGTGCTTGCCTGCTTGGCCACTCAGTGAAGTGGCCTCGGGGCTGGAGAGCATATCACACACCTCTTTGGACATATCCAGCACTCCACAGACCACAGAGCACCTCACCATGCTCAGGGCAATCATGGGCGGTGCCGGAGCAGGCAGGGTGTCCATTTGGTGGAAGAAACATTGTGATGTAGATAAGCAAATGACAAGAGCACGAAGTAGAATCAGCATTCTGAGACCCAATTTGGCGCTCTTTATCCGTCCTCATCTGAATGCCTACGTTCAGTAAAGGAGAGCTAAGAAAGCCTCCAAGACAACCTGAAGACATACATTTAAACAACCCTCCTCCACTGCATGGAGGGTGACCTTCAAACATGTGGCCACCACACGGGCATGCCAAGCAGTTGAGGCTGCACCTCTCATGATGACATGAGGCAAAGAGAATTCCCAACTGCGAGCCTGAGAGGCGCCCTGCTGCAAGGCATAAGGCCACTGTGCTGCTGGGAGGAGACCCTGCTCCTTGCTCCTAGGCACCACCCAGGCCTCAGCCACAAAGAGCAGCTTCCTTCCTCCAGAGGAGATGCTTGAAAAAGACCCTCCAGCCCCTCCCACCCTACCTCCCCTCACACCTCTGTAACATGAAGGAACGGAGGCCATGACCTCCAAGGTCCCTGCTGGCATGAAAGTCCTTTGACTCTGTGACAGAAGTCATCTGTGCATGTACCTAGGAACAGTGTTGCAGCTAGGTCTAAATTAGCCAAAATTCGTTCCACCATGAAGCATACGTACCATCTGGGTCTTTAAAGGTCAACGTGATGAACTTGCTAGCCACCATGAACATGAAAATCACCCAAAAGCATGCGGCCAGCAGAAGCCACTGGTGGTGCATGTTGTCACGCCGCAGCCATTCACTGACTCTTCCTGGAAAACACAAGCGAGATGCCCCTGCTGCTTACAAATACATCAAGTCAACAAAGAGGAATGAAAACGACAGGTGATTTCAGTCAGTAAGTATCAGCACAAATATTTCCGTTTTTTTCCACTGCTACAATAGGTAGTTTGACTTGGCATTTAACATTTCATATTGAATTAATAATATAAATGATTGATTCAATAATAAAATCAAATTTAGAACACCCTAATGGAGAGACATGATAATGAGAGAAGACCACCTCCGTGTGTTCTCAGAACACAGAATAAGACTCCTTTGCACATTTGATCCCTGACTCCTGTTGGGCCCAGGCTAAGGTCCCAGTGAGCTCCCACGATGGTCTGGAAGCAGGTGGCAGGAAGAGGCCTGCCAAGGACTAGGCCTTAGCTGAGGGTCATTCATAGTGGGCAGAAGCCATGCTGGGGCAATTAGGAGCTGGCTGTGTTTAAAATTCTGACTGGCTGACAAGATGTAGCCACACCTAGAGAAGCTCTAAAAAAGCAAAGGAATGAACACTGACGCTTCTCGCCTCTGCCCACTTGCCAGCAACGGCCTGGGTAGAACACTGAGGTGGGTGTTTTTCATGCTGTCACAGCCAGGGAGCAACACAGGGCATGTCGGTCCTCAGCCTGGCACAGAAGCCACACTCTCCTGCAGGAGGCACATAAAGAACTGGGAAGTCACTGTCAGTTCTTGGCAGGTGACACAAGAAAGTGTGTTTCATTTCACCTTTAACACAGTGCTTCTTCAAGCCAAAGCTCTCCACGTACAGACAAGACCCTGGGCTGAGCTGGCTTCCACCAACTGACTGAGGCCATCCATCACTTCTGCATGGCAGGGAGAAGTGGTCCCCTCAACACAGTGCTGATGGCAAATAATTTCAGAGAGAGCCTCCTAACCCTGGGTGGGTCAGAGCTCCATGAAGACCCAGGTGAATCACTCTCCTTGTCTCAGCATTTACATCCTAGAATCTCACAGGAACCAGGCATCTGGAATGCAAATAGGATCCATGACACACCCACCACGTAGTTATCCGGCCACACCTGAATACAGCCTGCAGTGGGGAGCTCACCACCTGCCAAGATGCCTGGGTTTTCTCCAAATGGCTCGCAAACCACCCTCAGGTGCCCGTGTATAAGGCTTCGTGTGTTTCCTGGGGTCACCAATAGGGTTGCCTGATTAGACAAATAAAAATACAGGACACCCCCCAAGTTAAGATTGAATTTCAGATAACATAAAATTTTAGTGTAAGTATAACCCAAATATTGCATAAGACATACTTATACTCCCCCCCAAAACCAGTATTTTTTGTGCCCAGATATGAGGCCCAGTGTCCTTCCCAGGTTCCCCAAGTTGGGTTGAACAAATAAAAACACAGGATACCCAGTTAGATTTAATTTCAGTTAATTTTTTTAGTATAAAGTATGTCCCAAATATTACATATACTTATACTAAAAAAAACAAAAACAAAAACCTATGTGTTGTTTTCTGAACTTCACATTTAACCGAGTGTACTGTAGTTTATCAGCAACACCACCCAGCAGGGGGCATGCCAAATTCCTTGCAAGTCAGCTGTCCTGTCTCCTGTCTCCATCCCACAATCCCCTCCTCCTTCCGCCACTCCTTGTCAGAGATAGTGAGGCACAAAGAACCCCAGACTTGGTTCAAATCCCTGCTCACACCCATTAGCTCTGTGACTCCATAAGTCATTTAACCTCTCTAAGCCTCAATGTCCCATCTCTAATAGAAGGCCCTCCTCCTACCACTACCTCAGAGTGGCCATGAGGATTAAATGAGACAATGTAGACAAAAAACCAGCACCCACCTGGCCTGGTGCAGACCCCCAGTAAAAACTGACCAATCCCTTGGCACTCTTCGTGATTTTCCAGCTTAATCTACACCTTTCTCAGTGTGGTTGCCAGAAATTAATGCGACAGTAGGGTCTACACCAAGAAGAGAGAAAAAAACAAGACACACTCTTATTCCAGCAACTGCTAACTTCCCTTCAAGAAACTGAGGCTTAGACTGTGGCCAGAGGATGCAGGGCCCAGCAGTACCAAGTCCACTGAGCTCAGCCCTCTAAGACAGTGCACTCAGGGGGGTCCATCCTCATGGGTCACAGTGAGAGCACCCCCCTGAAAAATGCCAGCTGCAGGCCATTTCTAAGTAAGCAGCAGAGGCACCAGGGTGGGTTGGGGAGGGAGTAAAAGGAACAGGATGTACCACGCAGGTTGCATGCAATTCTGAACAGACAGGTCCTGGCTCTGAGTGTCCTGGGGCTTGCAACCCACCCTCTCCTAGGATCAGTGCTATGAAAAAGGGAACAATGATAAGAGGCACTGCATCCCTCCTGCACGTGACGCGCTGACTCTGCAGAGCATGTGGCGGGAGGACCTGGGAACTGCATATTCCACTGCCTGCTCTGCTCATTCCCTCCAGGCTTCCAACCCCTGATCACCCTTGCCCGGCCTCAGGACAGCACTTTGGAGGTTTTTATAGTTTAAGAATCAAATCTTTCCAATGGAACTAGTCTTCTGAAGGAATGTAATATGATTTCGCCCACTGAGCTCATCTGCAGGTAAAGTGGGAAGATAATGAAGCCTTACCTGAAAATGAAGAGCACCTCTTCTGCTCTCCAGGAAGCCAGGTGGCCTAGGGATAGGATTTCTCCAACTATATGAGTTGAAAACTGAGAGGTGCACTCTCCTGAAGCCATATGTGCCTTCCTAAGTATTGGACTTTCATTTAAAAGTCAGGAGCTCTTAGCTTCTTTCACCTGGGCGGGGGGTCAGGGGCTGGTCTACACTCACCCTCTCCCTAGCTAGTCTTTCACCTGGGCTGGGGTCAGGGACTGGTCTGCACTCACCGTCTCCGTAGCTAGTCTTTCACCCAGGCAGGAGGTCAGGGACTGGTCTACACTCACCCTCTCCCTAGCTAGGTGGCTGTGGGTGTGTCAATGAAGAGCTCTTCGGGCTCCCATTTTTCAACCACAGGAACAAACAGCTACCTGCACACTCATCAGTCAGAAGACCTTCTCAACAATCATGCAACTGACCATGTATCATCCAATGTGTTCTTTCACATGGGTATTTCATTTTCAAAAAATCCATTTTTAACTTGACTTCTGCAAACTCTTACTAAACTAAGATATACAGAGAGTCCCTTCCCTGGCCACTCCATTAGGATAGGAGAAGGGTGGACTGCAGGGTTCCCACCTCCTTCCCCTGCTTTTTCCCTGCTTCTTGTCCCCGGGATGGTACCAGGACACGTGGTGACTCCAGTGGGGGATGTGGATTTGCAAAGCTTCAGGGGCAAAACCCTAGCCCTGCCAAAACCACTCTCTTGAGAAGAGCATTACACCCCAGGCCCCTATCAGCATTTCAAGCACAGCTGCCTGCCAGCATGCCCATATCTGGCTGTAGAGCCCCTTGCAGGCCACAGAGCCTGTGGGCAGTCACTGCGGGGTCCAGGAGGGAGCTCTCTGAGGAGCTGCTCCCGGCCACTGGGCTTCTTGTACACTCGGGGTAAGCAGGGCCTGCTCCCTTTCCCATGGGCAGCAGAGGAAGAGTCAGCTCTGCCTCATCACCACCCAGGTGGCACCCCCAGCACCGCTGTGCGCCACCTGACCTTGCTCCACTTCCTCCACTGTACCCAGCACAGTCCAGATGCTCTCGCTATGTGCCATTTGCTCTCTTTGCAGAATGTGGGCTCGTGCTCGTCAGGACAGCAGGGACCAGCACAGTGCCTGGCGCACCATGAGCCAATAATCGCTATTTGCTGAATGACTGTGTCAACTGAGCGACTTACTAGAACTCAGGAATGTGGAAAGGTACTTCAGGAGGCAGCCTGCCCAACCCTCTCCCTGAGGGTCTCCAGGCTTTTTCAAGAATGAGGCCCCCTTTCAACCTCAAAATATTTCTCTAGTCTCCACAGAGCAGTTCTATGTTTAATATCCATTAACTGAGACTAGAAAACAACCAAATGCTATGAGGACTTCAGTATTATTTGAAAACAAAATGATCTAAGCCACAGCATGTATATGCATTCAAATACACTTACTACTTAAAACACATTGATTGAGGGGTTTAGGAAATCATGCCGAAGTCCAAAAACATTTTCATTTCAAATAAAACTCTATGATGAAAGGCAAGCCAATGACATAGATCCATATCCAAAGTTTCAAGATATACCAGTAAACAAAAAAGACAAGTTGCAGGATGGAATGTATGATCCCATTTGTTAAAAAAATCATGGATGTGTGAAATATATATGATTACACACATATACAAACATAGACACATATATGTAATACATAGAATAAAATTATGAGAGGACAGTAAGAGCTCTTTTTGTACTTTATACAATTCATATTTTAAATATTTGTAATAAGCATTTTTTCTTTTTCTTTTTCTTTTTTTTTTTTTGAGGCAGTGTGTCTCTCTGTCACCCCGGCTAGAGTGCAGTGGTGCAATCTTGGCTCACTGCATCCTCCACCTCCTGGGTTCAAGCGATTCTCCTGCCTCAGCCTCCTGAGTGGCTGTGATTACAGGCACGCCACACCTGGAAAATTTTTATATTTTTAGTAGAGATGGGGTTTCACCATGTTGGCCAGGCTGTTCTCGAACTCCTGACCTCAAGTGATCCACCTGCCTTGGCCTCTCAAAGTGCTGGGATTATAGGCGTGAGCCACCGCACCCGGCCTAGTTAAAAATTTAGAAAACTGGGACTTGTTCTACAAGTCACATCCTACATGAGCCAATCAGAACCAGTAAGACTACAGCCCAGTCCTCTCTCAAAATACCCACTTCCCTCAGGTACAATATCTCTACAGTTTACAAAATACAGCACTCAAACATGAGTAGGTGTGTATGTGCATACAAGTTTAAGGACAAAATAACCTAAAAATAATGACTTCAAGCTCATTATTCATTATCCAGTATCCAGTGTATTCATTCATGCAGTAAAACAGCTGCCAAGGATATGACCCTGAGTCCCTAACTAAACACACACAGTTCTTGTCCTTACAGAGCTTGTCGTCTAACAGGCCCACACGAAGGAAAGAATCTATCTGAGGAGTGGTACTTGATGGTGTGAGAGGCACATGGGGCTGTGGGGAGAAAATACAATGGGATGTGCCTTGGGCAGAGTGGTCTGGGCCAGCACAGTTACCGAAGGTGAAGGGCAGGGTTCCAGGCCGAGGGAATGGGCCCCTGAGTAACTAAACGCAGGCCCATGTGGCTGGAGTTCTGGGGCACAGGCTGAGGCAGATGCAAGCCAGACAACATGGGGCCTTCCAGGGCTATTATGGTCTTTTCTTTGCAAGCAATGGGAGCCCCTGAAGAGAGTTTTACATGAAAAGAGGGGTGGTGATGTCATGATCTGATTTAAATTTTGAAACAGTTTCTTCAGCAGCAGAGTCAGAGGTACAAAAAGCAAATGCCCACTCAGCCACTGCCCGGTCTCAAGGTCATTTTCATTCATGGAGGAGGGAGAATTCTAACCTGGCACAAGCAACCCCGGTTGGGTGCTCCACATCCCATCATCTCTGGCTGTGGCTCTAGAAGCCAGCGGATGAGCTACGAGGATCCACATTATCTGGTGTGGTGGGTTTTGATGAATCCTAAAGAGTGGTGTGCCCAGCTAAGCATGGTGTCATTTGCTTCGGGATTATGTGCCTTCTGAATCTAGACATCTACCTGAAGGTGTCTGGCTTTATGTCTGGGGCGGTACCTGGGAAACTTCCAAGAAACACAGTGATACCCCGGGCCACAAGAATACCCCAGCCAAGACAACACAAATCTCTGGAGGCAGTACCCAGGCATTTTTTAAAAGCTCTGTTCGTGACTCTAATGAGCAGCTGGGACTGAGAATTGCTGGTCCAGGACCTCACCCCTTCTTAAATTTTAATGCCTACATGAATCCCCCTGGGGATCTTGTTAAAATGCAGACTCTAGGCATTCTGGCATAAACGCCATTCTCCCACCACCTCCTTCCTTCTTAAGAAGGAAAATTGGCAGCAAAAAAGCATCTAGTCAACGAGAGTCTATTGATGCTCTGAATTACAAGTGTTCCAAATACACAGCTAAAAGAGGTTTAATTAGAATCTAAGACCTTCCATCACTGCCTTCATCTTACTCTCCTTTCCAGCCCTCCCATCTACGGTTAACTAGACTCTGTAGAATTAGGCTTTGTCTGACTTTGGAAAACAACACAAAACTCTGCCCCATTTTTTTTTTTAAAAGAGAGGCATTCCAAATTCACTTCACCCCAGCTCCTCTAAGTCCGCCCCATTCTCTGCATTGTTTCCTTGAATACAGAATTTCACCATGGGGTTTGCCTCCTATCTGAGGATGACACCACCAAGGCTCATTATTTCTGTCCACAAGAGGACTGCGGCCTGACATAAAGAGTCTTTCCTCAGGGCTCTGCCAAGGGCCGCTGCTCTCCCTACAGCTAGGGGACAAATGGCATTTAAAAAGCCTGGCATTTTCTGTAATTAACTCCCCTTTGTTCAAGGAGCCAAGACAACTCTCAGAGTGCCTCTAGAGCTAATGGTGGGACCAGAACCTGAGCCCCTGCACGCCCTCCCTTCAGTCATGGCGCAGGCCCTGAACAGAGCCTCCTGACCCCTAGAATCTGCATATCCATCTTCAGAGCTTTCCTACTTCCAGTCATTAAATGGGATTTTCACAAGTCAAGATGTCAGGATCTGAAACCAAGCCAGAGGGTTTGGTTCCTCAGTTCAACCCACAAGGATGAACTGGCAGCTGAAGAACTTAAGGCCTTATGGGGAAAGCAGGGTCAGGGAAGGAAGAATCTACAAGAAGCCCTAATCTTCCCCCTTCCCCACCTTAAATAAAAGATAAATAGCACACATTGTACATGTTTGTAATAACTAACAATGGAAATGTTACTATTACCATCTCTTGATGCAAATCCTTCCTCCCCTGCATTTTGAAAAGGAAACTTGTAAATTCATTTTGCTCAGCTGCCAATACCATTCCCGCCAGCAGCTTTTCCCCATGTCTGAGTTGTCATCCAGAAGCACAGCGCCTTTCTTACTCTGCTGATGAGTTTGCCTCCCACCTGCCAGGCCCCACTTCTAATATGCGCATTCACTTATTAAAGTTTCTGAAAAGTCCCATGGTAAATAAGCCCACTTAACTCTGCTTAACCAGGCTTTTTCCAGACATTTTTTCATTCAGCAATATTTACCAAAGCCCTCTTCTGAGCCGGGGCTGTTCTAGGCCCTGGGGATATAGCAACACACATTCCCTGCTCTCACAGTGCTTCCTACTAACAGACATAGACGGGCCATAAACAAATCAAGTGATCAATGTATATGATCAAGCCAGGTGACAGGTGCAGTGGCTAATAAACAAGGGCATGGGCAGGATGTTGAGAAAAGGCAGGACAGACTGTGGGAGCAAGCCATGCAGACCCCTGGGCAAAGACTGTGGTCTGGGTCCCAGAATTCCAAAAGTGGCAAGAAGGCCAGTGTTCCTCATGCAGAGTGGGCAAGCAGGGACAGGGGTGGGTCAGATGAGGAGGCCTGTCAATGGCCCTTTACTGACAACCTCACCTCATACACATACCAGGGATCACATGTCCAGGGCTCAACTTTTAAAACACAGCCAGACTCTAAAGGAAACTTCACACACACACACACACAAAAACCTGGTAATGTACAAGGAACTGGTAACCCCAGGAGGATGACAGGTGAGATGAGAACTAGACAGACCAGGGCTGCAGAAACGGGGACATTTCACCGTCAACCCTGAGCACATTCTGAACTACAATGCATTACCCTATCAATAGAATCATTAAATTACAACTCCATAATGCAAAGTGTGGCATATGAATTTATACTATAAAGTTCTATTGCACGTCACTGAGACTTTCAAATTCATAGTAAAGGTTTCTCTCAATCTGCGTACAGAAATTTCCTTTGTCTTCTCTGTTGTCATCCTTACAATTTACCGCCTTGGAATGATTAACCACCCTTAGTTAGGAGAATGAAAACACTCTTAACTGTCCAGTGAGAAATACACCTGTAGTTAAGACAGGTTTTCATGAACAATAATAATAATATACAGTAAACACCTGTATGGGGTTCACTCTGTACCAAGCACAGGTCTCAGCAGGTACTAACTCACATAATCCCAGCCTCAGAGCATGCTCTTATTATTATATTTAAGGAAATGTTTCTAAGCACACATTTACATACTCCTAATCAAGAGTTTAAAATCTGCACAGGCAAGAAAAAAGGCAGGAACAATACTGAATGGCATGCTCAAATAACTGATGAGCTCACATTCTCCTTCACGTACCTTCTGCAGCCTGGGGCTCACATTTCCTTGCTGTGTTTCCCCTGAACTGAGGTTCTTGGTTCCTCTTGTCACTGGATAGGAAAATTAAAAAAAAAAGCATTATTAAAAGTTACAAGATCAACTTAATACAACTTGGTTTATACTTAGGAAGGAAATAGTTAACCATTTTGATGATTCAAATATATTTGGCAGAATGGGTCTCTTACAAAGACAGGTTATATTTGGATTTCTTGGTAAATGAATATTCTAAATGTACCAAAACCACTAGCTGTTTAAAAGACTCTTCCATGTAACTTAGTGTGAAAAATGAAACATTTTTTGTAGCAAAAATAATCAAATCCAATTATGCCTGTTTCATATGTTTGAAATAGGTATAGGATTCCTATACAAGATGATCAATTCTTCCAATGCAAAATGTTCTCTGGATTTTTGTACTCCTTACACCTTTAGCACCTGGAAAATTTTAGCCAAATGCCATATCATAAATAACCAGAAACAAGCCAAAGTCATGGAATTAGATCATGGATTTAGGAGATCTACCAAAATAAACATACAACTCACTTAAAATACCATAAAGCCCAAGCTGACTGGGACACATGCAGCACGGTCTCTCTCTGCCTCCCTTTACTCTAAGAACTCAATGCTAAAATTAAAAGCAATTTCCTATTATGTTGATTGAAAGATTAAGCTTTATATACAGTCATTCATCACTTAACAATAGGGATACCTTCTGAGAAATGTATCGTTAGGCGATGTTCTTCTGCAAACATCAGAGCGTTCTTCCACAAACCTAGATAGTACAGCTAACCACACACCTAGGCTATATGGTACAGCTGACCACACACCTAGGCTATATGGAATCATCTATTGCTCCCGGGCTACTAACTTGTACTGCTGTTACTGTACTGAATACTGTAAGCATCTGTAATACAATGGTAAGTATTTGTGTATCTAAAATTAGAAAAGGTAGAGTAAAAATAAGGTAGTATAGTCTTATGGGACCACTGTTGTATATGTGGTCCATCATTGTCAGAAACATCATGTACAGCATTTGATGGTCCTCACATCCAGGTTATCCAGACGTGTATGAAAAGAAAATGAACTCCTGGGTTTCTGCAATCTCTAAGGTCCTGCAACCACCTCTCTCCCCTGTTTCTATTCCTGGCTCTCTCTCACCTTTTTATTGTATGAACTCCTCAAACACTGAAAAATGATCCGAATATAACTGCAAGTTGCCTGTGATGTTTACAAATTCTTTCCTTTCTTTGTTCAGTTTTGCAAACACTCCAATTTTCATTTCAGCGAAGGAAAGAATTTTCTGCTCAGGTATTTCTTTGAGATTCTATTCTTCAGGGTCAAGAGCAATTCTGAATTCTGAATTCCAATTCTGAGCCAAGATGGACTAAGCTCTTAATTGTAATGGGGAGGGAAGGGGAAAGACCACTTCTCTCTTTGTGTCTTTTCTTTTTAACCCAGTCACTGAAAAGAGTGAAGGAGGAGGTGGTTGGTGATCAGAGAGCCAGAGCTAAACTGAGCTGCCTAATTTTAACAGCGTCTGAGACATTTCTCACTCTGGCACTCTAAGCAATGCAATAACCCAACTCCTCATGGCCCAAAGCCCCAGACTCTGGTTTTCAGACAAAACAACAACAACAACAAAAAAACCCACCGTTATGACAGTCCTGCCGCTGAGCTAACCAGAACCTGGCTGCACTACTTTCCATTCACTGCCCAGCCCTTTCCTGCCTTGCAGACTTGGAAAGCAAAAATGACATTTTGGAAAACCTGGTTCACCTTCCCAGCCAGAAGTGCAGAACTGCATGCCTCAACCTCCAACTTCGGACAGGCCTCCTGACAGCGAAGATCAGAGGCTCAGGGCACCCCGGGGCCCCTCAGGCAGGGAACGTGCATTCCCACCCCTGACTCCCCTCGCACCGAAGCTGCACATGCTCCTTCTTCCCTGCCTTCCTCTGCATGCTCCTTGGACCCAAGCGGAACCCTTTCTTCCTCTCTCCATCTACAATTACAAACGCAAATTCTCAGCCAAGGATGAAAGAAGTAAATTGTAGGCTCGCACAATATCAATAATTCCGCGGGTCACAGCATCCCGCACAAGGACGCCTTCTTATTGCATAATTAACGCGAGGAAGGCTCTTCCCGCTACTCCCGCGAACTAGGGAGGTCTTCAAGTCGCCAAAACACACCGGGATGTGGCTCGCCAGGACAAAACCCGCGGGTTCTCCGGTTTTTCCGTGCGCCCCGCGGCGGGGAGAGGGGCCCAGGCGCTGAAACCCACCCGCCTGCGCGTCCCCGAGCTCACCCTACTGGAGCGGCGCTCGTCCGGGTCCTTAGGCTCCTCCCCTGGCCCTGGGGGCGCCGCGCGGGTCGGGCTTCGCCGGGCCTGTGGGCGAAGCGCGCGGGGTCCTGGGAGCGCGGGAGGCCCGCCCCACCTTGCCCCGAGGCCTCCGCGCCGCCGCCGGCGGCTTCCGCGCCGCGGCCCGTCGGGTCCCGGGATGTGGCGGCGGCGGCAGCGGAAGTAAGGAAGACGCCTGGCGCGCGAGACCGGCTTTGGGGGCCAGGACGCCGCCACCGCCCCACGCGGCCCCCTCGCGCCTATCCGGCCGTGCGCGCCGCCTGCCCGCGCGCGTCCCCGCCGCCGTCCCCGGCCGTGCGCGTTCCAGCGGGCCGCGGGGAGTGGGGAGGGGCGCGGCCGCGGGACCCCAGGCCCGGATCCCGAGCCTCCCTTTCTGCCGCTGCAAAAGCGTTCTTTCTGACCGAGACCTGCGGCCGGAACAAGTCCCGCTGGGCCTCCATCCAGAAAACAGGTTTGCTTTTTGAGAAAGAAAAAAAATCCCAAACTTGGAAAAAGGCAAAAAACCAAACCAAAACAACAACAAAGTCACGCACACACACAAAACCACCTTGGAAAAATACAAAAAATAGATAAGTAAATTTCTTAAATCCCCAACTTGGAAAAAGGCCACTTGCTTGCGTTAAGGGTAACTTCTAGCATTTTCTAATAAGCCTACTTAGTAAAAGGGGGACGTTCTATTCTTTAAAGAGCCCCCTTGGCTGTCCGGGTTGGGGATGTAACTGTTGTCTAGGTACAGTTGATTAACGAAGGACAATGATAACGGCCTGACCAGTTTACAGACCTGAAGAGTTGTAACTTCTTCACCTGCAGAAATGGATAAGGCCTGAGTCAACCTCAAAGGTATTGGGATTTTATTGCCCCAAAGAAGATAAACTAGTTTTATTTTTATACAACCTACGTGTTTGTTAACTACCCGACTATATCTGTGTCTATTTAGCAAACAAGTAAAATAGATACGTGTATGTATACACACACACACACACACACACACACAATTTTCATCAAAGCTTTCAAGGAACAAGCGTTTTTGTTTTTGTTTTTGTTTCTTTTTTATTGGTTCCCTCCTTAATGAGTTAATAATATTGAGGGAGCTGGCTGTTTGAGTATTTCACTTCTAGCCCCATTACTAATCATGGTTTAAAGGTTCTGTCCCTCATGCAGAAGACGTTTACTGAGCCCTTTTTTGGGGCCCTGTGGTTGAGATGAGACATTGGGTTTCCCTTTGAGGATTTGAATCGATGCACGTGCACGGCAGAAAAGAAGTAAGTAAATGTGAAGCTTGGATGTGATGCAGCATATTATGCAGGATTTAAGGATCAAGGCTCTGGGAATCAGACCACGTGGATTCAGAGCCTTAGTCACCGCATCTGACTGTGACCTTGTCACACTCTCATCTCTCTGTGTCCCAGTCTTCTCATCTACAGAATGTGGTACTAGGCCGGGCGTGGTGGCTCACGCCTGTAATCCCAACGTTTTGAGAGGCGGAGGTAGGTGGATCACCTGAGGTCGGGAGTTCGAGACCAGCATGACCAACATGGAGAAACCCTGTCTCTAATAAAACTACAAAAAAAATTAGCCGGGAGTGGGGGCACGTGCCTGTAATCCCAGCTGCTCGGGAGACTGAGGCAGGAGAATTGCTTGAACCCAGGAGGCGGAGGTTGCGGTGAGTCGAGATCTCGCCACTGCACTCCAGCCTGGGCAACAAGAGTGAAACTCCAAAAAAAAAAAAAAAGTGTGGTACTAAAGAATATTGTAGAGGATGCATTTAAAATACAAAGCACAGTCATCCCGCAGTAGTAAACACTGCAACAAACACACACTATTGTCACTGTTATTACTGCATTCCCAAGATACTGTTCAAAACTTTAAAAGATGGAGTTTGTTTTAGAGGCTTACACATTGACAACTAAGGTGACTGAGGTTTTTTGGTTTTTTTTTTTTGGAGTTTTTCAAAATAGTTTCTCTTTTTTTCCTATAAATGAACGTCTAGGAAAATATTAGTATTTAGTCTTTTTTTTTTTTTTTTGAGACGGAATCTCGCTCTGTCGCCCAGGTTGGAGTGCAGTGGTGCCATCCCAGCTCACTGCAACCTCTGCCTCCTGGGTTCAAGTGATTCTCCTGTCTCAGTCTCTCAAGTAGCTGGAATTACAGGTGCGTGCCACCACACCCGGCTAATTTTTGTATTTTTAGTAGAGACGGGGTTTCACCATGTTAGCCAGGCTGGTCTCAAACTCCTGACCTCAAGTTATCCACCCGCCTCAGCCTCCCAAAGTGCTGGGATTACACGTGTGAGCCAAATATTTAGTCTTTGTAGCAGGAGGATTGTTTCTAAAATAGCAGTTCGCAAAGAGTGATCTCCAAAAAGTGGATCTTTAGGAGTCTCCAAGATCCTTTTAGAGGATCTGCAATGACAAAACTGTTTTCATAGTTGAACTGGGACATTATTTGTCCTCTTTACAATGTAGACATTTGCTCTGATTGTGCACAAGTAAGCACAAATCCCAGCAGTGGGACAACACCAAATCAGTAGTAACTGCATCCTTCACCACCATGCACTTGCAGTAAAAACAAACACAAAGTGTCACTGAAGAATGTCCCCCGTGAAGCAGTCATGTGCCTCATGACAGGGTGGGAAATGCACAGAAACAATCCTGCTGCATCCCAAGGATGATGGTTGCTGAAGGCCGTGCCCTTGTGCAATGGCCTGCGATGCACAAGCTGCAGCTCTTTTTTATGGAACGCCAGTTTTACTTGAAAGCAGAACTGACAGACAAACTGCAGTTACTCAGATTTGGGCATTTGGCAGACATTTCCTCCAAAATGAATGACGTGAGCCTGTCACTTCAAGAAAAACAAATGATAGTGTTTGTTGTCTGTGATAACATTCAAGCTTTCAAGTGAAAAATCAGACTTTTGCAAAACCTGTATCCATCACTGTAAGTTTGACAGCTTCCCAATATTTAAAGATTTTTCTGATGAGATCAGAAGTAGTACTAACAACTAGTTGTAAAAAAATATTGTATAGTGATCAACCAGTTGTAGTGTAATGAGAAATATGTATTTGGCCTTTGACCCTGGTTCCTGACTGATACAGTTTGGCTGTGTCCCCACCTAAATCTCAGTTGTAGTTTCCGTCATCCCCACGTGTCATGGGAGGGACCCTGTGGGAGGTAATTGGATCCTGGGGGCAGTTACCCCCATGCTGCTGTTCTCCTGATAGTGAGTGAGTTCTCATAAGATCTGATAGTTTTATAAAGGGCTTCCCTCTTCACTCAGCACTCATTCTCTCTACTGCCGCCCTGTGAAGAGGTGCCTTCCACAATGATTGTAAGTTTCCTGAGGCCTCCCCAGCCATGCAGAACTGTGAGTCAATTAAACCTCTTTTCTTTATGAATTACCCAGTCTTGGGCATTTTTTCATAGCAGTGTGAGAATGGACTAATACACTGACATAAAGCACTTAAATCCCTTGGAGTTTCCTGGGTGATAGGAGTATCTTTTGTTCTAATGAAGCAACTCTTGCTGGGCCCCTAAATATTTTCAGATGGAGACTGGTCACTGGAAAAACCAGGCCTCGTATGGAAGCCTGCAATTTTTAGCCCTATACCCAGTCCTCTGGAGAGATGAGAGGGGCTGGAGATTAAGTTAATAATGGATCATGTCTGCATGATAAAGCCTCCATGGAAACCTCTAGACCACAGAGTTCGGAGAGTTTCCAGGTTGGTGAACACATTCAGGTGCTGGGAGAGTGGTGTGCCCAGTGAGAGCAGGGAAGCTCTGCACCCTTTCCACTTACCTTGCCCCATGCATCTCTGCCATCTGACTGTTCCTGAGTTGTATCCTTTATAACAGGACATAAACTGGACATAGTAGGACATAAACTGTCTTCCCAAATTCTGTGAGCTATTCTATCAGATCACCAAACAGGAGGGAGGGATTCATGGAACCCCTGATTTATAGCCAAGCTGGAAAGAAGTGGGATAATCTGGGGACCCAATTCTTGCAACTGGCATCTGAAGTGAGGGAAGTCTTGTGAGACTGAGCCCTGAACCTGTGGAGTCTGACTGTAACTCCAGGTAGTTAGTGTCAGGATTAAGTTGAATTGTAGGACAGCCAACTGGTGTGTGGAGAATCAGATAAATGGTTGTTGGTGTTGGAAAACATGCCAAAGTGATGAGTTTTAATGTCACCAAATATAAAATATTTATTGATAGGGTTTTGGATTCCACATTGTACTAACCTTTAGACGGCTACCACTTGTTGGGTTTAGGTGTGGAAACTCAAAATACCCCCAAATTATCTGAAAAGATTTAAATATTTCTTCCTTTTTCTACTTATCTGTGTGAGGAAGGAGTTTCTTCATATTCTTTGACCAATATATTGCAACAGATTGAGTGCGAAGAGAAGTATATGATTCCAGCTGTCTTCTATTAAGCCAGACATTAAAGAGATTTGCAAAAGAGTAAACAATGCCATATTTTTGTTTTGAAAAACATAGCTATTTTTCCTTAAAGTATGCTATTTAAAGTAACATATAATGGGAATATTCATTTTCTAAAATGGATTACTAAAGGTTTTTAATTTCTCATGTTATAAGTATAGATGGATATCATCCAGATTAACAAAAGCTCTTTGGGTTCCTTGATAATTTTTAAGAGTGTAAATGGGTTCTCAGGACAAAATGATTGAGAACTTCTGTTCTCAAAGAAACCCAAATTCTTAATAGTAAAAGGAAAATATACCAGGTTCTTTAACAACCCGCTACTCCCACCCCACCCACTACGAAGTGAATATTTCTGTTTTGAACCAAACCAAGGCCCTTCCTGAAAGTGGAATAATAGAACAGATGCATCTAGAAAAACCAATATATCTCTTACAGGGATGGGGTCATGTGGAGAACCATCTCCTACACAGGTAGGGATTTGCCAGTTCTCCTCAGCATTCTAAGACAATTTGATAAATTTCTCCCCTATTCTTCATTTTGGGTTCAACCTGTATGAACTCAGGGTCCTTTAGTGCTAGGTGCTAGAATCTGACTTTGTTTTCCCTCCGGCCTCTTCCCCAGCTCCTAGCTGTGCTACAGAGAAGCTCCTGCAGTTTCCATGTCAGCCAGAGGAGGGGACAATTCCTAGAATCCTGGCCCTCCTAGTCCTGAACTCTCCTCTCAGTATACACAGTGGCTACCAGTCTCTCAGGCTTTCTTGGGGTTCCTTTAAGAAGTGGGTTTGGAAATGACTTCTTGGCCACTCTTGGCAGTAAATGTAATAGAAAATTGCAGAGAGTACATATCTCGGTTCCTTTCTCTGAGCACACTGAAAATTTACATTTGGCTCACTTGGTGGGTATATGAGAAGCTTACCAGAGTTGAAATGAGACTCTGTCCAGGGTAAAGTTGTAGAACTGTAGGGACCGCAGCCAGGCATCTCTGTGTTGTACCATAACTGAGAAATGCTCAGCCAGAGGGCCCTTTTCAGTAGACGTAGAGTTGGAGGCAGGGATTGCAAACCTACACAAGTTGATTTCCCTTTCCTATTTATAGATGGCAATGCAGTTCAAAGACTTTTTGTTTTTAAGTAGGAGATGGCTGAATGAAACAAGCTGGATTCCATACTCTAGCCCTTGGAAACCTTTGGTGTGTTTATTACAGTCTTAATGGGGAGCTGTTTTGCCTTGTTAAGAACTTCTAAATTATCCAAAACATAATAGGGCTGCACATTTGAAAAAATTCAACAAGAGGAATTATTTCATATTTTAAGCCCAAGAGACATCTTCAATACCTACATTTAATTTTTATTTTCACTAGAGATGATGTTTTGCTATGCTGCCTGGGCTGACCTTGAACTCCTGGCCTCCAACCATCCTCCTGCCTCGGCCTCCCGAAGTGCTGAGATTACAGGAGTGAGCCACCATGCCCTGCCAAGACCTACATTTTGAATTCCTGAAAATATATTTTAACACTTACCAAAATAAGAAAATTTTTAAAAGTGCTGAATTCTTGAGGTGAGATCACAGACACCTCCCACTGTCAAGTTAGACTACATTCCCAGTGGAATTGGCTAAGGATACAAAATTATGCTGTAAGTAAGGTGACCCCATAGAGTTTGTTTGGGCCGCATGACTGGGTTCTGGCCAATGAGATGTGCATAGATGTGATCTAAGCCACCCCTAGGGCTCACCCTTAAGAACATACCTATGATCCTGAAGTTTTCTTCCTCTGATATGTGCCATGTGTTCTAGAAGGTGGACGCACAAGATGAAAGCAGCTGTGATCCCTACATCACCATCTGGAGGAAAGTTGCATTATCCTCATGGAATGTGATGAGCAAGTAGTTGATACCTATTGTTTTAAGCCAAGGATAATTCAGGACATATGATTTACACAGCACAGCCTGCCCTAATACAGGATACCAGTTCAGTGATGAAAACACTGGACAGAAAGTCAGGAGGCTTGTGTTCTATGATGTTGAACTATAAGAATTTGTTGGTTTTTAACAGTTTTTGATGTTCAAGTGGCAGTTTCACATGATTCACCCCAGTAGTTCATGTGACCCCTGGCCAGCTTGGTATGTGACATTGAATTAATCCGTTACTCCCATCTGGATCTCATTTTTCTCATCTATAAAAATCAGATCTAATAAACATCTATAGAACACTCCACCCAGTAACAGTAGGATATACATTCTTCTCAAGGACACATAGAACATTTATCCTCATATACATGCTATAGGCTAATCTGTAAAATAAGCCCCAGTACATTTTTAAAAATTAAAATCATACAAAGTATGTTCTTTAACCACAACAGAATTAAACTTGTTAATAATTTGTCAACAGCAGGAAATCTAGGAAATTTACAAATAATGTGGAAATCAAATAATGTACTTAAATAACCAATGGGTCAAATAAATCACAAGTAAAATTAGACGTACTAGTTCGTTTTCATGCTGCTGATAGAGACATACCCAAGACTGGGCAATTTACAAAAGAAAGAGGTTTAGTGGACTTACAGTTCCACATGGCTGGGGAGGCCTCACAATCAAGGTGGAAGGCAAGGAGGAGCAAGTCACGTCATCAATGGATGGCAGCAGGCAAAGAGAGAAAATTATGCAGGGGAACTCCTCTTTATAAAACCATCAGATAGTCAGGAGGTGGCTCCAGTGGCTGTGGTGGCAGTATGAGTGCCAGGAGGTGGTGGCTGCAGTGGGACAGGTGGTTGCACAGTGGCAGGCACAGGTGTAATGGATAGGTAACAGAGAAGACCTCATCCCTTCCTAGTCAGGGCATCAGCATGACCAAGTGCTTCCTACCCCCCACCAGCAGCCCCAGTGAACACCACAGGGTGGAGCATGGCAGTGGGCTTACCCAGACCCCCAGCTCTGAAGAGATCAACCCTACTAAATTTCCTGGATTGTACCACACTGGTGAGCCCTCACCTCCCCATGACATCCTCCACAAGCCTCCTGATATAGTGTCTGATGATGAGAAAGACCATGGAAAGAAAAAAGGAAATTTTAAGAAAAAGGAAAAGAGGACCGAAGGCTATGCAGCCTTTCAGGAAGATAGCTCTGGAGATGAGGCAGAAAGTCCTTCTAAAATGAGGAGGCCCAAGGGAATCCATGTGTTCAAGAATCCCAGCTTTTCTAAAAAGAAGGAGAAGGATTTTAAAATAAAAGAAACCCAAAGAAGAAAAGCATAAAGAAGAAAAGCACAAAGAAGAAAAAAAGAGAAGAAGTAAAAAAAAAAAAAAAAGTCAAAAGACTTGACAGCAGCTGATGTTGTTAAAACAGTGGAAGGAAAAGAAGTAAAAGAAAAAGCCATTTCAGGAGCCAGAGGTGCCTGAGATTGATGTTCCAAGTCTCAAACCCATTTTTGGAATTCCTTTGGCTGGTGCAGTAGAGAGAACCATGATATATGATGGCATTTGGCTGCCGGCCGTTTTCCGTGAATTACGTAGAGAAGTATGGCATGAAGTGTGAAGGCATCTACAGAGTATCAGGAATTAAATCAAAGATGGATGAGCTAAAAGCAGCCTATGACCAGGAGAAGTCTACAAACTTGGAAGAATATGACCCTAACACTGTAGCCAGTTTGCGGAAGCAGTATTTGTGAGATCTTCCGGAGAATTTGCTTACCAAAGAGCTTATGCCTAGATTTGAACAGGCTTATGGGAGGACCACAGAGACTGAGAAAGTGCAGGAATTCCAGCGTTTACTCAAAGAACTGCCAGAAGGTAACTATCTTCTGATTTCTTGGTTCGTTGTGCACATGGACCATGTCATCACAAAGGAACTGGAAGCAAAAATGAATATACAGAACATTTATATAGTGGTCAGCCCAACTGTGCAGATCAGCAATCTAGTCCTGTATGTGTTCTTCACACATGTGCAAGAACTCTTTGGAAATGTGGTTCTAAAGCAAGTGACGAAACCTCGGCGATGGTCTAACGTGGCCACGATGCCCACGCTGCCAGAGACCCAGGCAGGCTTCAAGGAGGAGATCAGGAGACAGGAGTTGCTTTTGAATTGTTTACATCAAGATCTGCAGGGTGGGATAAAGGATTTGTCTGAAGAAGAAAGATTATGGGAAGTACAAAGAATTTTGACAGCTCTCAAAACAAAACTGAGAGAAGCTAAAAGACAGGGGTGTGAAACCAAGATTGCACAAGAGATAGCCAGTCTTTCAAAAGAGGCTGTTTCCAAAAAAAAAGATGAATGAAAATGAAGAAGTTATAAATATTCTCCTTGTTCAGGAGAAAGAGATCCTGACTAAACAGGAGGAGCTCCTGGCCATGGAGCAGTTTCTGCGCCGGCAGATTGCCTCAGAAAAAGAAGAGATTGAACGCCTCAGAGCCGAGACTGCGGAAATTCAGAGTCACCAGCAGCAGGGCCTAAGCGAGACTGAGGAGTACTCCTCCGAGAGCGAGAGTGAGGATGAGGAGGAGCTGCAGATCATTCTGGAAGATTTACAGAGACAGAACGAAGAGCTGGAAATAAAGAACAACCATTTGAATCAAGCAGTTCACGAGGAGAGTGAGGCCGTCATCGAGCCGCGCATGCAGCCCTGGCTGCTCCAGATGCAGCCAGACAGGGCCAAGCAGCAGGCGCAGGAGGACGAGGAGCCCGAGTGGCGCGGGGGTGCCATCCAGCCGCCCAAGAATGGCATCCTCGAGCCAGTAGCAGCTAAATAGCCACCAAAGGCAGGCAAGAAGCCAGCAAAGCCATTGCCCAGCAAGCACAGGAAGGAGACGTCCATCTGAGCAGCCTCCGTGGCCGTCCGGAGTCCGTGAGACTGAAAGGACTCGTGCATCTTACTGTAACCCGGGGGCCAGGCTGGCTCTCTCGCTGTACATTCTGTAAAGGTGTCTTCTCTTCTCAGACTCTTCCTCGGTCACACGTCTGACTCCTTCGCGTCAGGCTTAGGTTCTATGGGAGGACGAAGCAGGAGATGCATTGTGGGCTTTAGGGACAGGTGAGTTTTCCAGGTAGTGTCAGCATATTTGAAGATTTTAATTTTCTTCCTTAACTTGAAATAACTATTTTCACCCTTGAGTGGCTTCTTTTTAAACCACAAATCGTCTTTCTTTGCTTTTTTATCACAGCAGAATCAGGATCATTCAAGTGGGGAACCACACCAGGTCAATGCTGTGCCCTCCGTGATCTCTGGTACCTTCACTCTTGCTTGTGCCTTCAACACCTTGGTGCAGATCCCTATGGGGGAACTACCTCAGGTTCTCTGAGTGGTCAGAGCAGTGCATGGTGGGTGTTCCCTGGTCCACCCTCCTAACTCTCTCCTTCTGCAGTTCTAAACCACAGTCCATAAGCCAGAGTCACCAGGACGGCCTATCTGGCCGCAGACGGGCTGCCTGCGGAGCCAACCCATCCACCCCGGGCGGCGCAGGCCAGCCGAGAGGCCGCCCGTTCCCGCCGGTTTCTTACTGCGGGGACCAGCAAAGGCCTTCTCACTGGGTTGATCAAAGGTAGTCTCCTTGGCCTGGTGCATCCACAGAGGATGTTGCTCAAACCAGAAATCTTTTAAATGACTGACCTTTCTTAAAAACAGAATGACTCTGATTGCTTGCTTGGGCTAGAATGTACACGTCTTCTTGCCTGAATAAGCCATATATATGCTCTTAAACAAAAGTTTGATACTATCCATATCGTCTCAGTGAACCTACTAGTGGACTCCCAATTGACAAGATCGAGCAATAAAAAAAATTCCTTTCCTTTGAATGATAGTTGTGATTCACCCCGTCCCATTTTCTTGTTTCTGGTCCATCTGATGAAATGGATGCTCTGATGCTCTGAAGCTTCTGGGAGGCCGGGCTCTGGAGGCAACGTGCTGCAGGCGCACTCTGTCAGAGTGAACAGCACCCGCGAGACAGGCCAGGCTCCTGGCTCAGAAGACAAACCCCACACCCACTCAACGAAATGAAAACAAACCCCACACGAGGGCGCTCTCCTCCTCCTCCTAGGTAGTATTTATTTTCAGCACCTCTTTGATGCAGTTTTTAATCCTCTACCTATTGCACTGTTGTGACTCGTTGGCCATTATTTGATTTTTGTACGAAAAAAAAGCTTTGTTATAGAAATCAGCATACTATTTTTTAAATCTGGAGAGAAGATATTCTGGTGACTGAAAGTATGGTCAGGTGTCAGATATAAATGTGCAAATACCTTCTTGCTGTCCTGTCAGTCTCAGTACATTCACTTTATACCTGCTGGCAATATTGAAGGTTCCTTTTTTGTTTGTGTAAACTCTAATTTCTATCAAGGTGTCATGGATTTTTAAAATTAGTATTTCATTACGAATGTCTCAGCATTGCTTAACTCATTTTTGCCAGAACCATTATTGATCAAGCAAATAAATTCAGCCATTTGGGAAAAAGAAAAAAAACCCCGTCAGATCTCGTGAGATTTATTCACTATCACGAGAACAGCACGGGAAAGACTTGCCCCCATGATTCAATTAACTCCCACTGGGTCCCTCCCACAACAAGTGGGAATTTAAGATGAGATTTGAGTGGGGACACAGCCAAGCCATGTCATTAGAAAATACTTTCAGATGAATGAAAATGAAAGTACCACATACCAAAACTTATTGGGATGCACTGAAAGCAATGTTCAGAAATTTATAGCTGTCAATGTCAACTTTTAAAAAGAAAAAAATCTGAAATCCAACCTAATCTTTCACCTTAAAAAACTATAAAAAGAATAGCAAATTAAACTCAAAGCAAGATGAAGAAATAATAAAGAGTAGAAACAAATGAAGGAGAAAATAGGAAAACAATAGAGAAAATCAACTAATGAAAAGTTGGTTTTTTGAAAAGATCAACAAAATTGATACACCTTTTCCTAGACTGACCAAGAAAAAGAGGAATCAAATTACTAAAATCAAGATTGAAAAAAGGAGCATTATTACAAACCTTACAGAAACAAAAAAGGTCATAGATCAATTGTGTGCCAACAAATTAGAGGACCTAATGGAATATACAAATTCCTAGCGAAAAAAACAGGTAAATTAACTCAAGATGAAATAAAAAATTTGGATCAAACCTTAAGAAGTAAGAGATTGAATTAGTAACTTAAAATTTTCCTACAGAGTAAAGACACAGCCTACTTAACTTCACTGTTAAATTCTACCAAACATTTAAAAAAGAACTAATATCAGCACCCACAAACGCTTCTAAAAAACAGAAGAGGATGAAATACATCCTGTATTCATCCATTTTCATGCTGCTGATAAAGACACACCTGAGACTGGGCAATATACAAAAGAAAGAGCCTTAATGGACTCACAGTTTCATGTGGCTGAGGAGGCTTCATAATCACCTCGGAAGACAAAAGGCACATCTCATATGGCGGCAGACAAGAGAAGAGAATGAGAGCCAAGCAAAAGGGGTTTCCCCTTATAAAACCATCAGATCTCATTAGCCTTGTTCACTACCACGAGAACAGTGAGGGGAAACTGCCCCTATGATTCAGTTATCTCCCACTGGGTCCCTCCCACAACATGAGGGAATTATGTAAGCTACAATTCAAGATGAGATTTGGGTGAGGACACAGCCAAACCATATCACATCCCAACCCATTCTCTGAGGTCAGTATTACCCTGATACCAATACCAGACTTATACATCACAAGAAAACAAGAAACCAATACTACTTATGACTATAGACACAAAAACTCTCCACAGAATACAAGCAAACTGAATCCAGCAACATATTAAAGAATTATATACTATAGCCAAGTGGATTGTATCCAGGAATTAAAGGTTGTGTTAATATATATCAGTAGGTCAAAGGACAAAATCATATGACTAAATAGAATCAGAAAAAGCAGTTGACAAAATTTAACTCCCTTCATGATAAATACATGCAACAAACTAGGAATAGAAGGCAACTTCCTCAAACTGATAAACATGATCTACAAAAACCCACAAATAACATCAATGAGAAAAGACTAAAAACTTTCTCTCTCAGATCAGGAACAAGACAAGGATGTCTGTTTTCATCGTGTCTATTCAACATTCTGCTTTCATCAGTTTTTTTCAACATTTTATTGGGGCTCTAGCTATGACAGTTAGGCAAGAAAAAGAAAGCATCTGTATTGGAAAAGAAGAAGTTAAACTATTTCTATTTGCAGATGGCATAATCTTGCATGTAGAAAATCCCAAAGTCTCCACCTGAAAACTATTAGAACTAATACATGAGTTCAGGAAAATTGTAGGCTATAAGATCAAGATATAAAACAATTGTATTTTTATAGACCAGCAAAGAACAACCTGAAAATGAAATTGGGAAAATGATTATATTGAAAATAGCATATAAGGGAATAAAATTATTAGGGATAAATTTAACAAAAGAGGTTCAAAACATATACTCTAGAAATATTTTTGAAAGAAATTAAAGAATACCTAAATAAATGTAAATGCATCCCATGTTTATATATCAGAGGATGTAATACTGTTAAGATATACTCTCCATATTGATCTACAACTTTATTGCAATCCTCATCAAAATTCCGGCTGGCTTCTTGGTAGAAATAGCCAATCTGAAGCTAAAATTCACATGAAAATGTAAGACACTCAGAGTGGCCAAAACAATCTTCAAAAGGAAGATCAAAGTCTGAGGAATCACACTTCCTGATCTTAAAATATACTACAAAGCCACAGTAATCAAGACAGTGTGGTAACAGCATAAGAACAGATATATAAATCAGTGGAATAGAATTGAGAGTCCAGAAATAAGCCATTTATGGCCAATTGGTTTCCAACAGGAGTGCTAAGACAATAAAATAAAAAAGGAATAGCCTTTTCAATAGATGGTACTGAGACAACTGGATATCCACATGCAAAAGAATGAATTTAGATGCCTCTCTCACACTTACACAAAAATTAACTCAAAACGGACCATAGACCTAACAAGAGCTAAAACTAAAAATCTAGTAAAAACACAGGCATAAATTTTATAACCTTGGGTGAGACAGTATCTTCTTAGATATGCCACCAAAAGCACAAGCAACAAAAGAAAAAATAGATAGATTTTAAAAAATTTGTCCTTCAAAGGATACTATCAGGAAAATGAAGAGAAAATCCACAGAATTTTTTTTTGCAAATCATATATATGTGTATTAGTCCATTTTGCATTGGTGTGAAGGAATACCTGAGACTGGATGATTTATAAAGAAAAGAGGTTTATTTTGGCTCATGGTTCTGCAGGCTGTTCAAGCGTGGGGCTGGCAAGCATGGTGCTAGCATCTGCTTCTGGTCAGAACCTCAGGAAGCTTTTATTCATGGTAGAAGGTGATGGGGGAGCAGGTATGTCACACGGTGAGAAAAGGAGCAAGAGAGAGAGCGGGGAGATCCCCAATTCTTTTTAACCAGATCACACATGAACTCATAGAGTGGAAACTCACTCATTACCATGAGGGGGGCACCAAGCCATTCATGAGGGATCCACCCCCATGACACAAACATCTCACACTAGGCCCCTCCTCCCACATTGGGGATCACATTTGAACATGAGTTTTGGAGGGGACAAACATCCAAACTATAGCAATATGGTAAAGGACTAACATCTAGAATATCTACAGAATTCTTACAGTGTAATAATAAAAAGACAAATAGCCCAATTTAAATATGGGTAAAGGGTCTGCATAGACATTTTCCAAAGAAGATATACACATGGCTGATAAGCACATGTAAAGCTGCTGAACATCATTCATAAGTAGGGAAATGCAAATGAAAATCACAATGAAATACCAGTCCACCCCAGCTAGGATGGCTATAATGACAAAAGACAATAACAAGTGTTGGTGAGTTGTGGAAAATGGAGCCCTTACACATTGCTGGTGAGAATGTAAAATGGTGCAGTTGCTTTGGAAAACTTTTTGGCAGGCTGGGCATGGTGGCTTATGCCTGTAATCCCAGCACTTTGGAAGGCCAAGGCAGACAGATCACCTGAGATCAGGAGTTCGAGACCAGACTGACCAACATGGTGAAACCCTGTCTCTACTAAAAGTACAAAAATTAGCCTGGTGTGGTGGCACGCTCCTGTAATTCCAGCTACCCGGGAGGCTGAGAAGGGAGAATCACTTGAACCAGCAGGTGGCGGTTGCAGTGAGCCAAGATCACGCCACTGCACTCCAGCCTGGGCGACAGAGCAAGACTCCGTTTCAAAAAAAAAAAAAAATACTTTTTGGCAGTTTTTAAAAACGTTAAATGTAGAGTTACCATATAACCCAGCAATTTCACTCCTAGATATATACCCAAGAGAAATGAAAACATATGTCTATGCAAAAACTTGTACGTTAATGTTCAAGACATTGTTATTTGTAATAGCCAGAGCAGAAAAATCACACATTTCCATCAAGTGGTGAATGAACTTTTATTTTATTTTTATTTTTTTGAGACAGGGTTTCACTCCTGTCACTCAGGCTGGAATGCATGGTGCTATCTTGGCTAACTGCGGCCTCTGCCTCCTGGGTTCAAGCAATTCTCCTGCCTCAGCCTCCCGAGTATCTGGGACTACAGGTGTGCACCACCGTGCCTGGCTAATTTTTGTATTTTGTGTAGAGACAGAGTTTCACCATGTTGGCCAGGCTAGTCTTGAACTCCTGGGCTCAAGTGATCTGCCCACCTTGGCCTCCCAAAGTGCTGGGATTACAGGCATGAGCCACCATGCCTAGCCCAGTGGTGAATGAATTTTTAAAATGTGGTACATTCATGTACTGGAACATTATTTGTCAAGAAGAGGAGATGAAGTACTGACTCATGCTGCAACATGGAGAACTTGAAAGCATTATGCTAAGTCAAAGAAGGTAGTCACAGAGGACCACAGATTCTGTGACTCCACTTACATGAAATGTGCAAAAAAGGCAAATCTATAAACAGATCATAGGTTAGTGGTGATTGGGGGCTGGAAATTGAGAATGACTACTAATAGGTACAGAGTTTCTTCGGGGGGTGATGAAAATTCTGAAATGAGACTGTGATTGTTGCACAACTTTGTGAACATCCTAGAAACCTTGGAACTACACACTTTAAATTGGTGAGTTTTGTGATATGTGAAATTATATTTCAATAAAGGTGTTATCTAAAAATGTGGATGTGAGCTAGATGTGGTGGCTCACGCCGTAATCCCAGCACTTTGGGAGGCCAAGGTGGGCGGATCACAAGGTCAGGCGTTCAAGACCAGCCTGGCCAATGTAGTGAAACCCTGAACCTACTAAAAAAAAAAATACAAAATTTAGCCGGGCATGGTGGCATGTGCTTGTAATACCAGCTACTCGGGAGGCTGAGGCAGGAGAATTGCTTGAACCCAGGAGGTGGAGGTTGCAGTGAGCTGAGATAATGCCACTGTACTCTAGCCTGGGTGACAGGGTGAGAATCCTTCTCAGATAGATAGATAGATAGATAGATAGATAGATAGATAGATAGATAGATAGATAAAATGTGGGTGTGTGGTGATTTAAAAAATACCCTGACTGTGATGGTTCATTGTATATGTCAAGTTGACTGGGCTAAGGGATGCCCACATAGTGGTGAAATTATTTCTGGGTGTACCTGTGAGGACATTTCTGAAATAGATTAGCATTAGCATCAGTAGACTGAGGAAAGAACATCTGAGCAGCCATCCCCCCATCCATTGAGGCCCCAAAAGAACAAAAATGTGGAGGAAGGGTGAATTATCTCTCTCTCTCCTTCACCTGAGAATTCATCTTCCCCTGCCCTTCAACATTGGAGCCTCTGGTTCTTGAGCCTTTGAACTCAGAATAAATTGCTTTCCTGATTCTCCAGCTTGCAGAGGGCAGATGGTGGAACTTCTCAGCCTCCGTGATTGTGTGAGCCACTTCCAATAATAAATCTCTCGCTCTCTCCCCTCTGCCTCCCCAACACACTCACACATCTATGTGTACTACTATGTATATTGCATCTATTATGTGTATGTATGTAAATATATACACACACATATTACATATATATACACACTATGGTTCTGTTTCTCTGGAGAACTCTAATACCCTCACGCATACTCCAGTTCACTTCGTTGCATGCATCAAATGAATGGAATGGTAGGTGGAAAGAAGGCTCAGCTACTGTTCATTTCATTCTGTCTTTGTTGTTGACTCTGGTAAATCACTTAACTTCTGGGCTTACGTTTTTTAATAAGAAATCAGTCTGTCATTTTGAGTGACTGCTGGGTTCCCTTCCAGCTCTAATACCCTATTATTCGATAGAAGCTAGACCTGAATCCATGCAGTCACTCTAGGGAATATACATTTATATCTGGATCTATGTCCTGTAACAAAAGTAGCAAAATATGGAAGGAAAAATGTAGAAAAAATGAGGAGAAATAAGGAGAAAATGTAAGAAATGAGTAAGTTGATTTTTGTGTGTGGCATATAGCTAGATAATTACCCATCCAGTTGGTTGAAAATATAATCACTATTTTCTCTCCAATCATGGAAGGGTGAGACCTATTTTTATGTGTCTTATGATAAACAGAATACTAATTAAAATAAAGTTAACTATTTTCTTTTTTCATACAGGGTATGTTGCTCAGAATGCAATTGTGAGACCATCTCTTATAGTAAAGTAATGTAGTGCTAGGTTGGCACTTGAAAAATTGGTCCTATCTCTCTTCTAATATTGAGCTCACATAGCATGAAAAAATGTATCCCTCTGAGATGACCTATTAATAATAAAGCATGAATAGACTCTAAGTATAAAACAGTAACAAACTCCTGCTGTCTCATTACTGAATATCTTAGGGTTGATAGCAGGAAAGCTCTGCGTCAATTGCAAAGTTGGAAACTCACCACGTATGTGCTTTATTTTCTTTACCATCCAAATCTCTTCCTGATATTAATTTAGCTGCAAAGGAGGTGCATTGATTCTTCTGAGCAGGGGGGAACCACTTGGAGCATGTAGAAGAAGCGCAGATCTGTGGGCCAGTGTTACTCAAGTAGGTCCAGGTGAAACTGGGAGAACCTCATTTTTAAAAGCTCCCTAAACAATTCCAGTGAGCAGCCGGGTTTGGGAACACTGACCTAATCAAGGCCCCAAACTGATGGATATAGTCAGTACTCACATGCCATTGACTATAATAAGATTCTATGTTCATTTACAAACAGTTTTTGTAGGAACAGGGCAGAGAAACACTGCACTGATTGTACTAAAACTCTTTTTACAAAGTAATCACATATCCTTGCAATTGCGTATTTTTTTTTCTTTCAGGACAATTTTCAAAGTTTTAGCCTAAGTCCTCTTTGTTTTTAGAATCTAAAGACTTCCCTGCTTCCCTGGCAATAATACACAGCATTGTGGAAGCGAGCTGCTCTCCGTAATCTGAGTGTGTGATCTTGATCGCTTGAGAGTTCTCAGAACTGAATGAGTGATTCTGAAGCACATCAAAGGATACTAGCATTTTATCTGCATTTTCTATTTGGTAAAAATAGTTTTGTACACACCCTTACCTCCCCTTAATTGGACCACTCATTACTGGATGTTTAAAAGCTCTTTTTTTGGACTTGGCTAGAGGCTTTTGACAATGAGTAATCCAAAACACTGAAATAGACCATTGCAATGTATACATTGGTTACCATTGGTTATAATCACCTCTCCTAGCTTTGGGCATTCTGTGATATGAGAGGCCTGATAATTCCCCCAGCCTTTAAATTGCTTTGCTTTGTACACCCAAAGACACTGTTTCAATGCTGCATTGTAGTTGTAAGCCTTTTCTTTTTAAATGAAAATTAAGAATCCAAATTCAAGTTAAAATTCAGCCACACTCAATGCCTGTAATCCCAGCACCTTGGGAGGCCAAGGTGGGCAGATTGCCTGAGCTCAGGAGTTCAAGACCAGCCTGAGCAATATGGTGAAACCCTGTCTCTACAAAAAATACAAAGTTAGCTGAGCGTGGTGGCGCATGCCTATAGTCCTAGCTACTTGGGAGGTTGAGGTGGGAGGATTGCTGGAGCGCAGGAGGTCGAGGCTACAGTGAGCTGAGATCATGCCACAGCATTCCAGCCTGTGTGACAGAGCAAGACCCTGTCTCTTAAAAAAAAAAAAGAAAATCAGCCACATATGGGTCCTCCAAAGTAATTTACCTAACTGAGGTGACAATGGGATGAACACAGCCTTCATGAATGAGTTTGTGCAGGCTGTGGCAACTATATTTTCTTCTTTCTGGTGGCCAGCAAATTTCTTTGCTATCAGTCGTAAGAGGCCAACAAGGATCCAAGTGATACCCTAATTCCTAGTAAGAGTCAAGGTAAATATCTTAGCAGAAGTCACTACTCTCAACCCTCTATTGAAACCACTCTATTAAAAGCCACTGATAAAGTAATTCGTTCATAGACGTTTTTCAAGTGCATACTGTATGCCAGGTACAGCACAAGGTTCTAGAGAGCCATAAATTACTAATAACAGTAGCGAACACTTACATAGTGCCCACTGTATGCAAGCAATGTTTTTCAAACTGCGCATAGCAACCTATTAGTGGGTCATAAAAATCAAGTTCGTGCTTCACACCCACCCATCATTTAAAAGAATAGAAGATAATTGAATCAGAAATAGTAGAGTGCTTCCTTCTTATGAAGGGTAAGAATTATTTCATAAGGCTGGGTGTGGTGGCTCACACCTGTAATTCCAGCACTTTAGGAGGCTGAGGTGGGAGGATCACTTGAGCCCAGGAATTCAAGACCAGCCTGGGCAACCTAGTGAGACCCCATCTCTACTAAAAGTAAAAAATTAACTTGGTGTGGTGGCATGTGCCTGTCATCCCAGCTACTTGGGAGGCAGAGGTGAGAGGATCACTTGAGCCCAGGAGGTGGAAGCTGCAGTGAGCTGTGATTGCACCACTGCACTCCAGCCTGGGCAACAGAGTGAGACCCTACTAAAACAAAAAGGATTGTTTTATAAAACCTTTATTTTATACATACACTTACACACTTCACACACTCACAGATCTACGTGCACTGATCACAATATAACATGTATTTTGTATTGTTTTGGTCGAAAGTTTTAAAACCAGTGATATAGAGCATAATTACAGAAAAAAATATGCATTTTTTCACAATTTTAGTCACATTACAAGAAAATAAAATTATAGAGCAGTATTTCTCAAAAAGACAGAAAAGTCTTAAGTAAAATAATAGCAAATTGAATTCAATTATATAGAAAAGGGTTAATGCATCATGACCAAGTAGAGTTTATTCCAGGAACGCAAGGCAGGCTTAATATTTGAAAGGCAACCAATGTAATTCACCACATTAAAAGAATAAAGGCAAGAACAGTGTGATTATTTCAACAGATGCAGAAGGCATTTGATAAAATTAAATACCCACTCGATAGAATTCTCAGCAAACTAGACATAGAGAAGAAAATGTTCATAATCTGATAAAAGGCACCTACAAACAAACAAAAATAAAACCCGCAAATCTTATAGCTAACACTATATTTGTTGGATGAACAAGGCAAAGCAATACACTATCGCCATTTCTATTCAACATTATGCTGGAGGGATCTTAGTTTAGAGAGAAAGAATAAAACTATCTTTACAAACAGATGAAATGATTGAGTACAGAGAAAAACCAAACGATTAGATATATTAAGTCGTTTAATCCTCACAACAACGCTATAGCTGCAGAGAGATTTTCTGAGATTAATATTTTCCCTTCTTTAAATGTTTGAAAGACTTCACTAGGGAAGTTTGCTGCTGAAATTCTTTTGGGAGAAAGTACTTAATTACAGACTCAATTTTTTAAACAGATATAAGTCTATTCCAAATTTTTATTTTTTATTTAAGTTTTAATATGTGGTGCTTTTGAGAAAATTTTTCCATTTATCCAAGTGATATGGTTTGGCTCTGCGTCCCCACCCAAATCTCATCTTGAATTGTACTCCTGTAATTCCCACGGGTTGTGGGAGGGACCCAGTGGGAGATAATTGAATCATGGAGGTCATTTCCCCCATACTGTTCTCATGGTAGTGAATAACCTCGTGAGATCTGATGGTTTTATCAGACGTTTCCGCTTTTGCATCTTCCTCATTTTCTCTTGCCACCGACATGTAAGAAGAGCCTTTCGCCTCCCTCCATGATTCTGAAGCCTCCCCAGCCATGTGGAACTGTAAGTCCAATTACACCTCTTTTTCTTCCCAGTCTCTGGTATGTCTTTACCACCAGCATAAAAACGGGCTAATCCACCAAGTTTTTGAATTTATTTGCACAAAGTTATCCATAATGTCTTACTATCTTTTAAATTATCTGTCAAATCTGGATTGAGATTTCCCTTCTCATTCCTGACATTCACCATTTGTGTTTTCTCTTTTTTCTTGTCCAGTCTTGCTAAGATTTCTAATTTATTAATATTTTTTAAAATCCAACTTTTGGTTTTATTGATTTTCTCTGTTCCAGCCTATTTTATTAATTTCTGCTTTTATCTTTAATTTCTTCCACCTCACCCTTTTATTGCCTGTTCTTTTTGGTTTAGAAGCTTAGATTATTTATATCCAACCTTCTCTTTTCTGATATTTGTACTTAAAGCTCTAAATTTCCCTGTAAGTACTACTTTAGCTGTACCTCCTAACTTTTGATATATAAGGTCATCATTCAATGCTTGTTCTATTTAATTTGGCTCACTTTTTCTGTCAATGTCCAGTTATTGTTTCTTTTGTCTCGAGGAGTTCAGAAGTAGACAGCATAATTTTGCAAACATCAGAGCAATATTCACATAGTTTCACAAATCGTTTTTCCTTATAATGTATCTAACAAAATATCTTTTGGCATTGAGTCCTGAAATGGTTTTGATCAGGAGAGCATGTTCTGATTCTTCCCTGCTTCTATAAAGTCTATGAGAAACAGCACCGCAGAGTCTTTTAAAATATAAACTATTAGGCTGAGTGCGGTGTCTCATGCCTGTGATTCCAGCACTTTGGGAGGCCAAGGTGGGGGGTGGATCACTTGAGGTCAGGAGTTCGAGACCAGCCTGAGCAATATGGCAAAACTCCATCTCTACTAAAATACAAAAATTAGCTGGGTGTGGTGGCATGTGCTGTAGTCCCCGCTACTTGAGAATCTGAAGTGGGAGGATCACCTGAGCCCAGGGAGGTCAAGGGTGCAGTGAGCCATGACTGTGCCACTGCACTCTAGCCTGGGCAACGGTGTGAGACTCTGTCTCAAATTGTGTGTGTGTGTGTGTGTGTGTGTGTGTGTGTGTAAGAGAAAGGGAGGAGAGAGAGAGAGAACTAAGCTTTAATTTTTTTTTAACACGCCCAAATTCCTACCTAAGGGGTCTGAGGAGTCACATCTTATAAACCATAAAGTCTCATCAGAGGGGTTTTTATTTTAAGCCTATAGAGCGAGGTCTGCATTCTAACCTGACTCTGGCATAACATCATATAACAAGTAAGGCAAGAAGTCAAAACATTTTAACCCCAAATATGTTTCCTTGCCAAATCTTGAAATTGCCCTGCAAAGTTTTCTCTTGTGGGAAAAAAAATCGCATTCTATAGAGAATCCCCTTTCCCCTCTCTTTTTTCCTTCCTTGCTTTCCAGATCCAGGAAATCAGCTAAGAGCTAGGCACCCTTTTAGGTCCGATGAAACATTTAACAATCTAGGCCGGGTGCAGTGGCTCACGCCTGTAGTCTCAGCACTTTGGGAGGCCGAGGCGGGCTGATCACGAGGTCAGGAGACAGAGACCATCCTGGCTAACATGGTGAAACCCCGTCTCTACTAAAAATACAAAAAATTAGCCCGGCGTGGTGGCAGGTGCCTGTAGTCCCAGCTACTCAGGAGGGTGAGGCAGGAGAATGGCGTGAACCGGGAGGCAGAGCTTGCAGTGAGCCGAGATTGCGCCACCGCACTCCAGCCTGGGCGACAGAGCGAGACTCCGTCTCAAAAAAAAAAAAAAAAAAAAAAAAAGTAAAATCTTGATATTGCTCATGTATCCATCAGAGTTCAATCAAAGAAGCACATGGCCACTAGGAATGATATAGAGTATGAGACCTATTACAGGGCTTTGGCCTATAATAAATCTCAGGAAAGAAAAGAAGAATGTAACAGGGCAGGCAGGGACAAGCTGGGACCCACAAGGAGGGACTCCCACCAGCATCTGCCTCCTCTCCCGCCTCCACACCTCAGACTTGGGTGATGCGTGTGACCAGAGGGAAAGGCTGGTGCCCTTTGCCACAGAGCTAAACATGTACCTGGCCCAGGAGGCAGAGAATCCCGAGGAGAAATTCAGCAGGACTGGAAGAGCAGTGGATCAGCTGCCGCCCCACACCGAGGTGTGCCCGCAAAGCCGCAGCACCGTTCATGGGCTGCACCCGCGCGTGACACCTGACTCACTACCGGTCTTCCTACTACTTCACTTCCAGCCTCACACACGTGCCTCCCGTGGCCACACAGAAAGGGGAATTCTAGCCATACAGCTTAACTACTTTGCCCTGGTAAAAGCCACCGCAGTGCCTATTTACTACTGACCTGCTGGAGGATCATGGACAAAGTGACGTATCCTCTGTGGCTCCGCAAACCTCTCCACTGTAATCAGAAAACAGCACTAGCCCCTTCTTGCTGGGTACATATAGAGTAAAAAATGAGAAAGAACAGAAAAAATTTTAGGCGACTGTTTGTATTCATTTTGTACCACCATTTTAAGTTGTTTTACGTGCATTGGTTGTTCTCTGAAATAGGCCTGTGTGTGGATACGCTGCTTAATGTGAAGCCAACTAATTAAAAGAAAATGTTAAGATCCAATAGAAAGAAGCATGTGTATGTGAGCCAAGAATAGCCCTTAAGGGTATGTAGCCATCCCTGAAGAGCAAGTGAATACCTTGGGACTTCCCACCATGGGAAAAGTGGGAAAACAATGATAATGTTTTATCATTGGTAAATATCCCAACAGGGAGAAAATAATGTCATCTAGAGTTTCTAGCTGACATGCATCAGGAAAGACATTGTGTTGACATTTGACACAAAGAATGCATAGGTTCTGGGCAACAGGAGATGTGAAAAGAAGACATTTCAGGTGTAGAGAAAGGCAGGAGCAAGCATTGGATTTGGGACAGTGTAGGGTTGATTGGGCTGGTGCCCTCAGATAAGAAGGGGAACAGTGAACTGGGAAACAATGGTGAGAGAAAGCAAAGGGGGAAGAGCCCCTTATAAAACCATCAGATCTCATGAGAACTCACTCACTGTCACGAGAACAGCATGGGGGAAACAGCCCCCATGTTCCAATCACATGGGAAACAATGATAATATTTCTCTTAACTATGTATGAAAACAGCAACTCACAACTCCCTCCTCTGTCAAGCTGTAAACACATGGCAAGCAGATTCCCTTTCATAATAATCATGCCCACTGAACCCAAGTGTGACTTGTTATCATGTGTTGAGTGTCTACTGTGTGTCAGGTCCTGGGCCAAAAATTGTGGGATTTTTTTGTTGTTGTTAATTTAGAGGGATATTTAAAAAATTTCCTTCTTTATAGATTTCTAATTTCATCCCATTGTAGCCAGAGAAGGTACTTTGTAGGATATCTGTTTTTAAAATCTGTTGAAACTTAACTTGTTGCTTAAAATATGATCTGTCCTAGAAAATGTCCTGTGTGCATTTGAGAAGAATGCGTGCTCTGTAACGGTAGGTGCTCTGAATATGTTTGTTTGATCTAGTTGGTTTGTTGTGTTGCTCACGTCCTCATGCGCCCCACTCAGACCTAATCTACAGGTTCAACAAGATCTGCAAGTAATTTATGTGCACATTATATTTTGAGAAGTAATATTCTATATATAATACTATCCTACACCACAAAATAAGGTTGGGAGGTCAGATACTCTTCTATTCAAATTAGACACTGATTTTTTTCTGGGCTTGATGAGAAGGTGATCTAATTGATAGTCCTTATTTAATTTAAGCTTTGCCTGATGTAAGCTTCCAGGATCTAGTTCCCATGCATGCTTGGAGTTGCATACCTGTTACACAGTTTGAAGTTATATGTTTGAAACTTCCAGTGGACATGCCAAAAACACAGTGATTGTACCTTCCTCGAGAGAGACGTCTCTGATCTTTTTCTTACTCTCTAATCTGATGGATTTTCTAAAAGCTTGCAAATGAAACAGGGTACTATCAAAACATATGGTCAAATTTTAAAAAGCATAACTGTAAATTATTCAAACCACCCTCTCTCCAGTCCAATCTCAAACTGCTAAGAATGTCTGCATTTTAAAAGAGAAGCTTGGAAATCAAATGATTGAAAGAGGCCTTCCCGTGGATATGCCGCTTGATGTGACTCTATCTGTGGTAGGTAGATGATCTATTGGAGCAAATGTTTTTGGAGAAGATGGATACATATTCCTCTTGTCCTTAGCTTTCCTCCATTAGCTCCAATCTCCACATTTTATCAGCCATCAGAGCGATGGGATCAGCAACTGGCATATTTCAAAGTTCACAGTGGCAGCCTAGGAATAGAAGGGCTTTCAGTTTATGGAATCGTTACCTGAGGAAAAGGCCTTTCATAGGTAACCAAAATAGATCATGCTGATTTTGACATAAGGAGCACATTTCAAACGATTATTTTCACAGTCCTCCTGACTCTGACTCACCCTTCCAGCCTCATTTCCCAGCTCAGTGTTGCCTTTCTTATGTGAGGACACCAGCCTGACCAAACCCTACACTGTCCCAACTCCAACACTTGTTCCTGCCTCTCTCTACATCTGAAATGTCTTTTCATCATATCTTCTCTTGCCTAGATCCTACCCATTCTTTGTGTCAAATGTCAACACAATGTCTTTCCTGATGCATGTCAGCTAGAAACTCTAGGCGACATTATTTTCTCCCAGTTGGGACACTTACCACTATCTTGACATCGTATTTGTCTTAGAACTTCCCTCCCCTAGTCGACTGTGAATTACTTGAGGGCAAAATCCTTGTCTAATTCATCTCTGTATCCCCACAAATGCCTAATACAATACCTGCCTCGCCAGCCCTCAGTAAATAGTTTCGTCCTTCCTTCATGGCTAATGATATCCCATACTTTTTATGTGCTTAATTGGCATCTGTAGTAGTCTTTTCCTTTTTCTCATGTTCTAACTGGAATTTTTGTTTATTATTGGGTTTTGAGAGTTCTTTATATATTCTAGATATTAGTCGTTGATATAGTTTGGCTGTACGTCCCCATTCAAATCTCATCTCAAACTGTAATCACCATGTGTGGTGGGAAGGAGGTGGTTGGATCATGGGGGCGGTTTTCCCCATGCTGTTCTCGTGATAGTGAGTGAGTTTTCATGAGATCTGATGGTTTTACAAGGGGCTCTTCTCTGTTCACTCCTCACTCTTCTCTCTCCTGCCACCATATGAAGAAGGTCCTTGGTTCCCCTTTGCCTTCTGCCATGATGGTAAGTTTCCTGAGGCTTCCTAGCCATGTGGAACTGTGAGTCAGTTAAACCTCTTTTCTTTATAAATTACCCAGTCTCAGGTATTTTTTATAGCAGTGTGAAAATGGATTAACAGTCCTGTATCAGATATGTGGTTTACAAATATTTTCCTCTAGTCTGTTAACTTGCCTTTTTATTCTCTTTGCAAGGTGTTTAGTAGAGCAAAAGTCTTTACTTTTGATGAAATCCAGTTTATCAGTTTCATTTTAGGACTCATGGTTTCAGTTTCAAGTATAAGAATTCTGTGCCTAGCTTTAGCCCTTGAATATTTTCTCTGATTTCTTTCTTCTAAATGTTTTATAGGTTTACATTTTACATTTAGATCCAGGACCTGATTTGAGTTCGCTTTTGGGTAAGGCATGAGACTTAGACTGATGGTCACTTTTTTGCCTATGGATATTCAATTGCTCCAGCATCCTTTGTTGAAAAGGCTATTTTTTGCTGGCAAGGTTGCGGAGAAAAGGGAACATTTATACACTGGTGGTGGGAGTGTAAATTAGTTCAAACATTGTAGAAAGCAGTGGGACGTTTCCTCAAAGAACTAAAAACAGAACTTATATTCAAGCCAGCAATCCTATTGTTGGGTATATACCCGAAGGAATAGAAATTGTTCTACCATAAAGACACATGCACACGTATATTCATTGCAGCACTATTTACAAAGGCAAAGACATGGAATCAACCTAAATGCCCATCATTGGTAAATAGGATAAAGAAAATGTGTTACATATACACCATGGAATACTATGCAGCCATAAAAAAGAATGAGGTCATGTTCTTTGCAGAAACATGGATGGAACTGAAAGCCATTATCCTTAGCAAACTAATGCAGGAACCGAAAAACAAATACTGAACGTTCCCACTTATAAGTGGGAGCTAAATGATGAGAACACATGGACACAAGGGAACAACAGACGATGGGCCTACCTGAGGGTGGAGGGTGGGAGGAGGGAGAAGATCTGAAAAAATAACTAACATGTACTAAGCTTAGTACCTGGGTGACAAAATAATCTGTATAATAAATCCCCATAGCTTGAGTTTACTTATGTAACAAACCTGCACATGTACTCTTGAATCTAAAATAAAAGTAAAAACAGAAAAAAAAGAAAAGGCCATCTTTCCTCCATAGAATTGCTTTTGCATCTTTGTCAAAAAATAGTTGGGCATATTTATGTAGACCTCTTTCTGGGTTCTCTATTCTGTTCCCTTGACCTCTGTGTTTGTCTCTCTGCTGATGCCACAAATTCTAGATTGCCAAAGCTAAATAAGAAGTCTAGAGATTGGTTAGATGCATTCTTCCTGCTTTATTCTTCTTTATCAAAGTCATTTTAGCTGTTCTAGTTTCTTTACATTGCCATATAAATTTTAGTATAAAGTTGTCTATACAAAAATTCTTGCTGGAACTTTGATATCAATTTGAGGAGAATTGACATCTTTACTATGCTGAGTCTTTTAACTCTTGAACATGGTGTGTCTCCACTTATTTAGAATTTCTTTGGTTTCTCTCATCAGCACTTTGTAGTTTTCAGCATCCAAATCCTGTATCTGTTTTGTTAGATTTACACCTTTGTGTTTTATTTTTTCAGCAGTTGTAAATGATATTGTATTTTTAATTCCGGTGTCCACTTGTTTATTGCAAGCATATAGAAATACATTTTTTATGTTTACCTTGTATTCTGTCACTTTCCTGAACTTGCTTGTTAGTTTTTGTTTGTTTGTTTGTTTTTTGAGATGGAGTTTTGCTCTTGTTGCCCAGGCTGGAGTGCAGTGGCGCGATCTCAGCTCACCACAGCCTCCACCTCCTGGGTTCAAGCGACTCTCCTGCCTCAGCCTCCCTAGTAGCTGGGATTACAGGCATGCACCACCATGCCTGGCTAGTTTTTTTGTTTTTTGTTTTTTGTTTTGTATTTTCAGTAGAGATGGGGTTTGTCAGGCTGGTCTTGAACTCCCAACCTTGGCCTCCCCAAGTGCTGGGATTACAGGCGTGAGCCACTGCTCCTGGCCTTGCTTGTTAGTTTTAAGACAGTTTTCTTTTTATTCCTTGAGATATTCTGAACAGACAACCATGTCCTCTGAAAACAAGGACAGTTTTCTTTTTATTCCTTGAGATATTCTGAACAGACAACCATGTCCTCTGAAAACAAGGACAGTTTTCTTTCTTTCCTTCCAATCTATATGTGTGTCTTTTATTTCTTATTCTTGCCTTATTGCACTGGCTAGAATTTGTAACACTACGTTGAATAAGAGAGGTAAAAACAGATATGCTTGGGTTGTTCTTGATTTTAGAAGGACATCATTCAGCCTTTCATCATTAAATGTAATGTTAGCTGTAAGTTTTTCTTAGATACCTTTCAACAAATTGAGGAAGCTCCCCACTATTCCTATTTTTCTAGGTTTTGTTGTTTTTGTCGTGAATGGGTGTTGAATTCTGTCAAATGTTTTAATGCATTGATTGATATAATCATGTGGTTTCTTTCTTCCTAGACCTTTTTACATGGTAGATTACAATGAACAAATTTCAAATGTTGAACCAGCCTTACATACTTAGAATAAATTAGGCTTTTCTTTTTTGATCAGAAATTTGTTGACATTTGGCTGGGCACAGGGCTTCACATCTGTAATCCCAACACTTTGGGAGGCCAAGGTGGGCAGATCACTTGGAGCCAGGAGTTTGAGTCCAGCCTGGCCAAAATGGCAAAACCCCGTCTCTACTAAAAATACAAAAATTAGCCAGGCATGGTGGTGCACAGCTGTAATCCCGGCTACTCGGAGGCTGAGACATGAGAATCGCCTGAACCTGGGAGGCAAAGGTTACAGTGAACCGAGATTGCGCCACTGCATTCCAGCCTGAGCAACAGGGTGAGACTCTCAAAAAGTAAAAAAGGAAAGAAAGAAACTTGTTGACATTTCTGGGTCACTGACTCCTCCAGTACCTAGTCAAAAACCCCAGGAACTCACCACCATGTCAATCTTTGGGTCCCAAGGTTCCCAGCTGGTGTGCCTTCTTCTACTTACTTTTCAGGGACCAGGCCGTCCCAGTGATTGGTATTGGTATCGTCTCCTAGACCAAGGAACCCTGAAGCTGGGGTCTCTTTATGAATAAAATAGCTAATGTAATCATATATATAAAATAGACAACTTCAAATATTGGCAATCTTGATTTTGGTTTGTGGATTCCAAATGTCCAAAGGAAATAATAGTCTGAATGTTTCAGGGCTGATGTGAAAGAAAAATAAATCCTAATTTTCCATTCGCTGATACATTTCAAGATTCATAAGATAGCCCAGAATCTTTTCATAAAGATGCTTGATGGTATGGCATGGACTTAGGATATGGATTTGTGCTTTCTGATAAATATAGTGGTGTCAGATATTATAGCTGGGTAATTATAATTGCAAGAATCGTGTGGCCTTCACACAGTAAAAAACTGAGTCAGCCCGTGAATTCATCTGCAGACTCTCCAAATAGAAAATTACTAACATGAGAAATGGAGGAATCATTGTGTTGTCATAGTTAGGCTTTATTTGCTGGAACTGATGGCTTCCTCCATAGTGAGTAATATGTATGCCTCAGTGCATTCTGGAAAACATGCTCCTGTGGTGTCATGACGGGCAATACAAACACAGAATCCCAAGGAAGATCATTGCTAAGTGGCATTAAAGTATAGACCTGGGATGAAAAAGTGAGCTCATGACATCTGACTAGGGAGTTGGAGCATTGTGCAAATTATTCATGGTGGGTCATAAAATGAAAAGGCCAGGATGCCCACAGAGCAGAGGAGCCAGCAAAGCTTGGTTTGCATACTGCCTCTCTAAACGACAAATTCTGGTCATAAAAGGCTCCTTGAAACTTCCCATCCACCAGGGCTGCTTAAATGAGCACACAAATGGTATTTAAAGTGGTCAGATAACTGCACATAGGTAGCATGGATGACAGCAGCTGCGATGGAGCCGGGCTGTGGCTCGGGTCACCCAAGATGTTTCACTTGCCTTATGGAAGTTGTCAGTTATTTATCTATTTTTGGCATAAGACTTATCTTTGAGTTTTTTCAGAGCCAGCATGAAAAATACCTTTGCACGTCCTGAGCATCCCTATGGGAATGGTGAGAGGAGAGCCCAGGATCGTGCTGGTTAGAGGCAGAAGGCAGAAGGGATCCAAAGCAGGCTGAGAATGAACCGTTGAGCAAACCTAAGAAATTGCCTAGTTCTACTCAAACTGAGATTCTCACCTATAAGCAGGGGTTCTCAAACTTAGATTGTAGCGAATCTTCTAGAAAGTTTACCACTCAGATTCCTGTTCATGGCACCCAGCAATACTGATTGAGAGTGTAGAACGAGACCCAAGAACTTGCATTTTTCATGCATGCCCCACATGTTTCTGAAGCAGGTGATCTAGGGACTATATCCAGAGAAACCTTCTCCTGAGAGTAGGTAGTTGTTTGTGATGGAGGTTCACGGAGGGAACTGTAGAAAAAAATCATGTGCCTGAATTCCTGAAATGGTACCAAAGCTAATGATTGCATCTCAGTTTCCAATGGAGCTGTTTAACTAATTCTCCCACTTCCAGCCTCAGATTGCTCCCTGAGATCCATCCAGCATCTCACAGAGACATGTTCTTGGCACCAAGAGAAGGTTTTGGTCATAGAGAATGGCTGAGTCTCTGTGACTTTATCTTCACTATTGAAAAAGTGATTCAAAGGGGACATCCTGCTGAGGTGGATAAGCAGCTTGTCTCTGCAAACAGAGACAGCTGTGCAGTCATTAGCAAGTCAACCCCCTAATGGCTTCCAAAGAGCAAGAGCAGGAAGAAGCTCCCCTTGATGCTGCTTTTCCTTCGTCACAAACGACTTGTGGAGGTGGCCCAAGCATCAAAGATCTGACTAGAAAGAAGAGGTCCTCCAGTCCTTTGACTTCAGTTTCAGAGCCCCTTTTATGCCTCCCTGGGCCCCGAGAATCTTCTTCACCTGCCCCCTCAGCTGTGCAAAACTGTAAAGAATGGTCCACAGTTACGCAGGGCCTCTCCAATGACATGCTAACCTCAACCCCAAGCTTAGTCATGTTTTCATTTCTCACGTGTCTTCTCAAACATTTAATTATAAAATACTTAAACGTTAATTTAGGTGAGTTATTCTTTCAAACTCTTTGTTTAAATAAGATACCCAAAGAGTCATAAGTTTTAGTTTATTATCATTATTTTACCTTTGTGCAAATAAGATATGACGAAAGTGCTCATAATCCTCTTCTGACTTAGCAGAGAAGATGCACAGGTACCCATACCTTCCAGAAAACAGATCTCAAATGGAATATTACCAGAGCAACACATTTTAAAGCAACATCAGTGAGAATTACAGCCTTCACAGAAGCTACAGATTACTTCCACAAGCCATAGCAACAGTCTCTGAAGTTAAGATCCATCATAAAACTCTTCTATTAGAAATATTAATAACATTGGCAGCCATAATTAAATGATGTAGAAGAACATATTGTGTTTTCATTTAGTTTTATTTGTTTCAGTTAGGGAAAGAGGGATATATTTCCTTCTCCTTAACTAGCTATGATTTTTTTCACCAGCAATTGAAAGTGCCTGTTATTTCAAGGTCTGGATTTCCATTACCTAGCACTGAGAGAAATAAAATAGGCCTGCTTTATTAAAGTATCAAAATATTTTTAAAATAAAATATGGAGAAGGAAAAAGTGAAAAGAGAATTTAATAAATTGAATATGGGGTTTGTAATGTTTTGCATCTGAATGATCCTTTCTAATGCCTGGCTTCTTCCCCCTTGCCTCTGAGTGGGTGATTTAGCTGTCCATCTCCTGACCTGGCTCCAATGCCTGCCCACCACCCCCAGACCCATTTGCACCTTCCTCTACCTTCCCTCCTGTTTGTCAGAGGCACAAGAAGACTCATCCCTCCTCTTGGCTTATGACTCTCTCCCCTTGGCTTACGACTTTCTCCCATTATGTTACTACACTTGGTTCCTTAATTTCCCTTCACCTTCCCATCTCCACCAATTCCTCTGCTCTGTCTACCCACATGCTCAAGTCTACCCCACCCTTAAGCCGATACCAGCCTTTTTCTTGTGCCAGGGCCTTCCTTCTGTCCTTGCAAGACTGGCCTACATCTGCTTCCTCTGCTGTCACATTTTCTGCCACCCACCACAGCCCCTGCTCACCCATGACATCCTGAATGCCAAACCCAAAGCCTTCCCTCCAGGCCCCACCCAGCTTCGATGCTTCTGAGCCCGCTCCTCCTCGAACGCTCCTCCTCTGCAGGGTTTTCTCCCTGACAAGTCCTTCTCCAACCCCTTATTGACTTCTGTTCCTACCCTGTCGTTGAGCCCTGATATTCTCCTGGGTCTCATCCATCCCTGGTCTCATGTTCCTTCACTCACTCATTCTCCTAAAGCAATCTCACCCTTTCCAGTATTCAGCCACCATGTATGTGCTTCTGGTGATTAAATCTACACGTGACTTAGGTCTCTTTCCTAAGCGGAAGGCACACGTTTCCACTGACATCCTAACACCTCCATTTGCCTCCTCCACAGGCAGGAATCCAACCTATCAACCCACGGTTTCCCTCCAGCCCTCCATTCCCAGTCTCCGTCAAGACCACCACCCTCTTCTCTGCCTTGCAGGCCTGACCCCTTCCTGTCATTCGGCCTCCACACAATCACTTCTAATTTCTGCCAGTTCTTCTGCTAAAATGTCTGTTGTATCCACCTCCTCCTTTTCCATTTGTGGCAAAATTACCATGCGTCTGGCCCTCACACTTTTTCCCCCTGCACACGCCTCCCAACCGATTTCTCATTTCAGCTCCTATGTCTGCCATAAGCTTCTCTCTGTAGCCACAGCTGGGTCAGATCCCAACATCTCTGCTTTCAAACACCGATGTCTTCCTGACACTTACACAGCATGTCCCCACTGCCCCATCCGGCTCTTTAAATACAATGTTCAGTGCCAGCCTCATCTGTAACCATTGTATTCCCCTTCCTTTTCACTTCCCTTCTCAATCAGAGGTGAGGTCAAGTTCTAACATCAGAGGATACCCAGCTGATGGTGGGCAGTGCAGCTTGCAAACAGAGACAGTAATCGTATAAAAAGAACACCACTTGTTTACCACTGTCTCTACAATCTGCAACCTGAAAACTTGTTTCCCTTGGGCCCTTCTTACTGTTCCCCTAGCATCCTCTGGCCCAGTTCTAGCAACTTTCTGGAAGATGCCGCAACTTTCCTTCTCCCTCTACTCTAGCTGTCAGCCATACTTCAGTCCCCGCACATCAGGAACTTCAAACTTCACTTTTCTCTGGATGCTTTCCAACCTCCCTACCTCTCCTGTTGTTCCCCCTCCCCTGGCTTCCCTGTTCCCCCTCCCCTGCCTTCTCTGCTTGGCAAACCCCCACTTGTCCTTAAGCCCCCTGCCAAAGTCAGCTCCAGTTCAGCTGTAGAACTTTGCCTACTTCCTTGCCTCTTGATGAATACCTCTTTTATAGCACTTCTCGCATGCTCTTGTAGGGAACTACTGATATGTCCATCTTTCCTGCTGTGCTGTGACCTCCTTGAGCTCAGGAATTATGTCTTCATCTTCCTACCCCTGGAGACTGATACGGAGTAGGAGCTCCATAAATGTTTAAAGAAACGAACGAATTACTGTCATTGTTCCTAGGGCTGTGGAAGAGCAATGGAGCTAGAAAACACAGCCCCCATCCTCCTGAGGGTACAGGTGGTAGGGGCTGCAGTGTGAATATATAGGAAACCCCATAAGACAAGGCGGTGTAAGCAAAAAATACACGGCAAGGTTGAGAGGAGGAGGCATTGTGTCCAGCTTCTCCACACACAAAGCAAGAGTCCTCCTTTCCTCCCAAAGCCAATAGTCCCCTCTTCTCCTCCAGCTCCTTCCCTAATCAGTGGGATAGAAGGACTCGTGTATCTGCCTACAGCAAACTGACTCATACCACCCACCCAACCCAGTCACCAACCCAGAAGAAACAGGCTGGGCAGGCACCAGAGCCAGTGCCTATGTCACTATCAAATCCATTTCTGAATCTGTCCAAGGGCACATGGGCTGCTTGCCCCTGTTCACAGCCTTTGTTTCTCTCTAATCTGCATACTTTGTAATATACTGTTCAGAGTTTATTGCAAGCCACTTATATTTTCTCGCCTTCAGTTAAACTTTTAGGCTAATTGATCCCCATGAAACTCCTCCTTCTTCAAACTTGCCCTTGGAGACTCTCTCCATTCTTTGTAAGCCATTATCTTTTCTATTGATTGCCATTCCTATTCACTCTTTCTTGTTAAATTACCTGACCTTCATCTGTACTCTCCAATTACTTAGTCTCTCTTTTCAAACGCTAGCTACTTACTATTCTTTCCTGCTCTTAAGTGGTTCTCATCCCAAGCCTCTGAACCTTCCCCTGTGTATTTGTTAGAGATTCTTTTATTGCTTCTTTTCTGTGCCTATGTTTAAAATAGAGTTTTTGTAGTGTCATTTCATCATAGTCTCTGAATGCCTAGACATGATTCTTACTTTTTCAACCTTTTATATCCCTGAGAGCTTCCCTCTAAATAACTCATTAATTCATTCATCTAACAGGTAGTGAGTGTTGAGTCACCTAATACTTGTATTGAGTCATCATCCAACTAGGAAGAAAGAAGTCACTGCAGGTGTTTTAAACAGAGGCACTTTAATTTAGGGAACTGGTTACAAAAATGTTGGAAAGAGTAGAGCTGCTAAAATTAAAAACATTAATTATACCAAGTGTTGACAAGGATTTGGAACAAGTGGAATTCTTATACACTGCTGGTGGGAATTTAAAATAATACAATTTTGGTTGTTTCTTAAAAAGTTAGATATATGACTACCGTGTGATTCAGCCATCCCAAACTTAGGTATTTACCTAAATGAAGTGAAAGCAGATACTCATACAAAGTCTTGTACAAAAATGCTCAGAAGCTTTATACATAATGGCTCAAAACTGGAAACAACCCAAATGTTTATCAACACAGTTGTAGATAAATAAATTGCAGTATATTCACATAATGGAGTACTATTCAGCAATAAAAAGGAATAAACAATTGAAACATGCAACAACAGGAATTAGTTTAATTATGCTGAGTAAAAATTCAAAAAAATTAAAAGAAGTGCATACTATATAATATATAATTCCATTTATATAAAATTCTATAAAATGCAAGCTGTAATCACAGAAAACCGATCAGCAGGCAGGAAAGGGGAGGGAGAGATTTCCAAGAAGCACAATAAACTTTTCGAGGTGATGGACGTGTTCATTATTTTTATTGCAATGATATCACAGTCTATACTTACACTAAAGTTTATCAAATTATACACTTTAGATATATATATATAGTTTATTGTATGTCCATTGTGAAAGGTAAATAAATCTTGCCCCAAAATCACTAAGCTAAAGGGAGAAATCAAGCTGAGAATTCCTTAGGGCCAACCTACCCCCCATTCTATTCAAAGTCACCCACTCTGTTCACTGAGATAAATGCATATCTGATTGCCTCTTTTGGATAAGCTAATCAGAAACTCAAAAGAATGCAACTATTTGTCTCATATCTACCTATGACCTTGAAGCCCCCACCCCGCTTCAAGTCTCCCCGGCTGTGCTTCAAGTTGTCACGCCTTTCCAGACTGAACCAATGTTTATATTGCGTGTGTTGATTGTCTCCCTAGAATGTATAAAACCAAACTGTGCTCTGACCACTTTGGGCACATGTCATCAGGACCTCTTGAGGCTGTGTCATGGGTGTGCAACCTCAACTTGGCAAAATAAACTTTCTAAATTAACTGAGCTGTGTCTCAGATCTTCAGGGTTCACATTTTAGTAACTACAAGGGGGTTCTAAGTGGCAATATCCCGGATCTTTAACAATTCTCCTATTGGTGCTTGGTACCAGCATGAGCTAACTTTATGGCTCAAACCTACAGGACAATTTGCTGAGGTCTGAGAGTACACACTCTAGAGAGTCCCTGATCTTCCAAAATTTGGTTGAAATCTAAAGTTTATTTCGCTGTACAACTCCTCTTTTTTTGGAGTTTTACTTGCTTCCAACAAGGAAGGCAAGATTTCCTGTTTCCGTGACGATGGAAGGCAGGTAACTGCTTTATGGAGTTTGAGCTTGCTTCCAATAGGGAAGTTGAGTTTTGTTTTGTTTTGTTTTTTTCCTGCTTTTAGGATGGTAGAGAGCAGTCTACAGCTTGAGACCCATCCCTAAGTAAGTTACTGAATTGGGTTTTGTCTTGGCTAAAGTTAAGATTAACAACCAGCTGGTCTTAATTTCTCTTTACCATTAGATCATAATGACCATATAAGTTGTGCCATTGTTTGTTTTGCTTAACTGTTTGTTGTTGTTGTTGTTTGTTTCTGTTTTTGTTGTTTCAGTCTTTTCCCATTGGGTTTGATCAACTCTATCTGACTTGATCAAATCCAAAGGAAAGTTCCAAATTATGGGGAACAAGCCCTCTGAAGTGGCTAAATTACCCTCACCACACACACAAAGGTGGTGCAGTGGGGGAGAGAAATGGCCAGCAAAAGGTAAAAAAAAAAAGAAGGATTTTTAAATTTTAACTGCTAGAGGGTCCTTATTTACATAACAAGGCCACCTTTCTGCCAGCCAGGTCAAATTGAAAGCAATGACTGTCACCCCACACTGCAGTTCCACGGCTAAGGTTCTGTCTTTTTTTTCCCACCACGACAGCCTCAGTTTGGTTCCTAATTCAATGCCTTTCGGGTTTGATACTTGGTGCTTCTAAAATAGCAACAATTTGTCCTAGCTGAAATATAGTAATGAGAATTTAAAAAATTTTTTTGACAAAGAACTCAATGGTTAAAAGCTTAATTAAAAGCTCATATCCAATATGTGTGTGTGTATGTGTGCATGTGTGCATGTTTGTATTTAAAAGGCCTTAATGTTTTGGGTTTTTTTGTTTTTTCTCTTCTAGGACCTTGTCCTTTTTTGAGCAAAAGTGTTTTTTTTCTTTCTTTCTCAGTTGACTGGATTCTGTTTTCTTCATTTACTTCTGCTGTCTCTCCTTTCTCTTGCACCCTCTGCTGCATGAGGGACCTAAAATCATTTACAGTAGTCTGGGGTTCCTTAAAAAAATGGTGAATGCACCAGACTCCCTTTGGAAGAGAAACCTGTTTTTCCTTATGGAATACCAACAGTGTAAACAGACAAGTTCATCTCAGCTCTTAAACTGCTTGCTTTTGTATTGCATTACATGATTTATTGAATAAAATTATTATTACAACAGAGGCTGCCCTTGGGTTTTTTACATTTTAAGAATAGTGTAGTTTAGACACTTAGAAATGTGTTTGTTTAAAAAAAATTTTTTAAGTGCACTGTAAAAACATCACATGGTCTAGCCTCATAATAATTCTCCCTTTTTGGAAACCCAGGATTCAGTGTGGGCTCTGCCCAGAGCTTAGAGATCCAGTTAAAAGACAGGTAGTTGGCTGGGCAGTGGTTCATGCCTGTAGTCCCAGCACTTTGGGAGGCTGAGGTGGGTGGATCACAAGGTCAGGAGATTGAGACCATCCTGGCTAACATGGTGAAACCCCATCCCTACTAAAAATACAAAAAATTAGCCGGGCATGGTGGTGGGCACCCATAGTTCCAGCTACTCAGGAGGCTGAGGCAGGAGAATGACATGAACCTGGGAGGCAGAGCTTGCAGTCAGCTGAGATCGCGCCACTGTACTCCAGTCTGGGTGACATAGCGAGACTCCATCTCAAAAAAAAAAAAAAAAAGATAGGTAGTCCATATCTAAATAAAATTGGTCTCTTTATACAATCTGATGATAGATTTTTATGATTTTATGTTTGATTTGGTGTTCATCTTTAATCTCCGTCTAGCACACCACACTTTTTCTCTCCATACCTTATGATACAAATTTTGCTATTTGATTTTCATCTGAGTTGTTTCCTTTAATATGCAAATTTAAAGCTATTTAGCTGAGAGCTGCCTAGGGTTGTGAAACAGATTATCAAGAATCTGAAAGTCTAAGATAGGGTAAAAAAAGGTTTTTATGAATCTATAAGATGTACTTCTGTTGGTATGCCTAATATGTCTATGCATTTGTGTGTTGTGTACTAAAGTTTTCAGTAGTTTCACTGCTGAAAAATATATAAAGGGGCTCTAATTAACTCGCTTAAAGAAAAATAAAGGCACTTAAATCAAATACTTCATCAGAAAAAGGAAAGACTAGTCAAATGCTTTTTCAAGTTTACATGACTTAAGTAAAATCTTTAATAAATAAGCTAGCTTTAAAATTATTGGTAAAGTAACATTAGAAATGTCTTAAGAATTGCCAGCATATATTTTTGTTTGCATTTATCAATCAAGTAATTTCATACTTATCCCTGCCAAATACTATAAGGTGTTAAAATTTGGCATAGGAGTTACAAAACTATAAACACAGCCCAAGACAGAATGATCTTTGCTTGTGTAATCTTTAATAAATAAGACATTGACATTGGTTTAATGAAAATAGCTACATCTTGAATTATTTAGTAAAATTACCATAACTTCTAATCTTGTGGTTTTTGGCAGTCGAGTCCACAGGCAGTAAGGAGGTTTGTTTTGGGAAAGGACTGTTATCATCTTTGTTTCAAAGCTAAACTAAGTTTCTTCCAAAGTCCAAGAATGAACAAGGACAGCTTGGAAGTTAGAAGCAAAGTGGAGTAAGTTAGGTCATATCTTTTTCACTGTCTCAGTTAGAATTTTGCAATGGCGAGTTTCATAACTTTACATCATGACTATTACAATTTTCATAAACAATCTAGGTAAACCAATAAAATAAAATATGTGGGAAAATGTAATGGGATAAATACTTGTAGAGAAACTTGTCATAATTTAGACTCTAAAGTTATATTAAATTAAATAATATATATTTCATTATTAGGGTATTTTTCTATAAAAAATTGTAGGAAAATATTCTTTCTAAAAAAAGTGTCCTTTTAAAAAAGGTGAACAATTTTTGTCTAGTTCAAAAGTTACATATAAAACTAGATTAAAAAACAGGAAATAAGAGAGATGTAAAGGAAGTTATAGAAATAAAGAGGTGTTTTTTGGAAATAAAGCTTAAAGAGAAATAATTTTATATAAGAAAGAACCTTGTATGGTAAATTTAGACCTAGAATAAAATGACTGGTTGTTTAAGAAAGAGAGATATTCAGGACAAACCAGAAAGTCCAAGCATGTCATGAATGGTCTGTGTAAGTCACAATATAAAAGGATTTATTTTAAAAAAAACTTTTACATGATCAAGTTGTCTATAATTAAAGGGAAATTATAATGGTCTTTCTAGAGATTGGGTTTAATGTAAAAAAAGCACTTATACACTAAAGAATTAATTAGAACAACCAAATTTCCTTAAGGGATTGATTTACTCTTAATAAATTATAAGAGATTTTGATTTTTTGTTTAACCCAAAGTTTAACTTCTATTGCATCTCACCATTTTCAGTTTTCTCTCCCCTTTTAAAAGGCATGAAATAACACTCTCCTTCAACTCATTTTCAGCTCATATAAGTTTTTCTCTCAAGTTCTTTTTGTTGTGATATGATGCTAATATTTTCTTAGAGATTTAAAGGAAATGTTCTCTTCCAACATAATATTCTATATACTGCCGAAGGTCTTTTCTTTTGCCTTTTGGTAACTGGCCTAGCAGACTTTATGTTTTATTGAAATAATTCCTATGCCATTATTATTATGTTTGGGTTTGCTTAGGAAAAAAAAACAAGATTAAAAAACTATTTTTTCAAATTAAGGTTATTACATCCGTGTATCTTTCTATATGTGCTTTTAAAGTACTTGTGACATTAAGTTACAGAGTTTTGACTCCTGGGTCTAAAAAGGACACCAAGTCCAAATCTTAAACACTGACAGCAGTTAAAGCCTCATCTTCAGGCCCCACAGAAGATGCCAATCAAAATAAACTGCATTCCCCAGACACAGGGCCAGAAATTAAAGCCATTCAACTCCTCAAGGCCCAGGGACTATCATGGAAGAGATGGGCATATGAGATTGTAAGGGATGATTTTAAGAGATAAAATAAGTTCCATTTCTTTATAAATTAACCATTGGTGTGAAAAGCACACTGATGCAAGACCAGGATGTAGGCCCCTGTGTCGGATTAACAAGGTTTTCTTGAAGCATTAACCAACTCATTAATGAAGGTTATATAGCTTATAAAGGTTTATGGAACCTTTATATAGCTTATAAAGTTTTAATCTTGATCTTATGATCAAGATTAAAATTTTATAGATTGTTTGTAAAATTTAAAAAAATTTAATTGGCTTCATGTTTTTTTATATACTTTAAGTTCTAGGGTATGTGTGCACAATGTGCAGGTCTGTTACATACGTATATATATGCCATGTTGGTGTGCTGCACCCATTAACTCATCATTTACATTAGGTATACCTCCTAATGCTATCCCTCCCCCTCACCTCACCCCATGACCGGCCCCAGTGTGTGATGTTTCCCACCCTGTGTCCAAGTGTTCTCATTGTTCGGTTCCCACCTATGAGTGAGAACGTGCAGTGTTTTGTTTTCTGTCCTTGTGATAGTTTGCTCAGAATGATGGTTTCCAGCTTCATCCGTGTCCCTACAAAGGACATGAACTCATCCTTTTTTAGGGCTGCATAGTATTCCATGGTGTATATGTGCCACATTTTCTTAATCCAGTATATCATTGATGGACATTTGGGTTGGTTCCAAGTCTTTGCTATTGTGAATAGTTCCACAATAAACATATGTGTGCATGTGTCTTTATGGCAGGACTTCATGCTGTTACTATTAGGCTTATTGTTTGGAAAATTAAGTGTCCTCTCTCAAAGAATAAATGTTTTCACCTTTTTTTTGGAAATCTTTATCACTTTGGTTAAATGAATGACTTATTTTACAATGACCTATGATCAAGTGTTTTAAACCTTTGATATTTGACAAACTTTCCAAATCAAATTATAAACTATGTCTTTTTCTGGCCTAATTAATCCTTTAAGATATTAGGGTCCCTAAAGTCCAAAAATGACATATTTGGCTTATTTGGTATAAAAATTTTGCAGGAAGCATTGTCAAATATGAAACAGCGTTTGGTTTTCTTTGGGCTGTATTTGTATAAATATGTTATTGGTATGTGTTCCAAAATTATGAGAAACTCCTGTAATTCTGATATGACTTAATGTACATTATAAGTAATAATTATAATTATTATGTTAAATTATTGTGTGCCACAGAGGTAACAAATTTCCTTGTCAATTGTGTCTTTGACTATGGCTGTCCTGAAACTTTTTGTCATCCACAGACAATTGTCTTGTTTAGGTCCTCTTTAGAAGGTGGCTTCATAATCAACTATAAAACTCTAACAGGTGCTCTTGAATGCAGGTTTCTGGTAACTCTGGAGGTTGTAACATCAGAATAGAGGAAAAACTTTCAGGATTCACAGACAGCTGAAATGTTCATAAATATCAAGCAGAACAAGCATTAACTGCATGGACTAAACTAATAGAAGTCTGAAGTAATCTTTTTAACTTTTTGCATAAAAGGATGCTGATCCTTTGTTTTGTTTTTCAGAGTCAAGGGAACTTTTCCTTTGAGCTATTGACAGCTTTTAACAATTTAGTATACTCCTGTGAACAGAATTTGGAGCATACTTGTTTCTCTCTACCTGATTTCTCTAGAATTTGGAAACTATTTGTGAGTATTCTTAACTTATGGCAATAGAGTTATTTGCATAAGTGCAATAAAAATCTGTTTTCATTTGTAACAGTACACAATTGGAGAAACTGGTTATTTCACAAAGGCTTTGAGTGGAATGGTGTGCTTTCCTTTAAGGAATCAAACTTGACTTATGGAGACAATAAAATCCCCTTTGGGAAAACTGGCCTCATGCCTTGTCTACACAGTATCTGTACAGGGTTTCTGATCTGTGGTAAGTAAAGAATGTCACTTTCTGACAGGCCCAGGAGCCCCAAGTTTATCTTGGGACCTCAAGAAGAGAGGAATTCACTCAACTCATAGGTATTTGATGGTAAAAATCCATGGCTGGGCTTGGCTTTACAAAAATCTCATCTGAGATTCCTTCTATGGAACAAAGTTCCATCAAAGCCAATTTAAAAGCCTATGTAAAAAATATATATATTCTGGCTGCAGTGTATACAAATAATCAGGCCAAGTATAATAAAGCAAATTAGTCCTACCATGATTTGTCTTTAGTAAATATGGGAAACTGAAGAGAAAAATTATGTTTCAAAAACTATAGTACACCTGTTGTTAGATTCTAGTCTTGCCTAATGTTTTTCAATTTTTATTATTTTCTACAGTTTGGACTGAATTCTAATTTATTTTGGCTACATGTCTTCAAAATAATGTTTTCCATTTTTTCCTTCTTTTTTTCCCCTCATTTTTTCTAATTTGGAGTCACTGAAAACTAAGCTGTGCTTCTTTTAAGCCCTGTGAAATGAAGCCAGACAACTTAAACTTCAGAAGAAAATAACAGCAACCTATTTACATACATAAGCCACTTTCATACCTGCCTACTGATATACAGGCTTCAGAGTAATATGGCCTATGTCAATTTTCCAGGATTGTTGTTTTGTTTGTTGTTGTTTTTCTCTCTTCTTCCCCCTATTTTCTCTTCATAGGACATGAGAATTCAAAACATGCTAAAAATGAGCTTTCCTAATAACTTGGGACCTACCTGTCTAGGAATAAACCATCCTAACCATGAGAGATCAGACAAAACCTGAGACCACAGACCCATTTTCTTCTAAAATGCTTTCTCCAAAAGATTTTTAAAAAGAAAAGGGGGGAAATGTGAAAGAAAATAAATCTTGGGGCCCCAAAATCACTAAGCTAAAGGGAAAAGTCAAGCTGGGAACTGCTTAGGGCCAGCCTACCTCCCATTCTATTCAAAGTCACCCCTCTGCTCACTGAGATAAATGTATATCTAATTGCCTGCTTTGGAGAAGCTAATCAGAAACTCAAAAGAATGCAACCATTCATCTCTTACCCACCTATGACCTTAAAGTCCCCTCCCCACCTCAAGTCTTCCTGCCTTTGCTTCGAGTTGTCCTGCCTTTCCATACCGAACCAATGTTCTTGCATATGTTGCTTGATGTCTCCTGTCTCCTTAGAATGTGTAAAGCCAAACTGTGCTCTGACCACCTTGGGCACATGTCATCAGGACCTCCTGAGCCTGTGTTATGGGCATTTGTCCTCAATCTTGGCAAAATAAACTTTCTAAATTAATTGATTCCTGTCTCAGATCTTTGGGGTTCACACAGTTATATCTCAACAAAATTGTAAAGAAATCATCCTGGATGGAGGCTAGAATTACAAAATGGTAAAAAGAAACATTACCCAGGGATTAGCAACCACAGAAAGCCTCATTCATGCCTAGGGTTTGAGGAACTTAAGGAAAAATGGTGTGTTTGCAAAGCCTGTGTTTACTTGGCCACTAAGACTGATGGGACCCCACTGGTGCTGCTGTTTTAATTATCATCTCTACTTCTCTTCAGGAAGCTAGGAGCACACACTCTCATTACCCTGCAGGACCTGGGGAGCCTGAAGTCATGCATAGGTGTTGTTTTTGCTGCTGGAGCTAGAACCCATGAGTACTTCTTCCACTGGAAGCATAACCCAAGGCAGAAAAAAAAAGACTTCTTTCTTCCTTTTGTTTTCCAGCTTCTTTCCAGCCTTCTCTCCCATTGACAGAAACAAACTGCAAGCCAGCTAGGAAGGGAGTTTATTTTGCATGTTTACAGCTCTGTATGATGCGGTGGGGGGGAAGTAAGGAAAGATGTTTATGGAGTCAAAGTCCAATGGGCAATTAGCTGGCACAACTCTCTGATATATTACTTTTGACAAGGAAAATATAAAAGGGTATGTGGTTCTTGCTTTGAGGGATCTTTGTCAGAACACCCTGGTTCTTCCAACATTACATAACTCTCTAATCCCCTGCCATTTCTAAATAGCCCAATGTAAAAGCAGATATAAAGCCCAGGAGAAAGTGCAGGACTCAGGCACAGAGGGTGGGAGGAAATGAGAGAGTGTATTCATGTGGGTGGGGACAGTATCAGCTAATGGGGGAAGCTGGCCTTTTCTGCCACCAAACAGCTTTGGGGGATTTGACAGACAGGCTCTAAATAGACTTTTCTACAAACCCTTGCTGTGTAGATAAATGCTGTTGGGGCTCAGAATATGCCACCCCAAAATATGACAGTAGTAGACCAGAATATGCCACCCCAAAGTGTGATGGTAGAGGACCAGAAAATGCCACCCCAAAATATGTCATTTTGGCATAAAGTTTATTTTATCTGATTATTTTTGGAAGGAGCAGACACAGGAGAAGCTCTAAAAACAGAGACATTATCCCTTTTAAGAAAAATGTACTTTTGTAAAGAAATCTCCAGTTGTAAGAGTGTCTCTCTGCAGCAGGATGAGGATGACTCTAAATCACTAGAAATTCTTATCAATGGAGAAGGCACTGACTTAAATCTGCATAACAAACCTCACTTACCTTTATGGTGCTTTCCCTGGCCTTCCTTATTCCCTTCTTTCTTTGTTTCAGCTGAGGATGGTATTTGAGCCACTTCTTTGAGATGTGCTTTTTCCCTGGGTATCTCCCATCGACACAGGCAGAATCTATATTTCTTAGTCTAGTTGTATTGCTCTAACAAAATACCTTAGACTAGGTAATTTATAAGGGACAAGTGTATTCCTTAACAATTCTGGAGGCTGGGAAGTCCAAGATCAAGGTGCTGGCATTGTCTGGTGAGAATGGCTCTTTGCTTCCAAGATGGTGTCTTATTGCTGTATCCTCTAGAGGGGAAGAATGTGAGGTATTCACATTGTGAAAGGAATGGAAGGGCAAGAGAGTATGCCCTTCAACCTGGAGCCCTTTCATAGGGATACTAATCCTGCTCATGGAGGCTCTGCCCTTTTGGGAGATAATCACCTTCCAAAGACCATGTCTCTTAATACTGTTACCTTGGGGATTAAGTTTCAACATGAATTTTGGAGGGAACACCATTATTCAAACCATAGCACCATGGTTAAACTTTTGCTTGTTCTTCTCCTGTTAATCTATCTTTCTTTATAGGGGTCTATCCCAATTAAAATCTCAGAAAGTATAGAGGAAGAATTATCTTTTTCCTCCCTTACAGTGCTCTCAAATATTCTCGTATCTACATCTTAATTTAGTTTAGACTTTTAAGAGTTCTTGAAGGACATTGGGTATCACTGAGTCACTCAGAGAGTTATGCTTTGAATACAGAAAGTTATAATCGATTTAGAAATTCCATTTTCTTGTATGTTACAAATAAAATTGAGTTCCTTGAAAGCCTGCTGAGTTTTATCATAATAACCATTCACAAAGCGGAAGCTAATTTAAAGTGAAAAGGAGGAGGCATTTTTAGTGTAGTTCTCTGACATTTTAGTGTAGTTCTCTGACATTTCCTTGTTTCAAATGGTCTGGGAACTCTACATGGTGAGTTCATTTATTCAAAAAAGTTATATCTTATTAAATTGGCTTGGCACTGACAAATCCACTCATTACAGCCTTTTAAATAATGACTAACAAATGAAACACTTTGGAAAAATAAATGGAATAACATAAAGGAAGGAGTTGATCTTTTTTTTCCCTTCAACTTTTATTTTAAATTCCAGGGTACATGTGCAGATATTCAGGTTTGTTACATAGGTAAACATGTGCCATGGTGGTTTGCTGCACAGATCATTCCATCACCTAGGTATTAAGCCCAACATCCATGAACTATTCTTCCTAATGTTTTCCCTCACCCCACCCACCCCCCAACAGACCCCAGTGTGTGTTTTTCACCCCCATGTGTCCATGTGTTCTCATCATTCTGCTCCCACTTATAAGTGAGAATATGTGGTGTTTGGTTTCCTGTTCCTGCGTTAGCTTCCTGAGGATAATGGCTTCTAGCTCCATCCGTGTCCCTGCAAAGGATATGAAAGCAGTTGATCTTTTATATATGCAAGTTTAGATCTTTGAATATTTATCCATATGCTTATGAGTGTTTCAGACTATTAAATTTTTTAAATTTAGTTTTACTTATACAAGTAATTCATAAATAATCAATGCAAGAATTCAAAAATATAGAATGCAAGAATTTAAAAGCTTTTTTTTTTTGAGATGGAGTCTTGCTGTATTGCCCAGGCTGGAGTGCAGTGGTGCAATCTCGGCTCACTGCAAGCTCTGCCTCCTGGGTTCACGCCATTCTCCTGCCTCAGCCTCCCAAGTAGCTGGGACTACAGGTGCCCACCACCATGCCCGGCTAATTTTTTGTATTTTTAGTAGAGACAGGGTTTCACCATATTAGCCAGGATGGTCTCAATCTCCTGACCTCGTGATCCGCCCACCTTGGCCTCCCAAAGTGCTGGGATTACAGGCGTGAGCCACCGCACCCAGCCAAGAATTCAAAAGCCTTTAATGATTCCTCACAATCTCACTACATGAGAATCTCTGCTATTATTTTTGGGTGTGTGTAGCATCCCATTCTTTTACTTTGCATTTACCTACATCTGTAGATACATAACTACATGTTCTATTTTTTTAAAACTTTTACATAAGTTGGTAGATTGCAAAATTGGCCATAACACTTCGTGGCTCATCTCATCATTGAGAGGTGAAATTTATTTTCCCACCCCTTGAATCTGGGCTAGCTTTGTGACTGGCTTTGTCGTTACAATGCAGAAGTGATGTAGTGCCCGTTGCAAACCTAGAGGCCGTTGCAAAGCTCAAGAGGCCTTGTAGCTTCTCCTCTCACTGTCTTAGAACTCTGAAATGAGCGTGAGATCAAGCCTGGGTTAACCACCCTGAGAATGAGAGATTACATGGAGAAAGGTCTCAGGCACCCTGTCTATTCACCAGGTGGTTGCAAATGTGTAAGTGAGTCCACCTGAGAATAGCTGCCCTGTAGAACCCAGCCCAAATTGCTGACCTTCAGAATTTTGAGCTAAATAAATAGTTGTTTAAACAACTAAGTTTTGCAGTGATTTGTTATGAGCAGAAGCTAACTGATACTGGAGCGCATGGCATGCAATTTCTTTTTTCTTTTCAGACTCCTCATTTATGGCTGTTCTACATGGGCTAGGAGCCTCTAAGTGCTCCTAGTATTTTCTTGTACCAAGAAAAAGAAGCAATGTGTAAGAATATAACAGAGGGGTTCCATATGAGTGCAGCACACACCAGGGCTTCAGGTAGCTTTTAGTCTCCTGCTGGAGAGAGGTGTGCCAATCGCTCTGATGTAAAGGAGAGAGTAGTCTGGAAATAGAGACACAAGGCTTGCCTGCTCAGAGATCACAGCAAAGGCAGAAAATGAGCCAGATAGTTCCACATGGCTGGGAGGCCTCACAATCATGGCAGAAGGCGAATGAGGAGCAAAGTCATGTCTTACATGGTGGCAGGCAAGAGACTATGACATGAAATTTTGTAACATTTTTTCTTTACTCATGTTATAAAGAATTTTCCCTGTGAATACATGTAGACCTATCTTATTCTTCTAAATAGTTACATAGGCCGGGCATGGTGGCTCACGCCTGTAATCCCAGCACTTTGGGAGACTGAGTTGAGCAGATCACAAGGTCAGGAGTTCAAACCAGCCTGGCCAACATGGTGAAACCCCGTCTCTACTAAAAATTTAAAAATTAGCTGGGCATGGTGGCATGTGCCTGTAATCCCAGCTACTCAGGAGGCTGAAACAGGAGAATTGCTTGAACCCAGGAGGCAGAGGTTGCAGTGAGCTGAGATCACACTGCTGCACTCCAGCCTACGCAGCAGAGTGACTCCATCTCGAGAATAAAAAATAACACAGTTACATAAATTTCCATATTATGGATCCCTTAGTTTATTTAATATTCGATTCCATTGTATGTATATATCAGCTTTTTTCCCCATTCACCTCTTAGTGGACAGTTACGTTGTTTCTTCCTTTCTTCCTTTCCTTGTTCCTTTTTTGCCTTCCTTCCTTTCTTTCCCTCTCTTTTTGTATTATCAGAAAGTACTCCTATAGCTTTTGGAAACATTTATCCTATGGTGTTTTGTTCTTTGCTAATATTGATTATGGCATCTTTTTACACAGAATTTTTAAAAAATACTTTAAAATGTATCAATCTTTTCCTTATTGTCGTCCCTATTTTAAGTTTTGCTCTAGAGCAATTTTCCTATAAAAAATTTTGCTCAATCTTTTTCTAATACAGGATTTTATATAAGTATCTGTGTGTGTGTATGTGTGCTTCATTTTCTTTTATGTGATGATCAGTCAGGTGTGACCTCAAGAGGAGACACAGGAGTGGCACAGGAAAAAACAAAGTGTACTAATTCACAGGTCCTGGAGGCAGGAGGACCATGTGGGAAAGGCACCAGGGTGGTCAGGAGGTGGAAGACAGGAGCAAAGAGAAGGTCTAGTCCACCCCCTTTACGGGGTTTTATGGGGAAGGGCAAGGCAGGGCAGGGTGAACAGTTTAGGACTGGCTAATGTGAATAATTGTGGAAGGTTTGGGGCTGTGGGAATGGTTCCTAGTTGCCTGGAAGCTGATCCTGGGATGTTTAAGGCAGAGGGATTTTGCCTTCTAGGGCTTAGGGGCCAGATAGAGGATTTATGGCCCTGAACTGCTTAGTTTATCATCACAGGCGTGCCCCAGGCTGAGCCCTTGCTATCTCTAAGCATGGCTAGCCCTGGGAGGAACAGTCTCTCTCCAGCCACAAAGATTTTTTTCTAAGATCTCAAAACAGCATAATGTACACAGAATTTTAAAATATTTATAATACTCTGTGTGTGTGTGTGTGTGTGTGTGTGTGTGTGTGTGTGTGAATCAGGTTTAGTTTATTGTTCTTCTGGAATTTATTTTAATTTACAGTAGTCCCCCCACCCCCTTTTTTTTTTTTTTTTGGAGATGGAGTCTCACTCTGTTGCCCAGGCTGGGGTGCAGTGGCGCAATCCTGGCTCACTTCAACCTCTGCACCTTCGCCTCCTGGGTTCAAGCGATTCTCCTGCATCAGCCTCCCGAGTAGCTGGGATCACAGGCACATGCCACCACGCCCAGCTAATTTTGTATATTTAGTAGAGACGGGGTTTCACCATGTTAGCCAGGCTGATCTCGAACTCCCGACTTCAGGTGATCCACCAGCCTTGGTCTCCCAAAGTGCTGGGATTACAGGTGTGAGCCACCGCGCCCAGCCTACAGTAGTCCCCTCTTATCTATGTTTTCACTTTCCACAGTTTCAGTTCCACTAGTCAACTGTGGTCTGAAAATATTACATACGGCAAATTCCAGATATAAGCAATTCATAGGTTTTTCAATTGTGTGCCCGTCTGAGTAGCGTGATGAAGTCTCTGGGTCCTGCCCCTCTCTTCTTGAATCCTCCCTCTGTCCAGTATCTCTGCGCTGTCTACATGCCCATTAGTCACTCTGCAGCAGCCCTGGTTAACAGATTGATGGTTGCAGCATTGCAGTGCTTGTGTTCAAGCCACCCTTATTTGACTTCATAATGGCCCCAAAGCACAAGAGTAATGATGCTGGCCATTGAAATATCCCAAAGAGGGGCCACAAAGTGCTTCCTTTAGGTGAAAAGGTGAAAGCTATTGGCATAATAAAGAAAGAAAAAAAATCATATGCAGAGGTGGCTAAGATCTACAGTAAGAACAATTTCCTAGCTGTGAAATTGTGAAGAAGGAACAAGAAATTCATGCATACCGTCTACAGGGTTTGGTACTATCTTCAGCTTCAGGCATCCACTGGGGTTCTTGGAATGTATCCCATTAGGATAAGGGGAGACTACTGTATAGTGTGGAATAGTGTATTTAATTTTCGCCAAATAGCCAATGATCCTGAACACCATTCAATGAGTAATTCACCATTTTTCACTGATTTGAAATGTGCCTTTATTCTATATTAATCTAATCTGCTTCAACTCTCTCTATCCCATTCTGTGGATTGGTTTGCCTGTTACTAGATCAGTAACAAAATGTTGACCACAATACCACAGTTGCTACCACTTTATGGTACATTTTGGCATTGGTAAAGTGTCAAGTTTTTTCCAAAAAATTTGTCAAATGTATATTTTCTCTCCCAAACTACTTTCAGAATAAGTCTTAAAATTTCATGAAAGGTCATTTTGAATTTAATTAGGATTACACTGATTTTGTAAATGAATTTTGTCATCAATTGAATGTTTAACAACATTGAATCTTGCTGGTGAGGATAATGATATGTTTATTCACACATTCTTTTATGTCCTTCAGTACAGTTTTGTGGTTTTCTTTTTAAATGTGTTGCACATTTATTCTCTAGTTTTGCCCTCAGTATTTCATAGTTTTTTAAGCTATTTACATTTTGACACATTTTAAAATTTATTTTTGCTCTTATCCTAAGAAAATTAGTACTGAAAATAGTGTCCCCTAAATGTGGTCAATTTGGTAAACTTTTATTAATTCTAATCATCCGCCAGTTGATTTCATTGAATTTTTAGTAGATATTCTGGGTAGATAATTGTATAATTTGAAATCAAGTAGAGTTTCCAATTTTTAATTTTCATTATTTTAGTTTATTTTTGTATTGAATTGGCTAAAAATGCTTACATGTTTGTATTGGTCTGCTTGGGCTGCCATAACAAAACCCATAGACTGGGTAGTTTAAACAACAGAAATGTATTTTCTCAGAGCTCTGGAGGATGCAAGTCCAAAATCGAGGTGCCAGCAAGGTGGTTCCTGGTGAGGTTCTCTACTTCACTTGTAGGCAATCTCACACAACATTTTTTCAGTGCATGCATGCAGAGAGAAAAAGATTTCTGGCATCTCTTCCTCTTCTCATAATGACACCAGCACTGTTGGATTAGGGGCCCATCCTAATGTCCTCATTTAGCCTTAATTACCTCCTTAAAAGCCCTGTTTCCAAATACAGTCACATTGGGGTCTAGGGCTTCAACATATGAATTGTGGGGAAAACACAAATTAGTTCGTAACCATGTTGTTGAATAGTAACAGCACGGACTTTTAAAATCTTTTTCCATTTCTAAGTTAGTATTTAAAATAATATTTTTATGTTTTTCTCCTGAATATCTGAAAAAATAGTGTAGGCAAAATATGCAGAAGAAACATAAAGTTGATATAAATCAGAGCTATCACAGAGGTTTACTTGACGCTTATGCATAAACACCAGTTCACTGGTAGACAGAGCGGATGTTGGAAAAGTACTTGTTGGTTGACACTTATTAAAAATACCACAACCATTTGCTATTATATGTGTGTCGTGTATCTACAATGACCATAAGTAACTGTTTTTAATACCATGTAGATAAATGGTTTCAGTTGAAAAAGCATTTATTCATGTTTTTTCCTTTCATTCAGTAAAGACTTGCTGTTAAGCAGTGGGTGGATTTTAATGTAAATGGCATAATCCCTGCCTGGTATTTAAAGACCTTGGGTTAGTCTCCTAGAACCAAAGTGGTAAATACTGTAATAAATAGAAATCTCTATTTCTTACTGGCTCAAAGAAATAGGCAAAATATTATGGCTATAAAGTAGTTTATAATTATCGCTCTGTTATGAATTGAAAATGTTTTGGCAAAATGCCACATTATAAGTAAAAAATAAACAGCTCCTTCTGAGCAACTCCCACTTAAAATTATTCTTTAAAAGCTCATTCATTAAAACAATTATATATTATGACTTAGGTAAAGTATTAACATGTTTGAGCCATGTGTAAACATCCAGCAGTTATTAGTAACCACCTAATCTCTAAAAGAGCAAAAATTAAAGATATGCGGCCAGGCGCAGTGGCTCATGCCTGTAATCCCAGCACTTTGGGAGGCTGAGGTGGGCAGATCACGAGGTCAGGAGTTTGAGACCAGCCTGACCAGCATGGTGAAAACCGGTCTCTACTAAAAATACAAAAATTAGCTGGGCGTGGTGGTGGGCGCCTGTAATCCCCGCTACTCAGGAGGCTGAGGCAGGAGAATCGCTTGAACTCAGGAGGCAGAGGTTGCAGTGAGCCAAGATCGCGCCACTGCAATCTAGTCTGAGTGACAGAGTGAGACTCCGTCTCAAAAAGAAAAAAAAAAATAAAGATATGCATAATGAAAAAAACAAAAGATATTTGTTTCACGTATACTATGTATGTTGCGCTTTTTGCAAGAAATAGAAGACTTCAGTCTTTCTTCTTCTTTCTATCTGATGTCTAATCCCAAGGAAGCATGTTTAAAAAATTACTTATCAATTAAAATTCCATATTCTTACAGAAATGACTGGGCTCAGGTACCTTTGAGTCCAAATTTCTTCTCTGATCCTTGATAGCTGGATGATCTTGGACAAGTTTCTTCATCTTTCCTAGCCTCTGTTTCCTCATTCATAAAATTAGGGTAATAACACATTCCTAATAGATTTTCTGTGAGAATTATATGAAATAACCTATGTGAAATGCCTAAAACAGATCCCAACATGTAGAAGCTCAGTAGATGAAGTTATTTATCATTATTAAACATTGTCATGTTTTCCTGAATACTGACAATTTGAAATATTTAACTTGTTCCTTAAAATGAATCTGGAAAGACCTTAAAGAGGCTAATTTCCAGCCATGATCTAAAAAACAAACAGAGCCCCAATTGAACCTTAGATTTTTACAAATATTATACAGAAGACTCCAAATTTTGTCCTTCTTAAATGCACCAAGATAACACGACATGCTTTGTTAGAGGTGGAAGATAAACAGCTTCATAGGAAACAAGACTTTATCAAGCAATAATTTATAGATTTGTGTCCTTTTTTTATTTTATCTCTTTTATTAAAAAGAGAAAAAGCCATTCTTGATTCAGAAATATTTCTCAGATCATTATAGAATAAAAATCAGGACTCTCCACCTTTTATTTTCATTGCTGGGTTGTAAAAGATGGCTCTTTACAATGCCTACTCCAGAAAGATATTATTCTACAAATAAGGGCTCAGCATGACATTTATGAGAAAGCCAGGGTCCTCCCGTGCAAAGCTGATTGGTGATCAGCCAGTGGGCTCCGGGGCGCTGCAAATAAAGGCACTTTCTTTGCTGGGCTGATCAGATGCAGGAGAGAGGGTTGCCTCTGCCTGTGGACCTTGGGGAAATGCGCGGCTCCTGTCCTAGCAGCACCTGTCTGTGGCCAGCAAGGAGAAACCAGACTCTCACAATGAAACATCTTCGTCCCCAGTTCCCTCTCATCTTGGCCATCTACTGCTTCTGCATGCTACAGATTCCCTCCTCAGGTAAGGGGAGCTTCCTCAGACTCCATCTGGCCTAAACTCTGAGGATGTCTGAGACAGACCTTGATCCCCCAGGGCAGTTCTGGAGGGAGTCAAGCTTTATTCTCCCCCGCCAGACCTTCTTGATTTCTGGCTGCAATTTGTTCGAACCTTTAGGAGAGGATCAACAGAGCGAGATGCTGCAGCCTTTTACCAAAGGAGACTTTTCCCTCTGGGACTGTCTTTAAGCTGCTCCTGCCCTAGGGATGTCCTGAACATGTGTCGCTAAAACCGAAGGGAGAGGCACTTCCTGGTGTGAGTTAGGGGAAGATCCCACTTGTAGCCATTTCTGCTCCCTGGATTCTGAAGAGACGAGGACAGAGTTGGTAAAACTGAGCTTACAGCCCCAGAGAGTGGAAATTGATGGGCAGTTCGAGACGGGCGCGGGAGGAGCGCACCCTGGAAAAAGGAATCTTTCCCAAGCCTTTCCATTGGGTTTTAGAGAAGCAGGGTTCCAGAGTGTACCGGAAGCCGCTACCTACCGGGGCCAGTGAGCTGTCCGAGGTGCTGACCGCGCGCGGGCATCGCCTCACCAACTCTGAGAACTAGCTTCTAGGGAACAGGGGTGGAGTGAGGGTCTGTGGTTGGAATCTGTTACCACCATCTTCATAGGATGCAGGGAAGTGGGCGGTGGCAGAACAACTACGGTTGGAAACACATACCATTTTACATTTTTCCATTAGAATTTTGACTTAGGGGAGTAGAAAATCTTTGGTAATATATTGACAGAGAAAACATATTTCAAACAGTATGTTTGTTTGTCATGTCCTACAATGTAATCACAAAACTGGGTCTTGCAAAGGACCATGAAGGTCATCTGGTTTAACCTCTCACAGGGTGCAGGGATCCCTTCTGTAACTTCCTGATTCTATTTAACTACTTCAATGACCCCAACTCACTGCCAGCTATGACAGCCAGGTTCTGCCTCTTTGCTCCAGTAGAGTCCTGTTTATATTACATTTTTGTAAATATGTTATTACCTTTTATGTATCTTTCTATATGTTTATACTCACCTCCCTATTTTTTCCTATTTGACTTTATGTTCCCTGAGGGTAAGTCTTTACGTTTTATTAGCAAAGAACCTCTCCATAAATCCTTATAGGATTGGTTTGCATTACTTTGCATAATTGAATTATTCCAATCATCAAAAACTTCTTTAGGCTAAGCTTAAGTGTGATCACATGTAACTTTCTAACCATCAGTCTTTATTCTGTTATTTGGGAGAAACACAGGATAAGACTAATATCTCTTACTTATTGAAGTTCTCAAAATAGTTGAAAGCAGTTAACATATACTTCCTAATTTTCCTGTTTCCAGAGAAAACTATGCTCAGTGCCTTTACCTCATATCTTATCATTTCAAGTCAGGCTATTACCTTTTAAGGTTTAGGCACTGTTATTTGAATATAACATAACATTGCCTTTGCTTTATCTTGGCTCAGAGAGAACGCAGGGAACAAAATACCACACAATTTTCTTTTGTCTTGTTTTTAAACATAAACTGCTCTTGAGCCATACATTCCCTGTTCCACACATTAAAAATCTAAGTGCCAGGTTTTATATTTATCCATCTAATTTCATCTTGTTAGTTTTGACCTATCCAATTGATTCTTTTGACTGCACTATAGCTATCCCACCAAGTGTTGTATCACAGGCAAATGAGAAGAGGAGTTCATTGAAGTTAGACAAAAGGTTGACAGGGTCCAGCTGCATGCCAGCAGGCTTCCCCAGAGCCCATCCCTAGAGAGTCTGTAGCAGCAGAGAGACGGGTATCCATGCGTCTTCAAAGTTCAAAGGTGATCCTGATGTCTATCCTTTGTTGACACCATTTTCTGAGATGCCATCCTCATGAGTTCTATCAAAATACAAACTAAGTTGTTAGCTTGGAATTTTTTTCCTCCTCTTTGCTGACTTGCTAATAGTTGTACTGAACACTCATGGTAAATTAACAACCATGCTATTTTAAATTAATCTTTGTATAAATCTCAGATTTGCTAGTGGCAAGTAGAAGTGTATTTTCTTTGTAAATCCTTTTAACAACATCAGATCAGATCTCACTTTCCCACTGACCTCTTTTGAATAGTTCTTTGGTGGTTTATTATTTTAATAGGATGTCTGTTTTTCATGGTAAAGACTTTGAAGTAAATGCTATGACCTCTTTTCTCTAATTAATAATTTTATGATTTCTCACAATAGGATTTCCTCAACCTTTAGCTGATCCTTCAGATGGCTTGGATATTGTGCAGCTTGAGGTACCCAATTATTCAGTAATGTGAGATTTTTATTTAGTCTGGACCTTGAATACATCATGTGTATAACGTTCACTTAAAACTATTTTGAGATCAGATTTTTGGCTGCAGCAGAAACTCACTGTTGCCATTTTTCATGGCCTCATTTAAGGCATCCTGAGGGTTGTGTTGAAATTCACTGCCACTGTGTGAGAAATTAATGTGAGGTTCAGAAATAGGACAATTTTAGAATTTTAAATCTGTTGTAACAAAATTCTGCTGACTGAAGAATTTAAGCTTATCTTTGATACGTTGTCTAAATTTTAAATGCATAATGGATGTACATACTTTCAGGGTACATGTGATATTCTGATACTTTCATATAGTGTGTTACAACCAAGTTGGGGGAAATGGAATATCGATGGATATTAAACATTTACCTTAAATAGTTACATTTTCTTTATGCTGGGAGCATTCGAATTATTCTCTATTAGCTATTTTGAGATATCCCATAGATTATGGTTTATACTATAGTCACTCTACTGAATTATCAAACACCAGGCCTTGTTTCTTCTATCTAATTGTATTTGATTACTCATTAATCAATCTCTCTCTTCATCCCCCTCATCCCTTTGATTTGTTTTCTTCATTTTATCTTTTTAGCAGCTGGCATATTGTCTGAGTCAGTGGGCACCTCTTTCTCGCCAACCTAAGGTAAAAAAATGTGTATATATATAATATATATAAAATATATATATATGCAACAAACACACTCTTTTGCTACCTACAGGAGAATGCTGTATGTATGTGCATGCATATGTGTGTTCAAGAATATAATTTTAGAAAAAATCAAGCAAATATCTTAAATATAAATATGTTAAATATCTTAAGTATCTTCAATATAAATTACTATAAAATATGGGTAGTTCATGTATATTCTTACAATTATTATAACCATGTATAGTTAAGCTAATTATATGTTATGATATATTGCATATTACAAATTGATATACCATGATATAGCAGTTCTCCAAAACAATAGTTATCATTTAAAAGACTTTACAGTAACTAGTTGGGCCTGGTGGCTCACACCTGTAATCCCAGCACTTTGGGAGGCCGAGCTGGGCAGATCACTTGAGGCCAGGAGCTTGAGTCCAGCCTGGCCAACAAGGTGAAACCCTGTCTCTACTAAAACTACAAAAATTAGCCAGGCAAGGTGGCGCATACCTGTAATCCCAGCTACTCAGGAGAATTGCTTGAACCCGGGAGGCGGAGGTTGCAGTGAGCCGAGATCATGCCACCACACTCCAGCCTGGGTGACAGAGCAAGACTCTATCTCACCAAAATGAAAACAAAAAACTTTACAGTAACTGTAGTAAACACACAAATATTTCAATGGATATAAAGTAAGTTGATTTACCTGAAAGTACAAAAGGGTGGTAGGATAGCCCATGATGCCTAGGATAGCCTCCATATTTTCACCTTGAGCCACATCTCTTTATCCCTCACCTCCCCCAACCCACAGCACACTATGCTCCAGCCACAGTGAATCTATCAGTGAATCTATCAGTATTCCCCAAATGCACCAGGCCCTTGACGTCCTTGCACAATCTTTTCCTTAGTCAGAAATGACTTTGCCTCCTTCACAGGCTGCAGTTAACAATCCAGACTCTAAAACAAAAATACCTGGTTTCAAAATCCAGCTCTGTTTAAACTTGGTAGTTTCTTAGTTGCTCTGTGCCTCAGTTTTGTCATCTGTAGTATAGGGGTAATTGTCATAGTATCCCAGAATGCTGTTGTAAGGATTAAATGCTTCATATTTGTGAAGTGCTTTCAACAGCATCCAGAACGTGGCAAATGACAGCACTTAAGTGCTAGTTGCTGCCATTGCCTGTTAATGCAACTAATTCTCATTCTTCAAGACTCAAACATCAGTTTCTCAAATTTCATGAATATATCAGGCCCATTTCTTCTTATTTTTGGTTTACTATGCATATGTTTGAAGGCAATTGTTAGCTCTCATTTTCAGGAATAATCTTTACAGCCTTGGACCTGGAGCAAAAATTCAGGCTGAAAACTCAGAGTTCTTCATCCCTTTGTTACTTCCTCCACATGTTGCACAAAAGGGATTTCCCTATCCCTCAGGTGAAGACTGGGGGTGTCCTCTGCACCAGCAGAGGCAGTGGAAGTAGTGTGGCTGTCCCATGCTCAACCTGCAGTATTAAATTGGGTTATGAGGATCCCCAAGAGCAAGGGCCCACTAGGAATGAATTTCCTTCCACCTTCTCCATTTTTCCAAGTCTATCCCATTCATTGTTTCCAACTGCAGAAGAGCAAGGGGTCACTCAGTGAACAAAACTGCCAATATTTAAAGGCATTAATAGAGAAACTGGCTCTTCCTGGCTTGTTGCTTCCCTGAAACGTGACTTTTGGCATGTCACTTCGTCTCTTGGGGCTTTGGTTTCCTCAACTGCCCAAAGTCTGGATGTGTTGCTGGAGCTCTAAGTTCACTCCTGTTCTGGTTTCCAGAATAGGCCAAGTCTGTGACTCTAGGAGACCTTTAAATCAAGACAATTCAGAAAGCAGTCACATTCTGCAAATGATGACATCCACAAAACTCTTCATGTTTCGTGTTTCTGGTCACCACATGGGATTAGAAGACGTTTCAACTGGGAAAAATAAGTTCTTGTGAACAGGGCTCTACCATTCACTCATTCAAAATATATATTTATTGACAGCATGCCACGGGCCAGGTGCTGGGGATGGGGTAGTAAAACAAACTGAGCACCTGCTCTCATGGCATTTGTATACTAGTTGGGAAAATGAATAATAAACAACATAGATCAGTAAACTTTGAAATAATTTTTTCTCTAAAAAGGAAAAAGTAGGCCGGGTGTGGTGGCTCACGCCTGTAATCCCAGAACTTTGGGAGGCTGAGACGGGCAGATCACTTGAGGTCAGGAGTTCAAGACCAGCTTGGGCAACATGGTAAAGCCCGTCTCTACTAAAAATACAAAAGTTAGCCAGGCGTGGTGGCGTGTGCCTGTAATCCCAGCTACTCAGGAGGCTGAGGCAGGAGAATCGCTTGAACCTGGGAGGTGGAGGCTGCAGTGAGCCAATATTGTACCACTGCACTCAAGCCTGGGTGATGGAGCGAGACCCTGTCTCCAAAAAAAAAAAAGAAAAGAAAAGAAAAGAAAAAAGTAAAGTAAGGGGCATATGAAACGTTGAGCAGGGTAATTAGCAGCAGGAAAAGCATCTTCACATTCCTCATCAATTTTTGACCTGAAAAGTAAACATAACAGTATACAGCTGATGAATGTGGTACAAAAAACAATTGTTTGCCCAATAAGTGTCCATAAACACACACACACACTGTTGTGAACAGATGCTGACAAGAAGACCAGGAGCTGTAAAAATAGCAAGTACTTTCTGCTGGTTAAAAATGGTGATTATAAGGAAATAGAGTTAATTGCCACAGAGCCTCCACTACTGGTAATGTTGGTGGATTATAGTGTGTGTCTGTGTGTGTGTGTGCTCATGTTTGTGCATCCACACATATGTACATGGTAGAGAGAGGAGAGGATGCATAGGTATTGCTCTCTTCCACTGAAGAAATTCTCCACAAAGTTTGCAGAAAGATGTAATTGTATTCACAATTATTATTAAAGTATTATTAACAACTTTAATTTTTGTCTTGATTGAGGTTTCGGCAGATTCAAAAATCTTTAAGCATGAGTGAGATGTGAATGATCAGTATGAACCAGATCAGAAGATTTAAATGATTGTTCACAGTAATCATCTCTTGTGACTTTATAAAACACGGACATGAACACTTACGCTGTGGTTTTGTAAGAAGTCTTCTTCCCGGCATCTCCTTGAGTCAGATAAGCGCACATGCAGCCATCATCTACGCAAGCCAGGGCTGAGGTGTGTGCACTGGCAAGGATTTAGAAACGGAAAATTGGACTTTCTGCAAGGATAGCAAAAATTCATGTAGAAAGCTTTTGGAGAAAAAGAAGCTTGGCCAATATGAACTATAAAAACTGAATACTAGGATACACTCTGCGGCAAATTAAAAACTGTAATAGTTAGTTTATTCCACCTGTAGTCAGATGGTTATTTGCTTCTATGCATCAGAGAGTAGGTCTCTCCTCCCCACGCCCTGCAAACTGAAAAGATGAAATGAGATTATATTTTCACATGATGATGTATTGCTGGCAATTTTCCTTATTGTAAGATCCTGCATCAACTATAGACTCATTAAATTTGCGTAATAATTTCTTTTTAGATTGCCAATTTATCATAATATTCAGGTAAATCCACTAAGGTCCATGGTATACCTTATACAGAAAACGTTATCCGTTACCTGCCCCTGTAAAATTTCATCTAACTTACCCTCACAATTCTCTTTCCAGGATAATCAAGACATATACAAAAGGGTGAGTACCGCCCAGCCCTGTACAAGTGCATGCAGCTTCCATGTTTAGAGCAAGTGACACTCGATACTAATATCACTTTCTTTTCTTATTTAGTTTTTGTTTCACTACTCCAGAACTCAGGAGGCAACACATCCAGTTAAAACTGGGGTCAGTATTTTATTATAATCATCTGTCTGTAAAAGTGGCTCTCCTCTGCGTGTCGTCCGTCCTTTCTTAATATGTGCAGACAAGTAGAAAAGCTGGGGGCTCCGGACATCCTCTGGGTAGTAGCTTCCCATGGGCTTTTCCCTGGGGCTGCAGGGATTCTCTTTCTCCCTCTGGGCTGGGGGTGGTAGGTGGCCAACTGATCTGAGAAGTTAGAGAATAAATTACCGAAAAGGAAAAATAAGTAGGAAATAACTTCTTATTATGCACTTAAACAGAGGTAAGGAAGAGCCTGGTAAACACTGTGCTCTCTTTACATTGTTTTTTCTTGCCATCTGTTTTTAAGTTTGTGCTTTGTGATGTGTATGGTACCATCCCCCAGTGGTGATCCATGGATGAACATCTTCCGTGGCTGTCGCGATGTGTATGTGCAAAGGGAATAGAAACCATCACCTCTTACTTTCTTCCTACAGATTTGAGTTACCCTCGAGAGCAGCTTGTGTAGGTGAATTTCTATGGGGTATGATTTGAGGAATATTGGAGAGGCCATAGAATATATATATATATTTGAGAAGAGTCTTGCTCTGTCGCCCAGGCTGGAGTGCAGGGGCGCCATCTCAGCTTACTGCAACCTCCTTCTCCGGGGTTCAAGTGATTGTCCTGTCTCAGCCTCCCAAGTAGCTGGGATTGCAGGCATGCGCCACCATGCCTGGCTAATGTTTGTATTTTTAGTAGACATGGGGTTTCACCATGTTGGCCAGGCTGGTCTAAAACTCCTGACCTCAGGCCATCCACCTGCCTTGGCCTCCCAAAGTGCTGGGATTACAGGCGTGAGCCACCATGCCCAGCCAGAATATAACTTTTAATTCAGGTACCCTGTCATAGCAAGTAAAACTCTACCTCTAGAAAGTCTCTTATTTAAATGTTCAAGGCTCTCCAAGTCTTAAGAGGATCCTTAAAAAAGCAAATAACCAGGAAAAAAATGTTTCCCCTAAGAATCAATCAGTATTATAGATGTAGGAATAGGGCTCAGGTAAGGAGGGGGAATTTTTTTGTTTGTTTGTTTTTTTGACGGAGTTTCACTCTTGTTGCCCAGGCTGGAGTGCAATGGCATGATCTCAGCTCACTGCAATCTTTGCCTCCTGGCTTCAAGCCATGATCTCTTGCCTTAGCCTCCCAAGTAGCTGGGACTACAAGCACGTGCCACCACACCTGGCTAATTTCGTATTTTTAATAAAGACGGGGTTTCACCATGTTGGCCAAGCTGGTCTTGAACTGCTGACCTCAGGTGATCCACCCACATTGGCCTCCCAAATTGCTTGGCCTCCCACTGCACCTGGCCAAGGAGGGGAATATTATCAAGACCAACAAGGGCACATGAAAGGAGAAAGAACAATGGAAAGCAAAAAAAAAAACTGTAACACAAATCAAATTTTACTCTAAACCAAAGTACACAGGGAGGATTCACAAGGACTAGATGAGGATAGGCGTGTACACCTGGGTACGCACGGCAGTCACAGACAAGATTAGGAAACCAGAAGTGCTTGGGGAGGGTTACGGGGGCTGCCCTCCACCTTTTCCCTTGGATGAGGAGCTCACCCCTGGAGACGGAGAAAGAATACATGTGGAGCTGCTTCTAGGACAAGGCGCTCCGCTCCAGGAGCACAGAGTGCTGAGGGTTAATGCAGAGAAAAGTCCGATTTACCCTAAGGGAATATTTTTAAGGGCTGTGTTGGAATTGAAACCTGTTCTCACGGCAAGCGGCTCTTTATTGAAAACATAAAATTTCAGGCTTTGGCTCAAAAATGGATTTTACTCTGAAAATTAAACCCATTTGTAAGGGAAGTGAGTAGAAAGGAATGCGCATAGCCCTGGGCTCTCAAAATACCCCTCTGTGGATGTCCCCCTGTCTGACCCTCTCCGCGCCTCTCTGTTGCAGTTTCCTCCAGTGCATCCTCTAATGCACCTGGCTGCCAAGCTCGCCAACAGGCGGATGAAGAGAATTCTGCAGCGAGTACGTGCTTTTATTCTTCCACCATAGTTTATGCCCCTCACAGTTCACTGAATCGTGGTAAAAGCATGCTGTCACCTTGGGGCTTGCTGTCATTCTCTCCTCAAATCTTAGTCTCCACCTTGGCAGGGAGCACTGAGCAGAACTGCTGGTCCTTTGACCTCCCTGGGTCTCAGTTTCCTCCACTGAAACCCCATGAGGTGGTTTGAAGGGCCCGGGGAGAGACCCCATGGCCCAGCCTGCTTCCATCCCTCTCCTCTTCTGCTCCTTTCATCCCTAAGTTGTGTCTTGGTTTTGTACTTTTTTTTTCACTTCCCCTGTCTCTTTCTCCTGACACGAAACACCCTGGCAATATCTTCTGCTTCCCATTCCCCTACGTACCCATTGTCCATTTCTCAGAGCTTTCTTCTTTCATTTTTATTTTTTAATTTAGAAATTACCAGCTGAACCTTTTCAATGGTAGTCAAAGTTTTGTTTCATGGTAGCAAAAATAAATAAACAAATAGCAAGAGAGAAAATTTATTTTGAACACCCTGCCCAGGTAGAGTGACCAGCTATCCCAGTTTTTCCAGGAATTTCCTAGTTTTAGCTCTGAAAATCCCAGGGCCCCAAGTACCTGGAAAACTGGTTGGCCATCCTGGGCACCAGCAGCAGTTTCTCCGACCCCCTGCTAACCGCAAGCCTCCAGGTCCAGTCTGATTCCATTCTTACACCAGATTCACAGGCAATGAACAAGCTGAAGAAGCTAAAATGGCTAATCCTTTAAAAGTTTCCTAAGCTTTGCAATGTGCCCATTTCGAAGTTCGCGCTGTTCGGAGGAGCAAGCAAACTTAACGTACTTGGACACAGATGGTAACTCAGCCAAGACGACAAGCTTGCCTTCTTGAGCAGGAGCTTGCTAGAGAAGATCACGGCGGTGATCCCACCATTTGCCATGCTCTCCACCTCCTCTTTTGCACCAGACTTCTGACTACCTTAGAAGCAAGGCAGGGAGGGCAGGATCACTGCAAGACAACTTCAAGGTCATGATGTGGTTCCTGTTGAATTAACCTGTCCCTCATTTCCTTGCAGGGTTCGGGGACTGCTGCAGTGGACTTCACCAAGAAGGTACACAAGAGCCTTGGAGACTGCGACCCCCAAAGAAAGCCCTACCCGAGAAGGGTGGGGAAGTCCTTGGAGCCAGCCACCCTGCAGCCCCTCCAGACCAGTTCTGGGCAGAGCTGGTCTCCAAAGGACCCTGAGAATCTTTTGTGGCTGAGCAATTAAGTTCAGGTTTCCCTGGGGCAGACAGGAACCATAGGGCAGTGCCTCTGGCTGTTCATATTTCACCTCCAGCCCCAGAGATGAGTCCCCTGGAGCCAGCTGCTACTAATGCCTTGCTTTCTCTCGCTCAGGGGCCCACATGCCATTGTACAGACTCCAATAGAGGTACTGCCAGAGCACAAACCCCAAACACCGGTGGTTCTCAAATGTGGCCATGCATCAGAGTCACCTGGCTAAAATTCAGATTGCTTGGCCCCACCCCCAAAGATTCAGTGGGTCTGGATTGGGGCAAAGAGTTTGTATTTCTTACAAGTTCCCAGAGGTTGTTGGTGCCACTGGTCTGGGACCACCCATTTTGAAAACTGTTCCTATAGACATTTTTGAAGAACTTGTAATGCAATATGGTTGCATAATGGCTTGTGTTTCTATATGTTGCAGGATCACACTGCGACCTGGGGACGACCCTTTTTCCTTTTCAGGGTATAGCATGTTTTCTCACCTTTGCTTTCTAACCTCGATTCACTGCAGCCATCCCAATCATGGAGTGACTGCAAACAGCAGAGCCAGGACCCCTTGGTAAACTGGTGGATAATTGTGGGGACTCTCTCATCCTTCACTGGGAATCACTCCAAGTAAAAATCTCCTCCTACAAGCTTGCAAAGGCAGGGGTCCAACAGGAGAGAGGCTGAGAGCACCAGAGTAGGCGTAAGGGAGTTCTTCTGACAGACAGACACAAGGTAGACCAGAATCTGAGCCCATGTTTTAGAGCATTAAGGTCTAGGATTCGTGGCCCCAAAAACACATGGCAGGAGGAGCTTAGGCACCATCCTCTACTCCTTCCTGGGTGACAGAGATTCTTGCAAAGGTCACAGAGTCAGAAGAGTTATCTTTTAGATTTTGATCAGCCATTCACTAGCTGTGCTCCACCCTTGAGATTCTCAGTATTTGCACAGAAAAAGTGAGCAAATCAGACTAGATCCATGCCCCCCAGAAACTGCATTCTGTGAATCACTGGCGCTAAAAAGTATTCTGCAAAAGTCAGCTAAGATTGGAAAACACTGCACCTGACATTTGTGATGTCTCACAATACACACTGGCCCATCACAGGCTGTAAGAAGTCCTGCAGAACACAACCTGTGTCACTTGGCTTAATCATTTGTTTCCCAAACATATGGACCATGGAGCTGCTTCCCACCACTCTCTCACTCCCATGGGTCTGTATGACCTACTCGTTTCCTAGAAAGTGCTTTGAGAAACAGTCCATCTCCTTGACGTCTCCAGACTGGGCAGTTCTGTGTTGGATGGTTTGTGGAACCTCCCACCACATAAGCAAAGACTAAAGGGTGGGGATGATGGGTGACAGTGTTGGGGTCCTAGGAGCAGTGAGGTTCCTGAAGCACTGTCCCAGAGGACCTACAGACTAGCGCTAGCACAGGGCGAGGGCTTCCCAGGTGAGTCCCCATGGAGGGGAGTGAAGTCCTAGTTAGAAGAATGAGGCCTTAGGGCTCAACAGAGAGAAGAGCTGAATCAAGATACAGGCTGCAGAAAGTTGTGTCTCAGTATTCATAAGTTGCTCCTTTTTTTTCAGCCCAGGAATGGAAGAAACATTGAAGATGAGGCCCAGTAAGTAGTCCAAGATCAGCTTCATCACCCTTTTTCTCTTTCAAGCAAATTTTATGTGTCTGACTGGAGAGAGTGAGAGGCAGCCATGGGGAGGACCATTGTTCAAGAAATGAGGACCCTTCATAACCCCCAGGAACTCTGCCCCTTCCCTTTTCCTGCTCACAGGACCACAGAGACCCCCACCCCAGCCTAGCAGATGCAGGCTGTCTGGGCAATATTGCAGCCTTCACTTCCACGCCCAGCTCTTCAGAGGCATGTGGTCTCCAGCTGTCACTGTGATGGGGATGCAGGCTCATTGCAGCCCAGCTGGGCCCTCTGTGACTTCTCACCTGGCCCCCTTGATAAGGAAACACCACCCTGTCATGCTTGGATGGTGCACCAAGGAGTTCTGGAAGCTACCAGGCTCCCTACAGTGAGATCATTTCTAAGTACGGCCAGGCAAGGCTGTTTCCCCCTTCCAATGGTGCTCTGAGATCCAGAGTTTTAATCTGGAGCGATTCCTTGGCCTTCAGGCCTGTGGAAGATGAAGTGAATGCTCAAGGGCAGCTCCGGGCCTCCTCTGTTTCTCATGGGGATGTGGTCCCAAGGAAATAAGGCTGCTGTCCAATGGATGCTGCCAGCAGGGGTCAGCAGTCAGGGTCCCAGCAGTCCAAGGTGTCTAAGAAAGCTGTTCCACTGCTGGGAAATGGCAGTACCCAGCAAACACAAAGCAAAGATGTTCCCTGAGGCCATAGTGCTTACACCAACCTAATGGCCTCATTAGATAGACCAAAAACAAATCTTGTAATTACTGATTGTGGGGAAAGCAACCTGGGCATTTATGACACTTCAAACTGAGGTCTAATTGTAAAATATGTTACGTAATAACCTGCCCATGGGCTTTGTCTTGATTCCGAGAATGATTTGAACTGAGCAGTGCATTTTTCTTTTCTTTTTTAGGATTCAGTGGTGAAAGAAAGCTGGATCTGATGAGGCCTTCCAGGGATTATGTTGAACAAATATCAAATTTCTTTCCACGAACAATATTTAAAGATATTTCTCTTGCTCTATATTCACTAGATATTTAGCTTTATAAAAATAAAGTAGCATTGTGTGATACTGTGAAATATATATTTGGTCTTTGTCCCTATTTCTTGACATACAAGTTCTAAAATTCTTGAAAATTTCAAAATGTTCAGTGTTTCTTTGTATGCTGATGATTGGCAGAGGCTGGCAGCCCCTAGGTGGCTTTGAGATGGGGCTGGTCACCAGGAAGACCAAGGCAGGACTAGAGGATTTGGACTTTCAGCCCAACCCCAATCTCCAGGGAGGAGACACTGAAAGTTCAGTTGGTCACCAATGGCCAATGTTTTAATCAGTCATGCCTATTGTGAAATTAAACAATTCAAACTTAAGGCTGTTAGAACTTTAAATGATTTGAGCCTTGAGAGAAATGTGACTGTGTGGCCTCAGTCGTGTAACATGCAGCTGCCACTTTGGCTTCTCCAATTATAGATGAACTCCCTTCCTTATTTTTTGTTCTGTAAAATGACTAAAAAAGACTGGATGACACCAGAGATAAGACCCCTCCGCTCTTAATTACTGACCTTTGTTAGAGATTAACTTCTTCCTTTATTGTCTTGCACTCAACTCAGACCAGATGATGCAGAAGAGCCCATGACTATTACATCCTCAGTGTGGGATGTTAAATACCCATCCCGAAAAAGAACACAGCCTATAACCAGTCCAGTTGTTGTAACTATGCACTAACCTTGTACGGACAACGTTAAAATCCTATTGAACTTCCTGAAACCTTGCCAATATCAACAACCCTCAGACCTCTCCACTTCAGAATGCTGGTTCCATTAGCCTGGAGTTGGCATTTCTAGGTGGCTATTCTCAAGCTTTGAGCTCAAATAGAATAAACTCTGTATTTAATCATATTTTCTGAATCTCATTATTTAAGGAGGACACTATGTAACCCTAAGCTTCCATAAAAACCCAAAAGCACAGGGTTTTAGATAGCTTTTAGATGGCTGGACACATGAAGTTTGCTGGAGGATGGTATTTTTTCATCTGTATCCTTTGTAATACCTTTTATAATAAACTAGTAAATGTGTTTCCCTGAGTTCTATGAGCCACTCTAGCAAATTAGTCAAACTTCAGGAGGTGGTCATGGGAGCCCCAATTCATAGCCTGTTGGCCAGAAGCACAGGTAAAATAACCCGGGGCTTGTGGCCGGTGTTGGAAGTGGGGCATAGTCTTGGGGACTGAGCCCTGAACCTGTGGGATCTGACGCCATCTCCAGGTAGATGGTGTCGGAATTAAATTGGAGGGCACCAGCTGATATCTGCTGCAGAACTGATTGCTTGCTTGGGGGAAAACCCCACAGGCATTGGGTATGAGAGCAGAGGAAACACTGTTTTTTCCACTCACACTGACACGTTATTTTCATATCCTATTGGAAAGTCTTGGGGGGTGGGAGGATTGGGTATATGATTTTTTTAATAATAGGTCATATTTTTAAAATTCACCATCTTTGGCATTGGCTTAGCATGGCCTAGCTATCTTGTTGTTATTGAGGACTGAGGGATGGGATTGGGATAGGCAGGATGGCTCCAGATCGTGACTCCTCTACTTTTAGCTGGGTGACCTTGCACAGGTCACTTCCCATTCCTGTGCCTCGGTTTCCTCTATGGTAAAATGGTGTTGGTATGGTAATCATAGTAACTTCTTCACATAGACTTTGTGAGGACTAAGAAGATGGTCCATATGGGAGCATTTTGGCATGGTGGGACACAGTGAACAGTAAATAACCATTGGCTCTGATTATATTCAGATGGCTTTCATCACACAACATGTACCAAAGGGACTCTAGGGCTGTTTCTTTATTGCTGACAGCATTAAGTTAAGGCAAAGCAACCCCAGATTCTCTTAAGAAGCCACAAGGCTCATGTAATTGCCTGTTGGGTTCTTCTTGCCCACTACACAGACAAAATAATTCACTGAAACAGGGGCATGGCAGTAGAGAAAGAGTTTAAGGCAGAGCAAGCCAAGTGGAAGCATCAGAGTTATTACTCAAATCAGTCTCCTCAAAGACTCAGAGTCTAGAGATTTTATGGATAATTTGGTGGGCAGGGGGCTAGGGAGTGGGTGCTGCTGGTTGGTTGAGGATGAAGTCATAGGGGTGTGGGAAAGGGTCCTCATGCTCTGAGCCTCTGGGTGGGGGACACAAGACCAGCTGAGTCATGAGTCATGGGTCTGGATGGGGTCAGTCAATTGCCAGAATGCAAAAGTCTGAAAAACATTTCAATCTGAGGTTCTACAATAGTGTCGTTATCTGTAGGAGCAATTGGGGAAGTCACAAATCTTGAGACCTCTGGCCACATGACTCCTGAGCAATAAGAAATTACAGAAATGACATTGACATTTTAGCAGAATTCATGCCCCTCGTATAATCCTAATCTCATGGCAAGAAGGAGGTTAGTTTTAAGGAGAAACTATTATCCTTGCTTCAAAGTTAAACTATGGTCCTGGCGCAGTGGCTCATGCCTGTAATCCCAGCACTCTGGGAGGCCGAGGCAGGAGGATCACCTGAGGTCAGGAGTTTGAGACCAGCCTGGCCAATGTGGCAAAACCGTGCCTCTACTAAAAAATACAAAAATTAGCTGGGCGTGGTGGCACGCACCTGTAATCGCAGCTACTCGGGAGGCTGAGGCATGAGAATCGCTTGAACCCAGGAGGTGGAGGTTGCCGTGAGCCAAGATTGCGCCATTGAACTCCAGCCTGGGCAACAGAACGAGACTCCATCTCAAAACAAGAATAACAACAACAACAACAACAAAAAGTTAAACTATGAACTAAATTCCTCCCACGGCTAGGTTGGCCTATGCGTAGCAAGGAGTGAGGACAGCTAGCCTGTGGGGTTAGAAGCAAGATGGAGTCATCCATGCGAGATTTGTCTTACTGTCATAATCTTTGCAAAGGTGGTTTCACTCAGCCTTTCTTCTCAGCCTCCTCCTCTGTAAATATCTGTGTTTGCATTTGACTAGAAGGAGTCTAGGAGACCTCCCAAGATTATCCTATGGAGGAGATGAGGCAGAAGATGTGTGTTCAATGCAAGGAGGGACCCTAATGACATGACCTAAATCACACTGGCTATTCCTTCTTTTAACTTCTCAAGTGCTTCATCAAACTTAAAAGTTCTCCTTTTAAAATGTCAGTTAGAATTTGTTTTTGTATTTTAGCGTTTGTAAGCCTCTGTATTAAGTCCGAAGCCTATTTCTTGAATAGGATGTTTTAAGAACCCTCAGTAGATCTTGCCACACAGAGATGAGATGAGCAAACCTAGTTCTGCCTGGTATTTTTCTGAGTGCACGGGTGCAGGGGAGGGACCAAGCCACTGGCCCAGTGCTCAGCATTTGTAGGGAGCAGGTCGGGTTTGATGAACAGAGTACAGTGTTGGTGTGAGAAGCTGCTAACATCAGTCTTCAGAAACAATCTCAGGATTTGGGAGTTGACCAAAGATGGTAGTTTCTACCCCAAACAGAGCCTCAGAATCCTCTTTGCTAAACCAGTAATAATAAATCCCACCTCAATGGAGGGTCCATACCCTTGGCACAAGGCCAGGGGGATGATGGTTAAAGAGAGTGGGGCAGGCCTAGGAGACCCGTTTCTCAGGAACACTATGTGAGCTAAAAACTCTTCCTTGGCAAAGCCTGTCTGTGATGCTGGGGAGCTGGAGACAGACTCTGCCTTCCCAGACATCACCTCACTCTTTTTTCCCACAGCAGTGTCCAGCAACACTCTACCAGTGCCAATGAATCCAGAGATGAAATGAGACTCTAATTGACAGTTTCTACACTGTGAGAACTGGGCCTCCCCACCTATGGAGCTGGGCTGCTTTTGGCCTGGTTTCCCATGAAAACGAGCCTTATAAGGTTACTCTACCCTAGTGTCCTTTCTAATAAGTTTGAATCCAAGGCCCAGATTCAGTCACTGGATGGAGGATGCTCGCCTACTTAGTGCTGGCACTCACTTTACCAGGAGAGGCCACACCTCAGCTCATTGCACAGGGTCACTTTGTGGCCTTCAACAAGATCAGGGGTCCATGTCTGGCCAGGACAGAGCTGTGAAAGGGACTTCTTAGAACCTTGGAGTGGGCAGAGGTCTCATTGATCATTCAGCCCTGCCTTCTCATGGGCTGCCAAGGAAAAGAGCCCTGAAAGGCAAAGTGGCCTGCCCAAGGCCACACAGCAACAGGCAGCATGTCTAAGATGAAGCCTGGGTCTTTTGTTTAAAAGCCTAGTTGCTTTTTCCACTGTAATATTACTATCCTGTATTATTTAATAGTTTTATAGGACTGTCATAACAAATAAACAAGACTTGGTGGCTTAAAACAAAAGCGATTTACTCTCTTACTGCTCTGGAGCCCAGAAATCCAAAATCAAGGTGTTGGCAGGGCCACACTGTCCCTCGAAAACATCAAGGGAAAGTCTGGCCTTACCTCGTCTACCTCTGGTGGCTCCAGCTGCTCCTCTCAACTCGTGGCAGCATCACTCCAGTCTCTGCCTTGCCCTCCCATGGCCTTCTCTCTGTGTCTGTGTCTGTGTCTTCTCCCTTTCACATCTCTTATAAAGACACTCATCACTGGATTTAGGCTCTGGCCTGATCTAGGATATTATCATCTTCAGGTCTCTCACTTAATTACCTTCGTAAAGATCTTTTTCTCAAAGAAGGTCCATTCATAGATTCCATGGATTAGGTTGTGGACATATCTTTTGGGGGCCACAGCTCAAGCTGCATCTTTAGGATTACTCTTTGTTGTTCCCCTCTGGAGCTCAGAGTCCTTTTGCTGGCCCCTGTTCCAAGTGTCCTCTGCAGTCCCACATCCGGAGCCCATTCTTCCACTCTCTCTTTTCAAATAGGTCCGCTCAGTATCTCACTGGTGCAAACATTTATTCATTCATTCATTCTTTCAATATTTGAATGCCTGCTAGATACAAAGTGTATTAATCATTTATTTTCACTCTGTATTTTTGATGCTTTGCCATCTTGGGGACTTGCTGACCCTGGAGAGACTGCCTCTCCCAGGGATAATCCCTGCAAATGGCAAGCACCTTGCTCATGAATGTGCCTTTCAAATGCACACTAACCAATCCAGAGCCCATATCCCCAACCACCTTCTCTATAAGGCTGTCACCCAGGGCCAGGTGCCAGACAACTAGGGACAGCCTCTATGCCCCTGAATTTGCTGAAGTGATTTAAACTAGCTAATGTCAAGCCCTCTTAAACTGGCTGGCTTGCTCCTTCCCATGAAAACCACAATAAAGGCTCTTGGCCATGTTTTCCTCTCATTACTTCTGCCTCCCAACTGACCCTAGGACTTCCCCAAGTCCCCTCTACCCCTCTGCATGGCATGGTGGGCCCCTTCCTCTTGAGAACTTTGAGCCTGAGTATAACAATCTTTTCAATGGCAGTTGCCTCCTGATCTGTTGGCCTCACCATATCCGAATACTAATAAAACCTATAGTTTAAACCACCAATCCTGGCTGGGATAACGGAACTGCATAAGGTGTAGGTTGTGCTGTCACTCAAGCCAGTCCCGAGTGAAGCCCAATAGCTTATCGTGGGTGAGTGGGTACTCTGCTCCCTGTTATTCCCCAGAATCAGAAGGAGAAGAGACCTTGGAGACATTGGAGGACTTTGTAAATCCAAACCCATGGCCAGAGCAGATGGGCCCCCCAGTTCTGGTGGGGGTTATCCATGTTCTTCTTCAACATCTCTGGGGCAGGAGCTCACAGCTTCATGGGGCATTCACTTTGTCTTCAGACAGATAAAAACAGTGGGACTGTTCCCAGGAACCAAACTGACCTTTAGTGATCACTTTTCTTATTTCCATTTATTGAAAAATGTATTGTTTAATAATTCATTCTAGAAATTGTATCTTAACAGGGTACCCCTGGGTTCTTGGAAGAGATGTTTTGAGGTACAGGCCCTGGCCACTCCTTGCCCCAGACATCACACCCCAGAGAACCTCTCCCATATTCCAAAACGAAGACTGGCCTTGAACCAGCCTTAACACGAATTTTCAAAGGCACCTTGTTTGGGGGCAGTTTCTACCTCCTCTGAATCTCCCCATAGACTGAGGATCCCTTCTGAAAGCAGCTCAAGGAGAACGTATAGAATTATATTCATACCAATGCAGTTAATACACAATTTTTCAGGAGTTGTGTGGCACAGGGAACAAGAGTGGACCTTTTGCTCCCTCCCATTCCTGCTGTGCAACTCATCTGTATGTGACCTTAGGCTCTGGAGTCGGAAAGCCTGGGTTTAATCCTGGCTGTCAGACCTTGGTTAAATTTTCAACCTCCTTCTCCATCCTCAATTTCTATCACTTGTAATACTGTAAGAAGATTGCTACTGTTGGGAGACAATCCTCTATGGGTTTCCTGCATTTCTGCACACCTTGGGAGCAGAGACACTGATTTCCCTTTCTTCCTGTCTTTTCAAGGATGTTTGTGCAGAGAATTGCCTTGGAAGATACAGACAATGTCTCCTTCCAGAGTAAAGGGCAAGGCATATTTACTGTCCATTAATCTGTTTGTTCGTTTGTTTGCTCGCTTGCTTTTTCTCTACCTGCGTTTAAGATTTTTCTCTGATCTTTGGTTTTCAAAAGTTTTACTTCTATGGCTAATCTGCCTGGGTGTGACTTTGCTTGGAGTTCATAGGATGTCATATCTCTATTGCTTGATATATTTTATCAGCTTTAAAAAATTCTCTGCCATTATTTCTGTAAATATTGATATTGATACTTTCTTTTTCTCCAATTACATTTATATTAGTTCTGTTCACTGCAATCTATCCATCCCCCACACTGTCTTGACTGCCTGGTGTTCACGATGAATATTTTCCTTTGATTTAACTTCCAGTTCACTAATTTCTATTTGGCTGTATATCTTATATTACTAGGACCACTGCTGTATTACTAATTTTGCTACTATATTTTTCTGTTACAGAATTTCTATTTGTTCATTTTATAATTTCTAGATTTCTGATTAAATTTTTCATCTTTTTTTCTCCTTTAACATAGAAAATTTTAGAGTCAGTTTCTGATAACTATATTATCTCCATCTCATTTATGTCAGTTTCTACTGTCTGCTATTTCTCTTATTTTTATTTATTATCCACTCTTACTCTTACAGTTCTTTAGGGTCCTAACTGAAATAGTTGAGAGTTTGTCATGGGTTCTCCCATTGCACACACTAGTCTGTAATTTTTACCCCTTCATCCCATGGGAGTGACATAAATTGCTGCCCAATTTTCAATATCACAACTACTTTTCCTGAAATCTTCAGACATCCCTAGAAGAGACGTACCAGCCCCAAAGACTCGGCTTGCCTTTCTGGGCCTATATGTCAATCAGATCTTGGTCCCATCAGTCTTCACTGCCACATTACTCTTTGTAATATCTAGGTACCAGAGAAAGTCTTGCAAAGTCCTTGAAGGCACAAGGACAAGAGTGTTCACATGGTTTGTTAAGCAAAAGGGTTATTAAGAACTCAGATGTCCTTTAACAAGACAAGAGATGAATAAATGCTGTGTTATTCATAGAAATCAAATTTATAGAGTAGTGACAATGAATGGACCATTTGCATGAAGTTAGACGAGCCTTAAAATCATGATGTTGAGTGAAACAAGCAGGATGCTTTTTACAGCAAGATAACATTTATATAAGTTCAGCACCTTGGTGAGGATAAACATCAAATTTAGGAGATCAGTGACTCCTGAGAAGACTGATACAAACCAGAAAGGCTACAGAGGGGCTTCAACTATACTGGAAATTTTTTTTCTTAAAGTGGTGGCAGGTACCTTGGATGTCAATTGTGTAAAAAAGTAAGAATTTATATATGAAAAAAATAATTTATAAGAAAACACAGGAAGAGGCCAGGCACGGTGGCTCATGACTGTAATCCCAGCACTTTGGGAGGCTGAGGCGGGAGGATCACAAGGTCAGGAGATCGAGACCATCCTGGCCAATGTGGTGAAACCCTGTCTCTACTAAAATACAAAAAAAAAAAAATTATCCAGGCATGCGCCTGTAGTCCCAGCTACTCAGGAGGCTGAGGCAGGGGAATCGCTTGAACCTGGGAGGCAGAGGTTGCAGTGAGCTGAGATCGCACCACTGCACTCCAGCCTGGTGACAGAGCGAGACTCTGTCTCAAAAAAAAAGAAAAAAAAAAAAGAAAGAAAACACAGGAAGAGATTGTGTCCAGGAGAATCAAGGAGAGAGGTGGTTCTTGAAGTGGTCCTTTGAGGATCCATAGGATGCCCATCTATGGTGATGGAAGAGAGAGTGTCCCTAAAAAAGAGGATAACACAAAGATAGGGAAGTGGGACTATACAGGGTATGCTCCAGGGACAAGTATCCTGGTCTGACCAGAGGGCAGAGGGCATAGCAGAGGGGTCTTCATGCCTTCTTCCACTACAAACCTCCTTCCCCCTAACCCAAACACACATACACACACACAACCAAGAAACAGACTGACTGGGTTCAAATTCCACCTTTGCCTCTTACTATCATCATTCTGTGCCTCAGTTTCCTCACCATTAATAATATGAGCATAATAAGAGAAACCACCTTGCAGGGTTGATTTTTGTTGTTGTTGTTCATTTGTTTGTTTGTTTGTTTGAGATGGAATCTCCCTCTGTCACCCAGGTTGGAGTGCAATGGCACAATCTCAGCTCACTGCAACCTCTGCCTCCTAGGTTCAAGCAATTCTTGTGCCTCAGCCTCCCAAATAGCTAGGATTACAGGTGCATGCCACCACTCCTGGCTAATTTTTGTATTGTTAGTAGAGATGGGTTTTCGCCATGATGGCCAGGCTGGTCTCGAACTCCTGACCTCAAGTGCTCTGCCCGCCTTGGCCTCCCAAAGTGCTGGGATTACAAGCAGGAGCCACCGTGCCTGGCCAAATGAGCTAATTCTTGTAAATAATTTATTTAGACAGTGCTTGGCACCTCCTAAGTACTCAGTGCTCATTGTTGATTTTCATTATTATTATTACAGCATGAGCAAATGTTCTACTCAGGGACAATCTTCTACCTGTAGTAAGCAGGTTGCTGTGACTGGGCTCTGAAATCTCTCCCTCTTCTGCATCAAATTAGTGATTAGCCTTTGAGTACACTAGAGGTCTAAGAGCTGGGTTAGGGGCTCAGCTCTGTCATTGACAACTACCTGTGTGATCTTGGAAAACTTACTTAACTTTTCTGAGCCTCAGTTTACTCATCTGTAAGATGGGGCAAATGATAGCATCTACAACATAAGCCTGATATTATGATTAAACATGTTGCCTGTGCAATATGGCAAAACCTTGTCTCTACCAAAAATATAAAAAACTAGCCAGGGGCCAGGTCATGGTGGCTCACGCCTGTAATCCCAGCACTTTGGGAGGCCAAGGCAGGTGGATCACTTGAGGTCAGGAGTTTGAGACCAGCCAGGTCAACATGGCAAAACCTTGTCTCTACTAAAAATACAAAAATTACCTGGGCTTCGTGGTGCATGCTGCAATCCCATCTACCCATGAGGCTGAGGCAGGAGAATCGCTTGAACCCAGGAGATGGAGGTTGCAGTGAGCCAAGATCATGCCACTGCACTCCAGCCTGGGCAACAGAGTGAGACTCTGTTTCAATTTAAAAAAAAAAAAAAAAGAAGAAGAAACTAGCCAGGTGTGGCGCCATGTGCCTGTAGTCTGTTCTACTTGGGAGGCTGAGGTGGGAGGATTGCTTGAGCCTCGGAGGCAGAGGTTGCAGTGAGCTGAGATCATGCCACTGCACTCCAGCCTCGGTGACAGTGAGACCCCAACTCAAAAAAAAAAAGAAAAGAATGAATATAAGTTCTCAGTAAGTGTGCTGTATGTGCAATTACAAACATATCCACACACACTAACGCCACATCACAGATATTTTGCCTTGAGTTTCCATTTCTGGAAGCCTGGAATAGTTATGTTTCCTGAGTATGTACTCTTTCAGGCATGGTAGTGGGTACTCCCACAGTCCTGCTAAGTAGTATTAGAGTAATGCTAGTTACTGCCACATAAACCATGAGATCTGAGTGACTTACCCCTGCAGAGTTTTATTTCCATCACTCACATGGTCTCCTGCAGGCATGTCTGGTTATTCAGAGTCTGGATCCTTCTGCCTTATAGGCTCTGCTTAAGATTGGCTCCAGGGCCAGTGAGTTCTCAACAGTGTAGTGAGAGGATAGGGAGAGAAGGCAGTATGTCAGGAAAGAGAATTTCTATGGACCAGGCTTTTTTTTTTTTTTTTTTTTTTTGAGACGGAGTTTCTCTCCGTTGCCCAGGCTGGAGTGCAGTGGCACGATTCGGCTCACTGCAAGCTCTGCCTCCTGGATTCACGCCATTCTCCGGCCTCAGCCTCCCCAGTAGCTGGGACTACAGACGCCCGCCACCATGCCCGGCTAATTTTTCTGTATTTTTAGTACAGACAGGGTTTCACCGTGTTAGCCAGGATGGTCTCGATCTCCTGACATCGTGATCCACCCGCCTCAGCCTCCCAAAGTGCTGGGATTACAGGCGTGAGCCACCACGCCCGGCCCAGGCTATTTCTTTTACTAGAACACAGTCTATAACTGTGTCTGACTGCAAATGAAGCTGGAAATGCAATCTACCTGTGTGGCCTGGAAGGAGAGGCCAAGTTGGCAGACAGCTAGCTAGTCTCTGCTGTAGTGGGAGTATTATCCCTAGGGGATAAGAAATCTTAGACTTACAGAAATTACATACTTGCTCAAGGTCTTTCACTAAATGGCAGAGTCAGACTTCAAACCCAGGTCCCACTGGCTTCAATATCTGTAGCTTGTCACCATCTAAGCTGTCTCACAGGGGCACAGAATTATCCCTGGGCTGAGTCCCGCCATCAGATGGGATGAAGGTACAGGGCCCAGTTGGATGTGAAATCACAAAGCCACAATCCCTATCATCAGAGTCATTGAATTGTTAGGTGGAGGTGATGTACCTTGTGTAAGAGCACAAGGCAAGGGTTTGCCACAGCCAAGTAAAGCCAGGGTGGCATCTAATGTGGGGCTGAAAAGTCCCAGTGGGCAGCATATTTGGGGGAGGTTAAGAAGGGACCCTCCTCCACTTTTGCTGAGGGTTTCAGATTATTTCCCTACCCAACATTCTTCAGAAAGTCTGGCTTCCTGAGTCTTTCTAAAGGTATTTACCTTGTGTAAGATAAGAAAGAAAACAAGCATGCATGCCCTGAACCAACCCCTTTGGAGAGTTGGAAAAATTCCACTTGTGAACAATTTTATTTGTACTCAATTCTCTGATTCCTTTGCTAACTCTTGGTATTTCAGTTTAATATTAAGCCCATCAACTTGCCTCAAGAGATTAAGTCACAATCAATAGGAACTGAAGGAAAAGATGGTAGGAGTTATTTTATTTAGATAGTTCATCTCTGTCTTCTGGATGTTGATGAAATGGAATTTAGGAAATTGTTCTAATAAAGCAAAGCTCAGGGGAGGAAGCTTTCAGCACATGGCAGCAACACAGATGCTGGGTCACTGGGCCGCCAGCTGGTAGACCACGTGGCTGCAGACTCAGAAGGGGAGGTGGCTGAGGGAAGCACTCCCATTTGTAACCAGGACCTTAAGCAGGTGAAGAAGAGTGAGAAGTGTTTGTGGGAAGGAGAGCTACAGGAGAGTAATTTTACCCTCGATTGGCACTTACATGATGGACAGGATTGTAAAGTGTACCTTTTTATCAGGGGATAGGGTCCCCTCTTATAACTGAACCCAGGTTTGGCCGCTCGCCACTCAAAAGGCAAACTCAAGAAACAAGAGTTGGTGAGAGGAAAAGCAGGTTTATTCAGGAGCTGACAACCTGAAGAGATGGTGGGCTGGTGTCACAAAGACCATCTCAAGTTTCCCAAGCTGGCCAGAGGGTTTTTATAGGAGGGAGGATATGGAGAAGCTATGTGCATGGGTTGACTATATGTGGGTCAGTATATCTAGTCTTGATGACCATCTTGAGCAATGAACCGTCTGCTGGTCTGGCTGGCACCAGCTTGACTGCAACAGGAATACACATTAACTGCTCAGCATTCTTCCCAAGGTGAGATATTCTGCAACCTTAATTCTGTGCTTAGTTTTTCAAGGCCAGTTTTTGGAGTTCTTTAAGCAGAGCATATAAATAGCTTTGCTATTCATAAAATGAAGAGGAAAAAAAAAGGAAAACAAAGAAGAATAATTGTTTTTCAAGATGGGGTGGTAGTTTCTGTTACAGTCTCACTCTGCTAGAAAACAGAGACATTTTGGTAATGAGATTTGTATTATCCAGAACAAAAGATCCAATAATATGGTGGGTTAAAGAACAAATAAGTTTTTCTCTCTAGCTTGCAGTCTGTATGTAGATGGCCCAGATTGGTGGAGCAGCTCTATTCTTTAAGCCATTCAGGAGAGCAGGGCCCTGGAAATCATTGCCTCACTCTACCCTGTATCATGAAGGCTGGATTTCCACCAGTCTGTGCTCCAGCTTGGTGACATGCATGCAGAATGATTTAAGGCCCAGGCCTTGAAAGGGCAAACATTACTTCCCTCCCATGGAGATAAATCAGCAATAGGGTCACACTCAGGAAGTGTCCTAACTGGGTGGCCATGTCCAACTACAACCCTGTTGCCTTAGATTTAGAAGAAGAGAAAGGGTCTTGGTGTCCTTTCAGCATAGAAACAATCTTGTGATATGCTAGGAGGAGCATGTGGATAGTGTAAAAGCCTGTCAAGGGGCTGGTGGGCACTCTACCAGCAAGATGCACAGTGCCCCCTCCCCACTTCATCTGAGTAGAGTCTGACGGAACCGAATGACTGTCTATTAAAACCACAGAATAGGACAGGACCAGGATTCTGCAGACCAGGCTGCTCAGAAGTGGAAGAGAGAGGGTCTAAAGGAGATGGGTTCATGGCCCAGTAAGAAGAGTTGGAGATGTGGAGCTGCCCTGGGAAGCCAAAGTGAGGGGCTGTGTCTGCTGAAGAGATCCTGGGTGAGGGAAGACAAACTAAGCAGTCGAGAGATTCCATTCCTGAACATTCTTGTGACTATTCTCCGAAAGGGTGAGAAGGGATGACTGGAACTTTCAGTAAAGAACTGTTTTGAAATTATTTTGGGGCTCGGCATGGTGGCTCACACCTGTAATCCCAGCACTTTGGGAGGCTGAGGCAGGTGGATCACTTGAGATCAAGAGTTCAAGACCAACCTGGCCAACATGGTGAAGCCTGTCTCTACTAAAAATACAAAAATTAGCCAGGCATGGTGGCACACACACCTGTAATCCCAGCTACTTGGGAGGCTGAGACAGGAGAATTGCTTGAACCCCGGAGGCAGAGCTTGCAGTGAGCCAAGATCACGCCACTGCACTCCAGACTGCACGACAGAGCAAGACTCTGTCTCAAAAAAAAAAAAAAAAAAAAGAAATTATTCTTGATCCTGAGTATGTGAGTGACTCATTTACAATTACATGAAGTGTTCTTCCGTCTTCCACCATGGGGAGGGGCCATGGTGCTGGGGCTGCGCTTCTCTACTCCAGCTTAGTGAGGAGGAGATTCTCAGCAAGGGCTCTGTGGACCCACACGAGGTCGATTTCCCTGAACATTCTCCTCTGGTAACCTAGACTTTACTCTTGCCCCCGTACTACTCGTATAATTTCTGATCTGAGTCTGTCTTCATTTCCACACATTTAAACACCATGAGGGCAGGAATCCCAACGTTCTAGGTCAGTGCAGTGCACAGAGTTCTTAACACATGCTCAACACATAGTAGGTACTCAGTTAATAACTACAAATTGAATTTCTATGAGGCCCTCTGAATTGCTGCCAAACAGGAGAATGGCTTGGATTGACACGAAGGAAGAGGCTGAGGTCTTATGCAGGTCTTATGCAGGAAACACTCCAAGGTTTCAGAGCCACCTCAGGGCTTTAGGCAGAGCATCTGACCTTCCCAGGTCTTGCCTGCAGCAGACTCAGCACTCCAACCAGCCAAGCACTACTGGGAGCTCAGGCTGACAGCCCAGCCTAGCACCTGAGTCACTGGGATTCCTCAGAACAGACCCATCCCAAGGACCCGTGCAGTGCCCATGAACACGGTCACTGCACATGCTGCCAGCTGCTACGGCCTGCACTGAAGAGGAGATTAGCACTATCCCCTACCCACCCTGGGAATCCCTATCCACCCTCCCACCGCCTCCCTCTCCTCCACCACCCTCAGATCAGGAGGAAGTCTCTCTTCATCTCTGCAATCTCATCTCTGGACACTGCATCTCATTTCCTTTCTGTTCCCTGAGAACTTCCCTGGGAAGGAGATGGGGTTGGAGAGGCTGCCCAGTCTCTACCACACCTTGAAGGGAGATCTTCCTCACTGCCTTAAGTATTTCCAGATCAAGTGTCCTTCATCGTCCCCTAAATGTCCACTTCTTGGGGGCTCATTTCTTCTGGTTAATCCATCCTACATCCCCTCAGTTCTGTCATCTAAGGCCATCCTGGCTGTACTCCCTCTTTTCTTGAGTGATGTGGCAATTTGTTCATGGTCCACCTCTCTTCATGGCCTGTGCCATCCAGGTTAGCCTCCATGACCTGTGGATACACCTCTGATACTGTGGCCTTGGACTTCTTGATCTCACCAATAGAGCCTTTCCCCGCTTCATTCTGGTACCCACTGGCTGTCTTCCCAACCTCAGGGCAAGCCTCTTGAAGACAGGGGCTGCATCTAATTCATCTTTAAGTTCTGAGGACTTAGAACAGTGTTCACTTGAGAGAAGGTTCTTGATAAATGTTTGAGTGAATGGATGAATAGATGAACATGTGAAAATGAGTGCCTAGTCCACATTCGAGGTATTGAAGTAATATACTAGCTTAATAATTCAGACAGACAAATTAATCAAGTCATAAAGCTCTTAACAATAGTTTGCCTTAAGTATGTGTGCAAGTTCCTCAGGTGGAGAATATTAGTATTATTAATAATTTTAGTGATGGTAATTTGATTAAATGAAAGATTACTGTGCTTGATTCATGGCTGAGAATATTTGGTCTTTGTGTGGGATTGTTACAAGAAATACCTAATGATGTGGGGAGGTGGAGGTAGGGACTTATTTGAAATGAAATAAGAAGCAATCCTTGAAAATTTAGTCTTTAGAACAGAGCTGAGAGTCATCCGCCACAGTTAGAAATGGTTTGAGGATATGCTTCTGTGGCTCACAAATGGTTGCACCAAGAATCAAGTCCTGTGGGTTCCTTTCTGTCACCTGAGATCTAAAACTGGTAATCAAGTCAAATAAATATATTAAAAACAAACATACTAACAAAAAACATCACCACTAACCCCTTCTTCAAATACAGGACAAAGGGGTTATTTTTCTTCTGCTAAAGTTTAAGCAGACAAAGGCCATTTAGGGATGAGCCTGTAGTCCAAAAAAACAACATTTTTCAATTTAATGTAGCTAGGGTGGGCACTCTGGAGGAGCCAGAAAATTGCTGCTTGGTAAGTGGGAGAAGATTTGTTTGTTTGCTTTTTCCTACTTTTATTTTCAATTCAGGGATATATGTGCAAGTTTGTTACATGGGTACATTGCACGATGCTGAGGTTTAGGGTACAAATGATTCACTCACCTAAGTATTGAGCAGTGTTCCCGATAGTTAGTTTTTTCAACCCTTGCCCCCTCCTTCCCTCTTCTAGTAGTCCCCAGTTTCTATTGTTACCATCTTTATATCCATGTATACCCAATGTTTAGTTCCCACTTATAAGTGAGAACATGTGACATTTGGTTTCTGTTCCTGCATTAAATTGCTTAGGATAATGGTCTCCAACTGCATCCATGTTGCTGCAAAGGACATGATTTCATTCTTTTTCATAGCTGCATAGTATTCCATGGGGCATACATACCACCTTTTTTTTTATCCAGTCCACCCTTAATGGACACCTAGGTTGATTTCACGTTTTTGTTATTGTGAATAGCACAGCAACGAACATGTGAGTGCATGTGTCTTTTTGGTAGAATGATTTGTTTTCTTTAGGATATATACCCAGTAATGAGATTGCTGGGCTGAATGATAGCTGTTTTTAGTTCTTTGAGAAATCTCCAACTGCTTTCCACAGTGGCTGTGCTAACGTACATTCTCACCAACAATTTGTAAGTGTTCCCTTTTCTCCACAGCTTCACCAGCATCTGCCGTTTTTTGACTTTTTAATAATAGCCATTCTGACTGGTGTGAGATGGTGTCTCATTGTGGTTTTGATTTGCATTTTTCTGATTAAGGATGTTGAGCATTTTCTCAGATGTTTGTTGGCCACTCGTATGTCTTCTTTTGAGAAGTGTCTGTTCATGTCTTTTGCCCATTTTTTAATGCAGTTATTTGGTTTTTACTCATTCCATTGTTTAAGTTCCTTATAGATTCTGGATATTAGACCTTCGTTGGATGCATAGTTTGTGAATATTTTCTCTCATTTTGTGGGTTGTCTGTTTACTCCCAATAGTTTGTTTTGCTATGCAGAAGCTCTTTAGTTTAATTAGGTTGAGAGGGAGGAGATTTGTAAAGTCTAAGCTCCCACTGTAGACTCTGATTGAGGGTCTGAAGAAGCAGGATCAGTCCTGTGCCAGCTGCTGTTTCTTGTCACTCAAGAGGGAGTTGTTATGGCATTTTCCAGCTGCAGCATGACCTTGGGAGAAAATGGCATTATTTGTGATCATTGCAACTGGCTTTATCTGAGCCTATTCTCCCAGCTGGATTAACGGCTGAGCTGCTCTTACTTTTTTCAGTTCAAACTTCTTTTTACTCTTTAAGTCCTGCATAGTTTTAACTCTTTCAGTTAACTGGATTTAGTCAAATGTTAAATATTCCCTTTCAAGTCATGTTAAAGCTAAATGTCCACATCTCCCTCTGCCACTGATCATGAACCACACACAGGATCAAAGGCCCTGCGTATCCTAATTAGGCCATATGCAGAATAACTGTAGGGTGGTTCATTAAAACAATTGGAACGAATAAAATTCCAACTAAAATCAGAGGTGACTTCTTCCCAGCAAAAGTGGAACATCTACCTGCTGCATCATGACCAGCTTCTCATGACTGATTATCTCTAATAAGGTCCTAAAGCATTCACTAAGAGAAAGTACTTATGTGCTCTTTCTTTCTCATTTCTTAAAAAAGAACCTAGAAAATAACTTAGAAGTTGGGCATATTAGAAGCCCAACTATTAGAGCTGATAAAAAAAAAAACACTGTACTTCAGTGGTTCTCCAATGTTAACCTGCTTCTGAAACATCTACAGAGGTCACTAAAATCCAGAGTGCTACATTCCACTCATAAAGATTCTGATTCATTAGATCTGGAGTGGGACTTAAGAATCTGCATTAAGAACAAGGTCCTAGGTGATGCTGATGATGCTTGTGAAAGCACCACACTCTGGGAATCACTTCTCTAACTCAGATCCTCCTCAGTATTTCTACCTTCCACACTTTTGCACTTTCTGTTTTCCTGCTTGAAATGCCCTCCCTGCTCTCCACTTAATGATTGCTTGCCTTAATTTAAATCACACATGACACATCCTTCTTTGGCCATTGTATTAGTTATCTATTGCTACATAACAAAAGGCCTCAGGGAAGGACCTCCAGAATGGTAGTGTGAGGTAAGCAGGAAAACCACTCCTTGAGAAACGTCTATTTATTTGGTCAAAATTAGCAATCACAAACACTTAAAATCTCTGGAGATTGAGCAAAAAGTTTATAATAAATTGAGAAGAATTAATTCCTCAAAATCTGTGGAAACTCAGTAAGAACAGTGGAAGCTGATGGTATTCAAGCTAGGGACTGCATCCATCTCCCTACAGCCCTGTCTTGTGGGAGAACTGTTCCAGTGGGCCCAGCAACCAAGTGGCAGTTCGCATAACCCTAGCTCCCTTGGTAGGAAGAGCTCTTCAAGGAGGTTTTGGTAGATAGTGAACTTTAGCAGATTGCATTTTTTAAAAATCATGCTGCAGAAAGCCTATCTCAAGTGGGTGGTGGTGGCTGGGTGGCACCTATTTCTTTACCCTCAATTCCCACTATGTAGAGAGGATCCTGGCAGGGCAGCTGTTGAAAAGAGTAACCTCATTTCCAACTGAGCTCTCTAATGTGGCAGAGCTGCTCTGGTGGGCTCAGCAGATGCATGGCAACTGCTATCACTCCCAGATTCCTAGGGCTGGAGATCTATTATGAGCAGATTTGGAACAACCAGTGAATTCCAGCACATCTCATTTTCCAGGACTCTGTGCAGCAGAAGATCTAATAGCAACAGCATGGGCACTAGTTTTCAGCACTCTCTCCTCAACCCGTGACACACATCTTCTCCATAGGGAGGACCCAGATTGGACAGGCAGAGTTCTCCACCCCTCTCTCTAGCTCCTGCTTTATAACATGTATAGCACAGAGGGAAATCAGAGAAAGCCTCAAAGACAGGCAACATCTTGCCTTTTCTAAAGGCAATTACTTCAATTGGATCAGACTATGAAGCAATTTAAGTTCCAGGGTGTTGTCAAAAACAATAATCACATAGTCAGTTTAATGAGATCCACCAGAAACTTAATGAGAAGATCAGGAAAGGAGACAGTAAATCATACTACATTTGAAATCACAGTAATCCCCAGTGGACAGAAAGACTATATTACATGCCCAAGTATCACCTGAGGAATTACATCAGACTCCATAGATTGTGGAAAAACTGGACTTCATTGAACTAGGCCAGCCAAGTTGCTGAACAAGTAAGCAAGAACAATTCGGATTGGGGGAGAGATCAATATCCAAAGTGGCTACAATGTAACATCTGAACTGTCCCGTTTTCAATAAAAATTATAAGAAATGCAAAGAAACAGAAAAATGTGACACATACACAAGGGGAAAGAAAACAGGAAATAAAAACTGTCTTTGAGAAGGTCCAGATGCTGGAACTGGCAGATAAAGAACTTCAAAATAACAATTGTAAATATGTTCAAAGATATAAAGGAAAGCATGCTTAAAGATTAAAGGAAGGTCTGAGGCCAATGTCTCACTAAATAGGAAATATCGCCCAGGCATGGTGGGTCAGGTCGTAATCCCAGCACTTTGGGAGGCTGAGGTGGGCAGATCACAAGGTCAAGAGATCAAAACCATCCTGGCCAACATGTTGAAACCTCATCTCTACTAAAAATACAAAAATTAGCTGGGCATGGTGGTGTACACCTGTAGTGCCAGCTACTTGGGAGGCTGAGGCAGGATAATCACTTGAACCCGGGAGGTGAAGGTTGCAGTGAGCCAAGATTGCACCACTGCACTCCAGCCTGGCAACACAGCAAGACTCCATCTAAAATATATACATATGTATATACATGTATATGTATATGTATATATATATATGCCAATATAGATTTTTTCTTGAAACACAAATAGAAATCCTGGAGTTCAAAAGTACAATAACTGAAATGAAAAAATCATCAGAGGGGCTCAAAAATAGATTTATGCTGACAGAAAAAAGAATCAGTGCACTTTAAGATTGATTGACATAAATTATGTGATTTGGTGAATAAAGGCAATAAAATCGTGACAAAAAATAAAAAGACTAAAAGAAATATGGGAGACCATTAAACACATCAACATATGTGAAATGGAAGTACCAAAAGAGTAGGGGGAAAGGAGGAGAAAAAATGTTCACAAAAATATTGCCAAAAATTTCCAAAATTTAATGGAAAGCATTAACCTACACAGCTAAGCAGCTCAATGAACTCCAAGTGAGATAAAAATCAAGGATCTCTATCAACCCTGTTAAGCATATTCACAATGTTAAAACACAAAGACAAAGAAGAAAACCTTGAAATTAGCAAGAAAAAAAAAACGAATCATCATGTACAAAGAAAACCCAAGATTGTCAGCTGATTCATTGTCGAAACAATGAAGGCGGAAGCCAATGGGATGGCATAGTCAAAGTGCTGAAAGAAAAATCAGGTCTAAGAGAACTACAAAACACTGCTGAAAGAAATCATCAATGACACAAACAAATGGAAATACATCCCATGCTCATGGATGGGTAGAATCAATATTGTGAAGATGACCATACTGTCAAAAGCAATCTACAGACTGAATACAATTCCCATCAAAATACTATCATCATTCTTCACAGAACTAGAAAAAAACAACTCTAAAATTCATATAGAACCAAAAAAGAGAGCCTGCATAGCCAAAGCAAGACTAAGCAAAAAGAACAAATCTGGAGGTAGCACATTACCTGACTTCAAACTATACTACAAAACTATAGTTAACAATAAAATGGGCATGTATAAAAATGGGCATGTAGACGAATGGAACAGAATAGAGAACCCAGAAATAAAGCCAAATATGTACAGCCAACTGATATTTGACAAAGCAAACAAAAACATGAAGTGAGGAAAAACACCCCATTCAACAAATGGTACTGGGATAATTTGCAAGCCACAAGTAGAAGAATAAAACTGGATCCTTAATTCTCATTTTATACAAAAATAAGCTCAAGATGGATTAAAGAATTAAATCTGAGACCTGAAACCATAAAAATTCTAGATAACATTGGAAAACCTCTTCTAGACATTGGCTTGGGCAAAGAGTTCATGACCAAGAATCCAAAAGCAAATGCAACAAAAACAAAAATAAATAGATGCAGTCTAATTAAACTGAAAAGCTTCTGCACAGCAAAATAAATAATCAGCAGAATAAACAGACAATCCAGAGTGGGGAAAATATTCACAAACTATGCATCCAACAAAGGATTAATATCCAGAATCTACAAGAAACTCAAACAAATCAGCAAGAAAAAAAAACAAATAATCCCATCAAAAAGTGGGCAAAGGTCATGAATAGACAATTCTCAAAGGAAGATATACAAATGGCCAACAAACATACGAAAAAATGCTCAACATCCCCAATTACCAGGGAAATGCAAATTAAAACAATTTTAATTAGATAAAATGAGATACCACCTTGCTCCTGCAAAAATGGCCATAATTTAAAAATCAAAAAATAATAGATATTGACATGGGTGTGGTGAAAAGGGAACACTTTTACACTGTTGGTGGGAATGTAAACTACAACCACTGTGGAAAACAGTATGGAGATTCCTTAAAGAACTAAAAGTGGAACTACCATTCCACCTAGCAATCCCACTATTGGGCATCTATCTAAAGGAAAATAAGTCATTATTATAGGAAAAAGACATTTACACACACATGTTTATAGCAGCACTAATTTGCAATTGTAAAAATATGAAACCAGCCTAAATGCCCATCAATAAATGAGTGGATAATGAAAATGTGGTGTATATACATACCATGGAATACTACTCAGCCATAAAAAGAAACAAAATAATGGCATTCACAGCAACCTGAATGGATTTGGAGATCATTATTCTAAGAGAAGTACCTCAGAAATGAAAAACTAAATATTGCAAGCGGAAGCTAAGCTATGAGGATGCAAAGGCATAAGAATGATATAGTGGACTTTGTGGACTTGAGGGGAAGAATGGGAGTAGGGTGAGGGATAAAAGATTACACATGGGGTATAGTGTATACTGCTCAGATGACAGGTGCACCAATATCTTAGAAATCAGCACTAAAGAACTTATCCATGTAACTAAAGTAACAATAATGATGATGATGATGATGATATCAGCAAGGAATCCTATGTCTAGAAAAACTATTTTTCAAACATAGATATAAAATAGGCAGAGCACAGAGGATTTTTAGGGCAGTGAAACTATTCTGGATGATGTTACAATTGTGAATACATGTCATTATACATTTATCAAAACCCATAGAATGTACAACACCAAGAGTGAACTGTAATGCAAACTATGGACTTTGGGTGATAATGATGTGTCAATGTAGGTTCACCAGTTGTAACAAATGTACCACTCTGGTGCAGAATACCAATAGTGAGGGAAGTTGTGCATTTGGAGACACAGGGGTATATGAGAACTATCTCTAATTTCCATTCAATTTTTCTGTGAACCTAAAACTGCCTAGAAAATAACATTTATTAATTTTTTTAAATGCAGGTAAAATAAAGAGATTCTAAAATAAACAAAAACTGAGAGAATTTCTTCTGATCAGACCCATCTTACAAGATACATTGATATGGTTTGGATCTGTGTCCCTGCCCAAATTTAATGACAAATCATAATCCCAAATGTTAGAGGTGGGGCCTGGTGGGAGGTAATTGGATCATGGGGGCGGTTTCTCATGAATGGTTTAGCACCATCCCCTTGGTGCTCTTCCAGGGATAGTGCATGAGTTCTTACGAGATCTGGTAATTTAAGTGTGTAGCACCTTCCCAACTTCTCTTGCTCCTGCTCCTGCTATGTAAGACATGTCTGTTTCCCCTTCCCCTTGTGCCATGATTGTAAGTTTCCTGAGGCCTTCCCAGAAGATGAGCAGATATCTGCCCAGCATCATGCTTCCTATACAGCTTGTGGAACATGAGCCAATTAAATCTCTTTATCAATTACCCAGTCTCAGTATTTCTTTATAGCAATGCAAGAACAGACTAATACATACATTACAGTACATTCTTCAGGCTGAAAGCAAGGGAAACAGACTGAAATTCAAACTCAGACTAAAAAAACAGAGTACTGTTAAAGGTAACTATGTAGGTAATTACAAAATAGAGTATGTTAGAATAGTTCTCCTTTATTCTTTTAACTTATTTAAAGACAATTACATCAAATAATATTATATAATAGTACCAACAAGCCTATAGCATATAGAAACATAATATATTTAATAATAATAGCACAAAAGAGATCAATGGGAATAAAGCTGTATTATTGTAAGGAATGATACTAGATGCTAACTGGAATCCACAGGAAGAAATTAAGAGAATAAGAAATGGAAAATAAGAAGTTCAATATAATGAGCTCTATATATACATTCTCACTCTCCTTTCTATTCCTTTCTACTTAGTTTTTTAAAAGGCATTAAATTACACAGGGAAATAATTATAAAAATGTATGGCTGAGTCTATAACATATATATAGATTCAATACGTCTAAAAATAATAGCACAAAAGGGAGAAAGAGGAAATAGAAATATATAGAAGCAAATTTTCTAAATGTCACTGAAATATAGTTGTCAGAAATCTGAGGTAAGTCTGTTAAGATATATACTGTAAACACCTACCTAGAGACACTTACCTAGAGTGATCACAAAGAAAACAACTAAAGGAATTAAAATGGTTACTATAAAATATTCTCTTGGCTGGGCATGGGAGCTCACACCTGTAATCCCAACACTTCGGGAAGTCAAGGCAGGTGGATCGTTCGAGGCCAGGAGTTTGGGTGGGACCAGCCTGCCCAAGAAGGCAAAACTCCATCTCTACTAAAATTACAAAAATTAGCTGGGCATGATGGTGCATGCCTGTAATCCCAACTGCTCGGGAGGCTGAGGCGGGAGAATCATTTGAATCCAGGAGGCAAAGTTGCAGTGAGCCAAGCTCGTGCCACTGCATTCCACCCCACCCTGAGCAACAGAACAAGACTATGTCTCAAGAAAATATATATATGTGTATACAAACACATATCCTCTTAATTCAAAAGAAAGCAATAAAGGAAGACCTGAAAAACTAAAAAGACATGAGATATATAGAAACAAAAAGCAAAAAGGTAGAGGTAAATCCAACCATATTAATAATGATATTCAATTCAAATAGATGAAACAATTTCATCCAACACAGAGATTGTCAAATAGTATTTTAAAAAATTCAACTATATGCTAGCTACAGGAGACACACACTAGACTCAAAGATACACATAATTTAAAAGTAAGAGGTTGGAAAATGGCATATCATGCAAACAGCCACTGTAAGAGAGCTGTGATGATTACACTAATTATCAGACAAAACAGACTTTAAGAAAAAAAGTATTACTAGAGAAAAAGTGGCTGTTTTATAATGAAAAGTGTTAATCCATCAGGAAGGTATAGCAAATGTAAAGATATATGCATCTAACAACACAGTTCCAAAATACATGAAGCAAAAATGGACAAAATTGAAGGGATAAATAGACATTTCAACAGCAATAGAGATTTTAATATTCCACTTTTAATAATGAATGAAACAACTAAGCAGAATATCAACAAGGATATAGGAGACTTGAGTAACACTTTAAACAATATAGACATAAAAGAGGTCCATAGACATTCCACCCTCTAACAGTAAAATCACATTCTTCACGTGGAACAATCTCCAGGGTAGACCACATGTTAGTTCAAAAAACAAGTCTCAGTAACTTTAAAGGAATTCCTATTATACAAGGTATGTTTTCTGACCATAATGGAATTAAACTAGAAATTCATAATAGAAGGAAATTTTAGAAATTCACAAATATGTAAAAACTAAATAGCATACTCCTAAGTAACTGATGATTCAAAGAAGAAATTTGAATAGACATATAATGAATAAAGAGATTGGATTAATAAATTTAAAATGTTGGCTGGACACAGTGGCTCACGCCTGTAATCCTAGCACTTTGGGAGGCCGAGGCGGGTGGATCACGAGGTCAGGAGTTCAAGACCATCCTGGCCAACATGGTAAAACCCCGTCTCTACTAAAAGTACAAAAAAAATTAGCTGGGCATTGTGGTGCATGACTCTAATCCCAGTTACTTGGGAGGCTGGGGCAGGAAAATCACTTGAACCTGGGAGTCAGAGGTTGCAGTGAGCTGAGATCATGCCACTGCACTCCCACCTGGTGACAAAGCGAAACTCCATCTCAAAATAAAATAAAATAAATTTAAAACTTCCCACCAAAAAAAACACAGGTCCAGATGGCTTCACTGGGGAATTCTATCAAACATCTAAATAAGAATAAAAGTCATTCACAGACTCTTCCAAAAAATATAAGAAGAGAGAACACCTCCCAATTCATTCTATGACACCACTATTACCTTGATACCCAAACCAGACAAAGATATCACAAGAAAAGAAAACTACAGACTAATATCCCTTATGATTACAGATTTTTAAAATTTCCATAAGATGGTAGAAAACCAAATCCAGGTCTATCTAAATAGGATTATACACCATGATCAATGAGATTTATCCCTGGAATGCAAGGTTGGTTTACCATCACAAAATCAATCAATATCCACCATCCTATTAATAAAGGACAAAAGTCACAAGATCAACTTCATCAATGCAGGAAAAGAGCATTTAACAAGATCCAATATCCTCCTATGATTAAAAGCTATCAGCAATATAAGTAATTAAAAGAAATTTCCTCAAAAAAAGACATCTACAAAAAACTCACAGCTATGCAATGGGGAAATAATGAATACTTCTCTTTAAAGTGAGGAACAACACAATAATATCTATCTTCAACATTTCTATTCAACATCGAACTGGAGGATCTAGCCAGGGCAAGTGAGCAAGAAAAAGAAATAAAAAACATCCATTTTTCTCGTTCCAGAACAAGACAGCATAGAATCACACTTTCTCCCCTCTAAATACTACTAGATGCCCTGGAAATTATGATAGGCAATGCTAAAGGGACTTTGAATGTTGGAAAGAACAAGATAGACTGGCTAGGAACTATATGACTTGAGGAAGTGACACCATGGAGAAGTCCCTAGGTTTTATTTTTATTTCTCATTTACTTCTGGACTGGACACTGGAGAAACCTACCCAGAACTGTGCATAGGCATAAACATAAATTCTGAGAAAAGCCTTAACTCTACCCAAAGGATCAGGAAATAAGAAGTCTAACAAAGACCTAGTGAGAAGCCTCCATCCTCATTCTGTAACCAGGGCACTGGTAAGCTGGCCAAGCCACCAACAGCAGTAGCAAAGTCCTGGGCCATACAGCCACATCTACACCACCAGAACACTGGTGGGCAACTCAATCCATCAAGAAGATATTGCAATCCTAAATGTGTATACATCAAAAAACAGAGCTTCAAAATATGTAAAGTAAAAACTGAGAGCTAAAAGAAGACAGACGAATCCATGATTATAGTTGGGAAATTTAACACCCACTCAGAAATTGATAGAATTACTTAACAGAAAATCAGTAAGAGTATAGGGAAACCGAACACGACAGCGAGTGGGAGAAGCGGGGTCTAGTAGAGGGAGCACTATGTCTGTGGAAGTCTCCGAGGCAGCCTCTGTGGAGGAGCAGAAGGAAATGGAAGATACGGTGACTAGTCCAGAGAAAGTTGAAGCAGCAAAATTGAAAGCGAGATATCCTCATCTGGGACAAATGCCTGGAGTTCAGATTTCTTAAGGAAACCATTGCAGAAAGGGCAAAAATATTTTGATTCTGGGGATTACAACATGGCTAAAGCAAAAATGAAGAACGAGCAACTTCCTACTGCAGCTCTGGATAAGATGGAGGTCACGGGTGACCACATTCCCACTCCAGAGGACCTTCCTCAACAGAAACCATCCATTGTTGCTAGCAAGCTGGCTGGTTGAAAGAACTGAACTGCATGAATCTGCTAATTCCCATTATTTCTCCTTAATATGTTACTTATCTACTTTTTATTTCCTTTCATTACCCCATCATTTGAGACTGACAGCTTTGCAGATGAGCAGTAGTGTGTGCTGCTATTGTGGAATATACATGTGTAGAGTTTTTGATTAGTTGAACAGTGGACTGGTGAAGAGGATGTGTTAGAGCAACATAAGTAAGTAATCTACTTGAAAATAAGTGTATATATTACCTAATTCCTAGTGTAGTACTGGTTCTAACAAGTAACAAGCAAGTTTTAAAATTTTAATGTTTTGGCTTTCATTGCTTCATCTTAATTATAGCTTTGTACGTTACTCTTATTTAATATAATCTCTGTTGCATTGATTTCTTCTGTATTTTGGATTTTGTAAAACAGAAGTTTAAGACCACAAGTTAGAAGAAAGGTCACATATTTCAAACACAACTAGATGGGGATCCAAAAGATTTCTATCTCTGTGCTTGAACTAGAATGGCCTTAAACCTGTTTCAGTTTTAACAGTAGAATTTTACTTGGGCAATATTTGCCCATTCTGGTGTAACTTATGTGACTCTAGTGCTTAACAGCTGCCATTGAAGCTAATATTCTTATTCAGTTCTGTAAAGTTAAAATACCTTTTGTTGTTGAAGATGTGAATAAACTATGCATGTGCATTGACTGTTGGATTCACTTTTGTGTCATTTTTGTAAATACAATAGTTTTGCACAAAAAAATTAAAAAAAAGAATATAGGGAAACTGAAAAACATCATCAATAAATAGAATCTAATTGATGTTTATAGAACATGCCATTCAACTGTAGCAGGGTGTGAAACACATGAAATATTCACCAAGACTGACCATATTTTGAGTCATAAAACAAATCTGAACAAATTTAAAAGACATGAAATCATACAGAATAAATTCTCTGACCATAATGGAATCAAACTAGAAATAAATAATAGAAAAACATACACAAAAATTTTCAAACACTTGAAAATTAAACAACATACCTCTTAATAGTCCAAAGATCAAAGACAAAATTTCAAAGAAAATTAAAAAGTATATACAGGCAAGGCATGTTACCTCACTCCTGTAATTCCAGTATCCTTGGAGGTCGAGGCAGGAGGATTGATTGAGCCCAGGAGTTCAAGACCAGCCTAGGCAACAAAGTGAGACCTTGTCTCTACAAAAAAATCAAAAAATTAGCCGGGTGTGGTGGTGTGGGCCTGTGGTCCCAGCTACATGTGAGGCTGAGGCAGGAGGATCACTTGAGCTCAGGAGGTCAAGGCTGCAGTGAGCCAAGGTCGTACCACTGCACTCCAGCCTGGGTGGCAGAGCAAGACCTTGTCTCAAAAAATAAACACATAAATAAAAATTTTAAAAGTACATAGAACTGAGTGAAAATGAAAACACAATATATCAAAATTTCTGAGATGCATGTAAAGCAATGCTAAGAGAAAATTTTAGCACACTAAGTGCTTAGATTAGAGAAAGATCTCAGATTAATAATTTCAGCTTTTACTTCAAGAGACTAGGCAAAGAAGAGAAAAATAAGCCCAAATCAAGCAGAAGGAAGGGAATAATAAAGATTACGGCAGAAATCCATGGAATTGAAAACAGAAATACATAGAAAATTAATGAAACAAAAAGCTGGCTCACCTTAAAAAAATTCATTGAGATTGATAAACTTCTAGCAATATTAAAAAACTCTAGCCTGGGAATTGGATTTTTAAAAAAATTCCCTAAGGGATTCCAATGTGCATCCAAAGTTGAGACCTACTGGTAAGGTCTTCAGGCCTGTTGACTTGCTCCTTGGCCTGATGAGAGAAGAGATTTGCATACACAAAAAACATTGTATATATCCAACGCTTTCACCATTAAGAAAATACTGAGCCTGGCCAGGTGCGGTGGCTCACGCCTGTAATCTCAGCACTTTGGGAGGCTGAGGAGAGGGAATCTCTTGAGATCAGGAGTTCGAGACCATCCTGGCTAACATGGTGAAACCCCGTCTCTACTAAAAACACAAAAATTTGCTGGGCGTGGTGGCACGCACCTGTAGTCCCAGCTACTCGGGACTCGAGAGGCTGAGGCAGGAGAATCGCTTGAACCCAGGAGGCGGAGGTTGCAGTGAGCTGAGATCACACCACTGCACTGCAGCCTGGCAACAGAGCAAGACTCCATCTCAAAAAAAAAAAAAAAAAGAAAGAAAATACTGAGCCTTCCCCATAGACATGATACCAATTCAATTCTATATTGCATGGTAACACAGTTTATTTCTCTCTGGCCTGCATTTTTTTATTGTAAAATGCAGATGATAATACTTATCTTGAATGACTATTGTGAAGATTGAATAAGTGATATGTACAAAATGTCCAGTCCAGTGCCTGACAGATAAATGTTTTTGGCTGCCTAGTAGTGGAAACCCCAACACAATGGACCATTGTTGTCTCACAGAAGAGCAGCCCTGAAGGTTAACCTCAAAGATGCAGGATCTTCCCAGCTCTGGGCTCCTCCATCCTCAGCAGGTCAAGACTTAACTCTTAGGTTTGCAAAACATCATCAAAAGCAGCCAGGACAATACTGGCCTGAAGAACAAATCTTTCCTCCCTTGTGCTGCCTGCATCAAAATCCTGCCCCATACTACCCAGCTGTCTGTCTCATTGGCTAGAATGGAATCCACCTTATTTTTAAATCATTCCCTAGGAAGGGGGATGATGTCACCATAAATAGCTTAAAAGAGAGGGAGACTTTTTAAAAAATATGATAATCTCAGAGATTGGGAGTGAATTGTTTGGGGATTGGGACCTGGCCATAGGTGAATTTTAAAGCTCTGAGGAGATTTTAACATACATCCATGGCCGAGAACCACTGGCTTTCATGCCTATTAATGCCATCATGGCTCAGTTGGTGAAAGAGACTGCAGTGAACTGCCTGCACTAGCCGCCACAGTGGCTTCATGTTAGAGCCTCCCATCCTGGAAGAGTAGATATTGACTTAGAGCTTTGCTACTCAAAGTGAAGTTCATGGACCAGCAACATCAGCATCACCACAGAGCTTGTTTGAAATGCGGAATCTCGGCCAGGCGTGGTGGCTCACACCTGTTATCCCAGCACTTTGGGAAGCCGAGGAGGTGGATCACTTGAGCCTAGGAGTTTGAGACCAGCCTGGGCAATATAGTGAGACCTCATCTTTACAAACAATTAAAAAATCAGCCGAGTGTGGTGGCATGCACCTGGTCTCAGACACTTGGGAGGCTGAGGTGGAAGGATCTCTTGGGCCTGGGAGATTAAGGCTACAATGAACTATGATTGCACCAGTACACACCAGCCTGGGTGACAGGGTGAGAAACTGTCTCAAAGCAACAACAACGGAAATCCAGATACTTGATCCCCAACCCAGATCTACTGAAATCAGTCTGAATTTTCACAAAATCTTCAAATGATTCTCATGGCCATTTAAAGATGAGAATCACTGGTACAAAAGACACTTTTGTAGAATTTTGGTGTTGCATCTCACTTGTCCGAACCTTGCAATTACAACACAAATCATTTCTACATCTTACCTCCCATAACTCCCTGGGTTCATCCAACCATGACTCCTAACGCCTCACTGCCTAGGGGCAGTCACTCTGACCTCTCTTAGCCTGTCTGCCTCTATCTCACTTTGAGAGGTAGACATAACCAATCCTTCTAGGCATCCAACATGAGACTCCACCAGGGGGTGGATGTCATGTGGTTATTGTCTCAATAATCATGTGACACTACCTACCACAGGTCAAAATACCTATGAGATGCTTTGAAGAGTCAGAACTGAATAGCACATTGTATTTGTCAGGGTTTTCTAGAGGGACAGAACTAATAGGATAGATGTATATATGAAGTTTATTAACGAGTATTGACTCACACGATTACAAGATGAAGTCCAACAAAAGGCCATCTGCAAGCTGAGGAGCAAGGAAGCCAGTCCAAGTCCGAAATCCTCAAAAGTAGGGAAGCTGGCAATGCAGCCTTCAGTCTGTGGTCAAGGCCTGAGAGCACCTGCAAACCACTGGTGTAAGTTCAAGAGTCTATAAGGTGAAGAACTTGGAGTATGATGTTCGAGGGCAGAAACATCCAGCACAGGAGAAAGATGAAGGTTGGATGACTCAGCAAGTCTAGTCCTTCCAACTTCTGCCTTCTTTATTCTACAGCGCTGGCAGCTGATTAGATTCAGCGTGGATCTGTTTCTCCTAGTCCACTGACTCAAATGTTAATCTCCTTTGGCAAGACCTCCACAGACACACCCAGGAACAATACTTTGCACCCTTCAGTCCAATCAAGGTGACACACACGGCCCTTCTCTCTAAGCTTAAAAAGTAGAAGAGCCAGATACAAAAACACAAAAACAACAACATATTTATAGCACTTTAAGCCTACAAGGTGCCTTTGTCCTTGCAAAAACAGGCTCAGAGAAGGTCTTCAGTTACTCGGCACCATGCAGCTGGGTGGATGGTAAAGTTGGACTTTGGAATCAGGACTTTTTACTTCAAACTAAGATTGTCAGATAAAATATAGAATTCCCAGCCAGGTTTATTATTATTATTATTATTATTATTATTATTATTATTCTTTGAGATGGAGTTTCACCCTTGTCACCCAGGCTGGAGTGCAATGGAGTAATCTCAGCTAACTGCAACCTCCACCTCCCGGGTTCAAGTGATTCTTCTGCTTCAGCCTCCCAAGTAGCTGAGATTACAGGTGCCCACCACCATGTCTGGATAATTTTTGGATTTTTATTTTATTATTTTATTTTATTTTGTGACAGAGTCTCAGAGTCTAGCTCTGTCGCCCAGGCTGGAGTGCAGTGGCATGATCTCGGCTCACTGCAACCTCTGCCTCCCCGGTTCAAGTGATTCTCCTGCCTCAGCCTCCTGAGTAGCTGGGATTACAGGTGCAGACCACCATGCCTAGCTAATTTTTTGGGTATTTTTAATACAGACAGGGTTTCACCATGTTGGTCAGGCTGGTCTTGAACTCCTGACCTCGTAATCTACCTGCCTTGGCTTCCCAAAGTGCTGAGCCACCGTGCCTGGGCCCCAGCTAAGTTTTATTTGTTATATCTGGAAAAACTCAATTGCAATAGCTTTGCTGAACAACATGGGCCACAGAGGAAAGGAGATTGGTAGGTGAAACTAGCTAGCACCCTGCACATCCTGCTTCAGAAGAGAAAAGAAGGATTGAAAGTACAGTATCCAGATTTAACAAATAAAAGTTTAAGATGTCAGTTAAATTTGATGTTCAGATAAACAATGAATAAGTTTTACAATATATACATATGTCTCAACTCTCACATAGGAAAGAGACTAGAAAAGGCTCTAAGGATAAATTCAAGGTTAATTTTCTTCAAACTAATTAACTTATTATTGACCCAACCATTCACCCATTCTCCATGTTTCCTAGAAGAATAGCTGGAGCACTAGGCCCTGACTGGCACTCTTGGTCTCAGGCTGCAAAAAGGCACATCCTCGTAGGCCTAGATTGTTCCTTTTCCATGCATCCTGCAGGTCAGCGAATATCCACATATCCAACATCCACATCCAGGAAAAAAGTAAATTCCTTCATGATTAACACTTTTTTATTTTAAGATGGAGTTTCACTCTGCCAAGGCTGGAGTGCAGTGCACTCAGCTCACTGCAACCTCCGCCTGCCGGGTTCAAGCGATCTTAATACCTCAGCCTCCCGAGCAGGTGGAATTACAGGCACATGCCACCACACCCAGCTAATTTTTGTATTTTTGGCAGAGATGGGGTTTCATCATGTTTCCCAGGCTGGTCTCGAACTCCTGACCTCAGGTGATCTGCCTGCCTCAGCCTCCCAAAGTGCTGGGATTATAGACTTGAGGCACTGCTCCCGGCCAGCAGTTTAAAATGACTTTTTATGTTTAACTTTGTTTTTGCTTTACTCATTTAATCATTCATTCAACATATTTATTGAGCACCTACTCTTTGCCAAGCCCTATGCATTGTGCCTGAGGAACAAACAGAAGGCCAGGACTTGCCCCAAATGAATTCCCATTTCAGGGTGGGAGACAGATGTACATGATCTTGTGATGGTGCAGAGAGAGCAGTGTCCACTATGGTGGAGAGAAGCATAGTCTCAGCTTCGGTAGAGCTTCTGGAAGAGTAGACAAGCTAAGTGAGTTGACAAGGAGCTGGCCAGGCAAAGGTGGGGAAGTGGGGGCCGGCAGTGGGGAGTGCGAGAGTCGAGGAAGGTGTCCTCACAGAGCAAGTGGGGAAGTGAAAAATAGGACAGGGCGAGCACAGAGTCAGAAAGCCTTGGTTTGGCTTTAGTATGTCATCTACCAGCTCCAATGTGCACATGGATTTTTAAGCCTTAAGGAAAGGCTGGGAGTAGAGGGTTGGGCCCCAGCACGACATTGTCTTCTGCTGACCCTATTTCTATTCTGGGTCTTAATTTTACTGTCCATAAATAATCAGGGTTCCAAATAATCTTGAAGATTTCTTAGTTCTCATGATGGATTTTGCTTCACTCCTCTGCTCATACATTTATACAGCCTCGGTGCTGAATTCAGGCTGTTTCTCCGGTTGAAGCTGGGCAAGAAGATTCTGTTTCTGCAATTACAAACAACAGTGTTATTCTTCAGGCCACATTCTTGAGTGGAATCAAGGTACCTCCTTTACTAAAACAAGCCCCAGCTGCCTAAAAAATGCTTCTACAGTTTCAGGAAACGCAATGCAGTGAAATATACCTGCCACAATAGTCAGGACAGTTAATATACTTTGTCATTTTTCAGGTGCTAAATGGTAACCACTGTTTTTTTGTTTGTTTGTTTGTATATTTTTGTTTTTTTAGACAAAGTTTCACTCTTTTTGCCCAGGCTGGAGTACAGTGGAGCAATCTCGGCTCACTGCAACCTCCGCCTTCCAGTTTCAAGCAATTCTCCTGCCTCAGCCTCTCAAGTAGCAGGGATCACAGGCGCACACCACCACACCCGACTAATTTTTGTATTTTTAGTAAAGACAGGGTTTTGCCACGTTGGCCAGGCTGGTCTCGAACTCCTCACCTCGTGATCCGCCCGCCTCAGCCTCCCAAAGTGCTGGGATTACAGGCATGAGCCACCGTGCCCAGCCATTAACCAGTATTTTCAAGAAGAAACAGCCCTTTCAACAAAAGGTCAAGTTGCTTCTTAAAAATTATGTTATTTTTTGTGTGTGAGACTAATAGCTATAATTCTGAGAAACTATTTGATACAACACAGATCTGAGTTTATGTGCTGTGAAAATAGAAAGAAAACCACATAATTGAGCAGGGCCCCAAAATCCTGTGGTTTACAATAAAAAAAAAGGTGTCAGAGGTCCTGTCTGATCAACACAAATTAAATTAATGTATTTCTGGGCCCCTGGTACCTTTAGGACCTGAAAGAAAGGTAGGATGGTAGAGTTGCAAACCTCATGTTTTAGCCTGAGAAATCATGGATTGGAACGCAGCTCTGGGCAGCCATGGTATGGCCTCAGGGGTGGTATTCGACCTTCTGTGCCTCAGTTTCTTCATAGGCCAAGGAGAGATAAGATCTACTATTTTGTAGAATAACTGAAAAAATGAGAGATATTTGCAAAACACATAGAATAACTCTTGGCAGACATTCATTTCTAAATAAAGAACAACTCATTCCTAAATTAGGATTGTATCCCTAAGTATCCAGTGAATGTAATTGTTTTTGAGTAGACCTTTGAAATTGCTATACCTCCCACCGAACTCCTGTAGCTTTAAGATAAGACATGAGCTCTGAACTTTTCTTATACCCTTAGCTGCATATAATTCCTTATGGTATCTTCAACAGTGGACAGGCTGCTTTATATTAATTCCTAGGAAATGTTCACCCAGGTTCTCTGTACATTAAGATAAACATGAATCTTCAACATCTCATTCATGTTAGAGAATAGAAGATCTCACTAAGGCTGTGGGATGGAATGAAAATGAAAATGAATGAATTTGACCAGTCATTTAGCAGCCTGTAGAAAACGTCTCCCTAAGGACAATGCTGAGCAGAACTTTCAAAGTTATAGCGTGTTTTCTTGTGTTAAGGAGTTTTTCTATGGAGAAGAGACAGAAGGAGCGCAACAATTGCTCCTTTAACTTGATTTTCTAATTTTAGTGTGTGTATCCCTAGGGCAGTTCAGGCAGAGTTCTTCATATAAATCTCTTAGCTGGAAGAAGACCTCTAGGGTCTAATTTCTCCTGGAAATGGATGATATCTCAGCTTCATTCTTAGATTTGCTGGGAGGAAAAAATCCCTTGGATTAAACATATGTACCCCTATAAATATAAATACCCCTGGAAGATAACTTTATCATACACACAGAAGACAATAAAAGGAATTGTATTTGGGGTAGGGTACAAACATGAGAACATGAAGGACCAGGGAGAAAGGTCACTGTGAAGATATTGAAGGGAGGCTCCAAAAGATCAGAGTTAGAGGAAGTAAACTTTTAGTCCACTACAATATTTGTGTGTCTTGGGGAAACATTTTGAAGCTGCAATTCCTACCACCTATCCTCCGATCACCAAGAAGATTCTGAGTTAAACAGCTTTGAGAAGCATCTCGCCTTGCAAAATTTGTTCTTTGGGATTTGGGGATACAGAATAAAAAGTAAATGGGGATAAGACAAGAGGCCTAAAGTTTAGGTCGGAAGGGGTGTTTTTCATGCTATTTTGAAAAGAGAGCTGTGGGTGCAGCTGCAAAAAGTATGGCAATTGATGGAACAGAAAATCGGTTTTTAAATAAGTCTTCATGTCCGGGCACGGTGGCTCACGCCTGTAATCCTAGCACTTTGGGAGGCCAAGGAGGGCGGATCACTTGAGGTCAAGAGTTCGAGACCAGCCTGGCCAACATGGTGAAACCCCATCTCTACTAAAAATACAAAAATTAGCCGGACATGGTGTTGGGTGCCTGTAATCCCAGTTACCCAGGAGGCTGAGGCAGGAGAATTGCTTGAACCTGGAAAGCAGAGGTTGTAGTAAGCCAAGATCGAGCCACTGCACTCCAGCCTAGGTGACAGAGACAGACCCTGTCTCAAAAAATAATAATAATTAAATTTAAAAATAAATAGTCTTCCTGTGATCTGTGAGTTCCATGTCTAGTGTATGAGACATACAAGAAGGAATAAAGTTATTTTTTATTTCATTTTTGGTGGAAGAATTATGTTTCTGAGATTTTGACAGTTTTCTAGGACTGTGCTACCTGGGCGATGGCTGTATACGCATTCCAGTGATACTGTGTGACTCATGACCAAGTGATTTTACATCTGTAGAGGTAGCTGTGGCAAAGAAGAAAGAAGGCAGTATCTGGGACAGGAGGCTGGTCTTGACCCTGTCACTATGAGCTGTATGAGGCAGGAAAGGGCAATCCAGTCATAGGAAACAGCCTCCTCTGCTTGTTTGGTCACTTCTCTAGCTGCAGGAACAGCAGCAACCTTCTCTCTTCAACTGACTGTTGGCTGAGGGATCCGCATCAGCTAATCAATCAGTTGTCTTATAACCCAAAATCAAGAGGTGTTGGGCTTTTGATACGACATGATAATTTGTTTTTGTTTGTTTGTTTTTTGTTTTGTTTTGTTTTTTGAGACAGAGTCTCACTCTGTTACCCAGGCTGGAGTGCAGTGGCACCATCTTGGCTTACTGCAACCTCCACCTCCCAGGTTCAAGCAATTCTCCTGCCTCAGTCTCTTGAGTAACTGAGATTACAGGCGTGCACCACCATGCCCAGCTAATTTTTGTATTTTTAGTAGAGACAGGGTTTCACCATGTTGGCCAGGCTGGTCTCAAACCCGTGACCTCAAGTGATCCACCCTCCTCAGCTTCCCAAAGTGCAGGGATTATAGGCGTGAGCCACTGCACCTGGCAAGAAGATTTTTTAAAGGCCACAGATTGAGAGAAAATACTTGCAAGACACATATCTGATAAAAGTTTTGAAACCAAAAAAATGCAGAGATCAATTAAAACTCAACAATAAGAAAACAAACAATCCAGCTGGGTGCAGTGCCTCATGCCTGTAATTCCAGCACTTTGGGAGGCTGAGGTGGGCAGATCACCTGAAGTCAGGAGTTTGAGACCAGCCTGGACAACACGATGAAACCCCGTCTCCACTAAAAATACAAAAATTAGCCAGGTGTGGTGGCATGTGCCTGTAATCCCAGCTACTGGGGAGGCTGAGACAGGCGAATCACTTGAATCCAGGAGATGGAGGTTGCAGTGAGCTGAGATCATGCCACTGCACTCCAGCCTGGGCAACAGGGAAAGACTCCATCTCAGAAAAAGGAAAGGAAAGGAAAGGGAAAGGGAAAGGGAAGGAAAGGAAAGGAAAGGAAAGGAAAGGAAAGGAAAGGGTACCAAGTGGACGATTAATAAGTTTAGTAGTAGCATTCCATTAAAAAAAAAAAAAACTAAAATTACCTGAAGACCACAGATTAAATTAGAAAGCTATTAAGAAGTACAATGGCACATTTAAAGCACATTTAAGTATACACACACACACATATATATACATATATGTATATGGCAAGTCTGAAATTGCTACACCTGCAAGCACAAGAGGAATTATAAGTGCTCTAAAGGAAGAGCTTCCTTTTATATTTTTCCTGCCACTTCCACAGTACCTGGCTCCCAGACACATAACAGTTTCTCTCAAGTTTGCAAATGCAGCAGCGTTGTTGCTTCTCTTCATTTGACTCATTTTTGAAGACTTCATGATTCATTAGCACATTCTTGTGAGATTGGGCAAGGTCAAGAAATCAATGAGACTCAATGCTTGTGTTTGCTGCTTGCTAAGACAAGAGCACAGTCCTAGCATGGGAGAATATTTCATGGTGTGACATTCTCATGCATTTAGATTTACAACAACTTACCTTCATGCTCCTGGATAAGTGTGCAGGTCTTCTGCATCTGAGCTACTTCCATGAGAGATTTGAGACAGTGAGTAATAGTTGAGCCAGGGCCTAAAGTTTGCACCAAACTCTTATGGGTTTTGCTAAACAAGACTGTACATAAATTCATCAAGCAGTGCACATTTGAAATGGGGAGAATGGAGTTTTTTCAGTTAGTTGTATTTGTGAATGTTTTCTAGGCTAGCATAAAAGTTCTTTGAACATATCCATTATACTTTATTCATAACATTTTATTCATTTTATTTAATGGAGATTTGGCCATTAGAGAAACATATTCTGAAAGGAGTAAAGTAGGTTAGGTCTGTGATATGGTTTGGCTGTGTCCCCACTCAAATCTCATCTTGAATTGTAATCCCCATAATCCCCACGTGTCTAGAGAGAGACCTGGTGGGAGGTGATTTGATCATGGGGGCGGTTTCCCCCATGCTGTTCTTGTGATAGTGAGTTCTCAGAAGATTTGATGGTTGTTTTTTTTTTTTTTTTTTTTTGTGATGGAGTCTCACTCTGTTGCCCAGGCTGGAGTGCAGTGGCGCGATCTTGGCTCACTGCAAGCTCCGCCTCCTGGGTTCACACCATTCTCCCGCCTCAGCCTACCGAGTAGCTGGGACTACAGGCGCCTGCCACCATGCCGGGCTATTTTTTCTTTTTTTTTTTTTTTGTATTTTTTTGTATTTTTAGTAGAGAGGGGGTTTCACTGTGTTAGCCAGGATGGTCTCGGTCTCCTGACCTCGTGATCTGCCCATCTCGGCCTCCCAAAGTGCTGGGATTACAGGCGTGAGCCACGGCACCCTGCCGAGATTTGATGGTTTTTAAGAGGCTCTTCCCCCTTCGCTCCTCACTCTTTGTCTCCTGCCACCATGTGAAGAAGGTCCTTGCTTCCCCTTCCGCCATGATTGTAAGTTTCCTGAGGCCTCCCCAGCCATATGGAACCGTGAGTCAATTAAACCTCCTTCATTATAAATTACCCAGTCTTGGGTAGTATCTTTATAGCAGTGTTAAAATGGACTAATACAGTCTGATACCCAGGTCTTCCAATCTCCTAAACATGTCCTGACATTTAATAAAAATTGAACCTGACAAGGCCAGGCACGGTGGCTCACGACTGTAATCCCAGCACTTTGGGAAACCAAGGCGGACAGATCACAAGGTCAGGAGGTCGAGACCTGCCTGGCTAACACGGTGAAACCCCGTCTCTATTAAAAATGCAAAAAATTAGCCGGGTGTGGTGGCAGGCGCCTGTAGCCCCAGCTAATCGGGAGGCTGAGGCTGGAGAATGGTGTGAACGTGGGAGGCGGAGCTTGCAGTGAGCCTAGATTGCACCACTGCACTCCGGCCTAGGCAACAGAGCGAGACTCCATCTCAAAAAAAAAGTAAATAAAAAATTGAACCTGACATTTAATAAAAATTTAGAGCAGTGGGCACAGGTGTAGCAAAGAGGAATCTTCACTGATACAAATTGACTTGCAAAGCTATGTTACATTTTGACTTTAGAGTCAAAATAAAGCAAAACATGTGACAAAGGAAAACTGAGTTCAAAACACTGAGAAAATGAGATCGCTTGCAAAGGAATTAAGACTTCAGAAAGTTTGGCTCATGAAATAATATATGGAAAGAAACACACACACACAATGTTACAAAGGTCTGATCATGGTGAAAAACAGTGGTTTTGGCCAAGCACAGTGGCTCAGGCCTATAGTCCCAGCTACTTGGGAGGCTGAGGCAGGAAGATCACTTGAGCCCAGGAGGTCGAGGATGTAGTGAGCCAAGATCACACCACAGCACTCCAGCCTAGGTGACGATGAAACAAAAAGTAAACACAGTGTTTTTCCCCCCAGGGATTGTATCCACAAAGGCTATCCCACATCTGTAGTCATCAGCACCATGAAAGTCAAGGAGAAAGTGTAATTTACAAGAAGGAATTCAGGTTTAATCTTGTTCCAGGACTGGTACTACACCAAGTGATTGGGGTGCGGGGTGTTTATCTCAGAGTGCAAAGTCCCTGCTCAGTGTTATATAATTGCTAAAGCTAATGACTGGCAGAGCAAGGTGTCAGCTGCTTCCTCACATGCCTGCAGACCACTAGTCCAAAGACTCAAGTGCCCTAGTGCCAGGTGACAACTCTCAAAGCAGCCAAAAGGAAAAGCAGGGAAACTCCCAAACCCTCTGAATATTAGGGCAGTATTGACAGTCTGCTGGCCCCTAGCCTTGTACCTTCCAACACCTGAAGCCAGCCCAGGTGGGCATCTGTGCCTTCTCACAAAAGTGCTGGTAGAAAATAGCAGATCCAGCTTTCCCATCAGCCTTAAAGAAAGCAGCATTTGCTTCAAGTTGGAGGAGGGAGCTGGGCTTGGTGTGGGGGTGAGCAGTCTAAAGGCAGCATAAGATTGAAAATTCAAACTGCTTTATGGCAATTATTGATTTTAAATGTGCTTTCTCTAACTCCCCTTTCCTCTCTTTTACTGGGCAGATCTCGTAAGTTTTCTAGACGTGCTGAGTTATTGGAGTTCAGTCTGGTTTAAACTCTTGCCCAACTAATTTAAATCTCATGCCTTCTGCATTAGTTTGTGAGGGCCGCCATAACAAAGAGCCCCAGACTGGGTGGCTTAAAGAAGAGAAAATTGGTTTCTCACTTCTGGAGGCTGGAAGCCCAAGATCAAGGTGTCAGCAGGGTTGGGGCCTTCTGAGGCTTCTCTCCTTGGCTTGTAGACACCGACTTCTCTCTTTACATGGCCTTCCCTCTGTCTGTGTCTGTCTCCTAACTCCTCTTCTTCTAAGGACACCAGTCACATTGGATTAGGGCCCACCCTAATGACCTCATTTAACCTTAATTACTTCTTTGAAGGCCCTATCTCCAAATACTGTCACATTCAGGTGTACTAGGGGTTCGGACTTCAACATGTGAATTGAAGGGGATACAATTCAGCCCAAAACACCCTCCCTTTCCCAGCACAGGGGTGAGGAGCTGCCTCAGGAAAGGTGAGAAGGTGGCCTGGTTCTGAGATTCCACCACTTCCTCCCTATCAGAGCCTAACTCCTCTGATGTTGGGGCCTGGGAAGGACAATGGAAGAGGAGGGTTAGGCACTTCTTACCTGGGCTACAACAGTTGGTGTCCTCAACTGCTTTTCCTGCCAGTAGTTCCCAGCCTGCCCTTGGTCCTCTTCAGCAAACAGCACACGTGCGACTTCCTCGGAGGGGTGTGGTGAGCATCCCACTGCACAGCCCCGCTGGAGCTGGCTCCCCTTCTTCCTCCACTCGACTCTTCACTCCTGCAGAAGCCTCAGTGCCTCTGAAGTGCCAGAGGCCCTCCCCAGAGACCATGCAGACCCCTTTGAATGCACCAGACAGAGGGATTCGAACCTGGTTGTTTCCAGGCTCCTGGAAAACTGTTCTTTCCTTGCCAACCAGATGATGGCCAAGCAGGCCGCTCCAGTTCCCTGCTCAGGGTGGCACAAGGGCAAACCTGCTCATCTCCTGTGTCAGAAGACATCTAACTAATAGGATGCAGAGAGTTAACCCACATCTTAGAAAGTCAAAGGGAGGTGTCTGGCCTCAACCCATCATTTTTTGAGAACATGAGTTTATTTCACCTATGACCTTTGTTTGGACTTCATATGCCCATCCCTAGACAATAAGAAAAGTCCCACTCCATTTCTCCATACCCCCAAACCATCATGGCCAAGGGCAGTCAGAATCTATCCCTGTGCATTCTTGCTGTGATAAATGTGGTCCTTGGGAGTCTAGGGAAGTTGGTTGACAAGAGACCGATGCTGGTGATAAACAGTTGAATATGGTGAGATCTGAGCCATATTTGGAGACTGTCTTTGTAGTAACAATTTCTGAATCTCTACCTTCCTTCCCTCCACCCTACCATGACTCATCTTGATATTTTAAGTCATAACAAAGCCTTGTACTCATTTCCCAGGGCTCAATAATGGAATCTTCATCATTTGTGAGGCTTCTAAAATCATTTGACGTGACAAAGCAGCCTGTGTTCATGATTACAGAGTGGATTCTAGACTCCAAAAAAAAAAAAAAAACAGACAAGCCTCGGCACTGTGGCTCACTCCTGTAATCCCAGCACTTTGGGAGGCTGAGGCAGGTGGATTACTTGAGGTCAGGAGTTCAAGACCACCCTGGCCAACATGGTGAAACCCTGTCTCTACTAAAATACAAAAATTAGCCGGGCATGGTGTCAGGCACCTGTAATCCTAGCTACTTGGGAGGCTGAGGCAGGAAAATCGCTTGAACCTGGAAGGTAGATGCTGCAATGAGCTGAGATCGTCCCACTGCACTCCAGCCTGGGCAACAGAGCGAGACTCTGTCTCACCAAAAAAAAAAAAAAAAAAAAAAAAAAAAAAAAAAAAAAAAGAATGAAAAAAAAAAAAAACAGACAAATCAGGCCTCTGTCCTTGTATAACTTTGAGCCAACAACAGTTTTCACAGAGAATTTTGGTGACTTTCTCACATGGTGAGAATAGCCCTGCCCTACGTTTTAGAAGATACTGATATATTTTTTCCAGCCCCAATTTTCTGGTCTTCAACTGTGAGACACTGAGTAGGAATCCAGTCAAATGAAAATACCTGCTATTTTGCATGGTCACTGTGTTGATAAGCCATATTGTATTCATTATATATTTAGAAGACTTTAAGAGCCAGGTGCCAGACAAAACTGAAGAATGGTCACACATCCTGAGTCAGACAGCCACCAAAGGCAATGATTGAAACATGGACAGCAAGCGGGACTCTGCTGGCTCCCTGGACTCTGGAGGCTGAGTTCAGACGGACTTAGATGAACAGCACCTTACCAGCAGCCTCCTTTAGAGGGGCTGCATGATTAAATGCCAGCACCACCCCAGTCTGAATAACCAACATAGACAATCATGACTTATGTCACGGGGTCCACATATTCTTGGTCTCCCGTGCACACAGGGGGCTTTCCACTTCGAAAGGAATGCAAAATACGGAATAGGAGTCTTCCTGTTTATCACAGGATATGTCTTATAAGTGTGAAAGAAAAATAAATCTTGGGATCCCAAGCTCACTAAGCCAAAGGGAAAACTCAAGCTAGGAATGGCATCGCACAAATCTGCCTCCCATTTTGTTCCTAAATAAGATAGCTACAAAGATAAAAGGCTGCATACCTCCCTTACAACTTGCCCACTAGGAAATTCCTTGTGGGTCCCAAGATCTTTACCCTAAAACAGTTCTGTTGAATTTCACCCTGACAATGTCAATTAATAGCTGATTTTCACAGGTGAAGGACAGAAGGTCATCCTTCTGCTCACCTGAGACAGGTGCATATCTGATTGCTTCTTCTGCCCTCTGTTCATTTTATCTTATGTAGAAATGCAGATTCACTGGGTTAGATGAATGCATAAGTGACTATTCCTCTACCCTCCTTTCACATGCGAACAGCTGATCAAAGACTCAAAAGAATACAACTGCTTGCCTCTTACTTGCCTACAACTTTAAAAAAAATTTCTGGGCCAGGCGAGGTGGCTTATGCCTGTAATCCCAGCACATTGGGAGGCTGAGGTGGGCAGATCACGAGCTCAGGAGATCGAGACCAACCTGGCTAACATAGTCAAACCCTGTCTCTATCAAAAATACAAAAAATTAGCCAGGAGTGGTGGCACGCACCTGTAGTACCAGCTCCTCGGGAGGCTGAGGCATGAGAATTGCTTGAACACAGGAGGCGGAAGTTGCAGTGAGCCAGGATCACACCATTGCACTCCAGCCTGGGCAACAGAGCAAGACTCAGTCTCAAAAAAAAAATTTCTTCCTCTTTCCCCAATGTCCTCCCTTTCCCCTTTAAATATTGAAGTCCTCAAAATCATCTTTGGAGAAAGACACAGACTTGTCACCTTGTCACCTGGCACCTGCTCAACCTTGGCAAAGTAAACTTCTAAATTGAGACTTGTCTCAGATACTTTTTGGGTTTACATAAAAATAATGTCTTGGATTCAAATTTAAAAATACTTGCAATTAAAAGAGATTCTAACATCCATTAATTCTTACTTAAAGCACAGCACCCTAAATTAAGATGGGGGTTGTGTGACCCTGCACATGTCCGGGAGCCTGATCACCCCCAAATCAGATCTCTTAAGCCAGGGCCTTGGATTTCTTCACCACTTTATCGGGAATGAGCTCCAGAGGGATGTGGGGGAAGACATGGAGCTGCCACAAAGGAGCACAGCCTGTTGAGTGCCTTGTTGCTGTACATGGCCAACTGGATGTGACTGGACTTCATCTACACGGTGGCCTTGCTTTCCTTGGCTTGGGAGGCACCTTGCTGGTCGGCTCCAGCACTTGGGCTGAGAGGACTGCAGCTTGACAGCCACACAGACAAACACCTCCATATACACTCTCTGTGCATAGCAGCCCCTCCTCAGGTAGCTGTGAATGCAGCCATAGGGAAATGTGGGCCTACCAGGGAGGCTCTACTCCCCTTGGCTCCCAGATCTTTCTGCACAAAGGGACATGGCCTGTAGGGAAGTGACCAGAGGAGACAAGTAGACATGGTCAAACCAGGCTCCTTCAGTAAATATTTGGGCCAGCTGGGAACATGATGATAAACAATCCTGCTATTAAGGAGCTACAAGACTAAGAGGCACAGACAGATCATCATCATATAGCACTGCAGGTGCAAGGAGGAGGCGTGCAAAGGCATCCAGGTGAGATGGCAACCAGGTCCTATAAGACACAGGTGCAAACACATTCCTGTGCCCCCCAGCCATTCCCTTCCACAAGTCATCCGTCCTTGGTCTTCAATGCTTCTCCCCTAGGTTGAGTGGCTCAGGTCACCACCAGCAGCAGGACTTTGGACTTTGTAGAAGCTAGGTCTCCTGCAAAGCTAGTTCTAGTCTGCTGTCTGCCAGGGAAGGTACCACAAACACTTGCAAGGAGGGAACTTAGCCCTTCTCAGCAAACTGACACTTTTAAATTCACTTCCCTCCACCGCCCCCCTGCCCCCATCAAAAGAGTACATTGGAGAGCTACTCCAGTAGGCCAGCTATCAAGAGCCCTGCTTCCGTCTTAGATACTCTGCTTAACAGAATGCATTTTGCAGTCACTGTTTCTCCTCCACCTGACTCTAAGCAGGCTTCAGGGCTCTCTCGGCTCCTCACTCCAGGGTAAGGAATGAGCTTGCAGTGTTATTAGAAAACACTGCTCAGACATTCATTGGTAGCTCCTGTCAGGAGTGTTTTAAGATTCACTGGAGAGAGTTGCTGCAAGCATGAAACAGGGGCCAGCCCCGCAACAGGGTGGGCAGGTGGGTGGGGCATGGCTGCAGACAGAGGAGAGCAGAGGGCCTCAGAACGGCTCGTTCGTCTTTCAAAGGATATACCATGGGTGGTGCTTTGGGCCAGAGCAGTACTTGGCTAACCACTTTTGTATTAGTCTGTTCTTGTGCTGCTATAAAAAAATACCTGAGACTGGGTAATTTATAAAGAAAAACGGTGGCCGGGTGCAGTGGCTCATGCCTGCAATTCCAGCACTTTGGAAGGCCGAGGTGGGTGGATCACCTGAGGTCAGGAGTTCGAGACCAGCCTAACCAACATGGTGAAACCCCGTCTCTACTAAAAATACAAAAAAAAAAAAAAAAATTAGCTGGACATGGGATGCATGCCTGTAATCCCAGCTACTAGAGAGGCTGAGCAGGAAAATCGCTTGAACCAGGGAGACAGAGGTTGCAGTGAGCTGAGATCACGCCATTGCACTCCAGCCTGGGCAAAAAGAGTGAAATTCCACCTCAGAAAAAATAAAAATAAAATAAAATAAAGAAAAAGGTTTAACTGGCTCACAGTTCTGCAGGCAGTACAGGAAGCATGGCTGGGGAGGCCTCAGGAAACTTGCCATCATGGCGGAAGATGAAGGGGAAGCAGGCACATTTTATGGCCGGAGCAAGAGGAAAAGAGAGAGGGAAGATATGCCACGCACTTTTAAACATTGTGATCTCGTGAGAACTCCTTCATGAGAACAACACCAAAGGGATGGTGCTAAACCATTCATGAAGGGTCCACCCCCAGGATCCAATCACCTTTCACCAGGCCCCACCTCCAACATTGGGAATGATAACTGAACATGAGATTTAAGTGGGGACACAGATCCAAACCATATCAACTTTGATTCCAGTTCTGAGCAAAATCCAGTCTCCACTCACAGCCTGGGGAGCTAACATAGCTGAAAGAGACCTATTGATGAAAAGTAAGGGTCGGGGGTCTCCAAGTGTGTAGCCTTGACACTCCTTGAAGGACACTGGGAAACCACTACTGAGAATATTTGGGGGAAGGCTGCCTGCAGGTGCTGAGTTTGCGGAGTGAAGCCCCTTCTTGTGCTTGGTGGTCCCTGACACTCCACTTACTAATGTCTCTATTATGGGGAGTTTTAGCTTGTTATAAGCCATTTCTCACTATAAGAAGGGCACATGTTCATTATATAAAATGTCAAAATTCAGAAATTTAAGTAGAAGAGTGTCCTGTTTTCCTACCACCCAAGGAAACTTGATCATATTGTCATGCATTGCTTTAAAATCTTCACTCTTTTTAATTTTCAAACCAATTTTTGCACCAACAGAAAGCATATCTGTTACCAGTACTAAAGCGGCCATAGACTTGGTTCACAGATGAGAACATTTAAACCAGGACACAGCTCCATCACCAAGAGGCTCCTGCTGTAATTGACTGGCAAAGAAGAGACAAGCTTCATTCACTGAGACCACATCAGGCTGCTGCAGGTGGACGTTTTCATACATCATTTCTTTTTCTTATTTATTTATTTATTTATTTTTATTTATATTGAGATGAAGTTTTGCTCTTGTTGCCCGGGCTGAAGTGTAGTGGGGCAATCTCAGCTCACTGCAGCCTCCGCCTCTCAGGTTCAAGCGATTCTCCTGCCTCAGCCTACCAAGCAGCTGGGATTACAAGCGTCTGCCATCACGCCCGGCTATTTTGTATTTTTAGTAGACACGGGGTTTCACCATGTTGGCCTGGCTGGTCTCCAACTCCTGACCTCAGTAATTCCAGCCTCTAATCCCAACTACTCAGTGGTGCTTTATATCCCTCTTTATATTGCCTCGGCCTCCCAAAGTGCTGGGATTACAGGCATGAGTCACTGCGCCTGGTCGGACGTTTTCATTTCTAACCCTGGATGCATGACCTTCATTAGCACCTATTCCAAGATGCTGCCTCAGGAGGCTTATGCAACACACCAGGCATCATTTTGCACCCTGCCGTATCCTCTACGTTCAACCAGCACCTCACATGGACGATGCCAGGGTCCCGGGATCTTGGTCTTCAGGGGGACCAGGTAAGAAAGTTGGGGAGGAGTCCTTCCCAGACCATCCCCATTGTGGGGAACACCACAAAAGTCATGCCAAATCCTGTACGTGACAGCTCTCCCTTCTGCCACGTGTAGCAGACTTCCTAGCAAGAAGGGCAGTGAAACAAGATTTGACTCAGAATTGAATCATTTTTCAGACACTATACAGCTGTGAGTCAGGACCCCTGGCTTCAGCCGTTTGCTCTCTATGTAACTTGATTAGGTGGCTCAACATCTGGGGTCCTCAGCTTTTCATTAGGAAAACTGGAGATAATCCTGCCTGCTCCACCAGGTTGTTGTGAGGTCAAACAAGAAACAGGGTGAAAATGCTTGTAGTTGGCCGGGCGCGGTGGCTCACACCTGTAATCCCAGCACTTTGGGAGGCCAAGGCAGGTGGATCACCTGAAGTCAGGAGTTTGAGACCAGCCTGGCCAACATGGTGAAACCCTGTCTCTACTGAAAATACAAAAATCAGCCAGGCATGGTGGCAAGTGCCAGTAATCCCAGCTACTTGGGAGGCTGAGACAGGAGAATCGCTTGAACTCAGGAAGTGGAGGTTGCAGCAGTGAGCCGAGATGGCACCATTGCACTCCAGTGAGTGAGACTCCATCTCAGAAAAAAAAAGAAAAAGAAAAAGAAAAAAAATCTGTGGTCTGGTAACCACACAGTCAGTTTGATTCTTCGTGAGCATCATCAGTATAGCCAGGCTGACCTCAGAGGAAGGCAGCCATGTCCATAGTGAGATTTTAGCAGGGTAAAGAACTGCTCCTCCCCAGCTGGCAGTGAGACGAGATCATGCCACTGCACTCTAGCCTGGGCGACAGAGTGAGACTCCGTCTCAAAAAAAAAAAAAAAAAGAACTGCTCCTCCCCAAATTAAATTACCTCCCCACCATTCCATATTCCATTGCCATATGGAATGCCTTGGCTAGACATTCACACCATGGATTTCTGTCTTTTTTCTCTCTTAAAACCAGAGCTATAAATATATACTTCTGAAATTTGCTCAGACATCAAGACTTGGTTCAATACTCTTAACTCGGCAGGTTATAAAGTACAAAGTCAAAATATTCAATAAGGATGTGGGAAAATTTGAAAGCACAGGGAAATCAATTTTATTATGTCAAGGATATGCAAATGTCATGCAGAATTTCTAATTTGATCCTTTAAAGTAAAAGAAAAAAAAAAAGCTGGGCTCAGGGGCTCACGCCTATAATCCCAACACTTTGGGAGGCCAAGGTGGGTGGATCACTTACTTGAGGTCAGGAGTTTGAGACCAGCTTGGCCAATATACTGAAACTCCGTCTCTACTAAAAATACAAAGATTACCCGGGCGTGGTGGCAGGCACCTATAATCCCAGCTACTCAAGAGGCTGAGGCAGGAGAATCGCTTAAACCCAGGAGGCGGAGGTTGCAGTGAGCCGAGATCGTGCCATTGCACTCCAGCCTGGGCTACAGAGCAAGACTCTGTCTCAAAAAATAAAATAAAAAATAAAAAAAATAGGAAGTCCAAGATGGGCCTGGGGGACAAAAGGATGATTTACTTCAGTAGCAAGAAATGTAGGCAGGGTTGGCCAGGCACGGTGGCTCACACCTGTAATCCCAGCACTGTGGGAGGCCAAGGCAGGTGGATCACAAGGTCAGGAGTTCAAGATCAGCCTAGCCAAGATGGTGAAACCCCGTCTGTACTAAAAATACAAAAAAAATTAGCCCCCCATGGTGGTGGGCACCTGTAATCCCAGCTACTTGGGAGGCTGAGGCAGAGAATTGCTTGAACCTGGGAGGTGGAGGATGCAGTGAGCCGAGATCGTGCCACTGCACTCCAGCCTGGGTGACAGAGCAAAACTCCATCTAAAAAAAGATAAAAAAAAGAAATGTAGGCAGGCTTTACTTAGGAGAACTGCGTGCTGAGAAGGATGAAGGCCAACTTTTTATTCTAAATGTTGATGCAACTTCTGAGTTGGTCTCAATATTTAAGCAAATCAGGTTTCAGTTTTTTTAAAACATAACTGAAATAATAATATTACATCTTTTAAAGTACCAGTATTGTGGCCAGGCAAGGTGGCTCATGCCTGTAATCGCAGCACTTTGGTAGGCTGAGGCATGCGGATCACGGGGTCAGGAGTTTGAGACCAGCCTGGCCAACATGGTGAAACCCTTCTCTACTAAAAATACAAAAAATTAGCCAGGCATGGTGGCAGGTGCCTGTAATCCCAGATACTCGGGAGGCTGAGGCAGGAGAATCGCTTGAACCCGGGAGGCAGAGGTTGCAGTGAGCCAAGACTGCACCACTGCACTCCAGCCTGGGTAACAGAGCAAGACTCCATCTCAAAATAAATAAATAAAATAATAAAGTACCAGTATTTTGGTACATTAAAAAAATGGTATAAACTAAACTGATCTTGCAATCTCTATTAATCCATTCATCCCCTCTTAGAAATATAGTTCCACAAGTTGCTCATAGCTTTTCATCTTAAGATGAAAATTAATTTTATTTGTTTGTTATATTTGTAAGTCTATAGTCATTTGATGAGATGAAATGTTTTTAAAACTCAGATTTGGCCGGGCACGGTGGTTTACACCTGTAATCCTAGCACTTTGGGAGGCTGAGGTGGGCAGATAGCTTGAGCCCAGGAGTTCAAGACCAACCTGGGCAACACAGTGAGACCCCTGTCTACAAAAAATACAAAAATTATCTGGGCATGGTGGTACACACCTGTAGCTCCAGCTACTCAAGAAGCTGAGTTGGGAGGATCACCTGAGTCTGAGGAAACTGAGGCCGCAGTGAGCCACGATCACGCCACTCTACTCTAGCCTGGGTGACAGAGCAAGATCCTGTCTTAAAAATAGATCAATAAATTGGCCGGGTTCGGTGGCTCACGCCTGTAATCCAACACTGGGAGGCCAAGGTGGGTGGATCACTTGAGGTCAGGAGTTCGAGACCAGCCTGACCAACATGGTGAAACCCTGTCTCTACTAAAAATACAAAAAATATATATATATCTGGGCATGGTGGCACATGCTTGTAATACCAGCTACTGGGAGGTTGAGGCAGGAGAATCGCTTCAACCCAGGAGGCAGAGGTTGCAGTGAGCTGAGATGGCGCCATTGCACTCAAGCCTGGGCCACAAGAGTGAAACTCTGTCTCCAAAAAAATAGATAAATAAAATAAAAGTAAATAAATAAATAAAACTCAGATTTGGTTCATACACGTCTTCTGCTAGCCCACCCTCAATATCTCCAGTTGCAAGGCATAGGAGGTTCCCCATCTCCTGCCCTACCTCTTCAGCCATCCCTGAGCTCACCTCACACCTAGCACATCTGAATATGATTAAAAAGCACATGACAGCCTTCTGCCTTGGTGCCTTTGCTCACTGTGCCCGCTCCCTCTGCACTGTTGGTGTCTGCCTGGTCGGCACCTCTGATCTTTCACTCTCTTTCTATAGCAGCACCTCTTCTATGAAATCCCTCCTGCCTCCTGCCCCTGCCGCCCCAACAGGATAGGTTTCTTCATTTCTATCCCCCTACAAATTTCCATGACACTCCACGGGTGGGAGTGCCAAAAGGGCCAGAAAATGATTCTCTTTCTTCTAGGCAGATCTCCCTCTCCACCGTGGATTCTGGGCAGGTCCTGTCACTTGCTCGGGCCAGTGAAAAATCAAATATGTTACAGAAGATGCTTTCAAAGTGCATGAGCACTGGGCTTAGTCTCTTGTTGCTTTTCAGAATCCTCCAACTCCCATGTGAAAAAATCCAGGTTAGCCTGCTGGATGATGAGCAACACATGGCCCAATCACCCACTTCCATCTTACTAGTTGAGCCTACCAACCACCAGATATGGGACTGAGGTCATAAGAAATAGTCCAGCCACCAGCCAAGCTGCCAAATGACCATAAGATACGTAAGAGAAATCAGCAGAGATCAGTTGAGCTGGCTCAGAACTATACAACTAATCCTCAGAATCATGAGTTAAATAAAAATGGTTATTTTAAACTACCAAATTTTGAAGTGTTTGTTACACAGCAAGTGCTAACTGATACACTCTACATAATATTTGATTAAACATATTCATTTACTTATCTTCCTATTCAATAGTGAGTACCTTGAAAGTAGGAATTTTGTGTTTTATTTATCTTTGGATCCATAGCATCTACCACTGGGTATAGAACATGGTAGGAGCTCAATAAATGTTGAGCTCAATAAGTGTTCATTAGGTCCCTAAGTGAATGAATATAAAAATATTTTACTCAACTAGCTTCCTATTGATTAGGTGGGTTATTATGCAAAGATGAAAGACAGCTCTAATGCTTGCTACTTTTCTCCTAAATTTCTAGATTTTATTTCCTACACAAGATCTAAGAAATCGAGGGAGAATAGTCTCAGTGATTTTGGTAATGCTTTTGGCCACCCTGCTCCATGTCACTGGGTGTTCCAATGTCATTGGCCAGGGACACCACAGGAAAAGCTGCTGCAGTCATTGGTGCATTGGCTTAGAAAGTTCATTTCTCCACTTGCCTCCTTCAGACCCCTGGACCCTTCCCAAATACCAGCTCCCCTCAGTTCGCAAGTGCTTTGAGTTGGTGCCATTGACCTTGACTCAGACCCAGCCACTCCATAGAGCACTGCTGCCATCTGTCCCACAGACCATGGAGAGGACTTGAGGCAACAAGTCACAATGTTTGGCCCTGCAGTGCCTCCAATCAAGCCTTTGGCTATTTGGCCCAGCTGATTAGGACAGGGAAATGGGTCACCCCCTTTCAGACTCTCTCAATTTTACTAACTTAAAGAGATGTCAGAAGCAATAAACCCTTGTTTTGAAAATGAGTGATTCTGTTTATCTTTTTTTTTTTTTTTTTTTTTGAGACAGGGTCTCACTCTGTCACCTAGGCTGGAATACAGTGGTGCCATCATAGCTCACTGAAACCTTGACTTGCCAGGCTCAGATGATTCTCTCACCTCAGCCTCCCAAGTAGATGGGATTACAGGCGCACACCACTACATCTGGCTGATTTTTGTATTTTTTGTGGTAGAGATGGGGTTTCACCGTGTTGCCCAGGCTGGTCTCGAACTCCTGAGCTCAAGTGATCCACTGGCCTCAGCCTCCCAAAGTGCTGGGATTACAGGCATGAGTCACCATGCCCGGCTCTTGATTTTTTTTTTTTTCTTAATCCCTTAGGAGAAAAACAAACTGTTGTTTTGAGTAGTACAGAAATAAGATTTAAGAATATTGCAGGCCGGGCGCGGTGGCTCACACCTGCAATCCCAGCACTTTGGGAGGCCGAGGCGGGTGGATCACAAGATCAGGAGTTCAAGACAAGCCTGGCCCAAATGGTGAAACCCCATCTCTACTAAATATATACAAAAATTAGCTGGGTGTGGTGGCAGGCGCCTGTAATCCCAGCTACTCAGGAGGCTGAGGAAGGAGAATCACTTGAACCCGAGAGGTGGAGGTTGCGGTGAGCCAATATCATGCCGCTGCACTCCAGCCTGGGTGACAGAATAAGGCTCCGATTCAAAAAAGAAAAAAAAAGAATATTACAAAAAGCAGACCAGGCGTGGTGGCTCATGCCTGTAATCCCAGCACTTTGGGAGGCTGAGGCGGGCAGATCACAAGGTCAGGAGTTCGAGACCACCCTGGCTAACACAGTGAAACTCCGTTTCTACTAAATACAAAACAATTAGCCGGGCGTGGTGGCGGGCGCCTGTAGTCCCAGCTACTTGGGAGGCTGAGGCAAGAGAATGGTGTGAACCCGGGAGGCAGAGCTTGCAGTGAGCTGAGATAGCACCACTGCAGTCCAGCCTGGGCGACAGAGCGAGATTCCGTCTCAAAAAAAAAAAAAAAAAGAATATTGCAAAAAGCTTTGAATTTCGATGTGATTAGTTCAAGTGGAGTTTTATTCCTTCATGAAGGTTGCTGAACACATTTTTTTTTAAGGACCTGCTATCTGTCATACTGATATCGTATTGCTTGGTCAGTCCTAAGACTTCTGTTTTAGTGTGAATGCTGGTCAGCTGTACCTGAATTCCAAAGGGAGGTGAGTAATGAGGCATTCCCCATCCTCCCCCTTTCTTATTATGGCCTGAGCTAGAATTTCAGATGAACTCTGGAGTGCCCTTGGCCAAAAGGAGCAGTCCATTCAGTCGGCTGGGGGACTTAGAATTTTATTTTTGGTTTACAGTGTTTTTCCCAACCACCAAGTAGCAGACAGCAGCGATGTGCCTTCAATTCAGTCCCCACACTCTCTACCTAGGGATAGCATCAGATCTTGTTGACAAAAAGAGTCAAACTCTGTAAAATATTTGGATAGATTTATTCTGAGCCAAATGTGACAATGGCCCATGACACAGCCTCAGGAAATCCTGAGAACATGTGCCCCCACATTTCTTATTTGAATCTTTACATATGCTAGAACAGATGAACAAAGATGCTTAAGTAATTTTCCTGGCAACATATAAATATAAAGCAAAGCAATGGATGTAGTTTATTGAAAATGTTTGCACTAAGTATGTATTTCCATTGATTAAAAGCCTTGTCTGAGGTGGTTGGCACAAGGGGAAATAGCTAGGCTGTGGTCATCTCAAACATTAAATGCATGTAGCATTCAAAACACTTTAATAGTTAACCACCTCTTCCTCCTTGTCTCGGACCCCCAAAGTGCTGAGATCAAAGGTGCGAACCACCGCATCCAGCCTAAAATCTCCCTTTGATGGATCGCATTAACTATTTAAAAACGTATTCTCTAATATATGCTACTTATCTAAATCACAGTCTCCAGATTTAGAGAATTCTATTCAAAGAGAAGGGTGTCCCCATAGCCTTACATAGCAAATAGCAAGATTAGACCTCTAAGAATTTCAACTAATTAAATTATTAACTATAAAATAGCCAGGTGTGGTGGCTCACGCCTGCAATCCCAGCACTTTGGGAGGCAGGTGGACCACGAGGTCAAGAGTTCAAGACCAGCCTGGCCAAGATGGTGAAACCCCGTCTCTACTAAAAATACAATAATTAGCAGGGTGTGGTGGCAGGCACCGGTAATCCCAGCTACTCGGGAGGCTGAGGCAGGAGAATTGCTTGAACCCAGGTGGCAGAGGCTGCAGTGAGTGGAGATCGCACCACTACACTCCAGCCTAGGCGACAGAGTGAGACTCCATCTCAAACAAACAAACAAACAAACAAAAAAACTTAAAATTAGCCAGGTGTGGTGGCACATGCCTGTAATCTCAGCTACTCAGGGGGCTGAGGCAGGAGAATCGCTTGAACCTGGGAGGCAGAGGCTGCAGTGAGCCGAGATTGCGCCACTGCACTCCAGCCTGGGCAACAGAGTGAGTCTCTCTCAAAAAATTTAAAAAGGGAGATTTTAGATAAATATTTTCTTCCTTTAATAACACTGATATCCAAAACCTCTTTAAAGATACAATCTTGCCGAGCGCAGTGGCTCACGCCTATAATCCTAGTGCTTTGGGAGGCCGAGGCGGGCAGACCGTGAGGTCAGGAGTTTGAGACCAGCCTGGCCAACATGGTGAAACCGCGTCTCTACTAAAAATACAAAAAGTAGCTGGGCATGGTGGTGGGTGCCTGTAATCCCAGCTATTCAGGGGGCTGAGGCAGGAGAACTGCTTGAACCCAGGAGGCGGAGGTTGCAGTGAGACGAGATCAGGCCACTGCATTCCAGCCTGGGAGACTGAGTTAGACTCCGTCTCAAAAATAAAATAAAATAAAAATAAAGATACAATCTTCACTGACTGATACAGCTCCGATGAGTGAAGGAACACCACCAGGGCTCTTGTCTCCCACGAATTGGGTAAAACGACGTGGACACACATGGAGTGGTTTTAAGGAGTGGAAAGTTTAATAGGCAAGAAAGAAGGAAGAAGTTCCCCCATACAGTGACAGTCAGAGGGGACTCCAAACCCAAGAGAGGAGACCCCATGTGCCACAGAAAAGTGGCTGCTTATATGAGTAGGCTGGAGGAAGTGGTGTCTGATTTGCATAGGGCTCAGGGGATTGGTTTGACCAGGCATGTCATTCACGTAGCCAGCGAAAAAACCGGCCCTCCGACCCTAGCCTTTTAATATACAAGGCGTCAGGATGTTGTACACACGTGGGGATATGTGAGGGGGGCCATATTGTCAGGCATATGTCAGGGCAAGGGCAAGGAGAAGAGGGTGGAAATCGCCTTGTTTGGCTGGACTCAGTTTCTAATGGCTTGCATTTGCATATCAAAGGTTGCCGCTTGGCTCTAAGAGCTGGGGCTTTCCTGCTAGACAAGAAACTTTTCAGCCAGGGGTGGTGGCTCATGCCTGTAATCCCAGCACTTTAGGAGGCTGAGGGGGGTGGATCACCTCTGGTCAGGAGTTCCGACCAGCCTGGCCAACATGGTGAAACCCCGTCTCCACTAAAAATACAAAAAATTAGCCAGGCATCATGGCGGTTGCCTGTAATCCCAGCTACTCGGGAGGCTGAGGCAGGAGAATCGCTTGAACCCGGGAGGTGTAGGTTGCAGTGAGCCAAGATCGAACCATTGTACTCCAACCTGGGCCACAGAGCAGGACTCTGTCTCCAAAAAAAAAAAAAGTTTCTGGAGCTGCTTTAAAAGAAACAACTTTCCAAAGACCCCTTTTCTTCTCTATCTGCCTAAAATAATTTCTTAATAACTCATACAACATTATGATAATTGTTGTCACATGATATAAACTTCAATTATTTCATAACACTGGTCCTGTCCTTCTTTCAAAACATCATAGCTGACTCAACACTAGATGGGTAAGAAATGCTATATTTTGCTTCCCTGATTCTCAAAACTATAAAAAAGATACAACTTTGAAAAGTTTCACAGAGTAGGCTGGGAAACACTGATGTCACGTTGCAGAAAAATCTAGGCTCTGAAATAACACCACGTCCCACCCAACCCAACCCCACCCTAACTGTTTTCCCTTATCTCTGATAGCTGAGTGATTATGTTAGCAAAAAGCAAGAGGATTTTAAAATTGAATGTGCCTCCCAAGAGCTCTCAGTGTACCAGGGCTGACTTTTAATATTATTAAGGCTGGAGTGGTGGCTCATGCCTGTAATTCCAGCACTTTGGGAGGCTGAGGCAGGCAGTTCACGAAGTCAAGAGTTGGAGACCAGCCTGGCCAACATTGTGAAACCTCGTCTCTACTAAAAATACAAAAATTAGCCGGGCATGGTGGCGCATGCTTGTAGTAATAATATAGACTCCGTCGCAAAAACCATATTAACATTTTAATATTAAAATTTCTGAAGATGATTCAGCTCCTTATAGAAAAGGATCCAAGTAAAGTCAGGCTGTTTTCCACCTCCTATTGGAGGACATCTTAGCAAGACAATAGATTGTTGTGGGGTTTTGGCTCCATAGTTTGGGGAAGTAGCTTAGGATGAATGTTTGGCATCACCCAGTCTTACAGATGGTCACAGCTTGAAAGAGCTTGCACAGATCCTCGTGCATTCAGGTTCTAGCTGGATGTGGCAGAGCATGATTCAGGCTTTCTTCTTCTCACAAACATTTTCAGACAGATATAGCAGTTTGGCAACCAGGTATTCTATCACAACTGCTTGATAACTAAAAGCCAAACAGCTAGTTCTCTAAGTATGGTTGCCATTTCTCAAGCGCTTGTGAAGCTAGCCCAAAGGAAACTGCAAATCAGCCCTGGTACGCTGAGAGCTCTTGGGAAGAGCATTCATTTTTAAAATCCTTTTGCTTTTGCTAACATAATCGCTCAGCTATCAGAGATAAGGAAAAACAGGGTGGAGTTGGGTTGGGTGGGACGTGGTGTTATTTCAGAGCCTAGATTTTTCTGCAACGTGACATCAGTGTTTCCCAGCCTACTCTATCAAACTTTACAAAGTTGTAGCTTTTTTATAGTTTTGAGAATCAGGGAAGCAAAATATAGCATTTTCTTACCCATCTAGTGTTGAGTCGGCTATGATGTTTTGAAAGAAGGATAGGACCAGGTTTATATAGAACCTAACTAGGGTCCACTTTCCCGGCACGGTAAGACCAGATAACTGCACTATGGTTTGCAGCAGAAGAAAGGAAGATATTTATTTGCAGGGCACCATGGAAGAAGGTTGAGGCAGCTAATGCTTAAATCCTGACTTCCTTGATGGCTTGCAGGTGTCAATGAAAAGAGTCAGACTCTGTAAAATATTTAAGGAGGTGTATTCGGAGCCAAATGTGAGTGACCAAAGCCCAAGGTAGAGTCTGGAGAGAACTTGTGCCCAAGGTGATTGGATTACAGCTTGGTTTTATACATTCTATGGAGACAATAAGACACTAATCAATACGTATGGGGTATACATTGCATTGGTTCCATCCAGAAAGGCAGGACAAAGTCTAAGTGGGTAGGGGGAGGGGAGGGGCATAGGTGGATTTAAAGATTTTCTGATTGACAATTGGTTGAAAGAGTTAAGTTATTGTCTAAAGACCTGGAATCAACAGAAAGAAGTGTCTGCATCAGGATAAGGAGTTGCAAGGCCAGGCGCGGTGGCTCGTGCCTGTAATCCCAGCACTTTGGGAGGCCGAGGTGGGCAGATCATGAGGTCAGGAGATCGAGACCATCCTGGCTAACACGATGAAACCCTGTCTCTACTAATAGTACAAAAAATTAGCTGGGCATGCTGGCAGGCACCTGTAGTCCCAGCTACTTGGGAGGCTGAGGCAGGAGAATGGCGTGAACCCGGTAGGCAGAGCTTGCAGTTAGCTGAGATCTCGCCACTGCACTCCAGCCTGGGTGACAGAGCGAGACTCCATCTCAAAAAAAAAAAAAAGATAAGGAGTCGCAGAAGTCAGGGTCACGCTGTCCTTAGACACAATCGATGGCAAATGTTTCCTATGCAGACCCTTAAAAAGTACTAGACTTTCAGTCAATCTCTTCAGGATTGGGAGGCACCTGGAAAGGGGAACAATCGAGTTATAGCAACAGAGATTCTTGGGTGGGCATGGTGGCTCACACCTGTAATCCCAGCACTTTGGGAGGCAGGCAGATCACTTGAGCTCAGGAGTTCAAGATCAGCCTGGGCAATATGGTGAAACTCCATCTCTACAAAAAATACAAGAAGTAGCTGGGCATGGTAGCACACACCTGTAGTCTCAGCTACTTGGGGGACTGAGACAGGAGGATCACTTGAACCCAGAAGCCGAGGCTGCCGTGAGCTGAATTGTGTCACTGCACTCCAGCCTTGGTGACAAAGTAAGACCCTATCTCAAAAAAAAAAAAAAAAAAAAAGAAAGAAAAAAAAGAGATTTTTTTACAGATGCAATCTTCCCCCACAAAAAATGACTTCGCAGGCCATTTCAAAATATGGCAAAGAAACATATTTTGGGGTAAAATAGTTTGATTACTTTATCTGTCATGTGATATTATGTAACTGCCCAATGGGTTCACCTTGCCCGCTGCCTAGACAGAGTCAGTTTATCAAGACAAAGGAATTACACTAGAGAAAGAGTACTTCATGCAAAGCCAGCTGAGTGGGAGACCAGGGTTTTATTAATCAAATCAGTCTGAGCATTCAGGGATCAGACTTTTTAAGAATAATTTGGTGGGTTGGAGGAGGGCAGTGAGTCGGGAGTGCTGACTGGTTGGTTGGGTGGGAGATGAAATCACAGGGAGTTGAAGCTGTCCTCTTGTGCTGAGTCAGCTCCTGGATGGGGCCACAAGATCAGATGAGCCAGTTTATTGATCTGGGTGGTGCCAGCTGATCCATCAAGTGCAGGGTCTGCAGAATATCTCAAGCACTGATCTTCAGTTTTACAATAGTGATGTTATTCCTAGTAGCAATTTGGGGAGCATCAGAGTCTTGTAGCCTCCAGCTGCATGACTCCTAAACCATAATTTCTAACCATTTGACTAATTTGTTACCCCTAACAAATTAGGTAGGCTGGTCCCCAGGCAAGAAGGGGGTTTGTTTTTAAAAAAGGGCTGTTATCATCTTCGTTTCAAACTATAAACTATAAACTAAATTTCTCCCAAAGTTATTTCAGCCTATTCCCAGGAATGAACAAGGACAGCTTGGAGGTTAGAAGCAAGATGGAGTTTGTTAGCTCAGATCTGTGTCGTGGTCTCAGTTATAATTTTGCAATGGCGGTTTCAGTTATACCAGAGTCAGTTTGGAAAGCAGGCCATGTTATATCAGGTTAAATAAAACCTCTCTGATGAGATTTTATGGTTTGTAGGGCAAACCTAGGCCCCTTAGATAGGAATTTGGGCAAGAGAGGAAGAAGGTCAGAGTTTAATCCTCACAGGTAAGAGTTCTTAAAGGCAGGGTAAGTTTCAGGAAAGCAGAAGTTACAGGCAAAATCGTAAATCAATACCTGGAGGTTGCACGTGGGCGTTGGCTGAAAGAGGTGGGATGTCTTGAAGTGGGGACCTATCTACAGGTCATAGATAGATTCAGAGATTTTTCTGAGTGGCAATTTGTTAAGGAAGAAATACTTTGTTTAAAAATTTGAGGGCTTGGCGCAGTGGCTCACGCCTGTAATTCCAGCACTTGGGAGGCCGAGGCGGGAGGATCGCTTGAGCCCAGGAGTTCAAGACCAGCTTAGGCAACATAGCAAGAGTCCATCTCAATTTTTTAAATAAGTAAACAATAAAGTAAATAAAAATAAAAATTGTGGGGTCAGCAGAAAAGAATGTTAGCTCTGGCTCGTAGGTGTAACTTTCTCCAGGCCCGTCAGGAAGAAATGTAGAACAAAAGAACAAGACATGGTGGTCAGAGTTCAGTCTCCAGTTCCCCCTTATCTGAGGTCTGCATGCTGGTGGATCTATTTGGTAAGGGTCTGAGTTTCTGAAAAGCAACTCAGAGACATATGTTAAAATGTTATCTGTAGTTTCTATAGGAAACCATATGTCCTTTGATTCTAGCTTTCTTGGCTATTGTTTTAGGCTACTATAAACTTCTTTTTTCTTTTTTTTTTTTGAGACAGAGTTTCACTCTGTCCCCCAGGCTGGAGTGCAGTGGTGCGATCTTGGCTCACTACAACCTCCATCTCCATGTGCAAGTGATTCCCCTGCCTCAGCCTCCTGAGCAGCTGGGACTACAGGCGCGCACCACCGCACCCAGCTAATTTTTGTATTTTTGGTAGAGACAGGGTTTCATCATGTTGGCCAGGCTGGTCTCGCACTCCTGACCTCAGGCAACTCACCTGCCTTGTCTCCCAAAGTGCTGGGATTACAGGCATGAGCCACCACACCTGGCCATAGGCTACTATTACCTTCTTGCTTATCAAGTTGCTTATTTACTTCTCAGTGCTAACTAGGTGGCTGGAATTTTCCTTAAGGGAACTCAAGATTTTCCTTTATTTCCGTGCTCAAAGGGTGCCATAGGCCCCTAAGAGTGGATCCTTGCTCCATCTCACCTGCAGCTAGGGCTCAGATTTCAGCCCCTCTTCTGTCATTTAATGGGCTTGTCTCTTGATCTGATCCTCCATTTTCTCACCTATGAAACAGAAATAATACCACCTTGTTCACATGGTTGTTGAGTAAAATGAAGAGTGCTGTGCCAATGTTGTAATGTTGTTACTGGGAAGTGTGGGGTCCTAAGTTCTTAGTCTTCTTGGAGAAAATAATTCAGCCAAGAGACCAATTGGTAAAGTAAACAAGAAGGTTTATTAAGGAAATAAAAGAACACATCATGAGAGGGGCAGGCTGACCCAGAGCAGCCCTGAGAGCCTTGTGTTGTGGTTTTTATTATGTTGGACTGTTTATTTAAGTGCCTACTTCTGTCTTAAGTCTCTGTCTTTGTCTTTGTCTAGTTTCCTGTTCCTGTCTTAAGTCCCTGCCCAGGTTTGTGGGATTCCTCCTTCTGGTCAGTTGACGTGCATGCATGAGGCATGGTGATCAATACAAATCCTACCTAATGGTAGCCTTGCTTGAGACCACCACATCAGGAAGGTCTACAGCAGTCAAATCTGTACCTATTGTGCCTGTGTATCTCTTAGGGATTCCACCTTTTTCCTTTTTCCCTTCCTATCAGCATATAGCTAGCTACATTCTGACAGTTTACCAGCAGAATGAGCAGTGACTGGGCATCTGATGGGGTGTTTGGGACATTCTTTTCTGCATAGGTATCTTCCCCTGTGCTCATATTTATCATGCAGGTTTCAGGTGGTCTCTGGAGCTTCCTCCCCCAGGGGCTCCCTTTCCTGCTCATGTCTAACTGTGTGCCAACTCTACAAGTGTGATAAACAATAAGAATGCCTGACTCCCTCACAAAGCCTTGGGTGTCAGCACCAGTGAGCTTGGTGGGCAGGGAGGGTGAGGCATGGTGATGGCTGAAGAGGCTCAAAGGCTTTCTGGGGTTTTGTGCCACATCGGCTCCCTAAAACCCCACAGTTCCTATTTTTCTACCCCAACCACTTAACATTTCATTTCCCCCAAGCTTCCATCTCTGTCCTGAAGGTTTATAGCCTGTGAGATGCAGACCTCAGTATGTGTAGGTGTGGATAAGGGCACTGCAGAGACTTTGAAAGGAAACCAAGAAAAACTGGGCAGCAGCTGCCAAACATTGTCTTCACACATATGTCAAGTATGTGAAGTACACATGACATAGACCCATTAAAAATCAGGTTCCTTTAGGTGTGGTAATGAGGTCATAGTAACTTCTGGTGATTTGACATCTCAGGCATAGCTTTTCCATGCCAGTGGAATGGTACAATTCAATTTTTTTTTTAGACGGACTCCCACTCTGTCACCCAGGCTGGAGTGCAGTGGCACGATCTTGGCTCACTGCAACCTCCGCCTCCTGGGTTCAGGCGATTCTCCTGACTCAGCCTCCTGAGTAGCTGAGATTACAGATGACCACCACAGCCCAGTTAATTTTTGTATTTTTAGTAGAGATGGGGTTTCACCATGTTAGCCAGGCTGGTCTCGAACTCCTGACCTCAAGTGATCTGCCTGCCTTGGCCTCCCCAAGTGCTGGGATTATGGGCTTGAGCCACCATGCCCGGCCAGAATTCTATTTTAGAGAGACTTTATCATATCAAAATAGTTGGGAGCCACCGAGATAGTTTATAATTGGGGATTCCACTCCAAACTGTGATTTCTTCTCTTTCCTCACTAGAAGTCTGCATCCTTCCCAGTACGGTATCAACAAACACTGTAGATCCACGTTGGCTCTGGTCCCTGTTTTCTCAGCTGTTGGAGAGAAAAGAGCAAGGGTTTTTTTAAAACGTATCCCTTCATTTTTTAGCTGTGTAACTTTGCATTTACTTAAATTCTGATAATTTCTTTTTCCTCAGAATATGAAAAATCCCTACCTACCTCTTAGAGATACAGTGAGAATCAGGTAAGAATACATGGGCGGTGTTAGGTCATCAGTGCAGGAATCGATATTGACAAACGCTTACATTCAAGTCCAACAAACCTGCCTCATAAACTCATTTGAATTCAAGGAGAGAAATTGCAGCTTACTCGTCAAATATTCCATGAGAAACACCTGTTTTCTCTCAATCAACTTTTAGAAGTTGGAAGACTTCAAACCTGAAGATTATCTCTCTCATGGCCCACATGGCCATCTCCAATGCAGGTGTGTCAACCTGAAAGGAAAAAGCTTAGGCAAAATTAACATAAGCAGACAGTTTATTTGGGCCAAGCTTGAGGACTGCAACCCCAGATCATAGATTAAAGTTGCCCTGAATATGCGCTCAAATTTGTAGCAGTTACAAGGGGATTTTTAAAGGCAAAACTTGGGGGCAGGGAGTGGACTGATACAAAGCTGTTTGTCAGGAATTCTCATTGGTTTACAGAAATAACATTGCCTATTGATTGGCTATACATTGTCAAGCCGTAGAATGTGGATTATCGTGTCTAATGTGGCAATAGCAAGCAGTTGATCAATACATAGCTCAAAGCAGGGAGTACAGCGTGATTGCTTTCTCAATTCAATGTCTCTCTGGGCCTGATAATTAAAAGGAATTGCCTTCCTTACATAAAAGTTATTTTCTTTATTCTTGTCCTTTTTTTTTTTTTTTTTTTGAGACAGGGTTTCACTCTGACATCCAGGCTGGAGTGCAGTGGTGTGATTACAGCTCACTGTAGCCTCGACCTCCTAGGCTCAAGGAATCCTCCCACCTCAGCCTCCCATGTACCCTGGCTAATTTTTTTTATTTTTTGTAGAGACGGGGTCTCACTTTGTTTTCTGAGCCAGTCTTGAACTCCTGGGTTCAAGCAATCCTCCTGCCTCAGCCTCCCAAAGTGCTGGGATTACGGGCGTGAGCCCCCACACCCCTCCTAGAAGTTTTTTTTTCTCAGATGCTTTATCAATTTAAGGCTCACCCCCATGCCAGTGTTTTCCCCCCCTTTTTTTTTTTTTTTTCTGAGACTGAGTCTCACTCTGTTGCCCAGGCTGGAGTGCAGTGGTGTGATCTCAGCTCACTGCAACCTCTGCCTCCTGGGTTCAAGTGATTCTCCAGCCTCAGCCTCCTGAGTAGCTGGGACTACAGGTGTACACCACCATGCCTGGCTAATTTTGTATTTTCAGTAGATATGGGGTTTCACCATGTTAGCCAGGCTGGTTTCTAACTCCTGACCTCAGGTGATTCGCTCCCAAAGTGCTGGGATCACAGGCGTGAGCCATGGTGCTTGGCCACCCACCTCGCCCAGCCCAATTTTTTTTTTACAGCAATGTTCTTCCTATTATTTTTTCTTTTTGTGACTTCCTCACTTTCAAAGAGTTATTTCACCAAATAAACCACACTAATCATCCACTCTTCCAAATTATGTTTGTGAGAAACATCATTGGTGTAATAATCTCTATAATATTTGTCATCCTAAAAAAGTAAAGAACTGTGATATTTTGGTGAACTTCAGATGCATTTTCTACCAGGCTGCTTGAAATATTACTGGTTCCCACTTCTACCAATCTTACTTAAATGCTGGCCTCAAGCTAAGAGCTAGTTCTCACAGCAGGCTGGGGGTAGCGGGCTTACCTGAAGAGCTCCCATCCCCCGGAGAAACCAGACTCTCAGGAGCAACCAGCTTCTTCCCTGTTACCTGCTCTTTTTCTTTCTTTTTAATTTCTCTTTACTAGGTAACACCGCTATCCCACCTTCTGCCGGATCAAATCATTGGAGCCCCCTGAATCAGGCAAACCACCGTGGGTCACTCAGTCCTAGCCTTTCACCAGGCGCTCAGCATCATTGCCTAGGACTCACTTGTGGGTGGCAGTATCAAGGGTCCTATCATCATTTTATATCAAACCTCCAAAAGCTCAGGCCTCCAAGCTCAGCCTAAGATTGGCCTTTCTTTTCCAGATTTGTGGTCCCTAGGCTTGGCTGAGAAGTGTGGAGTAGAAATTTAAACCACATAGACATTTTTCTTAGGTCTCAAACAAGGGAAAGCTGCATTTCACCTTATTAAATCATTTGTTTTTACCTTGGAGATATTGTAAATCTTGAAACTGATAGAGCATGCCTTGTTTTCTAGGAAGCTCAGGGCTGAGTTTTCAGCCCCTTTTGCAACTAGGAAAGACATGGCAGCAGTGATTTAAGTAATGACACTACTCCTGGTTTATTTTTTCCTAATGTTTTATGTTCCCTCAGTCTTGAGTTTCTCATTTACTCATTTTTCATCGTATCATATTATGTGTATCTTTGTAGTGTAATAGAATATTAATGTGTAAGGGATCCAAAATCACAGGAGGAGGCCGGGTGCGATGGCTCATGCCTGTAATCTCAACACTTGGAGAGCCCAAGGCGGGCAGATCACTTGAGGTCAGGGGTTCGAGACCAGCCTTGCCAACATGGTGAAACTCCGTCTCTACTAAAAATACAAAAATTAGCCAGGTATGGCAGCACATACCAATAATCCCAGCTACTTAGGAGACTGAGGCAGGAGAATCACTTGAACCCAGGAGGCGGAGGTTGCAGTGAGCCAAGATGGCGCCATTGCACTCCAGCCTGGGAGACAAGAGCGAGACTCTTGTCTAAAAAAAAAAAAAAACAAAAAGGGAGGCATTTTCCCTTCCACACACCAAGAAGGCAGCTGAGTGGGTGCTCTGTGTTCTGGCATTCTTGTTTCATCATGCGTTTGGGGAGGGCATGCACGGGGGGGTCAATATTGAGGATTCCAGGACATTTCTTTCTATTTCAGGAACTCTCCTGAAGTCAACCTACAGCTGATGTTTGGTTAGGACATGGAGGCGAATAGGGAACGCGAGAATGAAGGTGGCATGATTCAGGTGGGAGAGGGAGAAGGGGGACAATTTAATGCTGGATTATATGTGGGGTATGAGAGAAACTGAAGCATTTGGGCTGCGCCCAGTGCTATCAGAATGGGAATACTGGAGGGAGTAGATTGGGGTTGAAGTTCTCTGAGCTCTGTGTCTGACATGTTAAATTGACACAGCTGACAGACATCCAGGTAGGCTGTTGGGTCTATGAGTCTGGAGTTCAAGGGAGAGTCCAAGGGTGGAAGCTCCATTTCCAAAGCCTTCAGCATACTGATGGCACTTACAGCCATAGGACCTATTGAGATCACTCAAGAAGAGGGTGTAGGGATCAGCGGTATCCAAGGGAGAGAATACAGTCATGGGTTCTTAGTTTATGTTTCTGGGTGGGCCAGTAAAGCCCCTTCCTCATCCCTTTTTTCTGCTTATCACTGGAGACAGAAACTAAAAAGCAATTTTTAGCAGCCATGGTTTCAGGCTGCTAAAAGCCTAGAGCAAAACAAAACAACAACAACAAAATAAGGCAGGTTGGACAAGCTTGGTAGGCAGAGGAGAGGGCCAAGAACTGAGCCATTGTTCAGTTTAGGAAGAGAAGAAGGATCCAGCTAAGGGGGCAAAGGAGCAGCCAGTGAGGTGGGCAAATCAGGAGAACATGATGTCTGGGTAGCCAAGCAAAGAAAGGGTTTCACACAACCTCGGCAAGTCCACTGAGAGTAGAGGAAGATGTGCATAGAGAGTGGGTTATTGCATTTCCCATTGTGGAGGTCAAGAGTGACCTCAACAAAGGCCTATTCATTGGGTGAACAAAAGCCTAACTCAAATAAGTTGAATAGAATGGGAGGGAGGAGGTGCAGACAATGAGCTCACTGGGATCTTGTTGGAAAGGGGCTGGAAAGGGGCTGGAGGAATGTATCTGTAGCTGGAAGGAAATGTGAAGTCAAGGAATGTTTTTTTGTCTTTATCATTGAAAATATTTTAGTATGTTCATATGTTGATGAGAATGATCTCCTAGAGAGGGGAAAACCTACAGCGGGCACAGGAATGGGAGGAGGAATTGCTAGAACAAAGTTTAGCTGTGATAAAAGAGACAGGGGAGGCCAGGCGCGGTGGCTCATGCCTGTAGTCTCAGCACTTTGGGAAGCCGAGGCGGGCAGATCATGAGGTCAGGAGATCAAGATCATCCTGGCCAACATGGTGAAACCCCATCTCTACTAAAAATACAAAAATTAAGCTGAGTGTGGTGGTGCGTGCTTGTAATCCAAGCTACTCGGGAGGCTGAGGCACGAGAATCACTTGAACCCAGGAGGCGGAGGTTGCAGTGAGCCGAGATTGTGCCACTGTACTCCAGCCTGGCGACAGAGCGACACTCCATCTAAAAAAAAAAAAAAAAGATCGAGACCATCCTGGCTAACACGGTGAAACCCCATCTCTCTACTAAAAAAAAAAAAAAAAAATACAAAAAATTAGCCGGGTGTGGTGGCGGGCGCCTATAGTCCCAGCTACTCAGGAGGCTGAGGCAAGAGAATGGCATGAATCCAGGAGGCGGAGCTTGCAGTGAGCCCAGATCACGCCACTGCACTCCAGCCTGGGCGACAGAGCGAGACTCCGTCTCAAAAAAAAAAAAAAAAATGCAAGTGTGCAAAGTGGGTGCTGCCCTTTCTCAGAAGCACACACAGGACAAGCACAGGGCTGGAAAACAGTCCGGTCAATGGGTTCAAATGCATGGGGATCTGAGGAGCTGGTGATTGCAGCATGGGGAGGTGATCTTCTGAGTGCTTTGGTTTTCTCTGTGTATTAATATTCAAGATTCTTTTCTGAGAATGGGGAGAGAGAGAGGCATTGGGATTTTGAGAAGAGAGGAGAAGGTGTAAAATAGTTATTTAGGACAGAGCGAGAGTGAATAGAGCAGGGAAATGTAGTTTGGGGAGCCCGCTGGAGATGTGTGGTCATACATGTAAAGCAAGGCTAGTGAGATTGGTTACGTGTGTTTCTATGGCCATGCTGGGGGCACCCTGGAAGTAAGTGAGGCCTTTTTGGTTGCTGCAGTGATGGGTGGGGTCAGGCGGGTACTGCTGGCATTCATTGGCCAGGAAAGGTCAGGATGCTAAATGTCCTACAAGACACAGGCCCTTTATTAGCTGTAAAGCCTGCTTACATTTAAATATAAATTTTTTCTAGTTTTAACTGAATTTTTCTAGGTATACACCAAATTTTCTAGGAAAACAACTTTCTTTTACATTGAGGGTAAATTGTACTTTGATTGGAATTTTACCAAGTTGTTCACTATTTTAGAAAATCAAGTCATTTTCTCATATTTCAGTTACCAAAGTAACATAGTGTTAGTCTGCATTAGTACCAGTGGTAGTCACAGTGATTCTACTTGTGTATAGACAAATGTGCTTATGTAGCTCTTATTTCAAAGTATTTGAAGTAAAGAAAAATGAATATTTTCCCTTAGAAATTTATATAATCTCCTGATGACTTGATTGTGTATTCTAGTATAGTTGTGCTACAGGATTTGCATACTGAAAATTTACCATTCTACTTTATACCTAAGGCAGTATTTTTTTTTTTTTTTTGACAGAGTCTCACTCTGTTGCCCAGGCTGGAGTACAGTGATGCAATCTCCGTTCACTGCAACCTCTGCTTCCTGGGTTCAAGTGATTCTCCTGCCTCAGCCTCCCAAGTAGCTGGGATTACAGGCGACCACCACCATGCCTAGCCAATTTTTTGTATTTTTAGTAGAGACGGGGTTTCACTATGTTGGCCAGGCTGGTCTTGAACTCCTGACCTCATGATCCACCCACCTCGACCTATGTTGGTCAGGCTGGTCTTGAACTCCTGATCTTGTGATCCACCTGCCTTGGCCTCCCAAAGTGCTGGGATTACAGGCGTTTGAGCCACCGCGCCCGGCGGCAGTATGTTGATTTTTTAAAAATTGTTTAGCATGTAATTATGATATCTATAGACTTCATTTCAGATTAGGATGGAGGGCATACATACTTGTTACCTAGGGGGCAGTGGGACTGTTAAGAGTAGGGAGCCACGGTGCAAAAGGAAAACCAGGAAGAGATTATTGTCATAATTGAGCTGAAGTGGAAGAGTGGTCTGGGACCTTGCTGGCACAGAGATAATTCAAGTATGTGATTCAGAGCAAAAGAGAGTACCACGAAAGGGAGGAACCCCCGGAAAAAGATGGGCAAGACAACTGGGATGCACAGTTGGAATGGCCAAGGAAGCCATGATAATAGAGAGAGGTGACGCTGTCCCCCTAGAACCTTGTAGGGTTGTTAAAGGCTTGCATGTATTTATTTATTTATTTATTTAATTTCAATAGGTTTTTGGGGAACAGGTGGTGTTTGGTTCCATGAATAAATTCTTTAGTGGTGATTTCTGAGATTTTGGTTCACCCATCACCCGAGCAGCTTACACTGTACCCAATGTGTAGTCTTTCAGCCCTCACCTGCCTCCCGCCCCTGAATCCTCAAAGTCCATTGTATTATTCTTTGGGTCCTCATAGCTTAGCTCCCACTTATGAGTGAGAACATACAATGTTTGATTTTCCATTGCTGAGTTACTTCACTTGTCTCAAAAAATATATACATATCCCAGCACTTTGGGAGGCCGAGGCGGGTGGATCACGAGGTCAGGAGATCGAGACCATCCTGGCTAACACAGTGAAACCCCATCTCTGCTAAAAATACAAAAAATTAGCCGGGCGTGATGGCGGGCGCCTGTAGTCCCAGCTACTCAGGAGGCTGAGGCAGGAGAATGGCGTGAACCTGGGAGGCGGAGCTTGCAGTGAGCCAAGATCTCGCCACTGCACTCCAGCCTGGGCTACAGAGCAAGACTCCATCTAAAAAAAAAAAAAAAAAATATATATATATATATATATATATGTATACATATACACACACACACACACACGTGGGTATACATATATATGTGTATATATAGAGAGAGAGAGAGTTTTAAAATATATTCTGGATATTAGTCCTTCATCGATATATGATTTGCAAAATTTTTCTACCATTCTGTGGGATTTCTTTTCAGTTTCTCTCCTTTGAAGCACAAGATATCTTAATTTTGTGTCTGTGTTTTGAGAAGGAGTCTTGCTCTGTCACTCAGGCTGGAGTGCACTGGCGCAGTTTTGGCTCACTGCAGCCTCCACCTCCCAGGTTTAAGTAGTTCTCCTGCCTCAGCCTCCCGAGTAGCTGGGATTACAGGCGCCCACCACCACAGCCAGCTAATTTTAGTTTTAGTAGAGACTAGGTTTCACCGTGTCAGCCAGGCTGGTCTTGAACTCCTGACCTCAAGTGATCCACTCACCTTGGCCACCCAAAGTGCTGGAATTACAGGTGTGAGCCACTGTGCCCAGCTAATCTTTTAATTTTGATGATCCCCAGTTTACCTAATTTTGGATGAGATTAGGCACATTCAGGGTAGTATGGCCGTAGACAGTTTACCTAATTTTGTTGTTGTTATTGCTTGCGCATTCAATATCATATCTAGGAAACTCTTACCTAACCCAAGGCCATGAATATTTACACCTATATTTTCTTCTGAGAGTTTTATAGCTTTAGCTCTTACTTTTAGGATTGTGATCCATTTTAAGTTAGTTTTTGTATACTGTATGAGGCAGGAATCCAACTTTATTCTTTTGCATGTGTCTCAGCCTCCCAAGTAGCTGGGATTACAAGCACTTGCCACCATGCGTGGCTAATTTTTTGTATTTTTAATAGAGACGGGTTTTCACTATGTTGGCCAGGCTGGTCTCGAACTCCTGACCTCATGATCTGCCCGCCTTGGCCTCCCAAAGTGCTAGGATTACAGGCGTGAGCCACTGCGCCTTGCCTAAGCTCAAAACTCTTACAATTCAATATGAAAAGTCAAATAACTCAATTTTAAAATGGGCAAAAGATTGCAAAAGACATTATCCTAAAAAAAGATATTCATATGGCCACTAAGCACATGAAAAGATGCTCAACATCATTATTCAGTGAGGAAATGCAAATCAAAACTATAATGAAATGCCACTTCCCACCCACCAGGACAGCTATACTCAAAAAGATGGACAGTAACAAGTACTAACACAGATGTGGAGAAATTTAAACCCTGATACAATGTTGGTGGGAATGTAAAATGGGGCATCGGCTTTGGGAAACAAAACTCTTCAAAAAGTTACACAGAATTACCATATGACCCAACAATTCCACTTCTAGGCATATACCCAAAAGAATTAAAAACATGTATTCACACAAAAACTTTTTTTTTTTTTTTTGAGATGGAGTCTCACTCTGTCGCCCAGGCTGGACTGCAATGGCGTGATCTCGGCTCACTGCAACCTCCACCTCCCGGGTTCAAGTGATTCTCCTGCCTCAGCCTCCTGATTAGCTGGGACTACAGGCACCGGCCACCACGCCCAGCTAATTTTTGTATTTTTAGTAAAACGGGCTTTCACTGTGTTGGCCAGGCTGGTCTTGAACTCCAGACCTCAGGTGATCCACCTGCCTCGGCCTCCCAAAGTGCTGGGATTACAGGCATGAGCCACCATGCCTGGCCTCACACAAAAACTTTTATGTGAATGTTCATAGCAGCATTATTCATAATAGCTAAAAAGTGTAAATAACCCAACTGCCCATCAACTGACGAATGGATAAACAAAACATGGTCTATCCAGACAACGGAATGTCATTTGGCTATAAAAAGAAATGAAGTACTGAAACATGCTGCAACATGAGTGAACCTCAAAACATTATTTTAAATCAAAGAAGCCAGATACAAAAAGCCACATATGTATGATTCCATTTTACACAGGATAGGCAAATCCACAGAGACAGAAAGTAGAGTAATGGCTGCCGGGGGGAATAATGGCTGTCTTGGGGAAAGGATACATGGGGAGGTGAGACTGCCAATGGGCACAGGATTTCTTTGGAATTAGAGAGTGGTAATAGTTGCACAACATTGAGAATATGCTATAAACTACTGAATTGTACTCTTAAAACAGTGTATTTTATGCCATGAGAATTTTATCTCCATAAAGCTGTTATTTTAAAATAAAGCAATACAGACATACCAAAAAAAGTGAAAAACTAGAGAAACTAAATGGCCATCATTTCACTATGTTAGTCAGGAGTCCTCCCCGCCTCCACTCCTCTCACCCTGCTTCCCAGAATCAGAACCTCGCAGGAGGCCAGTGAGGAGGGAAGTGGCAATAATTAGTTTGTGGGTCCCAGTCCCCTAGTAAATTTCTGCTGGTTGGAAATAGGGAAGGAGAACAAATGGGTCCATGACTGTCCACCACAAATCTGACACAAGTGAGGTAATGTTTTGTATACTGATTTCATTTGAAGGAGACACTGTTTTAGGTGTTGTAGTAATACTGTATTGTATCTCCTACTTATACCTGCTTTTTTCTACTTGACGTTATATAATGACATGGAAAATGCTTACGATAGTCTTGACTATTTTTAAAAGATCAAATAGAATTTCAGTGAAACATCGAAGTAGTATTAAACATAATGTGGTCTAAAGACCACCAATACCTGAATCACCTGAAATAGTTATCCAAGAGGCAGGTTGCTGGGCTGTACCCCAGCAACCTACAGAATCAGAAACTCTGGGAAAAGGACTTGGAATCTACATTTTTAACACTCTTTAAGTAATTTTTAATGCACCAAGGTTGGTGAATCACTCCTTATGAAAGCTACAAAAGCCTACATAGTAAACTGCTCTTAAAATCAAAAGCTGTACTGTATTTTCATTTTGTTTCTTTTCCTAGAAAATTGTTGCTGAATTCTTTCTTTTATTTATTTATTTATTTTTTTGTTTTGAGACAGAGTCTCACTCTGTTGCCCAAGCTGGAGTGCAGTGGCGTGATCTTGGCTCACTGCAATCTCCACCTCCCAGGTTCAAGTGATTCTCCTGCCTCAGACTCCCGAGTAGCTGGGACTACAGGCACGTGCCACCACACCCGGCTAACTTTTGTATTTTTAGTAGAGACGGGGTTTCACTATGTTGGCCAGGCTGGTCTTGAACTCCTAACCCGGTGATCCACCCACCTCGGCCTCCCAAGGTGCTGGGATTATAGATGTGAGCTGCCGCACCCAGCCAGTGTTACTGAATTTCAATAGCCAATTAACTTTCTGTGGAAACAGGCTTGAGGCCTGGAGTTTGAGACCAGCCTGGCCAACATAATGAAGCCCATCTCTATGAAAAGTTAGCTGGGCGTGGTGGTGCATGTCTGTAATCCCAACTACTAAAGAGGCTGAGGCAGGAGAATCACTTGAACCCAGGAGGGGGAGGTTGCAGTGAGGTGAGATCGTGCCACTGCACTCTAGCCTGGGTGACAGAGCAAGTCTCTGTCTCAAAAAAATAAAAAAATAAAAACTTTTTCTAGGAAAATAGCTCTGCCCATAATCATGGGTTACCAAACTTTCCCATAGACATTTATTTCAGTGTTTGCCTCACTGGGTTCAACACTCCTAAAAGTTCTACAACCTTCCAGATGTTTTTATTGTAGACACTATTTTAGCATCTAGTTATACCTTCAGCCATCTCTTAATCATCTTAATTTTCAGCTAGTCTGAAAACGGTTAGAAGCCAGCAGCCATGAACTCAGCTAAATAACACACCAGCACACGCTCTTTCCAATTCCTTTCTTTTTAATACAAGTAAATCAGGGATGAGAGACAATTTGACGAAAGGAAGGGGAAAGGAGTTTCCTTTTCACTGAGAAGTTTTTCACTGAGAAATTACACACAAGTAAATCTTGGGAAGATGGTTGTCTAAAGATCAAACATAAATCACATTTGAAAAATGGAATTCCAGTGTATTTGGCAGTAGCCATGGAATCCCACATTTAATGATAGCTCATTGAAATTGCTCTTTTAACCATTGCCACTCAGCTGAATCTTACATACAGGCCTTTTATCTTAGAAGGAAATGAAATTTTGACATCGCTTGTTGTGTTATTCTACTTGCCTGTTCCGCTTAAGGAGGAGAAGGAACTGTGAGCTAATAACATCATTTCTATGTCCAAGATCCCATAAGGGCAAAGACTTACAGTCATCAAACTTCAACACCAGCTGCAGCAGCTTTTCCAGCAATTTGCACAAGGTCATTAATATCAGGTATTGTGCTTAGAAAATTGCTCTTGTAAAGGAAGGGTAACGTCTTACGTAGTTGTGCATAGAAGGAGTGCTATGTAAGTCTAGGCGTGAGTCACATGATTATGAGTGCTTGAGCTAAGTTGAAACATATTTCTAGTACTTACTTGTTAAGAAATCCATACATTGTATATAAGTTTAGAATTTGTCTTCCTCTCTGTTTTATTAAACCCATTTATCTTTTGTGAGAGATCATAAACACCTAATCCAGAAGGGACTGGGGAACAAGCAGGCACTGTATGGAGGGCAGACAGGCCAAACCCAGGTCTTCCGTCTCTGCAGGGAGCAAATGTGTGCAAACATATCAAGAAAAGTTGACATTGTTACAGACACTGCCAGAGGTAAGGAGATAAAATCAACATCTGGTAAAAGCCATCCCAAAGCTTTGCACACACACCAAAAAAAAGGTTGATTGGTGGAAATTAGCTACAAATAATAAAGTGGGCTCCAATTAACAGGAAATCACTATGGCTAAGGGAAAGCTGAATTGAGGCTATATTTACTGATAAGTATTTGTGTGGTTTGCAGTTGTCTCCATGCGTGATTATTGCCGACCATCTCAGGGCAGAAATGACTTCCAAGAATACCACTACCAGCCACTCATTCAGTGATGTGACATGAAGTTTCAGGGCCAGAGAATATAATGGGATATGAATATAATCTTTGGAGCTCTGTTTCGATGAAGTATTTGGGTAGTTCTAGAAGAATATTCTAAATATTCACATTCATGCCTAGTTTTTCAGTCCCAATTTTGTATTCTTAAAGAGGGCATTTGTCTTAGTCTGTTAGCGTTGCTGCAAATGAATACCTGAGGCTGAGTAATTTGTAAAGGAAAGAGGTTTACTTGGCTCACAGTTCTGCAGGCTGTACAAGAAGCATGGCACCAGCATTTGCTTCTGGTGAAGCCTCAGGCTGCTTCCACTCATCGTGGAAGGTGAAGGGGAGCTAGTGTGTGCAGAGATCACGTGGCAAAAGCACAGAAGAAAGAGAGAGAGGACGGAGGTGCTAGGCTTTTCTTAACAACCAGCTGTCTTGCAAACTAATGGATGGAGAACTCACTCATTCCCACGGGAACAGCATGAAGCCATTCATGAAGAATCTGCCCTATTACCCAAACATCTCCCATTAGGCCCCATCTCCAACACTGAGGATCAAAATTCAACATGAGGTTTGGGGGTCAAACAACTGAACTACAGCAGCATTCAGGATTCAAAGTGCTTGAAGTCTATTTGCTCCTAAATAAAAGTTTATCAGAAGAATCTCATTTCTATCTCTGTCTTCACCACTTCATCAGCTCCCTCCTCAAATAGTTAACCATTTCCAAAAATTCCTGGTTTCCTTTTCCTATTATCCTTTTTATAAAATTAAGCAAGTATGAATATACACATAAATGGGTTTTTTTTTTTTTTGAGACTGGGTCTCGCTCTGTCTCCCAGGCCCAAGTGCAGTGGTGCAGTATCAGCTCATTGCAACCTCTACCTCCTGGGTTCAAACGATTCTCCTGCCTCAGCCTCCCCAGTAACTGGGATTACAGGCATGTGCCACCACGCCAGGCTAATTTTTTATATTTTTAGTAGAGACAGGGTTTCACCATGTTGGTCAGGCTGGTCTTGAACTCCTGACCTCATGTGATCCAGCTTCCTTGGCCTCCCAAAGTGTTGGGATTACAGGCATGAGCCACTGCGCCTGGCCGACATAAATGTATTTTATTTCACCTTTTATTTTACACAAAAGGCAGCATGCTTATATACATTATTTCTATACAAAAAAACTAAGTAGTAGAATCATTGTTTTAATTTGATTTCTTTTAGACTTTGAGTAATCAAAGTTTTTTTCCATTTTTAGGTTATAAAGAAATTATGCCATGTGTTCTCCTAGTACTTTTAGTTTTTACTTTTTATTCTGATATACACTGTGAAGTATGTATCCAATTTTATCTATTTCCAAATGGTTATCCAATTGTCCCAACACCATTTATTTAAAGTCCATCCCAGCAGATTGAGATGCCGTCTCGTCTAAGCATACACTAATGTTTATATGTACTGGGCTCTATTTCTGGGCTTGTTCTGAACTTGCTGTGCTGCTCTCTTGATCTCTTTGTCTATTTATGTACTAACACCACATTGTTTTAAGATTTAGTAGGGCTAGCTCTCCCTCCTGCCTTGTGCTATTCTTGATAAAAATTTTGGAGTCAAGCTGCCTAGCCTCAAAAAATAATTTGTTGGATTTTTGACATCGTGTTAAGTTTTACATATTGACTTGGAAAAAATTGATATCTCTATGATGTTGAGTCATACTATCCAAAAATAAAGGATGTTTGTCCATTTGTTCTAGTCTACTTTTGTATCTTCAGAAAAGTTTTTAAATTTAACTCATGCAGGTTTTGCCTACTTCTTTGTTTCCAAGAGCTTTTTCTTTTCTGTTGTTATTGTAATTGGAGTCCATTTTGTCTTGTAGTTTGTTATTGTAAACACGGATGAAGACTATTTTTGTGTTAATTTTATATCCTGCTCCTATACTGAATTATCATATTGTTAGTATGAATTTAAGACTCGGTTCCGCTGAGTTTTCCAGTATGCTATATCATCCACAAATAGAAATAGTTTATTTTTTCTAATTCGTATATCTCTGATCTTTTCTCATAAGCTGTAATTATTTTCTCCACAGCCAAGAAGGATGGAAAGATGAAAGAAGTCCCTGAGGGAGGTGAGAGGATCTGGAGCACAGGTGGAAAGAATAACAAAAGAATAATTTTGACAAAAGCAAGAGGGATGGGGCTGGGCGTGGTGGCTCACGCCTGTAATCCCAGCACTTTGGGAGGCTGAGGCTGGCAGATCACGAGGTCAAGAAATCAAGACCATCCTGGCTAACACAGTGAAACCCCGTCTCTACTAAAAATACAAAAAATTAGCCGAGTGTGGTGGCAGGCACCTGTAGTCCCAGCTACTCGGGAGGCTGAGGCAGGAGAAAGGCGTGAACCAGGAGGTGGAGCTTGCAGTGAGCCGAGATCACGCCACTGCACTCCAGCCTGGGTGGCAGAGCAAGACTCTGCCTCAAAACAAAAAAAAAAAGTAAGAGGGACACCTTTCAAACTGCTGATAGGGCAGTAGGGTATGGGCATTTGGTCTGTTAATCCCTGGAGAGGTATCGTTAGCAGAAAGAGGGTCCCAATCCAGACCCCAGAAGGTTCTTGGATCTCTGGCAAGAAAGAATTTGGGACAAGTCCACAGAGTAAAGTGAAAGCAAGCTTATTAAGAAAGTAAGGGAATGAAAGAATGGCTGCTCCATGGACAGAGTAGGGCATTCCAGAAAGCGAGAGGAGGAACTCATCCACCTTAGGTACAATGCTTGTGTAGATACAACAAAGTGAAAATCATGGGCACACTTGCTCTACTACCAAGGCTTGTGACAAAGGACTTTGTGTAACTGTTACCAAAACACCAGGGGTTAGGTCTAGGTCCTGCTGCTGGCCACAACGAAAGCCAATCACTGGGCCGGGCGCAGTGGCTCACGCCTGTAATCCCAGCACTTTGGGAGGCCGAGGCGGGTGGATCATGAGGTCAGGAGATCGAGACCATCCTGGCTAACACAGTGAAACCCCGCCTCTACTAAAAATACAAAAAATTAGCCGGGCGTGGTGGCAGGCGCCTGTAGTCCCAGCTTCTCGGGAGGCTGAGGCAGGAGAATCACTCGAACCCGGGAGGCGGAGCTTGCAGTGAGCCGAGATTGTGCCACTGCACTCCAGCCTGGGCGACAGAGCGAGACTCTGTCTTGGGAAAAAAAAAAAAAAAAAGCCAATCACTGGGATGACAAGTATTCCCAACTGAGAAGCCTTTAATTGGGTGCTGCAGCCGAGGAGACAAGGAGACAAGACAGGAGATCAGTCTCAAATCCATCTCCCCGACTGACTAAAACTAGGGGTTTATATAGCAGGGAAGAAATGTAACATTGTGTAAGAAAACAAGAAGAGGGAAGGGCAAGGATGCATCTGGTGAGGTGATCTGTTGAGTTTCAGTTCTTTGATACTTTTTCTGAGAGGCCTGAAGGTCCTTTCCTGAGGAAGAAACTCAGATTAAACAGATACAAGTTTCAAGCTTTAACAGCAGAAGGGTCAATGTCTATGTTTATCCAAAAGCAACTGTCTGTGGGACTATTGGGCCAGGTTTCATAACTACTGTCTTTCCCAATAATCTATATTATTGTTAAAACAAAACTTTAAGAATGATTTTGTTCTTGGCTGGGCGTGGTAGCTCACACCTGTAATCCCAGCACTCTGGCTCACGCCTGTAATCCCAACACTTTGGGATGAGGAGCTCAGGAGTTCGAGACCAGCCTGACCAAAATGGCGAAACCCTGTCTCTACTAAAAATACAAAACTTAGCCCAGCGTGGTGGTGCATGCCTGTAATCCCACGTACTTGGGAGGCTGAGGCAGGAGAATCACTTGAACCCAGGAGGTGGAGGCTGCAGTGAGCTGAGATCTTGCCATTGCACTCCAGGGTGGGGAACAAAGAGAGACTCTCTCAAAAAAACAAAACAAGGCCAGGTGCGGTGGCTCACACCTTTAATCCCAGCACTTTGGGAGGCCAAGGCAGGTGGATCACTTGAGGTCAGGAGTTCGAGACCAGCCTGGCGAACACAGTGAAACCCCGTCTCTACTACAAATACAAAAAAAAAAAAAAATTAGCCAGGCGTGGTGGTGCGCACCTGTAATCCCAGCTATTTGGGAGGCTGAGGCAGGAGACTCGCTTGAACCCAGGAGGTGGAAATTGTAGTGAGCCGAGATCACACCATTGCACTCCAGCTTGGGCAACAAGAGTGAAACTCCATCTCAAAAAAAAGAAAGAAAAAAGAAAGCTTTCAGGACACCAGGACATTTCCTGGGTCTGTTAAGTCTTAGGTCTGTTTGGTAAATATTCTATGACTAAGCATGCGTAACCTTCTGGGAATACAACCCAGTAGGTCTCAGCCTCCTTTTCCCCATCCCCTATTCAAGATGGATTGGCTTTGGTTAGAATGCCTCTGACCGGATCATGTGGGGAAGAGCAACTGTAGAATAGCTGAGTCCTGGAAAACAGGCCTCAGGGAACAGCAAAGGCTGGGGATGAGGAAAGGACAAAACACCACCTGCTCTGTTGCTGTGCAGGACTGAGCAAGAAGCACAGGATCAAACTCAAAGTTAGTCCCAGTCCTGATTTTGGTGGTAAGACCCAAGGAGAATTCATTAACAAACATGGTGCTGCCAGATACATTAATAAATCCCTAAAAGGGCCTGTAATTCAGTTGAAATGAGTTAGAAAAATCTTAAGGATCCTTATAAATTAAATAAAAACTCCTTGCTCTCAAGCAATCATTTGATTCACTCTATATCAACGATTGTGCACCTTAGCATCACCTGAGGATCTTTAAGAAAGTATCTGTGCTAGGCCTCATTTCCAAGGATTTAATTTGTCTGGGGATGGAGCCCCAGGACATTCGTAGTTTTTGAGGGCTTCCAGGTGATTCTAATGCATAGCCACGGTTGGAAGCCCTGCGCCTATCTCACAGGTGTGTGGGTCTCTACTCTCTGTGTCCGCTTAGTTGCCAGGAGGCAGCAACTTAGCCCACGTGTGCAAGATGCTTCCTTCCATACCAGGTAGGAATATTGCTCTCTTAAACTCGGAGTGTGCCTGGGCAGAAGCTCTGGAGCCCAATACCTGCATTTTACAAGTCAGATTGCTGCTTTTTGCTCAGTGCCTGTGTGCCTGCATACATGGGTCTCCTGATACTCAGGCACGGCAGATGACTTTCACCTTTGTTTTAGTGTTTTGCTCACTGCTGCATCTGCAGAGCCTAGAATGGTGCCTGGTACACAGCAGGCTCTCAATGTCTTATTAACGAGTTGCCTTTTCCAAGGCTGAAGTGATCGTGGGTGAATTCCAGAAGACCCTGCATCATTATTTATTTATTTATTTATTTATTTATTTATTTATTTATTTATTTATTTAAGACGGAGTCTCGCTCTGTAACCCAGGCTGGAGTGCAGTGGAGAGATCTCAGCTCACTGCAAGCTCCGCCTCTCTCGTTCAAGCAATTCTCCTGCCTCAGCCTCCAGAGTAGCTGGTATTACAGGCACCCGCCACTACGCCCGGCTAATTTTTTTGTATTTTTAGTAGAGACGGGGTTTCACCATGTTGGCCAGGCTGATCTCGAACTCCTGACCTCAAGTGATCCGCCCGCCTCGGCCTGGGATCACAGGCGTGTGTCACCGCGCCCGGCCTAGAGGCAATTTTCTATTTCTGACTTGTTAGGCTAGTCAGAGCGAGACGTCTTTACAGGTTTGGGCCGGCAGCTGGAAAAGGCACACGGCCCCGGGTTCCTCCTCCACCCAGCCCCACCCCTCCTCCGCTGAAGACCAGCCCTAATAAGGCAGCGACCACAATTAGAACCAGGTCAAGTACACTCCGAGCAGGACAGTGGGCAGATCCTCTCTCGCGCATGCGAACAGCTTGTGTGCCGGTTCCTTGAAGAGCCGGCGCAGACTCAAGGCTGTTGCTTCCGCCCTTACTCCCCGCCGCTCGTCCCTGGGCGGGGCGAAGGCTGGGCTGGGGGAAGAGGCGTGGCGGCGCTGTGCGCGTGCACAAAAGGGAGCTGAGGGGCGGGGGCGCCGCGGCACAGCTGGTTTGAGCAACTGAACTGGAAACAAGATGCAGGTGAGCTAGGACGGGTCTCGGGTCTGGGGGCTGCGGCCCGTTCGTTTGTCTCGTTGGGCCCGGGCCGGCGGTGGACGCCCGCCCTGTGGGAAGCTCCGGCGCCGCAGGCACGAGGGAGGCCCGGCGCTCCAGGCCCTGCGCAGGCGCAGTGCGGGAGGGCGGGCGTGGTCCCACCAGGACCCACGGCCTGGGCGTCCCCGCCTCGGTGTGCCGGGTCCCCCAAACCTAGTCCTCCGGGACTGTGTCTCCTCGCGGTCTCTACCCACCCGGGCCTGTGAAGATCTTGCCAGATCCCGCCTAACAAAAGTTACCTCCTCTCCTGAACTCCCCTAAGGCACACCTGGGCAGAGGTGTTAGGAAGCGGAGGGTCCGGCCTGGGGTGTTCCGCACGTAAAGCAGCGGCACAGCCGGTGTTCCTGGCTCCACTGAGAGCCAGGTGAGGGCTTAGTTACACCCTCTTCCCCCGAGCCCTGGGGTCCAGTTGGGGCGTGTTCCCTATCTGACCGCTCGGGTTCCAGAGCTCCCCGCGAGGGTCCCTCTGTTTCGTCCTTTTTTTTTTTTTTAATTAAAATAGGTAAAATAAATTATTTTTCTGTAGCTGCAATTTACTAGCGGAATTTGGTTAAAGCCTAAGGAGAATGAATGAAAACACCATGGAAATGGGCACTATTGTGGGCAAAAACCTATGCCAACTAAATTTTGTCACTGTCCAAAGATCCCGCAGTGGTCAGAAATTCTAATCTCTGCTTAGTGGCAGATGGAGAGGAGAGGGTGCGGGTTTTGCTGGGCAGGGAGGCATTAGGGGCTGGAGGGGAGGGCGTGTCTGCCAGGAGCCAGACACTTTTTTTTTTTTTTTTTTTTGAGACCGGGTCTTGCTCTGTTGCCCAGGTTGGAGTGCAGTGGCTCTGTCACAGCTCACTGCAACCTCGACCTCCCGGGGCTAAGCCATCCTCCCTTGTCAGCCTCCAGAGTAGCTGGGACCACAGGCGTGCACCCACCACTCTGGGCTAATTTTTTGTGCAGATGGGGTCTCCCTATGTTGCCCAGCCTCAGCCTCCCAAAGTGTTGGGATTACAGGATGAGCCACCGCACTTGGCCTAGACACTCTTAAATGGTGAAGTGGTAGCTTGAGGGCTGCCCTGGCCTCCTTTGCATTCCCTGTCCTTCAGGTCCCTTGAGGCCTTCCCTGACCACCCTGTAGAAAGGATTCTGCTCTTTTTGTTTGTTTGTTTGTTTCTTTTTGAGACAGAGTCTTGCTCTGTCGCCCAGGCTGGAGTGCAGTGGCGCGACCTCGGCTCACTGCAAGCTCCGCCTCCCGGGTTCACGCCATTCTCCTGCCTCAGCCTCCCGAGTAGCTGGGACTACAGGTGCCCGCCACCACGCCCGGCTAATTTTTTGTGTTTTTAGTAAAGACGGGGTTTCATCATGTTAGCCAGGATGCTCTCGATCTCCTGACCTTGTGATCCACCCACCTCGGCCTCCCAAAGTGCTGGGATTACAGGCGTGAGCCACCGTGCCCAGCCTGGAAGATTATTTTTAAGCCCCCAGACTCCTATCACAGATTGCTTTCCACCCTCAGACGGAATGTCACCTCCTCTGTAGGGAACATCCCTATCTACTCTGTGGAATGTGGGTCCTGGGTAATTCTCTAAAATGGCAGCCTGTTTGTCATTGCACTTGCCACAGTTTTGTCTCTCTATGTATAGTTTGTATATATACTTGTTTGCTGCCTGTCTCTTCCTCTTGTCTGTAACACAGGTGACTCTCGCATTCACCACTCTTCCCCATTGCCTACGATAATTTACATGTGGTAGATACTTCAGTTTTATCTGTTGAATGAATCACTCAGTCATTATTATTATTATTATTATTTTGAGACTGTGTCTTGCTCTGTCGCCCAGGCTGGAGTGCAGTGGCACGATCTCGGCTCACTGCAAGCTCCGCCTCCCGGGTTTATGCCATTCTCCTGCCTCAGCCTCCCAAGTAGCTGGGACTACAGGTGCCCGCCACCACGCTCGGCTAATTTTTTGTATTTTCAGTAGAGACGGGGTTTCACCACGTTAGTCAGGATGGTCTCTATCTCCTGACCTCGTGATCCGCCTGCCTCAGCCTCCCAAAGTGCTGGGATTACAGGCGTGAGCCACTGTGCCCGGCACTCTCAGTCATTATTAAAAATATTGAACACATGCCAAGTCAGAGCCTTGGTACCCGTATTGATACTGGTCTGCACTCCCTATCCTAATTTTTACCCCAAGAATAACTCCTCCATTCAGGGAGGGGTAGACAGGAAAAACAAAACAGGGGCTATGGATCTTTTGACACTTTCTCAGAAATAGTTCACAGACTGGTGTGAATTCCTCCCTTCCTGTCACTTTTCCCATTTGGCCCCTTGCCCAACATGGCACCCTACATACTAGACTTAGCACTCATGGTAACCTTGGTCCCACTCTTCTAGGACCCCAACGCAGACACTGAGTGGAATGACATCTTACGCAAAAAGGGTATCTTACCCCCCAAGGAAAGTCTGAAAGAATTGGAAGAGGAGGCAGAAGAGGAGCAGCGCATCCTCCAGCAGTCAGTGGGTGAGTTCACTCGCTTTCCTCTGCACCTGTCTGGGTTAGGAGATGGCTCCCTAAGCCTCTGACTGCCCTGCCAGGAGACAGGTCGGAGTGCCAGCGTGGACACTCTGTGTCTGTGGGACCTCAGACAAAACACAGGGCGTCTCTCACCTTCACCTTCCTGAGCCATAGACTTAGGGGACTTCAGATATGTCCCACAAGTCCTTGTCCATGTCACATGAGCACTGAAGAAAATACTTCTTTCTGCTTTCTGGTCTGTGATTCCCTTTGATAATGTCATGGAAATTTGTTCAAGGTTTTTAGTACTTGTATTTTCCTGAGCATATACTTTATTCTCTGTGGTTTCATTGAGGATATTAACTAAAAATTGCTTCATTTGGGGAGGCGTAAGATGTTTGCAATGTGTGGGAGTCTGAGGGGGGTTTTCTCAAAGGCAGTCGTACTGTCTGAATTGGAGTCCCTTGGAGTGCTGGTAACCCCACCCACCTAGTGTTTACTGAAGCAGTCTCTGGAATGAGGCCCAGGAATCTGCATTTTAAACAAGTGCCTTAAAGGATTCTGATGCGTGTCATAGTTTGAGAAGCACTGGTCACAGGGACTAGTACTTTTGTCCTCTGTTGACACATTAGAGCTAATTTAGAGAAGGATTTATTAGAAAGTATCCAGCGAGTGCTTACTGCATGATTATCATTGTCAGGTGCTTTTCTGGGGTTGGGGATTTAGCTATGCATAAGCCAGAGACAATTCTCTGCCCTCAGAGAACCAACATTCAAGTGGGGGAGACAGACAATAAACAATAAAGAAAATAAGGCAGTAAAAGGGACTAGAAAGGGTTGGAGGAGAAGCAGGCTCAGAGAGGGCCTCACTGAGATGACATTTGCATGGACCTGAAGGAGGTGAAGCTGGCATTTGGGTAAAAACCTGAAGGAGGTGAAGCTGGCATTTGGGTAAAGACCTGAAGGAGCTGAAGAACACATTTGAATAGACCTGAGGGAGTTGTTGAGACCTGAAGGAGGTGAAGAAGACATCTGGGTATTCCTGAAGGGGGTGACGTGAGCGAGTGAAACATGGGCCCTGGCATGGCTGGGAATCCCTGAGGAGCTGGAGGCGCTGGGGGAGAGAGTTCAGAGCAGCCTCAGCAGACCCAGAAGCTTCTAGTAAGGACCTTGGCCTTTACACCTAACGAGGCAGGAAGCTTTTGGATGTTTAAACAGAAGAGTGACATTTTCTCTTTTTTTTTTTTTTTTGAGATGGAGTCTCGCTCTCTTACCCAGGCTGGAGCGCAGTGGCGCAATCTTGGCTCACTGCAACCTCCGCCTCCCAGGTTCAAGCGATTCTCCTGTGTCAGCCTCCCGAGTAGCTGGGATTACAGACATGTGCCACCACGCCTAGGTAATTTTTTGTAGCGATGAGCCTTCACCATGTTGGCCAGGCTGGTCTCAAACTCCTGACCTCTAGTGATCCGCCCACCTCAGCCTCTCAAAGAGCTGGGATTATAGGCGTGAGCCACTGCACCCGGCCAAGGGATGCATTAACTTTGAGATCCCTATTAGACAAATAGCCACATTAAGAGGGCCCTTGGGTATGTTTTTCTCCACATTAGAGAAGTCTGGGCTGGAGGCTTATACTTTGGGAGTTGTCAGCATATTGATAGCACTGAAAGCCATGAGATTAGATGCAATCACTGAGGGAGTGGGTGTGGATAAAGAAGAAAAGTAGTCAAAGGTTTGAGCCTGGGGAATTTTAATCAGCAAAGGGTTGAACAGTAGGGTGGCTGGCTCACTCCTGTAATCCCAGCACTTTGAGATGGGCAGATCGCTTGAGGTCGGAAAGTTCAAGACCAGCTTGGCCAACATGGTGAAACCCTGTCTCTATTAATGATACAAAAATTAGCTGGGTGTGGTGGCACACGCCTGTAATCCCAGCTACTCAGGAGGCTGAGGCAGGAGAATTGCTTGAATCTGGGAGACGGAGGTTCTCAGTGAGTCAAGATCGCACCATTGCACTCCAGCCTGGATGACAAGAGTGAAACTCTGTCTCAAAAAAAAAGGAAAATAAGCGGGGCAGGGTGAGGTGGGGTAGGAGAAGAGAGGGGAGAGGGGAAGAGGATCTGAGGGCTTGGGGAAAATGTTGTCAGTCAAGAAATTGGGATTACAGGTGTGAGCCACCATGCCTGGCCTCTCAGCTTCTAATGTAGTGTGGTGCCTTAAGTAATTTTTGTTTAGGTAGGCTAAGGATCTGGTGGTGTGTGCATATCTTTAGGAGAAAAGAGAGGGGAAAAAAGAAAAATGCAGTTCGTTCATCTTTGTAAATTTTTGCTTTTTGCCAATGTAACCAAATTCAGTGAAAACATATGAAGATATGACTTTGGAAGAGCTGGAGGATCATGAAGACGAGTTTAATGAGGAGGATGAACGTGCTATTGAAATGTACAGGTAAGTGCCACCCAGAGGGGCTGTTTGTTTTTTTGTTGTTGTTTGTTTTGTTTTGGTTTTTTTTTGGCGTGGCAATAAAATGTGTGGGCTGAGCATGGTGACTCATACCTGTAGTCCCAACACTTTGGGAGGCTGAGGCAGGCAGATCGCTTGAGCTCAGAAGTTTGAGACCAGCCTGTGAAACCCCGTCTCTCTAAATAATACAAAAACTAGCTGAGTGTGGTGGTGAACGCCTATAGTTCCAGCTACTCAGGAGCCCGGGAAGTGGAGGTTGCAGTGAGCTGAGACTGTGCCACTGCACTCCAGCCTGGGTGACAGAGCCAAACTCTGTCTCAAAAAATAAAATGAAATGTGTGTCCTTCAAAAAATTAATTTTCAGCTGAAACATGTAGGAGCGACTGCAATTAAATAATATTGTGAATTTTAGCAAACTGATCTTAGATTTTTGCCATAAGACCAATAAATAAACCTGGGCTTTTACAAGGATTGCCTTCTTGACGATGTGTGTGTACACGTGTTTGTGACGTAAGATGTTTCTCTCCTTGTTTTGTGCAGACGGCAGAGACTGGCTGAGTGGAAAGCAACTAAACTGAAGAATAAATTTGGAGAAGTTTTGGAGATCTCAGGGAAGGATTATGTTCAAGAAGTTACCAAAGCTGGCGAGGGCTTGTGGGTCATCTTGCACCTTTACAAACAAGGGTGAGCTGATCTTCCACTCCATCTATCAAATGTTAATTTGAATTTATGTCTTCAGGATCTCAGGCGTTACCTATATCAGAGGGTTAAGAAATTTTTTTTTCTGGGCCAGGCGCAGTAACTCACACCTGTAATCCCAGCACTTTGGGAGGCTGAGGCAGGTGGATCATGAGGTCAGGAGATCGAGACCATCCTGGCTGACACGATGAAACCCCGTCTCTACTAAAAATACGAAAACAAAATTAGCCAGGCGTGGTCGCGGGCGCCTATAGTCCCAGCTACTTGGGAGGCTGAGGTGGGAGAATGGCATGAACCTGGGAGGCGGAGCTTGCAGTGAGCCGAGATTGCGCCACTGCACTCCAGCCTGGGCGACAGAGCGAGACTTTGTCTCAGAAAAAATTTTTCTGGTACTGAGTTTTTTGTGTTTTTTTGCTGGTTTGCCCAAACCTTATTACTTAATTTTTTTATCTTAAGACTTTCAAATTAATAATTTGTGACTAATACGAATGCCTTTGTTAAAGTATAGCAATGAAGACTATGCTTTTCTGTTTTTGAAAAGGAATTCCTAAGTTATTTATTCCTTTACAGGAACTCTGACATTTCAACATTCTATGTAATGAATTTATCTCATAGATGGCAAGGTTGGCCTTTACAGTAGTAATTGCCTGAACTGTGTGATACTGAGGGCCTCTAATTTTTCTCAGCTCTCCAGTCTTGTCTTAAACTGTAGAGTCCAGTGCTTATTTAGGAATTTCTTTTTTGTTTGTTTGAGACAAAGTCTCACTCCGTTGACCAGGCTGGAGTGCAGTGGCATGATCTCGGCTCACTGCAACCTCCGTCTCCCAGGTTCAAGCGATTCTCCTGCCTCTGCTCCTGAGTAGCTGGGATTACAGGCGCCTGCCACCGCACTCAGCTGATTTTTGTATTTTTAGTAGAGATGGGGTTTCACCGTCTTGGCCAGGCTGGTCTTGAACTCCTGACCTCATGATCTTGGCCAGGCTGGTCTTGAACTCCTGACCTCATGATCCACTCACCTTGGCCTCCCAAAGTGCTACTTGGGGGGCTGAGGTGGGAGGATTGCTTGTGAGCCGAGATCACACCACTTCACTCCATTTAGCCTGGGTGAAAACAAGACCCTATGTCAAAAAAAAAACGTTAATTCTTAGCTAGCAGCAGAATTACTTGTGAAACTGTTACAAGGTTTTACTTAGGGTAGAAGGGTCATTGAGCTTTGTTCTGTATAAATGTAGGATCATAATTGCTTCTGTTTTCTATGTGTGTTTTATAGAATTCCCCTCTGTGCCCTGATAAATCAGCACCTCAGTGGACTTGCCAGGAAGTTTCCTGATGTCAAATTTATCAAAGCCATTTCAACAACCTGCATACCCAATTATCCTGATAGGAATCTGCCCACGATATTTGTTTACCTGGAAGGAGATATCAAGGCTCAGTTTATTGGTCCTCTGGTGTTTGGCGGCATGAACCTGACAAGAGATGGTAAGGGCTCTGGGAGACAGGTGGGGCAGTGAGAGATGGGAGGCGCATTTCTGTTGGAGAGAGTGTCTATTTCCTGGACTCCTGTTACGATGGTGGGTCAAGTTCACTTCTGCCTGTGTATGAGGGACTGTTAAGAGGACGGAAGCACATTTAATCTCTCATCTTAGTTGTGTAATCAGGAACAGTTACAACTGGGCTCTACTGATTCTTAGTTCAAGGAAGGCATGATAGACTTAAATATAAACATTTTTTATATTGCTGTGGAATATATTTTGTCTCTACAGTTGGATGTTTTTGTAGCTTGAAATCACAACATTCACTTTTGCTTTAATTCACATGAACACAGGGAGACGTTAATGTATATATTTGTATTTTTCTACAGAAACATTCTCAGTTGAGTATGTTAGTAGCTTTTACATTTATTTACTTAGTTATTTATTTTTTGAGACAGAGTCTTGCTGTGTCACCCAGGCTGGAGTGCAATGGTACGATCTTGCCTCACTGCAACTTCTGCCTCCCGGGTTCAAGTGATTCTCCTGCCTCTGCCTCCCAAGTATCTGGGATTACTGGCACCTACCACCACGCCCAGCTAATTTTTGTATTTTTAGTGGAGACGGAGTTTCACCATGTTGGCCAGGCTGGTCTCAAACTCCTGGCCTCAAGTGATCTACCCACTTCAGCCTCCCAAAGTGCTGGGATTACAGACGTGAGCCACTGCGCCCGGCTAGTAGCTTTTATTTATTTTTTTTGAGACGGAGTTTCACTCTTCTTGCCCAGGCTGGAGTGCAATCACGTGATCTCGGCTCACTGCAACCTCTGCCCCCCAGGTTCAAGTGATTCTCCTGCCTCAGCCTCCCTAGTAGCTGGGATTACAGGCATGTGCCAACATGCCTGGCTAATTTTTTTTGTATTTTTAGTAGAGACAGGGTTTCTTCATGTGGTCAGGCTGGTCTCAAACTCCTGACCTCAGGTGATCCACGCGCCTCAGCCTCCCAAAGTGCTGGGATTACAGGTGTGAGCCACTGTGCCTGGCCAGCTTTTAAATTAAATTAAAATTTTATTTAATTCTGCCTGTTAGCTCGGAAGGATGTGGTTTTTGTTTGTTTGTTTGTTTTTTTGAGATGGAGTTTTGCTCTTTCGCTCAGGCTGGAGTGCAGTGGCACGATCTCGGTTCACTGGAACCTCCGCCTTCTGGTTTCAAGCAATTCTCCTGCCTCAGCCTCTCAGGTAGCTGGGATTACAGGCGCCCACCACCACCACGCTTGGCTAATTTTTGTATTTTTAGTAGAGACAGGTTTTCACCATGTTGCCCAGGCTGGTCTTGAACTCCTGACCTCGTGATCTGCCCGCCACAGCCTCCCAAAGTGCTGAGATTACATACGTGAGCCACCGCGCCCGGCTGTGTTTTTTAATTCCTTTCTACCTGTTAAACATGGAGGTATCAAAATACATATCCACACAGAACGTGAAAGAGAACCTCAGCCCAGAGGCATTCTTGCCAAGTGAAACTCTTTATCTCTTTATTGAAATAATATTTCCAACTATGCTTTACCAGAAAGACATTTTTAAACATGACTTTATATACTATACCACTAAGATACTCATCTGGCGGCCGGGTGCGGTGGCTCATGCCTGTAATCCCAGCACTTTGGGAGGCCGAGGCGGGTGGATTGCCTGAGGTCAGGAGTTGGAAACCAGCCTGGCCAACATAGTGAAACCCCGTCTCTACTGAAAATACAAAAAATTAACTGGGTGTGGTGGCAGGCACTTATAATTCCAGCTACTCGGAGGCTGAGGCAGGAGAATCACTTGACCTGGGAGGCAGAGGTTGCAGTGAGCCAAGATCATGCCATTGCACTCCAGCCTGGGTAACGAGCGAAACTCTATCTCAAAAAAAAAAAAAAAAAAAAGATATTCAGCTGGGGAAAGTATAAATATACAAACACATAAACACACACATATAGGAGATACATCGGTTACATATTCCAGTGTTCAAAGGCGTACAGCATTTCAAAGTAAATACTTGTTTGCATCTTATTTTGACCGTTTTTGAATGTACCATGAGGGGAGAGAGAAGTGTGCAATTGTTTTTATTTCTAAAAAAAAGTCTTGAAGTCTAGTGAACTTACATATAACGATTGCTTTGTGTAAGTGAACAGTAACATTAAACACTTATGTATGTATGTGTGGATATATAAAGATATATATATATAGATGTATTTTTTTTAATTTTTGAGACAGGGTCTTGCTCTGTCACCCAGGCTGGAGTGCAGTGGCGCTATCTTGGCTCACTCCAGCCTCAGCCTCCCGGGTTCAAGCAATTCTCATGCCTCAGCCTCCTGAGTAGCTGGGACTACAGGCATGTGCCACCATGCCTGGCTAAGTTTTGTATTTTTAGTAGAGATGGGGTTTCACCATGTTGCCTAGGCTGGTTGTGAACTCCTGACCTCAAGTGATAAGTGATCCACCTGCCTCAGCCTCCCAAAGTTCTGGGATCACAGGCGTGAGCCACTACATCTGGCTGGATATAAATTCTTGAGTCAGGAATTTGAAGTCTTTTTTTTTTTTTTTAAGAAACAGGTTGAATTTGTATAACATTCAACCAAAGTACCTAGAGCTGAAAATACTGGTGTTACTCATCTTCGTGGAACACTTTTTTTTTTTTTTACCCAGCATGACTGAGGTATGATGACCAAAACAATTGAATATATTTAAGATATACAACATGGAGATTTAATAGAGGTACAATGTGAAATGATTACCACAATCCAAGTAATTAACCATCCATCATTTCACATAGCTGCCCTCACTGTGGTGAGAATCCTTAAGATCTACTTTCCTAGCAAATTTCAAGTATACAATATGTTATTATTCATTGTAATTACCATGTTCTACATTAGGTCTTCAGAACTTACCATCTTATAACTGAAAGTTTGTATCCTTGGCCAACATCTCCCATTTCCACTCCTCCCCTGATAACCACCATTCTATTCTCTGTTTCATGGAACACTTTAAGTTAATAAGACAAGTAAAATTCGACTGAGCACGTTGGCTGAAGCCTGTAATCCTAGCACTTTGGGAGGCTAAGGCTGGAGGATTGCATGAGGCCAGGAGTTTGAGACCAGCCTGGGCAACATAGCGAGATCCCATGTCTCCAAAAAAGAAATTAGCCAGGTGTGGTGGTGCACACCTGTAGTCTCAGCTACTAGGGAGATGGGCGGGAGGATCATTTGAACCCAGGAGTTCAAGGTTACAGTGAGCTATGATTGCACCGTAGCACTCTAGCCTGGGTGATGGAGTGAGAGCCTGTCTCCAAAAAAGTAGATTAAGATAAGACTTCAGTAAAATTGGTTTTCAGATTTTTTTTATTTTGAGACAGTCTCGCTGTGTCGCCCAGGCTGGAGTGCAATGGCACGATCTCGGCTCACTGCAAGTTCCGCCTCCCACGTTCACACCATTCTCCAGCCTCAGCCTCCCGAGTAGCTGGGACTACAGGCACCTGCCACCATGCCTGGCTAATGTTTTGTATTTTTAGTAGAGACGGGGTTTCACCGTGTTAGCCAGGATGGTCTCGATCTCCGGACTTCGTGATCCGCCCACCTTGGCCTCCCAAAGTGCTGGGATTACAGGCATGAGCCACCGCGCCCGGCCTGGTTTTCAGATTTTAATCGATGTGTCCAGTTAGCAGAACTCTCTGCCTTGATGTTCCTTTAAGCGAAGCCATTTGTTGTAGAACCTCTTACGCAGTCCTTTGGTTCTGCCTGGGCTCTTCTCTGAAGTAGGCAAATACATCACTTGATTTTGCTTCGCTTGGTCTCAGACCACAAGAATTTTGCTGATTTTAAGAGTGAAGTATTGGAGCTGAGTCTTCAGTTACTGATTCTTTATTATCTGGTGCTTTTTTGATTAGTTGGAACAAATGTGTAAGTTCTAGGGTATCACCATACATTTATTCTTTGACCCCAATAGATTGAGATACTGGACATGAAGCTGAAGAGTTTATTAAAATTGGATTTAATGATTAGATTGCCAGAAGGTCTGTGGAAATTATTTCCTTCAAATTTTTCATGCTGATTTCCTTCCTGGGAAATTGTAGTCATCAGAGGATAGGTTTATTCTTTGTATTTTTGAGACAGGGTCTCGCTCTGTCGTGTAGGCTGGAGTGCAGTGACATGATCATGGTTCACTGCGGCCTTGAACTCCTGGGCTCAAGCGATCCTGCCACTTCAGCCTCCCAAACAGCTGGGATTATAGGCACACACCACCACTGTACCCAGCGAATTTTTATTTTTTATTTACTTTTATTTTTATTGTTGAGACAGTCTCACTGCTGCCCAGGCTGGAGTGCAGTGGTGTGATCTTAAATGTCTGCAACCTCTGCCTCCCAGGCTCAGGTGATCCTCCTACCTCAGCCTCCTGAGTAGCTGGGACCACAGGCACATGCCACCATGCCAGGCTACTTTTTCATCATGTTGCCCAGGCCGGTCTGGAACTCCTGGGCTTAAGCAATCCACCCGCTTTGGCTTCCCAAAGTGCTGGGATTACAAGCGTGAGCCACAGCACTTGGTGTACCCAGGTAATTTAAAAATTCTTTGAGATGAGGGTCTCACTATATTGCCCAGTGTGGTCTTCAACTCCTAGCCTCAGGTGATCCTCCTGCCTCAGCCTCCCAAAGCATTGGGATTACAGGCGTGAGCCATTGTGCTGGGCCAAATTTCGATAATTGTATTTTCTACTTAGCAAAAACTAGCTTGATGGACTTAGGGCGAGGGGACCTTTGCAGCACAGTGCCTTAGGCAATTTGCTTTTTCTTTACCATGTAGAGTTGGAATGGAAACTGTCTGAATCTGGAGCAATTATGACGGACCTGGAGGAAAACCCTAAGAAGCCGATTGAAGACGTGTTGCTGTCCTCAGTGCGGCGCTCTGTCCTCATGAAGAGGGACAGCGATTCCGAGGGTGATTGAGGCTACAGCTGCTATCACATGCCGAACTTTCTTGTGACAAATTGTCTGGATTTTTTAAAAAAGGAAAAAGCAAGAATGAATCCTTGTGGTTTTTAGTTTTGTATAAATTATGTTTCAAATCTTTATATTTTGGAAATAATCATTGCTGGAGATTCTGTTAAATATTTTGGAACTCTTTTTTTTTAAATTATAGTATTTCCTCTAAAAAAAATTAAAACCAGCCATTTGTATGGCAAATGTCTGTTTTCCTCATTTATATTTTAAGTAAGCCATAAAACCTAGTCACTATTTTTTGACATATAACTATAAAAAGAAATACAGTTTTAAATGTGAATAAATTATACAGTGGAAAATTGCAGACTAAGCCTTATAGATACATTGTTTATTTTTATTTTATAAAGAGAGCAATGAGATTATTAACTCAAACTACAGGAATGGTCTCTAGGACAAAAGAATGTTAGTATTGAAGAAACAGACAATTTTTGTGAAACATTCCCGTATCGAAGCAATAACTGAAAGTTTCCAGTTTACTGCCATATTTGGTTAAATGTGTTTTCTTGTTAAAATAGTTTATCTCAGACTGTTAACTAATTTTTTTTTTGAGATGGAGCTTTGCTGCGTTGCTGAGGCTGGAGTGCAGTGGCACAATCTCAGCTCACTGCAACCTCTGCCTCCCGGGTTCAAGCAATTCTCCTGCCTCAGCCTCCTGAGGAGCTGGGATTACAGACGTGCACCATCACGCCCGTCTAATTTTTGTACTTTTAGCAGAGACGGAATTTCATCATGTTGGCCGGGCTGGTCTTGAACTCCCAACCTCAAAACTCCTGATCCACCCGCCTCGGCTTCACAAAGTTTTGAGATTACAGGTGTGAGCTACCATGCCTGGCCTGTTAACTAATTTTGCTTACTATAAGAGGACGTTAAATTTATGGAAATATATAAGCATACACATAAATAAACTTAATAAACTCATTTTGTGGTTCATAAGTACGATCACGTATGTGAGATGTGCCCCCCTCAAATATTGTTAGGCTGTTGGCACATTACCCATATGACATGAAAAAACAACACGTCAAGATGTTTTGTGAGCCAGATCCTGTTAGTATTTCTCACTTAACAAACGAACATTGATACTGAACAATTAGGAAATATTATTTTCTGATATTTGTGTTGAATGATGTAGTACTTAGTGCTGGTTTGAATCTTAAATAAGAATCAGCATGGATTTCTTTTAGATTATGTTGTAAAATTTATTTTTGCTTTAATTCAAAGAATGACAAGCAACTTGGACCCATTTTATCAGAAGTATCTCTTAGATATTTGGATTCCACCCCCTCCTTTTTTTTTTTTTATTTTAAATAGAGATGGAGTCTCCTTGTGTTACCCAGGCTGGTCTTGAGCTCCTGGGCTCAAGTAATCCTGCCATCTTCGCCTCCCAAAATGTTGGGATTACAGGTGTGAGTCACTGCACCCTGCCCACATACACTAGAGCCAGCACTGCCAATAACATATTCCCTGGTGGTGTACTTTGAAAGTGTTTCATGCAATTGCAGGGTTGGAACAAATTTGGTCAGTCCTCTTACTCGGATGCTGGTTCCGTGGGGTTTGTAGGAGAGCTACCTTCTTAGATTTTGGTCTTGGTAGCTGACATGAGATCTTGAGGGAAGAGCAAAGGTGGAAAGTTCAATGCTGCATGTGCCTGAGAGCCTTAATGTGCACATTTACAAAGAAAAAAAGGTGGTGCATGAACAGGGGGCAGCGTCCACAGTGACAGATAAGAGCTTGAGTCCACTATGAAGCCCACACAGGATCTAATTCTAAATTATTAGCTGTGCCACTTCAATCAAAGTGTGAAAACTGCACTTCGTAATTTTGCCTGCACACCAGATGAAGGCATTTAGTTTGAGCACAGCAAAAGCTCAGGTGCCTGTGGCATTGGCAAATGAGCCCTGATTAATTCTCGGAGACTTCCCTGTAATACTATTATCTTCTTTCTAATTCCTTTGGCACATTAGTGATACGACAGAGGTGATAAGACTTGGTGCTTAAGCACTGAGTTCCCCCAGTTCCACAGCAGGAACACAGCAGTGACCAGTGGGGGACACAAGGACACCTGGAAGCTGTCTTCTGTGCTTGGAGGGAAGGGTTGTGGGGAAAGGTTAAGCCGGTGCTAGGTAGCCACCCCCCCGCCCCCACCTTTTTTTTTTTTTTTTTTTTTGAGACAGGGTCTCCAGTTGCCCAGGCTGGAATGCAGTGGCATGGTCTCATCTCACTGCAGCCTCAACTTCCCAGGCTCAAGCGATTCTCCCACCTCATCCTCCTGAGTAGCTGGGACTACAGGTGAGCACCACCATACCAGGCTAATTTTTTTTTTTTTTTTTTTTGTATTTTATGTTGAGACAGTTTCACCATGTTGCCTGGCTGGTCTCGAACTCCTGGGCTCAAGTGATCCACCCGCCTCAGCCTTCCAAAGTGCTGGGAATACAGTTGTGAGCCACTGTGCCCGGCCGGGGTAGCCCTTTCTTAAGTGATTGGTGGGAAATGGTTCCAGAAAATGGGGATAATAAATGATTGGGGATAGTGAAATTGATAGGATTGTATAATCAAATACTTCCTTCTTTTGTGGAGGAGAGAAAGGATGTGGATAGATGACATACACCTCCTTCATTGCACACCTAACTTCACCTTCTCACACCTTGAGTCATTGCCTCTGCAGAGACCTACAGCTGAGCCGCTTCCTGGTGGTTCAGAAGGACTTCAGAAAGTTGCGCTGGGCTGGGCGAGGTGGCTGATGCCTGTAATCCCAGCACTTTGGGGGGCCAAGAGGGGCAGATCACCTGAGGATAGGAGTTTGAGACCAGCCTGGCCAACATGGTGAAATCCCAACTCTACTAAAAATACAAAAAATTAGCAGGGCATGGTGGCACAACGCCTGTAATCCCAGCTACTTGGGAGGCTGAGGCAGGAGAATCACTTAAACCCGGGAGGTGGAGGTTGCAATGAGCCAAGCACGCCACTGCACACTCCAGCCTAGGTGACAGAGTGAGACTCTGTCTCAAAAAAGAAAACAAACAAACAAACAAAAAAAACAGTTCTGCTGGCTATGAAAGGCATCTATGAAAGAGATGGAAGGGCAATTTAGAAAGGTGTCCCTCCGTCGTCAGGGAGGGCCAAAAGTTTGTGGTTTTTTTGGCATTTATTACCTCCAGCTTTAAACTCAACCTTCTTATATAATCCCAAATATATATATATATATATTTTTGAGACGGCGTCTCGCTCTGTTGCCCAGGCTGGAGTGCAGTGGCGTGATCTTGGCTCACTGCAAGCTCTGCCTCCTGGGTTCACACCATTCTCCTGCCTCAGCCTTCCGAGTAGCTGGGACTACAGGCGCCCGCCACCATGCCCCACTAATTTTTTTGTTGTTGTTGTATTTTTAGTAGAGATGGGGTTTCACCGTGTTAGCCAGGATGGTCTTGATCTCCTGGCCTCGTGATCCACCAGTCTCGGCCTCCCAAAGTGCTGGGACTACAGGTGTGAGCCACCGCGCCCAGCCTATAATCCCAAATCTTGACCAATTACCTTTCAGGTATGGCAGGCAACAAGTGTTGTGACTGCAGCGCCTGCGTGAGAAACATGTTCCCATGAAAGGGGCCGGGTACAGTGACCCACGCCTGCAATCCCAGCACTTTGAGAGGCCGAGGCGGATGGATCACCTGAGGTCAGGAGTTCCAGGCCAGCCTGACCAACATGGTGAAACCCCATCTCTACTAAATACAAAAATTAGCTGGGCATGGTAGCGCCCTATAATTCCAGCTACTTGGGAGGCTGAGGCAGGAGAACTGCTTGAACCTGGGAGGTGGAGATTGCAGCAAGCCAAGATTACGGCACTGCACTCCAGCCTGGGCAACAAGAGTGAAATTTTGTCTCAAAAAAAAAAAAAAAAGAAAGTGCTTTTGTCCTGCTTACAGAAACCAGCTATTACTTACAGATATAACCTTAGAGACAGGTGGCTGTCAGTCTCAAGTGAAGATGTCCCTGTCCCCAAGTCCCCTCCCTCCCTCTCTGCTTTTGAACACATTCTCTACCCCATTCTTTGCTCCAGTAATCATCCGTCTTGATTTCCGCTTCTCCCTGGACATGGGGCCTTCAGGTAGTAACAGTGTTAAGGTCCTGTGGCAGAGACTGCTGGTTGCCCACCAGTATCCAGGATTCTCCCCCTCTACTCCAGTGGCAATGGGACCAGCTGAAAGAGTAAACCCCGGCCTCTCTTGAGCTGTGGGTGGTTGGCTGGGAGTTCAGTTCTGGGCAAGCTGCTACTAGGAGGAACAGACAACTGTCATGTGCCCTTCGTGGGCTTAACCCCCTTCCTTCTACTTTCTGACGGAAGTGTGCATGTGACTTCAGCCTACGTGGGCCGTGAGGTATTTATATAGAGAGGCAAAGCAGTAAGGACAATATTCCCAAAGATGCTGTGGAGCCACTATATCCCAGCCCTTGACTGTCCTCTCTGGACTTCTGTCATTAGGAAAGACATAACTTCCGTCTTGGTCTCTGTTAGTAGCAGCTGATGCGTTTCCTGATAAAACCACCTGTCAAAGAAAACCTCAAACAAAACATTCATTCTAGCTTTCTACTGCCCGATGCTGAATTACTTGACATAACACAAGAGTACTCTGTATTCCCTGCCTCTAGCTGTCACCATTGCCTTTCAGTAACTTCATGGGCCCGGCTTTTGGACTTCCGTTTCCAGTACTTGAGGAACACTAAACAACCCACCTGATGATGACTCAAGCTGTTGGAGAAAACTTATTTTTAAATTTTATGTTCTTAACTGTTTCACTGAGTTGGTAAGAAAGGAAAACATTCTGAGAGGCCAAACACGAAGTGAAAGCAGAACTCCAGGAAGGTAAGGGGGCATTCAACTTTTCTCCCTAGGGATACAAACCAAATCTTAGTGATGCTGTGCTTCTATTAGGATGGACTTGTGGGGCCCAGGTGACAGGGGATTAGCGTGGGGAGTGCCTAAGTTGGGGGTCTGATTAGGAAGTCTCCGTGCAAACAGCTGGAATCCCAAAAGATTGCATTCAGTGTTAGGGGAAACTGGCACTAGCTGGAAGAGAACATAGTTGTCTCTGAGATGCCAGCTACAAGCCTTCCCTCATGCAGGTTTGTAGTTCTAATTCTCATGCTACATCAGGTCTAAAATCCTCTCAAACCAGGTTCTCAAAGAGGCCCTAGGCTGGGCGCAGTGGTTCATGCCTGTAATGCTAGCACTTTGGGAGGCCGAGGAGGGTGGATCATCTGAGGTCAGGAGTTCCAGAACAGCCTGGCCAACATGGTGAAACCCTGTCTCTACTAAAAATATAAAATTAGCTGGGCGTGGTGGTGGGCGCCTGTAATCCCAGCTACTTGGGAGGCTGAAGCAGGAGAATCACTTGAACCTGGGAGGCAGAGGTTGCAGTCCAGCCTGGGCAACAAGAGCAAAACTCTGTCTCAAAAAAAAAAAAAAAAAAGAAAAGAAAGAAAGAAAGGCACCCTAAGCTGGTAGTACCTCTTAGTTCACGGCCAAAGCAACTGCATATCTATGCTAGAGCACACCTTTGATTTAGCCTCAAACTCTCTCCTAGAAGCTCCAAGAACATGAGCTTCTAGTAAAAATATCACAAACCCACAAAATCACAGGATGCCACAGATTAAGGCATCCTGAATGAAAGCCAGCAGAAAACAGACAGCACAGCCAGACCTGCAAAGACAGGAGAGAGGAATTTTCAGACATAAAATATACGATGAATGTTTTTTATATGTTATATAAAAGTGTAAAAACGTATAAAAAAGTTTTTTATGTTATATAAAAGTGTAAAAAAAACAGAGTATCTTAGATAAAAATGAATTCCTTAAAAAAATAACTAACAGAACAGCGAATTAATGAACTAGAAAGCAGAGCCAATTCCCCCGAAGCACAGGGACAAATGAGTGGGACAAATTTTAAATGTTACATTTAAAATCTGTGATCCTGGCTGGGTGCGGTGGCTCACGCCTGTAATCCCAGCACTTTGAGAGGCTGAGGCAGGCAGATCACTTGAAGTCAGGAGTTCGAGACCAGCCTGGCCAACATGGTGAAAGCCTGTCTCTACTAAAAAAGCAAAAATTAGCCAAGTGTGGTGCACACCTGTAGTCCCAGCTACTCTGGAGGCTGAGGCAGGAGAATCACTTGAACCTGGAAGGTGGAGGTTGCAGTGAGCTGAGATAGTCACGCCACTGCACTCCAGCCTGGGCATGGAACGAGATTCCCTCTCAAAAAAAAAAAAAAAATGTGGTCGTGTGTTAATTTGCTTAAGAAAAAAGATGTGGAAGACTGAGGTTTTCTTGCATGTCTCAGATAAACTTTAGGAGAGAACTGGAAGTAGAAAGTATTTGAAAAGATAAAGACATTTTCCAGAATTGATGCAAGACACCAATTCGCAGATTTGGAAACTTACACACATCCCAAGTGAGTTAAATAAAATAAATCCATACCTCCATATATATTGAAGCTGCAGGATATCAGGCAGCGACAAAAGTCAGACCACCTATGAGATAGTAACGATGAGGCTTACTTACTTCCCAACAGCAGGAAGGAAAGCCAGAAGACAGTGGAATAGTGTCATCAATGGCTTAAGGGAAAAAGCAGCTCTTAACCCAAAGTTGTTTATAGCCAGTGAAGCTGTATTGTAGGGATGAACTAGAATGAACTAGGTGAAATAGACATTTCAGACATAGAATAGATGTGTTTGTCACCAGTGGACACTCACTAAAGGAAAGTTAAGGAATTTGCTGCCAAGAGTGGTGGCTCACACCTGTAATCTCAGCACTTTGGGAGGCCGAGGTGGGCAGATCACCTGAGGTCAGGAGTTCCCAAGAGCAGCCTGGCCAACATGGTGAAACCTCATCTCCACTAAAAGTACAAAAATTAGCCGGATGTGGTGGCGGGCACCTGTAATCCCAGCTACTCACAAGGCTGAGGCAGGAGAATCGCTTGAACCCGGGAGGCGGAGGTTGCAGTGAGCTGAGATCGTGCCACTGCACTCCAGCCTGGGTGACAAGAATGAAGTTCCGTCCAAAAAAAAAAAAGGGAATTTGCTTTGTGCAGAAAGATGATGAGCTGATGTAAGGTCTAAGGTTCAAAAAAGCATGTTGGTCAAAAAAGGGGAATGGAAATCTTAATGAACATTGACTTCACATAGTAATGCAAAGTATGTCTTCTTTGGGACATAAAGAATAAAATACAACTATAAAACAGGACAAAAGAGTACACAAGCTGAAGGAGGATAAACTGGAGTTCAAGCATTTTTAGACCTTTACAAAGTATTCAAGAGTTTGGCAAACTTATGCATGTTAAAAATATTTTATTCAAGGTAACAGTAAAAGAAAAAAAATTGAGTGTATAACTTTGAAAGTAATGGGGGAAAAAATCTCAGTTAATTCAAAAGAAGACCAGATGGAAGAATAAAAAGAAACAGAAAAGCAGGTCTTAGAAAGTCCAAAATAAGATTTTAGAAGGAAATCTAAAAAGTAATCACAGTAAACATAAATAGATAACACTCTTAATAGTCTTACCATATGATCCAGCAATCATGCTCCTAGGTATTTACCCAACTACTTGAAAACTTATGTTCACACAAAACCTGCACACAAATGTTTATAGCATCTTTATTCATTATCGCTCAAAACTGGAAAGGATCAAAACATTCATCAATAGATGAACGTATAAACACACTGTGGTATATCAGGACAATGGTATCTGCTTCAAAAGGAAATGTGCTATCAAACCACACACACACACAAAAAACGGATGCTAAGTGAAATGAGCCAATCTGAAAGGGGATGTGGATATTTATCTCCTGATCCTCATGATGAAACTTGACCCCAGTGTTGGAAGTGGGGTCTAATAGGAGGAATTTAAGTCATGGGGGTGGATACCTCATGGATAGATTAATACCCTCTGATATGGTCTGGATCTGTGTCCCGCCCAGATCCCATGATGTTCAATTGTAATCCTCAGTGTTGGAGTTGGGGACTGGTAGGAGGTGGTTGTATCATGAGGGTGGATTTCTCATGAATGGTTTAGCACTATACCCCTTGGTACTGTCCTCACAACTGATAGTGAGGGAGTTCTTGTAAGATCTGATTGTTTAAAAGTGCATAGCACCTCTCTCTTCACTCTCTCTCTTGCTTCTGCTCCCACCACGTGAGGCGCCTCACTCCCCCTTTGCCTTCTGCCATGATTGGAAGCTTCCTAAGGCCTCCCCAGAAGCAGATGCCAGCATCATGCTTCCTGTACAGCCTGCAGAACCGAACTATGAGCCAATTAAACCTCTTTTCTTTATAAATTACCCAGTCTCAGGTATTTCTTTATAGCAACATGAGAACAGACTAACACACCCTCCCTGGAAGGGAAGGGGGTATGCACGATGGAATGAGTACTCACTCTGTTAGTTTCTGTGACAGCTGGTTGTTAAAAAGAGCCTGGAACCTCCCTCCCCTCTCTCTCACCATGTGATCTTTGTACATTGGTTCCTTTCACCTTTCACCATGAGTGGAAGCAGGCCGAAGCCCTCACCAGAAGCAGATGCTGGTGCCATGCTTCTTGTATAGCCTGTAGAACTGTGGGCCAAATAAACCTCTTCATAAATTACCCAGCCTCTGGTATTTCTTTCTAGCAACACTAAATGGACTAAGACATAACATTCTGGAAAAGGCAAAACTGTAGATACAGTAAAAAGATCAGTGGTCACCAGGGGTTCAGGGGAGAGTGGAAGGGTTGAATAGGTAAAGCACATGGCACTTTTAGGGAGTCAAACTATTCTGAATGATACAATAATGGTGGAGAGATGGTAATAGGGGTTCGTCAAAACTCATAGAACTTCATGGCACAAAGAGTGAATCTTAATGTATGCAAATTTCAAAAAATCTTTAGAGGGTTTGGGGAATGCCTGGGTGAAATGCAGAATGGGGCAAGACAATCTAACTGCATTACAAATGTATGAAACAGCCTCACAGAAGGGGGCTGGGGGAAATGTGCTAACCTAAGCAGCACTGGAAATGAGTCCATGAGGGGAAGGGCAAAAGAAGCTGTACACAAGCCCTGTCTCTAGTTGATAAAGTCATTTATCACATGGGTGTGAATTAACAGTTGTAACACTGCTATACATATAAAGAGAATCGAACAGTTAAATACATAGATGGCAGATGGTGGGAGCCAGGTTTCTCACTGTTAGCATGAGAGGTTACAGATAAGTGGGGGGCAAAGGTGAGTGTAAGTGAGAATAATCCATGTGGTAATAGATTAGAGTTGGAGTCATCACTATGAACTCCTGTTTAGGTTTTGTCTTTTTTTTGAGACAGAGTCTCGCTCTGTCGCCTAGGCTGGAGTGCAGCGGAGTGATCTCAACTCACTGCAATCTCTGCCTCCTGGTTCAAGCGATTCTCCTGCCTCAGCCTCCCGAGTAGCTGGGATTACAGGTGCCCACCACCACGCCCAGCTAATTTTTGTATTTTTAGTAGAGACAGGGTTTCACCGTGTTGGCCAGGCTGGTCTCGAACCCCTGATTTCAAGTGATCCACCTGCCTCTGCCTCTCAAAGTGCTGGGATTATGGGCATGAGCCACCGTGCCTGGCCGCTCCTGTTTAGTTTAATATAGATACAGATGCTTATGAACAGAAATATTTAGGTAATGTATATGCATTGGGTAGTATACACACGCACATTTCCTTGCTCTGTCAGTTGAGGGAGGCTGAAAAAGGAATGACACCCCAGTAGCAAAGAACATACCTGCCACTTAGATCTTGATTTTTCTCCAAAAAGGAACCAATGCTCTTTGAAGAAATGGCTGATTCTAAAACTGAAGCAGGAAATATACAGGATAAGCCTGGAGCATCTTGTAATTCCAGAACACAAAAAACTGCTGAACAAACAAACACAAAACCACAATGATGAGAGTATGTCAGAGGTCCAGGAGCCAACTGACAGATCTCCCAATAGCTAAAGCCGGAACAATTTGAGCAATATAATAAATATTGGATTATAACCCAAAATATAAAGTACATATCTATGAGTTCATACTGATAAAAAAAAATGATTGAATAAATAAGTTGCCAGGCGCAGTGGCTCACACCTGTAATCCCAACACTTTGGGAGGCTAAGGCGGGAGGATCACCTGAGGTCAGGATTTCAAGACAAGCCTGGCCAACATGGTGAAACCCCATCTCTACTAAAAATACAAAAATTAGGCCGGGCGCGGTGGCTCACGCCTGTAATCCCAGCACTTTGGGAGGCCGAGGCGGGCGGATCACGAGGTCAGGAGATCGAGACCATCCTGGCTAACACGGTGAAACCCCGTCTCTACTAAAAATACAAAAAATTAGCCGGGCGTGGTAGCGGGCGCCTGTAGTCCCAGCTACTCGGGAGGCTGAGGCAGGAGAATGGCGTGAACCCGGGAGGCGGAGCTTGCAGTGAGCCGAGATCGCGCCACTGCACTCCAGCCTGGGCGACAGAGCAAGACTCCGTCTCAAAAAAAAAAAAAAAAAAAAAAAACAAAAATTAGCCAGGCGTGGTGGCAAGCACCTGTAATCCCAGCTACTCAGGAGACTGAGGCAGGAGAATTGCTTGAGCCCCGGAGGTGGAGGTTGCAGTGAGCCGGGATCACGCCTTTGGACTCCAGCCTGGGTGACAAGAGCGAAACTTCAGCTAAACAAACAAACAAAAAACACAAAGAAACCCATATATATATGTATATGCAGACACATACATATATATATATATGTATATGTAGACACATACATATATATATATGTATATGCAGACACATACATATATATGTATATGCAGACACATACATATATATATGTATATGCAGACACATACATATATATGTATATGCAGACACATACATATATATGTATATGCAGACACATACATATATATATATATGCAGACACATACATACATATATATATATATATATAAATGAAAATAAATAAATAAATAAGTGGAGGAGAAGAGACCATCACCCAGGCAGCATTCCAAATAAGGTATAGATACTCTACTTAAGATATTCCACTCTTTAAGGGTGGGTTGTCCATAGCAACTTCCTTCCAAAGTGTACAATATGAAAAGGGAGGTGGGAAGAGTACCTTTTTTTTTTTTTTTTTTTTTTGAGTTGGAGTCTTGCTGTGTTGCTCAGGCTGGAGTGCAGTGGCTCGATCTCGGCTCACTGCAACCTCTGCCTCCTGGGTTCAAGTGATTCTCCTGCTTCAGCCTCCCCAGTAGCTGGGATTACAGGTACCCAACACTAATTTTTTTATTTTTTTATTTTTAGTAGAGATGGGGTTTTGCCATGTTGGCCAGGCTTGTCTGGAACTCCTTACCTCAAATGATCCACCCATCTCAGCCTCCCAAAGTTCTGGGATTACAGGCATGAGCCACCGCGCCCGGCTGGGAAGAGTATCTTTATAGTGTAGAATCCTAACATTATCTCAGCTGGGTGATCAAGGACAAAATCAACAGTGATGAGTCATACTGGTAGTACAGACCCTGGGTATGATGTAATGAAAATGACGCTTTACTTCTTTGGTCTTCCTCCAAAAAACCAAACCACAATTAAGACAAAAACATCTGACAAGTCCAAATTGAAGAACATTCTACAGAATAGCTGACTAGAAAAACTATCAATGTCATCAAAAACAAGGAAAATCTGAGAAACTTTTATAGCCAAGAGGTGCCTAAGAAGACCTGACTAGTAAATGGAATGTGGTGTCCTGGATAAGAAAAAGAGCATCAGTCAGAAACAACAGAACTCTGAAAGCAGATAGACTTTAGTTACTAATTATGTATCAATACTGATTCATTAATTGTAACAGGTGTACCATGCTCATGTAAGATGTTAAGAGGAGAGAAAACTGGTGCAGGATATATGAGCACTCACTGTACTAGCTTCTGAATTTTTCTGCAAATCTAAAACTATACTAAAAAAATTAAATTTATTTTAAAATATGGCAGTTCATGAATCACATCAAAATGGAAATTGTGCCAGGCACGGTGGCTCACCCCTGTAATCCCAGCACTTTGGGAGGCTGAGGTAGGTGGATCACTTGAGGTCAGGAGTTCAAGACCAGCCTGGCCAACATGGTGAAACCCTGTCTCTACTAAAAATACAAAAAATAGCCAGGTATGGCGGAATACAACTGTAATCCCAGCTACTTGGGAGATTGAGTCAGGATAATTGCTTGAATCCAGGAGGCGGAGGTTGCAATGAAGTGAGATCACACCTCTGCACTCCAGCCTGGCTGACAAAGAGAGACTCTGTCTCAAAAAAAAAAAAAAAAAAAAGGAAATTGTAATCCTGTAAGAAAGGTGGTACTCAGTTCTTGATTGTCGTGTGTCTATAGTAAAGTGCCAGAACTAAAGGGACACATAGGTGTTAGTTTGGGTCTGCCCAGATGCAGAGCCTGAGCGGGGACTTGGGTACAGTTTGATCGAGAGGAGATCCAAAGATGCAGGCATGTGGTTGGGTGTGGTGGCTCACGCCTGTAATGCCAGCATTTTGAGAGGCTAAGGCAGGCGGATGACCTGAGGTCAGAAATTCTAGACCAGCCTGGCCACCATAGAGTGAAATTCCGTCTCTACTAAAAAGTACAAAAATTATCTGGGTGTGGTGGTGCACATCCGTAGTTTCAGCTACTTGGGAAGCTGAGGCAGGAGAATCCCTTGAACCCGGAAGGTGCAGGTTGCAGTGAGCCAAGTTTGTGCCACTGCACTCCAGCCTGAGTAACAGAGCAAGACTCCATCTCTCAAAACAAAACAAAACAGAAAAAACAAAGATGAAGGCATGAGAGCTTTGAGAGACAGAGGCAGGGAAAGGGAAAAGCTGACAGAAGGGTGGGAATGTGAGGTCAGGGCTGGTGGCAGCGGAAACTCAATCCCTTTGAAACCTCTAAGAAGCATGTAGATGACCTCCCAGAGTTGTCCACCCACAGAGAGGATCTTGCTTTATCACCCAACCCTGGCCTCCACCACTTGAGGGTGCCCCAGGGGAGTGAACTGCCCTCCACTTCTGGGCTGTCCTTACGCAAAGGCTGAGCAACTGTCTGTGTGCCTTGGAGAAGGACTTCACAGATGACCCAGTGTGGATGCTGGTGGTGCAGCATGAGTCTGAACTTGCACGGAGCTTGGTTCTATTTTTTTTTCCCAAGCCAAACCGTATGCAGCTTTATTAAAGATACTTTCCATAAACAGTCATGGTATTTCAGGCAGGACACGGGCAATCGTTAACAGTATACAACAACTTTCAAACTCTCTTCTTCAATGGACTACCAGAAATCAGAAAGCCACTATAAAACCCAATGAAGTCTTCATCTCATGCTCTGAATAGGGAAAGTTTGGAGTGAGGGTTGACATTTCACATTTAGCATGTTGTTTAACAACTTTTCACAAGCCGACCCTGACTTTCAGAAAGTGAAATGAAAATGGTAGAATTTATCTGAAGATCCACAATCTAGAAATGGAACCACTGCTCTTTTGACAGGTGCCATCTCAGTGGCATCACTGGAAAGTCCAGATTGCCTGACACACTGGTAACCAATGATTGAGGGTCAGGTCCCAGCAGATGTCTGGGTTTAAGGGAGTTAATTCTCTGCTGAAAGATGGAAAGGGAGAAGAGGACATAAAAACGAATTTGTTTTCCATACCACAAGGCTTTTGTGCCAAGGTGGTCATGTGTGTCAAAGTCGGGGAATCCCTCCTCCTGGGAGCCAAGAGGAAGTCTCTCAACACTGGAAGGGAAAGGTGTTTTCCCCACATCGATCCAGCTTCGGGGACATTCTATTAGTGACACATGCCCCGTCCTCCCAAAACAACAATGAAGTGTTCTGTGTGCTAACAACATAGCTTAAAAAAAAAAAAAGTAAAACAAAATTCTGCATTTTTATAAAACATGGTAAAAAATAGTATTTCAAACTGTACAGTCACCAGAAGTACATAGTTATCAAAAATGCACACACATGGGCTGGGCACGGTGGCTCACGCCTGTAATCCCAGCACTTTGGGAGGCCGAGGCGGGCGGATCACGAGGTCAGGAGATCGAGACCATCTTGGCTAACACGGTGAAACCCCGTCTCTACTAAAAATACAAAAAATTAGCCGGGCGCGGTGGCGGGTGCCTGTAGTTCCAGCTACTCAGGAGGCTGAGGCAGGAGAATGGCTTGAACCCGGGAGGCGGAGCTTGCAGTGAGCCGAGATTGCGCCACTGCACTCCAGCCTGGGCCACACAGCCAGACTCCGTCTCAAAAAAAAAAAAAAAAAAAAAAATGCACACACTTCACTTGGCCTCTCCAGCACCTTCAGCTTTCTGTGCCTGCTCTGTCTTGGCATCTCCACTTTCTGCAGGGTTATTCCCCTCCTTGGCAGCATCAGCTTTTCCCTTTTTCCCTTGGGTACCTTCTCTTCCTTCTTTGCAGAGGCCTTTTTAGGCTTGGGCTCTGGCTTTGGAGGAGCAGGTTTAGCAAACAACCTCGCAGATCTTCTCTGTGGTTCATCCTTCACCTTGGGTTTGTCTCCTTTAGCATCCCCTTCAGCCTTTCTCTTGGGCATGGTGGTATCGGCAGCGACGGTGGCAGGACGTAGGCGCTGGGCGTGGGATGCGGCGGCCCGTGGGCTTGGTCGGTCGGGGGGTCGTTCTCGCCTCTTCTTCTTCACCCTGCTCCCTTGGTTCTATTTTATATGTTTAAAAGATCTTGCTTGGACAAAATGGAATGTAGATTTTTGTTACATATCCCTCTTGTGCATACATTTTTTAAAAGGTAAAATACAGGCATAAGAGAGATATTGCAGGCTCAGTTCCAGACTCAATATTGCAATAAAGCAAGTCACACAAAGTTTCAGTTTTCTCAGTATGTATGACAAATATGTTTACATTATATGATTACTGTAGACTATTAAGTGTGTGTAAAGAAAGTACATACCCTAATTTAAAAACGCGTTATTGATTAAAAAATGCTAACAAACATCTTGCCTTCAGCAAGTTGTAATATTTTTGCTGGTAGAGGGTCTTGCCTCAATTTGTGTGTATGTGTGGAGTGGTGGAGGGTGGGGGGGGACAGAATCTTGCTCTGTCACCCAGGCTATAGTTCAGTGGCGCGATTTCAGCTCACTGCAACCTCAACTTCCCAGGCTCAAGCGATTCTCCCACCTTATCCTCCTGAGTAGCTGGGACTACAGGTGTGCACCACCATGACTGGCTATTTTTTTTTTTTTTATGTATTTTTTGTAGTCATGGGGTTTTGCCATTTTGGCCAGGCTGGTCTTGAACTCCTGGCCTCAGGCGATCTGCCCACCTCGGCCTTTCAAAATGCTGGGATTACAGGCATGAGCCACTGCACCCAGCCCTTGCCTCACTGTTAATGGCTGCTGACTGATCAGGGTGGTGGTTGCTGAAAGTTGTGGTGGCTGCGGCAATTTCTTAAAATAGATAACAGTGAAGTTTTCCTCATCGATTCCTTTCATGATAGATTTCTCTGTAGCATGAAAGGCTGTTTGATAGAATTTTATCCACAGTAGAACTTGTTCAAAATTGGAGTCAATCCTCTCAAACCCTGCTGCTGCTTATCAAGTACATTTATGGAATATTCAACAGTGGAATGTGTCATTTCAACAATGCTCACAGCATCTTCACCAGGAGTACACTCCATCTCACAAGAAACCACTTTCTTGGCTCATCCATAAAAAGCAACTTCCTGTTTGTTAAAGTTTTATCACGAGATTGTAGCAATTCAGTCCCATCTTCAGGCTCCACTTCTAACTCTAGCTCTCTTACTGTTTCCACCACATCTGCAGTGACTTCCTCTTCTGAACTCTTGAATCCCTCAAAGTCATCCAGGAGGATCGGTATCAACTTTTTTCAAACTCCTGTTGATGTTGGTGTTTTGACCTCCTCCCATCAATCACGAATGTCCTCATGGCATTTAGAATGATGAATCTGGCTAGGCATGGTGGCTCACGTCTGTAATCCCAGCACTTTGGGAGGCCGAGGCAGGCAGATCACTTGAGGTCAGGAGTTTGAGACCAGCTTGGCCAACGTGGTGAAACCCCATCTCTACTAAAAATACAAAAACTAGCCGGGCATGGTGGTGTAAGCTTGTAATCCCAGCTACTCACAAGGCTGAGGCAGGAAAATTGGTTGAACCCTGGAGGTGGAGGTTGCAGTGAGCTGAGATCACACCACTGCACTCCAGCCTGGGTGACAAAGAGAGACTCTGTATCCATATATATATATATATATATATATATATATATATATATATACACACATACACACACACACACATATATATACATATATACATATATATGTATACATATATATGTGTATATATATATGTAGAATGACGAATCCTTTCCAGAAAGTTTTCAATTTACTTTGCCCAGACGCATCAGAGGAAACACTATCTATGGCAACTATAGCCTTATGAAATAAATGTCTTAAATGATAAGACTTGAAAATCAGAATTGCTCCTTGACCCCTGTGCTGCAGAATGGATGTTGTGTTAGCAGGCATGAAACAGCATTCATCTCCTTGTGCATCTCCTTCAGAGCTCTTTGGTAACAAGTGCATTGTCAACAAGCAGAAATACTTAGAAAGGAATCTTTTTATCCTGAGCAGTAGGCCTTCAAATATTTTGTAAACTATGCTGTAAACAGATATGCTATTATCCGGGCTTTGGTTTTCCATTTATAGAGCACAAGCAGAGTACATTTAACCCAATTCTTAAGGGCCCCAGGATTTCTGGAATGGTCAATGAGCATTGGTTTCAACTTAAAGTCAGTAGCTGCATTAGCTCCTAACAAGAGAATTTGTCTCCAAATAAAAGAGTATGTCCTTTGGAGTTCGAAGCAAGGCGTTGACCTCCCCTCTTTAGCTATGCAAGTCCTAGGTAGTGTCTTCTTCCTACAGAAGGCTGTTTCATGTACACTGAAAATCTGTTGTGTAATGTAACCACCTTCGTCAATGACCTTAGCTAGATCTTCTGGATAACTCGCTGTAGCTACCACATCAGCACTTGCTGCTTTACCTTGCACTTTTGTGTTATGGAGATGGCTTATTTATTTATTTATTCATTTATTTACTTAAGACAGAGTTTCACTCTGTGTCCCAGGCTGGAGTGCAGTGGTATGATCTCGGCTCACTGCAACCTCTGCTTCCTGGATTCAAGTGATTCTCCTGCCTCAGCCTCCAGAGTAGCTGGGATTACAGGTGCCCGCCACCACACCCAGCTAATTTTGTATTATTAGTAGAGACGGGGTTTCTCCATGTTGGTCAGGCTGATCTCAAACTCCTGACCTCAAGTGATCCACTCACCTGGCCTCCCAAAGTGCTGGGATTACAGGTGCGAGCCACCATGCCCAGCTGAGATGGCTTCTTTTCTTAAACTTCACGAACCAACTTCTGCTACCTTCAAACATTTCTTTTGCAGCTTTCTCACCTCTCAGACTTCAAAGAATTAAAGACAGTTACAGCCTTCCTGTGGATTAGGCTTTGATTTAAAGAAATGTTGTGGCTAGTTTGATTTTCTATCCAGACCACTAAAACTTTCTCCATATCAGCAATAAGACTGTTTGCTTTCTTATCCATCATGTGTTCACTGGAGTAGCACTTTTAATTTCCTTCAATAACTTATCCTTTGCATTTACTAATTGGCTAACTGTTTGGTGCAAGAGGCCTAGCTTTGAGCCTATCTCATCTTTTGTCATGCCTTTCTCACAAAGCTTAATCATTTCTAAATTGTGATTTAAAGAGAGATGTCCAATGCTTCCTTTCACTTGAACACTTACAGGTCATTGTAGAGTTACCAATTAGCCTAATTTCAATATTGCTGTGTCTCAGGCAATAGGGAGGCTGAAGGAGAGGGAGAGAGATAGGGAAACAGCCCATCTGTGATGCAGCCAGAACACACAACATGTATCAAGTAAGTTTGTTTATCTTGTGTAGGTGTGGTTTGTGGCGCCCCAAACAATTGCAACAGTAACATCAAAGATCACTGATCAGATCATCCTAGCAGATATAATAATAATGAAAAAGTTGGAAATATTGCAAGAACTATCAAAATGTGACAGAGACATGAAGTGAGCACATGCTGTTGGAAAAATGGCGCTGATAGGCTTGCTTGATGCAGGTTTGCTCCAACCCTTCAATTTGTAAAAAACACAGTATATGTAACGTGAAATAACATGAGGTCTTCCTGTAAGTTGGTAAAGGTATTCCTGAAAATGTCCTTCCATTGAGAGTCCAGCTCTAGTGTCTTTTCTGCTAGTTTTGATGCTGGTGCTTTCTTGATCCCACCAGAAGGTGGCATGCAGTGACAACTTTTTTTTTCTTTTTTTCTTTTTTTGAGACGGAGTCTCACTCTGTCGCCAGGCTGGAGTGCTGTGGTGCAATCTCAGCTCACTGCAACCTCCGACTCGTGGTTCAAGCGATTCTCCTGCCTCAGCCTCCTGAGTAGCTGGGATTACAGGCATGCACTGCCATGCCTGGCTAATTTTTGTATTTTTAGTAGAGACAGAGTTTCACCATATTGGCCAGGATGGTCTCGATCTCCTGACCTCGTGATCCACCCGCCTTGGCCTCCCAAAGTGCTGGGATTACAGGCATGAGCCACCGCGTCCGGCCTGTGACAACTTGATCACAGCTGCCACCTGCCACAGTAACCATAAGATGCACCCTGACCTCAGAGATATTAACAATGAGGGGAGGATGCTTAGAACCCATGAAATGTTGTAGTTTTATCCCACAATAGATGAAGGTGTGTTAGGTTATTTTAACCTGACCCTTCTAGCTTTTAATTTTGAAGGCAGATCTTTAACTCCCTGAATCTGTTTATTGACATTTAAAATACTGAATATACCAACTTCCTGAGAAGAAAAAGGCTGTTAATATCCCTGGAATATATATAAAATACAACTTTTTTTAAAAAATTAAAAACCAGTACTTTTCTTTGGTAAGTAACTCTCTCTGAGATGACAATCAGAAAAATTTAAAGAAACCTTGCAAAATACAGCTACATGTTTTACATGAAAATTATACTTAATAAAAAGTTGAATAATTAACAAATCAATCCTTTGTCTTTTAGCAAATGTTACAGAAAAGCATCACAAACTTGCAACTTTTTGTTCTATCTGAGATTTGAGATACCTAAATGAAACAATGTATTACATGCCTGCACCCAGACACACACACACACACACACACACACACACACACACACACACACACACAGAGTAACTGCAATAACTAGATCCATGTCGGCGTGGATCTATCATCCCCACATTATCTCTCTGGGCACCAAAGGCTTTCTGACTCTGATTTGGTTTCTCAATCTTATTGGGAACAAAAAAAAGTGAGAAGTCCAGTACCTTGGCAGTTATCTTTTCTTTCATTTTTTTGTTTTTTTGAGACGGAGTCTCGCTCTGTCACCCAGGCTGGAGTGCAGTGGTGCGATCTCAGCTCACTGCAAGCTCCGCCTCCCGGGTTCACGCCATTCTCCTGCCTCAGCCTCCCGAGTAGCTGGGACTACAGGCGCCCGCCACCAAACCCGGCTAATTTTTTCTATTTTTAGTAGAGACAGGGTTTCACCGTGTTAGCCACGATGGTCTCGATCTCCTGACCTCGTGATCCGCCTGCCTCGGCCTCCCAAAGTGCTGGGATTACAAGCGTGAGCCACCGCACCGGGCCGGCAGTTATCTTTCTTAAGTAGCAGTTCTATTTCTCAGTATAAATTAATGATGCGTTCCTAAACCATTTGCTGAAGTGTCTCAGACCCCAGTAGCAAGTTCGTGGGCACAAGATAAGTTCTCAAGGGAAGCGCTGCAATACTGAACATTTATTGAATACTTCAGGAACCACTAGCTCCAAACAGTTCGCAGTTCCAATATTAGCTTGCGCTACATTCCTTTGATCTTTCTGAAGTTGCGTTTTTAGCGGTTGCTGTGATAAAAGCAGGTAGAGCTCAAATCAATGTGGAGCAGGATATGAGGGAGAGGTATCTCCACTTTCAAGGTTGGAGGACTTATGCAGCATCCAACAGGTACTTACTCACATTAATAGGTAATTTTCCTTTCACTTTTCATATATATTTGGTCAAGCATCTAAAAGTTTAAGACATAAAACCTTAATAAATTGTTTGACAAAAATAAAAATAAGAATAAATTGTTTGGCGCTAACTGCTTAATAAAAGTCGTTACAGTCTCGCTGAGTGTATGCGGGGGATTGGTGCCAGGACCACCAGCAAATAACCAAATCCGCGTACTCAATCCTGCAGTCAGCCCTGCAGAACCTGCCTATACGAAAAGGTGTTTTTAGGCTGGGTGTGTTGGCTCACGCCTGTAATCCCAGCACTGTGGGGGGCCAACGTGAGCAGATGACTCGAGGTCAGGAGTTCAAGATCAGCTTGGCCAACATGAGAAAATCCCATCTCTGCTAAAAATACAAATATTAGCCAGCCGTGGTGGTGCAGGCCTGTAGTCCCAGCTACTCAGGAGGCTGAGGCAGGAAAATTGCTTGAACCTGGGAGGTGGAGGTTGCAGTGAGCTGAGGTCATGTCACTGCACTCCAGCCTGGGCAACAGAACAAGACTCCATCTCAAAAATAAATAAATAAATAAAAAGGTTTTGTTTTGTTTTGTTTTGTTTTTTGTCTTTTTGAGACAGAGTCTCGCTCTGTTGCCCAGGATGGAGTGCAGTGGTGTAATCTCGGCTCACTGCAACCTCCCTCTCCTGGGTTCAAGCAGGTTTCCTGCCTCAGTCTTGTAGGTAGCTGGGATTACAGGTGTGCACCACCACACTCGGCTATTTTTTGTATTTTTAATAGAAATGGGATTTCGCCATGTTGGCCAAGCTGGTCTCAAACTCCTGACCTCAGGTAATCCACCCATCTTAGCCTCCCAAAGTGCTGAGAGTACAAGCATGAGTCAATGCACCTGGCCCTAAAAGGTCTTATAGGCAGGTTTGACATCCGGAGAATACTGTATTTTCTTTTCTTTTCTTTTTTTTTTTTGAGACAGAGTCTTGCTCTGTCGCCTAGGCTGGAGTGCAGTGGCGCAATCTTGGCTCACCACAAGCTCTGTCTCCCAGGTTCACGCCATTCTCCTGCCTCAGCCTCCCAAGTAGCTGGGATTACAGGCACCCGCCACCACGCCCAGCTAATTTTTTGTATTTTTTAGTAGAGACAGGGTTTCACCGTGTTAGCCAGGGTGGTCTTGATCTCCTGACCTCGTTTGTGATCTGCCCTCCTTGGCCTCCCAAAGTGCTGGGATTACAGGTGTGAGCCACCGCGCCTGGCCTAAATATTGTATTTTCAATTGGCATTTGGTTGAAGAAAAGTCACATGTAAGTGGATCCAGGCAGTTCAAATCCGTGTTGTTCAAGGGTCAACTGTATTTCTTTTGACTTACGGGCACAATGAAAAAAATACTGAGCCATGAACCAATGGAAGTTTAGGAACCTCTGAATTAAAAATTTGGTATTCTGATTTATAATTAAATCTGAACCTATGTTAATTGCTACAGTTCTCAAGACTCGATTACCTCTGAATTAACAAAGGAGCTTGTTGAATATGTCAGGCTAAGGACTAGACCCTGAAACCCAGGGTGACTCCAAATTGCCCCGAAAGGACCCACCTTCCTGGAGCAGGTGGCTTCATCTTTGTCTTTATCATCACCTACAGCAGAGCTTGGCAGCCTCTCATGGTGCCAAACGAGCGTGTTTAATCTCCCTATGCCTCCATTTTCTCATCTGTGAAAAGGATCCAACTCCTATGATTGTGCGGGGATTTAATGAGCTAAGATTTCTCAGTACTTAGCTGAGGTTTTGTTTACTTAGAAGAGTTTCATTGTTGTTGCTCTTGCAATAATAGTGACCATCGTCATCATCACTGTCGTCAGCAGCAGCGTCTTAGTATTTGAAAGCATTGAAGCTTTGACATCATGAAAGATTTGCTAATTCGAGATTAATTGTTCGGTCTAGTACTTGCAGTTACAACCAGGGCCTTATGTGACTCATAACTCTTAAGGTAGGTTTTTAGTACAATTTGGGGAGACTCTTAAATGACATCTTTTAATGCTCTTATTTAGAGAATTTCATATAGTTTTCTTCCCTTTTATGTTTCCACCATTACACCATCCTCCTTGTATAATCTATTTTTTCTAATCATACTCTCGCATTTTTCTTAGGATGTTAAAAAACACCCATCTCTGCCTCTAGATCATCCTTTACCTTTTTGGTCTCTTAGCCAGAGGTGGGTCTTGCAGTATAAAGCAGAGGAGGGCTTTGTGTTGTCACAGTGGGACTTTTATCACTTTCCAAGACAACTCTCCTCCACCTGCATTACATTCTGGGTCCTTTGACTTTTTAAAATTTACAACCTCTACTGCATCACACTCAACTGGGTTATCTCAGAGTATTCATAAGCTCGTGTAATGGACCCACCCTCTAAGTTACAGGCAGAGCATCAGCATGGAAAGAGGCGGTTGGAGCTATGTTAGCCCACGTGCTGAGCTCTGTTGCATCTGGGTTGTTCTTTCTATCCTCGGGGATTCCAAGAGGTGAATTATTTTAGAATAATGTCCAGCCCATAGAGGCATGTGACCACATTCAAAGAGAGTGGATGAAGGTCACTGGAGTTCAAGGTACATTTTCCACTTTTGGTGGTGTTAGAATGAGTACGAGAAAAATAGAACCAGAGAGGTACAGGCCGTGAAGCCGAATGGAAGTCTCTGAACTTGAGGACTCCCTCCCACGCTCCTTGCTTCCCCTTCCCTAACTTGCCTCAGCAGATCCAGTGGCTTATATTCCACCGAACATAATCTGGACAGTGAGAAGTTTTGAGAGAATTAACTTTGTGTTAGTGGATATGTTTTTATGCTTCAATCGGCAAACAATACATGGGGAGGGAATCTCTTCAAAATGAATTCTGAGTCATACAGGATGGGCTTGAGATGATTTGTAAAGCTGTGGCTTCTATCAAATGGATGCAGTTTCCTCCCAGAACTTTCCCAGTGATCTCCTGTATTTGTAACTTCTCATAGTTCTTACCCTAAAACTGGTAAGCACGTAATTTAAAGAAAGAAAGGGGCAAGGAAGGAAGGGAGGGATGGAAGGAAGGAAGGAAGAATTGGTGATGTTTGAAAGCCCTCTCTTGGCAATTATGTTTAAATTAATGTTTGTATCTTTTGTTCTGCAAGTAGAACAGTAGGTGGGTAAGAAGCGACATCATTTCTTTTTTTTTTTTTGAGACGGAGTCTTGCTCTGTTGCCCAGGCTGGAGTGCAGTGGCGCAATCTCGGCTCGCTGCAAGCTCCGCCTGCTGGGTTCACACCATTTTCCTGCCTCAGCCTCCCGAGTAGCTGGGACTACAGGCGCCCGCCACCAGGCCAGCTAATTTGTATTTTTACTAGAGACGGGGTTTCACTGTGTTAGCCAGGATGGTCTCGATCTCCTGACCTCGTGATCCGCCCGTCTCGGCCTTCCAAAGTGCTGGGATTACAGGCATGAGCCACCGCGCCTGGCCAAAGCGACATCATTTTTATTCAGACTTTTATTTGTTTAAAAAAGATCAACTGGGCCTGGCATAATGGCTCATACCTGTAATCCCAGCACTTTGTGAGGCTGAGGCAGACAGATTTCTTAAGCTCAAGAGTTTGAGACCAACCTGGGCAACATGGTGAAACCCTGTCTCTACAAAAAAATACAAAAATTAGCCAGCATGGTGGTACATGCCTATAGTCCCTGCTACTCAGGAGGCTGAGGTGGGAGGATCACCTGAGCCTGGGGAGGTTGAGGCTGCAGTGAGCTGTGATCCCTCCACTGCACTTCAGCCTGGGCAATAGAGTGAAAGCCCATCTCAAAAATAAATAAATAAATAAATAAAAATAAAATAAAGATCAAACAGGCCAGGCGTGATGGCTCACACCCGTAATCCCAGAACTTTGGGAGGCCGAGGCAGGTGGATCACGAGGTTGGGAGATCGAGATCATCCTGGCTAACATGGTGAAACCCCGTCTCTACCAAAAATACAAAAAATTAGCTGGGCGTGGTGGCGGGCGCCTGTAATCCCAGCTACTTGGGAGGCTAAGGCAGGAGAATGGTGTGAACCCGGGAGGTAGAGCTTGCAATGAGCCGAGTTCATGCCACTGCACTGCAGCCTGGGCGACAGAGCGAGACTCTGTCTCAAAAATAAATAAATAAATAAATATCAACCAAAGGGAAGGATTTTTTTTTTTTTTTTTGACAAAGTCTCCCTCCGTCACCAGGCTGGAGTGCAGTGGTGCAATCTTGGCTCACTGCAACCTCTACCTCCTGGATTCAAGCAATTCCCCTGCCTCAGCCTCTGGAGTAGCTGGGACTACAGGTGTCCACCACCATGCCCAGCTAATTTTCTGATTTTTGGTAGAGACGGGGTTTCACCATGTTATCCAGGATGGTCTCAATCTCTTGACCTCGTGATCTGCCCACCTTGTCCTCCCAAAGTGTTAGAATTACAGGCATCAGCCAGCGCACCCAGTGGGAAGGATTTTTAAGTATATAGAGTGGAGGAGACTTTTGTAAGTGATTTATACATGATCTAATGGCACTCCAAGCAGGATCTGACCCCATGGCTCCAGGAAAAACTTTTAAATGGTGGAAGTAGAGTTAGGAAAAAGAGTTTCTGCTAGAAGGCCACAAAGCATTATACTTTATTGATTAGGATGTGCTAGTGGGTGTGTATAAATGTTTATGGAAGCAGACACATCCAGCCCCTAAGAGCTCCTGAAGGCTCTTGAAGGCCGCTATCATGCAGTGTCCTCTTTTGGAGACAGCAGGCCTGCTGAGTAAGCTCACAAAAACTGGGGAACTCAATGTGTACCCAAAGAAAATGACTGCTAAATGGGAGCTTGCCGCTGAAGAAGCAATCTCTAGCTGCATGCGTGGCTGCAAAGATGTAAATTAGCCCCCGCCTGGGGCCTCCAAGAAATCAGGTCAGGACCAGAAGTCATCAAAAGGCTGGTCTGAAAGACACATAATGAACTTGCCTTTTCCTAGGGAGATAGTACCTTTTTATTAGATTTTTTCTCAAGATATGCAAAATAGATGGGTTTTCCTGGAGCCCCCAATCACTTCCTATCAAGGCAAGGCAGGAAGAAACAAAGAATGCTGGGTGGTTACCAGAGGTTGTAGGTGGAGTCAATGCATAAAGATTTGAGCAGAAGCAAAATACTTGCATTCGGCCCGGCTTGGTGGCTCATGCCTGTAATCCCAGCACGTTGGGAGGCTGAGGGCGGGCAGATCCCCTGGGGTCAGGAGTTTGAGACCAGCCTGGCCAACATGGTGAGACCCTCCCTCTACTAAAAAATACCAAAAAAAAAAAAAAAAAATTTAGCCCACTGTGGTAGCGGGCACCTGTAGTCCCAGCTACTCAGGAGGCTGAGGCGGAGAATTGCTTGAACCCAGGAAGCAGAGGTTGCAGTGCCGAGATTGCGCCACCGCCCTCCAGCCTGGAGGACAGAGCAATACTCTGTGGAAAAAAAAAAAAAAAAAAGCATGCATTCTGTGGCCTCAGTTGGAATGCTGCCTTTCCAACTTGGTAGCTGTGTGACTTTGGGCAAGTTACATAACTCTTCTGAGTTTCAGTGTCTTCACCTGTAAAATATAGGCAGTAATACTATGGACCTCACAGACCTGTTATAGAGATGAATTTTAATTATAACACAAACTAATATTTGCATTTTGCTTAGGACAGGGTCTTGTACACTGCAAGCTAAATAAGTGTTTATTACGTAAGCTCTTTTTTTTTTTTTTTTTTTGAGACGGTCTTGCACTGTCGCCCAGGCTGGAGTGCCCAGGCTGGAGTACGACCTTGGCGCGCTGCAAGCTCCGCCTCCCGGGTTCACGCCATTCTCCTGCCTCAGCCTCCCTAGTAGCTGGGACTACAGGCACCCGCCACCATGCCCAGCTAATTTTTTGTACTTTTAATAGAGATGGGGTTTCACCATGTTAGCCAGGATGGTCTCCGTCTCCTGACCTCGTGATCCACCGGTCTCGGCCTCCCTAAGTGCTGGGATTACAGGCGTGAGCCACCGCGCCCGGTCTACGTAAACTCTTACATCAGACCTGGAGTTCCAGTTGCTTTTGCTACCCAGCAACCCATCACAAACCTAGTGGCATGAACAACCACCCTTTGGGACATGCTCCCAAATTCCATGGATCAAGACCCATGTGGCCAGAGCTTGCCTTTGCTCCACAATGTCTGGGGCCTCGACAAGAGAGGCTCAAAACACTGGGGGAGGGCTGGGCAGGTTGGTTCACGCCTGTAATCCCAACACTTTGGGAGGCTGAGGTGGGTGGATTACCTGAGGCCAGGAGTTGGAGACCAGTGTGGCCAATATGGTGAAACCCCATCTCTACTAAGAATACAAAAAAAAATCTGCAGGACATAGTGGTGCATGCCTGTAATCCCAGCTTCTCAGGAGGCTAAAGCAGGAGAATCGCTTGAATCTGGGAGGTAGAGGTTGCAGTGAGCCGAGATCACGCCACTGCACTCCAGCCTGGATGACAGAGGGAGACCCTGTCTCAAAAAAAAAAAAAAAAAAAAAAAAAAAAAAGCAAAAAACCCCCAAAAAACAAAACCCAACATAAACAAAGAAACAAAATACTGGGAGATACTCAGGTGGGTCATCCTGCCTATGTCTGGGGCCAGGCTGAAGTGGCTGGAAGGTTGAGCTCAGCTGGGACTGTTGGCTGGAGCACCGGTGCACCCCTTGCGCATGGCTCTGGCTCTGCATGTCACAGGAGCCAGGTTCCAAGAGGAAGTGTCCCAAGAGCAAGCAAATGAAGAGCTCAAGAAGGTATGTGGCCTTTTGTGACCTAGCCTGGGACATCACAGAGCATCACACTCACTACATTCTAGAAGTTGAAGCTGGCGCAAGTTGGCTGAGACTCGGGGGGAGAGGACATAGAGCCCACTTCTCCATGACATTTGCTCGGACGGGGTGTCCCAACTGCCCCAATAGCTTTGGACATCCCATGTGCATTGCTTGAATGAGCAGGACCCCAGGGTTCTTCCAGAGGAGCAGAAGTCTCAGGTTGGTTTTGTTCACTCTGCTGGGTAGACCTAACTGAAAGGACTCCAAGAACCCATGCCTCTTTCATAGGGACTGCAGCTCAGGACTTTGAAGTGACTTGCAAAGGCCACACCGCCAGGACCAGAGCCTGCTTCTCCATCCCTTCCTCCTGGCACAGCCGCTGATAAATCCCATTACCTGAATTCCATGCTGAGTTGCTATTCTTATCCCACGGAGGCTGCCTGCGCACCATTGTTTTAATTACAGGCTGTTATTTCATTTGAAAAGTCAGCGATAGGATTAAGGGTACTGTCATTTTAAAAGCCAGATTCCTGGCCTAAAACCGCTCAGTGAATCAGAGGACAAATGTTCCCATTGTGCTGGTTAAAAATAGGAGCAATGGAAAAAGTGACAGAATGCGATGAATACCATTAAAGTGTAATTACATTTACTGTAGATGTGAGCCTCAGGAAGAGTCTATCCCAGGCAGGGAAGCTTGGTCAGAGCCTGTGACATGAAAAACCCAAAGCCTCCGTGGATGGCCCATTTCAGGTTTTGAGTGTTTATACTGTATATTGTTACATATCGTTCTTGGGAGCCATCCACCTTATTAGGGGTACTTGAAAGAACTGTGTCTTTCCAAAGGAAAATAAGAACCACGTAGCTCACCTTGATTCTCAGAATGTAGCTTTCCTGTATTTCTCATGAGGAACATTATACAGTTTCTGTATTTTTTGCCTCAATAGTCAAATGTAGTAGCTGAGTTGGACATATCTGAAAGGCAGGGCTAATTTTTTTCTTTTAATGAAAACAGTTCGTGTTTTTCTAATTTTAAAACAACACATTCTTGCCGTATAATTTTTTTTAAAATGTACCAAGAAAGTAAACGTTAGTCTAAATCCAGCCACCCACAGATAAAGCACTACTAACATTTCGGTGAATATCCTTTCAAACTACAATCTTTATGTGGATTTATAGATAGTGCTTCTTTGTTGCTGTTGTCAAAGCTCAGCAATATATTCTGAACCTACTTTTTATGATAATAAATGTAGAGTTACATTACTATGTCTAATGACTATCTGGTATTCTGTAGGATCAACCTATCAGAATTTATTAATCATAACACGATTAATCAAGTATCATTTTGGCTCACATCTAAAAATTATTCTTTTTCTCTAATGAATGACAAATTATTTCTAATATCTCTATATATAAATACATGTGTATGTATATGTGTGTGTATATATGTATACATATGTATATACACACACACACCATGCTTTGATGAACATGTATCCGAATGCACTTGGCAAATTATTTTCTTAGAATATATTTCTAGAATATATATTTCTAGAAATGGACTTGCTGGGTAAAAGACATTTGCATCTACTTTTTTTTTTTAATGAGACGGAGTCTTACTCTGTTGCCCAGGTGGAGCGCAGTGGCACAATCTCGGCTCATGCAAACCCCCCCACCCCCCCAGGTTCATGTGATTCTCCTGGCTTAGCCTCCTGAGTAGCTGAGATTACAGGTGCCCACCACCACGCCCGGCTAATTTTTGTATTTTCATTTTTTTTTTTTTTGAGATGGAGTCTCACTCTGTCGCCCAGGCTGGAGTGCAGTGGTGCAATCTCGGCTCACTGCAAGCTCCGCCTCCCGGGTTCACGCCATTCTCCTGCCTCAGCCTCCTGAGCAGCTGGGACCACAGGCACCTGCCACCACGCCCGGCTAATTTTTTGTATTTTTAGTAGAGATAGGGTTTCACCGTGCTAACCAGGATGGTCTTGATCTCCTGACCTCATGATCCACCCGCCTTGGCCTCCCAAAGTGCTGGGATTACAGGTGTGAGCCACTGCACCCGGCCAAATTTTTGTATTTTTGGTAGGGACGGGTTTTACCATGTTGGCCAGGCTGGTCTTGAACTCCTGACCTCAGGTGATCCTCCCTTCTCAGCCTCCCAAAGTGTTGGGATTACAGGCGTGAGCCACCATGCTCAGCCTGCATTTGCTATTTTGATATCTATTACCAAATTTTTCTTTGGAAATGTGCCAGTTTACACTCCCACAAATACTTTTGTCAGCATTAGTTAGGTATTACATGTTTTTAAATCCTCATTAATTCAGCAAACAATTTTATTTTAATTGCCATATAGCTTGCTATGTGTATGTCTCTTGAAGAATTACCTGTTCTTTTTATTGAGGTCTTTATTTTTTATTGACTTGTAACTGTTCATTGCATCTTAAAAATAGTAGCACTTTGTTGTGTGCTTACTGTTGTTTTCCCTCAGTTTTTCTTGGTTTTGAACTAGTTTTTGTTTTGTTTTTGTTTTTTGCCATATAGAAGGGTTACAAAGTTAAATATTTCCATGTTTTCCATTATAGCTTCTGGTAGTAACTAGAATTTACCTAAGCCCAGAAGAATAAAAAGTCACCTGTGTTTTATTCTGGCTTTATACTGTTTTCATTTGTTCTGTTATAATTTTTGTATAAGAAATCCAGGAATCTATTTTGCTTCTGAAGTGGCTGTCCAATCGGGATTTACTTTTTACCACTTGGTTGGAGAGGTGGGGGAAGAAGAGACTGGAGGAAATAGAAGCTGAAGACAGGACTAGATGTGTCTCCCTCCCCAGCCTCCTTTCTCTGCAGAGGTGGAGAAATCACGGAAGCTATCGTGGCTTTAGGTGTTGACTTTTGTCAATGTTTGCTGAAGCCAGGAGTGAAATTGAGACAATATTCCGATTCTTGGAACCTGAGTTAGCGTTAAAGGGGGTGACAAACAGGCTGTTGTTAGGAGGTAGTTCCATGTAATAGGAAGAGTTTCCACTTCCCTCAGAGGCTGCCTTTCTCGTTTCTCCGAATGATTTCATGGTTGGCCTAAGTTTCCTTTACTTCTCCCTACGATGGTGTAACATTAGCTTGAATGCTGACGCTATGTGGTGGTGAGCGGCAGTGGGTGTATCTTGCCCATAAACCCTTGGAGGACAGTGGAGGACAGGGACTGACCAACTCACCCAAGGGTCCTCTGCATGCACATGGTCCCTGCACATGGCACATAGTTGGTGCTCAGAAGGCCTTTGCTGGAACAAAGGGAAACACAAGCACCCACAGCAGTGATGGCTGATTTTGTCGGGTCTGCAATGGAGATTAGTCACCACTAGGTGTCATGGTGAGTCAAGAAACATTTTGGCTCATGGTTACAAATTATGCGTTTACTGTATTCATCTTCGTGCATGCACACATGCAATGTTTTAAAAAGCATCTGTTGAGTGTCTACGGCACAACACACACGTTCTGGTGCTGGAGATCCTGCCCTGGCTGAGCTTCTGGACCTGGTGGGGAGAAATCCACAATGAGTACTGAGACGACCGGCAAAAGCCCAGTGAAGGCACCTAGGAGTAGGGCCTGCTTACCCTGGAGGAGTCGGGAGCAGCTTCCAGAGCAAGGAGGCTTCTAAGGTAAGTTTTGAAGAGTAAGGGTAGCTAAAACAAACAAACCAACCAACCCAGTTTATACTTTCTCCCAGGAAGTTCAGCACAGAATGGCAGCCTGAAGGCTGGCCCAGATTTTGTTCTTGTTGAGGACAGAGCTTTTACATTTTGTCCAGTGGCTTTGGCAGAGGTTTGTGTGTCTTTTGAAGAATTACCTATTCTTTATCCGTTTTTTAAAATTGAGGCATTCCTGCATATTAAAGACACTTAACACTTTGCTGTGTGTTTACTGTTATTTTTCCTTCGTTTATCTTTGTTTTGAACTTGTTTTTGTTTTATTTTATTTTCCTGAGTTTCTGACGTTTATTTCATTTGCGTTAAGTTTCCTTGACTTCTCCCTACAGTGCTACAATATTAATGCTAGTGCTGACTCTATGTTTTTTTTTTTTATCGTCTGGATATTTTTTGCAGTTTAACGTTCAGATTTCTTTTTCTTTTTATTTTTTTGAGATGAAGTTTTGCTCTTGTTGCCCAGGCTGGAGTTCAATGGCACGATCTCGGCTCACCACAACCTCTGCCTCCCAGGTTCAAGCGATTATCCTGCCTCAACCTCCCGAGTAGCTGGGATTACAGGCATGCGCCACCACACCCAGCTAATTTTGTATTTTTAGTAGAGACAGGGTTTCTCCATGTTGCTCAAGCTGGTCTCGAACTCCTAACCTCAAGTGATCCACCCGCCTTGGCGTCCCAAAGTGCTGGGATTACAGGTGTGAGCCACCACGCCCAGCCTAAAGTTCAGATTTCTAAGTTCATACTATCAGTATGACTACAATAATTACCTTGTTTGTCCTGGCCACCGTTAGGAAACAGCGGAGGTGGGCTAAGAGCAGGTTTGAGGCAGGGATGCAGTTGGCCTGTTCAGGTAGAGACTGGAAGACAGCACTGGGTTGGACCAGTGTCCTGGTCAGGAGCTGAGACCAGATAAGCCCCAGTGGGAGTGAGACTTACCCAGGGGCCTGGTCTGTGTCCTGACTGATAGAACTCTCACACAGGTCCTTTGGGGCCCTGTTGATCAGGGCAAAGCTTTGGGAGGCAGGCTGTGGCTGGAGGTGGCAGGTATGGGGGTCCCAGTGTACATGGTGTCAGACTGGCCCATCTCACTGCCCTTGTGCCATTAGGACTGGCAGCCAGACCACCCTAAGCTTGACCCTTAGCTCCCGCCACCTGGCTTTGAGCACCAAGCTCTCAAGAGGCACATATTTACTGTTGCTTCTTAACCTCAGTAGTTATTGCAAAAATACTAAATTATTCCTGTGATTATTTTTGAATTTCTATTACAAAATACCCTCATTCATAGTTAATATCCAGGATTCACGGCCCAGTGGGTCTTGAGTGAATGGTAACGGTATGATTACCTACAAAAGGTTAAATTCTAGAGACACCCACAGGTGGCCCAGCCAGGCTCAGCTTCTGTCATCTTCTGAAAGATGTTTTTGTCCATCTTACTTCTGATGGCAGAGGATGTTTCCCAAACAAACTTCTCTCAAGAAAGTCAGGAAGATAGGACAGAATTTCCTCTCATTTTGCTTGAGATAATGGGGCTTTGAGGTCACTAACTCTTGAAATCTTCTTCCACTCAGATTTTTTGTTGTTTGTCAGCATAAGTACCTGGGATCTTACATGTAGCCCCTGCATCATTTCAGAAATGATCTCCAGTGCCCAGGCTCTGATGCCCAACAGACCTGAACTTACATCCCAACCTGAACAAGCGGCTTTTGCTCTCCAGGCCTTCATTGCCCCACAGTGGGAACAATAATAATATGCACCTTCTAGGTACCCAAAAGCACAAGAGACAGTGAATGGAAAGTGCTTGGAAGCCCCGTGCCCAGGTAGTGCTGGCCCCAGCTGAACTGCGGGGATAGATGTTGAGTGTCCAGGTTCTAGCATCATGGAACAGAATCCGGCCTGTTGGGAAATCCTGCCTACAAGTATACCTCCATTAATTAGTGTCTTCTGTGAACATTTTTATTAAAAAAAGAAGAAAAGCTTCTCAACCCAAGGGCATGTTCAGATTTGTTGAAAGTAGTTGTAAGGCCATTTCATTATTCACTCTACTTTTTCATATGTTGGAAATGTTTTGTAAGAATAAATACAATAATATCAGGCTGTGTGCGGTGGCTCATGCCTGTAATCCTAGCACTTTGGGATGCTGAGGCAGGCTGGCCAACATCATGAAAGCCTGTCTCTACTAAAGATACAAAAAATTAACTGGCGTGGTGGTGCGCACCTGTAATCCCAGCTACTCGGGAGGCTGAGGCACAAGAATTGCTTGAGCTGGGGAGGCGCAGGTTTCAGTGAGCTGAGATTGTGTCACTGCACTCCATCCAGACTGGGAGACAGAGTGAGACCTTGTCTCAAAGAAAAAAAAAAAAAGAAATACAATGATATCAGCTTAAAACAAAAGAACTCATTTGAAATTTGCCAGTCTTTTAAATTTTGTTTTCTTTTTTTAATACTATTTGTTTTTGAGAGTCTCACTATGTTGCCCAGGCTGTTCTTAAACTCCTAGGCTCAGGTTCCTCCCATCTCAGCCTGTGGAGTATCTGGGATTACAGGCACATCCCGCTGCACCCAGCTTCCTTTCCTTATAAGTTCAATGCAACCGAATTGTATGCTTTTGCTTTTTAAAAACTGTGCACAAAAATGTCATTTTATATATTAATAATTATTTCCCTAAATCTATTCTTTTGCATATAGGTTTGGAGAACCTCTGGAATGATACTCCCAAAATATTATTTTTTAAGAAATTATTTTTGGGTGGTGGCCTATTGGGTACATTTTTCCTGAACTTTCTATTTTGTATTCTTTTCATTATTTGGATAATTTTACAGAAACAAAAGTTGTATTCTGTGAACACAGAGGGAGAAAGAGAAATAAAATTCTTTCCCCTTCCACTGAGCTGTATGCAGCAAGAGTTTGGGGGCAGTGAGGTCCCGGGGTCGGTGGAAGGAGGGGACAGGGAGCTACAGGGCGGGTGCTGAGGTGGACACGGCCTTGGGGAGCACATTGCCTACTCAGTCCATGCCCCCATCACACCCTTTGCCTGCAACGTGCCTCCAGCTCTGGAACTCATCCTCCACTAACCCGGCACCCACAGGCCAAGCTGTCACGCAAGGAAGCGGCCACGCGAGGGCGTGATCTACCAGGGATCCGTGCCTGGGTCTGTGCATCCTTCCTTCTGCAGCCAGAAGAAACCCCTTTGAAGAAGCGGGTGGATGACAAGCTTGCAATACACCAGGGAGGGGAGCAGCGTCCCCAGAGGCTTTTCCGTGCACCCTCTTCCTGAGCAGCTCTGGATACCCTGGGTCAGCTCCCACACAAATTGCTCATAACTCATTAGTCACCCTTAAAATTAATCTCTCCAACAATGACATCCTGTACTCAGGCGGTGTCTTAACCCCCTGAAAATGCCTTCGTGGCAATGTCCCTGTGGCGTAAGCATGCCCCATTTTGCAAGGGAGGGAATTAAATTTCAGAGAAGTTAAGCGATCCAGGGAATTTCAGCAGCAGAAATAAGTCTAGAACGGAGATTACCCAACTTGACTCAAATGGCAAAACGTTTGTCATGGGGAATTTAATTCTTTAAACCTTTTCATTGCTTTATCTCCTTGCTTGGAATATTCACCATCCATGTGCCCACTAAATCCTGACTGCTCTGAGACCACGTTCTTTATGCCAGTCTTATCTCCCGTGCCTCCTGGGCTTAGGAATCTGATGAGCCTGAGTGTGGATCTGGGTCCTGCCCCCTGACTGTGTGGGGTTACCCGGATTCCCTGAACTTCGGTCTCCCCTCATGGAAAATGGGGATGGTATGCCTTCCTACGGGAAGGCGATCTCAATATAGTTACCAGCTGGTGACTATACAGGCAGTTGTCAGTCAGCCTGTGGGACACATGGGTGGCTGGAGCAGTCTGGCAGGAGCAGGTGGAGAGAATTACCAGGTGATATGCTGACCCCACGAGGACCAAGGACCGCACTGCTCAAGCCTTCACCTGCCACTTGGCATTAAAGCCTCTTTACCCTTGCCTCCCCAACCGGACAATACATTCCTAGGTGCGAGGGCCTCTGCCTTTCACCACTGCTGTCTTAGAGCTAGGCAATGTAATTTCATGTATCAGATGACGGCTGTCAAGCACTAAGTTTTGTTTGTTCCTTCTCCTGTCTCCTAAGTTCACAAATAAGCAACAGCCCTGAGAATCCTCATGGCGGCTTTGGAACCTCGAGTATCATAAAGTATATTTGGGAGTCCGGAGGGCCTTGGCTCCCCTGTGCTGGTAGGGCAGGATGAAGCTGGGTGCACTGTGTGTGCCCCGCCAGCACAAGCGCTAGCATCTGTCTCAATGCCGGGGATTCCTGGAGCAGCCGCAGTTCTCTGGACGCCCCCTTTACCATGGCAACATCTCTGGGCCATCGCGTGTGTGGAGGACTTTTTTTGACCACGACAGCTAATTCTGAGTCTTGTTACCTCCATGCGTGGAGGAAGGCACAGGCCCCCCTGTATGGAGGGCAGCCCCCTCTGCCCCAAGGTGGGGAGCCCAGGCTGAAAGTTCACACTGCCAAGGTGGGGGTCTTGTTTAGAAGGTAAGAAAAGTGGCCAGGCCCGGTGGCTCATGCCTGCAATCCCAGAACTTTGGGACGCCAAGGCAGATGGATCACCTGAGATCAGGAGTTCGAGACCAGTCTGGCCAATATGGTGAAACCCTGTCTCTATTAAAAATATAAAAATTAGCTGGGTGTAGTGGCTCACACCTGTAATCCCAACTACCTGGGAGGCTGAGGCAGGAGAATCGCTTAAACCTGGGAGGCGGACGTTGCAGTGAGCCGAGATCGTGCCACTGCACTCCAGCCTGAGTGACAGAGTGAGATCCTGTCTCAAAAAAAAAAAAGAAGAAGAAGAAGAGAAGAAGAAAAAGAAAAAAGAAAAGCCCATGGGCTTTGGACACAGGGCCTGGGGGATGCCCGTTTCATCTCCACAGCAGCTCCTAGAAGACAGAAACACTTGATGAGGCAGGGAAGGTGGCCGAGGCGTGGGATCTGCCCATTCTGCAGGCATTTAGATGGCACCGAGCCACCCCTCTGGGCCTGTGCCCTCATGAGGGCTGTGCTGGGAGGGAGGCTGGGGCTGGAAGCCGGGGTTCCCCACCTGGCAATGGGAGAGGATCTGGCTGAAGCCAAGACCCATTGAGGCTGCAGGGTCCTGTGCACCAGATGGTTGGGAAAGGGGTGAGGCTGGTTGAGGAGGAGGCCTTCACCCCACAGCCAGGAAGCTCTGTGGGGGAGGACACAGATGTAGATGTAAGAGCCTGTGAATGCTGTGGCCCGGGCTCCCCTGGACTCTGAATATCCGCCTGCTGCAGGCCCAGGGGACCAGGACAATCTTCCCGCCTGCACAGGTTGAGGACAGAGGCCCAGAAAGGTGCAGTGGCTTGCCCAAGGTTGCACTGGGTTACCAGTGCTGGAAACCAAGTCTCCTCACCACCTTCCCAGCCACTCCCCTTTCTACCATAGCTTGGTGCCCACTGCTCCCTACCCTGCCCCTTTTCCTGCCCTCCTCATGCCCCATGGCCTCTGTAGGTACTGTACTGGAAGCCCAGCACTTTCTAGCCTGGGGCCAGATGGCTGCAAGGCAGGCAGTGGGTGTGGGGGCTGAGGCCTGTGGTGCTGGGCCCGCCAGCCCTGGGGGAAATCCTGGGACAGCCTTCCTGCAGGAAGCCCACTGCTTCTCCTGGTGGTCTTAGAATCAAACTTTCTATAGCGGGGCTTGGGAAGCCATTTTGTGCAAACTCCCTCTCAACACATAGTAAAAAGCCATACGTGGCCGGGCATGGTGGCTCACGCCTCTAATCCCAGCACTTTGGGAGAATCACCTGAGGTCAGGAGTTCGAGACCAGCCTGACCAACATGATGAAACCCCATCTCTACTAAAAATACAAAAATTAGCTGGGCATGGTGGCAGGTGCCTGTTATCCCAGCTATTTAAGAGGTTAAGGCAGGATAATTGCTTGAACCCAGGAGGTGGAGGTTGCAGTGAGCCGAGATCTCACCAATGCACTCCAGCCTGGGCAACAAGAGTGAAACTTCGTCTCAAAAAAAAAAAAAAACAAAAAAAGTTGCACATGATCAGAGCCCAGAAGATCCATTCTGAGCACTTCCAGCAACAAGGGGACCAGGTAAGCACACCCAAACCAGAGCCTTCGCGTGTGAGAAACTCCTCAGGTGGAACCCATCCCTCAATCACTCCCCACCCCTTCCCACCCTTCTGCCTCTCTGTGCCTTCCCAGGAGGGGCCACATCCTCCTGATGGCCCAGGAGTCTGAGTCCTGTCCTGGGGTCCTTGGCTCCTCGCCAGCCCCACACCTCCAAACCCACTCCATCCTCAGTTCTTCCCGCTTTAATGCTGGTTCTTTCTTTCTCTCTTTCTTTCTTCCTTTCTTTCTCTCTTTCTTTTCTTTCTTTCTCTTTCTTTCTTTTCTTTCTTTCTTTCCTCTCTCTCTCCCCTCCCTCCCTCCCATCCGTCCTTCCTTCCTTCCTTCCTTTTGATGGAGTCTCACTCTGTTGCCCAGGCTGGAGTGTGGAGGTGCAATCTCAGCTCACTGCAATCTCTGCCTCCCAGGTTCAAGCGATTCTCCTGCCTCAGCCTCCCGAGTAGATGGGACTACAGGCACGAACCATCACATCCAGCTAATTTTTGTATTTTTAGTAGAGACGAGGTTTTGCCATGTTGGCCAGGCTGTTCTCAAACTTCTAACCTCAGGTGATCTGCCCACCCCTGTCTCCCAAAGTGCTGGAATTACAGGCGTGAGCCACTGAGCCTGGCCTACTGCTGGTTTTCTAATTGCCTTCCTGCTTCCAGTTTTGTCCCCTTGCAATAGATTCTTAGCAGGCCACACAGTGATGGCTCTAAAGTACAAGCCCAATTACATCACGCTCATGCTCCTTTTGGCCTTGGGCCCCAGGGCCTGTTCTCTGGAAAGTGCCTGCCCCTGCACTTAGCACTAATGGCCTGCACTGGTTGCGTGCATCACAAGGCTTGGTCCTGGGCTGCGTGCTGCTCTGTCCCACCCCAGCAGGGAGGCCCTGGAGGGCAGGAGTCCTTCTCGTCGTGTGCAGAGTAGGTGCTCAACAATGTTACCCAGAGGAGGGCGGGATGAGCATGAGGACTAGGGGCGAGTTGGTCCATGCATTCCCAGCCTGGTCCCGGGTGCCTCGGCACATGTGCGGCCGGGGGCTCCTATGGTGTTCCACAGGCTTCTCTGGCCATTTGATGTGGGGTCTGAGCCTCTTCCCCTCAATGTGCCCTCAGTGGAGCAGGCTGTCCTGCCACTGTCTCAGGTACACATTGTGTACTTCGGGCACGTGAGAGGGAGTGAAGAGGGAACAAAGAACTTCCACGCTCTGGCTTTCTAGTCCGCGAGGATTTCCTGTCATCCGGAGAGTCCGGGTGCTCACGGCCTCAGATGGCTTTCAGGAGCCCCTGGCAACTTTTGCCTTTATGGGCCCTTCTTCTATAAAACATGATTAAAAATTCCACTCTATGACAGAGTTGGTATAAAGATGAATATAATCATCTTTATTAATAAAATACAATTTATTATTTTGTATTCATTATCATGATGCTCATTTTTTATTCTTAATTGAAGCAAATTAAAATGAAAACATTTCTGCGAGCCCCTCATAGCACCGTAGTCCCCAGGCTCTGTGCCTCCAGAGGTCTTGGGAGTGGCATCTTCTGAGCATCTTCAGAGCTGCCCCTTCATGGAGGGGATCACTTTTCCCTGGAAGTGGAAGGGCGAGCAGAAGACCTCCTATGGCTCAGAGCACAGAGTCAGAGGAAGCAAAGGCAGGCTTTGCAGGATGTGTGTGGGTACGTAATGGCAACCTGAAAGCACAGAGACACGCAGGTATCCTGAGACCTCCCCCACACCTCCCCAGGAACCTGTGCATGGTATGTTCATGTTTCTATCCTCTGCCTGGAGAGTGATCACTCCATCTCTCTCTCTCTGTCCTTCAGGCAGTCACCCATGCTGGGGCAGCAAACACTGCCCTGCGTCTTCTGCTGATGCTCTCAAAAGCAGCGTGTGACAAGCCATGACTCACTTATCAGCACCAGTCATGGAGATCCAGTCACAATTATGGAAAGGAGCTAAGGGTGACAGCTGCTTTAAATACCCTCTGGAATAAAGCAGGGTGCGGGGTTGGGGGACAAGATTATATCGAAGGGTTAGTTCTTAGAGAAGACACTGCTTTTTGAAACGGACATTTGGAATGAAATAAAAGCAGGTGTCAACTTTGTGTACTCCAGAATTACAGCCATAATCATGCCGTGTTCTGGCTTTTCTCCCTGGGCAGGGGAGGAGCCTGCCATCACCTACCCATCACATCTCTTCTGAGCACAAATGATGCGTGCAGGGCACGGGGCCATGTCCCTGGTGGAGCTGGACAGCCTGGAAGTCAGAATCCTGGTGAGCTCCTTGCTTTGTCAGTGGTTAAGCTGTGACACTCTGGCACCCTCGCCGCCCCCAACCCCCACCCCATTTCAGATGCAGACTAACATTGGTATAAAGAGAACTTCCCAGGCCCAGTGCAGTGTCTCACGCCTGTAATTCCAGCACTTTGGGAGGCCGAGGCGGGTGGGTCATTTGAAGTCAGGAGTTCGAGATCAGCCTGGCCAACATGGTGAAACCCCATCTCTACTAAGAATACAAAAAAAAAAAAAATTAGTTGGGTGTGGTGACACATGCCTGTAGTCCCAGCTACTCGGGAGGCTGAGGCAGGAGAACTGCTTGAACCCAGGAGGTGGAGGTTACAGTGAGCCAAGATCACGCCACTGCACTCCAGCCTGGGTGACAGAGTAAGACTTGATCTCTCTCTCTCTTTCTCTCTCTCTGTCACACACACACACACACACACACACACACACACACACACACACACACACACACACACGGGAGAACTTCCTGAGAGATAAAAGAAGAAAGAAATTACTGGGGAAAATCCCAAACTGTATCATCTTTTGGTTTCCATGAATATCTGTGAGACCCAAACTGGCAGCGTTTTACCCGTGAGTTTGGCAAATCCAAAAGTTTGGCTCTCCACCAAGAATGATGGAACCCAATTCTGCATCCATGTTCATTTTTGAAACATTTCCTAGGAGTGAGAATAGTTTCTATTGTTTTCTGCTATCTGAGGCCCCCTTAGGGTGGAATCTCCTCTGTGGAGACCGCACACTGAGGTGACTGTCACAAGGTCCTTCTCACCATGCCCAAGCCCAGGGGTGCAGAGCATCCCATCCCCGCATCAGGTTGCCCTTCTGTAATAGTCACATGAAAAGCTCATGTGGTCCTTAAGTGGCTTCGACGCATCACACAAGTTCTTGTTGAAACCAGGGCTTGTTTCAGAAGATGATCCTGTTGCCCTTCCATGCAGCCTAGCGGAGAAGCTGCTCAGATCCTCACATTGCCCTGGAACAAAAGCAGCTTCTCATAGACCGAGCTGAGAATCTGATGGGCCTGGCTTGGTGCCTGGTCCTGCCTCTGAGGGTGGTCAACCTTGGCAAGTTCTTCTAGACAAATGTGGATGACCACATCCCTGCATGGTCATTTATGAGGGTCTTTCAGACCACAGAGCCAACAGAGACCAAGTCCAGTTGGGAGGGAATTGAACTTGACTGTTGACACTGCCCCAGCCAAAAGCTCAGGACCTGGTCAGAAATGAAGAGACTCAAGGCAAAAAATTCACAGACTTTCTGAGAACCTCATTCCAAAGTTGGCACATTGACAAGCTGTGGATGAGGCTTTTTTCCTTTTGTTTGCATTAATATAGGTGTTTGAAAGATGAGATCTCAAGTTGCATTATAAATTCCACTCTGATTCTTTGCAAACTTTGAAATGCATCTCACTGTAGCTGAGCTGGGTCCAGCCATCAGATCAAAGGGGTGCTTGTTCCTGTTGAAGTTTTTTTTTTTTTTTTTGAGATGGAGTCTCGCTCTGTCGCCCAGGCTGGAGTACAGTGGCGCGGTCTCGGCTCACTGCAACCTCTGCCTGCCGGGTTCATGCCATTCTCCTGCCTTAGCCTCCTGAGTAGCTGGGACTACAGGTGCCCGGCAGCCCGCCCGGCTATTTTTTTTTTTTTTTTTTTTTTGTAATTTTAGTAGAGATGAGGTTTCACCGTGTTAGCCAGGATGGTCTCGATCTCCTGACCTCGTGGTCCGCCAGCCTTGGCCTCCCAAAGTGCTGGGATTACAGGCGTGAGCCAGAGTGCCCGGCCGCCTGTTGAAGTTTTATTGGCCTAAGATGGAATCTAATTTTTTCCAATTAGTCATCTGTATCCATGTTCTCTGATGCCCAAGGACAAGTTAACCTGACCACAGTCATCTGCCAGCATTTTCAAGGAGAGACCAGGCCATTGAAGGCAGTTTATTATGAATATTGCCGCTGGGCTTACTTGGATAAAATCATTTTCTTTTTCCCTTCCTTCCTTCCTTCCTTCCTTCCTTCCTTTCTTTTCTTTCTGAATCTGCTAAAATGTTAACTATTTATTTAGGGTGTTGAGATTATAGCTGCTATATGTTTATTTATTTGGCATCTCTTAGCTTACTTTTCTTTCTCTTTTTTTTTGCTCTTGTTTCCTAGGCTGGAGTGCAATGGTGTGATCTTGGCTCACTGAAACCTCCGTCTTGCAGGTTCAAGTGATTCTCATGCCTCAGCCTCCCGAGTAGCTGGGATTACAGGCTCCTGCCACCACACCCATCTAAGTTTTTGTATTTTTAGTGGAGGCGGGGTTTCACCATGTTGGCCAGGCTGGTCTTGAACTCCTGACCTCAGGTGATCCACCTGCCTTGGCCTCCCAAAGTGCTGGGATTACAGGCATGAGCCACTGTGCCTGACCTTCTTTTTTTTTATTTTAATTTTTCCATAAGTTGTTGGGATACAGATGGTATTTGGCTAGATGAGTAAGTTCTTTAGTGGTGATTTGTGAGATTTTGGTGCACCCATCACCGGAGCAGTATACATTGCATCCTACTTGTAGTCTTTTATCTCTCGCTCCCCCACACTCTTCCCCACAAGTCTCCAAAGTCCATTCCATCATTCTTATGCCTTTGCGTCCTCATAGCTTAGCTCCCATGTATCAGTGAGAAGATACGATGTTTGGTTTTCTATTCCTGAGTTACTTCACTTAGAATAATAGTTTCCAATCTCATCCAGGTCACCGCAAATGTCATTAATTCATTCCTTTTTATGGATGTGTAGTATTCCATCATATATATATACCACAGTTTCTTTATCCACTCGTTGATCGATGGACATTTGATTTGTTCCATATTTTTGCAATTGTAAATTGTGCTGCTATAAACATGCATGTGCAAGTATCTTTTTCATATAATGACTTCTTTTCCTCTGGGTAGATACCCAGTGGTGGGATTGCTGGATCAAATGGTAGCTCTACTTTTAGTTCTTTAAGGAATCTCCACACTGTTTTCCATAGTGGCTGTACTAGTTTACATTCCCACCAGCAGTACAGAAGTGTTCCCTGACTGCCGCATCCATGTCAACATCTGCTGTTTTTTGATTTTTTGATTATGGCCATTCTTGCAGGAGGAGGTGGTATCACATTGTGGGTTTGATTTGCATTTCCCTGATCATTAGTGATGTTGAGCATTTTTTCATATGTTTTTTGGCCATTTGTATATCGTCTTTTGAGAATTGTCTATTCATGTCCTTAGCCCACTTTTTGATGGGATTGTTGCCTCCAGAATCCAAAGCATGATAAGTCACTCACTTGATTCTGTAATTTTCCAGGTTAGGCTGCATGTCCACTGGAGCCTGGGTCATCAGCTCCACCTGAATCAGATGAGTTGAGGAAGGGAAAGAGAGCGCATCAGTGAAAATCCAGGTACCACTGTGAAAAGAAGGAAGAGCCGATGCTGGTCAGGCAACACGAGCAGGTGCCCATGGAAGGTGGTGAGAGCCAGGTTGGGGTTGCTCCCTGTGCCGTACTCCTAACCTCAGCCTGCAGAGCCTCCCAGGTGGACACTGTGATGCCAGAGTAGGAGGACTCAAGCCTTGTTCACTCACTCATTCATTCAACAGCCATTCATTGAGAACTAACGCTGGACAAGGTCCTGGGCTAAACATTGCCCAGGATGCAAAAGATGTAAGATGTGTTCCTGGTTCTTAAAGATCTCAGCTTTCTGGGTGGCTCATACTCACGTTATGTGTGATTGTTGAAAAAATGATGCCTTCTTTCTTGCTGGAGTTTCCTCATTTCCTTCTAGCAAAGAGACATAAAGAAACCTGCGCAATTTTCCAGGAGGTGTCTGACATTCACTGAGATAATAGACTGTTCTTGTGACTGGCATGGAAAGTCCGTTTCAATGACAGAGTTCACTGTGGCCATGATAAGTGGGATTAGGAGCAGGGTGGCAGCCCACAGAGCCACCCACATGCTCATCAGGTCTCACGGTCTTCTCTGTATCCAGGGAGGCCTCTGCCCCACTGCAGCTGAAGAACCAGCCATGGCCATGGGGTCTGGCCAAACGATGGCTGGGAGCTTGCTAGGCCACAACTGGGGTTTCCCTGACTTTGTCAGTTTTTATTTCCCATCATGCCAACTATGTTTCAAATTTCACAAAAAGAAGAAAAAAAATCAATGTTTTTTTTTCTTGCAAAGAACTTATATTTTCAACTTGAAGATGGAAAAATCAAAGTCAGAGTCCACAAGTTTCTGAGGAGCTCTTGACCTACTTTTGGGGAACCAGTTCTTGTTGGAACCACAAACCAGGGCACGGCTTTCAATGGCTTCATGCAATGTGCTGTCAGAAGCATATGGGAAGCTGGGCACCGGGGGGCCCCATCAGAAAACCCATGCATGAGCGATGATGACCTGATGCTTGGCTGGGTTTTATCCCCACAAAGTGTCCAGATTGACACTGTAGATCTCATGTGGAACCTGCCAGGTCACCCTCCCTCCAGCCCTGTCCCCGCACCTCCTGCTGACCTGCACCTGCAGTGCAGCCTGTGGCTCTCACTGGCCTGAGTCAGGGAACACTTGAGGAGCTCCTAGCTTAGAGGCTGGGGACTCAGTGTCCCACGAATCCTGCCCTGCCCTGTGGCTCAGTCAAGCAACTGGGCTCCTCCCTTTCTCCCACCAAGTTCTCATATTGCTGCCAACTCCCCCATCCGTACCTCCTGCCCCAGGTCCCAGGACCCAGACCCACTTCTACACCTCTGCATCAGGGCCTTGCCCATGGCCCTGACACCACACTGACTCTCCGACACCTCTCAGACACCTGTGGGGCATGCTGCGATTCTCACAGCTCCTTCCTGAGCTCCAAGGCCAGTGCTAGCATGGACTCCTTCTTGTATATTACACCATTCCTACGAGTCATAAACCCCAAAGCTTCTCTCCTGGAGGGAAAAATTAATTTTCACATTTTATGATTTCCTTTGATAGAACTTAGTGTTCATGACACACACACACACACACACACACACACACACACACACACACACACATAATCTCTCTCTCTCTCTGTCTCTCACACACAGGAAACAAACTGCCCAGAAAGGCTCATACTCAGGACTCACAGTCCCAAAGGCCACCCTGTCTCCGCCATAGCTACCTGCCTGTGGGGGACTTTGTCTCACTTCATACTCAGAGAGGGTTACGTTGCTGCCCTGAGTCAGAGCACTTTCCGGATGTTGAGCATCATCATGCAATTAGGAAGAATGAGCACGGCCGTCCTCCTGCCTCCTCAGGTTCGGTCCCCAAGCTGTCTGTCTCTAGCTCAGTTCCATGGCTGGAGAGTAGGAGTTCCTTGTCAGTGTTCCCAGCCAGGGGAGCTAGAAATAGTTCAGGCAATTCTTATTCTTGTCCAAAGCAAGGATCAATGCAGCTGACCACAGTGGCCCTGTGTGGGCGCCACGTGTGTGTGAATGTTGACTGACAGCAGAGGCAACTATCCCTCCATAGGCTGTCATGCAGCTAAGCTGGAGCGATGCCTTGCACCTATGAAAACAAAAAGCTCCTGGCAACTCCATCGTTCTGCAGTCCACGTGCTGTCGCTCCGGGGCAGGCTTCTCCCAGCTGCCCTTTGCCTATGGCATTCCTCCTCTTTCCAGTAACCAGGCAGAGGGGAGGGGTGCATCATAGGGTGACAGCTGTGGAGGCTGTGTGCTCTACAGTGACCACAGACTCCCAGATGTTCTGGAAATGCACGAATCAAAGTGTCAATGGAATAGCAGAAAAACTCAGAAAAGAAGACACAAAGAAACACCACCATCAAATTAGAAAGGGTTGGTGTGTCTGTCTTCTACACAGGTATTTCTGGATATGGAAAAGCCAACCAGCGTGGTCATAGTCATGGTCATTTCCATTCCTGTTCTTCTTCTTCTTCTTCTTCTTTTTTTTTTTTTTTTTTTTTTGAGACAGGGTCTCACTCTGTTGCCCAGGCTGGAGTGCAATTGGTGTGATCTAGGCTCACTGCAACCTCTGCCTCCCAGGTTCAAGCGATTCTCCTGCCTCAGCCTCCTGAGTAGCTGGCATTACAGGCGCCTGCCACCATGCCCAGCTAATTTTTGTATTTTTGGTAGAGATGGGGTTTCACCATGTTGCCCAGCTGGTCTCAAACTCCTGGCCTTGGCCTCTTAAAGTGCTGGGATTACAGGCGTGAGACACCGGGTCCGGCCATTCTTGTCCTTTTGACACAAGATTCTAATCACTCTTCTTGAGAACTCTCCCAACAATATACACTGTTTTAGTCATGATAAAGAATTCTTATAACCAGCAATACCATCTATGATTTCGTATGTGATATGGTTTGGCTCTGTTTCCCTACTCAAATCTCATATTGAAGTGTAAGCCACAGTGTTGGAAGTGGGACCTGGTGGGAAGTGATTGGATCATGGGGGTGGAATTCTCATGAATGGTTTAGCACCATCCCATTGATGCTGTCTTTGCGATAGTGAGGGAGTTCTCGCAAGATCTGGTCATTTAAAAGTGTGTAGCACCTCTCCCACCTCTCTTGCTCATGCTCCGGCCATGTGACACACCTACTCCCCCTTCACCTTCCGCTGTGATTGGAAGCTTCCTGAGGCCTCCCAGAAGCTAAGCAGATGTTAGCACCATGCTTCCTGTATAGCCTACAGAGCCATGAGCCAATTAAACCTCTTTTCTTTATCAATTACCCAGCCTCAGGTGTTTCTTCATAGCAATGCAAGAACGGGCTAACACAGGGTGCTTTCCATTTTGTATGGCCAGTCAATTCCAGATTACCTGGATGATGGCCCTGCACGATGGGCTGGATTATAGAAAACTCCACAGCATGCAAACCTTATTGCTACATAGCTTTGAAATATTTCATGTAATTTTTTACACAAGCATTTGCTTCCTAATTACATGATGATGTTTTATTATTTTCTGCATCAGTGCTATTAGCGACCACATATACAGTGTGGACTCGATGTCCTTTGTGTTCACTCACTCATCGAATGCTCTCAACACCTCCTGTGAGGTCGGGTTTTAGTGAGGATAACAATAACTACTTTAAGAAAGTGACTCAACAGTGCAGTGGCTCTAAGCAGATTGAAGATTACTTTTCTTTTATATGGTGATCTCATTGTCCCAAGTTGGAAGGCGACAGGGTTAGGCTGATGACCATTGTGTATAGGTGGCTAGCAAAGCCACTCTGGTCACTGCTGCTCAAGCCATCAGAAACAGAGAACAAGGGTGTTGAGGTAGCATGCCAGCTCTTTTGAGGCCCAGCCTGGTCATGGCACAAGTCACTTGCATTCATGTTCCATGGGAGAGGACATAGCCACATGGCCATGCTTCAGGGGGTGCTGGGAAACCTGGCGTAACCAGCCAGCACCTGCCAGGCCAGAACTCTGCTGTTACAGAGAGGGGATAGCTGCTTGCATCCTCCACCACTGAGAGTTGCTATCTGTCTTAGCTTAGGTAGCTTAAAAAATCAGAAATTTGGCTGGGCGTGGTGGCTCACGCCTGTAATCCCAGCACTCTGGGAGGCCGAGGTGGGCAGATCATGAGGTCAGGAGTTCAAGACAAGCCTGGCCAACATGACGAAACCCCATCTCTGCTAAAAATACAAAAATTAGCTGGGCGTGGTGGCGGGTGCCTGTAATCCCAGCTACTTGGGGGGCTGAGGCAGGAGAATTGCTTGAACCCGGGAGATGGAGGTTGCAGGGAGCTGAGATCGTGCCATTGCACTCCAGCCTGGGCAATAAGAGCAAGACTTCGTCTCAAAAAAAAAAAAAAAAATCAGAAATTTATTGCTCACAGTTCTGGAGGTGGGAAGTCCAAGATCAAGGTGGCAGCAGATTCAGTGTCTCATGAGGGCCCACTTCCTGGTTCAGAGATAGTGCCTTCTAGCCATATCCTCACAAGATAGATAAGGCAGGGGCCTCTCTGGAGTCTCTTTCATAAGGACACTGATCCCATTCATGAAGACTCTGTCCTCGTGACTTATCACTTCCCAAAAACCACACCTCCTAACACCATCACACTGGGGATTAGGTTTCAATATAGGAATTTGGGGAGGATGGAAACATTCAGATCATACCATTATCTTATTGACATTTTATAGGTGAAGAAACTCAAGCACAGATCAATTAAAAAATTCCTCTGAGAGCACAGATAATCGGAGTGGAGATAGGATTCTTGCTCAGGCTACCTGGCTTTAAGTCCGTGCCTTTGATCATTATGCTACGTTAGATTTATAACACAATATTAACTTTAACATATAATTAATACACATCTTCACATTTGACTGCCTGCTGTATCTTTCTGCCCCAAAGCCTCAAAGTCATTCATTTGTCAAGAAATTTCCTTGAGATATTCGACAGCGGGCTGGAGAATTAGGTGCCACCCATATTCTTAAGTCCAGGGTGAAAGCCAGGACCCAGCTGTGGTCAGACCCCTGAGTGGATGGGCAGGGCCTCCTGCTAGACTGGCCAGTGGGTATGACCTGCTCCTCAAGGGCCAGTTGGGGGATCTGTGGCTCAAGGCTTTGTATGGAACATTGCCTCCTTTTCCCCCAACTCCAGGCACTCGTACTCCTTCCTGCTGCTTTGAGAGACCCCAGGGCTACAGCAAGAACTTGTGGTGCATGCAGAAGAGCCAGACAGCAGCCCAAACATCATAGTTCACACATCCTTCTGCAATGGCAAGGGGCTGGGAGGCATCTGCTCTGGTCGGAAGAATTTTAACAGACTTTTTGCATCTTAAAGAGCTGATTGCTACTGTCATCAACTTCATCTCATTGTGGCCTCGTTTTATATTTTTCCTTCATCCCTTTGTACCCCGTCATTAGTATGGGATTAAGAGACAGAGCAATTGGGAAGTCAGAAAAACAAAACAGCAAGTTCCACTTTAGGGCAATTTGCTGTTATAAAGGCATTTCCCATGTGCTACCTGGAGGTAGCCAGATCTCCTTGGGCCCGTGGTCAGAAGGGGCACGGAGGCCTGCAGAGATCTGCAGGCTGCTGTAGATCATCAGGAGGTAGGAGCAGGTCTCCCCATCCAGGCTCTGACACATTCACCCAGAACACACTGCCACAAAGCCTGTGAACGGACAGCAGCTTTCTCATTAATTAGATGGTTTTCCTGGCTAGGGGTTGGCAGGGCCAGCATAGCGGCTAGCCTGGGTTAATTTAAGTGAGTATCCCGATCCAGTGGTCTATAACTTTCAGAAGGGTGAAAACCAGTGTTCCCCAGAACCAAGCATTTCCATATTCAAGCACCTAGGCAGTCTCGCTTACACTTTGGGGGACTCCAGGCACCCTGAAACCCTTCCTTGGGCTCCCTACATAAGGATCTGAACTTTTCAATCCCTTTGCTTTATTTGTTAATCACCCTAATGAAAACAGATCAACACAATTTTGTATCATTAAAGAGTAAATAAATTATAGTAAATCCACAGAAAACTACACAAAAGTTATAAAGAGATGGCTATTGTACAACAAAATAAAATCTAAATTACAGCTAAGTTTGAAAAATAAAATAAAATTAATTCATTTAACTAACAAATGTGCATGCATGTGCGTTTGCGTGTGTGTGTGTGTGTGTGTGTGTGTGTAAAGACAGCATTAGAAAGAGACAATATGAGTCTGCTACCCACTGGGGACACAGCAACGAATAAAACACAATCTCTTCCCTGGGAGTCAGTGCTGCTGGAGCCATGCCAGGAAACAGGGCCAAGGATGGGATTGGTGGTCCATGCAGGACCACTGGGTTTTATTCTGAGAAGACAGGGAGCTGTTGGAGGGCTTGGAGCAGGGCAGGGGCATGACATCCCTGCTTTGATTTTTAAAATTTCAGTCTGTCTATTCCAAAAAGCATTGCTTCTGGGTGGTTTGAAGCAGGGAGAGCCGTCCAGTGGCCACTGCAGTGCTTCGGGGGAAGTGGAGTTGTGTTTGAACCATTGTAGTAGGGGTGGGGTGGTGAGAGGCCAGCAGGCTCTGGGTGGACTTTGAGGACGGAGCCCCCAGGATTTGCTGGTGTTTCAGATGGCGGCAACAAAAGAGAGGAACCAAAGAGGATTCCCAGTATTTGGCCAGTAAATGGTGCTGACTTTACTAAGCAGAACTGGCAGAGGAGCAGGCTTGGCAGAGGCAAAGTCAAGGGCTCTGCTTTGAACCAGTTTGCATGGCTAATTCAGACTGAGGTGTCAGGTGGGCGGTTGGAGGTCCAGCTTCAGGCTGGAGGAACATATTTGAGAGTCATCTTCTTTTTTAAAAAATAATTTCAGCTTTTATTTTAGATTCAGGGAGTATGTGTGAAGGTTTGCTAAAAGGGTTTATTGCATGATGCTGAGGTTTGGGGTACAAATGATCTCATCACTCAGGTGGTGAGCATAGTATCCAAGAGGTGGTTTTCAGCCCTTCCCCACCTCCCCTCTCTAGGAGTCCCTGGTGTCTACTGTTCCTGTCTGTATGTCCATGTGTACCCAATGCTTAGCTCCCTCTTACAACTGAGAAGAGAGCCATGTTCTTCTAAACATTATGTAGAGCTGTGGGGCTAGAGGAATCAATGAGGGGAGAGCCATGATTATCCCCTCCTTTAGAAGTCACTCATATGAGGAGGACCCAGCTTGGCAGGCAGAGAAGGACCATGGGGTGAGGCAGGAGAGCCTGAAGAGGCAGAGGTAGAAGCTGGAACCCAAGGGCAGAGAGAGTTTTGGGGAAGAGGGAGTGATCCTTGCTAATAACTGCTGCAGATACCACTCATGGAGGCAGTAGATATCCACATAGGTGACAGAGACAGACAGACTCAGCAGCAGACATGAGATGCATGGAGAGTTCTGGAGGACCATACACCCAAAGGGCTACAGATTGGGATTGGACAGCGAGGGGTAAAGGAAGCATGCTCTTTGCACTCCTGTATCGGGGGTCTGTGCATTACTTGGGGAATTAAAAAAGAACAATATGTTAAAGGGGGAATTATCTGCAGTGCAGAGAAGGTCTGTCCCTACTTGGGCTCATGCCTTTTACATCCTCCTACAGGAGGTGCTCAGGGTGACCCACCTCTCCTTCTCCTTCCACCCTGTAGAAATGGCTTCCTTCCATCCACAGGCACCTGCCTGTCCCTCCTCCCCGACCTGGGGCCCGCTCCATGTTCCAATCCTTTTAGCACATCCTTACTTCCCTGGCAGATGTGTTCTTCCTTCAAATCCATGAACACAGGCAGGAGAAAGCAATTCCAGAATTGGTTGCAGTTCTCTGTGCAGGTAGAAATAATATGCGATGCTGTGACATTTGCAACCAACTGCCGTGTTGATTTGGTTTTGTCGTGATTGATGTTTTATCAACGAGCTTTTCCCTGAGCTATTTCAGGCTCTGTTTTGTGTAGATGATTGAAGACATTCTGAAAATTTCTTTATTTCTGAACAATCCATTCAATCCATACTTTCCTAACCCTCTGAGGGAAAACAAATGCAACACTACACACACACACACACACACGTGCACAAACACACACTTTTTCAATCTCTACCAAGCTGAGAGTCTCCCGGTAAATGAGCCAATTTGTTTTCATTTAAATATGAAAATAGGATAAGGAGAAGTATACCTCATGAACATGCATGAGAGAGCACAGAGCCGTAAGCTGGGGAAAAATAAAGATAAATTTGTCACATCTCTCATGATGAAAGATGTGTGTGCAATTAAACAGCCAGCCAGGCGGCTGTGAGCACCTTGGTGTGTTATATTTTTATCTGCAGGGCCGTTACTCTCATGTTTCCTGTCACAGAATCTAAACATCACAGATCTGCAGAGGACAGGCGAGGATGCTGAGTGATGCCAAGCAGTTCTGAAAGTAGGTCAGTGGGTCACCATGCGGACCTGAACAGAAAGGACATGTACCTGACCCCTGAGAGGCCAAGGCTCCCACAGCCAGGGCAGTGGCTGGTGGAAACCCTGGATGAGGAAGCTGGAGCCAAGGCAGCTGCATCCCAGGGGGCAGGATTGCCCTGGTACACACCTGAGGAAAGCCAGGCTTTAAAGTGGGGCTGCAGGAAGAGTGAAAGATGGGGCTGGAAGGGTCCCTCTGGAGTTATGCAGCTGCAGACACCTTTGGCACGGAACAAGAGAAGAGTGTATGTGTGTTTGGGTGCCCACATTTGGAGGAAAGACATAGGGTCTATGCACATTGTGTGGAGCTTACTAAAGGACAAGCAGGTGAAACACTGCTTAATGCAGTCTTTCAGAGTACGGAGGGAGCTGGGAGGCTTATTCAGCTCAACCTCTTGCTCAGAGCAGGAATCCCTGCCCCGAATCCCCAACCAAGAGCCTGAATGCCCAGCTCCACCAAATTCAAGGTGTGAAGGGTGCCTCGGGGTGTGCAGGTGGGTCCCTTCCCATCTATCGTGCTGGTGCTTCGAGGCAGGCCGGGGCCTGCAGGTTCTGTCCACCCTCAGAGTGGATTCGGCTCAGCTGCTGGATGGAGCTGTACCCCTTTCCATTCCCACGTTTCCTGCACGAGTCTTCCCAGCCTGGCATCACGCCTGCACAGCCTTCCCACATCGAGGCTGTGGGAACCTGCTCGAGACCCCCTTAGGTGGTGCCAACATCTATTCCTCACCCCTCAGCGGCCACCTGTGGGCCCTGCTCCGGCCTTTAGAGGTGCACGCAGGCACCCACCAGCTCTGAGGCCGCCAGCCACATGCCAGGCCCTCAGTCTTCTCACTGCCTGGCTCCACCAGCCATCTCTCCTGTAGCATGGTCTCTGGCACTGTCCCTATCCCAGCCACTTCAGGTGCCTCCTTTTAATTCCTCAACTGTGCCATGTGCAGCAGGAGGATTTTTTACATTTTATTTTAAATGAACCAAGAACATTTTAAGGAAGAATGGGGTTTGGATTGAAACAAGGTAAGCAGTTTTGGTGATGTTTCCAGGACAGGTTGAGGAAGACTCACAGTGTCCCAGGAGTTAGAGAGTGGGGCACTTGGAGGAGTGTTGTCTCCTGGGCTCAGTCCCCAACAGAGAGGGGAGGGTGGCTGGCAACACTTGGCTCCGGTAGCTGTTCAGGGTGGGGAGGCCCTGCCTTACCTGAGTCTGAGCTGTCGCCCTAACTCTACTTTGATGCTGCCGGGATGACTTTTTGATCAGCAGAGGAGTCTCTAGACCTGGTGACTTTGGCTAAAGGGAAAAAGGGAGCTGCTGTCCACCAGAAGTCTCCTTGCAAACCTGTGGAAGATGATCCGGGCCTCCAACCCAGTGCCTTGGGAGAAGAGTACACTCCCTGGGATGGTGAATTTCCACCTGGGGCAGGAGGGGACCCAGGCCCACCTCCTGCATGCTCCTGACTCAGAGAGGAGAGCCCTAAGGGTCACAGCTGGCTTGGCTCTGAGCCCGCTCGACCCCACCCCCTGCACTGAAGCCTCTTCTGGGCATGCAGGGACACCCCCAACTTTGCCTGCAGGGCATGCGCTCTGGGCAGGTCTCTGGCCCACAGCAGTAGCCTCTGATTCCTTCCTTCCTTCTTTCCCTCTCTCCCTCCCTCCTTCCCTCCCTTCCTTCCTTCCCTCCTTCCTTCCTTCTTTCCTTCCTTCCTTCCTTCTTTCCTTCCTTCCTTCCTTTTTTTTCTTTTCTTTCTTTTGCTTTCTTTTTTGGAACAAGATCTCTCCCTGTCACCCAGGATGGAGTGCAGTGGTGCAATCCTGGCTCACTGTGGCCTCGAGCTCCTGGGCTCAAGTGATCCTCCCCAATCAGCCTCCAGAGTAGCTGACTCCTCCTGTCTTGACTTCTGTGTTTCTTTGGCAGATGTCTTGCAGATTTGCTGGGTAATTATCCTGATTCTTATTCTCAGCCCCTTTCTAGATTTCAGGTTGCAAAACATAAGTTGCAATTTCCTCATGACTGTTTTCCCTGCAGTTTCTGCCCATAGCCCTGGGGATGGGAGGGCTTCATGGAGGCCTCAGATTCCCCTCTCCACCACCAACCAGGCTTCCTGTAGAAATGACATTAGTCAACAAAGCAAACAAATGGCATGCCTTTCTACTCCATTGTTACTCCTTCTGAAAAGTAACTCGCTATTACTATACATGGACAAGATGTCCTAGAACTTCCAATAGACAATTCTAAGAATTTTCACCTCATATTTTAAGGTGTGATTTATTTTCTATCCCCATGTAGCTCTCTGCGCAAAGCACACTGAATAGCTGTTGGGCACTAGCACTAAACACACCAGGTTCTGCCAAGTTTCAGGGTCACAGAGAAGTTTTTATCTGAGAAGCAGCTTGGACCACAGGACAAATGAGTCTGTGGAAGGCACATTTCTGTGTCACAGCACCCCACAAAGCTGACTCAAAGCAAGCAGGAAAATGATACTTTGAGCTGCAAGATTCAATTGCTCTGCCTCTCAGACACCCCCTGGTGCAGGAAATGGGGATCCTTCCTTGAGATAAGAAACAGCAACCGAAGTAACATTGTTCTCACACCAACAATGGTGAGCAATAAGCAAGCTCCATGCAATTGTGCACGAAGCGGGGAGTGTGATAATGATGGCTCCTCAACATCTCCCTCTCCTGGGACCACATCTGTCATGGGGTCTAGGGCAGAAAAACATCCTAGAGAAGAGCTCCTTCTGCAGCTTTGCAAACAGCCAAGTGCAATGCTGAACCAGCGACGAGATGAACACAGGGAGGTGAATGGAGGGAGGTGAACAGAGGCCCTCAGCGTGCTCAGCCTGTACTGCATGTGTCCCTGGCCAGTGCAGAAGCTGGTCACGCTGTGAATGAAACCTGCCCCGGGCATGGGTAAAAGGCACTGCAAAGACTAGCAGGCATCTGTTCGTGGCTCGCTGTCTGCAGCCTCCTGAGGGAGGCCCGGATTTTCTCTTCTGCACTGCCCAACGATCCCTCTGCATGCGTGTCTATCACCCCCGTTGGACTGAGAGCAGCTCAAGAAGAGGCTCCATGCCTTATTCATCTTTTTTATCCTACCTGCTCAAATGATAGTAGCCAGTATTTATGAAGCACTTACTATATGCCAGGCTGTGTGCTAAGTAGGTCACATGCATTGCCTTTTATTCCCTACACCAGACTTGAGTGGTTGATACTATTTTCCTAATGTTAAAGATGAGGAATTAGCCCAAGTTTAGCTGCTGGTGAGTAGAGAAGCCAGGACTTGAATTACACAGGCTGACTTGGCCAGGAGGCTCTTTTCTTCCTTTTTTTTTTTTTTTTTTTTTTTTTTTTTTGAGACAGAGTCTGGCTCTGTCACCCAGGCTGGAGGAGGGCAGTGGTGTGATCTCAGCTCACTGCAATCTCCGCCTCCCGGGTTCAAGTGATTCTCCTGCCTCAGCCTCCCAAGTAGCTGGGATTACAGGTGACCACAACCATGCCTGGCTAATTTTTGTATTTTTAGTAGAGACAGAGTTTCACCATGTTGGCTGGGCTGGTCTTGAATTTCTGACCTCAAGTGATCCGCCTGCCTCGGCCTCCCAAACTGCTGGGATTACAGGCGTGAGCCTCCCCACCTGGCCCACCAGCAGGCTTGTAACCATTGTAGCCCACAGTTCTTTCTATGAACCTTCTGTACAGAGTTGAGTGGCACCCCTGGGTGGTGGGTGCCAGCTAGGAAGTCAACTCTCCCAAGGTCTTAAGATGCCATATCAGTACCCACTAACAGCTCATTCCAAAGCCAGTCTTCTGCTATAGAATTGGCACAAAGACCTTCCCTGTGCCATTGTCAGCTGCCTGAGAACAGGCACCATGATTCATCTTTGTTTCTCCTAGAAACCCCTGTTTAGTGCCTTGTAGATAGAAAATGCTCAACATTAGGTTAACTGAATTGAATGCATTCACTTTTCATCTAGAGTTATAGAGTAGCACAATATAGGGCCCTTTAAGACTAAACAACATTGATCATTTATCACATTGTAGCCACAATGAGCTTAATGATAAGCTGAATGATGAACACGAGAAAGAAGCACACGCCCTGCAGAAGTTGGATTGCGAGCCTGTGTCACACCCAGTGATTTTTCGAGGACACATGGGAAGTGGCTCTCTGGTGGTTGCCATGAGAACCATCACCCGGGACTCCTGTTTTAAGAATGCAGTGTTTGCAGTTGTGTGTGTGATGTGTATGTGTGTGACAACGGCCGTGCATGTGTGGGCAGCATATGCCAACGGTCTTCTCAGGGAAGATTGTCCTTGGGAAAGCTCAGTAGCAGACAACCAAACCCTCCCAGGTATCCATTGATGAAGACCCTGATCATCATTCATGCCTACTCCATCAGGTGACATCATCAATCCCAGATGGGAATTCTCAGGCTTCATTGAGAATCTCTGATGTGAGGAGCTCCGTGCTAGGTGTTGTGTGAGAAACCAGAAGCCAAAGCAGATGTCTTGGACCTTGAGAGAATATGAGTCCTCTTGAGAACTCCGATCCCCTATACACTTTGCCCAGCTTCCCCAGTGGTAACATTTTGCTTTTTTGGTTTTGTTTTTTGAGATGGAGTCTCGCTCTGTCACCCAGGCTGTTGTGCAGTGGCATGATCTCGGTTCAGTGCAACCTTCGACTCCCAGGTTCAAGCAATTCTCTTGCCTCAGCCTCCTGAGTAGCTGGAATTACAGGCATGTGGCACCAAGTCCGGCTAATTTTTGTATTTTTAGTAGAGACGGGGAGACGGGGTTTCACCGTGTTAGCCAGGCTGGTCTTGAATGCCTGACATCAAGTGATCTGCCTATCTCGGCCTTCCAAAGTGCTGGGGTTACATGCGTGAGCCACCGTGCCCTGCCCCCAGTGGTAACATTTTGTAAAACTGTGTATAACATCATAACCATGTCATCAACATTGATACAATTCACTGATTTATTCAAATATCCCAAGTTTCCCTTGTACTGGTGCATGTGTGTTTGTGTGTATATTAGGTTCTACATAATTTTATCACCTAAGTGGGTTCATGTCTCCACCATAGTCAAGATACTAAATCCCTTTAACATCCTCAGAACCCCTCATGTAACTCTTAACTCTCCTTAACCCCTATCCTTAACCTCTGGCAGCCACTAATTTGTCCATCATTTTAAATATTTTTTCATTTCAAAAATGTTACAGAGAAAAAATCACACAGTATAGAAGCTTTTGAGATTGGCTTTTTTTTTCCACTCAGCACAAATTGCTGGAGATTCACTAAGTTGTGTGTATTAAGAGTTTGTTCTTATTATGAGTAGTGTTCCATCGCATGCATGCACAACAGTTTGTTTAACCATACACCTATTGAAGGACATCTGTGCAAATTCCTGGACTAGAACAAATAAAGCTGCCATGGACATTCATGTATAATATGTACAGGTTTTTGTGTGGATGTTAAGTTTTCATTTCCCTGGGATAAAAAAGAGAGTTCAGTTGCTGAGTCATACAGTAGTTGCATGTTGCATGTTGACTTTAGTTTTTTTAGAGACAGTGTCTTGCTCTGTCACCTAGGCTGGAGTACGGTGGTCCAAACACAGCGCACTGCAGCATTGAACTCATGGATTCAAGTGATCCTCCTGCCTCGTCCTCCTGAGTAGCTAGGACTTCAGACATACACCACCATGCCCATCTAATTTTTAATTTTTGTTTTTTTTTCAGAGACGGGGTCTTGTTATGTTGCCCAGGCTGGTCTTTAACTCCTGGCCTCAAGTGATCCTCCTACGTCAGCTTCCCAAAGTGTTGAGATTATAGGCATGAATCACCAAGCCTGGCCTGCAGGTTTAGTTTTATAAGAGACTTCCAAATTGTTTTCCAGAGTGCCATTTTACATTCTTACCAACAGTGTATGAGCGATCCAGATTATCCTAATCCTTGCCAGCTTTTTGTATTGTTGCTGTTTTTTATTTTAGTCATTGTGATAAGTGTGTAGTGATATCTCATTGTGTTTTTTTCTTTTTTTGGAGGGGGGCGCGGGTGGGGCAGTCTCACCCTGTTGCCCAGGCTGGAGTGCAGTGACACAATCTTGGCTCACTGCAACCTCCGACTCCTGGGTTCAAGTGATTCTCATGCCTCAGCCACCCGGGTAGCTGGGATTACAGGCACATGCCACCATGCTGAGCTAATTTTTGTATTTTAGTAGAGACGAGATTTCACCATGTTGGCCAGGCTGGTCTTGAACTCCTGACCTCAAGTGATCCGCCCACCTTGGCCTTCCAAAGTGCTGGGATTACAGACATGAGCCACTGCTCCCGGCTTCATTGTGATTTTAATTTGAAATTCTTTAACGGCTAACAGTGTTGAATATCTTTCCACGTGCTTATTTGCCATCTGTATATCTTCTTGGTGAAATGTCTGTGTATGTCTTTTGCCCATTTTTAAATGGGATTGTTTGGTATTTACTGTTGAGTTTTGAGCATTCTTTATATATTCTAGATACTAGTCCTTTGTTGAATATGTGGTTTGCAAATATTTTCTCCCAGTCTATAGCTTGTCTTTTCATCCTCTCAACATGAGCTTTCACAGAGCAAAAGTTTTTAGCTTTGGTGAGGTCCAATTCGTCAATTTTTTCCTTTTATAGATCATGCTTTTGGTGTCAAGTCTAAGAACTTTTTGCATAGTCCTACTTTTTAAAGACTTTCGCCCATATGTTTTTCTAACAGTTTTATAGTTTTACATTTTACATTTAAGTCTATGATCCAAATTGAGTTAATTTTGTATAAAGTGTGAAGTTTAGGTCGTAATTCACTTGTTTGGCCTACAAGAGTCCCATTGCTCCAGCATTATCTATTGAAAAGGCAATCCATCCTTTATTGAATTGCCTTTGTACCTTGTTAAAAATCAGATGGGCATGTATTTGTGTGGGTTTGTTTTTGAGTTTATTATTCCATTGATCTATGGTCCATCCCTCTGTAATACAATGCTATCTTGATTACTATAGTTACATAGAGGTCTTAATAATGGGCAGAATGAGTCCTCTCACTTTAGTTTTATTTGTCAGAATCATTTTAACTATTCTAGAGCCTGTACTTTACCATACATACTTTAGACTAAGTTTGTCAATATCTACAGAAAACTTTCCTGGGATTTAGATAGCAATTGCTTTAAACCTATAGATCAATTTAGGGAAAATTGACATATTTATTATGTTGAGTTTTCCAATCTGTGAACACAGTAAGTATGCCTCTCCATTTATTTAGGCTTTTTAAAATTTCTTTCATCAACATTTTATAATTTCCAATATAAACATCTTGTACATGTTTTGTTAAGAGGACACCTAACTATTCATCTTCTTAGGAGTGGCTGTAAATAGTATTGTATTTTTTATTGCAGTTCTCACATTTTTATAGTTAGTATATAGAAATGGAATTCATTTTTGTTAATCTTGTATCTTGTGACATTGCTGAACTCACTTATTAGTTCTAAACATTTTTTCATAGATTCCTGGGGATTTTCTATAGAGACAATCATATCACCTATGAATATAGTTTTAGTGCTCTGTTTTCTATGTGTATGTATTTTATGTCTTGTCTTTACTGAGACTTCATTGGTTATAACTTCCAGTACTATGTTGAATAAGGGTGGTAAGAATGGGCATTGTCTTGTTCTTGATCTTAGGAGGAAAGCATTCAGTCTTTCCCCATTAAGTAGGATTTTGTGGATTTTTTTTTTTTGTAGATACCCTTTATCAGTTGAGGAAATTCCCTTCCATTCCTAACTTGCTGAAATTTTTATTATGAATAAAATTAGATTTTTGTCAATTGCTTTGTGTCAATTGATATGATATGATATTTCTACTTCAGCTTATTGATGTGATGCCTAACTTTCAATTATTTTTTGAATGTCAAAATAGCCTTGCATATCTGATAGAAATCACGCTTGTTTATGGTATATAATTCTTTTTATACATTATTGGATGAAGTTTGTGGATATCTTGTTGAGAATTCAACATCTAACTTCCTGTGACTTGTCGGTTTGTAATCTTCTTTATACTGTCTTTTCCTGGTGTTTGTATTAGGGTAATACTGACCACGTAAAATGAGTTTTTAAACGTTCTCTCCTGTTTTACTTACTGGAGGAGATCGTGTAAAATTGCTGTCAATTCTTCTTTAAATGTTTGGTAGAATTCTCCAGTGAAACCATGTGAGCCTAGAGATTTCTATCTTAAGAGCTTTTCATTTACTAATTTAATTTTCTTCATGGTTATAGGGTTATTCTGACTGTCAATTTCATCTTGGTTGACTTGGTAGTTTGTCGTTTCAAGGAATTAGTCCACTTCTTTTAAGTTGTCAAATATGTGAGTTTAATGTTAGTCATAGTGGTCCCTTGTTTGAAATGATTGCAGAATCTATAGTGATATATCCCATTTCATTCCCAACATTGGTGATTTGTGTCTCCTCTCATTATATTTTTGTCAGTCTTGTTAGAGGTTTATCAATTTTATTGATTGATTCTAAAGAACCAGTTTCTGTTATCAATTTTCTCTATTATTTTCTTTTCCTATTCTCAATTTCATTGATTTCCACTCATATTTATTTTCTTTCTTTTGCTTGTATTGGTTTTATTTTGCTCTTTTCTTTCTAGTTTCTTGAAGTAGGAACTTAGATTATTAATTTCAGATATTCTTCTTGTGTAATATAACATTATTGCCAAAAATTTCCTCACAGTACTGCTTTAACTGCATTCCACAAATTTTCATAGGTTGTATTTTCATTTCATTCAGTTCTGTGTATCTTTAAAATTTTCCTTGTAGGCTTTCTTTCAACCCACAGATTATTTACAAGTATGTTGTTCAATTACTCCTTGCTTGTTATTTTCCTGTTGTTTTTCTATTATTGATTTCTTGTTTGATTCCATTATGACTGGGTATCACACTACATGATTTCAATTCTTTAAAATTATTTGAGGGGCTGGGCACAGTGGCTCACGTCTGGAACTCCAATGATAGGAATCTTGGATCTTCTCTTATTGTCTCAAAGGTCTCTGAGTCTCTGGTCTTTTTTTCAGTCAATTTTCTCATTGTTTTTCAGATTGAGTGAATTCCATTTTTTTGTCTTCAAGTTCACGTATATCCTCTCTCATCTTCAGTCTACTATTGAGTTCATACAGTAAGTTTAAAAATCTCTGTTATTGTATTTTTCCAGGTCTCCATTTTCATCCGGTACTTTTTTATAACTTCTATCTTTTCTCAGATTTTTAATTTTCATTTTAAGAGAATTTATAACTTGAAGCATTTTATGATGCTACTTTAAAATCCTTGTCAGATAATCTCAACATCTGATTCATCTTGGTGTTGGTGTCAGCTGCCTGTCTTTGCTCCTTTGAGTTGAGATTTTTTATTTTGGTTCTTGGCATAAATGGTGAGTTTTTAATTATATCTTGGATATCTTGTCTGTTATGTCAGGAGAGTCTGGGTCCTATATAAATATTTCATATTAGCAGTCAGTTACCCTATTTAGGTTTAGCACATGCATCTTGCCTTACCTTATGGACTCTGGTTCTAATGTTAGTTTGATTTTCAGAGCCTTTGGTCTGCTAGGTTTCTCTGGTGCTTCTGGATATCCCATTGGTCCCTGATGATGCTGCCTGAGTGGGTAGAAGGGCTTTCCCTTGTCATGGAAATTCAGTTTCTTTCAGTGGGTGGTGTCCCCTGACCTGCACTCCCCCTATTCCTTTCCTTGGTATTTCTGGGTAGGGAACGCAATTCTCTTAAAGAGCAAGAAAGTGGTGAGAAGAGAAGATGATCTAGGAGCAAGCCTTAGGAACCTCAACATTTAAACATTGTAGTGGAGGAGCTGCTGGCAATAGAAAAGGAGGGACAGGATAACAGAAGTGCTGGGAGTGAGTATTTCAGAAGCAAGAGAAGAGAGTATTTCAAGAAGGAGAGCATGGACAGCCATGCCAAAGGCTGTTGAAAAGTCACGTAGGATGAACACTGAAAAGTTTCCGCTGGATCGGGCTACATAGCGGTCATCCGCTAGAGCAATTTTGACGGAGAAGTAAGGGTAGAGGCCAGAGTGAAACAGTTTGAAAGTTTAGATGCCCCCTCTAGTTAAGGCTACCTCAGTTTCTTCCAGCATGGAAAGTGAGAGGGGAATGATGCCTAGAAATCAAAGGCATCTCTGCATGAACTAAGGAGGATCTAATGCAACTATAGGAGAGGAGCAGGAGGAAGCTGCTACCGTTTGCACTAAAATCAACAGACGTGAGCTTCTCTGGACCCCAGAGTCACCGGCACCATCCTCCCAGGCTCTGCCCCATTCTACTGTCCAATTCTCAGGGTCCACCACTGCTCACTGCTGCCCACACAGATCCAGCATCCCTGCAGCCCTCCCCTCTCTGCCAAGGGGTTACCATGCCATCACGGATTATTTCATTCTCTGGCTCTTCCCCAGCACTGTCAAGGTTCCCATTTCACCAACCAATGAATGCAAATGTTTAAAGAATATAACAGCTACTTTTAGAAGGGAATCATCTCTAGAATGATTTTAAAAGTCACTGCCTGTTATAGGAACATTCGTTGAGAGAAAAAGAAATCACCAATTTAGTCTCCCTGGACTGGACAGCAATTCTGAGACGCTGGCTATCTAAATCATTTCCCCCAAAACGCACTAAGAAAACACAAAGAAGGAAAAGTAATGATTGTTTTTACATGTTTAGTTGGTGAGTTTTATCACAGCACATTAATTTTAGCTAGGTTAACACAGATAGAGTAGAATTCTATCTACGCAATTGGAATTCTATCTACGCAATAGCTTTATAGCCATTGCAGCTACCTTGCAGGCAGTGTGCAAATACCCTTCTCAAGGACCTTTGAAAAGTGAGGTGAAACGGAAGGTGTTGAGATTATTTGCAAATGTGGGTTCTATTCTCAAACTGGCACCAATAAGATGGGTTACTATAAATATTTGACATAATTATCTGGATCTTGTTTATCGTTTGAAAAAGTGCCTTAAATCATCCCTAAGGTGTGTTTTAGCTCTAATATTATAAGAGTTTCCAAACACTTTTACTATTTAAAATGATTAAAGATTCATGGGTTGTAACCACTTGCTGTTACCTTTTTTTGTTGTTTTTTAATTTGAGAGAGCGTCTCACTCTTTTGCCCAGGCTGGAGTGCTGTAGTACAATCTTGGCTCACTGCAACCTCCACCTCCCAGGTTCAAACGATTCTCCTGCCTCAGCCTTCCGAGTAGCTGGGATTACAGGCTTGTGCCTGCCACCATGATCGGCTAATTATTTTTTTTCTTTTGTTGTTGTTGTTGTTTGTATTTTTAGTAGAGACAGAGTTTTGCCACGTTGGCCAGGTTGGTCTCGAACTCCTGACCTCAGGTGATCTGCATGCCCCGGCCTCCTAAAGTGCTGGGATTACAGGTGTGAGCCACCATGCCCAGCTTAGCTGTTAACCTTTTCTAAAGCTTACTTTTTGATCAGAGCCCCACCCATAATTGTTAAATGCTTTCCATTGGGAATTGTGTTGTGTGGAAGTTTCCAGAAAAGCAGGGACACTGCTTTCTCAGTCAACTGGCACAGAAATGGCCTACTACAGTTATGCTCCAGTAGGAGCACCTGGCTGTCAGATGAAGGAGGTGCAAGACAATGCAGGCTACTTTCCAGGGAAGCCTAACCCAGGCGAGGAACAACTAGCACAGCTGAATGCTAGTCTGGCTTCCTCTCTCACCCCCTGCCTCTCTTTTCCTTCCTTTCTTTGTGAAAGGGAGCAAAACAACACTGTGTGAGATAATGCCTGTAAACCTGTAAACCCTGGGCAATATCGTGATAGCCCAGATGGAGAAGCCCAGCGTAGTGACCCCCTGGGGGCAAGAGCAGCCAGCACAGCAGCCCCAGCCCATGGAGCATATTCCCACGGGGCAGCCTGGGAACCAGGACCCGCCTCATGCCCAGACTCCCGTGGGTGGGCCCACTCCTCACTGCCTTCCCCCTTCTGTCAACTGCCAGCTAGAGGCCTTTTCCCCCGCGGAGCCTAGGATGCATCCAGCCCACTTCAAGCCGGTTGCTTTGACACTGCACATTTTATTCCCCTTAAATATATTCATGGCAGCAACAAAGCTTTCAGCACAGAGCAGATGCAGGTCAGAGCAGAGTGAGCTGGAACGTGTTTTTTTCTAGAGCCCGGACTTTCTGAGGCTCTCCTGGACATCATCTGCCCCGCAGCCTTGCTCCAAACCTGGGTGGCACATAGGGCCCAGGGGCCCGGTGGTTAGACACACAGTTTTCTCTCTCATTCTTTCTGTTTCTTTACAGAGATTTCTCAGGATTCTCTTCTTCCTGTTCCACTGAGGATCCTCAAGGTGGCCTATATTGTATAGAACCTGGATTGAGAGGCTGCTCACCCCACTGGGCACAATTATCATTTCAAAATGGAATTCCAAGGTCACGTGGTTAGCGTATGAAAGGCTCAGACACGGGCATTCATTGGTAAGTCAGCTGTGGCAGCAGCCGTCCCTGCACAAAACATTTCCCCCTTGAAAAATCTCACGCAAGTTCAAAATAGCTTTACACAATACTTATGCTTCTCCCAGAGATGTTTTTTTTCTTTTTTTTTTAATCCTTGACCTACTTTTTCTCTATGTGCAATATACCTAATGAGTAATAACGACTTCAGAGAGGGTAGCACCAGGGGAAACAAAACTGAATGAATGCCTTGAGAGAATGACTCGGGAGCCCTCAGACTCAACGGACTTTCTTCTCAGGGCAGAAACGAGGGCGTTCGTCTGAACTGTAGGTTTGCTGAAGATTCCTATGGCTGGACAATGCCCCGGCGAAATAGTCAGGATATCACAGAGGTGGCTAGCAGTGGAGCCAGACAGAGGGACTGACACACACGTGCACACACTTGCACACACTCACACTCTCACGCACACACGTGTTCACAAACCCAGCCTATCCCCACCCAAGCTAGACGGTGCTGTAAAGAGAATGCTTTGGGGTCTGGAACGTTCGCTGCCATCTAAAAATGCTCTTCTAAAACAGACTCTGTCAATGACGGGATCCGCACAGAAAGGGAACACGCTTCTCCGCCTCTGGAGTCATAAACCCAAACCCCAGAAGGCTCGGGGGAGGAGAGAAGTGGCCACAGACTTCACTCACACATCGCTCTCCAGTCTGTGCACAGCAAAAACAGCTGCTGCCTCAGCCCCTGAGTGTACGTCAGTCCCTTTGAATGGGAAATCAGAAAAGGTGTCCTTCTAAGCCAGAGATGGGATTCTTGAGAATTACATGAATAAGCGTCTCTTCTCTCGAAACCATCGGCCACTTTTCTTCAGCAAGATTTTTCCCCTAAGCAGGCCTCTGTGATGGAGGAAACACGCAGAGCTGCACTTGCTGAGTCTCTGTCAGGAGCAGGCACTGGGCTGGGGTGATTTCGAACCTCGCAGACGAGTTCAAATCCCACCTCCAGCAGTTGTGGGCTATGAAGTCTTGGGCAAGTCACCTTCTTGAGCCTTAATTTCCATGCCTGTTAAAAGATGATCATAACATCTGACTTCAGTATGGTGAGGGTTAATGATAACTGATATGAAGCCACTTCACACAGAGAATGCTCTCAATAAACGGTAGCTATGGTGATAAGCAAGGCATGGTCCCTGCATTGAGGAAGATGCAATTCGGTGGCCTTGAGGTCAACTCCAAGCCTGCTGGGATTGAGCTGGACCCTGAGGTTTCCTCAGCCCATGCCTAGGACCAGGAAGCAAAGCTGTGTGTAGCAGGTGTGGTGGAATGATTGCATTTCAGCTCCAATTTCTCATACCCAATATTTCAGCAGGCAGCTTGCTTGACTTTACCCTGCCCCCCTGGCTTTTGTTTGTCTGGAACCCTAAGCTTCTCAAAGGAGAGAGAGAGAGAGAAAGCGCACCTAGTTCTGGAAAAGAATAGGTTAGAGGCTCTCATGAGGATAGACCCTCAGAGGAGAAACACTGTGTGTCCTTCGGGGGCTTGACCCCAGCCCTTGTGGCTGCCAGCATCATCTGAGGGCCCTGGTCCCCTGTGGCCTGGAAGCAGCAGAATCCCCCCTGTAAAGGACCCCGTGCATGGGGAAAGGACCCCGTGCATGGGGATGAGCTCCTCAGTGGCAACTTCAGGACCTGAAGGCCTGTGGCTTCACCCCTATTTCCTGCCACTTCAAAAGCTGCCTGGTTCTTGTGCCACCCTGGGGGATGGAGGTTGGGGGGTTTGAATAGGGATGGAAAGTAAATATTAGGCCTCTAAGTCAGATTCAACTTGCTTATTCCCACACCTGTGCTCACCTCTGGGAGAAACCAGGTTCTCTTCCTGACTGAGGGAGCTAAGTCCCCCGAGGGCTCCTGCCTCCTCCAGAGGGCTGTGAGGCATATGCCGACCTGGGCTCCCCAAGCTGGGCCAAGGAAAATGACCTCTTTCCATGCTTCAACGTCCTGGAAGCTCAGGGAAGTCGGGGCCTGTCTCCTGGCTCAGCAAACACAGCAGGTCTCATTCAAACAGAGCGAGACTACCCCTGCCGGCTGCCTGCCCACGGTGCTCCTGTGGTCGGTCCAAGGCTGCACTGACTCTAGCTTTGTCCTCTCCCCACCGCTGTGCCCATCCCTGACCCTCCTGGGCCAGCTTCCAGTCCCCAGAGCACACCCCCTGCTGACCCCTGCTTCGGTGTTGGTACCACTGCAGAGCCAGCAGGCAGGAGGAGCCAACCGGTAGGGGAAATAGCAGGGCAAAGGAGGGAAGAGGAGCTGGAACATTTGCCCTGGGGCCAGAGGTCTCCACGCAGACAAGTGCAGCTGGACTAGTTTGCTAGGGCTGCCATGACAGGGTGCCAGGCTGGGCAGCTTAAACAACATTTATTTCTCCCACAATTCTGGAGGCTGGAAGTTCAACAGCAAGGTGTCAGCAGGACTGGTTTCTTCTGAGGTCCCTCTCCTTGGCTCGTAGATGGCCATCTTCATGTTCTAATAGGGAGACCAGCCATACTATATTAGGGCCCACCCTTGTGACCCCATTTTACCTTAACCACCTCTTTCAGGACCCAATCTCCAAATACCGTCACCATCTGTGGGTACTGGGGGTTAGGACTTCACCATGTGAATTTGCTGGGGGACAACATTCAGCCCATAACAGGATCACTGACTGAAACCCTAAGGGGCTGCATGATTTTATTTTCCTCATAGAGAAAAAATCCAGGCCTTCTAGAAAGCTTGACCTTGTTTCTTTCCTTCTTGTTTTGTTCTGTTGTGTAATTAGGGAAAATACTAGAAAAAAGGAAGGAGTCATATATATATACATATATATATATGTATATATACACACACACACATACACGCATGTGTTATCATTTTCATTCAATAAAAATATTTTTTATTTATTTATTTTATTTATTTATTTTTTGAGAGAGGTTCTGGCTCTGTCACCCAGGCTGGAGTGCAGTGGTGTGATCATGGCTCACTGCATTCTCAGTCTCCTGAGCAGCTGGAACCACAGGCATGTACCACCACACCCAGCTCTTTTTTTTTTTTTTTTTTTTTTGCGGGTGGTGGGAGGAGAGAGAAGCTCTCACTGTTGCCTAGGCTCCTGTGCTCAAGTGGTACTCCTGCCACGGCTTCCCAAAGTGCTGGGATTACAGGCATGAACCACCGTGCCTGGTCTCAATGTGTTTTTAGTTGACTTAGAAGAGACCAAATAGCCCCAACCAGGCTGTTTTCCAACTACAAATGAGGATAGGTTCCTGCTAACTGACTCTCCTAGAGTTATCTTTTTTTTTTTTTTTTGGCCCACAGATCAGTGTCTTAACCCCACCCCCTCTGAGATCACCATTCCTTTCATAGGTCTAGCATTAGGCCACCCACCACCCCTGCTCCCTTCCTCTCCTCTGTCCCTTCAGGAGGAGAGACCCCATCCCTCCCTGGGAGTTGGCCCATGTAAGGATAGCTGATCGCACCCCGAAGTGGGGTTAGACCATCACTTTGCTACCTCTTATCTCAGCATCAGATCAGCGCTTTCATCAGAATAGGGCCCTACTGTGTGCTCCATTTCCAAAACCCTCTCAGATACGTTTGATCTTTGCACGTTTGATCTTTGTGTCTGCGGGAGGAGGAAGGAAGTGAACTTTTACTGAGCTTGCTCCACATTTTAGGCTTATTGTTAGTGGTTTTTGCATCTGTGGTTTCTTTAATCATCATGTCAACCTATGGCATGATTGTGTATCAGAAAAAAAAAAAGTTATTATTCTGTGTAACCCTCAACACAACCCCACCCCACTGATGTGCTGCAGAGGGTAGGGCGCAGTACCAGAGACGTCTGAATATTAATCTATAGAACACATTGATCTACAAGTCACGTTGATCTACAGAACAAAGGGCATGGAGAGCTCAGGAAGAAGAAAATATTTGAGAGTGTGGTGGGGGATGGTGGGGAGTGGAGAGAGAGCCGGTATCCTGTGGAATACAACTTTGAGGAGAGTTTTAGAAAGCCTTGCTGGGGATGGCTGGTGCATTCCCCTCCTTGCTTTGTTATAAAAGAGGATTTCTGACTTGCCTATTTGTGTTTCCTTGGGGGGTATCAGAGTTCAGGCATTGGGCTTGTTACATTCAGGTATAGTTGCTATGAGCACCATTTTATAAATGAGGAAACTGAGGCTCAGAGAGATGAAGTCATTTTTGGTCAGTGAAAGACCCACAGATTAACTTCCAGTTTGTCTAACTGCAGTCACCTGACTGGTTCTTCCTGTCCACAGCACAGACAAAATCAGCTCACTGAGGCCGCGGCATTGCAATAGAGAAAGAGTTTAAATGACGTGAGGCTGACCCACGTGGGAGAACTGGAGTTATTACTCAAATTAGTCTCTCCAAAAGCTTGGATATTAGGGTGTTTTGGATAATTTGGTGGGCAGGGGGCTAGGGAATGGCTGCTGCTGATTGGTTGGGGATGAAATCACAAGGGTGTGGAAAATGGTCCTCGCGCACTGAGTCTGCCTCTACATGGGAGCCACAAGACCTGTTGAGCCATGAGCCATGAGTCATGAGTCCTGGTGGGGTCAGTCTGAAAGATATCTCAAAAACCAATCTTCAGTTCTACAATAGCGATGTTATTTATAGGAGCAATTGGAAAAGTCACAAATCTTGTGACCTCTGGCCACATGACCCCTGAGCAGTAAGGGATTCTAGAAACTATGCCTGTCTTGTCAGAATTCAGGCCCCTCTCATAATCTTAACCTTGTGACCTTTCAGTAGTTTTACAAAGGTGGTTTAGTTTGGGGAAGGGCTATTATCACCTTTGCTTTAAATGTAAACTATAAACTGAATTCCTCCGAAAGTTAGCTTGTCCTATGCCCAGGAATGACCAAGGACAGCTTGGAGATCAGAAGCAAGATGAAGTCAACTATATCAGATTTCCTACTGTCATAATTTTTGCAAAGGCCACAAAGGCCGTTTTGCAATGTAGTACATGGTCGACACTTCATTAATATTTATTTGAGCCCATTTACTTTTTCACATTTTGGCCAGTTAGGAAACAGAGGCATTACTGAGTATTTGGCATTCCCCAGGCCAACCAGCCTTCTGAAGTCCTTAGAGGTGAGAGGGCCACCTCCTGCTCTTGGCACTAACTGTGCTGTGCTTTGCACACAGAGTTTCATCAATTCCTGGCATCTCCCTCCAACTCCCTCTTCTTAACTTGGACTGGACTTTCTTAAGTCTCAGGAAGGATGTCATCCATTGATTTTACACTGTAGAATGCACACACAGTTACTCTGTGATTTTTCACATTTTCAAGTATTTCCCACTTGCTTTTTATCAACAATGATGTAATAAGACACACTTCTGTAAGTTCTGTTTCCAGGGAGAAGAATGGAAGCTTTGATTTCCTCTCTCAGCTTGACCAGAAAAAAACAGGTCCTAAAAGCCGGCATTCTTTAACTCCAGTGCTAATAATTCCTACTCCTTATTGTGTTTTTAAACCAAAGGGTCAGGTGAAAAAGTAAAGCAAAAATTGCCCCAGAAATCCAAAGAGGGTGGATCTCACATTCAGAGGCCTGCGGGGAACAAAGCCCTGCAGGGATAGACGGTGAGGCCTCCCGCACTGAAGGATGCCAGCTGGAGTCAATGCGGCTGAGTGCTGCACTTACCTCCCAGGGAACAGTGCTCTCCTGACCTTGAGCTCCTCCTTCCTCCCACAGGGGATGCCTGAGGGAAGAGGGAGAAAGAAAACTGCTCAAGCAGGGCTCAGATTCTGTCACCTTCTAGCAGAGCTGACTTAGGAAACAGCGAATTGTGAGCTATAATTTCAGGGATGCTTGGAAGACGCCCTCCCTCAAGCTAAATTATTTCTAGAATTTCCACCATCAACGTTTATTTCTTGGGTAGATGGATTATCTCCCATCAACGTGCAAATGTACCTTGAAAGGTATCACTTGTGCACAGGGAGAACTAATGGGTAGATGGCAGATTCTGGAACTAGACCTGTGTTCTTATCCTGGCTCTTCCATCTCCTACCTGTGTGACCTTGTACGAGTACCTGACCTCTCTGAGCATGGGTGTGCTCATGTGATCCTGCCTCACAGAGGTAATGGACTTAAAACCACTGAGGCATAATGCATGCTGGATAAATACTGGCTGCATCCCATCCAATTTAATATGTTGTGTTATCATTTTCATTCAATTCCATGTAGTTTTAAATTTCCTTTGAGAACATTGTAATTCAGAGCCTAAACTCTGAGAGTTAGACTGTCAGGATTTAAATGCCACCACCTCTGCCACTTGCTAGCTGCAAGACCTTGGGCAAGTGAATTAATGGTTCTGTGCCTCAGTTTTCTTATATGTAAAATGGAATCAAAATTATACCTCCCTCATAAGATCGTGGAGACCAATGACTTGATATAGATAAAGCACTCGGAACAGTGTGTGGCACTTACTACATGAGTATATATTATCTTTAAGCCATCAGTCATTGCCTCTTTCATGCGAATTACCTCATGAGCACATTTCCATTTTGATAGTTAAGCTAAGTGTTTTAAAGAAAACTACATTTTTTTTTTTTTAGCGTAAATGTTAAGTGGATAAATATTCCCTTGTCTCTTTTGGATTCTTTCCCCTTAGATGTCTTTGGTACATACATTCTCCTTCTCTTCCAATCCCCCAACCCCAAACCCAAAAAACTCCACTGTTGTTTACCTGTTAAAACGACTTACCCTATTAAGTTATAGAACCCAGCAGACATTCCCAAGACAAGATCAAGGTAGCTGGAAGACTACCTCAGAGACAAGCCAGCTACATGATATGTCCTGTACATCTTTAACTTAGCAGTGCCTAGAGGGTCAGAGCAGCAAATACTGCCCTCACTGGCCAGATGATGCTGAAGTGTCTAGGGGACTTGGGATCACTTCCATGTGTTCTTACCACTGTCCCTAAAGACGTGTCTGACTTGTGAAAAATGAAAAAAGCGGCCTGGCTACAAGCTTAGGGGGTCAGATTTGACCTAGTGTTATTTTTTTTCAAACAGTGCCCCTTGGCTCTCTGGGGTTCATGGGATGAACTCTAAGGATTCTTGAAAATAAAGCCTAATTACTGAAAATAAAGTTCTATGACAGAACTCAGTGTCTCATTTCATTTTACCACACCCTCCCCCAGCAACCAATCTATAAAATAGAGAAAATTTGTTATTGGCAGAGTCATACCCCCTCTTTTTCATCCCCCTGATGTGGGCAGGACAAGTCTTGGGGTGCCTGCCACTCCCATAGTCCTCTTCCCATGAGTTCCTCCCACTGTGGGCTGCCATGTTGGAACCATGATCATGTGACCACATGGCCACAGCTGATTGGACAGTGGATAGACAGCATGGCCAGTGCCTATTCTGCAGAATCACTCCTTGGGCAGTATGAATATGAAACAGAGAGAGGCAACTGAGTGGTTGGTCATGGGAAAAGAAACTGAACCTCCATCAGAGAGAAGTAATACTCAGAAACTACGAGTTGGAGAATCTGTGAATAGGTAGAGGCTGTAACTAGCAGAGGCCAGGAGGTAGAGGAAAGAGAAAGAGTAGGTTGCAAGCAGTCATAGTTATAGGGACAGGAGGCAGGGAAATTCTGGGCAGAAGAGGGTGAGTCCCCAGTGAGGGTCCAACCCTCAAGCCTGGAACCACAGCCCAAAGTGAGAACATGCATTCCTGTTTTCCTGCTCAAATGTTGCACTTTCCAAAACCACCCATGGCCTGCCCTGTCTCCCATCTTCTGTCCATAAAAACCCTAGGCTGCACTGTCAGAGAGGAGAAGAGGAGAAGTGCAGGACGTCAGAGACTACAGTTGGATGTCAGGGAGAAGCAGTTTGACTTCAGAGGGATGGCTTGATGGCATTGCTTCGGACAGGAGTCTAGCTGGGGATGGCTGGACTCCAGGGGAAGATCACCTTCCTGCTCCATCCCCTTTCCAGCTCCCCTTCCTGCTGAGAGCCGCTTTCATTGGCAATAAAATCTTTTGCATTCATCACCCTGTAATTCATTTGTACGATCCGATCTTTCCTGGACAGTGAACAAAAGCTCAGGTACCACAAGTGCAGATGCAGAAGACTGTCACACTGACCCTCTCACGGGCAGAAAGCAGCCATCTCACGTGAAAAGGCAGAGGGCTAACTGAGCTGTTAACACTTAAACTGTCCATGGACAGCAAAGCTAAAAGAGCACTGACTGTAACACTCCTTCTGAGGCTTCGGGAGTCATGGGTATTCCCTGCTAGATGCTGCCGCAAGGCCTACATGGAGTTTTGCTTCTGCTGGTGCCCAAAAGCAATCACCCTGGCTCCCACACCCACTCACCTGCATGCTACCTCCCATGAGGGGTTGAGTACAATGGGTTCAAGTGAGTGGAGTTTGCCCCCATTGGCACCAAAGCAGCTGGCTAGCTCCAGTGCCCACACTCCGGTTCCCACCCATGAAGGGGTCAGGGAAAATTTCCTGCTTCAGTAGGGACAATGGAAGACAGACCCTTAAGAGCTGAGTAAAGGTAAAGGCTAAGGGCATCAGAGGGCTCCTGCTGCTGAGGTGGTGATCACCCTAAGGCCACCCTTCCTGGACCACTTTCCTATTCCCATGAGGCCTGGCTGTAAAAATATTTCTGCGGTCCCTTTGAAGCTTGTGCATGTCATCTATATTCCATCCCTTACTCCAGAGCTGCCCTTATAATAAACACAGCTTACTTAAGCAACCACAGTACAGCTCAGTTTCTTAAAACCTAAGACTAACATACCTATCGTATGAACCTCTGGGTACTTCTACTCCCCTACTCTTACCTAAGTGCCATACACAACCCAGCTGCCAGTTAGCCCCAGTTGGGCCACTTGTGGTTCAACAAAGGACCCATCTTTCAAGACCCTGTGAAATAAATCAGAAATTATCACCTTTCAGGTGTTGAAATTGGCAGGTGTCTGGAAGGTGGGTGATGTGTGGTGTTTGGGGCTAGAAGACATAGCCAGTGACCTTCCACCACACTGCATTGAAAAGCTCTCTATTCCACCTCCTTAAAGCCCAGCCCTGCACAGCTCCCAACCTGGTAGATTAGGGCTGGAAAAGTAACCTAACAAGAGTTTGTGCCATCGTGGTAGAAAGAGAAAAGAAAAATCTCCACTAACTGGCTCTTCTCCCATCTCTCTCCCTCTTCTTGTCCCTCCCTATTCCCTGAGTCACAATGATATTGAAATTAGGCTAGTTAATAACCCTACGATGGCCTCTAAATGGTTGAGTTAAAGAAAGGGTCGCATGTCTCTCACTTTAAATTAAAAGCTAGAAATTTTTAAGTTTAATGAGGAAGGCATATTGAAAGCCAAGACAGGCTGAAAGCTATGCCTCTTGCACCAAACAGTCAGTCGAGAGTGCAAAAGATAAGTTCTTGAAGAAAATGAAAAGTACCACTCCAAAGAACACATGAAGATTAAAAAAGAAAAGTGAAACCTTATTATTAGCATTATTGCTGATATGGAGAAAGCATGAATGATCTGGATAAAGGATCAAACCAGCCACAATATTCCCTTAAGCTGAAGCCTAATCCAGGGCAAGGCCCTAACTCTCTTCAGTTCTATGAAGGCTGAGAGAGATGAGGAAGCTGCAGGAGAAAAGTTGAAAGCTAGCAGAGGTCGGTTCATGAGGTTTAAGGAAATAAGCTTTCTCTCTAACAGAAAAGTACAGAAACAGCAAGTGCTGAGTAAAAGCTGTAGCAAGTTATCCAGAAGATCAAACTGAGATATTGATGAAGGTGTTTACACTCAACAACAGATTTTCGATGTAGATGAAATGGCCTTCTGTTGGAATAAGACATTGTCTACGTCTTTCAGAGCTAGAAAGAAGTCAATGCCTGGCTTCAAAGCTTCAAAGGACAGGATGACTCTCTTGTTAGAAGCTAATGCAGCTGGTGACTTTAAGTTGAAGTCAATGCACATTTACCATTCCAAAAATGCTAGGGGCCTTAAGAATTATGTTAACTCTTAGCCTTTACTTTCTGCTATAAAAAAGAAAAAGAAAAAAAAGAAAAGAATTATGTGAACTCTACTCAATGTTTTATAAGTGGAATAACAAAGCCTGGCTGACAGCACATCTGTTTACAGCATGGTTTACTGAATTTTTTGAGTCCACTGTTAAGACTTACTGCTTAGAAAAAGAGATTCTTTTCACATTACAGCTTATTGACAATAGACCTGGTTCCCCAAGAGCTCCAATGGAGATGTCAAAGGAGATTAAATTTGTTTTCATGTCTGCTAACACAACATCCATTTTGCAACTCATAAGATCAAGGAGTAATTTCAACTTCGAAATCTTATTTAATAAATTCATTTCATAAGGCTATAGTTGCCATAAATAATGATTCCTCTGATGGATCTGGGCAAAGTAAATTGAAAATTTGGAAAACATTCATCACTCTGGATACCATTAAGAACATTTGTGATTCATGAGAGGAGGTGAAAATATCAACATTGGCCAGGCACGGTGGATCCTAACACTCTGGGAGACTGAGGTGAGAGGATTGCTTGAGCCCAGGAGTTTGAGACCAGCCTGGGCAACAGAGAGAGACCTTGTCATCTCAAAAAACAAACAAATAAACAAACAAACAAACCCACAATATTAATAAGAGTTTGAAACAATAGATGACTTTGAGGGGTTCAAGACTTCAGTGGAGGAAATAACTGCAGGTATGGTAGGAACAGCAAGAGAACACTAGAGAACTAGAATTAGAAGTGGAGTCTGAAGATGTGACTGAATTGCTGCAACCTCTTGATAAAACTTGAACGACTGAGTAGTAGCTTCTTATTGAACAAAGAAAGTGCTTTCTTGAGATAGAATCTACTCAACAAAGTATTCAGAATATTCCTAAATTAATTACTAAGGCAGCAGCAGAGTTTGAGAGTATTGAGCCCAATTTTGAAAAAAGTTATTCTGTGGATACAATGCTCTCAAACAGCATCACAAGCTACAGATAAATTTTTTGTAACAGGAAGAGCCAATTGATACAGCAAAGTTCATTGTTGTTTTATGTTAAGAAATTGCCACAGTGGCCCACAAATTCATCAGCCACCACCCTGATCAATCAGCAGCCATCAACATTGAGGGAAGACCCTCCACAAGCCAAAAGATTATGACTGGCTGAAGGCTCAGATGATCATTAGCATTTTTTAGCAATAAAGTATCTTTTAAAGTTAAGTAATTTAGACTGGTTTTCTAGACATAATGCTATTGCATACTCAATAAACCACAGTATAGTGTAAACATAACTTTCATATGTTTAACGTAACTGGGAAACAGAAACTTGTGTGACTCACTTGATTATGGTGGTCTGGATCTGAACCCTCGGTATCTCCCAGGTATGCTTGTACTTTCTCCACGGTTTTGTCCTTCAGCCTTCTTGTGGGAAATGGGAGAAATCACAGCTAATGGACACCGAGCTGATGCTTACCAAGCTATTACCATGTCCCGGGCATTGTCCTGAGTGTTTATCACATCCTGATCCTCACAGGAACCCTATGAGATTGGCCCATATTGGCCCCATTTAGAGATGGGACAATTGAGGCACAGAAAGATAACTTTTCGAAGATGGCACAGCTAGGAAGCCACAGAACTGAGATGTGAACCTGCAGGGGCCAACTTTAAAGGCCTGGATTCATCTTCAGGAGTTAACTACAGGATAAAAGCCCTCATCGTCCAACTGTGTGGGTCCAGGGAGCTCAGGGCCCTTCAGAGACAGAGAAGGTGGGCATTTTGTTTTCAAAGTTGTTGAAGTTTCCTCCCAAACATACTATCTAGTGTCTGCCTGATATTCCATCATGTAAACATACCATCACTTCAAACCATTTTCCTGATGTGAAACATTTATGCTGTTCCCAAGTCTTTGGTATTTTGGACAGGAATACCTTTGTACCTACTTCATGGTCTGGTGATCCCTCTCACTCCTTCCTTTTAAACTCTCTACAGCCTCTCTGGGCAACCTGTTGTGGTGGACCATGCCTCTTCATCCTCCTCCGTATTGTCCACCACCTGTGAACAGAACACACAGCAGAGATTCAGCAGTGGCCTCTACCTGTCAGAGCAGGGTTGCCAGGCAAAGTAGAGGAGGCCCAATTATATTTGAATTTCAGCTAAGTAAGCAATAATTTTTAGTATAAGTATGTCCCCAGTATTTCAGGGGACATACTTATACTAAAGATTGTTTTCTTGTTTATCTACAATCCACATTTAACTGGGCATCCTGTGTTTTTCTGGCAACCCCCTCTCAGAGGGCTTTCTTCTTCCTGCAACAGCAGTGTTAACCAGCTGAGCACTTTATTTCGTTTTTGCCATGGAAGAATTGATTGTCTTTTCCTCTGCTCAGGGTGGGGCAGTGGGGTGCTGGTGCATTTTAAGAATTGAAAATGCTTCAGCGCTTGCAACTTTCCCAAGCTGGTCTTCCCAGCCTCAGAATTGTTACTGTTACTTTTCTGCTTGGTTTAGGCTCTGAGTCCAGATTTGCCACGTTCTATCCCTTAGGCATTGAGAACTTATGAACTTACCTTTGCTTGCATCGGGGTTGTGTTCAGGGACCTCTCCTGGGTTAACTGGCATCCGGGGTCAGAGTGAGGTGGATGAGGAGAAACGCATCAGCCCTCAGCCCCTGGATACTCCGCCAGTGGCTTCACACCTGGGAGTCACAGACCCTGCTGAGTGAAGGTCAGCCACGCTGAACGGTCCTTTTGAGAATGGGCTTTTTAACCAGCAGAGAGAGTGGTCACCAATAGAACACCAGGCCTTGACGATTGGAGGACTTAGCACAAAAGAAGATGGGAGGGAGGACAGAGGACAGGGAAGCCTGCTTGGTGTCCTGTGGTGGTCCAGCAGAAGGACAGAAGTGTCCAGAGCGCTCCCAAACGGAGGCAAGCTGCATCTGCTCCAGGAAGCCTTTCTTGATAGAAAAAGAGGGGGCAGCATCCTCTCATTTATCCCCCGCCTCTCCCAGAGGGCATGCCTGGGCCAAGGCTCACCTGGCTTCATGTGTGATCTGTGTCTGTATTCACCCTACATCAGCTCAGTTCAACACATATTTCTGAGCACCTGCTATGTGCTAAGCACAGTACAAGGCTCACATTACAAAGAAAGATGCAGTCCCTTTCTTCAAGGAAACCACGTTCTCTTGTGGGAGGGAGATCCACAAAGAGAACATTTCAGTCTGTGAGCTGGGTGCTATGAGCATGCTACGGGCAGGGCCCCACGCAAGCCCAGACTGCAGGTCCAGGGACCTGCACCAGCGCCCTCCTGCCTGCCTGTGGTGAGATCTCCCCTCGCACAGACACCAGGAAGCAGTCATACCTGTCATTTCAAATCATGTATCTTAGTTTGGGTTGCTATAACAGAGTACCACAGTGGCTTATAAACAACAGAAATTTATTCCTCACAGTTCTGGAGGCTGGGTGTCCAAGATCAGGGTGGCAGATGGTTGGGTTCTGGTGGGGTCCCTCTTCTGGGTTGCAGACTGACAGCTTCTCTCTCTCTCTGTCTGGTTTTTTTTTTTTTTTTTTTTTGAGAGGGAGTTTTGCTCTTGTTGCCCTGGCTGGAGTGCAATGGTGCGATCTCGGCTCACCGCAACCTTCGCCTCCCAGGTTCGAGCAATTCTCCTGCCTCAGCCTCCTGAGTAGCTGGGATTACAGAGATGCGCCACGACGCCCGGCTAATTTTGTATTTTTAGTAGAGACAGAGTTTCACCATGTTGGTCAGGCTGATCTCGAACTCCCGACCTCAGGTGATCCACCCACCTTGGCCTCCCAAAGTGCTGGGATTACAGGGGTGAGCCACCGTGCCTGGCCCCCTTTTTTTTTTTTTTTAATTTTATTTGAGAGGGAGTCTTGCTCTGTCACCCAGGCTGGAGTGCAGTGGCACCAGCTCAGCTCACTGCAACCTCTGCCTCCTGGGTTCAAGCGATTCTCCTGCCTCAGCCTCCAGAGTAGCTGGGATTACAGGCACATGCCACCATGCCCAGCTAATTTTTGTATTTTTAGTAGAGATGAGGTTTCACCATGTTGGCCAGGCTGGTCTTGAACTCCCGACCTCAGGTGATCTGCCCATCTCGGCCTCTCAAAGTGCTGGGATTACAGGTGTGAACCACCACATCCAGCCACAGCTTCTTTGTGCCTTTACATGATGCAAAGAGAGCAAGAGAGTGCTCTGCAGTCTCTTTGCTAAGGGCACTAATCCCATTCATGAGGGCTCCATCCTCATGACCTAATTGCCGCCCAAAGCCCCACAGGATTTCCACACAGGAATTTGCGGGGGAGGGCACACACATTCAGACCGTAACACCATGAGATTGAGGAAACAAATACTTTTTAGTGCTCACATCTTCAGGAAATAACTTGGCACAGCCTACTCAGGGACACCTTTTGCCCACAGAAATCCAGCAAAGGAAATTGTTCAAAAGCTCATTACACACAAGCACCTACTGCATCCCTGGGCACCCTTTCCTCATCCATCTCTTCTTCTCTCTACCCGCAAACTGTCTGCCTGGGCTAGTTTGGGCTAATTACTGAGCAATAAAGTGTCTGATTTTTTATACAGTGGCTCTGTTCAGAGCTGCCAAAAACATTAAAAGTAGGGCCAGGGTAGGAGAGAAAAACATATTTTTTCATAATTTTACCTAGAAGATTCATTTGAGAGGGAGAAATAGGCTCACTGCCCTAACGAGAGAGTTGGATAAAAACAAATTCCTCATTAATTCTAAATATGTCAACTGGAGAAGGAGATTAAAGTGAGGACGACTGATGAATGGTGCTTCTGGGAACAGACGAAAGCACACCGAGGAAAGGGGATGGGGTCCCCAGTAGGCCCTCAGCAGAAACAGAGCTACCCTCACTAGCTCTGCAGGGACAGCAGCTCTGGAGGGTGCCCCTTGGAACAGGGGCACCATGCACTGGACACCCCCTCCCACGGCAGGGGCTGGCACTGCCCACTCAGCTGGCAAGACTATAGAGTGATGAGGACTTGGCTCTGATGAAGTTGGAGCTGGAGATGAAATACTGCGGGCTCTTGGCATCCTCCTAAGTGGCCTGGCAAGGTGTAGATAACAATAAGGGAGCATCCCCACTCAGTGTTTACTTTCAGCTGTCTCTAGTAGGCAAGTTGCAAATGTTCGCCTTTATTAACGCACGTGTCTTCTCATTACTCTGTGAAGCAGATGGGTCTATGGTGTCTTCAGGAAAGAAATGCTGGCTGGTTTCTTAGAGCAGCTTCGAATTCCAGCCCCTGGTACCATGCTCAGATTGCTGTGCAACTTAGAGGGGGCCCGTTGGCTCCTGCCAAAGTGGCAAGAGTTGAGTGTTGAGGGAGCGGTTGGCAGGACAGGTGGCCAACATCAAAGGAAAGCTGAGCTACTATTCAGAGCTGCTGTCTATCCAGGCTCTTTGTGGGATGCCCTCCGATTTACCTGTGGGTTCTCGTGGGAGCCCATGCAGGTGTGTTTTCTGTGTGCCCAGCCTCCCTTGTAGAACCAGTCCTCCCTACTCTTGGTCCAGATAATTCAGGTCAAGGGTGGGCACATGACCAGGATCAGGCCACTTACAATTGTATGTATTCCTGGGTATGTGACTCAAGCCAGAAAAGTCAGAATCAATTTAGGACCTTTCTGGAGGTATTGGAAGAGGGACTCTTTTTATGGTTTGCTAAGTTGGTGGAATGTAAAATATCTTTGCCATTGTTTGGGGAAAGCCTGCCTAGGAATAGAAACAATGTGAAAGAAAGCAGGGCTAAAATTGAGAGGTGGAATCCCAGTTACATGGTTTTAGTACTTGGGTCAAGCTGTGCCTGAAACCCATAAACTTTCCATTACCTGAGCCAATGCCACCTTTTTGCCTTAATCCAGCTTGGGTTTAGTTTCTATAGTTTACAACCAAAAGACCTCCGTTTCATACTCTAGGTATATAAACCGGGACATGTTCTATTTCTGAGACTCAGTTTTCTCACAGGTAAAATAGAGATAATATGCTCCATCTACAGCTATTGAAGACAGCCAGTCACAGGACCAAGAATATGATCTTTCCTTGGCCATATTAACCATTTTGGTCCTAGGTTTCTCTTGCAAAATGGGCTAACAAGACTGCTTGACCTCCCAGGAATGGAAGCAGTTGGGATAATGGATGTGGAAAGGAATCTGTACACTTATATGCAATTTTTTTTTCTGGGGGTAACCACATTAAAAAAAAACTTTTTATTTTTGAGATGATTGTGGATCCACATGCAGTGATAAGAAGCAACACGGACGGGCACCGTGGTTCACGCCTGTAATCCCAGCACTTCGGAGGCCAAGGCAGGTGGATCATGAGGTCGGGGGCTGGAGACCACCCTAGCCAACATGGTGAAACCCCGTTTCTACTAAAAATACAAAAATTAGCCAGATGTGGTGGCGCGCACCTGTAATCCCAGCTACTCAGGAGGCTGAGGCAGGAGAATCACTTGAACCCAGGAGGGGAAGGTTTCAGTGAGCCAAAATCACGCCACTGCACTCCAGCCTGGGTGAGCGAGCGAGACTCTATCTCAAAAAAAAAAAGAAAAAAGAAAAAAAAAAGAAGCAACACACCCTTCACCCGGTTTCCCCAGTGGTAACATCTTGCATTACTATAGTATAATAGCAGAATTAGGAAACTGGCATTGATGCAGTACATTGACCTTCGAATTTCACCACTTTTACATGCATGCAGCTGTGTGTGTGTGTGTGTGTGTGTGTGTGTGTGTGTGTATACTTAGTTCTATGCAATGTGAGTTCGTATGACCACCACCACAGTCAGAATATAGAATATAAGGATCCCTTATGCTATCCTGTTTTAGCCATGGTCTCCTCCTCCCCTCTCATCTTGCCAAACCCCTGACAGCCGCAAATCTGTTCTCCAGCTCTGCAATTTTATTATTTCAAAAATATTGTATACACAGAATCGTATGATAGGTAACTTTTGGAGATTGGCTCTTTTCACTCAGCATAACTCCACTGAGATCCATCCGACTTGCTGCATGTATCAGTAGCTTCTCCCTTTTATTGATGAATGGTGTTTCATGGTATGGACATAGCACAGTGTAATAGATTATTAAAAGGCATTTTGATTGTCTCCAGCTTTTCTGGCTATAACAAATTAAGTTGCTATGAACATTGTGTATAAATTTTTGTAAAAACACAAGATTTTGAAATGAAAATTTCTCTGGGATAAAGGCCCAAGAGTGTAATTGCTAGATAAGTCCATTTTTAGTTTTAAAAGAAACTGATAACCAGGCATGGTGGCTCATGCCTGTAATCCCAGCACTTTGGGAGGCTGAGACGGGCAGATCACTTGAGCCCAGGAGTTCAAGACCATCCTGGGCAACATGGCAAAATCCTGTCCTGACCCAAACAAAATACAAAAATTAGCTGGGCATGGTAACACACACCTGTAGTCCCAGCTACGTGGGGGGCTGAGGCAGGAGGATTGCTTGAGCCCAGGAGGTTGAGGCTGCAGTGAGCCATGATGGTGGCACTGCACTCCAGTCTGGGGGACAGAGTGAGAATCTGTCTCAAAAACACCAAGCCAAAATGAAACAAAAACCAAAAAACTGACAAACTATTTTTCAGAATGGCTGTACTATTTTTCATTTCCACCAGCAGTGTATAAGTGGTCTGATTTTTCTGCATCCTCAGCAGCATTTGGTGTTATCACTATATTTTATTTTACCCATTCTGGTAGGTGTGTGATGCTATCTCGTTGTACTTTTAATTGGTATTTTTCTAATGGCAAATGATGTTGAATATCTTTTCACAGGCTTGTTTCCCATCTGCACATCCTCTTCAGTGAAATGTCTGTTACACGTCTTTTTCCCATTTTTTAATTGGATTGTTGAGTTTTGAGAATTGTTATGTATTCTAGATACAAGTCCTTTGTCTAATATGTGATTTTCAAATAATTTTTCCCAATCTGTAGCTTGTCTTTCTTGTAAGCTTTCACAAGAAAAGCTTTTAATTTTGATAAGATTCAATTTATCAATTTCTTCTCTTTTTCTGAGACAGGGTCTCATTCTGTTGTCCAGGCTGCAGTGGCACGATCATGACTCACTGCAGCTTTGACCTCCCAGGCTCAAGCAATCCTGCCACCTCACCCTCCCGAGTAGCTGGGACTATAAGCACATGCCACCATGACTAGCTAATTTTTTAAAAATATATTTTTAGTAGAGAAAAGGTCTCTCTATGTTGCCCAGGCTGGTTTCAAACTGCTAAGCTCAAGCGATCCTCCTGCCTTAGCCTCCCAAAGTGCAGGGATTACAGGCATGAGCCACTACAGCTGGCGTCTCCCTAAGTATTTAGGTCTTCTTTGGTTTCTTTCATCAGCACTTTGTAATTTCAGCATAAGGATGCTGTGTATGTTTTGTTTGATTTGTTTGATAACTATTTCCCTTTCTTTGGGCAATTATTAATTGTGTTGCATTTTTAATTTTGGTTTCCACTTGTTCATTGTCAGTATATAGAAACGCAACTGATGTTTGTGTGTTGATCTCATATCCTGTGATCTTACTGAACTCAATTATTAGTCCTATGAGGTTTTTGTTTTGTTTTGTTTTGCAGATTCCTTGGGATTTCAATCATATTGTCTGCAAATAAAGACACTTCTATCTTCTCCTTTTTTACTCTAAATGACTTTTATTTCTTTTTTTCCCCTTATTGCAATGACTAAAACTTCCAGTACATTGTTGAATAAGAGTGGTGAGAGCAGGCATCCTTATCTTGTTCCCATCTTAGAAGGAGAGCATTCAATCTTTCACCATTGAGTATAATGTTAGCTTTAGGTTTTTGCAGATGATCTTTATGAGATCAAGCAAGTTCCCCTTTATTCCTAATGTACTGAGCGCCTTTAATCATTGATGGGTGTTGAAGTTGTCAAATGTTTTTCTATGTCAATGGATATGATCATATTTTTCTTCTTTGGCCTGTTGATATGGTGAATCACATTGACTAGCAAGTATTGAGCTAGCTGTACATATGTGGAATAAATGCCATGTGGTCACGGGATTTATACATTGTTAGATTCAATTGGCTAAAATTTTGTTCAGAACTTTTGCCCATATTTTAATTGGAATTTCTTTTACTGCTGAGTTTTGTGAGATTCATATATTCTAGATACAAGTTCTCTGTTAGATATATAGGTTGCAAATATTTTCTCCCAGTCTATAGCATGTATTTTCATCCTCCTTACAGGTCTTTTGCAGAGCAGAAGTTTTAAATTTAGGTAAGGTCAAATATATCAATCTGCTATGAACTGAATTGTGTCCTTCAAAAATTCCTATGTTGAAGCTCTAGCTCCCAATGAGACTCAGTGTGACTCTGTTTCGGCCTGAGGGGAGGTGATAAAGGTTAAATGAGGTCATAAGGGTAGGGCCTTAATTCCATAGGGTTGGTGCTTTTACAAGAAGAAGAGAGACAGGGGAAAGAGGAGCAACAAAGAAAGCTTTGAAAGAGCAGCCATTGACTTTGAGGAAGCTCAGGAAAGGACAGTGTCCAGGAAGTGGGAGAAGAAACTTTTTCAATATGGAGAGAGATCCTGATACTTCAGAAGCCCCTGATAATTCAAATCTTTTTATACAGAAACAACGAGCTATGCCTTGGGATCAACATCCAGAACAATCGAATGGAAATTGCAGTGAAGATGAACAAAAGGGAAAGCAGAAATGGAGAGAAGGAGGAGGAGAACCAGGCGGAAAGAGAAAGTGAGAAAAAGAAGAGGAAAATGAAAAGGAGCTGGAAGATGAACAGGAAAAAAAAGAGGAAAATGGAAATGAGAAACAGAAACAGTATGCCAAGAAGAGATTAGTCAGCAAATACCTGATGGACAATCTCTGGGCAAAGTTTAAGTTAAACAGGTGCCCCACAATACAAGAGAGTCTATCACTCTCATTTGAATTTGGCATGACACACAAACAGATATGTCAAAGGTTTTGTAAAAAGAGGAAGAAATATAACAAATAAATGTCCAAGAGAAAGCGTAAGAAAACACATATGAGATGGGGTCTCTCTGTATTGCCAAGGCTGGTCTCGAACTCCTGCCCTCAAGCAATCTTCCCACCTTGGCTTCCAGAAATGCTGTGAATCCAAGCATGAGCCATCACACCTGGCTAAGACATTTTATATGACACCATTCTCACCAATAAATGGAGTTCCGAAAGGATAAACAAGAAAATATTAACAATCATTAATTCCGTGGAGTAGAACTAAATGAGGGGCATGCAAAGGAGGTTTTATACATTTTATTTTGACCCTATTGTAGATTTAAAGTTTTTATAATGGATGTTAAAATTGATTTTATTTAAGAAAAAAATCAATAGAAAAAAAAAATACAGACTAGAGCTCTCTCTCTCACACACAAGGACACTGTGAGAAAGCAGCTGTCTACCAGCCAGGAAGGCAGCCCTCACCAGAAACTGAACCCTATCAGACCTTGATCTTGGACTTCCAGCCTACAGAACTGTGAGAAAATACGTTGCTGTTGCTTAAGCCACCTAGTCTATGGTATTTTGTTATGGCAGCCTAAGCAGGCTAATATATCATCTTTCCTTTTGTGGGTCATGATTTTGGTGTCGAATCTAAGGACTCTTTGCCTAGTCTGCATTTTAATTCAAGTGTGTTTTCAAGTCATAAGGAAATCAACCTGTAATTATGGAATTTCAGGCTAGTAGCAAGGACATTCGGCATCAGAAAAGGACCTCTTTGAACCGTTCGTTATCCTACACCCGGCTCAGTCTCCTGAGCTGGCTCCTTGTGAGTAACCTCAAGATGTAAGATCTGTGTAGAGATCATGAGGAGAGGCGTGTGATGCTCGCCTGTCGGTACAAAAGCTCAAAAGAAGAGTAAGCGGGTCCAATAAATTGCAACTGTTCCTACGGGAAATTATTGTCTTCCAAGTTTAAGATTCCTTTCCACATCCATTATCCCAACTGAGCTCTAATCCTCTGAGGTGAAGCAACTTTGATAGCCCTTTTCACAGAGGAGTGGACTGGGGCTTCCACAGGATCACATGGAAACAGGAAGTGATTTTCAGCTAAGAACTATCCTCAAGGATTGGCTGCTGCTTTTTAGGAGTAATAAAAAGAAACCTCTCTGCCGTGCGCGGTGGCTCATGCCTGTAATCCCAGCACTTTGGGAGGCCGAGGCGGGCGGATCACGAGGTCAGGAGATGAGACCATCCTGGCTAACACGGTGAAACCCCATCTCTACTAAAAATACAAAACATTAGCCGGGCGTGGTGGCGGGCGCCTGCAGTCCCAGCTACTTGGGAGGCTGAGGCGGGAGAATGGCATGAACCCGGGAGACGGAGCTCGCAGTGAGCCGAGATCGTGCCACTGCACTCCAGCCTGGGCGACAAAGCGAGACTCCATCTCAAAAAAAAAAAAAAAAAAAAGAAAAGAAAAGAAAAGAAAGAAACCTCTCCAGCTAGCTAGAGGCTGAAAGGGCTCTTTAGTGGACATATATTGAGATACCTCCTGAGTCCCAAAGTGGGAGATCTCCTGGGCCTCACAGGTGTGGGACCCTGTCCTTACACGTCTCTCTCTGCTTTTCTCTACACCTTTGCTCCATTCACTGGGCCTCTCACACGGATGCATCCTGGTTTCCCTAGAGTAGAGCTCCTGCAACACAGTGCCCAGTTCCTTGGAAAGGGAGCGTGATTGGCCCAGCCTGAGCCATGATTAGGTGAGGAAGGACATTGTCTAAGTACAGTTTAAGTCACTTGAGGCCTTCCTGCATGGGAGTGGAACTGGATGAGCTGTGTCGACCTGAGCTGTTTGGAAAGAGATTGAACTGAACTGAACAAAATTGAATAATCCTGCAATACTGGTACTTCTATCCCTCATCTTACAGATGTAGAAACAGAAGCTCATGGAGTTAACTAAATTGCCCATCTAGGTCCAAATTACTTCAGCAGGAATTTCCTCATCAGAACAAATTAATAAAGTCAGGCTGTTCTCTTCACAGCCAGGATGACCCTAAGCTGGTCCTAAAGTTGGTCCCTGATTGATTTCAGGGAAGAATTTCTTATATGGAATTGAATGTGTTAAGGATAATGGCTTAAGTTCAGCCTATGGCATTTGGGTCAGTGGATTTCCAATGACACTCATGCAAAGAGCTTCTGAGTTTTGGTAGAAAGAAAGAGCATAAAATGTTAGGGAGCGTTTTTCAGGAATATTTTGGAGTACAAATGATCAAAACTAAACTCAAACTGCTTTAAGGAAATATACTGAGAAGTCCCAGAGTGCAGGTAGCTTCAGGCGTGATGGAAAGTAGAGATTCAAACAATGCTATCAAAGCTCTCACTCCACCTCTCAGCCCTTTCGTCTACACTGTCTTTACTATCCAGCAGGCTCACGCCACAGGGTAGCAAAGGCAGCCACTGGTGGCTCTAGGCTTACACTGTCCTCAGGGCTACTGCATCCCATGAAACAGAAAGCGCGTTTATTCCCAAAGCTTAAACAGAAGCCCCACGGTGTGATCTGATTGGCCCAGCTTGGGTCTGTGCCCATCCTGACCCGATCATTGCACTGGACAGGGGAAGCAGAGATAACCTAATGATCAGGCTGAGGACGCCAAACTACATGAATGCTTTCCTCATAAGGACAGGAACCTGTATATTTCTATTCCTAAATTGTATAAAAAGAGCCTGGGAGGAGATTGCAGAAAAAACAGAGTAGGGCAGTGGTCACTGTGTGCTTTTTTTTGCCGTATGAGTTACCCAGAGGTAACTTTGGGTGGCGTGTCATGGTGCCTTATTCACAGTCTCTGCCCAGCTCCTGCCAGGCTGCGGGTTCTTCATCACTTCCTATTGCTGTGTATGATGGTGCCATGATGGGAAGGCAGGCCCTCCATTTACCCTGGCCTTCAGGAGTTGGCTAGCTCAAGTGGCCAAGGTTGAGAAAAGATGCAAAGGAATTAAACCCTAAGATCCTTCTTTAAAAACAGCAATCAATGAAATCACTCCAGGTGAAGGTTCTAGAACCTAGATCAGTGGTTTGCCTGGCTTTCGGATCGTTAAGGACCCTAACGTTCACTGCTCTTCCCTCCAAACTGGAGAACCAGCAAAGGGCTGACAATTTTTTTAATGTCATATAAGGGCGTTAAAGAAAAAAAAAAACCCTGAACCCCATCAGCTACCATTACTCTCATGACCATCTCCTTTCCTAAAGTTAGCAGGACATCATCTCATCAAGGGCAGCCCTTTAAATGAAATCCATGTACATTTTGAAAAACAAAGCACATTGCTCCTTCTCGGTGCTCATTCCAGTGGGGACCTGTGAGAGCAGCACCCAGGCAAGCGTGGAAGTCCGTCCCTGTCCATCTTGTCACCATCACCTGGTGACCTCAGATGTCCTAGAAGCGATGCCTCAGCCCCAGGGGGGCAGGGCCACCCCGTTTCAGCACCTGCTTCACCCAGAGCTTTCCTCTGGGAATGTTTCCCAGATTTTCCATCTCCTTCAGGCTGCCTCTGTGCATCCTACAATAGCAGCCCAATTTCCCCCGCCTGCCCTCACCCCGAAGCCGGGAAAGAGGCTAACCTGACATACATAACAATATGCTAAGGAGCAAGGAGACACAGAAGGGCAGGGCTTGGTGAAGAAGGTTCTGCGGGGGTCTAAGGAGCCTGGCTGGGTGGCTTTGCTGTGGGTGCTCTATTAGTGGCGCCATGTCAGGGCGCGTCACCTACGGCACCACGCAGGGCACACTCCACCTACGGCACCACGCAGGGCGCCCCACCTACGGCACCACGCAGGGCACACTCCACCTACGGCACCACGCAGGGCACACTCCACCTACGGCACCACGCAGGGCACACTCCACCTACGGCACCACGCAGGGCACACTCCACCTACGGCACCACGCAGGGCGCCCTACCTATGGCACCATGCAGGGCGCTCCATCTGTGCTACTCCTGGAGCTCTCCATTCCCCCTCCCATCTTCCATGTGCGGGGTGGCCCTGTTTCTTTTTCTCTATCCATCCGCACACGATCCAACAGGGGGCCGGCAGTACCCTCAACGCAGAGTTGAGGGTAGAGGGTCACACAAGGCTGAGCGCTCCCAGGGAGAAGCTAGGAAGACACCTTCAGGGTGAAAACCCCCAAACAAGGGTGCTGCACAGATTGTCTCCCTCCACGCAACACCTGTCAGCAGTGACAGTGAGGAGAGGAGCGGGGGCTGCCTGAGATGTGGCCGGGGAAGGGGCGGCCTCTTTGTTTTGTTGACCCCATTCAGAAAGAATGTGCGCCAGGAGGGAGGCCTCCACGGCCTTGCTTCCCTGCTGCCCAGCCCGGGTGGTTCCTTTAGTGGGTCAACTTGGCCAGGCCACAGCACCCAGACATTTGGTTCACCACCACTGAGATACTGCTGTGAAGGTATATTTTAGATGAGATTAACATTAAAATCAGTAGATGTTGAGTAAGGCAGATGACGCTCCATAATGTGGGTGGGCCTCATCTCATCAGTTGAAGGCCTTGGGAAAAAGACTAACGTTCCCCAAGAAAGAGGAAATTCTGTCTCCAGACTGCCCTCCAACTCGAGCTGCAATGCCAGCTCTTCCCTGAGTCTCCAGCTGCTGCCCTGCCTGGCAGATGTGGGATTTGCCCCACAATCACATAAGCCAATTCTTTAGATTAAAACCTCTGTGTGTTTCTCTCTCTCTCTCTCTCTCTGTCCTAGTTTACACACACACACACACACACTCACACCCTGCTGGTCCTATTTTACTGGGAGTCCCTTTCCAGACCACCTAAATCACAATCCCCATAGGTAGAGCCAGGTATTTAGCATGCTGGTAAAGCACATCAGGTGGCTCTAATGTGAAACTAGGGTTAGGAAGATTGGGGCTAACACTGTGGTTCTCACCTGCTTGGGCTAATGCAGAATTCTATGCAGAATCACCTGGAAGTGAATTGCTAAAGATGGCTGGTCCCCACCCACCTCCAGGCTTTCTGAGTTGGTAGGTCCAGAGTGGGGCCTGAAAATGTGTATTTCTGACACGTTTCCAGGTGATGCTGATAGTGCTGGTCTGGGGACCACACTTTGAGAACCACTCAGCTAAAGGATTATGTTGATAACGAGGGTTTACTTGTTATGTCAGGAGATGACAGCCACATCCTCTGCCTGGTAGCCAGTGGTCATAGCAGTAACGGCAGTACCAAATGGCAATCAACACCCAACAATGACTGAGTTCTGTGCCTGGCACACAAGTGTGACTCTTACAAGTTCAGTCTCATTTTATTTTGATGACCACCCTCTGAGATGGTTTTAAGATTTCCATGTCATACATCAGGAAACCGGGACAGAGAACTAGGGAAGTGGCCCAGCTCACTAAGTGGGCTAATCAGGCCTGTCTGACTCTGAAATTCACAAACTCAACCATCTTACAAATAAGAGACCAAGGCTCAGATGCTCTGTGGTTACTCGGGGTCACCCAGCACCTAAAAGTGGAGTTGGGACCTGGCTCATTAGCCAGTCATCCTTCCATTCTGCATCATTTCCCATCTCACATGAACTAATAGGTCAAGGTTGGGCATAGATGTGGTTAATTACAGATGGTGATAGAGTCGTGTGCCACATAACAAGGTTTTGGTCAACGATGGGCTGCATACACAACAGTGATCCCGTAAGATAATGGAGATGGAAAATTCCTATAGGCTAGTCACATCATAGCCACCATAACACGCCAGTGCAATATGCGTTTGCAGGGATGCTGGGTAAACAAACCCACTGTGTGGCCAGTTGTATAAATGTCTAGCACATACACTTACACACAGTATATAATACTTGATAAAGATAATAAATGACTATTACTGATTTATGTATTGGCTATATTACACTATTTATCATTATTTTAGAGGGTACTTCTACTTATGAAAAAAAAAGTTACTATAAAAGAGCCTCGGAAAGTCCATTAGGAGGTTTTGCAGAAGGCACTGCTATCATAGGAGATGACAGTTCCATGCGTGCCCCTGAAGATGTTTCAGTGGGACAAGATGTGGCGGTGATACTGAGGACCCTGACCCCATGTAGGCCTAGGTTAATGGATGTGTTTGTGTCCTAGCTTTTAGCAAAGTAACTTAAAAGGTATAAAGAAAAAAGTTTTCAAAATAGAAAAATGTTTATAGAATAAGGATAGAAAACATTTTTGGTGAGCTGTACAATGTGTTTGTGGGTTGTTTTTTTTTTTTTTTTTTTTTTTTGAGACAGAGTCTCGCTCTGTTGCCCAGGCTGGAGTGCAGTGGCACGATCTCCACTCACTGAAAGCTCCACCTCCTGGGTTCATGCCATTCTCCTGCCTCAGCCTCCCGAGTAGCTGGGACTACAGGCACCCGCCACCATGCCCAGCTAATTTTTTGTATTTTGAGTAGAGATGGGGTTTCACCGTGTTAGCCAGGATGGTCTTTATCTCCTGACCTTGTGATCCGCCCGCCTCGGCCTCCCAAAGTGCTGGGATTACAGGCGTGAGCCACCGCACCTGGCCATGTTTGTGTTTTAAGCTAAATGTTACTACAAAAGAGTCAAGAAGTTAAAAAAATTAAAAATTTTATAAAGTAAAAAAGTTACAGTAAGCTAAGTTTAATTTATAATTTGAGAAAAATATTTTTAAATGTAGTGTAGCCTCTGTGTACAGTATTTATAAAATCTATGGTAGTGCACACTGATGTCCTAGGCCTTCATATTCACTCACCACTCACTCACTGACTCACCCAGAGCAACTTCCAGTCCTGCAAGCTCCATTTATGGTAAGTGCCCTATACAGGTGGACCATTTTTTATCTTCTTTTTTTTTTTTGAGATGGAGTCTTGCTCTGTCACCCAGGCTGGAGTTCAGTCCTCACTGCAACCTCTGCCTCCCGGGTTCAAGAGATTCTCCTGCCTCAGCCTCCCAAGTAGCTGGAATTACAAGCATGTGCCACCATGCTCAGCTAATATTTTTGTATTTTTAGTAGAGACGGGGTTTCACCATGTTGGCCAGGCTGGTATCGAACTCCTGACCTCAAGTGATCCGCCTGCCTCAGGCTCCCAAAGTGCTGGGATTACAGTGTGAGCCACCGTGCCTGGCCATTTTTTATCTTTTATACCATATTTTTGCTGTACTTTTTCTATGTTTAGCTATGTTTAAATACACAGATACTTACCATAGTGTTACAATTGCCTACGGTATTCAGCCCAGTAATATGCTGTGCAGGTTTGTAACCTAGGAGCAATAGACCATGCACATAGCCTAGGTGTGTTGTTGGCTGTCCAATCTAGGATTGTGCAAGTGTATGCTATGATGTTCACACAACGACGAAATCACCTAGCAATGCATTTCTTAGAACATATTCCCATCATTCAACAATGCAAGACTGTATCTAGTTCCTCATAATTAAAAAAAAAAAAAATCAAAACTCAAGAAACATCAACGGCCTCTCCTGCCCATCCCCCTCCACTGTCTTGGTAAAGCAACAACCTACAGTAGCAACCCGAGGAGACGCCTTGAGCGTGGACCAGAGCGAGATGACGGCTGCCCAGAAGCCAGAGTCACCGCCTTGTGCACCCACCAAGGCGCACAGGCTGAGCGGCCAGAGCTTGAGTTCCTTTGTGGATTCAGATGCCAACTTGTGAGGATTCAGAGGGCCCACTCGACCCAGTTGCTGTTCTAACTCTGGACCACCTAGTGATGAGGACAGGCTGGCCTCTGTCTCTGGGAGTTTACCTTCTGGCAGAGGAGGAAGAAATAATGAAATAGTTGCAGGTGAAGATTTTGAAGGCTTTCATGGAGAAAATTACAAAGGTCAATGTCACGGTGATTGGCTTCAGAGTATAATTTAAATTGGGAGGTCAGGGAAGGTCTCTCTGAAGAGCTAAGAGCTGAGCTGAAATCTGAACCATGGGATGGAATCAGCCCTTTAAAGAACTGGGGAAGGAGCCCTGCAGCAGAGGGAACACCTGAGCAGACCCTTGAGGCAGGATCACGCTGTGTTTCCCAGCAGAGCTCTGGAAGCCGATGTGGCCGGTGCAAGTAGTTTGGGAAGAGGAGGGAGAATGGTCAATCCCAGATAAAAGGGCCTCATGGACACTGAGTCTGAATTGCATACTCGGGGTGACAGGAGGCAGTGAGCAGACACAGCTGGGAGTGATGAGGTTGGGGGACAGGATAGGCGTGCACTGTGGGGCCAAAGCTGAGCTTGTGCAGCAATGAATAGGTAACACAAGGGTTGCAGACCTGGGTCGGCGCAGGCCCCCCTGCAGAAGCACACCTGTCTCTTTGCAGACATGGGGCCAAGTCCCTCTCGCTTTTTTGTTCACAAACAGCATCTCCACATCTCCTGGGGAAGTGTCACTTCCTTTTTTGCAGTTTGTCACTCAGCGATTCTCTGATTTATGAACTTCCTAGCTCTGCATCCTGCCAAGGTGTAGATTTCAGAGGAAGCTTCTAATGAGGAAAGGAGGGGAATTGAGTCTGGTGACCTGTGCATCCAAGAGTACTCTCACCCAACACAACTCATCACTGATGAAGGAGCAGGCCCTCTCTGCCCATGCTCTGTGGTCCAGACACACCCCTGCTCCAGAGACAGAGACCAGCGGTTTACGACAGAGTCCAATTAATGTCCTGCCTCCACTTTTCCAAACTGAGGAGTGAGTTGGGAAAATTAGTTATCTCTTTGAGTCTCAGCCTCCTCAATCACAGGATGGGTTGTTGAGAGGAGCAATTCAGTTAGTGCATGTGAGGAGGGGCGCAGAAGGAGCCCTTGGCAGAATTGTTATCCTTATGCCTTTTTGCTCAGCAGGGCAAGCTACAAGTTACATATCAATTGTAGGCTTAGTTCTAATAGTATCTTCTATTATTTCTCCTTTCCCCAACTATCACTGACAGAAACATTTAATAAAGTAATTACCAGTAGTGTAATAAAAACTAACAGTTATCAAGCAGTGACTTCATCTTTCACTCTGTAAACTCTTTACACATTGAATGTCCACATTATATGATTGAACGTCCACAACAACCCTATTAATCCCATTTTATAGATGAGGACTCTGAATCCTGAAGACAGCAACTTGTCCAAGGTCCGGTGGTTAATGGGTGGCTTCTGTCTTAGGTCACCAGTTCTGTGACTTTGAGGACAATACTTCTTGGAGCCCTGTGCTCTTTCTCCAAACTTTACAATGTTGTTGTATGCAATAATTAACTTCATGCGTGCTCCAGCTGCAGGGAAGTATAAGATATTCCTAACCCTCACCTTGCAGAGCAGTTCAGGTTTCATTCCTTAAATACCCCTTGGCCTTGATCAATTCAGTGGCGATTAGGACACTTACATAAATCATAAACCCAACAGTTTCTGTCGGTGGGAGAGGCTGGAATCAGTGCTCTGTGAAGATAGGGTTCAGGGCTCTGCAGCTGGTTTGCCTAAAACCCTCAAGCCCGGTTTTTCTCCCTGGGGCTCCTTAAGGCAACAGCTCTTCACCTTTTGGAGGATTAAGTGACCTTGTGGATCTTCTCCCCATAACAGTGCACAGACATGTGCAATTTCAGGGCTTACCGTGACCCTACAGCCTCAGTAATGCCCAAGTTGAGATGCCTTGTATTAGTCAGCGTTCCCCAGACAAACAGAAAGCCATGGTGCAATTCAGCTCATGCCCAAGGGTCTGAGAACCAGAGGAACCGATGGTGAGATTCCCAGTCTGAGAACAAGAGAAGATGAAATGAGATGTCCAAGATCAAGCAATGAGGCAGGGGGAAAAGGGGCCAATTCCTCCTTCCTCTGCTTTTTTGTTCTATTCAGGCCCTCAACAGATTGGATGATGGCCACCGACATTGAGGAGGGCAATCTGCTTTCTCAGTCCCTCAGTTCGAATGCCAGTCTCCCCAGAAACACCCTCACAGACACACTCGGAAGTAATGTTTAATCCATGCACCCCATGGTCAGTCAAGTGGACTTGTAAAATGAGCCACCACAGGGCTTTCTAGGGAAGCACAGGGACATCGGCCCCTCTGCCCAGGGCTTAGGGAAGAGGGCTGCCCCAGGCCTCTGGAGGTAATGATCTATCCTTCGGTCGCTTTCCTAAGCAGAGGTGTTATTCAGTCTTTGCCAGGAGAACACTTTTCTTCCCATTCAGCACAGTCATGATGCAGCCTCAATAGAGGCTTGCACCTCAGCAGCCTTCTGTCCTTTCTAGCTCCCCACGGGCTCTGGCCACACAGAGTATGTGCCCTCCCATATACCCAGAATGAATTCCCCACCTCTCCACCCTCCTCCTGCATTGCACTATGAGGCAATGTCAGGGCCTGGCAACAGCTTTTTCTAGCACCCTGTCCCACAAACCCTCTGCCTGGTGTCCAAATACAACCCAGCAATGCTGTCTAAGGCTCAAACTCAGCCTTCTTGCCTGCACCTTCCTTCTCCTCCCTGACCCTGAGGATATCCTGTTTGGTACTCTGTGGGACTGTGTGTCTCGAAATCTCCATCGAGGAGCCAAGAACAACGGCAAATTCCGCAGGGTATGGGGATATAGGTCAAAGCAGGGCAGAACCTCAGAGTTTCTTTGAAGTCTTCTGGTTTCTATTTAGAAGTGATGCAATGTTTTGCATCTCATTCCGTGATATATACAAGTTTACTTAAACTTTTTTTTTTTTTTTTGAGACAGAGTCTCACTCTGTGGCCCTGCTGGAGTGCAGTGACACCATCTCGGCTCACTGCAACCTCCGCCTCCCAGGTTCAAGTGATTCTCCAGCCTCAGCCTCACGAGTAGCTGGGATTACAGGTGTGCCCCACCATGTCTGGCTAATTTTTGTATTTTTAGTAGAGACAGCGTTTTTGGCCAAGCTAGTCTCGAACTCCTGACCTCAGGTGATCCGCCTGCCTTGGCCTCCCAAAGTGGTGGGATTACAGGAGTGGGCCACTGGGCCTGGCCTCACTTAAACATTTTAAGAGTTTTCTATTGATTGCTCTCAGGTAGAATCAACGCTCTTGTGCCATGTCTTGCCTATAGCTTTGTCTGTTCCCACCCAGCACACTGACTCCCGCAGAGAACCAGAATCCAGTTAGCAAGACCTGCTGCTTAGGGGTTATCATTCATTTGTTCATTTCTTCTGCACGTATTGGGCCTGCCATGTGGAGGATGGCAAAGATGTTAAGCTCACGAGTTCAGAGTAAGGGCTAACTTGCATTCAAGTCTCTGCTCACTTACTAGCTGTGTGATTTTGGGCAAGTGGCTTGCCCTCTCTGAGTTTTAGTTGTATTATCTTTTAATTTTTTTCTTTTTTTTTTAAGAGAGAGGGTTCCACTCCTGTCACCTAGGCTGGAGTGCATTGGTGCTATCATGGCTCACTGCAGCCTCGGACTCCTGGGCTCAAGCCATCCTCCCACTTCAGCCTCCAGAATTGCTGGGAATACAAGTGCGTCACCACCACACCTGACTTATAGTTGCATTACCTATGGCTCGAGAGCTATAGGGGCATCTATCACATGAGACCTCTGAGAATTAAATGAAATAATGCCTGTAGAGCTTCAGTACCTTTCAGGACAATGTTCCCTATAGGGCTTAATTGTGTTCGCCATGATGGCATAAGATGGCATTGTCTATAGAACTGTCCTTATGGAATTATTAACTGAAGAGTTAATCAAAAATATTAAGTAGGGAATTATAAACAATGATAAAGATATTAAAATTATTTCATGTAAAAAGCAAAAATGCACACTGATTTGCCTATCTTTTGATGTAGGGTCAAGGCCCTGGCTTGTGCCTTGTCTTTCTGCAGGAACTTTATGTCTTCTTCCTTATACAAACTGCAAGTGTATAAACAGGCTATGCTCTGCAGTTTTGATTCTAAAAATAGAGCAGAGGTTTAAAGGAATATACGATGCAAGAGTCCTATGAATAGTCAGTTTTTCTCCCAAACATGTAAACTTGTCCTGCCCACACCTATGTCAATGCCACTGATTTCTAGAGACTCATCTTTCTTGGGTCTTTTCAACAAAAAAGCTGTCATTTTCACATTCATGTTTCATTAATTTGTAAGTGCTGAGTTAAATTGTGTAAGTGTGATAGCACATATCTCTGGCAGAGTGGGTTTGGGAGGAATCCCTGTGACTCTGGGTGAAGAGCACCTCAACTGGTGGGGCCAGAAGGGAGTGGTCTAGAGAATCCCCCAACACATGAAACCCCAGGGCAAGAACACAAATGGAGGCCCACATGCCATGCTGCTGAACATTTGAAAATTACAAATCAAGCTAACTTGGCCAGGTGCGGTGGCTCATGCCTGTGGTCCCAGTGCTTTGGGAGGCTGAGGCGGGTGGATCACTTGAGGTCAGGAGTTCGAGACCTGCCTGGTCAACATGGTGAAACCCCATCTCTACTAAAAATACAAAAATTAACCTGGCGTGTGCCTGTAATCCCAGCTACTCAGGAGGCTGAGGCAGGAGACTCACTTGAACTCAAGAGGCAGAGGTTGCAGTGAGCCAAGATCCTGCCACTGCACTTCAGCCTGGGTGACAGAGTGAGGCTCTGTCTCAAAAATAAATAAATAAATAAATAAATAAAATAAAAATAAATCAAGTTAACTCTAACAAAATATAGTCTGCCTTCCTCTCCCGACAAACCCAGAAGGCCAGATTTTAACATTGACTTCTTGGACTCCATAGGGCTCCGTGCTAGAACGAGGTAGTCAGAGATGGCCAGCTCTGAGGCTCCAGCCCAGGTGTACCTCATTCCTCTTCTCACCCCCATTTCTCACACACCAAGGAGACTGGCAAGTACTGTGGAAGCTCCATCTACGTCCCCTACAAACAGTTGCCCCTTGGCCATCCTCAAGACAAAAACCCGTCCTGTGATGGAAGGGGCTTGGAGTCCTGTGGGCAGGGAATGCTGGGGTCCCAGGTGCACTAAGAATGGTCTAGGCCCGGATTGGCAAGTATTTCTACAAATGACCACATGATAAATATTTCAGGCTTTGCAGGCCATACGGTCTCTGTCGTAACTACACAAGTCTGCCGTTTTGTGGTGAAAACAGCATAGACGCTATGCAAACAAATGAACATGGCAATGTTCCAGGAAAACTTTACTTATGGACACCAAAATTTAAATTCCATGTAATTTTCGCATATCATTCTTCCTTTGATGTTTTTACAACCATTTAAAAATATAAAAACCATTCTTAGCTTATGAGTTGAATGGAAACTAGTGGCCCAGGAGTCATTTGCAAACCCTGGTCTAGAAGGTGAGGCAAAAACTCTAGGTGGACACATCCCAGTGGGCCCTGGACCTCTTACCCTGTGGAGTGGGGAGTGGGGCCCTCAGGGGCACAGGGCTGAGGGAGGATCCCGTCTTGCCCAGGCATCAGGATGGTACTAAAACCGCCTGCCAGGCCAGAGCAGTCACGGTGTTCTGCAAAGGTTAATAAGGGGCATTGATGAAGAGGAGCCTCTCCTGTCAACAGGAGCTATTTTGGTCGTGATTCTTGACCAGGCCCCTTCTGTAGCATCCTGGGCCAGCAGCTCGCCTTTCCTCTCTGACCTGCTATTGCCAATACTCCAGGCCTCCTAAGAGATGCAAAACATGCAAAGGGTCTCATTTGCTATGATACATAGAGCCAGGGCTCACAAAGTACTTGATTTCCAGAAAACCCACCCTGGGACCCACAGTGGAATGAATGGGCTTCTCACGGCAACCCCTCAGCCCCTCCCAGGGAACATCTCCAAACAGCAACCAGCCAGACCCGCCTTGAGGGCACTGGGCGCCATCGATGTCTCCCCTTCTGCTGGGGCCTTGCAACTGCTGGGCCAGCCAAGGGACAGAGCATTCCTTTGCATTTCAGTTCAGCAGCTGGATTTAGGCCGTTGTCTCAGACATTGGTTGATGTGGTTGCGGGACGATCTATTTTCCGTTTGCTCGCTTACAAGCGATTTCTAAAGCTCTTGTGGAAATCATTGTTAGTCATCCCTATATTTAGCCTTAAGCTGAATCAATTTGATGGCTTCGAGGCAGAGAGAGAGGGGAGAAAAAAAGAGGGGGCTATTTTGATAAGAATGCACTTTTCCTCAATTTTCACTTTTAAAAATTGCAATGTATACTCTGGAGGTGGGTGTGATTTTTGATAACAGATGTAGTCAAAGAAAATTATTTTAAAACACATTTTATGTCTAACTGACCATGCAGTGATGAGCTGCTTCCCCCACGATTTGACTCAAATTACCATGGGAACAGTCTGAATCTTCAGAAAGGCGCTGCACAGAGAGCCGCATCTGGCAGACGGTAGCTTCTGTCCCGGCCCTGCGTTCCCTTGAAGAATGAGCTCATTCATTTGTTCTTCCAGGAGCTCCAGTGGCCCTCAAGACCCACCTCCTGTTTCTAAGCCTGAGGGTTCTGTCAGGGTCTTCGGATAGATTACAGGGGAGCAAGGCCATTGGGTGCAGCGTCCTTGGTTAGCAAGGCCAGCCCTGGCTGAGCTCAGTGGGGAAGGACATCATCTGATTCTGAGCCTTCCTTTCCTTCTGCATCCAAGAATTCAAGCGAGGCCTGCCTGGCAAATTTGTTCAAAATCGGCAAGCCTACAAGAATGGGAGCCCTGCCTCTTGCCCCGGCCCCCAGCTATTCTCTCTCCTCCCTCAACTCTTAATGCCAGATTGGTGCCCCTCCAGGAAGCATCCCAGAAGGTTACAGGGGTTGGAGGGCCAGCCTGCACCCCCAACTGCCATAACTAGGACTTCCCTGTTCAGGCTCCATATGCCATGTGGAGTCCTTCTGTCATTCAGGTTCTATGCTAAGCATTAGAGCACTTGTCCAGAGCCCAGCTATGTCCACTCATAGGAGAAAGTTTAAATTCACATTCTCAGACCTCACCTTCAGGTCAAAGAATGCAGAATGCATAGGGGTGGGGGACTGGGCTTCAGTCATTTTTAAGAGCTCCCTAGGAGATTCGAACATGTGGCCCAAGAAGGCAGCTACTGTGTTAGAGATGCAAAAACGAATGACTCTACTTAGAGTCCCTGCCCCCCAAGCCCATACCCTGCTCCAAACCTAGTGGTCCCACCCTGCTGCCAGCTCAGTGAGCAGCATCTACACCCCCCAAACCAGGTACCCTTGTGGGACTCCAAGTGTGCACATCCACATGCCTCTCTAGATGGTCAGGCCCACGAAGGCAGAGGCTGCATTTATGTTGCTCGCCTGGCACTGCTTCTGCCTTGTAGTAAGTCTTTTCTATAGGCACAAATCAGTGAATAAAAAGACACAGCCCTCATCCATGTGGAGCGTACCCAGGAACCTTGAAGCATTTTATCTTGGCCAGAGTCACGTGTAGGTTTCTAGATCCTCCAATCCAGCAGGTCAGTTGGTTGGAACAGTGTCTTCTCCCCACAACCCTTCCTGCAGGATTGATATTTGCAGGAGCTGGCTGAGCAGGGCTCTGCTCACCCTGGAGGGGCCCAGCCCTTGGTTGGAGTCTGTGATCACCACTGGCTGCTCCTTGGCTCAATACCCACCGGGAGGCCCTCGTGGGACCATGTCTTGGACCCCCAGAGAGTTGCCTGCACCTCTCTGCTAGTCTCAGAGCCACCGGGCATTTCCTCTGTCACCTATGATGTCACTATTATATTATCTATGATGTCCTCTCTTCCAATTAGATCCTCCTAAGACAGGGTTCTCAGCTCTGGCCACCCCTGGGAAGCTTTGACACATTTCACTGGCCAGGACACTACAGGCCATTTCTGTGAGAGTTTCTGGGAATGTAGCTTAGCTATCCATAGCTATTAAAGCTCCTCAAGTGATTGCATTGAGCTGCCAAAGCTGAGACCCACTGAGCTAGGATGAGGCCCATTGATGGGTATATTTTAAAAATTCGTCAGGTTGATTGAACAGACAGCTAAGGTTGTGAGCCTGGCCAGGAAGTGACAATTTGTATGTCCTGCTGGTTTCGAAGGTATAACAGCAACAAACATTGACTAAGCCTGAACTTCCATGCTGGTCACTGTTCTGAGTGCTTTCTGTGCATTAGCTCATTAAATTTTCACCATGCCCAGAGGAAGTAATAATAATAATAGCTAACATTTATTTCACACTGCATATGCCCCTGGCACTGTGCTAAGGGCTTCACCTACCTCAATTTATTTACAGATAAGGCAAACTGAGGCACAGAGAGGTTAAGTAACTTGCCTGAGGTCAAGAGTTGAGAGGTGGTATTAAGAGGAGACACTCACCCAGGTCATAGGCTCCAGAGCCCGAGGGCTCTTCCACTGCAGCCTGGGTGAAATATGGTGGCCAACAATCTGTGTAGACGAAGGACTAAGAGAAGGCACCTCAGAGCTGACGGTAGGTCTGATGGGTCTGCCTGCAATGCGCTTCCTGAAGGAGGAGCATGTCCCTGGGTCAGAGCTCGGGTCAGGGGAGAAGAGTGGGCCCGGATGAGGGCTTGGGAGCGGCCCTAGCATGGGGAGACATCTTGGAGCCTCAATTCTAACACAGGAGGAGGCGCAGAAGAAGCATCCTATGGTGTGCATTTCCTCCCCACCTACTTTCTGAGTCCCTCTGATTTCTGTTCTGTGTTCTCTAGCACAAATCCACATACATATGCCACGAGCTATGAGGCCTCTGTACAAGGGGAATAAAGATCTGCTTTCCATTCTCCCCACCTGACAACTTGGAGATGGTGCAGGGTTAGGACAGAGAAGGGCTGTGTGGTTAGAACCTGCTCCTGGGTCAAGGGACGGCCGGGCTGGTCCTGTGCATCCCCGCTCAGGGCTGAGCATCATTCTGCCTTCCCACCATCCCTTCCCCTCCTACCAGAAACACCCCCTCGGACTTGACTTCAGAGACGACGCCACCCCTATTCGGGCCCTGAGGCTCAGGAGCACTCTCTACCCCGCTCCCCGACTGGGGGAGTGAGCGTTCTGGGGGTAAGCAGGGTGTCTGAGTTGCTTGGGCTGCTATGTCAGAATCCATACACCGGCCAGCTTAGAAACTACAGAAAGTGATTTCTCACAATTCCGGAGGCTGGGAAGCCTAAGGATCAAGGTGCCAGCAGATTTGGTGTCTGGTGAGGGCCTGATTCCTGGTTCATAGACGGCTGTCCTTCCACTGTGTTCTCACATAGGGAAAAGAGTTCACTGCCGCCTCTTTTATAAGGGCACTGATCCCATTCATGAGTGCTCAACCCTCAACCCTTATGACACTGTCACCTTTCAAGAGGCCCTGCCCCTAAATACTCTCACACAGGGGGTGAAGTTTTGACATATACATTTGGACGGGGGCACAAACACTCAGACCACAGCACATGGTGTCTAAGCCAGGCCAGTGAGCTTCTGTTCTGGACCTTTGGTGGAACATTGAGAGAAGTCCTCTTCCTGCTGGGACAGCTGAGAATGTGAGATGTCAACTGGGAGTGCTGGGAGCCTTCTGGACCCTACGAGGTAAGGAAGGGCCCACCTGGGGACAGAGGATGCGTGAAACAGAGCCAGGCCGAGTCCTGAGGAAAGCATCTCAGCCTCTAGGTCCTGCTGGGTTGGAAGTACCGACATTTCTCAGTTATGGGAATCAGGAAACCACTCTTTTGCTGAGCCCGTGTGAGCTGAATTTCTGACACATAGAACTGAAAAGTTTCTGCCTTGGGGATTAACCCCAGCGTTGCTTCGTGCTGGGTATTTAACCTCTTGGAGCCTCAGTTTTCTCATCCATAAAATGAGAACAATATTATCCACCTCACACGGCTGCTGGAAGGATGAAATGTGATTCTTATATAAAGTGCTGGCAAATGGTAGGCCCACAATAAATGTGAGCTCCCTTCCCCCGGTTCCAAATTTAAAACTGAAATCTGGATCTAAGAGACACAACATGTGGCGAGAATTAAGAAAAAGATATAAAAGCATAGCAAGATGACCCTTGCCTCAGGTAACAGAATATAAGTAGGCACGAAAAGTTCACTCAGTAAGAACCAGAAAATTCAGACCCCAGTTAGAAAATTAGCAAGTATTTTGAGCTATCTTGAAACTCCCACGACTTAAATATATAAGTAGAATGCATTTACCCTATAAAGTTCACAAGTCTTTTAAACAGACTTCCGTGAACTTTGCCTGCAGTGTGGGAGATTGCAGAGGGGATGGTTGGAGAAGGGAGCGGAGGACAGAAGACCCCCCGTCTCCGGTCTTACTTCAACTGATTTCATTTCGGTCCTTTTCATTCAGGGTCTTTATCAGCTAGTGTTCATGTTGTTTTATTGTTCTTGTTCCTATTTCAGTAATTTTTCTCCATCCGATAGTATTTTCCTTTCTATCTCTCTGGAGATCTACACAGATCTAAGGACAGAATTGATCAACTCTGGTTAATAAAATACCAATCTTGAATGCAATATTTTGAGTCATGAAAACTTTGAACTGGCCCTAACTGAAGATTTATGTTCCAGTCATCTATGAAGGAAATTGCAAAGCAAATCAATGAAGACCTAAAATGTTGCTTCAGTTGTAGTTGTCCTAGATCGGCGATCAATCACACCATCAATTGTCAGTGATTTATTGAGCACTTATTTATCCCATCACTATCCTGGGAGATGCAATGAAACAAAGGTGGTATAAGGTGCTTAAAATCTAGATGGGAAGGAAGATGAATTGTCACAAAATAGAAAACAAATCAGTACTTAAAGTAGAAGTTAATGTAGCCTATTGCTGTATGCAAAGATTCATGGAAGAGGAAAGTCGATACTCAAACTAGTCCTTAAAGAGTGTACACAAGTTGGAAAAGCCCAGAGAAAAATGAATGGGGATCAGGAGCTGGATATGAGAAGCCGAAGCCTGAGGTCTGCAGAAACCTGGAATACGTGGCGGCCAGGGGGGAGTCCATCCTGACCATGATGAATGAATCAGTCATGAGAAAGAGTGAACCAGGCCAGCCATGGCCTGCCCCCATTGGTGTCCTGTGACAGCCTGTAATGGGAGGCCTGGGGCAGCTGGGCTCCGCTGGTGCAACAGCTCAGCAGTCCCTTCGAGGGCCGCAGGTCCAGTCATCTTCCATCCCATCATCTGCCAGCATGGTGGCTTCTAATCCACAGATTTGTCACCTCAGGCCACAGGACGGCCAGTGCAGCTCCAGAAACAACCGCTCAACCACATCCAATTGCAGGAAGCAAGGGAGTGGCAGATGCTAAGACAGGAATAGGTGTCTCTCTTTTGATTGGGGGGGTATCAGAACCCCCCCTTACCAGAAGGCCTCCCCTCATTGGCCAGAAATGGGGGCCCTGCCCACCCCTACCTGCAAAGAAGGCTGGAAAAGTGTGTATCTGGCATTTTTAGCCTTAACTGTGGGAATTCACACTCTGCCAGTAGGAAGAAAAGGATTGGAGCTGGGGAAGACTATTGGATAGGCCAACCAGAGCATCTGCTCAGAGGGTTCAGGGGGAAATAAGCAGGGTTTGAAGAGGGAGTCAGGTCTTGCAATGCCTTGAAAGCCAGACTAGATGTTCAGCAGTAGGCCAGTCACTCTCAAACTCAGTATATAATATAAGAATATAGTCATGCCTGTATTCCCAGCACTTTGGGAGGCCGAGGCGGGCAGATCACGAGGTCAGGAGTTCAAGACCAGCCTGGCTGACATGGTGAAACCCCTTCTCTACTAAAAATACAAAAATTAGCTGGGCATGGTGGTGCATTCCTGTAATCCCAGCTACTCGGGAAGCTGAGGCAGGAGAATTGCTTGAACCAGGACCTGGGAGGCGGAGGTTGCAGTGAGCCAAAATTGCACCACTGTACTCCAGCCTGGGCTACGGAGCAAGACTCTGTCAAAAAACAAAACAAAACAAAACAAAACAAAACAAAAATGAATATAGGGATCATCTGAGAAAGTTGATTAAAATGCACACACTTGGGCCCTTGCCACAAATATTCTGATTCAGTAGGGAAGAAGTGGGGTCTGGGTATCTACCTGCTTAAGTAGCACCCAGGTGACTCTGGAGCAGGTGGCCTGGCAATGTCACTGTGACAGTTGCTGCACTAAGGAGGCATTGCAAGGTCTCCATCATGAAGAATCCAGAAGCCAGTGGACGGCAAGAGGCAACCCTAACTAGAGGCAGAGGAAGCCAACCAGAGGCTCCTGCAGCTGTCCAGGTGAGATGTGCTGAGGCCCAAAGTAGGGTGACCACAGGGGATGCAAAGGGAGCTTCTAAATCTTTGGAGAAGGGATAGGACTAATGGCAGCTTAGATGGGGAAAAGGAAAATGATCAAGACAAACAGAGGATTCCTAGGTTTCTAATCTAAAAAAAGGAAAGGAAAATAGAATAGAGCTTTCTCTGGCAGTGACCAGGCGGCTGAGTGTCAGGGTTCCTTGTTTGCTCCAAGGAACAGATTCACAGGGAGAGACAGATTCTGTTAGCACTATCCAGCAGTCTCAAGGAACACTGCTATTCACTGCCTCAAATGTCAAGCAGGGAGGGGAATAACATTTGAAGTGGTCCAAAAAAGTGAAAGTGCAACCTCCCCAAACCTAACGTAAAACAGACTTCACTCAGACTCTCTGCAGGTCAAGCCTCCTCATGGTAACCATCATTATCATAGGTCGGATGTGGTGGCTCACACCTGTAATCCCAGCACTTTGGGAGGCCAAGGCGGGTGGATCCCTTGAGGCCAGGATTTGAGACCAGCCTGGCCAACATGGTGAAACCCCATCTCTACTAAAAATGCAAGAATTAGCCAGGTGTAGTGGTGCATGCCTGTAATCCCAGCTACTCAGGAGGCTGAGGCAGGAGAATCATTTGAACCCAGGAGGCAGAGGTTGCAGTGAGCTGAGGTCATGCCACTGCACTCCAGCCTGGGCAACAGACTGAGACTGTGTCTCAAAAAACAAAAACAAAAACAAAACAATAATTATTATAACAATCACTTATTAGGCATCTGCATCAACCATGCTTTGTCATTTAATGGCCCCTATCAGACAGCCGTTCTTATTCCCATTTTGCAGATAAGAAAACTGGGGATTAGAAGACTAAATTCATTTGCTTATGTTCAGAGCTAGTGCAGGCAGAGTTATATCTAAACTACTGTTTAATTCTAAAACATTCCATGTTTAAAGTCAGCCCCTGAAGCAGGCTGCTTTACAACTTCTCTTCACAGTCTCCTGTGATGGCTCCCAAGGTAACTAAATCAGAAGTCGTTATGTGGATTGAAGAAAACAGTGCCATGTTTCTTTATTAGAAACTATGGTTTTTCCCTTCCTAATAGCATTTCCCCCCTCCAATATACAGAATCTTTTAAAAACCAATGGGATTGGAGACAGATTTTCCCAGTGAAGATCTTTCTCTTGGTTCTAAATGGTTAGATCTGTGTAAAGGGCCAAATTCTGCTGAAGGCCCACATACTCACTTAAAAAATAGATATGGTGGATGACTGAAATGGGTGGCTGGTTGACTGTAATAGTTTATGGATAAGCAAAAAAGAGATGCAGGTAAAATGTTCAAGACTGAAACAAAATGCTTGCCAGCTTGGAAAAACTAGCTTGTGACAAGACTAAAGCACAAAAAGAGAAATCCTCAGGGACAGAGACTGATTATGACCTTCAGCCTTTGGGTACCTGGCTCTGCTCCTGCAGAGCTTCCACAGCTAACTACCTTGTTGGCACCTTGGAGGTGGGCAGGCAGGCAGGCAGCCTCCAGCATGGGCTCTGCCTGCCATCCACCTTCCTCAACAGGTGCTTTCTTACCTAGCGCTTCCTTAATTACAGAACAGAGGATAAGGGAGCCAGTGATTCATAATTTCGTTGCTGACTTACATTTTCATAAGGTAAGGGGAAAAAACAACATAGCTAGAGGAGGGAAAGGTATTTATAGAACTGCATAGTGATTCAGAGATATTAATAACACCTGGGACTCATCAAGTGCCATTGCCACAAAATGCTTTAATAAACAAAATAACTCAAGCTCACCATGTGCATGGAGAGAGAAAGCACAGCATTTGTCAGTCACCCACCCTCAGTTCCCAGAGTCACACTGTGATGTGCTCACCTCTATGGAGCAAACCTCTACAGCAGGCACATTCTGAGTATGGAACATTTTATCATTGCAAACCCCTCCAACAGTTAGTGTTTTTACCCGCCTGTTAAAGATAACAAATGGGGGTAAGAATATGAAGAAACTCATCTAAGGTCAATCAGCTGCTAAGTGGAGGATCTGATTCCCACCGAGGCCTGGCAGACCCAGAACCCCAGCTGGTGCACTTTGCTATCTAAAAGTCTCCGAAATATTGAAGCATGAGCACAGGACACAGCAGGGACGAGAACAGGAGACTCTCACTTCCGGGGCTCCCATGCTCTGATGTAACACGAAATGTGGCAGAGAGAGAACTAAAAGGAGAGGTAAAAATCAGGGCTCTGGTCAGCATTCTGACACCTATCGCTTGAGTGATCTTGACTGGGCAAAACAGAAGAGGTTGCTAAGCCTCCACATTCCCATCTGTAAAATGGGGGGGCCACTGGAGGCTTCCAGTCAGTCCATGATGCAATGTTGGGTATCAGACTTACAGTCTCGCCATAAACAACTACAAAACTGAGAGAAATATGGAAGCAACTCTTTTCAGCCATTGTACAACAGATAGTGTGGGGCTGTGGCCCTTGAAAGAAGAACACATGGACTGATGTCACATTTATGCCAGATTCCTGCCTGAGAGCATATTCTAAATTGTGACATGAAAGTGGAACCGAACTAGACAGCAGCATTCTGCCTGAGTGGAGAAAAAATATTAGTTCAGTGCTGATGAGGCAGCTGGAATTTGAGAGAGACGATACCAAAGAAGAGGAAGCATGCAAGAAACCTGTTATCCAGAAATTTGTATAATGACCTCTTGAGTCTACGGACAAATACTAAACTACACGTGTAAACATGAAATTCCACAAGGCCTGAGACAGAACAACTTCTGGGAACTGAGAAATGCATGAAGATTCCAGAGAAGGCATAGTGCTTGGAAACTTTGGAGGTCTGATCAGCCCGAGGGAAGAAACCTTGCTACAGATGGAAGAATTCTAGGTATTCAGTTAAGATTGCAGAAAAGCTATGCTCCAAAGTAGGGGCTACTGCAGCCTGAGCTACCAAAGCCTAAAACCAACCTGTTTTGCCAGTAAATTAACTTCCTGCCAAAATAAAACTCAACATTCTTTCAAGGAAGAAAATTTAATTTAGGCCCTCAACAATATTGCATTCACAATGTAGAGCAAACAATAGAAATTCACTACAAAAATAAAGAAGTAGGAAATATGATCTAATACTGGAGAAAACAATTGATAGAAACAGATACTGAGATGACACAGATAATGGAATTAACAGACAAGAAATCTTAAAGGGCTGTTACATATTTATTCAAGGATTTATAAAGAAAATGTGGATATAAGAAACAGAACTCTCAACAGATAAGTTAATATTTTCATTGTATGTAATTACAGTCTCACAAGGAAAGGTAAGAGATTTTACAGCAAAAAGTGTTGAAAATATACTGACAGAATTTTTTCCAGATTTGATGGAATATGTCAAACTAACAAGTTCAGATTCAACGGATTCAACAAATCCTGAGTATTATAAACAAAAATAGACTACATCTTGGGATATCTCAGTAAAATGTCTGAACACCAAAGACAGAGAAAATTTTTAAATCAGTCAGAGAAATGAGACAAAATGTATAGAGGAGAACAATAAGAGTAACTGAAAATGGAAAGACGTATTTAAAGTGCTAAAGAAAAAAAAAGCAATCTAGAATTCTTCCAGCAAATATAACTTTAAGAAATAAAGTGAAAGAGATTTTCAAACTAAACAGAAGCTGAAAAAATTTGTTGATACACTGTACTACCAGAAATGTTGAAGAAAATTCATTTGACTTAAGAGAAATGAAAAAAAATAAAAATATACAATGCAGTTGGTAGAATGTTTAGAATTAAAATGTAGGAAAAATAGCACAAAGATGGGAAGGATAAAAATGGAAGAATATTATTATTGAATTTTTACATTTTACAGGAAGTATAATACTAAGTAAAGATTGACTGGGATAAGTTAAGGATATATATTTTAATCTCTAGTGAAACCACTATAAAACCCAAAGTCAACCCAAAGAGTAGATATAATGAAATACTAAAATTTATTCAATTAATTCAAAAGAAGGGAGGAAAGGGGATGGAACAACCAAAGAATGGATGGGATAGATAGAAAACAAGTAGGAAAGTTGGTTAAACGTTTCAATTAAAAAGTGGAGCTTGTCAGACTGGATAAAAAGAAGAGATTTGATCATATGCTATTTACTAGACACACACTTTAAAACCAAAGGTACAGAGGAATTAAAAGTAAAAGATAGAGAAAAATATATCTTTCAATCACCAATTATAAGAAAACATGAGTAGTTATTAGTATAATGTGGGGAAAAGAGAGATCAGATTGTTACTGTGTCTGTGTAGAAAGAAGTAGACATAAGAGATGCCATTTTGTTCTGTACTAAGAAAAATTCTTCTGCCTTGAGATGCTGTTAATCTGTAACCCTACCCCCAACCCTGTGCTCCCAGAAACATGTGCTGTGTCGACTCAAGGTTTAGTGGATTTAGGGCTACGCAGGATGTGCTTTGTTAAACAAATGCTTGAAGGCAGCATGCTTGTTAAGAGTCATCACCACTCCCTAATCTCAATTACCCAAGGACACAAAACACTGTGGAAGGCCGCAGGGACCTCTGCCTAGGAAAGCCAGGTATTGTCCAAGGTTTCTCCCCATGTGAGTCTGAAATATGGCCTAGTGGGAAGGGAAAGACCTGACCGTCCCCCAGCCCGACACCCGTAAAGGGTCTGTGCTGAGGAGGATTAGTAAAAGAGGAAGGCCTCTTTGCAGTTGAGATAAGAGGAAGGCATCTGTCTCCTGCTTGTCCCTGGGCAATGGAATGTCTCGGTGTAAAACCCAATTGTATATTCCATCTACTGAGATAGGAGAAAACTGGCTTAGGGCTGAAGGTGAGACATGCTGGTGGCAATACTGCTCTTTAATGCACCAAGATGTTTATGAATGTGCACATCAAAGCACAGCACCTTTTTCTTAACCTTGTTTATGACACAGAGACATTTGTTCACCTGTTTTCCTGCTTACCCTCTCCCCACTATTACCCTATCGTCCTGCCACATCCCCCTTTCCAAGATGGTAGAGATAATGATCAATAAATACTGAGGGAACTCAGAGACCGGTGCTGGCGCGGGTCCTCCGTATGCTGAGCGCCAGTCCCCTGGGTCCACTTTTCTTTCTCTATACTTTGTCTCTGTGTCTCTTTCTTTTCTCAGTCTCTCGTCCCACCCGACAAGAAACACCTACAGCTGTGGAGGGGCAGGCCACCCCTTCAATTTAAGTCACTTATAAGTCAATATAATATGTCAAGGCAAACTTCAAAAACTGTTGCTAGAGATAAAGAGATAAAATGAAAAAAAGGTCAATTCATCGAGACATAAAAATCCTATTTGTGTATACTCTTAATAAAAGAGCATCAGAATACCTTCAGAAAAACATGGACAGCACTAAAGAGAGAAACAGACAAATTCAAAATCATAGTTATATATGTTTATACTCATCTGTGAATAATTAATAGAAAAAAGACAAAAAATTAAAATAACAATGTCAACATTTAATTGGCATTTATAGAACACAATGTCTGACTCCATACACATTCATTTCAGGCATACATGAAACATTCACTAAGATGGATGATATATGGGGCCATTTTAAAAAGTCTTGATACGTTTTAAAGTGTTGAAATCGTAAGGATCATCTTCCTTGACCACAACAGAATGAAATTGAAGAGTAATATTAAAATAATGTCCTAAATCTCCAAATATTTGGAAGTGAAGCTACATATTTCTAAATATTCTATATGTCAAAGAAGAAGTCACAAGGGAAATTAGAAATATTTTAAAATAAATAATAAAATCTTGAATATTAAAATTTGTGGCATGCAGCTAAAGGAATGCTTAGAGGGAAATATATAATATTAAATAATTACATGAGAAAAAAGGATTTAAAACTGACAGTATAAGATGCTACATCAAGAAGTTGGGGGAAAAAAAGATTTAACAGAAAAAAATAGAAAAAATTAATAAAAATAGGAAAAGAACATAATGAAAGGAAAACCAATAGGAAAATCAATAACATAAAAAGTTGCTTTTTAAAAAAATATTAATAATATTGGTAACTCCATAACAAGACTCATTTTAAAAGAGAGAGAGAAAAATTGCCAATCTCAGGAATTTAAGAGGAGCCATCACTATAAGCCCTACAGGCATTAAAAAAATGGAGGAAATTTATACCAACAAATTCAATATAAATACATTGATATTTTAAATATATAAAATTAATCAATTCCTTGAAAGACATACAATTAAACTGAACTAAAAAGAAATAGAAGAATCGAGTTTCCCCTTATTTTCTAAAGACATTGAACTTGTAACTAAAAGCTTTCCTTCAAAGAAAACTCCACACTCACATGGCTTCATGGTTCAATTATACCAAGAATCTAAGGATGAAATAACACATCATTTACATGTATAAATAAGATTTTACACAAAGTTTTTTAAGAAAATAAAAGGGTAAATATTCTCTAACTCAATTTACCTGGATACCAAAGTCATATAAGTATACTACAAAAAAGGAAAATATTAGACAGAAGAGACCAAGGTAAGTTTCAGAGCAGGAGTAGAAGTTTACAAGAAAGTAACCTTGTATCTCCCTTTCAGTCAAACTCCCATCTATTCTGCCCACAAAAAGCATCAAGGCTGTAGACTGAATATCTATGTCCTCCCCAACATTTATGTATTAAAACCTAATTCCCAATGTGATGGAGGAGGTGAGGCCTTTGGGAGGTGATAAAGTCATGAGGTCCTTCATCCCTTCCTCCATGTGAGGACACAGGGAGAAGGTGCCAGCTATGCACCAGGAAGCAGGATCTCGTCAGACACAGAATCTGCCAGCACTTTGATTTTGGACTTCCCAGCCTCTAGAACTATGAGAAATAAGTTTCTGTTTGTAAGCCAACCAATGTGTGGCATTCTGTTATATAACAATCATAACAGACTAAGACAATCACTGATTGACAATCACCATAGATTGGTTGTGCCTGTTCTAGAACTTCATATAAATGAAATCACATAGAATATACTCTTTTGTATCTGGCTTCTTTTGTTCACCATAATGCTTTGAGATTTATGCATTTTGTTGAGTCTACTTGTAGCTTATTCCTTTTATCACTGAGTACTATTGCTTTGTATGAATATTGTAGATATCATTCATTCATTTGATGGACATTTCAATTGTTTCTAGTTTTTGACTATAATGGATAAAACTGGTATGAACATTCTGTGCTTGTCTTTTTTTGTGTGTGGACATATGTTTTTTATTTCTCTTGTTATAATACCTAGAAATGGCATTTGCTGGAGCATAAGAGAAATATATGTTTAACTTTTATAAGAAACTGTCAAAGAGTTTCCCAAAGTAGTTCAATCATCTTACACTCCCATCAGTCATGAATGAAAGTCCCAGTTGCTCTGCCTTCTTTCCAGTCACCAGTGTTGTAAGACTTGGTAATTATAGCCATTATAGTGGGTAAGTAGTGGTATGTCACTATGGTTTAATTTGCACTTCCCTGATGACTAAAGATGTTGAACAGTTTTCACATGTTTATTGACCATCTGTATATCTTTCTTTGTAAAGTATCTGTTCAAGACTTTTGCTTCTTTTGAAAAAATGGAGTTTGTTTTTTTAATATTGAGTCATAGGAGTTCTTTATATATACTAGAAACAGTACTTTTGTCAGATATATGGATTGGGACTATTTTTTCCAGTCTATGGTGCTTTTTTTGGAACAGAAGTTTTTTGTTTTGATGACGCTCAATTTCAACATATCTTTGCCTACCCCCAGGTCGTGATATTTTTCTATGCTTTATTCTAGAAGTCTTATAGTTTTATCACTTATATTCAGATCTGCAATCCACTTTTAATAGGTTTTGTATATGATGTGTGGTAGGGATCCAGCTTATCCCCACCACATAAATGTTCAGTTTTAGCACCATTTAATAAAAAACTTCCTTTCCCTATTACATTGCTTTTCTGTTGTTAAAAGTCAGTTGACCATACATGCGTTTGTCTATATCTGGATTATATTTTGCTTCATTTGTCTATTTGTCAATTTATATGTTACTATCATACCATTTCAATTCTGTAGCTTTATAGTAAGTCTTCAAATCAAGTAATATATACCCTCCAACTTATTTTTAAAATTGTTCTCGCTATTTTAGGTCCTTTTGATTTCCATATGAATTATAGACTTGGTTCATCAATTTCTACCAAACAAAAACAAAACCAAAAAATTGCTAGGTTAGGGAGAAATGACATCTCAATAATCTTGAACTTTCCAATCCATGAACATATTATCTCCATTTATTTAGATATTCTTTAATTTCTCTCAGTAATGTTTTGAGGCTTTCAGTGTGGAGCTCTTGTGCATCTTTTGTTAAATTTATGCCAAAGTATTTGGGCAATGGACTTTGGGGACTCAGAGGCAAAGGATGGAAAGGGGGTTAGAGATAAAAGACTACAAATTGGGTTCAGTGTATACTGCTCAGGTGATGGGTGCATCAAAATCTCAAAAATTACCACTAAAGAACTTACTCATGTAACCAAATACCACCCATTCCCCCCAAAACCTATGGAAAATAAAAAATAAGTAAAATAAAATTTTGAATACATCGAAAAAAAGAGAAAAAAATTTAAAAATAAATAAAGTCACTAAATGCTGGAAAGCTTGAGTCTTGAGAGTTATTTAGGAGAAGATCTATACCCAGGCAGCCATCCATGAAGCCTGCTGATCTCAAAAGCTGGGAGGCAAAGTCTGTTGAAGCTGAGATTTGCTCCCCAAGAATATTACAAAGTAGGCCTCTGCTGGAACAGCAGGGAGGGTGGTCAGCTGCAAAAGAAAGAAGAACAGGGCTGAGAGGAGCTCAAGAGGGAACAAGGTCCAGAGTTCAGGCAGTAGGTAGTGTGTGAGAAGAGGCTCAGCATTCTGGGTAAGGAGTGGATTCCAGCAAGAAAGCCTGACCTGTCAAACAGACTACATCCTCCCCAAGTAATTTTAACAAAATACACAGTCCGCACATCCAGGAGAGACAAAGGAACAGAATGTAGCGGTAAGAATGGAGCTCTTTCAAATATGATTTATTCGCCTCTAATGCACAGAGCAGCCCAAATGCAGGTGAAGTGGCTAAGAGCTGAAATCACTGATAAAGAATTTATTGGAGTGGTTTGCAAGACAGGCACAGGATGTGCAAACCCATTTATTTTCCAATTTGTAAATCAAAATGTTCTGAGTCAGGCAGGAGAGCTAAGTCTGATGCTAAGAACTGCATGGTATAAATCAAAACAAAATTTACTATCAGGAGTTTAGAGATTCAAGTGTGAACTCAGTTTATCTCCTGTTTCCTCCAATAGCAAGGCGCTTGCTCTTGTGGCTCCCGGCCTCCAGTGTTACTCTCTCTCTGTTTCCCTGTGGATGGCCACTGTGGTGCTTCACACATCCCTACCCAGACCCAGTAGGGTCTCTGAGCTCTGAGCTCAAGGATGTGTTTTGAGGGTGCAAATGTCTTAGCTTCTCTTCTGGGCTTAGAGCTAGTTACAGGCTACAAGGTGTTGTCATTACAGGCTCCAAGGAGGCTCAGTCTGTGGGATCCTTCCACCTGGTTTGGACTTTTCGGGCTGCACTTGCTCAGATGAAAGCCACTGACCCCCCTCCTTATGCCTGTAAGCTTGATAGTGTTAATGGCAAAGAGGGGAGAGGGTAAAGGTTGGCATAACGACTACAGCAAAATGATAATGACAACAACAAACTAACAATAGCATTTATCAAGCGCTCACTATGTGCCACACACTCTTCTAAGCACTTTAGTTTTATTGACTCATTTCATCTTCATACCAACTCATTGTGATAGATACTGTTCTATTTTTTACAGATGATAAAACTGAGGCACAGAGAGAGGGAGTCCTCTCTTAATTCTTGAATCCCCTTCAAAGCCTGGGTCTTTGGGGCCTCCTTCTCTTTCATCAGACTGCAGTCTAGAGCCATCAGGCAATCTCTGTGCCAGGTCTAGAGGGGAGGTGGACCAGGTTCAATGGAGTGTCTTGTAAATAACTGGGTGTCTGTCCTTGCCAGAACTGAGGGTTGCTTTCATTTTTAGCTGCAACTACCATTAAAGAGCTATTTGCCTCTGGGATCCCTTTTGGTTCCATACCCTCCAATAATTAAAGTAGGTCATCCCTGTGACCAGGCATGATGGGGGCCGGGGGCAAGGATGTAGGGATGTTACATTGGTTTCTCTCTCTCTCTTTCTCTGTCTCTTTCTCTGTCTCTCTCTCTCTCTCTCTCTCTCACACACACACACACACACACAGACACACACACATATCCCTGGAATGCCCCCACAGAACTTCCTGGGTGGTTGCCTACATGCCCCTCTCTTAGACAATAAGCTCTCTAAAGAGTCTTTTTAAAGACAAGAGAGCAGTCAACCTGCCTCCAAGAAACACACAAACAAGGGAAGTCTTGAGCTACATTTTCCACTCAGGGTAGTGCCAACTGGGTCTGTTACGTCACTTGGAGCAGCTATTTATCTCAAATAAATGAAAAATCCTTTGCTTTGTGGACAATGACAGAAAACTTGCAAATTGGGAGCTTTGCCAGGAGTGGAATATGCACCTCATTGATGGGGGCTGTCAGGAGACTGAGGACAGAAACCACTGCTGCACCAATCACTGCTGCTGGGGACCACCATCCTCCATGGCCTCTGCTAAATGTAGCCCCTGGTGCCTGGTTCTGCCTGGAGGGGCTGCTGCTGCTACTCAAGGTCCAGGCCCCCTCCCAATACCAAGTGTAACTCTTCCTTCAACTCTCCCCTCTGACTGCCTCAGGGAAGACTGCCCTGACCCCCAGACTTGGAGGAAGGTCCAGTCCCATAAAATCCACAGCATCTACCACTTTCTCTGTTGTAATGCTCACCATGCTCATAGCTACCTACTTACTGCCAGTGTTCCCCACCCAGCTTCCTAGCCACTTTCCATGAGAGCAGTGACCATGTCTGTCCTGTCCACTGAGTCTTTGTTACCTAACAAGGGCTCTAATACACAGCAGGTCCCCAGTACGTGATTGTGGATTGACTTCAACTAAACAGAAGAGCTAACCAGATGCTGAGCTCTGTATTAAGTACTTTGTATATATCCACTTCACAGGTGGGTAGTGTGAGGGTCAGAAAATTCTAGTAATTTGTTCAAAGTCACACAGCTGGGAAGCAGAAGTGCAAGGAGGATTTGGACTCAGTTATCTGACACCAGAGCCCAAGTGCTGGACCATGACACTAGAAGCCTCCTAGACCCCTTGGGCGTCTACCCTCCTGGGGCGTGGGCTCACTAGAATCCTCAACTCTCCCCCATGCCAACCTTTCCCCTAATAAACTCACAATCCAGCAACCTCTCCAGACCCAGAGCCCCTTGGGGAGACAATGTCCTTTTCATAAAGAACACCACACTGGTTGCCATGGGACCTGAGCTTGGCCTAGCTCCACCACCAGCTGCCATTGTGACCTCAGGCCAACGACTTGACTTTTCAGGGTCCTCATCTTCCATGCAAGACCAAGACCTTCTCGGGGCATTCTTCAGAATGCCAGCCAGAATAGCTCAGGCTCAGCAAGGCTAGATTTAATTTCTGCTACTCCATCTATAACTTTGTGACTCTGGGGCAGCACAAGTGACATTTTGAGCCTCTGTTCCATTAATAAAATAGGGAGAGTCACCATCATATCCGCCCTCCTCGCCTGTCTGTGGCAAGGACATGGAAGCCCAGGGAGTTGGAAGTGGCTTGCTCAAGGCCCTACAGCAAACCCGTGATCAAATCGGAGTTGAACCCTGTCAAACCAGCTTGAGTTGCTGCTCTTAACCACCTCGCCATGCTAAGCATTAAAAAGCAAGCAAGAAGCTTGGCTGTAAAACCTGAGCCACACATGTGTTTCTCTTGCCTTATCTGCAAAGCAAGTCTAAAGAGGCTGGACAAGAAAGGTGCAGCCCCAGGATGTGACTCACTGTGACCTTCACCTTGACTTGTCCCAGCCTTGACACTAGTGAAGGCCCTTTAAATAAAAACAGGGTGATGTCCAACTGGGGGAGGGGGAATAGACTGAAAATAATGCAAAAGGCAGAACCTGGAAACTTCCCGGGAAGGATAAGGAGATCAATGCCCCTCTTCCCAACCAAACAACCAGTGAACAGGAGAAGATTTAAAAACAACAAGAACAACAATTATTTAAGTCTCTGAAAACTGCCACAAAGGCACACAGAAAATTTAAAAAATATGTATATATTTTCAAGAAATCAACTAAATCCCAGTAAGAACAGTGTAAGGCTGTGGTATTGGAGCCATGACCTGCTCCCTCCCCACTCTCCCTGCAAGCTCCCTCTTAGGAAAGCTCTACTCCAGGTGCTCTGTCCAAGCCAGCACAGACAAGAAGATGAGGGCTCCCTTTGTCCCAAGTACCTAACAGGGCTACATTTTGACCCCAGGAAGGGCAGCCACTGGCATTTCTAACCCACTCCCCACCACTGCTGTCCCCATGTTGCAAGAGCTCAACTCCAGCTCCTGGTGGGTGTGGCCAAGAGTCTGAGGCTCCTTCCCCTCTGTCCAGCCCCTACTCATGGGGTAGAAGCTCTTACACCAGGTGCAGCCACAGCTTTCTCCAAGGCTGGAAGTTGTACACCTGGAGGGGCAATCCAAGAATATCAGGGGCCACTACCATTCCTCCAGTGACCACTGGCAGGGCAGAGGTGTCTCTCTAGGAAAAATAGGGAGCTAGACATTCCTCACCCCCCAACTCCTGTGCAGTGGTGCTGAGGTTCTGCTCAAGGGGTGCCTTAAGGACAAAGAGCTCTGCAGCTCTGCCTGAAAAGACTGACTTTATTTGGAGCAGATCATGGAGGATACCATGCCAGAGCTTTACCAAAAACAATGGGGATCTTGGTGGAGAACAATTAAAAGGCCCCTCCAGATCTGTGATACTGGTTGCAATAAGCAAAACAGCAAAACAACCAGAAATCTAATCATGAGAACCCACGAAAGAAACAACCAAAAAGAGCCCTCCTCAGATCACAGCCAACCCTGGGGGTTGGGAAGGCTGTGGGCATGGACTATCCCATTCAGGAGTAATCAGAGCAATGTGTGAGGCAGACTAAAACCACTCAAGGCTGCACAGAAACCCATCATCCAATGTGCAGAAGCCTCACAACAAACCTAATCACAAACCCTGACCAAACACTGGCTGAACAAATTTCTCTATCCAGGGGAAACTCCTAGGAAGCTAGGATTAGAAATAAAATCACATGCACGTCTGCCAGTCTGGATGACTGTATGCATACCCAAGATTAGGCCTTCTCAGCAGTAATCAGAAGGGACATCCAAGCTACTACTCCTTGGCTGAACATGGGGCAAAGCATACACTCCTTAAACTGATAGCAGCCTCCCAGTCACACACGTAGTAAAGGGTTAAAAATCTAACAGATTAAGAGGACTTAAGCACAACCTCTCACCAATAACTATGTTATCATGACCTCGAGCAACCCCTAAATAGCTAGGCTAAAAGATAAAATAAAGCAAAACAACTGGAGCAAGGACATTAGAGGCTGCGCAATGCATAGAAAACAGACATCACAGAGTTAGTTTAACCAAGTCACTAAACAAATGAATAAATGACCAAGAAAGCAAGAATGACATCAATTCAGGTGGCAATGGTGCAGAGTGGGAGAGGGAAGAGAGTTAGTATCCAGATCACTATAATATATTATCTAAAATATAAAGTTTTCAACAAAATAACTATGAGGCATGTGAAAGTTATAGGACTTCCCAAACAGGATAATATGGTCCCAGTTCAGGAATAAAAGCAATCAACAAAATTGTCTGTGAGGAGGTCCAGATGTTGAACTTCCTAAACAAAGATTTCAAATCAGCTATTATAAATATGTCCAATGAAATAAAGGACATTTTGTCTAAAGTATTAAAGGAGAGTATAATAACAATGCCTCACTAAAAAGAGAATTTCAATAAAGAGACAGAAATTATTTTCAATGGGCATTCTATTATATAATATTTAAACTCCATCCAAAAACTGCCCAACTGATGAAGTGATGGAGTGGTTTCTGTGTTAGTCCATTTTGCATTGCTATAGAGGAATACCCGAGACTGGGTAGTTTATAAAGAAAAGAAGTTTCTTTGGCTCATTGTTCTGCAGACTGTACAAGAAGCACAGTGCCAGCATCTGCTTCTGGCGAGGCCTCAGAAAGCTTTTACTCACTGCGGAAGGCAGGGAGAACCAGTGTATCACATGGCAGGAGAGGGAGCAAGAAAGATGCCAGGCTGTTTTAAATAACCGGCTTTCATGTTGGCGAGAACTCACTCACTACCATTGGGAGGTCACCAAGCCATTCATAAGGCCAGCCCCCATGACCCAAATACCTCCCACTAGGCCCCACCTCCAACATTGGGGATCACATTTCAACATGAGTTCTGGAAGGGACAAACATCCAAACTATTTTTTTTTTAATTATACTTTAAGTTCTAGGGTACATGTGCACAACATGCAGGTTTGTTACATATGTATACATGTGCCATGTTGGTGTGCTGCACCCATTAACTCGTCATTTACATTAGGTATATCTCCTAAGGCTATCCCTCCCTACTCCCCCGACCCCACGACAGGCCCTGGTGTGTGATGTTCCCCATCCCGCGTCCAAGTGTTCTCATTGTTCAATTCCCACCTATGAGTGAGAACATGCAGGACAAACATCCAAACTATTTAAATGGCCTGTTGTAGGCACAGCTTAGGCACTGGTGTGAGGATGGTGTGTCACCTCCAAGAAGCAGGGGATACTCTAATTCAGTGTCACGTGTGCTCAGTTGGTAGATACATGGATTGGTAACCAAATGGGTAGCAATGGGAGCATCCTCATATGAAAAATGTGTGCATCCCATCCTGGCATATCTGAATTGTGGGTGTTTACTGGTCTTGGTTTCCAAAAAATAATACTTTCAAGGGAATACATAGAGAGGCTCATTGAATTATAAGTTATGGCTCTTTCCACGGCATATTGGCTTCTTGTACCAAGGGATCATCAGGCATGTTAATGGAAAAACCAAACTCTGTAAAATATTTTAAAGAGGTTTATTCTGAGTCAATATGAGTGACCACAGCCTGGAGAAAACATACACCTAACAAGCCTTGAGTAAGTGGTCCTGAGGCTGTTGGTTTACCATTTGGTTTTACACATTCTAGGGAGGCAGGAATCATAGGTAAGTTTATGGAAGATATACATTGGTTTGGCCCGAGAAAGCAGGACATCTCAAAGCAGGGGATTATAAGTCATGGGCGAGCCTTAGATCTTATTGACAATTGGTTGAAAGAGTTAAGCTTTCTCTAAAGACTTGAAGTCAGTACAAAGGAATGCTTGCATTACGACAAGGAGGTCTTCTGTAGGTCATGTGATGCTATACCACAGTCAGGTTGGAAAGTAAGCCACATTGTATCAGGTTAATTAAAAAAAAAACAAAACAACATTTAGACTGGGTGCAGTGGCTCATACCTGTAATCCCAGCACTTTGGGAGGCCAAAGCAGAACATCTGAGGTCAGGAGTTCGAGACCAGTCTGGCCAACATGGCAAAACCCTTCTCTACTAAAAATACAAAAATTAGCCAGGCATGGTGGCACACACCTGTAGTCCCAGCTAGTCAGGAGGCTGAGGCAGGAGAATCGCTTGAACCTGGGAGGCGGAGGTTGCAGTGAGCTGAGATTGTGACATTGCACTCCAGCCTGGGCAATAGAGTGAGACTCCTTCTCAAAAAAATTTCAACATTTAATGAGATTATAAAATCTCATTGTAGGCTTAACTTTTCCCTTGTATGGCCTTAGGTCTTGTTTATGATTTGGTATCGTATAGCCACAAAGAGTCTGTTCTGTCAGTCTTATGGTCTCTATTTTAACATATATACCAGGTCATCTTTGCCTAAACTCCAAAAGGGAGTGGGGCATAATGAGGTGTGTCCAACCTCCCTTCCTGTCATGGCTAGGAATTCAGTTTTGAAGGTTTTTCTGGGGTCCCCTAGGCCAAGACGAGCTTCATTCAGTTATTTGGGAGGCTTAGGATTTTATTTTTAGTTTACAGGCAGGAAGAGGAGTCACCATCCTAATAGGGGCAATTTAAGAAAAAAAGGAAAAGGAAATTCTAGAGTTGAAAAGTACTATGACAAAAATGAAAATTTCACTAGAGGGGCTCAATAATATTTGTGCTGATACAAGAAAAATTCAATAAATATGAAATAGACCAACTGAGATTATGCAGTGTGAAGAACAGATAGAAAAAACAGTGAAGAAACATGAACAGAGCCTCAGGAAAAAGTAGGACGCAATTAAGTGTTAACATATATGTGCAAGGAGAGTCTCTGAAGTAGAGGACATAAAAAGAGACAGAAAATAGGCCAGGTGCAGTGGCTCATGCCAGTAATCCTAGCATTTTGGGAGGCTGAGGTGGGTGGATCACTTGAGGTCAGGAGTTCGAGACCAGCCTGGCCAACATGGTGAAAACCCATCTCTACTAAAAATATGAAAATTAGCTGGGCGTGGTGGTACGTGCTTGTAATCCCAGCTACTTGGGAGGCTGAGGCAGGAGAATCACTTGAATCTGGGAGGTGGAAGTTGCAGTGAGCTGAGATCACGCCACTGCACTCCAGCCTGGGCAAAGAGCGAGACTCCATCTCAGAAAAAAAAAAAAAGAAGAAGAAGACCGAGAAGGAAGAAAGAAAGAAAATATATTCAAAAAATTAATGGCTAAAATTGTCTCAAGTTTGATTAAAATTATTAATTTATATGTATGTAAATCTCAATAAAGCCCAAGTAGAATAAACACAAAGAAACGTACATACAGACACACAGTTAAAATATTGAAAGCCAAAGATACGAATTGAAAGCAGCAGGAGAAAAATGATTCATCACATACAAGGGACCCTCAATAAGATTAACATCTGAATTCTCATGAGAAACATTAAGGCCAGAAGGTAGGGTATGAAAGAAAAACAAAATAAAACAAAAATTCTGTTGACTAAGTATCTTATATCCAGCCAAACTATCTTTCAAAATTGAAGGCAAAACAAAGGCATTCCCAGATAAACAGAAACAAAAAATTCATTGCTAGCAGACCTACCTTTCAAGAAATACTAAAGGAGGTCCCTCAGACTGAAAACAGGTGAGGGATAAGAATAATTCTAATCCACACAAGGAAACAGAGTGCACCAGTGAAGGTTTGTGTAGCATCGAGTAATTATGTAGTAATTACGTCAGTAATTCTAAAAGATAAGATAATTGCATGTTTCTTCTCTATACTGATTAAGCAATTGTATAAAACAACATATATTATTGTATTGTTGAATTTATAACTTACAGAAATGTAATATGTTTACCAATAACAACGCAAAGGAAGTTAGGGGGGATACAAAATTATATTAAAGAAATGACACAAGATGGTAATTCAAATCCACAGGAAGACATGAAGAGACACAAAAGTGGTAAATAAGAAAGTTGCTAAATATATACTTTTTCTCCATTCTTTTCTCAGCCTCTTTAAAAGGCAGGTGTTATATATAAGGTAATATATATAAAGAGATTGAAAATAAAACCAGGGGAAAAAGATATACCATCTAAATAGCAGTCATAAGATAGTAGGAGTTGCTATGCTGATATCAGATAAAATAGACTCTAAAACATAAAAAAAAAATGTTACCAGGGCTAAAAAAAAAAAAAAGACTTTTTTTAACAATAAAAGGGTCAATTTATCAGGAAAATAAAAAATGTAACATTTCGTACTTAACAACAGAGCCCCAAAATACACAAAACACGTTAGACAGAATTAAAGGGAGAAATAGACAACTCAACAGCTGCAGACTTCCACAGCCCACTTTCCGTAATGGATAGAACACCATGGATGTTCTATGGTACATGGATGATAAGGAACTAGAAAGCTCCAACAGCACTATTAACCAAGCAAACCTAACAGATATCTGTAGAAAACACTACCCAACAACAGCAGAATGTACATTTTTCTCAAGTGCACATGGAACATTCTCCAAGATAGATCATGAACTAGGCCATAAAACCAGCCTCAATAAACTTAAACTAATTGAAATCATACAAATTATGATCTCAGACCACAATGGAATTAAGTTAGAAATTAACCACAAGACATTAGAGAAATACCTAAATATGTGGAAATTAAACAACACCCTGCTGAAATAACCAATGAGTCAAAGAAGAAATCACAAGCATAATTAGAAAATACTTTGAGATGAATGAAAACAAAAATACAAAACAACAAAATTTATGAACTGCAACTAAGGTAGTAAAACTAATAGCTATAAATGCCTACATTAAAACAGAAGAAAGATCTGTTAAATCAAGTTTAGCCAAAAGCTGCCCCCTTACATAGTTTAAGTTTGGCCTAAAGGTTTCTCTGTACATCATGAACTGTAACAAGCAGAGGTGTAAACAGACCATAGCCTACACTTGTGCCAATCACCGAGTTTTAGCCAATCAAATGTAGCCAACTGTTCAAACTGTGTTCAAATAAGGCAAATGCCAACCTGTAGCCAATCCAGCCATTTCGGTACTCGCTTCTGTTTTCTGTAGGTCATTTGCCTTTTTCTGTCCATAAATCTTCTGCCACATGGCTATGCTGGAGTCTCAGAGCTTACTCTGGCTCAGGAGGCTGCCCAGTTCGTGGCCTGGGCAGTTTGTTGGTCCTGAAACAAGCCTGGCACCGAGGGGCCTCCCGTCCCAGACTCCAGAACCAGGGAATTTGACTGGGTCAGTTTTCAGTTACAATCTCCTGACTTCCTCAGATGTTACTGAAATGCTCTGAATGAGATGGTCCCAATGAGACTGAAGTGTCCTGCCTGGAACCTCATTGGCCTTGTCTGATCCCTGAGATGGACAGCCTGAGCTGGCTCCAATATGCCAGGCCCTTCAGATATTTGAGTCTCAGACAACCTGGGGGTGGAGGGATGCAGACGAGAGAGAGTTATTCATGCTCTTCATGCATCTATCTGCTCCTGGGGTCGCTCTGATGGCTGGGGGTGGCTCAGGTCCTGAAAATGGAGCTGGGAGCCTCAGGAGCCTCCATTCTCCTGATCTATAAAGAGTGTGCAGTTTGATCATATTTCTTTTGGAAAGTGACTCTTGCTTTTACCTTCCAAACAAGCAGGGGTATAAATCAGACAACTGTGAAAACTCATTTTTATAAAACAGACAACCCTAGGAAGATGAAATGTGATGAAATCTTGCCATGGAGGGCAATGTTATGGGTTGAATTGTGCCACTTTTCCATTCGTATGGTGAAGTTCTAACACCCAGTATCTCAGAATGGGACCTAATTTGGAGATAGGGTCTTTATAGAGGTAATCAAGCTAAAACAAGGTGATTAGGGTGACCCCTAAACCAGCAATACTGGAGTTCTTATCAAAGGGGGAAATTTGGACACAGAAACACATATACAGGGACAACACCCATCTACAAGCCAAGTAGAGAAGCCTGAAACAGATCTTTCCCTCAAAGACATCAGAAGGAACCAACTCTGCCGACACCTTGATCTTGGACTTCCAGCCTCCAGAGCTGTGAGAGGCTAAATCTCTATTCCTTAAGCCTTCTAGTTTGTGGTATGTTATTATGGCAGCCCTAGCAAACTAATACAGGGGATTCCAATTTACATCTAGAGTCCTGAAAGGATAGCGAATGCCTGATCCAGGCACATTCCCCCAAAAGCCGAATCTTCTCTGGCTGTGCCTGGCACCCTCAGCAAGGCCTTTACAGAGTCTTTCCTTGGCAAGACTCCTGAAGACTAAGGGTGATTTATGAACTGGGTTCCTGACCACATTGAAAGACTCTAAAGCCTAGGTGTGGGGTACCCAGACCAATGGCCAGATACTTTGCTGGAGAGGGGATGGCTAAGACCCTGACCCAGCTGAAGCTCTTTCCTCTCCACCACCATTTTTCAATGGCCTCTTCTCCAAACCAACCCCTTTGTGGCATCTAATCCTTTCCCAGTTTTACTCCCAGCATTGGACAATTTCTAAGCCTCTGATTCACATTCCTTTAGGTTTTAGGTCACTGATTCCAAGGCTTCCTCTTTTCACACTAATGTCCACACCAGATGTCCCTCCAACACCCCAGCCTTAACCATGCCTGGGTTTCCCATTCCAAGGTCTGTTCCCTCCACCTCAGCTCCCTCCTGGACCTCGTTGTCAGCAGGAACTACTCCTCATCTGACATTTCCTCTCTTATCATGACCTCTTAGCCTCCCGCCTCCCCAGTCCCACTGAACCTGTCCACCTCAATGCTATTCCCCCTCCACACTATTAAAGCATCATTTTAGAAGAGGGATCTCTAAGAGGCTGAGGTCCACTTTCAACATCTGGGCTCTATATCTCTAGTCAGACATGGCTTCTCAACCACCACTGTTTCTAATTCCGGTTGGTGTCTGACCTCTGTCTTGGACACCCTTCACCCTTGAATAAGAACACAGAGTCAGGTTCTTGTGGCTCAACCTTGATCCTTCTCTTCATTGGGTTTCTCCCTCAGGCTGTATCGCCCTCTCCCCACTCATTAACCAGCTACCCTACTTGGCCCTGGCTCACTCCTGTCAGTCTACACTGGCCTCCCCTAAAGGGTGGGATCAGGCAAAATCTACTTTTCTGTGTCCCACAGACCCCAAACTCTTGACCACCTCCTCCTCCTTCTCCTTCTCCTCCTCCTCCTCCTCCTCATCCTCCTCCCATCTTTGGGCTCCTCAGCAGGTTCTCATTTCCTCCTCATACTTCCTCAATGGACTGGCTTTCCCATTCACCTCGCTGCTGTTTTCAGCCTTGCCACACCCCTCTCATTGGAGACACCTCACCTCTTCTTCATCTAGAGGGAGACAGGCAGATGCCTCCATACCTGCCTTTCTGAGCATGAGAACACCACTTGTCTGTATGTGACAGAGACTTCTGAGCAGGCAAAAGGCATCAGTGTGGGAGAGAAGAAGGGACCCTCTGATGCCCATTTCCAGCAGGAGTTTCCATCTCCAGGCCATGGCCTTGAGAGCCGCTTCACAGAACCTGCTGCAGGGAGGGGAAGAACAAGTAGCCTTGGGCATAAACCCAGACTTAGAAATGTGGCCTAAGAACCTGAAACCTTCACAAGAAACAGGAACAGTTGAACAGAAACAGACACCTTCTCCACCTCCATCAATTATCACCCTCTTCTTGCAACCGCAGAAGCTCCCACCCCTTGGCTGTGTTGCCTTCCCTACCCTTGGAATCTGGGCACTCCCATTCCTGCACCATCGTCTGTCAGTATTTTCTTTCCAGTGAACTATCAGCCATCCCACTCCTTCTTTTCATCCACACATTTCTTGTAAGGACCCTTGGCACTTCTTGGTCTCCTCCTCATCTTCAGCCAGTGCAGTATGGATTCTGACCCCAGATGGTGCCTCTGCCAAACACCCTCGGCAAAATCACTCCAAGCTCCTAGGTTCAGGGTTCTCTCCTTGGTTTTTATTATATTCAAATCCTCAGCAGCATCTGACTGAGCACTTCTTTTTGCAACTCTGGCCTCCTGTATTCTGCAAGGCAACTCTCTCGTGGTTCTCTTTCTCTAACTGCTTTTTCCTCTTCCTCCAACTGCTCTGCAATGACACCATCCTCCCCAAATTCCACACATCTCCTCTTTCTAGAGCCTCTAGAAGAAAGCGCTTCCTCTCTCTTACAGCTTGTAGTATGATCAGAATTTCCGATTCTCAAATGCAGTGGTGTCTGGACCCCAGATTTCAAACTGCCCACCAGACATTTCTTCCTGGAGGCTGCAAAACTTTTGGGTACTTTAAAATCAATCTGTTCAAAATGGAACTTTTTTGATACGCTCCTCCAATGAAATGTTTTGATACAGTAGAAGGAAGCTCATACATCCCTCTCTCCTGGCCCAAAATGACTGCACTGTTTAAGGCTATGGGAGCTGTTAGTGATGATGTCACCAATGTAGTTTCTAACCAGAGGTGAGTTGTACCACAGTGGCAGATCAGCCCCATAGAGAACTAAATTTCTGATTGTCACTTTTCTGGGAAAAAAAAATCCCATGATGCTATAGTCGAGATGTTTGTCCCCTCCAAATCATGTTGAAATTTGATCCCCATTGTTGGAGGTGGAGCCTCGTGGGAGGTGTTTGGGTCATGGAGGGGTGGAGCCCTTGTGAATACATTAATGACCTCCTTGGGGGAGGGTGAATAACTTCTCACTCTATTCAATCCAGGGTGACCTGGTTGTTAAAAAGGGCCTGCTATCTTCCCCTTCTCTCATGCTTCCTCTCTCACCGTGTGATCTCTGCACACAGTGCCTCTTCAGCTTCCAGCAGGAATGGAAGCGGCCTGAGGCCCTCCCCAGAAACAGATGCTGCACCATGCTTCCTGTACAGCCTGCAGAACCATGAGCCAAATAAACCACTTTTCTTTATGAATTACTCGGATTTGGGTATTGCTTTATAGCAACACTAAACAGATTAAGACACAGAGAGACAGGTTTTAATATTATTCTGTTCTTTTCCCTAAAGGTTTTATATTACTATTAAATATCTTCCCAATCATAAAAATGATGCATTGCTAGGATAAAATGTTGTCTTGGTTTCATGCCCGCCATGTGTTACACAATCCTCATCTCTTCCTCCACATTCATCAACAATTTTCCCATTTAAAACCTCTCTGCATATTTATTGCCTCCCTGCCTGACATAGTTATGGACAGCACCCAGGAGCACCCAGTTACTCATTTTAGAGTTTATGGAGCAGATGTCAGGCACAGATAGATTACTGGTGAGCCATCGCATGGGTGATATTTTCATTCTGCATCCTTGTGGAGTAAGGTTGTGGTTTGGATTTTGCACTTGTTTTCTTTTTCTTGCGAGAGAAGGAAAGAAGGTTGAAATATGCCTGTGTTACAAGTCACGGTGCCTCCAGCAAGAACCACTGCAACAACAAAGGAAATTCGTTTTCTCACCCTACTTGGTGCAAGATTTGTTTATTCATAGAGAGACAAGCATGCCGTATAATATAAAAAGTGAAAGCCCAAAAAAGGATTTAAAAGGGTGTTTACAGTCTTATTAAAGTTCAGTCCTGACACCACTGCAGGAAGGCAAAATCTTAAAAGTACATACTGCACTTTAGAAATCATAGAGCTGCCTCTGAGTGAAGGAGGGATGGGAACCACTGGAGGGCAGCAGGAAGGGAAGATAAGACCTTGCAGGTCTTCCCATGGACCTGCAAGGGAGGTGCAGGTCCATGGGAAGAAAGGAGACAAGAGGATGGTGAGGTGCTGGCTCAGGCTCCTGAGGACCCTGCTGCATGTGATTCCTGAAGAGTCAGGACAAGACACCTGACGCCTTGCCACTGCCTCCATGACTGTGAAGAACACAGTCTTAACCCTCATGACTGTGAAGAACAAGGATGCGGCCAGGAGGAATTCACCCTGTGAATAGTGTTTGTAATGGAAAATAAAATACAAATTTTAAAACCTCTGTAGCGCTACTTCCGTAGGAATTTCTTTTGTGTGTGGATGTCAGGGTGCCCACGGCCCAGCTGTTGGTGCTATGCTCCACTTTGTGAGCAAAGCCAATGCCGGACCCACAGCCAGCTAACCCGGGGACCTGCTGGAGTGGGGGCCAGTGTTCATAAACTGTTGGGAAGTGCCCCCAGCACAATAATGCTCTTCTGGGGGTTCAAAATGGGGGAAGGGTATCCTCCCCTAAGTCAAAAGAATAAGAAAGGGGTAGCGGTCAGCCACCCTGGAGCCAAAGTGAGGCCCATGGTGCGCCGGGGGAGGAGGGAGCCTCGTGCTCACACCGGTCCTGCAGGCACCACTCAATTCTAGCATCAGAGTCCTGGGTTCAATCCCCAGCTCCACCAGCAACTGGCTGGCAAGCCTGAGTAAGCACTGCATCTCTCCAGGCCTTCTGCACTCCTCTAGGAAAAGAAGGTGACAAGGGGCACATCTTGTAAGATTGTTAGAAGAATTTCAAAAGGCAGTGTGTATCAACTGCTTATTTTAAAGTCCCTGATACATACACAGGCACCAAGTGCTCAGGGAAAAGTTGGCTATTAACATGAGCTTTCTGGCCTCCACCGGAGATGCCGACTCTTTGGTCTCGGCTTCTTTTCTTTTGCAGATCCGTTCCTCCACGTGAGTGGTCCTGTCTTGCCCACCCCAGGAATGGGCACCTGACGAACCTGGACAATTATTAACACATCCTTCCCCCCCAGTGTAGCTGTGGGTTGGAGGGCACGTGACCCCCTTCAGCAATGCTCCTGTCTCTGGAATTACTCTCTGTCTGGTGATGTTGCGGGATTATCTCTGTCTCCTCCCTAGAAGGATTCTGCCTAAGAATGAAGTCGATGAAGGGAAGTCAGAACTGAGAGATGGAAGGAGAGATCTGGAAGGCCCCCTAGAGCCCCAGGTTCCAGCTATGTGAGAAGCCAGCACCACCCCCTGACACATTCTCATTATGGGAGCCAATAGGTCCTCTTTTCAGCTAAAGTTACCTTAAGTTAGATTTTTGTCTCTGACCTCCAGAAAGCCCTGTCTAATGCATACCATCCCTCAACACAGAGTGGAGACCACGAATAAGGGTGTGCACCAATGACAATGGGTGATAGTCAACCCTGCTATGTACCCAAATCACCTGCAGGCCTCTTAAAAGGACAGTCTAGGTCCTATCCCCAAAGATTCTGATTCGGTACAACTGGAGAGCATCTGGCCATCCTTCTATTTTAGTCCATAAAGGATGGGAAACCAGGCACCCCCCAGGAAACCCAAGGCATCCCAGTTACTGTGGGGAGAAGGAGGCTTGGTGCTGTCAGGCTGAAATCAGAACACGCCACATCACTCACTCAAAGAAAGGCCAAAATATCATCACCTTTGTTTTACTTGGTAAGAAATGGCCTGTTTCTGATAATAATCACGATCTTCCATTTGATGTAGCCAGAGATGCAACCGTAGCATATTAATACTAAGAAGCCATTTCCATCATTCCTTAATTCAGGTTCACTCTGAGTCTGACAGTGTTTCCTTCCTTCCGCTGGCATCGCCACCTCCACAAATATCACTTATGTGCAGGCAGCTCTTGTGTGCACTGTCCCCTTGACCAGCACCGGCAGATGGGCCGACCCTGTGGAGCCACGGTGTGTCTGTGCCTTTCTGCATTCAGGGAGGCCTTTCTCCAAACCCCAGTGAGACTTCTCTTCTCCCTGGAGGGCACTCCGCAACTGCATCTTTTTCTTCATGTTTAAAGGAGAAATAAAATCCTTTCTGCTATCATGCAGTGTAGGATGAGGAAGAGGCAGGTGAGCTCTTTGAGTTAGGGCCATTTTAACTAGCTGGGGCTCTGAGAGCGGCCACAGACATCCAGCGAATGGTCCGCGGGACTCAACTTCTCACCAAGTCAGCCTGACTCTGGAGGCCATGGCCTTGCCACAGGTCACCTCTTAGCCTTATCCAACCCAAACATCAGTGCCTTTTCATTCCAAACATCTCAGACTCCTTCAAGCTCATTAACTCATGAGTACAGTTTATAGGGGCACTGGCTGCAAGGTAGGTTTCTCAAAACAGGGTGCAGGAACCATCCACAACCCAATGCCTTGGAAAGAGTAGGTTTGAAAAACAAAAAGCCAGATACAGATTCCTAGGCCTCTCTTAGACCAATGAAACCAGACACTCTGGAGCCGGGGCCAGGGAATCTGCATTTGATTCAGCCCTGCTGAATCCAAGGCACACCAATATTTGAGAATCTCCATGGTGGGAGGCTGCTTCCTCTCTCTCCTTCCGTGCTAAATAGTGGAAACCAGACAGCTGGGCCCTAAGCGGGCACAGGGAGAAAGGCGGGGAGGCCACATCGCCTCCCCCAGAGCAAGGCATCTGTTAGGAGGCTCTCAGATGAAAGGCAGGAAGGAAAAATGGTTCTTCCACTAGGCTGGCATTTTAGAAAACTCTGTTTCAAACACCCTGAATTTTGAGCCCTGAAAATGGTTATTATTTTTGCCCTCATTACCTTCTTTCCCTATTTAAAATGGAATCATTGTCAGAAGAAAACTGCAGCTTCACACATCCCTGCCATAGCCTCACACAATAGACACTAAAAATAGGGCCCTGCTTCCAAGCTCCGCAAAACTCTCCAAAATGAGAAAATATATACATAACTGGAGGTCTTCCTGGCTTGTCTACTGACATCCGTTTTGCCTTTACTTTCCCCAAAATAGCCTTCCATTCTTTTCAGAATGACCTCATTTTCCTGATGTGCACCAGCTCCGAGCGCTGGGCAGGGGAGGGTGCTGGCCTGCCTGCCTCGACTATTCTTCCTGGGTTTTCTATTGCGACTTGTGAGTCAGTCATCTCTGGGGACAGAGCAGATCTGGAACCTTCTTGGCAAACGTCAGACTTGCCTGCAGATGTGACGATGGCATCCCTGCCCTGCCTACCTTTGACATTAGCCCGTGAGACAAAAACACTAGAGATTTGAACAGGATCAGCCAGGCAGGACGGGGGTCAGAGCTCCATACCTAGACTGAGGCAGGAGCCCCCGCACCGTGATGGGAATCGTAAGGGAAAGACCACAGAGTGACTTCATGAAGGGATGTGCTGGAAAGGCGGATTAAGAGGAATGTGGGCAGAAGCTCAGCGACAGGATGATGGGACTTTCGCAGGGGCAGACATGTTGCTGCCTTGGCATTATGGCAAATCCTAAGGCCTGAAATAGCACGGCTTCTTTTAAAATCCCTCCTGGCATCTGCCCACGGCACCCACACCCAGGAAATGGTGGGTGCGGTCTGTTTGCACCCACTGCGGTGAGCTAGAACAATTTCACTCACTTTGGAAAAGAATATAGACAGGAAATGATTGCAAAGCAGAGAAAGGCAGAGTTGTCATGGAATTATTCCATTCGCTTTGGCTTTTCCTTTTGTAGCTGGGGCACTGCTGTGACTATGGCATCTGCCGTGCACCCAGCCCACCAGGTGGGAGTTCCAACCTCAACTAAAGTAAAGCTTCTCCCATCCCCCATCAACTCCTTAGCTCATTCCCTAAGCCAGTGTCTAGAGATCACATGTCCCAGACCTGCCATAGGCTTGCTCCAGGGCCAGTGACGCCAACAGCCACTCCTGTCTGGACCTAGTCCCCTCCTCTCTGCCGAATGGCCCAGAACCACTCACACCAGGCCACGGCAAAATAGGCTCAACAGGATACGGTCAACTCCACCATGGCGTTTTATTATCCTGAGAAGCCACAGTCAGACATATCAACCCGAACCAATGCCTGTCATCCACATGTCTTTCCAGCATCCTCTCCTCTGGGCATCCCTGGGCACACGCCATCTCTTGGGTAGCCGCCACTACACAATAGATGTGTTCCAGGAAAGTTATGCATGACAGGGATTTTTAAAATCTAGACTTGTGTGGAATGAAAATAATTATCTTAGTTGTCGTAGGAATTTTGTTTTCAGGACGAATTCTCCTAACCTGTAGCTCTCATGTGCAGATTTTCACTTTCAAGACATATATGATCACATATATATTAACTCTTTTAGTTGTCCACTACCATTGATTGGAGTGGTTTCTAGCATGGTAGTAGACAACTAAAAGAGTTGATATATATGTGATTGCATATGTCTTAAAACAACCATTTTATTATTTCTCTCGATTCAATGAGTTGACTAGGCCTCAGCTGGAAATTTCTTCTGTTGACCTTGTATGGGGTGTCCCTTGTATGGGGTCTGCAGTCAGATGGCTGGGACATCCTGGACGGCTCCCCTCCCATGACTGGGGTCTTGCTGGAGCTGGCTGGAAGGCTGGGCCCTCTTGTTCAATTCACCTGATCTTTCCATGTGGCTACTAGCTTGGGTTTCCTTATAGCAGGGCGGCTGGCTCCAGGAGCAAGCAGTCCAAGAGGTTAATAAGCCCCATTGCGCTTGAGAACTTACCAAGCCTCTGTTTGCATCCCTCCTGCTAATACCCTCAGCCAGTCATGTGGCCAAGCTCAGAGACACTGTGGACAGCACCAGAAGGCTTCCTTGAGAGCTACAGATATTACAGTCTGCCATACCCATCATTCCATAAATGCAGCCTACTTAGGGATAACCGAGTCTGGCACACATGAAATCCTGTAAGCAAATTTCAGGTCTCCCTTTCTCAGGGAGGAAGCTACAACACACATAGAGCCACTCAGTGTGAAAGAAAGAGCCAGCCAGCTCTCCTTACCAGGCAAATTCTCATTAGCACCAAAGGAAGTTTGAGCACATTTTTGGTTTGTTTCTTTTTGTTGTCTTATTTTACTATTTTTAATAACTTTTTATTTTTTTGAGATGGAGTCTTGCTCTATTGCCCAGGCTGGAGTGCAGTGGCATGATCTTTGCTTACTGCAACCTCTGCCTCCTGGGTTCAAGCGATTCTCCTCCCTCAGCCTCCTGAGTAGCTGGGATTACAGGCACCCGCCATCACGCCCGGCTAATTTTTGTATTTTTTTAGAGACAGGGTTTCACCATGTTGACCAGGCAGGTCTCAAACTCCTGAGCTCAGGTGATCTGCCTGCCTTGGCCTCCCAAGGTGCCAGGATTACAAGTGTGGACCATCATACCCAGCCTTAATAACATTTTAATTGAAAAATAACACTTGTAAATAGTAACTCATAGTTCACTATTTACCTCCTTTAAATAACTAGATTTGATTGACAGTAACTATTTACCTGACCTCTGGCCCACAGGCTTCTCTCGTGCTTCCCTCACCTGAGAAACAAGACTACCAAGTTTGGAAGGAGGTGCCTCAGTTCCCTGCAAATACGTCCACTTCAGAGAAGCCTTTGCCATCAGGTGCAGATCTTACATGCCATTGTCTATAGGACAGAAAACATCCAGTCTGCTGAAACATTTCCTCCCTTGGGCAGAGGTACTCATGATTTCTAGCACCTGGTGCTTAAAAAACTTCAATAGAGCAGGGGTTCCCAATTCCCAGACCGTGGACCAGTATAGGTCTATGGCCTGCTAGGAACTGAGCCGCACAGCAGGAGGTGACGAGTGGGTGAGCTCACATTACCTCCTGAGCTCTGTCTCGTGTCAGATCAGCAGTGGCATTAGATTCTCATAGGGGCACAAACTGTATTGTGAACTGTGCATTCAAGGAATCTAGGTTGTGCGCTCCTTATTAGAATCTAATCAGTGCCTGATGATGTGAGATGGAACAGTTTCATTTTTAAAATGAAAAAACTCTTGTTTTAGAAATTTTGCTTAGGTTAAACTTTATATATATATAATGGAACAATTGTCTTCCATGAAACCAGTCCCTGGTGCCAGAAGGGTTTGGGACATTGAAATAGAGGACTGGTTTTGTTTTGTTTTTAGTAACATTGATCCACTTTTCTGAGGTCCTGCAAGGAAAAAAAAAGTGGATTTTAAAGCCTCAAAGAGGAAAATCAAGGACGATTATTTTGAATAACAGCAAGAAATAAAAATTCAAGACAAACCATATAGCAGTGTGACATAAAATAGCATAAAAGTGGCAAGGTGTAGCAGAAGTATTTTTTAAAACATTTCCTTAATGGAAAATTCGAAACACTTATGTAAGTAGACAGAATAGTATAATGAATCTCTTCTGCCCGTGGTCTAGCTTCAATATTCATCAATTTACAGCCAACCTTAGTTCATCTTGACTTCCACTCATGCATTCCCTCCTCCTAATAATTTCGATGTACATCCCAGACATCATATTATTACAACTGTAAAAATTTCAGTGAATCTCAAAGTCATTGCGCTGAGTGAAAGAAGCTGGACAAAAACAATATATATTTTATTATTTGTTTAGAATTATAGAACATGCAAACCAATCTATATTGACAAGAAGCTGATCAATGACTGGGGACAGGACTGGGAGAGGCAAGAGGAAAGGATTACAAAAGCACCTGAGAAAACTTTTGGAGAGGGTGATGGATACGTCCGTTATCTTGACTGTGGTGATGGTTTCACAGGTGGCTACACAAGTCGCAACTCACAAAACCGTGCATTTTAAGTACGAGCAGTTAGTTGTACACCAATTATACCACCATGGATTTATTTTAAAATAACACACTATGGTTGAAGATTGGGTTAATTAATTAATTTATTTTTTATTTTTTGAGACAGACTTTTGCCCTTTTCGCCCAGGTTGCTTCATTTCTTGGCTTACTGCAACCTCCACCTGCCAGGTTCAAACGATTCTCCTATGGCGTGAACTCAGGAGGCAGAGGTTGCAGTGAGCCAAGATCGCGCCTCTGCACTGCACCGCACTGCACTCCAGCCTGGGCGACAGTGCAAGATTTCGTCTCAAAAAAAAAACAAAAAATAAAAAACAATCCTCCTGCCTCAGCCTCCCAAGCAGCTGGAACTACAGGTGCAGCAACCACACCTGGCTAATGTGTTTGTTTGTTTGTTTTGGTAGAGACGGGGGTTGCACCATGTTAGCCAGGCTGGTCTCAAATGCCTGACCTCGGGTGATCCGCCCACCTCGGCCTCCCAAAGTGCTGGGATCACAGGAGTGAGCCACCATGCCCGGCCTGAAGATTGGGTTTAAAAACAACCAGGGCTTTAAAAACTTGAGTTAGATGTTTAAAATAATTTGTTTTTTCTTTCTGTCCTCATTAACATAAATATTTAAGGATATGCCTTTTCCTTTGAGCACTGCTGCAGCTATACCCACAGGTTCTGTTACACAGTTTTGCAATTGCTGTTTTCTAAAATGTCTTCGTTAACGTAAAGTTAAGAGTTTTTTCTTTTAAAAACATTTCAGATGGAAGCATCTTTTTCTATTTCTTTGTTATCAATGTCTAGTTTAATCCTATTATGATCAGGGGATTTGCTTGTACTATTTCTACTTTTGATAATTTGTTGAAATTTTGTTATGTACATTTATGTAGTCAGAGTTCATGAATGTTTCACTGACCTTCCTAAAGAAGGGAAACTTTCCATTTTCAGGATACAGATTTTTGACATATATCAGCCAGATCAATGTTCTTACTTTCTACTTATTTCTGTTATTTGATCTGACATGAATTAATAGCTTTGAAAAGTTTTCTACTACAAGTGTGTTTCTATTTCTCCTCATATCCTCTGTAATTTCTGCCTTATGAATATTGATGCTATGTGCTTTTGCACACAGACGCTCATTAGCTATTTCATCTTTTCTGTGCGTTGTGTCTTTTAGCATTAGAATGCTCCCTTGTTTGTCTCATTTAATGTTCTTTGGTCCTGAATTTCTTCCTCTTTGAAGGCAAACTGGCAACACTTGCTAGCTTTTGGTTTGCGCTTGCCTGGTGCGATGGTAAATAGTGTCAACTTGACTGGATTGAAGGATGCAATATTGATCCTAGGTGTGTCTGTGAGGGTGCTGTCAAAGGAGATTAACATTTGAGTCAGTGGGCTGGGAAGGCAGGCCCACCCTTAATCAGGTGGGCACCATCTAATCAGCTGCTAGAGAGTATAAACCAGACAGAAAAACGTGAAGAAGAGAGACGGGCCTAGCCTTTCAGCCTACATCTTTTTCCCATGCTGGATGCTTCCTGCCCTTGAAGATTGGATTCCAAGTTCTTCAGTTTTGGGACTCGGACTGGCTCCTCTTGCTCCTCAGCTTGCAGACAGCCTATTGTGGCCTTGTGATTGTATAAGTTAATATTTAATAAACATATATATAATATATATTATATATTATATATACATAATAAATATATATAATATATATAACAAAAAATATATATATAATATATATATATATCCTATTAGTTCTGTCCCTCCAGGAGAACCCTGACTAATAAAGATTTTGGTACCAGGTAGTGGTTCTAGAGAAACAGAATATTAAGGGTGGAGTTCTTTCATTGGTTTTGGGGTTTCTGGAGTTGGCTGCTTAATATGATTAAACGCAAAAATGCTAAGGACTCTACTTCTAATAGTATGCAGAACACTGATAGTCCTTGGTGGAAACTGTTTAGAGAATTACACAAAATAAATGCATTTGACACTCCTGATTCACCGCTCATGAGAGTTTAGTGACACTTCACATAATACCTTCGGCCATGTGTGGAGACCCAAGGAACATAATGAAGCTGGTTGATTGCTCCTAAGTTCAGTGGACAAAGTGATGACAGAAAATGGTGAACTCAGGGATTCTGTCTCCTGGCTTCAGAAGCAGATACTGACCCTCAAATCTGCTAAGATTGCCCTGAGTGAGAGTCTTGTCTCCTGTAGAGAAAGAGCTGAAATTGTGGAAAAACAGACACAAGCTCTTATCATGCGAGTGGCTGACCTGCAACAAAAGGTTCATGCACAGCCTCGCCAGCTGTCTACTGTTAAAGTGAGGGCATTGATTGGAAAAGAATGGGACCCTGCAACTTGAAATAGGGGCATGTGGGAGGACCCTGATGTTTGTAAACTCTGATGAACCTTTTTTGCCAGAAGGAACAGCTTCCCTATCCCCAGTAGTAGCAACATCCCCTCCCCAACCCATGCTGCCATCAGCCTTTCCACTTTTGTCTGAGGAGATAAACCCTGAGCTGCCTGAGGCAATAGTGACAGCCTCCCCTGAGGCAGTGGCCAGGAAAAATAATGTTGATTCTCATCAGGAGCCACCCCCAACACCCCTTTTTGCTTCTAGGTAACTGCGTTGGGGAAAGGGAAATGATCAGACATTTGGGGGACTACTGGACACAGGCTCTGAGCTGACGTTGATTCCAGGGGACCCAAAACATAATTGTGATCCTCCAGTTAAAGGAAGGGCTTATAGAGGTCAGGTAATTAACGGAATTTTAGCTCAGGTCCAACTTACAGTGGGTCCCTGGACTCATCCTGTGGTCATTTCCCCAGTGTCAGAATGCATAATTGGCATAGATATACTTAGCAGCTGGCAGAGCCCCCACATTGGCTCCGTGACTGGTAGGATGAGGGCTATTATGGTGAAAGGTCAAATGGAAGCCATTAGAGCTGCCTCTACCTAGAAAAAATAGTAAATCAAAAACAATATCACATCCCTGGAGGGATTGCGGAGATTAGCGCCACCATCAAGGATTGAAATATGCAGGCTGGTGATTCCCACCACATCCCCTTTCAACTCTCCCGTTTGGCCTGTGCAGAAGACAGATGGATCTTATAGAATGACAGTGGATTATCATAAGCTTAACCAAGTGGTGACTCCTATTTCAGCTGCTGTACCAGATGTGGTTTCATTGCTTGAGCAAATTAACATATCTGGTACCTGGTATGCAGTCATTGACTTGGCAAATGCCTTTTTCTCCATTCCTGTCCATAAGGCCCACCAGAAGCAATTTGCCTTTAGTTGTCAAGACCAGCAATATACCTTTACTGTCCTACTTTAGGGATATATCAACTCTTCGGCTTTGTGTCATAATCTTATTTGAGAGACTTTGGTCGCTTCTCTCTTCCATGAGATATCACACTGGTCCATTACATTGATGACATTATGCTGATTGGATCCAGTGAGCAAGAAGTAGTAAATACACTGGACTTATTGGTGAGACATTTGCATGACAGAGCATGGGAAATAAATCTGACTAAAATGAAAGTAACTTCTACCTCAGGAAAATTTCTAGGGGTCCAATGGTGTGGGGCCTGTAGAGATATTCCTTCTAAGGTAAAGGATAAGTTGCTGCATTTGGTCCCTCCTACAACCAAGAAAGAGGCACATGCCTAGTGGGTCTATTTGGATTTTGGAGGCAACACGCTCCTCATTTTGGTGCCTTACTCTGGCGCATTTATTGAGTGACCCAAAAGCCTGCCAGTTTTGAGTGCGGTCCAGAACAGAAGAAGGCTCTGCAACAGTTCCAGGCTCTTGTGCAAGCTGCTCTGCCACTTGGGCCATATGACCCAGCAGATCCAAAGGTGCTTGAAATGTCAGTGGCAGATAGGGATAGATCTTGGAGAATGACAGTGGATTATCATAAGCTTAATCAAGTGGTGACTCCAATTTCAGCTGCTGTACCAGATGTGGTTTCATTGCTTGAAGAAATTAACACATCTGGTACCTGGTATGCAGCCACTGACTTGGCCTTTGGAGCCTTTGGCAGGCTCCCATAAGTGAATCACAGTGGAGGCCTGTAGGATTTTGGAGCAAGGCCCTACCATCTTCTGAAAATAACTACTCTCCTTTTGACAGACAGCTCTTGGCCTGTTACTGGGCTTTGGTGGAAACTGAATGTTTGACTATGGGTCATCAAGTCACCATGCGACCTGAACTGTCTATCATGCACTGGATGTTTTCTGACCCATCTGGTCATAAAGTGGGTCATGCACAGCAGCATTCCATCATCAAATGGAAGTGGTATATATGTGATCGGGCTCGAGCCGGCCCTGAAGGCACAAGTAAGTTACATGAGGAAGTGGCTCAAGTGCCCATGGTCTCTACTCCTGCCACCTGCCTTCTCTCCCCTAGCCTGCACCGATGGCCTCATGGGGAGTTCCCTGTGATCAGTTGACAGAGGAAGGGAAGACTAGGCCCTGGTTCAGAGATGGTTCTACATGATATGCAGGCACCACCTGGAAGTGGACAGCTGCAGGACTACAGCCCTTTCTAGGACATCCCTGAAGGACAGCGGTGGAGGGAACTTCCCAGTGGGCAGAACTTCGAGCAGTGCACCTGGTTATGCACTTTGCATGGAAGGAGAAATGGCCAGATGTCTGATTATATACTGATTCATGGGCTGCAGCCAATGGTTTGGCTGGATGGTCAGGGACTTGGAAGAAGCATGATTGGAAAATGTGTGACAAAGAAATCTGGGGAAGAAGTATGAGGATGGACCTCTCTGAGAGGTCAAAAACTGTGAAGATATTTGTATCCCATGTGAGTGCTCACCAATGGGTGACCTCAGCAGAGGGGGATTTTAACAATCAAGTGGATAGGATGACCTGTTCTGTGGACACTTCCCCCAGCCACTTCTGTCATCACCCAATGGGACCATCAACAAAGTGGCCATGGTGGCAGGGATGGAGGTTACGCATGGGCTCAGCAACATGGACTTTCACTCACCAAGGCTGACCTGGCTATGGCCACTGCTGAGTGCCCAATTTGCCAGCAGCAGAGACCAACACTGAGCCCTTGATACGGCACCATTCCTCAGGGTGATCAGCCAGCTACTTGGTGGCAGGTTGATTACACTGGACTTATTCCATCATGGAAAGGGCAGACGCTTGTCCTTACTGGAATAGACATATACCTTGGACATGGGTTTGCCTATCCTGCACGCAATCTTTCTGCCAAGACTACCATCTGTGGACTCGCAGAATGCCTTATCCACCGTCATGGTATTCCACACAGCATTGCCTCTGACCAAAGCACTCTCTTTATGGCTAAAGAAGTGCGGCAGTGTGCTCATGCTCATGGAATTCACTGTACCATGTTCCCCATCATCCTGAAGCAGCTGGATTGATAGAACGGTGGAATGGCCTTCTGAAGTCACAATTACAACGCCAGCTAGGTGACAATACTTTGCAGGCCTGGGGCAAAGTTCTCCAGAAGGCCACGTATGCTCTGAATCAGCGTCCAAAATATAGTACTGTTTCTCCCATAGCCAGGATTCATGGGTCCAGGAATCAAGGAGTGGACTTGGAAGTGGCACCACTCACTATCACCCCCATTCTTGTTCCCACGACATTACATTCTACTGGCCTAGAGGTCTTAGTTCCAGAGGGAGGAATGCTGCCACCAGGAGAAACAACAACAATCCCATTAAACTGGAAGTTAAGATTGACACCTGGCCACTTTGGGCTCCTTCTACCTTTAAGTCAACAGGCTAAGAAGGGAGTTATAGTGTTGGTTGGGGTGATTGACCTGGACTATCAAGACAAAATCAGTCTACTACTCCACAATGGAGGTAAAGAAGAGTGCAAATGGAATATAGGAGATCGATTAGGCAGTCTCTTAGTATTACCATGCCCCATGATTAAGGTCAATGGAAAACTACTACATCCCAATCCAGGCAGGACTACAAATGACTCAGATCCTTCAGGAATGAAGGTTTGGGTCACTCCACCAGGAAAAAAAAGACGTCCTGCTGAGATGCTTGCTGAAGGCAAAGGGAATACAGAATGGGTAGTAGAAGGAGGTAGTCATCAATACCAGCTATGACCATGTGACCAGCTGCAGAAATAAAGACTGTAATTGTCATGAGTATTTCCTCCTTCTTTTATTAAAAACATATTTGTACATGTATACACTTGTACTAAGAAAATATCTTTGTTTTATTTCCTTTTCCTTTATCATGTGACATAAGATTTATTGACTTCATATCAGCATTTAAGTATTGTTAACTTTATGTAATAGTACTTGGTTGGGGATTGGTGTTTCCAGTTGTATGAAGGACAGTTGTATTATGTTAGGTATAATTATGACCTTATTATTGTCTTTATTTGAAGATTATGTATGATCTCAGGAGATGTGTATGGGTTCAAGTTGACAAGGGGTGGACTTGTGATAGTTAATACTGAGTGTCAACTTGATTGGATTGAAGGATGCAATATTGATCCTGGGTATGTCTGTGAGGGTGTTGCTAAAGGAGATTAACATTTAAGTCAGTGGGCTGGGGAAGGAAGACCCACTCTTAATCAGGTGGACACCATCTAATCAGCCACCAGTGAATATAAACCAGGCAGAAAAATATGAAGAGGTGAGACAGGCCTAGCCTTCCAGCCTACGTCTTTCCCTCGTGCTGGATGCTTCCTGCCCTGAAATATCAGACTCCAAGTTCTTTAGCTTTGGGACCCAGACTGGCTCTTGTTGCTCCTCAGCTTACAGACAGCTTATTGTGGGACCTTGTGATCATGTAAGTCAATACTTAATAAACTCATACATATATATATATCCTATTAGTTCTGTCTCTCTAAGATAACACTAATACACCTGGTACACATTTGTTCATTCTTATCATTTCCAATCTTTTATGGTTCACTTGTTTTAGATATGTTTCCTTTAAACAGCATAGAATTGGATTTTGCTTTATGATACAATGTGAAAATCATTTACCTTAATGAATGAATCCAAGGGGGAAAATCACGAACTGTGTTTCCCCTGCTCTTACACCTACAACAATCAACACACAAGACTTCTGTGACCAGATGTGTTAGGGGAGGGCTTCCCCACAACCAAGCAAGCAATCCATTCTGCCACAGGCACCAGCTGGGTGTCCTCAAATTCAATTCTAACACCATCTACCTGGAGGTAGCATCAGATCCCCCAGGTTGAGGGCTCAGTCCGCAAGACTGACCCCCACTTCCAATGCCAATTGCAAGCCCCAGGTTTTTCGTGTGCTTCTGACTGAGTGGCTACAAATAGGGGATTTGACTAATTTACTAGAGCGGCTCTCAGAACTCCGGGAAACACTTATGTTTACCAGTTTATTATAAAGAATATCACAAAGAATACAGATGAAGAGATGCATAGGGCAAGGTATGGGGGAAGGGGCGTGGAGTTTCCCTGCCTTCCATGCTGTACCACCCTGTAGGAACCTCCAAGCATCTAGCTATCTGGAAGCTCTCTGAACCTTGTCCTCTTGGGCCTTTTATGGAGCCTTCATTGGATAAGCATGATTGATAACCATGTAGAAATGTAACAGGACAAAAAGGGCATGATCTAATGCTAATAGACTGAGTGGGGACACCCGGCAAGGGCTGTCTGTTCAGATTTTTCTTGGCCTCTTTGTGTGACACTCCTTCCTTCAGGGTGCAGGGCAGGATCATGTCTGAAATGGAGATCTGATGTCCTACAATGAGATAAGGTAGGTCAGAGAATTGCTTTATGCCAGCTCCAAGACAGAAAGGCAGGGGAAGATTAGAGTCCTGCCTTGGGGAGAGAAAGGAGCAGGTGAAAGGAGAGCAAGGGATGGCCAGAGAGAGAGAGAGATTCTGTTTTCTGAGGCTGGCCCAGGGGCCCCAATATTATAACAAGGGCTATGGGAGTTATAAGCCAGGAACCATGGATAAAAACCTATATAGATATCATAATATCACAGTGAGTTAATAAAAATGTATATAGATATATACATATCATCATATCACAATGAGTTAATGTCATTTATATTTATTGATATGACAGGTGAGTTGATCTTTGATCTGTTGTTGTTGTTTTTGTTGTTGTTCTCTGAATACAGTTATTTAAAGTCTTTCAACATAAGGTGAATGTGCTTTTTTGGGAGTGGGCAAAGAGAAAAGAGAGAAGAGAGGAGAGGCGATGAAAGGAGAAAACGCCACAGGAGAAGAGAAGAGAATTAAGTTCTGGTATTTAGAAGGATTTTTAATGTTGTTTCATTATTTCTTTGTAATTATATTGTCATATAAAACCCTGGTCATCTGCTTCATAAACAGCATTAGGCCATAATAAAATAAGTGTGTATTTTCTTCCCTTTCTCCTATCTCTCCCTCCACTTCCTGACTCAATTCAATAATATTATATTTGTTAATTTTTACTTTGGACTCTTAAATACATTTTTAACAAAAATACTGTTTGTTTCTTTGGCTTTAAATTATTTCTTTTGTCTCCCTGAGTTTATCCAAGAAGCAATTACTTTACTTCCTGCCATCTTTACTCCTTTCCCATCCCAATTTGTGTTAGTTGTGTTATTTCTACATTGCCAGGGCTTATAAGATTTACATCCCATTATGTTACACTAATCCCCACATTATATTTAGTCTTAGATCTGAACTTAAGTATAATCAATACTTACAGTCAGACTTGTGCTTAAAGCTTCCATAGTAGACTCTCAATTGGCTGACGTTCATTTTCTGGTCATTTCCTTAAGAAGGTTCACAAGAACTACACTTTCTAAGCTCTTGTATGTTCAAAACATTCTGCTATAGCCTTTGTAATTGTTGAACAGATTGGATGATATAAAATTCTTGGTTTGCACTTTCCTTAAATATCTTCTAAATGTTTCTCTATCCTCTTCTAATGTTAAATGCTGTTTGGGTGAAGTCTGAGTTCAACCCGACTTTTTTTTCTCCCTGTATGTGACTTAGTATTTTGTGCTTTACTGCCTAAAGGATACTTTCTTTAAATCCAATAACTTGACTAGATTGCATCTCAGGTGGAGACTGTTTTAAATCAGGTTTCCCTGGGAAGTAGCGTGAACATCCGACATGCAGATTCAAGTCTTGCTTTATTTTAGGAAATGTTTTGAATCGTATTTTAAAATGTTTTTTACATCCTATTGTTTTGGCTTCTTCAGAGACTCCAGTTTTGCACGTGTGGCTTTCCTTCACCTCCCTGTTATTGCGATCGCTTTCTCTCTAATCTTAACTCCCTGTCTCTACGACATCAGATTTGCATTCCACACTCCCATCCTGTGCTTCTCTTACAGAGCCTTTTGCAGTGACTTCGCCCCCTTATTATCCTCTGCGTCTTTCCTGAGTCTTCTAGCTCCATCTCATCACTTCCCATCAGCTTTTCATCTTCTATTTGAGTTCCTGCATTTGTGCTTTGTGGTTTTCCGTTAGAGATCAAATTGCCTTGTCAAGGTGCTTTGTTTCTAATTCATGGTGGAATGTTTCATCATAATTTTCACCTCTTCCAGCCCACATTTTACGGGTGCATGTTCTTCGGTTGATGTGATTTGCTGCTCTTTGTGTCTTATAGAATGTTTGTATCGAGGTTATTCCATCTCCTTTTAAATTATTCATGGAGTGTACTGGTTGAACTTCCCTAGATCAGCTTTTTGCAAGATGTTCTAACCAGGGGTGGGGCAAGGACAGTCTTCCAGAATTCTTCATCTCACAGGACCTCTTTCTCTTTGTTTTCACAGAGACAGACTGCTTCCTGAAAATATGGTATTATCCTTTATAGAGCTCTGCCTCCTCAGCTTCTCTGAATCATACTGGGTCCCTGAGGGC